>NC_136069.1:1276385308-1279211974 GCF_964261635.1 Lissotriton helveticus
GGAAGACTGGAAAGCTGGGTGAATGAGAACAATATCCCAACTTATGCCCAAAATGGATTTAGCAGGGGCATTGGGACGGTGGAGCAATGTGTTAACCTCGAGCTATTGATAGGGAAATATACCCACGCTAAAGAAGGACAGTTACATCTCTGTTTTGTTGATCTCATCAGCGCTTTTGATTTAGTTAATGACGTTAAATTCTGGCAAACTTTGAAAGGGATGGGCGCTCCACATGATATTGTAATTTTTTCTTCACAAATATACACTTTTTTAACTTCAAGAGTGCAGTTTGGCTCAAAAGGTGAATGCACCACCGATTTTAGAGTTACACAGGGGATACAACAAGGATGCGTCTTAGCGCCCCATTATTTTCACTATATATTAATAATGCTGATCTATCTTTACAAAATCTAAGTGCTGATGCCCCCAGAATTGGTAGACGGGTAACCCCAATACTCCTATATGCAGTTGACGCAGTCCTATTGTCAAGGACTGCAAATGGCTTAAAATGTCTAATAGAACATTTTACGCAATTCATGACTGAAAAGACCTACAGCTGAATCTTAGCAAAACCTTTGTCATGACATGTGGGAAAAGCATATTGAAGTGAGGGCATTTTTAAGTTTTCTACAAGAATAGGTAATAAACCAGTACGGGAAATTCTTGCATTATATAGTAGTACGTGTATTACAGGCAAATGCCATGGAACAGCCGTACAGGGAGGGCAAATACATCCTTTTTGAAAATCCAGGAAAATAAATTCTTAAAAAGGGTCTTAGCTGTCCCTAATTCTACTGCTTCATATATAGTCCACAAAGAGCTGTGCATTTCTTATATTAGTGATTTTATTAGCATGGCAGCTCTCACATTCTGGCATGTAATTTGGACTAAAGATGAGGCCAAGTTTACAAAGGATATAATAATGGATTGCCTTGCCCTTGATTACAGGAAAAAAAAACACTGTGGTTACAGTATATTACTAATCTCTTAAAAGAATGTAAGGTGGACTTCAATCCTCAAGATCCAATGTCCATCCAGGATTACAGTAAAGGGTTCTTAAGATAAGGCTAGCAAACTCAATGGTTTTAGCAAGAGATGCAGAATAAGGTTCAAAGCAGAGTGTTAGATCTTTTTGTGAAGGTCTGGTCTTAATGGGTATCCAACTGTACCTCACCTTGGTAAGAAATGTACAGCATAGATTTTATTTGACAAGCTTAAGGATGGGTACCTTACACTATCATGTAGCCTTCCCTAGAAGGGGAAAGTGGAGTCCAAGCTGTCCCTGCGATGGAAAGTCCTTACAGTCCACGTTGCATTTTATCCTTTTCTGTAGCTTTTATCAGGGCATTAGGAAATCTGTCTTAAAGCCCCAATTTTTAGCTAATAAATTGTATTCTTACAAAAATGCTTTTAACTATATTTCCTGCCTGGAGAACGATAAAATCTGTAATACAGGTATTGCTTTCATACTGATGGCAATCAGGAGAAGAAAGGATAATTCCCATCTAGAAGCTCTGATATGTGAAAAGCTAGTAGACACTCCCGAATGAAGTCCGCTATTGCTTTGTGCCTATAAACTTTATTACTTTAGTATTATGTTTACAAAAGTACTATGAATTTGAAACCCGATAAATGAACTATTATTTACAGTATATGATGGAAGGTTTTTAAATATGCACTTAATTATAGATATTATATATATTAAACCTTTTATATAAGTATATTTTATTATTATTTATATATGAACTGTGATTACTATTGTAGTAGTAATATGCCTTGTCTCTCCAGGTGTCCCTTATTATAGTTTTTGTATTGACTGTAACTGACATCAGAGTAGTAACCTGTATAGGAAACTAAAGATGGCCTGTCAATATGTAAAAAAATGTTTTAGAATGTTTAGTGATTAATAGCGATGTGATTTTTATGATTAGAATGCTTTTATGATTGCATATCATTGACTGAATAAAGCTTAATTGAATTGAAGAGTTTTGTAACCTTATAGAAATCTAGAATAATAATCCACACTCAATCCTGTGAATGATGTCAATTGGTCCTTATCTTCAGGATGTGAAACTTCCGTCAAAGCCTTTAAAAGTTCATCCTTGGGTTTTATACCCTCCAGTAATTCTATGCCCTAAATAATTAACTTAATTGATTAAGAATATGCACTTCTCTCTCCCCCCCCAGTCATACCTCCTTCTTCTAAAATAAACACCAATTTGTTTAATGTGTTATTATGTTCACTTACATCCTTGGCCCAAATTAATATATCATCCTGGAATGATTGCACTTCAGGAACCAATGCTCCCAGTAAGCTTCGCCTCATCGCCATTATGTTAAGATAATTTACCCCACAGAAACAGGATGCAATGTAAATGGCTTATGCATCCTTTATTTTCATATGTATAGAGCCCACTATCTTTCATTGCATCTCCTCACATCCAAAGTTCCAACTGACCCCTGGAGTTGTTATAGAATCCTGAGATCTGAACGAGATAGCTACCATGATGATAGAGCAAGGACTGGCGAGCACTCATCTAAACATATAACTGTCCATATACTCTTAGCACAGAAATACAAATACAACATTAGAACAAAGTGATAGACGTGATCAGTATTTACTGAGCTCTATATTAAAATTATTCAAGGGGTAAAAAGCATCCTCAAAGTTTCAGACCCGGTGTATCATAACTGTGAGATACTTTAAGGGGGTCAATTCATGGCATTCAGTTAATTCCACAGAATAGCATTTTTCAATCCTAAATTAACTTAATGTGGCATTTGCATGTATTGTAAAAGCGCTATCACCTTTTCTGCATAGGAAAGATGAGTTAAGTTGTAGAAATTCACTGTCACTTTATGACAAGGTTGGATATTTTCAGATGAGAGAGTGGGTTTGCGTATTTTTGTTGTTTTGACTTGTGTAAAAGAGATAAACTATGGTTAAAATAAGAACGTCCACTTTATAGCTATGTCAGATTTTAATTTTCTGCTGTGCTTACAAGTTTGTGTACATGATTCAGGTGGGAGAGGTGTGGCGCCGCGGCCAGGGCGACTGACGCTGGAATCTGGGGATCAGGGTTCGATCCCCGGCTCCGGCGGCAGGTTAGCCCAGCACCATGTGACTCTGGGCAATAGCTCGCTTAATCTTCCCGACGGCCCCCAGCGCCTAGAGACCCTTACGGGTGATTGTGCACTTTACAAATGTGGATTATTATTATTATTTAGGAAACACCAAAAGGGAAGTTTGTAAATTCTGACCATAAATTGGTAATTTGTAATACAAATGCACCTTTCAACAAAAAAAACTTTTTCAAAAAAATAAAGTGTAAGGGCCTGATTGAGAGTTGGTGGTCTCTCTGCTGTACTGCTGTGGTGGCAGCAGTCCCAAGAAGACCGCTGAGCCTGCAGTCTTCCGCCTTCAGTATTACTATGCATGCAGCCTGAACCGCTGACAACCGGAAACGGAGTATGTCCCACCTGGCCTGTTGTGGACTGCAATGTTGGCGATGCGTACTCTGTCACCATCAGGGCTGCTACTTCCCACCCAGCCAATTATGAAAAAAAGTTGTACTGGCGGTCACCTTGCAGCGGTTCTTCAATTGTGGTGGGACGTCGTGGTACGCTCTCAGCAAAGCATCAGCACTGTGTCCATTGAATGGATACAAAAACAACCCAGCTGATATCCATGGGCAAAGTCGACACACAGGCAAATCACACTATAAAAATCATCCCATCCCAGACCATGATCCTTTGTCTCTCCACTGCAACACAGCAAGTCAGAGACCACACTTTTTTTATGAGAATATGTAGCTTTTTTTCCTATCCAATTTCACACTATCCACACACTTTTGTTGTATTTTCTCTAATATCCTTTGCTGTTTTTTTTTTATCAGTGTCATTTTACAGCTATGCTACATCAAATCAATCCACATTTTTCAGAGACTGAGTTGTCAGTCATGGTGGATGAAATGATAAGAGTAAAGCCACAATAGATTGGAGCTGATGTCTAACAAACTCCTCGATGAAAATCCAAGAGCTGTAAATACGCCTGAAACTAAACTGTAAAAAACTATAAGCAGTTTTCCCGATTACGTGACATTGACCTACGTGATAACATTTAATATGCTATAATAGCACTTCCTGTTTACTAACGTACTGATTTCCACCTTCTTTCTTACCTCGCGATAAATTTCAATTCTAATGTAAAGATTTAATTTTAGAATTACTAATTTTATGCACATCGTGTAGTCATGTATTTATATCATGTTTAACTTTTATTGCAATGGTTTTAAGTAACTTAGCCATTATTTAAATAAACTAAGTTAAACTAAACCTCTCAGCAGGAACAGAGAAATATAGGAAGGGTTGGCAAGAGAGTCAATGCTGTAGGTACCAGTCTGCGCAGATAGGAGGAAATGAGGAAGAGGCTGAACGACCTGAGGGGAAAAGTGTGTTCCCTGGGTACTAAACCACACCTGGAAGCCCAGAAGACTGGTGGTGATCCTCCCAGCGCCCCATTACAACTGTTTCCCTGGGAGGATAAGGTCTTGGCCATCCAGAATTCTGAGGCCTTGACAGGAATTGCTGGGGGAGTGGATTCTGGTAAGCTCCACCTCATTATTTGTTCCCTGGAGTCAAGCTAGCCTGGCTGACGAAGGGTAAAATCACGAAACCTGTCCTAGGATGCTGGTTTCCAGTCCAGGGAAGACCTGGATTGGCAGTTCAGGCTGGGCTGTTCCCATGGGGAACAGGGTCAAGCCTGATTTGCATATGGCTGGGTCTAAACTGGAATGGCATAGGGAGCACAAAAACAATGGATTTAGACCCAGATCTCTGTACTGAAGTGAATGTATGACATTGTTCAGCATTCTGTCAATCAATTGTTCTTATTGCATCTGTTAGAATGTCACAAACAAATATCAGTGATGTGCCACAAACATTTTGGCCTACAATGAGAAGACACATCAACAGCTACATAGAGTTTATACAGAATGAGGTTTAGCTAATGTGAAGGTAGACTACCATGATTTGGGCCCACAACAACATTTTGTTGGAGCACATGATGGCACACATAATGCATTAGAACCACCACATGACATGGAACAAGTCCAATGGATTCCTCTTAACTTTGGCAAGCTGTCTTGGTACAGGTTTTGTACACCCAAAGTCTATGACAGATATTCCCAGTTATACTCCAGTTATACTCCATGTCCACTTTGTACATCCAAACAGCATCATTTGCCTGTCATAACTCTGACATTTCCAACTGAAGAGGCCATGTTGAAGGGACCTAAAACAGACTAAAGAAAAGAGATTGGCTATGAACCCATACATATGACTAAATTCACACAGTTAACTTCTGCAGAACACAATCCACGACAATAATCTAAGATAAATAGGCAACACTAACAAAATGAGCATGTGTCAAAACCTTCCTCCACAAGCACCTTTCACCAGAATTAGCCAGAGCTTTAGCTTTCTAATATTTTCCCTAAAAGCACTCCTCACATCATCACAACAAGAGTTGCTTTAAAAGTCAAAGTCATGACATCTCACAACATACTTACACTCACAAGAAGAAGTCAATGAGATCTTGATGCAATTCAGCTCCTTCCTCTTCACCAGTATCATCATAATTTGGAATTTTAGCACCCTCATCTGGTTGCACTTCATGGTCTCCATCCTCTCCGATATAAGGAATGTTCTGTTTCAGGGCGATGTTGTGGAGCATGCAGCAGGCCACGGAGATTTGACACACCTTCCAGAGTGAATAGAGGAGGACTACCCCAGTCTTGCCTGGACATTTGGCCTCCAGGAGCCCAAAAGCAGGCTCCACTGGTGCCATGTTCTTCCATGGGTCTCATTGAAGTGGACTTCCCCTGGCATAGTTGCCAACAACCGTGGATGATTGGGATACGCTAAATCCCTTAGATGGAAGACAGTCATAGGTGCAACAATAAATTACACACGTTCTGATCATACTATCTGACATCACCTACAACATTTTAAGATAGATCGAACTTACCAACAAGCCAGGACCTCTCTGGTAGTAGTTGAGATATCAGCTGGGGTATGGTGCTGTTCCGCAGTCTGGAGGAATTTATGGGCTAAGTGCTTAATTTGGTCGGGTAGTTTCCAGTGCTCTGCACCTACACTTAATTGTCGACACTCGCACTTATAACAGATGCCACAAGGTGGTGCTGTTGTATAGATTAATAACCCTGGGCACAAACTCCGCTCCGCTGGCGGAGTTTGCGGAATTTTGCATACTCTGTGTTCCGCGGAGAACGCGAAGTTCCTGCAAAACTTCCAACTCCTCATGGAGCAGTTAGTCCCCGGACCCTTCCGCCTTCCACCCCACGGCAATAAATATTTTGTAAATAAAATTTACAATTGAAGTAAAATAAAGTGCACTTACCTTATAGCGGTGTCCAGTGCTGCCCTCCTCCTCCTCGCCGTAATCCCCAACGTCAGATGTACGTCATGGTATGACTGTGCATGCGTGTGCATACACAGTCCTACCATGATATACGGGATTACGGCGAGGAGGAGGAGGGCAGCCCATGATGCTGCGATAAGGTAATTGTGCTTTTATTTTACTTTAATTGTACATTTTATTTGAATAATATTTATTGATGGGTGGGAGGCGCGGAGCGGAGCTCCACAGAGTTTTTGGCCAACTGCATAGAGCTCCACATAGAGTAACTCCACCTGTTCCCTCCGGGGTTATTAATTGGAGATGAGCAGAACAGCAATTTTTTATTAATTCAGTATGCATTCAACTAATACCTGCTACCCAAGCTATTTTTATAGCTTTGGGGGCCTGGAATAAGCTGAATTCTCACCCTTGTAGAGTGCTAGGTAGCAGTAGTTGTGTAGGTACTGTCATTGGTAAAGACGGCAGTGGCAATGGGTGGTGCAAGCTGCAGAGACCTCCTAACTAGAGCCCTATCACTTATTTTTTTTTACTAGAAATTAAGCACTGCTTGGGCTGATCCTGGGAACCTGGCACAGATTTTTGAGGTGTACAAATCTGGTAAGTAGACAATTTGCACATTGATAGAATGGAAGGGTTTCATGTTACGGTAAACATGTTGCCTTGCTTGCGGTGGTACTAAGGCAATATGGGTGCCATCAATGGCTCCAATCACATTTGGGATGTGACCAAATCCATACAAGTCAATCTCAGATTGGTTAAATCCTCATGTCCGGGGAACAGGGTGTAGCTGTCAATGTGTCTCATCATTGCTAAAAGCTCATCTTTTAGTACACCACTAAACTGCAATAGTGCCATAAGTCTCCCAATAGGTAGGATACATGTGGGATTAGTGTTTTGCGGAAGGAGATCAGGCTTCAACTGATTACATAAATCCTGTATTGTTTGTCTATTCAAATGAAACTTCTTGATGATATCCCTTTCGTACATAGTCTGAAGGTCTGGAAATGGACAGTACACCGGAGTCTCCTCCCTCACCCACGGTACCTATGGTGAAGTGACAATAATATTAAACTTTGTTCACACTGTCCAGAGTAACATATATGAAGAATAAGCCAAAAGTAATGTGACAAAATATAACTGTTTCAGAAAGCATTATACATAATTCACATAATAATTGTCTACTGTCCAACATTCACCTATAATCCCGATTGTGGTCTTCACATGTGTCTGTTATAGAAATGTGCACATTAGACATCCAAATATGTATCATGAGCACCCTAATATTGTAAAGTTTGAATTGTCCTCACAACATACTGTCACCGGCTGTGTACAGTGCACCACGGTGATATACTGTTAATGCACAGTAATGCACTACACTGATGTTTGTGTAAAGGAAATTCTAGAGCAATGGAGTAATACATATATAAACAAGTTACAGCACATTTGTTGTGGTGGTGACACACCAATACTGTAGTTCAAACTGCTAAAATAACTAATGCCTGACCTCACATATGTGACATTCGGAACCTACTTCCACCGGTGGAGCTGAACCATGCAGTGGATGGTTGGTGGCTAACGTTGGTGGTTAACTTTGGTGATTTCAATGGTCCCCACCCAATGACTGTGTCCATCTACGCTGATGGCCATGTACATGTACGCTGTGGTTTGAAAAATTACTCACTTGCCTCCTGAAACTGCTGCTAACAACACCTCTTCCACTCTGGCTGCTGTTTGCCCCTCTGGGAGCAATCATGCCAGGCCAAGCAGGTGAGAGGGCCCCTGCCTTCTCTCCAGAGGAGCTGGAGAAACTTGTTTAAGAGGTCCATATTTTATCTCTGTTCAACTACAATATTTCCATTCTCACAGGCTACAGTATGCCTCTGAGTCCCAGGGTGAATTCGGATTACTGTTGTAACATTCCATGGTCCTTACTAACCCTGGGCAAAGCACTACGCTACGCTCACGTAGTTTCCGAAGTTAGCGCAACTTCGCACTACGCGAACTGCACGTAGCACAGTGTAAGCATGCATTGCGTAGCGTAGTGCAGCGGTCATTTTTTGCTTGCCCGTGGCCCTCAACGTCAAGTTGCCGACCGCAAGCAAGCAAAATTACATCCTCGCGAGACTTTTTCCTTGTTCGCGATCAGCAACATCAAGTTGCCGATCGCTATCATGGAAAATAAACCTTTCGGCAAATTTCTCAACGCGGAGAGGTCAGGTTTCTCATTGCAAGTGGTCGCGCATGCTCGCGACCGCTCGCGATGAGAAACTACCAGTCCGCGTTGAGAAAGCTGCAGCTCGAGTACAAATCTACTCGAGCGGCAGAAATGTACAGCTCACACTGTGCCAGATGTCATTTTCAATGATTGCACAGTACCTCATGCTTGTCCGCACCGTGCAATCATTGAAAACTACATCTTGCACAGTGCGAACATGCTACTACGCAGTTCGCGTAGTGCTATGCGTAGCTCGCGTAGTGCGAAGTGCACTTTGCGTAGCTACGCGTAGCGCTACTTCGCAAACTACGCCCTCCCCTTTTACATTGGACAATCATTCAATGGATTGTGGAGCACTGTCCTTTGTGTACTTATCATCAAAACTGTGATGTGTGATAAGCCCTATATTCTACTTGTGTTCCATGCACATAACTATGCATGTATACATTTCATGGTACTTGTGATACATTTGCTAATCAGATCATGGTAAATGTGCAAAGAAATGTATAGGCTTAACAGTGAGGAGCTGTGTATGTATACTGTAAGAAACTGGTGAGGATGATATTAGCTATCTGTACAGTCTCACATATCACTCAGCCCATATCAGGTCTCATCGAACTGTTGTCTGGGAGCTAGCTATACCTCACAAATCCCTTCAGAGTGCCACACAACCTTGAGGTCATGAATTGGATGGCCATAAGATGTACTTTTATGTATTGAAGTGGTGGAAATGTATGTTCATGTGGGATCAGCATACTCCACCTGCAGAGAGTAAGGCCTGGCAATGAATTGTGCCAAGTTTGGGCCATGGCCCAGTCTGGCCCAGACTGGGGCAGAGTTACTGTGGCAATCCACCTCAGTTATATACCTGTAGGCCTGCTGATCCTTGGATGTTCCCATAATTAGTTTTCTGAACCAATATTAGCCTGATTGCTTTTGCATGTACTATATTTGGAATGGTGACTAAGGTAACCATCGGACCTGATACTTGTTTCCATTGACCCACATTGTCAATGTGTGACATTTACTAATGACAGGACCCTTACTCCCACAGGTTTTTTGTCACTTTCCCATAAGTCATGCTTGTATTGTACAGGCCTATTGCACATGTGACACATTAACAGTGCAGATAGTTTGTTACTGCTGGAGTGCTTTTGATATGTGAATCACCAGCTTTGTTACATTCAACCAATCAAACAAGATCTAAAATGGTATGTTGAATGTTATTCCTGTAACAGTGTCAAATACGGCAAAAGTTCTGTCATGTGATGGCAGTACATACCACACAAGATCAACCATTTCTAAAAGGGAGAACATTTTAATTAGAACAATTACCCAAAAACTATTAAAACTCCCATAATGGATCTGGAGAAATGATTTGTTTAAAGTTTTAGGGCAAGAATCACAAAGAAAAAGTGAAGTATAAATCAGTAAATGCTGTTCGTGCTCAACAAGGAGCAAGGTGTGATTTCAGACAGACTGCGATAGAGCAGAGCTTGGATACCCAAAGAAGGTTATCCAGGGCAAAGAGCTTGATTGGATGAGGTCCTGTTGAAGTTGATGATTTTGGCACAAAAAACTCTGTGCTGAAAAATTCAAATTTTGCATCTGTCAAATTCCACTCGTAGATCAAATACTTTTTAAGCCTTTACTCAGTCAAGATTTCAACTTTAAGCCTAAATAGCCCATTAGTATGTTGGTAGAGCAGGTACTCCAGTGCAATGGCGATGGAGTTCCCTTCTTCACAACACAGTAATTTACCCTCCTAATTAAATGCAGGCGGACCATAGGTTTGGCCATGGCAGCGACTACTCTGTCACCTTCAAGCCAAACTTCTCTGATGGAGTAAAGGTCGTCAGAGAATTGGCTATATGTACATCCGCCCAGAAAAGATGGTTTTACATATATATATTTTTTTACTGTTAGTCACCATCAGGCAAGCCCAGGCATTAATGGACAGTAAAAAACACACTGCCATGGCAAGGGTGAGCATTATCATTTGTATCTTCAAAAAGAAAATCCCACGGTGGGATTTTCTGTTAGAAAATTAAAAGAAAACTGTTGTGCACCGCTCCATCATGCTGACAGAGCCCCTCACACAACTACATAGAGCATTGTCAAGAACCACTGTGACAGTGATTCCTTGCAATGCTTTAGAAATGACTGCCAGCTTGGTGGTCATTTCTAAATTTGGGGGGCAACATTTCTGTGGGAAAACTTGGAAGCTGTTTCTAACAAAGTTGCCTCAAAATTGAAGACCTTTGCAGCATAAATGCACTGAAGCGCCAAAGGTCTTGAAAGGCCAAAGCATTTCTAAGTTCCAAGTTTTCAGACTTCCTGGATCAATTCTCCTTGGTCTTAAAAGAGATCCTGGGCTACTAGAACCTTAAGGACAGCGCTTAGGGTCTAGTACTCACTCCACTAGATGCCATCATTGGGGTCCTATCTAGGTCCAGTTGTAACTGGTCAACTGAGATTCTCAAAGTAGCACCATCAACAGAGCGCAGAACCAGCCTGTTCTATAGCTCATCAATCTAGCACTGCAAAATAGCAGCAGCAAACTTAATTCAACCAATACAGAAATACTCGCTCTAGATCCAGGAAAACATAACCTTATACATGTTTGACCCCACAAAATGGGACACCCATTGCCCACATCAATTAATGTTAGGAAAGATTTGACATGATCCTGGACTTGATAGCATCTTTAAACCCTAATCAACAAAGTGACAAGAGCCACATTCTACACAACGAGGATTTGTCAGCATATTTTTCCCTACCTAGACTTTTCACACAGGATACAGGAATTTTAGCTCTATGATATCCCAGTTAGACTCTGCAAATGGAGCCGACTTTGTACTCCCAAACAACCTGAGAAACAAGTTTCAAAGCAACCAATCAAGTCTTTAATCTACATAGAAGGGGACACATTAATCCAGCTCTCAGAATTCTTCAATGGTTAGCTGCAGCAAGAAAAATATCCCACAAATCCCTTTGCTTTGCACACTGGGTAACTCATGGGACAGGACTATCTTTCTTACATTTTAAATTGTGGTCACTGAACCAAAATAGAAATCTTAGGGCATATTGGGCACATTGCTTTTAACTCCTTAAAATAAATCATGCCTGAGTGGACGATCCTTGCAAATCCTGGAACATGCTCCCAAATACCGTCCTGCAAATATTATCTGGTTTGGATGTGCTGCTAGTAATCCTTTACTTACAACCAAATTTGTATCCTGTGAATACAGGATGCAGCAGCATATCTGGAGCACTGTATCGGCCTCACATACAACTTCAAAACTCAGCACTTTTAGATATATATTTTTGCTTCACTCTTCTCCCATGCTTCTTTCACATATGTAGTAATTCTTCAGCAAAGCAATCAACAGTTGCTTTTGGTCTTGCTTTAGAAATTCTACAGTCCAATACTATACTAGATTTTTGCACATTACAAATATAAAGCAAACACAAGAAGATGATGGACGGAGCACTGAAACTTTTCAGACACTCAACCCTAGTCACAGATCTGGGTTGAATCCTTCATCGTTTTTTAGCTCACTTTGCCACCCCAGTTCAGACCCAGCTATATGTTAATCAGGCTTGAACCTGTGCCTCATGGGAAAAGTCCAGCCTGAACTGCCAGGCCAGGTCTTTCATGGACAGGAAACAAGCATCCTGGGACAGGTTTTGAGGAAATACCCCGCATCAGCCAGGCTCGCTTTATCTCATTGGCAAAGTGAGCAAGGCACTCACGTCTGGGCTTACCCTGCTAGCTTAGGGTGAACAAAGCAAACACAAGGAGATGATGGATGAAGCACTGAAACTTTTCACCTACCCCCAGTCACAGATCTGGGTTGAATCCATCATTGTTCTTAAGTTCACTTCGCCACCCCAGTTCAGACCCAGCTATATGTAAGTCAGTCTTGACGCTGTGCCTCATGGGAACAGTCCAGCCCGAACTGCCAAGCCAGGTCTTCCCTGCACAAGAAACAAGCATCCTGGGACCGGTTTTGAGGGTAACAACGCTCATCAGCCAGGCTAGCTTGAATCCAGTGGCAAAGTGAGCAAGGGACCCAAGTCTGGGTTTACCCTGCCAACTTAGGGCAAACAAAGCATACACAAGGAGATGATGGACATTACAAATATAGACATAAACATAGACATAAATAAATCGTATTGGGGAATTTTTCCATTGTTGTAAATATATTTCTTTCCATCTCTCATGAAAACTTCAGTGTCCTCATTTTAGCTTTTTAATTAATGTCCTGGTGTCTCAGCTGTGACCAATATGTTTTCTTGAAAGAATTGACAGGCTGTTTCCTCTACTTTCTTTTTCAGACTTCTAGCATGCTTTAGCATCATCATTTCAAGGTCGGGATTTGGTTTCAAGATGTTATTTTATTGCCTTTTATCAGAGAGGCCAGCTTTCTACTCCTGTTTTAACAATTAGTCAAAAGTGTTGTGTGATGTAAGGCATATTACTTAATCTCTTCATACCTGAAATTGCTAAAACGTAGGTGTGTAATATATGTAACCTCTCTCTCTTGGTACCTCCTTCTCTGTCTCTCTCCCTCTCTGCTTTTATATTGTTTTCCTCTACCTCTTTTACTTCTTTATCTCTCTTTTGCTGCCTTCTTTCACTCTGTCTAATACTGCCCTTCTCTCCCTGGCTCTCTGCTTTCACTCTGTCTCTCTTTTTCTCTGTACCTCTCCTCTCTGTCTCCTTAAGCCTTTCTATTTCGTACATCGGCTGTTTCAGACTTTAATCCTGTCTCCTGCTGTTTCTCACTTACTCTATCTAGTTCTCGCTCCATCTCTATCAATATGGATCTGACTGATCTCTTTTACTAGGATTTCTACCTTTCTGTTGTAAAATACTGCTCACTGAAAAGATCTATAGCTATATCTAGTTTCATTTCTTGCCAACTTTATTCCTTTCTATGTTTGCCTTCTCCTTGTCATTCACTTTACGTTTATGTTTGCTTTCTCGCTGTCTCTCAATTACTCATTTGTCCTTGATTTCTATTTCTCTTTATTAATCACACCTTTCCACTCTCACTCTTGCTTCTCCTTTGCAACCTATTCTCTCTATGTCACACTCTGCCTTCCTCTAACACTCATTATGTACCCATCTTATGTTGCTTTGCTGTTTTCTGTTATTGCCTTCACTGCTCTCCTGTCTCGCCTTACATGGGCATCAATTTACTGAAATGCCAAGGGTAATGGAAGTGACATCACATACTCTTTGACCTTAATGACATCACAGGCAGTAACATCATAAGATCTTTGACCCTACTGTTTTTCCAGGAAGGCATGCCACATGACCCTAACATCATAACAATGGATGTCCATGAAGTTCCATAATAACTTCATGATAAGTATAATTGCATAACACACACAAATGTTTATTTTAGATATCACCTATATTATGGTACCGACTTGATATTTGAAAGCTCTGGGACATAATATTTACCCTGAATCGCTTTGAGCAAGCAAAGCTAGTAAGTCAGACCTCTTCTCAAGAAATATTTGAAAACAATGTAGTAAAATCAGCCATTTCAATATGCAATTTGACTCACATTTGTGAAAGCCATATTCTTTTAAAGGGAAAAAGGCACTCATTGAATATTCAAATGCTTTCAGCTGTGCCAAACCAATGAAACCTGACACTCCCCCAGACGGGATAGGTGTGGCGCAGCGGCCAGGGCGGCTGACTCCAGAGCACGGGGCTCATGGTTCAATCACCAGCAGCAGCTCAGCCCAGCACTGCGTGACTCTGGGCAATAGCTTGCTTAATATTCCAGAGAGCCACCAGCACCTAGAAACCCTTAGCGCTGATTAGTTCATGCTTTACAAATATTGGGTTATTATTATTTAAAATAATTTTTTTCAAAACGCGGTATAGATGCATCATAAGTCTAAAAAGACCTTCATTGTGCAAGGGCTAGCATAATGTTATGGGTGCTTCCATATTCTGCGGGTGCCCTTTAATATAAAAAAAGTACATAAAATATGCCCAGACCAGAATTTGTGTTCTCCATATACCATGGTAACCCTTATGTCAGGGACCACATTTTGTATGGATGCCACCCACTTATATGCCAGGTTGTCCACCTTTATGCCATGAACAACCTCCATTGTGCTAGTACCAGCGTGCTGTCACTGGTGTCCACATGGCAAAAATGTAATCAAGTATGCCAATATTCTCCTTGGTGCCCTATATACAATGAATTACCTCTAGTATGCCAAGGATTATCTTGAGTACGACACTTCCAGTATTCTGTCACAGGTGTCTATCATTATAAAAATTGCTGCAAGAATGCTAGCACCAATATTTTGCCCGTGGTCGTTTTATAAGACAATAGTTATCTTCAGTAAATGAGGGCCAATGACAAACTTGCATACATCACATTCACATTTGTTCACTCACACTCAGCCTCTCACTCAATCTTTTTCACTCACGCTCTCTTACCACTGATTACACTCATTCATATTACATCCCACTCAGCAGCATTTAGTCTAAACTTCACTCAGTCTGGTTTGCTCATACTTACTGACATTAAGGCCCTCGCTTACTAATGCTTTACAAAAGATTTGCATCACTTTTGTCACACAAACTCGGCTCACAGTTAGGGTAGGATCTATTATCAAAGAATAATCCTGGTTTGTGTTGGATAGTGTCCCAAAGTAATGAAAGATTGCACTATGCTCTGCTTTGCATTATTTTGCATCAAGGGGGCATTCCATGGGTGGTCCATGTATGTTTCAATGCAGCCACCAATGGGGTTTGAGGCAAATCCCTATCTACAAACATTGGTAAACATGAATGTGTGCCAAATTCTTACCCTTCAATGGGATCCCATTCCACCTATGGTAAATGAATATTTGTGAGATATGGGAGACTCAGGTGCCTCGCTTCACATTCCACAATGGGCCCAGTCACGGCTTGTGCTGGGGAAGTGGTGAGGGGGCGGGGGGGGGGGGGGGGAGTAACAAATGACAAAATAGGGAAAATTAAATAAGTAAATAAAACTACTTAACTTGCACCATCAGCATCGCTGAGTCGGTTTTATTTATTTATTTTATTTTCCCTGTTCTGTTGTTTGTCACTTCCACCGTCCGGCACCACCCTGCCCCAGCAACGCCCAACCGCGCTAACCTGCATGAGCCACGACTGAGCGGGCCACATCACTTTATGCTACTACAATGCCCACTTCTGCTTTACTAAATTGTAAACAGACCTTTTAACAAAAATGGACGCCATGTTTTACGCATTTGTGGGCTCTGGACAACTTAGTGAACAAATAGAAATTGGGCTAATAAAGAACGATAAATTAAGTGAGGGTTTTTTGTTGCTGCAGCTGTGGTCCTGTATTACTACCACGGATGTAATCGAGGCTGCACTTGCAATCACTCCTGTAATGATGCAGGTGAGAGTGATTTAATGCTGTCAGCCCCAGGGTACGGCAATCATCTGAAAGAATTTTTCCGCCTTGACACACACTTTCTTGATCTAAGTTAAACATCAAGCCTTACTTACATGGTCAGGCGGTACAAGCTCAAGATCATTACGGTGTGGGTCAAACATAGGCCACCAATATATTCTCTTTATTACTGCGGTTTCTCTTACTATGAGATGCTGACCTTTTTGTAAACATATGTTATTATTTTGAGCATTGCGGGTGCAATAAAGCACCGAATTGAGCCTTCAAAGTGCAATCGAGTTTTTATTTGCAGGCGTGCATATATGTGATTCAGGCATGAAAATGAGATGCATAATAAAATAGGTGCAGATGCGTTTATTTTCCTTCCAAGGAATTGTGTATAAATAAAAGATGGACGTGTCTCATTTTTTGACTGATGTAGGAAGTGCTTTCTTTGCGTTGCATTACGTTCTGCTGCTATTTTTCTAGTAACATCTGCCATGCTGGTCTTTACAGTGCGATAATACACGGAGGGCTAAAGATTGCTCATTGTTAAATTATAGGTGATGTCCACCCCACGGGAAATTATGGCCCCATATTTATGAAACCTTTGTGTCACGCAAGGCGACGCAAGTACAACGTGAAGGCTTCAGTGATCTTTACAAAGCCACCCGAGGTCTGATTAGCGTGGTCTGGTTTGACTTTATAAAGAAATGTAATGCAAGGCAGCTGCTTGTGCTGCATTAGGTTACATTCCATCTTGGGAGGCTTTCCATGGGTGGACAAGGGCGGTACCTTGCATTCATGGATGGATTTTGATGCATTCCCAGATATACAAAGACTTCTAAGCCTTGGAATGCGTCAAAATGCTGCGCCTTCCCAAGTGAAGTGTAACGAGGAGAAGTATCTCTATTTCTCCTAGTTATTTCCTCATTCCATGTGCACTGCATTCCACAGCACACTCAAAAAGAGAAAAATGACACTAAGGATTGTTTTTGTGCAGAAAGGTGTCCCTTCCTGCACAAAAACAATCCTCCCTGTAACAAAGGCATCCTTGCACCATGGTGCAAGGGTGGTTACGTTGATGTAAGGCAGCACACAGTGTGCCAGTGTAATAAGGTGAAATGGGGATCCCTACGAGTCTCATTTGCAACTGATTAACATTGCCATGAGTCTCACAGACGCCTTTCCAGCCGGAGCATGGAGCACAGAATAAACATGAATAACTACACAACAATGGCTGCCCTTATGGGACTTAGGCCCTGATGCATCAAACAATAATCCGCTCGCAAAGGGGCAGATTCTCAGAATCTGCCCCTTTGCGACCGTGTATTTTTGCATTTGGGATGTATCATCCCAAATGCATAATTCGCAAATTGAGAACTCGCTAAATTGCGATTATTTGCATTTGAGGAATCTCAAATTGAGATTCCTTAAATGCAATGCATGAAAGTTTTAAAAATAGCGAATTCGCTAATAGGGCACGCAAATACCATGAAGTACAACTTCATGGTAATTTGCAAAAACGTTGAAAAATGCACTAAAGTGCATTTTTCAAAGTTTCATGTTGCGCACACACATGCCCTAAGGGCATGTGTGTGCGCAACATATGTGCACAGATCAATTTCAGGGGTGCAACACGGTGTCCTTTGGACACCCCTGCACCCTTGAAATCGCAATCGCAATTTGCGATTCGCTAATTGCGATTCGCAAATTGAAATTGTCTTCCCATTCATTCCTATGGCCTTTAGGGCCATAGGAATGAATGGGGAGGTATTCCTTAATTGCGACTCGCAATTTGCCAGTCGCTATTAAGGAATTCTAAGAAATCACTATTTTTTTTAGTGATTTCTTGATCCATTCCATTTTGTTATTCCTTAATAGCAAATCGGTATTTTTCGCTATTAAGGAATCGCAAAATGGGTTGTTGATGCATCTGGGGGTAAGTACCTATGCAGCCTTGTGCATACGCAAGGTTACTTCAAACCCATTACAACATTTCCTCCCTCAACAACACAAAGCAAACAGAAGTAAAGAAGGAAATATATATATATATATATATATATTAATATACAAAGAAAGCATTACGCACAAATGTTAACAAAATAGAAAGTATACTAAAAGCTAAATTGAACTGTCATCACAACCGATTACCCCACTACAAAATCCTTGAATTTGCAAGGCAACCTTCTTTTACTCCCCTTGTTCCTAACCCCCATATCCTCACCAGCAGGTTTGTGAGAAGTGGTGGTGTTGACCTTCCAGCCCAAGTCAGCCACGGAAGTAGGTGTTCCTAAAGCCGATTCTGAAACGGATTGTGCCTCTTTATCCTGCAGCCAAATAAACCACTGACACTGGTCTTTTTCATTCACAGCATGTCTTTTAATGATGTCCACCTGAGAATTATTAATGCGCACCAGACACCACTTGGTCCATCAGTCCTTATTTTCCCAGAGGGCAGATACTTTGCTCACTTGTTTGACTAAAACTGGTGGTAAAAACTTAGACATACCTTTAACAACCTTCCTTGGTTTTTTTATCACTACCTGATCACCTTGCTTTAACGACTCATCTTTGAAATGCTTACCAGCATCTTGCCTCTTACACACACGCGACCTAACGGTGTCCACAGATTCAAGTTTCTTGCTGCTTTTCCCAAATAACCAATTGGGAAAAAGGCCTGTGTGCACCTTTCTAACTCTCAGAAGTGTGAAAGGAGCTACACCAGTGGTGCTATGGGGTGTGATATTATAAGACCATATCTTGTTGAATACAAACTCTTTAACATCCTGGCCAGATGACATTGCCATTTGTATACCCTCCTTTACTATCTTGTTCGCACTTCCAACAAGACCATTAGAAGAAGGAGAATTTAATGTCACCTTGAGATGTTGAATGTCATGTTGCTTAAGAAACGCACACATACACTGTGGCAAAAGTGTGTGCCATTGTCGGTGACAATGATTTTGCATAAGCCTTCCAAAATAAAGAGATGCTGCAAAAACGTAATAACATTATTAGTGTTGGGACCATCACACAAACAATAATACATCCATTTGGTACGGTAATTCACCAAAAGAATCAAATGTCTATTTCCAGCAGGTAAAACCTCATATGGGCCATAACAGTTCAAGCTTTTCCAAGGGATCTTGCGGAAAGGCTCCAGGATGAAGTGGCGTATTTATTTATTTATAAAGTTTTATATAGCGCAAACTTGATCCCGAAGGATATCAGAGCGCTTTACAATTTGAGGCAAAGGTAACACTAGCCTGAAGCCCCTTTGCACCAGGCTGGTCCTGTACATGCATCACACATCAGCACTGAGCCTGAAGCCCCTTTGCACCAGGCTTCAATGTTTTTCAACGTTTGTCAGGCAACAAGCATTCTGCGCACTTTTCTACTTTAACTCTTACTTGAGACTCAAGAGAATGCCACCAATAACATTTTTGGAGACGTTGACATGTTTTAGTGACCCCTAAATGACCTTGATCCACGACTGAATAATGTCCTTACACAAACTTTCTAAGGGAACAAAGAGCTAATAGTGCACAACAATTTCATCTACGACAGACAGTTTATTAGGTACTTGTGCAAAGCTTTATATTTCTCCCGAGAGAGTCCTGCTCTCAGGCCAACTACTAGTTATATAACGTTTGACCTGAGAGAGAACAACATCCTTGGAATTTCGCACCAATCTCTCTCAGGTGTAGGTGCTCACTCAAAAACTGCATCCACAGCTGCTATCACACAATCCAAATCTTCAATCTCATTTTCTCATCAGCTAAAGCCATCCACAATAAGCAGTCTGCTCTGAAGTTTTTTTCCACCTGGCACGTGTTTAATAAAGTGGTATCCTTGTAACTTGGATAACAAGTGGACCAATCTAACTGATGCTTTATTTGCACCACTGACGCTAAGAATATGCATGAGTGGTTTGTGGTCAGTGTAAACTTCAAACTCAAATCCCTAGGTGTATTTGATTTGATTATTTGATTTGATTTGATTTGATTATGGATTTGTAAAGCGCAACGAATGCCCATGGGCGTCTTGGCGCAAGGTGTAAGATCTGAATTTTTGTATCACCCAGACACATGCAAAAGCTTTGCGTTCAATGGTGCTATTATCGTGTTTCAGCGGACTGTATTGTTCTGGATGTGAAGGCAACTGTGTGCTCTTGCCTGCAACCCACTGTCCAAGTACTAGCAAACAGGCTGGCATAAACACTTATAAAACATTTGTGCCCACCCTGAAAAGAATGCAGTGCTGGACACTCCTCAATGAGTGTCTTGACCCTTTTGAAAGTGCTGTGTAATTTGTCCATTCAAATGTAGCACCCTTCCTTAACAAAGTTTGCAAGGGTTCTACAGTTTGCACCAACCCTGGCACAAAGGGAGCATAGTAATCTGCTAGGCCCAGGAATTTGCCTAGCAGTTCTCTGGATGTGGATGGATGAATGGAAGTGTGGGTGAGTAGATGGATGAATTGACGGATGTCAGAATCAATGGATGGATGGCTTAATGTAGGGATAGATGGACTGCAGAGTGTCTAGACGATGGACCACAGAATGGATGGTTGGATGGATAACAGATTGTATGGCTCGATAGATGGTAGAGTGGACAGATGGATGGATGACAGAGTGGGTCGATGGCTAGATGGATGGCAGAGTGGATGATTGAATGAATGGAAGATTGGGTGGATGTATAGATTAATGGATGGAATGGGGAAATATTAAATGTTGGATGAAAGAATGAATGGATGACAGAGTGCAAATGTGAAATAGTGGATCTTAGCAAGTATATGTAAGAGTAAAAAATGAATGGATATGTGCATGGGTGAAAGAGACAAGGAAGCTGGTAGAGGGAGGGTTAGGCTAACTTGCTTCGCTTGATTGTTGCCATCAGCGCTTTGGTTCAGAGTGAGGGATATTTTAACTTTCTGGCTACTTCCTTGTTCCAGGGAGGCACAATATGCCAATTAGGGCCCCTCCGACCATTATTCTAAGTGTCAGAAGTTTTTAAAGCCAATAAGGCACCCTAGATGCCAAGGATGAACACAAGAACAACATTATGTTAGGGATGGACAAGATTACACCAAATAATCTCATAAAATGCAAAAAATATTAGTACTATTATTCAAGGCTCCTCATTGTCTAAACGGTGGCTGAGTTGCATGCCTCAATCTAAGGATGCCTCAACATGACTGGAATACACACCATTAGGCCAAGCCCTTAATAATGCCTAATGATCACATAGTTAAGCACCATTTTGACAGGAATGTAAATCATGTGTCATGAATAGCTATCAATATGCAAGCTGGGAGCCACATCTTGCCCAAAATTTCCAAAGAATGGCTACCATTATTGAGGTTCCGTGACAATTGTAAGTGATGTTTTTGACTCGCACGAATATGGTCGAGTCTGGTATCTAAGAACCGCAAATGACGAGTTTAGTAAGTATGCGCAGTTTCGCTGTGCTAACTTAAACCGTTCGTTTGATATGTGGGTTTTTCATCTGTACCCACGGGTTCCATCTTAGATACGGCATCCATTTTGTCTCTTGCCCTCAAGTAGCCAGCGAACGGACACTGTCCGCTTCGTTACCCTGGGACTTTCAAGATATTTGTGGAAGACACATGTTCTTTGTAAATATCTTTTACGATGAGGGGGATGATACTGTAAGGCAGATGGCCCCGCTTGAGCCGCTTCTGCCGTGCCGGTTTATTGTCTTAGCCGTGCATCTCATTAGGCACGTCCCTTTGATGCCTGTATCTCGTGTTTCCCGATACCTCCCCTTTTACACCCTTTTCGATCTCCCACTGTCTCCATCTTCCTCTGCACCTGTCTTTGTCCCTATTTTCGATCTGTTTTACTGCCGATTGGAATTCACTAATGTTGGGAAGATGGGTTTTTACAGTTGGGAACCGCCAAATGTTTCCGCACTTATGTTCCGGACCTTATGTGTACCAAAGTGACCAAAGCGACCCCTCTGGGGGATAATTATGGGAACCAGGTTGTAAACTTTTGTGTACCATGTTGTCCTATGAGTAAATTCTGTATAAAAGGAGCGCTCCACAGAACCAATTTGAAGCAGTCTCCCCAAGTTGCACGTGTTGTACTTGTTGTGACTTCTGTGTTCCCTGCAGTAAATAAACCTTGAATCTTTGACGCCGAAGGAAGTGTCCCGTGTCTCTGTAGTTTGTGCGCCGAAACAGGTATCCCATGAAGGTTATAGGTGTTGTTCCCTGGCACCGCTGGTACTGTTAAAAAGTCCAGTCCTTCAGTTGGCGCCCAAAGTGGGGCGACTTCAGCGGTACCGGTCCAAAGCCTGATGATCGTGAGGAACTTCGTGTGAAATCTCCGAGGGAAGGTGCACCCCGCTTCATCGATCCTGTTGTCGAAATAAGTGGCCCGAAGTTTTTCCCTGCGAAGATTCCCGCCTCCTGACGGCTGCGACGGACCGATGCCCTGACTGTCGACCTGTCTTCGACGCCCGGCGTAGACCTTATGTACAAGCGAGACGACAGACGGGCCTTCCTGGTGACGCCATTGAAGTTCTGAGTTAAGTATTTGTGGGTCGCTCCCAGTCCTTAGTGGTTGTTCTAGCTTTTGAAAGCTTTGTGGTTAGCCTTTAAGGCTTTGTTGTAATAGCTCACTGAGCTTTGTAATAGCCTCCTCAGGCTTTGTGGTTAGCTCTCCGAGCTTTGTGATAGCCTTAAGGCTTTGTTGTATTGCATGGTTCCATTGCATTTGTGGTTCTTAGTATTGGTCCTTAGTATTATTTGACAGTTGCAATTGCCAAAAACCGAGGGTTTTGACTTACACGAGGTTTTATTGCTTCGGTAATCCTTGAAGTTTGATACTAGGTTAGTGTGCACGATGCCTAGCCATAGTGATTTGTTTCGTATTTTCAAATGTTGCGCAATGGATTCCCGATTGGAGGACTCGTGTCCGATACCTCCAGTTGGAACTCCGATACATGATCTTTATAGTCGACATGGGGTGGGTCCTATAATATATAATGATTACTGGGTCCGCTATACAAAGAAAGACGGTGATCTTAGATGGCCACCACATGGAACTTTTGAACTTTCGATTTTAGATAATCTTGAGGCTAAATTATTTTTAAAGAAAGCTAGGCCAGCTATGTTTGATTCCTTTCGGATATGGCGTAAAGAGGCCAAGCAGAAAGAAATCAAACAACTTAAAAAGAATCAAAAACAAGAGTTCGTTCCTGTAATGCAAGCTATAAAAGAATGTAGACAAGACAAAGAAGAAAAAGACATGGAAATCGCTACTAGATTGCATCACATGAAAATAGATAAATGTTACCCAGTTTTACCGAATAATCTAGAAAAGAAAGCAGAAGATTTGAAGGAGGATTGCTTGCTGTCATATTTGATGAAATCACCACCTCCTTATGTACAGGGTGCTACTGCTCCTGTAGCTGCTCCTGTTATTCCTCCTGTTGTACCTCTTGTTGCTCCAGTGGCTGCGGGTCAGCCCGCTGTTAACCCTACGTTTGTTTCACCACCTGTTCTTGTTCCTACTGCTCCTGTACCTGTACCTTCGCAGACTGTTGTTTCTGCTACTCCAACTATCTTGTCCGTTCCTACTATGCCTTCCTTCACCTCCAGTGTTGTTGCCCCTGTTTTTCTTTCCCCTTCTGTTCGTAAGCGTGTTCCTAACTCTGTTGCTACTCTTTATTCACCTCTTTCTGGTCCGTTATTTTCGTCTGATTCATCTGAAACTCCTCAGAGACGGAGTCAGATCCCTAGTGGTAGGGAGAAAGAGACGTTAGTAACAATGGCACATAGGTGGATAAGACATCCTGCTAATTACACTCCACGTGTAGTCTTTGATACGTTTTCTCAGTTTAATGAGCCTACGCAGAGATTCGTATTTGAGGAGATGTGTAACCTTTTGAAGGAAGAATGGTATAATGATGATGTAGATAATGTACCGTCCGACATAATTGAACTTCAGAGTCACTTTTCGAACGGTATGATTATAGGAGACGATGTACGACGTGCCGTGGAACGCTTATTAGCATTCAGACCCACAGCACATTCTCGGGTATCATTAGATGATACCACTGAGAACTGGAAAGCGGTTCCTGGTCAGTATCCTATGAGAGAGGTTCCGCCACTGTGGGTGCCTGGTGATCCTAATGCAAACCCTGTGGTGCTACCGCATTTTCGAAGGGTGTGGATACATCTTCCATGGAAACGATCGGAAGTTTTGCAAGTGAAGCAATCCTTACCTGATCCGCGTAAAAATCCGGCTGGTTATTATAAGGAGTTATCACAACTGGTGGAAGCTACTATTATGAATATTGCCGACATCGACATGTTGTTTGGCAATGTTGTACCGCAACCAGTTTGGGCTAAAATTCGTCAAGCCAATCACGCAGTTGAATTAGGGGGTGATTGGGCTGCACTGCTAGCAGCTGATGCATTACAAGTTGGTGGGGCCAAGCCTGAACAGCTGATTTTGGATTTGCCTCAGAAAA
Source organism: Lissotriton helveticus (assembly GCF_964261635.1). Taxonomy (NCBI): domain Eukaryota; kingdom Metazoa; phylum Chordata; class Amphibia; order Caudata; family Salamandridae; genus Lissotriton; species Lissotriton helveticus. The sequence goes on from NC_136069.1 coordinate 1,276,409,900, forward strand.
TCATTACGCTCATGAAAACTCTCATGCCAGCGATGAAGGTGAACTGGGATAAGTTATCAGCTTGTAAGCAAAAGAAAGACGAGAGTGTCTCAGATTTCTTTACAAGGTTTGAGGAAGCGTTTGTCGACCACAGCGGCCAGGACATGGGCGCTGAGGGATGCCAGCGATTATTCGTTGACAAATTCGTGTCAAATTTGCTGCCTGAACTAAGCAACAAATTAAAGAATTCAGAAAGTGCGTGGGCAGTTTCAACCCCTGCGCAAATACTAGCAACGGCTCAGTATTATGAGAATAGGGAAAAGGAAGAAAGTGATCGTGTAGAAAAGAAAACTAAGGAGCTCAGGTTTTGTTGCAGCAAGCATACCCTCCACGATCAAACCAAAATGATTCGCAACAGCAGTATCGACCACGAGCACAGCCCGATAGGACACAGTCACGCTCTGACAACTTTGATTCCAGATCTTCACTTGGGTATAATCAGTGCGCATATTGTAGGAAAGAGGGACACCTAAAATATGATTGTCTTGCCTTACGGGACCGTCTGAATGGTGTGTCGACACGTGGAAACCGTGGTGGTGGTCCTCAACAGGCACCACGTGGTAGAGGTCGTGGTTCATTCCACAATCAGATTGATCGTCATCAAAATCAATCGGATGCAAATAATTACTTTGACCAGCGAAATGCGGGGTCAGTTCGATCTGCACAGTATAAATTGGATGATTATTACATAGAGCATGAAACTGTTGTAAATGACCATTACTAGGACAGCCAACGACAAAGAGAGGGAGTAGTGTCAATTCCGGTCGATCAGAGTGGGCCTTACGTTGCGGTGGCTACATCAGGTGTAGTTGAGCCTTTTCTGTTAGACACTGGTGCGACGAAAAGTTCCATCATGCATTCAAAACTCCCTGGCGCACCTTTGTCTGGCTTAACGAATGTTTCCGTTGGATTCTCTGGCGCCCCTGTTAGTAACCCAGTCTCTAATCCTTTGCCTCTTATGATTGGACCCCGTGAGCTAACCGCTCCACTGATTCTATCTACAGGTTGTGGTGAAAATCTTTTGGGCCTGGATTTGTTGAAACGATTATATGCAACATTGTATTGTTCCCCCGAAGGAGTGGAGCTTACATTGGGACGGAGAGTGATCTCTCCCATGTATTTATCGGTTGATAAATTCCCACCGGAATTGAGTTCTCTCCCTGCGTCCTTATGGGCCACAGGTCCTAATGATGTAGGCCTGTTAGACATTCCACCCTATGTGATTCAATTGAAACCAAATGCGCGATTACCGCGTTTACCTCAATATCGTATTTCTCTTGAGGGCGAACGAGCGCTGTTAGCAATTGTTTATGATCTCATTGGAAAGGGTGTTGTTGAAGAAACTCGTGGAAATGTATGTAATAGCCCTGTATTGCCGATTCTGAAACGAACTGACCCAACTAAACCTCCTGTGTACCGTTTCGTTATAGATTTGAGAGAGGTAAATAAAATAGTGGTTCCACAATTTCCTGTGGTCCCTGACATTACGGCCTTATTAACAATGATTCCGGCATCTGCCTCCTGGTTCACAGTGATCGATCTAAAGAATGCTTTCTTTAGCATCCCAATTGCAGAGGAAAGCAGAGACCTATTCGGATTCTCATTAGGAGGTCGCAGTTTTAGGCTAAAACGCGCTCCACAGGGCTACTGTGAGAGTCCGTCAATCTACAGCCAAGCACTTAAAGGTCAGCTTGATGCCTTTGTATTACCTAAAGGTGCAGCTTTGATTCAATACGTTGACGATCTTTTAGTGGCAGCTGATACAGAAACTATTTGCAAAACGGCTACAGTATCATTATTGCACTATCTACATGACTTACACCACAAGGTATCGCCTTCAAAGCTACAGTATTGTTGTCAAGAAGTTACCTATCTAGGTCACTTATTGTCAAAAGAAGGGAGAAGGTTGACCCCAGAGAGAATTGCAGCAATTTCCCGAATGACTGTGCCAAAAACCCAAAGAGATGTTCGCGCCTTTTTAGGTATTACGTCCTACTGCAGACAATGGATTCCAAATTTTTCGTTGTTGGCGAAACCATTGATAGCCCTTACATGCAAAGATGTCCCATCCCCAGTACCTTGGTCTGAAGAATGTCAGAAAAGTTTTTCGGAATTGCGTGATGCGTTGTGTTCGGCTCCTGTGTTGGGCACCCCTGACTACAGTAAGCCGTTTACACTATACGTTCACGAGAGGGATGGTTGCGCGTTGAGTGTTTTGACACAACCTTTTGGTGGTAAGCAACGCCCATGTGCCTATTTTTCTTCGACTTTAGACCCAGTAGCAAGAGTCTTGCCAAGTTGCTTAAGGGCAACAGCGGCAGCTGCGGCGTCCCTTCGACAGTCCGCAGGTCTAGTCATGGATAATATGCTCACGGTAATGGTTCCGCATGCAGTCGACACTCTATTGAATCGAACGAAAACTCAACATCTAACAAGTGCAAGATTGTCTGGTTATGAATTGACGTTGCTGGCCAGTCATATACGGATAAAACGATGTAATGTGTTGAATCCAGCAACATTGCTGCCGATCGACACAGAATCAAGTGATGAAGCAGTACATGACTGCTATCTCAAAACTGAAGAGGAAACCAAGGGTCGCATTGACCTAAAAGATACTCCATTGACAGATCCCGATGGTACTTTATATGTGGATGGTTCTTGTTTCAAGTTACCGAACGGTGATGTGACAACTGCGTATGCTGTAGTTACATTGAGAACGATTGTGGAAAACGCAAGGTTAAGTCAAAATTCGGCTCAGGCTGCTGAGTTAATTGCTTTGACGAGAGCGTGTGTGTTGTCTAAAGATAAACGGGTGAATGTGTTTACAGATAGCCAGTATGCGTTTGGTGTGGCACATAGTTTTGGACGACTGTGGAGAGAGAGAGGATTCCTTACGTCACATGGTACGAAGATTCAGCATGGCCAGCTTGTAAATGATCTTTTGGATGCACTTACGTTGCCTAAGCAAGTGGCGATTGTTAAATGTAGTGCGCATCGTAAGGTGACGGATGATGTTGGTCGTGGTAATGCGTTTGCGGATGAGACTGCTAAGGAGACTGCCCGGAACCTTAGCACTCGAATGTATGTGACGAGTTCGGTTAGGTGGCCTGCAGAATCAAGTATGTGTGAAAACACTATCGAGAGTGTGAAAGCAATTCAGAATGAGGCCACCGAGACTGAAAAGACGAAGTGGAAAGAAAGTAAGGGAAAGTTGGATGCGAATGGTTGTTGGATTGACTTATCGGAACAGAAAAGATGGATGTTGCCTGATGCGTATGTGCTGGCTGTTGTGACTATGGCACATGGGTTAGCACATATTAGCGCAAAAGGTATCTGTAAATTGCTGTTTCCTGTGTGGAAGAATGATGGTATTACGAAATGTGCTGAACGCTTGGTTAAGAATTGTATGGTATGTATGTTGTACAATCCTGGTAAGGGAACCCCAACTCCTCCTGGTAGTTTTGCTCCCCCTTCATGTCCCTTTGAGGTGATCCAATTGGACTTCATCCATATGGAGCGATGCAATAACTTGAAATACGTTTTAGTTGTTGTTTGCGCATTCTCCCGATGGATTGAGGCCTATCCTCTCAAAGACAATACTGCTTTGTCCACTGCGAAAATCCTACTGAAGGAATACTTTCCTCGGTATGGAATGCCTAGAATTGTGTGGTCAGACAACGGAAGTGAGTTTGTGGGGAGTGTGATGAAGAGTGTGTGCAAGGGCCTTGGAATTAATCAGAAATTCCATAGTGCCAATCATCCTCAGTCAGCTGGTTTGGTTGAAGGGTACAATGGCACCCTTAAACTAAAACTAGCAAAAATTCAGGCTACGACAGGTCTTTCATGGCCTGACGCTTTACCCTTAGCATTGCTGTCAACAAGGGCAACTGTACACTCCCGAGTAGGGCTCAGTCCCTATGAAATAGTGTTCGGTCGCCCTGCCAATGTTTGGGGGGTCCCTAGACCGGGTGCCTTTTGTGATTTTGAGTATCCAATGTTGATCGATTATCTTCATGACTTGACTGCTAAACTGAGGTTAATTCACCAACAGGTTCACGAAGCATTGCCGACGCAGACGGAGGGTCCAGGCCACCAGCTCCAGCCCGGAGATTGGGTGGTAACACGAAACTTTTCGCGCAAGAACAATTTGGATCCCAGGTTCACTGGACCCTATCAGGTCCTCCTTGCCACGAGAACTGCAGTTCGTCTCGAGGGGCGGAAAAATTGGGTGCATGCCACCCATACCAAGAAAGTCCCCATCCCGTTGCCAGCAGACTCGTGGGTGAGGAAAGGCATTGCATCAACTGAAACCGAAGGATTGCCGGCGTTTGTACCTTTCAGCGACGCACAACCTGTCGGAGAAACCTCAGTGCAGCAAAAAGGCATTGTTGAACACTTGTCATCAGAAGACTCAAGACCAGAACATTCAGCTGATCAACAGGGCGTTGTCCCTTCGACGGATCTTTTGTTTAACGAACAGACACGTCCTGGGAAAACCCGATATTTTTTGCGATCCAGCACTAAAGACTAATAAAAAACCCGTTCTGTCCCTTGACAAGTGCATTATCCCGTTTTCCATGATCAGTTTGAACACTCATACTATTGTAATTATTTTGTACATATTCATTGAGCTTCGTTCCTTACACTTTTTGTTTCCACAGCTGAGAGACATTGTTTTCACATATATATACATATTTGTGAAATGAAGGCCGTAGGGCCGCGCGCGTACTTCCTCCTGGTTAGTAGGTCTTGACGCTAGGTTAAAGACCGTCGGTTCCTGGGAACTCCTAGGAATTGACTATTGCTACACAGAACGAAGTGCGTCAAGAAACGTTGCGGACGGTCATAGGGAATGGCATTTTCAAAGCTGATGGACTTGGAAAGAGCTCAAGCACAAAGATTCAAGCTGCAGCAACTCAGTCGTACCAAATGTTTTGTGTTTCAAATATTCGTACTGTTTGTGACTGTTTCTGCGTTATTGGCGGGTGGAGTATATTACACGATGTCTTACTTCTTGCCTTCTACCATACCTACTCCTACCCCTGACCTTAAACTCACCTCCACTGTTTCTCCTCATTCTTTTCACATTTTACCTGAACACGAGCAGGCTAGACGTGCAGAATTCCGCAGCAATTCCTTTATTCAGCTCCTTCATCAGCATCAGTTAGTGGTTAACACTACTAATTGTTGGGTGTGTGGGTTGATGCCGCATACTACAGATAAGGGAATTCCATATCTGGTGTTACCGTATAGCTCCCAAGGGTCTGCTCGAGCATTTCAAACAATGTTTCGAAGCGCACTGGGTTTCCACCCCATTCGAGAACCACGTTCCCCCTACTCTGGTCCTACCTCGTACCAAAAATCTTTGTCTATAGCAATAGAGGATTTAGATAGCGATATCTATGATCCCTCGCTTATCCCTGAAGAAGAGGTACAAGCCTATAGGGTCCTAAGTAGAGGCGAATATAGTGTGTTCACTGGTGAAAAACAGCTTAAAAGCTCGCCTCCGATATGGGTCGTACCCCACATTGGTAATTTTTGTTTAATAGGTCGCGGCCGTAGATCGAAAGCCCGACTTGGAGAGAGTGCTTACACTGAAAATTATATTTTGCCAATGGTCTCGTCCCCTGTGTTTTTGGCTGCCAAGTGTACATACTTTATTTGTCATGATCGTGCGTATGCATGGTTGCCCTCTGACTTCATGGGCTCATGTTTTATCGCAAACTTGTTGCCTCCGACGTTTACTGTAGATGCAGATTATCACAAAACTAGAGTTGTGAGAGGCGTAATTAGCGAAGAGGATACTGCCGGTCAAGAGGCAGGAGACTTTTTCAAGGGTTTCCTCCCATTTTGGGGACCTATGGTTAATAGTAGGAACCTGAGACAGTTGACTCGAGTGGTAGAATCGACAGCTAATATTACTGCCAGTGCCCTTGGTAATATCACCACAGAACTTCAGGCGGATATACTTATGACGTTACAAAACCGTATGGTTTTAGACGTGATCTTAGCAGATCGAGGTGGGGTATGTAAGGTGATCCATTCGAGCTGCTGTATTTTCATTCCTGATAACGCTCCGACTGTCTATCAAGCCATCTCGAAGTTGCATAAGATCTCCGAATCCATACACGTGGATGTAGGGGATTGGACGCTACTTGGATGGTTTTGGGGCCTGATGTCGACTTGGGGTTGGAAGATTCTGATGATCATTGGAGTCGTTGTAACGTTCCTGTTCACGTGTTGCCTTTGCGTGCAGTGCGGTCCTGCCTTATGTGGCCTCTGTGCTACAACGTGTATAAGACAGCCACCTGTTACCAAAGGGTCTCGGTTGGACAGAGCTATGTTACAGCAACATCTCGAGGGTCTGATGAATATCGAATATGATTCCGACTAGTGCTTGCCTACATGAGGGCAAAAGGAGCGTCTGAGGTTCCGTGACAATTGTAAGTGATGTTTTTGACTCGCACGAATATGGTCGAGTCTGGTATCTAAGAACCGCAAATGACGAGTTTAGTAAGTATGCGCAGTTTCGCTGTGCTAACTTAAACCGTTCGTTTGATATGTGGGTTTTTCATCTGTACCCACGGGTTCCATCTTAGATACGGCATCCATTTTGTCTCTTGCCCTCAAGTAGCCAGCGAACGGACACTGTCCGCTTCGTTACCCTGGGACTTTCAAGATATTTGTGGAAGACACATGTTCTTTGTAAATATCTTTTACGATGAGGGGGATGATACTGTAAGGCAGATGGCCCCGCTTGAGCCGCTTCTGCCGTGCCGGTTTATTGTCTCAGCCGTGCATCTCATTAGGCACGTCCCTTTGATGCCTGTATCTCGTGTTTCCCGATACCTCCCCTTTTACACCCTTTTCGATCTCCCACTGTCTCCATCTTCCTCTGCACCTGTCTTTGTCCCTATTTTCGATCTGTTTTACTGCCGATTGGAATTCACTAATGTTGGGAAGATGGGTTTTTACAGTTGGGAACCGCCAAATGTTTCCGCACTTATGTTCCGGACCTTATGTGTACCAAAGTGACCAAAGCGACCCCTCTGGGGGATAATTATGGGAACCAGGTTGTAAACTTTTGTGTACCATGTTGTCCTATGAGTAAATTCTGTATAAAAGGAGCGCTCCACAGAACCAATTTGAAGCAGTCTCCCCAAGTTGCACGTGTTGTACTTGTTGTGACTTCTGTGTTCCCTGCAGTAAATAAACCTTGAATCTTTGACGCCGAAGGAAGTGTCCCGTGTCTCTGTAGTTTGTGCGCCGAAACAGGTATCCCATGAAGGTTATAGGTGTTGTTCCCTGGCACCGCTGGTACTGTTAAAAAGTCCAGTCCTTCATTATCACAGGGCCACTATCAGGCTTAGACTCCATCATGACAAGGATGTCAAATTGTAAACATAATAATTATGATCAAGACATGCTTTTTGCCTTGGTTCAATATGTGAAAGTGTAATCAAAAAGGGGAACACCAGTCTTAAATCCCAAATGTGAATTTGAAAAATGAAGAAATCTATAACAACACCCTAAAAAAAGACACATAAGTCAGTATCGTGGCATAAGAAGGGAGGTAAAGAGAAAACAAACAGTACGAGGGATATAATATAGAGAGATGATAGAACAGGAACTAGGTTAAATGGGAAAGGAAAAAGTAAGGGTAATAGGGAGGGATGGCTAGGCTATGGGCAGGAACCTAGGAAGATCTTGGTTAATTTCCAGTCATATACAGTGAAATAATTTATATCGGGAAGTGCTCTCAGAAATGCCCCATAGCCACCTTCACTATCAGGCCTGATTTGTGTAAGGCAACAGAACAACGTCAATGGGAGCTGGGTAGAAGAATGCTTGGTTCTAAGGCCCAGCTAAAAATCCAGTATACTCCATATAATGTGAAACTATAAAATTTAAAATTAGAAAAGTGTGGAGGAGGTGGATACCTTGATTGAGTCCATTAATAAAAATGCTAACAATTGAGACAATGAGGCCTGGGAAATGAGGAGTAAAGGCCCATATGTATGAAAACATTTCGCGTTTCTTAAGGTCCAAATCACTATTTTTAGGCATAGAGTGACGCATACATTATTTAAAAAAAAGGAGCATAGAACTCCGGGTAGTTCTCAAGATTCGGTGGAAAGCAGCTCCACTATAGACCACTGTCAACACCAACAACACTCAAATTTGCTCACATCAAATGTCTGCTTTTCTATCAAATCCTTTAAGCATCGCATTAGAACAGTGCCATCCACGCTGAGATACATTTGTCGGTAGTTTTGAGAGTGATCTATACTGAAATTGGTGTCCACCTAAACTTGAGAAATACCCAGAGTTCTGGCACCACCAATGCACTGCCTATGACCTCACATATTACATTACTCATTACATTGTCAGTGACATCACTGATGAGGTTCTCAAATGACATAATTGATGGCATCATTCAGTTAGTGTATTTAGTAAGAAGGTATTATTGTAAACATATATACTATGCAACTATAAAAGTTACATTAATATACTAGGTATGCTACCAATAAGTGATACTACTTCTAAGATATATTATGTGAGTGGTTGTGTGACTGTCTGCATCCATTTGTGATTAGGAGTCTAAGTAGCTTTGCGGATGTATGAGTAGGTGTGTGAGTGCCTGTTTGGGTGATTGAGTGGCTGTGTGAGGAGCTATATTGGGGAGCGAATGGGTGTATGGGTAAGTGAGTGGCTGTATGGGTGGGTTAGTGTGTGTGTGAGTGACTACATGGGTGAGTGAGTGGGTGTCTGAATGGCTATTTAAGTGAGTGACTAGATGTCTAAGTTGCTCGATGGGTGAGTGAGTAGCTGTTTGAATGGGTGTTTTGTAAAGTGAGTTGGCCGGTGAGTGTGGGATTGCCTGTATGGATGGGTAAGTAGATGTTTCAGTGCTTGAATAGATGTGTGAATGGGTATGTAAGTGATTCTGTGGGTGTGCGAGGGAGTGGGTGAGTGGTTGTATAGGAGAGGGAGAGGGGTGTTTTGAGAGGCTGAATGGGTGAGGTAAGTAGCTGTGTAAGTGTCTCTATAGGTGAATATCTGGGTATATGAATAGTTGTATGGGCCTCCCCATTTTACAAAACAAATAAAAAAAGGGAGGGGGCTGCTAGGCCCCTCTTCCAGGCAGTTTGTAGCCACGGGGACCCATCTGCCCAAGCCAGGCATCTACTCTGGGTGTCCTGGTCCCACCCAGGGCAACCACTTTTAGTTATTGGGTGGCGCGGGGCACAGCTTCAAGGCCCCCACATCCCTGCTGGCTCCCCGCGTCATGCAGGAACTGGCATTACTTTTGGACAGAGGGAGTTGTTAAACTGCAGCTCCCTCTGTCCCAAAAAGCAATTCTGCTCTGCTTTTAGCAAATGAGAGAATTTTGCATGCCTTCTGTAACCGGAGCAGTGCTTGCTATGGCTTGGGAGCGGTGCTCCTGCTGAGCATTAGCAAACAGCAATGTCCCCGTGGTAGGCACCCCAGGACATTGCAGGAGCCAGCTCCGCGAGGTGGGGGTCCCAAGGGCCATCTAGGGCTGCAGGAAGGGGGATCATGTGGACCCCCACCGTTCTTTCATGTAGCCTGGGAAGATGGTGGTCCCGGGGCTGGGGATCTACAACAGACCCCCCTTATTTGTTGTGTTTGTTCCCTGGGGAGGTGGCGGTGCCTGGGACTGTGGGAGAGGCATTTAAAAAAATGTATGTGCCCCGGGGAGGAGGTGGTCCCGGGTTTGGGGGATCCAAGAGGCCCCATGTATAAAATTATAAGGCCCGGGGAGGTGGTGGTCCCAGGGGCAGCAGGGGAGGCCATGTGAGCCTCTCCCCTCATTTAATTATAATGAAGCCCCAGGGAGGTGGTGGTCCCCAGGGCCTTAGTAAGCCCCAGGAGGAGGGGCGTATGTGCCCCCTATACCTGTGTAATGCACCAGGGACCTGGCCCACCAGGGCTCATATTTCACAAAACGCAGGAGCCCACACTTATTATTTTTATTTCAGCACAAATCGAGAAAAATAAAATGCTTTCTCAGCCCCCTCTTGATTGATCACCCTGCAATTTTCAACAGAGCAGCTGAAGTGATGCAAAGAATCATCAAAAGACGCCAAAGTTATTGGCAAATGAAAAAGCTCTCTTCCTTGGAAACTACATTCCAACTGTAACTACCTACTGGTGACTGATGATATATATATATATATATATCAGGAAACAGTCGCCTCCACCAGGAAGACAACGAGGAACTCATCGGGCAGTGGAAGGTAATTGTGAACAAAGATTCGTAAGGCATGACGCGTTTCGGGATTCGTCCCTCATCAGATGCCTGTGCTCCCCTCCTGGCTCCTTGCAGCAGTCCCTTTTGAATGTTGAATGCATCCTCCACATTGGGGGAAAGATGGTGGACTGCAAGTACCAGCATCCCTAGTGGTGGGATGTTTGAACAGGCTGCCAGGATTCGGAAAAGTTCTGCTTGGGGCTGTAACAATTAACCCCCACTACCCAACGCCTTCTGCAGCCTCCGTTGCGGGCAAATACGGTAAGCCCGTGGCAATACTTCGGGCTTCACCGCGAAGTCGCGGTCCCATCAGGGCCCGGTATATGCCCTGCCGTGGCTTGCAGCGCTCCAAGCACAACATTGCTACCGCAATACTCCTCCTGTGTGCCACAAAAGGTGCTTGGCTCGTTAGGGCGGGTTACCTCCATTGCGCTGTGGCCTCGCAAAAAATATCAGGAAGCAGTCGCCTCCATCAGGAAGACAACGAGGAACTCAGCGGGCAGTGGAAGGTAATTGTGAACAAAGATATATATACAACTTTCCCTTTTTGGTTCAGCCTCTGTGTTGAAAGTTTTGGGGTGATCTGACAAGCGGGGGCCGAGAAAAAAGGGGTGTCCCAAAATATGTTTTCCCCATATTATGTCTATGGGGATTTTTCACTTTTTGGACACAATTGCAGCTTGAACCGCTTAGAGGAATTACACCAAATTTGGGAGAAAGCTAGATGTAGGTCCAGAAAGTGTGCGTTTTGTGATTTGGTGTTGATTCATTTGGTAGTTTCAGAAATTTAAGTTAAAAATATATAGATATCTGGGGATGCAAGTCATTTGTCTGGCTGCCAACACTTCAACCAGGAAGTGTTAGCAGCCATCTTGTGACGTGGCTTTAATCTGAATCCCCCCCCAAAAAATGTTTAAAACAAAGGGGGCAGGGTAGGAATACCCTGACATTGCCAGGTGTTAAAACCATTTTTTGGAAAATTCAATTTACCACAACTTCATGAGTAGATCTGCGGCAAAATTTAAAAAAATGAAGTGTGGTCTCCCGCACTTCGTGACTAATCAGCCCACGAGTTGGCCAGGTCCCAGTAGCATTACATATAGTAAGAGGGTGGCACACTCGTCCCCTTTCCTGGGGCTTCCTAATGCCTGGGGAACACCACATCCTCACAACTCATTTTGAAATAAAAGCAGGAGAGGCACGTACGGACTCCCAGCTGCCCAGGGGACCACCATCTCCCTGTGGCTTATTGTTTTATAAATTATGGGCCTCTTGGACTCCCCCAGGCCTGGGGATCACCACCTCACTGGAGATTTATCTTTATATTTTTATCAGTGGCTGGCCTTGCCGACCGGGGATCCAATTTTAATTAATGCAATGGCTGCATGGACCCCCCCCCCCCACAACCCCAGAGAATGCCACCTCCCCAGGGCTTTTGTTGAATTACATGTGTGGGGCCAAATGCCCCCCACAGCCCCAGGGACCACCAACTCTGGGGGCACACTTTTAAAAAAGGAGCCAGACTTGGGCCTGGGGACTGCCACCCCCCAGGGCCAGTTTCTGCTATGTCCTGGGGTGCCCACACCTGGGATATAGCTGTTTGCTATGGCTTGGAAGGAGTTTTACTGCTCCCACCAAGACAAAGCAATCTGTGCTCCACTTTGAGCAAATGTGAGCATTTTTCTCTTGTTTGCTTCAAACAAAGTATAATTGCTTTCACAGAGAGTGTGCTCCATGTTAGAAATGCCCGCTTCTGCAGGAGGCGGGGAGCTGTTAGGGACCATGGGGGCCTTCAATGCTACCCGCAGTTCCCTTTAGTGATGAGTGGATGCCCTGGTGGGACCCTGGCAACAACTATAAAGGCCAGGCCCCAGGGGATGGGGTCTCTGGGGCCGAAATTGGCCTGGAAGAGGGGGCCGCGTGCCCCACTCCCATAAGTTATTTGAACTTTTGAAAAAAAATTAAAAAGAGGCTGAGCCACGGGCACCAAAATCAGCCCAGGGAAGGGGGACCATGAGGCCCCCTCCCCTAATAAATAAATAGAAAATAAAAAATGCCCTCCGGCAAGTCACTGGAGAGTCTGTCCCCTTTCCCCAACACTGAAAACACGCCTCCTGGCGCAAAACTGGTTTGGGGATCAACTCCCCTAGGCTGCAGAGGGTCGTTGGGGGTCAATAAGTGTTCTGTTACCTCTAGTAAGTCCCAAAAAGCAGGATTGCTGAGAGGACTTTGGAAGCCACTCTGCTTTTCTCCAGCACTCTGCAAACACGCTTCCTGGTGCACTGCTGATTGGGGAATTAAGTCTCCTTGGTTCCAGAGGGTCCTTGTGGGGAACCAAGCCCTCCTGTTACCTCCAACAAGTCTCTCTCAGCGGGATTGCTGAAAGGACTTCAAAGCCCACACCCCTTTCTCCACTATCAATCAATCAATCAGGGTTTTGTATTGCGCACTACTCACCCATTAGGGTCTCGAGGTGCTGAGGGATAGGTGTGAGCATCGATGTTGGGGTCAGTTGAAGAGCCAGGTCTTGAAGTCTTTCCTGAAGTGATGAAGTGTCAAGCTTTAACAAAGGTGAAGGGGGAGATTGTTCCAGGTCCTGGCTGCAAGTTAGTAGGAGGACTTTCCACTCACTCTAGTCCTGTAGAAGCGTGGGATAGTGGCTAGGGAGAGGTCGGCTGAGCAGAGTTTTTTCTTGGGGGCATGGAAAGAGAGGTTGTCATTGAGGTATTGAGTAACCATGGGTGGAGAGCTCTGCTCCACCTGCGGAGTGTGCAGAGTTGTGCCTACTCCGCGTGCCACCAAGAACACGGAGTAGGCACAACTCAGCACACTCCGCAGCAGAGCAGAGTTGCCCAGCCCCCACCTCCACCCCCCAGGAAGAATTACATTAAATATACATTAAAGGTAAAAAAAAACACTTACCTTGACAGCCGTCCTCCTCTTCCTTGGGTTTCACGATGATCTGAGTATGCACAGATCATCCTGAAACCATAGAAGAGGAGGACGGAAGAAGCCTGGGGACGCCGTTTATTTTTTTAACCTTTAATGTATATTTAATGTAATTCTTCCTAGGGGGGTGGAATTGGAGAGGAGTTTCCACAGAGTTGGTCCCCATCTCCGTGGATCTCCACGTAGGGCCGCTCTGCCAGCGCCGCCCAGGCTTAGTATTGAGGTCCAATGTGTGGAGGGCCTTGTAGGAGTGGGTGAGCAGCTTGAAAGTCTTTATTCTACAGGGAGCCAGTGGAGGTCATAGAGGTGTTGGGTGATGTGGCTGTGCTATGGGATCTCAAGCATTAGTCTGGCTGCTGCATTCTGGATGAACTAGAGTTTTCAGAGGAGTTTTTTGTTGATTCAGTATAGAGGGCATTGCCGTAGTCGAGTCTGCTGGTGACGAGTATGTGAGTGACTGTTTTCCTGGAGTCGGGGATCCACTTTAATGTCTTACATAGTAGGCAGAGGCTGTTGAAGCATGCGGCGGAGACAGCATTCATCTGGCAATTCATAATGAGTGACGAGTCCAGAATGATGCGGAGGCTGCGTATATGGTCTGTCGGGGTGGGTGGATTTTCGAGGACAGGGGCCACCAGGTGTCTTACCAAGCCGAGGGGGTGGAGCCGAGGATGAGGACTTCTGTTTTCTTCGAGTTGAGTTTCAGGCAGCTGTTCTTAATCCAGGTTGCGACAGCTTTCATCCCTTCTCGCAAGTTCTGCCAGGTGATGTTGGGTTCCTTGGTGAGTGAGAGGATGAGCTGCGTGTCATCGGCCAATGAGACGATGTTGAGCCCGTGGTTTATGATGATGGTTGTGAGGTGGGCCATGCAGAGGCTGGAGCTAAGGAAGGAACCTTAGGGGACTTTGCATCTGATCTCTGTCGGCTCTGAGAGGAAGGGCGGGAGTCTTATTCTCTGTGTTCTGCCTGTGAGGAATGAGCTTAACCAGTCTAGGGCTTTACCTCGGATTCTGGCATCATGGAGTCTGGTGGCTAGTGTGCCGTGGGAGATGGTGTCGAAAGCTGCTGATAGGTCCAGGATGATGAGGGCTGCCATTTGGCCTTGCTCGAGGAGGGCGCTGATTCCATCTGTGGTGGTGAGGAGGGCTGTCTCGGTGCTTTGGTTGCTGAAGAATCCAGATTGAAAGTTGTCTTGGATGTTGTTTGCTTCAATGAAGTGTGCTAGCTGGGTGTTGACTGCCTTTTCGATTCCTTGGCTGTGAAAGGAAGCAGTGAGATAGGTCTGAAGGTCCGTCAGGTCTGTGGAAGGTTTCTTCAGGATGGGGTTGAGATTGGTGCGCTTCCAGTTGTCAAGGAATTTGACTGTCTTGAGGGAGCAGTTGATGATTCGACATAACTTGGGCGCGATGGCTGTGGCGGACCTGTGGAAGATATGCGGCAGGCATGGGTCGATTGGTGCTCTGACGTAGATGCTCTTCATGGTCTTGAGGGTGTCGTTGGGCAAGAGTGGGGTGCAGTTCATCGAAGTTGTCATAGCGCATCTTGATCTTGAGATGAAAGAAGGAGCTGAGTCTGTTGAGGTCTTGGGAGGGAGGGACGTTTGTTGTTTTCCTGTTGGGTTTGGAAAATTCCTTTATAATGCAGAGAGTTCCTTGAAGTTGTGGGTGTTGGAAAGGAGTCTATCTTAGGGATGTTCTTCTTTGTGGATTTGATGAGTTGGTGGTGTGCTGTGGTGGCTATTTTGTAGGCGGTGCGGGCTTCCAGAGTTTTGCTGTTTCTCCGCGTCTTTTCCAGGCGTTGGCAGGAGGGTATGGATTCTTGGAGAGCCATGGTGAACCAGTTTGCTTGATTATTGTGTTGTCTTGTGGTGTTCTGGAGGGGAGCGAGTGTGTTGGCACAGTTGGCGATCCATTGGTGGAGGTTGCATACCACAGTGTTGGTGTCCATCATAGGTGGGAGTGGACTGCAGGTGAGGGCAAAGGTGAGGTGGTCTTTGGAGCCTTTGTTCTAAATTCTGCAAGGGAGGCGGCGCGCATGCTTGTGGATGGTGGGTTTACTAAAGGAGAAGTGGATGCAGTGGTGTTCAGTTCAGATATGTTCAGTGGTGTGGCGGTGTTTTTCCAATATCCCATGCGCTCTTAAGGAGACCTCATAGGCAGCCAGCCACTTTGCAATGTCACCCCCTGCGCTGTAGCTGGCGACTACGTCCTTGGGTAGATAGGGTCTGGGTTCCCTGGTTAAGTCTTTGGATTCGCTGCCACCAATAGGAGTACTAGGAGTCCCTATTTGCAGGGCCTTGAGGTCTAACTCTCTGAGACTCAACTCGTGAGCCATCCTCTTTTCCTCCCTCTCCTTTTCCAAACTAGCTAGCTCCCACTTCAACAGTCTTTTCTCTCTCCGGTCAGCTAATTCGGCTTCGGTCAAGCTTCTTCCAGAGACACTGCTGCCCTCCCTTGAAAGTGCCCTAGGTCCTGTTAGTAGGTTCCCCACTTCAGGTTGGTACAGTCCATCCACTCCGATGACAGTGTCCCGATCCCCCTCTTCCTCCTCCTCCTTCCCATCTGGGTGAGCTGCCATCCACGCTCTCAAGCTGGTTTGGAGTTCCCCCTTTTTAGCACCACGCTTGAAAAACACTCCCATACTTTGGCAAAATTCCCTGAGTTGGGCCACAGTATAGGTCTCCAATTCTTCCAGATCAAATTCCATTTTGCCAATTAGGGTCAGGGACAGCCACTTGGAAGAAGTTAAGAAAGGGGGCAAAGTGAGAGTTACCTCCACCCACCACCGGAAGTAAATTTGGAAAAGCAAAAATTATAAATTAGGGAGTCCGCTAGGAGAAAACTCCAGGTTTAGGCCCGTGGTACACACTGTGTTACTATTGAGTGGATGCAAACACAAACTCTAATCCCACCACTGATCACCAATTATGTTGGACCTGGGGTTCCCAGTCCACACGGGGTAGCCTGGCACAGAGTAGGTATGGCTAATCTCAGAAGCTTATTGTGTACAGTTTGCATCACACCATGAACAGTAACTCAGCGTCTAACCACCAGTAAAAGAACGACTCTACACCAGGTTGGAAAAATACGATTTGTTTTATAAAAGCTCTTTAAGTTATCTTGTTCCGTAGGTCATATCATGGGGTCATACATCAAGCATTTCCCCCATCAATTTTCCTTCATCAAGGAAGTTTCAACAATACAACGTACCCTTCAGTCAATGAATTTAACAATTACACGTATTACTTGAAGTTGCAGGCAGTTTCTTGGTTGTTTAGATAGGTCTCAAAAGAAAAAAGAAAACATGTTACATCACAACAAGTTAGCGACAACTTGTATTAGCACAGTCTGGATATCACTTTGTATAACACATTTAGTTAAGTTGAGTTAAGTGCTTGCTCAGCAGTGCCAGATTTATCCCCTCCTGCTAGGTTAAGGGCAGACAGGAGTTTCAGTCAGATTCATACAATTGTTTAGAAATCTCACCAAGCACTGGCCCCTGTTGTACTTTACTGATGAACCAGCGTTAGCTCTAGGTCTAGTAAATCTCTACTGACAGTATATCAGTCTTCGCTAGAACGGGCTCCCTTGGCCAGTACGAAAGTTTCATTGGGGTTCATAAGGGGAGACCAACCACTAGAACCTGTGGCGTCAACTCCCAGTTCCAAGACCCTCACCAGCCCCCAGAGCCCGGCTTACTTATGGCAGTTTAGTTGTTTATTCAGTCCCAGTCAACACAAGCAGCTGGAGACGTCACCGCACCTCAAACGTCCGTTCCCTCTCCGCCCAGGCCGACTCACTCTCTGGGCCTGCGCGGGAGGAAAGGCGCTGCCGCTCCACGTATCAGCTGATTCCTCCTCAGCCCGATCACTCCCCTAGGCACTTCCTTGATTTCCCTGACGAGCCGCGCTACTGGGCCTGCACGGGAAGCAAGCGTCGGTGTCGCAGCGCCACCCCTCTTGAACTCTGACGAGATATCTGCTGGGCCTGCGCGGGAGTCAGACACCTCAGGCTATGCTACCGCTTCCCCAATATCGATCTCAATGCTCCGACAGCGCCACCAATTCAGGTTCCTCCCTATCTGGAGAGGGGACGTGTCTCCCACCCGGACATCTTGAACCCTGATGTCGCAGAACAGGTGGTCCTCACCGCTCACCAGGACCCTGGCAATCTCGTCCCTGGAAGGAGGGGAAAGTGGCTACTGGTCAGCGCTCCACAGCGCAGGTGAGGGGACAGCCCTTAACAGGTGTGGATTCGTAACGGAAACGGGGGGAGGGTGACAATGGCTCACCGTTACTTCTTTAACGGGGTCTCTCAGTGTCGGTAAACTGCTCTTCCTACCGTGGGACAAAAGGGCAGTACTCTTGACTCTGCACCGGCCTCGTCAGTCACTTGATATGGTTCAGTGGAAGTGTCAGTTTCACCTATTCTGTAGATATACCAGGGCAGGATTCGATTATAGAATGCCTATGCAGGGTCAGATCTAAGGCCAGGGGCGATAACAACAAAAAAGGCGCATCCCCAGAGCGAAGTCAACACTATCAGTGTTCCACCTCTCTGATGTCCTAGCCTGCACTCCAGCTAGCCCTCCAATGTCACAAAATGGCCACCCAAGTTCTGGCCCTTTTATAGACTGGGCCCTGGCTACTGGAATCAGCTGGAAGGTTCTAGAGCCTTCCCAGTGCAGTCCTATGGCTCAGGTCCCTGAGGTAAAAAAATTGTGGCAGTTACAAGCCACCATTTTGTGTGACTAAATTTTCATCTTTATAAAGGACACCTAGGCCTCAATAAAAAATTATGGGGATAAGGTAGCACCCACCCCCTAGGACAACACCAAAATTTACAGTGGACATGAAAAGAATGAAAAGTACTAGGAGGCAAAAAGGGACAAAATAAATAAATAATAGGAGGGACCACCCAAAGGTTTACAGGTCTAACAGTCCCGCTATGTGAGACGGGGCAGAGACAAGTTGCTTCAACCCTACTATGTTGGTGAGGTTCTCTAGGAGGGCGGGGGTGTTGGGGTCATTGTGGTAGTCCAGGTGGAATTTCAGGTCGCTGAGTAGTATGTAGTCTGTGGAGGCGAGGGCGTGGGATGCAATGAGATGAGCGATGACATTAGTGAATGGAGCGCGGGGACCAGTCGGTCTGTAGACGAGTGTACCGTGGAGCGTCGTTCTGGGCTTGGTCTGGGTCTGGGAATAGATGTGTTCCATGGGGGGGTGAGGTATCATCAGAGTAAGTGGTTGTCAATTAGAGGGAACTTTTGTGGATGATGGCGAGGCCTCCTCCAGGGCGGATGGGGCAGTCTTTTCTCAAGATCTAGTATCAATCGGAGATGGCAGTTGCGATGTGGGGTGCGGAGCTGGCGTTGGTCCAAGTCTCTGTGAGGAAGGCAACGTTGGGCTTGTGAGTATGAGGAGGTCCCAGATTTCTACGGCATGTCTGTGCAGGGAGTTTTCATTGAGGAGGATGCAGTTCAGTGGCTTGTGTCTGCTCCATCCATGGGGCTGGGAGCTGCTGCTGGGCTCTGGAGGTGGGTGAAGGTGCGGTACCAGTGATGGTACGAGAGCAGGCCTTGAGTGTTGCTTGGTGTTGAGAGCTGGCAGTTGTTGCTGCGAAAGAGAAACTGGGTAAAAGAGAGTAGGCAAAGAAAGGAGAAACCAGGCAAAGAAGAGGAGACAAAGAAAAGGGGAGAGAGGTAAAAAGAAAGTGAAAGGGCAAAAGAAAAGAAGCAGGAAAGAATACTAGGCAATATAGAATGGAGGACACAGGGCGGAATAGCAGAATAGCAGGGAGCTTTTCCACTAGTCCACCAGGGATAAGGTGCAGGCAGGAGCCTGCGGGTGGAAGAGGGCCTCAAACACCTACCTGTGAGGAGCTTGGGCTCAAGGGCAGATCCTTAACGGTGGAGAGCAGTGACACTGACCCGGAAGGTCATAGGTCTCACTCTTCTTGTCGCGCAGCGGCTGCCATTAAGTAGGTGTTGGGAGGAAGCTGATCAGCTGGGAGGCAGGAGCGACACACTGGGGGAGTGTCCGCGGGGACAGCAGCGGTGCGGACGGTAGGATAAGGGAGGAAAAAAGGGAAGGGATAAAGTGGCAAGATAGAGAAAAAAGGGCAGAAAAGAGAGGCAAAGTAAAGAGAAGCTGGGCAAAATAAGAGAAGCAAAGAGAGGAAAACCGGGCTAAAGAGAGGAGGCAAAGAAAAGAGAAAAAGTCAAAAGAGAGGAAGCAAATAAAAGAGAAACTGGGTGAAGGAGAGGAGGCAATAAAAAGAGGAACTGGGCAAAAGAGAGGAGGCAATGAAAAGAGAAACCGGGCAAAAGAGAGAAGGCAAAGAAAAGGGGAGAGAGATAAAAAGAAAGAGAAATGGCAAAAGAAAATAGTCAGGAAAGAAAAAGAGGCAAGAGAGGACGGAGATTAATAGCACGGTGCTCTTCCACTAGACAACCAGGGATGAGGCACAGGAAGAAGCTGGTGGAGGAAGAGCAGTGACACTGTGCAAACATACTTCCTGGTGCACTGTTGGTTGGGGGATGTAGTCCACTTTGATGTTGAAGGTCCTTTGGGGCTAACAAGCCCTCCTATTACCTCTAGTAATTACCACAGAGCAAGATTGCTGAGATGACTTTGTAGGTCATTTTCCCTTTCTCCAACACTCTCAAACGTGCCTCCTGGCACACTGCTGGTTGGGGGATGAAGTCCCCTTGGGTCTAGAGTGTCCTTGTGGGCCAACAGGCCCTCCTGTCCCTCCAGCAGGTCCCGCACTGCGGAATTGCTGAGAGGTCTTTGGAGGCCATGCCCCCTTTCTCCACCAATCTGCAAATGGTCCTCCTGGTGCACAGCTGGTTAAGTGAAGAAGGCCTCTTGGATTCTGAATGTTCTTGGGGCCTAGAAGCCCTACTCTTACCTCCAGTTAGTCGGACACAGCAGGATTCCTGAGATCTGGTCAGATCTCCATCTCCATCACTCTGCTAATGCGAGTACTAATTAAAAAAAACATAGTAATTCCCTTGAAAAGCCAAAGGTTAATGGGAGATTACAGTAAGGAAATCAAATTTGAGAAAAACTCTGAAATTCACTTAAAAAAACAAAGGTTACAGGGTCATTATAGTTAGGAAATAGAATTTTAAAAAACGTAGAAATTCACTGAAAAAACCACAAGTTACAGGAACTGTATAGTTGAGCTCAGATTTCCCTCATACAAAATCAGTGAGATTCAGCAGTTACTATTACCTGAGCTAACTATAACTTATGCCCCCGCAATGCACTGCTTATGACTTCATATATTACATCACTCAGGACATCACTGATGACTTCTCAAATGTTCTTTTAAAAAAAACATAATTCTGTGAGTCGAGGTAAGTCAAATCATAAGATGGCTGCAAACACTTCCAGGTCGAAGTGTTGACAGCCAATCAGAGCTCTGGATTTCCCTGTACGAGCTTGTCTTTTTTTGATAAGTCGTCGCGGGCACAGATATCACTAACTGTTTTTATTTCTCAACAACTACTGAACCGATTTACAACAAATAAACAAAAGCACAATCTCTGTAACCAAACCTACCTTTCTACCAAATTTGGTGTCATTCCGTCCAGTGGTTCGGGCTGTAGGTTTGACCACATGTCCTTTAGGAAGTCAAGAATGAAAATGCACTTTTTTTACCCCCCATTTCCACTGCCTCCACTTTATGTATCACCCCGAAACTTGCCATGCACAACAAAACTTACTATTACACTTTTTAATACATTTTGTGAAGATTCTTCAACCATCGCTAAAGATATAGGCAAGTAAAAAAATTATTTTCCTATGGAAACCTGATGCTTACTATAACTACCTACTGGAGCAGTCACCAGTAAATAGTTATAGTTAGGACCATGTATCCATAGGAAAAGCCTTTCTTGACTTGCCTATATAATTGGGGCTGGTTGAAGAATCTTCATGACATTTCTTTTAAAAAGTGTGCATGTAATTCTAGTTGTTCATGGAAAGTTTTGGGGTGATCAGTCAAGTGGAGGCAAAGAAAAAGTGCATTTCCTATGCTAATTTCCAATGGTAGCTTTGAACACGACTCCAGACTGAACTGCTGACAGAATTAAAGTATATTTGGCAGAAAGGTAGCTTTTGGTCGGTAGTTTATGCTTTCAATTTTTTGGTCTGGATCCATTCAGTAGTTCGCAAGATATTAAAGGAAATCTAAATTTGCATATCTACTACAGCAAAGTCTTTGTGAATAATGACTAGCTCATGTAGAGGTTTGAAGAGCCCCAGAGGGACCCCACCATGGCTAAAAAGCATTTTTTCTTTAATTCACAATGTTTTTCATGAAAATACCAGACTATCAATGTGAATTAAAGGAAAGCACAGTCTTCCGTGCTTGTTTGTAATGTTGCCTGTGGATGGGCCAGGTCCCAGGGGTATGCTGAGATTGATAAAAATGGAGGGGGCACACTGGCCCCCATCCAAGGGCTTGTTTATGCCCCAGGGACCACCACCTCCCTGAAGTTTATCTAAATTATAATGGGAACCTCAGAGAGCCACCCAGGCCCCGAGTATCAGCACCTTCCAGGGTCCAAATATTTTTTTAATGAAGGAGGGGAGCTGCTTGGCCCCACTCCTGGGCAAAATATGGCCCCAGGAACCACC
Source organism: Lissotriton helveticus (assembly GCF_964261635.1). Classification (NCBI taxonomy): domain Eukaryota; kingdom Metazoa; phylum Chordata; class Amphibia; order Caudata; family Salamandridae; genus Lissotriton; species Lissotriton helveticus. Next base: position 1,276,431,811 of record NC_136069.1, read on the forward strand.
ACCTCCCTGGGGCTAGCCCATGCACAAAAAAGGACCAGGGCTACACCGCCCCCCTCCTGGTGACAATAGTGGCCCTGGGGACCATCACCCCCCAGGGCCGACTCCTGCTAAGTCCAAGGGTACCCACCTTGGGACATAGCTGTTTGCTTTTGCTTAAGGGGAGCTGACAGCTCCCACCAAGCAAAAGCAAGCACTCTGCTCCAAGGAAGCGGGAGCTGTCAAACATCTCCAACTTGCTAGATGTGGAGTTTTCATCTCCTTCCCTGCCCTCAGACATGAAGGCAGGGAAATAAATGAAAACAATTGTATTCGCATGCAGGAAGCTGCATTTCCAGCACATCTCTGTGTGCAAGAGCAATGCAGACTCCTGCAGGAGGCAGTGAGCTGGCTGGCACCGTAGGGGCCTTTAAGCTCCCCATAGTTCCCATAGCACACTTGGCGCCCTGGGTGGGATCAGGGCACCCAGGGACACATGGCCTGGACATGGGGGAGGGGGTCCATGAGGCCAAAATTGACCCAGGGAGGGAGGGCGCATGGCCCTCCTTCCCAATTCAATAAAGACCAGGCCTGGGATGAGGTCCCCAGGGCCAATATTGGCCCAGGAAAGGGGCATCCTCCAGGGAAAAAGATGCACAAGGAACAATCACTTTGCCAAATATTCACAAGGTTTCTGTAGGTGAATGCGTAATTGATCTATTGGAGCACAATCTATATGTGACTGTGATAAGTGGGTTCTTTCTTGACTTCTCCTAATCTGGCAAGAGCAGAGTCCATTGTTCTCCCTCTAAAATTACTATGAGTATGCAAAGGTCCTCTCGCCTTTTGACAGGATGATGGACAGTTTCCAAAAGGCTCCCCAGCTCATTTCTTGAAGATTTTGGTGGTGCATTCTTGATGCCTAGGAATCTAAGGCCATCTACACCAAAGAAAGAAACACTTACTTCATATAGTTAAGAAGAAGGACCCTTGTTTGGAATAGATTTACCTCTTCTTACTTTAATTGTCTTTCCTGTAAGAAGATACATGTTATAACAATTTTCTGGATAAAGTTGCACGAGGAACAATCACATTGCCAAAACACACACAAGGTCACTGGTGATATATCCTTGTGCTCTCTTATGCTGCTGTAGTGTCAAATATGTACTGGACATTTATCCAAGGAGGCAGCACTTAGTAATTAACCAGTAGAAAGTACTCCACTTGGGTAGATATTTTGTGCAAAACTGTGGACTCTTTTTGGATAAAGGGGCAGGAATGGTTCTGGTCTGGGCCAGTCACTGACATAGCTACTGACACATCCATACAGACACTTTCCCACCCAACCGTACTCTCAGGCACTCACACACCCACTCACAGACCCACTCTCAGACCTATTCAGACACTCTCAGACATCCTCATGCACACACTCACAGACACACCCAGAACTCTCACACCCACTCATAAACTCATGCAGACACTTATGCACCCACTCGTAGAAGCACTCAATCACACAGACATTCACAGACCCATTCAGACACTAATGCACCCACTCACAGACCCACTCAGACACAAACACCCACTCACAAACCCACTCAGACACTCATGCACCCACTTACAGAACCACTGATACTCTCTCACACCCACTAACAGACCTACTCAGAAATTCTCGCACCGACTCACAGACCCACTAATACACCCATTAACTCACTTGCAGGCTGACTTGCACACTAATGGAGGCACTATCACACCCACTCACAGACCCACTCAGACACTCTCTCAGACACTCATGCACCCACTCAGACACCCATTCAGACACTCATGCACCCACTCACAAACCCACTCAGGCAGTCATGCACCCACTCATATACCCAGTGATACACCTATGCACCCACTCCCAGACCCACACAGACACTCACACACCTGTTGAGGCACCCACACACTCACTCACACACTCTCAAAGATTATGGGTTAGAGTTAGGAAATACACTTTGAAACACCTTAGAAATTCACTGAAAAAAGGAAACAGGGACATTATAGTTAGCAAACAACATTTAAAAAACATTAGCAATTCACGGAAAAAAACAAAGGTTACAGGACATGGGGGAGGGGGTCCATGAGGCCAAAATTGACCCAGGGAGGGAGGGCGCATGGCCCTCCTTCCCAATTCAATTAAGACCAGGCCTGGGATGCGGTCCCCAGGGCCAATATTGGCCCAGGAAAGGGGCATCCTCCAGGGAAAAAGATGCCCAAGGAACAATCACTTTGCCAAATATTCACAAGGTTTCTGTAGGTGAATGCGTAATTGATCTATTGGAGCACAATCTATATGTGACTGTGATAAGTGGGTTCTTTCTTGACTTCTCCTAATCTGGCAAGAGCAGAGTCCATTGTTCTCCCTCTAAAATTACTATGAGTATGCAAAGGTCCTCTCGCCTTTTGCCAGGATGATGGACAGTTTCCAAAAGGCTCCCCAGCTCATTTCTTGAAGATTTTGGTGGTGCATTCTTGATGCCTAGGAATCTAAGGCCATCTACACCAAAGAAAGAAACACTTACTTCATATAGTTAAGAAGAAGGACCCTTGTTTGGAATAGATTTACCTCTTCTTACTTTAATTGTCTTTCCTGTAAGAAGATACATGTTATAACAATTTTCTGGATAAAGTTGCACGAGGAACAATCACATTGCCAAAACACACACAAGGTCACTGGTGATATATCCTTGTGCTCTCTTATGCTGCTGTAGTGTCAAATATGTACTGGACATGTATCCAAGGAGGCAGCACTTAGTAATTAACCAGTAGAAAGTACTCCACTTGGGTAGATATTTTGTGCAAAACTGTGGACTCTTTTTGGATAAAGGGGCAGGAATGGTTCTGGTCTGGGCCAGTCACTGACATAGCTACTGACACATCCATACAGACACTTTCCCACCCAACCGTACTCTCAGGCACTCACACACCCACTCACAGACCCACTCTCAGACCTATTCAGACACTCTCAGACATCCTCATGCACACACTCACAGACACACCCAGAACTCTCACACCCACTCATAAACTCATGCAGACACTTATGCACCCACTCGTAGAAGCACTCAATCACACAGACACTCACAGACCCATTCAGACACTAATGCACCCACTCACAGACCCACTCAGACACAAACACCCACTCACAAACCCACTCAGACACTCATGCACCCACTTACAGAACCACTGATACTCTCTCACACCCACTAACAGACCTACTCAGAAATTCTCACACCGACTCACAGACCCACTAATACACCCATTCACTCACTTGCAGGCTGACTTGCACACTAATGGAGGCACTATCACACCCACTCACAGACCCACTCAGACACTCTCTCAGACACTCATGCACCCACTCACAAACCCACTCAGGCAGTCATGCACCCACTCATATACCCAGTGATACACCTATGCACCCACTCCCAGACCCACACAGACACTCACACACCTGTTGAGGCACCCACACACTCACTCACACACTCTCAAAGATTATGGGTTAGAGTTAGGAAATACACTTTGAAACACCTTAGAAATTCACTGAAAAAAGGAAACAGGGACATTATAGTTAGCAAACAACATTTAAAAAACATTAGCAATTCACTGAAAAAAACAAAGGTTACAGGAAAGTTATAATTAGGAACTAGAATTTAAAGAAACCTTAAAAATTCACTAGAGAAAACAAAAATTACAGGGACATTATAGTTAGGCTCAGATTTCCCCCATAAAAACCAAAGGAAATTCACCAGTTATGGTTACCTGAGCTAACTTTAATGTACACCCTCACAATGCACTGATTATGACCTCACATATTATATACTCGTGACATGGCCAGTGACATTACTGATGACATCTCAAATGACATCACTGAGGAAATCACCTGTTTGAGGGAGAGTTCAACTCACTTGCTTCGCTTGCTTGGTGGCATCTGTGCTTTAGTTCAAAGTGGGGGCTACTTTAATTTTCTGCCTCCTCCCTGTTGTGCCTGGTCTGCACCCTTCTCAACTGAATGCCAAAGCGGTTCCATGTCATGTAACTAGGACTAAAAGTTATAGAGATAATATGTTACTGCTCAGTTATTTTTTAACCATGTTGCTTCTTCATACCTGCAGAGCAACCATTGTATTGGCTGCCAGGATGAAGAGGAAGAAGTCTACCTTTGGGATGCTGTAGATTATGTGCACTCCTGCTCCCGATTCAACTTTGATAAAGAGCATGGAATACATGATTTTTGTTTCTCTCTATTCTACCAGAAGACCACACCAAAGATTTAAGAAGTTGTGAGTCTAGTCTTGTCAGTATTCTGACTGCTGGAACTTTCTCTTCAGATGAATAGGGCTGTTCTGTGTCACTGAACTCAGGTTCCCTTTGCATGGGATTGCACCTTGTCTAGAATCTCCATTTGAAAGTTTTGGTATTGTCTTGAAAAGTGTATCCATTTCTGCTATGTTTTGGGAGAGGTTAGACATTTATTTGTATTACCAATGAACATTACACTACAGTACTGAGACACTCAAGTCTGTCATCAAGGCAGCATGTGACTGCTCCATTACTTACCTGATTAAAATGTGAAGAGAAAAGTTTAAACCTTCCATTTAAGTGAGAACAAAATTAAGTTAGCTGTAATATCTACTATGTTTACCCTTCCTTGAAGCAGATGTACTCAGAATGAAGGGTGCTTTTCCTGCTAATAACTCCAATCATTAGAGCTCCTTGCTCATTGCTTCATCTCCACCCTTGAAGACCAAGGGTGGGTAGAAGAATCATCACCCTTGTAGGCCAAGGGTGGGTAGAGGAATCATCTCACCTGTGGCTGGCAGATGCTAGCTTTATCACACCTGAGGCATGTGATTATTAATGAGAGCTTTTCAGCCTCTGTTTCCTACAGACCTGTGTTGGTCATTGTAGCAGTGTGCCTGTTTGGCTGACCCTTTGTTTACAGGGTACCTAATGGGTACCTAATTCTCGAGCAATGAGTAATCCTTTCTTGCAGTTTCTCGATTCCTGAGGAACAGTGAAAGGCTTGTTCATTGTTCTGCTGAGCTTCTTAGTTTTTTGTTTGGTTTGCTGAGCTGTCAGTATTTTAGTGTATCATTGTTCCTGGAACTGCCACTGTTTAAGCAAGTACCGTTTTCGCTGCCTCTGCCTTCCCTTCATTCTTCGAGTTTCCAGTGTGCTACTTTTTATCCCTGCTGCTGTAGTTCCACATTGCTTAGTGTGATTTGGTTGTTTTCTGCCAAGTGTTCACTTTATTTTCCCTCATTTCTTTTTAAGGACTACTCCTCAAGAGCTCCTTTTCGCTCGCGGGTGTGCATTTACCTGTGTGATCGGCGAGATTTGTGGACACAGCTGACAACCAAGGCAGTGTTTCTTGTTCTCTGTGATTATTGTCTTCATGTTACTTTTTATATCAGTTCCAAGTGTTTCAGCTCTACAGACCCTGCATTTTCATGTTGTACTATATGTGGATATTTTGCAGGGGTGGGCTGAGTTACATGAAAAGTCCACAAGATTCCGCAGGGTTCCGCGAATGGGTAGAAATTAGAAATTCATGCTGCTTGTGCTGATTTTTAGAGCCAGGAGTTTGTTCTCCACTGCAAAATCACCTCAAATAGCACTACGAGGTGCACCAAATAGCACTGCTGCTGTGCTGCCGCTGAGTAGATTTTTACTTTCTCCCCGCGAAGGGTCGCAACCACCCGCATTGGCAAAATCTCTCTGGGTGTCCTCCTAGTAATCAAAAATACTGCTAGGGGATACCAATTGTCACTTGTGCATGCCCAACATACCCTTGGAGAGCCGGTTGTGAGAAAAAACTCTGTCACTTGGCAGTTAGCGGAATTTGTCTGGAACTCCGTGTGGCCAAAACTCCACCAACTCCGCCAGGGGAGCGGGATTAATCACCCACCCGTAATATTTAGCAGTCAGCATCTGTAGTGGTAATTGTGGGGGGAAACTTACTGAGCTTCAGTCTTGTCGTATGAAGCTCCTGAGTGCCTTATCTCACATTCCTTACAATATTTATATTGTTATATGTATGGCTTGCATGTCATGCTTGTTAGTTATTCTGAATACTGAATTGCCTCTCGAGTGCCTGCTCTTTCAGAGCCTTGACTTTGTTGTTATCTTGTGCAGAGCTTTGACATTGGATCCTTTTCTACACAGGACTCTGTATGATCTTGAGCAGTTCTGTTACCAATATTCTCATTACTTTGTTTACCTGCCCCCACTCCTTGCTAGATACTAGGGGCAAGGGGTCAGTGCACTACAGCGATTTGCTCTCTTCACTGTGAATGGCAGAATTATGCGCTACCATATGTGCACATCCATCTAGTAAGTTATCCACTTTAGTATTAGGACTAGGAAACCAAACTGAATTTCTTTTCTTTGCAATGGATTGTTTTTGTGACAGTTGAATATTTTTTCTTAAATGTGTAAATACCTCTTTTAGATATTTTTACAATGTTACTTTTTATTACGTTCACACTTTTAGTGCCTTTTGCACGTTTGCTGAAACAGGGCAACAAAACAACGAATTCTTTGCCAATCACACCTGTTGCCAATGCCAATGCTTGTTTTTATAAATAAAGCGATGATTGGCTGTTGGGAGAAATGCTGCTCCAAAACATGTTTATGAGTTTTTCTCTAGACTTTCTTGCTCAATTTGAGGCTTTTTATCCCATATTTTAAAAAACTGTGCTGTCATTCGAATTATTGTGTATGTTGTGCATAGAGAGGGTCGCACTCACTCATTCAGTAAAATATGGAGCTGATATTACAATATTTTTCCAGGGCTATGCCTACCATATCCTAATGAGAAGTACATGCATAAGATTCACCAAAAAAAAGTAAGCAATAAACAAACAAGTTGTATTACCAAAATGGAAACGAGAGCATTGACTGTATCAGTTTACCTAGAGATCACGTCTTACAGTAAGCAGTTCACCATACCCTATATGAATCTACCTACCTGCAAAACACAAATTGATACAAATGTAAACTTTACTGAATGGATGTAAAAAAATTTAACATGTAAGCTGCATTTGAAAAATTAAAAAAAGGCATGAACATGTAAGTTCGCGAACAGATCACAGGCTCCCCCTACACCACTCTATACACTATTCATGGTCAAAATATGTGATAAACATGGAAAGTATGTTATCAACTTCCCATCTGTGAATATTAAAAAGCCAGACGAAGACTCCCCTGAAAAGAATACCAATTCCAAGTGTTTATTTCATACATGCATAATTCGTTTATAACTTCCTTCCTATCTTCAACGCAGCAGCTACACCAATTATCACTTCAATCTGTTGAATTTCTCAAGATAACATTTGCATCTCAGGAGCTCGGAGCGGCATTACTAGCTGCAGAATCGGGGTATAATGAAGCCTGTTGCCACTTCCCGCGTAATGCGGCATGCAATGGATGTTGTTACCTTTCTCCAGACAAATTGAAATGAATATTAATCAGCAGTTTTACTTTCGATGAATATTTCCGCTGTTTCCTCGCGGAGTCAATGATTTGCTAGCCAACTTAACAGAATCCGTGCATACGGGGCAAGAGTTTACAGAGAACGCGTAATTACTTCCTTGGAAGAATCAAGTCAATAACTCGGTGGCGCGAATCCACGAAGTCTTTTTTTTCTCTTCTTTTTGCAGCAGCAGGGTGATTTAACACGCGTCTGCTTTTTCTTATCATTGCAGCTTTACTAGGATCTAAACCTCTCAGTGTACAGTAGCTCACTGTCAGGGAGTGATGGTTACCACAACCGAGGCCTCTGAGGGAATTTGGCCTAGATGGGCCTGTTTCGGGAGGTAAGGTGCGGGTGCGCGCGGCCAGTACTCCAGCATAAATCTCTCTGGCTTGAAATGCTTCTAAGTAACATCAACTGGGCAGAAAATGAAAGCGTGGCAAGGATGATTTAGAGGGCGGGATTCTTAAAAGAGTCTATTCTAGGCCGTAAATCAGCGTAGGGTCAAGAAGGCCTGGAATGACTGGACATGATGGAGAGCCTTGCGGATTATCAAAGAAGCACTTGGAATTTGAAAGTGCGGCCCGTGGGGTTCTCGCAACAAAATGTCCTCAGGGCTAGGTATGTGTACAACGAATGCAATTTAATTTTTAAGAAGCATAAAGCAAAGGAAACACCAACTGTCAGTTTGTTTCACGTTGTTACATGGGAAATAAGTGATCATTTCAGTCGATTGTTAGATAACGAGCACACTGGCTCCATCGGAGCCAATTTTGATGAACAGCCAGAATTGTTTCATTCACTTTCTTACATTCACATAGGTAACCTGAGACGAAAATCTAACTTTACGACTTTTGGTGTTCCCAAATGGCATTTACGAGTAGCAAATGCCCTTTGTGAATACCAAAAGTGTAAAGTACAGTATTAAATGCCCTCTGTGAATACCAAAAGTCATAAAGTTAGACTTTCCTCTCATTTTACCTTTGTGAATCGGGCCCATAGTTTTGTACCGCCCTAGCCAGGCCTCCCAGAGTTCTCAATGGTGTGTCCAGTGCTTTAAATGGAAATACAGAAGTGGTCGTTTTTACTATTTGTGGACCTGTTTACCCTAAAAAAGTGCTGGCACTCTTTTATTAATAGTATTGCAGCAGTGCTGAGAAGTGCATGTATTTTTCCTTTCAAATTAAAGACGTGCTGGTACTCAGTACTGCACAGTACCTGCCCATTTAAAGTAGTGGATGTGTCACTTTTGTGCAGTACAAGAACTGATATATAAAAGGGTATCTTCTTAGAAAGTGGCCCAAGGGTACAAGAGCACAGTAATGGAGCACAGTACAATTTAGCTTTGTGAGGGTTGTATAGTAATTTAGGTTAAATTTACTGTATACAGGGGTTCTACACAGCTGTGTTAAATTCCAGGTCCCACTATAATTGACATCAGGGAGCAGATTTGAAGAGAGCAGGACAAAAGCTACTATTAGTGTAGCAGGTGCAGTAGCCCAACATAAATTAGGCGCCATCTGCACCCTGTTTCTGGCAGTTATTTACCACCAAACAGGATCAGTAGGAGGGCTCCTTTCCCTTGCTTATAACAGGCCCAAAAGGCCCATAGCAACCAGACTAAAACACTGCAAAAAGGGAGTCACTGGAACAAACAGTGTGGTAATAGACACCAAGGGTGGAGTTTGTCCAGGGTTACTTCTTCAACTAAGAGTTGTAATTGATCTTTTATATACACATATTTTTTCTAATTTTACATATGTAAAATGCAACATAGCAATATCTTGACAATGTACATGAAGTGTCCCACTATGGTGATAGTCTCAAGTGCGTAGAATTGCATGTACTCAACGTCGGCAAAATCATTTGACAGACACAGAAAGGGTTGTATTAGATTTATCCATATATTGTGTACGGCTCTCACTGAGTGCCAGTAGTTTGAACACAAGATTTTTAATGTGGTTATTCACTGCTATGACGTACCAACAGTGGGTAGCAAAGTTGTTACTCACTGTTGCTATATCAGAAAGAGATTTCCAGGCTGCTATTGGAGGGCTCTCTGAAAGCCTTTCAGTGTAGGGCTGGCTTTGATGGAAAGAAGACGACACAGATTAGGGAGGGACACAGATTCGGGAGGGAAGGGGGTGAGATGACGGAGATGGTGGTTAGTTGGGTGGTTGGAGGCCAGTTACTTTTTTTATATTAGGGTCAGAGGGGGGATATAATGTTATGTATGCCTGCCCATAAATCCTGTGCAACCCCCTCCCCCCCATAATAGCTGAATATATAACAAAGTTATACAGAGGTAAAAAGTGAATAACAGGGATGTTTTTCACCTTGGGGTTCTGAGTGACATCATAGACAAACTGAGCTTTAACTCTTCCTGTGTATTTGATTATACTCAGACCACTCGGTGATAATTGTCCTTTATCCACCGTTACCCATCTGAAATTCCACAGATTATATGTGAATAAGTGTGCATTCAATAGTTAATGTTGTACACTGCACTAAATTACAAAATATATTAGCTTCTGTTATATAAGAGCACTGTTCCTATTTTAGTACGGTATTGTTGTGAAATATTGGGGTATATGTACAAGCCCCTATCGCCAGGGGATTGTCACTTACAAGGCAGTATTCAGAGAATTTATGTGCCTTGATGCTGTCTCGTGAATAAGGCCCCCTTTCATGCTATGCTTAGCGTGACAGGGGAGGGCAATGGGTGTTGCTGTGGACATTCCACTGCAACACCCATTGATTCTCATGCTGCCTCCTATTTACAAGGGAGGCGTAAATAGGAGGCAGCACCAGAATTAAGACCAGCGAAAACCTGGTCTTACCCTGGTACAACAAAGAGAAATGTTACATTTCTCCTCGTTTTGGCTGTTTACATGTGTGCTGCATTGTGCAGCAAACGTGAAAACAAAAAAAAAGGCCAATGACTGTTTATGTACAGGAAGGTCCTCCTCTTGCACATAAACAATCATTTAAAAAAATTCCTGATTTGCAACTTCTGTGTGTGCTGCATTTTCAATGTAGCCTCTGAAATGGAATGCGGCTCTGAAAATTATCAAATCTTGGTTCTGTTGGAACTAGGGAAAGCGGCTTATAAAAAATAAAAAAAAGTTTGCACAAAATATCCATCTACCAGGGCAAATAAATAGAGCTTTTCCACCTTGTGAACACCTAGATTTACACAGATATTGTTTTGGGGCCTGGTAATGAAGTGGGCATTTCCACTAGAGGGATGTGATGCTACATTCAAAAATTCAAAGGCAGATTTGCTACAATAAGTATGACAAAACTGAGACAGTTTAAATCTAAACGTAATAAGTGATATATATATATATATATATATATATATATATATATATATATATATATATATATATATATATATATATATATATATATATAATATATATATATATATATATATATATATATATATATATATATATTACCTACTGGCGGTCGCCAGTAGGTATATATAGTTAGGATTTTTTCTCTATGGGATTTTTGAAAATTGTATGTCTAATAACTTTGGCGTTTGTGGACGGAATTGGCTGAAATTTTCAGGAAAATGGCACATTTTGTTTCTGAGCAGCCCTTGAAAATTTGGGGGGGGTTCGTCAAGGGGGGGCAGAGAAAAAAGGGGGGTCCCAAAACGTGTTTTTAACATTGAGTTTTCCATAGGGCGGTTGGCCTCACTTTTAGCCCGAACGGCTGAATGGATTTGCACGAAACTTGGCAAAATTGTAGGGACTGGTAGCCCGATGTGCTTTTGCTAGGTCTCAATATATGTGCTCCAGTGGATTTTGAGAAATTAACGTTAAAAAAAAGATATATATCTGTAACAGCGGACCGGGAAGCGCTCCGGTTCGCGGACTTTTCGCGGTACGGAGCTTTGTGAAGCGAAGCTGATTGGTTCTCCGGCGTCTGTGAACATTCCAAACAGTCCGTAGCGGCCGCCATCTTGTCTCTCGGTAGGATCGAGAGACAAGAGGAGGCCAAAGCGAAGGGGCAAATGACCATAAGGGGGCATAGTAGATCCTCACTGACCCCCTAGGTTTGATGTGGAGGTTTTAAAAGGGTCCCGCGGGGCAAAAAATAATAATAATAATAATAATCGAACGGCTGAATGGATTTGCACGAAACTTGGTAAAATATTAGGGACTGGTAGCCCGATGTGCCTTTGCTAGGTCTCAATATATGTGCTCCAGTGGATTTTGAGAAATTAACGTTCAAAAAAAGATATATATCTGTAACAGCGCTCCGCTTCGCGTAACGGAGGTTTGCGAAGCTGATTGGTTCTCCGGCGTCTGTAAACATTGCAAACAGTCCGTAGCGGCCGCCATCTTGTCTCTCGGTAGGATCGAGAGACAAGAGGAGGCCAAAGCGAAGGGGCAAATGACCATAAGAGGGCATAGTAGATCCTCCTTGACCTCTTAGGTTTGATGTGGAGGTTTTAAAAGGGCCCCGCGGGGCAAAAAAAAAAATAATAATAATAATCGAACGGCTGAATGGATTTGCACGAAACTTGGCAAAATTGTAGGGACTGGTAGCTCGATGTGCCTTTGCTAGGTCTCAATATATGTGCTTCAGTGGATTTTGAGAAATTAACGTTCAAAAACAAGATATATATCTGTAACAGCGCTCCGCTTCGCGGAGATAAAATTATATCTGTATTACCTAGCTGTTGCTAACACCAGTTAGCGACGGCTAGTAGGAGATAGCGACCATCTTGGTCCCCACTTTGCATGTGAGTGATATTTATCACTAATGACATGCAAAGTGGGCATGCCAAGATGTTAGCGACTGGAAACAGTCGCTAACATCGCTATCTCCTATTATCAACTTTTGGAAATATTCGCGATAAGCGCGAATATCTCCAAAAGGTAGCACCTGTCCTGAGCAGTTCTTAGCCATGTTATCCAATGGGAGGTGGATAACATGGCGAAGAGCATTAGCTCGGTAATGCATGAATATCGCTGAGTTTTCAGCGATATTAATGCATTGCGGTCGTTTTTTATCGTATTTGCGATAAACCTTGATAATAGCAAGGTTTATCTGCGATAATTTCTGACGATGCTTAGCGGTAAAAAAATCGTTGCTAAGCATCGTTAGGGATAAATATTGCTTAACTTTGGTAATATGCCCCAACGTCTGTTAACGTTCGATTCGAAGGAAATCAGGAAGTGTTGAAAAACATTGTCTGCGCCATCTTGTCTTTTTTCAAATGCCACACTTTTGTCGTGCACGGCAGTCATTTTAGATGCCTTGACCAGACCCACTCTGTGCACGCTGTCGATCCTTAGCATGGCTCCCCACCCTCGCAAGCATCTCCCCCAGGCAGTGGTCACCCCCGCTCTCTGTCTTATGCATGGGTAATAAACCTCCCCCCATCTGCGCTGCTCTTCCCTGAGAATCACACCCTGTGCCCGCCCGACACCTCCCTTTCGCCCTATTCACTACCGCACCCTCTGACACTCCTTTTCCTCTGTGTCCGATTGTCCAGGCCGGTCCTAGGGTATCAGCTAGCCCTGCAGATGTAGTTTATGGCCCCAGCTGTAAAGAATCACCCCTCTTCAAAGGAGTTATAGTAGATCAAGGCCCACACTCGATGAGATCCGTCACAGCAGACGCGTTCCTATTATCTGAAAACCATCCTGTATTGTGATTGGGGAGGGGACCGAGCCTGAAGCGGAAGATTCCAGGGATGACTCTTTGTACATCAAAGTTTTTACAATTATGTGTCACATTAAAAATATATAGCACTCAGACAAAGTAGTAAGATTATAAAACTTTAATAACTTATAAATATATACAAGAAAACAAAAACAGTAATAACATATAAACATTTTTAGGGAAAAACAACGAAGTAGCGGTCGGCTGTGCGAATAGTCCCAACGCAGCACAACGTCCAGATTTCTGGCGTGGGGCGTCGCGGGGGGTGGGTCATCAGTAGCAAACTATTGTGCGAATAGTTCTAAGGCAGCAGAACGATGGCACCAAGGTGATGTCCAGTAAGTTGCCGCACTGGTTTTGGTATCCTACAATGCTGCTCCGAATAACGGCGTGGGGCGCCCCGGGGGAGGCGGCGTGAACGGGCCTCTCCAGGTGGAGTCTCATCTGTTGTAGTGGGGCGCCCTTTTACCGTTTCAGTTGCCATTCCGTCCGTTTTTGGTCCACTGTGTCAAAAGCCGCAATTCAGCTGAGTTGCGCCCACTCTTGCGGTGCAGCGATAGGCGGCTGTCACAGAACTCTCAAAATGGCGGCAGGCTGTTTCCTTTTTGGGCCTGGTCCACTGAAATGGCCCTGGGACACCTTGGAAATCGGACGCTTGTCTGCTAGGTCTTGGACCCCATTCTCGAAAGCGTCCCCTCCGCCTTGAGGATTCATCAAAAGTTTTGGGGGCCCCCGACTCCTGTAGGCTTCTGGTGGGGAGCGGCTGCCATGATTGCTCGCGGAATGACCACGACGGAGCTACGAGATGGTGGTGCTCTCATGCTGACGCCAGCTTCAGTCTGAAACATCCAGAAACAAGGTGGGGCTTTCATCGTTTGGGAAAAAAAAAAAGTTTTCATCCAATGAAAAGGGTTGTTTTTAGGTCATATGATCAAGCCTTCCATCATTAGGAAACCAAAAGTAAAATGAACCAATGAAAAGTTTTATAAACAAGTCACATGACCTGTTATGCGGCATAGGGTATAAAATGCGGAGAAAATACGTTGGCACGTGAGGCGGCGTCAGTAGCGGACCGATGTGCGAATAGGCCGAAGGCAACACAACGCGCCAAGATCCGGATGGCACCGAGGTGGTGTCCAGCAAGTTGCAGCACTGGTGTGGCCATCCTACAATGCTGAAAGTCGGCGTGGGGCGCCCCGTTGGCCTGTGAGTTTGCGTCAGTAGCGGACCGATGTGCGAATAGGCCGAAGGCAGCACAACGCGCCAAGATCCGGATGGCACCGAGGTGGAGTCTAGTAAGTTGCCGCACTGGTGTGGCCATCCTAATATGTTGAAAGTCGGCGTGGGGCGCCCCGTTGGCCTGTGAGATGGCGTCAGTAGCGGACCGATGTGCGAATGGGGCCAAAGGCAGCGCAACAATATTTTCGGAATAGAAGACACCACAAGGCGCTGAGATGCCAAGATCCGGATGGCACCGAGGTGGTGTCTAGCAAGTTGTGGCACTGGTGTGGCCATCCTACAATGGTAAAAGTCGGCGTGGGGCGCCCTGTTGGCCTGTGAGATGGTGTCAGTAGCGGACTGATGTGCGAATGGGGCCAAAGGCAGCGCAACAATATTTTCTGACTGACACCACAAGGCGCTGAGATGCCAAGATCCGGATGGCACCGAGGTGATGTTTAGGAAGTTGCTGTACTGGTGTGGCCATCCTACAATGGTAAAAGTCGGCGTGGGGCGCCCTGTTGGCCTGTGAGATGGTGTCAGTTGCGGACCGATGTGCGAATGGGGCCAAAGGCAGCGCAACAATATTTTCTGTATGGAAGATACCACTAGGCGTTGAGATGCCAAGATCCGGATGGCACCGAGGTGATGTCTAGCAAGTTGCTGTACTGGTGTGGTCATCCTACAATGCTGAAACTCGGCGTGGGGCGCCCCGTTGGTCTGTGAGGTGGCGTCAGTAGCGGACCGATGTGTGAATAGGCCGGAACCAGCACAAGGCGCCAAGATCCGGATGTCACCGTGGTGGTTTCATAGTTGAGAGGCACTTCATCTGCAGTGGGGCGCCGAGATCCGGATGGCACCGAGGTGATGTCTAGCAAGTTGCTGTACTGGTGTGGTCATCCTACAATGCTGAAACTCGGCGTGGGGCACCCCATTAGTCTGTGAGATGGCGTCAGTAGCGGACCGATGTGCGAATAGGCCGAAGGCAGCACAATGCGCCAAGATCCGGATGTCACCGTGGTGGTTTCATAGTTGAGAGGCACTTCATCTGCAGTGGGGCGCCGAGATCCGGATGGCACCGAGGTGATGTCTAGCAAGTTGCTGTACTGGTGTGGTCATCCTACAATGCTGAAACTCGGCGTGGGGCGCCCCATTAGCCTGTGAGATGGCGTCAGTAGCGGACCGATGTGCGAATAGGCCGAAGGCAGCACAACGCGCCAAGATCCGGATGTCACCGTGGTGGTTTCATAGTTGAGAGGCACTTCATCTGCAGTGGGGCGCCGAGATCCGAATGGCACCGAGGTGGTGTCTAGCAAGTTGCTGTACTGGTGTGGCCATCCTACAATGCTGAAAGTCGGAGTGGGGCGCCCCATTAGCCTGTGAGATGGCGTCAGTAGCGGACCGATGTGCGAATGGGGCCAAAGGCAGCGCAACAATATTTTCTGAATAGAAGACACCACAAGGCGCTGAGATTCGGTTACCACCGAGGTGATGTGTAGCAAGTTGCCGTACTGGTGTGGCCATCCTACAATACTGCTCCGAATAACGGCGTGGGGTGCCCGAAGGGGGGGGGGGCGGCGTGAACGGGCCTTCCTAGGTGGAGGCTCGTCTGCTGTAGTGGGGCGCCCCTTTACCGTTTCAGTTGCCATTCAGCTGAGTTTCGGCTGCTCTTGATGCTACAGCGACAGGCGGCTGCAACAGGACTCTCAAAATGGCGGCCTGTTCTTTGGATTTGGGCCTGGTCCACTAAAATGGCCCTGGGACACCTTAGAACTCGGACGCTCGATTTTTTTTTCCTTTCCTGTACATGCAAAAAAAGGTAAATGCCCGGTACGTTACACGCTTCATCTGCCACGATGAACTCTCCAGAGGAACCGAGAAAAAATATAGTTATGGTAACTATACCATGCATCGTCATACGGAGAGGTGGCACCAATTAATTATAGTGATGCATAAAAGAGAGATTTGGAGGAGAACCCCTGACCTGCTAGTACATTCATCAAAGAAGTGGCACTGACAGCATCAGAGGCAAGGGAAACGGTCCCAAATATTTAGAAGAACTTTGGAAAGATTAAAATGACATGTTTAGATTGTGGCAAATTAATTTCATGTGGACAGATGAGTGTTACTCTAATAAATACAGCATATGAACATCATCATAGTCGATGGTTGGTAGAGACATTTTGACTATATCCTGGACCTGCCCGTCCTCGCCCAAAATGGCGCCGGAATAAATGGGACTCGTAACTCCTTGTTGTGTACTGGTTGCAGAACCTTGAAATCACGAGATACGTATGCAGTTTTGAAGCACATGGCGGGCAGGGACGAGAATTGATTGAATATTTCGACATCCCTATTGATATTAAGTTCTGATGTGTTATTGATTACTGTACTATTGAAAGTTCGAATTAACGTCACCCATGGTACTTGCCCGCAAATGTATATCTAGATAATTTTATTGTAACTGGCCCTGTCGTATTTTAATTATAAAATGTACGTCCACCGATTCCGTAACTGTTAGACACCTTAGTTCTTGCAACCTAATGGCCCGCCCGTTACGTTCCTCTACAGTGTAAATGTCTACTCATCATATACGATTACAGTTTGCTCCGTGGCCGGCCCACGTGGTTATAGGCTCGTATTTGTATAATGAAATTTTCACAATAAAGGTTTTTAAAAGAAAACATGGTAGTAGTATTTACATTGGTAAAGTTTTTAATAATAGTCACTGTTTTAGAATCAGTAAAAGGCAAGTGAAATAAAGCAGACCAATTACATGAAGGGTAAAAGGTATAATACGAAGGAACGCAGTAAAGATAAATGGTCAAGGGCTGTTGTGTTTTCTATTCCTGCAACATAAAGTGATCGATAAGAATCTCATATTCAGGCGTATCGGCGACTAAGACAGCAGGTCGACCCTCTTTTGCTCAACGGCTCCGTCATGGGACGAAGAAACGCTCTTTTTCTCGAAAAAAGAATATATTTTACTTGCAGGACAGTTGTAAATTTTCCGGGAAAGTACATTAGCCTGGAACATTATAACATATATTTAAGAAAAAATAATGTTCGGAAGTAATAAAAAGCGTAATTTTTAGGTCATATGACCAAGCCTTTCATCATTAGAATAAGAAAAGTAAAATGAACCAATGAAAAGTTTTATTAACAAGTCACATGACTTGTTATGCTTACGTTACGCGCTGCGCGCCCCGGATGACTTCCGGATGCGCTAACGCGGCGCGTCATATGACGCATTACGCGACAACGCAGGTCCAGAATATAGTCAAAATGTCTCCACCAACCAGCGGTCGGAACACAACCCCTTTCAGCAGGCTAAATAGTTCTGTTAAATGACAACAGAAGGGACAGGCAACAAGAACCATTAGTCAAAGAGGGGAGGGCTAGTTCTTCTCTACCGGGTTACATTGGGGCGCTACCGGAACTGATCGAATTGGTAGTCTACAGTGTTTCTGGATGTTTCAGACTAAAGCTGGGGTTAGCATGAGAGTAGCACCATTTCGTAGCTCCGTCGTGGCCATTCCGCAACCAATCATGGCAGCCGCTCTTTATCGTTATTTTGGGCGGGGTGGGTGGCGGAGCCGAGCTGTTTTGCAGCCATCATTGTGTGGAGTTCAGTTCATTTCACTAGTTTTGTATTTGTCATGAGGGGTGTTCCTAATGTTTCTATTTTAGCGAGGTCAAAAAGAGATCCCATTAGTGGCCTACTGATTTTGCTCGATTCCTTTTCTTTTTTTTTTTTACACGATTTTTCGTTATCTGCAAAGACTAAACAGAGTATTGCGACTCTGTGTTTGTTTGTAAATAGAGAATGAACCAAAGAAAACCAATTCTAAAACAGTAAATACTTGGATAACAATCAATCAAATGGAGAGAGAAGCAGGCACGACGTATTACAACGGGGGCAAAGGCCTGCGTTAACTACCCTTCACTATGTGCAAAGAGAGAGTACTCCTAATAGAAATGAGGGGGGGCACCATTCAAAGCAGATCAGTGTGCATAAACACGAAAATGTTTTCACTTACCACGTACTTGACATTCGACAGCTTATGATATTTGCTATTAAAAAACCATTGAAATTCACTGAAAAAACCATAGGTTATAGACCATATATAGTTAGGAATTAGCATTTACAAAACCTTGAAAATTCACTGAAAAAACCATAGGTTATAGACCATATATAGTTAGGAATTAGCATTTAAAAAACCTCATTTTACTCACACAAAACCATTGAAATTCCATATATAGTTAGTTGCACTAACTATATATCGCGCACCCGCAATCCACTGCTGATGATGTCACATATTACATCATTCATGACATGGTCAGTGACATCACTGATGACATCACTGATGACATCTCAAATGACATCACTGATGACAACACTGATGACATCTCATTTGACATCAATGACCACATCACTGATGATATCATTCATGTGACAATACAATGCATCTCCTCACATTTTAATATAACCTCTGTTTCACCCAGTGTTAAATACAGAGTATAATTTTTGAAACCATTGACACACCAATACTAGTTACTACATATGTACTCACTGATTCCTACGTCTACACACACATTCACTCATTCACCCATACAATCATTCATACATACAATCACTCATCTTTACAACACTATCATATGCACTCATACACCTATACAGACACTCACACTCTGCCACTCATCCATGGAGTTACTCACACACCTAGTCAGTCCTGTAAAGAATCAATCACACTTCCATTTTCTTGTCTATACAGTTAAACATAGAGCACCTTACATTTTCAAACATATACTAACACATACTTACTCACTCATACATTCAGTCATGCACCTACTAAATCCTTTGTCCAGACACTTATACTTCCACTCATTCTTCAATATGTAAGACACATTTTAACTTTACAGAAACATACAGTCACTGGATGTTGTCATCAGTGATGTCATCAGTGATGTCATTTGAGATGTCATCAGTGATGTCATCAGTGATGTCACTGACCATGTCATGAATGATGTAATATGTGACATCATCAGCAGTGGATTGCGGGTGCGCGATATATAGTTAGTGCAACTAACTATATATGGAATTTCAATGGTTTTGTGTGAGTAAAATAAGGTTTTTTAAATGCTAATTCCTAACTATATATGGTCTATAACCTATGGTTTTTTCAGTGAATTTTCAAGGTTTTGTAAATGCTAATTCCTAACTATATATGGTCTATAACCTATGGTTTTTTCAGTGAATTTCAATGGTTTTTTAATAGCAAATATCATAAGCTGTCGAATGTCAAGTACGTGGTAAGTGAAAACATTTTCGTGTTTATGCACACTGATCTGCTTTGAATGGTGCCCCCCCCCTCATTTCTATTAGGAGTACTCTCTCTTTGCACATAGTGAAGGGTAGTTAACGCAGGCCTTTGCCCCCGTTGTAATACGTCGTGCCTGCTTCTCTCTCCATTTGATTGATTGTTATCCAAGTATTTACTGTTTTAGAATTGGTTCTCTTTGGTTCATTCTCTATTTACAAACAAACACAGAGTCGCAATACTCTGTTTAGTCTTTGCAGATAACGAAAAATCGTGTAAAAAAAGAAAAGAAAAGGAATCGAGCAAAATCAGTAGGCCACTAATGGGATCTCTTTTTGACCTCGCTAAAATAGAAACATTAGGAACAACCCCTCATGACAAATACATAACTAGTGAAATGAACTGAACTCCACACAATGATGGCTGCAAAACAGCTCGGCTCCGCCACCCACCCCGCCCAAAATAACGATAAAGAGCGGCTGCCATGATTGGTTGCGGAATGGCCACGACGGAGCTACGAAATGGTGCTGCTCTCATGCTAACCCCAGCTTCAGTCTGAAACATCCAGAAACACTGTAGACTACCAATTCGATCAGTTCCGGTAGCGCCCCAATGTAACCCGGTAGAGAAGAACTAGCCCTCCCCTCTTTGACTAATGGTTCTTGTTGCCTGTCCCTTCTGTTGTCATTTAACAGAACTATTTAGCCTGCTGAAAGGGGTTGTGTTCCGACCGCTGGTTGGTGGAGACATTTTGACTATATTCTGGACCTGCGTTGTCGCGTAATGCGTCATATGACGCGCCGCGTTAGCGCATCCGGAAGTCATCTGGGGCGCGACGCGCAGCGCGTAACGTAAGCATAACAGGTCATGTGACTTGTTAATAAAACTTTTCATTGGTTCATTTTACTTTTCTTATTCTAATGATGAAAGGCTTGGTCATATGACCTAAAAATTACGCTTTTTATTACTTCCAAACATTATTTTTTCTTAAATATATGTTATAATGTTCCAGGCTAATGTACTTTCCCGGAAAATTTACAACTGTCCTGCAAGTAAAATATATTCTTTTTTCGAGAAAAAGAGCGTTTCTTCGTCCCATGACGGAGCCGTTGAGCAAAAGAGGGTCGACCTGCTGTCTTAGTCGCCGATACGCTTGAATATGAGATTCTTATCGATCACTTTATGTTGCAGGAATAGAAAACACAACAGCCCTTGACCATTTATCTTTACTGCGTTCCTTCGTATTATACCTTTTACCCTTCATGTAATTGGTCTGCTTTATTTCACTTGCCTTTTAATGATTCTAAAACAGTGACTATTATAAAAAATTTACCAATGTATATACTACTACCATGTTTTCTTTTAAAAACCTTTATTGTGAAAATTTCATTATACAAATACGAGCCTATAACCACGTGGGCCGGCCACGGAGCAAACTGTAATCGTATATGATGAGTAGACATTTACACTGTAGAGGAACGTAACGGGCGGGCCATTAGGTTGCAAGAACTAAGGTGTCTAACAGTTGCGGAATCGGTGGACGTACATTTTATAATTAAAATACGACAGGGCCAGTTACAATAAAATTATCTAGATATACATTTGCGGGCAAGTACCATGGGTGACGTTAATTCGAAATTTCAATAGTACAGTAATCAATAACACATCAGAACTTAATATAAATAGGGATGTCGAAATATTCAATCAATTCTAGTCCCCGCCCGCCATGTGCTTCAAAACTGCATACGTATCTCGTGATTTCAAGGTTCTGCAACCAGTACACAACAAGGAGTTACGAGTCCCATTTATTCCGGCGCCATTTTGGGCGAGGACGGGCAGGTCCAGGATATATGTCTTTCATGCAATCCAGACACACTAGGGGAATCTCAAAGGTATTCCTTTGAGATTCCCCTAGTGTGTCTGGATTGCATGAAAGACCTAAAACACCTTCCGTGTATTGAATATGTTTAGTTGGGGGACAAGGTGTATGTAGGTCTATAATAATAATTCCCCTTGGGCCCTACTCTACTCTGTAGTTCTGTGGAGGTCCAGGATATAGTCAAAATGTCTCTACCAACCATCGACTATGATGATGTTCATATGCTGTATTTATTAGAGTAACACTCATC
This sequence comes from Lissotriton helveticus, assembly GCF_964261635.1. Taxonomy (NCBI): domain Eukaryota; kingdom Metazoa; phylum Chordata; class Amphibia; order Caudata; family Salamandridae; genus Lissotriton; species Lissotriton helveticus. The sequence goes on from NC_136069.1 coordinate 1,276,453,650, forward strand.
TGTCCACATGAAATTAATTTGCCACAATCTAAACATGTCATTTTAATCTTTCCAAAGTTCTTCTAAATATTTGGGACCGTTTCCCTTGCCTCTGATGCTGTCAGTGCCACTTTTTTGATGAATGTACTAGCAGGTCAGGGGTTCTCCTCCAAATCTCTCTTTTATGCAGCACTATAATTAATTGGTGCCACCTCTCCATATGACGATGCATGGTATAGTTACCATAACTATATTTTTTTTCGGTTCCTCTGGAGAGTTCATCGTGGCAGATGAAGCGTGTAACGTACCGGGCATTTACCTTTTTTTGCATGTACAGGAAAGGGAAAAAAAATCGAGCGTCCTAGTTCTAAGGTGTCCCAGGGCCATTTTAGTGGACCAGGCCCAAATCCAAAGAACAGGCCGCCATTTTGAGAGTCCTGTTGCAGCCGCCTGTCGCTGTAGCATCAAGAGCAGCCGAAACTCAGCTGAATGGCAACTGAAACGGTAAAGGGGCGCCCCACTACAGCAGACGAGCCTCCACCTAGGAAGGCCCGTTCATGCCGCCTCCCCCCCCCCTTCGGGCACCCCACGCCGTTATTCGGAGCAGTATTGTAGGATGGCCACACCAGTGCGGCAACTTGCTAGACATCACCTCGGTGGTAACCGAATCTCAGCGCCTTGTGGTGTCTCCTCTTCAGAAAATATTCTTGCGCTACCTTTGCCCCATTCACACATCGGTCCGCTACTGACGCCATCTCACAGGCTAATGGGGCGCCCCACGCCGAGTTTCAGCATTGTAGGATGACCACACCAGTACAGCAACTTGCTAGACATCACCTCGGTGCCATCCGGATCTTGGCATCTCAGCGCCTTGTGGTGTCAGTCAGAAAATATTGTTGCGCTGCCTTTGGCCCCATTCGCACATCGGTCCGCTACTGACACCATCTCACAGGCCAACAGGGCGCCCCACGCCGACTTTTACCATTGTAGGATGGCCACACCAGTACCACAACTTGCTAGACACCACCTCGGTGCCATCCGAATCTTGGCATCTCAGCGCCTTGTGGTGTCTTCTATTCAGAAAATATTGTTGCGCTGCCTTTGGCCCCATTCGCACATCGGTCCGCTACTGACGCCATCTCACAGGCCAACGGGGCGCCCCACGCCGACTTTCAACATTGTACGATGGCCACACCAGTGCGGCAACTTACTAGACACCACCTCGGTGCCATCCGGATCTTGGCGCGTTGTGCTGCCTTCAGCCTATTCGCACATCAGTCCGCTACTGACACAAACTCACAGGCCAACGGGGCGCCCCACGCCGACTTTCAGCATTGTAGGATGGCCACACCAGTGCTGCAACTTGCTAGACATCACCTCGGTGCCATTCGGATCTTGGCATCTCAGCGCCTTGTGGTGTCAGTCAGAAAATATTGTTGCGCTGCCTTTGGCCCCATTCGCACATCGGTCCGCTACTGACACCATCTCACAGGCCAACAGGGCGCCCCACGCCGACTTTTACCATTGTAGGATGGCCACACCAGTACCACAACTTGCTAGACACCACCTCGGTGCCATCCGAATCTTGGCATCTCAGCGCCTTATGGTGTCTTCTATTCAGAAAATATTGTTGCGCTGCCTTTGGCCCCATTCGCACATCGGTCCGCTACTGACGCCATCTCACAGGCCAACGGGGCGCCCCACGCCGACTTTCAACATTGTACGATGGCCACACCAGTGCGGCAACTTACTAGACACCACCTCGGTGCCATCCGGATCTTGGCGCGTTGTGCTGCCTTCGGCCTATTCGCACATCGGTCCGCTACTGACGCAAACTCACAGGCCAACGGGGCGCCCCACGCCGACTTTCAGCATTGTAGGATGGCCACACCAGTGCTGCAACTTGCTGGACACCACCTCGGTGCCATCCGGATCTTGGCGCGTTGTGTTGCCTTCGGCCTATTCGCACATCGGTCCGCTACTGACGCCGCCTCACGTGCCAACGTATTTTCTCCGCATTTTATACCCTATGCCGCATAACAGGTCATGTGACTTGTTTATAAAACTTTTCATTGGTTCATTTTACTTTTGGTTTCCTAATGATGGAAGGCTTGATCATATGACCTAAAAACAACACTTTTCATTGGATGAAAACTTTTTTTTTTCCCAAACGATGAAAGCCCCACCTTGTTTCTGGATGTTTCAGACTGAAGCTGGCGTCAGCATGAGAGCACCACCATCTCGTAGCTCCGTCGTGGTCATTCCGCGAGCAATCATGGCAGCCGCTCCCCACCAGAAGCCTAGAGGAGTCGGGGGCCCCGAAAACTTTTGATGAATCCTCAAGGCGGAGGGGACGCTTTCGAGAATGGGGTCCAAGACCTAGCAGACAAGCGTCCGATTTCCAAGGTGTCCCAGGGCCATTTCAGTGGACCAGGCCCAAAAAGGAAACAGCCTGCCGCCATTTTGAGAGTCCTGTGACAGCCGCCTATCGCTGCACCGCAAGAGTGGGCGCAACTCAGCTGAATTGCGGCTTTTGACACAGTGGACCAAAAGCGGACGGAATGGCAACTGAAACGGTAAAGGGGCGCCCCACTACAACAGATGAGACTCCACCTAGAGAGGCCCGTTCACGCCGCCTCCCCCGGGGCGCCCCACGCCGTTATTCGGAGCAGCATTGTAGGATACCAAAACCAGTGCGGCAACTTACTGGACATCACCTTGGTGCCACCGTTCTGCTGCCTTGGAACTATTCGCACAACAGTTTCCTACTGATGACCCACCCCCCGCGACGCCCCACGCCAGAAATCTGGACGTTGTGCTGCGTTGGGACTATTCGCACAGCCGACCGCTACTTTGTTGTTTTTCCCTAAAAATGTTTATATGTTATTACTGTTTTTGTTTTCTTGTATATATTTATAAGTTATTAAAGTTTTATAATCTTACTACTTTGTTGGAGTGCTATATATTTTTAATGTGACACATAATTGTAAAAACTTTGATGTACAAAGAGTCATCCCTGGAATCTTCCGCTTCAGGCTCGGTCCCCTCCCCAATCACAATACAGGATGGTTTTCAGATAATAGGAACGCGTCTGCTGTGACGGATCTCATCGAGTGTGGGCCTTGATCTACTATAACTCCTTTGAAGAGGGGTGATTCTTTACAGCTGGGGCCATAAACTACATCTGCAGGGCTAGCTGATACCCTAGGACCGGCCTGGACAATCGGACACAGAGGAAAAGGAGTGTCAGAGGGTGCGGTAGTGAATAGGGCGAAAGGGAGGTGTCGGGCGGGCACAGGGTGTGATTCTCAGGGAAGAGCAGCGCAGATGGGGGGTGGTTTATTACCCATGCATAAGACAGAGAGCGGGGGTGACCACTGCCTGGGGGAGATGCTTGCGAGGGTGGGGAGCCATGCTAAGGATCGACAGCGTGCACAGAGTGGGTCTGGTCAAGGCATCTAAAATGACTGCCGTGCACGACAAAAGTGTGGCATTTGAAAAAAGGCAAGATGGCGCAGACAATGTTTTTCAACACTTCCTGATTTCCTTCAAATCGAACGTTAACAGACGTTGGGGCATATTACCAAAGTTAAGCGATATTTATCCCTAACGATGCCTAGCAACGATTTTTTTACCGCTAAGCATCGTCAGAAATTATCGCAGATAAACCTTGCTATTATCAAGGTTTATCGCAAATACGATAAAAAACGACCGCAATGCATTATTATCGCTGAAAACTCAGCGATATTCATGCATTACCGAGCTAATGCTCTTAGCCATGTTATCCACCTCCCATTGGATAACATGCCTAAGAACTGCTCAGGGCAGGTGCTAGCTTTTGGAGATATTCGCGCTTATCGCGAATATTTCCAAAAGTTGATAATAGGAGATAGCGATGTTAGCGACTGTTTCCAGTCGCTAACATCTTGGCATGCCCACTTTGCATGTCATTAGTGATAAATATCACTCACATGCAAAGTGGGGCCCAAGATGGTCGCTATCTCCTACTAGCCGTCGCTAACTGGTGTTAGCAACAGCTAGGTAATACAGATATAATTTTATCTCCGCGAAGCGGAGCGCTGTTACAGATATATATCTTGTTTTTGAACGTTAATTTCTCAAAATCCACTGAAGCACATATATTGAGACCTAGCAAAGGCACATCGAGCTACCAGTCCCTACAATTTTGCCAAGTTTCGTGCAAATCCATTTAGCCGTTCGATTATTATTATTATTATTATTTTTGCCCCGCAGGGCCCTTTTAAAACCTCCACATCAAACCTAAGAGGTCAAAGAGGATCTACTATGCCCCCTTATGGTCATTTGCCCCTTTGCTTTGGCCTCCTCTTGTCTCTCGATCCTACCGAGAGACAAGATGGCGGCCGCTACGGACTGTTTGCAATGTTTACAGACGCCGGAGAACCAATCAGCTTCGCAAACCTCCGTTACGCGAAGCGGAGCGCTGTTAAAGATATATATCTTTTTTTGAACGTTAATTTCTCAAAATCCACTGGAGCGCATATATTGAGACCTAGCAAAGGCACATCGGGCTACCAGTCCCTAATATTTTACCAAGTTTCGTGCAAATCCATTCAGCCGTTCGATTATTATTATTATTATTTTTTTTGCCCCGCGGGGCCCTTTTAAAACCTCCACATCAAACCTAGGGGGTCAGCGAGGATCTACTATGCCCCCTTATGGTCATTTGCCCCTTCGCTTTGGCCTCCTCTTGTCTCTCGATCCTACCGAGAGACAAGATGGCGGCCGCTACGGACTGTTTGGAATGTTCACAGACGCCGGAGAACCAATCAGCTTCGCTTCACAAAGCTCCGTACCGCGAAAAGTCCGCGAACCGGAGCGCTGCCCGGTCCGCTGTTACAGATATATATCTTTTTTTGAACGTTAATTTCTCAAAATCCACTGGAGCACATATATTGAGACCTAGCAAAGGCACATCGGGCTACCAGTCCCTACAATTTTGCCAAGTTTCGTGCAAATCCATTCAGCCGTTCGGGCTAAAAGTGAGGCCAACCGCCCTATGGAAAACTCAATGTTAAAAACACGTTTTGGGACCCCCCTTTTTTCTCGGCCCCCCCTTGACGAACCCCCCCCAAATTTTCAAGGGCTGCTCAGAAACAAAATGTGCCATTTTCCTGAAAATTTCAGCCAATTCCGTCCACAAACGCCAAAGTTATTAGACATAGAATTTTCAAAAATCCCATAGAGAAAAAATCCTAACTATATATACCTAGTGGCGACCGCCAGTAGGTAATATATATATATATATATATATATATATATATATATATATATTCACTGAAAAAACCATAGGTTATAGACCATATTAAGGGGCCGATTAGGATGGCGGTTTTTCCGCATCCTCCGGGCCGGCGGAAGTGTCCGCCGGCCTGGAGGATGCGGAAAAACCGCTGCGGAGCCTCCAAAGACCCACCGCCAAATTAGGATGGCTGGTGGGTCTGGAATTCCGTCCGCTGCTTTTCCGCCGCGGTGGGCTTCCGACCGTGGCGGAAAAGCTATAACATGGCAGGCGGTGTCTATGAGACACCGTCCGCCATATTAGGATGTTCGTGAATACATGCTTTTCCACGGCGGCTTTTCCGCCATGGAAAAGCATACGGACATTCACTTTGGGGGCCCGTTGCGGGCCCCCTGGGTGAATGGGGGGTGGGGGGTGCACATGGGGGGTACCTATGGTACCCCCCTGCATTTGCGTGCACAAAGCAGCAGGCACCGTGCGGTGCCGGCCGCTTTGTGCATATAAATGTAAAACATGCTTTTTTAACATTGCGGCGGGTGCAGCTTGAAGCTGCACCCGCCGCAATGTTAAATATAGAGGATGTGACCGCCACCCTGGCGGTCACATCCTAATCAGCACGGAGGGAACGCCGCAGCCCCTGCGGACGTTCCCTCCTCCTCAAGGGTGGCGGACGGACGCAAGTCCGTCCGCCATCCTAATCGGCCCCATAGTTAGGAATTAGCATTTACAAAACCTTGAAAATTCACTGAAAAAACCATAGGTTATACACCATATATAGTTAGGAATTAGCATTTACAAAACCTTATTTTACTCACACAAAACCATTGAAATTCGCATATATAGTTAGTTGCACTAACTATATATCGCGCACCCGCAATCCACTGCTGATCATGTCACATATTACATCATTCATGACATGGTCAGTGACATCACTGATGACATCACTGATGACATCTCAAATGACATCACTGATGACACCACTGATGACTACATCCAGTGACTGTATGTTTCTGTAAAGTTAAAATATGTCTTACATATTGAAGAATGAGTGGATGTATAAGTGTCTGGATGAAGGATTTAGTAGGTGCATGACTGACTGTATGAGTGAGTGATTAAATGTGTCTCACTGAGTGCCTGGGTTAGTGACTAAACTGTTTTAATTTGTGCATCATTATGTCTGTTGTTCTGTAAACTGCTGCATGTGTTGATCAGTAGCTATATGACTACCTATATGGGTTATTGATTGGTTGCCCAAGTATTTGTATGGGAGACTGAGTGTGTGTGTGGGTGACTGGGAGGTGTATGACTCTGTGCATAGATGTGTGAGCAGTTGATTCACTAGATGTATGGGTTCAAAAGTGCATGTGGAAACAGCTGTATGGGCGGTTGACTGTGTGCATGAGTGTATTGGTGAGTGAATGGATATCTCAGTGCTACATGTCAAAGTAAGTACATATGTAAAACACAGTACATGTGAGAGTTGACATATATAAATAACTGTGCATAAGAGCCAGTGAATGTGTGAGTGGCTGTATGGATCATTGTGAACTTGTATCCGGGATTGTATAAGAGAGTAAATATGTGTTAGTATATGTTTGAATAAGTAAGGTGAGTATAACTGGATAGTTGAGAAAATGGAGGTGTGATTGATTCTTTGCATAACTGACTAGGTGTGTGTGTAACTTCATGGATAAGTGACAGTCTGTGAGTGTCTGTTTACACTGAGTGTATCTAAGGTTATATTAGAGTCTGAAGAGGTTCATCGTATTATCACATGAATGATGTCATCAGTGATGTGCTCAGTAATGTCAAATGATATGTCATCAGTGATGTCATTTGAGATGTCATCAGTGATGTCATCAGTGATGTCATTTGAGATGTCATCAGTGATGTCATCAGTGATGTCACTGACCATGTCATGAATGATGTAATATGTGACATGATCAGCAGTGTATTGCGGGTGCGCGATATATAGTTAGTGCAACTAACTATATATGCGAATTTCAATGGTTTTGTGTGAGTAAAATAAGGTTTTGTAAATGCTAATTCCTAACTATATATGGTGTATAACCTATGGTTTTTTCAGTGAATTTTCAAGGTTTTGTAAATGCTAATTCCTAACTATATATGGTCTATAACCTATGGTTTTTTCAGTGTTTTTCAATGGTTTTTTAACAGCAAATATCAGAAGGTTTACAATGTATACTTCTTTAAATCGAAAAATGTATTTTATATGTTTTAATATAATTTTTTATGTATTTTTTTAATAATTTTTTTTGTTGCGCTACCGGTCCGCGAACCGGGTAGCTTCCCGTTAGCTCAATTTGGTGCCGCGACTCGGTCCGCAAACCGGTAAACGTTCCGTTTGCGCACCTGCCGCGTTAGAAAACAACATCGTGACGCGTCGCGTAAGCGCGACGTATCGCGTTGTCGTGGTGGTGGTGGGGGTGCACCAGCTGCAGCTACTAATGAAGCCATTTCTTAGTAATCAAAATAGGTCTTCCTCTCACAAAGTTGAAAGTCAGAGTGAGAAAAAAGGTGGGGGCTTTCATCATTTGGGAAAAAAATAGTCCTAAACCAATGAAAAGTGTTATTTTTAGGTCACATGACCTAGCCTTACATCATTAGGAAACCAAAAGTGAAATGAACCAATGAAAAGTTTTATTAACAAGTCACATGACCTGTTATGCTTACGTTACGCGCTCCGCGCCGCGCCCCGGATCGCTTCCGGGGTGCTGCGCTTCGCGCCTCAGTTCGCGCTCTGGAGCACTTCCGGGTGCGCTAACGCGGCGCGTCATAAGATGCATTACGTGGCAACGCGATACGTCGCGCTTACGCGACTCGCCCCGGATCGCTTCCGGGGAGCTGCGCTTCGCGCCTCGGTTCGCGCTCCGGAGCACTTCCGGGTGCGCTAACGCGGCGCGTCATAAGAGGCATTATACGACAACGCGATACGTCGCGCTTACGCGACGCGTCACGATGTTGTTTTCTAACGCGGCAGGTGCGCAAACGGAACGTTTACCGGTTTGCGGACCGAGTCGCGGCACCAAATTGAGCTAACGGGAAGCTACCCGGTTCGCGGACCGGTAGCGCAACAAAAAAAATTATTAAAAAAATACATAAAAAATTATATTAAAACATATAAAATACATTTTTCGATTTAAAGAAGTATACATTGTAAACCTTCTGATATTTGCTGTTAAAAAACCATTGAAAAACACTGAAAAAACCATAGGTTATAGACCATATATAGTTAGGAATTAGCATTTACAAAACCTTGAAAATTCACTGAAAAAACCATAGGTTATACACCATATATAGTTAGGAATTAGCATTTACAAAACCTTATTTTACTCACACAAAACCATTGAAATTCGCATATATAGTTAGTTGCACTAACTATATATCGCGCACCCGCAATACACTGCTGATCATGTCACATATTACATCATTCATGACATGGTCAGTGACATCACTGATGACATCACTGATGACATCTCAAATGACATCACTGATGACATCACTGATGACATCTCAAATGACATCACTGATGACATATCATTTGACATTACTGAGCACATCACTGATGACATCATTCATGTGATAATACGATGAACCTCTTCAGACTCTAATATAACCTTAGATACACTCAGTGTAAACAGACACTCACAGACTGTCACTTATCCATGAAGTTACACACACACCTAGTCAGTTATGCAAAGAATCAATCACACCTCCATTTTCTCAACTATCCAGTTATACTCACCTTACTTATTCAAACATATACTAACACATATTTACTCTCTTATACAATCCCGGATACAAGTTCACAATGATCCATACAGCCACTCACACATTCACTGGCTCTTATGCACAGTTATTTATATATGTCAACTCTCACATGTACTGTGTTTTACATATGTACTTACTTTGACATGTAGCACTGAGATATCCATTCACTCACCAATACACTCATGCACACAGTCAACCGCCCATACAGCTGTTTCCACATGCACTTTTGAACCCATACATCTAGTGAATCAACTGCTCACACATCTATGCACAGAGTCATACACCTCCCAGTCACCCACACACACACTCAGTCTCCCATACAAATACTTGGGCAACCAATCAATAACCCATATAGGTAGTCATATAGCTACTGATCAACACATGCAGCAGTTTACAGAACAACAGACATAATGATGCACAAATTAAAACAGTTTAGTCACTAACCCAGGCACTCAGTGAGACACATTTAATCACTCACTCATACAGTCAGTCATGCACCTACTAAATCCTTCATCCAGACACTTATACATCCACTCATTCTTCAATATGTAAGACATATTTTAACTTTACAGAAACATACAGTCACTGGATGTAGTCATCAGTGGTGTCATCAGTGATGTCATTTGAGATGTCATCAGTGATGTCATCAGTGATGTCACTGACCATGTCATGAATGATGTAATATGTGACATGATCAGCAGTGGATTGCGGGTGCGCGATATATAGTTAGTGCAACTAACTATATATGCGAATTTCAATGGTTTTGTGTGAGTAAAATAAGGTTTTGTAAATGCTAATTCCTAACTATATATGGTGTATAACCTATGGTTTTTTCAGTGAATTTTCAAGGTTTTGTAAATGCTAATTCCTAACTATATATGGTCTATAACCTATGGTTTTTTCAGTGTTTTTCAATGGTTTTTTAACAGCAAATATCAGAAGGTTTACAATGTATACTTCTTTAAATCGAAAAATGTATTTTATATGTTTTAATATAATTTTTTATGTATTTTTTTAATAATTTTTTTTGTTGCGCTACCGGTCCGCGAACCGGGTAGCTTCCCGTTAGCTCAATTTGGTGCCGCGACTCGGTCCGCAAACCGGTAAACGTTCCGTTTGCGCACCTGCCGCGTTAGAAAACAACATCGTGACGCGTCGCGTAAGCGCGACGTATCGCGTTGTCGTATAATGCCTCTTATGACGCGCCGCGTTAGCGCACCCGGAAGTGCTCCGGAGCGCGAACCGAGGCGCGAAGCGCAGCTCCCCGGAAGCGATCCGGGGCGAGTCGCGTAAGCGCGACGTATCGCGTTGCCACGTAATGCATCTTATGACGCGCCGCGTTAGCGCACCCGGAAGTGCTCCAGAGCGCGAACTGAGGCGCGAAGCGCAGCACCCCGGAAGCGATCCGGGGCGCGGCGCGGAGCGCGTAACGTAAGCATAACAGGTCATGTGACTTGTTAATAAAACTTTTCATTGGTTCATTTCACTTTTGGTTTCCTAATGATGTAAGGCTAGGTCATGTGACCTAAAAATAACACTTTTCATTGGTTTAGGACTATTTTTTTCCCAAATGATGAAAGCCCCCACCTTTTTTCTCACTCTGACTTTCAACTTTGTGAGAGGAAGACCTATTTTGATTACTAAGAAATGGCTTCATTAGTAGCTGCAGCTGGTGCACCCCCACCACCACCACCACCTCCTAGGAAGAGAGGACCACCTCCTCAGGTTATCCTTCAGCAAGAGGAGGAAGAAGAGGAAGAGGAGCAAGAGAGGAGGCAGTTTTTGCCTGAGGTGCCAAGGAGGTCCCATGTAAAAGAAAATTTCATCTGGCAATTTTACTCATTTCCCCGGGGCCAAAAAAAAGTAAATGCCCGCTACGTTACTTGTCTCATCTGCAAAAAAGATCTGTCCAGAGGGACTGTTAAGAAATACAGCTATGGCAATTACACCATGCATCGGCATATGGAGAGGTGGCACCCTATAAATTATAGTGCTGCGCAGGTACATGACCTGCAGGATAACCCCCCTCCTGTGGCCAGTACATCAAATGAAGAGGCAGTGACGGGACCAGAGGCGAGGGAGACGGTCCCAAATATCCAGCTGAAGTTTCGGATTGTGAAGCAAGTGTGCATTTTTTGCAGCCAATTGATTTGCTACAGAGAGAGTAGCATACATTTAATCAACACAGCTATTGACAATCACAAATATCCAAAACGCCCCAGAAAATAAATTATCTTTTTTTTTTGTTGCTCCTGTTGAGCCCTTTATAATGAATCATTTTCGTTCCCCCCCGCCAAAAAAACAAAAAAATATAAAACCGTTCAAAAAATACAAAAAAAGTAAAAAAATGTTCAGAAAAATAATAAAAAAAATATAAAACAACAAAAACAATAAAAAAAGTTCTTTTCAGAACTACCTCCCCTTTATAAGAAATTGCTAGAATGTTTAGCACTCTGGCAACCTCTATTTCTTTTGATTCGCTTCCCGGTTCGCGCGCCGGTACGCGAACCGGAAGCGAACCAGAAAAAAAAAGTAGTATAAGGAAAGGAAACAGAGAGTAATGTTAAAAGAAAGACAGCTAGAGGGAGTAACACAGAGATACTGTTTAATAGATCTATTTACCGAAGAAAAGATGTAAGAAGGTATAATTGTGAAAAACAAAATAGATAAGGAAGTGAAAGAAAAAAAGGAGAGTAGAAGAATAATAAACAAGAGTTTCTTAGAGAATGTGAGTGAATGTTCAAATTGAGAAGAAAAACAGTAAAGGATGTGGAATGAGAGGTAGGGATAGAACCGGACTAAAAGAACAATCCTGAGGGAAAGTGTTAAGAAAACAGTGAGCGAAAGTAAATAGGAATAAAACAAGATGTATGACAGTGACTAAGGTTAAAACATGTGGAATAACAGAGAGAAAAAACAGAAAGCAGAAAAGAAGAAGTGACAGAAAAGGAATGATTGAAACAGCAAAGAAATGTAAATAACATAGTGTGCTTGAACTACAGGGAGAAAGCATAATGAACAAGTAGTGAAAGAGTGATGAGTCAGAGACAGTGAGAGTAATAGAGACGGAGTGAGTGAACAGGAGTGAGAAACTATGAGAACAGAGGGACTGAGAAAAGGAGTGGAAGGAGTTCAGTAAGTAAGTAATAGAAAAAGGAATGAGGGAAGTAGCAAAGGCAGGAAACTGAGGGTTAAAGAAATGAAGCAGTGGAACTAATAGAAGTTAAATGTGATAGAAATGTAACGAAAAGAGTACAAAACACTTACCTTATAATTGTCGTTAACTTAGTCACTTGTTATTTTTATACTTTCAATCTGTGAAAGAAAGAACAAAAAATTGAAAAATATTAAAACATGTATTTAAAAATTAGAAAAGACAAGGGAAAAGATTGACAATCATCCAATTTTACAAACAAATAAAGTTAGAGATAAACATGCAGAAAAAAAGAGAAAGAAACGGTGATAGACAGTCACAGACAAAAAGAAATTGTAATAGAGTAAATTACTAAGAGAAAAAAAAGAAAGATACTTTCAGTGACAGAAAAGAAGGATAGAAGAGAAAACTAAATTGAAGTTGTGTAAGCTACTAAAAGAAAGTGAGTAAGGTAAACTATATAAGGAAAGGGTGAATAAGGAAAACAGAGTGAGGGAGAGAGGAGACAGAGGAAGTGAAGGAAAGAGTGTAAGATACAGACTGAGTGAGGCAACAAAGAAAGATAAATGAGTGAGGGTGAGTTATACTAACTGATTGCACCAAAAAAGGAGAACCCAAAAATATTTAATTTAGAAAACAAAGGGAGGAAAGATGGAAAAGACAAGCAAAGCAGAAGGCCTAAAAGCTGGAAAATGGTGCAAGGGAGAAAAGAAAAAAGCAGAGTTGGAATAGGGAAACAAAGGTTGAAAGATAAGTGGAGTTAGAGAGCAAGGGTGAAAGAGAATAAAAGAAAAGGCAATGTGAGTATGTAAAGAGGATTGATAGAAGGTAGTAAAAGACGAGTGAGCATGAGACAAGACGAGTACAAATTAAAATTCACTATACAAAGTACAGAATTAATTATACATGTTAAATGGTTTATTTTTGCTGTTCTCAGAATGTATCAAATTTCACTAAAAACAGTGAGTTGAAGGTATTCATCATATAACAGCGGGGAAAAAAAATTGTGTTTAAAAAACCCATATAACATAACCAATCAGAAATCAGAACTCCTCAAAAGTAACTTACTTTCCATGACGTCGAAGGATGTCCTATTAACAGCTTATACTCTGTTGTGCTGCTATTATTTTCTGCCCGCCACTTTCTGAAAGAAAAGCTCCATCGTTTTGACAAATATGTTACATACAATAAATGACTTCTCGCTCTCTACCGCACTTCTCCTCAAGGCCAAATAGTGTAAGAGCCATTTATAAGTCTTGGAATTCTTCTAAGCAAATCCCGTCATTTTATTTTTACGCAACTTTCAGAAAGAAAACGTTCAAGATCACTTTCACAATCCTGTACTAGTAATATCTCACCCTTCTTGCTCACTCATGTTCCACATTTCCTATGACACTGATACTGCTTACTATGAGGCACACTTACACTACCTCTATGACTACTACAATTATTTAATTCTCTTCATCACTGTTAATCACAAAGCAATTTAAAACAGTACATAAAATTATATTAACTCCTAGAATCATTATAGGCCAGTAACCTACCCTAAATTCTCTCTTCTGAAAACACAAAGTAAGAATATTTTAAGTCAAAAGGCAACATTGTTTCATAGTCAAATGGGAATAATTTCCGAAACACCAGCTTTTTTTTACATTTTAAATAAGCTGTGTAATAAGCGGATGTTGTCAAAGGACCATCATGTCATATAATAGCTGCAGTTACAAATGTTCTTCCTAAAATCAACGACTGTGTAGCCACAACATTTGTAATTAAAGTTGAAAACTTACTTTCATCAGGTTTATATAGTTGGAATTTTAAAATGACATTATAACCAAAAGTTTGTACAAATATTGTGGACAGCATTGCAGACTTACATTACCTCTACTCCATGTTTTGATTGGCTGCTTGAATTAGCTTATTAAAAGAAACAGTTTTTCTGAACTCATTCAAAGTGCAGTTATTTTTCCATGACGTCAAGTGTTATGGTAAGAACACCGTTTGCTTTGGGAAATACTCTGTTGTCCTTTAACTAATCCGTGCCCACCACTTTCTGTAAGAAAACCTTCTTTTTTTTCCAGGAACTACTTAAAACTCAGAAATAACTTTTCACTCTGTACTAAACTCATCCTCAAGGCCAAATAGTGTAGGAGCCATTAGAACCTCTTGAAATTCTTCAGAGCAAATCCCGGGATTCCTTCCCTAAAATTTTGGTTGTAAAAACACCAGGTAAGAATTTTTAAGGTCAAAAGGCAATCTTTTTTTGAAAGTTAAAACAGAATCATTGCAGAATGACCAGCCGTTTCCAGACTTCAAATAAGCTGTGTAATGTCCTGATGTTGTTGAAGGACCGTCATGATATATAATTGCTGCAGTTACAAAAGTCCTTCCTGATATTGACAACTGCGAAGCCACAAAATTTTTAATTAAAGTTGTCAATTTTGTTCCATCAGGCCTACATCGTTGGAACATTAAAATGACATACTGGCCATTTGTTCGTATAAATAATGGGGACAGCATTGCAGACTTACATTGGCTACACTCCATGTTTTGATCGGCTGCTTTTACTAGCTTATTAAAGGACACTGATTTACTGTCTGGCAAAGTTAAATATATAAATCTTTCTGAGTCTACACTAGAAGTACTTGATACCCTACAGTTCTCGCAGTCATGCTGCCATTGATAAGAAAGGCCAAACAGATGATCTACATCTACACCTTCATCTTGCAATACATCAAGCATATACATTAAAAACTCCTGACAATCTTGCTGAATATTTTGAGAGAATTGCGTTTGACCTGAACATTTGTCTAACAGATTTCGAATTTCAGACACACTTTCTATTTTTGTTCTATCAGTGCTACATTTCTCTAACACAGAGTTCAATAAACAGCAAAAACTTTGATCCGAATTGATCACAATCTGTTCTTTTAAAGTTTCTAGAGAAAAGACAACATTAACCACTACATTAGAATAGCAGTTGACACCAGAACTATTTTCAAATTGAAAACCAACAACATCTTCAACAGAATCCATTTTCTTTCTGCTTATAATTTCAGGTTCATCGACTTTTCGTCTTTTTGCTACAACCTCCCTACTATTGGTCACATTTCTTCGTTTCCGGCCTACCACACGTTTCTCAAACAAAGGATATTGAGGCAAATGTGGCGCATACTCTCTTCTTAACCTATTGTATTCCTTAACACAATCTAGATCCGCACAAATGTTTGTGACATCACACTCAATCAAGTACAATCCCGATAAAGTTCTGACTCGTGACAATGGCACATATGCAATACCCCCCTTGAACACAGAACTGCCAATATTCACCAATGCACTGTCTACACTTAAACCTTGCGATTTATGGATTGTCACCGCATATGCCAAGCAAACAGGAAACTGCTTACGGCGAACATATAAGTCTTTTACAAGCAAAATCCTAGCAGAGCAATGACCAATTAGCTGTACTTCCTCAATGCCATCAAATTTAATTTTAAAAAATTCAATTCCATCTCTATTTCTGTATTTCTCAAAATCAACAACATTACCCATTGATCCATTTACCAGACCTCTTTCAACATGTAAATTCCTTCTCAAAATGATACGGCAATTTAAGCACACATTCAGAGTCTTTTCAAAACCAGCAGTTTTAGATATAGTCTTCTCTAATGAATCCAATTTAGATTTCAAATTCTCAGACAAAATAATTGTTGCTCCCATATGCTCTATTCTGTCAATAGCTTCCAGTTTCACAATCTCTTGGTTTTCTAAATTCAACATTTTGTTGTTGAAGATGGCACATTCTGCAAGAGTTGGCATCAAACATATTCCAGATTTCTTCTCAGTAATTTTCTGAAAAATCTTCTCTGTCAGAACGTCTTCTTCTGGATACAAATTTGACAGTAATCGTGCATGTAAAGCTTCTTTCCCACGCTCGGTCACTTTTCCGATTTTAACATCTTGTAGAATATTCTTATAATCTTCATCCTTCGCTTGACGCATATTTTCACGCAGTTCAGCATAATTGAAGTTTAACCATATATTGACGTTGCCAATGCTCCCTAGGCACTTCCTGGTATCTTCATGTGTAAGTAGTTTAAACACTGGTTGTTCTTTCACTGGTGTCAGCTGCAAAAGATCACCGAAAACAATGATGTGTTTGCCACCAAATAACACATCATAGTCTGTTTTAATAACTTCTTGCATTCTCAAATGCACAAAGGCAACCATGACATTGGGAACCATGCTTACTTCGTCAATGATAAGAAGTTTCATTTTCCTCAAGACTCTTGAAACTTCACAACAAGCATCTCCAGATAACTTGTGGTACTGTAATTTGTTATCATGCTCCACTGGCAGCATCAGTAGACGATGCAAAGTAATACCTTTAATGTTATGTGCTGCCAGTCCAGTTGGAGCGGTGACAACACAAGACAGCGATGACTCAGTCACTTTCTGCAAATAACATGAAATTGCTTTAATGCGGAAACTTTTTCCAGTTCCTGCTTCTCCACTCACGTACAGTCGGACAGGCTTCAAGGACGTACATGAGCACTCTTTCGTCTCATGACTTAATCCATGATCAATTTGGTTGGTAACTTCGTCATATATTTTCCTCTGCTCAACGTTGAGTTGTCTTTCCAAATCTTCTAAGTTAACCGCATCCTCCTGAGCATGTGCCATGGCTCTTTCCACTTCAATCATGGCAGTGGCAGCTTCATTTTCGATAACTGGTCCTCCTAGTGGATCCTGACTCAATGAAACAGAACTCTGACTGTCCTGAGAACTGTCTCTAGCAATCTCAGCTGCAATCGTTGCTTCCTGCTCGATTTCCGCATTCAACATTTCTAGATATTTTGGAAAAACAGGACATTCTATGGTCTCCTTGGCGGCATTGAAAGAGTCTTCGTAACAGAGGAAATCTCCAAGCAGTTCCTCTTCTGCACGCCAAGGCTTGAAAAGTTGCAAAAGAGCTAAATAGAAAAACTCCTTTCTTTCAGGAGATTCGCCACTCAATTTTCGATGGTTTACCAATTGGCATTTTCTTTGCTTGACCAGACATCCCTCACTTCCAATTACAGCATACACTCCTTTATCAATATCTTCTTTGATGTTCCTCTTGAATATGTAATTTTGTAGAACCTCATACAGACAAACATTCTCGAGGTGACTGCTTCTATTTGGATAATATGTATCCAACATGTTGGTCTTCAAAATATCGGTACTGTTTGGCTCCTTTTCCACCAAATACTCAATTTCCCGTACAGGTTTCAGAACTCGATTACGCGTTGTAGCAAGACCAAGACTCACCCAAATGATACTCCTAGATTTGGCATCGAGACTTGCTGAAGATAACCGGTCAGAACATTCGTAAGCTCCGATTTCTCGATGCGACAACATCTTCAGACTGAAGAAGTGTGGAGTGGAGAAGTGTGGCTCACTGGTTAGAGGAGGCAGACCTGGAAGCAGAGGTCAGCCCGGGACCAGGGTTCAATTCCCGGATCGGCGGGGTCTTGAGTCCTAAAATGTCCATGGACTCGACAATTCTCGCTCCGGTGCCTACTCGATTCACGGGTTCACACTCTGCGACTCTGGGCAATAGCTTGCTTAATCTCCACAACGGCCCCTCGCGGCGGGATGCCTGGCTTTCACCTTGCGGATACCCTGCCGGGGTTATCTCACAGGGGAATACCAGGACGGGTTTCCTAAGCAAGCGCTTAGAAACCGCTCAGTGATTTGCGCTATATAAATTCCTGTACATTTACATTTACATTTACATTTACAAACTGTACAACTTCTTACTGAGGCTCTTTTCATGGGAAATGTCCTCCCACATATCCTTCAATTCTGTCTTTTCTTTTTTGGTGATGTAAGATGTCACATACCGAGCCACAGCCATACAGTTATCAGCCACAAACTGTATATCCATGTTAGCATTCCACATGGACAAAATCACTGGGTTGTAGTCGTTGATGTACTTGGACTCTTTGTTTCTTTTCAAATTGTATGTATTTTTGGGAGATTTCCTCGTCACATTATGTCGCAGCGAAGACATCAAACTGTTCACTCTTCCTTTAGAAATCACCGATCGTGGAAAGCCGAAACGACATTTTGTGTAGAACTTGTCCTTGTTTCTGAATTTACGACGACAGTACTTTCCACAACGATGGCTTTGAAAGCGTAAAACTTGTTCTCTTAGGCTTTTGTCTTCCTTTGTCTTTGGAACAGCACATGTAGAATACTGTTCTATGAAACTCATCACTAAGTCATCCGGATCTGTTCCAAATTTGGGTGCATCTTTGATCCATAGCAGCATATGTATATGAGGAGCACTTCTTGCTTGGTACTCCTTTCTCCAGAAGAAATCCAACACCTCTCCAAGAGGTGGATTTTTCTTGTTCATGATGAAAGACATCATAGCCTCAAATCTATGATTGAAGTACCTGCATACATTCACTGGATCCAAGGAGCACAGTTCTCCGGGTGTCTTGAATTCGATATTTTCAATGTTTCCATTTGCCTCTCGTAGAAATTCAAGTAAGTCTTCCCAGCCATACTCGGCACAGCTGAGAGTGAGGAACCATGTGGGAGTTCCTAAGTTTCTCAGCATACATTTTAAATCACCATGACGTCGGTACCAGTACTCATTAGTACCACGCTGACATGCCATGAGAATAATCAGGTGAGAATCCAAAATACTGTCTTGCACATTGACTTTATCCATAAAGTCCCTTGCCGAGATATTTTGCATCTGTACACCACTTTTCAAGATGTGGTTCACTGCATATGACAATCCAGACAGATCGCTTTCAAACAGTAGATGAAACAAATAGGGAATGCATTGACGAAACCTAGGATCTTCTGCATACAATCGTAAAGTCCGGTATTCAGAAGCAGGAATTTGATTAGGTCGCTCATCATATCTTCCTCCTTGACCTGTTGGAAATAGCTGTGGGAAACACCGAGCTTCCAAACTTTCCTCCCAAACACTAATGGGACTCCCTTTCGCTTGTTTCATTTGAAACAACTCAATAGCATTCCCCATGACTTCCTTGGAATGCAAAGGATGAACACTATAATGTTCATATATTTCTTCATTTTTAGAGGCTTCTACTTTCTCAATTTGTCCAGCACACAAATCGCTGTCCTCTTCTTCACTTACTTCCTCTTCTGCAACACATACATTCTTGTAGTGCTTATTGTTTTTCATCAAATACAATGTTGCCTTTTTGACTTTCCTAACATCCACTAAATCTTGCCAGATTTTCTTACTCTCTGTCGGAACCCCATTAACTAAGATAACCAGAGGTTCCTCTTCCACTTTCTCTGCTCCAATTGTATTAATGTTTTTCTTCAAATCTAGAGGCAAATAAACAACTCTTCCCTTTAATCCTCTCTGTAAATCTGATGGAGGCAATTTCCCTGTCTTTGGCTCCATTCGTACAATAGCCTGAAAGGGATGGACACTTTGAATCAAAATAGATTCATAAGTATTTAAATCCTTCAATTCAGAAGGAATGTCAACCAATTCCAGATTATTATGAACCGCTCTAGCAGGCATCCGGTTTTGATTTAATTTGTTACAACAATAAGTACACACACGTTGATCCATACCCAAATCAAAACAATTTTCTACCATCAAGTATGTTGCGAAATCCTTCCATTCACTATTATTTTCCCTTTCACTTTTTGCATATAAATCCACTAACTTAGTCTGATTCTTATAATAAGTGCGTCGACAACACACACAAGTGAAATTAGGCCTCTCACTTGATTTCATCTGAAACATGGCAATTTCCTTCTGAAAATTATCTGTACTGGAAATCTGTACACTCTCTTCCACATTACCTTCTTCTTCTGAGTCAATTTCAACATTGTTCTCTTTACTAGCAAAGTAACAAAACTCAATTTCTGCACAAATATTGTTCACATCTACTTCTGAACCATGCAAAAGAGCAGTGCATAATTGTTTAAGCATAATTGCTGGACTCTTAGCATAATACAACATTCTAACTAATTTCCTCACTTTATTATGATGCACTGCTAGCATCCTGAAATGATGAAAAACACTCTGGCATACTCTCCTGGAAAGACAAGCCAATGAATGACCATGCAAACCTGTCACTTCTCTCACTCTGCAAGGATCTAATTCTTGCAACAACTTCATTTTCTGTTTTAAACTTTTCTTATTAAATGTCCGTACAAAATCACAAAGCAAATTAATGGAATCCTGTCGCACACTGCAAATACTACTACACTTCCAGGTGTACACTGGTCCCTTAGGACGTCTTCCTAAAACCTCATTACCTAACACCTCTTCTGCCTCTGTTGACACAAGTTTTTCTTTTTCAACCGGACAACCATCTTTCACCTCATATGCTCGACCACTGGTGTCAACTGCATGCACCAAATCATTATCCTGGAAATAACTCTCCTCATTAAAAAATGCCTCACAACTTGAACTATGCATCCATTCTCCTGAAAAAACTTCACAAAAATTACTACGATTAACTGTTCTCTTCCATCTACTATTTGTTTTGAAATCATAAATTGCCTTGTTTAGTTTCCTAATTCTATTGATTATCAAAATAAATAACTTTCGCTTAATTTCGAATGCCTGATCAATAATTTTCTCAACGTGTTTCTTTCTCTTATAAAAAGCCACTTTCTGTTGACCTTTCTTAATATTTTTTAACAAATTGCCAATTATCCTGTTGCGGAACATTCGTCTATGAATGTCCCTAAACTGATTTTTCCTTCTACTACCATGCACAGAGTTTTCTCCTGCTCTAGCAGTAACATTTTTGAGTGGCCTTTCCTTTCCGTTTAAATTGGCTCTCTTCTTCTGGACTAAAACATGTTCTGTAGTGATACTTTTTTTTCTGGAAATATTTCTTAGGAAAGATTTCGTTGTCTTACCCGGAGCTTTCTTGGTGACTTGACGAGTTTTTATTGTAGAGGACTGCTGCAAGCATGTAGTAAGCTGCTGTGTTTGACGTTTTGTAGTCTTCCTCCTTCTCTGCCTCGAAGGCATACTTTAATTTTGAAATGATCTGCAGTTGAATCTGTGGTAAAATATAATAAAAAATGTTATTAACCACTATTACCAAACAGTAAATCAATAACAGTCGTCAAAAAATTAACACACTAGTTGTCAATTCTACATACAATAATTTTTAGTGCATTGACAACTTTAAAACTCACAAATAGTAGCAAAGAAATGGAATGCTTCCACGTTTTACCTGTGCTCTTTTATATGTGAATCTGAACTAATTTTATTAGCATATTTCACTATTTCATTAAAGACACTTCACACAAGCTGTTTTTGAAGTTGTATTTAATTTTAAATGAAACGGTTAACATGGTTACTTTTCATTTCCAGTTAATTAAATTTATTTTTAAAAGTCTTTATAATTCAGTAGGCTCCATCAGGTCAGCTGCCCACCCTATGTCCGACAATTCTGACAAATCAGCATCCTCATCATATTCTTCATCATCCACAGGATATAAATCATCCAAGGGATCTACTTCCACTGACGTTTCAATGACAAGTTCAATGATAAGATCGAGATCAACAGATTGCTCATTATCACTCATGGTTGATGTTGTCGTTATCTTTAAAGAAAGAGAACAACAATGAGATGTTGCAGAGTAAGAGACAAATCTCAGAGACTATAATAGTAAAATTGTTTAACAAGAGTAACATTTTGCAGATATTATTTAGCCATGTCCAGCGATGCTGAGGAGGTGAGGCCTATGTCCAAGTTTTCAGTGAGCAGGACTCATCTCTTCTTAACCTTGGATAAGCCTCACCGACTCTGTGTCCCCTGCTCATACTTAAATGTAAAGGGGCAGATTTATGTTAACTGGCGCATCCCCAGGGATGCACCAGTTAACGTGCGCCGCTGCTCTGCCACCCATGATGTGCCGCATTTACAATGCGGAGCACCATGGAGCAAAAACAGCACAGATGCGTCACGCATCTGTGCCGCAAAAGCGGCGCATTGCAGGGATCACGTCGTAAGCGCGACATGACTACTGCAATGCACAGGGGCAAGCCACACATTGCATGGTGCGTCACTCCTTATGCCTGTTTCAAACAGGCGTAAGGATTTGATTCAGCAATGCCATAAAGCTGACTCAGTGAAATCTTGTAAATTTCACTGTGTTAGTTTTACAGGGCTTTCATGCAAGTGAATGCCCACCCTGCAACAAAACGCCCACATGAAACCTGACACAGGTTTCATGTGGCGCAGGACTTTACAGCGTGACACATCTGCCTAGATGCATCAAGTTGTAAATATGTCGCAACATAGCGCATCTTTTGCGCTGCGTCACAAAAGTGACGCACAGCGGCGCAAAAGAGGCGCACGGCCATCATAAATCTGCCCCTAACATTTTAAATGATTGGTTCAAGATGCCGATAAGGTGTGGCCTATCCAGAGGTTTGTTTGAGGTGAGGCCTACTCAGGGTTACAGATGAAATTTAAGCTTGTTGAAGAGTACAGAGGAGATAATACATGTGCAGGCCTACCAACGAAGTAAGTCATGTCCACTACACTCTTGAACAAAGGCCAGACCTCCTCTGTCTCCCTGGACAGGCCTAAACCTCATCTGCAAAATGTGATTCGTAATGTTAGGAAACACAGGTGATATAATTGAAAAACGTGCAAATATTTTTGCTCATTTCACAATCACATCACCTGTCTTTCCTCAGCTTAGGTATCTCATTGTGCAGATGTAGTCTAGCATATCCAAGAGTACGCAGAAGGTGAGGACTGTATGCAACAGAGCAATGTACATTACTCACCTCCCTTGACACTTACAGAACCCTCAGTTTCTCCATGCCTCCTACACAGTTCTAAATGTATATCATTATCATCATAGTGACTATGAAACTCTAGCAATACATATTGTGAATCCTAAATGTCTTAAAGTAACGATTTTTTAACCAACAAACAATTAAAATATTCTCCCAGATTGATGGTGAGAAGTGATATATTTATTTAAAGAAGCAGACACCTTTTTGTCATTGACATAAATGTAAAAAGCATTCCTTTTCTTTATGAACCATTTTCATGTCATATTTGAAAACACAGCACAACTCCTATGTACAAGTACACCCTGTCAGTATTTAAATTTGCCAAGCACACATGGGGGCGTATTTACAAGAGCCTTGCACCACAGAGAAATGACTTAAATTTACCAAGCACTCATTAGGGCTTATTTACAAGTACCTTGCACCACCTTTAAAGTCACTTTTAACATGGGGAAAATGATGTGAATGTGGCTCATAAGCTTTGTAAATGTGCCCCCATGTTGACTATGAAACTGTTGCAGAACATATTGTGAAACCTTAATGACTTCAAGAAACGTGTTTTTAAACCGGCAAACAATAAAATTATTCTCCCATATTCATGGTGGAAAATGAAATATTTATTTAAAGAAGCATACACCATATTGACCTTCTTATAAATGTAAAAATCATTTCTTTTTTTTAAAAAAACGATTTTCTGGTCATAATTTGAAAACACAACACAGCTCCTATGTACAAGCACACCCTGTCAGTACTTAAATTTGCCAAGCACACATGGGGGCGTATTTACAAGGACCTTGCACCACGGGGAAATGACTTAAATTAAAATGGGGAAAATAACGTCAAAGTGACTCAAAGACCTTGTAAATATGCCCCAAGCAGCCTGTGAAACTCTAGCAGTACATATCAAGAAACCTAATTGACTTCAAGAAACGTTTTTAAACACATCAATTAAATAAATTAATCACCCAGATTCATGGGGAAGTGACTTAAAATGCCCTAACACACATGAAAGCGTATTTTTAAAGCCCTTGCACCATTTTTGCGTCACTTTTAACATGGCTATGTAACTCAAATAAACAAAATCTATTTGTAAAACACTTGACACAAAGCAACATTTTAAATTCACAACTTTCTTCATAATTTTCTCCCTAAAGCATACTATTCTCTATCTAAATTAAATGAATCTTTTCTCACCTTAGCAAATACTTTTTGAGTTTCAAAACAGTCTCAGACACACACCAATTTGTCTTTAGCAGAGCAAAGGGTATGCACTCCAGAGGCTGCAACCATTAAAGGCACAGAAATGCTGTAATTCATCACACATATCTCTCATGTCACCCAATCAAAACTCTTCCCTCACTTTTTTCAAATCAACACCCTTCCCCCCTCTGCCCTTTCTGCCTTTTTTCCATAGCAACCACCTCCTGAAAGACCTCTCATGTTTACAAGTTCACACAACAATGTTTCAATTGAACTCTGAACTCTCAGTACACCTGCGTATCCAGTGCAATCTTTCATAAAATGATTTTTTCTTGACCATTCAAATTACATCTTTCAAAGAACTCATCCATGCACCCTAACTTTCTGTTTTCAGCAATCAAAATCCACCAATCACTGCTACTGAATCATTAGCACAGAAACTCCTCAGTTCTTTTCATTACAAACTCCTACTGTTTCAACTGCCATTTCATTCCCACACTTCATCTGACTGCAACAGAACCTCCTCTCACCATGTTTTCTGTCTGGATTGTTGGACATAGTTACATTCACTGGGCTCAAAGGTATGCTGATAACAGAAATTTACACAACCTCAATTTACAAAATGTGGAAATCAACTGGATTGGCCACAGAGGATTAAGATGTCACCAATTGATACCATTGGTGAAAACCTTTTTGCATTTGCCAAAACCTGACCTGTTAATTGTGCACTGTGGAGGAAATGACTTGGGCACTTTGACTGGGGTAGGTGTGGAAATGCTTTTAAAGGACACCTTTGAGCAATTGATGGCACTTTTTCCTCAAACTGCCTTGGTATATTCAAATATATGCCAAAGACAGAAATGGAGGTGGTCCAACCAATTTTGTCCACAAATTGAGAAATCGAGGAAGCATGTAAATAAGTCTGTTTGAGCTTACATGAGAGACCATGGAATGGGCTCCATCTACAACAATAACTTGCGTTACTACATGCAAGATATCTACAGAGGAGATGGAGTTCACTTCTCAGATGAGGGGAACAGAGTTTTCATCCTGAATTTAAGACTATGTATTGCTACCTACTTATAAGTACCTAGAACTTACACAGAACCCAAAAGCTCTTTTCAGAGCTACCTTAACTATGATTACTCTTTAAAAATTTCAAATGTACCTTTTTTCACTAATTTTCACTTTTGTTCGCTTCCTGGTTCGCTACACGGTTCGCGTACCGGCAGCTAACCTCGCGAAAAATTCAATTTCTTTTTCTTTTTCGACATATATGAGCATCCTCAGCCACCCTTAGAAAACCTAGGGGGTCAGGATACGTCTCCCGTGCCCCCTTATACCCTTTCCCAACATTCTTTATCCTCCATCTTGTTTCTAAATTCATCCGAAACACAAGATGGCGGACTCCCGTTACGCTATCGGTTAGCTTCCCGGTACGCGAACCGGGTAGCGCCTCTACCGCGAAAAAACTGAATTTTTTATTTTTTTTATTTTTTGCCCCGCGGGACCCTTTAATAGCCCCCTCATCAATCCTAGGGGGTCAGGAGGGGTCTACCTTGCCCCCTTTCATTAATTTCCCCCTTTGTTTTTCTTCACCTCTTGTCTCTCGATCCTACCGAGAGACAAGATGGCGGCCGCTCCGGACTGTTTAGAATGTTGACAGACACCGCAGAGCCAATCAGCTTCGCTTCGCGAAGTTCCGTTACGCGTCAGGTACGCGAACCGGTGCGCTAACCGGAGCGCTGTTACAGATATATATATTTTTTTTAACGTTAATTTATCAAAATCCACTGGAACACATATATTGAGACCTAGCAAAGGCACATCGGGCAAACAATATCTACAATTTTCCCAAGTTTCGTGGAAATCCATTCAGCCGTTCGAGCTAAAAGTGAGTCCAACCGCCCTATGGAAAATTGCATGGGAAAAACGCGTTTTGGGACCCCCCTTTTTTCTAGGCCCCCCCTTGAAGAACCCCCCCAAATTTGCAGGGGCTGCTCAGAAACAAATTTCAGCCAATTCCGTCCTCAAACGCCAAAGTTATTCGACATAGAATTTTCAAAAATCCCATAGGAAAAAAATCCTAACTATATATACCTACTGGCGACCGCCAGTAGGTAATATATATATATATATATTCACTGAAAAAACCATAGGTTATACACCATATATAGTTAGGAATTAGCATTTAAAAAACCTTATTTTACTCACACAAAACCATTGAAATTCCATATATAGTTAGTTGTACTAACTATATATCCCGCACCCGCAATCCACTGCTGATCATGTCACATATTACATCATTCATGACATGGTCAGTGACATCACTGATGACATCACTGATGACATCTCAAATGACATCACTGATGACATCACTGATGACATCTCAAATGACATCACTGATGACATCACTGATGACAACATCCAGTGACTGTATTTTTCTGTAAAGTTAAAATATGTCTTGAGTGGATGTATAAGTGTCTGGATGAAGGATTTAGTAGGTGCATGACTGACTGTATGAGTGAGTGATTAAATGTGTCTCACTGAGTGCATGGGTTAGTGACTAAACTGTCTTAATTTGTGCATCATTATGTCTGTTGTTCTGTAAACTGCTGCATGTGTTGATCAGTAGCTATATGAGTAACTATATGGGTTATTGATTGGTTGCCCAAGTATTTGTATGGGCGACTGAGTGTGTGTGTGGGTGGCTGGGAGGTGTATGACTCTGTGCATAGATGTGTGAGCAGTTGATTCACTAGATGTATGGGTTCAAAAGTGCATGTGGAAACAGCAGTATGGGCGGTTGACTGTGTGCATGAGTGTATTGGTGAGTGAATGGATATCTCAGTGTTACATGTCAAAGTAAGTACATATGTAAAACACAGTACATGTGAGAGTTGACATATATAAATAACTGTGCATAAGAGCCAGTGAATGTGTGAGTGGCTGTATGGATCATTGTGAACTTGTATCAGGGATTGTATAAGAGAGTAAATATGTTTTAGTATATGTTTGAATAAGTAAGGTGTGTATAACTGTATAGTTGAGAAAATGGAGGTATGATTGATTTTTGCATGACTGACTAGGTGTGTGAGTAACTCCATGGATGAGTGACAGTCTGTGAGTGTCTGTTTACACTGAGTGTATCTAAGGTTATATTAGAGTCTGAAGAGGTTAATTGTATTATCACATGAATGATGTCATCAGTGATGTGATCAGTAATGTCAAATGAGATGTCATCAGTGATGTCATTTGAGATGTTATCAGTGATGTCATTTGAGATGTTATCAGTGATGTCATTTGAGATGTCATCAGTGATGTCATTTGAGATGTCATCAGTGATGTCATCAGTGATGTCATTTGAGATGTCATCAGTGATGTCATCAGTGATGTCACTGACCATGTCATGAATGATGTAATATGTGACATGATCAGCAGGGGATTGCGGGTGCGCGATATATAGTTAGTACAACTAACTATATATGGAATTTCAATGGTTTTGTGTGAGTAAAATAAGGTTTTTTAAATGCTAATTCCTAACTATATATGGTGTATAACCTATGGTTTTTTCAGTGAATTTTCAAGGTTTTGTAAATGCTAATTCCTAACTATATTTGGTCTATAACCTTTGGTTTTTTCAGTGAATTTCATTGGTTTTTTAAAAGCTAATATCTATAGCTGTAAAATGTATTCTTCTTTAAATCCAAAAATATATTTTATATGTTTATTAATAATTTTTTTTTAAATATTTTTTTTGTTTCGCTCCCGGTCCGCGAACCGGAAAGCTTTCCGTTAGCTCAAATTGATGCCGCGACCCGGTCCGCGAACCGGTAAATGTTCCGTTTCCGCAACTGCCGCTTTAGAAATCAACATCGTGACGCGTCGCGAAAGCGCGACGTATCGCGTTGCCGCGTAATGCGTCTTATGACGTACCGCGTTAGCGCACCCGGAAGTGCCCCGGGGCGCGGACCGAGGCGCGAAACGCAGCTCCCCGGAAGCGATCCGCGGCGCGTCGCGAAAGCGCGACGTATCGCGTTGCCGCGTAATGCGTCTTATGACGTACCGCGTTAGCGCACCCGGAAGTGCTCCGGGGCGCGGACCGAGGCGCGAAGCGCAGCGACCCGGAAGCTATCCGGGGCGCGGACCGGAGCGCGTAACGTAAGCATAACAGGTCATGTGACTTGTTAATAACACTTTTCATTGGTTCATTTCACTTTTGGTTTCATAATCATGTAAGGCTAGGTCAGGTGACCTAAAAATAACACTTTTCATTGGTTGAGAACTATTGTTTTTCCCAAATGATGAAAACCCCTCCTTCTTTCCTCACTCTGACTTTCATCATTGTGAGAGGAAGACCCTTATTAATACTTGAGAAATGGCTTCAGTAGTTGCTTCAGCTGGTGCACCCCCACCACCACCTCCACCTCCTCATGGGAAGAGAGGACCACCTCCCCAGGTCATGACCAACACAGAGGAGGAAGAAGAAGAAATAGAGGAAGAGGAGAGAGAAGAACCACAGTTCTTGGAAGAGATGCCCCGGGTTTCCCATAGGAAAGCCAGTTTCATCTGGCAGTTTTATTCAATCCCTCCAGGGCAAAAGAAAGTGAATGCGAGGTATGTCACCTGCCTCATCTGCAAAGATAAATTATCAAGAGGGACTGATAAAAAGTATAGTTATGGGAACTATACTATGCATAGGCACATGACCAGGAAGCATCCACTCAATTACAGCCGGGCGGAAATACGGGATATGGAAGAAAATCCAACATCAACTCCTGTGGCCAGATCAAGATCGTCAATATCATTGACACCAGCAGAGGCACGGGAAACTGTGCCAAACATCCAAGAGAATTTTGGCCACATGAAACATACTTGTATGCACTGTGGTGCGTTGATAGCATGTGGCAACATGAGTATCAATTCAATAAACCTAGCTTACAACAATTATAATTGCCCTAACCGCCCCCAGTAATTTTTTTTTTGCTCCTGTTGAGCCCTTTTCAATGCCTGTTTTTTGTTGTTTCCCCCCCCCCAAAAAAAACCAAAAAAATATAAAATCGTTCAAAAAATACAAAAAAAACAAAAAATGTTCAAAAAATAAAAAAAATATATAAAACAACAAAAACATTAAAAAAAAAAGTTATTTTCAGAACTACCTCCCCTTTCAAAAAAAATTGCTTGAATGTTTAGCACTCTGGCAAGCTCTATTTCTTTTGGTTCTGAGGTACTGGGTTTTTAAGAACCGGCACAGAACCGGTAACCCAGCGGTGCCAGGGGATCAACACACCAGAGACCTCGGGTTCTCCTGAGTCAGACCTACAGAAACTTCAGAGTCTTCCAGGTGAAGTCAAAGATTCGTTTATTGGCTGCAACCAAGGTGACAGGGTCCTAGAAGTACAATACCAGTATATTCAGGAGACTGCACACTTTCACAAAGTTAGGCTTCTCTTCTTATACACAATATTCACCCTTGGGCAAAATATTCCTTGGATTCGTGGTATTTCATTTATGGTTACTGATTACAAAAGAAAAGCAGAGTCATGATGACATGTACATATTTCACGTCGTGCTGCCCATAACAAATCATCCGGCAAGGCCCAACATTTCATCAGATATCGCTGGACCCCTAATAAAAATGGTCACCTCCCCACCATAAAACAAGTGAGGAAAAGGAGTGGAGAAAGATGTGAGCGAGATATGGCAGGTGTGCGTGCTGAAATGGCTTTATGGCCGGTTGGGCCTAGATACTATCTTGCTCGGCCACTGGGAGGGAACTGACCTAACGAGTTCGGCCTGGGGCAATGGTTCTAACTTGTACTGGGGTCGGGAAGAAGTCGATTAAGGAGTATGTGTCCTTGTGGAATCAAATTCGACTGGATTAAGGCCTATGTAGAGGGCAACATGCAGCTAAGGGTTTAGAAGGTAAATGACGATTTCGAGGTGAAATCGTCACTCGAATATGCCGAAAATACATGTACTTGATGTACTCGTCATTCTCGGTCTTTTGGTACCAAATTCGTCCTATTTCGACGAAGTTTTTATTCTCGAGTCCAGTACTATTATATGAATCCAGATTTTTCAGAACCACAGACCCTCCTTTTGCCCTTACATAGGCAAATAATCTATCCTCATGTTAATCTGAGTCCAGATCTATATTCCTAAAGTCATTGAGATGTTGCTGCAACATCATTCTTGTGCTGAGCTCATGTCTTGACACAGGCTTCCTTACACATGATGTAACACAGAGGCCACATATTGCAGGAGCACACTGTATGCATAGACAGAACAAGAAAAGAATGGCTAAGACCATCCCAATGACCATCAGAATTTTCCATCCCCAGGCAGATATCAGTCCCCAGAACCATCCCATTAATGACCAATCTCCTTTATCCACATGGATAGATTCGGAAATTTTATGTAGTTTGGAGATGGCCCCGTACACTGTTGGAGCATTATCTGGAATAAAAATGCAACAACTGGACTGGATCAATTTGCATACTCCACCTCGGTCCGCAAGTATTACATCCAAAGCGACCTGGTTCTGAAGGGTCATCAGTCGATCCGACTGGAGCTCAGCAGTCAGGTTACTAAGGGCACCAGCAGTTTCAATCACGGTGGATTCAACTACCCTTGTCAATTGCCTTATGTTTCTGCTGTTAACCATGGCTCCCCAGAACGGCAGAACACCCATTGCAAAGTCACCAAATTCTTGACCTGCAGTGTCTTCTTTACTCAAAACACCTCTAACTACCCTTGTCCGATGGTAATCCGCCGCTGCTGTGTAGGTGGGAGGTAACAGGAATGAAACAAAACATGAGCCCGAGAAGTCAGGGGGCAACCATGTATAGGCTCTATCATGGCAGATGAAATAAGTACCCTTAGCGGCTAAAAAGGCAGGGGAAGTCTGAGATCCAAAAACGTACGTTTCTGTACAGACACTCTTCCCTAGCTGGGCTCTGGGATTCCTACCAATACCTTGCAGACACAGGCGACCTTGATGGGGTACGATCCAGATAGGGGACGATCTCTTGGCTTGCTGTTTCTCACTTAATGTAGTGCTATATCCGGTCACATTCCAACCTACATATGCAAGTATCTCATCATCCGGGGTATCTTCGTAAGAAGTTACTTCCTTGATCATGTCAACTATACCCTTGACTAGGGCGCTAGTCTTGAGGTTGTCTTTTACAGAACGTAGGGGTTGGATTTCTCGTGCATATATGAACATTGTCCTATATGCCCATACTGACCCATTGTGACTAAATGGCAGGACCAAATAGGGGATACCTCTATCCGTGGTGTGGGGCATGAGACCACACACCCAACAGTTGGTTGTGTTCATTACAAGTTGGTGTTGGTGTAATAACTGAACGAAGGAGTTATTAATGAACTCTAATCTCCTATTTGATTCGTGGTCAGGCAAAGGGTGGAAAGAATGAGAGGAAACAGTAGGAGGAGGTATGGGTGATGTAGTGGGCGCAAATGTCACATGAAAAGAGAATAACACATAGCTTATCAAAAAGACCATTACGCTAAATAACATAAAAATACACATTATTATAAAAATTCTCTTTCTCATTGTTTTCAAAAGTCTCTGCTTAAAGTTCATTTGTTTGGCAGTTCTCTCCACATCAGGAAACTCCATCCTCTCTAAGGTGCTGCCCGCGGCGGTAGGTTGTTTCTGCTAAAGGATGCTTCCGTCAGTCTAGGGTGGCTCCCTTGGACCAACTGGAACCAGCGACCTATTGTCGTCAGCTGCACCCAAAAGTCTTTAATCAACCGCGACCCTAGCAGCGGAACCCGGATGGCAGTTCAAGAAAAACAAAAATAAGCAAGTTACCTAGATGGGAGAATCTGCACTTTCAAAAATAGGATTTGGGGAAAAAAAAACGTATTTTATTAGTCCACAGGTTTTTCTCTCGGATCATAAAATAAATCACTTTTACTTTTAGTCTGTTTTTCTTGGTCGCAAATTGTAGCGTCTTTTCCCGGGTACCGTTTGGTCCAGAAATAGTAGCTCAGGTTCCACAGAGTTCAATTGTTCTGATGGCGGCGTAGTTTCTTGAAAAATGTTCCCACTCTTACAATCACGTTTAGCTTCTTTTACATGTTCATCAGTTGTGCGCTCTGAGTCAGTGCCTCCTTTTCGGACCCATTGGTCATGTGGCAGAGGGAAGGGTATCTTCTTACAATGGATCCCGTGGACCCAATTGGCCTTCCCCTCCACTTTAACAGTCGACCTTGTAGACAGGAGGACGAGGTGAGGCCCGGTCCATCTGGGCTGTCGTTTCTTGTCCTCTGGAAATTGCGGACCAGCACCCAGGAACCGGGGTCAATGGAGTGACCCGGTGTCTCAGAGACCGGAGGCAAGGTGTTGTGGACCTGTTGATATAAAACACGCAATTTAGTCGTCAATTCATACAAATAGTCAAGCAAAATGGGGTGTTGCAGCTCGCTAAACTTCGTGGGCCTAGGCACTCCCCATATGTTGGCTGGCCGACCAAAGATTATCTCATAGGGGCTGAGTTTCATTCGCGAATGCACAGTCATTCTGGTGGATAGGAGTGCTAAGGGTAGAGCGTCAGGCCATTTAAGACCCGTGCTCGCTTGGATTTTGGCCAATTTAAGTTTAAGCGTGCCATTGTAACATTCCACTAATCCAGCTGATTGGGGGTGATTTGCAGCGTGGAACTTCTGCCTAATGCCTAGCCCTTCACACACTCTTTTCATCACACAACCCACAAATTCACTTCCGTTGTCCGACCAGACCATTCTAGGCATTCCGAACCTGGGGAAGAACTCTTTCACAAGGGCTTTCGCTGTGGACAAGGCAGTATTATCCCTTAGGGGATAGGCTTCTACCCATCTTGAGAAGGCACAAACAACCACGAGCACATATTTTAAGTTGTTGCACCTCTCCATGTGTATGAAATCTAGCTGCAAAACCTCGAACGGATACGTAGGAGGTGCAAAATGACCAGCTGGAGTTGGGGTTCCCCTACCAGGATTGTGCTTCAGACATACCATGCAATTCTTGACAACATTCTCTGCACACTTGGGAATCCCTGAATTCTTCCACACTGGGGCCAACGACTCGCAAATCCCTTTCGCGCTGATATGGGCCATCCCATGAGCCATTGTAACCACTGCAGGCACATATGCATCGGGTAACAACCATCTCTGTTGCTTTGTCGATTCAGTCCAACAACCATTTGCATCCATTCTCCCTGTACTTTCTCTCCACATGCTTAACTCTTTCTCCGTGGCTTCAGCTTGGATGGACTTCACACTTTCTATCGTGTCTTCACATATTCCAACATCACCAGTCCATCTTTCTGGGCTCGCAACATACATTCGGCTCACCATATTCTTTGCCGTTTCCTTAGCAGTTTCATCAGCAAATGCATTTCCACGACCAACATCATCAATCACTTTCTTGTGTGCACTACACTTCACGATCGCTACTTTCAGGGGCAACGTCAGTGATTCAAGAAGCTCATTCACCAACTGACCATGCTGAATCTTAGCTCCATGCGAAGTCAGGAACCCACGTTCTCTCCACAATCGTCCAAAACTGTGAGCCACTCCAAAAGCATACTGACTGTCGGTATAGACAGTCACTTTCATTCCTTTGGATAACACACATGCTCTCGTTAGCACCACGATTTCAGCGGCTTGAGCTGAACCATGTGGTATTCGCGCAGTTTCAACGATTGTGTGCAAAGTTGTGACAGCATATGCTGTAGTCACGTTACCATTTGGGAGTTTAAAGCATGAACCATCCACCCACAATGTACCATCACACTCAGCAAGAGGAGTGTCGAATAAATCAACTCTCCCTTTTGTCTCTTCCTCTGTTCTGAGGAAACAATCGTGCTGTTCTGAAGCATCCGATTCCTCAGTAATTGGTAACAATGTGGCTATGTTCAAGGTACTGCATCTTTTGATATGCACATTGCTCGCTAGTAGCGTCAATTCATAACTGGACAGTCGAGCACTAGTTAAATGCTGTGTCTTGGTCCTATTTAACAATGTGTCTACTGCATGTGGGACCATCACGATTAGTGTATTATTCATTACTAGACCTGCAGACTGTCGAATAGAAACAGCTGCTGCTGCTGTGGCCCTTAAACAACTTGGTAATGCTCGTGCTACCGGATCCAAAGTTGACGAAAAATAGGCGCATGGCCGCTGTCTATGTCCGTATAACTGAGTCAGCACAGACAATGCACAGCCCTCCTTCTCGTGGACATATAATGTGAAAGGCTTACTGTAGTTGGGGTTACCTAACACAGGGGCCGAACATAATGCTCTGCGTCATTCGAGAAAACTTTTCTGACACTCATCAGACCAAGGAATGGGATTGGGTGTATTTGTACACGTTAGTGCCAATAAGGGTTTGGCTAATAACGAAAAATTTGGAATCCACTGTCTACAGTACGATGTAATGCCCAAGAAAGCGCGTACTTCTCTCTGCGTTCTTGGCACATTCAATTTAGCTATTGCCTGAATTCTTTCTGGGGTCAGTTTCCTCCCCTCCTTCGATAAGAGATGACCTAAGTAGGTCACTTCTTGTCGGCAATATTGAAGCTTGGAAAGTGACACCTTGTGGTGCAGATCACATAGATGGCGCAGTAATGTCAACGTGGCCATTTTACAAATTTTCTCAGTATCCGCAGCGATGAGCAAATCGTCCACGTACTGTACGAGAGTGGCACCTTTGGGCAAAACCATTGCGTCAAGCTGGCTTTTCAGAGCTTGACTGTATATTGAGGGGCTTTCACAGTAGCCTTGAGGAGCGCGTTTAAAGCGGAAACTGCGACCACCTAAACTAAAGGAAAAAATATCCCTGCTTTCCTCAGCAATCGGGATACTGAAGAAAGCATTCTTCAGGTCAATCACCGAAAACCAGGATGCGGATGCTGGAATCATAGTCAATAATGTTGTAATGTCGGGGACAACTGGGAATTGTGGCACCACTATCTTATTTACTTCCCTAAGATCGATCACAAATCTATACACAGGTGGCTGAGAAGGGTCAGTTTGTTTTAAAACAGGCAGAACAGGACTATTGCAAACATTGCCTCGTGTTTCTTCAATTACGTCTTTCTCAATTAACTCGTAAACAATCGCTAGCCAAGCTTTTTCGCCTTCATTGGATATTCTGTATTGGGGAAT
This sequence comes from Lissotriton helveticus, assembly GCF_964261635.1. Lineage (NCBI taxonomy): Eukaryota > Metazoa > Chordata > Amphibia > Caudata > Salamandridae > Lissotriton > Lissotriton helveticus. The sequence continues at coordinate 1,276,489,050 of NC_136069.1, forward strand.
TCGTGGCATTTTGACATTCGGTTTCAATGTTACAATATACGGTGGAATTTCCAAAAGACCTACATCATTCGGACCAGTAGCCCAAAGAATATCTGGAAGGAGTGCCAATTCTGCTGGAAGCGTATTTCTCGACAAATATATGGGAGAAACCACTTTCTTACCTAAAGTCAGTTGTACTCCTGAAGGAGAACAGTACAGAGTCGCATACAATCTTTTTAGCAAATCTAATCCAAGCAAATTTTCACCACAACCTGTTGTCAAAATAAGGGGTGCTTCGAATTCACAAGGACCAACAGAAAGAGATAAAGGGTCAGAAATCGGATTTCTAACCGGGGCGCCAGAAAAACCTACGGAAACGTTCATTTCGCCAGACAAAGGTGCGCCAGGGAGTTTGGAGTGCATAATAGAACTCTTTGTAGCACCAGTATCCAACAGAAAAGGTTCTGACACACCCGATGTAATCACCTCAACGTAAGGTCCACTCTGATCTACTGGAACTGAAACAACTCCCTCTCCTTGTCTAAGGCTGTCCTAGCAATCATTACTCTCCCACTGCTCATTTTCTGTGTAATACTCATCGACGTAGTATTGAGCTGTCCTGTCAGATACGTTATTTTGCTGGTCAAACCTGTTCATAGAGTTTTGCGGTGGAAGGGGACGTGCGTCCTGAGGGGCGTTTCCACGCCCTCTACCTCTAGGCGCTTGCTGACTACCACGACCTCTTACGCCCGAAAATCCATTCGCACGTTGTGGCAGGGCAGGACAGTCATATTTGTAATGACCCTCTTGTTTGCAGTATAAACACTGATTGGGACCTACGCGGTTTTGATTGTAATCGAATCTCTGCAAGTTTCTCTGAGGCTGCTGAAAAGTGTTCTGGTAGTGATTCGGACCATTATTATTTCTGTTACCCCCACCACGTGGCGGATAGGCTTGCTGTAGCAAAACCTTCGTTTTGAGTTCTCTAGCTTTCTTCTCTACTTTATCTTTCTCATCCTTGTCTCTATTCTCGTAGTACTGTGCGGTAGCTAATATCTGGGCTGAAGATGAGACTGCCCAAGAACTTTCTGAATCTTTTAATTTCCTACACAAGTCTGGCAGTAGATTGTGCACAAATTTATCGACAAACAATCTCTGACCACCTTCTGTGGTCATATCTTGACCGCTGTGGTCAATGAATGTTTCTTCAAATCTGGTGAAGAAATCTGACACAGTTTCTTCTTTCTTTTGCTTGCATGCAGATAACTTATCCCAATTTACACGTATCGCAGGCATTATTGTTTTCATGTAATCTACTATCCTACCAGGTAGTTCCGCTATCAGGGGCTCAGGCTTGGCACCACCAACTTGTCGTGCATCTACAGCAGTAATATTAGCCCACGTGTCACCTAAATCCTGGTCATGATCTACATGACGAATTTTTCCCCATAAAGGCTGTGGAACAACGTTCCCGAATAACATATCGATATCGGCCAAATTCATTATACATGACCCAGCAGTTTGCGACAATTCTTTATAGTACCCTGCAGGATTTTTACGCGGATCTGGTAGTGTTTGTTTGAGTGCTAAAACTTCAGCTCGCTTCCATGGAACATGTACCCATACTCGGTGAAAGTGGGGCAGGACAGGTGGAACAGCTGTCGCGTCACCCTCTCTCCACTGTGGGGGAACTTCTCTCATAGGGTATTGTCGTGCCTTTTTCCTACTAGATGCACTATATTCCGATGGTGACCCAGAACTACTTCCCTTACTTCGATATGATAATAGCATTTCAACTGCTTTTTCTACATCGGGACCTACAATCATACCCTCTCCAAACTTAAATCGTACACAACACATTTCTAACGGGATGCATTCGTGATCATTGTCTTCTAAATCCTCGCCAAGAAAGACACACATTTGTTCGAACACATATCTCTGTGTCGCTGTTTCCCATTGATGGAAAACTTCCATGACAGACTGTAAATCATATTTTGCAGTGTCCATGACCCATTTCCGAGCTAAATTATTCAGGGAATCTCTCTCTTGATAATCAGGCAGTTGACTTCGCAACTGTCTTCTACTTATGTTCGGGGTCGTAGCAGGCGACCCGAAAAGAGGTAACAGAAGATTAGCAACAGTGCTGGCCATTTTCTGCCGAAGGGAAGGTGAAACTGAAGGACAAACAGATGAAAAAACGGGGTGAGATAAGGCGGGGGTAGAGATGGCAGAAGAGGTATCAGGAATAATAGATGTGGTACTAGGCAAAATCGTAGAAAACACAGGAGAAACAGAAGTTGTCGGTGGGCCTGAAGGAGGCTGCACCGAAGAAGTAGGAGCCAGCTGAAGAACAGCTGGTGGGTGCTGTGGAAGAGCCGGAGGTGCAGCTTGTGCAACTAAAGGTTGCGGGGGTGCTGTAGCATTCTGCGCATAGGGGGGTGGCGAAGTTAATAATTGCGACATTAATTGGTCTTTCTCACGCTCTTTTGCTGTCCCTTGCTGAAGAGACGGCAAAACTGGATAACACTTATCTATTGCCATTTTACGTTGCCTGTGCAACTGCTCATTTATCTGCTCTTCCTCATTATCTTTAAACTGCACGGCAGCTTGTATTACTGAAAGTCCCCCTTCTCTCTTATTTTTCTTAGCTAATTTAATTTCTTTTTGTTTGGCTTCTTTGCGCCATAAGCGGAAAGAGTCAAACATCGCCGGCCGGGCTTTCTTTTTGAAGAGTTTAACTTCAAGGTTGTCTAAGATTTCAGAATCAAAGCTACCATATTGGGGCCATTTTAAAACACCATCTTTCCTAGTGTATTTAATCCATACCTCGTTGTAAACGATGAGGCCTACCCCATGTTTAACATATAGCTCGTAAGTCGGAGTCCCAACTGGAGGAACCGGACACGAGTCCTCCAATCGGGAGTCCCTATTATTACTACCAAGACAAAACCAATTCCCGAGTCTAAGACTAGGCATCCTCGCTCTCTAGTCTAGTTCCAAAACTTCAAAGGATTTATCGATTACGATATTTCTCGTGAATACACAAGTCCTTCGGTTATGGTGCTTGCAAGTACCAATAAAAACCTTTATGTATCTCCAAGATACCACAAAGTAAGTCCAAATAAGGACTAGGAGACGCTCCACTTATACTTAACTGAAAAATATCGATGGCTTCACCAGAAGACTCGTCTCAGTGTTTCGCTCTACCGAAGATTTCAAGGGTCCAACATCAGGGCGATAGCCAGGGCAGCAGTCCTTGTAGCCGTCGGGAAGCGGGGAACCTCGTAGTAAAGACCTTCGGACCACGTCGACATGCAGGGGTCGATGAGGTGGTGGGCCCTCCTCCGGAATTTTCACACGAAGCTCCTCACGATCTTCAGGCTGATTGGTACCACTGGAATCGCTCCAACGCTGGGCGCCAAATGAGGTACTGGGTTTTTAAGAACCGGCACAGAACCGGTAACCCAGCGGTGCCAGGGGATCAACACACCAGAGACCTCGGGTTCTCCTGAGTCAGACCTACAGAAACTTCAGAGTCTTCCAGGTGAAGTCAAAGATTCGTTTATTGGCTGCAACCAAGGTGACAGGGTCCTAGAAGTACAATACCAGTATATTCAGGAGACTGCACACTTTCACAAAGTTAGGCTTCTCTTCTTATACACAATATTCACCCTTGGGCAAAACATTCCTTGGATTCGTGGTATTTCATTTATGGTTACTGATTACAAAAGAAAAGCAGAGTCATGATGACATGTACATATTTCACGTCGTGCTGCCCATAACAAATCATCCGGCAAGGCCCAACATTTCATCAGATATCGCTGGACCCCTAATAAAAATGGTCACCTCCCCACCATAAAACAAGTGAGGAAAAGGAGTGGAGAAAGATGTGAGCGAGATATGGCAGGTGTGCGTGCTGAAATGGCTTTATGGCCGGTTGGGCCTAGATACTATCTTGCTCGGCCACTGGGAGGGAACTGACCTAACGAGTTCGGCCTGGGGCAATGGTTCTAACTTGTACTGGGGTCGGGAAGAAGTCGATTAAGGAGTATGTGTCCTTGTGGAATCAAATTCGACTGGATTAAGGCCTATGTAGAGGGCAACATGCAGCTAAGGGTTTAGAAGGTAAATGACGATTTCGAGGTGAAATCTTCACTCGAATATGCCGAAAATACATGTACTTGATGTACTCGTCATTCTCGGTCTTTTGGTACCAAATTCGTCCTATTTCGACGAAGTTTTTATTCTCGAGTCCAGTACTATTATATGAATCCAGATTTTTCAGAACCACAGTTCGCTTCCCGGTTAGCTTCCCGGTACGCGGACCGGGAGCTAACCAAAAAAAAAAAAAAAAAGAGTAAGTATAAGGAAAGTAAACAGAGAGTGATGTTAAAAGAAAGACAGCTATAGGGAGTAAAGAAGAGATACTGTTTAATAGATCTATTTACCGAAGAAAAGACGGAAGAGGGTATAATTGTGAAAAACAAAATAGATAAGGAAGTGAAAGAAAAAAAAAGAGAGTAGAACAATAACAAAGAAGAGTTTCTTGGAGAATGTGAGTGAATGTTCAAAATAAGATTAAAACATGTGGAATAACAGAGAGAAAAAATAGAAAACAGAAAACAAAAAATAACAGAAAAAGATTAATTGAAACAGCAAAGAAATGTAAGTAACATAGAGCCATATCATCAACATAGGCAATAAAAGTTTTGCAGCTTTTATCGGCAGAAATGTGTCGCTAAAGCCGCTTTTGCGGCAGAAAACTGCCGCTAAAACCACTTTTGCACCAGTTTTCTGCCAATAAAAACAGCAATAATTTTATTGGCTGTGTTCATAATATGACCCTTAGTGTGCTTCAACTACACAGAGAAAGCATTATGAACAAGTAGTGATAGAGTGATCAGTCAAAGACACTAAGAGTAATAGAGACGGAGTGAGTGAACAAGAGTGAGGAACTATGAGAAGAGAGGGACTGAGAAAAAGAGTGGAAGGAGTTGAGTAAGTAGGTAATAGAGAAAGGAATGAGGGAAGTAGCAAAGGCAGGAAACTGAGGGTTAAAGAAATGAAGCAGTGGAACTAATAGAAGTTAAATGTGATAGAAATGTAACGAAAAGAGTACAAAACATTTACCTTATAATTGTCGTTAAATTACTCACTTTTTGTTTTTATACTTTCAATCTGTGAAAGAGAGAACAAACATTTGAAAAATATTAAAACATGTATTTAAAAATTACAAAAGACAAGGGAAAAGATTGAAGGACAAACAGTTTTTCAACAACTTTGACACTTACAGAAGCTTCTGCTTCTCCAGGCCCCCTACATAGTCCTAAAGATATACATTTTAAACTAACAGTATCTTGATGCAGATGAAGTGAGGCCTATCTTAAAACATGGTGCATCTTTTGCATTGCTGTTGTCTCAGAAAAGTGTCGCAAGACACTAAAATTTTAAATGATTGCTTCAGGATGCCAATAAGATGTGTCCTATCCAGAGGTTTGTTTGAGGTGAGGCCTACTCAGGGTTGCAGATGAAATTTAGAGTTGTTGAAGAGTACAGAGAAGATAATACATTTGCAGGCCTACCAATGAAGTGAGTCATTTCCACTGCACTCTTGAACAAAGGCCAAACCTCCTCTGTTTCCCTGGACAGACCTAAACTTGATCTGCACAATGTGATTCGTAATGATAGGAAACACAGGTGATGTAATTGAAATACGTGCAATTTCTTTTGCTCATTTCACAATCACATCACTTGTGTTTCCTTTGCTTAGGTATCTCATTGTGCAGATGTAGTCCAGCATATGAAAGAGTACGCAGAAGTGCAGCACTGCATGCAACAACTTTGACACTTACAGAAGCCTCACCTTCTCCATGCCTCCTACACAGTTCTACATATACATCATAAATGCAAACAGTACAGAATTAATTATACATGTTAAATGGTTTATTTTTGCTGTTCTCAGAATGTATCAAAATTCACTAAAAACAGTGACTTGAAGGTATTCATCATATAACAGCGGGGAAAAAAAAACACAATCAAAATGATTGTGTTTAAAAAACCCATACAACATAACAAATCAGAATTCAGAACTCCTTAAAGTTAACTTACTTTCCATGACGTCAAAGGATGTCCTATGAACAGCTTACACTCTGTTGTGCTGTTATTACTTTCAGCCCGCCACTTTCTGAAAGAAAACCTCCATCGTTTTTAAAAACATGTTACATGCAATAAATGACTTCTTGCTCTCTACCACAAGTTTCCACAAGGCCAAATCTTGTCAGAGCCATTTATAACTCTTGGATTTCTTGTAAGCCAATCCCGTCATTTGGCATTTCTGCAACTTTCAGAATTAAAATGTTGAAGATCATTTTCACAATCCTGGAATAGTAATATCTTCCCCTTCTTGCTCAGTCATGTTCTACATTTCCTATGACACTGATACTGCTTACTATGAAGCAGACTTACACTACCTCTATGACTACTACAATTATTTAATTATCTACATCACTTTTAATCACAAAGCAATGTAAAGCAGTAGACAGCATTGCAGACTTACATTCCCTCTACTCTATGTTTTGATTGGCTGCTTCAATTAGCTTATAAAAAGAAATAGTTTTTCTGAACTCATTCAAAGTGCACTTATTTCTCCATGACGTCCAGTCTTATGGTTAGAAGTTATGTCTCTGAACTACACTTATCCTCAAGGCCAAATCGTGTAGGAGCCATTAGAACTTCTTGAAATTCCACAGAGCACATCCCGAGATTCTTTCCCTAAAATTTTGGTTTTAAAAACACCAGGTAAGAGTTTTTAAGGTCATACGGCAATTTTTTTTTGAAAATTAAAACAGAATCATTGCAAAATGACCAGCCATTTCTAGACTTTAAATAAGCTGTGTAATGTCCTGATGTTATTGAAGGACCGTCATGATATATAATTGCTGCAGTTACAAAAGTCCTTCCTGATATTGACAACTGCGAAGCCACAACATTTTTAATTAAAGTTGTCAATTTTGTTCCATCAGGCCTACATCGTTGGAACATTAAAATGACATACTGGCCATATGTTCGTATAAATAATGTGGACATCATTTCAGATTTACATTGGCTACACTCCATGTTGTGATCAGCTGCTTTTACTAGCTTATTAAAGGAGACTGATTTACTGTCTGGCAAAGTTAAATATATAAATCTTTCTGAGTCTACACTAGTAGTACTTGATACCATACAGTTCTCGCAGTCATGCTGCCATTGATAAGAAAGCCCAAACAGCTGATCTACATCTACACCTTCAGCATGCAATACATCAAGCATATACATTAAAAACTCCTGACAATCTTGCTGAATATTTTGAGAGAATTGTGTTTGGCCTGAACATCTGTCTAACAGATTTCGAATTTCAGACACACTTTCTATGTTTGTTCTATCAGTGCTACATTTCTCTAACACAGAATTTAACAAACTGCAAAATCTTTGATCAGAATTGACCACAATCTCTTCTTTTACATTTTCTAGAGAAAACAAAACATTAACCACTACATTAGCATAGCAGTTGACACCAGAACTGTTTTCAAATTGAAAACCAACAACATCTTCAACAGAATCCTTTTTGTTTCTGCTTATAATTTCAGGTTCATCGACTTTTCGTCTTTTTTGCTACAACCTCCCCAGTATTGGTCACATTTCTTCGTTTCCGGCCTACCACACATTTCTCAAACAAAGGATATTGAGGCAAATGTGGCGCATACTCTCTTCTTAACCTATTGTATTCCTTAACACAATCTAGATCCGCACAAATGCTTGTGACATCACACTCAATCAAGTACAATCCCGATAAAGTTCTAACTCGTGACAATGCCACATATGCCATACCCTCCTTGAACACAGAACTGCCAATATTCACCAATGCACTGTCTACACTTAAACCTTGCGATTTATGGATTGTCACCGCATATGCCAAGCAAACAGGAAACTGCTTACGGCGAACATATAAGTCTTTTACAAGCAAAAATCTAGCAGAACAACGACCAATTAGCTGTACTTCCTCAATGCCATCAAATTTAATTTTTAAAAATTCAATTCCATCTCTATTTCTGTATTTTACAAAATCAACAACATTACCCATTGATCCATTTACCAGACCTCTTTCAACATGTAAATTCCTTCTTAAAATTATACGGCAGTTCAAGCACACATTCAGAGTCTTTTCAAAACCTGCAGTTTTAGATATACTCTTCTCTAATGAATCCAATTTTGTTTTCAGATTCTCAGACAAAATAATTGTTGATCCCATATGCTCTACTCTGTCAATAGCTTCCAGTTTCACAATCTCTTGCTTTTCTAAATGCAACATTTTGTTGTTGAATTTGGCACATTCTGCAAGAGTTGGCATCAAACATATTCCAGATTTCTTCTCAGTAATTTTCTGAAAAATATTCTCAGGCACAACATCTTGTTCTGGATATAAATTTGACAGTAATCGTGCATGTAAAGCTTCTTTCCCATGCTCGGTCACTTTTCCAATTCTAACATCTTGTAGAATAGTCTTGTAAACTTCATCCTTCGCCTGACGCATATTTTCATGCAGTTCAGCATAATTGAAGTTTAACCATATATTGACGTTGCCAATGCTGCCTAGGCACTTCCTGGTATCTTCATGCGTGAGCATTTTGAACACAGGTTGCCCTTTCACTGGTGTCAGTTGCAGAAGATCTCCGAAAACAATGATGTGTTTGCCACCAAAAACACATCATACTCTGTTTTGAGAACTTCTTGCATTCTCAAATGCACAAAGGCAAGCATGACATTGGAAACCATGCTTACTTCGTCAATGATAAGAAGTTTCATTTTCCTCAAGATTCTTGAAACTTCAAAACAAGCATCTCCAGATAGCTTGTGATATTGTAATTTGTTGTCATGCTCCACTGGCAGCATCAGTAAACGATGTAAAGTAATCCCTTTAATGTTATGTGCTGACAGTCCAGTTGGAGCGGTGACAACACAAGACAGCGATGACTCTGTCCTTTCCTGCAAATAGTATGAAATTGCTTTAATGAGGAAACTTTTTCCAGTTCCCGCTTCTCCACTCACGTACAGTCAGACAGGCTTCAACGACGTACATGAGCACTCTTTCTTGTCATGACTTAATCCATGATCAATTTGCATGGTAACTTCGTCATATATTTTCCTCTGCTCAACGTTGAGTTGTCTTTCCAACTCTTCTAAGTTAACCGCATCCTCCTGAGCATGTGCCATGGCTCTTTCCACTTCATTCATAGCAGTGGCAGCTTCATTTTCGATAACAGGTCCTCCTAGTGGATCCTGACTCAATGAAGCAGAACTCTGACTGTCCTGAGAACTGTCTCTGGCAATCTCGGCTGCAATCATTGCTTCCTGCTCAATTTCCGCATTCAACATTTGTACATATTTGGGAAAAGCAGGACATTCTATGGTCTCCTTGGCGGCATTGAAAGAGTCTTCGTAACAGAGAAAATCTCCAAGCAGTTCCTCTTCTGCACGCCAAGGCTTGAAAAGTTGCAAAAGTGCTAAATAGAAAAACTCCTTTTTTTCAGGAGATTCGCCACTCAATTTTCGATGGTTTACCAAGTGGCATTTTCTTTGCTTGACCAGACATCCCTCACTTCCTATTACAGCATACACTCCTTTCTCAGTATCTTCTTTGATGTTCCTCTTGAATATGTAATTTTGAAGAACCTCATACAGACAAACATTCTCGAGGTGAATGCTTCGATTTGGATAATATGTATCCAACATGTTGGTCTTCAAAATGTCGGTACTGTTTGGCTCCTTTTCCGCCAAATACTCAATTTCCCGCACAGGTTTGAGAACTCGATTACGCGTTGCAGCAAGACCAAGACTCGCCCAAATGATACTCCTGGACTTGGCATAGAGACTTGCTGAAGACAACCGGTCAGAACATTCGTACGCTCCGATTTCTCGATGCGACAACATCTTCAGACTGAAACTGTACAACTTCTTGCTGAGGCTCTTTTCATGGGAAATGTCCTCCCACATATCCTTCAATTCTGTCTTCTCTTTTTTGGTGATGTAAGACGTCACATACTGAGCCACAGCCATACAGTTATCAGCCACAAACTGTATATCCATGTTAGCATTCCACATGGACAAAATCACCGGGTTGTAGTCGTTGATGTACTTGGAGTCTTCGTTCCTCTTCAAATTGTATGTGTTTTTAGGTGATTTCTTCATCACATTATGTCGCAGCGAAGACATCAAACTGTTTACTCTTCCATTAGAAATCACCGGTCGTGGAAAGCCGAAACGACATTTGGTGTAGAACTTGTCCTTGTTTCGGAATTTACGACGACAGTACTTTCCACATCGATGGCTTTGGAAACGCAGAACTTTTTCTCTTAGGTTTTTCTTCTCCTTTGCGTTTGGAACAGCACACGTAGAATACTGTTGTATAAAACTCATCACTGAGTCTTCTGGATCCGTTCCAAATTTAGGTGCATCCTTGATCCACAGCAACATATGTATATGAGGAGCACCTCTTGCTTGGTACTCCTTTCTCCAGAAGAAATCCAACACCTCTCCAAGAGGTGGATTCTTCTTATTCATGATGAAAGACATCATAGCTTCAAATCTATGATTGAAGTACCTACATACATTGACTGGATCCAAAGAGCACAATTCTCCGGGTGTCTTGAATTCGATGTTTTCTACGTTAGCATTTGCCTCTCGTAGAAATTCAAGTAAGTCTTCCCAGCCATACTCGGCACAGCTCAGAGTGAGGAACCATGTGGGAGTACCTAAGTTCCTCAGCATACATTTTAAATCACCATGACGACGGTACCAGTACTCATTAGTACCACGCTGACACGCCATGAGATTAATCAGGTGAGAATCCAAAATACTGTCTTGGACATTGGCTTTATCCATAAAGTCACTTGCCGAGATGTTTTGCATGTGTATACCACTTTTCAAGATGTGGTTCACTGCATATGACAGTCCAGACAGATCGCTTTCAAACAGGAGATGAAACAAATAAGGAATGCATTGTCGAAACCTAGCATCTCCTGCATACAATCGCAAAGTCCGGTATTCAGAAGCAGGAATTTGATGAGGTCGCTCATCATATCTTCCTCCCTGACCTGTTGGAAAAAGCTGTGGGAAACACCGAGCTTCCAAACTTTCCTCCCAAACACTAATGGGACTCCCTTTGGCTTGTTTCATTTGAAACAACTCAATAGCATTCCCCATGACTTCCTTGGAATGCAAAGGATGAACACTATAATGTTCATATATTTCTTCACTAGTAGAAGTTTCTACTTTCTCAATTTGACCAGCACACAAATCGCTATCCTCTTCCTCACTTACTTCCTCTTCTGCAACATATACATTCTTATAGTATTTATTATTTTTTTTCAAATACAATGTTGCCTTTTTAACTTTCCTAACATCTACTAAATCTTGCCATATTTTCTTATTCTTTGTCGGAACCCCATTAACTAAGATAACCAGAGGTTCCTCGTCCACTTTATCTACTCCAATTGTGTTAATGTTTTTCTTCAAATCTAGAGGCAAATAAACAACTCTTCCCTTTAATTCTCTCTGTAAATCTGATGGAGGCAATTTCCCTGTCTTTGGCTCCATTCTTACAATAGCCTGAAAGGGATGGATACTTTGAATCAAAATAGATTCATAAGTATTTAAATCCTTCAATTCAGAAGGAATCTCAACCAATTCCAGATTATTATGAACTGCTCTAGCAGGCATCTGGTTTTGATTTAATTTGCAACAACAATAAGTACACACACGTTGATCCAATCCCAAATCAAAACAATTTTCTACCATCAAGTATGTTGCGAAATCCTTCCATTCACTATTATTTTCCCTTTCACTTTTTGCATATAAATCCACTAACTTAGTCTGATTCTTATAATAAGTGCGTCGACAACACACACAAGTGAAATTTGGCCTCTCACTTGATCTGACCTGAAACGTGGCAATGTCCCTCTGGAAATTATCTGTACTGGAAACCTGTACACTATCTTCCACATTACCCGCTTCTTCTTGGTCAATTTCAACATTCTCCTCTTTACTTCCAAAGTAACAAAACTCAATTTCTTCACATATATTCTTCACATCTATTTCAGAACCATGCAAAAGAGCAGCACATAATTTTTTAAGCATAATTGCTGGACTCTTAGCATAATACAACATTCTAACTAATTTCCTCACTTTATTATGATGCACTGCTAGCATCCTGAAATGATGAAAAACACTCTGGCATACTCTCCTGGAAAGACAAGCCAGTGAATGACCATGCAAACCTGTCACTTCTCTCACTCTGCAAGGATGTAAATCTTGCAACAACCTTATTTTCTGCTTCAAACTTTTCTTATTAAATGACCGTACAAAATCACAAAGCAAATTGATGGAATCCTGTCGCACACTGCAAATACTACTACACTTCCAGGTGTACACAGGACCCTTAGCACGTCTTCCTAAAACCTCATTACCTAACACCTCTTCTGCCTCTGTTGTCACAAGTTTTTCTTTTTCAACTGGACAACCATCTTTCACTTCATAAGCACGACCACTGGTGTCAACTGCATGCACCAAATCATTATCCTGGAAATAACTCTCCTCATTAAAAAATGCCTCACAGCTTGAACTATGCATCCATTCTCCAGAAAAAACTTCACAAAAATTACTACGATTAACTATTCTCTTCCATCTACTATTTCTTTTGAAATCATAAATTGCCTTGTTTAGCTTCCTAATTCAATTGATTATCAAAATAAATAACTTACGTTTAATTTCAAATGCCTGATCAATAACTTTCTCAACTTTTTTTTTTCTCTTATAAAAAACCACTTTCTGTTGACCTTTTTTAATATTTTTTAACAAATTGCCAATTATCCTGTTGCGGAACATTCGTTTACGAATGTCCCTAAACTGTTGTTTCCTTCTACTATCATGCACAGAGTTATCTCTTGCTCTAGCAGTAACATTTTTGATTGGCCTTTCCTTTCCATTTGAATTGCTTCTCTTTTTCTGGACTGAAACATTTTCTGTAGTAATATTTTTTTTACTGCAAATATTTCTTATGAATGTTTTTGTACTCTTACCCGGTGCTTTCTTGTTGACTTGACAAATCTTTTTGTTAGAGGACTGCTGCTTTTTTTCAATCACCTGCTGTCTTTGACGTTTTTCAGCCTTTCTCAGTCTTTCTTTCGTTGGCATGGTGAAATGTTGAAATGATCTGCAGTTGAATCTGTGGTAAAATATATTAAAAAATGTTATTAACCACTATTACCCAACAGTACATCAATAACAGTAATCAAAAACTTAAAACACTACTTTACATTTTTACATATAAGATTTTTTAGTGCATGGCAATTTTAGAATACAGAAATAGCAGAAAAGAAATGGAATTTATATTCATGTTACCTGTGCTATCTTATATGTGAATCTGATCTAATTTTATGAGCATATTTTAATATTTTATTGAAGACACTACACATAACCTGTTTTTGAAGGTGTCTTTATTTTTAAATTAAACGGTTTACATTTTTACTTTTTATTTATTATAAATTTTAAAAATAAATGTTTATAGTTCCATAGGATCAAGCAGGTCAGCTTCCCACCCTATGTCATATAATTCGGACAAATCTGCATCCTCATCACGTTCTTCTTCATCCTCAGGATTTAAATCATCCAAGGGATCAACATCCACTGATGTTTCAATTACAAGTTCAATGATGAGGTCAAAATCAACTGATTGCAGATTATCGCTCATGTTGATGTTGTCTTTATCTTTAAAGAAAGATAACAACAATGAGATGTTGCAGAGTAAGAGACAAATCTCAGAGATTATAATAGTAAAATTGTTTAACAAGAGTAACATTTTGCAGCTATTATTTAGCCATGTCCAGCGATGCTGAGCAGGTGAAGCCTATGTCTAATTTTTCAGTGAACAGGACTCATCTCTTCTTAACCTTGGATAAGCCTCACCGACTCTGTGTCCCCTGCACATACTTAAATGTAAAGGGGCAGATTTATGTTAAATGGCACATCCCCAGGCATGCACCAGTTAACGTGCACCGCTGCTCTGCCACCCATGGTGTGTCGCATTTACAATCAGATAGGAGAAAGCTGCGTCAAAACCCTGCGCCTGCTTTAAGCAGGCATAGGTCTTGACGCAACATTGTGGAGATGGGGCACCCCTGAGCCTTGCTGGAGCTGCATCGCACTTGCAATACAACTCCAGCAATGCGCCACCTTTACAGCACAGATACGTCACGCATCTGTGCCATTTTTGCCCCATGCTGCGCCGCATTGTAAATGCAGCACACCATGGGTGGCAGAACAGCGGCGCAGGATGACTGGCACATCCCTGGTGATGCGCCAGTCATCATAAATCTATCCCTAAGCTTCTTATCTTGTTACAGATGAACCGCCATATGTATCATCAAACTATTTTGCATTTCCTAAATAGCGAATTTTAAGGAATAAATAGCAATTCTTTACCATTCCTAATTTGCAATGAGCAAATTGCTAATTGCAAATTACCCATTCATTTCCATGGGCTAGGAGGCTCATAGGAATGAAGGTGCAATTTGCGATTAGCAATTAGCTCATCGCAAATTAGGAATTTTTCCAAGGGTGCAGGGGTGTCTCAAGAACACCCTGCTGCACCCCTGAAAAAGAAATTTGGGGGCATATGGCGCACATACATGCCCTAAGGGCATGTATGGGCATCATATGGCACCTTTTGTTTTTTGGAAAAAAAGCTTTTTGAAAAGAATTCGCAAATTACCACCAACTAGAAGTTGGTGGTAGTTTCCAAATCCTTAATGTCATTTTTTACATATTTTTTGTTTGATACATTGCATTTAATTAATCGCAAAATTTGCAAATCCTTTAGTGCAATCGCAAAATAAGGAATAGCAAATTTTGCTATTCCTTATTTTGCATCAAACTTGTTTGATACATACCATTTGTCTAATTAGCATTCGCAAAGGCCGAAATTCGCAGAATTTTGATCTTTGCGAATGCTAATTAGCTTGATACATATGGCCCCAAGTGAGGCCTGTCTTGCAACATGGTGCATCACTGCTGCATCGGTTTCATGTGGCACGTTTTTTTTACACCATGACACATCTGCCTAAATGCATCAATTTGTAATTTTGTCGCCTCATAGCAAATCTTTTGCACCGCCGCTGCATCATAAAAGTGACGCACAGTGGCGCAAAAGAGGCATACACCTATCATAAATCTGTCCCTAGCATTTTAAATGATTAATCCAGGATGACGATAAGGTGTGGCCTATCCAGAGGTTTGTTTAAGGTGAGGCCTACTCAGGATTGCAGATTAAAGTTACGCTTGATGAAGAATACAGAGGAGATAATACATGTAAAGGCCTACCAATGAAGTAAGTAATGTCCACTTTATTGCGCCAGTCATCATAAATGTATCCCTAAGCTTCTTATCTTGTTACAGATGAACCGCCATATGTATCATCAAACTATTTTGCATTTCCTAAATAGCGAATTTTAAGGAATAAATAGCAATTCTTTACCATTCCTAATTTGCAATGAGCAAATTGCTAATTGCAAATTACCCATTCATTTCCATGGGCTAGGAGGCTCATAGGAATGAAGGTGCAATTTGCGATTAGCAATTAGCTCATCGCAAATTAGGAATTTTTTCAAGGGTGCAGGGGTGTCTCAAGAACACCCTGCTGCACCCCTGAAAAAGAAATTTGGGGGCATATGGCGCACATACATGCCCTAAGGGCATGTATTGGCGTCATATGGCACCTTTTGTTTTTTGGAAAAAAAGCTTTTTGAAAAGAATTCGCAAATTACCACAAACTAGAAGTTGGTGGTAGTTTCCAAATCCTTAATGTCATTTTTTACATATTTTTTGTTTGATACATTGCATTTAAGGAATCGCTAAATTTGCAAATCCTTCAGTGCAATCGCAAAATAAGGAATAGAAAATTTTGAATTAAGGACATTTTAAGTCATTTCCACATGTGCAGTGTTTTCAAATTTTGATTTGAAAATCGTTTTTAGGGAAAAGGAATGGTTTGTAAATTTATGACAAGGACATAATGGTGTATGCTTCTTTATAAGGCATTTCACTGTCTCTGATGTCATTTTTCCCATATTACATTATAAGACCTTTCCCCATGGAGCACATTCCTTGTAAATATGCTCCCACCTGTGCATGGTGAATTTAGATTTTGACTGTTTGAGTCACATAGCCATGTTAAAAGTGACCCAAAAAAATTGCAAAGGCTTTAAAAAAACACTTTCATGTGTCTTAAGGACATTTTAAGTCATTTCCCCATGGGCAGTGTTTTGTAAGTGGCGCAAAAGAGGCATACACCTATCATAAATCTGTCCCTAGCATTTTAAATGATTAATTCATGATGACGATAAGGTGTGGCCTATCCAGAGGTTTGTTTAAGGTGAGGCCTACTCAGGATTGCAGATTAAAGTTACGCTTGATGAAGAATACAGAGGAGATAATACATGTATATCTATACCAATGAAGTAAGTGATGTCCACTTCATTGCGCCAGTCATCATAAATGTATCCCTAAGCTTCTTATCTTGTTAGAGATCAACCGCCATATGTATCATCAAACTATTTTGCATTTCCAAAATAGCGAATTTTAAGGAATAAATAGCGATTCTTTACCATTCCTAATTTGCGATGAGCAAATTGCTAATTGCAAATTACCCATTCATTTCCATGGGCCAGGATGCCCATAGGAATGAAGGTGCAATTTGCGGTTAGCAATTAGCTCATCGCAAATTAGGAATTTTTCCAAAGGTGCAGGGGTGTCTCAAGAACACCCTGCTGCACCCCTGAAAAAGAAATTTGGGGGCATATGGCGCACATAAATTTTAACAACATTCCTTTACCTCAAAAACGATTTTCAAGTCATAATTTGAAAACACTGCCCACAGGGAAATGACTTAAAATGTCCTTAAGACACATGAAAGTGTTTTTTGAAAGCCTTTGCAATTTTTTTGGGTCACTTTTAACATGGTTATGTAACTCAAACAGTCAAAATCTAAATTTACCATGCACAAGTGTGACCATATTTACAAGGAATGTGCCCCACGGAGAAAGGTCTTTTAATGTAATATGGGAAAAATGACATCAAATGTCCTTAAGACACATAAAAGCGTTTTTTGATTGCCTTTGCAGCATGTTTGTATCACTTTTAACATGGCTATGTAACACAAACATTCAAAATCTAAATTTGCCATGCACAGGTGGGAGCATATTTACAAGCAATTTGCGCCACAGAGAAAGGTCTTACATTAAAATGGGAAAAATAACATCAGAGACAGTCAATTGCCTTATAAAGAAGCATACACCATTATGTCCTTGTCACAAATTTAAAAACAATTCCTTTTCCCCAAAAACGATTTTCAAATCCTAATTTCAAAACACTGCACATGGGAAAATGACTTAAAATGTCCTTAAGACAAATAAAAGCGTTTTTTGATTGCCTTTGCAGCATGTTTGTATCACTTTTAACATGGCTATGTAACACAAACATTCAAAATCTAAATTTGCCATGCACAGGTGGGAGCATATTTACAAGCAATTTGCGCCACAGAGAAAGGTCTTACATTAAAATGGGAAAAATAACATCAGAGACAGTCAATTGCATTATAAAGAAGCATACACCATTATGTCCTTGTCAGAAATATTATAACCATTCATTTTCCTCAAAAACGATTTTCAAGTCATAATTTGAAAAGACTCCACAGCTCCTATGCAGAAAAACACCCTGTCAGTACTAATACTTCACATTTTCTCCAATTACATTTTCTCAAAGAAACAAAATCTATTTGTAAAACACTTGAGACAAAGCAACATTTGAAAAACACAACTTTCTTCATAATTTTCTCCTTAAAGCACACTATTCTCTATCTAAATTAAAGAAATATTTTCTCACCTTAGCAAATACTTTGAGTTTGAAAACAGTCTCAGAAACACACCAATTTGTCTTCAGCAGAGCAAAAGGTATGCACTCCAGAGTCTGCAGCTATCAAAAGCACAGAAATGCTGTAATTCTTCACACATATCTCTCATGTCACCCAATCAAAACTCTTCCCTCACTTTTTTTCAAATGAAAACCCTTCCCCCCTCTGCCCTCTTTGCCTTTTTTGCATGGCAACCACCTCTTGGAAGACCTCTGGTGTTTGCAAGTTCACACAACAATGTTGCAATTGAACTCTGAACTCTCAGTGCACCTGCGTATCCACTGCAATCTTTCATTTAATGATTTTTTATTGACCATTCAAAATACATCTTTCAAAGAACTCATCCATGCACCCTAACTTTCTGTTTTCAGCAATCAAAATCCACCAATCACTGTTACTGCTTCATTAACACAGAAACTCCACAGTTTTTTTCATTTTAAACTCTCATTTTTTCAACTGCCATTTCATTGCCACACTTCATCTGACTGCAGCAGAACCTTCTCTCACCATGTTTTCTGTCTGGATTGTTGGACATAGTTATATCCACTGGGCTCACAGGTATGCTAAGAACAGAAATTTACCTAACCTCAATTTACAAGATGTGGAAATTAAGTGGTTGGCCACAGAGGATTAAAATGTCACCAATTGATACCATTGGTGAAAACCTTTATGCATTTGCCAAAACCTGACCTGTTAATTGTGCACTGTGGAGGTAATGATTTGGGCACTTTGACTGGGGTAGGTCTGGAAATGCTTTTAAAGGACACCTTTGAGCAATTGATGGCACTTTTTCCTCAAACTGCCTTGGTATATTCAAATATATGCCAAAGACAGAAATGGAGGTGGTCAAACTAATTTTGTCCACAAATTGAGAAGTCGAGGAAGCATGTAAACAAATCTGTTTCAGCTTACATGAGAGACCATGGAATGGGCTCCATGTACAACAATAACTTGCGTTACTACATGCAAGATATCTACAGAGGAGATGGAGTTCACTTCTCAGATGAGGGCAACAGAATTTTCATTCTGAATTTAAGACTGTGCATTGGTACCTACTTATAAGTACCTAAATGTACCATAAACCCAAAAGCTCTTCTCAGAGCTACCCTACATCTGATCACTCACAATTATTATTTTACTGTAACATTTTTCACTAATTTTCAACAAAGTACGCTCCCTGGGGCGCTACCCGGTACGCGAACCGGGAGCTAACCTCGCGAATTTTTTTTAAAAAATGTTTTTTTTTTCGCACATATAAGCCTCCTCAGCCACCCTCAGAAAACCTAGGGGGTCAAAATAAGTCTACCGTGCCCCCTTCTACCCATTCTGAACATTATTTGCCCTCCATCTTGTATCTTAATTCGACCGAAACACAAAATGGTGGACTCCCGTAACGCTTAAGGTTCGCGAACCGGGGCGCTCAACAGTTCGCGTACCGGGTCGCTCCCTGGGAAGCGCACCATCAAAAAAGGTGGGAAAGTAGTTTACAGAAAAGCGACTGGAGACAATTTCACCAAATATAGAGTAGCTCATACTACATACCAATCCCTACCATTTTCACAAATTTGATTGGAATTCCATTTAGCCATTTAGCCTGTAGACCTCTCTAAATACCCTGAGGTAAATTACTTCTCAAAACACATCTGAAGTGTTGGAATTGACAACCAATTAAAATGTTACTTTCATTTTCTACTTTTTTTACCTGACATTTGATTGGTTATGTACCTGAATATATATGAAGAAAGAGAGAGAAACACAGCCATTTTGACTACTACTTCCTGAATTACATTGCAAGATCATTTTCACTCACAACTTAAACTTGTTTTTAGAAGGTGAGATATTATTTTATAAATTTGAAACATTTTCAGATAGTTATATACTATCCCTCTGTAAGAGTTAGACATTGAGAAAGGCTTCTTTATTATAATTATGGATTGATTTAGGTTTCTGTGGTATAATTATGAATTTACTTAGGCTTCTTCACAGACACTTTTTAATAGTACTACTTCACGCCTGAAACCATACAGTGCCCATAGATTACTTCTCTGTTATAAACTCACAAGTACCTGTCTGAACTTAAACCCAACAGTGCCCTATCACTACTGATATATTTATTTTTTATGCAAATTACAGCAATAAAATGGAAGGTGAGCAGAATGTTTCCTTCGAAATTGTTCTGGACAGCAACAATGAACAAGTTATGGAACCCATTGATGACTTAGAATTCATGGATGAGTCACGGGACTATGAATTACTTCAATGTGTAGAATCTGTCGATCATTTACTCCATTATGATGACGGTCAAATGTGGGAACTTATGTTCACTCAACAAGAGGACATATCGGACAGTCAAATGCTAGACGTTCTATTAAATTTTGAAAAACAATCTGAAAAATAAAATTGTATGTAATATTAAAAAATTGTTTGAGTCTTTAATCATTTTTATATGTAATTCATAAACTAGTTAAATGTTAGAAATGTTATTAAATTTTGAAACACAATCACAATAATAAATAATTGCTTAAAAAATAAAAAAAATTCAAAAATAATCAACAAAACCAACAATCAATTAACATACAGTATTTGAAAAGTCTATAATTCATTTTTCATTATAGTACGCTGCCCAGAACACTTCCTGGTTCGCAAACCGGGCGCTACCCACGCAAAAAAACAAAAAAAAAATCTTTTTTTTTTTTTGCCCCGCGGGGCCCTTTTAAAGCCTCCACATTAAACCTAGGGGGTCAGGGAGGATATACTATGCCCCCTTATGGTCATTTCCCCCTTTGTTTTGGCCTCCTCTTGTCTCTCAATCCTACCGAGAGACAAGATGGCGGCCGCTCCGGACTGTTTAGAAAGTTGACAGACACCGGAGAGCCAATCAGCTTCGCTACGCGAAGTTCCGGTACGCGTAAAGTCCGCGAACCGGAGCGCTGCCCGGTCCGCTGTTACAGATATATATCTTTTTTTTAACATTAATTTCTCAAAATCCACTGAAGCACATATATTGAGACCTAGCAAAGGCACATCGGGCTACCAGTCCCTACAATTTTGCCAAGTTTCGTGCAAATCCATTCAGCCGTTCGGGCTAAAAGTGAGGCCAACCGCCCTATGGAAAACTCAATGTTAAAAACACGTTTTGGGACCCCCCTTTTTTCTCAGCCCCCCCTTGACGAAACCCCCCAAATTTCCAGGGGCTGCTCAGAAACAAAATGTTCCATTTTCCAGAAAATTTCAGCCAATTCCGTCCACAAACGCCAAAGTTATTAGACATAGAATTTTCAAAAATCCCATAGGGAAAAAATCCTAACTATATATACCTACTGGCGACCGCCAGTAGGTAATATATATATATATTACCTACTGGCGGTCGCCAGTAGGTATATATAGTTAGGATTTATTTGAATAGGGATTTCTGAAAATTCTATGTTGAATAACTTTGGCGTTGATGGACGGAATTGGCTGAAATTTTCAGGAAAATGGCACATTTTGTTTCTGAGCGTCCCCTGAAAGTTTAGGGGGGTTTCGTCAAGCGGGGGCCGAGAAAAAAGGGGGGTCCCAAAACGTGTTTTGTTTTTTTTTGAAAACTTTTTATTGATTTTATAACACAAACACAAACAACTTGCAAGGAGGGAAGAAAAAGAGACATCAATATACACAACGTTGCATTACATGGTGTTGGAGCGGGAAGGACAATCCAATGAGCGTTCGTTCTATCGAGAAAGAGTTGCACAGTGGGGGGGGGCAGAAGAAACAAATGGCAAACAGTATACAATAGTGTGTGGAGGAACCCTCGGGTTACGGGGACATAGGTGCAACATCAGGGTCAGGAAGAGGAGGGGCACATATATCACCACGATAAGTGTTCCACTGAGTCCATATCTTTCCCCATTTCCGGGGGGTACCACGAGAAATATATACAGTTTTTTCCCTGAACATGCACCAGTCCATGTTTTGTTTCCATTTCTGAAGTCCGGGCGGGCCCTGAGCGCCCCACAATTGCGCAATGTCTCTTTTGGCAATCATGTTGCCCAAGGTCACCCACCGAAGCTGCGACACGGAGTAATCATTCGGTTCCCATACGTTCAGCAGGCATCTCCTAGCTTCCGGCATCGATCGCACCCCGGTAACCTCACTCATCACCTCGTGCACACGGGTCCAGAATCGCACTATCTCAGGGCACTCCCAGATGATATGTAAAAAGGTGCCCAGGAGACCACAGCCACGCCGACACAAACCATCCACAGAGAAGCCCATATGCACCAAACGGGGACCAGTGACATACACTCTATGCAGGATTTTAAGTTGCACAAATCTAAGGCGCGCCTGGATGGCCACCTCTTTAGGGGAGGAGATCGCCGCCTGCCAGTCCTCATCGTCCAGCTCCAGCCCATCACCAGTCCAGACCTCTCGAAGTCGAAACAGGAGATCAGACCTGGAGTTGATTAATTTTTTATAAATAAGCAAAATCGTACTATCAGGAACATGTCCATCCAGTACCCTGTCCTCAAGCGGGGACGACTCCGGAATCTCCACACCCGAGGGGAAGACCGAGAGCACCGCGTGGCGGATCTGTGCATAGCGAAAGAATTCGCGATCGCTCAAAGCGTACTCGGTTTTCAATTCCTCAAACGTCTTCATTCTCCCCTTAGTCCAAACATCTTCAATCCTGCTGATACCAATCAAGTCCCACCTATCAAACCCCCGGGACTGCCAAAGTGAGCCAAGTCTATCAGATACGTACAGGGGGGTGGCACGAGTCAATTTATCAGTCCACCCAAGCGCCATGGAAGCATGTCGCCATACCTGGACGGCCGTCCTAGTGGGGCCCGTCACGTTGCGAGGGGTGAGTTTCGAGTAGAGGGCTCTATTGTAGTCGCCCCCGGTAACAACCATTTGTCCATCGCGAAGGCCGGATTCGGCAAAGGGCCATACATGCAATGATTTATTGCCCCCAGTTGAGACGCCCAATAATAGCGACGGATATCAGGCAAAGCAATTCCACCGTCGTACCACGGGAGCGACAATTTAGCAATGGCAATCCGGGGCCTACCCCCCCACACCAGTCGTCTCTGTAAACTCTCGACCTCACGGAAATATGTAGCCGGGACAACGTCAAGTGTGTTTTGCAATGCGTAGAGGAAGCGGGGCAGTGACATCATCTTAAACAATGCCGCTCTACCCAGGGGAGAGAGAGGAAGTTTCCCCCAGGCGACCACATCTGCTCGAAGGCGCTGAAGAGGGGGCAGTAAATTACGGTCGAACCGCAGTGCAGGGCTCAGCTAGATAAAAATGCCTAGATATTTAAATCCATCTTCTACAATCGCGATAGGACAGCCGCTTGGCAGAAGGGGGGCGGTACCCGGCAGGACGTATACACAGGACTTCAACCAGTTGATGACAAGACCTGAGTTTTTGCGGAAGGATGTTAGGACATCAAACAGTACAATGAGGGATTTACGGGGTGATGTAAGATAAAGCAGAATATCATCAGCGTAGAGAGATACACGGTCCTCAAACTCCGAATTCCATCTAATGCCCTTCAGGGACGGTTCCCACCGCAACCAGGCCGCCAGCAGTTCCAAGGCAAGAGCAAACAACAAGGGGGACAGGGGACAGCCCTGTCGCGTCCCTCTGCTCAGTGCAAAGGGCGCAGAGACCCGACCATTGACCACCACCTGGGCCATGGGACCGGCGTAATGCAATTTGACCCACCGAACGAAGTCCGAACCGAAACCAAACTTAGCAAGAACCGCCCACAAATACGGCCATTCAATTGTGTCAAACGCCATCGTAGCGTCCAAGGACACCAAGATGGCGGGCTCACGCAGCGTCTCGGCCCGTGCCAGAACTCCATGCAACCTTCGGAGGTTAAGCGCCGTGTTACGATGCGGTATAAAGCCGGATTGATCAGGGTGAACCAGGTCCCCAATAACGGTCGCCAAACGTGTCGCCAGCAGCTTGGCCAAGATTTTAGGTTCCGCATTAATCAACGAAATGGGTCGAAAAGAGGCGCAGCGATCCCGAGGTTTACCATCCTTGTGGATGACAACAATAGTGGCCAGTCTCTGGTCTGGCGGGAGAAACCCCACCTCCAAAGACTCAAGAAACATAGAGCGCAAATGAGGAGCTAGCGAATCCGGGCGCAGTTTATATAGCTCAATGGGGAGCCCATTAGGGCCCGAGGCCTTGCCGGATCGGACCGAACGGACAGCAGCGGCAATCTCGTCCACAGTAGGCGGAGCATCCAGAGCATCTCTATCAATATCAGACAATCGGGGAAGTGCAATATCACGCAATAACAGGTGGGAATCCTGCTCCGATCGATCAGACACCTGGGAGTACACCTCGGTGAAATAATCGGCAAAACATGCGACAATATCAACAGGGTCCGTACAACACTCTCCATTCTCCGCAACAATCACAGGGACGACACGACTCGCACTTTCCCTCTTATCCAACCAAGCAAGCAGTTTCCCAGCCTTATCACCCACATCATACAGGCATCCCTGCTGTTCCCTCCCCATTTCCTTAGCAGCTTCAGTGACCAGAGCTCTGTATTCATGTTGTTTCAACTCCAGTAGATGTAACCCCTCAGCGGTAACCCCAGATTCCAAGCCCTCCTCCAGGGCCGTGACCTCCCCCTCAAGTCGAACCGTCTCAGCACGGTTGGCCAACTTCACGCTCCCAATCAATGAGAGGGCCTGGCCACGAATGACAGTCTTGTAAACTTCCCAAAGTACACTAGGGAGGAAACAGAGCCCACATTTTCCTCAAAATAACAATCGTGTGCTTTAACCAGCTCATCCCTGACCCTGGGGTCTTTCAAATACCAGGGGTTGATCGGGGCCACTCGGCCCGCCGAACCCTGCCGTGCATCAACCACCAGCCAAAGCGGAGAATGGTCCGAAATACCCCGTGCCAGATGTTTAACTTCCCGTATGAGGGATGCATGGGCCGAGGGCAGTAAAACGTGATCTAACCTCGAGAGACTACCATGAGCACCAGAATGATAGGTATATTGCAACTGTCCCGGGTGAAGCAACCGCCAGCAATCAGTGAGCCCCAACGTCTCCAGGAAGTCGCTCAACCAAGTCTGGGCCCTCGGCAGTTCCCTGGGAGGGTGACGATCATGCATTCCCGAGACCACCGCATTAAAGTCACCCCCAACCAAAAGCAGACCCTCGGGGAGGCCCAGGATAAGTCCACTCAGATCAGCAAAGGTGGTGGCCTGGAGGCCCGGGGGCACGTACACAGAAATCAGAATAAGAACCTTCCCCTCCCAGCGCCCCACAATGGCGGCGTATCGTCCCTTATCATCCAAAATGACATCATCAATGGCCAAGGGGAGGGAGGGCCGAACCAGAATGCCCGCCCCCTAGAGCCCGAAGTGAAACCCGAGTGTGCCACAAGGCGATAACCACGCCTATTCAAAGCGTAGCACTTGTTGCCGAGCAAATGAGTCTCCTGCAGTAAGACAACATCTGGAGTCAAATGTTTCAGCAATTGCAACACCACCCTCCTCTTAATCCCATCCCCCAACCCGTTCACGTTCCAACACAATAACCGAAGTCCCCTACCCCCCATCCCCGTGCCCAGCCCCTCCCCGGCCCCACACCTAGAGCAACTGCAAAAAACAGGAGTGCGCCTTTCCTTCGCCTTGCAAGTAACAAGAAAATTCAAACAAACAACCCAGCCCCCCCAACAATGTCAAAACAACTATACCCCCCACCCCGCACCCCTGCTGAAGACCAAAGAGCCCCATAAACTTGCAGTGTGCCTGTCGCCCAACCACCCAACTAATCTACGAAAAGAAAACCCAGGAGGAGAAAGGACCCGTTCACCCCCCACCCACCCCCAAAAAGACTATTACTTGCAAACATTAAGAACACAGCATAGCACAGTTGAAAGCCAACGGGAAGGGTACGGGGTCAAAGTTAACAGTTACTCTTGCTCCGTCGGGCCACCTTCCGCCCGATCCGACTTGCCAGAGTCCTCAAAAGGTTCATGATCCGTAGGCAGCATGTCAAGCCAGTCACTCACAACCCCAGGATGGTCGAAGAAAAAAGTACGATCCTTATGTACCACCCGCAGACGGGCCGGAAAGAGCATGGCATACTTCATAGACCTTTCCCGGAGTCTCTTCTTGACCCCCTGAAACCCCAGCCTCTGTTTCTGGACCTGTTGTGTAAAGTCCGGATAGAAGCTGACAGTAGAGTTCTCAAAGGCAATGGGACCAGACTGCCGTGAAGCCTGCAGGATAGCGTCTCTGTCCCGGAAATGAAAAATCCTCGCAATGATAGGTCGAGGGTTAGCACCCGATTTAGGTGTGCCGCCGGGGATCCTATGTGCACGTTCGACAGCGAAAAACTTGCTGAGACCCTTGGGCGCCAGGTGATTCAGCACCAGGTCTTCCACCAATAGGTCCGTTGAGGCAGCAGTCGATGATTCCGGGACCCCAATCAGGCGGATGTTATTGCGCCTGGCACGGCTTTCATAGTCCTCTAGGCGCCCAGAGTAATAATCATTGGCTTTCCTCAGATTCCCGACTTCAGCCTGCAAGTCAGAGACGTCGGTGACCAGGCTAGAGGTCTTAAGATCCAAGGAGTTGACCTTTTCGTTTGTCTTCGCCAAGTCCGCCCTGATCAGATTGACATCAATCGCCACCGTATCCAGTTTGAGAGTCAAGGCCTCATATTGTTGCCCCAATGAGGCCTTCATACCAGTGATGGCGCCCATGAGATCTCGCAGCGAGGGCTCGTCCTCAATCGATGAGTCCTCCGGCATTGTCGTCGAGGTTTTAGCTGCTGCTCCCGGTGATCCCTTAGCTTGAGTGTACCGGTCCATAATGTTCGTTTGCAGAGCACTCCCTCGAACGCCCGGTTTAGGCCCGCGCTTCCCACCCTCAGGCTTGGTGGCCATCTTGGATCCTGGACCCGTACGGGTCGCCTGTTGACGGGTAAAAATGGTGACTGCGGTGGCGAATGTAGGACCAAAAGGGCGAAAGTGGTGCCAGTCTCAGATCTGGAAACCGCTACAGATCGGCAGTAGGAACGGAGAGACCAAGGGTGTAGGAGTGTCCGGCCGCTCACGGAGCCGACAAAGTCAGGTTGAGCTCCGGACAGAAATCGAAACCGAAAGCGATCGCCAGCCCACGCAAGTCTGGCAGTCCGTTGTTGTTCACTTACTGAACGGCAAGCGAGACAAGATAGCGCGGGGCGTCACCATGGAGCAGGCCAGAAAACTGCGACAGTCTGTAGCTCTGGACCCCGAAGTCCAAAAAAGTTTGTTGAAACAAATAAATGAGCAGTAGAACTGTGCCAATAAACACCCGTCGTCTGAACCAGGATAAAGTACAGGATAGTCGATGGAGGTGGCGAGGGTCCGGGAGCCCTGTGCTCACGCGACCATCTTGGGTGCGCGCGAAGCTCCTCCCCCCCAAAACGTGTTTTTAACATTGAGTTTTCCATAGGGCGGTTGGACTCACTTTTAGCTCGAACGGCTGAATGGATTTCTATGAAACTTGGCAAAATTGTAGAGACTGTTTGCCCGATGTGCCTTTGCTAGGTCTCAAGATATGTGCTCCAGTGGATTTTGAGAAATTAACGTTAAAAAAAATATATATATCTGTGACAGCGTCCCGGTTAGCGCCCCGGTTCGCGTACCAGACGCATAACGGAACTTCGCGAGGAGAAGCAGATTGGCTCTCCGGTGACTGTCAACATTCTAAACAGTCCGGAGCGGCCGCCATATTGTCTCTCGGTAGGATCGAGAGACAAGAGGTGGAAATAAACGAAGGGGGAAATGAATGAAAGGGGGCAAGGTAGACCCCTCCCGACACCCTAGGATTGATGTGGGGGCTATTAAAGGGCCCCGCGGGGGAAAAAAATAAAAATATTTTTTTTTCGATTTTTCGCGGTGGAAGCGCTACCCGGTACGCGAACCGGGTAGCTCACCGGTAGCGTAACGGGAGTCCGCCATCTTGTGTTTCGGACGAATTTAGTCACAAGATGGAGGATAAACAATGTTGGGAATGGGTATAAGGGGGCACGGGAGACATATCCTGACCCCCTAGGTTTTCTGAGGGTGGCTGAGGAGGCCCATATATGTAAAAAAAAAAAATTTGCACGGTTAGCGCCCGGTCCGCGCACCGTGTAGCGTTCCGGAAAGCATAACAAGGGGAAAACCAAGGGAAATAGTAAAATAATATTTTAGAGTGCTTTGAGGTAGGGTAGCTCTGAATAGAGCTATTGTGTTGTGTGGGTGATGTAAGTACCAACATGTAGGTACCAATGAAGAGTCTAAAATTCAATGTACACCGTCTCCTCTGTAGATATTTTGTATGTTCTAAAATGGGCTATTTAAATGTAAATGTGTGGAAAAGCACTTCATGCTTTAAAGCAATTGTATTTTTGAAGTGATTGTTCTTTCCTCTTAGTCCTCCTCTTTGTTTTTTTTTCCCCACACTCTTCTTCAGCATTATAGTTGATAAATTCGTTCCCTCAAAAAATTATATACATAAAAAAATTATATTAAATACATATAAAATATATTTTTCCTTTAAAAGAAGAATACATTTTACAGCTTTTGATATTTGCTATTAAAAAACCATTGAAATTCACTGAAAAAACCATAGGTTTTAGACCATATATAGTTAGGAATTAGCATTTACAAAACCTTGAAAATTCACTGAAAAAACCATAGGTTATAGACCATATATAGTTAGGAATTAGCATTTAAAAAACCTTATTTTACTCACACAAAACCATTGAAATTCCATATATAGTTAGTTGCACTAACTATATATCGCGCACCCGCAATCCACTGCTGATGATGTCACATATTACATCATTCATGACATGGTCAGTGACATCACTGATGACATCACTGATGACATCTCAAATGACATCACTGATGACATCACTGATGACATCATCCAGTGACTGTGTGTTTCTGTAAAGTTTAAATATGTTTGATATACTGAAGAATGAGTGGATGTATAAGTGTCTGGATGAAGGATTTAGTAGGTGCGTGACTGACTGTATGAGTGAGTGAATAAATGTGTCGTACTAAATGCATGGGTTAGTGACTAAACTGTCTGAATGTGTGCATCAGTATGTCTGTTGTTATGTAAACTGCTGCATGTGTTGATCATTAGCTATACGAGAGGCTATATGTGTTATTGATTGGTTGCCCAAGTATTTGTATGGGAGATTGAGTTTGTGTGGGGGTGGCTGGGAGGTGTGTGACTCTGTGCATAGATGTGTGAGCAGTTGATTCACTAGGTGTATGAGTTCAAGAGTGCATGTGGAAACAGCTACATGGGCGGTTGACTGTGTGCATGAGTGTATTGATGAGTGAATGGATATCTCAATGCTACATGTCATAGTAAGTACATATGTAAAACACAGTACATGTGAGAGTTGGCATATATAAATAACTGTGCATGAGAGCCACTGAATGTGTGAGTGGCTGTATGGATCATTGTGAACTTGTATCAGAGATTGTATAAGAGAGTAAATATGTGTTAGTATATGTTTGAATAAGTAAGGTGTGTATAACTGTATAGTTGAGGAAATGGAGGTGAGATTGTTTCTTTGCATGACTGACTAGGTGTGTGAGTAACTCCATGGATGAGTGACAGTGTGTGAGTGTCTGTATACACTGAGTGTATCTAAGGTTATATTAGAGTCTGAAGAGGTTTATCGTATTAGCACAAGAATGATGTCAAATGAGATGTCATCAGTGATGTCATCAGTGATGTCATTTGAGATGTCATCAGTGATGTCATCAGTGATGTCACTGACCATGTCATGAATGATGTAATATGTGACATCATCAGCAGTGGATTGCGGGTGCGCGATATATAGTTAGTGCAACTAACTATATATGGAATTTCAATGGTTTTGTGTGAGTAAAATAAGGTTTTTTAAATGCTAATTCCTAACTATATATGGTCTATAACCTATGGTTTTTTCAGTGAATTTTCAAGGTTTTGTAAATGCTAATTCCTAACTATATATGGTCTATAACCTATGGTTTTTTCAGTGAATTTCAATGTTTTTTTAATAGCAAATATCATAAGCTGTCCAATGTCAAGTACGTGGTAAGAAAAAACATTTTCGTGTTTATGCACACTGATCTGCTTTGAATGCTGCCCCCCCTCATTTCTATTAGGAGTACTCTCTCTTTGCAGATAGTGAAGGGTAGTTAACGCAGGCCTTTGCCCCCGTTGTAATCCGTCGTGCCTGCTTCTCTCTCCATTTGATTGATTGTTATCCAAGCATTTACTGTTTCAGAATTGGTTCTCTTTGGTTCATTCTCTATTTACAAACAAGCACAGAGTCGCAATACTCTGTTTAGTCTTTGCAGATAGCGAAAAATCGTGTAAAAAAACAAAAGGAATCGAGCAAAATCAGTAGGCCACTAATGGGATCTCTTTTTGACCTCGCTAAAATAGAAACATTAGGAACAAACCCTCATGACAAATACGAAACTAGTGAGATGAACTGAACTCCACACCATGATGGCTGCAAGACAGCTCGGCTCCGCCACCCACCCCACCCAAAATAACGATAAACTCTATGCAAATATTACAAATATATACAACACACCAGCAAAGTAACAGGGTAAAACATTTTATTAAACAACTATTTACATAACTATTTTATACTTTTTGTTGCCCGATCCGGCTAGCTCAATCGATCGTGCATGAAACTCATGCACTCTGATGGTTCAAAGTTTTGAGGAGTGCTTGTAACACTGTCTGAAGCCTATTTGCACTTGCTTCAGCTTCACTATTCTGAAAGTAAGTGGGGGCTGTTTGAGGACGTGACTGCATTTGTAAACAATGTGATGCGGTGCCACCCTGAACTGCTTGACGGAGGCCCCCGAGGGACGGTGTGATGGCGCGGACTCGGAGGGGGCGCTTGGCTCCGGCCCCCTCCCCAAGTCGTGTTCTCCTGGTGTGGCCTGAGATCGCCCCCGACATAGGTGGCCGGCTCCCGGGATCAAGCGGAACTTTTTGCCTTTTGGTAACTCTTCCATTCTTGACCTTGTCCCACAATCCGTTTCACCTAAAGACACGCTGTAGTGGGGCGCCCCTTTAACATTTCAGTTGCCATTCCGCCCGCTTTTGCTACACTGTGCCTCTTCCGCTACTCAGCTGTTTACCGCCCGCTCTTTCGACTACAGCGTCTCGCTCACCATGTAGTTGAGTTGCTCCCGCTCTTGCGGTGCAGCGATAGGCGGCTGCCACAGGACTCTCAAAATGGCGGCCGGCTCTTCAGATTTGGGCGTGGTCCACTAAAATGGCCCTGCGACACCTTGGAACTCGGACGCTTGTCTGCTAGAGCTTGGGCTCCATTCTCGAAAGCGTCCCCTCAGCCTTGAAGATTCTACAAAAGTCTTGGGGGCCCCCGACTCCCGCAGGCTTCTGGTGGGGAGCGGCTAGCATGATTGCTCGTGGAATGGCCACGACGGAGCTACAAAATGGTGGTGCTCTCATGCTAACGCCAGCTTCAGTCTGAAACATCCAGAAACACTGTAGACTACAAATTCGATCAGTTCCGGTAGCGCCCCAACGTGACCCGGTAGAGAAGAACTTGCCCTCCCCTCTTTGACTTATGGTTCTTGTTGCCTGTCCCTTCTGTTGTCATTTAACAGAACTATTTAGCCTGCTGAAAGGGGTTGTGTTCCGACCACTGGTTGGTGGAG
This sequence comes from Lissotriton helveticus, assembly GCF_964261635.1. Lineage (NCBI taxonomy): Eukaryota > Metazoa > Chordata > Amphibia > Caudata > Salamandridae > Lissotriton > Lissotriton helveticus. The sequence continues at coordinate 1,276,520,743 of NC_136069.1, forward strand.
ACATTTTGACTATATTCTGGACCTGCGTTGTCGCGTAATGCGTCATATGACGCGCCGCGTTAGCGCATCCGGAAGTGATCCGGGGCGCGGCGCGCAGCGCGTAACGTAAGCATAACAGGTCATGTGACTTGTTAATAAAACTTTTCATTGGTTCATTTTACTTTTCTTATTCTAATGATGAAAGGCTTGGTCATATGACCTAAAAATTACGCTTTTTATTACTTTGGAACATTATTTTTTCTCAAACATATGTTATAATGTTCCAGGCTAATGTACTTTCCCGGAAAATTTACAACTGTCCTGCAAGTAAAATATATTCCTTTTTCGAGAAAAAGGGCGTTTCTTCGTCCCATGACGGAGCCGTTGAGCAAAAGAGGGTCGGCCTGCTGTCTTAGTCGCCGATACGCCTGAATATGAGATTCTTATCGATCACTTTATGTTGCAGGAGTAGAAAACACAACAGCCCTTGACCATTTATCTTTACTGTGTTCCTGCGTATTATACCTTTTACCCTTCATGTAATTGGACTGCTTTATTTCACTTGCCTTTTACTGATTCTAAAACAGTGACTATTATTAAAAACGTTACCAATGTAAATACTACTACCATGTTTTCTTTTAAAAACCTTTATTGTGAAAATGTCAGTATACAAATACGGGCCTATAACCACGTGGGCCGGCCACGGAGCAAACTGTAATCGTATATGATGAGTAGACATTTACACTGTAGAGGAACGTAACGGGCGGGCCATTAGGTTGCAAGAACTAAGGTGTCTAACAGTTGCGGAATCGGTGGACGTACATTTTATAATTAAAATACGACAGGGCCAGTTACAATAAAATTATCTAGATATACATTTGCGGGCAAGTACCATGGGTGACGTTAATTCGAACTTTCAATAGTACAGTAATCAATAACACATCAGAACTTAATATCAATAGGGATGTCGAAATATTCAATCAATTCTCGTCCCCGCCCGCCATGTGCTTCAAAACTGCATACGTATCTCGTGATATCAAGGTTGTGCAACCAGTACACAACAAGGAGTTACGAGTCCCATTTATTCCGGCGCCATTTTGGGCGAGGACGGGCAGGTCCAGGATATAGTCAAAATGTCTCTACCAACCATCGACTATGATGATGTTCATATGCTGTATTTATTAGAGTAACACTCATCTGTCCACATGAAATTAATTTGCCACAATCTAAACATGTCATTTTAATCTTTCCAAAGTTCTTCTAAATATTTGGGACCGTTTCCCTTGCCTCTGATGCTGTCAGTGCCACTTCTTTGATGAATGTACTGGCAGGTCGGGGGTTCTCCTCCAAATCTCTCTTTTATGCAGCACTATAATTAATCGGTGCCACCTCTCCATATGACGATGCATGGTATAGTTACCATAACTATATTTTTTTTCGGTTCCTCTGGAGAGTACATCGTGGCAGATGAAGCGTGTAACGTACCGGGCATTTACCTTTTTTTGCATGTAGAGGAAAAAAAATTCGAGCGTCCGAGTTCTAAGGTGTCCCAGGGCCATTTTAGTGGACCAGGCCCAAATACAAAGAACAGGCCGCCATTTTGAGAGTCCTGTTGCAGCCGCCTGTCGCTGTAGCATCAACAGCGGCCGAAACTCAGCTGAATGGCAACTGAAACGGTAAAGGGGCGCCCCACTACAGCAGACGAGCCTCCACCTGGGAAGGCCCGTTCACGCCGCCTCCCCCCCCTTCGGGCACCTCACGCCGTTATTCGGAGCAGGATTGTAGGATGGCCACACCAGTGCGGCAACTTGCTAGACACCACCTCGGTGCCAACCGAATCTCAGCGCCTTGTGGTGTCTTCTATTCAGAAAATATTGTTGTGCTGCCTTCGACCTATTCGCCGCAAGTGCGCACGCAACTCAGCTGCATAGCGAGTGAAACACCAAGGGGCGCCCCACTGCAGCCGAGGAACCTTCATCTTGGGGGCGACGCACAGCATCACATTGCTTTCCAATGCAGTCAGATCCTCAAACAACCCCCACTGACTGACGCGAACTCACAGGCCAACGGAGCGCCCCACGCCGACTTTCAGCGCAGCATTGTAGGATGGCCACACGAGTGCGGCAACTTGCTAGACACCACCTCTGTGCCATCCGGATCTTGGCGCGTTGCGCTGCCTTTGGCCCTATTCGCACATCGGTCCGCTACTGACGCCACCTCACAGGCCAACAAGGCGCCCCACGCCGACTTTCAGCATTGTAGGATGGCCACACCAGTGCGGCAACTTGCTAGACACCACCTCGGTGCCATCCGGATCCTGGCGCGTTGCTCTGCCTTTGGCCCTATTCGCACATCGGTCCGCTACTGACGCCACCTCACAGGCCAACGGGGCGCCCCACGCCGACTTTCAGCATTGTAGGATGGCCACACCAGTGCGGCAACTTGCTAGACACCACCTCGGTGCCATCCGGATCTTGGCGCGTTGTGCTGCCTTCGGCCTATTCGCGCATCGGTCCGCTACTGACGCGAACTCACAGGCCAACGGGGCGCCCCACGCCGACTTTCAGCATTGTAGGATGGCCACACCAGTGCGGCAACTTGCTAGACACCACCTCTGTGCCATCCGGATCTTGGCGCGTTGCGCTGCCTTTGACCCTATTCGCACATCGGTCCGCTACTGACGCCACCTCACGTGCCAACGGATTTTCTACGCTTTTTATACCCTATGCCGCATAACAGGTCATGTGACTTGTTTATAAAACTTTTCATTGGTTCATTTTACTTTTGGTTTCCTAATGATGGAAGGCTTGATCATATGACCTAAAAATAACACTTTTCATTGGATGAAAACTTTTTTTTTCCCAAACGATGAAAGCCCCACCTTGTTTCTGGATGTTTCAGACTGAAGCTGGCGTCAGCATGAAAGCACCACCATCTCGTGGCTCCGTCGTGGTCATTCCGCGAGCAATCATGGCAGCCGCTCCCCACCGGAAGCCTGCAGGAGTCGGGGGCCCCCAAGACTTTTGTAGAATCCTCAAGGCTGAGGGGACGCTTTCGAGAATGGGGTCCAAGACCTAGCAGACAAGCGTCCGATTTCCAAGGTGTCCCAGGGCCATTTCAGTGGACCAGGCCCAAAAAGGAAAGAGCCTGCTGCCATTTTGAGAGTCCTGTGGCAGCCGCCTATCGCTGCACCGCAACAGTGGGCGCAACTCAGCTGAATGGCGGATTTTGACACAGTGGACCAAAAGCGGACGGAATGGCAACTGAAATGGTAAAGGGGCGCCCCACTACAGCAGACGAGCCTCCACCTGGGGAGGCCCGTTCACGCCGCCTCACCCCCCCCCCCCGGGGCGCCCCACGCCGTTATTCGGAGGGCTGCAACTTACTGGACATCACCTTGGTGCCATCCACATTTCAGCGCGTTCTGCTGCCTTGGAACTATTCGCACAACAGACCGCTACTGACGACCCACCCCCCGGGACGCCCCACGCCGGATACCCAAATCAGTGCGGCACCCAGGCAACATCACCTGGGTGCCGTCCAGAAATCTGGACGTTGTGCTGCCTTGGGACTATTCGCACAACCGACCGCTACTGACTATTGTTCCTTCTTTTTCCCTAAAAATGTTTAAATGTTTTTACTGTTTTTGTTTTGTTGTATATATTTATAAGTTATTAAAGTTTTAAAATCCTACTACTTTGTTGGAGTGCTATATATTTTTAATGTGACACATAATTGTAAAAACTTTGATGTACAAAGAGTCATCCCTGGAATCTTCCGCTTCAGTCTCGGTCCCCTCCCCAATCACAATACAGGATGGTTTTCAGATAGTAGGAACGCGTGTGGTGTGACGGATCTCATCGGGTGTGGGCCTTGATCTACTATAACTCCTTTGAAGAGGGGTGATTCTTTACAGCTGGGGCCATAAACTACATCTGCAGGGCTAGCTGATAGCCTGGGACCGGCCTGGACAATCGGACACAGAGGAAGAGGAGTGTCAGAGGGTGCGGTAGTGAATAGGGCGAAAGGGAGGTGTCGGGCGGGCACAGGGTGTCATTCTCAGGGAAGAGCAGCGCAGATGGGGGGAGGTTTATTGCCCATGCATAAGACAGAGAGCGGGGGAGACCAGTGCCTGGGGGAGATGCTTGCGAGGGTGGGGAGCCATGCTAAGGATCGACAGCGTGCAGAGAGTGGGTCTGGTCAAGGCATCTAAAATGGCTGCCATGCACGACAAAAGTGTGGCATTTGAAAAAAGGCAAGATGGCGCAGACAATGTTTATCAACACTTCCTGATTTCCTTCGAATCGAACGTTAACAGACGTTATCTCTCCCACACTACCGGTCCCCCTGGGCTTAAACGCCGAGATGGTAGAGACTGCATCCCGTGGAGATAGGCCGAGACGTCACTCAGCAGAAAAAAAAGAAAAAAAAAGTCTATAAACATACAATAAGTTAAAAGTCAATCATTTTTGTTTCCTTGTAGTACGCTCCCCAGTCCGCTTCCCGTTACGCTTTTTTTTTTCTTTGGCCCGCGGGGCCCTTTTAAAACCTCCACATCAAACCTAGGGGGTCAGGGAGGATCTACTATGCCCCCTTATGGTCATTTGCCCCTTCGCTTTGGCCTCCTCTTGTCTCTCGATCCTACCGAGAGACAAGATGGCGGCCGCTACGGACTGTTTGGAATGTTTACAGACACCGGAGAGCCAATCAGCATCGCTTCGCAAAGCTCCGTAACGCGAAAAGTACGCGAAGCGGAGCGCTGCCCGGAGCGCTGTTACAGATATATATCTTTTTTTGAACGTTAATTTCTCAAAATCCACTGGAGCACATATATTGAGACCTAGCAAAGGCACATCGGGCTACCAGTCCCTACAATTTTGCCAAGTTTCGTGCAAATCCATTCAGCCGTTCGATTATTATTATTATTTTTTTTTTTGCCCCGCGGGGCCCTTTTAAAACCTCCACATCAAACCTAGGGGGTCAGGGAGGATCTACTATGCCCCCTTATGGTCATTTGCCCCTTCGCTTTGGCCTCCTCTTGTCTCTCGATCCTACCGAGAGACAAGATGGCGGCCGCTACGGACTGTTTGGAATGTTTACAGACGCCGGAGAACCAATCAGCTTCGCTTCACAAAGCTCCGTAACGCGAAAAGTACGCGAAGCGGAGCGCTGCCCGGAGCGCTGTTACAGATATATATCTTTTTTTAAACGTTAATTTCTCAAAATCCACTGGAGCACATATATTGAGACCTAGCAAAGGCACATCGGGCTACCAGTCCCTACAATTTTGCCAAGTTTCATGCAAATCCATTCAGCCGTTCGATTATTATTATTATTTTTTTTTTTGCCCCGCGGGGCCCTTTTAAAACCTCCACATCAAACCTAGGGGGTCAGGGAGGATCTACTATGCCCCCTTATGGTCATTTGCCCCTTCGCTTTGGCCTCCTCTTGTCTCTCGATCCTACCGAGAGACAAGATGGCGGCCGCTACGGACTGTTTGGAATGTTTACAGACGCCGGAGAACCAATCAGCTTCGCTTCACAAAGCTCCGTAACGCGAAAAGTACGCGAAGCGGAGCGCTGCCCGGAGCGCTGTTACAGATATATATCTTTTTTTAAACGTTAATTTCTCAAAATCCACTGGAGCACATATATTGAGACCTAGCAAAGGCACATCGGGCTACCAGTCCCTACAATTTTGCCAAGTTTCGTGCAAATCCATTCAGCCGTTCGGGCTAAAAGTGAGGCCAACCGCCCTATGGAAATGAACATGGGAAAAACGCGTTTTGGGACCCCCCTTTTTTCTCGGCCCCCCTTGACGAACCCCCCCACATTTTCAGGGGCTGCTCAGAAACAAAATGTTCCATTTTCCTGAAAATTTCAGCCAATTCCGTCCACAAACGCCAAAGTTATTAGACATAGAATTTTCAAAAATCCCATAGAGAAAAAATCCTAACTATATATACCTACTGGCGACCGCCAGTAGGTAATATATATATATATATATATATATATATATATATATATATATATATATATATATATATATACATATATACATATATATATATATATATATATATATATATATATATATATATATATTCACTGAAAAAACCATAGGTTATAGACCATATATAGTTAGGAATTAGCATTTAAAAAACCTTATTTTACTCACACAAAACCATTGAAATTCCATATATAGTTAGTTGCACTAACTATATATCGCGCACCCGCAATCCACTGCTGATCATGTCACATATTACATCATTCATGACATGGTCAGTGACATCACTGATGACATCACTGATGACATCTCAAATGACATCACTGATGACATCACTGATGACAACATCCAGTGACTGTATGTTTCTGTAAAGTTAAAATATGTCTTACATATTGAAGAATGAGTGGATGTATAAGTGTCTGGATGAAGGATTTAGTAGGTGCGTGACTGACTGTATGAGTGAGTGATTAAATGTGTCTCACTGAATGCATGGGTTAGTGACTAAACTGTCTTAATTTGTGCATCATTATGTCTGTTGTTCTGTAAACTGCTGCATGTGTTGATCATTAGCTATATGAGAGGCTATATGTGTTATTAATTGGTTGCCCAAGTATTTATATGGGAGATTGAGTTTGTGTGGGGGTGGCTGGTAGGTGTGTGACTCTATGCATAGATGTGTGAGCAGTTTATTCACTAGGTGTATGAGTTCAAGAGTGCATGTGGAAACAGCTACATAGGCAGTTGACTGTGTGCATGAGTGAATGGATATCTCAATGCTACATGTCATAGTAAGTACATATGTAAAACACAGTACATGTGAGAGTTGGCATATATAAATAACTGTGCATGAGAGCCACTGAATGAGTGAGTGGTTGTATCGATCATTGTGAACTTGTATCAGGGATTGTATAAGAGAGTAAATATGTGTTAGTATATGTTTCAATAAGTAAGGTGTGTTTAACTGTATAGTTGAAGAAATGGAGGTGAGATTGTTTCTTTGCATGACTGACTGGGTGTGTGAGTAACTCCATGGATGAGTGGCAGTGTGTGAGTGTCTGTATACACTGAGTGTATCTAAGGTTATATTAGAGTCTGAAGAGGTTTATCGTATTAGCACAAGAATGATGTCATTTGAGATGTCATCAGTGATGTCACTGACCATGTCATGAATGATGTAATATGTGACATGATCAGCAGTGGATTGCGGGTGCGCGATATATAGTTAGTGCAACTAACTATATATGGAATTTCAATGGTTTTGTGTGAGTAAAATAAGGTTTTTTAAATGCTAATTCCTAACTATATATGGTCTATAACCTATGGTTTTTTCAGTGAATTTTCAAGGTTTTGTAAATGCAAATTCCTAACTATATATGGTCTATAACCTATGGTTTTTTCAGTGAATTTCATTGGTTTTTTAACAGCTAATATCTGTAGCTGTAAAATGTATTCTTCTTTAAATCCAAAAATATATTTTATATGTTTATTAATAACTTTTTTTTTAAATATTTTTTTTTCTTCGTTCCCGCTTCGCGAATCGGGAAGCTTCCCGTTAGCTGACCTTGATGCCGCGAAATAGACCACGAGCCGGTAAACGTTTCTTTACCGCAACTGCCGCGTTAGAAAACAACATCGTGACGCCTCCCGTCCGCATGACGTTTCGCGTTGTCGCGTGATACGTCATATGACGTGCTACGTTAGCGAACTCGTACGCTTACCGAGTCGCAAAGCACAGGTTTCTGGAAGCAAACCGGGAGGCCCTGCAAAGCGCGTAACATACACACAGCAGGTCATGTGACTTGGTAATAACACTTTTCATTGGTTCATTTCACTTTCGGTTTCCTAATGATGTAAGACTAGGTCATATGATCTAAAATGAACACTTTTCATTGGTTGAGAACTATTTTTTTTCCCAAATGGTGAAAATCCCTCCTTCTTTCCTCACTCTGACTTTCATCATTGTGAGAGAAAGACCCTTTGTTACCAGTGAGCAATGGCTTCTTTACTAGCTTCAGCTGGTGCTTCCCCACCACCTCCACCACATCCAAGGAAGAGTGGACCACCTGCTAAAGTTATAATTCAGCAAGAAGACGAAGAAGAGGAACAGGACGACCTAGATAATCTCCCTATTATGGCCAGAAGATCTGTTGTACCGGAAGTAACGGGACCAGAGGGCAGGGAGATGGTGCCAAATATACAAACGAGATTTCGTGAAGTAAAACAAGTCTGCCTACATTGCAGTGGATTCATTTGCTACGCAGAAAGTAGCATCACTCTGATCAACAGAGCTATTGACAATCATGCTCATGTTTGTCCGAAACTCCCCAAACAATAAATTCTTTTTTTTTGTTTTCTTGCTCCTGTTGAGCCCTTTACAATGAATCGTTTTCGTTGCCCCCTCCGAAAAAAAAACAAAAAAATTATAAAACTGTTCAGAAAAATTCAAAAAAAGTAAAAAAATGTTCAGAAAAATAATAAAAAAAATATAAAACAACAAAAACAATTTAAAAAAAAGTTCTTTTCAGAACTACCTCCCCGTTATTAAAAAATTGGTACAATATTTGCAACTGTGCCAACCTCTATTTCTCTTAGTTCGCTTCCCAGTTCGCTCCCCGGTACGCGAACCGGAAGCGAACCCAAAAATTTAAAAAAAAAAAAAGAACAGTAAGTATAAGGGAAGGAAACAGACACTTATGTTAAAAGAAAGACAGCTATAAGGGAGTAAACTAGAGATACTATTACCCGTAATCCACTGCTGATGATGTCACATATTACATCATTCATGACATGCTCAGTGACATCATCAGCAGAGGATTGCGGGTAACAGTATCCCTAGTTTATTCCCTATAGCTGTGTTTCTTTTAACATAACTGTCTGTTTCCTTCCCTTATACTTACTGTTCTTTTTAAAAAAAATTTTTTAGATCAGTCAGAAACAGTGAAAGTAATGAAATATAAAAGACTACGTAGAATATGAGGACTGTATGCAACAACTTTGACACTTACAGAAGCCTCACCTTCTCCATGCCTCCTACACAGTTCTACATGTACATCATAAATGCAAACAGAACAGAATTAATTATACATGTTAAATGGTTTATTTTTGCTGTTCTCAGAATGTATCAAATTTCACTAAAACAGTGACTTGAAGGTATTCATCATATAACAGCGGGGAAAAAAAAACACAATCAAAATGATTGTGTTTAAAAAACCCATACAACATTAGAAATCAGAATTCAGAACTCCTTAAAGTTAACTTACTTTCCATGACGGCCAAGGATGTCCTATGAACAGCTTACACTCTGTTGTGCTGTTATTACTTTCAACCCGCCACTTTCTGAAAGAAAACCTCCATCGTTTTCAAAAACATGTTACATACAATAAATGACTTCTTGCTCTCTACCACAAGATTCCACAAGGCCAAATCTTGTCAGAGCCATGTATAACTCTTGGATTTCTTGTTAGCCAATCCCGTCTTTTCGCATTTCCACAACTTTCAGAATTAAAATGTTGAAGATCATTTACACAATCCTGGACTAGTAATATCTTCCCCTTCTTCCTCAATCATGTTCTACATTTCCTATCACACTGATACTGCTTACTATGAAGCAGACTTACACTACCTTTATGACTAGTACAATTATTTAATTCTCTACATCACTTTTAATCACAAAGCAATGTAAAACAGTAGACAGCATTGCAGACTTACATTCCCTCTACTCCATGTTTTGATTGGCTGCTTCAATTAGCTTATAAAAAGAAACAGTTTTTCTGAACTCATTCAAAGTGCACGTATTTCTCCATAAAGTCCAGTGTTATGGTAAGAAGTTATGTCTCTGTACTACACTTATCCTCAAGGCCAAATCGTGTAGGAGCCATGAGAACTTCTTGAAATTCCTCAGAGCACATCCCGAGATTCTTTCCCTAAAATTTTGGTTTTAAAAACACCAGGTAAGAGTTTTTAAGGTCAAACGGCAATTTTTTTTTGAAAATTAAAACAGAATCATTGCAGAATGACCAGCCATTTCTACACTTTAAATAAGCTGTATAATGTCCTGATGTTATTGAAGGACCATCATGATATATAATTGCTACAGTTACAAAAGTCCTTCCTGATATTGACAACTGTGAAGCCACAACATTTTTTATTAAAGTTGTCAATTTTGTTCCATCAGGCCTACATCGTTGGAACATTAAAATGACATACTGGCCATATGTTCGTATAAATAATGTGGACATCATTTCAGATTTACATTGGCTACACTCCATGTTGTGATCAGCTGCTTTTACTAGCTTATTAAAAGAGACTGATTTACTGTCTGGCAAAGTTAAATATATAAATCTTTCTGAGTCTACACTAGTAGTACTTGATACCCTACAGTTCTCGCAGTCATGCTGCCATTGATAAGAAAGCCCAAACAGGTGATCTACATCTACACCTTCATCATGCAATACATCAAGCATGTACATTAAAAACTCCTGACAATCTTGCTGACTATTTTGAGAGAATTGTGTTTGGCCTGAACATCTGTCTAACAGATTTCGAATTTCAGACACACTTTCTATGTTTGTTCTATCAGTGCTACATTTCTCTAACACAGAATTTAACAAACTGCAAAATCTTTGATCAGAATTGACCACAATCTCTTCTTTTACATTTTCTAGAGAAAACAAAACATTAACTACTACATTAGCATAGCAGTTGACACCAGAACTGTTTTCAAATTGAAAACCAACAACATCTTCAACAGAATCCTTTTTGTTTCTGCTTGTAATTTCAGGTTCATCGACTTTTCGTCTTTTTGCTACAACCTCCCCAGTATTGGTCACATTTCTTCGTTTCCGGCCTACCACACGTTTCTCAAACAAAGGATACTGAGGCAAATGTGGCGCATACTCTCTTCTCAACCTATTGTATTCCTTAACACAATCTAGATCCGCACAAATGTTTGTGACATCACACTCAATCAAGTACAATCCCGATAAAGTCCTAACTCGTGACAATGCCACATATGCCATACCCTCCTTGAACACAGAACTGCCAATATTCACCAATGCACAGTCTACACTTAAACCTTGCGATTTATGAATTGTCACCGCATATGCCAAGCAAACAGGAAACTGCTTACGGCGAACATATAAGTCTTTTACAAGCAAAAATCTAGCAGAACAACGAGCAATTAGCTGTACTTCCTCAATGCCATCAAATTTAATTTTTAAAAATTCAATTCCATCTCTATTTCTGTATTTCACAAAATCAACAACATTACCCATTGATCCATTTACCAGACCTCTTTCAACATGTAAATTCCTTCTTAAAATTATACGGCAGTTCAAGCACACATTCAGAGTCTTTTCAAAACCCGCAGTTTTAGATATACTCATCTCTAATGAATCCAATTTTGTTTTCAGATTCTCAGACAAAATAATTGTTGATCCCATATGCTCTACTCTGTCAATAGCTTCCAATTTCACAATCTCTTGCTTTTCTAAATGCAACATTTTGTTGTTGAATTTGGCACATTCTGCAAGAGTTGGCATCAAACATATTCCAGATTTTTTCTCAGTAACTTTCTGAAAAATATTCTCAGGCACAACATCTTCGACTGGATATAAATTTGTCAGTAATCGTGCATGTAAAGCTTCTTTCCCATGCTCGGTCACTTTTCCAATTCTAACATCTTGTAGAATAGTCTTGTAAACTTCATCCTTTGCCTGACGCATATTTTCATGCAGTTCAGCATAATTGAAGTTTAACCATATATTGACGTTGCCAATACTCCCTAAGCACTTCCTGGTATCTTCATGCGTGAGCATTTTGAACACAGGTTGCCCTTTCACTGGTGTCAGCTGCAGAAGATCTCCGAAAACAATGATGTGTTTGCCACCAAATAACACATCATACTCTGTTTTGAGAACTTCTTGCATTCTCAAATGCACAAAGGCAAGCATGACATTAGAAACCATGCTTACTTCGTCAATGATAAGAAGTTTCATTTTCCTCAAGACTCTTGAAACTTCAAAACAAGCATCTCCAGATAGCTTGTGATATTCTAATTTGTTGTCATGCTCCACTGGCAGCATCAGTAAACGATGTAAAGTAATCCCTTTAATGTTATGTGCTGCCAGTCCAGTTGGAGTGGTGACAACACAAGACAGCGATGACTCTGTCCTTTCCTGCAAATAACATGAAATTGCTTTAATAAGGAAACTTTTTCCAGTTCCCGCCTCTCCACTCACGTACAGTCGGACAGGCTTCAACGACGTACATGAGCACTCTTTCTTGTCATGACTTAATCCATGATCAATTTGCATGGTAAGTTCGTCATATATTTTCCTCTGCTCAACGTTGAGTTGTCTTTCCAACTCTTCTAAGTTAACCGCATCCTCCTGAGCATGTGCCATGGCTCTTTCCACTTCATTCATAGCAGTGGCAGCTTCATTTTCGATAAGAGGTCCTCCTAGTGGATCCTGACTCAATGAAGCAGAACTCTGACTGTCCTGAGAACTGTCTCTGGCAATCTCGGCTGCAATCGTTGCTTCCTGCTCAATTTCCACATTCAACATTTCTACATATTTGGGAAAAGCAGGACATTCTATGGTCTCCTTGGCAGCATTGAATGAGTCTTCGTAACAAAGGAAATCTCCAAGCAGTTCCTCTTCTGCACGCCAAGGCTTAAAAAGTTGCAAAAGTGCTAAATAGAAAAACTCCTTTTTTTCAGGAGATTCGCCACTCAATTTTCGATGGTTTATCAAGTGGCATTTTCTTTGCTTGACCAGACATCCCTCACTTCCTATTACAGCATACACTCCTTTCTCAGTATCTTCTTTGATGTTCCTCTTGAATATGTAATTTTGCAGAACCTCATACAGACAAACATTCTCGAGGTGACTGCTTCGATTTGGATAATATGTATCCAACATGTTGCTCTTCAAAATGTCGGTACTGTTTGACTCCTTTTCCGCCAAATACTCAATTTCCCGCACAGGTTTCAGAACTCGATTACGCGTTGCAGCAAGACCAACACTCGCCCAAACGATACTCCTGGACTTGGCATAGAGACTTGCTGAAGACAACCGGTCAGAACATTCGTAAGCTCCGATTTCTCGATGCGACAACATCTTCAGACTGAAACTGTACAACTTCTTGCTGAGGCTCTTTTCATGGGAAATGTCCTCCCACATATCCTTCAATTCTGTCTTCTCTTTTTTGGTGATGTAAGATGTCACATACCGAGCCACAGCCATACAGTTATCAGCCACAAACTGTATATCCATGTTAGCATTCCACATGGACAAAATCACCGGGTTGTAGTCGTTAATGTACTTAGACTCTTCGTTCCTCTTCAAATTGTATGTGTTTTTAGGTGATTTCTTCATCACATTATGTCGCAGCGAAGACATCAAACTGTTCACTCTTCCTTTAGAAATCACCGATCGTGGAAAGCCGAAACGACATTTGGTGTAGAACTTGTCTTTGTTCCGGAATTTACGACGACAGTACTTTCCACATCGATGGCTTTGGAAACGTAGAACTTTTTCTCGTAGGCTTTTTTTCTCCTTTGCGTTTGGAACAGCACACGTAGAATACTGTTCTATGAAACTCATCACTGAGTCTTCTGCATCCGTTCCAAATTTAGGTGCATCCTTGATCCACAGCAACATATGTATATGAGGAGCACCTCTTGCTTGGTACTCCTTCCTCCAGAAGAAATCCAACACCTCTCCAAGAGGTGGATTCTTCTTATTCATGATGAAAGACATCATACCTTCAAATCTATGATTGAAGTACCTACATACATTGACTGGATCCAAAGAGCACAGTTCTCCGGGTGTCTTGAATTCGATGTTTTCTACGTTAGCATTTGCCTCTCGTAGAAATTCAAGTAAGTCTTCCCAGCCATACTCAGCACAGCTCAAAGTGAGGAACCATGTGGGAGTTCCTAAGTTCCTTAGCATACATTTTAAATCACCATGACGACGGTACCAGTACTCATTAGTACCACGCTGACACGCCATGAGATTAATCAGGTGAGAATCCAAAATACTGTCTTGGACATTGACTTTATCCATAAAGTCACTTGCCGAGATGTTTTGCATGTGTATACCACTTTTCAAGATGTGGTTCACTGCATATGACAGTCCAGACAGATCGCTTTCAAACAGGAGATGAAACAAATAAGGAATGCATTGTCGAAACCTAGGATCTCCTGCATACAATCGCAAAGTCCGGTATTCAGAAGCAGGAATTTGATGAGGTCGCTCATCATATCTTCCTCCCTGACCTGTTGGAAAAAGCTGTGGGAAACACCGAGCTTCCAAACTTTCCTCCCAAACACTAATGGGACTCCCTTTCGCTTGTTTCATTTGAAACAACTCAATAGCATTCCCCATGACTTCCTTGGAATGCAAAGGATGAACACTATAATGTTCATATATTTCTTCACTAGTACAGGGTTCTACTTTCTCAATTTGACCAGCACACAAATCGCTATCCTCTTCCTCACTTACTTCCTCTTCTGCAACATATACATTTTTATAGTACTTATTATATTTTTTCAAATACAATGTTGCCCTTTTGACTTTCCTAACATCTACTAAATCTTGCCATATTTTCTTATTCTTTGTCGGAACCCCATTAACTAAGATAACAAGAGGTTCCTCTTCCACTTTTTCTACTCCAATTGTGTTAATGTTTTTCTTCAAATCTAGAGGCAAATAAACAACTCTTCCCTTTAATCCTCTCTGTAAATCTGATGGAGGCAATTTCCCTGTCTTTGGCTCCATTCTTACAATAGCCTGAAAGGGATGGATACTTTGAATCAAAATAGATTCATAAGTATTTAAATCCTTCAATTCAGAAGGAATCTCAACCAATTCCAGATTATTATGAACTGCTCTAGCAGGCATCTGGTTTTGATTTAATTTGTTACAACAATAAGTACACACACGTTGATCCAATCCCAAATCAAAACAATTTTCTACCATCAAGTATGTTGTAAAATCCTTCCATTCACTATTATTTTCCCTTTCACTTTTTCCATATAAATCCACTAACTTAGTCTGATTCTTATAATAAGTGCGTCGACAACACACACAAGTGAAATTTGGCCTCTCACTTGATTTCACCTCAAACGTCGCAATTTCCCTCTGGAAATTATCTGTACTGGAAACCTGTACACTATCTTCCACATTACTCTCTTCTTCTTGGTCAATTTCAACATTCTCCTCTTTACTTCCAAAGTAACAAAACTCAATTTCTTCACATATATTCTTCATATCTATTTCAGAACCATGCAAAAGAGCAGCGCATAATTGTTTAAGCATAATTGCTGGACTCTTAGCATAATACAACATTCTAACTAATTTCCTCACTTTATTATGATGCACTGCTAGCATCCTGAAATGATCAAAAACACTCTGGCATACTCTCCTGGAAAGACAAGCCAGTGAATGACCATGCAAACCTATCACTTCTCTCACTCTGCAAGGATCTAATTCTTGCAACAACTTCATTTTCTGCTTCAAACTGTTCTTACTAAATGACCGTATAAAATCACAAAGCAAATTGATGGAATCCTGTCGTACACTGCAAATACTACTACACTTCCAGGTGTACACAGGACCCTTAGGACGTCTCCCTAAAACCTCATTACCTAACACCTCTTCTATCTCTGTTGTCACAAGTTTTTCTTTTTCAACTGGACAACCATCTTTCACTTCATAAGCTCGACCACTGGTGTCAACTGCATGCACCAAATCATTATCCTGGAAATAACTCTCCTCATTAAAAAATGCCTCAGAGCTGGAACTATGCATCCATTCTCCAGAAAAAACTTCACAAAAATTACTACGATTAACTATTCTCTTCCATCTACTATTTCTTTTGAAATCATAAATTACCTTGTTTAGCTTCCGAATTCTATTGATTGTCAAAATAAATAACTTACGTTTAATTTCAAATGCCTGATCAATAACTTTCTCAACAATTTTTTTTCTCTTATAAAAAACCACTTTCTGCTGACCTTTCTTAATATTTTTTAACAAATTCCCAATTATCCTGTTGCGGAACATTCGTTTACGAATATCCCTAAACTCTTGTTTCCTTCTACTTTCATGCATAGAGTTATCTCTTACTCTAGCAGTAACATTTCTCATTGGCCTTTCCTTACCATTTGAATTCTGTCTCCTTTTCTGGAGTGAAACATTTTCTGTAGTAATATTTTTTTTACTACACATATTTCTTATGACTGTTTTTCGACTCTTACCCGGTGCTTTCTTGGTGACTTGACAAATCTTTTTGTTAGAGGACTGCTGCATTCTTCCATGGTCCTGCTGTCTTTGACGTTTTGCAGCCTTTCTTACTCTTTCTTTGCTAGGCATCCTAAAATCTTGAAATAATCTGCAGTTGAATCTGTGGTAAAATATAATAAAAAATGTTATTAACCACTATTACCCAACAGTAAATTAATAACAGTCATCAAAAACTTAACACACTACTTAAGTATATAATATACTGAAGCCTATCTCCAATTTTTCACTGAACAGGACTCATCTCTTCTTAACCTTGGATAAACCTCACCTACTCTGTGTCCCCTGCACATAATTAAATGTAAAGGGGCAGATTTATATTAACTAGCACATCCCCAGGGATGCACCAGTTAACGTGCACCGCTGCTCTGCCACCCACGGTGTGCCGCATTTACAATCAGATAGGACAAAGCTACATCAAAACCCTGCGCCTGCTTGAAGCAGGCATAGATCTTGACGCAGGTAGGCTGAAAGCTAAAGCAACAACTAAGTATCGTGTGCAGAAGTTACAAAAAAGGAAAAATGGCGTTTAAACCAGTAATGAGCCCATGCTAACGTAACACAGTGTAAAAATATCCAGGATCTACATCAGTTTGGGGTTCACGAACCTGGCAGGTACAAGGCACTGAGGCTTTCCACCGTGCATGTCTCATCCCAAATCATATGTTGTTTGTGAATGAAACAATTTCCCAGACCAAATGCTTTGGATTGGCTACTTCTAAAAAATTAAACACCCCTACTATCCCGGAGTTAGAGGAATATGATGGTTGGAGTAATTTTACTCGTTGTCCATTAAAGATTTACAGGCCCTACTCCGTAATTCTTCCTTTAACATTTCCAGTATAAATCCAAAAGGTTCACTGCTTTGGCAACGTGCCTTATCCACGGTTTAATAACGCTGCCTTTTGCTTTATATAAGTTTTCAAATTGTATGAAATATATACCAATAGGTCGTTATTAACCTTTAGGTAGTGGTTTTCTTCATGAGGTCTGGTCGCTTCCATACACATACAGATTTTCAAAGATGATCAAGACCTTTATCTGAATGGAGAGGAATGCACTGAGACGCCAGATCATTCACTAATGTGTAGGCACATACAGTTACACGGTTCATGCAACAAACACCGACCAAATATGGCTTGCGTGTTGCAAGGCACGCCAGTTCCTGCTATCATCCCCACGTTCAAGTTCTTGGAAAATGGTAGTTATTTGATGCTCAATAATGAAGATTGTTCTGGGTTAATTAAAAGTATTCATTTTATCGTAACAGTAAATGAACGGGTTATTTGCTGCAGAAATGTTCTATTTCCTCCCACACATGAACATAGGGAGTTTTCAATCTGGCCACAAATACCAACCTTGGGAGCACATTTCAACAGCATGGCAAGAATAAGAGCTCTTTTGTCTCAGAGAGAGGTGGCCTTGAGTTCGGCCCGTGAAACTTTCGTGCTTCACATAGCGAACACCCGTACAGAGGTGCAGACCCTTTTAAATACAGATTCGACTTTGCATTTCAGCAAGATTACCCATTCATTTCCATGCAGCAGGAGGCCCATAGGAATGAAGGTGCAATTTGCGATTAGCAATTACCTCATCGCAAATTACGAATTTTTCCGACGGTGCAGGGGTGTCTCAAGAACACCCTGCTGCACCCCTGAAAAAAAAATTTGGGGTCATATGGCGCACATAAATTTTGAAAACATTCCTTTACCTCAAAAACGATTTTCAACTCATAATTTGAAAACACTGCACATGGGGAAATGACTTAAAATGTCCTTAAGACACATAAAAGCATTTTTTGATTGCCTTTGCAGCATGTTTCAGTCACCTTTAACATGCCTATGTAACGGAAACATTCAAAGTCTAAATTTGCCATGCACAGGTGGGAGCATATTTACAAGCAATTTGCTCCACACACAAACTTCTTACATTGAAATGGGAAAAATAACATCAGAGACTCTCAATTACCTTATAAAGAAGCAGACACCATTATGTCCTTCTCATCAATATTAAAACCATTGCTTTTTCTCAAAAACGATTTACAAGTCATAATTTGAAAACACTCCACAGCTCCTATGCACATAAAAGCCCTGTCAGTACTAATACTTCACATTTTCTCCAATTACAATTTCTCAAAGAAACAAAATCTATTTGTGAAACACTTGAGACAAAGCAACATTTGAAAAACACAACTTTCTTCATAATTTTCTCCTTAAAGCACACTATTTTCTATCTAAATTAAAGAAATTTTTTCTCACCTTAGCAAATACTTTGAGTTTCAAAACAGTCTCAGAAACACACCAATTTGTCTTCAGCAGAGCAAAAGGTATGCACTCCAGAGTCTGCAGCTATCAAAAGCACAGAAATGCTGTAATTCCTCACACAGATCTCTCATGTCACCCAATCAAAACTCTTCCCTCACTTTTTTTCAAAGCAAAACCCTTCCCCCCTCTGCCCCCTCTCTGCTTTTTCTGCATAGCAACCACCTCTTGCAAGACCTCTCACACAACAATGTTGCAATTGAACTCTGAACTCTCAGTGCACCTGCATATCCAAAGCATTCTTTCATTTAATGATTTTTTCTTCGCCACTCAAAATACATCTTTCAACGAACTCATCCATGCACACTAACTTTCTGTTTTCAGCAATCAAAATCCACCAATCACTCTTACTGCTTCATTAACACAGAAACTCCTCAGTTTTTTTCATTTTACACTCTCATTTTTTCAACTGCCATTTCATTGCCACACTTCATCTGACTGCAGGAGAACCTTCTCTCGCCATGTTTTCTGTCTGGATTGTTGGACATAGCTACATCTATTGGGCTCAAAGGTACGCTGAAAACAGGAATTTACCTAACCTCAATTTACAAGATGTGGAAATTAAGTGGTTTGGCCACAGAGGATTAAAATGTCACCAATTGATACCATTGGTGAAAACCTTTATGCATTTGCCAAAACCTGACCTGTTAATTGTGCACTGTGGAGGTAATGATTTGGGCACTTTGACTGGGGTAGGTCTGGAAATGCTTTTAAAGGACACCTTTGAGCAATTGATGGCACTTTTTCCTCAGACTGCCTTGGTATATTCAAATATATGCCAAAGACAGAAATGGAGGTGGTCGAACAAATTTTGTCCACAAATTGAGAAATCGAGGAAGCATGTAAACAAATCTGTTTCAGCTTACATGAGAGACCATGGAATGGGCTCCCTGTACAACAATAACTTGCGTTACTACATGCAAGATATCTACAGAGCAGATGGAGTTCACTTCTCAGATGAGGGCAACAGAGTTTTCACTCTGAATTTAAGACTGTGCATTGGTACCTACTTATAAGTACCTAAATGTACCATAAACCCAAAAGCTCTTCTCAGAGCTACCCTACATCTGATCACTCACAATTATTATTTTACTCTAACTTTTTTCACTAATTTTCAAGAAAGTACGCTCCCCAGACCGCTTCCCGGTTCGCGAACCGGGCGCACTCCACGCAAAAAAACTAAAAAAACAGTATATTTTTTTTTTGCCCTGCGAGACCCTTTCAAAGCCTCCACATCAAACCTAGGGGGTCAGGGAGGATCTACTATGCCCCCTTATGGTCATTTGCCCCTTCGCTTTGGCCTCCTCTTGTCTCTCGATCCTACCGAGAGACAAGATGGCGGCCGCTACGGACTGTTTGGAATGTTTACAGACGCCGAAAAACCAATCAGCTTCGCAAACCTCCGTAACGCGAAAAGTACGAGAAGCGGAGCGCTGTTACAGATATATATCTTTTTTTGAACGTTAATTTCTCAAAATCCACTAGAGCACATATATTGAGACCTAGCAAAGGCACATCGGGCTACCAGTCCCTACAATTTTGCCAAGTTTCGTGCAAATCCATTCAGCCGTTCGATTATTATTATTATTATTTTTTTTGCCCCGCGGTGCCCTTTTAAAACCTCCACATCAAACCTAGGGGGTGAGCGACAATGTACTATGCCCCCTTATGGTCATTTGCCCCTTCGCTTCGGCCTCCTCTTGTCTCTTGATCCTACCGAGAGACAAGATGGCGGCCGCTACGGACTGTTTGGAATGTTTACAGACGCCGGAGAGCCAATCAGCTTCACTTCGCAAAGCTCCGTAACGCGAAAAGTACGCGAAGCGGTGCGCTGTTACAGATATATATCTTTTTTTGAACGTTAATTTCTCAAAATCCACTGGAGCACATATATTGAGATCTAGCAAAGGCACATCGGGCTACCAGTCCCTACAATTTTGCCAACTTTCGTGCAAATCCATTCAGCTGTTCGATTATTATTATTTTTATTTTTTTTTGCCCCGCGGGGCCCTTTTAAAACCTCCACATCAAACCTAGGGGGTGAGCGACAATGTACTATGCCCCCTTATGGTCATTTGCCCCTTCGCTTCGGCCTCCTCTTGTCTCTCGATCCTACCGAGAGACAAGATGGCGGCCGCTACGGACTGTTTGGAATGTTGACAGACGCCGGAGAACCAATCAGCTTCGCTTCACAAAGCTCCGTTGCGCGAAAAGTCCGCGAACCAGAGCGCTGCCCGGTCCGCTGTTACAGATATATATATTTTTTTAAACGTTAATTTCTCAAAATCCACTGGAGCACATATATTGAGACCTACAAAAGGCACATCGGGCTACCAGTCCCTACAATTTTGCCAAGTTTCGTGCAAATCCATTCAGCCGTTCGGGCTAAAAGTGAGGCCAACCGCCCTATGGAAAACTCAATGTTAAAAACACGTTTTGGGACCCCCCTTTTTTCTCAGCCCCCCCTTGACGAAACCCCCCAAATTTCCAGGGGCTGCTCAGAAACAAAATGTGCCATTTTCCTGAAAATTTCAGCCAATTCCGTCCACAAACGCCAAAGTTATTAGACATAGAATTTTCAAAAAACCCATAGAGAAAAAATCCTAACTATATATACCTACTGGCGACCGCCAGTAGGTAATATATATATATATATATATATTAATATTATTGCACTTTTTCAACATTCTGGGCTTGATCCACAATGGACCATAACTGAATGGGTATTTTATGCAACTCTCAGAAATCTCCCTAAGTCTTAATGCCTGGCATTAATGCATTTATGAGTGTGGATTTCTCCTTTATGAGTGCAGAGAAATCCATACTTATAAATCCTACTGAAGGAGTGAGAAGTGGGCATCGTAAGGCATGGTTGTCCTTAGAATTGTGTGCGAATGTATATTTCTGAGGTTTCCTAAACTGTGATCCAACCACTTTGCAGCCTGGAAATTGTTGGAGATTTAGTCTAGCAATGTTCTGTGTGTGAAAGGGACTCAACCACTCCCACATTTGTTGGGGATGCTGGTGCTGGGCAAGGGTTTTTTCAATGGGGAAAAGTGTTTTCCCCACTTAGAAAAAGAAGAAAAAAAAATTCTGGTGGAGCTCCATTCCCACTTTTTGGATTTTGGACTCCATTTAGGGGGAACATGAGTCCTAGGAAAAAGTCACAAGACATTTCCAGAAGAACACCTGGAAACTTGCACATGGTGCAGCTTTCTACATGTACTTTTAGGAATCTTTCTGAATTCCAAACTGTTACAAATTTGCACACACGTGTGAACAGAAATCTATGAGGGCAGACAATGTTTTTTTGTGAAATGGTAATTTTGTGTCTGCGGTTTCTGTCAATAAAGTCTTTGGGGCTTGTAACCAAGTGTGTGTGGTATGGTCACTGCAATCATAATGGTAGAATTTAAAAAAAGCAGTTTCTAGTGCTATATTTTTCATCTAGGTATGTGGATCTCTAGCACCTCAAAATGCCTTAGAGGGAAGTCCCCAGAAAGGAACATGCCCATCACTACCTAGAATCCTAGAAAGAGGTGTACGACTCCATGTAATTCAACAATCCGAGGGAAAAAAGAGCTGTGTTGATAAGCTATATGTTGGTGGGACATCAAGGACAGCTGTTGTTATGGGTGTCTTTTTCCCCCTTGTCTGATTCAGAGCTTTGACAATTGCAGGAACTCACACTAGTGCAACTCATATTGAATGGAGTCTTGAAGATAGCCTGACAGGGTGCTAAGAAGAGAAGGACGTATTATAGGAAGGTTTTGGATTTGGAGGAGGAAATCCGTTTGTGGGAAGCTAAAATACTGAGGCAGGGGAGCCACACAACAAATGAGGAGGCAATGAATAAGCTGTTTGAATTGAAGTTGGAACTAACAACAGTGTTGTCACAGAGGGCTGAGGCAAAATGGGAAGTCAGTCAGTTGACCCACTTGTCTTATGGAGAAGAGTGCAGTAAGCTTTTAGCATGGAAAGCAAAAAGGGATCAAGTACGGAATCAAATTAAAGACGTTAAAAAGGTAGATTCTGGTGTCATTGTAACTGACAGTAAGGGAATAGCGGAAGCTTTTCATGAGTTTTTTCTGAAAGTATACAGGGAAGATATCTGCCCAAGGTTTTCGGAGATTGAGGGGTGGCTGCAATATATGGAACCACTCTCAAGTGACCTAGTGGGGGTGTTAAATAACGAAATATCCCAAGCAGAAGTGGTAAGGGTCATTAGAGAGAGTAAGAGGGGAAAGGCCCCAGGGCCGGACGGGCTTCCGGGCGAAGTATATAAAGTGCTGATAGAGGTAATGGCTCCTATACTGTGTCAACTGTTCAATAAAATATTTATTGGTGAGGCTGCTTTGCCCGGCTCTTGGAATGAGGCAACAATTTCTCTAATACCTAAGCCAGGAAAGTCCCCTAGATACATGGATTCATATAGACCTATATCGCTATTGTAGTGCGATTATACATTTTTCTCAAAAATAATGGCAGATAGACTAAGTAGGGTCATCCCAAAGTTGATTCATCAAGACCAAAAAGGTTTTATTAAGGGGCGGTTTTTGAATGTGCTAACTTTTTCTCTTATAGGCATCACAGATATGGCCTCTGCGCATAAATTCCCCTTGATCGCTCTTGACGCCTCCAAGGATCTTGACCGGGTAAACTGGGCTTTTCTTAAGGCACTCTTGCAACATCTTAAGCTAGGAAAAAATTTCACTGAGTCTCTCCTGTCTCTTTATCATTACCGGACCTCTCAAGTTTTTGTTAACGGGATATTAACCCAGTCTGTTAAAATAATGCGTGGGACAAGACAAGGGTGTCCTCTGTTGTTTAATTTATATATAGAACAACTAGCCAGTAGAATTAGGAATTCATATAGGATACCGCCATTTGTGGTTGGGGACTGGTAAAAAAAAATAGGCCTCTATGCGGATGATATAATTATATATTCTTCTAACCTGCAAAGGTCATTGGTCATTGGAGGGTCTCGTAGAAGAATTTGGGGCTGTCTCAGGTTACGAGATAAATCAGGATAAAACCGAGATTATGACTTGGAACTTAAACATAGAAGGGATAGCTAGCAAGACAGAAATGAGATACTTGGGGGTCAGGATCACCCATAATATTGGGGAGCTTGCTAAAGTGAATTTCTTCAAAGTAAAAAAAGAAGTTTCGGCTACTCTTAAGGGTTGGATGCATTTGCCATTGTCTTTGTATGGCCGTACAAATCTGATAAAGATGGTGATCCTGCCAAAGGTTACGTTTTTGTTTGAGACTATCCCCCTTGGGTTTAAGAAGGAGTGGCTGGTTAAGCTACAGAGCGAGATAGCCTCATTTATATGGGCGTCAAAGGGGTCGCGCCTCTCCTGGAAAAAGTTAAGGAGGAGAGTCAGTAGGGGATGTTTGGCGGCCCCGGACTTCCAAATTTACTCGTGGGCCTTTTGTTTGAAAAATTGTAGGATGTTGTTGGGTACCCCAACCTCGTCAAAGATTGGAGGACTTTTTTGTGTGATGCTTAAAAGCTGTGGCTATAAGCATCATGGTTTTCTCTACAAATGTTCTGACCCCAAATTTTTTAAAAAGGTCAGACTCAAGGTACTTCAAGATAAGGAAGCTATTAAAACTGCCATATTATAGTTATATGGCCCCGCTGTGGGACGCTCCAGGGTCTCCGCCGTGGACAAATGATGCTCTGGCTCTTCGTTTAAAGAGG
The DNA here is from genome assembly GCF_964261635.1 of Lissotriton helveticus. Lineage (NCBI taxonomy): Eukaryota > Metazoa > Chordata > Amphibia > Caudata > Salamandridae > Lissotriton > Lissotriton helveticus. Next base: position 1,276,545,069 of record NC_136069.1, read on the forward strand.
GCGGGTCTACTTCAGAGGTGGAAGGACTTGTTCCCGGAGGGTAAATTGATTTCTTGGGGACATTGTCAGCAAATTTGGGGGCAAGATTTTTCAAAATACAAATATTTGCAGATTCAGAGTTGGGCCAGTAATTCAGATAATATAATTGGTGTTCAATATGACTTTGAAATAAAGCTCGGTTCAGAGGGGTTCTTTAAGAAGGAGGTCGCCATGTGGTACTGGATGATATTGGAGTTGGAGGATGGTCCTTTCCTGCTTCCGGTGGTTCTGTGGAATGAATGCTTGCCGAAGATAGCGACTGAGAACCAATGGCAAGTAACAATGGCTATGCTGTATAAAATAGTCCAACCTGCAAACTTAAGATGAAACCATCTGTTTACGATTCACAGGGCGTACTGGTCACCTCATAGACTTTCGAAATTTAAAGCTGGTGGTGTGGTGAAATGTCCTAAGTGCAAGACCCCCAATGCAGATGACCTACACATGTTTGTGTCTTGTCTGAATATAAGACAAGTGTGGCTGGACGTAAGTAGCTGTCTGTCCCAAGCTCTGAACCTGCAGATTGAGGTAAGCCCCGAACTAGTAATAACGGGGAGATATGACCTAGAGGGAAAAAGCATGGATGATAATGCCAAACTTATTTTTTATGCTATTTTGTTAGCTCGCAGAGAGTTGTGCAAAATGTGGGGCTTTCTCCTAAAGTAATGGACTGGATATTGGCGATAAGATATATAGATAAGCTGGATATTTCAGATCACACAAGAAAAAGACGAGGTTTCTGAGCACCCTTTCTTTCTCGTTTTGGGTGAGGTAGCTGCTGGGGAATGTGGGGAACAAACAAGAAAAAGTCCAATGATTAAGCCTCCGCCTATCTCGCTGGTAGTTATTTCTTTTGAATCCAGGTCGTTATCAGAGGATGAGGTGGCGGCACTTGTTGAGAAGGACTGTTTTGGTTCGGTGGTCATGCTCAGATTGAATGTCTATCTCAATAACAAGTGAGGCATATGCTTCTTTCCTCCTCCCGGCACATGAGATAAAAAGCCCAGTGGTGGCCTCGTTGTTAGTAATGGGTGGCAAGAAGGCGAATGAGGATAAAAAAAAAAGATAATGGGCAGACCAGACTGACTGCATTTTACAGAACAACATTCATAAAAGTCTGTGTAGTAAGCCTCATAATCATGTTTCAGATGTAGTCAATCTAATCTCGTAACATCTGATGGGTTGTTCGGATCCCAGACAATCTCATGGCAACGGCAACACCTTTACAATGAGCTGAGATCTTGATGACTAGTAAACCATGTTTGTGGGATAAGAAGGAGTACTCACTTTCCAGAAACTAGAAATCTGTCCATGATACTGCATACAAAATGTCTTAACGTTTTCTAGTCAAGCATAAATAATAAGAGGTTCACTAACTCTAGCACATGTGTCACTTTCATCTAAAACCCCTGGAACTTTTGCTTTTGACTACTTTGACTTGAGTAGCTGAGTCTCACCTTAAATCTCCCTGGGGATTTAAACCCCGGCCCAAAGAAATGTTTTTCATTGATTCAAGCACTTCTGAAGTGGAAGCTGTATGCTAATAAGTTCTCGAAGTAAGATAATGAAACACATGTTAATCATAACAAATCTTTATTAAAAATGTTGGCGGCTCTTAAATTGAGGAAGCTCCCTCCGCGTCGCGGACGCCGGGCAAAGCCCGGGCAAAGGGCAGGCCGTCTGTGGCCGTCCAGGGACGACGAGGGACGGGACAGGCCATCCCTCCTACATTCACGGTCCAGCAACATGGGTAAGCGCAAACTGCCCTCTCCTACCACTGGTGGGGCTCTAAAGGCTAAAGTCCCACGCAACTCCGAGAGTATAATATCGTACCTGACTAATGCGGTTGGGCGCTTAGCACTGAAATAGCTAACACTGAACGTAAACTGGGGTTGGAGGTTTCTAAAGATAACACTGAGGGTGAAGTTACAATGAGTCAACCCGCAACCCATATACCCCTGGAACCCAGGATTATAATCGAGCCCTCTAAGGCTCTCATTTTAGCTAATTCTATAAGTCATGATGTCCTGGGCCGGGAAATCACAGAGACCACAACTCCAGTGATCCCCTCTACAGGGGTTGGGCCAAACCTCAATAAAAAACAAGGAAAGAGACAATTCAAAAGAGGGAAGACTCAAAAAATTGACCAGGTGGATAAAGGAACACTGAGCCCACTGGAGTCCACGATTAGGGACATGGTGGAGAATATTCTTACAGAAAAAGTGGAATCCACACTGACATCAATTGCCAAAGACATCATTGAAGTATTAAATGAATGTGTTGCTGGGATCTTAAAAAAATGTGAACGATTGAACACATTCTTAGCCGCTAAAGAGTCACCCACTTTTGAGTTTAGAGGCGACACCCCGACAGTACAGGGGCCTGAGAAAAAACAGTTAATAAGCGGGAGGATAAGGAATTCAAAGCAATCGGTTAGTAAGGAAAGGGAATTAACTGTACTTCCTAGTTGTTCGGCTCATCAACAGGCTGATTCTATCACAGAGGATCGGGGGTGATACCTCCTCCCCTTGTCCTAGAAACAGTCAATAGGAAGGATCCCACAAAGGTTAAATTCACCCACCAGCCAATGATTAACCTTCCCCCAGAGGCTGCTCCCTTTGTTGCTATTTAAGTTAATGTCCCTCAGTTAGGGATAGGAGAGAGGGAATCATCACAGTCACTATTAACTAATATTAAAACCTGGTGTAATGAAAATTGTACAGGGGAGGAAGATATAGCAACCAGAATCCTAACAGGTAGACGGGTGGGATGGCTGGGTCGAACAAAAAAATTCCTGAAAGGGGATTGCGTGATTGTAAACTTTGACAACCCGAAGGAGGCTTCCCGACTCTTTTGGGACGCATCACGCTTGGATAGGTCAGACCAAGGGATCCGTGCACTCCCACTAGGATTCTTTTACCCAAACATTAGACTTCCCTCTCTAAAAGACAGAGGCACACTTTCAAGTAAAAAAATTCTAGCTGGAGGGACCCTTCACGTATTTTATTACCCAACACAAAACAGGATCTGGTACATAGTTGGACCACGATTAATACAGCTTTATGCCCGAAACAATGTTTAGACCCCGGTACTAGAAAGAGGGAGGCTTTGTCCCTGCAAAATAGGTTCTCACCTTTATCACAAGTGGGAGAGATGGATTGACTTACAGACTCTTTCGGGGAACCCCAAACAGCACACCAAACTGAAGAAACTAATTTTGGTACACTAAATAGAAAGGCAAAATTAATGAGTTGGAATATTGCGGGGCTACGCTCCAAAAGAGATGATAATATCTGGCTAAGTTACATTAAGCAATATGATATCATAGCGCTTCTAGAGACATGGGACAGAGGGTGTGATTTTTGGGTTACAGGCTACTCATCATTCTTTGTTCCAGCAAGTCGCACAATATCAGGAAGAGATAAAGGGGGCCTTATGCTTTTGGTATCTGTAAACATAGCGGGCTTAGCCAAACAGATAGTCTCTCCCTCTTTAAACCATCTAATAGTGGAGATTAGTTTGTCGAACGACACTAAGTTGTTAATTATTAATTTTTATAACTCCTTGTTAGATGGCTCACATAATGAGCATCTTTGCTCTTTGGAAAATTTATTTTTGAAATATAAGGAGCAACAATCCACTTTTGTACATTTTATTTTGATTGGGGATTTTAATACTCATCTATGCAACTTACATTGTCAGTATAAAGATAGGGATGGTCCAGTAAATGCAGTTCATCAACACTTTGAACATAGTCCTAAAGGAGAAGCTTTGGAGGCCCTTCTCTCAAATGTTGATCTATATGAACCTGGGTTCCAGGACAGGAATGACCGAGTTGTGACCTATTGCGCAAGGAACTCGGAGTCAATAATTGATTATATATTCATCTCGCCAGGATTGCTTGGCTTTGTGATCTTCTATAATGCAGTGGTATCTGCTTTTTGTGATCACAACCCGGTAATCCTTGAACTGGATAGTAGTATTAAATTCCTAAATAGTCAGGTTAATCCAGTGGCAGAAACTGCTACAATAGCGAAAGACCAAGGGAGGAGGTTAAAGTGGTGCAAAGTAACCCCACCAGACTTTTTTAATACTCTAAAAATGAAAGCTAGTCATGAACTAGACATCTGCGTGGATTCCTCAAGGACGGGGGTGGAAATGATCACTTCATACGAAATAATTTGTACCCTTGTGGCAAAAGAATTAACTATTAATACACGGAAAGAAAATTCCCTAGCTAAGGGGTGATTTGATAATAAGTGCTCCAGAGCCCATAATAATCTTTGGGGGGCTCTTAAAAAGTCCTCCAGGGATAAAGATGAAGTCATAACTCTCAGGAGGGAATATAAAGCTATATTGCAGGCGCGTAAAGGTGCTTTAAAAAAGGATGCCTGGACAGCCCTAAAGGACAAGGCGACATTGAAGGACAGTTCCAGTTCCTGGGCTATCATTAACAACCCCCTGTTCTCTGGTACTGAGAATGACACCTTAGAAGTCAAAATTAGGGAGAAAGATTGGTTGATCCATTTTAAAGATATATATGCGAGTAATTTGGAACTAGAACCCTTTGTACAATTAGAATTAGATTCTAGCTGCCTGGTACTTTTCTTTTCGTTAGAAGAAGTTAGGAAGGCAATAGAAAACACAGCAGGGAAAAAAGCCCAACGACCTGACGGTGTCCCGGCAGACATGTACAAAGCTAACGCTAGTTTTTGGGCCAAAGTACTAACTAATATTTTTAATGCCTCCATAACATCTGGGCTCCCAGAATCATGGTCCCGTTCAACTATCATACCTGTATTCAAGAAGGGGCAAAGAGGAGACCCCAGGTGCTATAGGCCCATATCGCTCCTAGATTCATCTGTCAAAATACTAGGGAAGGTGATTTTAGCTAGAATAGACGACTGGGCTGGAAAAAATAATATTCTTTCAAATGCCCAATATGGGTTTAGAGCGGGTAGAGGGACGGAAGATCAGTGTCTCAACCTACACCTTATCTTGAATAAATACACGGTGGCATCAAGGGGATCGGTCTACCTTGGGTTCATGGACCTGTCCACAGCCTTTGATCTTCTAAATCGGACCAGGCTGTGGACCATGCTTCTGGACCTAGGGTTAGACCAACCCTTGGTGCACTTTCTGGCTGAGGTACACCGGGATTTACATGCTTCCATAAGAATGACACAAGAGGGTGTTTGTACTGCAAAGTTCAAGTCCGGTAGAGGGGTACGCCAAGGGTGTATTCTAGCCCCGATGCTATTCACGCTTTATATAAACAACCTGGAAGAATCTGTGGGTAAGGCTACTCTAGATATACCGCGCTTTGGAGGAATTCCGACACCAGTACTCCTCTACGCGGACGATGCCGTTTTACTGGCACAAACTCCCTTAGGCTTACAAAGACTATTGACCTCTTTTGGTGACTTTATGATAAATACTGGAAAGTCGCATGTTATGGTAGTGGGTGGAAGAAAAAACAATGTTAACGCCTTTTACTGTAATGATTAAGCAATTTCAAGAGTTAAGGTCTTCACCTACTTAGGGGTGGTATTCGATGATAGAGGTACCTGAGCTCCCCAACTTTGGGCAAAGGTTAATGCGATGAAAAGATCCTCAGCTGCCATATTGGGCTTTGCTAAATGTCTAGGGGGGAAACCAACCGAAGCCATTTTATCCATATACAGAGCCAAAACAGTGGCAATTGCAAGATATGGGGCCACTATATGGGGATATAAACATCCTGAAACTATTCAGAGAGAGGAGAATAAATTCCTATGCGCACTCTTAGGTTTACCCCAATCGGCAGCCACTTTCGCCACCCATCAGGAGCTTGGGATGGGTTACATTAGAGACATTATAAATATGGCCCCTATCCTGCTGTGGATAAAAACTTGGCTGAATCCTCACCTCTCTCTTAATCATGCGATTCTGAAGGACTGTATGAACTTGGAGAATATGAAAAATATTCAGTGGATGTCCTATATTAAAAACATTTCAAGGAAACTGGGGCGCCCAGAAATCTTCACCAATCTAGAGGGCCTGGTAAAAGCAGATCTGGGCTGGGTCAAAACCAACTTTATTAAGAATAGAGAATTGGAGCGGGAGGCGGTACAACTAAGGAAGCCCTCGGTAAGGGAACACTACTTATTAATTTCATCCTTATCTATTCAACCGTACCTCACCGTTGTGACGATCCTGTTCCATCGTTGGGTTTTGACCAAATTCAGATTTAACCAAATCCATTTGCTGCTCACCGACTCTAATGTCAGGTGTAGGCCGGAGGATGTGGCCCCATGTAAGTGTGACGGTTATTCCCTGCAGGACACAATGCACTTTACTTTTTTTTGTTCCTATTACAGTTTGCCCAGGAAAAAGATCATTATTCCTTTACCAAAGGGTAAGGGGTTTGAGCAAGCCAAACCTGCGCTGCTATTCCTAAAGCTAATGGAGTCCCCGTTTATAATGTTTGGAGTGGCAAATTTCTTTGTAGCTTCCATTCGCCGCAGGAAACGTACCATGACGGGCCTTAATGACACTGTGGGTGTAGATAAATGAATTCATACTGACAAAACAATGTTGTAAACCTGTAATGTAAACATTTTAAAAAATGTCTTAAATTGTGTCTTTTTTAATGTGTTTTATGTACCCCCAAATCGATTTGTATACTGTACTTTTTATGATTTTAATTAATCGAAATAAAGTGGTATTGAACTTGAACTTGAACTATCCTGGCTGATGATGGCTGATAGCCAGAAACCGGTCCTAGGATGCTTGATTCCGGCACAAGAGAAGACATGGCTTGGCAGTTCGGGCTGGACTGTTCCCATGCGGCGCAGGGTCAAGACTGATTTGCATATAGCCATGTCTGAACTGGGGTGGCATGGTGAGCAAAATAACGATGGATTAAACCCAGATCTGTGACTGGGGGTGAATGTTTTGCCAATGTGCAACATTCCGTCCATCACCTTGTGTGTTTTGCAGTGGTGAGATATAACATGTTGCTGCTGTTTCTGATATGGCAACAACCTGAGAAAGAAAGGCTGTCTTGTTGATAACATCACCCCCTTATTTTGTGAAATTGCATCCAATGTAGGTGAGGGGTGGTACGTTGTTTATAGGCTTCAGGAACGACCAGGGGTGTAACATTGTATGTGGGTGTCACTCAAGGTATTTACATCCACCTGATTGAACATATTTATAATTGAATACAAAGTATTTAGTAGTGTTTCTGTAATAAAAGTACTTTACTTTTTATGAGATGAAGCAGTGACTAGACAATCATTTATGTATTTTATATATAGACAAATAGTGCTGGACACTGGAAATGAGATTTAGGAATGATGTGTTCTTAAAATATATTGCTAAGTGTTAAGATTGTACGCAATGTCTCAGAGACTATATTTGCTAAAACAGTGAAATGTAATGTTATGGATTTGAATAAAATAATGATTAAAAACACCATAACAGCTTGATCAAAGTAAAGTTATGATCCAAGTGAAGACTTTCTCTCATTGAGTGCCTCTTGCCTGAGTTAAGGGAAAATAAAGACCCATCCCTGCTATTAACTATCTTTACACAGTTTAGAACATTGTGGATTAAACATTTTTCACAGCCCTACCCAATTTATAAGCCTTCTTCTTTATTAAGAGGGGTAGGCCCCACTAGCAAGCCAGAAAAAACTCAATCAGTCTACTTAACACCACCTAAACCCAGCTTGTCTCAGCCTCATAAGCCTAACCAGAAACCCCACGGAAGCAATTTGTGCCTTCATCTAAACCTTCAATCCCATGCGGGAATGTATAACATACCCTATTAGATTGCAACTATAGCCTGTCCATTTCAATTGCCACATTAGCCCCCCTCCGACATTCAAGACCTCCTGCCTGGACAATTGCTGACCAAATCAGCCAATCAATATTTTCTTTTTGGATCCATTTTTTAACTCTTCTTTGTCATTTAGGGGGATCTCTGATGCACTCAGGTTAGAGAACATTAAATGTATTTTGAAGAAGTCAACGCTAGCTCACCTATGATGGAGCATTCCTGTCCCTCCCTTATCTTTCTTTTTCTTGATATATTGAATTATGTTACTATCCATACCATTTTCTGTATTAAGAATTTCATGACTAACAATGCATTGCTAATAAACGTTAATTCCATTTTCAGGCAGGAGCACTCTATGGCCTCCACCATCCTACTGTTAGATGGCAATGATCTGTGATTATGGATGGTGGTGGCTCTTGCCTGTTAATTCTAATTTTCATTACACCAGGTTCTGTTTACATAGATGTCATCCTGCTTCTCAAGTCTATGCATTCAAGTTGAGCATAACTGGTCAGTTAAGAAATCATTGAGCTAATATCGATCAAGCAGCTATATAAAGTTCAAAATAAGTTATTCAATGTTTCTCCCAAAATCCACTTGTTTCGGTATCCCATAGAGCTCTGTTCTTGGATCTCTACTCTTTGATATCTACGGGATTATTGGAGAGCTTTCCTGGTTGATACTGTTAGAAATGGGATCACTGTTTGGCTAAGGCTTGCGCCAAAGCCAGGCAGAGACCACCACTCTAGTCAGGGCAAGGGAGTTACATGCCGAAGATACCCCAGGGTCACCGCTTGACAGCTTGGCACGAGCAGTCAGGCTTATCCCGTAGGCCATGGTTAAATTGTTTGCACATGCATACAGCAACAACATCCCAGGCACACCACAAAAGGACCTCCACACAAGGTTATATCAATAATAGCTTTTGTATTCTCATAACACATTAGAATAGTAATCACATAATATATATGGTGCCACCTGGCACTAGGTAATATCTAAAAGGCATTATGTACACCTGACAGGGCCAACTGGGCCCCTGTTAGACCATCACAAGCACAAATAGTAAATGTAGAAATAATAATAAATATAGAACACAACCAGAAATTACCGGTAAACACTGTACTTAGCATCCTCTCCTGCAACATAAATCATATCATGTAAGCAGTATCACATTAGGCATGAAATACATTCTGCGCCAACCTCGCCAGCATAAACACAATATGCAGTAACCTCCTAAGTCTAAACGCATTAGACAATAACCTCATAAACATAATATGCAGTACCCTCATAAGTCTAAATGCATTAGACAATAACCTCACAAGCATAAACACATTATGCATAAACCTCATGAGTCTAAACGCATTAGACAATAACCTCACAAGCATAAACACATTATGCATAAAACAGGGTGCGTAAATCATAGTACATGAATCACATTTCCTAGCACCACATAAATCACAGTAGGGCCTGGCACCCTATTAACCTCACAGTCCCTGGTCAACTGGCCTTCTTTTAGTGCTCAAATGCCCTATGTCCACAATGTCAGGGCGGCTGCAAATGCAGCAGAGTCTCAAAGTGCGTAATTGCACAGACATAAACGATGCAGCTGTCACTAAGTGCTGTACAGCTGGAAATAAAAAAAAGGCCCTGGCACCACTGTGCCATCTCTTGTCCCACTCAGGGACCTCTCAAACTCATGCCCATCTTGTTGCAGCTGCCCACACTGATGCGGTGCAGCTAGGAACAGACATTAGCCCTGGCACCATGGTGCCTCCTCTGTCCCACTCAGGGACTCTGTAAAACAGCTTGTGGCCCACGTTGCCCGCTATGGGGGCGCAACTGAGAAATCACCAAGGGGCCCACTGGACCCCCACGGGGGCCTTAATACAATGTGGCTCATGTTGGAGTGGCCCACTGTCAGGCGGGGCGTTTAGAAGGTAGGCTCCAGTACTTGTGCTTCAATCTCGCCTCCCCCCCAGCTATCTCTTTTCACCAGGCTGCGGGGCTCTCTGCTCCTCTGATGCCACTGGGGAGGGTACTGGCAGTGTGCTCTGACCGGCGCTGCTCCTGGGGGTCTCGCCTCCTTCTCCTTGAGGCACCTTCCATCGCGGGGTGGGCTCCCGCCTGGAGTCTCTCTCCGGTTTCACGGCACTGCAGACTGCGGGCCGGGGGAGCCCTCAGGACCTTGCCTGGCTCTCTCTTTTGGTTTGCCAGTGCGGGGTGGGCTCCCGCCTGGCTTCAGCTCCCTTCACCCGGGCCCCCTCCTGGGACTCGGGACTTAATCCCCAGAGCTTGTGGAGGCAGGGTAGGCTCTCATCCTCCTCTCCGTATACCCCAAGCTTTCCTTTGCTTCCGGCCGCACTTCTGACTGGCGCCCCACCCACAGTCAGGCAGACGCCTAGCTTTCTCTTCGGGCGATCAGGTCCCGGCAGTGATTTCTCTTCGGTGATAGTGTGGGTTCGGCTCCAGCAAGGTTAAATCCACTCATAAGCGGGGTGGACACCCGCCTACTTAGATATTCAAAAAGCGGGGTGTGCTCCCGCTCGGTCCTCACAATTTGGGGGAATCCCTACGCTGGGGATTCACTCCATCTCAATATGTAGCGCAGTGCTGCAAGGCCCACGCACTTCTCTCCCCCGGCTAGATATCCCGCTTCCAGGGCATCAGGAAAATCCAAGGTGTAGCGCTCACAGGGCACAAGGAGCCATAGATCCAACAGCAAAAGTCCACAGACGTCAAGGGGCAATGCAGGGTCCAGGGAGGCAAGCCTTCATGGTAGTTCCTCATGGGCCCCAACGGCACACCCCAGCAGGATTCAGGCAGAGCACACCATTAAAGGAGGGAACCACTTCCAGGGGTCACGTATAACACTTCCCTTCTTTGTCTGCAGCGCATGGCTTGGGGAGCCTGATGCAACTGGTTCAGGGGAGATTTGGAGCACTTTGCTCTCCAAGCTCCTCTTCCCCTTTGTCAGGTGGGGGCTAGGTGATCAGACACACACCAGGAGGTGGAGCCAGCATTGTACAGGGCAGGAACACTCCTATTCAGGGACAGGGGACCACTCCTCCTATCACTCCAAATGCAGAGGTCCAATTCAGCCCAGTGCTGACTCACCCTGCCCCTCCTGGAGCTACACACACCTCCCAGCGCCTGTCACTCACAAGCCAGACATGCAATTCACATCAGCCAGGCAGACACATAGCACACAGAAATGGCAACTTCTAAAAGTTGTTATTAAAAAGAAGAACCAGCAAGGGATTTCATTTGAAATTCACAGTATCAGCACTAAAGGACTCAAATTAAATAGAGTACCCGATTACCGTTGGTTGGTGGCTGAGTGTAATTTGATCAAAAGACAAATCAACAATGTTACCACACTAACATGATGATATAAAGAAATACAAAAACCAGGTGATTTATTTCAAAGGATTATTATTTTCTTTGTGGAGATTAAATTCAAACAGTAAAAAAGGGGTACAAAAAATGCATTTGAGATAAAGAAGGAGAAACTCAGATGCTCCAAACTAAAATCACAAAACAAGTCTAAACTGCTAATCAATAATAATACACTGATTTCAAATTAATGCAAGAAAATCAATGATAACTGATGAATAGTAGGCAGAATTAGACTTAGTGGTCGACGTTTCGGTCTTTCGGGAAATGGATTCATAAGACCATCATCAGGACAAAAACTTTATGCATTGCAGTTGATGACCCTGGGGAGAGCTGTAACAAAATAACATCCCATTACAACCTGGTTATATTAGAAAGCAAGAGTTAAGCACATGTGTGTTGCTAGCTAATGAGGAGAACATGTTAAAAACATATTAAGTCGGTGTGGTGACTTAGCAAACAAATCAGATACACAGTTCATGTTCATGTGATTCTCACATTGATGAAGATAACACAACGTAGACCTCCACAATTGGTCTGCGATATTTGAGAGAATTGAGTCAAGGCAGTCAGATGACTTTGCCAATTGGCAAAGCCATCTGACCAATTGTGGAGGTCTATGTTGTGTTATCTTCATCAGTGTGAGTTTAAATTATCACCAATTGTACTTGTGAATGTTCCACTGTTATGAATCGTTGACCTGACTCCTTACGAGTAGGTAGGTCTAAGGCATGTCATTATCATCAATATGAATTTTCTTTAAACGTTTGAACAACATTAATATGAACTGTTCATCATCAATATGAACTCTATCTTTTTTTAAATGCTTGAATCACATGAACATGAACTGTGTATCTGATTTGTTTGCTAAGTCGCCACACCGACTTAATATGTTTTTAACATGTTCTCCTCATTAGCTAGCAACACACATGTGCTTAACTCTTGCTTTCTAATATAACCAGGTTGCAATGGGATGTTATTTTGTTACAGCTCTTCCCAGGGTCATCAACTGCAATGCATAAAGTTTTTGTCCTGATGATGGTCTTATGAATCCATTTCCCGAAAGACCGAAACGTCGACCACTAAGTCTAATTCTGCCTACTATTCATCAGTTATCATTGATTTTCTTGCATTCATTTGAAATCAGTGTATTATTATTGATTAGCAGTTTAGACTTGTTTTGTGATTTTAGTTTGGAGCATCTGAGTTTCTCCTTCTTTATCTCAAATGCATTTTTTGTACCCCTTTTTTACTGTTAGAATTTAATCTCCACAAAGAAAATAATAATCCTTTGAAATAAATCACCTGGTTTTTGTATTTCTTTATATCATCATGTTAGTGTGGTAACATTGTTGATTTCTCTTTTGATCAAATTACACTCAGCCACCAACCAACGGTAATCGGGTACTCTATTTAATTTGAGTCCTTTAGTGCTGATACTGTGAATTTCAAATGGAATCCCTTGCTGGTTCTTCTTTTTAATAACATTATTTGCCCAAACCCGCAAGGGTATATTGGGTTGCTCACCTCTTTAAAAATTAAAAACTTCTAAAAGTGGCATTCCTCACAATGTCATATTAAATCTGCGCACCCCATTGCGTAGCATTTTTTATTACAATTTCATACATACTACATATGACCACTCTGCTCCTCCCATTTCAGGAATTTTCACTGATCAGTTATCCCCTCAATGCTGCTCTTCAAAGGCAGTACACCTCATCTTACCATCCTACAAATTTGATCACATCACCCCAGTGTTGAACTATTATGCCCCATCTTGAAAGCATTCTGTCAAAGCTCTCATGGGTACCTTGTGGAAAGACTTATTATTTTGGATGACCGGTGCACAGCAGGAAATTAAGAAAATGTGTTTGTTGGTGCCTTTATTTAGAAGGAATTTCACCTTGCCATGCTACTAAAATCAAGCATGACCTACCAGTAAAACTCTAAAATTACATCTTCGTGTGATTTCCTAGTTACACCTCTGAATGTTAAGCTACTTTCTGATTGACCTTCTACAACTTATGACCTTCTCTGTTACCCTATGGAGCCTCCACTGTTCTGTTGGGCTAATTTTCTTTGTTAAAGTGACCACTTTCCATTATTCTTACCAGACAACATAGCAACAGAATCTACACTTCTGCTTTGGTTTTTCTGCTTTTTTAAAAACCCAACTATTCCCTTCTCATTTTGTTTACACAAAATGTTCTTACTTTTTTCAGCATCTTTTTCTATTAGGCATACATGTACTCAGTATGCATTTCCTTCTCTGATGTACATTTAACACTTGTATGTGGTATTCCTCATTGGCTCTCTATACTTAATTAATATTTTAAAGCATTTTAACTCCTGTTTGTGACTGTGAAAATTTGCTGTGTTGGAAACCCTGCAGCTAAAACGTGAGTGTAGTTTTGCAAAAGATTTGTTAGATCTTTTCACCATGATTGGAGAAACGTTCTGGGGGATTGGGGTACAGGATGGAACAGAGTGGTATGTCCAAATATATCCATGCAGCCTAATGTCACATCAATGTTGAATGGGAGATCAGGCTATATAGACTTGGCTAATATTAACTATGCTGCCCTGGCAAATATGTATACTGTCAAATTTACACACAAATGATTACAATTCAGCTAGTGATCCAGGGTTGAAAACCTCACTTAGACCCATATGTACAAAATTCTTAATTTGCGATTCCCAAATAGCAAATCTGCAGAAATAGCTATTTGGAATCTCAAATTGGAATGTACTTACCCTGCGATTTCCTAATAGCGATTCCTATGGATTTGCATTTGCTAACAACACTATGGCTACTGAAGAGGGGAAGGAAACTGGGAGCAGCAGGAAGTGCAAGGTAAAGTTCTCAGAGAGGGAGCTGGAGGTCCTGAGGGAGGAATGCGCTGTCAACATGGACCAGCTGTTTGGGAAGGTCTTCTTCTCAGCCCCTGAGGCCCAGAAAACCAGGATCTCAAATTGGATCCTTGAGAAGGTGAACTCCCTGGGAGTGTTGCAAAGGACCATCCTGGATATCAGAAAGAGGTGGTATGACCTTCAAACCCGTACCAAGGAAAGGCTGGCCAACAGGATGCCAGAGTGATGTGTGGCAGGCAGGGAACCCTCATAACACCACATCTGACCCCCATGGAGATGCTAATTGAGGGGATCCACGAACCGGAGAGTCAGTGGCGGCTCACAGAGGGAGTAAATAAATAAATAAAACTATTAACCTTGCTCCTATTCTCCGCTGAGTTGGCGAACCAGGGAGCGCAAGGTAAATAGTTTTATTTATTTATTTACTTACTTTACTCCTGGCCGTCGGATGTCCGAATCCACTACCCCTCCAGCCGGCCCCTTCCCCGCCCACCGCCCCACAGCACTCCCTCTGTGAGCCACCGCTGCAGAGAATGTTGCAGGAGGTGTGGACATCAACACCTCCATCCCAGCAGGCACCAGCCAAGTAATCTTTTTGTTATGTTACCAAGTAGGGAACCATTACCAAATTCACCCTGTGCAAGCTGGTTCTGTATTCCACTGTGGCGGAACATGATTGAGTTGTGGTTGCTGCCTTGGGCACAAGGACTGTTATGATGCATGAGGCGTCACACACTGCCTGCAGATTGAGTGAGTGTGAACCTTTCCTGTTCCTGTATATGTATTCAGTTGCTGCAAGGGACATATGGCAATACGGGACATCTGTGCTATCCCGTAGAACAGCAATTTGGTTAGTTTCAATGATTGTGGAGTTTTGGGAATGATATATGTTGACTGATTTGGCTCACCTTCATATTATAATGTTAACCAACCCACATATCATACCTCACAGGATGAATTACTCCATTGAGGTGCTTGGCCCACCCAGGCAATGCATCATGGGTGTTGTATTGCACATCATTAACATGTGGTATTGAGTGCAGATGATCACACCAAACATATGAGTACAACACAAGCATGTCACAAACATGCAGCAAAGTCACAACAATATTATGGCAAAACATTAACCATTTAATTGCACTAACTATATAAATGCATTTCCACTGATCACAGCCCCGACGTGTCAGGACCCATGGCAGCCAAAAACTACTGGCCCTGAGCCCATGACACCACCACCCCTCATCCTATTGCACCAACACCAACTGGCAGAAGAGCCACCATCTCCCCACAACCCCATTTTGAAGTCAGCCATGGAGGACAGTCACATAGGATCGACCTCCAAACAGCAGAGACCAGGGACCCGATTCACAGAACTAACTTAAGACAAAATCCTAAACTTACTACCATTTTGGTATTCACAGAAGGCACTTACTCATTTTGGTATTCACAGAAGTTAGGAGTCCTAACTTTAGGACTCTTAAATGCCTTCTGTGAATACCGAAAGTCTTAAAGTTAGGATTTTTCTCAATTTAGTAGTAGTAAAGTTAGGACTCCTAACTTTAGGACTCCTAAATGCATTCTGTGAATACCGAAAGTCTTAAAATTAGGATTTTTCTCAATTTAGTAGTAGTAAAGTTAGGACTCCTAACTTTTGGACTCTTAAATACCTTCCGTGAATACCGTAAGTCCTAAAATTAGGGTTTTTCTCAGTTTAGTAGTAGTAAAGTTAGGACTCCTTACTTTAGAACTCCTAAATACCTGCTGTGAATACCGAAAGTCTTAAAATTGGGATTTTTCTCAATTTAGTAGTAGTAAAGTTAGGACTCCTAACTTTCGGACTCCTAAATGCCCTCTGTGGATACCGAAAGTCTTAAAATTAGGATTTTTCTCAACTTTACTACTACTAAACTGAGAAAAATCCTAATTTTAAGACTTTCGGTATTCACAGAAGGCATTTAGGAGTCCTAAAGTTAGGAGTCCTAACTTTACTACTACTAAATTGAGAAAAATCCTAATTTTAAGACTTTCGGTATTCACAGAAGGCATTTAGGAGTCCTAAAGTTAGGAGTCCTAACTTTACTACTACTAAATTGAGAAAAATCCTAACTTTAGGACTTTCGGTATTCACAGAAGTCATTTAGGAGTCCTAAAGTTAGGACTCCTAACTTCTGTGAATACCGAAATGAGTAAGTGTCTTCTGTGAATACCAAAATGCGTAAGTGCTTTCTATGAATACGAAAATGGTAGTAAGTTTAGGATTTTGTCTTAAGTTAGTTCTGTGAATCGGGCCCCAGGACATTATGCAGGTGCACAGAGCCAATGTCCGACTTGTAAAAAAAAATATGCGCAGTGAGTAGACAGTTGCTACGTGTGGCAAAGTCCATGCAGAACATGGAAAAGGGTCAAGAGTGCTGGCTAGCTACAATGGAGCAGGACCACCTTGTGCAGCTGCACAAGCAGTACCTGGCCCGCTTTTACATATTCACTGGGTCAATAAACTGGTTGGCAGTTTCAACATCGAACCTGGCAAGGTGGACTGTAAACATACAGAAGGACATGGCACACTGCTGGGAGGACATCACTTGTGGGCTGGTGAAGGTCACAACTGCTTTGAAGAACATTCAAACCCACAACTTGTGCATCCCCAACATCCCCACACCACCTGAGAGAGAGGAGAGCTCCAGCCTAAGTGGCTTATCTGTCCAGGAACTATGCTTACCCAGGCGTTCAAACCTCAATCCCTCTCAAACTGACTTGGCGTCAGTCCCAAGAGCCAGTGCTGAAGAGAATGCACCCAACCCAAGGGGATGCAAGAAGTGACTCCCAAGCATTTCAGTAGGATGAGTTGCCATTGTCCATCCAGCACCTTATTACTTTATTCATCTTTTGTTAATAATTTTTCATCCACAAGGATAAAGTTTATCTTTTTTCTTGCTATGATGTGATAGCCACCGTAATAAAAGGTGGTCACTAAGTTCTGCACCAAGCACTACCCCATGTGTGATGTTTCATTTCTATGATGTTATGTAATACCTTACCTCAGAAACAGTTGTTGGTTACCTCTGTGTGTCGTGCATGTCTCTCTACTGTACATGTACCCTCCTGCTGCACCTGTAGGTAAGTCATCATCAAAATCAGACTCAGGCTCTTCTTCATGGCAATATTGTGCGGTACAGCATAAGTGTCTATTATTTTGCAGCATCTGTCCGATCTGTACAGTAGTGCCCTCCGATCGTGTGAAGGCAACTAAAGTGTGACTTTAAGATGCCAAACATCTTCTCAATAATTGAGAGCATTGTCCTGTGTGCCCTGTTGAATTGCCTTTCATTTCTTGTCCTTGGAGTTAGGTACAGTGTGAGTAGCCAGGGACATAACACATATGCACTGTCACCTTAAAAGCATGACAAGGGATACCATTAGATCTCATTACACACACCATCCTGGCAACTGTATTCATTGAGTTAGTGATTCTCTTACCAAGCAGGGAACATTGCCAAATTCACCCTGTGCAAGCTGGTACTGTATTTTACTGTGGCAGAACATGATTGAGTTGTGGTTGCTGCCTTGGGCACAAGGACTGTTATGATGCATGAGGCATCACACACTGCCTGCAGATTGAGTGAGTGTGAACTTTTCCTGTTCCTGTGTATGTATTCAGTTGCTGCAAGGGACATATGGCAATGCGGGGCAGCTGTGCTATCCCCTAGAACAGTAATTTGGTTAGTTTCAATGATTGTGGAGTTTTGGGAATGATATATGTTGACTGATTTGGCTCACCATAATGTCCAGGAACCTGTGGAAACACCTGGACAATGCACTTTGGGGAATCCCCTTTGCCCCTGCCATAACCCCTCGGTAACTGCCTGAAGCTAGGAGGTGTAGACCATACAATACCTGCAATGTGGTGGAATTGTGTTGCTTCTGAAGGTTGGGGCCTGTAACTGAAGTTGCATCTCAGCAATTAAATCAAGTATTACCTGACTACTGAGCCTGTATGTCATAATAATCTCCTCCTCCGTCTGGTTAAACAGGATGACCTTCACCCTAAAATATCCTCTCCTGTCTCCTCCTTTTTCTTTGCCTCTCCACAAAAATCCTCATCCTCCTTGCCAGAATGTACAAAGATGCCATTGGGAAAGAGCGTGATGCTTTTGGGTGCCTTTTTTAGGTCTCGCCTATGCAACACGCATGCGCTGCATAGAGAGAGACCTAATGCCATTGGCTCAGCTTTCCCAGCAAACACATGCACGCGTTGCATTGCTTGCAACGGCAACGCTTGCACATGTGGTGATTTCCTAGCGGGAGCGCGCGGCGCCATATGGTGGCGCCATATGGTCGCACGCTCCCGCTAGGAAATCGCGCATGCCCCCTCCCCTGCTGCCGAGGTGCGCGCTTGTGTTGACTGTTTCTTAGTGATGATACACGTTCGCTTTTTGTAAGGCGGAAGAAAATGACATCTTCTCAAAATTAGTTTTATGTAATGACACTGTAAATGTCATATCCCCCTGCCTGGCTGCCCTTGATCTGACAGTGTCAGAGGGATCCATCTTCATTTGCTCACTCTCTTCATAATCGAATCCGCGACTCTAACATGTAATTAGTGGCCTGTCGCCCACCGAATACCAAGCGGCCTGATTGCTACAGCTCTTCCCTGCGCCATCTGTTTAGCGATGCAGCATGTTAATGACTTGGCGCGGTAGTCAGAGGCATCTGGGAGGCCGCAGATTAAATCAGCCTGTCAGATCTTGACAACTCAGGCAGGACTCCATCACTGGCGAGCGCGTGGAGTGGGGAGTCATGTGAAGATAAAACAGTGTCACTCTCCGACGAAGATTACATGGAGTTCTCACTGGCAAATCGCATTGTAATTCTCCCTCAGACCTGTAATATGATTAGTCTTCTGAAAGATGTGTCTCGGTGGTGGCATCGTGGCTGCTAATAAGGCACTCTGAACTGCACCATCTGCCCGCTCACCGTGCCACTTGCCTCGCCATTTACATCCTAATATCAATGCTCTGCATAAAACCCCCCTCGTTTTTTCTCATTTTCTTATTTCTCTGTACAGATATCCTTAAGATTTTTTCCTATGTTTTTTTAATTAAGACAATAGCACTCAACTTTTAAGAAACTTGCTGTACCTTCATGTATGCTCAATTAAATTATATGGACTTGCCAACTGCCACATGGGGTCGCGTTATTGGGAGCGCTATTACCCAGCCATGGCTTGATATCGGACAAAAATTGCATGCTGGGACCCGTGGTACTGGCATAAAACAGGGTTGTAACGCAGGACCCTGCAGCCAGGGATTTAAGTGGCATGAAAAAACTGGGGGGGGGGGTCTCTCAAAGGGGCATGGCCGATTTTATTTAAGGACGTGTGTGTGCCATTTTGGTATGCAGGGCGGCAGCTTGGTCCATATTGCCATCGGGCGTATTTATTTTTTTATCAACATGCCGATTCTTAGTAAAGTTCTTTATTGCCGTAGCTTATTGCCATCACGCGTATTTCTTTATTTATTTTTAAACATGCCGGTTCTTAGTGAAGTACGCTTACTGACGTTGTTTGAGGAGCCTTGGAAAAAACCCTCCCTTCCCTTTAATAAAATGATTCCAAACAACATGCTCTTTTTCGTGAACCTCCCCAAAGTGAAAACGAAATGCCTCGTAGAAACAATGCGGTCATTTTCACCATTAATTGCAAGTTCCCCAGTCTAGCACTGGTGTGCAGGGTACGAGCCCTCTATAAATAACTTTAAAATAATGATGTGGCGTAACGAGAGCTGCCAATTTTGAAAATTGGGAACCGGGTTCAAGTCTCAGCGACGGCTCAACAGCCTGTCGTTTGTGCAAATTACTAAGTCTCCCCGTGCCTTCCAAAAATGAATAGGTCCTTATGTATCGCAACTGGTGCTCATGTAAAGGCACTTTGATACCTTAGGGTCGAGTTTGCACTATATAGAACTGCAACAAAACACTTTTAACTAAGAAGGAACATATCTCCCCCCTTCCCCTGCCAGATTTGGGACTGGCTAACCTGGTTAGACCTATTTTGGGTCCCAATCTGATCGTGCCCAGTACGCCCATTTAAAGGGACTACTCCTCCCTACCTCCATCTTAAGATACCTGGATATCTTCTGCTTTCACCAGGCTCTGTCAGGGTCGGCTCACATTGCAAGCGCTACACTGTGTAGATGGCTGCAACATCTTCTCCCCAACCCCCCCCCCCGCATCTTCAGATTGCTAAGGTCAGTGAAGGAAATGTCGAAAGATCCAAATACATCTTACAGTAATATCTTATTTTGGGAACATCAACTTACGAACGTAAAAACGTACCAGTGATTTACTGTTATTCTTGCTCTGCTTCATAAGAAGTAGCACAGAAGGCTCAGATGTGCTACTCCCAGAATGCATCAAGACATTAACGGGATTTCTGTATTACACCATTGCGCAGACGGGTCACCTTCCTTAAGTGGCAAAGCCTTTTTTTTTTATTTCAGTACTTCTCAGAGGAGTGTCCCACATCACGGGTGTATCCAGCATACACAAACACAGTGCTTGCCGGTAACTTCTACGGGAAAGAGAAGCTGCCCCCAGAACATAACCATTCTAACGAGGCAGAACTGACGGAACCAGTCCCGTTTTTATTTGTTTCACTTTTATATAGCACAAACTGTACCCAAAGGTATTACAGCGCTTTACATGAGCATCAGTGTGCCCAGAATCAAATGATGTTGAACCGAGACTTAAACCTGGTTCTCTGAAGGAGAGCCTGGCATGTGCACAAGCTGTGGGGCTAGAGCACTGTGGCAAAGTCCAGTGGTGCATGTACACAGTCTGGGAGCAGTGGCCCCTGGGGCTCCCTCCCCCCCTTACGTTAAACTCGGCACCTTCCAGGTATAAATATACCAGCATCTGCCCTAGCAAAACACACGGTGGTTTGGAGCAGATCGACTATCTACTTGCCCGACGCCCTGCTGTAGCAAGTGCCGAAGAAAGCCAACCCTCCCGTTGACGCACTGAGAAAGACGAGAGACGCTGTCTTTTCTCCTGCCGAGAAAACCAGCTCCAGTGTTTCCCTGTCACCCTTGCGGTTTGCTGGGATATCGAGTCCTGAGAGAGAGATACAAGACCTCCTTCATTCTATAACCAAGGTATGGAGCTGATTAGACCGTTAGAGAATTATTGATTAGATCCTTGGCAGAAACTATCTTAACTCAAAGCTATATCTCACTTACTCCTTCCCATGTACTAGGCTTAGGTTAGGTACACCGGGGTAGGCGTATCTTAGAAGCACCAGTTGAATACGTTTAGTACTTATTTTATCATTGTATGTATTGTACCCATTTTAAACACCGTATGGCTTAGAAACCATACCATGCTTTTATAGTATTACTTTGTAATACTCTTTTTACTGTACGCACTTTACTTTACGACAAGTATTGCAATTGTAGCAATTTACTTCTCTTGCATGAGAAAGAAGACTGTTCAATAAATAACCTCTTTTATTGAAAGCGCCCGTCTCTCTGTTTCTCTGCTCTTCTGGTGAAACTAAGCATGCACGATTGACTGAGTAAAATAGCTCTGTATTGTTTCCGCGACTCTGGAGGTATACTCCTTATTCTGGAGGGAGCAAAGTTGTCATGTTTATGCGGTTGTCAGAAACTAATACCTTCTTGTGTACTCGAGAAAGACCTCTGAGGTAGCTGGCATTTCATAATTAAGTCTAACATATTCAATAGAGACCTAGTCAACCTCAGTTCTATGTCTAAACTATTGTTTATGTTATTCCAATGCGCAGAAACTATTGGGAATATAGGAACTAAACTACACTCTTAAGAATGTGGAGGTGCGGAAGGATAACACCGCTTCTGAATCGGCCACTTCTCATACCTCTACCTCTGGCCATTTGCAGTACTTATCCACTAGTACTATTGCATTTTTGGGCACTCCATTGGTAGCCTGAATGGGACCCAGGATGTCCACTGAAAGGACTTCCCATGGACTGGAAGGACATGCACATTTTCCCAATGGTGGGCGTAGTAGCACTTGTGTTTTATCTGCCTTGTTGCATTGGTCACACATCCTGATGTGCCTTTCCTCTTGAGTGTCCATTGCCGGCCACCAATATGCTTGCTTTGTCCTTGCTTTGGTTTTCATTATTCCTAAGTGTCCTTCATGTAGAATGGTAAGAAGATGGCTTATCAACAGCTGGGGGGACCACCTTGTCCCCTCTTAGTAGAAACACTGGGTTATCTCCTATGAATAATTATTCCCGGACTTCCCAGAACCTCCTCAAATTGCTGCCCAGATGTTTCTTGTCCGTCCACCCCTGCATCACGTACTTCTTTACCACCTTCATTGTATCATCGCTTGCGTACGCCTCCTTCCATTCTTGTGCACGTATCCCTCCTTCATGGTCTTGTGTGAGTGTGACCATATAATCGTCCCACTCCAAGGGCTCTTGACTCGCTGTCGGTTCTCTTGCTGCCGCCCTGCTTAAGAAATCAGCCACCTTGTTCTTGGTGCCAGGGAGATACTCCACCTCGTACACATAGTCGAGTAGCCTCAGGGCATCTTCGCTATGCGGGGTGTCGCATGTGCATGCCTGCATGAGGTTAGGACTCTCACCAATAGTTGCGGTCTGTGCGGAGCAAGAACTTCGAACCCCATAAGAACTGTCTGAACCGCTCCATAGCCCAGACTGCTGCAAACATTTCCTTTTCGATCACCCTGAATTTTTCTTCATTGGGTGCCAGTGACCTTGAGGTGAAACTGATTGTGGTGAATTCTCCTCCCTGAGACCGTTGCGCAAGCACCGCACCAAGTCCCTTTTCGCTCACGTCCGTAGTCAGTATGGATAAGGCCGCTTGATCAAAGCCATTGAGAGGTGCAGTGGCACAGATGTCCTGTTTTAACAGATCAAATTCATTTTGCTCATCTTCTATCCATTTGAAGATTGTCTTCTCCTTCAGGAGTTGCCGCAGGTGGTGTGTTTTAGATGCGAAGTGGGGAACAAATTTACTGTAAAATATGGCCATTCCTAGGAAGGAACGGACATCTTACTTCTGTTTGGTGTGGGAGCTTCGTTGATGGCTGCTACGTTGGCTCTTTTCGGCTCTATCCCTCTTTCGCTTATCTCGTGACCTAAGTACGTCACTGATCCTACCCCGAATTTGCATTTCTCCAACTCTGCAGTGAGTCCGTTTTGTGCCAGTGTGGTCAGGACTGCATTAAGTTTGGCATCGTGATCTGCTTTAGACCTTCCCATAATGAGGATGTCGTCCTGGAAGTATTGTACTCCTTCTACCTTCTGGAATAGCCGGACATGAGCTTTTGGAATACTGTGGCTGCAGACTCCAGGCCGAACGGCATCCTTAGGAACTTGTAGCATCCGAAAGGCGTGATGAACGATGTCAGGTGGTTGCACGAAGGGTGCAGGGCGATCTGGTTGTATGCTGATGTGAGGTCCACCGTAGAGAACCACTTGACTCCCTTTGTCTTGGCTAGCATTTTGTTTATCTGGGGTAGTGGGAACTTGCCCACCAATATGTTCTTGCTGAGTTCCCTCAGGTCCATGCAGAGGCGTACCTTCACATTGGGTTGTTGCGCGACCACTAGTGGTGCGAGCTACTCAGCACTTTTGATCGCTTCGATGACACCATTTCTTTCCAGGAGTTCTAATTCTTCCTGTACTGCCTCTCTGCTCCTGAAGGGGATCTTGCTTACCTTGTGGCTTACTGGTTTAGCTCCAGCCTTGAGGCAGATTTTTTGCTTGAATTTTGTTAGCCGACCTATTGTCCCTTTGAATACTTCAGGATATTCCTTCTTCCGAACAACTTCTTCATACGTTTGGGCTGTGTCTGTCATTAATACTTGAGTTGCTCCCCCTGGGTTAAGTTGAATTCCGAGAGATCCTTGGTCCATCCACCCTAGCATGGAAGGTCCTTGCTCCGCAACGTATACTTTTCCATTTGCTGGTCACCCCTTGAACTTGAACATCAATGGGCGATACCCTACCATGGGTATGTGTTCACCGGTGAACGTGACCGGGTGTATGTCAGTGGGAACCAGTGTAGCACCCACTCTGGGTTGGAAGTCTCGCTCCCATATGGTTCGTTTAATTATGGTGTACGGGGAGCCTGAATCTGCCACTATGTTCACCTGTACTCCTCCAATAGACATCTGTAATGTCGGCTTCCTGGATCTTGTGCAGTCCACTCCCAAGACTAGGTCGTCCACACGTACGACCTCATCTTCTTCCTCGCCTTTGGGGACTTCTTCGTCTCTGTCCGACTCCTGGGTGATGTACTTCACTTCCGAACTTCTGAGTCTGCGCTGGCATACCTTCTCGTCATGTCCCATTATTCCGCAGTAGGAGCACTTGGCTCTAAAGGCCTGGCATCTTTTGTCTGTGCTTGAATGTGTCGGGCTACCGCATCTGTAGCAGGTGTTTCTACTTTCTCCTTTTGGTCTTTGGGACTTCGTGAACCTCTGAGGATATTTCTTCTGGTACCTTGTTCCTGGAGGTGTTGGTGCTGCGTCACTTCCTGTTTGTTTTTATCTGACACTTTGTACACCGGGGTCCTGTTGATGCTCTCTCTTTTTGCCGCTTCTGCGCATCTCTTGAACAGTTCTGCCTTCTTCACGAGTGCCACGGCCTCTTTGAGGGGTGCATCTCCGTTGACCCATAGCTTTTCTTGCATCACTGGGCCCGATTCACAGAATGAACTTAAGACTCAATCCTAAACTTACTACTATTTTGGTATTCACAGAATGAACTTACTACTTTTGGTATTCACAGAAGTTAGGATTTTGTCTTAAGTTTGTCTTAAGACAGGCTTAAGACAGACTTAAGACAAAATCCTAACTTCTGTAAATACCAAAAGTAGTAAGTTCATTCTGTGAATACCAAAATAGTAGTAAGTTTAGGATTGAGTCTTAAGTTCATCTTGTGAATCGGGCCGACTGTGTTGGCCGTGTGCATTATTATCTGATCTCTGATGAGCTCATCATGCAGTGTGCCGAACTTGCATGTCACAGCTAGCTTGTGTAGTGCTGCTACGTACTCATCAATTGACTCTCAGCTGCTTTGTTTCCTTTGGTAGAAATTGCATCTGTCTATTGCACTGCATACTACTGGGCGATAATGGGAAACCAAATCTTCTAGAGCGTGTTGGAACTCGTCCGTCTCGTTTGGAAGTCTGGTCTTCTTTACCAGATTGTCATATACTCTGATTCCTTCTGGGCCTAGGTTGTGCAAGAGTATCTTCTTTCAACTTGAGTTGGAGAAGGCTTCTTCCCCTTCTTCCTCCAGTGCGGACAAGTAATTCAGGAAATAGCGCTTCCAGTCTTCCGATAGCATTGCTGGCTCGCCCATTTTGGGCAGGAAGGGGACTAGATTTGTGAGGGAGGAGGATTGCGCACACATCTTGCTGGCATTATGTTGTTGTTGGACAGGTTGTGCAGCGACTCCCGGCGGGCTCCCTGGGGCTTGTCACTCCCCGGACCCGCTAGCCTGCGTGGACGAAGGGTTGCTATCCTCTTCCCGGTTTGGGCCTTGGACCTCCAGTGCTTCGCCCCCTTGGGGTGTGCTGCTTGCTGCTTGTGTGGTCGCTCAGGTCCCTGCAGGGCTGTGTTACTCTTGTGGATGTGCTCCCCTGCGTATCTCCTGGGCGTTCCAGTAATGTGGGAGGTTACGTGTTCTGCTCCTTCCTCGCAGTGTGGGTCGCACCCAAATGTGCTGGTGCCTGCAGATGGGTTTCTTCAGCCCCTTTCTGTGCCCTTTGAACACCTTACCCCATTTGCACTGTTCACAGGGTGCCCTATGTGCTGCCCCTTGTGCTGCTTGGACTTGTGCTTGGCCAGCCAGTCCTTATGATGTAGTGAACGCTTTCTTGACAAGGAGGGGCACAGCGCAGCAGCGTGATGCTTCTGACCTTATTCTTGCACGCCTCCACTTGTTATGATCTCCTCCACTGCCGCGCTCGGGCTGCTCCTCTGGATGCTTGTGGGTTCTGGGTGCACCGTGAAACAGTGTCCGCGGCGCGTCTTAAGCCTCATCGCCAATTTGTAGAGGTAGAGTTGCAGTAATAATGCCACCACGCCACATTTATGTTAATTTTTATGATTTATTATTCCCGAGCGCCGGGAGCTTGTCCGATCGCTCCAAGTGTGAGCGGCGCTTACAAAATGGCCACCCGCACGTTCCCAGCATGCTTTGTGTCGCGCTCCGAAACACTAGAGCGCATCACCACAGAGCCCAGGGTGTTATTTTAATAGCATTCATCCCGGCCTGCCATGCCTCCTTTCTCAGCTCGATAGGAGCAGGGTGGTGGCTAGGGTAACTTAGGAACCTTCTGCAGCTCCCCAGCTTTATATCCTATGGAGTGGATCCGGCCTTTCCTCCTGGATGTGGGGTTGTTGGGAAAACACAATCATTCCCGGACAAATAATATGTGTTAATAAGGTGAGTAATGGGTGGCACTATTTCGGACACTGGCCTAGTTTTAAATAATGATTTAAAGACTGTGCCTTTTCTGCTTTTGTCACACTTTTTTCTCCTTTTGCCGCTTGATATTGCTGGATCACTTTTTGAGCTGCAGGGGCAGGATTCTAAGATGGACGCATATATCTATGTTGGTGCTGGGGGCAATATCCTCTGGGGTCAAACAAGTAAGTAAGCAAACACAGGAGCTGTTTAGCCTCCATGCTGAAGAGAGAGCCGTGCTAAGGTAAATTTTAAACCGCATCAAAAATACATTAAAGAAAACAAGTTATGAAATGCATGAGCCAGGATTCTTTAAGTTTCAATTATGTTGTGTATTAATTTATGTGGTATGGTGTCGTATTCATTGTCACTGCCGTTGCTCAAAGGAGGGCTGGTAAGCTTTTAATGTGGCATGCGCCCCAAAGCCCGCTCAACAATAAAATGTAGGCTTACCTTCAAAACACACAGCACACTAACGCATGCATGTTTTTTAAGTACTTACACAAGATGTTAAGGAAATACCAGGGTTTGAAGCAATACATAGCTTGGAAAGCTTCCCCTGGGACCCCCTTTTGCCATCTGTGTGCTTGCATTTGCGTCCTCCAGGGACAATGTTTACTCAGTGCAGTGTGCCACAAACATCATGTTTGAATTTAATAAACTCTCTTAGAGACTATTAAAACAAACACAAGAGATATGTACATACAGCACACAGGCTTGTCACACTCCTTTTAGAGACCTCCAGTTTTTTCATCCACTTAAAGCCCTGACCCTCACAATTGCATGCACATAAGTTTGTGGGATACAAGTTCGGTACCACTCTCCTTTGGTTTATGTACACAGACTGTCAGCGAAGCCCTCTGGCACCCTACCCCTTGCTGAAAAGTCAGGCATTCTTGGCACCTTTGACGTGTACATATGCATTGTCTCCCAACACTAGTATCCCTCTGCATGCCCACCACTGTTTGCATGCATACAGGGTGTGGGGATCTGGCAAGAGGGTACATGCACAGAGACAGGCAGCAGCACCCCCTCCCTACTCTTCCCCATGCTTACACACACACTTTAAAATCGTTTCTTAGTGGTACATTTTATGTGCACATATACAGTGCAGCACCAACTCAGCATCAGCTCAACACCAACTCAACATCACTCACCACCACCTAAGCACCAGCACAGCACCATCTGAGCACCACCAAAGCATTACTCAGCACCACCTCAGCATC
This sequence comes from Lissotriton helveticus, assembly GCF_964261635.1. NCBI lineage: Eukaryota > Metazoa > Chordata > Amphibia > Caudata > Salamandridae > Lissotriton > Lissotriton helveticus. The sequence continues at coordinate 1,276,572,909 of NC_136069.1, forward strand.
ACTCACCACCACCTCAGTAAGAATCCCCACCACCTGGGCACCACCTCTATTTAGAGTTCATTCACCACTTCATGTACAAACTACCTATCATTCTCTATCTTCCTTTCTATCGTGTGCAGATCTCGTCCTATCTATTCACCTTGCCACATAATTTCACTACACAAATATGCTACACACAACCCAATTCCACAACTAACAATTCCAATTCAACCACTCCACTCCAAACCATATACATTCACTCCACTCCAAACCAAAACACATAGACAAAAAACATTGTCATTTACAATGCCAATAGCTTTAACTCTCACAAATGCGAGACCTATTGCATTACAAATGCTTGTTATAGTTTGCACCTGGTTACCAGAAGTTCAGGATCAGTGGTAGTTGCATTTTCTAAATGCTCTTTTTGAGACTAGTTGCAAATAGGAAATGCGTTGCACATGCAGGTACTTAAACTTAAATTCCTTTCAGCAATTTCATATTTAGCAATTTCCAAAATGTGATTTTTACTGGGTAGAAATAACATTTTGTGATGCAGCATATGCCTTTCGTACATAACGAAGTGCAATTTTGAATTTCTTAAAAGCCCAAAATTGTGATTTGTGTGCTGCCGTCCTCCAACGGCCGACGGCAGCACTACCTCCCTAGTGCTGCTGTTGGCCACCGGCCGACACAGCCCCGTCCACTCTTCAAAACGCCAGCAACGCGGCGGAAAAAACGCCGCGGTTAAGGCGTTAAGAAATGCAAAATTGTTTCGTATGTATGGGCCTAACAGCCTGATTTTCAAACAAAGTTGGTGATTTGCTTCTGAAAATGTATGCCTATCTGTAGAATAATTTTCCAGAATTTCCAGCCACTTCCTGGAGAGCTTCTGGAAAGCAGCAAACATCATAGCTTTCCAAAAGCAGTTCTAAAATCATTTTTATTAGAATTCTTTGCCCCTATATGTAACTGGTGTACGTTTGTGCATGTGTGCTCTCCAGACGCTTATTTTTGGAGTAAATGTTTGACTTTTTCAGAATTCCCAGAGAAGTCAAGGAGAACTCCCAGAAAGCAGGGAGTGATGTAACTTCTCACAAGTGGTTCTATGACCCCTTTTTGAAGATTTCATAAATATATATATCTGGTGTACATTTGTGCATGTGTGCTATCCATTTGCAATGTACTTGTAAACCGTTTTTTCCTTTTTCCACGTGAACAATATTTGACTCCATGGAGAAAACAAGTACCCTGGAACGTTTCCAAATTGGGGCTTGGTAAACATATAAACAGTGTGTGTTCCCCTAGTAAAGTGATGCAGACTTCCCTTCCCTGGAATGGCACATGCCTATCATTGTGAACCATATTATTTCACCATAAATTTGGGATAATAAACGTGAGAAAATACATTTACTAGTGTAAATTCATGATTTGTGAATACAAAGCATGGCATTACACTCTTAATTGTGGGATGTTCACACCTACGTTAACCTTTGGTGCACCAACACGTGTATGAATCAGGCTCTATGTCTGGGGCACATAAGTGGGTGCCATCTCATCAACCCACATTTCTCCATTTATTCACTAACATAACAGAAACAAGCATTTACAATGCAACGGTCTCGCCTTTGCCAAAGTTAGAGCTATTGGCATTGCAAATGACAACATTTTTATTTATGTGTTGGTTTTGAAAACAGATAAATAAACAGCAACATCCCTAATAAATACATTCTGGGGATAGACCTGCCATGGCTATCGCTTGCTGTTTCTCCCAACCAATATGATCACTCCAAGCCAGGCATCAGTTTTTCAAAGCCCATGGCCGAGGTCACCCTTGTCTATTGTATTGTATGGTAGATGGAAACCTCCCAGGAGAAGTCTATCAGTGAGAGAAGTTTATCCACAAGTTGTGGAGCACTGTCATCTTTGACACCAGCCTGCTCTATCCACCCCAGAAGTCAGTCGACCTGTAGCTGTGGTGTAGCAGGGGCAACAAAGAGAGAAATGGGTCCCCCAGACACTCTTTGGGTAGTAAAAGACAGCCATAATTGGGGTATCCTGAGGCCTGGTGCCAATGCACCTACTGCACCTTTGATAGCCACGTCTCTAATCAGAAGGCACCTTCTCCAGGGTAAAGGAGAGGGGCCGGGGGGTACTAACCTGCTTCATTCACCAGTCTGAAGGACTTTGTATGTGACGCCCTCCCTCCCATTAGTTCCTCCCCCGCGGGAAAGCCAATCATACTGTTTGGTTTGGCATGACTGTTCGCATTAACACGAAACCAGCCTGGGGCCGGCCACATAATAAATAAAGCACTTGATGCACTCAGACACTACGGGCCCTCCCAAATGTTCGAACAATGGCCCAAACGTCATCTCAGGTAGTCCCGGTCACAACTCTCTCAGTGAGACTAGCCATTGTATGGCACTTTAAATCCAGTCAGAGCTTCTATGCAGGACCTATCTGTGGCCTTTGTTTACAGTGAAGACGTCCCTCGAGTTCGTTTCATCGCGAGTATTTTGCTAGAAGGTTCACACCACTGGTTTGCACTAAATACTCGTGTATAAAGCGCTCCAAAGGCGACTGTACTATTCTGGAGATACCAGTTCTCGAAGTGCTTTAACTTCTACGGAGACTTGTTTCACGCTATAGAAGAGAAGGAAAACAAACTATGGAGCTGGAACGAATGCATAAAGTGTTCTTTACACGCAGTGCCCATTAAAAAAAATTTTGTGTGGCCCTCGAGCCTGCAGAATAGAGCACGCTCCAAGACATGACACGCACACGCAAATTACAATCTTTGCTGTTTACAGTATTTCATGACACGCACATGCAAATTACAATCTTTGCTGTTTACAGTATTTTGTGTATAGTTTTAAAAACATTTACACCTGTTATTCAGCGCCGACTTGCCCGAGAGTGAACGTGTGCTTTGTATCAAAAGTATCCACGACAGGCTGTTTGAAGTACTCGTCAACTGCAGCGCCTCTGAGGATGGATAAATCAACACCATGAAACGAAGGCTGATACCAGAAGTTGGCCTTTGTACACTGTTCCATGTAGAGTTGCTCGTCAGTGAAAGGTGCCAGGTGGACATCACCGATAGTCGGGAACATGTTACCATTGGGCTTCAAGAACTTCTTAGCATGCAGGTAGCTCTCCAGCATACGTTCATTGAACAACATGTAGCCCATGGGCTCCGAAATGATAATGTCCACCTGCTCTGGGAGCGAGACCTCTTCCACTTTCCCTGGGATGACCAGAATCCGGTCAGTGTGATTATTACTCTTTACTAAAGGCTCTGCGTGTTGTGCCATGGAACTGGCCTCCACTGCATAGATTTTCCTGGCACCGGCCTGTGCTGCAAAAAAGGACAGGATTCCGGAGACACATCCAACATCTAATACGACCTTATCTTTAAAATCTGTGTGGTTCTGCAGGATGGCCCGCTGGTACGTGCCTGTCCGTACATAGTCCTGCATCATGTTCGGTTGCTGCGATAAATACCCATAGAACTGAAAATACTGCACAGCAGAGGACTCCTCTGTTCGTTCGCTGAAGACCGACCGCTCCATGCTGTGGCCCCGGCTGTTCTTCAGAATATTATAAAACGAGCAGAAATCGTTTGGCGTTGCAAACTGTATTAGTACACTGTTGCAGCCCAATGTGATGATAAATGACTGTTTGCCAACCCGACTGCACTCCGTTTCACGCGACACAGAACATTTAAATACACACACTTCCTCATGGTTGTAGAGGGCGATGAGAGCGGCCTCGCGGGTTCCCCGGGCCTCCAGCCGCAAAGCCTGCTGCTCGGCGTGCCGCTGGATCTCGCCATTGGCGTCCCCGATGGTCAGGAGCCGCACGCCAGGGAACACAGACACCGCCATCTTCGGAGTGACCGGGCGGGGGCGTTGTAAATACATATGAATTAATGTGCATGAATGATGCATCAGTATCACTAAACACAATAGCGACGTTGTTTTTAGACCTATGATCTAAAATGTGCTTAACCCATAGCATAAAACAGCCAGAAGGTGGCAGCATAACACAAACCTCAAACTCCTAAAATGTGTAGGTTATAAGGAGTATCCTGGGATTTGAAACTGCTGAATCAGTCCGAGCCATCCTGTTCCGAAACCTTCCGTGGGACGGGACTTCCGTCTTCGGAAGCCCGCGCACGCGCCCACGGAGAGAAGCAGTGCTGGTGACGCGGGGCTCCCATGCCCGAGGGAGAGCCCCGCAGAGGCTGCAAGAGTTTAGAATGGCGGTAAGTAGGGCTTGGGGGGGCGCATGTATGTATGCGGCGGCGGCCGGGGGGAGGGGAGGGGAGGGGAGGGGGGTGCGCTTGTATGTATGCGGCGGTGGCGGTGGCGGCGGCGGGGTCTCTGTATGTGTGTGTGCGTGCGTGTGTGTAGGTGCGCTCCTGTGTGTATGCGGCGGGGGGGCGGTGAGTGGGGGGAAGTAGGGGAGTGCGCGCGTGTGTGTGTGTCTTCCTGCCTGCGTGTGCATGTGTGTATGTGTGTGCTCAAGGAATCTGTGGCAGGGGACGTGCACGGCGCCGGGCTGGGCGTGCGCGCCCACGAGGTCAAATCTCCGCCAGGAGAAGCGGGTAACAGTCTGCTGTCCACATTCCCCCAAAAGTGACAACATAAGTTGTGTCGGCCTAGACAGCAAAAGCTTCGCTTTTGCTTTCGTCTAGCCGAGACCTGAAAAGTGTTACTAGAGGTGGAATATTTTTAGATGTCTGAAAAGAATTAAGAGAAATCCTAAACAGTGCACTCTAAGATTTATGCTGATTTCGAGTCTGGCCCACGTGGCACACAATGTTTTTGTGCTGATATACGTGTTCAGCTTCAAAAAGTGTTCTTGGTTCTTCCAAGGTAGGATGCATTGAAACATTGATTTAGTTTTTCTTTACAACTGCTTACAAACCTGATTTATTTTTTAGCTAAGAGATTTGGGATATTGTGAAATACCATATATAGTTTGGCCTGATATTGTGAAGAAAACCCCCTTCTGCTCACTGCACTCTCTTCATTCGTAGAAACGTGGGTCTAGCATAAAACCTTTTTTCAGAAAAGTTTGTTGCTCCCAGTCAAACCCCGTTATCCATGCAATTGACTTTCTTGCTTCTTAATGAGATTCTGTTCAAATTGGCACCTCTAGCTTGCCTTATAAAATGCAGTTAGCACATTTGATCAGCGCAAAAAAACATGCAATTCTAAGAGAATAATGTAGTCGGGTTTGCTTATAAAATCCATGACTTTGTTAGAATATAAATTGCACCAAGATTTTAATAGGAGCAATGCGCATCTGTGAATTTTTTTAAAACAAGTTCTGCACATGTCAATAAGTAGGCTAGTCTTGGGTTTTTCCACATTACCATACTCAAATAAAATGCAAATAGCAAGAGACTGGATCTTAAAAAAACATTTATAGTAAATAAATCACAACCTCCGTTCACTTGGTGCAAGACAAAACAGAAAAGAGAGGACTTTTTAGTGAAGCTAACACAATAATTACGTGGCCAAAATATCCGTGCTCACATTAAATTCATTAATATTCAGCTTTTGTCATTCTAATTGACAATTCCCAGTCAGCACAATCCATTCAGTGCAGCGTTCTTAATTCACTTTAACGTGAGAATCGCCAATTAGCTTGACGCACTTCAATTTTCGCATTTACACTTTTTGAACTTGTTCTAATATGCAATTCTCGGGTTGTTCTTCTTTAATTGCCTTCATAATCTTGCAATGTTCCTAATTTAAACTTTACATCACTTGTGCAATGTTTTCTGCTTCTGGCAATCCATTTTAGCGTCTGCACAGCTTTTAAAATGTATGTTCGAAATAGTTCTAGCATATAGGAAGTAAGATTATTTGTCAGTTATCAAAGTTTATTCAACGGCTGACCTCTATGTATTGACTTGTGTGACTTTAAATATGGGCACCACTGTGAGTAATGTTTACACTTGTTGCTTAGGATGAAAAGTATTTGTGAGGGGTTTTTTCGACATTCATATCAAAGCTAGGAAACAGGGCCAGTATTTCCTGGATCGCTGGGATCTATTTATCTGGATGAAGAGCAGGGCTCGGGTGTTTTACCGTAATTTTCTCGGGTTAAAAAAAGCCTGAGAAAATAGTATTTTGAACTAATTTTGTTTCGTGCATAATAGGAAATGGAGCAGGTGCTATTTATTTACGCTGGCATAAACATGGCACAAACTGATTTCACTTTGCTTTCGCTGTGTTTGCTTAATAAGAAGTGAAAACAGTCAAATGTCTCAATGTTTCAAACATCAAGACATTTCAAAACGAAAAAAGCACAAAATCAGTATACTTTTGTTTTCTAAAAACGTATATTGATGGACTAGAACGTTTTTGTTAAATTGGGGGTGTTTGTGACGGTGGAACTATTATTGACTATGTAGCCAAATCTTCGCCACTTGACATGCTACTGTCTCGTGTGGGGTTACTTTAAACATGGCGTCGATGTCTTATGGGATGCTATTTGTATTGGGCTCCCTATTGGTTTCAAAAAGCAATACAATTGTTTTATGAAACGAAATAATTAGGTTTCTTTTTAGCCTCCCGACTCTCAACAATGCATAGTTTTTATAACTTTATAATAGTCGTCAAATCTGAAGATTGGGCAAAGTTTAAGAAACAAATAAAGGAGTACAATTATTGCAGTTGCATGAAACAAACCTGCTGCTGACAATAGGTATGCAATGCTGTACGTGGCCCACTGTTAAAACTCAACAGCCATGTTCAGAGATTCCCCGCTACCCAGAATCCCACTATCACTAGAGAGAAACTTCAGAACACTTAGAAACAGATTTACTAAGAATTCATGCAACACAAGTTGCAGCGCTGGGTTGCACAGCAGGAATGGGAGCCAGCCGAAAAGTGTCATATTTACAAAAAATATAGCACTCTCCCCCGGTACTTGCGCACTTGTGGCTTGCTAGCGCCAATGCTGGCACATGCGTGCCATGCTACAATGATGCCTGTATTAGGGGCAGGATCAATTTTCAGCAGAAACGGACACCGACTATGCCCAACTTGTTGGGCAAAATAATCAGCTTCAATTGACACTTGAACAAGTCTCTATCATGTTTTTAACTTATTTATAAGTAATATACATGTTATATTTTCATACTCAGTTTCTCCATGTTTGCACTTGTGCAAAGATCTTCTTGCTATATGGAACGAAGATTTTCTGTTGATCTAGTACCATACCATACAGAGAAGCAGCAAAGATTATGGAAATGTATTTTACCAGTTATTATGCACCTTTGAAAAGTGTGTGCAAAGCGAAGTTATGTCACATTGTGCCTCCATTGTGGGGGACGTAGAAACAGAGGTCTGCTTTGGAGAGCAACTAAATAAAAATTGTTTTATTGGGAAAGGCAATGACATCATGGGAATCCATTAGTTTAAAAAAATAGAGGTCTCAAAGAATTCTTCTGTTGTTTGCTGCTCTAAGTAGAAAATAAAAACCTGCATCATTCCAATTGCATACCTATTCAAATGTGGAACTTGTGAGTGGATGAATACACGAGTTGCAGTAATTAGATAATGTTTTCACAATGAGCACCACATCGTCTCCCACTGTAGCTGGAGCAAAGGTATTGAAACCCCTTGGACACAGGCACTCACCACCACCCAACCCGAAGCCTCAGCAGACCTCAACCAGGCCATCCAGAACTTCTCCACCTGGGTCGCCACTTTTGCCGACAGTCGCTCCATTGAAACCAACAAAAGCCAACAAAACCTCGAACCAAGCCAGCCAATACACCCATGAACTCAGGACTACCAAGCCCAACTGCTATCAACTGACTGCAGAAGCAGAAGCAGTGCCACATCACAAAGACCCACTGACAGAGATACTCACAAAATACAAAACACCCCTCAAAAGCAATCACCAGCACATCAAGGAAGCCAAGAAAGCGGCCACCACTGCCCGGATAAACACTGCAACCACCCAAACGAAAAAAATCTTCAGATTAGTCGAGGAAATATCCAACCGGACAGCCACAGAAAACGCCTCTCAGACCACTTCCATACCAAGATTGGTGCCATATACAAGAACTTTGACCCCCAACCCACCCCCCTCAACCTCAACCAACCAGCAAACACCAGCCAAACGATCACCACCTGGTCTCCACTCACCATCAGGACCACCACAGCCATCATGTTGTCCATCCACTCCGGGGCGCCCACCGACCCGTGCCATTACCACATTTTCAACCCCAGAATGAACACAATCAGAATGGAAACTCACCAGCATGTAATACCTCCATCAACACAGCAACCTTTCTGGACAAATGGAAACACATGTAAGTTAGACCTCTCCTCAAGAAACCCTCCACCGACCCTAGCGATCTCAAAAATTATCGACTGATCTCCCTGCTCCCCTACCCAGCCACAGTCCTAGAGAAAGCCATCAACCAGCAACTCACTATATTCCTGGAACAAAACCATCTACTGGATGCCTCACAATCAGTATTCTTAGCTGATAACAGCACTGTGATATCAGAACCCTCCTCAACTGTGGGGAAACTGTGGCCAGATGCTCCATGACCTTGCAGCTGCATTCGACCCAATCTCTCACGACCCACCTCATGAACAGACTTCACAACATCAGCATATGGCAAGAGCCCTCAAGTGGAGCATCTCCTTCCTTACAGGATGCACATAGAGTATCCAGCTGCCTCCCTTTTAACTCAGCCCCCAAAGACACCATATGCAGCATGCCACAAACATCATCACTCTGCCTCACCTTATTCAACACCTGTAAAACTTCCCCCGCAGACATCATCAGATCCCACAGCCTCAATATAATCTCCTACGTAGACGACACTCAGTTTATCATCTCACTCACCGACGGCCCCAACAATGCCAACTTCTCAAGAGCCATGACCAATGTAGTCAACTGGATGAGAAACGATCACCTCCGACTGAACTCTGACAAGACAAAAGTACTGATCTTCGGTAACAACATCGCCACCTGGTACCACATCTGGTGAACTCAGATCAACCCCTCCAGCTACACATCATGCATGCAACATCTGTATCATCCTTGACAGCCAACTGACCATGAAGTGACAAGTCAATGCAGTAACCTCCTCCTTCTTCCACACACTTCGCATGTACCACAGAATCTTCATATGGATTTCATTCAAATTCAGAAAGACCTGCCAGTCAAGCCTTCATCACCAACCTCCTTGACTACAGCAATTCTCTCTACGCCGGCATCTCCACCAGCTCCTCAGAAGACTCCAGACAATTGAGAACGCTGCAGTCAGACTCAGTCTGGACCTTCCCAAAATGGTCACACATCACACCCCAACTTCAGAAACCTCCAGTGGCTCCCCATCCAGAAGAGATTCCAGTTCAAGATCCTCAAGCACTCCTACAAAACCCTCCATGATCAAGGACCATCCTACATTAACCATCGACTGAGATTCCAACAACCCTCCTGCGCTCCTACTCACGTGCCCTTCCCCACACACCACTCATCTGTTACAGAAGAGACCGCTCTCTCTCTTACATTGCTGGAATGGCCTACCCCTCCAACCCTGTACAAAATCCTCCCTGACAGAATTCAGGAAGACCAAACACCTGGCTTTTCCACAGAAACAAGGCATTGTCTGCACCCAAATACCCCTAGGGGTGACAGTGCTGCGCTTTACAAATTCTGATTGATTGGATAATTTTTATTATTATATGTTATTCATTATTTTATTTTTTTTTTAGTTCGAAAGTATTTATTACGGTATTCTTTATAGTACTGTGCAGACTGACTTCAGTTGCTGAATGTATAGCACTCTCATACTAGTATAGTACAACAACACTCTACAATTTGTTGATAAATACTAGCGAGTCCATTTAGAAGAAACCCAAGGGTTAAAAAATCAATGGGTAAAAAACAATCCATTCCATTTTCTGACATTTTAGTATCAACTGCTGGTAGTGGAACTAGTTAGATTTAAAGCCCTTTGCAAATTGATGGGTCCTGTAATTTCATCAGGCATAATTTGAAGTTAATATACTGGTCTGATAAGAAACAGTGATTTCACTTAAGAAGCTAGTGTTCAAGAGGGCAGCTACACAATCACCAATGCATATCATCATTTTCCAATTCATCACTGTCTGAAAATTGTTATTATTCACTACCCACAATCGAAGAAACGTGAAGCCTATGGAATCAATACATGTCCATCTTATTTTCAGAACGGATACCATTAATTGTCCATTCTTTGATAAAATTATTTTTCTTAGAAATCAATCATGGAATTCTTTTTGGGTTTCTCCAATCAAAAGGCCATTCAAAACAAATATTATCCCCTTATATGGTTTAAGTATTTCTTTTTAATTAAACCTTTTTTTCATTTCATTTGATTAGTTGCATCTCACTTTTAACATAAATATATGCACATCTCATACATATATACAAAATACAAACAGACTTATATATTTACAAACATACACAATTTTCCTTGAACCATGTTTTGGGTGTCCACGCAATTATACAAAAACATTCCTTATTTCTAGGTCACCAATACAAAGTAGGAGCGTCCAAGGTATAATAATTCTAACCTCTCTCCTTTTAGCACTCCTTACAATTCATTGTCTTGTGTTCCAAATCAAAAGAGATTCTTTTGCAATTCAAAGAGCACAATTCTCCAGGTCTCTTGTATTCAATATTTATTATATTCGACTTTGCTTCTCGAAGAAATTCAAGTAAATCGTCCCAAGCGTATTCAGCACTGCTTAGGGTAACAAACCATGTAGGAGTTCCTAAGTTACTTAGCATACATTTAAGTTCTCCAAGATGACGATACCAATACTCATTAGTACCATGCTGACATGCCATCAAATGAATCAGCTAAGATTCTAAATGATCATCTCTCTGTTGTACTTTATCCATAAATTCCTTTGCAGAAACATTTTGACGATTTACTCCTGTTTTTAATATGTGGTTAACTACATATGAAAGTTCAGACACGTCACTCTCAAACAAAAGATGAAATATATATGGGATACATTGTCCAAATCTTAGATCTTCTGCATACAATCTTGTTGTCCGTTATTCTGATACAAGAATCTGTACTACTACTGATCGTTCATCATATCGTCCACCTTTTCCAGTTGGGAACAGGAGTGGAAAACAACGAGCTTCTAAACTTTTTTCCCATACACTCATGAGAGTCCCCTTTGCTTTCTTCATTTGAAATAATTCATTATTATTCCCCGTCACTACTTTCGAATGAAGTGGATGTACACTATAATGTTCATAGATTTCTTCACTTTTGAACATGTCCACATTTTCAATTTGACCACTTGATGTTTCACTATCATCTCCTAAAAGTATTTCTTCTTCTTCCACATACACATTTTTGTAGTAATCATTGTTTTTTATCAGAAATAATGTTGCCTTTTGCACTTTCCTAACATCCACTAATTCTTGCCAGATTTTCTTACTCTTAGTAGGAACATCATTAACTAGAATAACTAGTAGTTCCCTTTCTACATTTTCCACACCAATAGTTTCAATATTTTTCTTTAAATCTAGAGGTAATTATACAACTGCACACATTGAATCAAAATAGACTCATACGTATATATCACTTCTGGAGGAATAGTTATCAACTCTAGATTATTATGGACAGCTCTAGCAGGCATTTTATTCTCGTCTAATTTGTTATACCAATATTTACAAATACGCTGATCAGAACTCAAATCAAAGCAATTCTCTACCAACAAATAAGTTGAAAATTCCTTCCACTTATCATTATTTTCTCTTTCACTTTTAAAATATAGATCAACAGTCCTAATCTGATATTTACAGTGAGTTCATCGGAGACAAATACAAGAATAATTTGGCCTTTCACATGAAATCACCTTAAACTTTGTAATTTGTTCTTCAAAATTTTTTTAGTAGTATGTTCCACATTCTCTTCAACATCTTCTTCTATTAATGTGTCAGTTTCTGCACTCTCTTGTTCAGGACCAAAGTAATGAAACTCGATTTCATCACAAACCTTCTTTACATCTGATACTGACCCATGCAAAAGAGCACTGTTCAAATCATTTACCATTATTGCTGGACTTTTTGCGCATTTGAGAATGATGTACTGCTAACATTCTGAAATGATGAAAACACTTTGACATACTTTCCTAGAAAGACAAGCCAGAGAATGACCTCGCAAACCAGTATTTTTTCTCACTCTGCAAGGATCTAGTCCTTGCAACATCTTAATCTTTTGTTTAACACTTTTTTTACTATACTGTCGTACAAATTTGCGTAAAATATCAATAGAGATTCCTGTTGTATACTACAAATACAACTGCAATCCCAAGTATACACTGGGGCTTTAGGACGTCTCTCTAGAACTTCATCAGCGATTAGTTCTTCTACATTAACTAGAAACCATCTTCTCTTTCTCAATAGGACAACCATTTCTAACCTCATAAGCTCGACCACTGGTATCATCTGCAAGCAATGAAGTATTGGTCTGAAAATAACTCTCTTCATTAAAGAATGGCTCTGAACTAGAACTGTGCTTCCATTCATCCCCAAAAAAATCACAAAAATTAGTTCTGTTAATTACTCTTTTCTTCTTACTTTTGGCCTTCATAAAATGGATTGGTTTATCTAGTGATCGAATTCTGTTTAAAACTAAAACAGAGGTAACAGAGTCTTTCTCAACAACTTTAGACTCTGCATAGGTACTTACTTGTAGGTACCAAAATCTTCCAATAAACACAAGGGCTCTTTTTAGAGCCACCCAAGATCTAAACATATAACTTAGATTTATATTTAAAAAAAATATATTTTTTTTTTGCCTGGAGTCGCTCACCCAGCACGTTCACACCAGGGGGCCCCGCTGTGAGTCGCGCACCCAGCGTGTTTTGGAATCACGCACCCAGTGTGTTCACACCTGGGGGCCACGCTGGGAGTAACCCTGGGCGGCGAACTTTGCGTAGTTTGTGCTACTTCATGCTACGCAAATTGCACGTAGTACAGTGCAAAATCGTGTAGGGTAGCGTAGTTGGCATTTTTTGCTCGCTCGCGTTCCTCAATGTCAAGTTGGCGAACGCAAGCAAGCAAAATGACATCCCGCAAGACTTTTCCCCGTTCGCTATCTGCAAGATCAAGTTGGCGATCGCGAACGATGATAATAAACCTGCCCGGTGAGATTCTCAACGCAGGGAGGTCAGGTTTCTCATTGCAAGTGGTCGCGTATGCTTGCGACCGCTCGCAATGAGAACTACCAGTCCGCGTTGAGAAATCTGCCGCTCGAGTAAAAATGTACTCGAGCGGCAGAAATCGCCAGCTCGCACTGTGCGAGATGCTGTTTTCAATGATTGCACAGTGCAGACAAGCATCCGGCACAGTGCAATCATCACAAACAGTTTACTACCCACTCGCATAGTGTTGCGCGTATCTCGCGTAGTGCGAAGTGCACTTCACGTAGCTACGTGTAGCGCAACTACGTTAAAATACGCCCAGGGTTAGCTGAGAGTCGCGCACCCAGCGCGTTCACACTAGGGGACCACGCTGAGCATAGCGCTGGAGACGCGGCTCCAAATGTTTCTTTAAAAAAGAATTGGCTCCTACCAATAATTTCTATTTGCCTCAGGGACCCCATTCCCCGGGGCCTATACACAACAATGGGAACCGTGGGGGGAGCCCCAATGCCCCCAAGGTCCCGCCGGCTCGCCACGTCCTGCGATTGCCAGCATTGCTTATCCACATGGGGAGCTGCTAACATGCAGCTCCCCATGTGGGAAAGCAATTCTGCTTTAGATTTTGGAAGAGAGAGCAGGTTTCCCTGCTCTCTCTTTCAAAATCCAAAGCAGAGTTTGCTACGGTAGGGCATGAGACATGCTCCCGCCCTACCGTAGCAAACAGCATTGTCCCGGGGGTGGACACCCTGGGACACTGCAGGAGCCGGCCCTGGGGTGTGGCGGTCCCCGGGCCATCGAAGGCTCCAAAAGGGAGGCCCGTGGCCCCCCTCACAACAATTCAAAAGTCCCGGGGGTATCAGTCCCCCGGGCTGCCGGGGTGGTGTGAGCCCCCGCAAATATTTTAGAAAAAGCCCCAGGGGGTGGCGGTCCCAGGGCTTGGGTGCCCTTGGAGGCCCCCCACCCATTTAAAAAAAGCCCTGAGGTGTGGCAGTCCCCAGGTCTGCAGGTGGGCTGTGAGACCTCTGCCATTATTTTAGAAAAGCCACGGGGTGGCGGTCCCCAGGGCTGGGGGGCTGTGTCCACCCCCCAAATATTTTTAGAATGTCCTAGGGGATGGAGGTCCCCGGGGCTGTGGTGGTCCCCAGGGCCCCACACATATTTTTTTAAATGCCCCCAGCTTGGCCCACCCGGGGTCTAATTAATAACAAAGCGCGGGAGCCTGCGCTTTGTTTTTTTCATTTTAGCGGCTGGATCCACCCTCCCAGCGTGCATCACGGTGTTTTTTTTAAACGTTTTTTTGGGCCCTGGCAGTCCTTGTGACACCCCCTAAGCAGGCCTAGGGGGTCAGGGTGTTTCAACCCTGTCCTCTATTCTTGTTTTGTGCCTTCCTTTTACTGTTTTCTTGTCCCTTAATTCTACCAAGGCACAAGATGGCTGCCAACAGTTCCTCCTTTGGAGTGTTGACAGCCAATTAGAATGCAGCTAGTGATTTGCAGGGTGCATAGATCCTAATCTGCAGGGTGCGCGGATCCTCAGCACCTCTAGATATCAATATTTTTACAAATGTTATTTTCTCGGCAACTACTCAATGAATTAACACTATTTAACAAAAAGGGCTCTTTCTGAATCAAGGGCTACCTTTTTGCCAAATTTGGTGTAATTCCATTCAGCAGTCCGGGCTGCAGCCGTGACTAAAGTTTCCTAAGGAAAATTGCATGGATAAAACACATTTTGGGACCCCCTTTTTTCTCGGCCCCCCTTGCCAAATCGCCCCAAAACTTTCAAGATTGGAGTGGACCGGAGCGGGCCATAAGTTTTGAAAATTTCACGAAGATTCGTCAATCGGCGCCAAAGTTATTGGGAATAGAATGTGAATAATAGGTCCTAACTATAATTATCTATTGGCGACCACCAGTAGGTAATATATATGAACATACATATATAAATAAACTAATATTTTAAATGATTTCATTTAAAAAATCATAAGTGATATAATATTATCATATATGTATATATATTTAAATATACCAAAAACATAAAATATAAAAAAAGAAAAACAATTTAATTTATAATTAGAAGTAAACACATAGGGGAATATTCACAAGAACATGTGATATCTACCGCAAGAGTAGCATAACACAACTTTCACTATCGCAGCCTATCGCGGAAAAATAACCCTATGTCAACGTGGAATTCACAAAAAGGCGGTAGACACCAGATAACGTGGCGAAAATCAGTGTGAAAACCTACACCGCGCCGCAAAAATGAAAAACGCGAACGCATAAAAACATTCAAAGTAAACCAGCCACAGGCCTTCTAAGGGAAAATGCACTATAAAATAAAGAGAGAAAAAAAAATTTCAAACTGCGTAGCACCATGGATACACCCGGACCGAGTGCAGTGGATAAGCCGAACCCCACAAGCACCACGGAGGACCAGCATGGAACCCCATGCTCGGGGAAGGGCAAGAACAAGAGGAAGACGAGGTTCAATCTGCAGGAAGACCGAACCATCATCACGGAGGTCACAGGGCACTACCAACAACTGTTCAGTATCTCCATTGCGGCACTGGAAACCCAACCGGAAACATGGGAGGCCATCATCAACAACTTCAATGCAGTCGGAGTGGGAGGAGGACAACAGAGGAGTTCAAGAGGTGCAGCATGAAGTGCACGGCCAAACCAAGGAGAAACTCGCCGCCAACAGGAAGGCTGCAAGGGTGACTGGAGGTGGGAGTCCTGCGACACAGGAGGTGACTGATGAGCTGGAGGAAATGGTGGCCACAGTCAGCAGTGTGGAGATGGTGGCAGGAATTGGGGGTGTGGACACAGCACGATACGACCCGACCCAACAGCAACAGGGTGAGTAATGACCAGGGACGGGAGGCAGGGGGATGGGCACAATGGCACACATGCACGAATACCTGTAGCACACTGCACCCCCACAAGGATCATATCACTGAGAGCCTTGACACACTGCAGCACACATAGAAACGCAAGTAGGCCTCCGTCCACAATGTGCACAGTGGGGTCCCCTCCAGATCCTCAACATCACAATGCAGTACACACATAGCAATCACAGAACAACAGCAATGACGGCAATGAGGTACAAAGTTCAACACCAGCACCATAGCACACAACTCACAACAGCTCCCTTTCCTGCATAGTAACGGTCCACTCATATCTGGCATTGCCTGACACTGTGTGATGACAAAGCACGGGTACTACCACACATCCGTCATGTAGTCGAACAAATACACTGACTGCAATCAAATAGCCAGCTACCCAAAAACAGCCACAATGTACAATCAATCAATCAATCAATCACAGCATTTGTAGAGCGCGCTACTCACCCGGGAGGGTCTCAAGGCGCTGGGGAGGGGGAACGCTACTGCTCGAACAGCCAGGTCTTGAGCTGCCTTCTGAAGGAGAGATGGTCCTGGGTTCGCTGAAGGTGGGTGGGGAGGGTGTTCCAGGTCTTGGCTGCCAGGTAGGAGAAGGATCTTCCTCCGGCGTTGGCTTTGCGGATGCGTGGTATGGTGGCGAGGGCGTGGCTGGTTGATCGTAGCTGGTGGGTGGGCATGTAGAAGGTCATGCGGTCGTTGAGGTACTTGGGGTCCAGGTCGTGGAGGGCCTTGTGTGCGTGGGTGAGGAGTCTGAACGTGATCCTCTTGCTGACGGGGAGCCAGTGCAGGTCTCTCAGGTGTCCGGTGATGTGGCTGTGAAGTGGGATGTCCAGGATGAGTCGTGCGGAGGCGTTCTGGATGCGCTGGAGTCTTTTTTGAAGTTTGGCTGTGGTTCCGGCGTAGAGGGTGTTCCCGTAGTCCAGTCGGCTGGTGACGAGTGCCTGGGTGACGGTCTTCCTGGTTTCAGTGGGGATCCATCTGAAGATCTTGCGGAGCATGCGCAGGGTGTTGAAGCATGAAGATGAGACGGCGTTGACTTGTCTGGTCATCGAGAGGGAAGAGTCCAGGATGAAGCCCAGTTTGCGTGCGTGGTCTGTTGGCTTGGGGGCGGTGCCCAGGGCCGGGGGCCACCAGGAGTCATCCCAGGTGGAGGGTGGTGATCCCAGGATGAGGACTTCCGTCTTGTCTGAGTTCAGTTTGAGGCGGCTGTTCCTCATCCAGTCGGCGACGTCTTTCATCCCTTTGTGTAGGTTGGCTCTGGCGGTGGTGGGGTCGCTGGTGAGGGAGAGGATCAGCTGGGTGTCGTCGGCGTAGGAGATGATGTTGAGGTTGTGTTGGCGTGCGATGGCTGCGAGGGGGCTCATGTAGACGTTGAAGAGGGTTGGACTGAGGGAAGATCCTTGTGGTACGCCGCAGATGACTTCGGTGGCCTCGGATCTGAACGGGGGGAGGCGGACTCTCTGGGTTCTTCCAGCGAGGAACGAGATGTTCCACTCCAGTGCTTTCTCTCGGATCCCGGTGTTGCTGAGGCGCTTCACTAGGGTGCGGTGGCAGATGGTGTCGAACGCCGCCGAGAGGTCCAAGAGGATGAGGGCTGCTGTTTCCCCGTTGTCGATCAGGGTTCTGATGTCGTCGGTGGCTGCGATTAGGGCGGTCTTGGTGCTGTGGTTGGCCCGGAACCCGGACTGCGAGGGGTCGAGGGATCCGTTCGTCTCGAGGAAGGCGGCAAGCTGTCTGTTGACGGTCTTCTTGATGACTTTGGCCGGAAAAGGAAGGAGCGAGATGGGACGGTAGTTCTTGAGGTCGGTGGGGTCCACCGTTGGTTTCTTCAGGAGGGCGGTCAGCTCGGCGTGCTTCCAGCTCTCCGGGAAGGTGGCGGTGTGGAAGTAGTAGTTGATGATGACCCGGAGATGGGGTGCGATGATGGCGTCGGCTTTGTTGAAGACGTGGTGTGGGCAGGGGTCGGTTGGTGATCCGGAGTGGATGGAGTTCATCGTGCGGATGGTGTCTTCGGTGCTGATCGGGGTCCAGTTGCAGAGGGTGGTGGTGGCTGCCGTTGGTTCGGTGATAGGGTGCATGGTCTGTGCGTCGAAGCTGTTGTGTATGTCGGCGATCTTGCGGTGGAAGAACGCGGCGAGTGAGTTGCAGAGGTCTTGCGAGGGAGTGATGTCGTTGTTTCCGGCGTTGGGGTTGGAGAACTCTTTGAGGATGCTGAAAAGTTCCTTGTTGTCATGGGCGTTGTTGTCCAGTCGTTCTTTGAGTGCCGACTTCTTGGTGGTGCGGATCAGCTGATGGTGTTTGCGGGTGGCGTGCTTGAGGGCGGTCCTGTTGTCTGCGGTCTGGTTGAGCCGCCAGGCTTTCTCCAGGGTGCGGCGGTTCTTCTTGGATTCCTTGAGTTTGCCGGTAAACCAGGGGGTTTTCTTGCTGCCCGGTCTGCTGGGGGGGTTCTTTAGTGGTGCGATGTCGTCGGCGCAGGCGGTCAGCCACTTGGTAAGGTTGCTGGCTGCATCGTTGGTGTCCGTTGTGTTGGTGGGGGTGTTCTGGCTGAGGGAGGCGGTGAGCTGCTCGGCGGTGATCTTGCTCCAGCTCCGGCGGGGAACCGCCGAATGTACATTGTCATGCAGTCAGAACGTATACATCAGCAAATCTCCAACATACATGTATGACTCTGTAACCCTGCTTCTCCCCTTACACATTTCAGAGGGAGAACCAACTCCTCCTGCATAGCAGGCCAGACACATCTTCAGTGACGGTGAACAGGACCCCCTGCTCATCTGCACCAACACCTTCCAACAGATCGTAGATAGCCTCTGCATCCCATCCCCAGCAGCAGGGCAGTCCAGCTGCCCCGAGGTGAGCCCACCACCTGCACAGACCACACACCAGGAAACACACACCACCTCAGCTGTCTCCCAGCACCCCCGACAAATTCATTGAGTTATTTTATTTTATTTGAAAGGTTTTATATAGCGGTAGCTACACCCGAGGGTATCAGAGCGCTTCACAACAACAATGAAAATAAACAGGATAGTAACAATAACAGTATATGAAGCAAATTAAACAAAACATCACATGAAAATAAAGGAGTATTTTAAAATAACATATTGAGCAGAGTGCAAATAGCATAAAAGAAAACAGAATAATATGACCAGAATGTCGTTATAAAAAGTAATATTATAGAATATAGCAGGAAGGACTAAGTGGGCAGTACCAGGGGGGGGGAGACGTTATGGTGAGGGTAGACCAAGGATCTAATTACCCCAAAAATTTAATGAGAAGGTGAATTTTAAGGTTTATTTTGAAGCTGTCAAAGGAGGGGTTGCATCGAAGGTCTTTGGGGAGGGCGTTCCAGATGGTTGGGGCCTTGCCAGAGAAGGAGAGGGATTTAGATAAGTTCTTCTTTAGAAGAGGTGGTATGAGACGAATAGTATTAGTGCTTCTCAATGATCAGGCACCGCCAGCTTTATTGAGTTTAGTTGAGAGGTAGGTTGGAGTGTCCTGATACAGGGCTTTGTGTGTAATACATGCAATTTTCTAAGAGGATCTGCCTTCGATGGGGAGCCATTTGAGGGTCTTGAGGGCAGGGGAGAAGCGGTCAAAAAGTTTACTGTTAGTTGTTAATCTAGCTGTGAGGTTGAGGACTGATTTGATGGGGGCAAGGTGGATTTTGGGAGTACCGGAGAGAAGGGCATTCCCGTAATCAATTTTGGATAGGACCAGGGATTGGATAATTAGTTTGAAGTTGTCAGCTGGGATAAAAGGTTTGATTTTTTTTGAGATGACGGAGTGTGAAGAGTGCACTTTTTGCTGAGTTCTTTACATGGGAGTTGAGTGTGAGTTTCCTGGTGATGGTGATGCCGAGTGATTTGACAGATTCGGCGAGGGAGAGAGAGCAGATTAGAGCATTAAGGTCAGCGTTGTAATGACCGCGTTGTAATGGTTATGCGTTGTAAAAGTTAAGTGATGTTTCCCGTCAGCGATCCATGTTTGGATGGGAAGAGGGTTGTTTTTGGGAGAGAAGTGGATGATCTCGCTTTTGTTAGGGTTGAGTTTAAGATGGTTGTTATGGAACCACGTTTGGATCTTGGTTAGTGTTGTGTTAAGGTATAGGATATCGGCATGGGATTTTATTTTAGAGTATATTTTATGAGTGTCATCAGCATATAGGTGATGGTTGATTTTTGCTAGTTTAAGTATGAGTGTAAGGGTTTCCATAAAGAGGTTGAAAAGGGCGGGGGAAAGGATGGCTCCTTGTGGGACACCTAGGGAGACAGAAGTAGGTTTAGAGAGGCTGTTTTGAATTTTAATTTGTTGGGTTCTATGTTGGAAGTAGGATATGAACCAGGTAAGGACAGTGCCAATAATGCTGAAGCGATCTTTGAGTGCATTGAGTAAGGTTGGGTGGTAGACAGAGTCAAATGCAGCGGTAAGGTCAAGGAGGATGAGTAGGTAGCTCTCGCCATTGTCCAGGGCTAAGTGAATATCATCGACTATGTTAAGCAGTGCAGTTTTGGTGCTGCAACCTTTATGGAAGCCAGATTGAAGGGAGTCTAGAAGGTTAAATGTGTCAATGTGTTTGTCTTATTGGCAGAGGGCGCATTTTTCAAGGGCTTTGGAGAGGAGGGGGAGGTTGGAGATGGGGCAGAGATTGTTAGGGTCATTGGGGTCGGCTTTGGGATTTTTGGAGATGGTGGTGATTTGTCCGAGTTGAAGTGAGGTGGGAACACATTTCCTGTACTGAGGGAGGTGTTAATGATGTTGGTCCAGTAGGGGGCAATAATGTGTTTGAGATCTTGGACGAGTGCGGATGGGAGAGGGTCTTTAGTGTGGGAGGATGGTTTGAGTTTGGTTAGGATGCTCAATACTTACTGTACAGAAACATGGTGGAAGTAATGCTATGAAGTGTTATTAGTGGGATAATGGGGAGAGGTTCAGGAGGGATATGCGATGGGAGGAGTGAAGGAATCAGAGGTGTGTTCGAAGGGAGAGGAGGATACGGTGTAGTAACCCATGGATGTTGAGGGGTGGGTGAGGGTTGAGGGTTCACTGAAAAAGTTGGCAATTTCATCATATTTGTTAAGGGAGGCCACTGGGTTAGGGAGTGCAGGTGAGGTTTGATTTCTAACAATGTTGAACAGTTCTCTAGGTCTGTTTTTGGCACGAGAGAGTTGAAGACGAAAGAATGATGCTTTTTCCGAAAAGATGTGTTTTTTGTAGGACGATCTTGCGTTGCTGAGGAGAGCGAGATGGGATGGGGAAGGGTGTTGTCTCCATATTCTTTCAGCCAGTCTCAGTGAGCGTCTTCCATTATTAAGGTCAAGGGTGAACCACGATTTGGAGTGGACATTTTTTTGCGTTTTCGTTTTTAGAGGGGCGAGTTTGTCTAAAACCTCAGAGACAGTTTTGTTAAAGTCCTCAGTGAGTTCATTTGCATTAGAGTAGGGGGCGGTGAGACTGAGTTTGGATTGGAGTTCATGTTCTAACACGCCAGGGGGATTTGCCTAAAATTTCTGGTCACAGTTGTAGATTTAGGGCTAGATGTAGGTAATTCCCATTTACAGACTCTTAAATACCGATTTTTACCGATTCGGTATTTAAGAGTCTGTAAATGGGAAGGGGGCAGATGTAGGTAATTCCGAATTCAGGAATACCGAATCTGTAAGATTCGGTATTTACCGATTCGGTAAATACCGAATCCGTATTGCCCATTGATTCCTATGGGCCTTGAAGCCCATAGGAATCAATGGGCGATACCGATTCGGTATTTACCGAATCGGTAAATACCGAATCCTGCAAGGTGTCACTTTGACACCCTCTAGCACCCCAAGTACAGGCTTGTGTGACATGTGGCACACATACATGCCCTAAGGGCATGTCTGTGTGTCACATTGCACAGGTGTGCATGCACAGATGTGCACGCACACCTGAATTCGGTATTTTACCACACAATAGGATTGTGTGGTAAAATACCGACTCTTAAGGGCCTGTGGCACTGTAAACTGTGCCACCTACATTTGGAATTACAGAATCGGTATATTTACCGATTCGGTAATTTACCGAATCGGTAAATATACCGATTCTGTAATTTTCAGCCCCCTACATCTGAAAACCCTAATACCGGTCGGAAACGGCCAAAATCGGCCGTTCCCGACCGGTATTAGGGCTCCTACATCTGGCCCTTAGTGTTTTGTTTGGGGGCGGGTGGTGCTGGAGGGGAGATCGTCAACAGGATAAGATGATGGTCACACCAGTCGATGGGGATGATGATGGATAAGGATGTCAGATCAGGTTTGGAGATGATGGTGTCTAGAACTGCTCCTTTGGCGTGGGTGGGGGCATTGCAAAGCTGCTTGAGGTCGCTAATCTCGAGAATGTTTTTGAGAAGGTTGGTGGCAGAGTCATTGGGTTCATTCCAGTGGAGGTTAAGATCTCCAAGGAAGAGATCGTTGGAGTTGGAAAGTAATGATTTAGTTAGAAGGTCGGATAGTTCTTCGGCAAATGAAAGGGGTTCCCCAGGAGGGTGGTATATGTTATGGAGTCGTATTGGGGGGAGTTTTTTATTTTAAGTTCGGCTCGTAAGTATTCAAAGGTTGTGTAGTCAGTGTTGTTAATTTGGGTGAGTTGTAGTTCTTCTTTGTAAATAATTGCTAGGCCCCCCCTATTTTATAAGGTCTGTCTTTTCTGAGAATAGAGAAGCTAGGGGTGGCCAAAAGGTCAAGGATGGGTGTAGAATGGTCTTTGAGCCAGGTTTCAGTAAGGAAGGCCATGTCAGCTTCCTCATTGAGGATGGTTTTAGAGATTTCGGTCGCATGTCAGACAGCTAAGCGGCAGTTCATGAGCATTCATGTAAGGGATTAGGGTTGGTGTTAGGGGCGGGGAGGAGTTGAATGCTGGTGAGTTGAGGGAGGGGAATAGGGGAGCTCGGAAACTCCGGTCTTCTGCTAGTCCCCAATATGACAGGAGTATTGCAGTGAGAGGGGGAGGGGTCTTTAGGAAGGGGATTGTTAAGGTAGGCATTGCAGAGGGCAGAGAGGTCGGGCGGAGTAGGTATTCGAGGTTAGAAGGGGTCTGTCGGTGCTGGGGAGGAGGGGCGTAGTAACCCAGTGTTTGGGGTATGGGTGTTTTGGCTGACTAGTATTTTGAGCATAGGGCGAAAAGGGGCAGGCTAAGGGTTTGTTGGAATGTATCTGATTGAAGTCTTTTCTGAGCAGGGTTAGTTCAGTAGCTAGGGTTGAGAGATTGTTGACTAAGTTACGAAGTATCTGATAGAGGTTGGGGAGGAGGGAGGTGGTGGTGTCTGGGCTGAAAGAGGGGTTAGGGACGGTGTGGCTAGGTAGAGAGGGTTGGAAGCTTGGAGTGGTAATTTTAATAGGGGGATAATGTGAGTGGTTCCCTGTTAGGAGGAGGTTTGGGGAAGGCCAGGGGATGGGAGGGGCGTATGAGCGGGTGTAGGGGGGGTTGGGAGCGACTAGAGAGGGTCTGGTAAGGGTAGAGGAGGAAAGGGGGGTAGGTGGGGGGAGAGTATGCATGGCAAAAGGGGATGCAGAAGCAGTGAAATGGGTGGAGGTGCAGTTTGTGAAGGAACTGGTGGTGACATGAGGAGTAATGGTCGTTAACGGGCTAGTAACAGGGAGAAGAGGGATAATAGGGAGGTTGTGGGGTTTGGGGGCAGGAGAGGGGAGGGGGAATTGGATTGCGACAGGGGATAGTTTGAGTGAGGGTGACAGAGTAGGAGTTGTTGTACGGGGACTGTTATTAGGAAGAAGGTTGGGAGTAGAGGTGGCTAAAGGAGGTCTGGAGGGGTATTGGGACTGAGAGGTTGCTGGTGGGGGAGAAAATAGTGACAGATGGTCGGAAAGAGTGTTGAAGAGGAGTTTGAAGATTGTGAGGTGCTTCTCGGAGGCTTGAATCAGGATATTTCCAGTTTTGTAGACGGAAATGGTTAATTCACCAGGGAATAGAGAGGTAGGAGAAGTGGCAAGTTTATGACCATGGGGGATTTTAATTGAGCTAGATACTGGGAGGTGTTGTAAGAAGGTGCTCTTCCATTTGGACGGGCGTTTGGTGTAGAAAATGTAGTTCGTTTTAATGGGGGACGTGAGGCTGTGATAGTTATCTTCAATAAGGTTTTCGGGATGTCAGATTAGGAATTTATGTTTGAAGTTCTTTTTGGCATTTTTGAGAGGTTGGGAGGGTATGGAATTGTCAAAGAGTTGAGACCATGTTTGACGACTGCGGGGTGCTTGTCATTTAGAGCCTGAAAGGGGGGGTGTATGGGTAGAATTGAGGTGGGACATGGCGGGGAGGCTTTACTGGGGGAGAAAAGGGTGGCGGGCAAAGAGAGGTGGGTAAAGAGAGACGGGATATTTAGAGGAAGGAGATTTGGTAGAGAGCGATGAGTGGGAGGCTGTGTGACTGAGTAGGTGTTCAGTGTTAATAAAATAGGGGGAGGGTAGTGTGTTGGGGTAAGGTTTGAGAGGAGGTATGCAGTAGGGTTGGAGAGATTTAAGAATCAGAGTTCGAGTAGGAGGTGGAGTTGGCTGACCAGCTGCGAGTGGGCTTAGAACTCGTGGCAGCCAAACTCTATGCCATACGTCGGTGTCTGAGTCCCATCAGGGACCATGTACAGTCCCTATCGGATACCCCCTGTATACACCATGCACCAGCACAGGACTTTGCTGACCTCGCTTGGGCAATGAGCATCATACAAGAGCTGTGTGGTCAGACAGGCACCAGCAATCAGAGCAGAGGGTTGGCACAGATGCAGAGGTCAATGGAGACCATGGAGCATATGTAGGCTGGAAGTCTATCTGCCGCGGCTGGACAACCAGCAAGTAGTAACTGGGAACCTCAATGCCCAGCAGTACTTCATCTTGCCATTGCTGCCGCTGAGCCATTCCCAGATGACTGCAGCGGGAACTTCGAAACACACAGCTTCAAGCTCTGATGTGTTTGTGGCACACAGTGATGCTGCCCCATCTCCTTCTCAGTCTGTTGTGTCAGTGGCACACAGTGATGCAGACATCACCCTGCCACACACACCGGACACACCGTACACAAAACCTGTATAAGGTGATTAAGAAGGGGAGGGGAATTACTGTGTGAGGAGGTGGCAGTAGCATCCATCACCGCCATGTGCCCTGTCCCTGCCTGGTGATGACCTACGTAGCATGCCCTGGGAAAACCTCCTACTGACCCCCGGAAAACTCTGCGACATTCACTCGGACCCGACACGGATGGCCATTTCATCACTGCTGAGCAATTACACAGTAATCCTGTTGAAGAATGTACTCTCCCACTTCCTAATCACTGCTCAATTCCCAAAGGACTGTGTTTGACCAACCACTGGGCTTCCATGTGATGTGGGCTAGGATGGCCATGTACAGCACCAGTTCCGTCAAAAACCTGAATGTGAATAAAACATTCTGAATCACACAGATGTGTCATTACTATGTTCTCTCACGTATGGGAGTATGGCTGGATGTGAGGACAATGATTGCACATGAAGGTACACCATGGTAACTTACATCCATGCGCATGTGTATCCCTGAGACACATGGCAAATTGGATGACTTTGAAGGTGAGTACTAGCTGTGTCCCCATTGCACATCATCAATAATCTCACGACCCCCACACTATAGCCCCACATTCATGTGTTGAATGGGGCTGTGGGTAGGAGTGACCAAATCTGTAGCAGCCCAGGAGTGCTGCCCTACATCACATGTGACAACAGTACTGCATGTCACAAACCTACTTACACACATCTGTGTGGCCACATTCTGTCATGATGTATGACAGTGCTTGACATGGTCAGGGGTTGCACACCATACTCACATTGTTGTAGTCACGTAAGTGCACATGTCAGTCAGCACCTATCCTATGACAATGTGTGGCTCACAGAGGTTGAACTTGCAAAAGGGACACACCACCATTGCACATGTGTCAGTCAGTTCCTCCCTGTGTAGGGACAATGCTCATTGTGGCACATGAGTGGACAATCAAATGAAGACACCACACACTTAGACACCAGTGGGGTGACATGGACTTTATTGGGATGTGCATGTCAGTATAGATGAGGCAACGGCCACAACAGGCAGGGACATGCTTACGACACTTGCATGCAGCATGGGTACATGTCGAGGTTCAGACTTTATTTTTTTTTGCATGGACGAAGATCATTAGGGATGGCAATGCTCCAGCCCACCTTGCCATGCTGGATGAGTCATGTGTTCTTTGGCATCTGCCCACTGTACCGTGTGAGGGGGCACAACTCACTGCCCATGGGATCTGCATGGTGCTCTGCCACCGGGGTGTGCATTTTGTCTGCTCTGCTGACAGTGCTTAGGTGAAAGTATCTGACGTGTTTTCATGTCGTGCCACAGGGTAATGTGTGTGGTGCCCTCCAGCAGTGTGTCCCATTGGCAACATTGCCAAACGAAGCTGTGTTACTATGACCATGGACCTACCTCACCTTGAGCAGGTGTGTGTACACACACGCATTGTTACACACACATGCTTCCAGGGATCGGACGAAGGCAGACATGTCCTCTGTTGTGGTGGCACATGTGAGCATTCCTCATGTAGCAACATGTCGTTGGGACCTTTGCTGTGGGTGACAGTCGGATGTGGCTGCAGGGACATAGAAACTCGTCCATGAATGCATGCGCAGCTTCATATGCAATGTGTTCCAATAGTACGTCGTGTTGAAGTAACATAAGGGTGAGCCAATCCATTTACTGGTCCGGGCAGGTGAGCTCAGCGCATGCAGTTTCACCAATATTCAATGCAGCCCAATAGGGTAGCGCCTCAATGTGGTCACTGCACACGAGGAATTGTGCAATCTTCCATGCACAACTGCCAATGCATACACAGGATGTCAAGGCATCCCATGCTCGGCTGTCTCGGTTACACTTCTGTTCATGTTCCAACAGGGGGCGCCCACCCAAGTCATAGTCCAATTCATCTACGGTTGTGTTGGATAGGCAGACTTCTATGGGACACTTGAATGTGCATGTTCGGCAGTGGAACCAGGGCTGGACGCAGGAGATGTAGGCAATGCGGAAGCTGGCCTGGAAACTGATCCGCAGGACTGCCAGTGGCACTGTGCCCAGTAAATGCAGCATGCTTGCACAGTAGTGTCCCAAGTGACGGGCATTGTGCATGTGCCCGGTATGGCCTGCCATTGCCTTTGTGCGTCTTGTGGAACCTGCACTCTTCAGTGCTGCGGCAGTTGTATGGAGGATATGCCACAGCCCTGAGCAATAGTTTGAATTTATGTGCAACGTTGGGCAGCATGGGGTGCTGTTTCCGTGTGTGTCAAGACCATCCCATGCGGGGGTGTCTCAGGCAGGGGCTTCGGTGTGTGGGGTGTGGATAAGTCGGATAGTTCTTTTGCGCAAGGCATGGTGTGGGAGTCATCCGCATCTGCCATGGCATCTCTCGCAGGGTGTTACAGACACATTCTGAACCAAGGTCAGAGGTGCAGGTGTCCTCCCGCATTCTGCATTGGGACAATGGAGCTTTCATCCTGGAGGTTTGTCTGACTACTACTTGTGTTTTCAGAATGCGATGTGGCTTTGTGGCTGCGATTGGGACATGGCCTTGGGCTCATCGTGTACGGATGGCAATACACATACACGTTAGCATGTGGTGCCAGGTGCTCTGCAAGGCCTCGCACTGCTTGTGCAGTCTCTCTCCCTCGCTCTCTCACTCTCTATCCTTTGTTGGGCGCATGACACACCTTCTTCTGTTGTATTTTGTCTACCAGGCTGTGTCCTAAGGATTGTCCAGTGTGGACCCACTAGGGCTCATCCGAATGGTTGTTTATTGTTTCTGTTTGTATGGTCAAGTCAAGTCAAGTCAAAAAGGCTTTATTTCGACATAAAAATATCTTAAAAAGCATACATACATATAAAATTCATTTTGAAGCATTAAGGATAAAACGTGTAAAAAAGACCCCTTGCATGAAGAAATCAGCAATTCTTACTATTATTTTTTGGGGGAAAAATTGTATAAATTACCTAAAAAAGTTATGTTTATGAAACAGACCCAAGAAATAAAAACATGATTAAACAATTTGTCTAAATCTTTTTGACCGAATCCGCCATGCCCACCCAAGATACTTCGAGGTGGCGCATGCATAAAATGAGCGAGTGTCTGAAAGTAATATCCTTAGTGCCACATTACAATGTCTTGTTCCCAGTGTAAGACACATGGGTTTTAGCCATTTCATCCGTGGAACTTTATAAGCAGAACACTCGAATAAAAAATGAGGGACAGATTCATGACGCTGTGGGCAGAAAGGGCACCACGGAGCAGTCTGGTGGGGAATTTTCCAGTGGCTTGTGAGTTCCATTAAGGGGAGAAGACCTATTCTAAATTTAAAATACAGGGATCTTTCCCATGGGGCTGAGATAATGTCCAAATACAGTTCTCTAATGGGGACATCTTTAGACTCCATAAAATTTCTAGTCGATTTACAAATCGTCACAGAAGAGTATCTTTTATTTGCCACCCATTTCCAGTAGAGTTGTTTTAACATTAATTTGGGCGGGGCTGTCTGTTGATGCCATGCTTCTTCTAGGCCCAGATTAACAAGTAATGCTTTGATGTCCTTTAGCCACTTTATTTTTGCCCAGCCTGTAGATTTGATTATCTCCCGCAGGCCATCCGCATAACTTGAGAGCTCAGGAACTCTCCAGATGCGGGCCCACAGAAGCAAAGGGCGTAACTTAGCTTGGTCTTCAATCGCCCGACAGCCCATGTCCAATTGCAACGGCAGGATAGGGACAGAGGGACCGAGGGACATCAAACTTCTCAAGAAGATGTTCTCAGCTCGAGTAAGCTCTTTCATGCTTGACGTCCCCCAGAGTTCCGCCCCGTAAAGAGCGGCACTTACTCCTCTGGCCGAGTAAATGTCCATTACTGCTGCTATAGGTTTTGTGGAGGCTGCTCTCTGCTCTTTCAACAGGGCCCCAGTTACTCTTTTCAAACTTAGCAACATTTTGGTCAAGTGGTGGTCCCATTTCATGGAGTCCACCAGCCGGATACCCAGGTAATCAAACGTCTTGGTCCTTTCCAGTGCAACAGACCCCAATGTTGGGGGAGGGCCGAGTTTTTGCGGAGGATTCAGGATAAGATACTTTGTTTTATCTGTGTTAATACAGAGTCCTCTTTGCTTACAAAAGGCGTCAAAACCAGAGAGAAGCTGCTGAAGTCCCATCGGGGATTTTGACAGAAGTAAAGTATCGTCCGCAAAAAGCAGGGTAGGAATTAAACGGCCTGCCAAACGGGGTGCATCTGCTGGTATCCCGGTCAAGTAGTCCACCACCCCATTTACATAGAGCGAGAAGAGTGTTGGTGCAAGTACGCACCCTTGTCTCACACCTCTATTCACATCTATTCTTGAGGTCTTTTGACCATTCGGCCCCCAGCGAATTTGGGCATAGTTTTTTTCGTGGAACCTCATGATCAGGTGAAGCAAGTAGGGTGGCATGCCGAGGTCACACAAAACCTTCCATAAATTATTTCTGGGGACCAAATCGAAGGCCGTGCGGAGGTCGATGAAGGCCAGATATAAGGTACCCTTCCCAATCACGACGACCTTCCAATAGATCATAAGTAGCCTTAACGTTTGTTCAATTGTTCCTGTACCAGCTCGGAACCCAGCCTGGAAATCTGAAAGTATCTTGTTTTCATCTGCCCACTGCTGAACTCTGGCTAAAAGGACCTTGCCTGCTACTTTCTGCGAACAATCGATCAGGCTAATCGGCCTGTAATTCGCTGGGTCTTCTCTTGAGCCTTTCTTGTGCAGAGGGACCACCTCCGCGGCCATCCATGAGGCGGGCAGGGGAGCACCCGCCATTGCAGCATTTAAAACTGATGCGATTAGCATACTCCAGTTACCCAAGTCTGCACGAAGCAGGTCACCAGGAAGGCCATCGGGACCAGCCGCTTTGCGCGGAACAAGAGATTTTATGGCACCTTCCGCTTCTTTCCTAGTAAACAGGCTTTCCTCGTAGCTCCCATTGCCTCGAGAGATCTGGGGTAGAGCGAAGTCCATCACTTCTGCTACAGGTGCTGTGTACAATTTTGAAAAATGTGAATACCATAGATCCTCAGTTATGTTACATGTGATGACAGTGTCTATGGGTCTGTTTTTCTTGCGTAATAAGTCCCAAAAGCCTTTTGCATTTTTTTCACCACTGGCGACACGGAGTTCCTGCCAAAATGCGTCTTCCCAATCTCTCCTTGCTAACTTTAACTCTGCTTTGTAACTCTTGCGTTTAGTGGCTGTTAGGGTAGCATCTCCACTTTTTACTGCCAATATTAGTGCTCTCTTTCCAGCACGACACTCTTTCGAGTACCAGCCAAATTTGCCCTGACGCTTATCAGGGTTGTTGTTACCCTTTTTTATTTTAGCCTTGAATAGGTCCCCAATCGACGTCGAGACCTCGCTAAACATTGCTGAAATATAATTTGGGCTGACAGGCTCATTTTCCAAAATGGCACAGGCCGCAGTGGTAACAGCTCGAATGCAAGAAAGTTTTTCTTCATCAATTGCCACTTTATCCCACTTTAATCGTCTTAGGCAATTTGAGGGAACCACCCCTCCCGAAGACATTAGCTCAGGTGCATCAAGGTCTCCACAAGCTAAGTGACTCTCCCACCACCAGCGTGTTAGGGATAGTGAAAGTGCATTGTGGTCACTGTCCAGGGAAGGTAGAACTATCATATCCTTCATGTGGGCCCACAGGGAAAAGTTTAGAAGGATATAATCTATCCTGGATGAGTGACCAACCCTATTATATGTATGTTCCCCCGCTAGGTCTGAGCGTGTTCTCCCGTTGGCTGCTCTCAAGCCATGCTCAAGTGTAAGGGAATTTAGCTGAATAATTCTGGGCGTCCATCTATTTATGATTGGAAGATCAAGTAACGGGACACCTCTCCTTGAGTCTTCGTCATACAGATCCAGAGATTCATCTGGCAATAGAGGCTCGAATGTACAATTAAAGTCTCCCATGACCATAATTAACGAGTCTCCGCTGCACTCACCTAGGGCTACCTCCAAAGCAGAAAGAGTTGGTGACAAGGCTCTCCCAGAAGCCCCACGTGTGTAGATATTAATAATCTCCAGTTTTTCAGCTTTCCTTGGGCATGTTATAGTTATGCGCATCAAATCTGGGGATTTTTGGGGATGATGATGTACTCTCCATCCTAAAGAAATATCTACCCAAACTAAGAGACCTCCATAAGGGCGACCTCTACCCGATGCTGGGATGCCTGCCGGGACAAAGAAGGTGGCATAACCCACTCTGTGCCTTGGTTCCACACACCACGTCTCTTGAAATGCACAGACTGAGTGGGGTTCAATGAGCGCCACCCAGTCCGGGGCATCCAACTTATTATTTAGGCCTGCCACGTTCCAGCTGATAGCTTTCAGGGTTGCATGATGCAAAGGCTCAGCGCAACCTACTTCCCTACCCTGTGTACCCAGAGTTTGTGCTCCATCCACTAACTCGATAATCTCAGACCAATCGCCTGAGAAGGGAGGCGTAATTGGATTGAGCGAGGGTTGGGGTGCAGAAACGTTAAACAAGGATGCCCGCCCAACTATGTGTGGTGTATTAACCCTAAGAGGGGGGGCATTAGTTACTACTATATCACCAAGTCACCAACCCCAGCCCTGGGATGGGGCTGCTTGGGTAGGTGTCCATGCCCTTGCTCTAACATCCAGGGTTGGGTTATGCGGGAACCATGCGCCTCTACCCCCGTCTTGCGAAAATTTCTTGTGCCCCATTAGAGGAGGGGGGTGATAGAAGTACCCCAGGTCCCTAGTTTGGATGTCGCAGAAGTTATAATGCGACTGCTGACTGCAAATCATACCTGCTGCTCTGGGATCGTTAAAATTGATCAGCACGCAGTCCCCCGTTAGATCCTTACGTCTATTTCCAATCCATCCCACACGTCGGACAAAGGCTATTCTACCATCAATGTGCCCTGGGAGGGGTCTATTTGCTTTGAGCCAGGAGAGCGTTTTGTGTTTAAGGTCAGAATACAACTCGCAAGAACCCTCTTCAAGCTCAGGAACCCCCGTTAAAATTACCACATAAGGCTTACAACCAGGGGGGAGACTAGCATTTGGGGTGTGCCTTCTTGCCCTATCTTTAGCCGGGGTTTTAGCTACAATTTTTGCTGGGGGGTTGGATACAATCTGTTTGGCAGGAATGGAAAGGGATGGGGTTGTATCGCCCTTCGTTGTAGTCGATGTGTTTCCTGCTGCCTTGGTAGTTGTCACTAAGGGCTTGGTGTTTGTGACAGAGTTGACCTTAAGAGCCTTGGGAGCTTGGGAACTAGATTTATTCCTTGAGCGGGCCAAACTAGGCACAGGGTTAAGAGTTTGTGGTGCATGTATGGTTCCACTATTGGAATGCTGCAATTGGGAAACCTTTCCCGGAACAGGCGTCTTTTGGCAAGACACAAACTCAGGATGAGCTATAGTGGCAGAGGGAGCTATGGAGACAGCACCACTCGATAGCCCTCCATTTTCTTCAACCTGAGCCTTGGCGTGAAATTTGACTAATGATTTCACAGCATACAAGTTATCCAGCATTGACTGTTCAACTGTAGCTAGTTTGCGTGTGAGGCTGTCGATCTTGTCTACGAGGGGCAGCACCACAGACTTAATTAAGCTCTCAACCTGGGGGAAAATGCTGGTATCTAAAGAAGCCGACGGACCAAGTGTGCCCTCCAACGCGGTAGCTCTATTATGGGTCGTAAGGGATTTTTGGTATGGGACTTGATTAGTGCCAGTACCCCCTTTAGTCACAGTGTTCCTCTTTACTTTCCTATGTGGTTTTTGAGAGTCCCCCCTGCGGGGGCTAGCAAGACGCTTTCTCTTCTTTTGTTGGACTGATCCTAAGGCTGGATTCCCTACAGGGGTATTTTGCTGAGCCACGGCTCTAGGAGTGCTAACTTCAGTGTGTACAACTGGGGGTGATGAATTTGAAGCCTCGCTAGACAACGTGGGGGGACTAGGAGCTTTGTGGGTTGCAAAGTTGGAATCCAGAATTTGCTCCCCCAACGAGAGGTCAGTTAGGGCGGGTGAATTACAGTGTGATGGGTCAAGAACTATGCTTGGTGCAGTGGTAGTCACCCTTTCTAAACTTGCCCTAATCTGACTCAATCTCTCATCAATGTTTGGGGAATCAATTATCACCAATGGAGTTGGGGAAACATGCGCAGGGCTAGGGGCTAGGGCAATGGCGCCTAAAGATGAACGCTTGTTGGACGTGCCCATGGAGTCCCAGGATAATCTTCGTTCAGCTAGGATTATCTCCTTTTCCACTATTGAGACTGCTCGGGTTATAAATTGGTCCATAGTACCTATGACAACGTCTCCCGCGGATTTCTTTATTTTACTGGAACGGGTACCTGAAGCCATTCTCCCGTTAATTGCGTGTCCACTTTACGGAGCCAAGAGATGTGGCCCGGCCCGGCCTCTTCTGGCCCCTGATGGCCTAAGATGGTCCCGCCCTTGTCCCGGGCTTCTCCCGCGATACTCCCGCGTGCTCCCGCACAGCGGGGGCTGGGCGTTCCTTTATGGGGGCGTGAAGCGAGTGGTGGGAGGGGCAATCGGTCTGCAGGTGTGCCGTGGCGCAGGGACTCCTGGTTAGTTGAGTCCCCGCGGCGTCACCAGCAGCGCTGGTGTGCAGAGCGCGACCCTGCTCCCTGATGTCCTTCCTGGGGGCTGTGAGCAAACGTGCTCCCAACAGCCTTACTCTCCCAAACTGCGACGCGGCACCCGCGCAGCGGGTGCGGCTAGCTGTAGATGAAGACAGGAGGCGGCTACAGCAAAACTCTACAGCACACGTGGGAAGACGCCGGTAAGCCCTCGGCGTTTCAGTGTCCCGCTGGACTGGGGGAATCTGCTTCCTTTTCTCCTTCAGAGCGAGTGGTGGGAGGGGCAATCGGTCTGCAGGTGTGCCGTGGCGCAGGGACTCCTGGTTAGTTGAGTCCCCGCGGCGTCACCGGCAGCGCTGGTGTGCAGAGCGCGACCCTGCTCCCTGATGTCCTTCCTGGGGGCTGTGAGCAAACGTGCTCCCAACAGCCTTACTCTCCCAAACTGCGATGCGGCACCCGCGCAGCGGCTGCGGCTAGCTGTAGATGAAGACAGGAGGCGGCTACAGCAAAACTCTACAGCACACGTGGGAAGACGCCGGTAAGCCCTCGGCGTTTCAGTGTCCCGCTGGACTGGGGGAATCTGCTTCCTTTTCTCCTTCAGAGCGAGTGGTGGGAGGGGCAATCGGTCTGCAGGTATGCCGTGGCGCAGGGACTCCTGGTTAGTTGAGTCCCCGCGGCGTCACCGGCAGCGCTGGTGTGCAGAGCGCGACCCTGCTCCCTGATGTCCTTCCTGGGGGCTGTGAGCAAACGTGCTCCCAACAGCCTTACTCTCCCAAACTGCGACGCGGCACCCGCGCAGCGGGTGCGGCTAGCTGTAGATGAAGACAGGAGGCGGCTACAGCAAAACTCTACAGCACACGTGGGAAGACGCCGGTAAGCCCTCGGCGTTTCAGTGTCCCGCTGGACTGGGGGAATCTGCTTCCTTTTCTCCTTCAGAGCGAGTGGTGGGAGGGGCAATCGGTCTGCAGGTGTGCCGTGGCGCAGGGACTCCTGGTTAGTTGAGTCCCCGCGGCGTCACTGGCAGCGCTGGTGTGCAGAGCGCGACCCTGCTCCCTGATGTCCTTCCTGGGGGCTGTGAGCAAACGTGCTCCCAACAGCCTTACTCTCCCAAACTGCGACGCGGCACCCGCGCAGCGGGTGCGGCTTGCTGTAGATGAAGACAGGAGGCGGCTACAGCAAAACTCTACAGCACACGTGGGAAGACGCCGGTAAGCCCTCGGCGTTTCAGTGTTTGTATGGTGTTTTGTGTTGCTGATTGCAGTGCTGTATGACTGGTTCTCCATTTTCTTGTCAGGCATGTATGTTGATTTTCCTGCTTGTGCGACCTGAGGCAACATATTTGTTTTGTGATATATGGTGTTGGTGTGCAGTTTCTTGGTCCGGGTTTGGGGGTGGGCCCAGGGGGATGTTGTGGGCATGGGTGTGGTGTTGGTGGGTGTTGTGGCCCTCTTGGGTGTCCGTGCTGCATGTTCAGTTGCTCCATGGCATCTGTTTGTCTTCAGGTGTGGCTGTGGTCTATGCTCCCTTTTGTGGTGCAGACTGTGGTCCGACTTTGCACCAGGTCAGAGTAGGTGTAAAATTCCTGCAGCTAATGCGCCTTATCGCGTGTTTTGTGTTCTTATCGCCGATCT
Organism: Lissotriton helveticus; assembly: GCF_964261635.1. Taxonomy (NCBI): domain Eukaryota; kingdom Metazoa; phylum Chordata; class Amphibia; order Caudata; family Salamandridae; genus Lissotriton; species Lissotriton helveticus. The sequence goes on from NC_136069.1 coordinate 1,276,608,308, forward strand.
GTCTGGTCGTTGTGAATGTTTAGGTGTGGTTTTGTCACGGTTTTTGTCACGTGAATGCCTACTCTGCATCTCATTAGCGATAAGTGTGGGGGTCCTCTGTGGCGATGCTTTTTGCGGCTGCTATCGCAAGTAAACTGGTGCTGTGGGCTGTTAGCACCAGCTTGTGAATGGTGGGGTAAATTTATCACAACTTTGGCTGCGATAAAGTGCAGTTAATTCCGCAATAGCTCCTTTCTGAATATGCCCCCTTTTTGCTAAAATTAAATTCTAAATAATTTAAAAAAACGTATTAACATTTGTAAATATTAATATTTTAATAAATGAAACACACAATTATCTAAATTACAACAGCATTACATAAACTATTAAATATTAATACAAATACCAACAATACTCCTCCAAAGAAAGAGCAGGAGCCAGTGGGGAACGTCAGAAACTTCCTTTATTGCAGCTGTATTGGCAAATGCATTTCGCCCTCAGTCGGCCTTCATCAGTGCCAGGGTCTTTTCAGTAGGCTGTGCAAAGTGCGATTTAAAATTCATCAAGCCCCACTACAATTGGTGAATGTAATACAAATACATATACATTTCCCACTACATTAAAAAAAAAAAAACTTTTTATACTAAATAAATATAAAAAATGTATTTCCACCTAATGCAACACAACAATAGAAACATTCTTAACATCACACAGAAATAAGATTAGTGCTCTAACTACAATAAATGTAACATTAATTAAAATAAAACCTTAGAAAATCCTACAATTTACTAGTCCCAGAGTAATTAACGCTACAATAAATATTATAATAAAATAAAATAAATTATATTCCCACTCCAGTTAGTTCAACAGTAGGGAAAGTGTTCTATTGCGGAGGGGTAAAATGTACTCTTCCCACTCCAGTCGTTGCAACAGTAGGCTAAATGTGTGGAGTACAGAGGGGAAATGTAATATACCCGCCCCAGTCAGTGCAGCTGTAGGGAAAGTGTTGGATTATGGAGGGGAACAATTTAATATTCCCACTCAAGTCAGTGCAACAGTAGGGAAAGTGTGTGGATTGTGGAGAGGTAAAATTAACTATTCCCACTCCAGTCAGTGCAACATAAGGGAAAGTGTTTGGATTGTGGAGAAGAACAATTTATTATTCCCACTCCAATCAGTGCAAATGTAGGCAGAGTGTTGGATTGCGGAGGGGTAAAGGTTACTATTTCCACTCCAGTCAGTGCAACAGTAGGGAAAGTGTTGAATTGTGGATAGGGAGAATGTTATATTTTCACTCTAATCAGTGCAAATGTAGGGAAAGTGGTGGTTTGCAGAGGGGAAAATGTATATTCCCACTCCAGTCAGTGCAACAGTAGGGAAAGTGTTGGATTGACAAGAGGGTAAGATATATTTCTCCCACTGCAGCACCTGGAAAAGTAGGAAAATAAATATGTATTACAATGTTAAATACATCATAAATACCTACAAATATGATTACAATTTAAACACAAACATATGTACGCAACATAACAACTAATAAGTAAAAAAAAGACATTTAATGAACCCAACACATTTAATAAATACCTCAATTTTTATAGATTAATTACTTTCAATTTCAACAAAGTATGCAACATATATCTGAAAATGTTCCTCAAAATAATATTTACATGTTACATAATAAAATATTAGTTAAAATATTAATAATAAAAATACATTCCTAAAATAACTATAGTTAATTACCACTCCACAATTTATCTCACAAATAAAACAACTCACACCAAATATATAACCTTATTATTTTCAACATTTTCATAAGGTAGGGGCTGATCAAGATATCCTTCCGACACCGTATCCGAAACGGGACTGCCCGACAGTCTGTCAGTGGTCCCAACAAAGGCAATACAATGTGACAGCCACCACAGTGGTCGCAATGCCTATATTTTGGGCTGCAACGTCTGCTGCTAGCTGCAAGACAAAAAGGGGGAACTGCACCTATCCCTGGCAGGCACCTTGCGGTGCCTGCCACATAGTGCAGGTATTTATAGGGGGGCACCTTAGGTGCCCCCCAGTGCCCATATCTGCGGTGCAGGGGGGGCCGCTATGGACCCACAAACTCCCTTTCCGTCTGCCTTTTCATGGTTACCCGGCATGAAAAAGGCAGGTGAAAAGGGACATCATAATCCCTATGGCAGTGCCTCGTAGGCACCCCCACTGTTGTAGGGATATCATTCCCCTCCGATGATCAGCCCATCGGAACTGTGGTGGTCGGTCTCTCTGACGGCCAAAAAACTGCCCGCCATTGTAATATGGTGGGCTTAAAAGCTGCTTACCATAGTAGTGAGATCGCCATCAACAGGCTGTCAGTGGAGGTTGCACCACCATTGTAATCTGGCCCTAAATCGCAAATGTTCATTTATTATTAACAATTAAGTAATAATACATTGATAACATTTAATTAACTTCTGCCATTCACTCCTACAGTTTCAACAACTCACAGCTAACATATAAGATAAAAAATATTGTATGCACATATTTAACATATTCTTTATTCTATAATTATTATAAATTAACTTTATATATTATTTAGTATAATTAATTTCCCATACTCCCTTTACACATACAAAAACTACAACACAAAAAAGTCATGTAATATATTACAACATTATTTTTCATTTAAATAAATAATATTATTTAGACATTATTTATTAACATAATAATATGTATTAAATCATTCTAATGTAGTTACTTCTCACCTCATACCCCTATAACACTCACAACCCACACCTAAGACTGAACTTTAAAAAGAAATATTTCCACCATTAACACAAATATGCATCAATTAATGAATTATCATTCATTAAAAATTATTACTTAATTATAATTAATTTACTTCCCACATTATACCCCTACAAAACTCACAACAAGCTCCGAAAATGTTACTTAACAAAAAGTTAATTACACAATAAGGATAATTAATTATCAATTAAATAATTAATATAAATTATAAATTAATTATTACCTAATTAACATTATTGAATTCTCTCCCTATACCCCTACACAACCCACACATAAAATGTAGCAAAAAAATTCTACACGATTAACATAATTATTTATCACTTAAATAATTAATATTAATTTAAAACTATAACTAATTAACATTAATGAAAAACAAATGTATTACTTAATTGTAATAAAATTACTTCCCACCCTGTACTCCTATAAACTCACAACCCGCTAAGGTACTAAAAATCACAAAGAACTTCATTACGATGGTGGTCTGACCTCCATTGTATCGGGCAGGTGTCTGACTGACCACATTTCGGCGGTTCCACCTCCCCGATTCCAATTCGACCGCCATGCAGTCAGAAAACTGCTCTCTTCCATTGCAGCTTGTACTGAGGCCAGAAAAGGGCAGCTGCCCAATGCGGAGTGGACAAGGGCAGTTTTCAAATACCCATGCACCGTGTGCGAGGCACCATGTAGTGCCTGGCAGACGGTGCATGGTTGGACCACCATGCAAAGGCAGACAGAAGAGGGAGTTCGTAATCCCTATGGTGGTGCCTCCGCAGGCACAGCCCCCATTGTCAGGATTACTGTCCGACCGATGCTCCGACAGGGTCCTTCAGTCTGTCAGAGGTGTTGTTCGGTCCTTTGCCTGCTGCGCTCCGACCGACCCCATCATAATATGGAGGTCGGACTGCTATACTGGATATCAGTTGGACCACCACCGACGGCCTGTTGGTGGAGGTCCCACTGACATCATAATCGACCCTTTTTATTAAATTAAATTACATTCAATATCTACTAAACAATTTATAACTATATTAAATATCCACCTATGACGTATTGTGACCTAAATGTAAATGTATGAGGTTTTATCTCGCATATGTACTGAATCACTGTGATGATTCTACTTTTTCAATTTTCGTTTGTTCAGTTACAAAAATGACTTCATACTTGTATTTTCTGGCGTCACATAGGGGCCGATTCCGATTCGATAAAATCCAGTCCGAATCGCCATACGAAGCGTTTTTCCCGTACAATTTGAACGCAGATCCTTACCCGTACGTACGATGTAGTACGATGCGTACTCAATGCAGTTCTCCGTACGAATCGTACAAAAGAACATACGATTCAAGAAACCATACGGATCGCACTCGGAACAAGCAGTTTGCGATGTTCGTACGGTTCGAGGCAGCTTTTTACGAACCAGCAAGTACGATTCGTCAGTACGACACTCTATATGACTCTTTCTCTACGGGACTTTAAAACATCCGTAAAAGCACATTTCGACTCTAAACGCGTGCGAAACGGACTCCCTCGGGTACGCAAGTGCACCCCATGATCGCAGGCATATGGTGCGAACTGGTACGGTGCGTCGGGGTACGGAGCGTAGTGGTACGGTACATCGTGGTACGGTACATCGGGGTACGGTGCATGGGTGTACGTAGTGTAGGTGTACAATGTGTAGGTGTACGGTGCGTAGGGGTGCAGAGCATAGGGGTTCGGTGCGTACCCCCATGATCGCAGGGGTACTATGTTAATTTCGAGGGGAACTAGACAGGGCTGCCCCTGTTCACCTCTTCTATTCGCTGTGAATATTGACTTTTTTATCCGCAAACTTGAAAGCCACTCTCTGTGCGACCTATTCAGGTCAATAACCATGAAACAAAAATTCTAGCATATGCAGATGATATAGCTCTGGTCACCACCGATCCTAATGAGGCTATTAAGATTATTGAGGAGGAGGCACAGAAGTTTGGAAATACCTCAGGATATAAACTGAATTCAGGGAAAACCCAGATCGTTCACAATGGCAAAGTACGGACGAGGGATAATAGGGTAGTGGATCATGCTGTGTATCTTGGCGTCAGTATAAGCGCAAAGGTAGATAATATTGTTAAAATAAATCTCGACCCACCGATATCCCGCACTAGAAAAGACTTGATCAGACTGGATAATCTGCATCTCACCATTGGCGGTAGATGCAATGTGATTAAAATGTTGTTCTTACCTAGGTTTTTATATTTTTTTAGAACAATTTGCCTTGAGTTTTCTCCCCAATACATTAAAACCATTGAAACCATGTTCTCTAGATTTATCTGGGGGTTTAAGAGACCTTGACGGGAAATTAAATGGATCATGCTCCCGAAAGTAAGAGGGGGATTAGCTATGCCCAACTTTAAGGTATACTACTGGGCAACGGTGGCCAAGTATTGCGTGAATCTGATATCCAAAGAACCTAGCGACCACCTTTTCCCAACACCACAGGAAATGATTTTGGGGGAACGATGCGAGGGGTGCCTATGGCGCCACGTCAATGACAATTACTTTAAGAAAATTAAACTCAAGACTATTTCTAGCGTATTTAAAGTCTGGAATAATGTACGCAAATTGTTAGGGTTGGGACGATTTTCGTGGTACACGCCCGTTAGTTGTAATAACGATCTCCCGGAGAACCAGGATGGGTGTATGACCCGGTGGATAGGGACAGGGATTACTCAGTTAGGCTGTTTTTATACATCAAATCGTTTGAAAAGCTTCTCAGAGCTCCGTAACAACTTTCATATCAGCCATAGGGATTTTTTTAAATACCTACAGAATAGGGATTTTTTGTTAAGGAAAATGGGGGGGGCGGGAAAAAGTTCAAGTTAATACAGCAATAGAAAACTTATGTAGAGAAACTACTCCAACATTTGGGGAAATTTACAAGAATTTAAATAGCTCTTTCCCTGACGATTTAGACAAACATTGTGCTAGGTGGCAGACTAATTTATTGCTGCAGCCAATAACCCCCGTACGTGCACTGGAGCTTTCACAAACATACCTAATGTCCATTAAATTGCAAGCTCAATTTTATAAAACATTCTTCTCCCTATATTACACCCCCTATAAAATTGCTAAATGGGCAACAGGACAGGGAACCACATGCCCGCGCTGCTCGGTGTTTGAAGCTGACATTATTCATATGTTCGCCACCTGCGCTACATTATCTAATCTGATAAAAGATATATCAGATTTCTTATCTGGGATATTTCACCTAAGAATTTCCATTTCAACTGAAGAAATAATGCTAGGAATGGCGGAAACCCAGCGGCCCATACACATGCAGGGTTTGATCTTTGTGGATATGCCGGTCCTCAGACTTTGCATAGCCTCTTCATGGCTTGACCAACACCCACCGGTCTTCGCACAGTGGAGGGCAAGATTGCTCGCGACTTGTAGTGTGGAAGTGGCCATCTATAAAAACAAAGGGATTAACGAAAGAAAAAAAGGCATGTTGATATGGCGACCATTATTGCAGTGGATACAAGATCACTCCTAGGGGTAGAAACTACTCTGCAGGGATTTCTATAGATACTAGAGGGAGCATTTGCCCAGATATCTATGTATTCAACTGCATATTCTGCGATGTTTGTTTATATGCTTTTTGTGCCTCGCACTCTTTAAAAATGTTGGTAATAATTTTGGGTTCTTGTTGGATTTGTATCGAGACCCTGGTCTTCGGGGGGTGGGGGGTGTATAAATGGTTAAAAACTGTGAATAAAAATCTTTAAAAAAAAAAAGGAAATCATTACGGAAAAACCAATAAAGTATTTGTCATAAATAAACCCTGTGTTTGTTTGCTTTTTATACCAAACACAGTAATTCTAAAAACAGCCCCTACAATGCATCACCTTGAGATTGCATTGCATTCATACACTTGACCCATAGAGGAAGTAACATCAACATTACATGTATGCACTTTAAGGCCTTCCAGGCTCTCCTGCATGTCACCATACATATGTCTCCAAGAGTGCGTAAAACTCCCAAGGTGAAGACTCTGGAGATCCATGCAGGGGAAATGTGGGATCCTGCTGAATTGATTGGTGGTGGTGGTCCATTCATCCTGGGGCCAACAACAATTGAGATAGGAACAGAAATGCTTTCAAAACAACAAGGCCTCGCAAAGCATTACAGGATGATCTTTAAGGGAAGGTGATTAATAGGTTTCCCATTCATTTGTTGTATTTGTTTAGCTGACTCGCACATCATCTCGGCACTTGGGGGTGCCCAGTTCCACCCTGGCACCCACAGATGGCTCCCTCTTTGGAGGGAATCTAGGGGAGGACACCCCCAGCTGCGGTTGCAGGCTCCCCACACAGGCAGCTCACTGACAGGCTATTGCATGAGCCTGCAGCTACATTGTGGTCTGCCCGCTCCCTCCAGTTACATGTGCGGGCAGCGGGAAAGGCGGGCCATGTCGGGGGAGTGCTGGAGTGCTCCCTCTTCCTTGTTGTTGCTTGGGGCCCAGGGTTGGGGTTCTGAGACCCCTTCTCACACTGGCAGAGGAGCACAACAGCATTCCCTCACATTCTCACTCTTCTTGGGGCCCAGGGATGGGGTCCTGGGACCCTGCCTGCTTCGGCAGGGAAGCATGATGGTGTTTTCCCACATTATCCTTTGCTTAGCAGTGCAGGGGGGTCAGGGATGGGGTTCCAACACCCTAAAACAACAATAAGACTGGGATAACTCACAATATGGGTTTCGCGAAGGACATGGAATGGAGACAGCTTTGGTTATGGCAGCAGAAGAACTTAGGACAATACTTGAGTCTGGGGGCAAGGCTGCCTCAATTCTGTTAGACCTACTGGTGGTCTTTGATACGGTGAACCACAAAATATTAGCCGGTTGACTAGTGGACTATGGGATCCGAGATTCTGTCCTCTCAATATTATTGTCCTATCTTGCCAACAGAACCTTATCCATTAAATTGGAAGCCTTCTCATCCAAGCCTTTCAAACTGCCTTGTGGGGTGCTCAGGGCTTGTCTCTGAGCCCTACATTATTTAATGTAAATGTGGCTCCTCTTGCTTCGATTCTACGGCAGTCTGGATTTTCAGTCATCTCTTACGACCAATTTAATAGTTGTATGTCACAAGTCAACCAATGGATGCCGTCTATCTGCTTGAAATTGAATGGTGGAAAGACCGAGGTTTTGCTGCTTGGCGCCGACACAACCTTTTGGTCACCCAGGTGGTGGCCTGCCAATCTGGGAGATTGTCCTACCCCAGTGTCCAACGTTAAAAACCTTGGAGTTATCTTTGAAGACAAATTAGCATTTAGTAATCAGATTAACAAGCTCTCCTCCACTATCTGGTTTATTCTAAAAATGGTAAGAAAAATCCGCCCATTCATTACTTCCAATGCAATTAAAACTCTGGTTACAGCATTGGCCCTTTCCAGATTGGACTATGGGAATGAACTATACCTGAGTTCAATCTCAGCATCTACTAAGACTGCAGTGTCTGCAGAATGTCGCTGCCAGATTGGTACTAGACATCCCTGGGTTTAAATTCAATTCTCACAGATTAAGAGCCCTCCATTGGCTCCCGAAGAAAATAAGGATTGAGTTTAAATCTCAATGTCTGGCCTTCAAAAGCTTTACAAGATATAGGGTTGCACTTTCTGAGGACGCACCTGAAATGGTATGCACCAGCCAGAAGTCTAAGATCAGTCCATACACCTAAATATAAGAAGGCCCGCTGACATGGCAGAGGCTTTCTGTTAGGGACAGTTAAGATCTGGAACCAGCTCTCCATTTCCATAAAGAGCAGCCCATCACTCTGGTCCTTCAGAAAGGCACTAAAAACCTGGCTCTTTAACAACTGATCTTCCTGGATTCCCGCCAGCACCTTGCAATCTACCGTTTTCTAGTGCCAAGACACCCATGGTCATTCGTCGCGCTTTACAAATACATCATTCAAATCAAATCAATCAATTCAAATATCTGGATCTGTGAACCGTTTTCCTCATATTCCTATGCTGAGCCTCAACCATTGATATAACAATAGTGATTACTGTGACGGAGTCCTGACGAAGGCCTTGCAGAAACGCGCGTAGTCTGACAACATACCGCCAGTCTCTGCACATCATCACAATATTGTTATCCTTGACCGTTGATCATGTAATTTTTGAGATAATGAAATAATACCAATGTATACATGTCTGTACTGCTGTTTTCTATAAACAATTATATGAAGTATGACAAATTAGAAGGAATTTTTATAATGTTGTATGAACATTAACAACATGTAACAAAAATATATAAAAAGTGTTGCAGATATATTTTGATAAGAAAAAATAAAAATACATACTGGTTTGACATCAATTCTGACAATTATTGCCAGTATCAATGTTGTAACTCTAGAAATGTTTTGCCTGCTTTATCTGTTACTCACCATGCCCAGGTGCGTCTTTTTACGTTCTAGTCCAAGATGGTGTCATTCAGGAGCTACTGATCACATCAGCTACTGGGTTCTCAGCTCCACCACTCACTGACACACAAAGGGACTTGCACATTGAACTTTTAAAGGAAGCCCACCGGTGTGTTGTCTCCATTTGTCTGGACACTCTCCTATGTTCAGTTGGCTTTGAAAGGCCCATCCCTGGGAAAATGTGACAGCTGGGTGAATGATACAGATCATTCCACCCCACACCTTTCTGGAACTGGGAGAAGTACTGCAAATTGCTCCTTCTGTGTGGGGTGGCCTTTGTTCCTGCTGCTGGGGAAAATATAATTAACTGGGAACAGCAGGGTGACACAAGGCCTGGGCTCTGATACTGTGCTGGGCCATGGAAATAAGAAAAATCTGAATGATCCTTAAGGTGTACAGATATCATTTTGGAAGTTACATATTTGGTGTTCTCGCACATGTTCTACTCCAATTCAAAATGTCAATGGTCTCTGTAGACCAAGGGGGAGTGAAACTCTAAGGCAGTCCTCTCCCTATGTGTATAACAGGGTGCTACTACAGGCAAAACAGTAAAGCACACTGACTTTCCCTTTTAGTGTACACTATCCCTATAAGGCCAATCCCAGGTTGAGACCCAATCCAGGTTACCTGTGCGCTGTTACTGAGCTGGGCACAACAGTACTCTCCCACCTGCAGCCCTCACAAGTGCATATGTGAGCGCATGTGCGACCATCCAAGTGCCTCTTTCCCTTGCTGTGTCACAGCAAACTTATCTTAAAAGGCAGACTCTGGCAGTAAACACTTGTAGCTTGTTTGCCATGTAATTACCATGGGTAAGGCACCAGTAGTGAGACTCACCCACGGTAAAAAGTCCAGAAGCCGGGTGTTCAGAAAATCAAAAAATGTGGGCATACTGAAGGAACAGAAGCCATTTGCGACAGCCACTCAATACTATTGTACTGTATAGCACTGTAAGGCAAATCACTGTACCACACTCTACAAGACTGTACTGTACTGTACGACACTCCACTTTACAGAAATCAGCGAGATGTATGCACTCTACTGTTGTTTACATCACTTTCCAATACTTAAACTTAAACTATGCAAAGTAATAGTTATAACTTTCATTTACTATTTATCAATGTATTATTATAAGTTGTGGACCTCGTTACCCACTCTGTTCAGCGCGCTAACCAGACAACACTGAACATAACTCGCCACTCTACCATTCACTGTGTTCTCACAAATAATGATACTCCACTGTACAACATTATACTGTACGAAACGCTCCACTACTCTACTGCACAACACTACACTCGATAAAACTGAACTATACGACACAGTACTCCACTGAACTCCATTCTATGCCACTACACTCTACAACACTGTGCTGTATTCTATGTCACATTACGACACTCTACTCTATGACACTCCACTCCACCACACTCCAGTTCATAACACACCAGTCAATAACATTCCACAGTACAATACTCAACTCTACTGTTCAACACACCACTACAATGTACAACATGCAGCTTCACTCTACGATACTCCACCATACGACACACCACTCCAGTGTACAATACTTTAGTTCACTGTATGCTGTCACTCTACTCTATTTACTCCACTCTATTCCATTCTACAATACTCCACTCTACAACACTAGACTCTATGACACTCTCCTTTACTGCACTGACTCCACTCCACTTTACGACACTCCAATCAATGACACTCTGCAAATTAAAAATAAATACCATTAACATACAATAATAAACACAAAGGTTAAGGATAATTTATAACTAGAAATACCTTAGATATTCTTTCTATAAAAACCCAACTTAAAATAGACAAACATAAAAAAAATTGAATTGTAATTATAACTTTAAGTTATAATTTATAATGTATGCACCACCTTCAAATCACTATATTCGCGCACCTCTGAACACAGTCATATCACCTCATTTGCCACCCGACATTAACTATATCTCATGCCTTTTCCATGCACTATTTATACTGTTGCATACTACATCACTTATAATATGGAAGTCAGAGTATTCATAACAACACTTAAAACTTATCGATTCAATTCAAAGACTTTATTTGGTATGTAAAAAAAAACATAAAAGCAATCGACAACAAAAATATTTACACATGATTATAATCAGAAGTGATCATGCCAAAAGGACATTCTTCAAATTTCTTGAAAGCCTACAATCCAGTTTCCATAAAAACATTTAGTATAACACCAAAATAAAATCATTATGGCATCAATTAAAAACAATACTTTTACGTACATTGATTTATTTTATAATAAAAAGTGCAACATTAAGGCAAACCCTAGTATTGTGTAGCTCAATCATATATTTCAGGGCAGCAATGTGCGATCTGATGTTTTGTGCAAGCAGAAGTGCTTTTAAATAATGACGCCTACAAATTGAATACAAATCACAGAATAGCATAAAGTGCATTGTGCTTTGCTTGCTCTGGCCATCAGAATACAGGGGGGTCATATCTGAAGAACAAGATTTAATCAAAGGAAAAACCACTACATGATGAACAATCCCTAGTCTAAATCTAATTAATACAAAACGATACATTAAGTTTGAAACATAGGTTAAATAACTTTGACAGCCCTCCTCCAGCCCAAGAGAATGAAAAAATATAACAGTTGCTCCCCTGAGCTTCCCTCTCTAATTTATAAAGTTATCTTTGATGAACCGTTTGGTGAGTGTTGTTACCAAAGGGTAGTTAGGCTAAGTTGGCAACTTGAACAGATCACTGTAGTTGGAATTGATGTAGGTTAGACAGGGAATACACAGTGCTTTATCAATAGACAGGCAATCTAAAACGATTGACTTGGTGAAGCTAGTCTTGTCTTTTCTCCAAATAGAGCACCAGAGCAGCAAAGGGCAACGTTAGGCTATATCTGGTAGAAAATGTAACCCTGCATCTCTTTGTGTTATCTCTGTAGAAGCAGAGTTGAATAGGCATACTAGGTGCTTGAGGAAGCAGTTTTCCTCTATCTGACGAGCCTTACTGTTATAATGCCCTAACACACCAGCCCCATATGTGGCAATATATTGTATTGTATATTGCTAGCATATTTTTTTATGGGTTGGGTGCCCAACTTTGCTGAAAACTTAAAGATTCTATGGGCACTTTTATTTATCTTGCCCCTAAAGTTTGTGGTTTCATGTGTAGTTTAGCTTTTACAAACTAAAGTAATACTTTACCGGGGTATTATTAATAAAAATGTTCTACATTTCTTTGGTTTGGCCCCACAAATCATTGTATAGGTTTTATTTATGTTAACCACCAATTTGCTAAGGCAATATATTCCCCAAAGGTGTTCATTAGACGCTGTAAGCCCACCAGGGTCCTTGTCAGCAGAACAGCATCATCTGCATATAACAGAACTGGTATGGGATACCCAGCAACTTGGGGAGTATCTGCTTGAATTGCTTGTAGAGCCTTGCCCACCCCAATAATAAACAGGGGGGACAATAGGGGGGCCAAAACGTACTTTACTTTATAATTTCTCATACAACCTTGTGAGAAAATGAATAGTCAGTCTAGGCACACCAATAGTAAGCAGGGGTGACCAGAGAATAGAGTGATCAAGTAGATTGAATGCACTACTCAAATCTGCAAAGCAGAGATACAATCTGTCATCCATAGCACAAGTATATTTGCCTATTAGCAAGTCCAAGTTCACACATTGCTCTGTGGTTCCCACTCCTTATTTAAACCCAAACTGTGCCGGGGAGAGTATCAAATTTTCACATGCCCACTCTTACGGCCTCTTAAGTAACACTTTACACATCACTCTCGCCGAGCAGTCTAAAAGTGATATTGGGCAGTAGTTTTTCGGTTCAGATTTATTGCCCATCTTATAGTTTGGCAACATAATAGACATCCCTCATGAAAGTGGAATCTCGGTGGTCGCAGCCATATTAAAAACTGGTTAAAATTCGGCCCCACAAATCGACAGCAGCTTTATAAACATCCACTGGCACCCAATCGGGTCCCAGGGCTTTACCTCCTTTGCTTTCTTTCAGTGCTTATAGGGCCTCTTCTATTGTTATATTAAGTGCTAAGGGAGGCCAGGGATACTGTTTCTCCCTTAATATATCCTCTCTCCTTGCGGCTGTCAAACTGAACATTTCCGTAAAATGGACAACCCAGGCATAACATGTTACATGAAATAACCGCTCTGGAAAAGAGTCACTCTTTAAAAATGATGAATTGACTGTGTCCCAGAAAAGTTTGTTATCAGCTGTATCTGCTGCCCGAGACAACTTAGACCAAGCTTTCTCTTGTAGCTCTTTTTTCCTAACAGACAGGGCATTTTTTCTTTAAAGTTAGATCAAAGGGGTTTAACCAACATGTTGTTTCTGGGTTGACAATAAAGGGGCAAATTCAGTTGTTGAGAGACCATGGTACATGCATGGTTAAACCAACCTCTATGTTGGCCATGGTATGGATTACAAGGGTGGGTCAATAGGTTCTTCGTTAAATTGGTAATGTTAATGACACTAGAGAGTAATTAATTGAAAGTACCTTCATCCTCAGGACAATAAAGAATATCTATAAAGCCCCTGGAGGTAATGCTGTGTAGGATTTTGGGTGGATCAACTTCATCCCACTTGATACAATTCTCTTTGGGTCCTGTAGGGGTGATGTTCATGATAAAACTTGGTGGGACTTTGCTGGTTTGCCCCCAAAAAAGACAGTCAGTACAATACATTTGTGGTCACTCAGGCCTAGCTGCACAACCCTGGGTTTAGTACACCACTTGTTTGCATTGGCTGAAATTGATATATGATCAATAACGGTTTTGACTTTTCTTCCCATAAAGGTTGGTATCGGGTCTCCATTATTATCGCAGGCACATTTTAATAAGTGTAGGTCCAGGTTAGTAATCATTGAATTCAGTATACTCCATAGTCATTGTGAGTAAAATGTAAATAACCATCCCCAACCTGGATGATTATTTATTTTATTTATTTAGAAAGTTTTATACACCGAGAACATGACCACCGAGGGTATCAGTGCGCTTTACAGTTTATACAAGCAAAAAAACAGAATCAACAAAGCGAAAAGGTTCACAGTCTCGTAATGTCCTACATACCTGTGAGCCAGGCAGCTGGGCCACAAATCAACGCCTATGGCCTCAGAGTCCAATGGAGAATTGATATTTTATTTATAAAGTTTTATATAGCGCGAACAAGATCCCGAAGCATATCAGAGCGCTTTACAATAGGGTGGAAGGAAGGTCAAAAACCCAATATCGACATCAAGTAAGAATACACAACATGAATAATCGCATGATTCACAGACAAATGAAACAAAGGAGAGTAACATAATAAACAGGTATTTAGCGGGCTACAAGGGGGCACACAATGCGGTAAAGAAGAGCAGCATCACATGATGGAACAGTGGTTGTAGGATCAATAATTTTGAGCCAGTGGACCTAGCCCAGAGAAGCCTTACTGAGGCAGAACTTTCTTCATCAAGAGCCCTTTGACTTCTTTATTGAGGAGGGCAGTGGAAGGGTTCACCCTGACTTCGGGGGGAGGGAGTTCCAGATCCTTGGAGCCATATCTGAAAAGGTTTGATCGTAGATCTTTTTTTTCTTGATTTTTTGTGGTTTGATCAAAAGGGTGCTGGTGCTTCTGGAGGCTCTCGAACCACATGAAAGCTCAAGTTTCTGAGCAAGGTAAAGCAGAGTTTTGAAGTGGATGGCTTTGTGTGCCATGCATGCAATTTTTAACTGTATCCAAGCTTCATAATGAAGCCAATTCAGGGCCAGCAAGTCTGGAGAAATATGGTTGTATATTTAGTGCCAGTTAAGAGCCTAGCAGCCTAATTGAGGGCAACCCTAAGAGGGACAGTCTGCACTCTGGGAAAGCCGCACAGCATTGCGCTACCATAATCCAGATTTGAGATCACTAATTGCTTGAATTGCAACCTTTAGGTCATGAGCAGGGAGATGAGGTTTGAATCTTCTTAGGATGCTGAGTTGGAAGTTAGCTCCCTTGGTTAGGGAAGTAATGTGCTTTTGCATGTTCAGACTATTGTCTAATATAATACCCAGAGAGCATGCCGAATCAACGAGGTGAGGTCTACAATTAAGAGCAGTAAGATGATTCAATCATTGTTCCATGACCTGAGATTGTTTGAGGGATGAGATTAGGAGGAATTCCATTTTTAGAGCATTAAGCTTCATGTCAGCCAGCTTTGTGTTTCCAGCAGGACTGAGTTGAGGGACTGAATGTCCTCAGGGGAGGCGATCTTCAGGTATAGTTGGGTATCATCAGCAACTGCTATCTTAGGACTCAGTAACCAAATCTGAAGGCCTAAAAAATACAGCAAGACAAGATATAAGGGGGCAGGATAGGGGTACACTGAACCCCTGAGCCATGTGGGATGTGGGGTGGCTGCCCTTAACCCCACACTGGGTCATTTGCAGTGGAGAGATAAATGCGGGGAGTTTGCTGCAGGGCCTGACTGCATGCCAGGTTTTGCCGCACACCCCATGCTGCACACGGACGGAGGCCCTTTATTAGGCTAGACCCTGTGCCCAACACCACACTGCACACAACTGAAAGTCATGAGCGGCATGGGGATGACTTTATGTTTGATATTGAAATATTACTTACATTAAAAAAATCTTGGAAATTTACTGAAAAATATATTAAATGAATGTTATTCTTAGGAGAAAATGTCATTTAAAACATACCATTTTCAACGAACAAAACCACTGAAATTTACCATTTACAGTTATCTCAAGGAACTATACCTCATGCCTAAAATAATTAAAACTCGCACCCTCGCCATGAACTGCTAATTCCCCTGCCTATTACATCACTCAAGACATGATCTACATCATCACTGACGATACCACTGCAATATCTGAAAGCACATAATTACGGAAAACACTGTCCATGGCGAGGGCAGGAGTTGTAATTATTTCAGGGCTGGAATTATAGTATATATAATACATATAGCAAAGCAGTAAACTATAAAAAATCAATACCACATATCAGCAGAGTGTTAATGCATGTCATTGCAGAGCAGTGGCACTACCTCCTACATTCGTTCTCAGTGGTGGAAAGGGAGCTATTGATTTTGATTTAATGCCAACAGGGGAGGTCTTTATACATTCTCTAATCCTTTCTAATTTTTTCACCCAGCAGAAACTAAAACCATTGATTTTTCACTTGTTTAGATGGATTGTTCGAAATGATCTCATTTTAATGAGATGTTATCTCTCATACTGTTAGGAACACAAGATCTGACATAGAGAACTAAATTAGCTTTTTACCTCTTTCTGGTACACATTTAGTTATTGAAAGATGTGATTAGCACTTTCTGATACACAGAAGTCCTTACCGATTATGTTATTTCCCTAAAACGCAGACACTTCTAATCCCTTGCGGTATACAGGTAAAACAGAGAACATTTATTTTAGGTTGAAGTTCTGAGGGTTGAAAACTTATGTTGGTCCGTTACTGAGTGCTGATTGATTACATAGGTTAATTCAAACGTGTAATATAATCATTCAACACAATACTACGGCAGCTAAATCAAGGTTGATAAAATTGTAAACGACTGGAAGATGGTTGCACTGCTGCAAGAACAAGAAGGTATGCATGAATGTCCATTTAGGTAAAGAAAGAGGTGTGAGTAATTCTTGTAATATGTGGTTGTGTAGTTTTGCAAAATGTCAGAAACATTATGCGACATTACTCGTAATTATTCAAAATGCAAATCCACCTATTTGCGTTACCTTTTAGCTAAAAATTAGTCCTTTAAAATGCATTGTTGCTGAAAGAAAATAGTGCACACATACAAGTGCTGCAAACAGCAGGTATATACATTCTGATCGTTTGCCTTGTTTCTGCGCACTTGCACTCATTTTTTGCCATGAACTACAGGACTCATTTACTATTTTTTGATGCAATGTGGTGCAGCAGGAAAACTTGCTGTGTTCAGTTATGGAGCATATCTGCTTTTTTCTTGCACTTGTGCACTGTGTGCGTCCATAGTGCAAGGGTTCCTGTGATTCAGGCAGGTTTGCTTGTGTGCAGGAAGGGACACCTTTCTGTACAAAAACAATCCTTAGATGCATATTCCTCTTTCTATGTGTGCTGTTCTACAGCAAACATAAGGAAAATTAAAGTGGAGAAATAAAGATATTTCTCGTTGGTACGCCTCAGTTGAGAAGGCTCATCATTATGATGCAAACCCTGGTTTATAAGTCTTTGTAAATATGGGCTTGCATCAAGGTACATGGGTGGATGCATGGTAACACCCATGCTCCATCCTTGTAATATTTATACACTGCATTTTGTATTTACTACACCACGACGTGTCTTGCTTGGCTTAGGAAATCCCAAAAATGATTTTGCATCAGGGCAATGTCACGAAAGTGACGCAACCCTGATGCAAAAACCTCAAAATGGTGTACAGTAAATATGGCATCCAGATGCAAAGCAAGTAAATGACGTAGGGATTAGCATCTTGTAAAAACTGCACACCAGAGGAAAACGTTTTACAACCTATTTTTTGTTAAGCCAACCCAACGTGGTCATCAGGAAGTGATGAAACTTGAAACATTTTCATGTGCAGCAGTGTAGAAATGGGGCCTCAACGTTGATAACAAGTCACCAGTAGGTATTGTGGGTCGATATATGACTGAAAACTGTTGATGAGCTGATACTACTGAGACTGAACAGTCAGCATTGTGTATAGACGCAGTAAGTTAACAATCTTTGATGCCAAAAAATATATATTTTAATTTTACTTCTTAGTTTGGTAAACCGGAGCTAAATGTGCAACTATACGAATTAAGAAGAGTTTGAAAATAACATAAACTCCATATGAGAGAGTGCATGTGCTGAGTCCAATGAAAACTACAAACAAAGCTCACGTCTTCACATTGAGGGGGGTTTTACCCCAATGCTCCTGCTCATACTATGTCAAAGGACATGTACTACATGCATGGACATAGTTTGACTTTTGCCTTCTCCCTGTCTCCTCTACTCCCACCATAAAGCGGGCACATTTAAATGCTATTCATTGAACTCCATGTAGCTGAGCAAAAAGCTGCTTTTCAATGACTTTGGGGTCCATTAGGATGGCGGGCGGACTTTGCCCGCCCGCCATCCCCGTGCAAAACGGGATCGGACGCCATCGGAGCGGCGGTCCCGCCTTGGCCATTAGGATGCGCCCGCCACACTGGCTGTATCCTGTGCTGAAAGAACCGCCCGCTGCAATGGTAAAAATGCACGTCAAAGCACAACATGACAGGTGCCTGCCATGTTGCACTTTGAAATGCGGGGGGGGGTACCCCCTTGTGCACCCCCCTGGAGACCCAGGGGGCCCGCCATGGGCCCCCTCATGGGGTCTACGCAAAGCCCATCATAATATGGCTGGTGGTGTCTAATAGACAACGCCACCATATTAAACATTTTCCGCCCCAGCCGCAAGGCGACCGGGGCGGAAAAGCAGCGGACGGTCTTTCCGTCCGCCGCGGTACCCCCCGCCATACTAATATGGCGGGGGGAAATGGGTGGCGGGCGGCAAAGGATGTCGGGTGGATCGCCAACGCCCGCATGGTGGTGGCGATCCGCCCGACATCCTAATGGACCCCTATGTGTTTGCTCCAGTAATACCTGCTGCTTATACATTGACCTCAAAAGGTTCAGACTGTGTCAAGGCATGTGAGAAGTGGAGCCTGATTTGGAATGAGTGAGCAAATCACCAGAAAAGATGCCCACTGAGGAGGAACTACAACTAATTTTTTCACTTACCATTTCGAAATGAGACATAACAATAATGTGCCAGAAGTGGTGCAAAGAAACATGCAGCCATAAACATTCACCTAGTTTTACTTTTGGATTGGGCTGGTGTGCACATCAATTAAAGCTCACTCAGTTCTGAGGCCAGAGGTGCAGTCAGAACTGATGGTGGGGGAGGGGTAAACTATAGAAAGTGTCCTAGTGCTGTTGAACACATGGGAGGTCCCTGTGTCTCAGTGGCACAATGAAGGGCAGTTGGTTCACGTATAGTAATCAATTTAATATGGGAGTGCACTATACATTGGCCCAAGCATGGTAGAATGTAATGGCTAATTTAAAGAGGGTTGGGCATTTTAACAATAGTTGGCTGATATAATAAAAATATCTCTTTTAATATGTGGGCTCAGGTTCTCTTCTTAAGCCTTTCTTTATGAGAACATTCTAGAGATTATACCAGACATGGGAGCAAACTGAATAAAAAGCTTTGACCTCCTGAAAGAAATAGAGGTCTCTCAACTGGGTTGTTATTAGCGGTTCCTTTTGGTACCTTTCAGACTAATAACTTGTTATGGGTTAAATGTCAGAACATCATACATTGAAATATCGTTTGTCATAAATAACGTCTTAAATCTCGTGTACAATAAATACTACTTCTCATTCAGAGTAGATTTTCGATTATTTACTTCAGCGGGATGATGTTTTAAGTTGTGGTATAGCAAACAGCATGACATAGTTCAGTGTTTTATTAATTTCAATGTGCGTTTTTTTCATGGTCCATAGAAATCATGTGATTGCTTGGACTACTTAAATCCAAGGCTTTTAATTGTGTCTAGCATTGGTGTTGGATGGCTTGCTGCACACGTTCAAAGCCCGCTTGCACTGCTCATTTTGGGTGACAATACTATTTTGCTGTTCATGTTTTAAAGTTTCTTCCTTTATGTGGACTGCTGTTCAACAGAAATGTACCAGCTCTGTTATATCTTCTTACACGTTTGCCAGTCAAAACAGTTTGGGTTTAAAATAATACATATCTTGACATCCTTCTCTTAAACTTTCTTTCCAGTATGTTCGCTGCACATGTTTGCTGCTAATCTATCACTTCTGACAGTTTCATTACAAAAGATGCACAATGATTATTCCATATGTCCATGACAGCTGCTTTAAAATTTCAGAAGTTCTAATCATCAGCAATGCTAATAAGGAGTGCTGTTAGAACACCAAAGTGACGCATACAAAAACAAATTATTAAACTAAAGCTTGTCAAATACTTAAATGTATAACTTTACATATTCACTTACCTTAAAAGTCTATCTTAAAACTAAAAGAATAAAAGCACTGACATTGAAGCATCACCCCAATGTAAGACCAAATCAGCTACAAACTAGAACATCTCTGTTAAAAGCTTTTACATCTGCAAATACCTAAAAAGCAACAGAGAGGGGAGGAGGTGCATTTTGAGTTGGTAATGGTACGAATGAACGTTTGTGACATAATCTCAACATCTGATTCCAGACAACATTCATTTGCACATAAGGCAGCAACCATGATGAAGGTTTTGCTGGTATCTTAAACCACCAGCAGTTCGAACAGTATTCCCATACAATATGTTTTATCCAACTAGCAGCTATACTTAGATAATACGTTTTTCTTCAATTTGATATGGGAGTTAACTATGAAGATTAAATGCACACACATTCAAATATGGTGGCATTTTGTCACAGTACCACTTTGTCAAATTACAATACCCCCACCCAGTCATCAGAAATAACCAGGGGGCATATTATCAAGTAAGGGCGTTACATTATCGCTGCTTTTATCGACAGGAAACTGCCGGTAAAGTGGCGATAATGGGCTTGGTAATAGGCTCTATGAATTCCAATCGAAGGTCATGTTAGATGTCTTCACATCTGTGTTTCCTTGTGCAATGCTATCATACATGCAAAATGTTAATAACTATACCCCATGCCGTTAGACTTCTAAGCGTGGTTTGGGTGCTAACCCTTTTGCAGCAACACAAAAGAGGTGATAGGGGAGGTAGAAATTTTTATTTCATGTCACAAACATTGATCCTATCAATAAATATGATATCTGTTATAACAAAAAGGGAAAAATAATTATGTCTATATAAGGGACAAACATAAATACATAAGGTAATTGTCAAAGTGGCTTTACGTACTTCCTCAACATCTGAGGAATGCAATCTTTGAAATATTACATGAAAAAGGAGGTTGCAGGTGACCATAAAAACACTTAATGGATAGACTCAATACCACCAACCTAAGACGGTAACGTTTGAATTATCTTTTCAATGTTTTGCATTTTGTTGGAATGCAACAGCAATCAAAAGATCACCATTAGAGATAATAAATAAACAAATATTCAATATTCTGATAAACCACGCAGAAATAAATCTGAAAAGGTAATTAGTATATGGGTACAAAAAGTACATATAATTTAATACCAAACTTTATGTAAAAATCTGAAACATTTTTACAATAAAAAAGCATATATTTCAAATCTGCAACAGATTTATTACATGTTCAACAATTAGCTCGCAAAGTAGGCTTAATCTTATGTAAGAAATCTAATGTAAATAACAATTGATTTGATGTATAAAAACGAGAGTCTGTGAAAGAAGATTTATGTAGTGTCTGCAACAATTCATCCATAATGAGGGAGGGAGGGCATGAGACATTTATATGTTGCTCCCAAAGATATCCAATTCTGAATTTCTACCTATCTCCATGAGAATATATGTTTTATCTTTGAAATACAAAAAAGGCTTTTGGGGTGGTAGAGTGGATTCATAAAAGAGGGCTATCTTTTGTACTTGAAGAGGCAACAGTTGTACAACTTTGAAGAGTATCAGACAAAATGCACCATAATGAAGTGTATTTCTTTCTAAAAGATACAGTAAAATTAAATTGTTCTCTAGCTTTTGGAAAAAGAGAATGCTTTTCTCATCTGAGATAGTCTGATGTACCAAAGTAAGTCCTTTGAGTTTCCAAGTAAACCAGTAAATAGGTTTGTGATTTACTCCATTGAGTGTATTATACCCTATGGGTAATTGAGGAAGGTATGTCTATCATTCTAATTAGATAGAAGTGGTTGGAGTAAGCTATACATTTGTTTAAACAAATCAATAGATAAAAAGTAGTTTTTTGTAAATTGTAAAAATTCTTAGAAAGAGAACAGATTCATGAAGGCTTTTTAAAAAAACTAGCCCTAATGGTGAAAAGGAATTATTAGGTTCAGACATCCAGAAGGATGATTGTCTGTGTAGAAAAGCTTTATGGTATAAAACAAAATCTGTAAAATGTACTCCACCCTCAATTTTGAACAATTTTAATCTAGATATTGAGAGGCATATTTTGCATTATTCCATAAAAAACAAGAAAGGTGGGATTCAAACTTTTTTTTTTTTTTTTTAAACCTTTATTGCACCTTACAGATTACACAGCAATTGGCCTACAACCCGATCGGGCTGGCCGCCATTATCACAACATCGTCAGAATGCAGTAATGCCCAACGTAGCTCATGTTGACATTTTTCCGTACATTAGTCGGTTACCGCTACATAGAAAAGGTGCATTTAGTGGAGTGTTCAGGAAATCAGTGAGGTTTTTGTGTTTTTTTCTTTTTTGCAGAAACAAAAGTCTAACAACCAACCAAAAGAAACACATACTGATCGTTCATTATGGGTGAACAGGTCTATTCGCTATTTAGTGGTATAACCCCCCTACGGTCGGTCCCTCTCACCAGTGTCTATGTACCTCCCACCCAAGTACCAGATGTGTGTATGCTCTTCCGAGTAACATTCCTATGGGCACTCTCTCTTAATGCCAAGGGCAAGGCCTAAGTGTGTTAATGTGACCTATACTCCATGTACCACCCCCTGTCCCCCACTTCTAATGTGTCCCCCGGGCCCCTCTAGCCCAACTCCTCCTCACCATCGGACTCATCCAGCTCTTCCTCCTCTAAGGGTTCGCAACTTCCTCCCCTATAAATATTCCACTTGGACCAGACCCTATTCCACTTCCCCGGGCAGGCCCTGTTGGAGTATACTGCACGCTCCGTCACCATGACCCTGTCCATGTTAATACCCCATTGTGTCGTTGTAGGTGTATCAGCCGCGCCCCACTTCTGTGCTATGTCCCGTTTGGCGACCTTGAACCCCACTGTTGCCCATGTTTGGTCCTGCCTGGAGACATCTGTCTGTTCCCATATGTTCAGGAGACACCGCCTCGGATCAGGCAGCAGTGAAATCTCTAATGCCTGTGAGATCGTCCGCAGTACCTGTCTCCAGAATTCCTGGACACGCGGGCAATCCCACACAGTATGAAAAAAGGTTCCCTCCTCTCCGCATCCACGAAGGCAGAAAGGGTGTTGCGTTCTGTGTATGCGATGGAGCATGGTTCGAGTGTAGTAGACCCTGTGCAGGACTTTCAATTGCACAAGTCTCAGTCGAGCTGAGATACCCACTTCCTTAGGAGATGCAATCGCCAAATTCCATTCATGTTCGTCCATGTCCCCGATTTCTTCCTCCCAGTGTTCCTTGAGCCTAATCAGTGGGTCTGGTAGGTTGTTAAGTAGTTTACGGTATATTAGGGAGGTCGCTTTTTCAACCATGTATTCAGTGAGGAGCCGGTCCTCAAGTGGGGATGCCTCCGGCAATGTACTATCGGGGGTAATGACCGCTAGCTGTGCATGTCTGATCTGGATATACCTGTATAACTCCCTCTCTCCAAGGTCGAACAGCTCCCGTAATCTGTCAAAGGTGAGTACCGCGCCTCCCTCCCAAAGGTCCCCAACTGTAGATATGCCTATTGTGTCCCACTGGGAGAAGCCCCTGTTGGTTCGCAGAGTGCCAAAGACCTTGGAGTCCCAAAGCGGTGTGAGTTTCGTAATTCTTCCCTTCCAGCCCAATGCTGCGGTTGCCTTATGCCACAGTGCCGTGGTTAGCCTGGTAGGCCCCTCCAATTTATTTGCCTTTGTAAGTCATACAGTGGGGCCAGTAGGCTGGTCAAGCCCAGTTGCGCCCTGTCTGCCTGGAATGCAGGCTCGGACTGTGGGGTGTGCAACCAGCAGTTGATGGGTTTTAGCTGCGCCGCCCAATAGTACATCGTCAAGTTGGGAAGTGCTATCCCGCCGTCATACCACCCTCTATGCAGTTTAGTTTGCGCGATACGCGGCGGGAGGTTGCCCCACATCAAGTTGGACACCAGTGCCGCCACCCGTTGAAAGAACCTAGGGCTCACGGGGTATGGAGTATTTTCGAGTACATACAGGAAGCGGGGTAAAGACTTCATTTTATATAGAGCAGCTCTCCCCAACAGCGTGAGGGGCAGCCTCGCCCAGAATTTTACATCCTGCTTCAGTCGCTCAACTTGGGGTGTCAAATTTTTGTCCATGAATTCTGCAGGGTCCCCAGTGACATGGATGCCCAAGTACTTGAAGGAGGAACCTGCAATCCTCAGAGGGCAGTCCGTGGTCAGCGCCGGAGCCGGGCCCTTCAGGACAAACAGCTCCGATTTGGCCCAGTTGATTGTGTAACCAGAGATTTCCCCATGGCCGTCACATAGCCGAAGAAGGGCCGGCACTCCTTGCTCCGGGTCAGTGAGATATACCAGCATGTCGTCCGCGTAGAGGGATATCCGGTCCTCCCAGCCCCCCGCCCAGCTAATCCCTTTCAACAGTGGCGAGGTCCGTACCATGGTGGCCAAGGGCTCCAGCGAAATTGCGAACAGCAGGGGTGAGAGTGGGCATCCCTGACGAGTGCCTCTACCCAGAGGGAACGTGCGAGAGATATGTCCGTTGGCCACCACTTGTGCGGCCGGGACGGCGTACAACAGTTTCACCCAGGCTATAATCTTGGGGCCGAACCCCATACGGGACAGGACCTCGAACAGGTAGTTCCACTCCACCAGGTCAAAGGCCATCCTGGCATCAAGGGCCAGTACAACCGCCGGCGATGTGAGTGCCCCTGCCCCTGCCAATGCCCCATGCAGTCGGCGCAAATTCAGTGCCGTGTTCCTGTGTGGCATGAACCCGGACTGATCAGGGTGTATAAGATCGGCCAGATGTGGCATAATCCTAGACGCTATAAGTTTGGCAAGGATTTTAACTTCTGCATTAAGCAGCGAAATGGGGCGATAGGAGGCGCAGTCCTCCGGTGGTTTCCCGGGCTTGGGGATAGCCACAATAGTGGCCAGTCTTTGGTCAGGCGGGAGCCTCCCCTTCTCGGGATTCAAACTTTTTAATAAAACAAATAGGAAAAGTTAGGGGGGATCATCACAAGCGCATATAAAATAAGTGGTACCAGAATCATCTTTATTGAGTCAAAACAACCCAACCAGGATAAGAAGAGAGGATCCCATCCAGAGATTAAATTATCTAGGGGTCCATGTGGCATGCGGTTTCTGCTGTTGGGGGCCCGTGCAGGCCCCCGGAGTGTTGGGGGTGTGGGTGGTTCACTCCCCATACATTGGTGTGGACAAGGTGGCAGGCACCTCATAGTGCCTGTCACCGTGTTCATGCCAATGCACAACGTGGATCCACAGCGTTGTGATAGGCGGTGCTGTGAGCTCCGCCAGCCACAATAATGTGGATGGGGCTGCCACCGCTACCATGACGGTGGCATCCTATTGGCCACAGCGGGACCGCCGCACCTCTGGCGGACGGTCCCGTTCACCGTTACGGTGTCATAATAGGCCCCTTAGTTTGGTGTGTGTAGCTTCAAACTTGAATTTAAGAGTATCCCTCATGGATTTAGTGAACCACAAACAAAGATATTTGATTTTATGAGGTTTCCAACAAAATCTGAAGTATTAAACATGTGGTTACAAATATATTTAGAGGTAGTACCTCAGACAGGGTTTTGTTTGCAATCAGAGAACCTACCAAAAGATTCATATTTTTTATGAAAAATTGGGAGTTAAGATTCTGGATTTGACAGAAATAGAAGAAGTTCATCCACCTATACTGACAGTTTTAGGTGGCTATCTCCATATGGAAATCCTTATATGTCTACATTCTCACATATTTTTGTTAAAAATGGTTGAAGTGTTAAGATAAATAGAAGTGGACAACAACTTTGTCTCACGCCTTGCTGCAATTAGAAATTTGTAGAAAAACTTCTGTTAACAAGGATAACTGTCTTGGGTGCAGAATACAGGAGTAAAATGTAATGAATAATCTTGGGGCAGAAATCAAACCATTGAAGGGGTGAAACAAGGTCCCAGCCCATTCTATCAAATGCTTTTTCAACATTGATAGTGATGGCTGCCAAAGGATGTTTGTACGAAGAAGACTTAGGGCCTGATTTAGATGTTGGCAGAGTTACCGCCAAGCCACATCAGTGGGGGGCTCGAGAAGACTGTCAAGGCAGCAGTGTTCCATCTGCCGTATTTAGATGTCACAGTCCTGCATGCAGTGTACTGGTGGCGATTTACTGTGAGGGGGACTCAATGGACTTAATACAATGGCTGTGGATAGGGGAAGGAAGGTAAGTGACACACACATTGTCCCCTGAGCCATAGCTGCCCCCTGCACTACACATTACATCACCCAACACATACACAAATGTTTATGTTGCCAGACACAACACAACGCATACATGCTGAAAACACATATTGACACACATCCATGACACAACATGCTCACACCATTGACACTGCACCCACACACCACACAATCACAACAAACAACACAACTACACACTCAGCAACACACACACAAACCCACACCTCGCCCTGCCAATCACATTGCATACACACATTGCGTACACACATACACATACTGACTAACACACACAACTCGCAGCACAACATGACAGGTATAGGTCCCCTGGCAATGTGCACAAATGGACACAGTTGACAGGTGTAGATGTACCATAATTGTGGTGCCCGCATTCATTTGGCAAGAAATTCTGTCCCCACCTACGTCTGACCCACTCGAGTCCCCGACATATGCATGTCAGAGTGATTTAAAATTTATTGTGACGTGTATAATTCTTCAGTGGTTTCCACCTCCAGCGCAGGACCCATCCAATGTACCCTGGCAATGCAGCGTCCCTACCTTGTAGTCTGTTGACGGTGGGGTCCCATTTTCTCCATGGGTCAGAGGCAGCAGCAAGGGCATGTGCTGTGCAGGCACAAACATGGGTGGAAAGTGGTGAAAAGGTAAGTTTTCACTAGGCCTTGGAGTGAAGTTCCGCTCCGCTCACAGAATTTTCCCACACTGTGATCTGTGTAGTGCACTGACCTAATGGAGTTTTTTCCTTGCTCACACTCACCAACATTAAGTTGGCGAGCACAAGCAAGGAAAGTCTTACTCCAGACCAGCACTTGGTGAGATTTTGCAATGCGGGCTGTCACAGATGGCCGCAACAGCTCACGTTGAGACGCTTTCCTTTCGCTTTGAGGATGCTTGAGTAGAACATCTTCTATGATCAGATTAGATAAAATCCAGCCAGGTTTGAATTCCAATCCGCACTTATACTTAATTCTCCCGGTAAGTATTCTGCCTTCGCCATCCTCCTGTGCTCTAGGCAAAAATTCCCCAAATCCTCCGGTAGATCTGCTAAACCTCGGGATCTGGTCCCCCCTAAAATGGTTCAGAGAGGTCAGATACATTGTCCATTCTCATCAACACAGTATGTCCCTTCAAATCCTTCCTGAAACCTTTAAATGCATGCAACCTGCTGTTAATTCCAAGCAATTTATGTGACCAAATTTCTCCTTTTTTGTCCAAACTCCAGCTATTACCCCTTTTCCTAAACATGCTCCTCAGCCTCTCAAACTTGCATCTGTCTCCAAGACAAAATCTGGAGCACTTCCAAATATTTCGCGCCCATTCCAGGCCTCTGTATTGTCCATCCACCAAAATAATTCTTCCTTTGCCTCTGTATTCCAAGGTATCCTGTCTCCATACCATAAATGTATTTTTAATGCTTCTCCTTTCAACCTCTGCAACGCACAATAATGGAGAGGTCCTGGGAAAATAGCCTGTTTCGAAGGAGGCAAAAGAACTAGAATCATTCCCAAATCTGTCAAAATGTCACAAATTCTCTTTTCCAATTCTGCTGAATTTCCCTCTTTATCATTTTTATTTTTTTCTCTGGAAGACATAAAAGACACTCTACTGTATCTACCCGAAACCCCTAAAACTCCAATCTTTGTGTAGGTTCCATACCAGACTTTTCCCTGTTCGGAACAAATCCTTAATCCTTCAACTTGCGCACCACTTCTTGCATCTCCTTCTTCAGATATTCCTGATTTTGCTAAAATAACAGGATATTGTCTAAATAGATAATAATTCTTATACCTCTCTGCCAAACAAAACCTCCACAAGTACCCTCATTACCTTTGTGAAACACCAAGGTACTGAGGAAAGACTGAAAGGCAAGCAAAAATTGGTACAACTACTTGCTCCATTTAAACTGTAAATACTTTCAGGTTTTTCGCCATAGGAACAGTAAAATATGCATCCTTTAAATCCAAATTTGCCAACCAATCCTTTGCTGTCAAAAAAACCCTCAGAGAATGAATACCTTCAATCCTGAAATGCCAATAAACTAAAAATCTGTTTAATTCTCTGAGATTTATGACCGCACGCCAACCTTCGTCCTTCTTTTCCACCAAAATAAGTTTTCTCACAAAAACCTTTGATGGTCCTTTAACTGCCTCTGGTGCACTGTTTTGAATCAGATTTTCTATCTATGAATCTATGATTCCTTCCTCTTCCTTTGACATCCTTATCTCTCTTTGTTCTCCCCTCTGATAAGGGCAACCCACAAATTCTATTGTATAGCCTTGAATTGTGTCTAAAACCCTAGGATCCTGAGTTAACCTTTACGATTCCTTCTTGAAATACCTCAACCGTCCTCCTATTCCTTTCTGGAAAGAACAAGAAATAAACCCTGTACTTACCTTGTCCTCCCTTATTGAATAGACCTAATCCTCTTGAATATCTCCTGCCTTGCCTTCCTGCTCATCCTTGGGTAGGGTAAAATCCTGTGCATGACAGATAACCTCTTCCTCTGTATTGCATTATGTACTGTGAATTGTACTGCGTACCAAAATGGGACCTGTGCATTCCACGGGAAGTAAAGGGCGCCCTCCTACTGGCCCTTACAAAAATTCCCAAAACATTTCTGATATTTCCTTGAGCCTTATCTAATGCTGATAATGTATTGACATATTTTCCAATGCTTTACAATAGCCCTTTCCCAAACAGTAATCCTTTTGTATCTTCATTTGCCTCTTTTTGTGCCAAATCCCCCAATTTCTGATTTATTTTCATACGTATAGCTTTCCTTCTTTATTGTAACAATCCTGCATTTCCTAAAAGAACCACAACCCTTTGGCTCTATCTCCTTAATAAATCCAATCCACTTGTTCCTCATTTGCTTAAGCGTCCTCAGCCATATCCAAAATTACGGCCACGGACGTCTCTAAACATTTCCTTGGGTCCCTTCCCAAGCGAAACAAATAACTAAGAAGGTACGGGCCCAAATTTGCGGAAGCACATACCTTTTCTTCCATTTTTGGCTTGGAACATTCTGCTCTCATTAATCTATGAACTTCCCTATCTAAAGGTTTCTTAGTCCATGATTTTATAAACTTCCCTAGATGGTCCATCGGCCACCATTCTCCCCTTCTTGGATGTTTATTATTAAGAGGTTTAAACATATCTCCCCTTAATAGATCCCTAATAGTATCATTAGAAACATCTACCTCCATTTCTTCCAAATCCTCGTCATCATCATCCTCCTGTAAATCTAAAACAAATCTTTCAAATTAGTCCACATTGAATTTAGCAAATTGCTTTGAAAATCTTCTTTTTCTATTGTGTGCCGCCAAGGGCATCCTTTCCATGTGTGCCACAATGGACACCAGTTCTACTTGTGCTGCTAAGGACACCTTTCTTCACAGTTGCCTTAAAGCCAACCTTATTTTGTTTTGACAAATCCATGTCTTCAATATGTCTTGTCTTCTTAGTCTTTTTTACCAACTTCACTACTTATTCACTCTCCCTCAGAAAGGGAATAAAGCTGTTCACCTGATTCAACCTCGCTTCTTTTTCTATTCTTGAGAATATCCTCCATTGTCTCTCTAACTTGCTTTTTCATTTTAATTGAATTAGCTTTTTAACTATTTCCTCATTTCCCATACTCACTGTAACAGTAAACTCACTTTCTGTTCTTTATCCATATCTTTTTCCTATTTCTCAATATACAAATCCTGTACAAAAACATCAAAGCCACTAAACACTCTAATTAAACTCCCACTAACCATAAAGAACCTCCTGTCAATGTAAACCAAGCGTTAATTGAAGCATATTCAATATACCATTTAACGGTCTTCGCACCTACACTTCTGTAATACTACTATATGCTAAAGATCCCTATCTAAAAGGGCCACTCCTGCCAAACTACATGGCTTCCCAACACCGTGCGACCACCCTTTCTATTTCCAAAGTGGTCCAGCGGGGAGAATGTCTACAACCCACTCTTTATAATAGAGTGTTCAAGTTGAGAGAATGCCTACATAAGCATGCTCTCCTACTTTATTTTGAAGAGAGAGACTGAACCTGAGGCAAAATGTTTATGCAAGTCCCGATCCTTGCACCTCTCATACGCAAACCGGCAAGACCACACCACAGGTAAGAACAGTTAGACTCAGGCTAGCATCATTTGAAAAATGATGCACTTAAGAGCACGCGCAGTCAATCTCTTTTAAACTGGTAAAAAATTAATCCTCTCTTAAAACTCATTCAACATAAAAATGACGGGATTTTTTTAAAATGATCTAACATCCTAGTCTTACCCTGATACAAAAGCCTATAAAACATTCAGTCTAGAGAGCACGCTTCCATAAATTTGAAGCCAGCTCGATGAATCAAATATCTAAAATTACAACATACAATACTTTATCTAATCTTTCTCTCGAAAAGAAATTAAAGGTGTGCTTATCTCTTCAGGGGCAGCTATTAAAAGAGGATGACTGTTCAGTGGAAGGATTATTTATGAACTTGAGTGTTCTAGTTCTAGTGTTTGATGTGTTGTGGATTCTTTAAAGGTACTGCAGAAGTGGCATTAAAAGTCATTATGCATAATGGTAGCACCTATAGGTGACTTTAACTGAACATGGGTGGAACAGATTATAATACCCATTACGAGATTGAAGAGTAGGCCTCATGTCTCAAACTTTCTTACAAACATCAGCAACGTTCTAGGCTACATTTTATAAAAAGTATAGCTCACTACCACACCAAATAATTTTATTTTGGTTTAAAGAATGACTTTGAGGACATCTGTATACCCTAGAAAAATAAGAATGACTGAATTGTGGTCTGTGTGCTCTTTATGTTTTTAGTGAAACTGAGCTAGGCATGTCCAGACCTGTTGCAATAAAGGAATGAAAGAAGGGCATGAAATTATTTCCTTCATTATCTTCCAGTAATCCATGTATTCCAAGGCTGTTCCTTCTATTTTCCATGTCCGCGGCCTGTTTTTTGAGAAGGCATATTTCCTGCTGCAAACTTCCAATATTCTGGCTATTACTTATCTTTGCTCAACTTTAGAGACTCTCATCACTATGAAACAATTTATCATCAACAAACTGTATTCTTTTATTGGTTTCCATAATACATGTTTTCAATGTTTATTTTCCTCCAACAACAGATCCATAGATTTAGACGACATATGTTTAATTAAAGTTGGAGGATCTTTATTTTAGTATGGTTGTTAAGCCTGTTTTCTAATGAAAATCGAACAGCTGAACATTGGTACACACATTCGTCTTTGCAAGAGTAATCATATAAAAGCAAGTCCCCAAGTTTATCTTGCTTATGATGTCATAAGTCTAATCAAAATCGAAGCTGGCCGACAAATATCAAAATTTCACTTTAAATCTTTTGATTTGCGTCAAATTTGGAACACAGGTTCATGTGTACACATCATCGCTTATCATGTGCATGCCCATATTGGATCTAGACAGTGAAATCATAAAAATTAATCCAAAATGGCCACCAAGATCAATAAGAAAACTTTAAAATTCAAATCTGTTATAAATTCGGTATAAATATTAATACTTATTGACATGTATCAACATTTAATAATATGTATTATATATTAATATTGATCTTTCTTCTGTTTTCAGCCTTAACTTAGGTTCTGTAATGCCTGAAAATGAGTAGCATGTCAAAACAATACCAGCAACCAGTGGTCAAGCCGTCCAGTACAATGATGTTGTTGCAACAAATTGGTCCATCTGTGTTCTTTGCCAGATAAGCACTTCAGGAAGACTTAGCACAATGAATACTACACGTAAAAATTATGGGTCTGGATATAGTATTTTAGACCATAACCATTTAGAGAATCGGAATGAATGCCTATGAATATCAAACTAGGACGGCTTAGTGATGGTTCTGGTATTGAGAAGACATTAAGGTCTAACAATGCCATGTGGAATAAATCGTGTTTCATCAAGTGCAACAATCTAAATTTGCAACTGGCTCAGAAATGAAAACATTGTGATGTGGATCTGTAGGGTAGCCCAATTAAAACGCATTTGGTAATTCCTGTGCCAAAGAAAATTCCTGGAAGAAAATCATGTTTTTTTGTGACTAATTGGATACATCTGTAATGCATAAAATGGAAACAGATGTGAATGTTGATGTTTGTCTGTGTTCCAAGTTATTTCAAGATACAACACTTACTGCAAAATTGTCTATGGGTGATATGCATGCACAGGATGCTGAATACCATCATAAATATTTAGTTGGACTTTATAATCGCTTGCAGCATACGAAAGAATAAAATAAATCATGTAGTGACACCTCAGTAGAAGAAATAGCTCTGGCTGAACTTGTATCTTGTAATTACTGAGGCTGCAAGGGGGGCTGTAACCCCGTGGACACTGCCTGTTACACTCCTTGGGGGATGGAGACCACCATAATCCCCTGTGCCCCGAGGTGCTACATCGAAAGAAAGAGGGTGCAGGGTCGTTCTCATTGAATGTGCTAAAAGCACTCCAGGTTATCTCACAGCCTGGTCTTTGGTCACACAGAGGTATCCTTATGCCTGCAG
Organism: Lissotriton helveticus; assembly: GCF_964261635.1. NCBI lineage: Eukaryota > Metazoa > Chordata > Amphibia > Caudata > Salamandridae > Lissotriton > Lissotriton helveticus. Next base: position 1,276,641,419 of record NC_136069.1, read on the forward strand.
GCTGAATTGCTGTCCATGTAGCTGGGGGGGGGGGGACTACGTCCCTCATTCTGCACAGGAAAAAGGAGTAGCCAAAAGCTTACTTGAATCATTGGGATTTCTATATTCCTTTATCACAGAAAATCGTGAGTTTTTTTTTTTTTGTCCTCATTCACCTCAGAAAAGGAGTCAATTTTTTTGCCCTTATTTTTAGGAGAGATACTGACCGCTGACGGGCTTAGTGCAATTGACACTCGCCTTTTTGCAGCTGTCTCTCTTGCACGGTGTGAACACCAGTACTGCTTAATTTTTGGAAGTCTACAGGGGCCCTATAGCAGTCCAGGAGTGTTAGCCGGTGTAATCATTGGACATATTTATGATTTTTTATCAACATTATCCTTCAAACTTTACAATACCTCTTCCGGGCTTTCCAACCATTCTGATAGTAAGTTCCAGAAAGCTTTCTTCTTAGACTTTTTCCCAGATAAACCCATCTTAGACATATATATGAGGGATTCCAACCATTCCGAATGTTGGGGGGGGTATGCTACTCACCCGTTTGCGACACATTTCTCTCCTGGCTAGTATTATTGCATAAAACAGCAAGTCTCTAACGCTGCTCATAAGTTCATCAGCCACCCTAAATATAACCAATGAAAGGCTTACCTTTATGTGCTGATCCAAAATACCTGACATTGTCGTTTCCACTTTGTTCCAGAACTCGCTGGTTGTGGGGCATTGATAGAACATATGTACATCTGTTTCTTTTTCCAGCCCACATTTAGCACAGTGGGTTCGGCTTCCTTTCCCCATCTTAGATAGTTTTTCAGGTGATATATGCTCACCGTGAAGTGAGAAAAGGTGGTTTCTCCTTAAAAAAGCAGGTTTGACAAGGAGGTAAATTGTGCGCACAGATACTTGCCAAATATTCTGCAACTGCTCCCTTAGCAAGTAGTTTCCCCACAGCTCCTCAGCCAGAATGAACTCTCCATCCATGATATCTTGAAGGTGCCAGTACCAGAGTGCTACTTCCTTATTTCCTGATGATTTGGTTACCAATTGATCTTCTAGGATATTGCCTACACCCAGTGTTGATTCTCTACTTTGCACCCAACTTTTTAGTTGTAGATATTTTAATTTTGAAAGGGTACCCTTCCTCAGTCCATTTAGATCGTACCAGGGTAATAGGTTTCCTTCTCTGGTCAAATCTCCCTAAACCTTTAGGTCGGCATCTTTGATTGGTATCGCCAACTCATCATTGAGGCATTCTGGGGGTTCCTAGTGAATCCAAAATCGGGGCAAAGTGGGAATAATAGTCAAATTTTAAAAAGTGTCTGATGTGATACCACATTATTGCCATCGACTGTAGCACCGTCAGTTTAACATTGCTGAGTACATAAGACCTATTATAGATCCATCAGGTATCTTTGTGAGCATTATGGAATGTTTTAATTGGAAAGTGCACGCGTAATATTGTATGTCTGGCAAGGATAGGCCTCCCTTCTCCCTCCTACTTCGTAGCTTTTTCTATGAGATCCTAACCCCTTTGTTAGGCCATATAAATACGTTTATTGCCTGCTGTATTTTGTGTACGGTGGTTTTTATCAAAGTGTAGTGGTAAGGAATTTAAAATAAAAGTAATCTTTGTCAGAATAGTCATCTTAACCAAACTAACTCTCCCTAAGATCGTTAACAAGAGGCGTACCCAGCTCTTCATTAGTTGGACGATCTCTTTAAACACCCTCTTAAATTAATTTCTGTGATTACGTTGATATGTTGAACTATTCTTAAACCAAGGTATCGCATCTCCCTTTTAAATAGAGGATTACTACTTACTTGATTCCATATCATCACTTCTGTCTTGTGCTCATTTACTGAGTACCCCGGCACTTCTCCAAATTCCGTTGCTATACGTAAGATTGTTGGTAGAGCAGCGCCCAAGTCTGGTGTATATACCATAAGATCGTCTACATATAGCGCAACTTTCCTAACCCAATCTCCCTGATAAAAGAGTGGAATCTCAGTTGTATGTCTAGTTCTAAAGACCAAGGGCTCCATGTAAGAATTAAAGAAAAGGGGGGAGAGAGGACAAACCTGTCTTGTTCCCCTACAAATTTTAAAAAGTGAGGATAGTTTTCCATTCACCAGGACTCTTGCTACAGGTTCTTGGTATATCAACTTTATAGCCCTACAAAAATTGTCTTCCAGATTATATCTCTTTAGTACTGACAATAGATAGGACCATCTCACCTTATCAAATGCTTTAGAGGCATCCAATGTTGTTATAGCTAAAGGGGTGTCAAAGGGTGTAGCGAAATCGATAGGCCGATAAGCTCATAGGTAAGCTCATGTAGATATCTCCCTTTCACAAAGCCTCTCTAATCTTCATGGATTGTGCAACCCGCAGTTTTGGCTAGTCTACTGGTTAAAAGTTTTGTGAAGATTTTATAATCTGAGTTTAAAAAAGATATTGGACTACATGACTCACATATTGTTGGATCTTTGCCCGGTTTCATGATGAGGGTCACCGTGACCTCGTTCCATGATTTTGGTGGTTGTGTTAAATGACCTAATACCTCATTCATCACTAATGTCAAAAGAGCAGATACCAACTCTGCCAAGATTTTATACAGCTCCGTTGGTATGCGGTCAGGCCCAGCTGCTTTACCCCCTTTGCTAGTTTGAATGGCCTTAACTACATCCTCCTTGGTAATCTCTTGATTTAGAATCTTTTGTTGATTAGCATCTATAGGTTGAATGGATTCAGCAAGACAGCCCTCTAACTCGGTGTCTACCATTTCTTCCTTCTCTTCCATGTATAAATTACTAAATACCTCCTTAAAGGCCTCTTTAATCTTGGACTCACTACTCAGGATATTTCCTGATCGGTCTTCCTTGATTTCCTTAATCCTGTTCTTATTCCGTTCTGTCTTAACTTTTCCAGGCTAGGAGTTTCCTGCTCCCTCTCTGTACTCAAAGTGCGCTAGCTTTCTAACATTTCCTTTTCCTTATCCTTATTTGGAGGGTCTCTGATAGTTGATTCCTCCTTAGTAGCTGCTGCTTTTCTAATTCCACTTTATTCTCCTCAAGAATGATTTTTTTATTTCTATCTCTATTATCTTCATCTCATTCTCTAGTCGTAAAATTTCTCCTCTGTATAACCTATTCCTATGGCAGGTTACACTGGTGATCCCACCTCTAATAAAAGCCTTTTAGAGTATCCCACACTATTCCATTTGTGGCTGAGCCGCTGTTGACCTCAATAAACTCTCTAACCTCTTTTTTAAGGTTTTCCATTGCTTCACTGTCTCCCAGTATGGTCCGGTCCAGAGTCCACTTATTCTCGTTACACCTAATGCTGTTTTTGAGTGCTAAGAGGACTGTTGAAAGATCTGATAGGTGGGCCGCCTTATAGTCGATGTCCGTAATAGCTTTTCTAAAGCTCCAATCTACAAAAAAGTAGTCAATTCTAGACCTGCTCCCATATTTCTTGATGTGAAAAGATGTACCCTGCAAAGTTCCCGCTCTTTCTCTCCAGAGGTGACACAGTGTATGCTGGGCCATCATGGTTGTTAGTAATGATCGTGAATTGAGTGTCAGTGTTGTTCTTGTTCTACTTGATTTATCTCATTTTAGATCTAATACAACATTGAAATCTCCTCCCATGATTATTGGGGCAGGCAAATCTAAGAGATTGACAAACAGATTTGTTTGTTAATGGTTCGCAATCATCCTGGTTTGGGGCATAATATCCTACTAGCATAAAATGCCTATCATTTACTTTAGCATCCGCTATAATCCACCTACCCCCTTTGTCTGCCTTCTTTTGTGTCACCCATATTTTTGCCTGTTTTTTCACAATTATTGCAACCCCTCTGACATTTCCACTCTGATCTGTACAAAAAACACATTCCTTTTTCAACAAATGTGTCTCCTGTAGAATCAATATTTGTGCAGGGGATTCTCTAAGGTATTGAAATAACCTATCCTTACGGCCCTTCACACGTAACCCATTAACATTCCAAGTTAGGATCTGTATGGACATGTCTTTATTATGCTAATTCTACTTACTTTTACTGAGGTGTTTGAGGATTTTTTTTCCCCAAATGCTCCCCACTCTGTGACACCCTCTATCACCCCCCCAACTTACCCTGGAGAACCCAACCCTGCTTCTTCTTCTTAGACATGATGTTGGTCCAAATTAGGAGCAGATTTACAACTTCTGGTGCATCTCTGATAATCAGCAGGGATGCGCCAGAACAGTTGCGACATGCCAAACCACCCGTGCGCCACCACTGATGCACTGCATTTACAATGGAAGGCCGGAACGCCCCCCGTGCCGGAACGCCCAGATGTCGCACAGGGCTTTACAACGTGACGCGTCTCCCAGATAACCCATAGTACCTTCTTTCCATGGTAGAGGTTGAAATTCAGTACTTGATTATTGTTTTTTCACTCATGGTTTAGCACAGTATTTGTTGAATGCAAGATACTGTGCTCCACCTTCAGTGACCACAATCCAATGACTGCTGCACTGTTACCCTTAGATCTTAGATACCACTAAGGGCCTCATTACGATGCAGGTCAGACGAGATCTGACCGGCATCGTATCGGAAATGGGACCATCCGACAAGTAGCCGGCAGTCCTGCTTCCCAAATTGTGAAGTGAACGCCTTCACATTGGCCGGAAAGTATATATTTGCTATTGCTGCTTGCGCCGCGCTGCAATAGGAAAAATACAATTTTTTAAACATACGTGCACCGTTTGGCAGGCACCACACAGTGCTTGCTAGATGATGTTTTGGGGAGCACTACAGGTGTTCCCCAGGCCTCATAGCAGAGGCCGCAAGGGGACAGGGTAACTGCTAGGGGCCCACAAAGTCCATTTCTGACAGCCTTTTCATGGTGGTCGGATCGCCATATAAAAGACTGTCTGAAAAGGACATCATCATCCATATGGCAATGCCTGGTCAGTCCCGCCTCTATTTTAGGGATTATGATCCGCCCTATGCCCCGGCAGGCACCTTGAGCCTGCTGTAGGGAGTGTGGACTCCCCCGCGGGCATTGGTCGGACCACCTGTATTATAATACGGTGGTTGGTTTGATGCATCTGATGTCAGGTGGACTGCCACCAACGAGCTGTTGGATGGCCTTCCGCCTGACATCGTAATAAGTCCCTAAATGTCCTGAGGAAGTAGTCCTGCGGAGAATGCCACAACACAATGGTCTAAGGCTTATATGGCATTTTCCAGAGCCAACAACATTTTTGGATGAATTACTTAAGTTGAGTATGGATTTCTTCCTGGTTTGTTTGGGTGAGGTTCCCTTGGGGGCTAATTTGTGCATTCATTTTATAGCATTTTGCAGTGATAAAGGACCAGTTACTTAAACCAATTGCCATCCCAGCTCATGCACCCAATTGATGGTTGGACACATCCTGTTCCCATGCAAAAAGAGATCTGAGATTCTGTCAGCCAAACCCAAAACTTCTAGTCCACTTGCTTTGCATCGAGCTAGCTATAAAGAGGCCCTGAGGATTAGGAAGCGTGAAATTCAAAGAAATAACTAGGGGTCAACTAACTAACTTAGCCTCCCTTAAGAATGAATGTGAATTCTGTAAAAGTGGATAGTGAACTTCAAGCACAAATGTCTACTCTCACTTTATTGAGCAGTCGCATTATGGGGGATCAGTCATTCGCTCATTTTAATAACATGTATTTCACACTTCTGATGTCACTGATTATGTAGAGCCATCCTTCCCAACTGAAAATGCTGATAGGCTTCAATTCACTATAAAGGAGGTGATGTCTGCCCGCCTTAGTAGTAAATGTAGAACTGACCTCTGGGCACCATTATTGACTAATGTTTTTTATCAATTTACATCTGAATGCTCTCCCAACTTCGTGGTTTATCTCCATTATAGTTCATGTATAAAAGAAAATTAGTTGCACTGATCCTAAGTGCTACAGACCCATATCCTTAATCAATTCGACCATCAAAGTGATTGGTAGAGTGTTTTTTAACAGGTTAAGAGATTGGTGTGATGGAAAATGTGTTTTATCTCCATGTCAATATGGGTTTAGGCGAATCTTAGGAACAATGGACCAACTGAGAAATCTTGAATTGCTGTTAGGGAAATACACTATATTGAAAAAATGTCCTCTATACCTTTCCTTCATGGATCTATCTCCACTTTTGAAGAAGTTAGTCAAAACAAATTGTGGGCTGTTATGAGACAGGGACGGTTGCCTTGATTGTACACTTTTTAGCCCACCTTCATCGAGATGTAAATACCAGAGTTAGGTTTGTTCATAACAGCAAATTATCTGACCTTGTTAAATTGAAATTTGGAGTTAGTTAAGGAGGTATATTAGCACCTGTTTTATTTATTTTATAAATTAATAAACTTAATGATGTTTTAAGTACTACTACTCAAGATGTCCCCCATGTTAATTCTGTTCCCATACCTATACTGTTGTACGCTGATGACGCCATGCTTATAGCACTGACCCCATGTGCTCTGAGGTGCCTGGTACAAGCTTTTTGCTAAGTTTATGCTTGACTAAGATTTATCCACTAACTATCCTGTATCACAAACAACGGCATTTGGCCACAAGCGCTATCTGTTGCACAGTCTAAGGGTTGATAAGAATTGTTTAGAGAGTGTTCTTAATTTTTCCATACCTTGGCCTAATATTTGATGCTAATAGTTCTTGGGACCAGCACACGAGTAACAGAAACATTACTTTCAAGCAAGCTATTTGTTCATTTTTTAACGTTTGTACATATTTCGGTAAGAAGCCAATAGTCTCGCTCATAGATATATATACTAAGCACCGAGTACCTGTTGCAAGCTGTGGGTGCAGAAAATGTGGTTACAGTGACTGTCAAAATTAAGAGAATTGCTTTTGAGGCGTCTTCTTTTCCTTCCTCATTCAATTCCCAGCTATATCTGTCATGAAGAGATGATCTTACCATATCATGAGGATCCCATTAAGCTGGGCCCCCTTTTGTTATAGCTATCAATTTGGAATAAAATGAGGGCTTCCTTTACTCATAACATCATTAACGGATATGCGTGCTGTGCCCGGGGCCTGGGTATCCTTTGGCTTTCTTATGTTAAACAAAACTTTACTATTTTGGGTAAACCCATTTTATGTGATAATCCCTCATCTGTATAGAAGGCTAATAAGAATATAGTGAACCGTTAGTTTCCTGATAAACCTTATCCTGAAAGGAATTACTTGGACTTAGGCAAACCACTTAGCAGAATTACTCTGTTTTTAAAACTAGTCCTGGCCCAGAATGCTATCTAAAGTATGTGACCAAAAACTGGGAAAGAACCTATTGTTAAAATTCAGAGCCAGCACTATATGCTACATGTTGTACTTTCTGCGGGTATGCTATTGGGATTTCTCTAACAAGAAATGTTTCTGTGATAATCTTTCCTCTCAATCCTTGCTGCACTATATGACATTTTGCACATTATATACATATTTTAGAGCTTTATGATTACTTTTTAAAATTAACACTTTTAAACAGTGCAGGGTCACCCTCAGATTTTTACAGTTTTTACCAAGTACTGATGTTTGCTTCAGAGGGAGTAGTTTTTTCAAGACAGCTGTGTTTTATTGTAATAATCTTGATTTTTAAGTTGTAATATCTCTATGTTGCTAATTTTAACAGATATTTGTGTTCTTTTATTATGTATTTTTATCTTTTCTGATTGTCAGGGGCATTCAAATAAAGAGATTGATTGATTGATTGATTGATTGATTGAATTGATTGATTGATTGACTATCTGACATCATAGGAAAAATCCACTTGGATCTGGACCAACTTTCAGCTTTCTATCACAAGGTGAACGATTTTTAGGTTAAACAGTTATACTAGTTGGTCTTTTAGAAGGAATGCTAGTAGAGTTCATGGGGGTTTTACCAGAGAAAGATGGCTTAGGAATGGCAGAAATTTTAGAGCCCTGCTTTTAGATATTGCGATGCTCCATAGTGCTTAGTTTCAAATCAGTGAGCATATCTTCCTGAGTTTTGGAACTAGAATGCAAGAGGAGGGATGGATAATACAGTTCTAACCTTCTCATTATGCTTATATGAGGAAGTGAGGCAGATAGCCTGAGGGAGTGAATTAACACATATATTATGGATTTTGGTCAAAGGTTGTTTGGGTATTCAATGAATAAGAGAGATGGAAAAACAACACTATAGAAAAAGCCTGCAATTCAAGAGGAGCATGGGAAAGTCACTTGCATTCAAGGGCAGTTATGGTGTAACAGCATTATAAGCAGAGGTTTGAAAATGAAGAACCGTTGCTCAGCTTATTTAGGTATTAGGTAAAGAACTCTTCAGTGCATGAAGAAAAAAGACATATCATTTACAATTCCTCACATGATGACTAAATAACAGTAGTCATGGGAGGAAATTGGTGTCCAAAACAGTATCACATTGTTTTTTGTGAGGCTCATAACTGAAATAGCTTTGGATAAAGGCTGTGTAGTGCGTCAACAATTCAAAGAAGACATGGCAGAGGAAAAGAACTGTCAAGGATAGATGTCAATACAGGGTATTAATGCCTTGAAATGCCAAACCTAGTACATGTCTACCATACACAAGATTCCAGAGCTAAGACAATGACAGTCAGAGCCACGACTTGGCGCTGTCCATGTCTATTTGAAGGGGGGCTCTGGACACCAAGGGAAGGCAGCCATATTTGCAGACACCGAGCCATGCCTCTCCAGGTGCTATAGCATTCCGATATCAGATAATTCCCTTCTCTAACCTGTTGAAAGTGAAAGATACATAACTGGAGAGAGGTTTGCAGTGTTGAAAATGTGTGTTACTGTCCGAATATATTTTTTCAATAGATAGTTTTGTATATAGTGGGCGTGGGTGGAGTCCATGGAGTACTTGGAACTCCATGAAGTGACACAAAAACTCTGGCAAGCTACACAGAGTTCCGTGAGTGGCGGAGTGCATTACCTTGTGCCATTCACCCTGATTTTTAGCACTGGGTGTTCGTCCTGCACTGCAAAACCATCACGAATGGCATCACGCACAGTGCTAGGTGGGCGCTGCTCCTTTCTGTTGCTTGAGTAGAAGTTCTACTAGAAAAACAGCTTCTTCAACGTGACCAGCTGCATTGAGAAATCTTGTGGGGCAGCAGTCTAGCATTGGATTTTCCTCGCTAACCAACTTACTGTTCATCAGCGAGGAAAAACACATGAGTGTGAAAAAGTCCACTAATGGAGCGGAGTTCACTGCTCAGGTCTAGTATATAGTATAGTGTTTTAATAGTCCAGGTTGCACAAGATTTTTCACAACAGAAAACGGTCAGTAAAACCTGTGCAGTATGAAAGCTATATATTTCAATAATGATTGATGGTGTACACACTATGACACTGGTCAGAGGAGCATCCGACAGGCACCGTGTCGGAAACTGGACCACCCGACAAGGAATTGGCCGTCCCACTTCCCTAATTATGATGTGACCGAATTAACTGCGGTCAGAAAGGGCATATTTCCTATTGTGGCTGTGCTGTGGGCTGCAACACAAACAGCAATAGGAAATATGCACTTTTTAAACAACCCTGCACTTTGTGGCAGGCACCATGCGGTGCCTGCCACATGATGCAGGGATGGTTAGGGGGCCTCAACAGGTGCCCTCCAGACCCCATAGTGGAGGGCCAGGAGGGAATTCACTTTCTGCTTGCCTTTTCATGGCGGTTGGGCTGCCATGAAAGTGTAAGTGGAAAGCGAAATCGTAATCTTGACGGAGGAGCCGAGACTGGCTTGGCTGCCATTTGGGGATTACTTTATCAAAAAGAATAACGAAATTCCCCCACAGGTTTCCCTCTGATCTCCAGTATCATAATACGGCAGTCAGGCAGAAACCTCTGATGTCAGGCCGAATGCCTTAGATGAGATGTCAGATGGTTTTCCTTCCCACATCATAATGAGGCCCTTTGATTTTTCTGGATTGTGGGTACTTCTTTGGCTAAATAACTCGTTCTATTCTTAACCCATGTATGTTACTTGGGTTCACTTAAAAATGACAATATTCCATTGGATCAATTTCCTTGATGACTCCAACACCCACCAGGGAATGCCTATTATTCTGGCCTATATTCAAAATTATATTTGCACTTAATGTATGAATTAGTTGGGGCATGAGGCATAAGCACATGCACCTGTAATATATTTTTGTGACTCAAACTTGCTTTACCCATATTTACATATGATTTTTTTTCTGACGTGTCATGTTTTCACCTGCATAAAGCTTTGTGAACTAATCACCCATGTTTTTCAGAAAATCTGGTAAATATCACTTAATTAACGTGGTCCCAGGCAAGTGAGTAGATCTAATGGAGGAGAACTTGAGTCAGTTCATCTCCATCAATCTCCTCATAGCTTACAGGCCTTCTGCCCTCCTGGCCACATAATGAAAATTAAATGGTAATACTACATACTTAGGTCAGCATTAAATCAGAGAACATCAGCATTAAATATGTAAATAAGGAGTGCGGGGGACAAATATTTTTCAGAGAAGGCTGTCAACCACTTCATCACCCTCATATACTGGTAGTGCTTCCTGCATCTGTTTCTGGCACCATCATGGACACCTCAAGCGAAGATATTACTATGCCCCTTTTTTGCATAAGGGCATACAGAGGAATAGATGTATTCTAGACAATACTTTATTTCACGCAGTGATGTGTTGCACGTCCAAGAATGTGTAAATAATTAGTGCATTAGCACAGTTGGCAAAAGGAGCATGTTTATTTTATTTGTGCAAACGTTTGAAAGGAAAAGCCACATTGACAGCAAGGGAGATTAGAGAGACAGGGACAAGGGGAGATGGATCATAAAAGTAAAATAGTTGGCTAGAAGGAGGAGCAGAAAACCTAGAATAAAGGAGGTCAAGGACAGAAGAAAAACAATGGCGCAGATATTGGAGAGAATGATATCAAATATTATTTGGTGAGTGGAGAGGCAACTCTGAAAAATTCTCCTACAGGAAATAAAAAAGAAAACAATTTGCAAAACTGGGGAGTCTATGGGTTGGTAATGGGCCACTGGATAATGAATTTCAGGTCCTATTCATTGATATATATGATTCTGCATGATTTCTTTATGCAGAGATAGCACAAAATAGCTTAATTAAGATAAAACATGATTGGAAGGGCTCTTCAAAATGAATATCATGCTTGAGACAATAAAAGTTAGGGCATCCCATAAATGAACTTGGTGTTTACGTGGAACATCATAAATTCTACATAGTATTCAAAAACTAGGGTGCCAGTGATTAAAATATCACATTGATGGACCCTATCAGGTCGGATTGTGCTTTTAAAGACAATGAAACTAATTCACTGAAAACCAATTCTTACACTTACAAGAACATTAGAAAACATACCCAAATATTAATAATTGTACACATATCAAACATTCCTGAAAAGTAGCCAATTAGAATCTTCTTTTCGTGTGGGGAAACTGCTGTAAAAGCTAATCTATTATATAGACAGGCTTCGCTAATAAGAATCTATTACCATTTGCAAGTGATTCAGTTACTCACTGTACAAGGCATAGCACACATTTTATTTGCTCAGTAATCACCCTAGCACTTCGAATAGGTGACTTCAGTGTCTGCTGGTGCAATACCTCTGGTAACATGAACACCATCACATCTGTGAAGACAGCTTACATGCACTGATCGGGACTGTCAGTCTGGGCTGACATGGCTATGCCACAATTCATGCTGCCATCCACCACCCACCTCATGTCAGTGCCAGAAGTGGGGGCCAGAACAGGTTTTGATGTGTGGTCTACAAGCAAGTGTCCTCTCCTTTGCCCTTCCTCAACATCAGTAGGTGTCATGGACAATGAGGTTCTCGCAAAGAGCAAAAGGGCAGTTCATGGGTGGACATGGATTGTAGTACACGTGGAAAGGCTTGCATGCCAGGGTCATCACATCCTACCCTGTCCAAATCTTTTAGGTCATGGGAGGTGGAGGTTGGTGGGTCAGCAACACTGGCTCTTTATTATCTCTATCATGAGAATTCTGAGAAATTACCATCAGCTGCATCTCCACTCAGCTTCACTCACTGCAGTTGTGAAACTGCAAATGATTAAAGCAGAACTGATTAATTGGCAGGCACATTGCACTGCTAAGGTCAATAAATGTCAAGTGAATACACCCCTTTTTAGCTATCACATATATATTCAACAGTAAGTATGGATTAAGACATTGTTCAGCTGTCCAAGACCTTTCTAAAACTCATACTGTAAGTAAAAAAAAAGAGTTCACCTCTGCCCAACTCTCCATCCTAGAAAGTAATACTCGCCCAAGCAAATTCATTAGGGAGTCTAACAACGAAATGGGTTGGTAACATTTTTGTTAGTTGTATCCCAATTTTTTAATATTGGGCCTATGATGGACTTGGTGTGAGTCCCTTGCTCATTGCACCATCAGGATTCAAGCAAGCCGGGCAGACGACGGCTGAAATGCCAGAAACCGGTCCCCGGAAGCTTGTTTCCTTCCCAGTGTAAGAATTGGCTTGGTAGTTTGGTTCGTCCTATTGCCATCATGCACTGGGACAGGAACAGACTAATTTGCATATAGCCAGGTTCTGAACTGGGATGGTGCAGTGAGCTAAAAAACGGTGTTGGATCTAGCCCTGATCTCTTGACTGGGTGAGAGTATTCTGCTTAATTCAGAAACTCTGATCATCACCACCCCTTGTTGTTAAATATTTTGTCCACCCTAAGCGTGGAAGGGTATACTCAGATGTGAGTCCCTTGCTCATTGCACCATCAGGATTCAAGCAAGCCGGGCCGACGACGGCTGAAATGCCAGAAACCGGTCCCCGGAAGCTTGTTTCCTTCCCAGTGTAAGAATTGGCTTGGTAGTTTGGTTCGTCCTGTTCCCATCATGCACTGGGACAGGAACAGACTAATTTGCATATAGCCAGGTTCTGAACTGGGATGGTGCAGTGAGCTAAAAAACGGTGTTGGATCTAGCCCTGATCTCTTGACTGGGTGAGAGTATTCTGCTTAATTCAGAAACTCTGTCCATCACCACCCCTTGTTGTTAAATATTTTGTCCACCCTAAGCGTGGAAGGGTATACTCAGATGTGAGTCCCTTGCTCATTGCACCATCAGGATTCAAGCAAGCCGGGCCGACGACGGCTGAAATGCCAGAAACCGGTCCCCGGAAGCTTGTTTCCTTCCCAGTGTAAGAATTGGCTTGGTAGTTTGGTTCGTCCTGTTCCCATCATGCACTGGGACAGGAACAGACTAATTTGCATATAGCCAGGTTCTGAACTGGGATGGTGCAGTGAGCTAAAAAACGGTGTTGGATCTAGCCCTGATCTCTTGACTGGGTGAGAGTATTCTGCTTAATTCAGAAACTCTGTCCATCACCACCCCTTGTTGTTAAATATTTTGTCCACCCTAAGCGTGGAAGGGTATACTCAGATGTGAGTCCCTTGCTCATTGCACCATCAGGATTCAAGCAAGCCGGGCCGACGACGGCTGAAATGCCAGAAACCGGTCCCCGGAAGCTTGTTTCCTTCCCAGTGTAAGAATTGGCTTGGTAGTTTGGTTCGTCCTGTTCCCATCATGCACTGGGACAGGAACAGACTAATTTGCATATAGCCAGGTTCTGAACTGGGATGGTGCAGTGAGCTAAAAAACGGTGTTGGATCTAGCCCTGATCTCTTGACTGGGTGAGAGTATTCTGCTTAATTCAGAAACTCTGTCCATCACCACCCCTTGTTGTTAAATATTTTGTCCACCCTAAGCGTGGAAGGGTATACTCAGATGTGAGTCCCTTGCTCATTGCACCATCAGGATTCAAGCAAGCCGGGCCGACGACGGCTGAAATGCCAGAAACCGGTCCCCGGAAGCTTGTTTCCTTCCCAGTGTAAGAATTGGCTTGGTAGTTTGGTTCGTCCTGTTCCCATCATGCACTGGGACAGGAACAGACTAATTTTCATATAGCCAGGTTCTGAACTGGGATGGTGCAGTGAGCTAAAAAACGGTGTTGGATCTAGCCCTGATCTCTTGACTGGGTGAGAGTATTCTGCTTAATTCAGAAACTCTGTCCATCACCACCCCTTGTTATTAAATATTTTGTCCACCCTAAGCGTGGAAGGGTATACTCAGATGTGAGTCCCTTGCTCATTGCACCATCAGGATTCAAGCAAGCCGGGCCGACGACGGCTGAAATGCCAGAAACCGGTCCCCGGAAGCTTGTTTCCTTCCCAGTGTAAGAATTGGCTTGGTAGTTTGGTTCGTCCTGTTCCCATCATGCACTGGGACAGGAACAGACTAATTTGCATATAGCCAGGTTCTGAACTGGGATGGTGCAGTGAGCTAAAAAACGGTGTTGGATCTAGCCCTGATCTCTTGACTGGGTGAGAGTATTCTGCTTAATTCAGAAACTCTGTCCATCACCACCCCTTGTTGTTAAATATTTTGTCCACCCTAAGCGTGGAAGGGTATACTCAGATGTGAGTCCCTTGCTCATTGCACCATCAGGATTCAAGCAAGCCGGGCCGACGACGGCTGAAATGCCAGAAACCGGTCCCCGGAAGCTTGTTTCCTTCCCAGTGTAAGAATTGGCTTGGTAGTTTGGTTCGTCCTGTTCCCATCATGCACTGGGACAGGAACAGACTAATTTGCATATAGCCAGGTTCTGAACTGGGATGGTGCAGTGAGCTAAAAAACGGTGTTGGATCTAGCCCTGATCTCTTGACTGGGTGAGAGTATTCTGCTTAATTCAGAAACTCTGTCCATCACCACCCCTTGTTGTTAAATATTTTGTCCACCCTAAGCGTGGAAGGGTATACTCAGATGTGAGTCCCTTGCTCATTGCACCATCAGGATTCAAGCAAGCCGGGCCGACGACGGCTGAAATGCCAGAAACCGGTCCCCGGAAGCTTGTTTCCTTCCCAGTGTAAGAATTGGCTTGGTAGTTTGGTTCGTCCTGTTCCCATCATGCACTGGGACAGGAACAGACTAATTTGCATATAGCCAGGTTCTGAACTGGGATGGTGCAGTGAGCTAAAAAACGGTGTTGGATCTAGCCCTGATCTCTTGACTGGGTGAGAGTATTCTGCTTAATTCAGAAACTCTGTCCATCACCACCCCTTGTTGTTAAATATTTTGTCCACCCTAAGCGTGGAAGGGTATACTCAGATGTGAGTCCCTTGTTCATTGCACCATCAGGATTCAAGCAAGCCGGGCCGACGACGGCTGAAATGCCAGAAACCGGTCCCCGGAAGCTTGTTTCCTTCCCAGTGTAAGAATTGGCTTGGTAGTTTGGTTCGTCCTGTTCCCATCATGCACTGGGACAGGAACAGACTAATTTGCATATAGCCAGGTACTGAACTGGGATGGTGCAGTGAGCTAAAAAACGGTATTGGATCTAGCCCTGATCTCTTGACTGGGTGAGAGTATTCTGCTTAATTCAGAAACTCTGTCCATCACCACCCCTTGTTGTTAAATATTTTGTCCACCCTAAGCGTGGAAGGGTATACTCAGATGTGAGTCCCTTGCTCATTGCACCATCAGGATTCAAGCAAGCCGGGCCGACGACGGCTGAAATGCCAGAAACCGGTCCCCGGAAGCTTGTTTCCTTCCCAGTGTAAGAATTGGCTTGGTAGTTTGGTTCGTCCTGTTCCCATCATGCACTGGGACAGGAACAGACTAATTTGCATATAGCCAGGTTCTGAACTGGGATGGTGCAGTGAGCTAAAAAACGGTGTTGGATCTAGCCCTGATCTCTTGACTGGGTGAGAGTATTCTGCTTAATTCAGAAACTCTGTCCATCACCACCCCTCGTTGTTAAATATTTTGTCCACCCTAAGCGTGGAAGGGTATACTCAGATGTGAGTCCCTTGCTCATTGCACCATCAGGATTCAAGCAAGCCGGGCCGACGACGGCTGAAATGCCAGAAACCGGTCCCCGGAAGCTTGTTTCCTTCCCAGTGTAAGAATTGGCTTGGTAGTTTGGTTCGTCCTGTTCCCATCATGCACTGGGACAGGAACAGACTAATTTGCATATAGCCAGGTTCTGAACTGGGATGGTGCAGTGAGCTAAAAAACGGTGTTGGATCTAGCCCTGATCTCTTGACTGGGTGAGAGTATTCTGCTTAATTCAGAAACTCTGTCCATCACCACCCCTTGTTGTTAAATATTTTGTCCACCCTAAGCGTGGAAGGGTATACTCAGATGTGAGTCCCTTGCTCATTGCACCATCAGGATTCAAGCAAGCCGGGCCGACGACGGCTGAAATGCCAGAAACCGGTCCCCGGAAGCTTGTTTCCTTCCCAGTGTAAGAATTGGCTTGGTAGTTTGGTTCGTCCTGTTCCCATCATGCACTGGGACAGGAACAGACTAATTTGCATATAGCCAGGTTCTGAACTGGGATGGTGCAGTGAGCTAAAAAACGGTGTTGGATCTAGCCCTGATCTCTTGACTGGGTGAGAGTATTCTGCTTAATTCAGAAACTCTGTCCATCACCACCCCTTGTTGTTAAATATTTTGTCCACCCTAAGCGTGGAAGGGTATACTCAGATGTGAGTCCCTTGCTCATTGCACCATCAGGATTCAAGCAAGCCGGGCCGACGACGGCTGAAATGCCAGAAACCGGTCTCCGGAAGCTTGTTTCCTTCCCAGTGTAAGAATTGGCTTAGTAGTTTGGTTCGTCCTGTTCCCATCATGCACTGGGACAGGAACAGACTAATTTGCATATAGCCAGGTTCTGAACTGGGATGGTGCAGTGAGCTAAAAAACGGTGTTGGATCTAGCCCTGATCTCTTGACTGGGTGAGTGTATTCTGCTTAATTCAGAAACTCCGTCCATCACCACCCCTTGTTGTTAACTATGATGGACTTGGGCCATGCTTTGGGAAGATCACTTTGTGCTGCTATCCTTAGCACATTTGTCAAGATGGGGGCCCAAATGTCTGGTTGTTTCTAAACATATCCATTGGTACACCATCTGGTCTGACTGCTTTTGCCACCCCACTCTGCTTGATAGCTAAAGAACCTCAGAAAGCTCAAATGTTAGAAAACCACTCAACATTTCTGAAGATGGAGAGTCTTCACGAACATCTGTACTGGGACTCAGGACCTGGGCATACATGGTACCAAAACAATCTGCCTACTTATCTGCAAGTATCGTATCAAAACAATCCACCTACTTTTCTGAGAGATCGTAACTTTTATTGAAGGAGCAGAAGCTTCCTTAAAATATGAGGAATTACTCTTTCTCAAAAAGGCCTCATTATTTTTTAGCTCACTAGCTGCCATTTAGGAGTTCTAAGCCTCCTTTCCAATCAGAGTTTTCCTGACAATGAGAATCCACTACACATACAGTGATGTACACACCTTTATTTCTGGTCGATTCTTATGTTTTTTTTAGCAATTGTAACCCAGTAAATTTTATTTTTGCACAAACATGTCTTATCACTGAAAACCAATTCACAATTTACCTTCTTAGCACTTGTCATCAATCACTTGAGCAACTCTACAAATTACATCAAAGGAGTACTTAATGGCACTCTCACTGGCTCCACCATTCAAGCACACCATAAAATCTTTTAAAATATGTCTTATCACATCTGATAGTGCCTGATCTGGATCCACATTACTCCATCTGATATTTATCCCCCGAGTTCTAGAGACATCAGCCTCTTTATATATTTTCTTGGGGCATTGTACCAATGGGCAAGACTATTAAAAAAAGGACTGTGGTCACTAGCACAATTAAGCATGAAAGAAAAATCAAGGACAGGATGTCTCAGTCTATCTGTAAAAAGCATACAATGTATAGTGGTCAGATCACTTCTACCAGTGAATGTTGGTTCATGCACAGAGGCCAATGACACACATCTTACACAAATAGAAAATTGTATTTAACAAAACAATTATTAAGAGCCTCACCATTGATTAAGCGAAATATTTTAAACCCACGTTACATGACACTTTTACCGATTAGAGACTAATACCTGAATGTGCACATTGAAGAAGATTAACATAGTGATACAGAAATACAGACAAAGAAGTAACAGCACAGTAAAAGCATGCTTGAAAGAGTTAGAAAAGGAGAAAATACATTGCTAAATAGTTATAATGCTTATTAATAGATTTCTCATGAAATGATGTTTTGCTTGTCACGTACTGATGAAAACTAATGAATCTAATGATGAGACCTAACAGCTCTATTCCTTTCATTGCAAATGCATTATTAATAGATTGTGGTGCAATTATGCGATAAAAGTAGTTAGGAAATAGAAAATAACAGAAGTGATAGCGGAGAAGTAAATGATTATAAAAATGTAGGAAAGAGTTTGGGAAAAAATTTTTTTAGAATAATTTACATACATGGATGTTAAAAATGTGTGGAAGTAAATCATATCTAACGTTAATCAATTTGTTGTTTTGATACATTGGGAAAATGTTTATTATAATTCTTTTATTATGGAATGATGATTCAATGCATTATATTTCATTCCAATTAAGTTTAATTCATTTAATCCTGATATATGCATTTTTAGCTTTAAACATGATCTTTCTTGAGATGCATTTTTCCCTTGGCAAACAAAATAATTCATTGACAGTCCATCAAGTGTTGCATTATTTGTTCTTCCGATATTTCATCCTATGATTTTTTTTTATTTTTATTTATTTCCGGAGTTTTATATAGCGCTAGCCTGACCCGGGGGTATCGGAGCGCTTTACAACAGTGTTTCAGTGGAGATATTTAATAAAGCAGTCTCAAACAAAAGTTCAGAAGTCCACAGGTGCTGCCAATTCTTGAGGTAGTCGTAGAGTATTGAGGAGGTTTTGTTGCAGGCAATTGTAGAGGTAGTTCAAGGGTGCTGCAAATTCTAGAGGTAGTAGTAGAGTCGTGGGGTGGTCTTGGTGCATGCCTTGATGGGGTAGTTCAGAAGACCTGAGGAAGCTTCGGTTTTGGCTGTGGTGAGTCAGATGGAGTTGAGGAGGAGGGTTTTAAGGCGCATTTTGAATTTAGTGAAGGACGGGAATGTTCTGATGTCTGCTGGGATGGAGTTCCAGACTTTGGGCGCATTTCTCGCAAAAGACCTAGCAGCGGTTGTTTGCTTGCGTGCTCTCATGGGGATGAGAAGGAGGGAGTTGGAACTCCTGAGGTTCCTTGTCTGACCTGCCCTTTTGAGTTTGGCTGCTAGGTAGTCCGGTTTCACTGTATCTAGTGCTTTGTGCGTGAGGCAGGCTGTTCTGAAGTACGCCCACTGGTCAATTGGGAGCCACTTTAGATCTCTTAGAGCAGGAGAGATGTGGTTGTATTTCTTGACTCCAGTGACCATTCTGGCTGCTGCGTTGAGGGTTGTGTTGAGGGGGGCTAGGTGAGTTTTTGCGGTGCTGTTTGGGGTTGCGTTACCATAGTCAAGTCTAGATAGCACCAGTGCTTGGGTGGCTTGTTTGAGGTCTTTGTTGGGAATGAATGGTTTAATTTTGTAGAGAAGTTTCAGGTTGAGAAAGGCGGTCTTCGCTGAATTTTTTATGTGTTTGGTCATGTCCAGTTTGGGTTCAAAGGTGTTTCCTAGTGATTTTGCGGAGTTAGCTAGGGTGAGGTTGTCTTTTAGAGTATCCAGAGCTTTAAGCCATTCTGCAATGTGTGGGTTCTCTTCTTTGTTGGAGATGAGGAGGATCTCTGTTTTGTCCTGATTACGTTTAAGGTGATTTAGAGATATCCAGTTCTGGATTTCTTTTAGGATGTTGTTTAGTCTGAGGATGTCATCAGGGGATGTGGTTTCCAGATAGATCTGGGTGTCATCAGCATATAGATGGAAGGGGATATTGGCATTTCAATAGTTTCAAGGATCAATGTGGGAGGGCTCGGTGGGAAAGTCAACTCTAGCCCAATGCCATAGACTGTAGCATTGTATATATTTCTTACCGTTGACAAACCTTGGAGGCCCAGAAAGCTAAGTCGTTTATATGAAGTGCTTGGGAAATAATACAGGAGTAACTAAATGTATTTTGTGACCATATACATAAACTAATCATATGCTGGACTGACTAGTAAAGTGACACCACGGGATGTATGACATTACAACGCATGCTTTTACCACGCATACCTTTACAACGCAGTTTTTACAACGCATGCTGTTACAACGCATAGCGCTTAGGGGTGCTGGATAGTGAATAGTTTAATTTACTATTCCAACTCCAGTCCCTGTGGATAGTAGGGAAGGTGTTGGATAGTAAATTAAATCTATTCCCTATCCTAGAGCGCCCCCCAGCGCAATGCGTTGTAATGACAGGCGTTGTAATAGTTGCGTCGTAAAGGCACTGCGTGGTAAAAGTTGCGTTGTAAAGGATGTTTCCCGACACCACGTCATTAAGGTGTCATAGGGACTATGAAAGAAGAAACCCCAAAGGTGGGGGAAACATGTCTATATTATTTTTATTTGGGACACACAACTCTATTTTCCTTTTGAGAATGAAATGTTTTTTCCTCTTTGATATAATGCATTATTTAATTTTTTCCCTTTCTTCGGAGAATGGAACTCTTTTCCTAGGATTTTATAATCATCTATTAAAATCCTATCTTGGACTGCCTTCTTGCTAATGTTGCTGAATTCATGCAGGAGTAACTAAATGTATTGTGTGACTATATACGTAAACTAATCATACAATGGACTGACTAGTATAGTGACACCACGTCATTAAGGTGTCATAAGGACTAACAAAGAAGAAACCCAAAAGGAGGTAAAATGTGTCACAATTATTTTTCAGCCACTCAATGCTATTATGTTCCTTTTCCTCTCAATATTAGAACGATATGTATTTTCCTCTTTGATGCAACACACTGCTTTATTTTTTCCTTTCCTTGGGAGAGAACAGAACTATCTTGGATTGGATTGTTGCTGATTCCGCTGCATTTATGCTGTTGATCTGGAGTCCTTATTTGCTGAACTAATAGATTTTTGCCTCATATGTCCTTTTTGCCAATACTCATGGACTCACCCTTAAAGGACTTTAAATATGAGTCCTTTAACCCTTTAATTTAAATATTTAGATGCTATTACAATGGACTAAACTATTCTGCTGCATTTACTGGTGGCAGAAGCCTGTAACCTCACATCTGGTGTTTGTTTTAAACCATCCTCTTTGAATTTGAACCTCTGAAGAAGTGTATAGTCTTGAACTACACGCTTTAATGTTCCTAACTGAAGTGCTTAAGAAATTGTTTATCTCTATCGATTTTGGAACATTAATATAATAACTAAACAATCTAAATTGCCTTAGTCTATTTTTGTGTCCTGATGTTCTTTATTTGAAATTCAGTTAAATCAACTAAATGCGTTGTAGGAAAAATCAGTGAATCTTTTCACAAAATCAGGTTCTGCTTCTATTCTGTGTCACAGTAGTAGAGCTTCTGGTGTCTATCATTTTGGTTCAACTTACTTTCTTCAGGAGATTGGTTTTCCCCATTTCAACACTTTATTTATACAGTACGGTCATGAGAGTACTGTATTTGAACCTCATGTTACACTTGTGAGTTAGTCACCAATTAATGGTCCTCATTGCATGGGTGACATTGTGTTTTGTATCCTCTGTGTCTCAGTGTACCCCCAATAGTATTAATTGACATTGTGTCTCTGATTGTCAGTCAATGACTTCTGGTGGATTTTGTAAAAGTGAAAGTCTGGAGGCTGATTTTGCTATGTGTATAATTCTTATATAGCTCTGTGGTCCCCAAACTTAAGAGAAAACAAGGGATAATGTGTATAGTTGAATATTACTCTTTTTCATTAGTAAAAAAGGAACATTTACATGTAATTACTGAGACAAATATAAATACATAGCGTGATGAAAAGAACAGTAACATATTCTTCATAAGGTCATAAATCCCATATACATGTACATGCATTATTATTGGTCACGTGACAAAATACATGTAAAAATTAAAACTAGGGTCTTGTACTATTATTAAATGTGGGGTAAATATTTTAACCCTCTGTTGTGTAGTCCTGGTGGTACTCGTTGGCTCTTTCCTTTGGTGGTCGGAGATCCTTAACTATTGCCCGAGGATATAAAAAAGTATGTTTAGATCCCTTGTGTTCTCATGGGGGATGAGCCCCTATCTATGTGCTCAAAAAGAATTTTAAGGACACAAACATACCGTGCATTTGGAGTAATCCTGCATGTGTATGGGGTTCGTGGGTTCTGAAGTTGCGCTAGTCCTTCTCGTGCGGTTGTTGATAAAAAAAATTCAGACATTGAAACCCCTTGGGATGGAAGAAGAAGATTGAGGATGCTTCACATTGCAGGCATGAGTTTTGTTCCATATGAGTGCCTATTGGAGTGATGAAGCAAAGATGTACCTAGACTAGGATCCATTAGAGAGATGTATTTGCAAAAAAGCAAACATTTGTTTTTAAACTTCTGGGTACATACATGTATAGCCTATATAGAATGGCAAGGGTTCTGCAGCTAGTGTATTTTCAAGATACCATTACATTCTTGAATATACAGTGGGTTTGTAACTACAGAAAGACAGTCCATCTAAAGGAAGTAAAAGAAGAAGGCAAGATAAGATGTGATGATGTATTGAATAGTAAGCTCTTGGAATATAAAACACTCAACAAAACACAACAACACCTTGACACAGGTTCAGTAAACAAAAGAAAACAGGGATTTCCTAGACGTGTAGTCATTCTGTCTGGAACAGTTGCAAAATTGTGCCAATCTGACATAATATTAGGACATGATCTGACGTATTTAATTCACTTCAGTGGGGGCCTAAAACATATGGTGTCTGCTGGCAGAGTGTACAGTTACATGACCTATTTTCCCACTCTGAGGCCTCATTATGAGATAAGCAAAACCAAAGGGGATGATGGACGGAGTGTTGAACATAGCAAGCGCTCACCCCCAGTCACCAGATCTGGGTTTAGTCCATCATCATTCTTTAGCTCACTCCACCACCCCAGTTCAGACATGGCTATATGCAAATCAGTCTGACCCTGTGCCTCATGGGAACAGTCCAGCCCGAACTGCCAAGCCATGTCTTCCCTGGACTGGCATCCTCGGAGTGGTTTCGGGCTCACAGCCCACATCAGCCAGGCTATCTTGAATCCAGTGACCTCCCAGCCACTCAACAGCTCCATTCACAGATCTGCCACAGGGCAGGGACAGATCCTCCTTGCATCCTCCCTCTGCAGCGCCCTCTGTTCCATCCTGGCCCATGGGCCTAAATTGCTTTACCAGGCGGGCACAATGCCATTTACAACAACAACCCCGGTTTCAGGATAATTACCGACAGGTGCAGGAGCCCAGCAAGTAGTAATTCCTGATTATCTACCGGTCTATTGGTCCCAGCAGTTCAAGATTACTGCTGTCCAAACACTGAGCTAACCATTTAACCTTTGCAGCTAGGTAGTACAGTTAAAACTTGGGGTGACCAAACCCCCTCCTCTGGAGCCCTCTGCGATATCACCAACTGGACCCCGTTCCATCCACTATCCCAGATCAACTGCTGAAGTAATTGATTTAGGCCCGCAAACAATGACCACCGCTTGTAGGTTTACTAAATAGTATAAGAGTCTGGGAAGCATGATCATTTTTGCAACGCTATGGTGTCCACCAGTGGCAACTTCAGGGACCGCCAACATTGGACACATTATTTTAGTGATCTCATGACTGGATCCAGGTTGCTGTCCCTAAATCAATCAATCAGGGAATTGTAGAGCGCAGCTACTCACCCGAAAGGGTCTCAAGGCGCTGGAGGGGTAGGGGGGCACGCAGCTCCTGGATGTTCACAGTGATTCATTGAAGAGCCAGGTCTTGAGGTCCTTCAAGAACTTGGAGAGTGTTGGTGTCTGTCAGAGGTGGAGAGGGAGGGAGTTCCATGCCTTGGCTGCGAGGAGGGAGAAGGTGCATTTTCCTGTTCTGGTCTTCTTGATGTGGGGTAACGTCCCAAGGGAGAGCTGGGCTGATGGGAGGGATGTTTGGTGTGTGTGGAATAAGAGGTGGTGGTTTCAATAGGACTGTCCGGTGTTGTGAAGGGCCTTGTGGGCATGGGTAAGTAGCTTGAAAGTGATTCTCTTCTCGATGGGGAGCTAGTGTAGTGTCCGTATGTGTTGGCTGATGTGGCAGAGGCATGGTAGGCTGTGGATTAGTCTGGCTGTGGCATTTTGGATGTTCTGGAGCTTGTGGATGAGGTTCTTGTTCATCCTGGCATAGAGTGTGTTGCCGTAGTCCCGTCTGCTGTTGATGAGGGCATGGGTGACAGTTATCCTGTGTTCGCGTGAGATCCAGTTGAAGGTCTTTCAGAATAGACGGAGGGTGTGATAGCAGGAAGAGGTGACAGCATTGATTTGGCGGTCTATTTTGAGCTTGGAGTCGATGATGAATCTGAGGTTGCGTGTGCTTGGTCCATGGGGGGGAGGGATCTCGAGGGCCGGGGGCCACCAGATGTTGTTCCAGGCATCAGAGTGTGGGCCCATGAGTACTTCGTTTGTGTTTGTGTAGAGTTGAAGGTAGCTGTGCTTCATCCACCTGGTGACTGCTTCCATTCCATCTTGAAAGTTGTGTTTGGATATGTTGGGTTTGTTGGATAGGGAGAGGATGACTTGGGTGTTGTCTGCCTACGATACAATGTTGAATCTGTGTGATCTGACGAAAGATACGATCAGGGCCATGTAGATGTTGAACAGGGTGGGGCTGATGGAGGATCCTTGGGGGACTCCACAGGTGGTCGATGTGGGTCTGCCAGAGAGGAATAAGCGGATCCAGTTGAGGGCCTTGTTCTGGATTCCTGCATCGTGGAGTCCGCAGGCTAGGGTAGGATGTGAAACTGTGTCGAAGGCAGCTCTCAGGTCCGCCACTGTGTGAAATATCTGTAATACTAAGTACTTAAAGGATCCGGGGAACCAGGACCAACCTTCAGGCAGGCCCTCAGGACAATGATAGTCACTCACCAGTGGGAAGGCATGAGTCGTTGCCTTATTGAGCCTAAGTCCCGCCAGTCCAGAGTACTCGTCAAACAGAGCCAATGCTTGTTCCACCCCTTGACTTCCATCCCCCAGATACAATAGCAGATCATTGGCATAGAATTTAGAAAAACTTCTAATTAATTTAGGAAATTAGATGGGTCCTCCCTCCCTACCACATGCTGTGGCAGTGCCCTCATTGTCTGAACATTTCAGCTAGTGGCTCAATAGCCAGAGCAAACAACCGCGGGGACAATGGGTACCCCTTGTCTGGTGCCTCTATGGATGTTGTATGAGTGTGATATAACCCCACTTGTCTTAACATGTGCCATTGGGTGTGAGTATCACAGTTTTGCTCACCTGATCCATACTCCACCTAATCCCATGCATTCCATCATGGCATATAAGAAGCCCCATCTCACCGAGTTTAATGCCTTTTCTAGGTCAATAAACATGATAAGAGCCTGCAGGTAATGGCTTAACTCGTATAATGCATGACTTAACACAGTCAGCGAATGCTACCAAAAGTGGACCTAGTTGGTATGAATCCATTCTGGTCCACATTTATAAGCTGTGTCATATGAGGTAGGAGGTGCGAGGCCAGGATTTTGTTCAATACTTCCAAATCTACATTGAGCATGGAGAGGGAGTGGGATTCCAATGCAAGTGCCCCTAACGATGTTGTCTTCAGGATGGGCACAACCAGGTCATCCCTGGTGGAGAGCAGCAGCTCACCCTTCTCTCATGCCTCTGCGTAGAGCGCCTCCATTTTAGAAGCCAAGGTCTGTCCGAACATGGAATGGAACTCCACAGGCAATCCATCTGGTCCTGGAATCTTCCCTCTGGCCATCTCTTTAAAGGTCTCACGTATCTCCTGCGCTGTCAACGGCCTTTCCAAACCCTACCTCGGAGCGGGGTCCAGTGTCCTCTGTGTCAGAATTTGACCCTGCCTTCCCACGGCTGTGGACATGTTGTACCACATGAAACCTCTTAATAGTTGCTAAATGTCCCATTTGCAGACATAGGGGAGTGCAGCATGGTCCCATCTGCAGATTTAATGGGAGAACTCCTAGATTCTGGGAACACTAACCATGCAAGTAATCTACCCGCACTACCCCCTTCAGCATGTGCTCGTGTCTGGTACTTGCACAGGTCTAAGCATCTCAACCGCTCTAGTGCCCTATTGTACTCCTCCCTCCTGTCTTCCAGTTGTTAATGCATCAGTCGGGCAACCTGGACATGGAGTGTTTTCCAATTTGGTGAGCTCCTCCAACAGTTCCTTCCTCATCCACACCATCTGTTCCAGGAGTGCCACCTCACCACCACGTTAAATTCCTCCCACTCTACAACCCTGGAGCTGGCTGTACCCTGATTAAACTGGAAATACTCAGAGATCGATGTCTGTAGTGAATCTCTAAAGCAACTATTTTCAAGGAAGGCAGGGTTAAGCCATCAAGTGGACGTAATGGTAGACTCCACCAGAGGGCAAAGGAAGAGTAAAAGTGGGTTGTGGTGAGATAAGGAGCACCCCAAATATTCAGTGAGTAATATAGTGGGTCCCAGGTGGGCAGAACAGACAACCATATCTAATCTTGTGTGAAGGTTATAAAGGTGAGAGTAGTAAGAGTAGTCCTGCAGTCGCCCATGCTG
This sequence comes from Lissotriton helveticus, assembly GCF_964261635.1. Classification (NCBI taxonomy): domain Eukaryota; kingdom Metazoa; phylum Chordata; class Amphibia; order Caudata; family Salamandridae; genus Lissotriton; species Lissotriton helveticus. The sequence goes on from NC_136069.1 coordinate 1,276,668,051, forward strand.
CACTCTCCAAATGTCTACCAGGTCCCACCGCCCCAAATATTCCCGGAACCCCTTTGTCACCTTGGAGACCAGTGTACCATGCAGAGGTGGCTTCGACCTGTTCAGTTCAATATCAGCTACACAGATGAAGTCTCCTCTATAAGGAGGTCAGTTGTGTTGAGAAAGGAGAAGGGTGCAGACAGGTGCCTAATGTTTTGTATTTGTTCTTATATTATATTATATTATTATATTGGTTTGGGCGTAAACACTACCCAAAGTAATCACTTTCCCTAGTAATCTTCCCTCCAACAGTACATAGCGGTCCTTGGGGTCCAGAAAGGCGTAGCCCACTTCAAAGGGTGTGCCAGCTCTGATCCACAATAGTGTTCCTCTTGAGAACACAGAATAGGAGGTGGCATACAGCTGACCCTGCCATCTGCATCACAACAGACCCCCCTCTTTGGATGTGAGGTGGGTCTCCTGTAGCATCACTATGTGAGCCCCCTACAAATAATGGAGCTGTGTATGTTGTGGTGCTTGGACGCCGAGCCCATTTCCCTCACGTTCTGGGATAACATTTTCACCTCATGGTGTACCTGTGTCATGCATGGCATATTTATGAGCTAGAACTCCCCCAACCCCCCAATAGCCCAGTCTCCTAGATCCAAAGAGAGAATAGCTACCAGACGACCACTGAACACCACAAATAAGTAACTCCCCATCCCCAGGGCAGCTTCGCAACAGCTAACAACCCAAACCTGAAAAACAAAAGCATCAAAAGGAGATGGCCTCCCACTGTTTCCTAGTAGGGTCTATCTGATCGAGGGTAGGCTAAGAAACTAAACACTGAAGTAGTCCTTCTCTGGCCCAATAATCAAAAAGAAAAATCGAAGCCCCCCCCATGGGGGGCAGAGTCTGGCCAGTGGCCCCTGTTCAGAAGAATGTCTCACCCCTACTTTGCATGGTCTGTGCTCACCGCTTCAGCCACAGTGCCATTCTCACAGCACTATTCATCCATACCAACAGCAGGAAAAAAGGGGTCTTGTGCCTCTCATCTTACCACCGGGCAAACACAAGTCACTCAACCAGCTGCTAAATCAAATCGTCGGCTGACCTCGGGGTCAACACCGGGAGCACCATCTCGCTCTGGATTGAGTCCCCCATTTTTAAGTTTCCAGTTTTGTTGTCAGAGGATCCCCAGAATCCCCCTCCGCCACTTGGGTCACCATAACCTCAGCAACCACCTGCAACGCTGCCAGTCTTTCCTGTGCTGTCTGCGATGAAGTAGGCTTCTGTTGCGGATTCCTACTGGCATTGCTCCAATGTTTTTTCCAGTTTAGTCTGTTTGTTGCTGCAGGGCCACCTGTCAGTCATGGTGGTGGCGTGCCTGACTTATAGGTCTCCAGCCAAGACCATACCTCATCCGGAGAGTCGTAGAAATGTGTCACTCCATCAAGAGTCACTCAGAGCTTGTCCAGAAATAGTAAGGAGTATTGGAGGCCTTTTTCTTGCAATGCTTTCTTAGCCTCCAGGACGGAAGCCTTCTGGGCCTGTACCTTTGCCGCAATTTCCGAGAAGATTAACACCTTACTGTTGCAGATCACATATCGTTGGTGCTAGGAATGTGGATTAGGATATCCCAGTCCCTGTAGTGCAGGAGACATGCCACCACGGGGCGAGGGGTTGCCCCAGCTCCAGCCAGCGTGCCGGTACTCTGTGCGCTCTCTCTAAGGAAAAAACTATGTGAGCAAACCCGGAGCCACTGTGGTCCAAAGCCTGTCCTGAAGGAAGGTCACCATGTTTGCGCCCTTGTGGACCGCCACCACTCTAATATTATTAAAACGGTTTCATCCTTTGGTGTCATCCACCTGCCTTTCGGGGATCGACACCCTGGCAGACAAATCGCCAAGTTTGCGGGATGCAGCTGCTTGTGCAGGGTGAACTACCTGTACACCCTGTTCCATTTAATTCCTTCTATTAACCAGTTTATTGTGCTTTGCCTGAAGGAGGCCCAGCATGACAGACACTGTCCCAATGTCTTGCTGTAGAGTGGCCTTTGTGTCAGCAATGGCAGCCAGTACTTTATCTAAGTGCACATGTATTGATTGGTCAGCAGCTTTGGGCTCCTCTGCCCCAGCTCCCCTGAGATTCGAGCCCCCCCCGGTGGCACGCTAGCTTGCTTCGGTTGCAACTTGCTCATTGCAGACTCCCTCTCTGTTTGGGCCATAATATGGAAGAGGCACCAGTTAATTCTGTAGTTTCAGGCCCCTAAGCAGTCAGCCATACAGGGCTGCTCCCATCCGACAAGGGAATGAACAGATTATAGTGTCCAGCACTATCCACCAGTATAGACTGGGTCCCAGCCCTCCCGTCAGCCAACACCTCTATGGCGGCCATACAAATGCGCCTATGTCTTCCTTCCCAATGCGACTCAGGGCCACAATGGCCCAGGCAAGGCCCAGGGACTTACTGCTACAATCCCCTCTTCTGCAGTCTCATAGCCCGGCACCTCTTCCAGAGTTACTAGAGAATATCCACGCAACCCCCACAGACCTCAGGGGGTTCTTACACTTGGTCTGAGGTAGGCCCCGAACTCAGGTGCACTTCAGGCTCTCCCACTCAATGACAGGGCCAACACCTTCACCTTGCCTTGGTCCCAGGCTCCCATCAGATGGCTGGGAGGGCTGCTCCCAAAAACACCCTCAGGCTCACAACTGCGGTCTTGTTTGTTCTCACCCATGCGGGTAGGCATGGCTCCCACCTCAGCACTCCTGTCAGGGACAGATGTCAGCCTCGGTTTCTGCTCCTCACACAGCTGTCCCTTCACCACCAGCACAGCAGGATCTCAACAAAGCCTGCAAACGACTCTGACAGCACCCGCATTGCCGCATAGCACCAGGGCCTGCCGCACCCAGGCCAGAAGAGCAAACCCAACTGTCCTCACATCCGGTCTCAGACGGGGTGCCACCCCGGTCTGTTTCCATTTCACCCATCACTTAGGGACTCTGCTCAGATACCCTGTGCCTACTAGCAATCTGTTGACACCACAGTTCTGGTCCTGCTGCAATAGTCGTCACAGAGGCCCCGCCATGACAGTCTCCGTAGTTTGGACGGGGAACCGTCCATTCTCCGCCGGACCTCTGGGGGTACCCGCATGTCGGCTTTCAGAGATGGGAGACACACCAATGGTGGGGACTCTCCTCAGAGCTCCAACTCTGGTGCAATGCTCGCAACCAGAGAACCCACCACGAGGAGGCCCAGGCCAGCCTCTGGGCCGCAGTCCAGCTTTCACAAGGCACTTCCTCAGTTGGCCCCAGTGTCGTCCTTGGTGGGGCTACACCAGCCCTCTGCCAGGGTGCCCGAGATTCCTGCGAACAAGTGGCAATCCTGGCACCACTATCACCCCACTAGCATGACGGTGCTTCAGGATTTCGGGTGGGACAGAGTGGAGCCGTTCTCTCACATGTCCACCATTTTCCACGTCGTAGCCACGCCCCTCGGCCATTTCCTTCAGCCACTTAAGCCCGGGTGTCTGCCCTTCTCAGTAAGAGCTTTTTTTTTATTGCTGTGCTGACAATCAGCATGCAGGGCACGCTGACAACATTACAGCAAAGTGAAAGTAAATGATGGGTGTATCTTAGCCCCTCTGAGCACTGATTGCATTGGTAAAGGAATCGCTGGAAAGGGGAGAATCTACCCCAGCCAATGATATCTCTGCCCAGTGTATCCCTGCTTGAGAATCGCCACAGGAGATCCACCCCCAAAGTAGGGATCCACCCACTAGGCCTCAGGGGCATGGGGGAGCAAGCACTTAAACAAGGGCTTGTGCTCCTCCACCACCTCTAAATATCTCAGTTTTTCTACCTCCCCACTGGGGAGTGGATGGGGGTTATTTTCCCTGGTGCACCTCCTGTGAGGCTGGATCTAGTGCCTGCAACAGTAATGGATCAAACCAAGGTCAATGGGAAGCAAGGGGACTCCCATTGACCTCAGCTTGATTTGAATTATCACAAGCACCAGGACCAGCCACTCAAGTGGCCAATCATTTTTATTGACACAAGTGTGGTAACGCTGAGTGGTAGGAATTTTGTGGGTTTCTGTGGATTAGGTAAGTTTTTATCACAGCAATATAAGTAGAATGTGGTATTTTTGGCAATGGTTGAGGTTTTAATGGCATCGTGGATAAAAAAAATTCATAGGATCCATGCAAGGCACACCATCTGGTTGTCTAATTTTCAGTAAACTCTGTGGTTCATAGGTTTGCATAGGTGGCACGAAAGCACAGCCACAAATACTGCTGCTACCCCTATTCCTTATCTATCATTGCAGTTCTTTAGAAGCTTTTGTGTCATGGTCTCTTCGCCCACCCACACAAATGATCTACCATTCTTATCCATGGACACGTGGGAATTCAGGATACTAGGAAATGTATTGCCACTGTGTAGATTCCATAACTTTCAGTCATGGAAATGTGTGGGAAATTAGTGCTTTTCACCAAATGTTGACATTTGCAAGGGCTTCTGGATAAAATTACCTATTGAGAGAAATGTAGGTCACACATCCCTGGTCTCCATTACTGTTTAGTTTTAAAAAATGTGCATGTTTGCTTGGTTTCTCTTGGTACTGGCTAAGTTCATGCCCAAAATCCACAGCTAGGCACATTGCCCTCACATTTCTATGACTGAAAGTTATGGAATCTACACAGTGGCAATACATTTCCTAGTATCCTGAATTCCCACGTGTCTATGGATAAGAATGGTAGATCATTTGTGTGGGCGGGCGAAGAGACCATGACACAAAAGCTTCTAAAGAACTGCAATGATAGATAAGGAATAGGGGTAGCAGCAGTATTTGTGGCTGTGCTTTCGTGCCACCCATGCAAACCTATGAACCACAGAGTTTACTGAAAATTAGACAACCAGATGGTGTGCCTTGCATGGATCCTATGAATTTTTTTTTATCCACGATGCCATTAAAACCTCAACCATTGCCAAAAATAACACATTCTACTTATATTTCTGTGATAAAAACGTACCTAATCCCAGAGAAAGGCTGTACTTTGTACTCGCGGCGCATTATAATCTACCAGCGCTTAAGCGAGCGTGCAACAGGACTTATTAGCGCTTTAAAAAAATAAACTTACCGCATTTATTGTATTTCATTTTTATATTGTTTATTCTGCCCCTGATTTTAAAATATTACTTTGTCCACACACTTGCACATTAATTGTGTCCCCACCGCTGTGTTGAGCGGACAGAATTGGTTGTGTTTGCTGGTCGTGGCGTTTTGCCGCCATTTTGGGGGTAGTCGGGGAGCCATCGCGGTGCCATCGGGCTGAGCGCTCTAGTGCTCAGGCGGACGGTCAGGTGAGCCTCTATTTAATGCGACCACTTTGGCAAGCCGGTCCCAGAGAAAGGCTGTACTTTGTACTCGCGGCGCATTATAATCTACCAGCGCTTAAGCGAGCGTGCAACAGGACTTATTAGCGCTTTTTAAAAAAAAACTTACCGCATTTATTGTATTTAATTTTTATATCGTTTATTCTGCCCCTGATTTTAAAATATTATTTTGTCCACACACTTGCACATTAATTGTGTCCCCACCGCTGTGTTGAGCGGACAGAATTGGTTGTGTTTGCTGGTCGTGGCGTTTTGCCGCCATTTTGGGGGTAGCCGGGGAGCCATCGCGGTGCCATCGGGCTGAGCGCTCTAGTGCTCAGGCGGACGGTCAGGTGAGCCTCTATTTAAGGCGACCACTTTGGCAAGCTGGTCCCAGAGAAAGGCTGTACTTTGTACTCGCGGCGCATTATAATCTACCAGCGCTTAAGCGAGCGTGCAACAGGACTTATTAGCGCTTTTTTTAAAAAAACTTACCGCATTTATTGTATTTAATTTTTATATCGTTTATTCTGCCCCTGATTTTAAAATATTACTTTGTCCACACACTTGCACATTAATTGTGTCCCCCACCGCTGTGTTGAGCGGACAGAATTGGTTGTGTTTGCTGGTCGTGGCGTTTTGCCACCATTTTGGGGGTAGCCGGGGAGCCATCGCGGTGCCATCGGGCTGAGCGCTCTAGTGCTCAGGCGGACAGTCAGGTGAGCCTCTATTTAATCCTCCCACTTTTCGCGCAGCGGTGATGCGCAGCGGGAGCGCCCGACTCGCGCCGGAGTCGAGCCTGAGTCTTGCCCGTCTGCGCTCGTCAGCGCTAAGGAGGCGCAGGAGGCGGGAAACTCTGGGTGACCATTGCCATCCGCCTATCATTATTTAGGTATGTCTAGGGAATTTCTGTTGTCCCACAATGGGCCCCATGTACTTTGCCACGATGCGGTACATCCTGATAATTGGTACGGCCCTGTCTGTTGTAGTCAGTGTCAGCTTATGCTGACCCCTGAGCCCTCCCTGAAAACATCCGCGTATTCCCCAGTTCTTCGGGGTGGATTAATTAACGCACGATCTCTTTCCAAAAATGCCCAGAACATTAATGATCTCATTGTGGAGACTAATCTTGACTGGCTTTTGGTCACAGAAACGTGGCTAAAACCTTGGTGTAACCCTGACTTAGCCATAGCCCTCCCGCAGAATTTTCTCATCCAACGTCTGGATAGACCTGATCTGCGGGGAGGGGGCCTCGCTATTATCTACCGTAATGCTTTTAAGTGCTCCATTCAAGAATTGGTGGATATTAAAGGGGCTGAGGCGCCAGCCTTCTCCTTGGGCATCCACGACTCTTTTACCTTCTCTGACGCCCTTATTTATCGCCCTCCGGGACCTCCAACAAAGTTCCTGGAAACTGTGGGCGATGCATTGAGTGAACTAGCACTTAGATACTCCCATTTCACAGTATTGGGTGATTTAAATTTGCATTTAGATTCCCTTAAAGAACCTGGAGTGGGTTGCTTCATGGACATCATCGATGTGCTAGGTCTTACGCTTTTGAATCGGGAACCCACTCATCTGGCAGGACATCTGCTGGACTGTATTTGCTCTAATTCCACCAGCCTGAGAGTTAAATCCCTCAGCCCCCAGACTTGGACCGATCACTTTTTTATCCCTTTTCATATCGAATTGAACCCTACATCTATCACTACCCCTATAACGAGTACAAACATTTTTAAGGCTAAACCCACTCCTAATTGGAAAGCCCTACTTAGTAGACCTGATGTTGTAGAACAACTAAAAGCCAGTATACCGGCTCTATCCGACCATACCTCTGCAGATAATCAGGCCTTTTGCTTCTGGATCGCCAGAGCGGGGGCCTTGTTAAGCTCAACCAGCAATAATAACTCAAGAACCACTAAGACCAAAAAAAGTGCCCCTTGGTTCTCATTGGCCTTGAAATTAGAACTGGGAGAGGTAAGAGCACGGGAACGGAGGTGGCGTAGAAACTATGACGCCACCGACCGTAACACCTATAGGTCAGCGAGACGGAAGTATCATGCTGGAATAAAATCTACTAAGAAAGCCCATTATTTACAGGTCCTTTCCTCGGCGGGCCAGGGATAAAAAGCAATCTTCAAGATTGTAAAGGACTTTATGAATCCATCAGCTCTATCGCAGGAGAGTCCTCCGTCCCAAGATCTTTGCAATGCAATATCTGACTATTTTGACAACAAGATCCTTACCATCGTGAAGACCTTCCCTCCAGGACCAACCATGTCGGTTGGTTCTGAACAGACAGTGGAGATGAAAACCTCTGCTCGCCTGGAGGAATTCGCCCCGGTATCTCTTGAAGACACCTCTAAGGCTGTTTTGGCCAGTAAATCTGGATCCCCTTTTGACCCCTGTCCCCCCCTAGTGTTACAGACCCTAATAGAGATGGTTAATCCTATAATCAATAGGATTATTAACTCATCTCTAGCCACGGCAGACATTCCAAACGATTGGAAGCTGGCAGCTGTCAAGCCTCTCCAAAAAAAGGCACTAGCTGACCCTACCATTCTTTCCAACCTGCGCCCTATCTCCCTGCTTCCTGTACTGTTCAAACTGGCAGAAAAGTTTGTCAATAGTCAACTGACGAGCTTTTTGGAGAAGAACAACATTCTCCACCCTAACCAGTCAGGATTTCGGTCTGAACACTCTACCGAGACGGCCCTGCTATTTACAGCAGAGACCCTACGAGCGGCCATGGACCAGGGAAAAAAGGCTGTCCTTATCCTACTCGACCTGTCGGCAGCCTTCGATACGGTCTCACATAACATCTTAGTGGACCGGTTGGCTGCCGCAGGGGTAGGAGGGCAGGTCTTGGCCTGGCTTAGGAATTTCCTCAGCAACAGAGGCCAAGTCACAGTGTTGGGTCAATACCAGTCTGAAGCAAAGTTCATCAGCTATGGGGTCCCTCAGGGCTCGAGTTTAAGTCCTGTACTTTTTAATCTGTACATGGTACCCCTGGTGGAACTGATCGCATCATTCAAGATCAGTTCAATATCATATGCTGACGACACCCAACTCATCCTGGTGTTGGATAGGGAACGGCCGGGTGCCGAGGAAAATCTCAGGGAATGTCTAACAGCAACATTTAAATGGATGACTAACAATCATTTAAAATGTAATGCTGGAAAAACAGAAATCTTGCCATTTGGGAGTCATAATTTGTTCTCCCCAAACTTGTGTTGGCCTGTGGATGCAGAATCCCCTCCCAACACAATTACATCTGCTCGCAATTTGGGCATCAAATTTGATGACCAACTAGCTTTCAAACATCAAGCAGTGGCAGTAGCTGGGACGTGCTTCCAGATTATAAAAGCTCTGAGGAAGTTCTTCGATCTTCTCCCGCTGTTGGCCAGAAAAACAGTTGCAGTGGCCTTAATAAATTCCAGGTTGGACTACTGTAACGGCTTATATGCTGGAGCTAATAAAACCGTTCTCCATAGGTTGCAAATGGTCCAAAATGCAGCGGCCCGCCTTGTATTATGTTGGCCCCGCAGATCCTCAGCCTCAGCAGCACTTAACACACTCCATTGGCTGCCAATAGGTAAAAGAATCTTGTTTAAGATTCTTATAATTACCTTCAGTGCATTCCATCAGCGAGGTCCAAAATACCTATGCAATGGTTTTAAAAGATACCACCCGACACACTGCCTGAGGTCTGCCAGTCAGAATCTACTTACAATTCCTCGATTCAAGCTGGTAACAAAAGGTGGCAAATCCCTTTTTGTACTAGGTACTAAGGCCTGGAATAAGCTCCCGCCCTTTTTGCGATCACTGTCCCAAGAAGTCCCTTTCAGGAAGGCACTAAAAACCTGGGTCTTTTCCCTGTCCGATGGGCATGTAGGGCGCTGGTGTAATATGTGGTGTAGTGTGCAAGTCATCCTTTTTCCCTCCAACCCTTCCATCTGGGTGGGGTTAGCGCCAAGATACTCCATGGAGTGAAAGAAGCGCTCTAGAAGTGTCTATTTACATTACATTACATTTTTTTTTACATTACATTTAAAACTCTGTAAATAGGTATTTAAATGGTATTCAATGTATCAATCTTGTAAGGATTAAAGGCTGAGTCAGACATGCCAAGATGTAATCTTGTAGCCATCAGATCACCTCATGTTTCAGCAATTAGATGCCACCTAACTCTTCCATCAAGCCATCATCATTACAGCACCTCGTCAATAGTGGTTACTTGTGCAAGAGTGTCTGTGCTGTGGCCAGCATAGTGTTTGTGCAGGAAGTAGTCCTTTCCTGCACAATATCAATGCTGAAAAGCGATTTCCTCTTTGTTTGTGTACTGCAAAATGCAGCACAAACCCCATGTTCAGGAAGGCACAGGATTGTGGCGCATATCGATGTCTACAAGTCTTTGTAGATATGGATTTGCATCAAAGTCCAAGGATGGATGCAAGGAAAGGAGCCCGGGCCGAGGAAGGCAAAGCCGAACCCATTGGGGTCCCGGGACAAATGTCGCCCTGAGGCGGGAATCCCTCCCACCAAGGGCACAAGCCTGCGAAAATGGAGCACACACCCCCCTCGTTGAGAAGAAGGGGTAGCAGAGCAGGGGGATGTACTCCCTCGAATCAGAAAACCATAGGTAGCGTGGCGTAAGAAACCCTAGAAAGATAGAAAAAGGAGATACATTGCTAGAGGTAGATGGAGGGCTCACACAGTGTCCCTGGAATGCCTCACGGCAGGGGAACTGAGGGAGCCAATAGTGGCAATCAGCCACAGACAGAGTAGATGTGAAGCTTCCACTGGGCCATTGGGATGCCTCACAGCAGGATTACCAAAGGAGCAAGATGTCAGAACTCAGCCTCAGGCTGGATAGATGAAGTAATCACACAGTGTCCTTTCGATGCCACATGGCAGGGACCTGGAGGAGCAGGGAGGGGCCAAGAAGGGGTCGAAGGCAAGCGGGACGGCACTTGCAGCCCGGGCAGGTCGGACGGACACCCACCAAGTCGGTAGCAAGTTGAAGTCTAACACCATTGAAATAGTGGCCCAGGCCCTCCCCAGTCTGTCTGGGAGCAGATAATGAACAAGAACGGACTAAAGAACTATAATTGCAAAGACAGTAGATGTGTGAACTAGATGTTGTGCTTGACCATTAAATTTGCGATATGTATAAATGTTATGTTTTAATAAACTGCGACCTTTTAAGGTACCAAGCACGTTGTCACTGGAGTATTTTGAAGATTAAGCTGGAGGCAGTTGGAAATGTCCGAGGGAGGAGGAGGGGACTCGCCTCTTGGGAGGGGTTTGCCCATTCACGTCTCATGGAACAGCTCCATGATGCACTGTAAACTCATGGATGCGCTTTGCGTCGTGCGTCGTTACTTTTGATTAAAATCCAATGCAGATAGTGATTTGCGTTGTATTGTGAACACCAATCAAACACTTTGCAACGGGCCTACAATAAAAAAGTTATGCAAACCCGACAGAAGTGTTTCTAAATCAGTGCCAATGTTTTCGGCACGCCCCTTGACAAACTCATAATGACTGGAATCCAAAGGATTGCAGCTTTCTAAATTGGAAAACCTGTTGTTATTTCAAACTACATCACCTAAAAATGTCACACACTTCAAACTACAGCACCTACAATTTTCACACACAATGCTTTACTTGGCACTACCTTGTTATAGTGAACCCCTGATAAAAATCGGTCTTCATGTTCTTTGATTTTCACAAATACTCAAATATGCGTGCAGATAATACACAGACCAAATATTATCATCAGCACTTTATGATTTGCATTATTTGTTCATCTAAATTTCTTGTGGTAAATTATAATAATGTTTATTTTGCAATGCTAATTATATTTCTAGAAGGAAGATAGGGATTGCAAAGCGCTACTGTGGCTCTAACTTGCATCTAAAGCCCCCACCCCCCAACACTTCCGCAAACGCCCGACATTCCTTTCTTCTCAGTGGTGGAAAGAGAACCATTGATTTTCTGAAGACACACGCAGGGAAGGGTTAAGTATTACCCTTAATCCCTCATAATTATTTCCCAAAGGTTCTTGCTAGGCGTGAAGAAATTGATTTTTCACTTGTTTTGTAAGGCTGTCCAAATTAACTCCTTTTAGTAAACTTCGATCCCCTACACCATCAATATTCCAAAATTGAAAAACACAATGAGATTTATCTGTTTTGCTTCTTCTCCATGATGCAATTGAAATATCTTTCATTAATATGCTGTCGGGTCTGGTAATACTTAACTTCAAGAACATATTATTACCTGAATAAAGAGCAGTCTGGAATTAATCTTTTGAGATAAGTTAGCACATGATGGAAATGTTTCAGGCTGCCACAGCTTAAGCATTTCACTGAATGTAAATTAGATGGTTGCAAATTGCATTTACTGTGTGCAGCCACTGCATAAATGCAGCAATTTTTTTTCTGGGCAGAGTACAAAGGAAGCGAGCAGCACAAACATTGGGACTTCTCGTTAAATGTTGTGCTTCATTGCAAAATTATAACAGTGTAGAAGAGGCAAACAACAAAAACAGCCGTTTTTTTAAAATATATCTATAGATGTGGGGATAGATGCATGAAAGAGTGGGCCCCAAAGCAGTTTTTGTTGTTTGCATAGTGCTGTGATATTGTCCAATGCTTTCTTTGTCCTGTCTGTAAAATTGAGGAAGGATTTTTTATGCAAATCCTGCAAAAGGCTGTGAATATAATGATGGGGACCATGCCGGAGAGCAGAACTCCACAAAGTAATTCACAATTAATAAATGCCAACCTGTCTACTTCCCTGATGTCTTTCACAAAGAGGACGGTCTCTCTGGAGGACCAGTCCCTTTCAGGTGTAGGTATTTCATCAATGGTTTGTGACAACAGTAAGTCACAGGCCTTTGATATATATCGTTGCAACTTGAAACTAAGGAGCAGATGCCCCTTTCCCACACTTTTTTCCTACCGATTTTTGCAGGACTCTCAGAGGCAGATTTACAAGCCCTGTGCACCACATTTGTGCCGCCGTTGTGCCACTTCTGTGATACAGCGGTGGTGTAAACCATGCGCCACGTTGCACCCTATTTACAATGTGAGGCATCTAGGGAGATGCTTCACGATGTAAAGCCCTGCGCCACATGAAACCTGCATCAGGTTTCAGGTGTTCCGTCGCGGGAGCGTTCCGTTGCAGGAACGCCTCGTAAAAATGCCTGAGTAAAATCTACTAGATTTCACTCAGTCACTTTTCCGACGCCGCTGCATCAAAACCTTGCGCCTGCTTGAAGCAGGCGTAAGGTGTGACGCACCATGTTGAGGATAGGCCAGGTTGGAACAGTGCTGGAATTGAGTTGCGCCCGCGACACAACTCTAGCACTGCGGCAACCTTATGCCGGCAGATGGGAAACATCATTTACCACGAAGGCATTACCACTACTAACATTTACCACGTGACACTTACCACGCAGGGTGCCTTCCACGCAGGGTGCCTTCCACGACGTCTTTACCACGGGCTGGGGGGGAGATGTGGTATTCCTTCGAGTCGTTCTGCGTGGGCTTGGGGGGCAGAGGGGGGCTGGGGGGGGTCTCCCCCCCCAAAAATAACAAGCGGGGGCAGAGGGGGGCTGGGGGGGGGTCTCCCCCCCAAAAAATAACAAGCAGTTTACTTTAAAAAAAAAAACGAACATAATTTTAAAAGAAAAAGGAAAGAGCCTCCCCCAAAGACGTGCCGTGTACGTCAAAAAAACAGTCCTTTTTTTATTTTGGTATACGTGTTTTGACGCTTGTTTCAATGGAGGATGGAAGTAAGTCTAGGCGTAGTAAAATCCTACGTTGTAAATACCAGCGTGGTAAAGCCACTTGCGATGTAAAATTCGCGTGGTAAAGCCATGCGTGGTAATTGAAATCGTGGTATAATCATATATTCCCGGCAGATGAGACACGCATCTGTTTATCCTTGTGCCATGATGCGCCACATTCTAAATGCGGCGCATCTGTGGTGACGCAAGGGTAAATTTGCATCACGCATCTTTCCTGGCGCATCCTTCCTGATTGGCAGGTATGCACCAGGAAATTTAAATCTGCCCCTCAATGTCTCTTTTGCACATTGCAAGTCGCTATTTTTCAAGCCCCATACACTAAGATGACATTGCATTTCAGATGCAGATGAAATACTGTGACACCAATGCTTCGTTTATGAACCAATAAGTGCCTGTGCCCATTTTTTTGCTCAGCGTCCCACAAAGAGTTCAACTCAATGTTGGGGGTGCCAAATACTAGGCCAAGGAGTCTAGTTTTCATTGTTATAAGCTGCCCTTAGGATTTCATATTCAGGTCCCAAAGACTCACCTTCTGAAAGGTTGCATGGGTACCAATCAATACCCAAGAGGACGTTGGTTTGTTAGGTCTTTATATAGCCGAGTGGTCTTTCCATATTCTGCAATGTGTTCCAGACTTTTTATCCAGAAATGCACAGTGAGGCACCTATATGTACATGGAAAACATCCAGATAGGTTTTGTGAATTTGTGGTGCTTTGTCACTAAAGCCAAAAAAACTTGTTGGTCATACATGCCAACATTTTAGAAGAGAAAAGATATTCCCTCATTTTGGAGAAAATTAGGGAATGTATGTTCGCCATTGAATTTTTTTGTAGCAGAGGCAATTTCAGGCAGGAGACAGCCAAAATAAAGCCGTTTTTTTGGTTTACAAATTTGGTATCGCCCACCTCAAATATGTTTATTGGCATGTGTGTGAATGTGTGTATGCAGTGGTTACCTAGTGACATGTATATGTGTGGGGGAATGAATCTGTAATGTGCTCCTATGATTGTGCAGCGACTGATAGATATAACTATATCAGCGCACAATGATTGTGTACCCACATGTCCACTGCTGTCAGTCTACATTTTATGCAAATGTTTTCTTTGACTTGGACCTGAGAAATAAATTGGGTTTTTCCAGTTTTCTGAATAGTGCACAATACTTAATTGGACTTTGCAGAACATGATTTCCTATCTGAGCATGGGGCATATTAGAGAGTTTTGCAGTTTTAGCCATGAAGGTCGAAATTTAAATTTTGGAGTCACTGTATTCTTCTTCTTCTTTCTTCCAAAGAGGCATTAGAGGTCGGGACTGGTTTGTTGTGTTACAAACAATACAGGGGCAGAATCTTGTTTAAAATGTTTTTTGATTATTGACATTACAGCTTAAAACTTGTTTTGTCCTGGTAAGTTCCCTGAAAGTAGCACAAAGCAGCACACACTCTGCTTTGTGTTGCTCTGAGTCTAGGGGGAATTCTATGGGTGGTACATGAGCATTACCGTGCAGCCACCCATGGTTTTTGAAGCAAAACCCTATCTACTGACAATAGTTGCCAGGGTTTTGCACCAAAAAATAATACCGCTTGAAAATAGGTTAAAAAAGCAGAAATGCTGTTATTTCTACATACATTTCGCATTTTGTAAGTGCTCTGCACTGAACCACACACATCCAACTTGAAATATTTTTTTTAATTGGTCTAAGCATAGTATTTTGTACGGCAAGGGAACGTACCCTTGCAGTATGAAACCTATGCTAGAATCCTGCAGACTTCTTTGCACTATGGAACAAATGTGTGTGTGTGACTCCCAGCAGACTAATTGTGCACCAGTGCAAGATAGGTGTAGGATGCGCTCTAGTCTATGAGCGTGAACGCGATGACGCGTCACGCCATAGACAGGAGCGCGAAGTGCGCGCATGCGCAGTAGGCGCCAGAGTGAAGGCGCGAACGAGGGGAAAACGGAGTTGGCGACCGGAGCAGTCGTTGTTAGACGCTCGGCGCCCTTTAGCTCAATTTACCTATTATAATTGTAATAAAGACAAGCTGTTCACATATATGGACTCTGTGCTTAGTGTGGGACAAAGCAACATCACATTGGCGACGAGGATGGGACCACGAACCCCAGGCACTTCAGTGGTCAGGAGCAGACCCTCCATGACAGCCCCATACTTACAGCAGTAGGACAACAGCAACAGACAAACCAGGAATAAACGAGCAGAGGGCGTGGCAGCAGCTGAAACAACCACGGGAATCCACCTGAGCCAGCTTCAACAACCAGGTCAGTGCTGGGCTAGGAAAAGGGAGCACAGCCAGCACCCTGGCAGCCAAGGGCAGTGACCCAAGTCAGAGGAAGGGGCGCACACCGACGACCCCACACAGACTAGAAGGGATAGCATGCCTGGCAGCCCCAGAGGGCAAGGGAACACGGCAGGGAGTGCGGGAGCATCCGGTGGGCTCAGTCAACACAGTGCCCAGGTGGTAGACCCCAGAGGTGAAGCCAGAATGGCAAATCAAGCGTCTGCTCTGATGGCCCCAGTCCCATTCCTGCCTAGACCGGGCGAACCGCAGTTAAAATGGGAGGACTGGAAGGATTATTTTCAAAACTATATTGAGGCACTCGAAGATGAGAATGAAGGGGAATTCACCTCGGAAAGGAAGAAGAGACTATTGCTCCACAACCTGGGCCCGGAAGGGGTGAGAGTGTTCAAGAATCTGGTGCCCAAGGAGAGGGGAGTGAATGAGACAGATGTCTTCAAAAACGCCCTGGATGACCTGGACAGCCACTACCGCCCAGCAGTTTGTGTCTCCATAGACAGGTATAATTTCCAGCAGCGGAAGCAGGAGGCTGGTGAGTCGATTGATGATTACGTGGCAGCGCTCCGACGCTTGGCCATCACGTGCCAGTATGGAGGGCTTCAGGAAGAATATATAAAAGACCAAATTGTTATGCACACCACGTGCAGGTCGGTCCAGGACAAACTGTGGGCGCAGAGTGAGACGTCCCTTAAAGAAGTGGTGGCGATGGTCAAAAAGGCTGAGATGTCACGACGCGGTGCGGAGGCAGCAAAACGTGAGAACGCACCGAGGCAAATGGTAAACAAGATAGAAGATGCACCCCAGCCTGGGAGATCCAAGGGAGTGTATGGAGATCAGAGGAAGGACTTGAGATGGTCAGGGAAGCAGGCAGGCCGCCCTAGTACAGACAACAAGTTTGCATGTTATAGATGTGGCAGCACGGCACATTCGGCGCAGGATAAACGATGTCCCGCGTTTCGCGCCAGATGCTCATTTTGCGGCCTGGTCGGCCATTTTGAGAAAGTCTGCCGCAAAAAGGGGATGAAATCTACGGTCAAGTGCGTCGATGCGGCTGCAGCCGATGTCGGCGAGGAGGACGATTTGGATGACGACGACTTGGTGTTGTGCATCGAGGACCAGGTACTTGAGGTAACGGGGAAGCGAAGAGACAAGCCTCGCACGGACATGTTGATAGGGGGAGTCAAGGTACACGTGGCCGTCGACTCAGGATCTCCTTGGACCATCGTGCAAAGGTCCATATGGGAGGAAGACTTTGTGCCTGTGGTGGGGCCAGACCTATGGCCGCCGGACATCAGACCCATCTCGTACACGGAAAATGCCATTCCCTTGGTGGGGTGCCGAGACTTCGAATTCGAATTCAGAGGGAGGTCAGCCACGTGCACCCTGTACATAGCGGAGAGAGGACCTTCAGTGCTGGGGTGGAGAGATGCAGGAGATCTGGGGATCATACTCAACCCGGGAGGTAAAGAACAGATTCTCTTAACAGACGAGTGGCCCCTCACGAGAGGGGAAGATTGGAAGTCAGCATACCCCAAAGTTTTTGACGGATCAGTGGGAAAACTGGACAAGTTCGTTCACAAAATGGTCCTCAAGGAGGGTGCAGTACCGGTGGTGCATAAAGTCAGGAACATTCCCATATCTACCAGCGGAGCAGTACAACAGGAACTCCGGAGGCTAGAAGAGCAAGGTGTCATAGAGCCGGTGGATAGTGCAGAGTGGCTATCCCCCTTGGTCGTGGTCAAGAAGCCAAATGGGCAGGTGCGGCTCTGCGTTGACCTCCGCGAGCTCAACAAAAGTCTCATCGTGGAAAAGTTTCCCCTTCCCAGAATTGAGGAGATGCTCGCCAAGACTAAAGGTGTGACTCACTTTTCCACTATAGATCTCACGTCTGCGTACTACCAGATAGAGCTGCATCCATCGAGCAGGAAGTACACCGCTTTCATTACTCCATTTGGGTGCTACCAGTTCCGGAGAATGCCCTTTGGCCTGGCATCAGCAGCTGCTGTTTTTCAGAAGCTGATGCACCGCTTGTTCAAGGACATTCCGGGAGTACAATACTTTCAGGATGACATCTTGGTGATGGGCTCGTCACAAGGTGATCACGACAGGAAGTTGCGGAGCGTGCTGGAAGTGTTGCAGAACAAAGGGCTAACGGCGGAATGGAGTAAGTGCAAGATAGGGACCCATTCGGTGACATACTTGGGGCATGAGATCAGCACGAGCGGAATTTCACCCAAAGAACGAAATGTGACGGCCATAAAGGAGGCGAAGGCACCCAGCTCCAAGGAGGAGGTGAGGTCGTTCCTGGGAATGGCCGAGTATTATAGTAAGTTCGTGAGACACTTCGCCACCCGGACATACAGAATGCGACAACTCATCAGAGACAAGACCAAGTTTGAGTGGGATGCAGAGGCGCAAGAGGAGTTTGACACCGTCAAAACCTGCATTAGTCAAGCTATTCCGTTGCAAGGGTTTGTTCCATCGGGCCAGACCGTGGTAACCACAGATGCCAGTGACAAGGGCTTAGGGGCGGTCCTGGCTCAAGTGAGGGATGATGGGGCCACTGAGACGATCTGCTTTGCGTCCCGTGCGCTGTCTCCGACGGAGCAACGATACAGCGTAATTGAAAAAGAGATGCTGGCAGTCACCTGGGCTTTAGGCAGATTCAGACAGTTCGTTTGGGGTACGAGATTCAAACTGAAAACGGACCATAAACCCCTCATCAAGGTCTTGACTTCCTCGGGGCATGAGACAGCGACCCCGAGAATAGCCAAAATGACTCTGAAGCTGCTCGATTACACCTATGATGTTGAATACTTGCCGGGTACACAGAACAGGGTAGCGGATTATCTCAGCAGGGCTGCGGCGATGGAAGTGGCGCCAGAGGAAGCCCTGGACAAGGAAGAGATGGTGGCAAGCATGGAGGACTATGAGAGTTCGATAAGTGCCCAAGAATGGGAGGCCGCCTATGATGAGGACAGGGAAAAAGGGGAGATCAAGAGATACTTAACATCAGGCTGGCCTGACAAAAGGAAGCTCACTGAGGGAGTACGAAGGTTCTATGAAATTAGGGAAGAACTGTCCCTGAGTGACTCTGGGGTGTTTATCTATCGGGGCGAAAGAGTTGTGCCGCCGGATTCACTGATACCCAGATTACTAACTCTGCTACATGAGGGCCACCTAGGTATTGTAAAGACCAAGGCACGCGTCAAGCAGATGTATTGGTGGCCAGGCATGGATGTCCACATTGAAAGGCAAGTGAGGGAGTGTGGCCAATGCCAGGGCGCTGACAAAGTGCTGAGGCCTCTCCGACCGGCCATGGGGAAGTTCGACACGCCACAGGGACCTTGGGAGAATGTGGCAATCGACATACTGGGACCGGTCCTGGATAGCAAAGGTGTGAACAAGTACTTGTGTGTAGTGATGGACAAGTACTCAAAATGGCCTGAGGTGGACATTCAAGAATCCATGGACACTGACACGATTTTGAGATTCCTGACTTCAGTTTTCTTAAGGGAAGGCATCCCCAAAACCATCCTTAGTGACAATGGCCCGCAGTTTGTCTCGGACAAATGGACTAGGTTCATGAGGAGGAATGGTATCGAATCCAAACACACGGCAGTGTATCATCCCGCATGCAACGGTCAGGTGGAGCGGTTCAACCGTGTGCTGATGGGCTCCATACAGGCGGCCATCATGCAGGGAAAGGATTGGGAGATCGAGGTAATGAGCATGTTGTGGTCTTACAGGATCACCCCCACGGCGGTGGGGTACAGTCCATTTCAAGTGTTAAGAGGACGGCATCCGTTCACACGAGACAATGTTGTGTGGAGGGAGAAGACCATTACTAGTAAATGGTCCCCTGCGGTGGTTCAACACAACTTGGAAAAAGCCCAAAAGATCTATGCTGCGAATTATGACAAACGTCGGAATGTGAAAGGAACAGAGCTGGAGGAAGGAGAGTGGGTTAGGGTTAAACTCCCTACCCTTCAAAAGAAAGGCGACAGCAAATATAGTCAGCCCCTACAAGTCAAGGAGGTGAGAGGTAGAGCTGCCCTCCTCAGCGATGGCAGAGTGTGGTCCCAAGACCGCATGGCTGAGTAAACAGGATTGTTGTATGGCCCAAGCTGGAAGAGACAGAGGCACAGAAGGACTTCCACGAGAGCACGCCTCGACCGGAGCAGGCTGATGAAGGGTTGCCCGAGGAAACAGGAGAGAACAGTGAGACAGACAATCCCGGCGCAGGGTGCGCAGTAAGAGATGTCACTCCGGCTGGAGTAACACAGAGTGGAGATTGGAGAGATGGTGCGAGACCAGGCGGAGACAGAGAGGTGGAGGAGAGCATGCCGGTAAGACACACCCGTAGTGGCCGGGCAGTTACAGTGCCCTCAAGATATAGAGACTATGAAATGGGTGGACATTAATGATAAGTTGGCACCCTGGCTGCCAGCCAGAGAACATTGGGACACCTAGTGCAACATTGAGGAGGTTGAATAGTTAACTTTGTTTATTGTTAAAAAGGGGGAGATATGTAGGATGCGCTCTAGTCTATGAGCGTGAACGCGATGACGCGTCACGCCATAGACAGGAGCGCGAAGTGCGCGCATGCGCTGTAGGCGCCAGAGTGAAGGCGCGAACGAGGGGAAAACGGAGTTGGCGACCGGAGCAGTCGTTGTTAGACGCTCGGCGCCCTTTAGCTCAATTTACCTATTATAATTGTAATAAAGACAAGCTGTTCACATATATGGACTCTGTGCTTAGTGTGGGACAAAGCAACATCACAATAGGGAGCAGGTTTGCACCATATCTCAGTAGATATGTCGCCTCCCTGCTCTCTCCCTGTCACTCAACACTGAGCAGCAACTTTTGCTTGCTGTACTGCGTGGTGTGAATGTTTTGAAACTCTTGGCCTAAGTGTTTCCTGCTTTCTTAAGCACAATACTCCCATCAATCATGAAGATTTCAATTCAAGGACTATTCAGCTCTTCAACAGATCTGAGATCCTTTCAAATATTTGTGATCAGTAAATGCGAGTTATCACTAAAGCATTTAGTACATGTGTAAAAAGTATTGCCTATCCTATTATGTTACTACTTACCCGAGTTTAGGACTTCTTCTTGGTGATGTTTTTTTTTTTTACATAGACCCACTGTTATTTGCCTGATCTGTAGGCCAAAAAAAATAAAAATTGCAGGTCTGACAGCTTCATTAATATTTTTTATGCAATGGCAACTTTACACAACATGCTAGATTTTGAACACATTTTTTGAAATACCAAATGACAATTAATCCTCAGAAATGGAACGGAATGCCAAGAAAATATTCAGCTTTGATCCACATGAAAAATGGCTCAGTACCACGATAGCTTTAATTGTTAAATCTTGCGATCAGACTTACTCTCGCGTGCTTGTTTATGCTGTTGCTCGGTACACAACCTCGGTTTCTCAATCTGTTTCCTCTGGCATTACATAGAATGTTTATTCATCCTACTTCCCAATAAGTCTGCCAAAATCGCAGTGACAGATTGAGAAGCAAGCTGGTGGGATTTCATCTTCGCGCGTGACTGGTTTTTGTACCCGTTTGTAAGACATGGCATGTAATCGGAGATAAAATTCTACCTTTAGACTGTTGATGTTCGGGCAGGAGGGCGTGGGGTAGTCGGAATTGAGAGTGTTCGCGTTATATAATAATTTCCACAAATTAGACCAATGGATGAATTGGACATTAAAGGGTAGTGTGCTTGACCCTCCACCAGTCTTATCCCTGAGTGGGTTCAAGAACTGAGGGAGTTAAACTGCATGTAGTGAATATACCAGAACCTAATATAAGAATGCATGGGCCAGATGTACTATGCACTTATGGAAGCAAAGCATCGGATTCGTCATATGAGATGGTTAAAAGTCTTTTTCCTATTTATTGATTCAACTTATGAGTCTCTGTTTCATCAACTTTTATTCGATTATCAATTTGAATAATCATGAAAAGTACATACTAAAAATTTGAACACATGAGTAAGTTAGAAAGAGTCAAAATAAAAGAAACATTTTAAGTAGAAAAATAGGTTTTACAGTTCTATATAGTACTGGTTTGACTAGAGACCTTACGACGTATTGTTAAGACTGCTTTAAGGAAAGTCACTATGAGTTTAGCTTCATGTAATGATTTTAGAGATTGCAAGTAAAGAAATGCTGGAAAGGATTGTCTATATCCACTGGTTCGGAGAATCGGAATAATCCACGTTTTCCTTGGTAGTTTATAATATTTGCAAAAAAGGACAACGTGGATCGTAGATTGTGGGGAGATTCCGTCACAGGGACAGTTCATCAAGTTGCGCGACCAGTTATGCGTTTCCGGAAATGAAACTAAGCGAAAGAAAATATTAAAGCGTAGTCTTGTTAATAAAAACTTTTCATGATTAGATAAAAAGTACGTCAGATAGGGCTGTATGCATTTTCCAGACTGTTGGGCACAGATTTTTTCGTTTAGTGGTTTAGTGATCTCTGCCTGATTCCGTAGATCCCTCAAATGGCCCATACACATTAACTTTAACTGTTTCCGAGAGATGTCTTCCACTGAGGGAGGTTCTTCAAAGTAGGACTCACAGTCCAGGTCTTTAAAAAAGTTACATATATAGGTTAGCCACGGGATTTTTCGCCAGTTTGTAAGCGCTAAACAGTCAGTGATGAGGGAGCAAGTTAGGTGACATTCAGGGTTGCACCATATTCGATGCCACAGTAAGATAGGCTGGCATCGGACGGTGTCAATAATATATTCCATGCCGAGCTCTCGGCGTGAGGCTAGTATCGGGGAGCTTTGAGGGAGGGCTAAAATGTATTTTATAAAAGCATTTTCAGTGACCTGTAGCTGGTCGATACGTCCATGACCCCAGATTCCCGCTCCATAGGTGGCCACACTATGGCATTTTGCATAGTATATGGTCAGGAGTTCGGGTGGAGCTGGTTTCCCCAATTTCCTCGAGAAAGAGGTTAGTGCCGATGTTGCACGTCGGAAGTGAAGATTCCTGGCTTCAATTGCCTTTCGCCAATTCATTGCATCGTCCACTAGGATTCCCAGGTATGGGTAAACTGCGTTTTTTTTCCAGTTTGTTGTTATCAACCATTATTGGTTTGGGGTTTTTGATCCTGGGACCGATATGCATTGTGAAAGTTTTCTTGATGTTTATTTTGAGACCAAGTGAGTCCATGAATGCTGCGTATTTATTGATTTGTGTCTGAAGTTGATTTAAAGTCCGTGCTAAAATGACTGAGTCGTCAGCATACAACAGTGTGGGTATCGGGCGATGATTTATCTGGGGGAGGTCCTGGCTCCCTTCCAACATAGCCTGTTCAAGCCCATTTGTATAAAGGTTAAACAGGAAGGGAGCCAGTACACATCCCTGTCTTACTCCTTTCATTATTTGGAATGAACGGGACAGTTCGCCGCTGGTACCGAATCTTACTCGGCCTTCAGCATTTGAGTAGAGTTCTCGTAGAAAAGTTATTATCGGGGGATCCACGCCGAGGTCGCTTAGTATTTGCCAGAGTTTCGCATGCTGGACGCAGTCAAATGCCGCACTTAAGTTGACATAGACGAGGAAGATGTTCCCTCCTTTGGCGTGAACGTATTTACCAGCCAGGAGAACAAGATTGAGGGCCTGCTCCATGGTCCCGAGCCCCCTCTGGAAACCATATTGCAGGTCGGTTATGATGGTATTCTCCCGGGCCCAAGATTGTAATCGGTCCAGGAGTACTCGACCTGCAATCTTACCCATGGAGTCCAGAAGGGAGATTGGTCTGTAGCAAGCGGGATCGTTGCGATCGCCTTTTTTGAAAATGGGTAAGAGGATTGAAGTTGACCATGAGTGAAAGAGGCCGATCGAAGCTACTGCTGACATAACCCGGGTGATTATCTGCGACCAAAAGTCTACATCGTGGAGAAACAAGTCCATTGGAACACCGTCAGGGCTGGGGGCCTTGCCTGTTTTGGAAGCCCTGATTGCTTTTGTAATTTCATTAAGATGAAAGTGTATTTTAATCGGATAGATGTCATTGCTCGTTGGCTGGACCACGTACGTTGGGTTATCTGCTGCGGAATCTGAGGGTGTCCCAAAAATTTTTGCAAAGTGAGAAACCCAGTCTTCCTCGGTTATTGCCACATCAAGATGTTCGGTGTCTGCACTATTGGCCAAGAAGGGAGATCTTATGATTTGCCAGAATGCGGTGCTGTCTTTTCTTCGGGCACTATCGTGTAATCGTAGCCAAAGATCTTGTTTGATTTGTTTTTTGCGGTCTTGCCTTGCAGAGTTGTATATTTTTCTCAGGTAAGAGATTTCATGGGGATCTCTCGTAGGTTTACGCAGGGCTTCTTTAAGAGATGAAAGTGCCTTCCGACAAGCGGTGTCGAACCATCTCGTGGTAGGGGACTTAATCTTGTTTTTTAAATTGACAAATAGCTCGTCCCTTATTGTTTCCTGAATTCTCTGGAAACAACTGACGATTATTTGCGGTGGTGCCTCCAGGGACATACATTTGGTTAGCCATTGTTCAGTTTTTCCAAGGACCCTCTGTGTCACCTCTTCCGGGTCGATCTTGGCCCATTTAACTGTATACCCATTCAGTTTGTTGATGGACAGTGTTTGCTGGTTAAGGGAGGTCAGCTTTTCAGGGTGAGCTCTTGCCCGTTCGATGTTAATTTTTATACTGAGCGGGTAATGGTCACTTATTGGGTTTGACCCGATTTCAAAGTTCGCTAGTTGCCCTTTGAGTGAGTTAGAGGCTATTATATAGTCTATGGTTGTGGAGTAACCTCGCCCAAGAAAGGTAGGTAAGAAATCCTGCTGCGGGTCAACCAGTTCGTTCACGTGATCCATATCTAAGGAGAATAGGATATCGTTAAGTTTATTTCCACATATCGAGTGGGCGAAGTGAGGTATAGGGTTGCCAAGTTCGTTTTGGAGACCACAGTTTCCATTTTTGTGGTTTGGGCACAAAGGGAAGTTGAAATCGCCACCCCAGATATGAGTTGCAGATGTATTGTTGTCGTTTTGAAGCGAAAATAAAAATGTGGCGATCTCTTCTAGGTTTGACCAGCAGTCCGAGGTACCAGAGTTATTATAGTAATTTATGAATATATAGTTATTGTCTTTGGGTGCTGTTATCTGCATGATTTGCATGATTTGGAATGTTGGGGACTCCTTTAGTAATTTCACTCTGAGGGGGAGGGTATTAGCGACATAGGTCGTGAGCCCCCCCCTTTGGTCTACCCATGCTTCCCTGCACTGCTGAGGTGAACAAGGTTTTATATCCCGCAAGGTGTAATGGGGTTGTGCACCAAGTTTCTTGTAGGCACAGTATCTGATGTTCCCTGGCTGTATCAAGCCATAACCCCAGTGTTATTTTTGAGGGCAAGCCTGCAATGTTCCAGTATGCAGTGGAAAAACTCAGGTTTGTGGAGTCAGCAGAGACGTGGGGTGTAACTAACAAAGTATTCGCAGTCTGGATTTCTGGCGATTGAAGTATTTGGACCTGTGGAGGGTTAGAAGAAGCTTTAGGAGTTGTGATTTGCTGATGGTACAAGCCAGTGGTGGTTCTGTCTGGATCTATGGAGGTTGTGCGGGTAACATTGTTAAAAGTGTTAGGGGAGACAATTGACGTTTCTGGGAATAGGTTTTTATAGTTACAGGGAATGGGCTCCGAGGGTGCTCGGAGCTGAATTAGGTTTGTTAGTTGTGGGGTGATAATGGTGTTTATGTTCCTGGGTTCAACCCTGAGTGGTCAATCGACCATCTCAAGGCAGTCGAAGCGGTTTTGCGTTGAAAAGTTCTGCCAGCCTTCGTTGGATTGAAGAGGCCTATCTTGCCAGTATTGCCTTGGCCAATCTCTCGGGGCATTTCTGCTTCCGTGGTCGTAGGTATACTCCAACTGGTTCCATGGTTCTTTAGGAGTCTGGTGCCAGTTCCAGGGTGGGGTATAGCGAGGTTGTCTTGCTGGAGGATAAAAGAAAGAAAGATGCCGAGCATCAATTCCCCCCTTTTTTTCCAGCGAGGGCCACGCGCAGATGTGATCCACTACGGAGGGGTCCCTGCAAGTTACTATAATGCAGTCCCCGCGGGTCGTTTTTGTTGTTTTACCTACCCATACTACCCTGCGGGTTATGGAGATCCCTCCCGAGTGATGGGGTTCTAAAGGCCTGTTAATGCTTAGCCATTGCATGACCTTGTTTTTGAGTGACCATGCAGTTTCAGGTGTATCATGGGTTAGTTCTGGTACACCGGTAAGCACTATTGTATACGGAGTGGCTTCTGGGGGCAAGTGAGCTGGACGTCTGATTGCTGGTGTTTTTTTGGGGACATTTTTGGGAGAAGACTGGGGGGCCACTGATTTTGGTGGAAGAGGTACTGGCTTTTTTATAGAGTGAAAATTGCTGGGATTATTTGTCACAGGTCCTGGAGTGTCTAGGGTAGCCGGGCCTGTATTAGATGTTTGTTGGTTCGGCACCACGGTGGTTTTACTCTGCTGCAATCGGGGAGTTGTGATTTGTGGATTTTTGTTCGTAGTATTTTGTTTGTGATTTTTTGGGGGTAAGGCAGTCGGATTTGATCGTTTTGTTGCTTTAGGTGGTTGTGGTTGAGGATGGGTTTTTAAGGACTGCGGGGCATTTCGCTGGCCCTTTATTTCTATGCGTGTATTGGTATCAAGAATTGTTGCAGAAAGTATGGTCAGCTGGGCTTCCAGGTTTCTGATGCTGAGTTGGATAGGTTTCAGGTACTGAAACAAGAGATCTTTTGTTGTGGTCAAAACTTGTGAGGTAACTTTGCATGTTCTGCAGAGGTTGTCAGTAGCCTCATTAGGGGTTGTAAAATGAGGGAAATTAGCTGCAGGAGGGAGTAGTGTGTTTTGTTGCAGGGATTGTGTTGTGAGGTTTAGATGGTCTATAACGTGACCTGAACAAGGAGCCATGGCTGCTGCATTGTCAATGGGTTTTGTGCTGCCTTGTTTTGGGATGGCTCCTTCCCTTTCTTCTTGAAGGTGCAAATTTGAGTTGGTCTGGGATTCTTCCTGAGTTTGACAGGCCGCCAAGTCAGGAGTTGCCTCTAAGTTGTCTAAAGTTAATGATAGGTCAGACTCAGACTGAGTTACGGAAAGATCTACTATAGATGGAACTGTATTAATGTCGGGTACAGACACAGACACGGGAAGGGAACAATTATGGGAGTTAAGGTGAATGGGAGAAGGGGCAGTTGCTATGGTACCTAGAGATGATCGTTTCGCATTCATGAGGTCCAGTGACACTCTCTTTTCAAGAAGGGAGATACTCTGATTGATTACCTCGTGGGTTCGTGAGATGAATAAGTCAATGGGCCCGGTTATCTGTGCTACCTCCTGGGCGTTCTTGGATTTTGTCTTTGTGGTACTCCTGGTTATCGGCGGCATAATTGTGGTCTACTGACTGAGGTTTCTTGAATTATGGGAGGTGGCCCGGTCCGGTCTCTATCGGGCACTAACGGGCAACAACGGGCCCGCCCTTGGCCCGGGCTTCGCCCGGGCTGCGACCCGCGCGCGTCCCGCGTTGCGTGGTGTACTCTCTCTTTAGTAGCTATTGGGTCAGAGGGGGCGTGGCACTGGGAGGGGGCGCGGCTCCCTCGGGAAGAGGACCAGCTGTTGGTGTTGCTTGCTGGTCCTCGCAGTCCCGGGGCCGCACCTCTCACCTCCTCTGTGGCCTCGCTCACACGCTGCTCCTCGCGCTGGTGACTGTAGAGCCTGGAAAAGGGCTGGAAGGCAAGTAAGCTGCTCCTGCAGCGACGGACAAAGTTCAATGATACAGAGACCTCTATGCGAGCGGCACCCAACTTATGAGTCAGAAAATGTTGTCCGACTCCTAAAATGGGATTCTGAATGGATACCGATTCTGGAAGGGGCATGTTGTAGGTATCCCATCAAAATGCTGAATAATTTCTTATGTATCAATGTTTTGCAACCGAAATCTGTGTTTAAAACATTGAATATTTACAGACACTGAAAAGGATGGGCAGCCCACTTGCAAAAGGGAAGGTATCACCTGGGTATTCCTTCCCCTTCACAAATGTATTAACAAAACGTTTGATGGTTTTTGATACTACTGCCAACACTTAAACACATAAAAAAACTCTATTTAAATGCAACTTGGTTTCCTTTAAGAAAAATGGGCAGCGTTTCTTTTTAATAAAAAGTTTGCTTTAATGAAAATCAATCACCAACATGGTGGCTTACTGACTCTTGAAGGCCACCATTTTTGTCATTGTAATGAATATTTATCAGGTAGATCGTATTGCAACTGAATATGATTCTTTTTTGCCTGACCTAAACTTATGGTACATAGGTCAGTTTGTAAAATTATTTACTGGGTGAAAAAATACTGTCCACAAATTGCAACTAGTATTTGCGACCAGTGAATAGGATGTCTGGCCTTATGTTATTATAGGTTTCTCCAGGACCCAGGAGCTGCTCAAGCCAATATTAGGAAGACATCCACACAATATAAGGATATGTTAGCATAGCCTAACAACTCCTCAATGTTACACCCTCAAAAAGTTATACATTTGGGGTGAATTCTACTTATTTCTTGGAATTTAAGCCCCCCTTTTAATGCAAAAAGTGCAACTACTTGTGCACTAATTAAAACGCCTGGGATGCCTGCAGGCATGGCACATTATGCAGTATGGGAAAATGTCCGTATTTTGTGGTCTTCTCCATTTTTTGCTGAATTGTGTTGCTGCATTCTACACCTTGCACACTGGTGCACTGCTTTCCAGTGCCCGATGTAAGTGTACCGAACCCTAAAACAAGTAGAAATTGTCTCAAAAATACATTAACAATTTATACCCTAACAAAATTCCAATTCAATTGCAAAGTTGGATGTTTAATAACAATTAAAGAGAAGTAACTTTTAAAATGTTTCTGTTTCACTCCTGAAGTTTATGGAGGCTAGTTCGCATTAAATATTGTGTGAAAGCTGTAAATGGCCTTAATAAGGTGTGAATATTCCTCCCAGTTGCTACACAATAGATCACCTTTTCCACTGCTGAAGGACAATGCTTCTGTCCTTGCATAGTTCTGTCTACTGATTTGTTGTGGGTACAGGGTCTCCTTCAAACTAGATCTTAGTGTTAGTTGCGGTTGGGCACTGGGGATTTCCATAGTCTACTCCTCTACACACCACAGCACCTAAATTCTAATGTGACAGAAGGCATTTGCCATCTTGAAAATGCCCTGGCACATATAATGTTGTGCTTATTTGCAGTAAGGCAAGCAGGAACTACGTGAAAAAGTGTGAAGTACTGTCCTCATGACCTTTTACACTATAAGTTAGGGAGTGCCCAGGAGTTACCCCTTCCTGGCCCCACCCACTAGCTGGTGTCAGCCATAAATGTGGCACCTCAAGGCTACTTCAAAGTGAGACTTTCTGGACAAGCTGAGGAATAGATGGGGACTGGACCTGCTGCCTATCACCTGAGAGGAGCCCTGAAATACAGAACAAAGAGTAGACTCTACTGAGTTTGCTGACATCTCTTGTGTCTAAAGGGACACAAAAAGCTGCAAGAGTCCTTTCCTGGAAATTTCCAGTGGACCACTGGCACCTGGAAAATGGTCTGGACTTTGCTGGTGGCCTCGTTCTGACACTATGAGATTCCCCTTGAGGTCTTGAGGACCTTAGAAGTGTACTACAGGGATTGTTTGGGCACTAGCAGAAAGTTTGTAAATGGTTGAAAACATTTCCTCCAGACCAGTGGAACTTTTTGAACTTTTTTGACTTCCACACTTGGGTGTCGATTCCGATCCGGTAAAAAAAAACGGCTTACGATTCGTATTCGTAGCCGATTCCGTACGAATGGGAAACTACCGTCCGACCAGCGAATTCCGATCCGTTACCGTTGATTTCCGTACGATTTGCTACGATCCGTACGATTGACATTCGTATACCCGTACGAATAAGCCTCGGGCAGACCACCGTACGATTCGTAATCAGTCCGTACAAACTCACTATTCCGATTCGGAACGACATGCCTGAGCGAGATACGTACGGGCCAAAGTATTCACGCTTCAACATTGAGTCGTATGGGACATTCGCCTCACTGCAAGCTCCACCAATACATACTACACGCACACCCCTCGGCCAAGCCTACGCGAACACCCCCACCCGCCAACGGCCCGTACTACTCACTCGCACGCACAAGTACGACACGCACACCCCTCGGCCAAGCCTACGCGAACACCCCCACCCGCCAACGGCCCGTACTACACACTCGCACGCACAAGTACGACACGCACACCCCCCCAACAAGCCTACGCGAACACCCCCACCCGCCAACGGCCCGTACTACTCACTCGCACGCACAAGTACGACACGCACACCCCTCGGCCAAGCCTACGCGAACACCCCCACCCGCCAAGGGCACGTACTACTCACTCGCACGCACAAGTACGACACGCACACCCCTCGGCCAAGCCTACGCGAACACCCCCACCCGCCAACGGCCCGTACTACACACTCGCACGCACAAGTACGACACTCACACCCCCCCAACAAGCCTACGCGAACACCCCCACCCGCCAACGGCCCGTACTACTCACTCGCACGCACAAGTACGACACGCACACCCCTCGGCCAAGCCTACGCGAACACCCCCACCCCCAAGGGCCCGTACTACTCACTCGCACGCACAAGTACGACACGCACACCCCTCGGCCAAGCCTACGCGAACACCCCCACCCGCCAACGGCCCGTACTACTCACTCGCACGCACAAGTACGACACGCACCCCCCCCAACAAGCCTACGCGAACACCCCCACCCGCCAAGGGCCCGTACTACTCACTCGCACGCACAAGTACGACACGCACACCCCCCAACAAGCCTACGCGAACACCCCCACCCGCCAACGGCCCGTACTACTCACTCGCACGCACAAGTACGACACGCACCCCCCCCCAACAAGCCTACGCGAACACCCCCACCCGCCAAGGGCCCGTACTACTCACTCGCACGCACAAGTACGACACGCACACCCCTCGGCCAAGCCTACGCGAAAACCCCCACCCGCCAACGGCCCGTACTACTCACTCGCACGCACAAGTACGACACGCACCCCCCCCAACAAGCCTACGCGAACACCCCCACCCGCCAAGGGCCCGTACTACTCACTTGCACGCACAAGTACGACACGCACACCCCCCCAAAAAGCCTACGCGAACACCCCCACCCGCCAAGGGCCCGTACTACTCACTCGCACGCACAAGTACTGCAAGCACACATAACGCCAACACCAAAACGACCACAAGGACCTTGCTAACAAGTCGCACTACCACACTGAACATGTCTCCTGTGTACACACCTTTGACAATCAATGTCCTGGTCACAGCCAAGCAGCCAAACAGAGGACAAAGCTAACACCCACCCCATATAACACCCACACCAAAAATTCAAATTAAGCCACACCCACGATTTGACCAATAAAAGGGACCACACATACAACCCATCATCCTTTGCAACATACCCATGCTTGCGAGGAAACAGAGAGCACACCAACAATTCCAGCCACATACCTTCACACATACACCCTATCACATCTACACCAACACCACCTCCTTCACTATCACAAACACACACCCTCATCCATACACACCATCACACCCTCAATCACATACACCTCACACCATGAACACACCCAAGAATCCAAAATTCACCAACCCGGAGATGGAGATACTTACTGATGAAGTCATCAGAGTCGACCCACAGCTGTTTGGCGCATTGGTCAGACAGACCAGCATGGCAGAAAGAACACGCCTGTGGGAGAGGATTGTAGACCGGGTCAATGCTGTTGCACCCATCAGGCGCACCAGGGAAGAATGCCAGGCCAGGTGGTACGATCTGCGGAGGATGGTGAAGAAGAAGATGGCACAGGATTACGCCAATGCACACCACACTGGAGGCGGTGGTCCCCGCAGACCTCCTGTATACCAGCCCTGGGAGGAGAAGGTCATGGTCCTACTGCCAGCGGTGGGAGTACATGGAATAGAAGGAGCCATTGAGTCTGGTGAGTGTACAAAAAACACAACTTACATGGGTAGACTAACAACAGTGCCCAGCAGCATGGAGTGGGTGGCCATGACTCCAAGCAGTACACAACCAAATGGTGGTAGTTGCAAGGGGGAGGCACATAGGGTGCAATGTGTAGGGTAAGAGGCTGCTCTCATGCCATATGTCCCAGGGACACACACAAGCATAATGCCCAATGCACAGGGATAGGTAAAGATCACACAAGATACTAGACCATAGCTGCTAAATATTAACATTTTGCTGACACACCTTTCAGAGATGCATCATTTTGTGACAAAGTAAGGCAGTGTAGCAAGAGAGCAAGCACAATCTACCTGTCTCGCCCTCTGTCTCTGTCGCCCTCTCCCTCTGTCTCCCTCTGTGGCCCTCTCCCTCCCTCTCCCTCTGTCTCCCTCTGTCGCCCTCTCCCTCTGTCGCCCTCTCCCTCTGTCGCCCTCTCCCTCTGTCGCCCTCTCCCTCTGTCTCCCTCTCCCTCTGTCTCCCTCTGTCGCCCTCTGTCGCCCTCTCCCTCTGTCGCCCTCTCCCTCTGTCTCCCTCTCCCTCTGTCTCCCTCTGTCTCCCTCTGTTGCCCTCTCCCTCTGTCTCCCTCTGTGGCCCTCTCCCTCTGTGGCCCTCTCCCTCTGTCGCCCTCTCCCTCTGTCTCCCTCTCCCTCTGTCTCCCTCTGTCTCCCTCTGTCGCCCTCTCCCTCTGTCTCCCTCTGTCTCCCTCTGTTGCCCTCTCCCTCTGTCTCCCTCTGTCGCCCTCTCCCTCTGTCGCCCTCTCCCTCTGTCGCCCTCTCCCTCTGTCTCCCTCTCCCTCTGTCGCCCTCTCCCTCTGTCTCCCTCTGTGGCCCTCTCCCTCCCTCTCCCTCTGTCTCCCTCTGTCTCCCTCTGTCGCCCTCTCCCTCTGTCGCCCTCTCCCTCTGTGACCCTCTCCCTCTGTCGCCCTCTCCCTCTGTCTCCATCAGTCAGTGTTTGTCCCTCGGTCACCTCAACGCACATCCCTGGGGCACACACACAGTTGCACACAAGCACTGCACAGGCCTCACAAACTCCATAGAGCTGAATGTTAAGGGATGTCTCACAAGTACCAGCAAGCATCTGCCATGTGCCTGTAAGACAGCCACCATTTGCTGTCAACACTGTACTGTGTCAGGACACACATCTCAGAAAGCTCTATAGTACACAATGGGCACAGGTGTAGGCAGCACAAGTCCCTCCTGTGCTCATTGCCAACACAAACATCAGGACAAGGTCACACATCCTGTGCACAAACACAAATCCAACATAATGGCAGCATGCCACATGAGGGGACAGCCAAAACATGAACAATGGACGCTTGCAATTTGCAAACAAAGTAATAGCATGGCCTGTTGTACACACCCCTTACAGAAACTCATCCCCGGGGGACAGGCGTTGTATTGCAACACTGTCCCAATTGCCATGTACCACAACAAAACACGTACTCATATGAATATGCATACAACTCTTACATGCACATAACAGAAGCTCCAGTCCATTGTGGCCCTCTAAAAAAGCTAGTGCCCCATCTCATTACCTTTGTGGATGTACATAAGCACCAACATGGACATGGGTATTGACAAGGTGATGCGTCTCAGAGAAGTGCCAAGTTCTAAAGCCATGATCTCCAAGTGGGTGTACAGGTCCAGCGGTGTTGGCATTGTTTGGCCAGTATGGAACAGCAAAAGACATCCAAAGTAGTAGCTGACATGCTAAATAATGATGCTCTGTCTCTTACATCAACATGCTGCATCTAAACTCTGTGCATGCTTGACGCACACATAATATTTTTCACCACATCCAGGATGTTGCGTGAAACTTACAAATGCTTTACACGTCTGGTGCCGGCAACACAAGACACAGCAATGGCTGTGTCAGTCATTGTCAAGAGATTGGAAGAATGTATATACCCCATCGTACTATTGTTTTTTCTACCACTAAATACACAACTGTACAATGTCAACTATGTATAGCTTGTGGAACAGTGATGCTGATAATGGATAACCAAACCACATGTCACTTGATATAGCCCTAACAGTGTCTCTCTCTCTCCCACACACAGGGCAACGTGCGGATCGCCCCCCCAGCCAGGGGGGCCAAGGATCCCAGTCCCAGGCTCAGCAGGACCCAGACCCCACCGCCAGCGCCGTCCCTCAACGCACTGTGGATGACCCCAACCAACCTGGCTCCTCTGGATCCCAAACCCGTGCAGCAACTATACCAGCTACATCTCTGCCAACCACCGGACCTATTCCCACCACATCCCAGCAGACAGGTCAGAGCCCTGCCCATGATTCACAATCGAGCCAGTCTGAAAATGAGGGACACCCTTTGTCGGGCGCCCCTGAGGTTGGTGACAACCTCCACCCTCCCAGCACTCGGGGGGCCCGTCGATCGGATGTGCCCACAAGCGCAGGCCGTGCTCATGTGGGTCAGGGTGGTGGGAGTGGCGCAAGGCGGAGGCGAGAATCTGGCCAGTCAGCTGCAGGCACCGGTATGGCTGAACTCGGTAACATCCTTGAGGCATACCGGCGGGACACCAGTGAGGTAAACCAGCTTGCGGAGACCCTCAACCAGCTCAAAGAACAGCAGGCAGAGCAAATAGCCAGGCAAGACCTGCATTATGGACGGGTGGAGGCACACCAGGCTCAGCTCTTGATGGTGCATAGGGACATTGTCCATGTGCTACGTCAGATGGCTGCCAACATGCAGCCCCCTCCCTGTGTCACAAGGCCAGCAACATCACGGCAAAGTGCAACACCAGCCACAGGGAGGGAGGAGAGGGAGGAGGTTGAACCCTCTGACGTAGCGTCCCATGCACCGTCCATGCCTGCACATGAGGGTCCCCCAAGGAAGGCGGGTCGTCCACGCCGAAGACGTTGAGGGCCTGTGGCCCATGGACTTCTCCCAGGACACTGGACCTGGCATATAGCCCCTGGGTGCAACAGCATCCCCTATGAGACTCTCCCACAAGGACTTGCTGGTCACAGTCTGCCCAATGATGTCAGGCACTGTGGGCTGGACTCTGTTGACTGAAACAGTAAGCCATCTCATCTCCAGCAGTGAATTTTGGATTTCCCCCCTTTCTGTACAGCACCTATTCACGTTTCATGCACTAGAGCACCCAATAAATAATTTAAACATCATACGCATTTGGTGAGTAATCTTTGAAACAGCATACATGTATATGTGTCAGCAAATGTCATAAATGCAAGGTATACAACAAACAGCAGTCATCCACACACTTGGATCAGAATCTGAGTGAGGACACACATTGGTCAGAAATTTCCACAAACTACATACATGGATGGTAAGACACACCTGTGTGGGACAGTCAATGCTGGAGGGGGGATTGAATCCCAAACAGCTAGCACAGGCAGGCCCAGGAGAGTCACTTTGAGGAGTACATGTCAGTGTCACAAAAGTAGTAGTCCATGTAGGGAGTACCTACAACTGTGTCCTCAGGTATGTGAGCTACCATCAGCATGATGCATTACTGTGTATGTGATTAATGCCGCACAGGATTACGGTGGCAGGACAGACTGTGGGCAATGGGCTGGAGCACTCTACACAAGCACACCTGATTAGGTGACCTACCCCTATGGAGCTACAAGTACTATACTACTGTAATGGGAGCAACGCATACAGAAAAACAACACACACCAGACAAATACCAACCCCGGAACGGCCAAATCACACCACACCCAAGAGACAGGGTCATGGTGTGTGTCCCATGTGCCAACTTGACTGACTGTGACAGCAATGTTGAAGTGGTGTGAGCATGTTGTGTTCTGGCACGTGACTGTAAGCTAACAGTTTTCGGATCTAGTGGTGTTGACAAGCTAACACTGTACAATAGTGTGCCTATGTAAGGTGTGTGTGTGTTGGACACGCCACATGACCTGGTGGTACGTAGACCCAATGTCATGTGAATCTGCATAGTTGTGCCAGTATGTGTTGCACACACACGCATAGCAGCAGCTATGACTGAGTACACAGCATTTTCATAGCACGAGGGTGAATGTCTGGTGTTGTCTGTGTGTAGGGTGGCCGGAGCATGCTCTATTAATGGATGGAAGGAGGGTCATCCTGTAGGTGTCTGTGTTCCTGGATAGTGTGCGCTGCATGTTGGCTGTGTATGCAGCTGCAGCAATGAGTGAATAAATGACGGCAGGAGGGGTGTGACTAATTGCTAAACAAACACATAACACAAGGGCAGCCGCAATGCACAAAGTGACATGTGGATGTGAAGGCAGGAGTGTCTGCCTCACTCAGGATCACTGACAACTAAATGGCACAGTAAACACCACACATCACAGTCAGTGGATCAGGGCCCTTACGGTCAAGTGGGGCACAAGACACACAGCGTCTGCAGGTGTATACAAGAGCTAGTGTGTTCAAATCCAAACTGCACCAACAAAGACATCTACCTCACACACAACATAGTATTCTAGCCTTCACCCACCCCATGCGTGTGGACAATACACAGTTACACACCTAACAAGCATGAGGTAACTAAGTTGAAAATAGTATATGTGCACATTAGACGGACATGTGTGTAGAGCCACAAGCAGGCACTAGATTCTGTAGGAGTCAGACGTCATGCACAACATGATAATCTACATTGTGAGCCCATGGAGCTATCACAATCATACATGTGCATTGTCAATAAGTCCAATTTACACTAATCATGATGTCACCTGTAATGCCGCTTTACGAATACCTACAAGGCTGTCAACGACTGGCCGTACCTTTCTTCATCAGACTGGTGTGATGCTCTAAGGGTTCCACCTCCAAATAGCCCATTGGTCTGAGTACAAACAACAGACACAAAAGGGTGATCAGGCGAGGGAAGGAGAGGATGGGAACTGCTGGGAGCGAGACCTGAAACAGAGGCAATTAAGCATTAGGACAACATTCTCATGTCACAGACACTTCAAAAACCTCATTAGCTACACTGTACCAGTCACACCTGTGAAGTGTACTGTCTGGTGACAAATAATGATGATTAATCATGCCATCACATCAGATTCGATGCTGTGACACAGACACATAAAAACTGGGACAGTCTGTCATCCATTAGAGTCATGTGTAACGCTCACAAGTGAGCACCCATGCAAAAAGATCTATGTAGTATAAACACATTCCCAGGCACAGATGAGGTAGACCTCAGTAACAAATGGAAACATATGGAAATCAAACTACCGCTAACTCTAAAGTCTGTATGTGATATTGGTTAGCCATAAGGGCCCTGTAAGCTAACTTGAGCAAATCCACTACAGCTGTTAGTATCACATATGATGAGGAAGTTAATGATCGACATGCAATGAAGGCACTCTGTAGCCAGTCTTTTGGTGTGGCAAGTATGCATCACAATGCTAAACATGATATGCATGTACAACAAATATTAAGTGCAAGTGATGTCCATCCAAGCTACATAATCAGACCCTACCATAGCACAGTCATGGTGCCGGCGACCAGAGATTCATGTGAATGACCGCACTCCACTGGTGCTACACAGAAATTCACATATGCATCTTTCACACTTTTTACTTTGTCATGCTAAACATACATGGCATCATGTGCATCTAAACATCACGGCTACTCACTGTGAAGGCTGGCGTAGCAGTATTCTCAACCTGCACTGAGGTAACGACATGACAGTGACATGATATACTGCTGCAAGGGGCAATGCATCCATGTTAACTGATTCACGGGACAGTTGTCTTAAGATGTGGAACATACACTGGGCAACACCAACACCACATGGTTTCATGGTAATCACACTGGACTGGCCCACAAGCTGGAGGTGAGGATCCAGTCACATTCTAATGCACACAGTGAGGCTGCAATCCCCCACAGAGTCCGTGGTTGTGACCTCTGACACAATGTCATGCCATGGTATGTGCAATGTTGCTGTGGCAATGTCTACACACATTGATGCATTCACCAGAGTATCAAAGTACAACAGATGACAGAAGGGGTGACTATCCTGTCATGGGAGTGGCCATACATGTCATGAGGTACATAATGGAGTAGCATGTATGCAAGATGACACCACATGCACATGAACATGTACCACACATTTCTATACATACCAATGCTAAACAGCCTCATATGAGTCCTTACCCAAATTGACTCCTCCACATGTTCAAGCATGCTCCGTTGATGTGGCTGACGTTGCAATCATAATGAGCAGTAGCAGGATGACCACGATGTACCCCAACGGACAACAGGCAGGGCGAGCTGTGGATGAGAGTGGCACACAAGGGGTCACGGTCGGTATAATGTCATTTTGTCAATGTCTGTTGAATAGCCAGATGTAGTATGACACCTGTACATTCCGAGTGCACGTATGTGTGTAGCATTCCAACTGAACATGTGACACAGCACAACACACATCCAATTCATCTTGCTTACAGTCTGTTGCATACATAGCATGCTACCCATGCTACTCTATAGTCCATCTTTTACTGAAAAGATGAAAGGACTCACCATCATGAAAAGAAGTTGCGGATGAGGTGACCGCGGATATCATCTTCACCCTCCTCATCACTGGCATCCTGGCCAAGGCCTTCATCCTCAACGGGCGGATGTTCCAGCTCATCAGGATCCAGGTAGAGTGGCACAGCCTTCTCCACTGCCATGTTGTGTAGCATGCAGCACACGGTGAAGATGTCACACACCTTGCGTGGGCTGTATTGGAGGGCTCCGCCTGTCTTGTCCAGGCACCTGAAGCGGCTCTTCAGGAGTCCAAAGGTCCGTTCGATCACCTGCCTGGTCTTCACATGTGCATTGTTGTAACGCTGGTCTGCAGCTGTCCTGAGTCATTAGCCACGGCATGTTTGGATATCCAGCGTCTCCTGCAATTTGACAACACGTACAAGAGTCAATCATATGATGCAGATCATGAAGTTGTGACATACTGACATACAGAGCTCACAGTGTATACTCACCAACTAGACATGCCCGGTAGTTGTGCAGCTGCAGCATCATCTGTGGTACCCTGCTACGCCTCATGATGAAAGCATCGTGGCACGATCCTGGATAACGTGCACAAACATGTGAGATAATCATGTTGGCAAGACACACCACCAGGGCATTTATCGAGTGGTAGTGTTTCCTGTTGCGATACGCTTGCTCCTGAGCCTGTGGTGGGACAAGAGTAACATGTGTACCATCAATTGCACCAATTACATGTGGCATACGGCCCAGGCCATAGAATTGCCCCTTGACATCTGTCAACTCTTCTGGAGTAGGGAATGTAATGAAATCATCAAGGTGGAGCAACATTGCTCCCAAAACATCACTCAATACCCGGCTAAACATGGTCTGAGACATCCCTCCCACATCAGCTATGGTAAATTGGAAGGTACCTGTGGCAAAGAAATGGAGGGCTGCCATCACCTTCACCTTGGGTGTCAGTGCACTTGGATACCTGTGGCGTGGTTGTAGGTGAGCCTCAAGCCTGCCCGTCAGGTCCTTGATCAACTGTCGGCCGAAGCGATATCGACGGATGCAGTTGCGCTCCCTCATGGCTTCCAAGTCAGGCAACGGCCTTTCCAGAGGGGGTGCCCTGCAAGACACAATTTTAAGGAAATGTCTACAACTGTCTGACTAAGACTATAACAATGTACATGGCACAAGCAACACCTCTTCAAATAATGTAGACAATTTGGAGTGTGGTGTGGGATACACACAGATGCCAGCTCCCACACACTCCTCCGTGGCGAAGGTAAATACCTGTAGTGTGTGGAATGGATGTGACATGCATACAAGCCTTCAGATGTAAAGGTCTAAGTGACCATGACAATGTATCATGTCAGTGAGACACGTCATGTCAATGTCAGTAGGAGGTTGTCTGCACACCCAGAGGGCAGACTGCAATACACACACACACCACATGTGCAATCATTTGCACTGTTCAGCCTTAGTCATGTCGCGGTGTGTACTTTCAGTGACAATTACATGACCATCATCATACAGCATGATAATTACATTTGTCACTGACGGTCTGTAATGCCATCACACATGTGAACGGGTCATTTACACACGTGGCATGGTGTGTGTACATTAGTCACCCTGCCATCACAGCAAGGACACAACATAGATGCTCCTACAGCAGATGCACAGTACTTTCAAGGACTAGTTACTTACCTTTTGTAAACCAATATCTGTAAGGAACAGTAGGCAGTAGCAAAGTGTCACATTTCAATACATACATAGCTTAGGACTAATTAGCCTCCCTGGGTGTCATTGATCTGACCAGTGAGTGGTGGCTATCCAGGCCACACCGGAACAAAAGTAGTGTTGTTGATTGGCATCCGACAAGGGCGTGGCCACGTTTTGGCTGTACCTACAACGCATACACTGGCAGCTGTTACACAAACATATCCCACAGAGAGTGTGGGTAGCAGGCAAAGATGCATGTCAAGTAGCTAAACATCACTCCCAGAGTCAGGGAGGATGATGACATCTTTGCGTAGTGCCTGTACCTCTTGGATACCCTCTACAGCGTAGGTAACGTGAATGTGTTCTGTGGTTTTGAGGGCTGCATGCAGATGCTTCCTGGGATGGGGTGGTAGGACAGGGAACATGGTCAGTCCGGGTAGGGCAGTGGGGGTCTGACAACGTGCCTATGTACAGACAAACATGCTGCGTGGCTGTACATGCTTGCAAATATACATACAGTACTCTCATCAAGATAGGCCTGCAGAGGCTCAGCGTAGCGTTAGTGTAGTTGAAGGACCTGAGTGACAAGTTGGTCCTCACCGCAACAACAGGGAGATGAAGGGCCATGGTTACAACCGCCCACATAAACACTACACTGAACGTTGCCAAATCATCCAAATACATCTTTTGAGTTGAGACATCACCTGTGTCTGGCTAGGTGTCCACAACACTCGCATCCCCCAGTCCACCTGTCCTGTGGTGTTGGGACTGACACTCACGTGCCAGTGGGTCTTCTTGACCCTCCCAATACTCATTTGCGCCAATTGTAATGAGGTGTGGCCAACTCATTGATGTTTACATTCCCATGCAGCATTAAGAGCGGTGTTCTGCCACACAGTTACCACGGCGGAGCCGTACAGTGTGTGTTATCGGGGCCAGCACCACCCCAGAATGGCGCCACGGCTGACACCTGGGGGAGATCTGGCAGTGAGGTTGTGAGTTGCACCAGCGGGGACCTGGATGAACATTCCGATCATGTCTGTCACAGCGGTTCTGGGACGTATGCACCGCCTGCGTCCGTCACTCAGCGAATAATGGCGTCAGGGGCATATCAACTGAGGCGCAACTGCCCCCTGACGGGTACGGTGGGCCAGAAGCTGATGCAGAGTCACTGGCCGGGGTGAGGGACATCATGGACATGAGGAAGTGCACTTACTCCTCCTGTGTCACATGCAGGGCTGGGACCGTAGGTCGTGGTGCTGGCTACGATGGCTGCTGTTCTGATGGAGCCGTGTGGTCGCCGTCACCCTAATCCCATGCAGCATTGCACTTGCATCATGGTTATTTGTCAATGCAATTACACATCTCTGACTTTTGTTGTTTACCTGACGAGTTTCGCCTGGGGAATGATGTACTAATGAGGGGCTCACATGTCTCCACACCCACACACATGCACTGGTCCTACATCCCAACCATGAGCTATTGTGCTGCTGTGCCAACTGCTGGAGTCTAAGTGGCTTGTGGGACATATCACACCTGGATTCATATGTCAGCTCCCCGCAATTGGAGCAGCTCTTGTTGTTGTGCCTGACGTGAAAACCGTGGAGACACAGACGGTGAGGGTCACTCACCAACATGAGGCCTTTTCATTCCTCACAGGCTTTGTAAGTGACATCCCTATTGGCACGGTCTTGAGTATGACAATAAAAGGTAAATGTTCTGAAGTGTTGGTACAATGATTTAGGGTACAAAATGTGTAAGCTTTAACTTAGACCGGACCTGCGTTGGTGTTGAGAAACAAACAGAGGACCTGACGTGTGGACGCAGAGGTGACATATGACTACTCAGATAACGTCATCAGGGCAGACACAACGCCAAGGATACTTGCAGAGCCAGAGGAATTACACACCAACACACAAGTGTACGGTATTACGGAAATTGCCATGTCCAGGATGACATGTGTGGATATTCTGAGGTGAGTAATACTTTACTGACCTCTTCATGGCATATGCTAACAGCATGCACAATGTAGCACAAGGCACACACATGACGTGGTCACACAGGGTCATGCTGTGCGGCTATGACACCTCTGTGACAGTGGGCATGTTCCTGTCATCATGTGGCAGTTCCCTGTACTGAATTGTGGCCCATTCGAGTGTTCATGTGCCACGCTACATGTTGCAGACGTTAATCGTGTTGAAATTGTTGAATGCATGTGATGCACATGTGCATCATGAATGATGACATGTTGTGCAAGCTATTTACACATCAACTGAGGCACAGGGTCACAATCCCTGTGCTTCTTCAATGTCTGCCAAACCTGGCACATACTGATGTATGTGTGCCATGCTGATGTATGCATCCACATGGTTGACATGAGTGTAGACTACATCCCTGCTGTGTGATTTCCTAGTGTGACTCTGCCAATGGTGACATGAAGGTGGACAGGGACGCAGCCTACACAATCGTTCACTTGACCATGTCTGACTCAATGTACCCCAATGGTACGTGCCTGTGTATGCATCGTTTCCCTATCGCCTTTAGGCTCTACGCGAGCTGAGCGTACCCCAATGGTACGGGCCTGTGTACGCATCGTTTCCCTATCGCCTTTAGGCTCTACGCGAGCTGAGCGTACCCCAATGGTACGGGCGTGTGTACGCATCGTTTCCCTATCGCCTTTAGGCTCTACGCGAGCTGAGCATACCCCAATGGTACGGGCGTGTGTACGCATCGTTTCCCTATCGCCTTTAGGCTCTACGCGAGCTGAGCGTACCCCAATGGTACGGGCCTGTGTACGCATCGTTACACCATTCAATGTGTAGCATTGGCAATGGCAATGTCACCGTACTTGTGTGTGGATTTTAAAAAATGCATAGGGAACAACTAGGGGAACAGTGTACTGTTCCAAATGCAACCAGGTTGTCATGGATACGGAGTTTTTTACACTCCTACAGGTGTCCTGGAAGATTCAGTTAGGAAAAAGTATGCAATGTTGCGAAAGTTGTTGTTCAGCTCTGGCTCTATTTTCAAACCATGCATATGTGTGTCATGGGCTTAGGTGTGATGTGATTGGATGGAACATAGGATGCAAATTATGGTGGCCTATCACACACTACTCCTTGGACTCACAGACCCTCTGCAGCACAGATATAAGGCAGCATGTGGCTGTGGGAGGGCACTTGCCTGCACAACATTGGTGTGCTAACCACAGCTGCTGTCTCTGAATCCTCTGGCCCTGATTAGCTGAACATGGAGAGGGCACCTGCATTCACTGATGGTGAGAACAAGGCCCTTCTGGATGCCCTCCTGCCAAACTTCAGCAAGCTGTATGGGAGACCAGAGGATCAGGTGAGTGATGTTTGCAATACCTTGGAGTGTGCACCTGTTGTGTGTGTGACATCATAGCCACTGTGTAGTAATACTGGATAGATGCAATGTTGTTGTGAGTGAGTGCCAGGGTGCACAGTGTTGTTAGAAGAGAGTTATTTGTTGTAGTGTGGTGTGTGACAGCATGTCACGTGCTGCATTGCACCCAGATATAGCATATCTTGTTCAGTGAGTGTCATGCTCAAAGAGTGTTTTACAGCCCTCATGTAATCTGTAGATTTACTATGTTATGCTAAGCAGTTTTGTTAGCACACAGGCCACATACTCCTGGACAATGATGCTAATGTGTGTGCCATACGTTGCCCTATTGTCATCATGTATTTTGTGGACATATGGGTGTCTTGGGAACATGCACCAGGTATACTGATGTTCTGTAACTTTACATTTGTGACAGGTATCTGCCTATGAGAAGGGTGAAATCTGGGTGGACATCGCCAGGGCTGTCCGGAGAGAGGGGGGGCCTCGCAGGAGGCTTCAAAACATAAAGAAGAGGTGGCAGGACATCCGGTGCTGGAGCCGCCGCATCGCCCGAGTCCAGCTGAAGCTGGAAGCTCCACGCCGGCATGGCGGCAGCCGGCAACTCACCCCCAACATGCTCCGGGTCCTGGAAGTGGTGTTCCCAGACCTCCATAGGCAGTTGCAGGAGGGACAGCAGCACGAAGGGGGTAGGTACATGTCTGTTTGTAGTCATGTGTGTGAGAAATGGTACCTGAAGAGCTCTACGGCATGGTCACACTCCCATAGTTTGAGTGGTGTAGTCAGACAGGCAGTTCATGCATTGGAATTCGATTGTCCCTCTGTCAGCAGCTGCTTCTTTACATGCCTTGCCCTACTCCACAGTAGAGGTTTGCTTTGGCTAATGCTTGTTTTTGACATGTACTCCTATGGTGCAGTGTCTCAAGTTGCATCTTCCTTTGCACATCTTCATGTTGTAGGGGGGTATGTGACACCTGTTCGTACCTTAAATGTAGCACCACATGTGCACTATGTCTGCCCTTCTTCATATTGTGGCACTGTTCTTGAGTCTCAACAAGTGTTTTGTGCACAAGTCAGCCTCAGTGGCCTTTGTCCATGGTACACTTTCTAATTATCTTGTGTTAGCTGCAGGTGCACAATGTACATGTGCTATATTTTGGACTTCTGCATACTCACACTGGGCAGTGCGTGTGTGCATATTCTCTCCATCTGTGGCATGTTCTTTGTACATAGTATTGATGGTTTGCCACACAATGTGACTTTGGATGTACAAAGCGGTGATGGCAGTGTGAGGTGATGGAAGACTTGTTTCAGGTCCCAGGATGGCATCACATGGCAGTTTGCCCAGGACTTTTCTAATGTGGCACAGAGTCAAAGCGAATCAAACATGACCAGGTCTTGATTTGGGTGGCAGGGTTGGGTAATGAACTGTTATGCATCATCAGCTATCCTGTTGTCAGGCAGTGGATCATGATTGTGTCTCTCATACAAGTATTTTCCTTGCCTATACCTTGTCTCCTACCTTACATTGAGCTGTGTGTCTCTGACATTTCTCCACAAGTAGAATTGTCATTATGAAGAGTTATGTGTCATGTGACTCATGATGCATGCCATGTTGACGAAAGAGGCCATATGATTTGCAGCTGATATGTCTGATGTGTACAGGTGACTGATATGTTTTAATTCTTCT
The DNA here is from genome assembly GCF_964261635.1 of Lissotriton helveticus. Lineage (NCBI taxonomy): Eukaryota > Metazoa > Chordata > Amphibia > Caudata > Salamandridae > Lissotriton > Lissotriton helveticus. The sequence continues at coordinate 1,276,712,861 of NC_136069.1, forward strand.
CCTTGCTCACAGCATCATCATCTGAATCTGGAGGAGACAGAGGCGCGGACCAGGCGGAGGGACACACCGACAGTGCCACCTGCTGGGAGGTGTCAGAGGGAGGCAGTGGCACAGAGTGGGAGGAGAGTCTACAGGCCGCACGACATGTGACTGACACATCGTACCATGCCGACGAATCCGAGACAGACTCTCAGGAGGGGGGGGAATATGCAGCAATGGTCACTCATACATCTTTGGCTGCCCTCCCCTCCTCCAGTCCCATCTCCAACCTCCCACTCCTTGGTGTGCCTAGGGTCCGTGCTAGCCCCCGTGTCTCCTTTGTTCCCGGCACCGCAGCCCCTGCCCCTGTGTCCCCTGCTGCCCTCAGTGCTGAGACAGTGGACCTACTCCGGCAGATTGCAGTAGGTCAGGCATCCATGCTGTCTGTCCTCCATGGACATACACAACTGATTACACAGGTGGTGTCGTTCATGGAGGGCATGTCATCAGCCATGTCTGATCTGCGTCGGAGTGTGGCTGCCATTGAATCAATGCTGACGGCAGCTATGTACACCCAGCAGCATCTGTCCCCCCCCCATCCTTCGGAGCCATCCACCTCTGCCTCTCACATACCTACACAGCATACACGCACACGCCACAGGTCAGACACACCCAGCGCACACACACAGCATAAGAAGCTCAAAGCTCCACGCACACAGTCTCAAGGGCAAGTAGGCACACCCACAGGGAGAGGGGAGACACCTCACACACACATCCACACACCCAGTAGGACTGACTCACAGCCCTGTACCTCCACCCCCAATGTGTCCCCGGGTTCAGGTGGTAGTTTTTCCGCCCTGGCTGAGGTGTGCAGCCAGGTTTTTGAATCTACTTTCGGCGATGCCCCAACCAGTGTGGATGAATCCACTACACCTGCACCCACTCCACCTGTCCTTCCCTCTCCTGTCCATGCGGTGCCGGAGGATTCCACAGATGGTGCCCCCGTAGTCAGCACAGCTGATTAAACGCCATGTGCAGGCATGTTTGGGTGAGATGACACCCATGGAGGCACAAGCTATTGCTGAGACTCTATTGGACTGGCCATTGGCCTTTAATGAGCGAGGACTCTCATTTGCTTTTCTTTTGTGATTCCGCTGAATAAAGCTAATTTTTTCTTTTCAGATTTGTAGTTTGTGTGATGATGTCTGTGACTGCTGGGTGCCTGGGAGCTGGTGTGATGTTCACATTTAGGTCTACTAAAATGTGTCTATCTCCTGAGGGTAATGAGGTTGACAATGGTATGTTTATGATGTACGAGCTGGGCAGTGGTGGGCACTCTGATGCTGGGCACTCTGATGCTGGGCAGTGGTGGGCACTCTGATGCTGGGCACTCTGATGCTGGGCAGTGGTGGGCACTCTGATGCTGGGCAGTGGTGGGTACTCTGATGCTGGGCACTCTGATGCTGGGCAGTGGTGGGCACTCTGATGCTGGGCACTCTGATGCCGGGCAGTGGTGGGCACTCTGATGCTGGGCAGTGGTGGGCACTCTGATGCTGGGCAGTGGTGGGCACTCTGATGCTGGGCACTCTGATGCGGGGCAGTGGTGGGCACTCTGATGCTGGGCAGTGGTGGGCACTCTGATGCTGGGCAGTGGTGGGCACTCTGATGCTGGGCACTCTGATGCGGGGCAGTGGTGGGCACTCTGATGCTGGGCAGTGGTGGGCACTCTGATGCTGGGCACTCTGATGCTGGGCACTCTGATGCTGGGCAGTGGTGGGCACTCTGATGCTGGGCAGTGGTGGGCACTCTGATGCTGGGCAGTGGTGGGCACTCTGATGCTGGGCACTCTGATGCTGGGCAGTGGTGGGCACTCTGATGCTGGGCAGTGGTGGGCACTCTGATGCTGGGCACTCTGATGCTGGGCAGTGGTGGGCACTCTGATGCTGGGCAGTGGTGGGCACTCTGATGCTGGGCACTCTGATGCTGGGCACTCTGATGCTGGGCAGTGGTGGGCACTCTGATGCTGGGCAGTGGTGGGCACTCTGATGCTGGGCAGTGGTGGGCACTCTGATGCTGGGCACTCTGATGCTGGGCAGTGGTGGGCACTCTGATGCTGGGCAGTGGTGGGCACTCTGATGCTGGGCACTCTGATGCTGGGCACTCTAATGCTGGGCACAGGTGGCCAGGGGGGGGGGTCGTCTCAGACACACACTCTCATACTTACACATACAATAACTTGGCAGACGTATGTCCCACACGTCTATTGCACTGGTGTTGTGCGGTGAGCTGGATGAGTACATCGAGCTGGATGACGTACATGCGGCACGTATAACACTGGTGGGGTGCGGTGACGTACCGTACCCCGAAGTCGATGACGTAGGTGCGGTACGTCTCCGTATGACACTGGTGTTGTGCGGTGACGTACCGTACCCCGAGCTGGATGACGTACATGCGGCACGTATAACCCTGGTGGGGTGCGGTGACATACCGTACCCCGTAGTCGATGACGTAGGTGCGGTACGTCTCCGTATGACACTGGTGTTGTGCGGTGACGTACCGTACCCCGAGCTGGATGACGTACATGCGGCACGTATAACACTGGTGGGGTGCGGTGACGTACCGTACCCCGAAGTCGATGACGTAGGTGCGGTACGTCTCCGTATGACACTGGTGTTGTGCGGTGACGTACCGTACCCCGAGCTGGATGACGTACATGCGGCACGTATAACACTGGTGGGGTGCGGTGACGTACCGTACCCCGAAGTCGATGACGTAGGTGCGGTACGTCTCCGTATGACACTGGTGTTGTGCGGTGACGTACCGTACCCCGAGCTGGATGACGTACATGCGGCACGTATAACACTGGTGGGGTGCGGTGACGTACCGTACCCCGAAGTCGATGACGTAGGTGCGGTACATCTCCGTATGACACTGGTGTTGTGCGGTGACGTACCGTACCCCGAGCTGGATGACGTACATGCGGCACGTATAACACTGGTGGGGTGCGGTGATGTACCGTACCCCGAAGTCGATGACGTAGGTGCGGTATGTCTCCGTATGACACTGGTGTTGTGCGGTGACGTACCGTACCCCGAGCTGGATGACGTACATGTGGCACGTATAACCCTGGTGGGGTGCGGTGACGTACCGTACCCCGTAGTCGATGACGTAGGTGCGGTACGTCTCCGTATGACACTGGTGTTGTGCGGGAGTGTGTGGTGCAACGTACCCAGACATGACAGTCGTGCAATGGAGATGTGCCCGTATGGCAACACGTACAGGTATGTTGGAGTTTGTTGTACTCACCTTCTGCGCCGTCGTCGGTTTCTATATACGAGGTGGTGGGCGTACAGGATAGGGATGACACGGACGATGGCGTTCATGTCTTGCTTGTCGTGTACCGGGTGCCGGGTTTGCCGGAGTGTGGGTTTACGGTAGTTTAGAGCTCTCGTAGCAAAAGAGCCGTACGGAGTGTGTTCGACACGGATCGTACTTCCTGGGTCGGAAGGCGCGGTCTATTTACGTACGGACGCTGCGTGGTGCGTCAGCCGACTGCAATTCGTATGGATTTTCGATTTGTACGGTGTTTTTTACGAGTCGTACGGAGCCACGCATTTATTTGTGATCGTACTTGCTGAATCGTACGGGGACGCCTACGGGTGCGATTCGTACGGGGAAAAACGCTCCGAACTGCAAATCGGAGCGCTTTTTACCGGATCGGAATCGACACCCTGGTGTATCTGACCAGGGCTTCATTACAGCCACCCTAAAATTGCACCTTGGTTCCTGTCTATCGCAAATATTGACTATCAGTGGTACTTAATTTAGTTCTTAGCACATCTTCCAATCGAATCTTTAAAAATTCTAATTTGTGGTTCTCCTTATTGGATTTTTTTGTTGTTGTTATTTTGCTTATTTAACTTTCCTCAATTTTTTATACATTGGAGTGAGATTTTTATTGTGTTGAATTTTTTATATTTTGTGACTTCTAAATACATTTCTATTAAGCTAAGTATGTCTGCTCAGTGCCATTATTAGTAGATGATGAAATTGGATTTAAATTACTGAATTCTTTGACTGAACGTAACAAGATACTAACTTTATCACTTGTGGTGAACACCAATCAATCCCACCTAATAAAAATATTTCTCACATGATGCAAGATGGTAGCTATAGCATATGAAGAACATTATTCAACAGCATTTGTGTGTAGAACATGCACATCGGTATGAAGAAGCATTAAGTGTGGGGGCCTGAGTAATAGAGCGTTCTAACACAAAATGTCTTATGGGTGTATTATGTAAATTGCTCAGGCAACAAAGGTGCAGTTAGTATGGTACTGTTCAGTGTACAATGGGGACACTTCTGGATCAGCGCACACTCCTAGTTGTGTGTACAAACTCTTAGATGCAGTTGTGGGCTGTAGAGTCCGGGAAGGTCATATAGATTTGCACCCTCTGTCATTGGTGTGGTGAAGAAGAAGACAGAATAAGATCCACTGAGAAGAATGTGCCTTCCTAGAATGCACCCCATTCACTTGGGAGTGGGGCCTTGCTTGGTTGGACCCTTGTAACCACCATGAAATGTCCTTCCTAGTTAGATATGAATGTTTAGGTCATTCTTAAGTAGTCAAACAGTTTTCTTCATGGGTTACTGTGAAATACTGGTGAAAGGTTGTGCATGATGAGGGTCATAGAGTTAGTTCAAATAAATTAATGTCTCTTCATTACACTAAGGGCCAGATTATGAATTTTGAAGGTGCGGCTGGCATTCCATCGCCATGCCCCTGCACCACCAAAAGTCTGCTGCTTCCCACCCACCAGATTACAACTTAAAACTGGTCTGGTGGGCAGACCTTGAAAAAGGCACTGCAATGGGAATGCCACAGAATGTTCTTGCACAGCATGGACTGTAATGTCCATGCTATGCCAGAACTGGTCTGCATGCACATAGGGGGACATATGTTGTGCTCCCCTGTGTACATACACATGGCCCCCTTTGTTTCTTCTGTGCCGCTTGTTTCATGGCAGTCGAACCGCCATGAAAAATGTGACAGGAAGGAAACTTGTAACAGCTTGGCGGGACCATGTGGTCCTGCCAAGCATATACTGGCCTCAGGACTGCTGCACAACCACCAGTGAACGACGGTCTCTTGGCGGCAGCAGCGGTCTTATGGCAGTCTGGCCACCCAAGCTATAATGGGACGGTCGAACTGCTGGTGCTGTAGTGGCTGGACTGCCACAGCTGTGCATCTATGAGTCTGGCAATCGTCAGACTCGTAATTGGGCCCTAGATGATGACACCTTTGTATTTCAAGTCCTGTGATTATTTTTGTATAACAAAGTTTGTGCTGGTCATAAAACCCAAAATACACATATATTGTCTTGATTCTATTTATACATCTGCAACAATTTATATGAGCATTTGTTTTATGTTTTGTACATAAATGTACATGTGAGAAAATCTACATTTGTAAGCTTACTCCGTCACTTTTAATTCACCTAACTACTTTCTGTTACCCATCATTTACAAGTCTAAAGTTACCCAAGAGTGTAGACTTGAATGTCTCCATTCCCTGAAACAGGGGATGAAGCCAAATGGATGTGTAAAATAATGCTGCCAAAAGGAGCAGTAGTAAGTCCAGTACCACAGTTGGTCAACACCCTCCAATAGAAGGAGGTAGTGGCTTAAAACAAAACCCCATTGGAATTAGCATTTATTTAAAATGGTTAAAAGATCTAAATAAATATAGCCCAATGTTTAAAAAAGTATCTAAAAATAAATTACTCCTTTATTTTAGTATTTTGAATAATCTTTTTTAATTTAAACTTGACATGACATTACAGATTAATTTTAATTAAATCTATAAATCACTTGTATTATGAATACATACTAACAAAAATATAATTTGTTAGCATAGGCGACATTTTTGTAAATAAATCTTGAAAATAATTACTTTAATTTAATATGTTTAAATTAATGAATTCATAATTAAGGTATTAGTGCTGCAACTTTTTTCATTGTGTTCTCCGTTTAAAATAAATATATAAAATCAAATCAAATGAATATTTAATATTAAGATAGTTTTACTTTTTTTAAATTAATTATTTTTTTACTTTTCCTATATTTTACTGGAGGAAGACTTCCGACCGGTAGCACAAGTCTCTTCTGTTATGTATAAACACGTTTCTGTGGCAGCCATTTTCTATGTTTGGGGGAAATATTTGTGAATCCAGCTTCACTGCCAATGTCAATGCCAGATGGATCTTGTGGCTAACTGTATCTACATTTGGATTAGAAGAGACTGGATTTACTTGCAAATGTCCATATCTTAAACCAATAAGCATGGATGTTGAGACAGGACATAGAATACATACTGCGCCAAGTTCGGACAGCTGTATCACTAGAACAGTGAATCAGGTTCCTTAAATCTGAGAGTATCAGCACCAAGTATGAGGTATTTTAAAATAAAATAATTCTAATCTGGCCTCCCATAGTTCCGTATCTGTTGGACTTGGCCCTTTCTGCAGGGTTATCCCCAATCCTTTTGCTTCTTCCTCCTATTTTTTCCTGACCTATGGTTGTTGGCTATACGACTCCGGGCACTTTACCACTGCTAATTAATGCTAAAGTGCATATGCTCTCTGTGTAAACTGTTGTTAGAATTGGATCTCCCTGATTGGCAGATATGATTTACTGGTAAGCCCCTAGTAGAGTGCACTGAAGTGTGCTAGGGCCGGTAAATCAAATGCTACTAGTGGGCACGCATCACTGAATGTGACACCCACATGAGTAGCTCTGAAAAGGTAACTCAGACCTGCCACTGCAGTGTCTGTGCGCAGGTGTTAACTGCCATGTTGACTTGGCAAGTGCACCCACTTGCCAGACCCTAGCCTTCCCTTTTTCTACATGTAAGGCACCCCTATGTTAGGCCCATAATACCCCCTTGGGCAGGGTGTAGTGTATGTGAAAGGTAGGACATGTGCTGGTTTGTGTGAAATGTTCTGATAGTGAAATACTGCCAAATTTGTTTTTCACTATTGAAAGGCTATCTTGCTCCATGGGATAGAATGGGAGTTTATTTATAACATCCTGTAAATATAACTTCCCATTGGGACAAGTTAGAGAAACCACGTGTAGGCTCTCTGAACTCAGCATTTAACAACATATCTTTTAGTAAAGATGTTTTTTAAATTGTGTGTTTGAAAATGCCACTTTAAGAATGTGGCATTTTCTTGTTTAACCATTTCGTGTGCCTCTGCCTATTTGTGTATTAACTTTCTGACTTTGGAGTGACAGGGGCTGAGAAGGTGCATTTTCTCAGACAGCCACCAGGGGGTTGATGTGTGCCCTGCCTTTCCTGAATGAGTCAGGGCTGGGCTGAATAAACCTGCGCTGCATTCAGAGAAGGGGAGGAGTAGCACCTGCACCTGAATAGGGCTGTACCTGCCTTCCACAATGATGGCTCTGCCCCCGTGTGGTGTGTCTGGCACCAGGGCTTACACTGACAACGGAGGTTGTTGTGCACTGCAAAGTGCCCCCCAAAAACTGGTTTGGACTGGGCTAAGAGACCTGGGGCCAGGAGAGAACAAATAGATTTACTTATAAAAAAAGTGGCCCAGACCCCAGACTTATTAGATCATCCCTGGAATTCAAGAGGACCCTTTGACAAGGAGAAGAGTTGGAGAGACTGCCCCTTTGCTGTGTGCTGTGTGGGGTTGACCTGCATTTGGCCTGCAGTTGATGTTTCTGCCAAAGATAGGAGAAGGGCGTTACTTTGTGCTGTGTCCCCTGCTTGAAGGAGATCGCTGAGGGCCTGTGTGTACTGGCGTCCTGTTCTGAAGTCTCAGGGACACAACGACTTCATCCCCAGCCCCCCTGCACTCTGCTGCTGTGAGTTCTGACCTGCCAGGAGGTGCCTGTGCCAGTATCGGACCTCTGGAGGTTGTTGCTGCTGTTTGGGAGCTGGAAGAGAGAAGGAACTTGAAAAACTACAAACACGACGCATTGCTCTTCTTGCGGCTTTTTTCTGATGCATCTCCGCAGCATGAGAAGAATGTCCATGCATCACTGTGCCGCTACGAAACCAACACTGCACCTGTCGCCGCTGCAAGAATTGATGCATCAAGGGGTCACGGGCGAAGAAAACCGATGCGGCACCGGCGATTACAGACGCATCCCCGAATGCAATGCATCGCACCTGTACAACAAGTTTTTCCGACACATCACCTGTGGACCTGAATCGTCACGAAGAATCGACGCATCACTTTCCCCTTCAGACCGCATTAGATGCACCTCTTCTCCTGCGTGCAGCAGAACAGTTGTATTGCCTCCCAAAGGTCTCAGGAACTGACGCATCTCTTTGTTTTCAATACTTCTTCACTCTGCAGCTGTTTGCCCTTGTGAATTTTGATGCAACTACATGTACTTTTGGTAAAAGTCACTCATCCATAGTTTTCTATGGTACAAGTTCTTGAAACATTTTGAACGTCATATTTTTAACTGTGTATGTTGAATTTTTGTGGTTTTGGTCTTGTTAAGTTTAGATAAAGACATTTTATTTTTCTAAACTGGTGTGGTGTCCATTCGTTGTGTTTTCACTAAGTTACTGTGAATGTTGGTACAAATACTTTACACATTGCCTTTGGGATAAGTCTGTCTGCTCGTCCCAAGCTACCCATGGGGTGAGCTGGGTTATCTAAAGTGTGTAATCCCATTACCCTAACTAGAAGCACGGGTACCTATTAGGACACAGGTACCTACCTCTGCCAACTAGAGACCCCCATTTCTAACAGTATCATTTGCCAATAAAACTTCAGACCAATTCACTTGCCATTGATTTCGAGAGTATTAGGCTTGCCAGCTGAAACATGAGTCTCCTTGCTTTTGTTTTGAGAACAGCTCAGGGACATGTATTTTACCAGATGATCAATTGCAAAAAGCTTATCTTATTTCGTTTAAGGCTTTTTCTGCCTACTTTGTTTGATTTCACCGTGAGGGGAGATTTTCAGAGGAGAACAGCCTCAGTGTACTTGAATATGTTTTCAATTGCACTTTAGCATTGTGAAACAAGCCTATGTTGAATTCAGCTGCATTGAAGGTTGGTGACCATTAGTAGGCCAGTTCAGAGACACCATCTTGGTATGCATTGTAATTGTTCTCCCAGCCACTCTTATAAAAGGACCAGCAGGGAGCAGATGCGCAGTCAAAGGCATGCCAGTCTGCTCCCGTCCACATCCAGATGGGGCCAGGGGCCATAACCTCTCTTTGTTTTCCATCAACCATTACACCTCAAAACAACTACATGCTATTAATGTAAGTGTTAGCATCAGGTGTTTCTTTCAATTGACCCCATCGCAACAACACTGTCTTGTGAGTCATACAACTTCAGTTTGGGGATGTAACAGCAGGTATTTGCAGCAGCGCTCAGGTTAAATTACTTTAAAGAGGCAAGTGTTGTGGCAGCAGTTCTAATCAATTATACATCGCTGCTGTGGTATTAACAATACTTGTTTTAATTGTTGTGTGAAAAGCAGCCACAGGCAGTATTTCTCATGGAAAACTTCCTCAATGGGGACTCTACACTGGAGGTCGTAGAGGCCCTACTGACAGGGTACAATATTTGAAGAAGCGGCTGGCCAGACAAAACAGGTGAATTTTTGCCTCTCTTAACTTACCAGGTTGTAAAAAATGTCTTCCTTCACTATCATTGTTATCCCAATTTTCAACTTATCTGGGGTTCCGGCTTATCACCCCCCTGACCCAGTAGCACCGTTTCTAAAAGCCCTTGCTGAGTAATTAGCTGGCCTGGCATTAAATGAGGCTAATATTATCCTCCTGGGAGACCTGAATATACACATTGAAGACTAAAGATACATGAGAGCAACTAATTTGATACAGGAGCTAGCCCCTATATAACTGACTCAATTAGTTCAGGGTCCAACGGATAAAAAAAGGTCACCCCTTTGATCTAATTTTCAATAAGCTTTCAAACATATCAGTTTTAAGACTTTGTTGGGTTACCTGGTTGGATCATTATATTATCACTATTCTCCTTAATTTTCATTTGGTTGAGCAATTAATGTAAGTGTTAGCATCATTCTCATCCACAGAGGTTAGGCCGCTGCTGGTTTTAATTAGATTCCAGTAAATGGAAGTTTCCCCTTCTGAAATCCAAACCCGAGCTAGGGGATGATATTTCAGAGGCAATTCTAATATTTAATGATTGGATTAACTAATCCTTAGACATGAATATTCCACTTAGGATCCCCAAAAGTAGACAGCAATTCAGATGGTTCAATATCCATTTACAGGAACGTAAGAGAGAATGTAAAATGATGGAAAGCAACTGGAGGAAAATCTATGACTCAAGTAGAAAATTAGAAAATAAGGAAGTATTTGAGGAACTCCAGATGGGACTCCACCAATAAAATGTGTTCTACTTTTTTCTGTTGATGTTGTCATTGTATGAAGGTGGTTGGCTTTTTGTTTACATTTTTTGGAGCACTGATGTGCCGATTAGTAATTATAACTGTATGACACACTAGGGATAGTGAATGATTGCACACTATCACTTTTTGAAGATTTTAGTCTTCTTGAACATATTGCAGATCTAAGTTTGAATGGAAAATAAGTTTTTGGAGTGATTCATGGTGGAACCTCGGTATGGATGTGGAGGAATGGCCTCGATAAGGTAATGCGGATAGTGGTTCTAGTATCAAATGATTTTCTATGGTTTACGTAGTAACTTTATGGGGCCCACAATGGTGTGAACAATGGAGTTTACTGAAACATGAGGATTGGTGATGTACTGTATATACAGCAAAGAGAATATATATTTAGTCTGAATGCCAATGTATAAAACTGAGGTTTTGTTTGTGGAACAGTGTCGGATATTATTAAGATACAGAGTAGAAGATCTAATTTATTAAGGCTAGTTTATGAAAGTATGTGGTGGTTAATTTTTTGTGTGGATTACCGATTGACATAGAGGTTATAGCAAGTGGTCAGCTGATATCCTGTATACGATGAGAGTGGAACCAAGAACATGAGACTGAAACAAGATTTTTCTGATTGGCGGATTTTGTTTTAAAAATTAGTAAGTAAAATTTCATAAGAAAAGAAAACACAGAAGACTAGATATTAAGGGTGAATCTTATTTTTAGCAATACATTCTCCCATCCGAGTCATGGGGTACACTATTATAGTGGAACCAAGAGCACAACTTGCTATTTGATACGGGATAAGATTCTATGCACGCATTCGGGGTCATGTGTGTTGAGCATTTGATTGACTGAAAGCCGGTTGGACCAGAAAGGAAGATGTTCATGATGAAAGGGTTGCTTCCGGGTACTTTAATATGAGGCCATTCATTGGTAGGGCCATCTAACAAATGGGAAAAGGGCGTCTTCCCAGGAAAGGAAAGGAGAACTTCGTCAACCATCTGTAGAATCTGAAGCGGCTGGAAAGGCAGTGCTAATTTATCCACAGCTCTGGGCTCACCGAGGTGAGGCTTTTTGATTGGTGGAACAATGGATAGACCGGAGAGGGAACTGCTGAAAAAAAACTGTTTTTGGAGTTGATGGTTATTGGAGGTGTGCCTCCGGATGTAGAGGAGGTAGATGCACTTAACATAACATAAAATTGGTGGATTTAAATGGGATTAGGAGGATAAGTGGTTTATAAACATGACCTGATTGGTTAACAGTATGCTTTAATTACCAGCTCCTGTGAGATTGCAGTGTGGGTGCATTTCCTGTGGCATATTGAGATTGAATCACAAAGGAGAAAGATCAGTACAGATCGGGAGATGGAATGCTCATCAAGGTTAGCTGTTTTGAAGCACGTTGTATGTGCCATGTTATTTTGATGAAAGCATTATATTCAGTGATAGTCTGTATCACCTGGATTTTGGCATTGATTTTTTAATTTCTCCTGTCCAATAATTCCACTTTCTTGGCAGGGCTCAATTCTACACCCAATTCACAAAAAGGGCAACTTTTCAAATCCGGCCAATTATAGACTAATAGCCTTGCTGGACATTGAAGCAAAAGCATACGCCCGGATTTTACTGGCGGGACTAGAAAACTGGGCCAGCGAAAATAACATCCTGCCTCACTCCCAATCATGCTTCAGAGCAGGCTGCTCTACGATGGACAACATTATAGCACTGTCCTACTTGTCGCGGAAAGCTACCCTGGCTGACCAGCCACCTTTATTCTGCTAATTCGTGGACTACAGTGCAGCCTTCGACAGAGTCAACAGAGGGATGCTGTGGAACAAACTAAATTCCTGGGGAATGCCACCTCCTCTTCTCTCAGCCTTGATATCCTTGCACCACAAAACCTGGGTTAGGATTAAAACTAGCGCATACACATTATCCCAAAAAATTGCAACTGAAAACGGCCTAAAACAAGGCTGTGTACTTGCCCCGCTACTATTCAACCTCTACACTGCTGATCTACCAAAGGAACTGGCGGACCCAGCCCTGGTTGCCCCAAAATTGGGCGGGCTGCGCCTACAGACAATGCAATATGCCGATGACATCATCATCATGGATCATACGAAAATAGGATTGCAAAGATCGCTCACTGCTCTCAATAAATATAACACAAAGAACCATCTTGTGATGAACGAATCCAAAACCAAAATTTTGATCTTTGGGAGCTACAAAAAGAAAAATCTTACTTGGAGAGCAGGGGGATCACAAATAGCGACCTGTACCAGTTACAACTACTTAAGAGTTTGGTTCAACGCTAGGGCAAATCAAGCAGCACACCTTAGACACTTAAGGCCTAAGGGTTTGGGGATCATTCACAGCCTGAGGTGTTTGAATCGTCACTTGCACAGCCCTTCAGCCGAACCAATCCTAAGGGTGCTACGGGCTAAACTACTACCTGCAGTGACCTACGGCCACTTGACCTTTCCCGGGATAATGGACGTATTTCTGGGAAACTTACAAATAAAAGCGTATAAAAAAATCTTCTCCGTTCCGTAGCACGCGAGGAGTTCGAGGTTGAGACTCGAGCTGGGCCTGACATGTGCAAACCTCTACTGCCTGGGTGACCTAATCAAATACTAAATACACACCTTACGAGCACCAGGTCAATCTCTGAAAGAGCAACTACAAGCCGCGTTTAAGGACGAACACTCTCCTTGGCATAAACAGTTGCATCTCGCCTTCTCCACATTAAAGATTGAACCAACCTCTCTCACCAACCCAACTATCCCTCTGTCAATGTGGAAAAAAACAATAATAAAACAAATCATCTCAGTTTCATTTCAGACTGATGTTGCCGGGCTATCCAAAAATGAACTTTTCACCGCTTTGAATGAGTCATATATCAAGGGGAAACCTCAATTATACTTTACCTACTCCCTCAACCCCCAGACGCGCAACAAAATATTATACATGAGGCTGTTAGCCCTACCAATCTTTGACTTTAACCCACAGTGGGCTTGGTGGAACGAGCAGCCCATTTGCAGGTTTTGCAATTACATACATGAGTCCTGAGGGCTCCACCTGCTTTGTTGCTGCCCATTCTTTGCTACAGATCGACGTCGCCTACTGATCCCTGTCTTTCGGGAACAATCACTGAGACACTGTAGGGAAGCAACGACTTTGTGTTTTAGCAACAATTCAGCCCTGGCCCTAGCAAGAGCTGGGAAGTTCGTTAATATTATTTTAACCGCATTGCATAAACACTTAGCATTAAGAACCTGATCATGATTTTATATATTATAATTTTTTTTATTTTAACATGCATTACTATGTCTGTATATTACGCTTTTTATTAACTTTATAATAAAGAAAGAATAGTCCCCCCCATTGAAACTACAATGCAACCGCCTTCAAGGCAGTCGCAAAGTGCATTTTTTTGTATGGTGGCATGTCCTGTGAGCTGCAGCACACACTGCAGTGCAAAAAATATACTTTTTGCATATCCCTGCATATGTTGTGGGGCACCTATGGTGCCCCCCAGGGGCCATGTCAGAGGGCCAGGTGTGAAGGGGCCCCACTACGGGCCCCCAATGTCCCTTTCCAACTGCCTTTCTCATGGCGGGTAAACCACCATGAATCGGCTGGCAGAAAGGGACATTGTAATCCCTATGGCAGTGCCTGGCAGGCACCGCCACTATTGTAGGGAATACAAGTCCCTCCTACAGACTGACGGGCAAGGAGCCCGTCAGATCCGTGGCAGTCGGTCTCTCCAACTGCCAGCCATCTGCCCGCCATCCTAATGTAGCGGGAATCAGTATTATGACAGTCTGTCGGTGGCAGTCACTCCATCATTATAATTAGAACCTTATTTCTGATTATTTAGAATAGCCAACCAATGTATTTTTCTTATTATCCGACTAAAACATCCTGGGTTACTGGGATTGATGAATATGACATTGTACATAGATTCTCCTCCTGGATTAAAATTTGTTAGGAAAACATCTATTAATCTTCTTTCTCTTCCTTGTGACAGTTCAACAGGTTCCTTAGAACCTCACGAGCATCCCCAGAATATAGGACAATATGTGGCTAGCATAGGATAAATACTCTTCTTTTATTTATATTCTGATATACTGTTGCTTAACGCAATCTTTAACCTGTCTCTAAACAAAGCATGTTTCTGTCAACTTCATACAAATTATCATCATTAGACACATGCCCTTTTGCATTTTCCCCAAACTCACTTATGAACAACAGATTTCTCTGGTTTATTTCAGGCTTATTCCATAGCTTTTGGGAATCACTGGCTGCTGTTATTAAGCCTGTTGCGAATATTGGCAAGTCTTAAGCCAGTTCCACAACTTTAGACATCTATATTGGTCTTGGACAATTTTGTAATGGTATAGGAATTCTTAGCATCCACCTCAGCATTATTTTCTACTGCATCCTATTTTACAGCCATTATAAAAATGATTTCTGGAGATGTAGCAACTGCTTAGTGACCAAAGCAACCAACAGCTGCTTCTTCCCTAAATGTCTTCTTAGATGGTCTACCCATGTGCTGGTGTCTATGGTATGCTCACTGGCATTAGAGTGGCTGATGTTGCCCCACTGGCTGGAGTTCTAGGCTGATATTAATCCCATATTTCCTACCAATGCTACTACCGCCTTCTTCACACCCAGCCTTTGCGATATACTAAGACAACATCAAAGATTTATATCAAGAGGTAGATTAATCTGAAGAAAATCTTGATTCATTGCATTAAAGTTAAAATATGAAATAACAGCTTTAGTCTTTGTAGTGGGTTTAGTCAGTTACCAGTTTTGGAACCACCTCAGGTATTAATTAATATCCTCCTTTTTTCATCAAGAATATCATGCGTCAGTTGTTTCCTTCAGGAAACAGACATGAGGTGACCATGTGAAAGATCTAAACCTCACACAGCTTCTTCTAATTTCTTCTCTACTCGAGTAGATTACAATCTATGATGCAGGTTACACTACATTCAATCAATATACAATTAACAGGATAATAATTTGTCCAGAGTAGTGATATTCAAAGTATGGCCAGGGGGCTGTAGGCTTCCCTCTTGACCTTTACATGTGGCCCCCTGGTCATAAGCAGCACTTACCAGGGGGCCACACAGCACTGAACAAACAAAGTTCCACTGGCATACATAAACCTGTTCAGCCTGGCTCAGGCCAGGTTCACCACAGGAGATAGAAACAGCTTTGTGAGAGGCAGTCATAGTCCATTCAGGTGCAAGCGATAACTCCTCCCACTACTTTAAATGCAGCCAGGGCTATTCAGCCTGGTGATGAGTCACTCAGAAAAGGCAGCACACACCTGAACCCCCTTTTGTGTCTGTCTAGTGTGAATGCAAATTCCCAGTCCTGTCACTCCAAACCCAGATGGTGAATACACAAATGGCGGAGGCACTCTGGATGTTAGGCAAGAAAATGCCTACTTTCTAAAGTTTTTTCAAGAAAGAGGGGTTGGGCCCTAAACTCCACCCAGACTAGGCCACTTTTTAAGCCACAAAACAGCAAAGTGTCTAGGTGTGCATTCCAATAGAAAGTACTTGTACAGTAACCAAAACCAACAAACCTATTGAAGTGGTTTTGAGTTTGTATTCCTCTATAATGAATTCTTCATATTATGACATTAACATTCAACTTTTAAATCATGTCAACATCGAGAAAAACAATACATTCAAAACAATACATTAAGCATCAGTGACAGTGACATAATTGACATAAGGACAAGCTGCAAATGCAAAACCAAAAGTATGCAGGACAGTAACATACAACAAATTAGATGACATACAGTAGTAATGAGGTGACCAGTCCTTCAGTTAGACAGATAAGTGTGGCGGTATAGACAATTTTCACTTTCAAAGGCTATAACCTGCCAACAGCAGCTAGTCATATGGAACAATAGCACCAGGCACAATGCCTTGTGTGCACACTGTATGATTCTGTAGTTGAAGAAAGGATTTTGGACTAGCTGAATTGAGTCAATGCGTTTCAGAACCTCTGATTTCTTTGAGGGTTCATCCTCAGGACCGGACGAGGTCAAAGGTATGGGGAATTGTGAGAAGAGTACGACATTAAAGAACCCCAAGTGGCACGTGTGCTCTCTTTTATTGTACAAATTTCTCTGGTGATGCGTACTGTATCTCTCGTGTTACACAATCAAATTTCAATCAAGATGTGCTTGTTCAGAACTTGTGGTATCCAAACCGAAGTAGAAGAGTGCCGCTGTGTTAGCCTTGTTCAGTGCGTTTACGATGCGTTGCACCGAAGGGGAAGCTGTGAATTACTGTCACGGTTTAGTGCCCTTCATGTAAACGAAAGCAAAATGCTAATTCAAGGTGTATGGGAGAACGGTTGTTCGGTCGGTTCCTGTATTGCAAACTCGAAATAAATCTAGCGTTCCTCCAGCGTTCACGAGCAAAGCATCTAAAAAATGCTACACTTTCTTAAAGATGTTTTTTTAAAATCCTCAGTACAGGAAGTCTAAACTCCGTTTCTCTATCTTGTCCTTATGGAAAGTTATGTTTGTAAGATGGTACACAGCAATTCCCATGTTAGCCTATGAGATGCAGAGTGTTTCGCAATTAGGGCATGTAACACATAAAAGTACATGTCTTCCTTTTCATACACACTGCACCGTGCCCACAGGGGCATGTTGGGCCTACTTTAGGGGTGTCTCATACATAAACAAAGGGAAGTTTAGGGCCTAGCAAGTGGGTGCACTTGCCAGGTTGACATGGCAGTAAATAAAACTGCACATAGGCACTGCAGTGGCAGGTTTGAGACACCTTTGAAAAGCTATCTGTGTGGGTGTCGCAACCATTGCTGCAAGCCCACTAGTAACATTTGATTTACAGGCCCTTGGTACATACAGTGCACTGTATTTACCAGTAAATCAAAATAGTCCAATCATGGAAAACCAATAATAACACACTTCATAATAGGAACATAGTAGGAGCAGTTGAAATTTAACTCTGAACATCAGCGAGAAAGCACGCAGAGACACCAAACCAGCAAAGACAAGGTAAAAAACAGGAGGCCAAATAGCAAAAGGTCTGAGGGTAAACCTGCTAAAGTATATAAATAATTGTACAAATTGATATGTTCATTGAATGTTCATTAAAAAAATGTAATATTAAAAAAGGCGTTGTTTGAATTTATGGTAAAAACAACATACAACAATGTTACATGTATCTATAAAATGTAAAGTGAAAATACTACCAACAAAACATAAACAAATTAAAGAAAATTGTATAAATGTATACTAACTGAAAACATGGTATATAAAATGAAACAAAATGTGTACACATCAAAAATATGTGTGTAAAAAATAATCAATTTAGAACTATATGTTTGCGCATGCAATTTTCCTCTGGGCCATGAACTAACAGTATTTTGCGAGTCGCAAATAATATGTGACTTTCAAAATAGTGTTTGTGACTTGCTATTAGGGATCCCATCCCCTATGCAAATGCAGGGGAAAATATGTTTTTTAGGAGTAGGCAGTGGTCCCAGGGACCACTACCTGCCCTTGAAAATGAAATAAAAACGTTTCAGTGTTTTTTTATGCATTCCGTTTTCTTTTAAGGAAAATTGGCTGCATTGAAAAAAACTGCTTTATTGAAAAGCAGTCCCAGACATGGAGGTCTGCTGAGCCCAGCAAGCCACCATCCCTAGGAGGACCAGCCATTCCCAATGTGTATTGTAAATTGCGACTCGCAATTTGCGAATCGCAATCAAGCGCAAATTGCTACTCGCAATTTACAATGGTTGTACATCTGGCCCCATGTATTAATAACATCTACATTAAAAAAATCATAGTTTTTATTTACTATTCCCACTGTAAGCTCAGCTACCTTGAGGAAGTGTTGGTCTTTAACAGTGTTATATTTACTGTTCCCACTGCAATCTAAGCTACAATGGAAAGGTGTAAGAGACTAAAGGAGTTACATTTAATACTCCTATTCAAATCTATACCACATTATGAAAGTGGTGCACATTAAAGGGGTTAGATTTATTTTCTCACTCCAATCTACACTACCTTGAGGGAAGTGTTGGACATCAAAGGAGTTTGATTAACTATTCCCATTCCAATCAAAGCTGCATTGGTGAAAGCATTGTACATTAAAGGAGTTAGATTTACCACTCCCACTCCAATCTAAGTTACACTGGGGAAGGAATTGGACATTGAAGGGTTTAGATTTACAATTCCCAATGTAATCTAAGCTACATTAGGGAAGGTGTTGGACATTAAGGGCCAGATGTAGGAAGCCCAATACCAGTCGGTAACGGCCGAAATTACCGAATTTCGGCCGTTACTGACTGGTATTAGGCTGTTCAGATGTAGGGGCCTAAATTAAAGATTCGGTAATTTACCGAATCGGTAATTTAAGGAATAGGTAAATTACTGAATTCTTAAATACCGATTCGGTAAATTACTGACTCCTTAATGTAGGAAGCACTCAAGTGAGTGCTTTTCACTTGTAAGGATGCGTTATTTACCATCAACTACATGTTAGTGGTAAATATCGAAAACCCTAAAAAAAGCAATTTTTTGCTTTTTTCAACTGTGCCATGTGGCAGACATACATGCCCTTAGGGCATGTATGTGTGCCACATGTGCACCCATGCACTATACAGGGGTGCAACAGGGTGTCAATGTGACACCCTGCCACCCTTGTAAGTCCACCCCCTTTTACCGATTCGTTATTTACCGAATCGGTAATTCTCATTCATTCCTTTGGGCCTCCAGGCCCATAGGAATGAATGGGGAATACCGATTCGGTAAATACCGAATCGGTATTTACCGAATTTTACAGATTCGGTAAAATTTACTGAATCATTAGCTACATATCATTTACCGATTCTAAAATACTGAATCAGTAAAATTCGGTATTTTAGAATCGGCAAATGATATTTACCTACATCTGGCCCTAAAGGTGGTACATTACCATTCCTACACTTACCTTAACTACTTTGGTGTAAGTGCATTAAAGGGGTTATATTTACTGGGCCCGATTCACAGAATGAACTTAAGACTAAATCCTAAACTTACTACTATTTGGTATTCACAGAATGCGCTTACTACTTTTGGCATTCACAGAATGAACTCACTACTTTCGGTATTCACAGAATAGACTTACGACTACTAACTTTACATCCGTACCCGGGCTGGAATGTCCGCCTCTGGGCCATAATTTACGGCTCTGCGGCGGGATTTACGATTTTGGCCCACAAATTTTCAGCTATGCACCGGATTTTCTGATTCCGTGCTGTGATTTCCGATTCCGGGCTGGAAGATACAAATTGTGGCAGTTGGTCATTTTAGCCAAGGGTAAACACCTGTCCAAGTGCCTACCATCCCCCACCATGGATCAGCTGACACACTTCAGCCAAGTCTAGCCCTGCAGCATGTATAAATGCAGAGCAGATACAAACCAACCCTTTCAAGATGTCACTGAATGTGTTTGTATCACTGCCCCTTGCCATGCGGCAAAACTACTTGAGGAGGAGGAGAGCAGAGAGGATCTTCAGACAGAGGATCAACCTATCTGGAATGTCCCACCAAGATGTAAGGGCCAGGTACCGTTTCCCTCCAGAAGTCATCTTGGATATGGTATGTGAGTGGGAGCAGGAACTTGACTTTGTGACCTGCTGCTCACATGCAATACCAGCATATCTCAAGATCCTTTCTGCTCTTCATTTTTTTGCCACTGGGTCTTTCAAAAGGGTCTCCAGTGACCATGTGGGCATTTCCCAGGTGAGCCAGTCGTGGTGCCTGCATCAGGTACTGAGATGCATCACTGCTAGAGCCCCAAACCACATACAAATTCCATATACACTAGCCATGAGACAAAGGGCAGCAAGAGATTTTTATCTCCTTGCACCATTCCCACGTGTGCTGGGTGCAATTGATTGCACCTATGTGGCCCTTCAGCCACCCTGCCACATTGCACACATCTTCTGCAACAGACACAGATTGTATTCCATCAATGTGCAAGCTGTCTGTGATGCCAGTGGGAGGTTCATCAATGTGCATGCAGTGTTCCCAGGCAGTACCCATGACAGCTTCATATTCCGCATGTCACCTCTTGCCTGGCGTATGGCTGCTGGAGAATTTGGCAACATGTGGCTACTGGGTAAGTAACAAGCACTAAAAATTAGTGATATGTGTCATTGAAATGTCTGAATGCCCCCAATATTAACCATTGTACAATAAGAATCACGGCCCAACAGACATTGCATGTACTGATGTATAGATCATGTTCTGTGCCAGTCAAAGAGGGATATGTTAACAACTGCCCTTTCTTCCCTCCTCAGGCGGCGCTGGATATGCACTCTCCCCACATCTCCTCACCCCTTACAGGCGTGCAAACACTGTTCCTCAGCGGAGGTACAATAGGGCACACATACTGACTCGAGCCATCATAGAGCGCACTTTTGGCCTGTTGAAGTCGCGATTCAGATGTCTCAACCGTACAGGGGTGTACTGCTGTACTCCCCAGAAGTCGTGTGCAAGTTCATATTAGCCTGTTGTGTTTTGCACAACATCGCTTTAAGGCATGGCTTACACATGCCTCTGGAACCTCGGTTAGCTCTGAATCTGGGAAACTGGGCCATTGCACATGACCGACGTTAGGGCATGCAAGTCCGTGATCAGCTCGTTGCCACGTTTTTCACATGAGCAATCTGTAGTGTCATGGACAAAATGTGGTTTGCTGTCTGTTGTCAATGATGAAACTTGGATAGACACGACTGTGTCAATAAATGCCACCCTGAGACGACTTTGCTAGCTACACTTATTGCATGTAAATCACAGCTGCTGACAGTAATCAAAAGGTGGAGTGTGCCTCAGGTCATGTGCCCGTGTCAGCGATCAGTGTAGTGGATGTCCCTAAAAAAAAACTATTCACGCTGATAACAAACAATACATGTCCTGACATACCTACCTGGACCTCATGAGGATGGCTCACTTGATCACAAAAGGCCATAACCCATGCATACTCAGGCCTGTGACCTCAACAGATTTGACTCCCCCACAAATGATGGGCCCAGAATGTGAGTGATGAGGTCATGGGTGAATGAGGCACCATGGGGCAGATTTACAATAACTGGTGCATCCCTGCATATCAGCAGGGATGCGCCAGTTATTGTGCATCACGGCAGACACCCCTTGCGCCACCATGGATGCGCCAGTTTTACAATGCGGCGCACCATGGTGCAAGAAGTGTGGCTCACTGGTTAGAGGAGGCAGACCTGGAAGCAGAGGTCAGCCCGGGACCAGGGTTCAATTCCCGGCTCGGTGGGGTCTTGAGTCCTAAAATGTCCATGGACTCGACAATTCTCGCTCCGGTGCCTACTCGATTCACGGGTTCACACTCTGCGACTCTGGGCAATAGCTTGCTTAATCTCCACAACGGCCCCTCGCGGCGGGATGCCTGGCTTTCATCTTGCGGATACCCTGCCGGGGTTATCTCACAGGGGAATACCAGGACGGGTTCCCTAAGCAAGCACTTAGAAAACCGCTTGGTGATTTGCGCTATATAAATTCCTGTACATTTACATTTACAAGAATAGACAGATGCGTGATGCATCTGCTGCCATAAAGGTGACGCACTGCTGGAGTCGCTCCGCAAGCACGACGCAGCTCCAGCAAGGCTCGGGGTGACCCTATGCATAACATGCTGCATCAATCCTTACGCCTGCTTCAAGCAGGCGCAGGGTTTTATGCAGCATGGCCCTCAGCCTGACAGATGCGTCACATAGAAAATACCCCCCAACATGGTGCTGGCTTTGTGCTGCCGCTGCATCACAAAAGTGATGCAACTGTGACACTAATGTGGCATACAGGGCTTGTAAATCTGCCCCCATGTGTCTGTGATCTATCCACACTGCTCCACCCCAATGTTAAGTAACACATCACACAACTCTGATAATGAGCACTCAATATGGACTACATGTACCATAATGCAAAGTAGGAAAACATTAAACTGGGGTTTGATGTTGTGTCAGCCCCCCCTGTCCATGCAGAAATGTTATTAAATGGTCTGTTTCCCCTTTTGTTACATATACAGGATTCACACCTGCATTGTCATTTAAGTTTTTACTACAACAGAACAGCAAGATGGCAGTGGGTTTGATTACTGATTGTGGATGGATCAGGATGAATACAAAATAGTTCCAACTACTTCCTGTGATGTATTTCCTGCCTCCCACTTCCTGTATAACATTACCTGTATGAAATGATGTGTTCTAGTTTATTTTTGGATATTACGGCCCGAAAACGTAGTTTCCGGTTTTGCGGCGTAATGCGTGTGTGCGTAAACAACGCTCTGGATCCGGAAACTTCGTTTTCGGGCCGTAATATCTGAAAATAAACTGGAACACATCATTTCATACAGGCAATGTTATGCAGGAAGTGGGAGACAGGAAATACATCACAAGAAGTAGTTGACAGCCATTTTGTGTTCATTCTGAGTAATCCTCTATCATTGATCAGATCCTCAGACATCCTGCTGCTCTCATCACATTTATTTCCCCCAAAATGGCTGAGGACTATGAAGAGAGAGCACCCCCTTTCACAGAAAGGGAATTGGACATCTTGGTTGGGCGTGCTGGCCAAAATTCCTCAGCTATATGGGGGCCCTGAGAACCAGCTGAGCACTGCAGCCCTGGCCAGGCTATGGGCCAACATCGGCGAGTGCTGCTGTGCAGTGGGAGTGTACACCAGGAGTGCTAGGGCATGCCACAAGTGCTTGGAGGACCTAATGTGCTGGTCCCGCCACAAGGCTACGGAGCTGGTGGGCCTGTCTTCCCAGCTCCATGTATATCGTCCTGACCTCTCCCCACTGTACAGGAGGGTCCTGCAAGCAGCTTGGCCGAACCTCCATGCTCAGCTGGAGGAGCATGAGCAGCAGGGACCTAGTAAGTGCATCATATGCAATATGTGTCTGGTAGTATGATGTGCGTGAAACAGTGCTGTACCATTGTGTCCCCCATGCCTCCATTCACCAATTCCGTGTCCATGCAGCAGTCACCAAGATTAAGAAGGCACATTGTGCATATTGACTGTACAGGGCAGAGTGCATTTTGGGAGTTGTAGTATCTTCATGACAACTGGGTAAATGAGCCACACCTGTGCATTCATATTGCAATCTGCTCTGCCAACACCACTACCATTGAACCAAGGAAATCATAACTGATGTGTGCATTGGATGAGCAATGGTACAGACACTGTCCAGTGTATGCATGGCAGGCCAAAGGGTATTGGATGCTGTGAATCGCATTGCATTTGTAAAGATTGGGTTCCAATTGAGACAGATCCTCATGTGCCATGGAGTCACGACGGACTTTGAGATCCTTGCATCACTCTTAAGTGTTCCTAAATTTGGAAAGTGTGTCCACTGACAGACGTCTCACCCTCAGTGGCCTGTATGACATATCACATCTACAGGTAGCTGTCACAACCCCCCACCACTGTTCACCGGTGGACTGCACTACCTTTTAAGTCAACAAGAACAATATGTGGCACTGGATTGTCCAATGATGTGTGGGGATGGCAAAAGGCTAGACTCACAATGTAGCTAGAGAAGTAGCCCAGACCCTATGTGGATGTGTGAGCCACATTACGCATTCATCTTGTCCCATACAATGCTACAAAGCAGATTACACTTGTCCAGACGTTAAATAGCTGCAACTCCATATCAATGACCAAATTCAATTACATCTGGACTCTTCATGTTCTCCTTTGGTGGACTGGTTTTGGAACTGACACATGTAGCAGTGACAGGACACACAGATCACAAGAATGCCAAAGTTGAGGGTTGGCCAATACAGTTGCGTAAGCCACAAAAATACACATGAGATGTCCATGTCAGGCTCAATTCAGTAAATGACAGTGAACATACATGTGATGTAAGTTCATAAATACTGAGGGGCAGATTTACAAGCCCCTTGCGTCTCTTTTACACCGCCTTTGCGTCACTTTTGTGATGCAGCGGCGGTGCAAAGCCAGTGCCATGCTGCGGGGTAATTACAACGTGACGCATCTGGGAGATGCTTCACTTTGTAAAGCCCTGCACCATATGTAGGCGTTCTGGCACATGGGGTGGCCTTCTGGCACAGGAACGCCTCCTAAAAGTGGCTGAGTGAAATCTACAAGATTTCATTCAGTCACTTTTAGGGCTATGCTGCATCAAAACCCTGCGCCTGCTTGAAGCAGGTGTAAGGATTGACGCAGCATGTCAGAGATAGGGCACCCCCGAGCCTTGCTAGAGCTGTGTTGCACTTGCGACGCAACTCCATCAATGTGCCGCATTTCCGCCGGGGAAGCGTCACGCATCTGCCCATCCGAGCGCCACGGTGCGCCACATTGTAAATGCGGGGCAACAGTGGTGGCGCACAGGTAGGCAGATGCGTCGCAACTCTTCTGGCACATCCTGCTGATTAGAAGATATGAGCCTGAAGTCGTAAATCTGCCCCTGACAACTGTGGAGTGTGATCAGAGGAAAACAAATTCTGACCTTGCCTCATCTATGTGTGTGTCTTGTCCTGCATGAAACAACCACCACATCAGGATTTTGCTTACTCTTCAGCAGGCGTGGCTGGTGATATGGAAGACCTGTAGGAACAAGTCCAGAGAAGGAGGTCATCAGTTCGGCGGCAGCTACACGCTCTTTCCACCAGCAAGGAAGAAAAGGAGGAGGAGGGAGCCTCAACATCAGAAGTCAAGTGGGTTGTGCCCACCCGAAATGAGGAAGAACAGCACTCTGATGCTACGTCCCGGTTGGAGGCTGTGGACATTGAAGGTGGGGGGAAGGATCCGACACCTCGGACCATGATGTGGTAGAGAGCCACTCTCCCCCACACTCTTCCCCAGTGGCTCTTCAAGAGGTGTCCCCAGGGCAGGCCAACATTCAATCTGGGCCTGTCATCAGCCCCATCCTCCCTCCAGAGTCCCCCATGCCATCAGTGGCTCCAGCTGCATCCCCTGCAACCTGCCCCCCTCCTCATAGCCGCCAAGCCGAACATGACATCTTCTCGGGAGCTGAGGTACCACATCCCTCCTGTCCCCCTCAGGCCCCTCCCAGTGTTGGTCCACCTGAGGCTGTGGTATCAAAAAGGAGGAGTAATGGGCTATTACTACTCGGTACGAGTAGAAGGTCCAGTCACAGCGTGCCCAAAAGGATACGTCTTTACAAAAGATTGCCGTGCTGTTCCTAGAGAAAGAAAGGGGAGGGATTGGTACAGTCTGTGATGCAAATGATTATGGCAGGGTGACTGCAAGGTAACACTGGGAATCCATTTTGTTGGATTTAATGCCCTCACACACCCTTTTAGGTGTCATGCTTCATCATTTTGGCCTGCTCCTCGTTGGGTCGGCGGTGCAATACCCAACGGGCAACACCTCATAGAGGGGCTCTTTGGCGGAGATCTTTTTCCAACAGCCGTGTAGATGAAGTGCGGGTATGGGGCCAGAATAAAGGGTAGACGTGGAGTAGTGAGTTAAAATAAAGCTAGAGGTACCGGGAATTATTTATTCAGAAGGTCCACTGCTTTGATTAAAAACGGTTTTCTAGAGGAGAAGGCTGGAGAATTATGTTTCCAGAAATCCTCCAGAATTTATTATAGTCCGGTCAACATGTTTCTCGCTAACGTGGATTTAACGTGCGATTCTTCAGGACCCAGATGACTATTTAGCAAGTGTCTAAAGGTGAATAAACTGTCTACTCTAATACCCTAAAGTGTAATGTATGTATGCTAATGTAGATACAACAACACTAATGGGTGAAAGGAGAACAATACTATATTACCCTTCTTCTATTATGACTGCCAATACCTAAAGTTATTAACAGTCAGATAACGACAGTATCCAGCGGGTAAAGCTTCAGGTAGATCCTCCACCGCAAGGTTGGTAATCCCTGAGCTGCACTTCACGCACCTACCCCTCACCGCTGGATCCGGGTGGGTGGCTGTGCCTGGAGACTTGAGTTAGATGGTTGAGGGTCAAACAGACATGTCCGCTCGCATCTTGCTACAAGTGTGTCTAGAGATACACACGATGCGAGCGGACATTGTCCAATCTCTGGACAACCTCGCCACCAACGTCCATTCTCTGACCACAGCCATGTCGTCTGTTGCCAAATCCCTTCCCATGCCACGTCAATGTTTCCCCCTGTCCGATGCCCCACACTGTTTCCCCCGTACTCCTCGTGTGTCACAATCCCATGTGGTGCCTGTTCCTGCACCAGCCAGCCGGGGGCCTGCATCGGACACTGAGTATCTGGACATTGTGATCCTGTAGGTTGACCAGAAGGACACTTGACTTTTTGACTGAGACGTTGTTGTGGACAAAAATTTCATTTTCCCCTTGTAAATAGACTGGTTTCTCTGACGCTCCCTGACGTATTATATTTTTTTTGCCCCACCCCATACCAAGTTTCCTTCTCCTTCTGCATTAAGATCATCATTTGTTTTCCTTTCTCCCTTCCAAACGGACGATTATTTTCAGTACCTACATAAATATCTTTGAGGAATTCTACTTAGTTTAACTTGTTTGACTTCATTTTGAATGCCTGTGTCCAAATATGGACACACATTTTGTGAGTAATATGCTATGCACATAATAGCGTGTTGCAATGATGCGTTACACTTGTAACTGTGTCTCACACACACGCACACATGCCTACATCGTTAGACAGGACATGATACACAACAGAATCTTACTTTTGTATATCTTTATTTTCACTATACACATAAGGACCCCAAGACAAATTGACCACGTGAATGTCACTGGTGAGCGTGCTTGCGACTCCGCAATTTTGGGGGTGATGATTGCTGTGAGGGGTCAGGTTGAGCTTGTCGCCTACGTAAATGTGGGTGTTGTACAGGGTGATCTACAAGTGCAGGTGCAGATGGTTCCTACACATTTGGTGTCTGTGCCTGGACAAGGGCTGGTTGTGCAGGTGGTGGGAGTGACTGTACAGAGGTTGGGAGTGGTTGTGCAGGTGGTGGAAGTGACTTTACAGAGGTTGGTGGTGGTTGTGCAGGAGGTGAAAGTGACTGTACAGAGGTTGGTGGTGGATTTGCAGGTGGTGGTGGTGCCTGTTCAGGGTGCAGGTGTGTTTGTGTACCTTTGCTGTGGTGCTGTGCAGTTGGAGGTACAGGTGTGTGGATGTGCTGTCCTGCAGGCAGATATGATGGCTCCCCTCCCTGCATTGGCCGTGAAGGGAGACTTTGGATTACTGTCTGAACTGGGGTGGCGGAGTGAATGGTGATGGATTAAACCCAGATCAGTTGACTGGGGGTGAGTGTTTGTATTGTCAACGCTCCGTCCATCACCACCTTTGGTTAGACTTTGGATCACTCTCACCATGCCCTCCATCAACTTCATGGCCAAGGCATGGTGTCTTGCACTCTCTTCCCTTTGGATGGATATCAGGTCTGTCATATTCCTGGACATGCCCTGCCAAGTTCTATCCATCCTATCCAAAGTTTGGCTCACCCTGTCCACCGCCTGAGAGAATTGGACCATGTCCTGCAGGGACCCAGACATGTCTGACAGGGTAGCCCCTATGGCAAGAATGTCCTGCCTCACATCTGCCTGCTGTTGGAATAAGTCCTGCTCCTACTGGCCACCATCACCAGGTGCAGGCCCCCTCTGCAGGTGTCTTCCATGGATGTGATGAGCAGGTCCAACAACAGGGGGGTGGCAGGTGGAAGCATGTGGGCAGGAGAATGGTGCACATGGGATACCTACCCCACAACAGGGCTGGTACTTCCCACAGATGGTGGAGAGAATGTCAGGGATCCACTGTGTAGGGAAGAGCAGGTAGGGGAACCACCATGTCGCTCCTGGACGTGAGGGCTGTGAGGGAGTGATGTCTGTGTTGGGATGCATGTGAGCTGTGGCTGGTTTGTTCTGTGCTGGGGTTTGGGAGGATGCCGACGAACGTTGCTTGGCAGAGGATGTGACGCTGTGTCATCAGAATCGTCATCCACCAAGTGGATGGATATGTAGTCATCATCATCCACAACGTCAACACCCTCATGATCTACCTCCTCCTCTTGAGCATGACTTGCTGCCGACATGACTGCCTGGAGGATCAGGGGATTCTCCCCTCTGATTCCCCGTCAGTCAGCACTGGTGGTAGGTCTGTCATCCTCTCCCTCAGCATCTTCTGGAACACAAAGGTTGCAACCGTATCAGTGAATAACCTGGTATTACATGAGGTGCAACACCAGGGTTGTATTAACAGTACTTTGCATCAGCTGATGAGGATCATGTGACCGGGTTAGGGTACCACCTCAAATGACCGCTCACACCAAAGCACTGAGGTGTTACACGGAGATGGACATAATACTAGCAAACTCACCAGCTCCAGCCACAACTTTCTGTCCCTTCGCGTTCCCCCCTGGTGTATCCTGCTGAACCTGTCTCCTCATAGATGTTGTAGACATAGCTGTAGAGGGTAGAGACAACATTCTCAATGATCTGCATCACCAATTGACAGACTGGCACATGTGACACTCCTGATTTGTATTTCGCATTCTAAACAACAACTGTTGATTCCATGCTGGAGGGGATCTTGGTCTCTATCATGGCTTAGTAATCTAAGCTAATGACACACCTCATGCCAGAATTACCTGAAGGACAGGTCCGCAAGGGTTTCACTGCTGCAGCCCCCGGGATGGTGTCCGCTGCAGTGGTATCATCCTGTTGGCAGCTATGATGAATTTTAGTACAACAGATTGTAGCTATGAGCCAACTTGTCATTCTCAATAACCATTTGCAGATAATCCAGGATAATGTGCAGCATGGTTACCTCATGGACTTTATATGTGGGCACCTGCTCACATTTGCCAGCTGTTACGCCCATGCAGCACTGACATCAATAAGATGACACATCAACTGACAAACTTGTATGACAAGGTTACTGATTTTTCATGGAAGGGGATAAATGACCCGGACTCATCCGCATTACACTGATTTCACCTTTACAATTCTGACCAACATTTTTCATGAGTGTGATGTTGTCTGTTGATGAGTCAGAAAGAAGTTCATGTGTGAGATGTGCAGTAGTCAGGGAAATGATGTTGCTCATTTGGGCTTCCCTATCCATGAGGTCACACAGCTAATTTTCGAATGAGAGAACACAGATTTCTGTTGGCCATTCTTTGAGTGTCCGTTGTTCCCATACTCTATTTCCAACATCATGGTACTACTTACCTGACAACGGATGGTGTCTTGTGCAGCAGACATCCAAACCTCATATGTCAAACACTCACCTATACATGTGAATACGGTAGAAGAGGAGGCAAGCAGAAAACAATATTTGTTTATGATAACACATTGCAGATGAGGTGAGAAGCTTAGAGGCTTCCCGCCTGCACTGGATAATCGTGTTGCCCTTCAGTCATTTTGCAGGTGTAACTGCATGAAGATTCACCTTAGCAGCCCCTACACCCATCTCAATGGTACACAACTGGCATCAGTGTGTGCCTCCGCCTTACCAATTTCATTTTGATTTAACCATGTATATTTTGCTAGGAATTTATCCTATCATTGAATTTCAAGCCTGTTGTGTTTTGGTCAGTTCCTATGACACATTGTTCTATTGTATGTCCATTCTGCACTCACTTGGCATACATTTTGTGTCAGCCTCTCATTTGCCACCAGGGTCTGATCTCCCTTGTGATCAATTGCCATATGTGAGCTTTTTGTGATGCAGCACAGCAGTGTTGTACAACACATACAATATATGGTGGAGGTGAAAGGCCCAATTAATGAGCATTCTGCCAGATTTATTCTAGGGTTGACTTACCTTGGCCCAGCCCGGGAGCAGTGTGTGGTCCCTGAACAGATGTCACGCCCAACCTTGTAGCAGAAGTCAGTGTGTGTCTTTGATTCTGGGAGGACCGCATTGTACCTACAATGATAAGTGTGATTTGCAACTTTACATTCCTGCTGCCACATGTGATGCACACAATTTCTGGCACAAAGGACGAGCACAAGCAGTTTTGGGCACCAACGTTGCAGAAGTGTGTCATACATACTGTCATGAGTGATCCCACATATAACATAGAATGGGCCCACTACCCTGATGCTACCTATATCACAATTACATGCCTACGAATCCAGAGGTAAGGTCCATTGACAAGTCCAATTGTCATTAAGCAATTTTTGCATCTCTGGTTGACTTTCATAGGTGGGCACTATTTGTCCCTCTGTCGTCTCCTGACAATGTATGCATTTTGGCTATCTCCTGGCCAGTTTGACTTACCAGTTAGTGAGGTTGTAATGCCTTCCTCTGTACGTTGTCAATTCCTCCCACTAGATGCGGTGACCTCTGCTACTGCAGTTGTCTGTGCTCTAGCTGGATGTGTCAATGGGTGAGGAGAGAGAAAAGTAACCAAATGGGAAATGTGCTTGTGGAACATTTCAGGGATTTCCCCATATCTTCTACATGCTAACATTGTTGTGAAGTACTGCCGCAGGTGGGGCAGGTAGGAGCAGTGGTGTGTTGGGGATGTAATGGCGTGTCAGAGTGGGGGGTGGACAACAGAATATGTCTATGACATATTTTGATCTGATGATTCTCTCACCTGCTTTGTGATTTAGGCTGGCACAGGGTGATGTACTTCTTGGAGAATTTGTGGCAGGTTTCCATGCCCCTTGAATAAGATTTACACTGCTGTTGCATCACTTCTGTGACACAGCGGTGGTGTATAACAGATGACACATTTAGAATTATTCGCAACGTGACGCATCTTTGGTGAAGTGTCATGTTGTGAGGCCCTGCACAACATTGAACCTGCGAAAGCTTTGATGTAGGCAGGGGGGCACAGAGTCACTTTTCAGAGGCTGCTGCGACCCAACTTTACACCTGCTTGAATCAGATGTAAGGAGTTGCGCAGCGTGTTAGGTATGGGCAGTCCATGGATATTACTGGAGTTGCATCGCTCTTGCGACACGACTCCAGCACAGCCCCCCCTAAACACCATCAAATTCAACACACATCTGTCTATCCCTGTGCCACAGTGCACCGCCATGTTAATGCGACGCATCCGTGGTTGCGCAAGGATTGAATTGCATGTCACATTTGTACTGGTGCTTCCCTGCTAATATTTGTCAATTTCTACTTAGCAGGGTTGTGTATGTACGCAGCAGTACTGTGCCCATGTTTTCAAAAGGGGGGGAGGGATTAGCCTTTTCTAATGCAAAGGATTCTGGGGCTTGTGGTGCTACATAGAGGGTCCTGTCCTGAGGCTCCAAGATTAATGGCCCACTGAGTCCATATGTTACAGCATATACGCTGCTCACTGTCGATCTATACATCGATTGCTCCGATACTCCTGCCGGTGTGGAACGGCTCCACGCATGCGCATTAGCATATGGCTCCTCGAATTGAAGCTGATAACTTCTGCGCATGCTCGGTTGGAGTAGTGCCGGACGCGCTAGATTTGGCTTCCTTCCTGACTAACGCGGGAGAGTTTTGTCCATCTGCACTAGCAACACCTGGAATTTGGCCCTCAATTTACCTGTCATTGGCTGATACAACAGGTAGCCTCAATATTTAAGATCCAACAGGCACCTCCTTCGGTCCCTTCACTTCCGCTCGAATCCGAGCTGAGGCACCGACGGTTAGGTGAGTTTTGAAAGAGCTGACCAAACAGTCAAGCGGTTAGAGGTTTAGGTTTAGTTTTTCACCTGATATGGGCAGTAGTTATCTTGGGAGTGGATGAGCATACCAATGATTGTTTTGATGGCTAGTATATCCTTATATTAGATTTGGATACGGGGGTTGCACTTTAGGTTTGGACACTCCTTTAATTGGTAGCATTCCCTCGCAGCAACTTCATAGTGCTACCCATAACACCACTTACAATGTGTTATATGGTCACCATTGGTATAATGATCAGCCTATTTTGTTGAGGGTCACTTTCCTATGCACCAATGAACGATTGGGCACATTGACAGAGTTTGGCAGGGTTTGGACAGTTAGGAGTCTTTTATACGCTGTTTGGGTTTGTGTAGAGAGCTAGTGGGTTGGACACTTTTGAACTATTGCTGATTGTGTCCTTCCCTCATTTTCTTTTTCTACACATTAGAGCGGGGCCTCAATTTCCCGAGCGGTTGCCGGTTAGGTGAGGTTCATTATCCACACAAAGCTGGGTAAGTATCACTGAGAGGAAATGCCTCCCTGTGATATAGCTAATATGCTTACTTAGATATAGCTAATATGCTTATTTAAAAATGCAGGACACAAATTGTTCGTGCAGTGGTGTTGTTGTCTTTACTGTGTGTGTGGAGTTATGTGGCCAACTGTGTGGTAATAGGGATTTGTTATCTTTTGCTTATCCGACAGGTTGAACATTTCTTTCCTGTCTGCAGAGGACACAGAGTTTCCAAGTCTGGGTGATACGTCTCCATTTATATAGTATTTTGATGCAACTTATGCTTCCTTATACTTGTACACCCTGTAGTCAATCTGGCAGTAGCGCACTTTATATAAGGTCCTGATGAAAGCTGGAGCACTACTCCTAACAGCTGAAACTAGTCGACCATTCTACACAGCGCCACAATGTAGCTTTACTCTCTCGCTACTAGGCGTGTTTTTAACTATGACACCTACACTTTTTGCAGTTAAGCTATCCCCGCAGTCTAGGTAGTCATTTTTAAGTATCACCTTTTTCACAGCACTGCTTTCCTTTATTACACACTTCATTTTGGGCACTACGTTGGCAGAATACGGTTGATTTCCCTGCCCGCACTGTTACATAGGCGGGTTATGGAATAACTGCCATCCCCAAATGATGATATACCGCCGAGAGGGTGGTCTGATGGGACTTTTTCAGCCCAGTGAAATCTAGCATATCCATCCACATGGCTGTCCGTGTGATTCCTACACACCTTATTGGACAGCACACCATACATTGACCTGGTCTTCTTTTTTCTGTGTTACATGTATGTTTGGGGCATAAGTTGACAGGTCATTAAATTATATCCCCTCTGACCCTTCTCATTGTTGTTTTTGGTATTTAGAGCAACCTCCCGGTTGCGGGTCTTTTTTCTAGATGCAAACGGACTTGCGGTTTGCATCATACAAGCTCACCTAAACTGTATTGTGTGTGACTCCTCCTGCCCCCCCCCTTTTGCCACTAATTCTGTCTCCAACCTGTCCCTTGTCTTACTTGAACCCTCCAGTTCAGGCACTTGGAACATTATCCAGAGCCTTGGTTCCTTAATTTATCAGTGACTGTATGTTAACAGCCTCTCCGGCTAGACCTTGCTTTATAGACACACATTGTGTGCAATGCTATTCCCAGCTGCCTGTAGGGTTGGTGCAGCACACTAACCTTTTACTGCCCACCTTGACACCAGCGAGCTCTTTTCCATTGTTCAATCCGTGGGATATATATTTATACTGTCCTGAGGCTCCAAGATTAATGGCCCACTGAGTCCATATGTTACAGCATATACGCTGCTCACTGTCGATCTATACATCGATTGCTCCGATACTCCTGCCGGTGTGGAACGGCTCCACGCATGCGCATTAGCATATGGCTCCTCGAATTGAAGCTGATAACTTCTGCGCATGCTCGGTTGGAGTAGTGCCGGACGCGCTAGATTTGGCTTCCTTCCTGACTAACGCGGGAGAGTTTTGTCCATCTGCACTAGCAACACCTGGAATTTGGCCCTCAATTTACCTGTCATTGGCTGATACAACAGGTAGCCTCAATATTTAAGATCCAACAGGCACCTCCTTCGGTCCCTTCACTTCCGCTCGAATCCGAGCTGAGGCACCGACGGTTAGGTGAGTTTTGAAAGAGCTGACCAAACAGTCAAGCGGTTAGAGGTTTAGGTTTAGTTTTTCACCTGATATGGGCAGTAGTTATCTTGGGAGTGGATGAGCATACCAATGATTGTTTTGATGGCTAGTATATCCTTATATTAGATTTGGATACGGGGGTTGCACTTTAGGTTTGGACACTCCTTTAATTGGTAGCATTCCCTCGCAGCAACTTCATAGTGCTACCCATAACACCACTTACAATGTGTTATATGGTCACCATTGGTATAATGATCAGCCTATTTTGTTGAGGGTCACTTTCCTATGCACCAATGAACGATTGGGCACATTGACAGAGTTTGGCAGGGTTTGGACAGTTAGGAGTCTTTTATACGCTGTTTGGGTTTGTGTAGAGAGCTAGTGGGTTGGACACTTTTGAACTATTGCTGATTGTGTCCTTCCCTCATTTTCTTTTTCTACACATTAGAGCGGGGCCTCAATTTCCCGAGCGGTTGCCGGTTAGGTGAGGTTCATTATCCACACAAAGCTGGGTAAGTATCACTGAGAGGAAATGCCTCCCTGTGATATAGCTAATATGCTTACTTAGATATAGCTAATATGCTTATTTAAAAATGCAGGACACAAATTGTTCGTGCAGTGGTGTTGTTGTCTTTACTGTGTGTGTGGAGTTATGTGGCCAACTGTGTGGTAATAGGGATTTGTTATCTTTTGCTTATCCGACAGGTTGAACATTTCTTTCCTGTCTGCAGAGGACACAGAGTTTCCAAGTCTGGGTGATACGTCTCCATTTATATAGTATTTTGATGCAACTTATGCTTCCTTATACTTGTACACCCTGTAGTCAATCTGGCAGTAGCGCACTTTATATAAGGTCCTGATGAAAGCTGGAGCACTACTCCTAACAGCTGAAACTAGTCGACCATTCTACACAGCGCCACAATGTAGCTTTACTCTCTCGCTACTAGGCGTGTTTTTAACTATGACACCTACACTTTTTGCAGTTAAGCTATCCCCGCAGTCTAGGTAGTCATTTTTAAGTATCACCTTTTTCACAGCACTGCTTTCCTTTATTACACACTTCATTTTGGGCACTACGTTGGCAGAATACGGTTGATTTCCCTGCCCGCACTGTTACATAGGCGGGTTATGGAATAACTGCCATCCCCAAATGATGATATACCGCCGAGAGGGTGGTCTGATGGGACTTTTTCAGCCCAGTGAAATCTAGCATATCCATCCACATGGCTGTCCGTGTGATTCCTACACACCTTATTGGACAGCACACCATACATTGACCTGGTCTTCTTTTTTCTGTGTTACATGTATGTTTGGGGCATAAGTTGACAGGTCATTAAATTATATCCCCTCTGACCCTTCTCATTGTTGTTTTTGCTACATAGAGGGTGACACATGAGTCTCTGACTGACTATATTTTTATATACACTTTGGACAATTTCCTTACTCACAATGACAGTGTAACACAGACAATCTTTTCATGCACTTTTTCTTTTCATTCCATTTACCTGGTACCACGTAGCGGATGTCACTGACAGGCAGCCCAAGGACCGAGTGGGGGTGTATTGTTGTGAGGATATCCTCCTCCAGTGGGGTGAGACAGATGCGGGGTCCAGGGTATGCAGCAGGGAGGAACCTGCTTAATTCGATCCCGGAGTATTTCTCCTTCACCTTCTGCCTTTAATCCTGCCACTTTTGTTTGATGCCTTGTACTGTGCGCCTCTCCTCCCTCAATGCTGAGACAGCAGTGGCTAACTGCTGCCATAAGGCTGCCTTCTGTGTCCCACTGGTGCAGGAGGATGGGAGTCCATGTAGGCATTTGTGGTGCCTGACTATGAACTCCACAAGCATGGTGGTCTCCTCTGTAGTAAAGTTCCTTTTTCTCCTCATTTCCATTTTCTGTGGCAGTGTGAGCGTTATGAACCTGTTCCTTCAATGTGTGCTGCTTTTATGTGTTTTGTGATGCAGGTCAATTAGTGTTAATTGGCTTCAGCTGGAGCGTGGTGGGGGATGGTAGGCACTGGTAACATTCATCATGGCAAAATGGAGCTTTTGGCTGCGATTGGCTGCAGTGTGTCAGCTGATCCATGGTGGGGGATGGTAGGCACGTGGACAGGTGTTTACGCTTGGCTAACATGACCAACTGCCAAAATTCGTATCTTCCGGCCTGGAATCGGAAATTACGGCCCGTAATTGGAAATTACGACGCAATGCCGGAAATTGTGGGCCGGAATTGTAAATCCCGCCGCAGAGTCGGAAATTATGGCCCGGTGGCGGAAATTACGGCCCGGGTGCAGACGTAAAGTTAGTAGTCGTAAGTCTATTCTGTGAATACCGAAAGTACTAAGTTCATTCTGTGAATACCGAAAGTAGTAAGCTCATTTTGTGAATGCCAAAAGTAGTAAGTGCATTCTGTGAATACCAAATAGTAGTAAGTTTTGGATTTAGTCTTAAGTTCATTCTGTGAATCGGGCCCACTATTCTCACTCCAATTTAAGCTATATTGGGAAATGTGTTGGACATTAAAGTAGCAAGATTATCTATTCTCACTGTAATCTAACATGCGATCAGGGAAGGAGTTGGACATCAAAGGTATAAGATGTACTATTCCTTCTGTAATCTGACTGACATTAGGGAAAGTGTTGGACATTAAAGAAGCAATTATATCTATTACAACTCCAATCTAACCTACATTGGATAAGGTACTGGACAGTAAAGGATTTAAATGTACTCTTCCTACCTCAATCAAATTTGCATTGGGGAAGGCGTTCAACATCAAAGATGTTAGATTTACTATTTCCACTCCAATATAACCTATATTTGGTTATGTATTTGACATTGAGGAGGCTACATTCATCATTCCTACTCCAATCTATGCAACTTTGATTAAGGTGTTAGGCAGTAAAGGAGTTGCATTTACCATTCCCACTTCAATTTACACTACATTGGGGAAGGTGTTCAACATTAGAGGAACAATAAATACTATTCCCACTAAAATGTAATTGTTAGAAATCAAAGGGACTATACTTACTATCGCCATCAATATGTAAGAAACATTATGCAAGGTGTTAGACATTAACATTAAATGTTTCCTTATAGACAATCCAATATTTGCTAAGGGCCATATGTATGAAAGTACCGATTTGCTAATCTTTTTTTGCGATTTTTACCGAATCGCACATTCAGATTCGCAAATCGGTATGTATGAAAGAAATCGCAAATATTTAGCGATTCCTTAGAAATCGCTATTTATTTGCGATTTACCCTAGTGCGATTCCTTAACATTAAGGAATCGCCAAATTTGCGAAATCGCACCGAAAAATCGAAATTTTTGAGAAAAATCGCAATTTTGCAAATTTCGCAATGAAGCCAGTCAGGGAATCTGGTGCAGCATGATGACATCACAACCAGGAAGTGATTGGCTACCCATGCTGCACCTGAGTTCCTGATTCAGAGGCAGAGTGAAGGTGTGTTTGGGAGAGTGTACTGTGTTCCTGGAGAAACATGCCAGAACTGGAGGCTTTGATACATGGAATGGTTTCAAACCATGATTTATTATTTGGCAAAAAATCCAGGGAGGTGCCAGAGAGCCGCAAAAGGAGAATTTGGGAAGAAATCCAGCATAAGGTGAATGCTGTGGGTGTGACACCCCAGAGTGTGGAGGACCTCAGAAAGCGCTGGTATGACCTGTGCCTGCGCTCCAAAGAAAAACTAGCTGCCAGGCTGGAGCAGTCCAGGATAACAGGTGGTGGGACCTCATCTGTTTCTGACTCACACCCCTTGAGGAACTGGTGGAGGGGACCCTGCAACCAGAGAGTGTGGGAGAAGTGGCTGATCTTGACAGCTCTGACCAGAAAGCATCTGGAAAAGGTAAGAAGCACGCCCTCACACCCCTTACACCCCCCAACACCCCCCAGTAGAGGCCAAGGGTGAGGAAACAAGATAGGTAGTCCAGAGCAGGCACACAGGCAGACATAGCAATGCATCATGGGAGATGTAGTCACATGTAAATCAAAGTGCAAAAATTGGTGCTAAAATAGTCCAACATATATTCTGCAGGTCATGACACGGAAACAATACACCAATGTAAATGAAATAGGTGTGAAAAATGTATTTATACAGTGCAAGTTAGTACAGTCAATTAATGTGTGCTTTTCTGTCCACAGCACCATCATCAACACAGCCCTCAGGCAGTGGGACAGTCGGTGAGAGTCTTGACTCAGGAGATGCCGGCCAAGATGTGAACACTGATGGGGAGGACAGACCTGTGACCACTCACAGGCAAAAGAGGAGACACATTGTAAGACCACTTGCGCCAATACAGGATGATGCAGATGCAAGTGTTGAAAATTTTACCAATGATGACACACAGCCACAGCAAGAGGGACCTGCAACAGACCAGCATGTCCCACAAAGTGCAGCCAGGCGCAGACAGCGCACGACCAATAATGTTGAAGGGCGAGGCGAGGATTCTGTTTTTGCCGGCCTGGAACTCAATATGTTGCAGGTACAGCGCCTGCAAGCCAAAAACATTAAACTATAACAAAGGCAGGTAAGGGAAGGCTTCAGGGAACTTAGGAATGACCTGAGGGATGGCCTACAAGCGGTATGTGAGTAATTGCGCACAGAGGGTGCTGCTAGGCGCAGAGCTTTACAACACCTAGATAGGTATACCCTGGCCATCAGCCGCTTGGCGGCTACAACAAGCATCCAGGCCAGGTGCAGCATTGAGATGCAGCGGCAATTCACACATGCTGCACAGGACATTGCAAATGCACTTTTGCAAGTAACACCTGCTGTGGATGAGTTGCGCCAAGTACGCACAACAGGGCCTGGAGTACTAACTCCAAGTGAAGAGGATATGGAGTCAGGTCGGAGCAGACCAACCCCACCATCCACCTTAGAGAGGTGCCGTAGTGGCAGGACCAATAGGCCTACTCCTTCAAATTAGCATCAGGCTGTGCATCATCTCAATCTAAAGTCACTCCTTTCTTCTTCTGAGCACTGTGACTGAAACATGTGCCACACATATGTAGTATGACTACTGTGCCTGAACGTTTTATGTTAATATATATATCCTGCAAGTAAGGATTAAAAAACCACATTCACACGTACATGATTTGGCATTGTGTCTTTTTCTCTTACCTAGAAATAGTTGCGCGTAATCTCATCACGCCTCTGGCGGCCAGCCGCTGCAACAGCTCTACCAGCTACCATGC
The DNA here is from genome assembly GCF_964261635.1 of Lissotriton helveticus. Lineage (NCBI taxonomy): Eukaryota > Metazoa > Chordata > Amphibia > Caudata > Salamandridae > Lissotriton > Lissotriton helveticus. Next base: position 1,276,752,364 of record NC_136069.1, read on the forward strand.
GTCCTGGTCCAGGCCCCTCAACGTCAGAGTATCCTGAGTCAGTCAGCTCCACTGGTGTCCCTTTTCTTGTGGCAATATTATGCAGCATGGCACAAGCCACCACTATTTTGCAACACGTATTGGGGCTGTATTGGAGTGCACCTCCACTTTTATGGAGGCACCGAAATCTGCTTTTCAGGATCCCAAATGTCCGTTCGATGGTGCCTCTGGTTGCAATGTGTGCCCTGTTGTACCTGCGTTCACTAGCATTGGTGGGATTGAGGTAGGGAGTCAAGATGAAATCCCGTACTGCATACGCACTGTCACCTGTGGGTTTGAAATAAAAGGTTAGTCTGTGAAATGCACATGGTAGTTGTTACAAATTAGCCCTATGTCTGAAGATATTTTCCGAGTAGGTATCCCTCGCCAAACTCCCCTCTTGAGAGTCTACGGTATATCCCACTGTGACGGAAGATGAATGTGTCATGTGTGCTGCCAGGGTACTTTGCTACAATGTCAGTAATGATGTGTTTGGCATCACACACCACCTGAATGTTCAGTGAGTGGTAGCATTTGCGGTTCCTAAAGATGTATTCATTGCTTGAGGGGGGGATATCGCAACATGTGTACCATCTATGCATCCTATCACATGTGGGAAATGTGAGATTTGATAAAAGTCCTGCTTTGTCTGTGCTATTGCCTGCGGTGTGCTGGGGAAGTAAATGTGATGTGACATCCTCTGAACCATGGCATCTAGGAAGGCATGGAAGAATCGCGAAAGGGTACTTTGTTACACCCCTCCTGCTGAAGCAATTACCTCTGAAAACTTCCAGAGGCCAACAGGTGTAATGAACACAGGACCTGTATTTCAGTGGAGATGGCATTTGTCCTGCGTGTGGGGTGTTCAAGGTAGGGTCTGAGTTCTGCAATTAAATCATTAATGCTATCTTCCTCGAGCCTGTAATGAGTGTAGAGCTCCTCCTCAAGGCGCTGGGAGATGCTGATGCGCAAACAGAATATCCTCTCCTGGCGTAGCCTCCTCTGTGCAGCAGCTCTTAGACGCATCCTCCTAGCTATGAGGTAAAGCCCCGCCATTGTGGTAAACAGTTTGTGGAGTTCAGTTGCTGCTTAAATAGTGTGCAACTGGTTACCACCTGCTCCTACTTGGTGGTAATTGCGATTCTGTAAATTGCGATTTTTTGAAATTCGCTAATTGCGATTTTTTCATACATATCATTGCGATTCCTTATCTTGCGAATTTGGCCAATCTGCGATTAATCTGCGATTTTCCGTTTGCGATTTTCGCAAAGTGAAAACTCGCAAATGTAGGAACTCGCAGATTATTCGCAGATTGGCCACATTCGCAAGATAAGGAATCGCATTTATAGCGATTCCTTAAATCCAATTCATTTTGTATTCATACATACCATTGAGCATATTCGCAATCGCAAAGGCCGAAATTCTGCGAATTTATGCCTTTGCGAATGCGAATTTGCTTGATACATATGGCCCTAAATGTAGTCAAAATGATACTTCAATATTTAAATACTATATGTTAGAAATGGGATCTCTGGTTGGCTAAGGCTTGCGCCAAAAGCAGGCAGAGACCAACACTCTAGTCAGGGCAAGGAAGTCACACGCCAAAGATAACCCGTGCTCACCCCCTTGGTAGCTTGGCACAAGCAGTCAGGATTATCCCGAAGGCCATGTGTAAAGCATATGCACACGCACACAGCAACAACCTCCCAGGCACACTACAAAAGGAACTCCACACAAGGTTTTATCAAAAATATTAGACTTTGTATTCTCATAACACATTAGAATAGTAAACACATATTATACATGGTGCCACCTGGCACTAGGTCATATCTACAAGGGATTATTTACACCTGACAGGGCCCACTGGACCACTGTCATAACCATCACAAAGCAAACTTAGTAAAAGTAAAACAGATCATGAATGTACAACCAGTAACCACTGGTAATCACTGTACTTAGCATCAGCCTGTAACATAAACTACCTTATGCACAGTATCACATCAGGAGCAAATTACATTCTGCGCCAACCTCACCAGCATAAACACAATATGCAAACTTCTCATAAGTCTAAATGCATTAAACCCTAAACCCCTGAGTGTAACTCACATTGGAAATAATCTCAGTGGAACATAATCTCACTAGCATTAACCGTAATATGCAAAACAACCTCATAATCATAAAAAACACATGTAGAGGTATAAAACAGGGTGCGTAAATCATACTACATATATTACATTTCCTAGCACCCTATAATCACATTAGGGCCTGGCGCCCTACAAACCTCCCAGTCCCCCTGGCCAACTGGCCATCTCAAAAGTGGCTCAAATGCCCTATGTTCCAAGAGTCAGGGCGCACTGCCAAGGCAGCGAAAGTCAAGGGTGCGCACTCTGCGCAGACCTAAACGTTGCAGCTGGCACTAAGTGCTGCACAGCTGTGAATGTCAGGGGCAAAGAAGGGTATCTCACTCCTAACTCAACATGCACCTTAAGAAATAATAGGCTAAAAGGTGCAGCTGCCCACTACTTGCTGGGTAGCTAGGAATATTAGAATGGTGCCATCTGGAACCATTTGCCAAGGTTGCAGCTACCAGCGCTGGTGCGGCGCAGCTGTGAGTCATGAAAAGGGCCCTGGCCTTACAATGCTCTCTGGTCCCAACGGAACCTTTCAAATAACTTGCCCCAGGTTGGAGCACACTGGCGCTTTTAATAAAAATGCCCCCAATGGAGCCACGCATAGACTCTGAAAATAAGCACGCCCCCACACATGGCAGCATGGGCAAAACCGGCCATTGGGACCCCCACTGGTGCCCTTAAACACTAATGGCCCACGTTGGAGCGGCCTGTGATGGCGGGTCCGCTCAGGAAAGGGGGCACTGCACACTATGCCCTGAACGGCACCTGCCAGGTGCCGAAAATGACCCCAAGCCCCCCGGGGACTTTGAAAACAAATGGTGGCCGCCCGCCCGACATCACCCCTCACTCACCGGCCTCTTCCTCGCGGAGGGACTCCTCATTGGCCAGGTGGACCGGCAGCACTCCTCTCATGGCCCGGGGCTTACCTCCACTCCTGGGAGTGCCGCACTGCCATCTTCATCCGGGCCCCTTCCTGGGACCCGGGACTTTCCTGCACTTCAGCATGTCCCAGCAATGTCCAGCACGGGGTGGGCTCCCGCCTGGAGTCTATGGTTTCATCACCCGGGCCCCCTCCAGAGACCCGGGATTCGGCAATTCCGTGGGCGCTGGGCTTCTCCCTTGAAAGCGGAAGTCCCGCCCGACATCAGGCAACACCTTGCCTGACTTCCAGGTTTCTGCGTTCTCGGCGGCTTGGGGCCGGCAGCGGTGATTTCCATTTGGCGGCAATGAGGGGTAGGCTACCTTGTAGTTTAAAATATAAAGCAGGGTGGGCTCCTGCTATTAAGATAAAAACGTAAGCGGGGTGGGCACCCGCGAGTAAAATATAAAAATAGGTGGGGTGGGCACCCGCTCGATCACGGAGCAATGGGCAGGTTGACGCTGCGAGGCTGTAGAGCTCCCCTCTCCTAGGGGAATTGAAAGAAAGCGCACATGAGGCGCTATATGCAGCAGGTCTTGTTTTCCTGGGAGAACAGGTCCTGGAAAAATAGAGGCCAGCACACAGGCCCCTCCAGCAAGGAGGCAGCCCCCATGGTGGTTCCAGCAGCAGCAAGCCCCCTCCGTCAGGAACAAGAAGTGAGCCTTTTTCTGGGGTCACAGCCCCTATATTTATATTAGGAAATCCCTTTGTATAAAGGTGCAGGGCATGGGGGAACCAGATGCAACTGGTTCAGGGGAGCTTTGGAGAACTTTGTTTTGCTCAGCTCCTCTCTCCTTTGTCACGTAGGGGCTCAGGGATTAGATGCACCACAGGGGGCGGAGCCATCATTGTGGAGGGAAGGCACAGTCCTATTCAGGTCCCAGGTGCAACTCCTCACTCCCATCTAAATGCAGATCTCACTATTCACCACTGGGCAGACTCCCCCTGTCTCCTGGAGCCACCTACACCTCTCAGCTCCTGTCAATCACAAGCCAGACATGCAACTCACATCTGGCAGGCAGACACACAGTACACAGAAATGCCAACTTATAAAAGTGGCATTCTCTACCAGTCACCATAAATCTGTGCACACAATTGCACAGCATTGATCCTCATGAGTTCACAGATACTAAACGTCCCCATGCACTCCACTCATACCATGAATTACCATGGACACACATATCCCCCATGCATTCCTATGGGGAGGCAGGCCAATCTTACCACATGCACTCAGAGCGCGCACGCAGTTTACACTGGGCCACAGTGCTAAAGTGCGCAGAGGCCAAACAATCACTACCACTATGTCAGAGCTTAAGGCAAAAAGTTCAGGGGTGAACCTGCCAAACGGGCCAAGTCCAACACTAAGCTCAATTTCATTATAATATTTTATAATATTAAATTTATATTTTGAATTAATAGTTGTAACTATCATATACATCTAAACTATAATGAATAATACAATTTAAGAATGAAGGTTTGTAATATAAAAAGGATTACTAATGAGTTTTTAAAAAATATATTAACAATTAATAAATTTAAAATGTGCAGGTCTACGGCCTTTGTCAAGATCTAAAAATGTGGGGAGGCCTTATATTTTAGGGCTGTACGTTTTTTGAGTACGTGGGTGGGCTCACTCATAAAAAAACATTTGCTCAAGACGGAATATGGTTATACTCGTCTTTGGCATATAGCTGGGGGGAAATAAAAAATGTTAGTGGTAGCACTTAGAGTTATGTATGACTGATTCCCAGCTCATCCAGTAAGACATTAATCAGTGCCATTGGCATTAAAGTCACTGGTCATGGAATTGTGATATATTTTGATACATTTAAAAGTGTAAACAATGAATGAAGAATACATTTAAGGGCACAGCATGGCCCTCTCTCACAACAGACATGCATTACTCCAAAAGGTGTAGCATAGCACTGTCTCTCATAACCACCCATTGGATTTGGACTATGTGTGTGGTAATAGTTCTAAGATTCAGGACTGAGGGATAATGCACAGTCAATTAGCCAAACCTCAATAACAGCACTCACAGCACCACTAGCGATCACTACTAGCGCTCATTTTCCCTCTAGCTTTCTGGACGTCACTTAAACCTCAAACACGGATCAAGCATACCAGAAAACCTTGGTCACAGGTGCAATGAGCAAAAAAACATAAACTCAGACAAGAACATCATGGCATTAAATCAAAGATTTAGCTACACTGATAAAGAAATAAACTCAATCCTTTCATAACCTTCCATTCTTCATGACATCAACATAACACAAACATTGGCTCAAACCAACAATTGGGAATCTCTAACTGAACTTAAGAAAGAACAAATCAAGACTGCACCAGTCACTTTTCTCTGGTTTTGCCGCCTGACCGGGGACTCCATCTCCCAACCTGCACAGCGGCTGGAGCCGCCAACACCATCGCTTTTGCGCCAGGAAGCGCATTAAAGCTGCTCGAGTCAGGGGCGGCTCTAAGCTTATGGCGGCCCTGGGCAGGGAGCGTAGGTAGGGTGTCCGGGAGGGGTGGAGTGCGGAGGCCAGTGAAGAGGGGGGAACCAATGGGTTTTTCATGACGTCGAAGCACCAGTGGAATAAAAGTATTTCCATATTTGGAAGTGGAACAGAGCTGGAGGCCGCCAAATCCCTGCCAGGGGCCGCCACGCAAATATGTATCCATCCTCAGAGGATTATTATAATAAGGATATATATTGGCGTGGTGGCCCCTGGAGTTTGGTGGCACTATGCAGGTGCACAGCTTGCACATGCCTAAGGCCGCCCCTGCTCAGGGCTCCTGTGGGAGCCCTTCACTGCACCAGTCACTTTTCTCCGGTGTTGCTGCCTGACCAGTGACTCTATTTCCTAGCCTGCACAGTGCTGGAGCCATCAACGCCGTCGCTTTCACGCCAGGAGGTACATTAAAGCTGCTCAGTGCTCCCGCGATGCGGGACGCGCGCGAACGTGCCCAGGCAGCCTGGGCCAAGGGCGGGACTGTCTGGGCCTGTCCGAGACAGGAGGAGGCTGGGCTGAGCAGCCCCTCTAGCATCTGGTCCTCGGGATTATTGAGCGCCATTGCACGAGGTACTGTGCTACTTATTATTAATAATATAAGGGGGTGCCAAAATGAGTAAACGAAAGACCATCAACAATCAGCGGGGCCCGAGAGATGTGGGGAAACTTGATGCATTCCTTTTAAGGGCTGAGTCGGCACTCATCCATGAGATAGAGTTAACAGAGCGCCGGCTCTCAATGGAGCCTCTGATTATGCAGAAACTGTCTTCGCCTGTTGGACTTTCCTCGGCCAACAATCCTCAAGATCATCCCCATCAAGCCTTACAAACACAACAAACGGCGTCAGATCCCGAAATTTCTTCACCCCCAGAGTTAGCAAGCAGGCCTGTTGTATGTAGGTTTGATTACGCCATGTGGTGAAAGGAGGAGACATAGGCAAATGCATAGCCACAAAAGATACTGACTTTTGATAGGTGTTTCACTGTCCCACTTAAAACATGACAGCCTGCGGAGACTGTTAGTACTGGCACAATAAGGTATTACTTTCCTGCCAGTAAGTGTTGTTGCTGTCCCATTAAATGTATGGCAGCCTGACATAAAAGTGCTAGTATTGTCCTCTGCAGAAGTGCTGATATTTTTCCAAATCAGGCACAACAGATAGATGGAGAAACATTCCTACTGGAAGAATACAGCAGCAGTGCTAAGAACTACTGGTACACTCCAATATAAGTACAGGAGTGCTTCTGAGAGGCCTAAATTACATTAAAAATAATGTAATTGCATTATGTACAGTGTGACTTATTAGTCCTGTTTCAAGAGAGTTTCCACCTATTAGGTGCTGTGTTGAATGAAAAGAAGATGAGGATGTCTCTCTTCCCAGCGCTGGAACACATTATGGTTGCCTTGCATCTTGAGCACATCTTTGCACCATAGTGCAAAGGCGTCTGAATGAGCTTAGCATAGGTTTTGTACTGGAAAGGAATGGAAGCACAAAATACTATGCTGTGACTTACTTTAATATCTTCCATATGTGCTGCACATGCAAAGTCACAGAAGTTGGAAGAAAAGAAAACTTTTCTCTTTCTTTGTGTCTACTTCAAGGAGGCATCATTTACAAAGCTAAGCCCTGACTTTAAATGTTAGTTGACTGGGCTTTGCATCAAAATCCATTCATTCAAAAGACTTTATTCGGTTTTGATTCAAACCATAAAAGTACATTAACATTATAAACAATTTAAAACATTGAAACACTCAATAATTCTAAGACCTGATCAGAAAGTGCAAAGTGCAGGGTAGAGCAAATTTTCATACATAACAAGTTCATTAATAAATGTAGTCAAATTAACATAGATTCCATCATTGGTCCAAACAGTTTCTCATCCTGATTGACAATTTTAAAAATTCAGTTACTTGAAGGATACTGTCACTGTGCAAAAGTTGCAGATACAGTAGAGATGGTCTGATACGATTAAAATTGAGTTTCTTTAATCAAAATCTATGTGTGGTTGCATGGGAACATCCATGCATCACCGTTGGGCCGCCCTCATGATGCAAAGTACTTTTAAGTAACTTTCCTGCGGAAACCAGACAAAAACCCTGGCAAACTTTTTTTTACCAGTTTACGTCACTTACGGTGACTTTGCAGCTGTGCAAAAGTGTTGACAAATTTGGATCCAGCCTTTTTTTCCATATAGCTGAGACTTGATTCTAGCATATTTGTAAGAGAACATTGACTGCAGGCCTCTTTATATCATGTGCATTTTATTCATTGACACCGATTGTATCAGGAAAACTATGTATAGCCAACGGATAGAAGCACTAATTGAATTTTAATTCAATAAGGTATTTTTTTTTACTGTATCATTTAGCATGCACTAGATAGTTTGATCCATACATTGCATTACAATGACTGAGAGTACAATTTCACAATTGTGGCCCACCCTTGCAGTGACTGATGTAGTCTGTGAAATCAAAAGTGCTAACTTGCATGACAAATGACTAGGACTGGTGGTGAAAGCATTTTAAAGGGAACGATCAGGCAAGAATTTGGCAAAGCTGATGTCTATTTTATCTAATGCATTTCTTATGATTCATTTATTTAGTCTAATGTGCCTATTTGCATGAATACACTGAGATTTGATTTTAATCACTGCGAAAATTAAAGATGGAATTTAAATTAACAATGACATTTTTATAATGTGTTTCTTTATTAGCAGTACCTGTGATATTCCTTATTATTAGTAATGATACATTATTCCGTTTTATGTGCAGACCCCTACACTCTCAATTAAACAGTCTAACTGCTTAATGGAGGGCAACAAGGACTTTTTTGCTTTAATAATTACGATCACAGCCCTGAAATGAAACTCCTAAACTAAATTTATACTGCTTAATACACTGAGAAATGAACTACTTTTCCATAAAGTTTTAAAGACACTAGTTCATAAATCAAAACATCTGCGGTTATTTTCTTCCTATATTTCTTTAATTTTCTGAAATCTACTTTAGTGAATGCATGTGCGTTTCCACCTTCTGTCAACTGCCTATCCTACCTGAATTGTAGCTGGGAGGAGATTGGTACCGTGATCTAATCAATGGCATGCAAACTCCAATCAGGCGCAATTGTAATAACAATGCAACATAGAAATATCCCAATTGCAGAACCAAGATTTAATTTACGATGACTTACATGAAAGGTTCTCACCTGCATGTGATTAAGAGGGGATCGTTCACTGAATGAATCATAGAATCTTCCATGCACACGAATATAGGCATCCCTCTCTTCTACTTCTACCTGCAGGTCCAGAAAGGTATTGGCTTCACACTGGTCCTGGTATCTTGGTGCCTTCTACCTGGCATCTACGAAAATATCTTTATTAGAAACAGTGGCAGCAGGTATAGAAAGGCGATAGCAAAATACCCTGGATCATTTGCAATGTTAGGTCATGCTGTAACTGGATGATAATTTATAAAGAGATTTGACAGAGAAATTTCTGATTTGCTAAGCGCAGTTCATGTGTTGGTTCTTCCTTTATCCAGATCCAATGACAATCATGAATACTCTTAAAGTGTGCGAGAACGAATTTAAAACTAACAAAAAAAGTGTATAATTAATATGACGATTCACAAATAATGTAATGGAGCTATATTGGACATCAGAATGTTTTTTAAGTTGAGATAACAAGTCCTCAGATTCATTTGCAGTTATTACACATTGCACATTTTTTTCTTTCGCTGTGCAGCTGGAGTTAATGTGGGTCTTTCAGTATTTTGCATAATTATCTTAAGACAAACAGTTACACAGCCTGGTTTTACTTGTAATCCCAAAATGCACTCTTGTTTTTGTTTCTAATGTTCTGAAGTAAGGCGCACATCTCAACTGTACCTTTAAAAGCACACTTTGCCTGGCTAATGGAGGTTATGTATGTAATTTCAAATGTGCCATTGTGTTGTTCAACAAGACTATTTATTAGTTTTTGGGGTAAAAGGCACTGCTCATCATTAATGCAGGATGGTATTCTTATTCTCTAATGAAAGATGGAAGTCCTCATTTTCAGGGACAACACCTTGGCCTGGATTGACACATGGTGGACCATAGAACTCGGCCCACCCCTGGCCCCAACAGACCATTCCTGCCACCTCAGCCTCCTCCTAGACAGCCTCCTCTGCCCGCTTCCACACCCTACCAAAAGATGCCCACCCCCTGCCAAAGTGGGAGGGCGGGCCGGGCCAGAGGAGGGAAGTGGCGAGGGTTTTCGGGGCAAAAAAATAATAAGAAAAAAATGTAAATGATAATAATTTTACTTTGCTGCTACTGTTTCTCCTGCGAATCCTCTCATCCTCCTTCTGGTCCTGGGCTCAGGCTCCCAGCCTGCCCTATGGCCAATCCTGAAGCTGCTCTTGCAGGAGAGCAGCTTTAGGATTGGCCGGAGCGCTGGCAACTTGCACACTCAGGCAGACTGGGAGACTTTGGCTGCTCTCTCTAGCCCCAGCAATGCAGCTGGTACTGGAGAGAGCTTGACTGTGCAGAAAGTGTTTGGTCGGCCTGAGATGACCGGCCAAACACCTCATGCACAGTGGCGGGAGAGCCAACCACCCCCCCACCAGCAGTCATCCCCTCGACCTGCCCCTAAGACTCCTTAGAGTACTTGGGGCGGGTCCAGGGGATTAAAATAAAATGATAATAAAACAGGTTTAAAACCTGCTCTATTAACGTTTTATTTCTGCTGGTAGCGGGGGGGGGGGTGGCTCTCCTCCGCTCTAATGGTGCGGCCACCACAGCACCTTCCACTTGCTGTGCATGATCTTCAGGTGTCTCCCAGTCAACACCAGAAGGACCGTTAAACAGGTCCTCGTCACCAACAAATTGGACTACGGAAAAACACTATACATGGGAATCACTGCTTGCCTCCTGAAGAACCATCAGACATTACATAACCGAGCTACAAGACTCATCCTCGACCTCCACAGAATGCCCCATATCACACCTTACCTCAGATAACTGCATGACTTATGATACAGAAGAAATGCAGTTCAAGTTGCTGATACATGCTTATGATGCCCTACACAACGAAGGACTAGCATACCTCAATAAACTCTTGACCTTCCATCAACCAACCAGACACCTCGATCTTCCTCCCTTTGTCTCTTGACACACCTCACCCTCCTGGATCAACAAGATGCTCTTTTTCCCACCTGTCAGCCAGAACGTAGCACAACCTTCTCCTGCACCTCAGGTCTGCCCCATCACTACGCAATTCAGGAAAGAACTCAAGATTTGGATGTTTGATTAAAGACCGCCACATAGCAGTCAATTTTTCCTGCACCTGGAGACCCTCAAGGATGATTTGCCACGATCTATAAATGTTGGATTTACTAAATAAATATCTATGTGATGTGTTCTCAATTTTGTTATTGGATATTGTGAGGTATCATTTGTTTCACACCCCGCTGACAGATGTTCCTTGCCTTTTTAATTTATCAGTCCCTATGGCAATCAGACTTCATGCCTGCCTCCTTGCTAATGCATTACTTTGACTAGTGCTTCACCATTTAGACTCTGGCTAACTAACTACAATAAGGCTCAGTTTCTATTGTTTCATGCTAATTTCCATTTATTTGCATCTTGAGATAGTATTTCCATTTATTTGCATCTTGAGATAGATTAATTTGAACTGACTAGTTAACAATTTTTTCCTTTTGTAATGATTTAGAATGCTAAGTAAACCTTCATGGTTTTGACTGTGAACCTTGTCTGAAGTAGGTTTGGTTTGACTTAGATTATGTCTGTTCTGGGGTTATCATCCCTTGAAACTCACAAAGGTCACCTGGTCCTGCAAAAGGGTACTTATGAATAACAATTTAGTAACAATAGAATTTGGTAGAAGAGAAATAGCACCCACAGTTTGGTGGTGAATATGAAGGGGGGAGAGTATAGAGATAAAAACAAAGATAAAACAATTCTTGAGATTTATTTGCATTCCCACTTTGTATTGGAACCAAATGGATTAAATGGGGATAATGGTATGAGATGTGTTGTACTACACTATGCCCCTGTTTGGTTATTCTACCACATGCCTCTATAGAGGTAGTGAGGTTTTATCAAATATTGTGTGCAGGTGTTTTCTAGTGATAGGAGATCATTTACAGTTGGTTGTCAGGTTTGACTATTGTGATTCTGTCAATTTAATGTTTTTGAGGCATATCATTGATGTTGATTGGTGAGCATGCAAAAAGGTTTTAATATTGATTTCTTTATTGTGTTGCATTGTCTATGCTGCAGAATGTTGATAAGTTATACTGCGTTGTGAATTATGAGATTTTGTGAGACTATTATGTTCTATATATATGTAGAAAGGTTGGCAGTTTCAAAGAAATCCAAGATCTTGATACACCACACTAAAGTTTGAGTCTTTAAAGGTCTAGTTGTGAATGTAAACTAATCAAGATTAGTTGTTGTTTATTTCCTTGTGCAAGAAGATAAATACACTGATCAAATTGGGGTTACTGCTAGTCGAGAGCCCACTTTGGAGCAATTGATAGAGTTGTAAAAGTTAGCATTGCTTTTCCATTGCAATTTTCCTTTCCTTTCCTTTGTTCTGGTAAAGCAGCAAAAACATTCGTTTAGATAGGGTTAGTGTGTTATTATTTTTCAAGTTAAACTGTGGTTGATTGAGTGTGACGATAGTTAGGTTAGTGAAAATGGGTTCCTGTTTGAAAATGTCCAAAAGCACAGTTTATGAAGGAGATACGGTTCCACCTGAAGGTTCCCTGCACAAAAAACATGGCTAAACTCAAAACATTATGCTAGTTTGTGGGTTAAAGATTGGAATAGAATTACTGCTGATGACAAACACATGCTAATTGTCTTGAATGGATTTGTCATGTGAGAAAGGACAAGCATGAGGCATGCAATGTATGAGATGAAGCCACAACCTAGAATTAAACAATTCAAATCTTTGAATGAGTGGGGATATATAGCAAATGAAGAAGAGGGTAAAAAATGATAAAAGGTGGAACTAGACATGCAGTAAGCTAAAGGTTAGATGTGAGATAGCATATGCAAAAGAGGGTGTGGTAAGAAGGCACAATAGAGAGTGTGTATCTGTTTTCTGAGGGTCTTAAAGAAACAGATAAAAAGAAAATAAATAATGACAAACGTGAAGCCAAAAGTGAGAAACAGAGAGAAAAGAAGAAGTTATAAAGCTATTCTGATGAGGATGGATTTTTAGATGCTTTGTTAAACTTGAGAGCACCTCTGTATAATGATAAATCAAGAGCCGAGCCACATAAACGTAAAGCAGGACCTAGTACGTATGCTCGCATTTCAGCCACATGTGAGCTACGTTTTAGAGTTAAAGTTGAATTTGGATAAATTGTTAATTGTACCATCAGTTTAGAAAAAAAATATGTAAGGTAAATATTAAAGACGAATGGATATATATGAGTAAAGAAGCATCAAGGTGTATGTGTGATGCATAGGGCAAGCTTGAAGAATTGCCAGATTAATAAAAAGAGATTAAACAGGAATTCTAGAACGCATGTGAGTAAAGACGAAATACAAGGAATGGGACTTGTGAGTTTGAGAGTACATACTAGGTATTTAATAAAGAGTAAGAATAAGTGGGTGGATAATGATAATTGGTTGACGAAATGGGGGCAGAAAAGAAACAATAGCAAATTGATTGGAATAAAAAGTGGCAGGATATTGAGAGAAGTGTATGGAGGAGTATATGTGCATGCACCATAGACACCTGATATTCTTACATTTGTAAAAAAACTTTCCAATGCTTAGAAAAAAGCTGGATAAATGGTATACTGAAGTAGAAATGATTGTCACAATTACAAAAATATTTCGGATAGATTTGAGAACGCTCTTTGAGATTATTATTCCTTAAAATGTATGGATTGAGTACAAAGGAACTGCATGTTGGCCAGATGCAGAGTCTTCTACAATAGTTCCACATGATAGTCCACCTCCTGTTGTAATGAATAAATCTAAATTATGAAAGATTGATATAGATTTACAGACATTATACTGGAGTTGGAGATGCCCCAAAAGATGTTGTCTCAGCATTGAGAGATTGATATAAATGTACAGACATTATATTGGAGTTGGAAATGCAACAAAGGATGGTGTCTCAGCATTTTTATTGGGTTTATGTCCGGATATTAGTTCTCATTCATAGCAAACTGTGATGTGTTAGCAAGCAAAGTCGTTACAGGAGAAATTAAGATACACATAGAATTGAAAAATTAAGGAAACAATGATTGTAGTACAAATGGTAAGAAAGTCTCTCACTTGTCAGATTCCGGTTTTGATTCTGTTTTTTTTTGCTTGTGCAAACACAGGTATGAAAGGACTTGGGGGCATATTTACAAGCCCCTATCACCACTGGTGGAGAAGTGTTGCTCGCTGATTAGAAGCGGCAGACCCTGAAGCAGAGGTCTGGCCCGGGACCAGGGTTCAATTCCCGACGTGGCAGGGTCTTGGGCTCATTGTCCGCGGACTCGATAGTTCTCGCCTCGGTGCCTACTCCAATCATGGGTCCCACTCTGCAACTCTGGGCAATAGCTTGCTTAATCTCCACAGCGGCCCCAAAAGTGCTGGGATGCCTGGCTTCACCTTGGGGTGCCCTGGAGGGGGCATCTCACAGGGAAAGCCAGGATGGGTTCCACAGCAGTATACAGCGCCAGGATGCCACGAGATGGGGTGGCAGTGCGCTTTACAAGTATACACACATTTACATTTACATTTACTGGAGCTAACCTTTTTTGACGAAGCGGATGGGTATTGCCATTTTCAATAATTACAAGGTGAAGCTAAGCCTTGTAATTATTGCAAATATGCCACTTTCATCTGCAGTCCTCTGTAGCAAAGGGCCATGTAATGGGTTTTGCTGTGGGCATTCCACCACAACACCAATTGATTTTTAAGACTGTCCCAGATTTACAAGGAGGGGTAAATCTGTGGTAGTGCCAAAAAAGAATGCCATGCAAGAGCAGGTGTTAGAATGGCGTTCAAGGAGAACATCTTTTATTTCTCCTAGCTTTTGCTTTTTCTATGTGTGCTGCATTCTTCAGCACCCATATTTTGAGCAAAAAGCCATTAATGATTGTTTATGTGCAGAAAAGTGTCCCTTCCTGCACACAAACAATCATTAATTAATGATGATTATAGATTGTTTTTGTGCAGGAAGGACACTTTCCGGCACATAAACAACCATTCATAACAATGCAGGCCCCCTTGCCCTATGGTGCAGGGGTGCCTGAGGAGGTGCTTGGCAGCTAATTTTAGCACCAGCAATAGGCAAAAAAATAATGTAGTAAATACAGGGCATCCCTTTTTTTTTAAAATGACGGGAGCGCTGTAATATCAAATGTGGTGCTGCTCTGCGCTATGACTTTTTCTAGTAAATATGCCCCTTGGTGTGCAGAGTAATAATTTCCAATTCATGCAAACTGGAAATATTGTTTCACAGAGTAGAGGTAGAGTATTTGTCAATAACTTGAACATGAGCAATGCAAACATTAGCATGAAAAAAAGAAATTTAACCTGTCATAACTGAAGGCAAGCTTGGGAACTGGAAGCAAGAATGTAGATATCATCCAGACAGAACACAAAATGAGTTGCAAATGGTTCCTCAAATACAAAAGAACATGAATTAAATCATACAATAGTTCAACAAAATCAGTAATATTGTAGTTCCATATTGCCTCATGGTACCACCTCCAGATGGAGGGTGGTTTACTATTATTGATTTGTGTCAAGCTTTTTTCTCCACACCTTTTCATTAAGACAGCCAGTATCTCGTGGTGTTCAGAATTTTAAGTAGAGGAATGGTCTGTTGTAGGATCCCAATGGGCGATACCAAAAGTCCTTCAATCTTTTCCCAAATTCTAAAAATGCAGACAATGTCCAATTGTTCTGTAATTCAGTGTTGGTGCAACATATAAATGCCCTAATAGTGGCATCCAAGACATAAGAAGCTTCTAAGCAAGGTACAAATACATTGCTTAACCATTTAGCAGAAAATAGCCATAGAATTCCCTCAACAAAACTGCAATATTGCTAAAAATAGGTTATTTATTTGGATCAGAAAATGTAAAAAAAGGAATGAGGAAGGAATCCAAAGTACACATTTCTGCTATTATGGAAATTAACCGACCAACAACTTAGAAAGAAGTGAAGATCTTTTTGAGAATAGCTGGCTGCAGTCGACAGTGTATTCCAAACTTTTCCCTAATTTCAAATCCTTAACAGAGGCTTACTCACAGTGATGTGAGTGATCTGGTGCCATGGAACAATGAAAGCATGAAGCCTTCACAGGCCTCAGACATTGTCTCTGTAAGGCACCTTCTCTTAGAGCGCTTAATTATGAAAGATGTTTCTACTTTTTTTATCACAAGAGAGAAGGGTGCTCACATTCAGCAACACAGAGGGGCAAAGCGGACAATAGCATATTTCTCTGCTACATTTTATCCAGTAGCTCCAGCACTTCTAGGGTGCCTAAGGACTACTGCTGCCACCGGTGTTGTCATTCAGCAGAGTGAAGGTATTGTGATGACTTATTGTGTAACTTCTTCATCTAGTTGAGATTCTGGGGACTTGCATTCAAACATAACATCTGACAGATTATTCTGATGACTGGGCACATTTCAATTAAATGTTGCAATATTCTGTATCCTATCAGACTTCTGCCAATGCCCGATGGAGAGATACTGATGATGAGGACAATAGTTATAACCATGACTTCATTGATGTAACAGAATTGTGTACCAAACCAAAACCAACTAATGTGATTTTGGAGTGGTCCATGATTTTGGTCAGCTGTGTTCACAAAGGGTTTACTTAATATTCTCTGGCACCATTTTGAAATGGTCCTTGAAAGCCCTGAATTGGTTACCGGTTGCCAGAAGATCCATGTTCAAGCGGCTTTGTATAACCCACAAAGCAATACATGGAATGGGACCACTCTTCATCAGAAATAAAATCACCAAACACTTTCAACAAAGGAACCTCAGCTCTAAAGGAGCATCTCGCCTCAAAATCCCACCATACATGAAAAAAACCATGGGTGGCACATTCTTCTCTGTTCAAGCAGCCAAACTATGGAACTCTTTACCCCAACATAAGGTCCACCGACAACCACCTTATCTTCAGAAAACTACTCAAGATTTGGCTCTTCCCATATAAGCACGATACGCAAACAGAAATGTATAGCATATCCCTCTATATACAAGCATTTTTTCACTATATATATGAACCTATCTTTGTGAATTACTTTGTATAAACATGTAAAATAATTATGTTGGTGTTGAGAGAAAAAAATATTAATAATAATAAATAAATAAAAACCATGTTTGGTCTAAATGTACATACCTACATTGTGCATCTATGTACCTTCCATGTACTTGGATCTGTGCGTCTGTCACATTTCTCTTGAAAAAGCATATCCAATGCACTACCCTATTTCTCATCCTGTGCCTCTATCAATATCTTTATTCTACATATACTTACCTTCTTTATGTATCTATATACTTTCAATGTAATTATGGATCTATATATTCATCACTTTCGTCTATTTTAGCATTTCCAATGCACTACCCTATTTCTCAGCCTATACTTCGCTCAATATATCTTCTAGCCCAACCTTCTGACTTATCTCAAACTTCTTCTACTACTCCTTCCAATGCACTACCCTATCTCTCATCCTATACATCTATCAATATATCCTCTACACCCACTCTCTCATTTATCCCAAACCCCATACCACTACTATGATTGCCAAAATAACCCTTTCTTGACTCACTCCTACTCTACCCCTCCTTGCATCATCTGACACCTCTTTTACTATACCAATCCCATAAAACAAACCTTTCTAAACTCTTACCCCTGAGTCCTCCCCTCAAAAACTCCTTTTACTCATCCAAAAGCCTCCTACTACTGCTAAGACCTAAAACATTTTTTTTAAATACTTCACTCTTTTATTCCTCCACTATCCCTTTCAATCAAAATTAACAGACTAACCTGTTCACTTCTTAAATTCCATATTAAACTATACTACTATACTACCCAAATAATTGAATAACATATCCACTACTCAAATTACTTCATATTTTTTTACTATACTAATTTTCATCAGTAATCCTTTATGGGTTTCGGAGTGGCGTGCTACTCGCCAGAAAAGCGCTTCAACACCCATCAGGGGTGACAAGTGCTATATGAATGCAAATCTTTCTTCCCCTTTTATGCCTTCGCTATCCTTCTCACTCCAAGTAACTGACTAATATCCACCACTGAAATTGCTTCATATTTCACCATATTTATTCACCACTAGTCCTTTGTAGGATTCCGGAATAGCGTGCATCAACAAGCGCTATATATATACAAACCTTTGTCCTCCTCTATCCTTCTGCTATCATTCCAAATCCAATTAACTGACTAACATATCCACCACTCAAAATGTACTTGCATGTTTCACTATACTAATTCAACACAAATCCTCGTCAGGTATAGTAAGCGTTATATAAATGCAATTACAATACAATACAATACAATACAGCATGGGTACTCACAAACATTTTCCAGGAGGCCATGAAGTTTAGTCTATGATGTGACCGAGGGCTGTACTGATGCCAGTTGCGGGGGTGTAAAGTGGGTGTAGGGGCAGCAAAGAATGTATATCTAGTGGCTGTCCTTAAAAAAGAATGTGTTCCTAAAGTAAATTAATGTGTTCCTAAAGATAAGAGTCTAGTTACTTTCTTTCCTTATTTGCTATTAAAGTTTAAATAAGTGCTTACTGTATATTGTTTTGTTTTCATGTTAGTGCTGAGTCGAGTAGACAGCAGCCCAGTTCTGCTGCTGCCAATGCGGCCACATGTAAAGGTCAGGAGGGCCGCATGCGGCCCCTGGGCCGTATTTCGAGTATAACTGCTCTACAGTTATCTATGCAGGATGCTGCTTTAAAATGTGGAGGACATACCAGTGGAAAACATCTGGTTACACTGGGAAACCATTATGTTGATGGAGGTGCAAAATACTGTGGTTTTATGTCCTGTATGTTAGAATCAAATGCAGAATGTTATCCTGAAAAAGAAAGTGTCTACTATTTCTTGACCACAACTTTACAAATATTAAAAGAGTTGAAAACTTTTAAAAACAATGTGCCAGATGGTGATAAGGAGAACTGTTTCAGCAGGTTGTGTTAAAGATAAAATTGAAATTGAGAAGTCACCGGATGATAAGTAGGTTCATTTAATTGACATTTCAGATCGACAGGTGAAAAGTGTCTGCATTGGTTATCTTGTCGACAGCACAACATAGTTAAGAAGACTGCAGTGACTCTGAGTCACACGGTCAGGCTGAGGGACCATTTACTAGGCTGCAATTAGATTATGTTGAACTGCTTTTTTGTGTAATGCATTATGTTATATTTGTTGATTGTTTTTATTTTCTCTAGGTGGGTGAAAGCATACTTGCATGCTGTGAAGTGTGCAAGCTTGCCACAGTTGATTCAAGAAAGTAAAGACTGCAGGTGAAGAAGTGGTGGCACAACCATAGAGGGGTGGGGTAAGAAAATCAAGAAGAAGCACTAGGTGCACAATCGCAAACTGACCAAGATCAGTAAGAAAGAGTGCGGTCAAAAGTGGAGATTTCAGAAATCCCCAGAGCAGATCAAGCTGTTCCAGTTGAAGACTGTACAGATCAGGAGGCAAGTGAACACGAAAATGTAGCAGTTGTTATAAATGGGTCTGAAAATGAAAGCTGGCTCAAGATGGCTTGACTAAAAGCATGAGAGAGAGAAAAAATTGGCAAGAGAAAGTTGCAGACTGGAAGAGGTTGAAAAAAAGACTAAACAAGAAGCAGTTCAGATAGAAAACAATTGGAATGACAGAGTCAGAGCAACAAAGGTTCAGAATATTGACAAGTAAGAATAACTTGTATTGGCTCCTACTTTGTTCAACCTTTATTTAGCTGACATCTCACCTAGGTTGAACGATATTTACTCTCATTCCCCGGCGGTGGCCGGTTTTTAAGGTTTCCCACTTATTTTATGCAGATGACATTGCATTAATCCATACTAATATTATAAAGAGAGAGCCCAAACCTTTGAGGCGGGTAATCTCAGTAACCACAGCACCAATCACAAAACCCAATACAGCATTGGAAAGGGCAGTTATAGCAGAAGGACATAGGCTATGCAGACGGATAAAAAAATGTATAACAAAAATTGCAAAAAACTACATCATCCAGAAGGCCGAGGGCCAAAATAACATCAAATAGGAAATGATGTAATAATGTGACTCACTATATTGAGACTGAGAGCCTAGAGCCAGATTGATCGTGAACAAGGGATATGCTATCCCGAAACGTGTAGATTTGTGCCTGCCTGCTTGAGAAACTCCATGCAATGAGGATTAAATAAAAAAGCACATAAGTCAAGACAAACGCGAGTTCATCCCGTTTTTCTCCCATCTGGTGGTATTGGTTGTGGATTTAAATGTGGCGTGGTTCTGCCCGGGGATTTACGAACCAGCGAGAGAGCGCTGCAAATTCTGGTGAAAAGGAACCGAGGGGTATCAATATATATATATATCCATACTACTATTATAGAGAGAGAGCCCAAACCTTTGAGGCGGGTAATCTCAGTAACCACAGCACCAGTCATAACACCCAATACAGCGTTGGAAAGGGCAGTTGCAGCAGAAGGACATAGGCTATGCAGAAGGCCACCATATACATTTAAAAGGTAAAAGAACCGTGTCAGCAAAATAGTCCCTTGTGGGCGTGTCTGCATTCTGCTGTGGGCGTGTACTGGGGGCGTGACAAATGCTGAGGGCATGTGGTATGTTCCGCCCTTCATGCCATGTGAGTCATAATTGCGCCGCATCAAGGGGCACGCTGGGGGCGTGACACGCTGGGGCCGTGACAAACGCTGTGGGTGTGTGTCCACCCTTCATGCCATGTGAAGCGCCAATTACGCAATTGCGCCGCATCAAGGGCCATGCTGGGGGCGTGTGCTACGTTCCCCACTTCATGCCACCTGGGTCATACATTAATTAGAACGTCTGCTGTGGCCGTGTTCTGGGGGCGTCACAAAGGCATTCAACTCGAAGCGTGGTAAGTAACCATTCGCAAGACTCCCTTGGGGGACTGCCCGTTGTCTCACACATACAGGGGGTACCGAATGCAGTGTGCGCCTTGCCCTGGGTGCATCTGAAAGCGCTTAACGCAGTGTGTGGCTTGGCCTGGGTGCGTCTAAAAAGCACTCGGGCCGAAGAGCGTCGGTGTGGGTCCTAAAAAAATAAGAACAGCGGCAAACAATCATTCAAGACTCACACAATTCTAATTGTTAGACCATCGCCGCTGGCCCTCAAGCGGGGGCACACACGACTGAGCGTGTCTGCGGGGACAATTACTGAAGCCTCTCATGCGCGCTGTTACTGAACTATCACATTAAACCAAATTACACACGCCTGCTAACATCAGCCAGGGCTGTAGCCAGGCTCAGGCGGCGGATTACTACACTAATTACATGCGCCTACTAACAAGAACCAGGGCTGCAGCTGGCCCTCAAGCGGGGGGACACGCGCCTGCTAACATCAATCAGGGCTGCAGCTGGGCCTCAAGCAGGGGGAACACGCAAATGACCGTATCTGAATACACACATTACACACATTCTATTTCATACCCGGACAACGTCGGGACGGGCTGCTAGTAAGTTATACAATGGTAGGGCTGCAGGGACTAATAAACAAAACTGCTCTTTATGCTTCATCTCACGGGATAAAGGTCAACTTAAAGAAGTCAAAAACAATGCTGGTGTCAAGGGGGTTAGCAGCACAACCTATATTGAGTATAGAAGGGGCTGTGTTAGAATCCATTTCAGAGTATAGATATCTGGGTGTTATACTAGATGCTAGGGGTTCGGGTAAAAATCAGTGTGCAGCACTACAGAGAAGAAATAGATCATTAACTGCAGCATTCGCTACCCTCCAGAATAACTTAAAAGGCCTTTCCCTCAAACCGTTACTCCAAGTAAGTCAGTTAAACAAACACGTATCATCTCTGACATATGGAGTAGAGACCTTTAGAGGACACGCTGATAATATCATAGACAAGATGGTGACAAGTACCTATTGTCGCTTGTTTCATCTCCCTCAGCAGACATCACCAGCGCAAATTTGACTTGAGTTTGGCTTTAGATGACAGAACCTAAACAGCTTAACGGTATATTTGAAACTTTGTCACAAACTGAGAAGAGATAATAACTCAACATTATGACAGTCGTCTGGGAGGCGATAAGTGACAACAAACATAAGCAGGCACATGAATATTCGCTATAGATACATTTAAGGGTGAACAATTATGGGCTTTACCCCTTTCACAGGTGGCATTCAACAATGTGATAAATGAGTGCATTAAAAAAATTTCCTTGTTATTGGATAAAGCAGTATTGGCAAAAAGATCCCATGCATCGACAGTGATTGCTTCCTATGGTATACTCAAATCTCAGAGCTATCTAGGGGATTTAAATAGCCAAATGGCCAAGCTGAAGTTTATGAGTCTCCGGTTAGGCAATAGCTTATTATGTGGAGACACCCCAGCGTGGAAAAATCTGAGGGGTGAAAGGACATGTCGTTTCTGTAACTATAATAGAGAAGATATTTGTCATATCATTTGTAGTTGCCCAGCGTTATTAGTTGAACGTAGGAGGCTGCTGATTCAGGACTTTAATAGTCAATTTATACGAACCTGGCGACAAGCAGGCATAGCCAGCCTGCAGGGAGAAGGTTTACAATTTACTGGCAGACTTTTGAAGTTCATAGAAATAGAAGAGAGGAAACTGACTAATAGTGGTCAATAAAGAGATTTTTTTTTTACTTATGAAGTGAGGAATAGTACTTTTAATTATGTGTTTTTTAATTAAGGGCCCAGGATTGGTTATGTATGAAATTGCATAAAGATGTTTTATTGTATGAAATGTAAAAGAAAAACTGTATTGAGATGTTTTTACTGTAAGTTTTTATTAACTGAACAATAAATCTTTCACTTTAACTATCAGTACCAGGGTACACGTACCTGTTGAAATCCAGCCAGAGCAAAGAGACATTGAATTGAAAGACTATAGGTTCATTTGATATTTTAAGAACCTGTGTGAACTTGTGGTGCCCAGATATTGGAGACAATCAATGTTGAATAATTCTAGACAGAGAACTAAGCATTGAATTTCTGAGTTTTGAGTTTTTGACATTTTAAAAGTGCTTACATTGTTTTTCTTAGCGAGAGTCTGATAACTTACTTGAAGGAGATTCATTTCATACCTTTCTTTTTAATACTCAATCAAAGATTGTATGTTTCATGTGAACATCAATTGAAATGATGCCATATTACCATTTGAAGATTTTGAAGTTTTTGATTTTGCGCCATATTGGAAGTTTAGAATTTTAGATTTTTGTTTTTTAGAAGGAATATGGCCAAAATTAAAAAAGAGACGTTATTTGGTGTAAAATATTTTTTCATTAGTATTTCGATGATTATCTTAGTCGGCAGTCTGACCAACATTTACTCTTCACCTGGATATGCTTCACCTAAATCTGAAATGGAATCATATACAGGTACTAATAATGCTAAGGATAAGAGGTTTGATTATAATATGCCTCTCAAGGAATAAAATGGTAAGACATGTACTAGCTTGTTGAAAGACTATTTAGCAATGATGAATGTCTCAAAATAAGTTGTCTCAATGTATTTGCCTGTTGCAGAGAGGGTGACCTACAATCAACTGCCATTCCCATACACTCTACGAATTGTAGAGTCCTGATGTTGATTATACATGATCAAATCTTGAGTGATGTAGATATAGATTTGCCATTAGAAAAAGAATCAAAGTTTGGAGGCTTGTGTTCCATTGCAGATCATTTGACAATTATTAAACCCATTAGTACTACTAACATGGGTGATGAGAAGAGTGTGTGTAAGTTGAGTGATGTTGAACTGCATTTTATTTTATTAGAGAATTTATTGTGAGAATATGAAGAAATTATAGAAATTTGAATAAACCAAAAAGGATTGAGTTGCAAGAAATGGCGGGAGAGAGATTTAGTCATTCAAAGATATATCCTATTCTTCGAACTGAACAAGAACGAAAGGGAGTTGAGTGCCTGCGAACCGTGAGAAATCTGATGGTTTGGAATTATATGAAATCCTTTGAGAGAGTGAATGGAGTTATAATTTTGTGGCTGATGAGTTTATGAAGGGTGAAAAAACTGTATATAGAGAGTTATATTATGTATGTGATGAAATGACCTATTGTATCTTACCATATTTGGGTGAGTAGCTGCTAACTTGCTTTAGTGTTCCCTCGAGTGTTCTATGTGAATGAAATGAGTGAAAATTGACTCATAAGGCTAAAACGTGGATTTGGACAAGTGCTTAAGTACATTTTTGGTGTGTGAATTCTTCCTTTTGGTGGTGACTTGAAGAATGTAAAAATGTGAAAGTTTTTGACTTTGATTAATCTACTTGCAACTAATTCTGCTGGTGTCCCAACCAATATTAATGAATAACTATTCCTTCGCATGCTATAGTTCTACAGAACTGATTAATGTTGGCTATCCTACTTGCAAAGGAAGGATGTATGCACCGTATGGTAAAATTAAAACAGTGTTGTGCATTCATTCCCTGTAATAGTTGGCTTATTAATCCATCACTATAAATTTTATTGATGTTCTGCATGAGGCTAAAACATTTGATAAGATTGATGCATGCGGAATGATTGGTTCTTTGTTTAGTATTATTTCGAGACAAAATTTCAAAGGTTGGGGAGTGGTTTGGTGATGTGGGTGATGAAATTTTAAGCAGGGTCCTAACCCCACTAATTATAATTGTATTGTGTAAAATAGGTTTTGTACATATTCTTTGGAGGGAAACCTAGAAATCACATGGATGGTGCATTTGAAGGCAACACTTTGGTAGTCGAATACTGGCACTGTATGTCATTGCTCTCAACTGGGTTTTCTCTAGTACAATGACTGTATTAAAGAACAGTGTTACAATCCCACAGTGCATTCAGCAGCATCACCACATTAACAGCAGTCCTTCAGGTATGTATCATTCAATATGTGACATAGCCACATCACAGTACCTTAACTGCTCACCAACACCTCTGTATCAATGAATTCAGAGCTGTCCACCTTGTCAGTTTTGAAGGTTTTGTCCACCAAAATTCAGGCTGGTGCTGCTGGGCGCATGCAGGGCAGACCACCACAGACTGTAAGGACAGTGGTTAAGGCAGCTGGGATTTTGTAATGACTTTCCTCAACCACCCTCCACTATGAGACACGATCCTCCGGTTTCATGTGCAAAATGTTACCCATACCTTAACTGTGCACATACCCTTACCCTTACTCTGACAACAATAATAACCCTGATGCAAACCCTAATTTTAATCTTAACATTACCGCAAGCCTGATCATACTAAACCAAACAACTAATATGACCATAACCTAAAAACAGACCCAACCCTTCCAACAGACCTTATCTTAACATTACCCTTTAATCATGGTAATTTGAAAATCATTAAAAATGAAACTCTGGACCCTGTTTCCAAATCTTAATGGATTTCTCCGATATTAATCAAAACTAACATTTTTCTGTTTCATATTTCTTTACATTATTTTTATCATTGAGTTTTTGAATTGTATCTTCACATAATGCTACACCTTGGACAGGCTAAAGAGATGGTTAAGACGGATAATTGAGGGGAATAGTGAATCCAGAGGGAAGACAGGGGTTTGGCTTTGGGTTCAATAATCAAGGACAAACTTAACTATCAAATGAATTGTCATGTAAACTCTTCAATCAATATTGTGAAAAGCACAGAATTGAAATTGTGCTAAATATATATTAGGTGCACATATAACAAGGTACTGGAAAATGAAGAACACATTGTAGAACATCTGTGGAATCCATGAAAAGAGTAACTCAATTTGTGGTATTTTTCATACTGGGATTTTCAATCTCATGCACTTATAACAATTAAATGTAAACTACAATTCTAATTTAACTTTCTAGCAGTCATTTTAAAACACTGTAAGCCTTTTGGAAAGCTATTGTTAATAGTCATTCTTTTCAATGCTGGTTCTGACATTTTAAGAGATTTCCAGGTCACAGGTGAGATTCTTGCTCACTGAAACTTGAGTGAGCGTCAAATGTGAAAGCATACAGGGTGTTAAATGACACATGTTAAAGTGAAATTGATTCACTGAATCTTTTTCTATTACCTGGTAAGTGTCTTGAGAGCAAGATGAGAATGTAGTTGGGGCATACAATGCCTCCCCCAGATTCACAAGAGAAGCTGCTGTCTGTAAAGATAAATTACACTAGGCATCCTATATTGTTCAACATTTCGGCTTTAAGCCCATCATGTATGTCACTTCAGACTAAGCACATGAAACTTCATTCCAAAAGGAAACAGTAGCTTACAAATTATGTTGAAAGCTGAAATTGAGCCAGGCACAGGATCAGAAAGTGTGCTGAAGTTCTAAACTCTCTATACATTTAATGGAAGCAATATCTTTTCATATACCCACCCCTATACACCTAACTCCAATTTCTAATGGTGCACTGGGACTGTGAAGTGATTTCTGAAAATGTAGGTAGTCAGGAAGAAGGTCGGGCAGTAGTTGTAGAAAAACTAATTTTTGTCCTGGCAATAAGCAGATACGTAGGGAGTGGTCAGAGACAGTAATTTGGCTCAAGCCAGCCTCTGGTCTTCACTGGATTGCTCACCTATAGGCAGGACCCATTGAGCTTTGTTGCAAGTCTGTAACCTGATGGGAAGAAGTTTATTTACCACTGATATCAGAGGGGCAGGCTTGGCTTGCTGCTTGTTATGCTGTTTTCTTATTGTGGGAGATGCAAGCGCATGGATGTCTTTCTGTAGCCTGATAGTTATGAAACCAGGTCAACAGACTGCAATGTTCCCCCTTCCATGACACATGGCCATCTCATGCCTGTTCTTTCCACATCAGGTGGACTGCCTGTGGGACCTGATGGTCCTCCATGCCCGTCCAAAATTGTCCACCCCTCCTGGACTCCTCCCCGGTTTCCATGATATCCATGTCCATGCACTCAACCTAAAGAGTTCTCTCCTGGTGCATCAATGGTTTTACACATTACATCAAACGCAAGAAAGTGTTTTCCTACCTTAAAACCAAATGCGGCAACATAGCCCTCCTCCAGGAGATGAACCTCACTAAGGCAGAAGCTAAAAGGTTTTGGCGGGATTGGGTGGGCCAAGAGATCCATGGTTGCTGTCCCCTTTAGGCAGGGTTTAAATAAACACAAAGGAAGTGTAGAGGTAATGGTGATAGAATCACCCTCCCTGGATACTTATATAAACAATGGGATTCTATCAATGTGGTAAAGAAAATTATCGGTTTGGTTTTTTCTGCTTTTTTTGAAGAAAGGTGGGTGAAGGGCCTGTTCTTTGTCAATGGCAAAGGCAAGCACTATGTGTTTTTAAAATACCCCTCACACACTAAGAATCCCTTAGTGTCATGCTTCATCATAGGGGTCTTCCCGTCCCTCTACTGGGCAGGGTGTGCTGCGACCTACGAACTACATGGGAGCACTTAGTTTTTGTGAGAATAGGCTATGTGAGGTGTGAAGGAAATGTGGGTGATAAGGGATGCATAGGGACTTATGTGTAGGAATAAAAAAGGCTTTAAAAATGTCCTGGCTAGTAGAAAAAATCAAGCCTTGAGAAAGCGCACATGGACCTTCATACCCTCTAAACCTCCAAAGCCAAATATGCGCTCCGAAGCCTCTAATACTGGCACTACCAATAGGGGAAGAATGCAGGATGGCTATTAGCGATGCAGCTTAGGCAGAAGGGGCTGGAATGGGCATTCCCTCTATCACCATGGAATCGGGGGAACTGGTCACCAAGCCACAGGAAATTGCAGAGCATTCGCATCCTACTGCAGAATCCTCTGCTCCCCGGAAATTGTACCGGGAACAACACAGACAGATGTCTGCCTGGATAGCGTTCAGCCACTGTGCCTCACAGAGGGAGGCATGCAACTGCTTCAGGGTGCTATCACCAAGGAGCAGACATCTCGGACCTACCATATCACAAAGTCCCGATTCCCGGCCGAGTTCTACAAGTGGTCCAAACCCAAGGTGGTGGACCTTCTCCATGAGGCCTTTGCTGAAGCTGATCACTCAGGCTCCTTGGGTTTATTATCCAACAGGGTGCTGATATCAGTTCTCCACAAAACAGGAAAGGAACCCCTCCCCTGTAGCAGTTATCATCCTACATCCCTGTTCGATAGGGATGTCAGCATATTCGCCACACACCTCAATCGAGTCCTCCATTTGCAAGTGGGGTTTGTCTCAGGCACCTCATTGCACAACTGCCTCTGCACGTTGCCCCATGTGGTCTGGCTAGAAGCGTAACTCCTAGACAAGGCTGTGGCACTGTCATTGGATGCCAAGAAGGCCTTCAACAGGATGTAATGGGACAACCTGTTTGCCGGACTCTGGGAATGTTGTCTCTATGATTCTTCTGTAGATTATCCCCTCCCCACTCACTCCATGATATATCAGTATTGTATGTTATCAGTGCACGTTCCTCAATCGACATTTGTATTTCAGTGTGGGTCCATGTTGTACCTATATGTCACTGTTTTCACTGTCGTTCCTCTGAACTTTTTTCATGGCAATAAAAATAATTGCTACATGAAAAAAGAGGCTGCAATGTACCCATTGAAAGTGGGCAAGACTTTAGTTTTTCCTTTACTTTTTTAGGAGAAGCTTAGGAGAGGTGAAATATTTTTATTTGGCTATTTCTGCTTGTCTTGTGTAAATGAAAGTCAACTAATCCCAACTGTGCATGTTTCTGAGAAGTATTTTGATAGTGTAAAGGTATAAAACATAGCTGCAAATGAAATTACTTTGTGTTAGAAGGCCAGGGGATTTGCCCACTATCATTCAACAAATACATTAGTTTGCTGACTTACCCCATATCCTCATTCTAGTCTGATAGAGTTCAACTCCGACAAAACTCTCTAGTCCATCCTCCTACCATTTGTATCTCAGTATTTAAGTTCTGCCCAGTCAGAATCTTTTACCCCACCTTGCTAAATGGAAAAACGCTATGAACCTATTGCAAAAAGATAACTGGCACAGAGAAGCATCATTAACGCATCCAAACAATTACTGTCATGTATTTGCCACAGATAATCCACCCTTGATGACATATAAAGGTTTTACAACTTTGGTCTTCCTCTTTACCATAATTACATGAACAGAAAACCCAGTCTTGTGAACCCTTCATCATATGAAATCTATAGATCTTTCCCTTTGTTAGACCCATATCAGTTATACCTTATCCCTATAGTCTAGTGGTACTCAATTGAACCTCCTCTCCTAGTGACGTTCCCCACCCTGCCAATACTATACATGCTGTCAGGACTAGATGGCTGCCTAACAATTAACACTTAATCTATCTAAGACATAATTTCTCTTCATATTATCCTCACAATGATCGCTGCCAATATTCGCCTGGTTGGATTTAGTCAGCAATCTGAACTTCAACACTGCCTATATAAGATGGCATAAATAAAATAAAGAAAGAAAGAAATGCAGCTGAAAATACATTTCCTCACAGTACCAAACCCATCATCCTTATTAAACTGTACATATGGGTCACATAATGTTTCCACAGCGTTGCTGAAAAAGGACTTACAACCAGATTAAGAATTGGGTGGCCACTGAGAATTATTGAATTCCTGGAGGAAGTGTTACAATACTTAGGAGAACCCATCAGTGGAATTTCTTCAAAAAGGGGTTTCTGAATGGAAGCTTTTCCACTGATAGATTGTTCGTCAAATTTAGTGGCAACCTGAAATAAGCCCCTTGTTCTTTTTATCAACATGGTTCCAATTTCTCTCAGTTTTATACTGATTTTACAGGAAATTGTTCAGTCCTTTTCCCCACAGTTTCTTTCTTTATCATTCTTTGATTTTTGTGGCTTTTAGTTGCTCAATTCAGCTTTATTTCTTATTAGATTGATTTTGACTTAACATATGTATGCTTTATCATTATTATTTCATGCCCTTATTCTCACACGTCTTTGAGATCATAAATTATATCTGCGGATTGTGATATTCAAGAATGCAATTAATATGGCACACAATCAGGCATTATGGCTGAATTCTGAGAAGGAAAATACATTCATCAAGTGGTAACTTAACATACTAGTTAACTTTCCACTTGGTTTTCAAACATAATTAGACCGACCACTTATATTTTGTGCCAAAGCCAGCAATAGTAAGTGAACACATTTTGGGGCCGATTAGGATGGCGGACGGGCTAGCGTCCGTCCGCCACCCCAGAGGTGGAGGGACCGTCCGCAGGGGCAGCGGCGGTCCGTCCGTGCAAATTAGGATGTGACCGCCACCCTGGCGGTCACATCCTGTATGTTTTAACATTGCAGCGGGTGCTGCTTTAAGCAACACCCGCTGCAATGTTAAAACTGCATGTGTTACATTTACATGCACAAAGCGGCAGGCACAGCGCGGTGCCTGCCGCTTTGAGCATGTAAATGTTGAGGGGTACCATAGGTACCCCCCATGTGCACCCCCCACCCCGACACCCTGGGGGCCCGCAATGGGCCCCCAAAAGCCAAAGTCCACATGCTTTTCCACGGCGGAAAAGCATGTGTTTGTGCAATTCCTAATTTGGCTGACGGTGTCTTGCAGACACCGTCACCAAATTGCCCTCCTCACACCGCGGATCAGCGGCGGACGGACCTGCCGTCCGCCGCTGGTCCAACCGCACTCCCACCGCCATCCTGATCTGGCGGTGGGTCTTCTATGTCACTGCGGCGGATAATCCGCATACTCCGGGCCGGCGGTGGCTTCCGCCGGCCCGGAGTATGCGGATTATCCGCAATCATAATGAGGCCCTTTGTGTGAACAACAACCAATTAAACATATTTTACAAAGAATACGGGGGGAGCGATTTATTTTCAAGGAAAGATTTTTTCCTAGTGGAAAAAAAATAAAGTTGATTGTGCCAGTGGACAAATTCAGCCCCACATACTCATCATCCACAATGTCCAATTGAGGTGAAATTAATAGGATTAAATGCAGGGGAGCAACAGTGCACATAGAAATCCACTATTCCATCAATATCAATGAAAACTGCAATTGCTTGGAATGTAGGTGAATCGATCTCAAAAAGTGTGAAATCAACTCAAATGATAGTGAATAGCTATAAATAATATTTTTGCCATATTAAAATATGTTTATGAATGGGCAACTACCATGCTTAATACATGCATCCTTCATACACATTAATAAGGCACAACTTTATTTTCCATTCATGTTTTACTAAATGGAAGGAAAATGTGAATTTGTACGACTATCTTTGCATTTGGATGGTCTATTTGGCTAGGTTGCAAGCTTGATTTTAACCATAAGCATTTATAATCACAGACACCATAATCTTGTCATATAAATCATGACAACTAATATTCTTTCTCCGATCAAAAAACTAATGGAACCAGCCTCAACTATAATTTTTTAGTCTGAGCTCTCATCTAAGTGGGGACATTTATCATACCTCTGGTGCATTTTCAGAAGTGTCATCATATTCAAGAGAATTGACACAAGCATCAAGTGTATCATTGTTTCTATTTTTTTTATTCATCCTCATTCGCCTCAGACCACAGTGAGCATACTAGCCACTCGTACCGTTACTCGTTAGTACAGAAGCATAGGCTGGTGTAAAGAAGAACGAAAAGCGAAACGCCCCTTGTTACCGGTACATCCGCAGACTAGAATAACACTGGGGCATATTGCCAACAAATAGCGATAATTATCGCTAAATAGGCTTAGCGATGATTTTTTTATCGCTGCCTATCGCTGGATATGTTAGCGGAGAAAACATGCTATTAGCAATGTTTTTCTCCATTGTGCTAAAATATCCAGCGATAGCGCCGAATGCGTGAATATCGCTGAGAATACAGCGATATTCACGCATTAGCGATGAAAGGCTCTTAGCCATGTTATCCACCTCCCATTGGATAACATGGCTAAGAACTGGTCTTAGCAGGCGTTAGTTTTTGGCGATAGCGGGAATATTTCCATCGCTACGCCTGCCTTGCTAATAGGCGATAGCGACGTTAGCGACTGCTTTCAGTCGCTAACAGGTTGGGTACGCCCACTTTGCATGTCATTAGCGATAAATATTGCTGACATGCAAAGCGGGCCCCAAACCACTCGCTATCGCCTAAAAGCTGTCGCTAACATCAGTTAGCGACAGCTTGCTAATAGGGCGATAGAATTATCGCCGCTAAGCGGCCGAAAACGACCACCAAACTGGTGATAATTACCTATCGCCACCCTTGGTAATATGCCCCACTGTCCCAAAGGAAAGGGCACGGTCACTCTCCCATGTAGGTCAGGTAGCCCTGGTACTGTTAATGTTGGCGATGGAGGAGTGTGTTGTATAACCCCTTCGACGCTCATGACGAGCCCAGCTCGTCATGTAGGGCCCATTGATTTCAATGGAAAGTCAATGGCCCTACATGCATACCCCTTAGCAGCCAAGTGGTTAATGGTTAGAGCGGCAGACCTTGATGCAGAGATCTAGCCGGGGTGGCAGGGTTCAATTCCCCGCCTTGGCGGGTCTTGGGCTAAAAAATTCCACGGACCTGATAATTCTCGCCTCGGTGCCTATTCCAATCATGGAGTGCAACTCTGGGCAATAGCTTGCTTAATCTCCACAACGGCCCCCACAACGCTAAGGATGCCTGGCCTCCACCTTGGGGGTGCCCAGGAGTGGACACCTCACAGGGAAAGCCAGGATGGGTTCCACAGCGGTATTCGTACAAGCGCCTTGAGACCCTTGTGGGTGAGTAGTGCGCTATAAAAGTATCAATTTACAATTTTAGGAGCGGAAGGTGCCCAACACGGTCAGGGGAGATCCAGAGACGCATAATCATAGGATCCATGATACCATTGTTTCTGTTGTTCATCTCAAACAAGCCCAAAGTAAAATACATTGCACAATCAAAACCAGGGTTTCATTAAACTCTCACTGCAAGCTTGTATGGTATTCCTGCACACGGAAAATTTTGGTATCGTGGATTGATGTATTTACTGAGCCCGGTAAAACAAAAGATTCAAAATTACACACCTCGAAATTGCGAGCACCCCTGTCATGCCATTATTCTTCACTGTTCTGAGGTGCACAAACTAGAAATGTATTGTTTTTTTCCGCTGCACAATTTGAAAATGCAGATTTTTTGCCCAATTTATAATTTAAGTTCGGGCACAAACTACAGTGTAAGAACTGAATTTCCACTGGAGTAAGATTAAGACCCTAGCTGCATAGCACCATTGAACAAATCAGGCCGTGCGTTAGTCCCAAAGGACAAGGGCCCAAGGCAAGCAAACCCACAAGGAAAATCTACACAGGACAAGATTCGATGTGAAAAAGATAACTTTACTTAGAATGTATTTTAAATCACAGCAGAAGGCAGAAGGATTAGTTAACCAGACAATTCAAGTAAAGAAGAGGATGGCATAAGGTCAGCCTAGGAAAAGTGTCTTCAAAATCTGTAGTTAGAGACTTAAATCAAAATCTGAATGCTCAGTAGAGAAAGCAAAGGAAAGACTGTCAACTGTCCTAAAAAACGTAACTCTTATAGGTTTTCAGAAAAAGAAAAACAAGCCCTTTTTGTGGTATGAATGGCACTATAGACTGCACTAATAATGATGCAGTTATTTTAAACAATGATCGTGCACAATATATTTTATATAAAAAAGCTCCCTATAGAAACCCCCCTAAAATTAATAGTCAAGTAGGACTTTTAACTTACATACACGTGGAATTGACACTGCCTTACTAAACAATAGCTGTTAGAAAATATGAACAAGGCATGCTTCAACTAGCAAATTACATCCGCTTTGAACATGGAAAGATTATGTGAATGTTCCTCCACAGGCAAGCAGGCTTCCTATGGAGCATGTAAATTGTTACAGCACAAAATAAACAGTACCATGAAACAGAAAACAAATTTGACTACTTTATGAAAGGAAAACCCCAGATTGAAAAAAAACATGCACACAGTGTAATTTCTGATAGCCACATTTCTTCTAAATGTAAGTGCAAGCAAGTCAAGTGCCAGTAAATTACTTTTAGTCTTAGGTATGCTGAATTAAACACTCACTTTTATTCATTCCAAATCCATTTCTACATTTAATAAATTTGTAAATGGCTATTTTCACTGCATGCCTTTCCTTTGTAAGGCAAGTAAGTAACAGATTACCATAACCCAATTTAATGGTTCTAGATTTACCATCCTAAGAAGGAATGGATTGCTGATTCTGATTTATTGGTAATTTGAATTCAAACTTACTTGAATTACTGCGGATGTCAGCAGCGATAGCAAATTCATTGAGACATCTTGTGAGCAATGACTGAACTTGTGCTTGAAAAATGCTCCATGTTGGATCTTTAGCTGAAGAGAATAAATTCCAATGAAAAGAATAGTTCATTGTCTTTACCAATAAATGAAGTTGGATGTGATTGGTTTCTCGCTTTTGGGGATGCATTCCATTCACAGACAGGTGTGCAGTAGTCAGCACTGTTTGTTGAAAACCAAAGTTTATACTTGTTTTAGTAATGGTTAGAAGTAGTTTATTGGCCTTTGCTCTTGTTGGAACATCAATTAGGCTTCAAATGTAAGCTGTTGTATGATGTTTTATAAGCTACAGCACAAATCTGGGGTAAAATGGAAAGTACACAAACAGGTGTGCAGCTATTTGATTTTACTGTGTTATACATTTATCGGACACTGTTGTATTAATGAAATTGTTTTGATTTTTTACTCCAGGGTAAGAGAAAATGTCATAAATCTACTGTCAAAATGGTCAGTTGTACTGCCCCATATCAGGTAGCTACCTGCAACACCAGTTACTGCTCAGAGAAGTTCACCAATATCCAACAATAAAAGAAGTGAAATAGGTGTTCGCAATAATGGGGTGCTGGAACTGGCCCTTTTTGCAGGGATATCAGCAAACCTTTTGCATTACTCCTGCATTTTTTCTGACCTGTTTTGTTGATTTTATAACTCTGGACACTTTACCACTGATGTGCTAAAGTGCATGTGCTCTCGCTTGTAAACTTGGTAAGATTGGCCTACAACTGGTTGGCATATATAATTTACCTGTAAGTCCTTGTAAAGTGGTATCTCATATACTAAGGGCCTGTAAATTAAATGCTACTAGCAGGCATCCCTTCCATCATTTGTTGCAGTTACACTTTTCGCCCTAAGTGGGATTATAAAAAGTGTTTTTTTTTCACAATTTATACAAACATATAAATGTTTGTATAAATTGTGAAAAAAAGCACTTTTTATAATTTTTCATTATGTTATTGTGAATAAGGTTATAATATATGTAAATATATGTTCTGTGCACGGCAACGAACAAACCTCAGACTTGGTTTCAAAATTTCCTCAAAAAATGTGTTGAAATTTGTAACTATTTGAAAACATAAAGCCAAAACATCCAAGGATTAATTAACCTTAGGGTGTGATTCTGCGCAAAATAAAGTATAAGCAGAACAAAACAGTGACCGGGTCCTTCTTATTCTATAGCATTATATGTTGTCCTACCCGGCCACAGTATAGGACACAACCCCAATTTTTGGTACACCGGATTCAAGAAGGGCGACAAACCCCGAAACCGGTCCTAGGATGCTTGTTTCCGGTCCAGGGAGGACCAGGCTTGGCAGTTCGGTCTGGACTGTTCCCATGAGGCACAGGGTCAAGACTGATTTACATGTGGCTGGGACCAAACTGGGGTGGTGTAGTGGGCAAAAGAACAATGGATTTAACTCAGATATTTTGACGGGGGGAGAATGTTTGAATCATTTAGCATTCCGTCTATAATTTGTTGCAGTTACACTAGTGGGCCTACAGCGCTGCTTGTGCCACCCACAGAAGTTGCCTTTCATACCTCTCTTAGGCCTCTGCCGCAGCAGGGCCTGCATGCACAGATCACTGCCACAGTGACATAGCATTTAAAGAGTTTGCCACGTCTGAAACTCCGCTTTTACTACATATAGGTCACCCTTAAGGTAGGCCCTAGGTACCCCTATGGGCTGGGTGCAGTGTAGCTGAAAGAAAGGACATGTGCATTGGGAATTCCCTGATATATGCTTCAGGGGCATTTTCTGATATAAAAGGGGAAGCATGGCCATCTTGTAGTGCTCTCATCTTCATTCCATCAAGCCTCATTCTGAACAGCTTTTTTTCCTGACTGCCGCTGTAATCAAATGCATGGCAGTAGCAGACTGTAAAGATGTTTTGTTTTTGTTTGCAAACTTATCCCTCCACCTTTCCATTTTAAGCCAATATCAAAATGCAACAGGGGAACCACAGGACACAGAGGAAACTGATTTTAACCACTATACAGAAAACATATTGTTTCAGTATCACCATATTTTAATGTAAACATGGTTATGTTCTGATTTTTTTTGCAGAACACATTTACAGACTTATGACAACTTAACCTCTTTTCTTTAGTGTGGTATTGGTCCACATGTATGGCAGATTCTCAGTGGGATCAGAAGAAACTGGTGGCATGACAACAAATTCATGATGAGTGTACATTGCTGATTCAGCTTTTCGGTTTTGTAAAAGACATAGGGGCACATTTACAAGGGGATTGCGCATGTTCCGGTGATGCAATGCCCTGCACCATATTTACAAAGTGGTGCTAAGCCACATTGCATGGCTTAACACTGCTTTGTAAATATGGTACTCTTTCTAGCAGTTTTCTGCACGAATGGGGCTTGCAATGAGTGTTGCTGTGGGCGATCCACCGCAATGCCAATTGCTTTTTGATGCTGCCCCAGATTTAAAAGGATCTGTAAATCTGAGGCAGTGCCAAAAACAGGGGTTAGATTGGCGAACAAGGAGAAATACTTTTATTTCTCCTCGTTTTTGCTTTTTCGATGTGTGATGCATTCTGCAGCACACATAGAACGAGCAAAAATGCAATTAATGATTGTTCATGTGCACAAAGGTGTCCCTTCCTGCACATAAACAATCATTAAATAATGCCAATTTTCTACTGCTATGTGTGTTGCAGCACACAATTTGATTTGATTTGATTTTCGATTCAAAGCTTTATTCAGCACAAGGCCATACAAGAATAAGTATTACACATACACATTAATAAAATAAATAAAATAAATAAATAGATTACAGTGTAAACTCAAGCCATTCACAATACAAGTCAATAAACATAGCAGTAATCCATACAAGAGGTCACAGTGTTCCTGATTTTTAGTGCTTGACAAATATATCCCAATATTAGTGCACAACAAAATTCAGTTTTTAGCAGTTGGACATAGAGCAAACAGACAGAAAAAGAACTAGAACCAAAAGAGAGAAGCAATGGACATAAATAAAACACTCTTGGTCTGGAATAAAACTACAAAAAACATAAAATGGGCCAGAGATTTTTTAGGGAACCCAGCACAAGGATCGGGATGTAAAAAAGAAAACCTCAGGCCCTGCTTAGGGTGGGCTACCAGGAAATACTAAGTACCCAATCTAAAACGGGTCAGATAAAATCTGCTTTCCAAATTTGTAATCCAAGTAAGATATAGTTCATGGCCCTCAGTCAGCTTCAGATCTAAATAACAAGTGACTGAGGTCATGGACTGATGTGTTACAAGCCTGTGATCTATGGGAAGTGAAAAGGGATTTTACCAATGTTTTCATACTTTCATTGATTTCTTGAGGTTTGTGAAATAACTTAGACAGTCCTATAGTTGTGAAATTATTTTGGATATAAGCAAGCCAAAGAATTGTGTCTGCATGATCTAATTTAAGACAATCTCCAAAAGTTTTTTGACTGAATAATATATGGAGGGACTGCCAGAACTTTAACCATAACAACAGCGGGGCAACCTGAACTCGATCTTTCAAAAATGCCAATCCATCTTCCAAATGAGTGATACAAATTGTTGTACTCCTCGTCAAGTAACCTGCAGAGTAATTGATTTTCCATTGTTTGGAGGTTGTCCGCCAAGAGAATCCCCAGGCGCCATCCCCAAAAATTCCCTGGGAAATTTACGTACTCTTATAGAGAGAAATAGACTCTCTATTGGGTTTGTTTCCAAGTCTTTTTGAAAACTTAAAATTGTTATCAATTGCCTCCTCGAATTTACCTGCTCTCTAGGACAAAAGGTTACCCCAACTAAAATCTGAAGATATCAAAACCCCTACATAATTAAAATGTGTTACTTTAGCTATGGGAATCACTGCAATGTGATGGCAACAGGAGTGGGTGTTCATTGGACCACATGTCACGATAAAAGACTTCTTATGATTAATTTTAAGATTGAGTCCCACCATAAAATTATTCAAAAAATCCAGCAAAAGCTGAAGGCCATTTGCTGTATGGGTAAATAAAACTATATAGTGGAATGCAGCACACATAGAAGTAGCAAATTACCATTATTGTTTGTTTATGTGCAGGAAGGACCACTTTCTTGCACATAAAAAATAATTCCTTGCAATGCAGGCACCCTTGCACTATGGTGCAAGGGTGTCTGTGATGGTGCTGGGCAGCTCTTTGTAGTGCCAGTGCAAGGGAATTCACAGGAGTTCGTCATAATATTGTAAATATGGTGCTTCCCTGCATTTTTTAAATGATGCAGAGCGGTGCTGCAAAATTAGCTGCAGCGCGGATATGCGCCATTTCCTTCTACATATGCCCCATTGTTTTGAGGCAACTCGTTGAACTTTCTTTCATCAGCTTTTTATACCAGTGTGACATATTTTTTGTTGCTCAATTGTTGTCATCTCTCTCGGCGGTAGTGTAAAGTGACAACCGCCTGTTACTACTGAAATTCCTCCGCAAGTGTGCAGTCTGCACCTAATAATTGTTTTTTTATGCAATTGATGAATGATGTTGGTGGTCATCTTTAATTGAATTTTATATTCAAGACAGGCAGTTTCTGATGTGGATGGTCTTGCAAATTGTGGTTGTGCTGTATTGCCCATTTTGTTTAAGGGAGTGTGTGGTACTCGACATACCTCATTTATGGGAATTGCTTACTCTCTAAGGTCTTCTCATTGAAAACCAAGTGTGTGTCGATTTGTTTCTTTAGATGACAATGGTTTTGGGCTAGACTATGTCCCAGATAAAATATATTCAATTTATGAAATTTGTGTGAGGCACTATGCACCCCTGCTGGCATATGCCTCTGAGACCTAATTA
The DNA here is from genome assembly GCF_964261635.1 of Lissotriton helveticus. Lineage (NCBI taxonomy): Eukaryota > Metazoa > Chordata > Amphibia > Caudata > Salamandridae > Lissotriton > Lissotriton helveticus. Next base: position 1,276,791,267 of record NC_136069.1, read on the forward strand.
TGAAGTGGCCTAGATTTGAGGCTTCTTCTACCCTCCTACAGCGCTACTGATACTGGTTGTATTAGTAACTAGGGCTGCTATTAGGCAGTGCCTACCTTGAGCTAGTGGTTGCTGGGGGTGCCACTGGCACTCATTTTTGGGGACCAGCACTTATGTTTACTCATCAGGCATTTACGAAGAGCAAGAAAGGGAAACACAAAAACGGGAAAGATGGAGGAAGCATATACAGAAAAGCTGTCATGAAGGGAGAAAGCAGGAACCTGCAAGAGTGAGATAAAGGGGCATGGAATGTCTGACAGTGGATTAAAATGGACCGAAATGGATCAAGGACTACACAGCCTTGGTGTTTGGCACTCTGACATTTGATAGGGCCATCTGTGGGCTTCTGAGCAGTAGCTTGGGCACCAGTACTCATTATTTTATAAAGTAAGCAATGATACTAGAGGATTACATGATGTTTCCTGAGGATACCCTCAGAGATAATAATTTTCTGGGGGAACTAATACCTTCACACCAATGACCCTGGTAATTCTCCAATTCTCCCAGTAAACAAAGATACAGATTTACTGAGATTTTGCGTCAGGTTGTATCTTTTTTGTGATGCAACAACAATTCAAAATCGTTTGTGTTATTTACTAAGCTGTGCAAAATCACTTAGTGTGGTTTGAGTAGTTTGGTAAATACAAGTAACGCAAGGCAGCACTATGCATTTAGAAGGCGTTTCATGGTTGGAACATGGGGGGTTCCTTTGCATCCAACCATAGATTAGAAGATTTACAAAGGCTTGTATACCTGGGAATGCACCAAAATACTATGGCCCACATGCATCAAAGCAAAAAACGGTCGCAAACGGGCAGAGTCTCAGAATCTGCCCCTTTGCAACCGGTATTTTTGCATTTGGGATGCATCATCCCAAATGCAAAAATCGCAATTTAAGTAATCTCTACATTGTGATTACTAAAATTGCCATTGCATTTAAGGAATCGCAAATTGAGATTCCTTAAATGCAATGCATTAAAGTAAAAAAAACTAGCGATTTCACTAATTAGGGGGAGCAAATTACCATGAAGTTGAACTTCATGGTAATTTGCTAAAACTTTGAAAAATGCACTAAAGTGCATTATTCAAAGTTACATTTTAGACACACAGCATGTGTGTGTGCAAGATATATTCATATGCAGATTTCATGGGTGCAGCAGAGTGTCCTTTTGACACCCTGGCACCCTTGAAATTGCATTCTCAATTTGCGATTCTCTAACTGGGAATCACAAATTGAGAATGTCTTCACATTTTTTTTTTATAGCTTTATTCACCAGTTTTGTCATAAAAGCCCAACAGACATATACAGACAATTTAAAATAATAAATATTACATGTTTTAAGAACAGTTTAAGAAAGTATTAAACCTCACATAACTGCCGGATAATGCTTGAGTTAAAAATGGTAAGATAGGTACATATATCTACAATATTCCTCAAATATTTCCTACCCCGTTCATTGTTAAAAGATAAAATACAAGATTAACATTAAGATAATTGAGTCCATAAACAGTCCTAGGAAAGTGCCTTTGCCCGAATAGACCAGGCCCATCCCAGAAATGTGGCTACCGCAGTTGCTATTAATGGAGATGAATCCGTTGGTAATACTCTCATTGCTTCTCCATGCCTACTAAAACCAAGTAGTTTGCAAATAGGTTTTATCCACATAGCACGGGGTTTCTTATACAAAGGACAGAAAAACAACAGATGACTAATTGTTTCCAGCTCTTCATGACATTTTAGACATACCTTCTCAGTCTCCCCTGTCCAATTACTAGTGAATGACCTGACAGGTAATGTAACGACCCTCAATTGGAAATACAGCTTTCTGTCAAATGGTTTTTCAATAGCATCCCAATATTGTTCTAATACTGGCCTGATCTTAAATTCCAGGAATCGGCCAGTCAGATGCCTTGTTGACCCATTTGTACATGCTGCGGTCGTGATCCTATCCCAATACATCTCCTTCAGGATCTTCTTAGAAGGGAATGATGCATTGAGTGGAGCGGCCCACAAGTCACTCAAACCTAGGTGTTCCAGCAACGCCCTGATCTCATTCAGCCATTTAATCTTATGAAATCGATCGGTGACCATTACATCTTTAAGTCCCGAGGCATAGTGAGCAAGCTCAGCTGTGCACCACAGTCTTCGTCAATACAAGAGTGGTCGAAGTTTCGCCAGATCTATTACTGTTTTTCTACCCAGATCTAGCAACAGTGGATACATTGGCGTGCTTTTCGGGACACTAGTGACCCTCCGAAGAAAAGAATTTTCAGCTACTGACAGGGTTGATAGATTTGCAAACCCCCAGAGCTCAACCCCGTAGAGCGTTGAGCTTAGGACCTTCAAACCATAGATTTCCAACAATGGACTAATAGGTTTAGACAATGAGGTTCTAAACTTAGTTGTAAGAATCCCGGCCTGCTGCTTATGCTTTAGTGTGGCAATATCGATTTGCTTTGACCGCCCCATGTTTGCCTGGATCGTCACTTCTAGGTACGTAAAGGCATCAACTTTTTCAAGGGGGACATTATTCATATATACCTTACCCCGGAATGACCTATGTTCATTAAAGGTCATGAACTTTGTTTTTTCCGTGTTAATGGTAAGGTCCCGCATGGAACAAAAATCCTCAAACCTACTTAAGGCTTTCTGCAGACCACTGGGAGTCTTAGAAATGATTAATGTGTCGTTCGCAAACATGAGGATAGGTATATGTTCATTCGCCAGCGTCGGGGCATCCAGGGGGACCGCGGAGAGGAAACCAGCCACCCCATTGACGAAGAGCGAAAACAGGGTTGGTGCAAGCACGCAACGCTGTCGCACTCCCCTGTCCACGGGAAATGACTCTGTCACCTCCCCCAGGGCCCCCCATCGCACACACGCATGGTTACCCTCATGTAAGCGAACGGGAAACACCCGTCACAACGGATGCATCGCATCGCGGAGCTATCGCAACGCGACTGTTACATCGCGGACGGCTCCACAACACATGCTATTACGTCGCTATTACATAAACATCGCTAGTGATAGCAACGCATGCAAATTGTCTGCTGATCCCGTGTCTAAGCATTTTGAGTATTCCTACCAGCATTACTAGTGTGTAAACGGCGAACGCGTTCACGTTTATGGCCTAATTAATAACCATTCCCAGCTGCCTCAAACTTTGCAATAAGTCCCATTACCGGGTAAGACACTCAAATGAAGCAAAAAAAGCTGCAGTTCCAAAAACGATGCGATTTCAGATTCTGAATCTGAATCTGTGTGCAGATATGAATCTCTTGACAGCAGTAAGAAAAGTCTTGATACAGTAGTTCACCCTTCCTGTTTTCTTCCCACCAGGTATTAATAATCAGCTCATTGTACATCAGAATAAACAAACTCAACTATTTTCTGTATTTTGAGTATTCCTGCCAGCATTTTGAGTTCCCGTGTCTGAGCAGTGGCTGCAGTCTAAGCATTTTAAGTAGCTATGAGCAGCGGCAGTCTAAGCAGAAAATGGGTAATAAACGTCCCCTTCTCGGGAGTACCCAACGGGACTTTTATGTTTACCACATCACAAGATACTTCCCTTTATTTTCGGTGATAATATATTTCTTGTCTGTTTATTAACGCTGTATGTGGTGATATTCGTCACAACACATCATTCCTGTCAAATTTTCAAGTCCCTGCGGAATGTGTTAATCCAGTCAAAGTGTTGTTTTTTTGTATTCTGGGCTATGTACAAGTCCCAGAGTTCAAATACAGAAACGTAAACGTAGACTGACGCAGCACATCACACCGGAGCAGGGAAACGCGGCAGTTCTAGCGCATCCATTTTGATAAAATGTGTGTTTCATGCTTGGGTGTTTACAATATAGCATTAGCTCACCCCCAGTTCACAATCCTGAAGGTAAGCATTTAAATAATGTAGGGATTACAATTGCTGCATTTAGTGTAAAAAAAATATATATTTGGGGAAATAGAAAGGGAAGAAATAGCGTTGTGTGGGCGGCGGGGGCAGGGGGTGGGCGGGCAGTGGTGGTCAAGGGTTAGAAAAACGCGATGTCATGATGTACGATGTAAGCGTCGGCGATGTTAGGTACTTTGCAATAGGAATCAACGCGTTGGCGTTGCTAGGACGTGCGAGGTGAAAGATAACGATGAGTTGGTGTTTGCGATGTAATGAACGCGTGGTTAAAGCACGCGATGAAATGGTGCGCGATGTATCATCATACATCCAATCGAACGATCAAGGATAGTAATTCAGGCGACGTCCCCATATCCCTCAGGACACACCACAGCCTATGTCGAGGCACTAGATCAAAGGCTGCCTTCAGATCCACAAAAACCACATACAAGGCACCTTTCCACAAAACGACTGTCTTCCAGTAGATGTTAATAAACCGGAAGACCTGGTGGATGGTGCTAGTAAGGGGTCGGAACTCCGCTTGCAGTGGAGATAGGATCTTCTCATCTTCCATCCATGCCTGGACTTTTTGTAGTATCAGTCGACCCATAATTTTTTGGATGGAGTCTATGAGACTGATTGGTCTATAGTTTGCTGCTAAGGATTTATCCCCTTTTTTAAATACTAGGATTATCTCTGTCCCCTTCCAGGAGGCCGGGATTGGGGGTCCACGGGCAATTGCATTTTCTAGGTGTGTAATGTACAATCGCCAGGAAGGTTTATAGCTCAAAAACACATCCGCAGGGACTCTATCTGTTCCTGGTGCTCGTCCTGGGGTTATGGAATTCATTGCCCTGTACACGTCCTCTAATGTGAATATCCCGCTTGAGAAATAGCAGTGGACGTAGGGATCGGTGCTCGCCTCGTCCCCCAGTGAAGCATAATGGGGTTCAAAGTGTTCAACCCATGAATGGTGGGCAACATTGTTTTGTGGGGGATCAGGGCACCCTCCCCTGTCCCATTTATAGGTGTCCCAAAATATTTTAGGGTTCTTGGACACACATGCCTCCTTGAGCTCCTGCCATCTTTCCTGGTCCCAGAGTTTTTTTGCTTCTTTTACTGCCTTTCTGTAGGAGTCGCTGTTATACTTGATGTCTTCGGGATCGTTTTGAAGTATTATGTTCCACCTCTCAATCTAGCCAATGTCCGAGTTGCTGTAATAGTACAGTACATTGGAAGGATTAAGTGGGGGAGTAAGGGGGTTTTGGAAAGGGAAGGAAAGGAAGGGGACAGCAGGGAGGGAGATCTGGAAAACACAAAGAGAGCGTATATCATGAATACCTTGATACTCTATTTGTAATGCTCATACCCTCCCTTTGCACCTTATGTATTCTAAATACCTGAAAAGCAAAATACACTCCAGTGGAGAGGAAGGTGATGGTTGATAGTGTAGATGATGGTATTAAGGGCGTTGCTGCAGTAATACAAAACCAACATATACATATAACAACAACTAATAAAAGCATATCAAACAAGACATCAAGGAGAGTATAAAGATGCATGAACATACCCCTAACTCACTCCTTATACGCTTCACAGGGATTGAGTGTAGCCCACTACCACTCGTGAAGAACCCCTTTTAATAAAAGGAGCCAAAGACATTAAGGGTTAATACACTATACATCCTGAACACAATCTCCATCATGAAATAATAAAGTAACGGCATGCAAATAGCCCCGTAGTTAACACACTTGTGGCAAAGTATCAGAGGCTAAATCCCTCCAGTAAGTCTTTAGCTTAGTTAAGAGCTCCTTGCTCCTAATTCCTGAATATCACAATGTTAGAGCATCTCAAAAGAACTGGAGATACTAGTGGATTAACCAATCATCCACCTCTCCGTCGGCCAACAATACCGACCGGGTCAAGATCCTGACTATAATAGAAGTGACCCCGAGTAGATCCAGAAAAACACGTGTAGGCAATCTTGCCAACACAACCCAAAACCAAGACAGAACAAAGGCGGCCCAATTCCTGGGGCAAGCACCCTTACCGCATCCACAGAAGATCAGCAACCGCCACCAGAACGCTGGACAGGAGGAAATCCCGACGCCGAACTCGGGAAAGGCTTCCTCTTTATGCTTCCTGGATCGTAGTCTCGCGAGATTCGCGAAGGATCATGGGAATTGTAGTCCCGACTCGCGTCTCGCTGGGAAATGTAGTTCCAGCACCAAGCGTGATCGTAACAGTACATCCTCCCCACCGGGAAGGCAACATCAAGGCCCAGGTTTCGCAGGATGCCTCGATGAAAGGCTGTCACCCGCGCCGGCGAGTGGATCCCCGCAGCAGGTTCCCACGAGTTTTCCTCGGGGCCATACCCCTTCCAGGAAACCAGATACCACAGTTTACGGCCTCGGAACTTAGAATCCAGCAGGAATTTGACCTCATATTCAAGTTCTCCATCCACCCACACCGGAGGAGGACGCGATCGTCCCCATGCATGAGATGGTTTCAACAATGACGCATGAAAGACCGGGTGGATACGCAAATGCGAAGAGAGCTTCAGCTTTACAGCTACAGGATTCACCCTTTTAACAATCGTGTAAGGCCCAGTGTACCGGGGGTTAAACACGCTGCGCTTCCAGAAATGTAGATTCCTAGTCGACAGCCACACAGCAACCCCCCTGCAACACAACGGACCCTGCCTCCGGTGTTTGTCAGCAGCAGCCTTGTACTTGACCTTGACCAATTCAAGATGCGCTTGAGCCTTAGACAAAGTCTCACGAATATGCACCACTCTCTGTGCAACCTCAGGCAGAGCAGGATCAGCCCTAGGATTGGCGAAAGGAAGGAACCTGGGATGCCTACTATAATTGCAGTAGAAAGGCGTCTCCTTAGTGGAGCCATGCGTGGCATTTTTGTAAGCCACCTCAGCCAACCATAGGTGGTCCACCCAGTTGTCTTTACTCTGGTCAACATAACACCTCAGATATTGTTTGAGAGTCTGATTCAGACGTTCCCAATCATCCAACTCTCCGTCGGCCGACAATACCGACCGGGTCAAGATCCTGACTGTAATAGAAGTGACCCCGAGTAGATCCAGAAAAACACGTGTATGCAATCTTGCCAACACAACCCAAAACCAAGATAGAACAAAGGCGGCCCAATTCCTGGTGCAAGCACCCTTACCGCACCCACAGAAGATCAGCAACCGCCACCAGAACGCTGGACAGGAGGAATTCCCGACAACGAGCTCGGGAAAGGCTTCCTCTTTATGCTTCCTAGATCGTAGTCTCGCGAGATTCACAAAGGATCATGGGAGTTGTAGTCCCGACTCGTGTCTCGCCTGGAAATGTAGTTCCAGCACCAAGCGCGATCGTAACAGTCGCGTGCCAGCCTTACTTTTACTGGGTCCCTATTACCTAGTGCTGACCCTAGTGATCTCCGCGTAGTGCGGCATGTCTCGTTAAACCAACCTTCCACTTTCTTACGCCTAACACTTTTGTGTTTAATAGGTTTACAGAAGAATAGTTTTAGCCGGTCAAAGAGGGCAGTGTGGGTCACTGTAACAGTAGACAACGCGAGCTGGCTTGCCATGCCGGTTCCCCACTCTTCCAATACGCTGTCCACCTCCTTGTTCATGGCTAACAGAGCGTCTGGGGAATCAGTAACATGTCTCCATTTCAGGTGCCGCATATCATTGGTTACTGCCAGTTCGCTACCCTCCACCTCTACCCTAGGTAGTACTTCTTCTCCAAACAGTCCGCTTACCGTAACTATAAGTGGGTCATGGTCGCTTTCAACACGGTTAATAACGACCATGTCCCTTACGAACTGAGACAAAGGTAGACTTACAAGGACATAATCAATGCGGCTTGACCTGGCCCCATTATTAAAGGTGTCAGCCCCCTGCTTGTCTGACAATGTTCGCCCGTTTATGGCTCTCAACTGCTGGCCTACACACATTCCCTTGAGTTGGACGGCTGCCTCCGTCCACTTCTTAATTGGCTCAATCTCCAGTGTAGGTATGCCCCATTTCATATCGTCGTCCTCTGTGAGGGACTGATCCTCCAACCCCAGTGGTTCAAACGTGGTGTTGAAGTCCCCTACTACTATTACGTCAGTATCCCTCGGCATACTATCCAACAACAACTCCAGCCTCCAGGTCAGCTACAACCTCTGATCTTCTCCCACCTTTAAGGCCTCTTGCATAAACATTAAAAATACACAGTATAGGACCATGCACTGGGGTGATTCTTATCTGAAGTATGTCTATGTTGTTGGTATGAACTTGAGATACTTTCCAGCTCAGTGTCTGTCTGACCCAGGCCGTCAGGCCCCCCATTGCTCTGCCCTTTGGTTGCTTAGTCGCAGAAACTTGAAATGTGAGGTACCCCAGTCTAAACACGGGTTCAGTCACCCATGTCTCCTGTAGGAGACATATGTCGTGGGATTCAATGAAGTCTGACCATTCAGGGAGTACTACCTTAGAGCCCAGTCCTACGATCCAGGATAGTAGTGTCATGTTTTCGGCCCTGTAGGACCCACAGTCGCCTCTGCTCAACGTCCCCTTGTTGCCTAAGGAGCTGCCCCGAACTAGACGTTGGCTCCAAAATTGGTGGCAATCTATTAACCCCTACGCCTCTTGGGGATTTTGTACTCCTCTCCACAAGGTCAATGCTAGGTGTATATCCACCCAACAAGGTACTAGTAGAGCTGGATACATCATCCCCTAAACCACCAGGCTCGTGACCAAGGGTGACTGGGTCGGCAATATCTACATTACATTCTGGGGTCTGGTGGCTCGGGGATGCTTTGCGTCAGTCGCACTCATCTAGGTCGGATAGTACGTTATACCTATTTGCTGTACGAATTCCGAACCTACACTCTGGACCTTGCACAAGCCCACCCCTTCCTCCCTTGCCATTGCTAAAGCCTTGGGAAGAAACTGGGTAGAAGTAAGTTAGCGGGAATGGCTTAATGCAAGAGTCAGTGCCCGGGTAATCCCAGCTACAGATATGGTCTACAACTCTACGGTCTCGAAAGTTTATAATAACACTATCCCCTCTTGTGTCTTTGTGTCTCGACCCAACCCAATCCACCCTTCTTGCAAATAATATTTCGGCCGATATCCCAGGTGGGAGAGACCGATTTGCAATAAGCCAATATATGCACTTATTTTTCAATTCTGGGTAATCCTCTCGTTGGCCTGGTCTTAATACAGGAACCCCTGTCAAAATACACACATAGGGGGCTGAGGCTGGGGGAAGATCTATACGTGGGAGAATGTCCGTAGATGGATCACTGATCACCTGATTGCTACAGCCTAGTTAGTGGAGCCCGGAGTAGGAACCCCCTTTCCAGAACCTTCACCACCCATAGGTTGTGCTCCTTTAGTTACAATCAGACTGGGCTGGATGGCAGGAAAACTAGTGGTCCTGGTGTTATTACGTTTTGATGCTATTGCCTGTGTTGGTTTAGATACAGTGTTAACATTAACGGTTGAAATAACCTCAGAAACTCGCACAGACTCACAACCACTCCGCGTGCTGTCCACAGTCCCACCAGTGTCTATGTCCCTGCCCCCTGCTCCTTCCAAAGTTAGCAGTCTCTTTTCCATTGCATCCAATCTCTTATAAATGGGAGTACAGGACCTATAGAAAAGCTGTTCAAGTTTATCCCACATTTCTTGTGACCAATCCAGTGGGGTGTCCGTCCTTTGGTGCAACACTCGATCTGTCAAGTCTATTGTCGGAGATTGTAACTCCGTAATATTTGTGGGTGTAACTTGGGCCCCAAATGATTCATCATGGACGTTTGTCTTCTTTACTTTAGCTTTTCTCCCCTTCTGGGTCAAACCCATGCGCTTCCTTTTTGTTACCAATACTTGTTCTGCTGGCTTAGTCCCACGCATTGGACGTGTTCGTGTGGGGTACTCCGTAGGGGCTATCAGAGCGCTTTAGTCTATACAGCTATTTTCAGCGTCATGCACATTTTCTTGTGTTGGACATAGATGACCTGAATCCCCTTGTGAGGCATGGATTAATACAGAGTGAATAACTTGGTTTACCCCTCTGCCTTCACTTAAGGGAGCATCTGGGCTATGTATAGTTATGGGGGACACAACCCTGGCCAGGGGTCCTATTGAGAACCTTTTGTTAAAGTCCGTCGACAACCTTTTTTCAGCACGGTCAATTTCATGTGCTACAATCGATGTAGCCCGTACTAAGAATTGGTCCAACGTTCCTATGATGGAGCCAGTAGGGGCATTTTCCCTCCTTTCACCCCCTTTGTAGACATGCCTTCTTGTAATCTTTGGCGTGTACGGAAATGACCCTTCAGCAGCCAATCAAATATAAAATATAAGGATGCTTTAACTTTTGCCCCAGGTCACGGATAACAACTAACCTAAGTCAGACTTCAAAGAGATATGGCCCCGTCCCATCCTCGACTCGTTCTCGAACGGGCTCAAACGGGCCCGCCCTTGGCCCGGGTTTAGCCCGGCGCGACCCGCGAGCTATCCTGCGACGCGGGGGCTGGCTGGAAATGTATGCGCCTCCTGGCGCGGATGTTCGCGGCTTCCGGCCGTAAAGGCTGCTGGTTGTGGTAGTCCCTCGGTCTCCTCCCCACTGCGGCCGCGCTCGGGTGTTGTAGAGCTGCGGCGGCGGGAGGAAACCGTGTGTGGCAGTACGGGCTTGGCGGGCAGAGCTTATGGCAGCCGAGTACTTTTCCCCGAGGTGAGTGAGCGTCTGGGAGCAGGTTCAAGATGTAGCAGAAAAAGGATAAGTCCCCCGCTCCACTGAGGCTGCCCGGAAATGTATGCGCCTCCTGGCGTGGGTGTTCGCGGCTTCCGGCCGCAAAGGCTTCTGGGTGTGGTAGTCCCTCGGTCTCCTCCCCACTGCAGCCGCGCTCGGGTGTTGTAGAGCTGCGGCGGCGGGAGGGGACCATGTGCGGCAGTACGGGCTTGGCGGGCAGAGCTTATGGCAGCCGAGTACTTTTCCCCGAGGTGAGTGGGCGTCTGGGAGCAGGTTCAAGTTGTAGCAGCAAAAGGATAAGTCTTCCCATTCATTCCTACGGGCCTCTAGGCCCATAGGAATGAATGGGGAGGTATTCCTTAATTACGACTCGCAGTTTGCGACTCACAATTAAGGAATGTTTAGAAATCGCTATTTTTAAAGCGATTTCTACGTGCATAGCCTTTTGCTATTCCTTATTAGCGAATCCTTATTTTTCGCTAATAAGGAATCGCAAATGGCATTGTTGATGCCTGTGCCAGTATGCCTTTCCCAGTGAGGCGAAACAAGGAGAAATATCTTTCTGTCTCCTTGTTATTTAGTCTTTCCATGTGAGCTTCATTTTGCAGCACACATAGAATAGGAAAATGCTCTTAAGGATTGTTTTTGTGGTGGAATGTGTCACTTCCTGCACAAAACAAATCTGCCTGTAAATCAGGTACCCTTGAACCACAGTGCAAGTGTGCCTGTGTTGCCACTAGGCAGCAGGCAGAGCACCAGCACTAGCAGGCAGCAGAAATGCGCCAAATCTTTCTCTAAATGTGCCATACTTTACCCAGTATGGCGTGTTTCTGTTGTGTCCCTCTCATACAATGCAGATCAACAACTTTGCTTGGTGCCCTGTGTTGACTGAAAATAAGGAAATCTGCCCCAAAATATCTATGTGAAATGTGCTGGTTGTTTTCTAGCATATTTCTGATTGGACAAGATCCAAAGTTGGCTAAGTCTGGATTTTTCTTGGGAGTCAGATATCATAATAGAGTTGGCAGGTAGGAATGGGAAGTGTCTTCCTTATTAACGCCTGAATACCGATTCTATGATTAGAAAGCCTTGGTTAGAAGAGAGACACAGTAGACCGCATGGGTTAACGGGTGACCATAGTTCAGCTTACGTGTCGGAGCTTGGGGGATATTGTCTATTAGTAAGTGGCTGCTATGCCTCCCTTTTGCAAAATGGAAGACGTGGTTTCTGTTTATGTCCACTTTCGAAAATGCAAAATAGCTTTTCTCAAAGACAAAAGCGAATGCTTGTTCAAACTCCATGGTTTTTGTCTGTATGCCACAGGTCAAATTTCTAAAAGGCTTGAGTGCAGGAAGAGGGTTTTATAATATTTTAACACGCAGAACACAACCTTACTTTACATAATAACGGTAAGAAGCAGCACATTTTGATAAGATAAAGCACATGCATTTTATTCTGCTGGGTACAGTTGTATTATTGGAAATTTTCTAATTTCTCTGCCCCATTAAGGGGAAGGAATTCAGTAGCAGGTCTTTTTGTTTGTCGTTTTGCATAAATGTAAACGGCAGCATGTTCTTGGAAGCAATTAATTAGTGCACCGCGCGTTTAAATGATGCTGGGTTTTATTATGGTAACAGATCTCTGTTTCTCTCTGTGGATCACTCTTTCATTTTCACTATTACTCACAATCACCTGTATTAATGCGTGCAGTGCTCATGTAAAAGTTTCTAAAACGCATTTTCTATCTTTCTCTAAACTATTTTAAGCTTTAACTAATAGCCTAAAAACAAATACTTTATAGGGACGTGTTAAATGAAAAATAGAGAAAACGGAAAAGGTGTTGCTAGAACTTAATTAGCAAGATGCAAAGATCCCAATTAACACCATATAGCTGAAGAAGTTGAGCAAGTGCAGGCTTTTTGTGGGCTGTAGTTACAAAAAAAGTCACAGCTGGTCACACATTTAAGGTTCTTGTGATTGAATTTGATTAATGCATGATAATAAGCCGAAAAGCTCAGGGACTCAAAAAAAACACCACCCCAGGCTAGGCATTTATGCCTCGACTATATTAATTTAAACATTGTTTGCTCGGGTATTTGTGTTAACTTGATTTGTCTGTGCCTTAATGGCTGTGCATTATGCATTGTATTCTAAGACAAATTCTGTATGTAATACACAAAGAAAGTGATAAATGTGTCCTGCTGAACTGGAGTTTTAATGATACCACTCATTCAGATTAATTTTAAACAGATTACCATTTCTTTATACCATAGAAGATGTATATAGAACATTACGTATCAGAGAATTCCTACAAAAATGATAACGCTGAAGCATTGCAATTCAGTATCATTGACTGACGTAGTGACATAATATTTCACCATATCATGTTTGAATCATACCTACTCCCTTATATGTTTATATGGCGGCAAACTAAGCGTGGTAATTCACCTTGCAATAGATACATAGTTATGCAGATAGACATTTAAAAATGCATAAAATGACGTGAAAATGAAAATTCTTCTTAGACAGGGCGGGTCCTCCGTTATGGCAGAGGAGTGTCGCCCCACTGCTTTTAATCAGTGAGAAACATAATTAACAATAACTTAAAGTTATTGTCATTTTATGTTTCCCGTCCTGCTGCTTTGCGGCAGGCGTGTGGGCGGGGCACATCGGCTCCCCTATAAGGGCATGGGTGGAGTGCTTTGCCCATTCCGAAGTGCGCAATGACTGTTTGGTCGGCCCTCTTGGGCCCCCCAAAACAGTCATGCACACTCCCCTGTTCTACACGCAGGCTCCATTACAGCCTGCATGGAGAACATGCCCACCCATATAGCCCCTGGCTAAGCACTGTGTTACGCAGGCACGGCCCGTGCTGGGCGTTATAGTGGGGTGGTGACGTCTGGCAAATGAAATTCAGGTCAAATGAATTTCGTTGCCCACGCTGCATCGCCAAATGTGATGCAGCGTGGGCAACGAAATTTGTTTTATTTATTTTTATCGGTACTTACCTCTAAAGGTCCATATCCCGCATTTTACAACCCCCCACCCTTACCTTCCCCTGCCTGACGTCACCGCCCCAGTATAACGCCCGGCACAGGCCGTGCCTGGTGTTACGGCGCTCAGACCAATCACATTGGAGCATTATGATTGGCTTAGGGGAGGGAGCCTGGCTACATGCTTCCTGTTCCTGTCGGAGGCAGACAAGCAGGAGAGCAGGAGCAACAAAGACACAGGTCCCGGCCAGGAGGTAATTTTAATTTTTTTAATTTCCGATCTCCCCTCCCACGCGACACCTGCAACACCCCACTCACCTCCCAGTGATGCTCCCCTCTGCGGCTGCCCCTCCACCTGCGAGCTATGACAGCTGAAGTGTCAAAGTTATAAAAAGTGCCAAGGCAAAGGCCAACATAGAGAAATGTCCATCACTAGCTATGGTGTTCCTATTCTCATCCATCCACATATCTTACCTATAGGCCTTTATATTTGGAGCTCTCCTATAGATTCCACAGTGCAAGCCTGTAGTTTTTTGTATGCTTACATTGTCCCCTGGCACTTTTCAGTTATTAAGTTACTTACATGGTTTTGTGTGGCCTCAATTTACCACTATGCAAACTACCCACACAAAAAAGCAACCAATATTAAGTACTGTGCGCTCAACTTTTGACTGTGAATGGCGAAAATAACCATTGTCCTACTTAGTCTGGCTATTGCATAATATATGTCCTGCAGTAGAGGATCAATTCACACTAAAAAAGGAACATTCCCAATCATCCCAGTGATAACTTCCCAAATGCTGGGTCAACCTCAGTAGTGTCGGGTTTGCGATTGTCTAACAGCAAATTCTAGTGATTCGCTATTCGGAAATCATAAAAAGTGTGTTTCACACTGTTAGCGATTCACAGTAGGTAACAAATGGACTTGCCTCATCAATCCTAGCTTTGACCGAAACGTGGCTGGATGAAGAATCGGGTCCTTCCATAGTGGCAGCGCTACCAGAGGGCTATGATGCAATCTGGCATAACAGGCCAGCGGGTAAAAGAGGCGGTGGGGTGGCGTTTCTGTATAAAAATCACCTGACCATTGAAAAGCTGTCTGGAGAAAACCTAGAAGGAGCAGATATTCTAACAATTAAGGTAGTCCACCACTCATTCAGTCCAGTAATCACCGTTGCATATCGCCACCTAAATGCCCCCCTCTTTTCGTAGACCTCATGACCGAATATGTTTCCAACCTTGGTTCACGCTTCCAACAACTCCTGGTGGTTGGAGACTTCAACTACCACTGGGATCAACAGCCCAGAGAGGCACAGGCGCAACAGCAAGAGGAGACGCCCACCGCTCTTAGGCTTACTCAGCTAGTAACAACTCCCACGCATGAGTTAGGACATACCCTAGACCTGGTTTGGTATACATTCCCTCTGGTGACACTAAGGGATACCACTCCAAATGCATGGTCAGACCACCACTGTATCAACGTTCTACTACCCCATGCTAGGTGCAATGCTCGACCCCACCTGGACTGGAAATATGTTCGTAGCTGGTGAACAATTTAGGGCACGTCTCTAGTAAGCACCCTCAGAAACATCCCTGTCAGGAGACAGAGACAACTGATATTGATGATAGGACCGAAGCCATCTTCAGCCTTGCTTCTCTTTGCCATCAATAAACTAGCCCCAGTTAAAAAAATAAAAGCTGGTAACAAAGGCAAGGGCGCACCGTGGTTCACGGAAGAGCTCAGGGCTTTGAAACGTTTGCTTCGACACTACGAACGGCGTAAAAACTCTGAGCCACAGAATAGAGCTAAAATTGCTACCTACAAAAAAGCGCTCCTCAGCAGGAAAGCGGAATACTGTGAAAACAGGATCCTAGTAGCAACCAACAAACAAAAAGAAACATTTAAAATCCTGAAAGAACTAAGCCTAAAACAGTCACTGGTGACACCCTCCAACCAAGAACAGTGCAATCAATTCCTATCATACTTCTCCAAAACAATACAGGACATCCTGATTGAGATTGACAATTCCCCATTTAAGCAGTCCCCCAATGAAGAGGGGGTAACCCAGGGAAAGAGGGTAGAAGTCTACTCTTCCTTCCAAACTCTTGACATCGTTTGGAAGGAAGAGTACTGCCACAAAAATCAAATCTAGCTCACCTGCTGATCCCTGCCCCCTCAGGATTTTTAAGCTAGTTCTCCCAGAGATTGAGGAAGAAATCATCACCTTGTTGAACCTCTTTCTGGAGACTGGGACGGTTCCAAGATTCCAAGATTCTTTAAGGAAGCCAGAATAATCCCCCTGCTCAAGAAGACAGGCACGGATATTCCAATATGAAAATCTACGGACTCATTTGTCAACTGCCATTCCTGGCCAAAATCCTTGAGCAAACCCTATCCAGGTTCATGGAGGATCACCACCTCCTGGGGGACATGCAGGCTGGTGTCCGAGCACACCTCAGCACAGAATTGGTGATGCTATCAGTGCTTGATCATATCAGGATGACAACTGACAAAAAGAAGTCATGTGTCCTAGTCCTCCTAGACCTGTTGGCAGCATTTGACACTGTCAACCATGCCCTACTCCTGGAAAGATTAGGGAAAATCGGAATGGGGGGGGGGTCTATCCTACAATGGTTCACCTCATTCCTGACCAACCGCACCCAAAGAATTCAGATGGGCGACTGGGTCTCAAACAGGGGACCCATTCCTTTTTGAGTCCCACTGGGGTCGGCTCTTTTACCGATCCTATTCAATATATATCTCAGACCCCTGATAAATGCCCTCGCGGCAATGGACTGTCAAGTTTTCAATTATGCGGACGATACACAAATTATTCTGCAAATAGAAAACACCCTACAAGCCCACTCCCGGGCGCAAGACGTTCTGCGATTTACAGTCAACTGGAAGACGGACAATTCACTCAAGATTAATCCAGACAAAACCGAGGTCTTGGCCGTGACCAATGAGTATTACCCTTGAAATTCCCTCTACTGGCCTCATGAGCTGGGTGAGGCTCCTGCCCCAGCTCCAGTGGTTGAATGTCTGGGAATCAAAGTGGACGCCAAGCTTTCACTGGCCAATCAAGTTTCCACTGTGTTCGGAACTTGCGTGGGCCTACTCAG
The DNA here is from genome assembly GCF_964261635.1 of Lissotriton helveticus. Classification (NCBI taxonomy): domain Eukaryota; kingdom Metazoa; phylum Chordata; class Amphibia; order Caudata; family Salamandridae; genus Lissotriton; species Lissotriton helveticus. The sequence goes on from NC_136069.1 coordinate 1,276,808,061, forward strand.
GCTTTTGAGGAGACTCTCCCCTATTCTTTTCTTTTCAACCATGAGAACAGTTGTAGCCGCCATGATCTTGGCTTGCCTCAACTGTGTTAATTCGCTCTACATCGGTCTGCCAGACTCAGTTTCAGTTTTTAACGTCTTTATTTCGAAGTTTTTCTTCATAAAAGACATGCATATAAAATACATACTCAAAACACACAACCAATATGTACAGGTTTATACAAACAATTAAAATGTTTCCTCCAAGAGTCTTGTTTAAAAAAACAATTAAATAACATAGAAAGACGTTTATGTCAATGTTATTACAAATATAAAGAGTCAATTCAGGAATACTTCCCAAGGAAAATAAGTTAACAAGTTTACAAGTTTGACACTCAGCTATTGGCTCTACATAATTACATATAATATAAGTGAAAGAGACATAAGACCAATCTATAGGAGCCTTTTCCTTGCTTAAGAACGTACTACATAGAAACCACAATACTGGTTAAGTAAAAACGTAAACTTGACCCTTAATAACAGCTATTCAAGCATTGCAGTGTTTATAAAATGAGTCATATCTATGAACAGCTGGTGAGCTAATACCACCCCTTCCAGGCAGATAATTGTGTGCTACTTTAGATCTTAGTAAGGGAAAGTATGGGGTACACGGATAAAAATCATACAAATCCCAAATGGAGATGGGGCCATCACCTTCGTGTGGCTGGGAGGATCGTAAGTAGGGGACGATGTTTCTGTTCCTAAATTTAACAAGGATTAGGTCCCCAGGAATGTCCTTTGGTAGAGACCCTAACCAGCCCACCCTTCTAACACTCAGGCTACCACCATCCATATTGGGTAGCAGGGGTCTATTTTTAGCTAACCAGAAAATGACCTTATATAATAGGTCCTGATAACTCTCGGATTTCCTGTAAGCGGGAACTGGTACTCCTGAAAGAACAAGCACAAAGGGGGCGGCTTCCGGGGGTAGGTCTATACGTGCTGTTCTGTTTGGCTCTGCTCTAATAGCGGAGTAATTTGTTAACAAAGGTTTAGGGGCAATTTTCGTAACCAGTGGGGGTTGACTCTTAGGAAGCTGTCTTTCAATCGGGACATTTTTTGTGTTAAACAAAGGTTTATGCATGGTTTTAGTAGCAATTGGAGGTAACATGCTGGGAGCTGAGTTAGTTTTTGTTGTGTCAGTTAACGTAAGCACTTCAGGTGTAGTTAGTGGAATAGAGCAATTGGGTGTTGCCATGTTTATAACATGTGAAGAGTTGGCTTTAATAGCAGACTCTATACTTGTCAGCCTATCCCCTAAAGCGGTGATTCGTTCTAGCAAGGGAGCTATTACAGAATTTAACAACAGTTCGAGCTGGGGCAGTAGTTGCAGTTGAGGCGATGTTACTTTATCATCCAAACATTCACCAACCCCCCTGGGTGTGATGGAGTTTATAACCGGCGATGGGGGATCGATACAGCGTTTTTGTATTTTGGGTTGGAGTTCGTATTCACTTGCCCCTTCGTATTTCCTTTTCACGCTTTGGCCCGGCAACAGAGCAGTAGCCTGGATGTTATCCTCAATAGGTGGTAGGGAAAGTTCACCAGGTCTGTCAGGGGGAGTGTTGCTGCTAGGTCCTTTCACGGGGGAGGGGGATATTACTGGAATAAACTTAGTCCCGCACAGAGCATTTAATTCCTCCCAGTAGGACAAGTTTGGCAAACAAACGGGGGTATGTGACGGGGATAGCATTTGGCGATGATCCTCAATATTTGTTTCGCAGATAGAGGTGGGAGATGCATAGCTCAGAATAAGCTTTTCCATTCTCTGGCTGTAGTATAGAAGGTTGGTATGCCCCCTTATGTAACACTAAAAGTAAGGTCTGTTCAAAATTAGTGACAGTGAAGGAGAAGCCAGGAAGTCCATGGATAGTCTTGTGAATGGTATGCAGTACTATACCTTCTTTAAATGTGAAGCCAAGAGAGCTGGCCCGTCCCGGCCACCTCGTGCCTCTGAGGGCCACAGAGGGCCCGCCCTTTGCCCGGGCTTAGCCCCGCGCGCGTCCCGCGTCGCGGAAGTATGCGCGAGATTAAATCTCTGGAAGAGGGGGGGCGGGAACGCCGAGGGAAGAGGCAGCAGCTGTGACTCACCGAGCCTGCTGGTCCTCGCAGTCCCTCGGCGTGTGGTACACTTCGTCTCCTTTTCTTCTCAAGACAGCCCACAGGGTCTGATTCTGAAAGCGCTTGCAATGCGCAAAGATCCCCAAGTCCTTCACCCCGGCAGCAACCCACAGTGAGCGGCACCCGCGGAGCGGGGGCCGCGAAAGGTATTTCTAATGTCCAGGTGGGGGGGCGGGAACGCCGAGGGAAGAGGCAGCAGCTGTGACTCACCGAGCCTGCTGGTCCTCACAGTCCCTCGGCGTGTGGTACACTTCGTCTCCTTTTCTTCTCAAGACAACCCACAGGGTCCGATTCTGAAAGCGCTTGCAATGCGCAAAGATCCCAAGTCCTTCACCCCGGCAGCAACCCACAGTGAGCGGCTCCCGCGGAGCGGGGGCCGCGAAAGGTATTTCTAATGTCCAGGTGGGGGGGCGGGAACGCCGAGGGAAGAGGCAGCAGCTGTGACTCACCGAGCCTGCTGGTCCTCGCAGTCCCTCGGCGTGTGGTACACTTCGTCTCCTTTTCTTCTCAAGACAGCCCACAGGGTCCGATCCTGAAAGCGCTTGCAATGCGCAAAGATCCCAAGTCCTTCACCCCGGCAGCAACCCACAGTGATCGGCTCCCGCGGAGCGGGGGCCGCGAAAGGTATTTCTAATGTCCAGGTGGGGGGGCGGGAACGCCGAGGGAAGAGGCAGCAGCTGTGACTCACCGAGCCTGCTGGTCCTCGCAGTCCCTCGGCGTGTGGTACACTTCGTCTCCTTTTCTTCTCAAGACAGCCCACAGGGTCCGATTCTGAAAGCGCTTGCAATGCGCAAAGATCCCAAGTCCTTCACCCCGGCAGCCAACCCACAGTGAGCGGCACCCGCGGAGCGGGGGCCGCGAAAGGTATTTCTAATGTCCAGGTGGGGGGGCGGGAACGCCGAGGGAAGAGGCAGCAGCTGTGACTCACCGAGCCTGCTGGTCCTCGCAGTCCCTCGGCGTGTGGTACACTTCGTCTCCTTTTCTTCTCAAGACAGCCCACAGGGTCCGATTCTGAAAGCGCTTGCAATGCGCAAAGATCCCAAGTCCTTCACCCCGGCAGCAACCCACAGTGAGCGGCCCCCGCGGAGCGGGGGCCGCGAAAGGTATTTCTAATATCCAGGTGGGGGGGCGGGAACGCCGAGGGAAGAGGCAGCAGCTGTGACTCACCGAGCCTGCTGGTCCTCGCAGTCCCTCGGCGTGTGGTACACTTCGTCTCCTTTTCTTCTCAAGACAGCCCACAGGGTCCGATTCTGAAAGCGCTTGCAATGCGCAAAGATCCCAAGTCCTTCACCCCGGCAGCAACCCACAGTGAGCGGCACCCGCGGAGCGGGGGCCGCGAAAGGTATTTCTAATGTCCAGGTGGGGGGGCGGGAACGCCGAGGGAAGAGGCAGCAGCTGTGACTCACCGAGCCTGCTGGTCCTCGCAGTCCCTCGGCGTGTGGTACACTTCGTCTCCTTTTCTTCTCAAGACAGCCCACAGGGTCCGATTCTGAAAGCGCTTGCAATGCGCAAAGATCCCAAGTCCTTCACCCCGGCAGCAACCCACAGTGAGCGGTGCCAGACTCACTAGTGGGCAAACTACAGGTAGTGATGAATGACTCCGCCAGGCTAATTTTCAAAATTACCCAGGCGCACGCGGGCATCACCTCTTCTGCAACAACTCCACTGGCTGCCCATAAAGCAGAGGGCCAAATTTTAGGCTCCTCTGCATTGCTCACAAGGCGCTTCACGGTCTGGCAGCCATCTACATCAAACATCGACTAGAGACATACGTCCCAGGCTGCTTGCTAAGGTACTTCATGGAGTGCCTTTCAACTGGTTCAGTGACTAAATATTGAGGGACCAAATATAGAATGCCAAAAATATTGACTCCAAAATATCGAGGGACAGAATATAGAATGCCTATCTACAAACAGGTAAGTACTAAAATATTGATTCCAAAATATAGAAAGTTAAAATAGAGTTAACTAAAATATTGAATTTTTTAAATGTATTAAAAATAATATAAAAGTAATTAAATATTAAACACAATTAAATATAACATAGTTCAAAGAATGTAAAAAAGCTTAAAATGTAAAAATAATAAATGTAATGTAAAACAATGTTTTAACATATATTTACTTAATAATTTTATAAAATAATTATTAATCTTAATTATAAAATATTTAGAACATTATTAAAAAACATTTACATATATATAAATAAACATACCGTAATATAAAAATAAGATATATATATATATATATATATTACCTACTGGCGGTCGCCAGTAGGTATATATAGTTAGGATTTTTTCCCTATGGGATTTTTGAAAATTCTATGTCTAATAACTTTGGCGTTTGTGGACGGAATTGGCTGAAATTTTCAGCAAAATGGAACATTTTGTTTCTGAGCAGCCACTGGAAATTTGGGGGGAGTTGGTCCAGGGGGGGCCGAGAAAAAAGGGGGGTCCCAAAACGTGTTTTTAACATTGAGTTTTCCATAGGGCGGTTAGCCTCATTTTTAGCCCGAACGGCTGAATGGATTTGCACGAAACTTGGCAAATTTGTAGGGACTGGTAGCCCGATGTGCCTTTTGTAGGTCTCAATGTATGTGCTCCAGTGGATTTTGAGAAATTAACGTTCAAAAAAAGATATATATCTAGATCCGCGCCTGGAGCGCTCCCGGATACGCGTACGGGAGAGCGCTCCAGGCGCGCCACGCGACTTGCGCACGGCAAGCTGATTGGTTCTCGGGTGTCTATAAACATTCGAAACAGTCCGCAGCGGCCGCCATCTTGTGTCTCGGTAGGATTGAGACACAAGAGGTGGCAAAAATCAAAGGGGGAAATGAGCAAGAGGGAGCAGGGTACACACCCCCTGACCCCCTAGGTTTCATGTGGGGGCCATAAAAGGCTCCCGCGGGTGAAAAAAATAAATAAAAAAAAAATCGATTTTCGCGGGGGTGAGCGCCCGGTACGCAGCACCGGGGAGCGTACGGGGGAGCGTACCATGGAGATTAAAAATGACAGACTTTAAAAAAAATAAAGCTTCTTTTTAAAAATTGGAGGTAGTTCTGAAAAGAACTTTTTTTTTCATTTTGTTGTTTTATATATATTTTTTTTTTGTTTTTTTTGTTTTATATTTTTTTAGACTTTTTAAAACAATTTTATATTTTTTTTGTATTTTTTTCAAGGGAAAAACAAAAACAAGGATTGCAAAACTGCTCAACAGGAGCAAAAAAAATTGAAAATTTAGGGACTGGAAGAGCAGCGGTGTTGCTGTTTCTTTAGAGCAATCAGTTCAACACTCTGCTCCCCATAGCAGAGCAGTTCGTCACACTCTGCGCACAAAAATTTGATGCCCGCAAACACCGGCTGAATGTTAGGGATCATTCTTCCACGGGGTGGTCCCGAAGGTGTTGCTCCACCAGTGGAGGTGCTGCCGCCATCTGTTGGTACATTCCGTGCCAGCTCTCTGACACTCTCCCTGGCAAAGTTGTTAGGGTGTCTTCTTTTGACATGCCGGATCAAATTGGCATTGCCAAAACTATATTTTTTCAGAGGATTGCCTCTGGATAAACTACTCCCACATATTTTGCATGTTACTTTGGGAGCGTTCACTTTTTTCTGTCCTTCTGGGATGTCGTAAAATTTCCAAATGAAATGGGTTTTTTTCTTTTGCTGAGGAGGGTCCTCATCCAAAAATCCCTCTGAATCACTGCTGGATGACTCTCTTGCAGCCATTGCTGGAGATCAGAAAAGTAGGAGATAGAGTAGACACAACAGCTCTTGCTCTCTCCAAGTACAAAGCAATAGTGAGAGAAATGGGTGGGTTTCACACAATTTGAAAAAAAAAAAGTTCTGAACCAATGAAAAGTGTTATTTTAAAGTCACATGGTTTGACGCGCTTACGCTACGCGCCCGGGGCGCGTCCCGGGCGTGTATCGTAAGCGCATCGGGGCGCTTACGTTGCGCGATCGTATGCGCTTCCGGGTGCGCTTACGCGGTGCGTCATAAGACGCATCTCGCGGCTACGCGATACGTGTCTTATGACGCAAGGCGTGGCGGCTACGCGATACGTCACGATGTTGTTTTCGTTCTCGACAATAGCGCTTCCGGGACGCGCATTAGTACGCGCCTCGGGGCGCGCCGCCAGATTGCGCTTACCCGTGCGTTCACCTGTCCGCGCCCCGGGAGCGCACTAAAAATAATATTAAAAAAAAATAAAAAAATTATAAAATATAAAATTAGATTTAAAATGTATTATTTTTATAAAGATTTGCTATTAAAAAACCTATGAAATTCACTGAAAAAACCATAGGTTATAGACCATATATAGTTAGGAATTAGCATTTACAAAACCTTGAAAATTCACTGAAAAAACCATAGGTTATAGACCATATATAGTTAGGAATTAGCATTTAAAAAACCTTATTTTACTCACACAAAACCATTGAAATTCCATATATAGTTAGTTGCAGTAACTATATATCGCGCACCCGCAATCCACTGCTGATCATGTCACATATTACATCATTCATGACATGGTCAGTGACATCACTGATGACATCACTGATGACATCTCAAATGACATCACTGATGACATCACTGATGACATCTCAAATGACATCAGTGATGACATCATGACACACCAATACCAGTTACTACATACGCACTCACTGATTCCTACGTCTACACACACATTCACTCATTCACCCATACAATCACTCATAAATACAGTCACTCATTATTACAACACTATCATATGCACTCATACACCTAGTCAGTCCTGTGAAGAATCAATCACACTTCGATTTCCTCATCTATACAGTTAAACACAGAACACCATACTTTTCACACATAAACTAACACATACTTACTCTCTTATACAATCACTGATACAAGTACACATTGATATGTACAGTCACACACCTCCCAGCCAGCCACACACACACTCAGTCTTCCATACATCCACTCATTCTTCAATATGTAAAACATATTTAAACTTTACAAAAACACACAGACACTAGATGATGTCATCAGTGATGTCACTGACCATGTCATGAATGATGTAATATGTGACATGATCAGCAGTGGATTGCGGGTGCGCGATATATAGTTACTGCAACTAACTATATATGGAATTTCAATGGTTTTGTGTGAGTAAAATAAGGTTTTTTAAATGCTAATTCCTAACTATATATGGTCTATAACCTATGGTTTTTTCAGTGAATTTTCAAGGTTTTGTAAATGCTAATTCCTAACTATATATGGTCTATAACCTATGGTTTTTTCAGTGAATATATATATATATATATTAATTAAATTAAATTAAGTAATAATTTTATGTTAATTAATAACTTACACTACATTAAATATAACAAAATTAAAAACATTACATAGCTAAGGGAATAAAATTAGTATTCACACTCAAACATGAACAAAATTAGAGAATTTGTTGGATAGCGGGTGGGTAAAAATTACTATTTCAACTCCAGTGAGTGCAACAGTAGGGAAAGCGTTGGATAGCGGGAGGGTAAAAATTACTACTCCCACTCCAGAAAGTGCAACAGTAGGGAAAGCGTTGGATAGCGTGGGGGTAAAAATTACTATTCCCACTCCAGAGAGTGCAACAGTAGGGAAAGCTTTGGATAGCAGGAGGGTAAAAATTACTATTCCCACTCCAGGAATTTCAACAGTAGAGACAGCGTTGGATAGCGTAGGGGTAAAAATCACTATTCCCACTCCAGTGAGGGCAACAGTAGGGAAAGCGTTGGATAGCATAGGGGTAAAAATTACTATTCCCACTCCAGAGAGTGCAACAGTAGGGGAAGTAATGATTTAATATTTAAATAAGAATACATTAATTTTCAATACCAATTTAAAATTAAATAAAATGAATTACTAATTACAAAATATGTAATAATTAATTAATTATAAATATCAATAAATGTTATTTATTAAAAATGTATTTTCTATTTATAATTAATTAACAACCAATTCATTCTCAATACCAAAAATGTAATAAGTAACAACAAAATTACCAATTACTAATTAATTAACAATAAATGATTTATCAATGCACAAAAATAATTAACTACTATTACATTACTTCCCACCCTATTCCCCTATAACACACAACCCACTCCAAATAATACATTACAACAATTAACATAATTATCAATTAAACAATTAATTAATAAATAATAACAATTAATTGGCAATTAATAATTAATTAATTATCAATACATATAAATAAAAATACATATTTACTTAATTACAATTAAATTACTTCCCACCCTATTCCCCTAAAAACCCACAACCCCCTACAGAACTAAAACAAAAAATTAAATGAAAAATAATTCATAATTCATAAAAACTAATGTTTAATTTACTATAACTAAATTACTTCCTACCCTGTTCCCCTATAAACCCACAACCCGCTACGGAATTAAATAACGAAACAATTAAATAACATATCATTCATTATTTTAATAAAATATAACAACATACATTACAAAAATAATGTATATTTTTAACACATATACCAGCATACATGAATCTATATTATGGAAATCGATATTTTACATTCAATATTATGGAAATCGGTATTTCTTACCTCAATTTCGATATTCTATCCAACTATATTTGGGTAATTCGATATTCTGGGCTGTCTATATTTTTTATTTGATATTCTGGGCAGTCTATATTTTGGATTCGATATTTAGCCGTTTCAACTACGCCACCAAAGGTGGCCGAGCCTTTTCCGTCCTCCTACCTACACTCTGCAACAGGCTGCCTAGGCTCCACGCGGAAAGCAGCCTTCCCCCTTTCAGACAAAAAACTGAAAACCATTATTTTTACAGAAGCCTCGGCCTAACTGCATAACACTCCCCTGGAACTGACGTTGATCTTCTTGAAGCGCTTAGAGACCTCCCGGTTTTGAATGGGTTACCAGCAACTTGAAGTTGGTGGTAACGGCAAATGTTTTGTGACTGCCTTCCCAGGCGCGAAAAATTCATACATACCAGTGCTATTCGATTTATGAAGGGGTGCCCTAAACGTGTCTCTTCCTAATATGGAATCGCAAAAGTAAAATACGATTCAGTAACAAGTTACTGAGTCGCATTTTGCCTTCTGTACATGGAAAAATGCATTTTACCAGTCACAAACGGCCCGATGGGTAGTTTAATTTAAGTTGTGTGTAGAGTGTAACCCCCAGAGGAAATGCAGTCTTTTACCATGACTGTGCTTGAGATGTGACCCATTGGAAAATTACATTCCTCGAGTAAATTGAAGGAAACCTTTGGGTGGTTTACCATCAATGTTTTGCTATGGCTCTGCCTCTGTGCCTATTTGTTCATATGTACAAGAGGATGCAGGATTACCAGTCTTTCTCTTGAAACACCAGACAGAAAAGATAAAATGTCCCATTTTTAAGGCACTGAATACAGAAAAACATGTGGATAATAGAACCCCAAGGGGTTCTAACTAAAACTGTATAGGGCCATGTACTTCAAAGAGCCTTCATGAAAATAGACTGCTGATGAGGTGTAACGTGAACTATTATAGTGGGAATAAAGAGTCCGCAAAACACAAGAGTTATTGGGAAACTGTACCAATTGCATTCATATGCTGCTTTCAAAAGTGCTCAAAACCGTTGGAAAAACCATTGACCTCGATAATAAACGAGGTAGCCCCCCTTCAACTAAAGAGAGTCTTCACAAAAGACTCTAAGCCCTGGTACAGTGCTCTACTCAATGAGGATAGACAGTCTCTCAGAACTTCTGAACGCAATTGGAGATCAGTCCCATCCGCCAATCACCTCATGATACTAAGGAAAAAGAGAAATGCATATTACAGAAAGAGCCACCAACTTGACCAGGCAAGAAATCGCCCAAAATAACTCTTTGAACTTATCAAAACCCAATAAAAAGATGCGCCTCACCGTCTACAAGACATAGCCCGACCGCAACCCAACTGTGAAGAATTTTCTACCTTCTTTATTCAGAAGACTGACAACATCAAGAAGGATCGGGTCATAATAAGAAAACCCCCCCAGCAATCCCAATGGGGCCACACCAAATCACCTCAAAATTTGTCCTAAAAAATGACGCAACTTGGTCATCCTTTGCAACTTACACTGAAGAAGCTATTTGCAAGATTCTTAGTGCCCTGAAGCCTGCCAATCACCTCACTGATCCTCTCCCCGCAAACGCTGTTAAAGACTTCACACCACTGCTTTTGCCTCTCTGGACCAAGATCATTAACAGTTCACTGCAACAAGGTAGCATCCCAGACACCCTCGAAATTGGACAGGTATCACCCTTTCTAAAGAAACCCATGGCCGACCCTATGGACCTAAACAACTATCACCCTATTTCCAATATTCCAACATGTGTACACCATCAACTGACAAGACATATTGACCACTTCCACCTTCTTAACAAACACCAATCAGGCTTCCGAGCAGGCCACAGCACTGAATCAGCCATGACACACATAATTGACGATGCGCTACAAATCCTTGATCAGAATGGATCATACTTACTCATCCTGCTAGACCTCTCCTCAGTCTTTGATAGGGTCAAACATGAGAACTTGATAGATCTTCTGAAACATAGAATGGGTCTTTCAGGGTCAATACTAAACTGGTTTACCTCATTCCTCCAAAATCGGTCCCAAAAATTTATGGTCAACAACACTCTGTCCAATCAATGACTTCAAGCTGGCAGTACAAGCTCTAGTTATCCCTCGTGTAGAGTACGGAAGTGTCTCTCGCTGTGGCTTTCCAAAAGCTTCAATACCACCTCTAAGAGCTTCTATAAATGCTGCAGCGAGACTCATCACTGGTTCGAAAAGAAGTTCCCACATCTCCCCAGACTTAAAATCCCTGAATTGGCTACCACTGGAAGCCAGAATTCACCTGAAAATAGTGTGTATGGTGCACAAAGCCATGCATCACAAAGCACCCAGCTGTCTGGCACAGAAACTGACAATCTCTGGGGGGACAAGATCTTGAAGGATATTTTGGGGAACACAATATACATCCTGTGACTTTCAATGAAACATATCGGTGTGGAATGATTGATCTCCAAGAAAGAATAGGTGAATTAACCTGTTCTTCGTTATTTCCAACCTTTAGCCTAAAAAACCCTCCCTAATCACTTACCCTTTCCCAATTTCCTGATTCCCCAATCATTTCACTTACCCGGGTTTTTTTGTCTAGTGACCAAAACACAAGATAAGTATAAGGGGCATAAACTAGTGAAGTCTAAACAAATACCCAATGTATGAATATGACAATTATGGACAATTTGGAGAAATATAAAAGTTGCCCACTGGAGGGCATAAGGAGAAATTGCAATTATAATTTAATTTGATTAATTAATTGAGGGTAATTTTTTTTAAAACTTACTGCCAAATGTACCTTATTTTTGGTTTTGAATTAATTTGGTTGGAAACGAGTTGGAAAAATTGGTTGCAATGCATATGTTCAATTATAAACTACATTTACCAGAATTCCATGCATAACAAAATAGGAAGTCACATGACAAACAAACTAAAAAAATGTATATATGTTTTGAATTGAGGCAAGATATCCGACCGTGATCAAGGTGTCAGCAGACACTGAAACGCGTTGGTTGTGCAAACTTGGAAATGGAAATGGAAATAAATTGAGAAATTACTTCAAAAGTACCCGTGAGTGCGAATCTTTTCTTCGTAAGAAGAGTTGGAAGAATATATATATATATTACCTACTGGCGGTCGCCAGTAGGTATATATAGTTAGGATTTTTTCCCTATGGGATTTTTGAAAATTCTATGTCTAATAACTTTAGCGTTTGTGGACGGAATTGGCTGAAATTTTCTGGAAAATGGAACATTTTGTTTCTGAGCAGCCCTTGGAAATTAGGGGGGGTTTCGTCAAGGGGGGGCCGAGAAAAAAGGGGGGTCCCAAAACGTGTTTTTAACATTGAGTTTTCCATAGGGCGGTTGGCCTCACTTTTAGCCCGAACGGCTGAATGGATTTGCATGAAACTTGGCAAAATTGTAGGGACTGGTAGCCCGATGTGCCTTTTCTAGGTCTCAATATATGTGCTCCAGTGGATTTTGAGAAATTAACGTTTAAAAAAAGATATATATCTGTAAGCGCGCTCTGGGCAGCGCTCCGGTCCGCGGACCTTAAGCGTACCGGAACTTCGCGTAGCTAAGCTGATTGGCTCTCCGGTGTCTGTCAACATTCTAAACAGTCCGGAGCGGCCGCCATCTTGTCTCTCGGTAGGATTGAGAGACAAGAGGAGGCCAAAACAAAGGCGAAAATGACCATAAGGGGGCATACTAGATCCTCCCTGACCCCCTAGGTTTAATGTGGAGGTTTTAAAAGGGCCCCGCGGGGCAAAAAAAACAAAAAAAATGTTTTGTTTTTTTTTGCATGGGGAGCGCCCGGTCCGCGAACCGGGAAGCGTTCTGGGCAGCGTACTGCAATGAAAAATGAATGATAGACTTTTCAAATGCTGTATGTTAATTGATTGTTGTTTTTGTTGATTATTTTTTTATTTTCTTTATTTTTTAAGCATTTTTTTTATTGTGATTGTGTTTCATAATTTATTAAACTTTCTAACATTTCATTGTCAGAAATTTCATAATTATCATTGAATATACATTGTAGTCTCTGAGGGTGTAAAATGTCCTCATTTTCAAGGAGGTTATCTACTGCTTGTACACATTGCAGTAGTTCTTTGTCTAAAGTTTCATCGAAAAATTCAATATCATTTTCATCATTGATTTCTTGGCTGCTCTCTTGCAGGACAATTTGAAATTCAACTTTCTGTTCGCCTTCCATTTTGCCTGAAATTTAGATTAAAAAAATATATATTAGTAGAGATAGGGCACTGTTGGGATTAATTTTGGGCAGTGTATAGTATCAGAGTGGAAGTAGGAATATAAAAAAGTGTATGTGATTTAACGTAAGTAAATTCATAATTATACAAGAGAAGCCTAACTCCATCCATAACTATAACAGAGAAGTCTATCTAAATCTATAACTACTACAGAGGGATAGTATATAACTATCAGAAAAAGTTTACCATATTAACTTATAGTGCACAATATACTTCAGTTTTAAAAATAAAAACTTACCTTTAGATAGAAGTTGAAGGAATTAGTGAAAATCCTATTGAAATGTACACCAAGAAGTAGTAGTCAAAATGGCTGTGTTTTCTTCTCTTCCTTTATATATATTCAGGTATATAACCAATCAAATGTCAGGTAAAAAAAGTAGAAAATGAAAGTAACATTTTAATTGGTTGTCAATTCCAACACTTCAGATGTGTTTTGTGAAGTAATTTACCTCACGGTATTTAGAGAGGTCTACAGGCTAAATGGCTAAATGGAATTCCAATCAAATTTATGAAAATGGTAGGGATTGGTATGTAGTATGAGCTAGTCTATATTTGGTGAAATTGTCTCCAGTGGCTTTTCTGTGAACTACTTTCCCACCTTTTTTGATGGTGCGCTTCCCAGGGAGCGACCCGGTACGCGAACCGTTGAGCGCCCCGGTTCGCGAACCTTAAGCGTAATGGGAGTCCACCATTTTGTGTTTCGGTCGAATTAAGATACAAGATGGAGGGCAAATAATGTTCAGAATGGGTAGAAGGGGGCACGGTAGACTTATCTTGACCCCCTAGGTTTTGTGAGGGTGGCTGAGGAGGCCCATATGTGCGAGAAAAAAAACATTTTTTTTTTAAATTTCGCGAGGTTAGCTCCCGGTTCGCGTACCGGGTAGCGCCCCAGGGAGCGTACTTTGTTGAAAATTAGTGAAAAATGTTAGAGTAAAATAATAATTGTGAGTGATCAGATGTAGGGTAGCTCTGAGAAGAGCTTTTGGGTTTATGGTACATTTAGGTACTTATAAGTAGGTACCAATGCACATTCTTAAATTCAGAGTGAAAATTCTGTTGCCCTCATCTGAGAAGTGAACTCCATCTCCTCTGTAGATATCTTGCATGTAGTAACGCAAGTTATTGTTGTACAGGGAGCCCATTCCATGGTCTCTCATGTAAGCTGAAACAGATTTGTTTACATGCTTCCTCGACTTCTCAATTTGTGGACAAAATTGGTTTGACCACCTCCATTTCTGTCTTTGGCATATATTTGAATATACCAAGGCAGTCTGAGGAAAAAGTGCCATTAATTGCTCAAAGGTGTCCTTTAAAAGCATTTCCAGACCTACACCAGTCAAAGTGCCCAAGTCATTACCTCCACAGTGCACAATTAACAGGTCAGGTTTGGGCAAATGCATAAAGGTTTTCACCAATGGTATCAATTGGTGACATTTTAATCCTCTGTGGCCAAACCACTTAATTTCCACATCTTGTAAATTGAGGTTAGGTAAATTCCTGTTTTCAGTGTACCTTTGAGACCAGTGAATATAACTATGTCCAACAATCCAGACAGAAAACATGGTGAGAGAAGGTTCTCCTGCAGTCAGATGAAGTGTGGCAATGAAATGGCAGTTGAAAAAATGAGAGTTTAAAATGAATAAAACTGTGGAGTTTCTGTGTTCATGAAGCAGTAACAGTGATTGGTGGATTTTGATTGCTGAAAACAGAAAGTTAGGGTGCACGGATGAGTTATTTGAAAGATGTATTTTGAATGGTCAATAAAAAATCATTAAATGAAAGAATGCACTGGATATGCAGGTGCACTGAGAGTTCAGAGTTCAATTGCAACATTGTTGTGTGAACTTGCAAACACCAGAAGTCTTCCAAGAGGTGGTTGCTATGCAGAAAAGGCATGAAATGGCAGAGGGGGGGAAGGGTTTTCATTTGAAAAAAAGTGAGGGAAGAGTTTTGATTGGGTGACATGAGAGATATGTGTGAAGAATTACAGCATTTCTGTGCTTTTGATAGCTGCAGACTCTGGAGTGCATACCTTTTGCTCTGCTGAAGACAAATTGGTGTGTTTCTGAGACTGTTTTCAAACTCAAAGTATTTGCTAAGGTGAGAAAATATTTCTTTAATTTAGATAGAGAATAGTGTGCTTTAAGGAGAAAATTATGAATTATGTGGCGCAAATTGCTTGTAAATATGCTCCCACCTGTGCAAGGAAAATTTAGATTTTTAATGTTTGTGTTACATAGCCATGTTAAAAGTGATACAAACATGCTGCAAAGGCAATTAAAAAACGCTTTTATGTGTCTTAAGGACATTTTAAGTAATTTTCCCATGTGCAGTGTTTTGAAATTATGATTTGAAAATCGTTTTTGGGGAAAAGGAATTGTTTTTAAATTTATGACAAGGACATAATGGTGTATGCTTCTTTATAAGGCAATTGACTGTCCCTGATGTTATTTTTCCCATTTTAATGTAAGACCTTTCTCTGTGGCGCAAATTGCTTGTAAATATGCTCCCACCTGTGCATGGCAAATTTAGATTTTAAATGTTTGTGTTACATAGCCATGTTAAAAGTGACCCAACCATGCTGGAAAGGCAATAAAAAAACACTTTCATGTGTCTTAAGGACATTTTAAGTAATTTCCCTGTGGGCAGTGTTTTCAAATTATGAATTGAAAATCGTTTTTGAGGTAAAGGAATGTTGTTAAAATTTATGTGCGCCATATGCCCCCAAATTTCTTTTTCAGGGGTGCGGCAGGGTGTTATTGAGACACCCCTACACCTTTGGAAAAATTCCTAATTTGCGATGAGCTAATTGCTAATTGCAAATTGCACCTTCTTTCATATGGGCATCCTGGCGCATGGAAATGAATGGGTAATTTGCAATTAGCAATTTGCTCATCGCAAATTTGGAATGGTAAAGAATCGCTATTTATTCCTTAAAATTCGCTATTTTGGAAATGCAAAATAGTTATATGATACATATGGCGGTTGATGTCTAACAAGATAAGAAGCTTAGGGATAGATTTATGATGACTGGCGCAATGAAGTGGACATCACTTACTTCATTGGTAGAGCTTTACATGTATTATGTCCTCTGTATTCTTCATCAAGCGTAACTTTAATCTGCAATCCTGAGTAGGCCTCACCTTAAACAAACCTCTGGATAGGCCACATCTTATCGTCATCCTGAATTAATCATTTAAAATGCTAGGGACATATTTATGATAGGTGTATGCCTCTTTTGCGCCACTTACAAAACACTGTCCATGGGGAAATGACTTAAAATGTCCTTAAGACACATGAATGTGTTTTTTTAAAGCGTTTGCAATTTTTTTGGGTCACTTTTAACATGGCTATGTGACTCAAACAGTCAAAATCTAAATTCACCATGCACAGGTGGGAGCATATTTACAAGGAATGTGCTCCATGGGGAAAGGTCTTATAATGTAATATGGGAAAAATGACATCAGAGACACTGAAATGCCTTATAGAGAAGCATACACCATTATGTCCTTGTCATAAATTTGCAAACCATTACTTTTCCCCAAAAACGATTTTCAAATCATAATTTGAAAACACTGCACATGTGGAAATGACTTAAAATGTCCTTAATTCAAAATTTGCTATTCCTTATTTTGCGATTGCACTGAAGGATTTGCAAATTTTGCGATTCCTTAAATGCAATGTATCAAACAAAAAATATGTAAAAAATGACATTAATGATTTGGAAACTACCACCAACTTCTAGTTGGTGGTAATTTGCGAATTCTTTTCAAAAAGCATTTTTTTCCAAAAAACAAAAGGTGCCATATGACGCCCATACATGCCCTTAGGGCATGTATGTGCGCCATATGCCCCCAAATTTCTTTTTCAGGGGTGCAGCAGGGTGTTCTTGAGATACCCCTGCACCCTTGAAAAAATTCCTATTTTGTGATGAGCTAGTTGCTAATCGCAAATTGCACCTTCATTCCTATGAGCCTCCTAGCCCATGGAAATGAATGGGTAATTTGCAATTAGCAAATTGCTCATTGCAAATTAGGAATGGTAAAGAATTGCTATTTATTCCTTAAAATTCGCTATTTAGGAAATGCAAAATAGTTTGATGGTACATATGGTGGTTCATCTGTAACAAGATAAGAAGCTTAGGGATACATTTATGATGACTGGCGAAATAAAGTGCAAATCACTTACTTCATTGGTAGGCCTTTACATGTATTATCTCTTCTGTATTCTTCATCAAGCGTAACTTTAATCTGCAATCCTGAGTAGGGCTCACCTTAAACAAACCTTTGGATAGGCCACACCTTATTGTCATCCTGGATTAATCATTTAAAATGCTAGGGACAGATTTATGATAGGTGTATGCCTCTTTTGTGCCACTGTGCGTCACTTTTATGATGCAGCGGCGGTGCTAATTTGCAATTAGCAATTTGCTCATTGCAAATTAGGAATGGTAAAGAATTGCTATTTATTCCTTAAAATTTGCAATTTAGGAAATGCAAAATAGTTTGATGTACATATGGTGGTTCATCTGTAACAAGATAAGAAGCTTAGGGATACATTTATGATGACTGGCGCAATAAAGTGCACATTACTTACTTCATTGGTAGGCCTTTACATGTATTATCTCCTCTGTATTCTTCATCAAGCGTAACTTTAATCTGCAATCCTGAGTAGGCCTCACCTTAAACAAACCTCTGGATAGGCCACACCTTATCGTCATCCTGGATTAATCATTTAAAATGCTAGGGACAGATTTATGATAGGTGTATGCTTCTTTTGTGCCACTGTGCGTCACTTTTATGATGCAGCAGCGGTGCAAAAGATTTGCTATGAGGCGACAAAATTACAAATTGATGCATTTAGGCAGATATGTCATGGTGTAAAAAAAACGTACCACATGAAACCGATGCAGCAGTGATGCAAAAGATGCACCATGTCGTAAGACAGGCCTCACTTGGGGCCATATGGATCAAGCTAATTAGCATTCGCAAAGATCAAAATTCTACGAATTTCGGCCTTTGCGAATGTTAATTAGACAAATGGTATGTATCAAACAAGTTTGATGCAAAATAAGGAGTAGCAAAATTTGCTATTCCTTATTTTGCAATTGCACTGAAGGATTTGCAAATTTTGTGATTACTTAAATGCAATGTATCAAACAAAAAATATGTAAAAAAATGACATTAAGGATTTGGAAACTACCACCAACTTCTAGTTGGTGGTAATTTGTGAATTCTTTTCAAAAAGCTTTTTTTCCAAAAAACAAAAGGTCCCATATGACGCCCATACATGCCCTTAGGGCATGTATGTGCGCCATATGCCCCCAAATTTCTTTTTCAGGGGGTGCAGCAGGGTGTTCTTGAGACACCCCTGCACCCTTGGAAAAATTCCTAATTTGCGATGAGCAAATTGCTAATCGCAAATTGCAGCTTCATTCCTATGGGCCTCCTGCTGCATGGAAATGAATGGGTAATTTGTAATTAGCAAATAGGTCATCGCAAACTAGGAATGGTAATGAATCGCTATTTATTCCTTAAAGTTCGCTATTTAGGAAATGGAAAAAACTTTGATGATACATATGGCGGTTCATCTCCAACAAGATAAGAAGCTTAGGGATAGATTTATGATGACTGGTGCATCACCAGGGATGTGTCAGTCATCCTGCGCCGCTGTTCCGCCACCCATGGTGTGCTGCATTTACAATGCGGGGCATCATGGGGCAAAAATGGCACAGATGCGTGACGTATCTGTGCTGTAAAGGTAGTGATTGCTGGAGTTGTATCGCAAGTGCGATGCAGCTCAAGCAAGGCTCAGGGGTGCCCCATCTCCACAATGTTGCGTCAAGACCTATGCCTGCTTAAAGCAGGCGCAGGGTTTTGACGAAGCTTTCTCCTATCTAATTGTAAATACGGCACAACATGGGTGGCAGAGTAGTGGTGCACGTTAACTGGTGCATGCCTGGGGATGTGCCATTTAACATAAATCTGCCCCTTTACATTTAAGTATGTGCAGGACACACAGAGTCGGTGAGGCTTATCCAAGGTTAAGAAGAGATGAGTCCTGTTCACTGAAAATTTAGACATAGTCTTCACCTGCTCAGCATTGCTGGACATGGCTAAATAATAGCTGCAAAATATTACTCTTGTTAAACAATTTTACTATTATAATCTCTGAGATTTGTCTCTTACTCTGCAACATCTCATTGTTGTTATCTTTCTTTAAAGATAAAGACAACATCAACATGAGCGACAATCTGCAATCAGTTGATTTTGACCTCATCATTGAACTTGTAATTGAAACATCAGTGGATGTTGATCCTTTGGATGATTTAAATCCTGAGGATGAAGAAGAGCGTGATGAGGATGCAGATTTGTCCGAATTATATGACATAGGGTGGGAAGCTGACCTGCTTGAGCCTATGGAAATATAAACATTTATTTTTAAAATTTATAAATAATAAAAAGTAAAAATGTAAACCGTTTAATTTAAAAATAAAGACACCTTCAAAAACAGGTTATGTGTAGTGTCTTCAATAAAATATTAAAATATGCTCATAAAATTAGATCAGATTCACATATAAAATAGCACAGGTAACATAAATATAAATGTCATTTCTTTTCTGCTATTTCTGTATTGTAAATTTGCCAACGACTAAAAAATCTTCTAATTAAAATGTCAAGTAGTGTGTTAAGTTTTTGATCACTGTTATTGATTTACTGTTTGGTAATAATGGTTAATAACATTTTTTATTATATTTTACCACAGATTCAACTGCAGATCATTTCAAGATTTCACCATGCCAACAATAGAAAGACAGAGAAAGGCTGCAAAACGTCAAAGACAGCAGGTGAAAGAAAATAAGCAGCAGTCCTCTTACAAAAAGATTTGTCAAGTCACGAAGAAAGCACCGGGTAAGAGCACAAAATATTTCATAAGAAATATGTGTAGTAAAAAAAATATTACTACAGAAAATGTTTCAGTCCATAAAACGAGAAGGAATTCAAATGGAAAGGAAAGGCCAATCAAAAATGTTACTGCTAGAGCAAAAGATAACTCTGTGCATGATAGTAGAAGGAAACAACAGTTTAGGGAGATTCGTAAACGAATGTTCCGCAACAGGATAATTGGCAATTTGTTAAAAAATATTAAGAAAGGTCAACAGAAACTGGTTTTTTATAAGAGAAAAAAAAAGTTGAGAAAGTTATTGATCAGGCATTTGAAATTAAACGTAAGTTATTTATTTTGATAATCAATAGAATTAGGAAGCTAAACAAGGCAATTTATGATTTCAAAAGAAATAGTAGATGGAAGAGAATAGTTAATCGTAGTAATTTTTGTGAAGTTTTTTCTGGAGAATGGATGCATAGTTCAAGCTGTGAGGCATTTTTTAATGAGGAGAGTTATTTCCAGGATAATGATTTGGTGCATGCAGTTGACACCAGTGGTCGTGCTTATGAAGTGAAAGATGGTTGTCCAGTTGAAAAAGAAAAACTTGTGACAACAGAGACAGAAGAGGTGTTAGGTAATGAGGTTTTAGGAAGACGTGCTAAGGGTCCTGTCTACACCTGGAAGTGTAGTAGTATTTGTAGTGTGCGACAGGATTCCATCAATTTGCTTTGTGATTTTGTACGGTCATTTAATAAGAAAAGTTTGAAGCAGAAAATAAGGTTGTTGCAAGAATTAGATCCTTGCAGAGTGAGAGAAGTGACAGGTTTGCATGGTCATTCACTGGCTTGTCTTTCCAGGAGAGTATGCCAGAGTGTTTTTCATCATTTCAGGATGCTAGCAGTGCATCATAATAAAGTGAGGAAATTAGTTAGAATGTTGTATTATGCTAAGAGTCCAGCAATTATGCTTAAACAATTATGCGCTGCTCTTTTGCATGGTTCTGAAGTAGATGTGAAGAATATTTGTGAAGAAATTGAGTTTTGTTACTTTGGAAGTAAAGAGGAGAATGTTGAAATTGACCAAGAAGAAGAGGGTAATGTGGAAGATAGTGTACAGGTTTCCAGTACAGATAATTTCCAGAGGGAAATTGCCACGTTTGAGGTGAAATCAAGTGAGAGGCCAAATTTCACTTGTGTGTGTTGTCGACGCACTTATTATAAGAATCAGACTAAGTTAGTGGATTTATATGCAAAAAGTGAAAGGGAAAATAATAGTGAATGGAAGGATTTCGCAACATACTTGATGGTAGAAAATTGTTTTGATTTGGGATTGGATCAACGTGTGTGTACTTATTGTTGTTGCAAATTAAATCAAAACCAGATGCCTGCTAGAGCAGTTCATAATAATCTGGAATTGGTTGAGATTCCTTCTGAATTGAAGGATTTAAATACTTATGAATCTATTTTGATTCAAAGTATCCATCCCTTTCAGGCTATTGTAAGAATGGAGCCAAAGACAGGGAAATTGCCTCCATCAGATTTACAGAGAGGATTAAAGGGAAGAGTTGTTTATTTGCCTCTAGATTTGAAGAAAAACATTAACACAATTGGAGTAGAAAAAGTGGAAGAGGAACCTCTGGTTATCTTAGTTAATGGGGTTCCGACAAAGAATAAGAAAATATGGCAAGATTTAGTAGATGTTAGGAAAGTTAAAAAGGCAACATTGTATTTGAAAAAAAATAATAAATACTATAAGAATGTATATGTTGCAGAAGAGGAAGTAAGTGAGGAAGAGGATAGCGATTTGTGTGCTGGTCAAATTGAGAAAGTAGAACCCTCTACTAGTGAAGAAATATATGAACATTATAGTGTTCATCCTTTGCATTCCAAGGAAGTCATGGGGAATGCTATTGAGTTGTTTCAAATGAAACAAGCCAAAGGGAGTCCCATTAGTGTTTGGGAGGAAAGTTTGGAAGCTCGGTGTTTCCCACAGCTTTTTCCAACAGGTCAGGGAGGAAGATATGATGAGCGACCTCATCAAATTCCTGCTTCTGAATACCGGACTTTGCGATTGTATGCAGGAGATGCTAGGTTTCGACAATGCATTCCTTATTTGTTTCATCTCCTGTTTGAAAGCGATCTGTCTGGACTGTCATATGCAGTGAACCACATCTTGAAAAGTGGTATACACATGCAAAACATCTCGGCAAGTGACTTTATGGATAAAGTCAATGTCCAAGACAGTATTTTGGATTCTCACCTGATTAATCTCATGGCGTGTCAGCGTGGTACTAATGAGTACTGGTACCGTCGTCATGGTGATTTAAAATGTATGCTGAGGAACTTAGGTACTCCCACATGGTTCCTCACTCTGAGCTGTGCCGAGTATGGCTGGGAACACTTACTTGAATTTCTACGAGAGGCAAATGCTAACGTAGATAACATCGAATTCAAGACACCCGGAGAACTGTGCTCTTTGGATCCAGTCAATGTATGTAGGTACTTCAATCATAGATTTGAAGCTATGATGTCTTTCATCATGAATAAGAAGAATCCACCTCTTGGAGAGGTGTTGGATTTCTTCTGGAGAAAGGAGTACCAAGCAAGAGGTGCTCCTCATATACATATGTTGCTGTGGATCAAGGATGCACCTAAATTTGGAACGGATCCAGAAGACTCAGTGATGAGTTTCATCCAACAGTATTCTACGTGTGCTGTTCCAAACGCAAAGGAGAAGAAAAGCCTAAGAGAAAAAGTTCTGCGTTTCCAAAGCCATCGATGTGGAAAGTACTGCCGTCGTAAATTCCGAAACAAGGACAAGTTCTACACCAAATGTCGTTTCGGCTTTCCACGACCGGTGATTTCTAAAGGAAGAGTAAACAGTTTGATGTCTTCGCTGCGACACAATGTCATGAAGAAATCACCTAAAAACACATACAATTTGAAGAGGAACGAAGAGTCCAAGTACATCAATGACTACAACCCGGTGATTTTGTCCATGTGGAATGCTAACATGGATATACAGTTTGTGGCTGATAATTGTATGGCTGTGGCTCGGTATGTGACGTCTTACATCACCAAAAAAGAGAAGACAGAATTGAAGGATATGTGGGAGGACATTTCCCATGAAAAGAGCCTCAGCAAGAAGTTGTACAGTTTCAGTCTGAAGATGTTGTCGCATCGAGAAATCGGAGCGTACGAATGTTCTGACCGGTTGTCTTCAGCAAGTCTCTATGCCAAGTCCAGGAGTATCGTTTGGGCGAGTCTTGGTCTTGCTGCAACGCGTAATCGAGTTCTCAAACCTGTCCGGGAAATTGAGTATTTGGCGGAAAAGGAGCCAAACAGTACCGACATTTTGAAGACCAACATGTTGGATACATATTATCCAAATCGAAGCATTCACCTTGAGAATGTTTGTCTGTATGAGGTTCTTCAAAATTACATATTCAAGAGGAACATCAAAGAAGATACTGAGAAAGGAGTGTATGCTGTAATAGGAAGTGAGGGATGTCTGGTCAAGCAAAGAAAATGCCACTTGGTAAACCATCGAAAATTGAGTGGCGAATCTCCTGAAAAAAAGGAGTTTTTCTATTTAGCACTTTTGCAACTTTTCAAGCCTTGGCGTGCAGAAGAGGAACTGCTTGGAGATTTTCTCTGTTACGAAGACTCTTTCAATGCCGCCAAGGAGACCATAGAATGTCCTGCTTTTCCCAAATATGTAGAAATGTTGAATGCGGAAATTGAGCAGGAAGCAACGATTGCAGCCGAGATTGCCAGAGACAGTTCTCAGGACAGCCGAGATTGCCAGAGACAGTTCTCAGGACAGTCAGAGTTCTGCTTCATTGAGTCAGGATCCACTAGGAGGACCTGTTATCGAAAATGAAGCTGCCACTGCTATGAATGAAGTGGAAAGAGCCATGGCACATGCTCAGGAGGATGCGGTTAACTTAGAAGAGTTGGAAAGACAACTCAACGTTGAGCAGAGGAAAATATATGATGAAGTTACCATGCAAATTGATCATGGATTAAGTCATGATAAGAAAGAGTGCTCATGTACGTCGTTGAAGCCTGTCCGACTGTACGTGAGTGGAGAAGCGGGAACTGGAAAAAGTTTCCTCATTAAAGCAATTTCATGCTATTTGCAGGAAAGGACAGAGTCATCGCTGTCTTGTGTTGTCACTGCTCCAACTGGACTGGCAGCACATAATATTAAAGGGATTACTTTACATCGTTTACTGATGCTGCCAGTGGAGCATGACAACAAATTACAATATCACAAGCTATCTGGAGATGCTTGTTTTGAAGTTTCAAGAATCTTGAGAAAAATGAAATTTCTTATCATTGACGAAGTAAGCATGGTTTCCAATGTCATGCTTGCCTTTGTGCATTTGAGAATGCAAGAAGTTCTCAAAACAGAGTATGATGTGTTATTTGGTGGCAAACACATCATTGTTTTTGGAGATCTTCTGCAGCTGACACCAGTGAAAGGGCAACCTGTGTTCAAAATGCTCACGCATGAAGATACCAGGAAGTGCCTAGGCAGCATTGGCAACGTCAATATATGGTTAAACTTCAATTATGCTGAACTGCATGAAAATATGCGTCAGGCGAAGGATGAAGTTTACAAGACTATTCTACAAGATGTTAGAATTGGAAAAGTGACCGAGCATGGGAAAGAAGCTTTACATGCACGATTACTGTCAAATTTATATCCAGAACAAGATGTTGTGCCTGAGAATATTTTTCAGAAAATTACTGAGAAGAAATCTGGAATATGTTTGATGCCAACTCTTGCAGAATGTGCCAAATTTAACAACAAAATGTTGCATTTAGAAAAGCAAGAGATTGTGAAACTGGAAGCTATTGACAGAGTAGAGCATATGGGATCAACAATTATTTTGTCTGAGAATCTGAAAACAAAATTGGATTCATTAGAGAAGAGTATATCTAAAACTGCAGGTTTTGAAAAGACTCTGAATGTGTGCTTGAACTGCCGTATAATTTTAAGAAGGAATTTACATGTTGAAAGAGGTCTGGTAAATGGATCAATGGGTAATGTTGTTGATTTTGTGAAATACAGAAATAGAGATGGAATTGAATTTTTAAAAATTAAATTTGATCGCATTGAGGAAGTACAGCTAATTGCTCGTTGTTCTGCTAGATTTTTGCTTGTAAAAGACTTATATGTTCGCCGTAAGCAGTTTCCTGTTTGCTTGGCATATGCGGTGACAATCCATAAATCGCAAGGTTTAAGTGTAGACAGTGCATTGGTGAATATTGGCAGTTCTGTGTTCAAGGAGGGTATGGCATATGTGGCATTGTCACGAGTTAGAACTTTATCGGGATTGTACTTGATTGAGTGTGATGTCACAAACATTTGTGCTGATCTAGATTGTGTTAAGGAATACAATAGGTTAAGAAGAGAGTATGCGCCACATTTGCCTCAGTATCCTTTGTTTGAGAAACGTGTGGTAGGCCGGAAACGAAGAAATGTGACCAATACTGGGGAGGTTGTAGCAAAAAGACGAAAAGTCGATGAACCTAAAATTACAAGCAGAAACAAAAAGGATTCTGTTGAAGATGTTGTTGGTTTTCAATTTGAAAACAGTTCTGGTGTCAACTGCTATGCTAATGTAGTGGTTAATGTTTTGTTTTCTCTAGAAAATTTAAAAGAAGAGATTGTGGTCAATTCTGATCAAAGATTTTGCAGTTTGTTAAATTCTGTGTTAGCGAAATGTAGCACTGATAGAAGAAACATAGAAAGTGTGTCTGAAATTCGAAATCTGTTAGACAGATGTTCAGGCCAAACACAATTCTCTCAAAATATTCAGCAAGATTGTCAGGAGTTTTTAATGTATATGCTTGATGTATTACATGCTGAAGGTGTAGATGTAGATCAGCTGTTTGGGCTTTCTTATCAATGGCAGCATGACTGCGAGAACTGTATGGTATCAAGTACTACTAGTGTAGACTCAGAAAGATTTATATATTTAACTTTGCCAGACAGTAAATCAGTCTCCTTTAATAAGCTAGTAAAAGCAGCTGATCACAACATGGAGTGTAGCCAATGTAAATCTGAAATGATGTCCACATTATTTATACGAACATATGGCCAGTATGTCATTTTAATGTTCCAACGATGTAGGCCTGATGGAACAAAATTGACAACTTTAATTAAAAATGTTGTAGCTTCGCAGTTGTCAATATCAGGAAGGACTTTTGTAACTGCAGCAATTATATATCATGACGGCCCTTCAATAACATCAGGACATTACACAGCTTATTTAAAGTCTAGAAATGGCTGGTCATTCTGCAATGATTCTGTTTTAATTTTAAAAAAAAAATTGCCGTATGACCTTAAAAACTCTTACCTGGTGTTTTTAAAACCAAAATTTTAGGGAAATAATCTCGGGATGTGCTCTGTGGAATTTCAAGAAGTTCTAATGGCTCCTACACAATTTGGCCTTGAGGATAAGTGTAGTTCAGAGACATAAATTCTAACCATAGGACTGGACGTCATGGAGAAATACGTGCACTTTGAATGAGTTCAGAAAAACTGTTTCTTTTTATAAGCTAATTGAAGCAGCCAATCAAAACATGGAGTAGAGGGAATGTAAGTCTGCAATGCTGTCTACTGTTTTACATTGCTTTGTGATTAAAAGTGATGTAGAGAATTAAATAATTGTAGTAGTCATAGAGGTAGTGTAAGTCTGCTTCATAGTAAGCAGTATCAGTGTCATAGGAAATGTAGAACATGACTGAGCAAGAAGGGGAAGATATTACTATTCCAGGATTGTGAAAATGATCTTCAACATTTTAATTCTGAAAGTTGCGGAAATGCCAAATGACGGGATTGGCTTACAAGAAATCCAAGAGTTATAAATGGCTCTGACCAGATTTGGCCTTGTGGAAACTTGTGGTAGAGAGCAAGAAGTCATTTATTGCATGTAACGTGTTTTTAAAAACGATGGAGATTTTCTTTCAGAAAATGGCGGGCTGAAAGTAATAACAGCACAAAAGAGTGTAAGCTGTTCATAGGACATCCTTGGACGTCATGGAAAGTAAGTTAACTTTAAGGAGTTCTGAATTTTGATTTCTTATGTTGTATGGGTTTTTTAAACACAATCATTTTGATTGTGTTTTTTTTTCCCCGCTGTTATATGATGAATACCTTCAAGTCACTGTTTTTAGTGAATTTTGATACATTCTGAGAACAGCAAAAATAAACCATTTAACATGTATAATTAATTCTGTACTGTTTGCATTTATGATGTATATGTAGAACTGTGTAGGAGGCATGGAGAAGGTGAGGCTTCTGTAAGTGTCAAAGTTGTTGCATGCAGTGCTGCACTTCTGCGTATTCTTTCATATGCTAGACTACATCTGCACAATGAGATACCTAAGCAAGGGAAACACAAGTGATGTGATTGTGAAATGAGCAAAATAAATTGCACGTATTTCAATTACATCACCTGTGTTTCCTATCATTACGAATCACATTGTGCAGATCAAGTTTAGGTCTGTCCAGGGAAACATAGGAGGTTTGGACTTTGTTGAAGAGTGCAGTGGACATGACTCACTTCATTGGTAGACCTTCACATGTATTATCTCCTCTGTACTCTTCAACAAGTGTAAATCTCATCTGCAACCCTGAGTAGGCCTCACCTCAAACAAACCTCTGGATAGTAGACATCTTATTGGCATCCTGAAGCAATTATTTAAAATTTTAGTGTCTTGCGACACTTTTCTGAAACAACAGCAATGCAAAAGATGCACCATGTTTTAAGATAGGCCTCACTTCATCTGCATCAAGATACTGTTAGTTTAAAATGTATATCTTTAGGACTGTGTAGGGGGCCTGGAGAAGCAGAAGCTTCTGTAAGTGTCAAAGTTGTTGAAAAACTGTTTGTCCTTCAATCTTTTCCCTTGTCTTTTCTAATTTTTAAATACATGTTTTAATATTTTTCAAATGTTTGTTCTCTCTTTCACAGATTGAAAGTATAAAAACAAAAAGTGAGTAATTTAACGACAATTATAAGGTAAATATTTTGTACTCTTTTCGTTACATTTCTATCACATTTAACTACTATTAGTTCCACTGCTTCATTTCTTTAACCCTCAGTTTCCTGCCTTTGCTACTTCCCTCATTCCTTTCTCTATTACCTACTTACTCAACTCCTTCCACTCTTTTTCTCAGTCCCTCTCTTCTCATAGTTCCTCACTCTTGTTCACTCACTCCGTCTCTATTACTCTTAGTGTCTTTGACTGATCACTCTATCACTACTTGTTCATAATGCTTTATCTGTGTAGTTGAAGCACACTAAGGGGAATATTATGAACACAGCCAATAAAATTATTGCTCTTTTTATTGGCAGAAAACTGGTGCAAAAGTGGTTTTAGCGGCAGTTTTCTGCCACAAAAGCAGCTTTAGCGACACATTTCTGCCAATAAAAGCTGCAAAACTTTTATTGCCTATGTTGATGACATGGCTCTATGTTACTTACATTTCTTTGCTGTTTCAATTAATCTTTTTCTGTTATTTTTTGTTTTCTGTTTTCTATTTTTTCTCTCTGTTATTCCTCATGTTTTAATCTTATTTTGAACATTCACTCACATTCTCCAAGAAACTCTTCTTTGTTAATGTTATACTCTCTTTTTTTTTCTTTCACTTCGTTATCTATTTTGTTTTTCACAATTATACCCTCTTCTGTCTTTTCTTCGGTAAATAGATCTATTAAACAGTATCTCTTCTTTACTCCCTATAGCTGTCTTTCTTTTAACATCACTCTCTGTTTACTTTCCTTATACTTACACTTTTTTTTTTTTTTTTTTTTTTTTTTGGTTAGCTCCCGGTCCGCGTACCGGGAAGCTAACCCGGGAGCGAACCAAAAGAAATAGAGCTTGCCAGAGTGCTAAACATTCTAGCAATTTTTTTTGAAAGGGAAGGTAGTTCTGAAAAGAACTTTTTTTTAATATTTTTGTTGTTTAATATTTTTTTTTTATTTTTTGAACATTTTTTGTTTTTTTTGTATTTTTTGAACGATTTTATATTTTTTTTGGTTTTTTTTTGGGGGGGGGGGAAACAACAAAAAACAGGCGTTGAAAAGGGCTCAACAGGAGCAAAAAAAAATTACTGGGGGCGGTTAGGGCAATCATGGTGTTCATACGCCAGGTTGAGTGCATTGATGCTCATGTTGCCACAAGCTAATAATGCACGACAGTGCATACATAAGTGAATCATGTGCCCAAAATTTTCTTGAATATTTGGCACAGTTTCCCGTGCCTCTTCGGTATTGTTGGTCTGGCCACAGGAGTTGGTCTTGGATTGTCCTGCATATCCCTTATTTCCGCCCGGCTGTAATTTAGTGGATGCTTCCTTGTCATGTGCCTGTGCATTGTGTGATTTCCATAGCTATATTTTTTGTCCGTCCCTCTGGACAATTGTTCTTTGCATATGCGGCAGGTGACATACCTCGCATTGACTTTTTTTTGGCCAGGAGGGATCGAATAAAACTGCCAGATGAAACTGGCTTTCTTTCTGGAAACCCGGGGCAACTCTTCTAAGAACTGTGGTTCTTCTCCCTCCTCATCCATTTCTTCATCTTCCTCCTCAGTGTTGGTAATGACCTGGGGAGGTGGTCCTCTCTTCCCATGAGGAGGTGGAGGTGGTGGTGGGGGTGCACCAGCTGAAGCAACCAATGAAGCTATTTTCCAACAAGCAAAATAGGTCTTCCTCTCACAATGATGAAAGTCAGAGTGAGGAAAGAAGGAGGGGTTTTCATCATTTGGGAAAAACAATACTTCTCAACCAATGAAAAGTGTTATTTTTAGGTCACCTGACCTAGCCTTACATCATTATGAAACCAAAAGTGAAATGAACCAATGAAAAGTTTTATTAACAAGTCACATGACCTCTCACGCTCATGTTACGTGCTGCGGAACGCGCCCCGGTTAGCTTCCGGGTCGCTGAGCTTCGCGCCTCGGTCCGCGCCCCGGGACACTTCCGGGTGCGCTAACGCGGTACGTCACAAGACGCATTACGCGGCAACGCGATACGTCGCGCTTTCGCGACGCGCCCCGGTTAGCTTCCGGGTCGCTGAGCTTCGCGCCTCGGTCCGCGCCCCGGGGCACTTCCGGGTGCGCTAACGCAGTACGTCATAAGACGCATTACGCGGCAACGCGATACCGTCACTAAGTTGATTTTTTACCGGTTCGCGGACCGGGTCGCGGCATCAAATTGAGCTAACGGGAAGCTTCCCGGTTCGCGGACCGGGAGCGAAACAAAAAAAATATTTAAAAAAAATTATTAATAAACATATAAAATATATTTTTGGATTTAAATAAGAATACATTTTACAGCTATAGATATTTGCTATTAAAAAACCATTGAAATTCACTGAAAAAACCATAGGTTATAAACCATATATAGTTAGGAATTAGCATTTGAGATGTCATCAGTGATGTCATCAGTGATGTCATTTGAGATGTCATCAGTGATGTCATCAGTGATGTCACTGACCATGTCATGAATGATGTAATATGTGACATCATCAGCAGTGGATTGCGGGTGCGTGATATATAGTTAGTACAACTAACTATATATGGAATTTCATTGGTTTTGTGTGAGTAAAATAAGGTTTTTTAAATGCTAATTCCTAACTATATATGGTCTATAACCTATGGTTTTTTCAGTGAATTTTCAAGGTTTTGTAAATGCTAATTCCTAACTATATATGGTTTATAACCTATGGTTTTTTCAGTGAATATATATATATATATGTTTAAAAGGGAGAGGTAATGGGTTACGGATCCTTATTTGTCATGGACATTTGTAACTGTGATGCTAGTCATCTTTTAATTGCAGTGTTCTCAGCTGATGAGATTTTTAAAAGAACACTTACAATTTAAAGGACTCACAAGTATTTCGTATCCCATTCAGATTTCATGAATTTTTAATTGCTTTTTAGTCAGACCCTTACAAAAGAAATGTTAATTACAATATGTCTTTCACAGCAATGACAGAATAAACCTAACACTGATATTCAGGTAACAGGTTTTAGGATATAGACAGATGAGTAGAACTCTAAAAATGCATGAAGTATTGTGGTCTTATAACTGCAGCATTAAACAATTGTGGTTTGTGAGATAGAGGAGTGGACAGTATTAATAAAAATGATGTTCCTGTGCTTTTTGGAAAACAAAATAACTTATTTCATGATCAGAAACATTTTCTATCTTGGGAAATCACTGAATTTTCACATGGACTACATTTTACATCACACCTCTGTGTGTTGCTTTCACAATAACACAGTGGCTAGTAATTGCACATGTACAGGCATGTACTGTGTTGCAATGTATTGTAATATGATTGCATGCATATAGCGCTTACTGCCCCTAACAAGGCGCTGTGAAGCTGAAGATCTTCAGATTAGCGTAGTTGGAAAGAATAACTTTAGAGGTGTGTACATTTACTATTAAGTAAGTGTAGTCTTGGTAATTCCCGTTCAGTTTCTTTCTTTTTTCTTTACAACACACTTTTTTTTGGTTTTGTATTACACCCCAGGTAAAATTGCTAAATGGGGGAATGATAAAGTCACCAGGTACCCTTGCTGCTCACAATATGGGGCTCGTTCAGTGCATATGTTTGCCACATGTGTCAGGCTTAGACCCTTGTTGGAAGATATGTTGGGCTTTTTTAAGTAAATCTTGTCCCGGGAGGTATCTCTAACCCCCTCTATGATTTTATTTGGAGTACAGGATACAATTGGAAGGGAGGAGGTAGGGCTCTGATCTTTGTCGCTATGACCATACTCAGGCTGTGTATTGCCTCAGCATGGTTGGATTCCAATCCCCCTTGCTTTAAGCAGTTGTTGGCCCGATTACTTTCGATTCATAACATGGGAAAAGCAATATATACTTAGAAAGGAATTTGTGCTAGAAAAAAGGGGTTGGTTACTTGGGACCGGTTGACCAATTGGATATGTCACACCACTTTGCAATGTAGGGAGAATTAAACTCAAAGGGCAATGAGGAAACTCAGGCTAATATGTGTTGAATAAGTTATCTGTACTGTATATTTTGCGATCATGAACTCTTTTTGCTGAGTTTTGCTCACTTGAGGGATGCACCTGAGAGTGTTCAAACTCCTAGTGAAATATGTGGGATTATGAGTGGGAACTTTCAACCTCAATAGACACTCCCTGATGAATCGTAGCCTGAAAAGCACCTTTGCACTTGACTGACACTTTATATACCTTTTGTCAGGTTTAGGTTATTAGTGGGATGTTACTAATATGTATGACCTTATCCAGAAAGTTTGCAGGGGTTCGTCGGGGAGAAAATATATGTTTAAAGAGTATTTCTGGGCTAACCCGAGCAGTGCTATAGGTTTGCACTTTGCAGTTAGCACTTTATGTTGTTTGCACACTTGATGTCAATCTTTGCCTATATGATGAACGCAGATAAGAATGCAAGAATCCACACCCAATTTGGTGGACTTTTTTTTGTTTTTGATTTTCTGGTAATATGTGTAGGGCCGGAGGGGCTTAAAGGGGTGAGTTTGGGTTGAGATGGTATTATGTGGAACATTTTTACTCTGGATGTATATGCATTTAAAAATGGTAATAGCATTTTTTAAATAAAAAAAATCAATTAAAATAAAAACAATGTATTTGATTTGATATATTTATAGACCAGGAGGTTACAAGCAGATTCTGCCATCACATTACTTTCTTTGATTCAAAACCCTCCTACAGCACATTTTTAGGAATTGACCTTGACACGTTAAGAAAATTCTCATTCACCACACATCCCATTTATGTGCCCCCCTTTTGCATCTTACGGGCTGTTGGAACCATTAGATCTCCGTCCAGAGTTTCGAGGGTACCTCAGGCCGGTAACAACGAGTATGACCTTCGGGGGAACATTGCCCTTTTTAAATTCAACATATTAAATGTGAGTGTTTTGGAGGTTATATTTAGATTTCCAACAGAATTATGTTTACAAATATTATCCTATATTGAGATAAACATCATACTGACTTTTTAATTTTTGAGTATTATAACCAAAAAATAGTTGGAAAAAATAGTTTGATAATGTTTATTTTATGGCTCAAGGGTGAAAAGAGTATAGCATTTTGTAAGTGTCGTAAGCAGCTTCTATTAGTAATTTCTGAGATATCTGTGACAAAACATGTTTTGAAGCAATTTTTTGGGGCCAGATACCTTGATGAAGCTAGAAAGTAGTGAAATGCAGGTTTATAAGGGAATATCTAGGGAGCATGCGGCGGAGGCGGCAAGATGGCCGCATCCTAGAGGAGCTCCGCAGCGCCAGCATTTACTCTGCCACGAAGGTCCCGCTAAACGGCTCGATACCAGCTTCTCCCTGGACATTATGCTGTCGGAAGCTGCCAGGCACATTTTTGCATGCTTTGCGGCCGACGGTGCCTGAGGGAAGGTGGGTTTTTTATTATGCTTAGAGCCCCTATTAACCCTGAGGGCACCTCACGGCCGCCATTTTGGTGAATTTTTCGGCGCGAAAACTCTATTTACCTCACAAACTGAGCTTTTTTCCGATTTTGCTCCC
Source organism: Lissotriton helveticus (assembly GCF_964261635.1). Taxonomy (NCBI): domain Eukaryota; kingdom Metazoa; phylum Chordata; class Amphibia; order Caudata; family Salamandridae; genus Lissotriton; species Lissotriton helveticus. Next base: position 1,276,841,572 of record NC_136069.1, read on the forward strand.
TCCAGCCTTGCAAAATGTTGTTGTTTCGCTTTTCTACAAGTTCCATGGATTGCATTTGCTACGCTAGTCCTTTTTTCCACAAAAAACATGCTTTTCCCCTTATTTGGAGGCTTCTCAGTAGTTCTTTGTTAATATACAGGTGGCGCATTAACACTTTCTTTTCGGAAGGCACACAGTAGATCCTAATTATCTACAGAGCCATTTTCTTTTCCACACAGCTATATTTTTCAATACGTTGTTTATTCTACAGCTATATTTCTACCAAGGGGATTTGGTGAAGCCCTTTTTTTTGGTTATCAGTGCTTATTTTTTCCAAATGTGTGATTTTTACTTTGCTTTTTACGCACTATCTAGCCATTCACAGAATTTCCTCTAAGGTTACTCTTTTTTTGGTTTCTGTGAACATTTCATCAATATATGCTTCAGGATTCACCTTTTTTGTCCAATACCTAAGTATAGCTTGTTTTTAGTGCCTTCTTTTATCCCCGTGCTGCACATTATTTCTCCATGATGGATCTTTCACAGACAAATAAAGCCCATGGTACCTCTGGAACTGTTACTGGAGGGTGCAAGGACTCCGCAACTAGCACTAGTAAACGTCAGAAAAAAGACCCCTCATCTCCAACCAAATCTCCTCTCCCTATTACGCTAGAGGATATAATGGATGAACTGCGTCTTATTCGTCCATTTATTTCAGACACTACTACAACTCTTCAAAGAATTGAGGAAAAATGTTCTGGCTTGGATGTACGTTTAACTAATGTTGAACAAAAAGTAAGCGATGCTCAGGATGTCATTGCGAAGTTGATGCTCTCAACAAGGAAGTTACCCTACTGAAGAAATCCACAGAGGATTTGGAAAATCGAAATTGTCGTAACAACCTGCGAATTTATGGTATTCCTGAAGGTGCGGAGGGGTCCGACATGATTCTCTTCCTGAAAACCCAGGTCTTACAGATTGCTGGACTCTCCAAAACCGCTGACTTCAACATCCAGAGGGCTCACAGATGGGGCCTCAAAATGCATCTTCAGCTGTCAAACCAAGAGGTATCATAGCGTATTTTTTGTTGTACTCTGATTTAATGACTATTTTAACCACGGCCAAACAGCACAAACAAATGTTCTGGTCAGGACATAAAATTTTCTTCAGCCAAGATGTCTCCAAACAAACTGCCACCAGACGCAAAGAGTTCTTGGATCTCAGGCCAGCTTTGAAGTCGATGAACGCCCATTATGGTCTCATACATCCTTGCTTCTTCAAAGTGACTTATAAGGACAGATCTTTCTCTTTTGAAGAACCAGCTGAGCTTCGGAAATTCATCCATACTCATCGGGAAGAGCAGATGGAACTGAGCAAGCGCTAATACTTTTTCCTTTAAGATGTTCCAGGTTCCCTTCTGTTTTGCCCTTTGGTTTTCTGTTCCCATCTTGTATTGAGGCTTATCGTTCCTTGTCTTTTTTTTTGTTTCAGATCCATCAGTTACTGAAGTTTGTAGAATCCTGTGTTTACCCTTAGTGTTTTTATGATTCGCACACCCCGTTGATGTCCCTTCATTTATCCTGGTAAGCTCCCCCTTTACATTGTCTTTTCTACATTTTGTGATTTTTTTCGTCCTGCCTGTCCTCATTACCTTGTCCAGGCTTGCTTATTTCCTTCAGGTTATCCTATTGTATACTGTCGGCTCCGCCTTGTTCCCATCCTGTGATGCGGCTGTCTTGGTCTCTCTTTCGCACCCTCCCTCCCCTTTTATTGTTTGTTCTCCTTTTTTTGTGCATTATGGCTAAAGCCTCTTGGCTTTCTGTCATCTCTTTCTTTACAATTATGGGAGCACTTGTTCCCGTCTTTCTCTCCCTCTCTATCTCTTCTTTCCTTATCTTCCCTTTCATTCTTATTTTTCTTTTCTCTTCAGTACAAGATCCTTATTCTCTTGCTTTACTATGATACATGTACTTCCCTTCACTTCTTCTTCTTTGGCAACGTTTTTTTCGACTACCGGTTTTTATTCTCTTCTCTTTTTCTGGTACGCTGCTTTTTTGATTCCTTTCGCTTTCCTGTCGTAACTTGGATCTTCCATTGGTGGTGGTCACAAATTCTTTTTCTCTTTTACACTGATATATTATACATTTTCTTCCCTTTAACTGTTTCTTCTAACTTCTCCTCCTTTTTTCTCTTTTCTCTTAACTGGTTTATGCCGTTTTTTCTACTCTATTTTCATTTCTCCATATGAGTGGTCTTCGCATTCTTTCATAGAATGTTACGGGTCTTCGAAACCCTATCAAAAAGCAACATATTTTATCCCATTTGGCTCGTTTGAAATGTCAAGTAGCTTTGTTGCAGGAAACTCATCTTTGTTTGCAGGACTTATCTTCACTACGTAAACAATGGGTAGGAGAAGCCTTTTGCTCCCCAGCTGTCAATAACAAAAATGGTGTTGTTATTTTATTTCATAAATCGTTGTCTGTTCAAGTTCAAAATGAAATTTCTGATTCTACTGGTAGATGGTTGTATTTAGATAGCATTGTTAACAATGTTCATCTCTCCTTTTGTAATGTTTACGGTCCCAACGGTGTGGATTTATCCTTCTGGAATGATTTTTCCTCCCTTTTTTCTTCTCAAGTTACTGAAGATTTGATTGTAGGTGGTGACTGCAATCAACTCATGGATCCCTTTATGGATCGGAAATCCCAAGCACGATACGTCCCCTATAAAATACAAAAATCATTTCATAAATCCATTTCCTCTAGAGGCCTGGTTGACTCATGGAGAATATCCCACCCTGATTCCTTTGAATTCACTTGTTTAGGTATTCACTATGCTAATACCACCAGAGAGACCATCAAAATAAATCATTCTGATATACTTAAAAAACTCTCTTCACTCATAGACCACTGGTCCCCACTGTTCCTCTCTTGGTGGGGCCAATTGGCGAATATTAAAATGATGCTACTCCCTATTGTACATTTTTACCTTTCTATGCTTCTTATTTCCCTCCCTCATTACTTTTTAAAATCCATTAATCGTCTTCTAACAAAATTTCTATGGAATAATCGCAAAGTCAGAATCTCCCTTTTTCGTCTCCAACAACCCAGGAATCTTGGCGGTGTTCATTTTCCTAATATTTCCCGTTTTCACTCTGCATTTACACTCAAACAGATTTGGCCTTTCCTTCCTGATTCCTCCCCATCCCTTCTGATAGCTTGGAGCTCTATAGAACTTCCTCAACTTGCTCCCTTCTTATTCCTTACAGCTACCCGTTTATCTCAGCCTCCTACAAGATTCATAACACCTGTTTTTATGCATTCTAAGGCACTAGCACTTTCACTTTTCCGTTCTTTTCTCTCTCCGTCTACCCTTCATTCTCTGACCCCGATTTGGTACAATAAATTACTCAAGATCAACAACAGAGCACTTTTCTGGAAAGAATGGATTGCTAAAGGCATTTTTACCTAAGACCACTTGCTCAAAGATAACTCTTTAAGATCTCTCCAAGATCTGCGAGACTATTTTAATCTCTCTAACACACACTCTACCCATTTCCTTTTACTCACACATACCCTTTCTTCCATTATCCCTTTGAACATTCCCCTCTCTGCTGATGCACTTCCCTGTCCTCCCCACCAGACTTTACCATTCCCTTTAGAGCCTCGGCCATTTATAAGCTTCTCTCTCATTCCCCTACTGTGCGGCTTAAATCTAAATTAGAACTTTTATGGGTAGCGGATTTAGCCCAAGTATTTTCCCTATCAGTTTGGGATGTTATCTGGTCTAGAATACACTCAGTTTCCCGCTCTGCAAGCACCACACAGACTTTCTATTTTTTTATAATAGGCTTTTTTTTACACCCTTAGACCTTTGTAACTTCAAATTACTAGACTCAAAAAAATGTTGGTCCTGCCCATGCGATCATAGTGACTTTCTTCATATGTTTTTTCACTGCCCAGTGGTCAAAGCTCTTTGGTCCCGTATTTGGTCAACACTTAAAACCATTTTTTCTACTGATATCACCTTTGAGATTTTACATATTTTACTGGGTGGTTCCTAACCCATATGGAATGTTCAATGTAATGTCCGTAAATTTATTGACCTTTTCATAGCAATTTCTTTTCATATAATCACTCCCAACTGGATAGACATTTCTAAAATTGTGTATAATGCTTGGCGGAATTTGCTATGTCATCATCACAGACTTGATCGTGCTTATACTACAACTGTACTGTTATTAATCAAAAGAGATTTGTTATGGTTACCTTTAACTGATTATCTCTCTAGACACACCACTTGATTTGTTTCATGGTTCTTTATTTTCTCTTCTCTTTTTGTTATTAGATATATATCAGTATAGACTTTGTATTTACAGTTGCCTTCTCCCCTTCTCCTTCCCCCCCTTCCCCCCAATGAAAAAATTACCCACAAAAGCTTAGTTTATTGGTATAGTTACATACCCCTCTCTTGGGGTTAGTAGTCTACTTATTATTGTTTCCCAGATGTTTCTTGATTCTTTGAAATTATTTGCTTTTGTAATGATGTTTTATGTGGTTTTATCTTTATTCCATAAAGCTTTCTAAACTCAAATAAGGGAATATCTAATGTCTTACTCAAGTAGCTTTTATGCTAAACTTAATAGCATGCAGTGTAGTTTGGGTCAGAAACACTGGTCAAAACAGTACCGATTTTAAATACAACTTCATAGGGCGTTTGTGGGATCTCTCCACAGGAAGGCATAAGTCAAATGGTGTATTTTAGGCTAATTAAAATGTTGCTAGTGCTAGAAATGAAAACCAGTTATCTCTGGAAACTCATGTGGGCTAACAGGGTTGTATTATATTGAGCAGCTGAGAGCATAGATAACATGTAGTTAATGAGTCCATTTCATCACTACAATTTTAGTAAAAACACTGCTTTACTCTTCCCGTATAATAACACAGAAATAGAGAGCTAGAATGCATCAGAAGGGCTGTTATACATTTTGTTAGACATTGCATACATTCCTAAGAAGGCTTCCATACATTTTTTGGGCAGAAACAACAATACTCGGCCTAACTACTTTTTCTTCTAAGGAGAGTGGTGCTACCATAAGCTGTAGGATAATACCAACACTTCTTAGAAGGTCTTCTATAGCAATCTTGGAATACTCGGGAATCTTTCATGCAATGCCAATACCTCCCAGTGAAGTCATACTTTTATTGGACAACTCCAACACTTCCCTGCAGGTTACATTTGCTTATTAGACTGCTCCAGCAACACAACTGTCGTGAGGCCTTCTTGGACCTACTTTGGTTCTTCACTTTAGTTTTACATTTAAACATTTTAGGCTGACATCAATTTAGCAGTATTATTTTTACATATTTTGCTTGCACAATATAAGTTTGAGCAGACACTGTACGTACTGTTTGTTTTTTGAAAGCCTTTCTCGTCATTTAATCAGTACAATTTGTTCGAGGCTAGGAACACACAACAATATATCCCATTGCTTGTGTTACCCGTTCGGAGACAGGTTCTAACACCTGTACATATTATTGGAACAGAGCTGTACCTCTAACACAGTGGTTTTTATTATATAAACAACAGACTCACCTTCAGATGTCAGAGAGGAGCACTCCGGTAACGACTGTCCTGGAATGGATGCTGTGTTCGAAATGCGCTGATCTCCCATCCTGCAAAGAGGGATTGTCACGTTCCCTTCAGGACAATTCCTTGGACCAGCTATCTAGGTATGGCAGCTTAGGCTAACCAAAGTGACTTGGTACACCCACTACGCTCACAGAGTATGGGCACTGATAGTTAATTATATATATATATTTGATCGTGGAGGATTGTACCGCCCTGATAAATGAAAGGGGACCAGCAGTTTTGAACTCAATCGAAATCGGAAATCAGCACATGATGGTATGTAAAATATGAAACTGGACTGCTAATCTGAGGCCCACTGGAGGGCGATATTTCTCTTGCCAAAGTTTTGAATGAACACATAACCCACTGAAGAGCACAATAAATGGCAGAAAAGTGAACCACAAGTTCCGGCGTGCACCACAATGAAACTCACTATGAAGGCACACCGGAGGCTAATAAAATGGAAAGCAAGCAGGGAACTGTGGGAGTCAATAATTTATGTGTTCTCAATGCCTCTGACAAAGGAGCAAGAATGCTCTGAAACGCATAAGGCAGTAGGACTTCAAAGAATCAGACTAGAATGCCAGTTTCCTTGTTATAAAGGATTTTTTTATTCACTAACTGTGAGAGTGCGTCCTTAATGCAGAACAGCCTTTGGAGGATATATATATATATTTTACATAGAAATAAGACTACCATGGTTGGACTGTTTATGTTTGCACCATGTTCATCATGCTGGTTACATTGCTTTGTTTCATCTGTCTAATAATCGCAGTTCATTCTTTCTATGCAAGATTACACTGACATAAGATTGTTCACAAGGAACCAGCATGGAAATGCTTCTTTTATACTGTAGAAGATTCCCTAAGCATAGTATGGAAATACAGCCGCTTTTAGAGGAGGAAAACCCCACAGCCCTGGTCCTCACTGAGACATTGCTTAAGCAGGAACATGTCTTATAGTAACTGCCCTCCCTACAGGATATACTATGGTTAGGAAAGAGAGAGGAGACAAGAGAGGAAGAGGCTTAGCCATTATTTATAAAAAAGAAATGAAGGCAAAATTTGAACTTTTTACGATTTTGGGAAGCAAGTGTTCACTCTTTTAATTGGAACTTTCACCCCCCTCGTCTTTATCAGGCCTCCTTATATATCACCCACCAAGCCCTGCTATCCAATAAGCAGAAGCCCTCCTTGAAACTACTGCAAGTCTTAGTCTGAAAATTGCAAATATCTCCATCCTGGGACACCTTGTTCTACATTTAGAAAATAAGAATAATGACACTGTCAATAATGTTATTTCAGATCGAAAGGCTATACAGCTCACACTTCGACTGAAAACACTGACCCACAATCATGGTCACTTAATGTACCCTATCTTCTCCAATTCCCAAGAATTAGCAGTAGGATCCCAGGTTGGAATTGTGTGGTCAGATCATAAGTTAATACCCTTTCAACTCCCCAAATTCTTGGCTGAAATGGCAAAACCGTATAGGTACAACAAAGGGTATAAATGGTTCAAGCTCAACCAGAGTAAGTGGGAAACCTTGTTAATAAACACTCATTCTGAATTAACAGGAGATCTAGAAAACAGATAAAGCTTCTTTGTAGAATGGTGCTGACCATTCAGTCTAGAAAGACACCTCATACAAGAGGTAAATGTCCCTGGTTTACACCCGAACTCTTGGAATTGAAAAAGGAAACTTTGGGCCCTATTATGATTTCAGTTGGAAAGCCTCTGACCAGCTGTCAAAGGGTGTTTCTCCCCGACATCATTGGTTTCCCTCTGACTGCCATATTAGGGAAACCTATGGGGGGATTCCGTTGGAGCACTGGAAGCCACCATAATTGCCTAATATTGGCAGAGCAAGCCTCGGCTACACTATCGGGATTATGATGGCACTTTTCAACAGCCTTTCCACGTCAGCCTTTCCGACATGGAAAGGCTGTTGGAAAGTGACTTTTTGGGGCCCCTAGCTGGGCCCTCTTTCCCCCAGGGCCTCCCCTACGTGCCACCCTAAACATCCCTGCCTGCCACATGGTGCAGGGATATATAAAAACATCTACTGTACAAGCTGCCATTAGGCAGTCACCACCTAGCTGAGCGGTCGGAACCACCAATGTTCAGGCGGTTCCAGTCAGCTACGTCCGGCCGAAATCACAATGATGTCCTAAGAGACTAGAAAGAGATTGGAGAAAAAACTATGACGGGAACACAAAACTGATTAATAAAGACACAGTTAGGAAGTATCATTATGACATTAGGGCTGCGTGAATTAGCTATTTTAAAACAAAAAATTAGACTGCTTCAAACTCCTCCAAAGAGCCATGTCAAATAGTAAACAATCGCATGCCAATCCCTAAGAATGCAAATAAGCCTATACCCTCAGAAGACCATTGCACTGGATTAACAAACTTTTTTAGGGAAAAGGCAGAAAACATCAGGCACTGATGGAGGAGTCACTGAAACCCTTTCCACAGATAATCCATTTCATGGAAAATGCAATAAATCCTCAGAAATGATGATTGATAAAACCACAGATAGTTTCTCCTCCCTTAGGCTAGGATCTCCTAGTCCAGTCCCCTCAGATATTCTATTAAAAAGAGGTGATATATTCATTTGCACTCTAGCCAATATCTTTAAATGTTCTCTTTACTCTATAACTCAGGTACAGCACCAGCATCATGGAAATACGCCATAATAAAGCCACTACTGAAAAAGGTCCATGCCAATCCTCCGATAAATGACAACTACTGCTGTTTTCTTTGCTAACAGGACCTAGTAAATTGCTGGAAAAATATGTAAATTCATTTCTGAACTCCTATTTAGAGGAAAACAAAATTTTACACCAATCACAAACCGGCTTCAGGACAGGTAACAGCATTGAGACTGCCATTCTTGCCACCACAGAAGAGCTGAAAGCTGCATTAGATAATGGAGGAACAGTAGCCCTTATCCTCCTTGACCTGAGTGCTGCTTTTGACACGGTCTCCCACCCAATTCTTATCAATAGATGGGGTAAAGTAGGAATATCAGGAACCGTGTTCAAGACCTTCCTTAAGAATAGTACTTTTCAAGAAAAGAGCAAATACGCCAACACCCTTGAGATGTGGAGTTCACAGTGGTCTTCCCTTAGCCTTCACTTTTTAACACATATTAAGGCCTATGGCTGGGATTATAAATTAACATGGCCTTACAGCCATACCTTACAAGTATGATACTCAAATCATCATAAGTCTTTCAATTCATACCGAATCCACCTCTGCTCTTTTAGACAATTGCCTAAATCAGGGTGTGACCTCGATGGCAGCTATCAGTCTTAGTCCAACGGAAATAAAACTGAATTACAGGTGCTAGGGAATAACTCATCGCTATGGGGAGAACTGAATTGCCCAGTATCTATGGGCAGCCAACCCCTCAGCCGCTGCCCATACAGGTAGGAGCGGTGGGGCCGGGTGAGGGGGGATTTCGACAGACGATGACTAGGGCCAATTAAATATTTATTTACTTTTCCCTGGTCAGCATCTGCGACCCAGCCCCACGGAAGAAGGGAAAAGTCTTGGCATCTGGATAGACCAAACATTTACCATGGCCTCCAAAGCCTAGAAATTGGCAGCCACCTACTTCGGCCTCTTACACACCCTCAGGAGATTACTGAGAGGGCTGCCAGAATCCACACTTACAACCATAGTTCATTGCTTGATTTTGTTGCGCCTTAATTATGGTAACTCTCTATATTCAAGAAGCCCCAAAACAGTCATAAATAGGCTTAAGATGATACAAAATGCAGCAGTCAGTCCAACGGTGCAGCAGAGTTTCAATCAGTTATGGCTGCAAGACCCTCATTACACTGGCTTCCGGTGCAAAAAAGGATACAATTTAAAGTGCTTTGCCTGACCTAGAAAGCAGTACACAGGATAGGTTCTACACTGATACAAAACCTATTGACAATCCATTAGCCTTTAAGACATCTGCGATCTGCCTCCCAGCAACGTCTTATTGTCCCCAGATTCAAAATAAGCTAGAACTGGAGGACTTTCCTTCACTGTCTTACTACCTAGGCTATGGAATGCCCTTCCTCTTCAAATTAGGAAAGCAGAATCTGAGCTCTCCTTTAGGTAGCTGTTAAAGACCTTTCTATTTGAATAATCAATTTCCTGCCTCTCTCTCTCTGTGCAGCACTGGAAAGCCCTTGATTGGTAGACATGCGCCTTACAAATTCTGGAGAATAGAATAGAATTGTCTTCATGTTTGTTTCTTTTTAATTTTGAACATTCTGCCCTTAGTTGGTCCAATGTTCTAATAGACTTATAGCCCTTCTGCCTCGGACTATATCGATTGTTAAAGGCCCTCTGCATTGTTATAGGCCCTTTAGCTCATGTTCAGGGCTTTTAACAACCGGCAGTGTAGTATAAGGTTATATTTAATTTTATGTTGCACATTGAACTCTTTTTAGGTCGAGCATTCGAGACCTCTTGTATATACTTTAGTATATACCTATTATAGACTTTTATGTGTATGTACTTTGTGGGCACTGGAGATCAGCCATAGGAATTGTCTGCTACCGATTAGGGACATTTTTCTGTTCCACTGCCTCTATTTCACTGCCTTGATAGAAAACGACCAGCAGAGGTCAGTAAAATATCAGAATGCATTTCTGCTGAGGGTCTTTATTTATTTTTTTGTTTTCTTGCAACTGCTTCTATTTAACTTTCTTTATAGAAAACGACAAGCAGAGGTCAGTAAAATACCAGAATCACTTTAGCATTCTCTAGATTCCAGGACATAGAAATTGTCTTCCATGAGCAACCAAAGACAATAATATTTTTTTCAAATCTTGTATTTTCAGTGATATGACCATTGAAGCCCTGATTTTATATTAAAAACAGAGCTTTGGACTATACCATTTCCCACTGAAAGGCAATATTTCTCTCTATGTGTTCCCATACCTGGCGTGTCACGCAGTTTGGTGTTTACTTTCCCTCCATGTTAAAGTAGATGTTGCAGCACCCAGGCTAATATGCTGCATAGCTAAATACATATAAGGTCCCAAAGGCGAGACAGATTGCATTTCAGATACTTGTTTTAAAAAAAATAGCTGAATATTGCCCATGATATTGCCTGACCTTCCTGTTCTTCTTGTTGCCTAGGAGGTTTAGGGGGGCCAGAAGTCAACATGGGCTTTCCTGGCCATCATGGCTGCAGCCCGGAGCTGTCTGCCTCATGACTATAGAAGAAAGCCCCTACAATGACATCAGTTTCTCCAAATCCGTTGATGTTTATGTAGGCATCCTCTGGCTGCGTGTATTATCATTACCAGGCCACGTATGCTTGACTTTTGTGACCTCTTAGGGCAGTCTCGCGTTTCCAAGCCGCTTCTTCGTGCACAGTATTAATCCATGCCGCGAGACATTCTGGCGACTGTGAGTTTTATGAATTACATAAATACACATACATGGAGAGCATCATCATTCTCCACAGTGCCCGCGCCCCTTGCTCGCGCTGGCAACATATACTGCCGAGCAGCTTTCAGAATCCCTACAGAGATCAAAGCCTCGCATTGAGAGAGGTAAATAAAAAGGCACTAGCATTGTGTCTGAAACATGAAGGAAACAAGTGAAGCACGCAGGGATGCTAATTTATGGCGGCCATGACACTTTGATTTAATAGTTCAATAACTGCATTTAAGAACAATGACTTTTTTATTATTGCCTGCTGGCTTGAAGCCAATTCGTTGAGGGAAATAAATGGCACAATTCAGATCGCAATGACTATGGCAGCAACACTGCTATTTATCTAACAATCTCTAAAGAAACCATTAAAGAGCTGATAGGAAAAGCACAGTTAACAAACGCGAGGAAGCCTCTGTTACCTGTTATGTTCGAATTTTATTTACAACTTAAATCAATAGATTGACAACGACATGCACAAATATACAGGGGATTTTCAACAACAGATTTTTTACCAACATTTTTCCATAATGTAGATCAGTTTTATACAAAAAGCACTAAAGGTTTTTTTTTTTTTTTACCGAATTGCTCTGTATATGTAAAAATAAAAAACAATTCCTTAACTAAGCAGATAGGTTCTTGCTAATGTGCGTATAACACAAAAGTAAATCTACTTCCTTGAGTTTGGTGCAGCTGCTGCCACTTTAAATAGCATTACTGACCTCATAGAGAAAATAAGCATTGACAATGCCACTAGGTCTAGCTTATAGAAAGTACCTCTTCAGTCACTGATGTGTTCAGGTACTCAGTAAGTCAATGTTCACGCTCTCTGACACTTATCAATGCACTCATACACCCATTCGTCTAGACAGTGACTCACTCTTGAATTCACCCACCTACATATATCCACAATAAAACAGAAACACTGAACAAGCATATGAAAGATACATTAAAAGAAAGTACCTTTTGTATATGCTGGACATCTCGTTAGTATTTGCTCAGATAGATGACAAAAAATGAGGTAAAACATGTAGAGCTATTTAGAAAGAAAAGCTCCCGAAAATAGTAGACAGTGCATTTTGGAGATAAGCTAGAAATCCGATTGGCAGTAAAGGGCTGATCATTTTGCAGGAACTGCCATTTTCACAGGTCCACATGCCTCTTAGGTATACAGATCGTCTTACAGGAAAATAATCTTTCAGCTTCAGGGTCAGATATCTCGAATGCAAGGTGAGTAGCGATGATCGCCAGAGGTGTGAACAATAACCAAAGACGTGCCCAGATGTATCTGGGGGTAGTGTGACTGGAGCACATGAGAGACCAGAGCCCAGTGGGTTTGGCTAACACCAGTGTCCTTTGTGATCTATGTTCATATGAAGGATGTGATCACAGGGTGAATTGTTCCCAGAAGATTGAAGTGCAGGGCATAAAGCAATGCTCTGCAGATTCTAGCGACTAGAGGATTGGGGACTGTGTTAGACTGAAGATCATACTGCATTCCTAGAGCTAGCTGGGAATGCCTAAAGGTTTTGCCCTGTAGGCACTGGGGGCAGAGCAGCTAGGTTAAAAGAGCACCCAGCTCTCCTTTGTCATGCACATAACAGAAGTAGAAATACTTAATGTATAGTGTCCAAAGCAATTTGATTTGGATTTAGTTACTGATGTTTTTTTCAGCAGTCTATGGATAGGATCAATTTTGTGGACAGAGGCCTCTTTGGCTTGGCTGAATGCTTTGAACACAACAACTTGTACAGCAGGTCTAAGGTGGGGCATGTGAGGAAGGCCAGGGAACTGGGTCATGTTTTAATAAAAGCCCACACTATGTGCCCAGGGAAAGGTGAGCATGGTCAGAAGTCCTACAAAAGCTAAATATGGCCAACAGATCTGCAAAGTTGCCGGTAAGGACTGAGACATTAGAGTTCCTGATGGAGGGTGTGTAAATCAAGGCCTTGAAGAGATGTCGAGTTTGAGTTACAGTGTGGAGTCCAAGCGCTGTGCTAAAAGGATACTAGGCTTGGATGAAGCTCTAAACTAGGGGAACCCCCCACTGACCATGCACGCAACCTAGGAATCATCCTGGACTCCGAAACTCAAAATGGACCGCCAAATCAATGATGTCTCTACCTGCTGCTTCCACACCCTCTGTCTCCAACAAAAGACCTTCAGCTGGATTCTCTTCGAACACAGGAAAACCATCACCCATGCCTTCATCAGCAGCAGACTGGACTACGGCAACGCACTATATGCCGGGATCAACAAGAACCTCACTCGCAAACTCCAGAATGTCCAGAATACCTCCGCCAGACTAATCCTCAACCTACTGCACCACTGCCACATCACCCAACACCTGCGGGCACTGCATTAGCTCCCCGTCGATAAGAGAATTACCTTCAAGCTCCTCACCCTTGCTCACAAAACCCTCCACAACACTGCCTACCTTGACCACCACCTCTCATTCCACGCACCCCAAAGACCCCTCTGCCCAGCCCAACTCTCGCTTGCTACAGCGCCACACATCAAGATGACCAGAACAGGGGGCCATTTCTTCTCCTTCCACGTGGCCAAGGCATGGAACACCCTACCTCTTCACCTCCGACAGATGCCAACACTCTCTAAGTTCATGAAGGATCTCAAAACCTGGCTCGTCGACGAATTGCCGTGAATATCCAGGAGCTGCACCCCCCCACAGTGCCTTGAGACCCTTTCGGTGACCAGGTGCGCCTAACAAACCCTGATTGATTGATTGATTGATTGAGTTCACGGACAGGATGCCGAATTGCTGAATCTCACTATATGTTCTCAGAGTTATATGGGCATTGGTCGAGGTCATGGTTTGTATGGCTGGGAGCTGGGGGGAGCAGGATGGAGCGTAGAGTGTGCAAAAAGATCACATGCTCTCTAAATCCAGGATTTCTTTCAGATTCATGACCAGTTCTGAAGTCATTAGGAAGAGCAGTTAAGAATGGCAACTAATGGCATAGTAGTATTAACTGCCAATTTACTGCCCTTTAATATCTGTGCACTTCACCTGCAGGATGACTCTCTTATTTCAGGCAATGTGAAACTCCAGCTTGTGCCCCATAACATTCCTGCATCTGAGCTAACAGTCAACTGCCTCTTCCACTTTCTCTATTCTATTTTTTCCCTTAAGGTATCCCACTTTTTAAGCTACATTTGATTGTTTTTAGACACACGTTACAAATATAGGGCCTCATTTATGAAAAGTGACGCATCGCTGCGTGAAAACAGCGATGCGTCACTTTTCACTGCGCTCTCCCTGCGACATGATTGATGCGTCATATTTATAATATGACGCATCATGTCGCAAGGAGTTACAGATACGTCAGTATTTCTGACGTATCTGTAGGCGGAAAAGTGACGCATTGCTGGAATGCGTCACAAAAGTGACGCAACTCCAGCAATGCTTCCTTTCACATGGGGAAAGCCCCATGTGAAAGGGCTTGCGTCACTCTTACGCCTGCTGTGAGGCAGGCACAAGATTTTGACGCAACAGCATCCTAAAAGTGACGCAGTGAAATCTCATAGATTTCACTGCGTCACTATTACGAGGCTTTTTGCGGGTGAACACCTCCTCTGCATACATTATACCTGACACAGGTATAATGTAGCGCAGGGGTTTACAAAGTGACGCATCTGCTTAGATGCGTCACTTTGTAAATAGTGCGCATCAGAAGGCATGTTTTACGCCGCCGATGCGTCACAAAAAGTGACGCATCGGAAGCGCAAAACTCACGCAAGGCCTCATAAATGAGGCCCATAGAATGCATGTTTATAATTTTCATTATTTATTTCATATTTTTTTACATCATGAAAATCAAGTCTTCTCCAAGGTATTCACAGTAGTTAATCGGAATTGAACTTTCTACGCTACATAATTGCTGCTGAGATGTGACCGGGTTTGCATGAAAACAGAAAATTGTATTTGTTGTTTATTATGATTATTATTATTATTATTATTATTATCATTATTATAATAATCAAAGAGCACAGTGTTAAACAATAAAAATACGCTAAAGGGCTTCAGACCTCTATCTGCTGCTGTGTTTTTTCTGAATGATTCAACCATTACCAGAGAGTTTATATAAGTTGGGAACAAAGTAAAAAGGGTTTGAGAAAAACTTTGCGCCAGGAGAATGAGATGAGATAGGCCTTGCAGAATCAAACCACCTAATTTTGCAGAAGGCTAAGAGGAGGCGCATTCAACATTCACTGGCTTCGAACTTAGACACAAGTGGCAGACAACACTGCTATATCATAAGTATTCTTCTTTTTCACAGCAGGTATGCAAGTGTAAACCATCTTTGAGACTCGAATTAAGCCATTCTTTTGGTGTTGAGCTCAGCTTAGTGAGCGAAAGATAGGAGAGTATGACTGATATACATTACACTTTCAATAGTTTCTGCCCTTCACACTTCTTGTAACAGTTGCAAGTACTAAACTGTTTTTAAGATACATATTAGTCATTTGCGAGCACTAGTATAGGATTGTAATGTTAAAATACATCTTTAAAATGTATCCTTTGTTTCCTGGTGAGTGTGTAGTTCTATTATGAAAGAGGGTGTGTATTTCACTAATAATCCCTGGGATTCATAGAATCAATAGTTACCCGAAAGGCATCTCCCTCAAGTAGTGCTCAGTGGGTTGCTGGGTGGTTGCTGACTATTTGGCATTCTGTCTTGTGTTGGCGCATTGGCAAAGTCGTTAGGGCAAGTGGGTTAGAGAGCTTATGCCAGGATGTGTCCTGGAAGATCCAGAAAATGTATAAATATCGCACTATTAGGGGTAATAATATAAACTCTACTCCTAATGGAGTGAGCTTTTTGTAAACGATATATTGGACAAAACTGTTATGTAACATGATGTTTCTGTCTGTGATATTCTGACACACACCTCTCCTGTGAAAACCCCAAAGCCCACTGTGTGACAGTTCATCCTTTTGAATTCATTATTACTTAATTTTGCATAAGAAGTGCACAATCAAGTTATTACATTTTGAACAGATTTATTTTGTTGAGTTAAATCATGGCTAACACTCTTAGCAGTCTGGCCATTTCTAGCATATTCCCAGTTAGTGTTCTAATTTGCATCACAACATATTACAGGGCTGGGAGAATGGTGTAGAACTTTATACAATAATAATCTATCCAACTAAAGTATATCCCTCCCTGATATCCAGGCTGGATGCACCTCTTTTCCTATTAATTCTGAAGTGGTTACTAAATACTGGGCCTGATTAACAAAGGTGGGCTTACACTTTTAAGTAAGTTTAGACTTTTGAGTACATTTATTGAATTTCAGTTTTACAAACTCTGAGCCTCATTTATGGCAATAGACAAGACATCAAGGGCACCTTGCAGCGCTGCTCTTCGCCAAAGTGAAAGGAAACAAATGCACGGTATGTAAGCAATACGGTGCATTCCTGTCCTTTCTGCCTGCACTAAAGCCGCTGTGGCAGTCTTGCGCTAAAGTAGGCAGCCTTGCACCATGGTGCAAGGGTGCCTCTGTTGCAGGAAGGATTGTTTTTGTACAGGAAGGGACACCCTCCTGCACATAAACAATCATACAAGGCATTTTCCTCTTTCTATGTAAGATGCAGAATGAGAAATTAACCTATTTTCCCTTGCTAC
Source organism: Lissotriton helveticus (assembly GCF_964261635.1). Lineage (NCBI taxonomy): Eukaryota > Metazoa > Chordata > Amphibia > Caudata > Salamandridae > Lissotriton > Lissotriton helveticus. The sequence continues at coordinate 1,276,858,280 of NC_136069.1, forward strand.
ATCTCACATCAGGAGGCATACAGATGGACAGATGTAACTCCCCAAATTCACATTACTATATAAATCTGAGGCAGCATCAAACTCGATGGATGTTGCATGGGGAAACATAGGCAACTCCCATGGAATGCCTTCCGGGCGCAGAGTAAGTTGATACAGTGACCACCATACTCATGATCTATAAAGCCACTCAAAGCCTTGAAGGGCTTTGTGTGGCTTCATAAATCTTTAAGAGAGCTCTGTGTCATGCATGTACCACTTTACGTGGTGCAAAAGCGATGCAGAGGTCTCATAATTAAGTCCCTCTGAGTGTACGTTACTACAATAAAAAAACACTAAAAAGTCTAGTACTGCACATGGTAAAAAACTGGCACTGTAAGACCCTCCTGTAGAAGATAATGGAGGTAGGAAATAATGTTAGTTTAAATTAAATGAAATTATTTCAAATAGATAAAATATAAATACTACATATTTATTCTTGAATTATAACATATTTTAATAACCTATTTTGACTTAAAAAAGAATGTAACCGATCATTTCTAAAAACTGAATTGTCTTCTTTTAATTATGTACATCACCTTTAGTAATGATTAATTCACAATAAAAAATCTTTTTCCTTTAGGTGGAAATTTATTTTTTAATTTCAACTTCAGAAAAATAATTTTAATTTAATTTATTATATTTCCATTATTACCATTTAAAATCAAAATTATTGTAATATACCTGTAGCATTTTCTATTTTGTTCTACAAGTAAATAGATACAAATATTTTACATTAATAGTTAGCATAGAAATATTTGTAAAAATGTTTGTCGAATTCAATAAACCTTCTTATTTGTATCCATACTTTACTATGTGGAAATCTCCACCCATTCTCCTTATGGTAAAGTACAGGCAAAATTAAACATATATGTATTGAACTCCAAATGTCTGCTATTTGCATAGCCTCTTTTTGCTGATAGATTCTTTCAGGTGCAGAACGTGTGATTGTGGGCTTTCCCTTTATTGAGGACCAACAGAGGCAAGGAGAGGTGCTCTGACCTTCACTAGGGTGGAGTTACTTTCATTCAAACAAGCATGTTTTCCCTTTATAGTGGAATATGTTTGTATTATGCTGGAGCCCTTTTTAATGTTAAAGCATCCAATTGTCTTATATATTTGTGTAGGTGAGGTTAGCAGGTAACATACTCAGCAGTTGTGGGTTTCCCTGTGTGGAAACAAGTTGAGTGTTTGGTCCTTCAGAACTTCCTACAGAGTTCCACATGCCCTATCTGTGGACTGAGAGCATTATGCTTCAACGAATGGGTTGCACTTTTACCTCTGTGATGTTAGTCATTATGTATGCAAATGTGTGTCAGTGATGAGAATCCTCACCAACATGTTTGTAACCATGTCCCTCTGACCAATGCCTGTGTTGAAGAACCAGGTTATTTAAGACCCAGAGGCGTCAGGGGTCACACCCAAAGTCTCCGGGTATCACCTGTCTTCAAACTACAGAGACACGGAAACTTCTTGGTGACATCAAAGATCGAATTTATTGGCTGCAGCCAGTAACAGAAGTCCTAGAAGTCAACACGGTATGAGTTTTCAGGAGATTGCTCAATTTTACAAAGCAAGCCATCCTTTTTATGCCAAAAATCACATTCCAGACAAATACTTTACATTTACAAACTGTCCAATCACATGCCTCCAGATCAGAGGTATCATATGATGGTAAACCCACTTTTCAGTTGCCCAGCCCATGATCGATCATTGGTCAAACCCCAACATTCTTCATCAGACAGGTCAATCGAACCCATAATAAAAACGGGCACATCCCCATCGTAAACGGACCAGAAAGAAAGGAGCAGAGACAGGTGTGAGTAAGATAAGACATATTTGCGTGCAATAAAAGGTTTATGATGTCCTGCGCCTTGATGCTCAATCTTGATAGCTACTGGGAAAGGAACTGGCCTAACGAGTTTGGCTTCAGGCAGGAGGGTCGTTCACTCAGGTCATTCAGAAGTCAGCTAAAGTGTACGTGTGCTAAAGACTCGTTCGGCCGCAGTCATCTTCCTATGTGAGGGCAACCACAAAATGGCTGCCGTACACAAAATGGAACCCGAGGGTTCAAAACGAATCCCTAAATACGTAGTGAATCTATCGGTGTTACGTGACGAAAACACTCAGGCTTGCCGTACTAACTGGTTACGGTTCGCTAACACTAAATTCGTAATGAAACCATGACCTTTATGAAAGGGGTTCAGGATTCACGGAACCTCAGTGTCTATGGCTGACTGTTTCCCAGTGTGAGCATTTATTTTTTCCTGTATATGTGTCACCCAGGGCCAGCATGTGCATTTCTCTGTTTAGGCGTCCATTTCTCCTTTTTCAGTATCTGTATTCTTGTAACCATCCCTCACAGTCTGAGTGTCTGTGACGTAGTACATATATTAATAGTGATATCAACCATTTTGCTTGGAAATACTCTCAGAGCCTGTCCCAGTGCTGTTTAATCAACTATGTTCAATCTGTACTGGTTTATGTGTTTTTCACCTATTATGACTGCATTCCTCTAAATAGATATTTGAAAACCAGTTGTGAATACAGATAAAATCAACAGTCAGCCATGATCCCACTCAAAGCATTTTTGCTTGAGTAATGCACATTACTTTCATGAAAATTACCCATATTATGCAAAGTAGACTTCACAGGTCCTCTGTGTGAAAAATGCACAGTGGGTATAACATATCATACAACATACCAGTATGAGACTGGTTAGTGTAGAATATGGCTCGTGAGGCATTTTTTTCTCAAACCAGTGTCCTTCGGGTGAAAATTGCATGCAAATCGTACCAGAAAAGATGGAAAAATACTAAATTTGCAAAAAGAAGTGAAATAACACAAGAATTCACTTGTGTTAGAAAATACTGTCGGAACCTTCCTTTAAGGATTCGCAAGCAAGTCAATCATTTTAGTGCACACTTTGCTATAGAAATGTTACTATTTTTTTATCGTCTCGTATAATATTTAAGTGCCACACTCGTTTAGTGCTGTTACCATTGTAGTGATAACGGTACAATAGCCATTGAAATAACGCCATAGATGTTTGAGAAAAGCATATTTCATGTAAAGAACGCGGAAAAAATGAGATCTCCCTATTTGCAGTATCATCTGTAACAATCGAAGGATAAAATCTGTAACCTGAATGTTCAGAACTGCTTTAGCAAGAATCCTTTCAGCACCTGGAAGATACAATAAGAATCTAGATATATTTGAGCTGTTATAATGTACCAGCAATACCACTTCAGTTTCTAAAGGCTGAATATTTTTCCCTCTTACCCAATTTGAATCCTGTCAAATTGATATTGAAGTTTTACTGCCTCCTGGGGAGCCACATTTCCCCTTGATAAATAACTGAGTCGTCTCTATTAATATTTACAAAGCTATCCCCATAGACATTATTTTTGAATGCCTGAAATGAAACGAAAAAATGCGGAATTAAAGCACGAGCTTTGCAAGGGTCAGGTTCTACTCAATCTGCATAATTTCAACATCCAATATGTTGTCTGAAATAGTCACTTGACAGCCGTAGGCAGGCTTGCATAAAATGTTTCTCTGGGTCGGGGATACTGGGAAATGTGAAACTTTAAGCCAAAGCACAATTCGCACCATCTCTCCCTGTGGGCATAACCTGAAATAATATATAGCTCACCTGCAGTGACATGCTATTAGCAAAGAGTTAATTGTGTGTATGACAATGTTAATGTATAAGAGGAAAGTCTCGGCAGCATAAACCCACACAGAGTATATTTATGGATTTCTTCAGTTCATCATTATAAAAATGTATTACTCATTCCACAGTGCTGAACCTCAGTCTTTAAAACAAGTGCATTAAAAACTCCAACTGTGTGTCTAAGTTAAGACCCAACACATATATTTCTGGTGGATAACCCAGATGTGATGGGGCTGACGTCCTTGGCATGGCTATCATTTTTGTGCTGTGTGCAAATAATTTTGAATGTTGGTCTAGTCTGATGAAAAAAGGGGAGACTGTTGAGAAACGTGCACAAAAGGGAGCTATTCACAAAGGTATTGTATACTTGGAGTAATTTACATGCGTAATTTACTCTTACACTTTTGAGTGCCTTCACTGCATTGGGCTGTTCACAAAATGGGGCTTCATCTTATTTTGCAGGTTTTGTTTTGTTTATATGCAAACCTAATACCCATGGTTAATTTGTTGGCATTTTCGGCTAAAGGTTTCCTTTGTGCTGCATTATGTAGAGTTCTAATTAGTCCATGGGCTCTTTAGAAAGCTTTTCTATTCATGATAAATAATCAGTAGTCTTCTGTTCCCTCGAAATAGGAATGATAAACCCTGCCTGACGGTCAAACTAAAAATAGACCTTTCACAACCGTAGAAGTGCATCTGAAAATGATGCACAATGGTTCACAAACAAGATGAAAGCCAAAGTTACAAAATGTCCCTAACACTTAGAACTACCTATAACAGGCCAGCCATGAACACCAGTCCACGTATAAACAGCAGATGACTACACCATGTATTGCAGACCATGAATCACTCTTAGTTGCAAGACAAAGCTCACAGAAGACATCATGTTCTTGTTGACAATGTAATAGTGTATTCAACCACATACAAAAATGTAGAAGGGTATATATTCTACATTTTAAACATGTCAAATGTTTAATTTAACTATACAGCTATTCATCTATGTGTTTATAAACTTCTTTCAGGACAATCTCTCAAATGTCTCTATGTAACATTAGGCGTGTACTTAAACATAGTTCATATGGCCTATGAATTCTTTAAGCAACATTTTGTGGCGTTGGATGTGGAGTTATACAGGCAGTAATCATAGAAGGACTGATTGGAAGCCAACCCTGTGGAAGGATCCAAATATCATGGCATATTATCCACAATTCACTGTTGCTTACTACTTTTTCTATCTGCAATTCACACCTCCCCAAAGGTACCAAACACATTCCCTATATGAATACGAGGCACTGGTGGAGTATATTTAGTCTTCAAGAAACCATACCAAGCACTGAGTACTCAAAGTCAAGCATACGAACATTCTGTGCATTAAGCATACTTATGTGTAGGAAAAAAGCTGTAATGCAGTTAACACTAGACTTGAAAGTAAGAACTTATTCCGTAGACTGCACGTCACCTTGCAAACGTAAATACCGTTAGCAGAGCTTTTACGGGATCATGGAAACACCTGCCTAATTTTTGGTTCCAGAACCGTGTGTAAAGAAGGATTCAAGACTAACATTGTAATGAAAAATATTTTGTTGATAGTACTGGCTCAGCATGGCTTGTTCCCAAGCACATTACTTTTCTGGTGTTTTCTTGCAAATCTACAAGTACATGTCATATATCACTGAATAGAGCTCTATGTCGAGGTCTACAATTTTGACCTACAATAATATTACTTCCACGACATTGTCCTATTGAGAATAATTGGGGTATTAGTTGAGAGGGTTGAGTCCCTATGTCAAATAATAGCCACAATCCTTGTCAGAGTGAACCTTTAAAGTCACTAAATTAACCTGAGTTCAACCCCTCCAGTAGCTATGGCATACAGAAGGCAGGCTTAACTTAGACGTAATGTGCAAAGTATTTTTGCTGTACTCAAACAGTAATAAAGTTAAAACATACACAAGAATAATCCCAAAACAATTTAGAAAACTAGAGTAAATTTGAATAAATAGATTGACACCAAAACATCAAAGATCCCATAAGTATATAAAGAGAAATTAATTCTTAAATTTCAATGTTCAAACTGGCATCAAAAAGGGTAAGGCTTAAGACTGACAGCGATAGAGCACAGGTCAGAAACAAGGACTGGGATTGTCCCCGTCAAAAATTTTACCTGCTGACTTAATTTTTGTAATGGGAACAAAAACCCTCAGAAGGGCGAGGAAGAAGGCTTTGGCGAAAGAGGGCTCCATGTCATCGAATAGCAGATGGACAAGGTCTGAGTGAAACGTGGGAAAGCTCCTACATTTAGACCAAATCGCTTTTTTTGAAGCACAGATTCTTCAAGCGGGGAACCATACCAAATCCAACAGGGCTCCACTTGGCCTTCACTAGGATTGATACCTTCTCACTGGGTACCTCTGAATTGAATTTGGTGCTGTGGAGGGGAAAATAGCGGGAGCAGCCTGAATATTTGGCCCAATGGAAAGTCACCATTGTTGGATTGCCTTGACAGATTGGTCGTAGTCCCTGTCTCCCATCAGCAAAAATATTCTAAGTCCCAGTTTCAGGAACTGTTAGGATGAGTATACTTTGACACCAGCTAAGGGTGCAGGACCTTGGGGACAGCGGTTGGTGGTAAAGACTCACTCTAGCAGATCCCAGGATCAGGGTCCAGGGCTGGTCTTGCTGGATTTGGATAGCTGAAAATTCAGGAAAAAGCCTCTTGATGCTTGTTATGTCCCTGTAGCCCAAACAGGAGATCATTCATATGACGCTTGGACTATGCAACATTGCCCTGGGTACAAGAGGGACAACAGAAGGAGTCTTCAATGTTCATCTCAGATCACAAGCAGCAGGCCCAGGCCTCTTCTGTTCTTCGAGAAGGGATCTGAGGAGATTATTGAAACTGCCACATTTATGCCCAGTGCCAGCCTCTGCTTGGGGGAAACACCTGGCAACTACGTAACTAATGGGTTAGAAGTTCCCAGAGGTGACCTTGACATTATTTACAGCACTTCCTGTGTGTTCTACTGCAATCAATCCCACACTGGTCCTCTCTGTCAAAAAACAACATGGCAGAAACTTTCTTCCCCGGGCTGGGCTACTGCACCTACTTTAGAGGAGTGGCCAGGGACAGGAGCAACATCCCCCTCTGTGGTCACTTACAACTGGTTTGGGGGACAGGTCCCCTCCCACTGGGCCTTGTGTGTGACTGGCTATTAGGACAAATGAAGCGGGAAGCCCCAGAGTTAGCTACATCTCCCTGTGACAGGGTAGACCATTTTGAAGATAATTATATTGTTGGGCACAGCCCAGGTGGTCATCATACAAGAGAAACAGAACACCTTCCCATAACCAAGGAGTTTTTCTCAGCTCTGGGAGAAAGTTCACAACTCATCAGGGAGCTATACATCGCCTGTGTGACAGTTGGAAGCCAATGCAAATGGCCTTCTAGAGGCTTTAGGCAGGCAACAGGTAACCATTCTAAAGTATGTTTTAAAGAATTTATTACATACAAAACTTTTCCCGGTTAATTAGACTTGGAATAAATATTTTGAAAAGTCCAAACACGATCTCCTTAGCTGCTTCCTAAGGGTAGTTCACCAAGATTAAATGCCAGCCCCAATTGTGAACACCTGGGCCGCTCTCCCTGTCTGCTCCTCCCCTTCCCCTACAGATAGATAAAGTGACACTGCCATTACCGCTGCGCGGAAGCGCGCGGAAGCGCCGGGAGAAGCCCGGGACAAGGGCGGGGCCGTCCGGGGCCGAAGGAGGCCGGGCTGGGCCACATCCCTAACACTTTATTTGTACATCCCACTCCGTCCAAGGTGATGTCCTCGCCAGCACCCTGTGAAACTCCATCAAGGGAGGGGGGTAGCAATACAGGGACGCTGGATAACTATTTTAAATCTGCTAAAGATGACGGGGCCAAAGAAAACTCTCTTGAGAGACGTAGGGCGGAGCGACGGCGTTCCATCGAATCCATGAAGAGTAGGTCCTTGACAGATATCACCCCGTACCCTGTCTCGCAGGAGGAAGGTACGCCCCCCAATAGCTTAAATCCCCCACCCCTTGAGGATTTCCCTCTTTTACTCCGGGAAATTCCAAGCACCCTCGGTGTGGAGCCTACAAAGATTGCAGATTCAACTCCTCCCATGTCAGGCACTACCCTAGTGAATTTGGTCACTCAAACTCCCGTTTTTAATACAAACAAGAAGAGTAAGCCAAAAGCAGTTGTTGTGGTGGAATTGCATAGGCCTCCACCTAGCAAACGTTGTAGGAAGTCATTGGGGGGGAAGGGGAAAACTAAACTTTCTCACTTAGATTTTGGGAAAAAACATACTAACGTATTCCAATTTGGGAAGGATAGTGAGACCGCGCTTACTGTTGTCCCCTCTAAGGTCCCAAGTCCTAACATAGCTAGCATCAACAGTGATCTAGTGGCCAACACATCCAATATAAATCCCCCGTCCATATCATTGGGGAGTATAGAATTCCTATTTCGTTCCCTTCTCCAGCCCATCAGTGATAGCTTGAAAAAAGTAGAGATTAGGCTCACTCTACTAGAGACATCTCTTACTACCTTGAATACCTTAGTTAGTAAGCAATCTAAAAATGTGGGATCCCATCCCCCTGATGGAAACCCACCTAAACTAGGAGCCTCACAGGGTGTTAACAAACTCCCCCCTCTGAGCACATCTATTGCCCCCCCCTTGCAGCCACTAATGGCTATTCCAGTCCAGGCACCGCGTAATATGCTAGCCAGTAGGCCCTCACAACCAACAGTCGCTGCCCCTCAAAATTCCCAGATAGGGACGAATGATGGCCACCAAGAAGCTGGCAGCGCCCTAGCATCATCCCCTGGTCGGCCAGTCCCAAGACCACGGAGACCAGATCTCCCGCCAGAAGCTAACAGTTTAACGGTGGTACTTGGAGGAGCCCCCCATCTAAGAACAGGAGAATATGAAGACTACCAATCCCTAAAAAAAAGGTGATTAAATGGCTGAATTGGAACCGACCCCTACCATCACATTTTAATAATGAGATTATTATGGTTAGGAGGGTCCCTTGGCTAGGGAGGACAAGAAAAACAATAATTGGGGACTGTATTTTGGTAACTTTTAAAGATCCGGGCACTGTCCTGCATATCTGTGAAGGTGTTAATCGTTCACTTGATTCTACCATTCAGACCCTTCCAGTATCCTTTTTCTTCCCTCCAATTCGCATGCACAATGCTCCATTGCACGATGGATGGACAAGGGTGGAACATAGGCGCAGACCCAAGGATTTTGCACAACGCCCTATTCCTCAATTGCCAGACACACCCTATTTCCACTTCAACCGTTTTAATTGCTTGAATAGCTTGGATGGGGTTGATTGACTCTCCGTATATAACCCAGTGCCCCGGGACAATGGCTCTTCTACATTCTCTGAGCCACTTTCCGCGATAGTTGGTCAAACTCTTGGACCATCAAGGGGCTCAGCGACTCCGGATAATGCTATTACAGGACTTTTTGATATATCCGGCCATAATGTGGATAATGTTGCTATTGTATCTGGAATACTGAATGAGCCAGTGCTTGTGGACAATGGCCCTTCTAGACTTCTTGAGTCACCTGCCCTTGCTGTTGGTAAAGTGCCAGAATTTTTGATTGATACAGTGTCTGAAACCATCCCCTCTAACCCCTCTGGCACTGTAACTAACACCCCCGAACACTTGAGGTTAATTTGCTGGAATGTTGCTGGACTGGCCAATAAATTGGGTGACCCGGACTGGGCAAATTACATCGAGACTGGAGACGTATGCATGTTCCAGAAAACCTGGGACAGAGAGGATCACGGTCACCAAGGCTACATGTCATTTTCCATTCCAGCTAGGTGGGAAGGCAAAGGTCGTCCATCAGGGGGGCTTACGACCTGGGTCGCATCTCATCTGGGCTGTGTGGCATCACGGCTGTTGACTAACTCTGAAGACATTCTTGTGGTTTCATTATCCTGGCCTAACCAAGCCAAACTTATTTTAATTAACATTTATTCTAGGCCAGTTGGAATAGCTAAGGAATCACCGACTATAGATGAACTCTCGAATTATATATCTGAACTACCGAGTGATTCATTCTATGTGGTAGGAGGGGATTTTAACTCCCACTTTGAGCCACTACCCGGTCTTCAGGAGGGGTTTTCATCGGAAGAAGAGGTCAGATGGGCAGTGCCTCCAGTGGAAGGTCCCCCCCCGAAGGCTTGGACCCCACTAGCACTACAAATTACAGCCCTTACCCTAAAGTTTGGAATCAGAGCATGCAACGGGCGACTGAAATCTGACATCCCCAGTAAAACCACCTATAATAGACTGGGAAGGGAGTCCCGCCTGGATTATGTCCTGGTCCAAATAGTGAAGTGGCCAATAGTTCAGGACTTTAGGGTGATGGAGAGGTACGATAGTGATCACAACCCGCTTGAGCTTGATTTTATCCATCCTGGTCCACAAGCTCTCGGGATCAATGCGGAAGGGAACAAACCTCCTCTTCTCCTGGATAATAGCAGGAGAAGGATCAGGTGGGAGCACTTGGTTACAAGCAAGAACAAACTCCCCATGCTCTACGATGGGATAACTCCCATCTTGGAAACTGTGGGGAGTTTGGTTACCGAGGCAAACAATAAAGACTCCCAGGCCAAATTGTACAAGGCTCATGAGGGCCTTATAAAAGCTGCGGCCCCCCATCTCTCCTGCAGTCCACGAAAGCCAAGAGAGGGGCGGCAAGGCAAACTAACATGGTATAATCAAGCTTGTAGAAGGGCAAAAGCAGAACTCCTTAGACTAATTAAAGAGGGGCTAGGGGGGGATAGCTTAAAACTTAGTAGGCGAGCCTACAAGAAACTTGTTGCCCACGCTAAGGCCGAATGGGAGGAAAAACAGTGGGAGGAACTTACCAAGGCACTAGCGATTCAAAACCACCGTCTGTTTTGGAGGACAGTGAGCGGGGGGTCGGGGAATTTACAATCGGCACTAGAGCCCAACATTGCTCCAGAGGTGTGGCAGGCACACTGCCAGTCCTTATACAGCTCTGAGTCAGGAGAATCTCTTGCTGTAACTGAGGCGGGTTGGCCGGGCTATGAGGGGGAGCCTATAACGCTGGGTGAGGTCTCTGCTGCCATTTCAGCTCTGGCTTCAGGAAAGGCGCCGGGACTGCATGGCTTACCAGGAGATATGTTTAAGCAAGAGCCCACTGTTTGGGCGCCCTACCTCACTGCCCTTTTCAATGGAGTCCTTGATGGTATGGAAATCCCTAGTACTTGGCTGGGGGCGGAGGTGGTCCCCATCTTTAAAAAGGGCTCGCCTCTGCTCCCATCCAATTATAGACCCATCAGTTTAATAGACGTAGCGCAGAAGCTGTTTGGGAGGGTCTTGCTGAATCGGCTACAGGATTGGATGGAGGAGGTGGGTGCCCTTAGCCACTATCAGGCAGGATTTAGGAGGGGGGTATCCACAGTGGACCAGGTTTTCAGATTGAACCTCATCTACTGGAGGGCAGCAAAATTCGAGGGCGGTAGTTTGTACACAATTTTTGTGGACTTACGGGCCGCCTTTGATTTGGTGCCTAGGGGGAAACTCTGGAGTGTCTTGGCAGAGATGGGCGTCCCCCCGGATATCCTATTAATCTTACAGAGGCTCCACCACAATAACTATGCCCGAGTGAGGTGTGGGCGTTCGGGGGAACTGACCGATAGATTCCCCGTTGGCCGGGGGGTAAGACAGGGCTGTGTGCTGGCACCGACCCTGTTTTGCCTCTTCGTCAACGGGGTAATCGCTCACCTAAATGCCACCGATAATACTGACGCCCCCAAATTGAATGGCAGCAGGGTGCCCGCAATTATGTTTGCGGACGACACCCTGCTGCTATCCAAAACCCCTATGGGGATACAGAGGATCCTTGATTCTTTTGTAGCCTTCTGCACCGACAGGGGGCTAGAAATCAATGCGACAAAAACCAAATTCATGGTTTTGAACCCGAGTCAAAAATTGCGGCCAAATCCGCAATTGGGAGCTGTGCGACTTGAGAGAGTTTCCACCTTTGAATATCTTGGTGTGACTCTCAACGAAACCATGTCTTGGGGATCCCACCAGACTAGGGCAAACCTCAAGCTCATACAAACAACTGGGGGTATCGCCCGGATGATGACTGGTTCATTATATCGTCCATTGGGGGCACTAATCCAGATATATAAGACCCAGGCTAGGGGAGCGATCATGTATGGGGCGGAACTGTGGGGTCATATCCCCTGCCGGAATCTGTCACTAACGGAAAATAAGTTCATAAGACGGATAGCCGCACTACCGCCCAGTACCCCGCTCCTCCCCTTGAGGCTTGATCTGGGCCTACGACCTCTAGCCGATGAAATAAGTTTGAGACCCATAGCTTTTTGGCGTAGGTTGTGGAGCAGTAACGATCTGGCAGAATATAGGGCGGAATTGGTCGAATTTTTGAACCACCCAAAAGCGCTTAGCATCCCCTGGGTCAAAAGCATCCAAGCCACTTGTATGGAACTAGGGCTCCATGACTTATGGACAGATCCGGCGAATGCAGTATTAAACATCTCCAAAAGGTCCCTGGCCAACACATATCATGAACAAAAATTAGCTAGGGCCCGAGTAACACAGGCAGAAGGGTCCTTATCTTCTGTGTTTTTGCAAACCAGGGACCTATATAGGTTTGAGAAGGTATTGGATCCTATCTCCCCTGTATTTGCCAGGAAGCTGTTTTTCCAATGGAGATACGGCACACTGCCCTTTCGTTCTTTTACAAGTACTTGGGCCCCTTGCTCCACCACAAAGCAGTGTCCGGCCTGTGATGCCATGGAGGAAACCGACCTCCATGTGGCCTTTTTCTGTCCAGCCTACAAGGCAGCCAGAAAATACTGGCTCCTGCCACTGATAAGGAATATGGGCTGTAGGGAATATGCACCAATGTATAGGATTTTAAAATCTGATCTCTCTGGCCCAACTGTTTTTGCTTTAACAAAATTTTTTATTAAGGTTTGGTACACGCGCAATCGCATTTTAAAAATGTTGGGTCCTTCTTAAAATTTCAGATGTATAGTTTTTAAAGTACTTTTCTACATACATTTCAATGGTTTTATTCTTGTATGAATTGATTTATCTGTGATGTATACGTGTACTGTTTATCTTTTAGGGCCAAATGGCCGAAATAAAGATTGGAAATTGAATTGAAAAATGTAATATTTTGTATCCTAATGCTTTCCTAGGGAACCGGTAAACCTGCCACAGTTAATTTAGCCTTATAGATCTTTTCACTGTAAGGACATGTTTAACATACACATTTACATACCCTTATATTAAATGTCAATCTGGCTATCCTACGGGCATGTAAGGCCAACTTAAGAGTGAAGTATTCATATTTGAAAGGAGGGAGTACACCTGTCAAAAAGGTTTAATTTGGCATGCTGAATTTGATGTTGGAACCTGTGCAGCAAGGCTACTGGTGGCAGGGCTGTAGTCATGTTTAGATTTCCACTATAGTGGATAGCACAATGAGTGTTATAGTGACTTTTAACTTACTGGCTCAATATGCACTTTGGTACCATATACTAGGGACTTAGAGATGAGTTCAATATGCCAATCAGGGGGGTACCAATTTCATCATGCTGAAAGGGTGAGCACAGGCACTTTACTTCTGCTCAGCAGGAGTAACGGGTACAGAGTCCAAAATCCAGCAAAAACAGTCAAGGTAAAAATCTGGAGTTGAACAATGCAAAAGGTGGTCACCTCATACCCATATCTTTACATTGTATTGTAAATATATTATTACTGTTCTTTTCTTCACCTTTACTTACTTAGGATGTAAGTGTAATTGGAACTGAGAGTAGCAATTGTATACTTATCTTACAAAGGAGTGTTAGTTTGATGTATAGTATGTGGTATTGTGCATGCAACATAGTGCTCCTCATTCATGTGGTTACATCATTTGATTGCTGCCATATTTGTGGTGACACAGGGCAAGATTTACTAAGAACTTGTGTTGCCCCTGTTTGGTGTAAATAATCACAAATCAAGCTCAAGTCCTTAAATGAGATTTACAAAGCCACGCAAGGGGCATTTTGAGCCGTCTTAAGTTATTGTGTAAAGAAATGCAATGCAACGCAGTGGCTTGCTCTGCGTTGTTTTACATTTTGTTATGGTGGGTGTTTAATGGGCGGAGCATGGGTGCTCCCTAGCATCCACCCCTTACAATTTGATGCAATCCCAAATTTTCTAAAGGCAATAAATCTGGATTTGCACCACAGTGGTGCACCTACCACAGAAAGATGTGAGCTGGCGAAATATCCTTATTTCTTCTTGTTATTTCCTCTTTCCACATGTAAAGAGGAATACGCTTCTAAGGGGTGTTTTAGTGCAAGATGATATTTCTTTCTACCCAAAAACAGTCCTGCACCCTTGTTTCATTGTGCAAGGCAAGGGGGTCTCCGTTGGCACTAGGCACAAACAAGTGCACAAGCATTAGGAGATTGCTGAACAGCGACATATCATTGAAAATATGGTGCTGTTAATTTCTTTCCCGTTCACACAACACAGCAACTTCCAGTGATGCACTGCAACATGTGAAAACTTAGTATATATGCCCTGGAGTAAATATAATTGCCCTATATTTAAATCCAAAGGTATGCCATCCTTATTATATCCATAGAAGAACATAACAGATCATCTTATATAAACCTAGTTGAAGAACACCTTTGCATATTCAGAGGTTCGGTCAAATATGTCTTTAAGATCTGGACCATATAGGAGTCTTTGCAAAATTGCAGTTGTTAATGAGTGTTAGGTGATGGAAGCAGTTGTTAGGTTTTAAAGCACCTATGCTGAAAACATTTGTGGAGAACATTAGCAAGACACAGTCAAATATTGAAATTGAGACACCATCTGGCAGGTGACTCATTTTCAATTAAGCTGCCTCTAGTTTCTTATTGAATGACAAAACATAGATTCAAGGTACATCTTGAAAATCACACACTTTGGAAAATGGTTTTGCAAACAAATGAAACGTATCACAAAATGACTGAACTAAGAATGCATCGTATTTCAATCGGAGAATTGCAATTTATACAACTAAAACGATAAACCAAGCATAAAATAGACAAATCAGTCATAGACAGTATTGAGCCAGCAGGATTCTAGTGAGAGAGTGAGCAGTAGTGTTATAATTAGCATACAATGATAAATTCACTCTAATTATCCTGATCACTGAGCATTTAAATGAAAATGAAGACATTAAGACTAATTACAAAAACGTGTATCTCTGTGTTTGAATTATGGGACATTTTAAATGACGGCAGTGTAGAACAATACTTATCATCTGACTAACTCTCTGTCACTTCGTGTATTTGAAATGCCTCAGCATGTGCCATCACAAAAGTTGTTTCCTAATACAGTTTATTAAGTAACTGCAGATTTTTTACATGCTTTTTATTTCGTAGCACTAACTGTACACGGCTGCCTAATATTAACAAGTAAGCCAAGGAGAGTTTGACTAAAAACAATATCACCCAGCTGTGTGCTTGAGAAAATGTGTTTACAGTGGAAGATTCAAAAATGTTTTTGTGCACGTAAATTGCAATTATGAACACAAAGGACGTGATCAGTGACTGTGAATCACATATTCGGGTTCACAGAATGAGCTTCAGTAAAGTCAACTTTCCATAATAGTGAGGTTGCTTACAGTCAAGAACTACCAGTATTGTGCAAAATATGATACTAATTTAGTGCTTGGCACAGTGTTAGGTAGTCTAATGAATATTGATTTTTGATATAGACTCCAAAAATCTGACCCCCCCCATTTTCGGCATGTGATATCATAATACAAAAAGGCCTCCACCAGCACCAATAAATTAATATAAATGTAATATTAGTCTTCCAGCACATAATTGCAATGGGATTTAACCAAGGATTTAAAAAATGTTGCAATTCAATTGACTCATAATACATTATGATAAATATATAGATATGTTGTACATATAGTGGGTGCTCCACATAACTTGCTCACTCTCCTTAACTTTTGAATGGCTAGACATTTCAAACAAAAATCATAGTTCATCCAAAAATGGCGAGTTAATATTGTTACTATTTTAAGGGCACTTGGGCCCTAGATACAGGGTGTATGAAAAGTCTATTTCAACATTTTAATTGATACCCTGCATAATTGTGCTATATTTTTGTTATAATATAGAAACACATTTAGAAAAAAAAATCTTGAAAAAGAATGAAGATACAAATCATATTGTTACTAATGTTTATTGTTATTTAAGTCACCAGTTTTTTTTAAGGTTACAATTTGGTCAGTTATCCTAAATATGCCCTCCTGTTTGCATTCTCTGTCACAAACACAAAGACTAGTGGATGGAAGAGACAATAGTTTACATTACAAGCATGGGTACACAATGCTCGACAGCAGGAGTGACCCCGGTCCCCTGCCGAACAGCTCCACCAGCTGACTGCCGCTCCTGCTCCTGTGTGCGTTCGCGCTGCTGTCTGCCACTGATCACCACCATGACCTGGGTCAGACCGTGCTTTGCTTTGTTATCCCGCCCTTGCTCTGTGCGCTGCTATTTACTCTGTGCCTTTCTTTCAGCCCTTTCTCGCTCTGGGCGCGCCCCCCCTCCCTCCTTGCTCTCTGTTCTCCCACTCTTCCCGTTGATAGCCCTGATGCCATGCCCCCTTGCTGCCCTGCTCACGCCTCCCAGCTGCTCCTCCTTCCCTCCACCCCTTATATTGGGACCACTGCTCGGACACGCAGCGGACGCGCGCAGTGGGCGCGCTGCTGGCACCCCAAAGGCAAGCCCTTCTGCGCCGGTCCATGCCCAGCGCCAGAACCCCTGGACCTCGCACTCTCCACACCCCCCGACTGCGATACGATGCCAACACCTTCCACGCTCTCAACAACGGCCGAGACCACCTCTGTTTCCAGAACGCCCCGGAACGCACCCACGGACCCTTCTCCTGCACACCTACAACTTCACCTGCGACATAACCACCAAACCTCCAAGGACCGGACCCAACCACCTCCGCTGCATACTCCTCAACACCCGCTCTGCACGCAAACACGCCGTCGAGCTCTGGGACCTGCTCCACACCCTCGAACCAGACGTTGCCTTCCTGACCGAGACCTGGTGGATCGACTCCTCGGCACCTGACATCGCCATAGCCATCCCGCAGAGACCGCACCAACGGGATGGGAGGAGGAATAGCCATCGTCCACAAGTCCACCCTCCAGGTCCAGACCCTCGCAGACGACCCCCTCAATTTCGCCGAACACCTTCACTTCCTGATCCACACCGACCTCAACACCACACTCAGAGGAACACTCATCTACAGACCTCCCGGACCCCGAGCCCTCTTCAGCGACTCCATTGCCGACCTCGCCAGCACCCACGCACTCACCTCCATGGACTACATCCTCCTCGGGGACGTGAACTTCCACCTCGAGAACAACAACCACGCCAACTCCACTGCCCTGATCGCCAACCTCGGCCTCCAACAACTCGTCACCGAACCCACCCACGCCGCTGGCCACACGCTCGACCCCGTCTTCTCCACAAGCACCCAAGTCACCTTCAACCACACCACCGAACTCCACTGGACTGACCACCGATGCATCCATTTCACCTTCAAGAAACCAACCACGCACCACCGCACTCAACAGCTGACTCGCCGCTGCTGAAGCAAAGTCACCGAAGACCAACTGATCACCACCCTCGCCCAGATCCCACCCATCAACCCCACTGACACAGTCGCCGCCACCCGAAATCTCAGACAGTGGATCGACGACTGCGCCAACACCCTTGCCCCGCTGAAGAAATCCTCCAACAGCCACGCCAGCAAGAGAGCCACCTGGTTCACCGACAAGCTCCAGACTTCCAAACGCGCATGCCGGAAACTGGAGAAAATATGGCTTCACGAACGCACACCGGACAACCGCACAGCCCACAAGGACGCCACCAGCAGATATCACCACCTCATCCGATTAGCCAAGAGATACTCCTTCAAAGACCGCTTGGACAATAACGCACACGACAGCAACAAGCTCTTCAGCATCGTAAAAGAACTCTCCAACGCCAATGACATCCTGCCCTCACAAGAACTGTGTGACTCACTAGCCACCTTCTTCCACCGCAAGATCACTGACATCCACGACAGCTTCAAAACCACAACCGACCACGCCAGACTCCACCTCCCCTGTGAACACCACCAGTGCCATTCGACTGACCTCGACGCCCCGATCAAGAAACCCTCCATAAACCACCCCAGCAAGAAAGCCGCCTGGTTCACCGAAGAACTCTAGATCTCCAAACGAACATGCCGGAAGCTGAAAAAGAAATGGCTCCCCAACCACGCACCAGACAGCCGCGCAGCCCGCAAGGACGCCGTCCGCAGACATCACCACCTCATCAGAATAGCCAAGAGATCACCCTTCAAAGATATACTGGACAACAGCGCACACGACAGCAAAGAACTTTTCAACATAGTGAAGGAACTCTCCAACCCCAGCGACAACACCAACGACATCCCGCCCTCGCAAGATCTGTGCGACTCACTGTCCACCTTCTTCCAGGGCAAGATCACCAACATCCATGACAGCTTCAACTCCTCATCCGCCCCAACCACAACAAACCACACCCCAAACATCACCTGCACCAACGAGCTGACCTCCTGGTCCCACGTCAACGATAAAGAGACTGGCAAGCTCATGAACTCCATCCACTCAGGATCCCCGTCAGACCCCTGCCCGCACCACGTTTTCAACAAAGCGGACACAACCATCGCACCCCAATTGCAGAAGATCATCAACATCTCCTTCGACACAGCAACATACCCGGAAAGCTGGAAGCAGGCCTAATTAACTCCCTCCTCAAGAAACCCAAGGCGGACCCCAAAGACCTCAAGAACTTCCGGACCATCTCACTGCTTCCCTTCCCGGCGAAGGTCATCGAGAAAATCGCCAACATGCAGCTGACCCGCCACCTCGAGGACAACAACATCCTAGACCCATCCCAGTCAGGATTCAGACGCAACCACAGCACCGAAACTACCCTCATCGCCGCCAAAGACGACATCAGGCGCAAGCTAGACAACGGCGAACCCTCAGCCCTCATCCTCCTGGACCTGTCAGCCGCCTTCGACACGGTCTGCCACTGCACACTAAGAACACACCTCCGAGAAGCCGGCATCCAGAAGAAGGCCCTGGATTGGACCACGTCCTTCCTCTCCGGCAGAACTCAGAGAGTCCGCCTCCCGCCCTTCCAATCCAAAGCCACCAACATCATCTGCGGCGTACCCCAGGGCTCATCCCTCAGCCCGACCCTGTTCAATGTCTACATGGCCCCCCTCGCACACGTGGCCCGCCAGCATGACCTGAACATCATGTCCTACGCTGACAACACCCAGCTCATCCTCTCCCTCACCAAGGACCCACACACCGCCAAAAACCAACCTCCATGAGGGAATGAAAGCCGCCGCCGAGTGGATGAGGAGCAGCTGCCTGAGACTGAACTCGGACAAGACAGAGGTCCTCATCCTAGGTCCCACCCCCTCTGCGTGGGACGACTCCTGATGGCGGACCACACTGGGAGCAGCTCCAACACCCACGGGCCACGTACGCAACCTAGGAATCATCCTCGACTCCTCCCTCTCCAAGTCGAAGCAGGTCAACGCTATCTCCTCCTCCTGCTACAACACCCTCCGCATGCTTCGCAGGATCTACAAGTGGATCCCAACCGAAACAAGAAGAACAGTGACCCAAGCCCTCGTCAGCAGCAGGCTGGACTACGGCAACTCGCTCTATGCAGAAATCCCATCCAAACACCTGCGATGACTACAACGCATCCAGAGCACCTCAGCCCTACTGATCCTCAACGTCCCCCGCCGCAGCCACATCACCTCCCACCTTAGAGACCTGCACTGGCTCCCCGTCAACAAGAGGATCACCTTCAAACTCCTCACCCACACACACAAAGCACTCCACACCACCGGACCAGCCTACCTGAATAACAGACTCAACTTCTACACCCCCACACGCCAGCTCCGCTCCACCAGCCTCGTCCTTGCCGCCGTCCCGCACATCCAGCGAATGACCTCCGGCAGCAGGTCCTTCTCCTTCCTCGCCGCCAAGACCTGGAATACCCTCCCCACCCACCTACGGCAGACCCAAGACCTGCTCACCTTCAGAAGGCTCCTCAAGACCTGGCTCTTCGAGCAGTAGCAGCACCCCCCCCCCATCTCAGCGCCTTGAGACCCTCACGGGTAAGTAGCACGCTTTGCAAGTTCTATGATTGATTGATTGATTGACGTTCCTTGCAGTATTTTGAAGCAGCAGGCAAAAGTGACCACAGAGGTTCATATCGAGTTCTTCCCTATGCCATCCCCACTGAGCTGGATCAGGTATGTCAGGATACACCTTCCACCACTGAGACCACACATAAACCACTTGGACAAGAACTCTCTTGCTGTGCAGTAAAAGAGCAGCCTCACTTGGTGGCACATTTCTATAGAGCAATTCAGTTTCGTCACCATCACTCTTTGACACTCTTTAACAGAATTTATTTTAATGTTCTTCTTGTATATTTAAATTTCAAATCACTGAAGCTGATTGAAATTGCTATTTGAAATATCTGGTGAGCAATAAGAAAGCTCAATAAATGATTCCGTGGCAGCCTGAAAATGTATCCACATTTCCCAACGTGTTTTCTTGCCACGACCTGCAAATGCAGGTACAGTGTCGCAACTTGTAAATGCAGGGAAAAATTAAAGACCACCGCAAACACTTTTGCCAAGTTTGTTAGTATACTCATGGATAGACAGTAGCCTTTAATGTTTCCCATTACAAAAATATTTGGAAGATTCTAGTCCGACCACTTTCACTAGCATGTTTTGCTTGTAATCATATTCTGGTATCAGCTTCTTCTTGATTACATGGTCTGAGTACTGATGCATTCAGATTTTAAGAATATTCACCACGTTATCATCCTTTGTCAGTACAACAATTTTACCCTTTGGCACCTCAAGACTCGAAAAGTTAGAAGATAAGAATTGTAATAAGTCATTTTTGTTATCTTAATTTTGTAGAAAAGTTGCCCAGTTTTTTGTTACATTTGTGGAGCCTTTTACACAATAGCCTGGACCTTAACCGTGCCTATTTCTTTCTTCCTTTTTCAGAGGCTCCTCTACGTTATGGTCAAATACAATGTCTACTTGTTTCGATCTGCTAAGTATGTTCATTACATAAGGCTGGATTTTATAGGTGCTGTATTCTTGGAAATTGTGTACATTGTCGGGTTTTAAGAAAAAGATTATTGCTGATCCTATCATTATAACACAACTTACAGTGTCTGGAATGTTATTCATGTTATCTAGAGCACCATTAAGCTTTTAAAAACAAGAGATGATGGTAGACTTTTTCTTAGCAATCCTCCCTCAGAAAGTGATGTGCGATAATCAAGACTCTTAATGGCAAAAAAAAACTTTAAATCTCCTTCTCTATCTTGGCAAGCAATTTACAGAATAATGAAAAGTGGACAGTCGCTTTTTGAGATGGATACTTTGTGGTCCACTGATGTTGGTACTACCTTATGAAATAAACACAGCTTGTTTCTAAGAATAGGTTCAAAAATCTATTTTTTGAAGCATACCAGGCGCTCTTGAACAAACGTTCCATATTGAGTTATCCCCACATCATCAGCAATGCACACAAATGTAGTTGCATTATCACTCATGATTAAGTTAGATGAAATATTCATACGTTTTTCCACCAATACCACAGGCATAAGGAGTTTTGTTATCATATGAAAACACTTATATAAGTTACTTAATATTATTTACAAATCGAGTATTGCAAGAGACGTTGTCTTCATGGTGAACAAAGTTATTTTCGTTTTCACTGAATCCCATTTCTTCATACCTCTGACATAGGTGCATTATGAATAGGAGGAGGCTGGAAGACATTGATATTACTTACAGGTACATCTGGTCATTTGTTTGTCATAATACATGGTAACTGAAAATACCATTCTGGTTTGGATAAAGTACATTTCTTGGTCCTCTAATTTTCTTCCATTTTTAAGGATGATATACCTTGTGCATCTAATTTTCTCTGTATCAGACATATGGCTATTTCATGGAATAACTGAGTGGATGAAAATGACGAGAGAGTGTAATCAATATTGTCTTTTGCAGTGCAAGTAAAAGTGGAGAGTTGAAGGCCTGTTGGACACAACACCCTGTCATTGCAGAATTGCTTACATTGTTTGTTAGTTATTGTTGCTGACACTTCTCAAACACGCACGCATGCCCCATTTGTGAAGATTGTCAACTAATTCCCGCTTTTGAGTTTTAACATGCACCAATAATCCAATATAAACAGGTAGTGGAGTTTGATTATCTTTCTTTGTGGCAGATATTTCCTTTAGGATTTGCCTTCCTACATTTACAGGTATGGTAACGAACAAGCTGTGAGACTGACAAAACTGCACCCTTCTTCTCATATACTGTCATTTGAAAAGTGGTGACCTTTCATAATCATTCATATCGGATTTAGCATAGCAGTCCATTCTGACATTCCTTGGCAATTTTGCTCAAACGTTTCTCTAAATCCATCTACTTCAAGTTAAAACATTTCTTTTCAAATAATAGCAGCTGCATTGGCCAGGCAGACACCATCCTGAAGAAGATTTTCTTTACAGATACTGAATATGTTTTGTCCTATAATGTTTTTGCATATTAGAAGAATATCTCTACCTTTTGGTTCAGCTGTAAGTTTGGGTATGAATGAGAGAATCTTTTCTTTTAATCATGTGCTTTCTGGTCTGCATTTTCTACACCTAATTCTGTCATAACATGAATTAAGAGTTATTTGATGTTAGAAAAAGTAAATACTGGCGATACTTCAGAATTTTGAAGTGTATATTTGAGATTGTTTACAATGTCACCTAATACTATGCCACAGATTAATGTCAATTTGTTGTCTTCACTTTTTTCTTTTTCCTGCATTTGCCAAAGCCGGTTATAAAAATGAATAAGACACTTTTTGTGGTACTTCGCTTCAGTTGCAACCATATCACCAACACTTAACTTAGCAAGTACTTTTGAGTCACTTGATGCAACTGCAGCATCTCAAACTTGATTACTCAATTCAAGTGTACACACATTTATAATCCGTGCCCCGGACACTTCATCACAGAAGAAGCATGTCTCTTTCAATTAACCAACTATAAATGAAGACTGCATACACCTTGAAGTACTCTCTTGAAAACTGTCATGAACTTGTTTAGGTTTTTTTGATAACCTTGCAAGTTTGTTTCTACACATTATATGGAAATGTCCACAGTTTTTATTTAACAGCTATTCAACTACATCACGATTTTTTAACAGTTTTGTCTTGATGATTGCTGGAAGTCCTTTTATTTAGTCAAAAGCTAGTAGATAGTCCAGCAAACTATTGTACCCAATTCTTTTAACAGAACGTTTAGCTGGATTCACTAATACTTCCGGTAAATCTTGTTAATACAATGCACACATATCCCAATCAATCTCAGTTCCAAAATTTTGTGTACTAGATACAAACACTTTATTAATATTTACAGTTACACATCTTCTTATGGTAGACATTTCTACTCATTCATAGCGGATAATTGTTTCACAATTTCAGAAACCTGAAGCAAAATAAAAATGTGTTAGTTTACAAGGGCAGTAGAACATACTTTTGTATTTACATCATAAGGTATTTACACCAAAATTTAGAGTGGTGCACTACCCAGGTGGTTTTTTCAACAAATTATGTTCACTTGTTTTTGTTGTATCAAAAAGCAATCCCTTATTTTCAATCATGGTTATTGGGACGGTGAAGAGAAATATTCTTTGTTGCCGTATCTTGTAATACTCGTGATGCGAGCTTGCGTGAGTAAGCTTGTGGTGATCGTAAATCGAAGCATCTGTCTAGCAGGTCTAGCAGGTGCGAAATATCGCAATAATACAACGGTCAGTCACTGACCGGATCGAGATTGGCCCAGGCACACTGCACCACAGAACTACTGATCCAGACCCTTATTAAGGAGGTTGCACCCGTTGTATTATTGCGATATTCCGCACCTGCTAGACAGACACTTTTATTTACGAACACCACAAGCTTAATCCAGCAAGCTCGCATCACGCGTATTACAAGATACGGTGACAGGTAGAATATTTTTCTTCACTGTCCCAATAACCACGATCACCCTGAAGAAGTTCATTGTTTAATTAATGAAACGCGTTGGCTGGAACTTTGTTTTGTCGGATGACATTGAAACTAAAGGATTGATTTTGATACAACAAAAACAAGTGAACATAATTTATTGAAAAAACCACATGGGTAGTGCACCACTTTTAATTTTGGTGTAGTTCTCTCTCTGCTTGGCAGCTGGCACCCAACAATAGCAGGTGCAGGAGTTTTCTGTGCACATCAACTTGTACTACATTTGGACAAACTATATAGGGAATATAGGAGGGAAATGTGGCTACCCCAGTCCACCATTGCTCGCCTCCTTCCATCATAAGGTATTTACTTACTGGGTCAATTAAAAACTTCTCAAACTTTGCCAGGGGTCAAATAAAATGCAGTAATTGTTCCACTTTTGGTATTTCCAACCAGAAAAATAAGTGAAATGTTGCGATGGATGTCTAACATTAGATTCATATCTGCTATGCAAATATTAGCGGTGGGCATTTTCTTTACAGGCAAAATAGCAATACGAATTTGGGGGTCTATATCATCACTCATTTTCTACCTTATTATTAAGATTTGTGCAAAGTCTCATGTTGTTATCAAATTTTGTATGATTCTAACACTAAGCCACCTCACAACAAGTGATACATAGAGTCTGGGAACATGCCTCAAACACCCTCATTGGATTCTGTAGTTATAATAAACACATTTCTACACTTGCTATTTTATTTTCTGTACAAAGAAAAAATAGGTCCAAATCATGCGGTTTGCAAAGTCAAAGGGTCAACAAACTCAAAATCCCTTTTTCTGAAGTGCCAAGACTACCTGGTGAATCTGAAAACATTTTGGATAACAAAATGGGGTTTCCAAACCATAAAATATTCCAATTTGGTAGTGACATGCAAGGAGCATCCTTACAAATTTCAAGGCGGTAGGTATGTATCAATATTTTGCAACCATAATTCTGGCAGCAAACCATTTATTATTATGTGGGAGAGGTGTGGTGCAGCGGCCAGGGCGACTGACTTTTGAGCACGGGGCTCACAGTTTGATTCCCGGCACTGGTGGCAGCTCAGCCCAGCACCCTGTGACTCTGGCCAATAGCTCGCTTAATCTCCTCAATGGCCACCCGGTACCTTGAGACACTTACTGAGACCCTTATGGGTGATTTGTGCACGCCTTACAAATATTTATCATCATAACTTTATTTTCGATCACAAAGATCTTAAAAAGTGCATAGAAAAAGAAACAAAAAAAATTAATACAACCATAAAAACCATAAAAAGGATACCCCTTTTCCATATATACAGATAGAAATACGATAAAAATGATCATACAATACCGTTTGAGCATTTGATCCATAGAGTTAACAAACATTTAGCCAAGCCAAAGACTATTAACCTACGAGTGTCTGTAGAGAGAATTCTCAACACATCAAGGTCATGGCCAGGGCCGATAAGCCTACACAAAGGAGTTATCCACTTTCCCCTCAAGATCTTATAACAGGGGCAAAAGAATGACAGAGATTCAGTGCTTCCTCTACAAGGTGGACATTTCTCATCAGAGGGATCATTAATACGCCAATTATTACAGAACAGTTTAGTGGGAAAGGACTTTCATCTTAATTATTATTGTAATAATTTGCATGCGAGAGATGAGACAGTTTCATCAATGCTTTCCTTAAACAGTGGAAGAGGTTTAAAGTTCATAAACTCCTAAGTCAAAGTGCCCACCTAATTTGTTGCATCTTTCACAAGGGCGGACTCCCAATAGAGGGTTTTGACCCTGCTCTCCGGAAATGAACACAGCTTCTCGGGGTTACACCAATAAACCTCTATCCCTAATTTCCTCAACAGATCTCTCAAAGTACTGAATCAGGGGATTGTGGTTACCTGATTGATTGATTAATTTTTATTGTTTGGTTGCTCAAAACCATTACATTAAAACCGAAGTACAAAGTTACAAAAATTAAAACAACAAGTGAGTCAGCAGGCAAGTCTGTATGGTGGATCCCTGGACACTGGTGGGCTCAAAGGAATGGTATCCATGATAAAGTGGCCCAGCGTGTGTCTGCAAAGTCTCTATTCATTTGTGGTTACTCAAAACCATTACGTTAAAACCAAAGTACAAAGTTATAAAAAATTAAAGCAACAAGTAAGCCAGCGGGAAAGTCTATATGGTGGATCCCTGTACGCCGGTGAGCTCAAAGGAATAGTGTCCATGATAAAGTGGCCCAGCGTGTATCTGCAAAGTCTCTATTCATTTGTGCCCTGGATGGCCATCAGCTTGGACCGTGTCTGTTGGATGAACTTGCCAAATGAGGCCATCTGCTTTACTGTGGTCAATGTGTATAATTGATAGACCGCCTCCTTTGCGGTACGTGTCCCCACTTGTCTTAAGATGGGCCTGAGGTAAAGGCTGCTTGCTACGCACAAGGCCGGGCAACAAAGTAAAAGATGAGCCAGCGACTCACGTTTGTAGTTGCAGAGCCAGCATTCCGGAGCTCCCGATCCTGCCCGTTCGAAGGCATATAGTTCTTTAAGGGGCAAGGGGTGTATTCTGTAGGCAAAGATAATATGAAGGGATGGGCGACCCACGGCCTGCGTGAGATGGTGTTTGGGGTTGTGCACTGTGTGCGGCAGGCGTAGGGACTCATGGAAATCTCGTATTGCCAACGACTCCAAGTGAAATGAAAAATTGCATTTGTATAGCGCATAACTGCCCTAGGGCCTCGCAGTTCCCGGAAGCGAATGCGAACTTGTTTTTTAATCGCATTTTTGATTGCTGTGTAATTGACTAGCTCAGGGTCCCAAAGCTCGATGGCGAGGTTGAGAAAATCCTTCGCCGCGGTAAGGGTGGCTGACCAAGGGTTCACAGATTCCGTGAAAATATATTTCAGGACTGCCTTCAGTGTCTTGTCTTGTGCCACTGTTGTTTGCTCAAGGCAGCTATCTCTTCCAGCTTTTGTAGGTTGAGCGAAAATTCTAGGCCGACAAGAGTGTTTCTAGTGCACTTGGGTAGATAAAATAGTCTCTTATAGGCTCTGCAGTTGATTTTTTCCAGTTCCTTATTAAGTTTGCCCGGAAACACTTGTTGGGCGTAATTGAGGGCGGGCATTAGTTTTGCCTTGAGTACTCTCTGAATGGCCGCTGTAGTTGGACTATGTAAGGTGGCTTGTAATTTGCAGAGGGCATAGGATTTTCTTTAAATGAGGGGTAGAAAGCCCCGACTCGTGGTAGCAGACACCCAGATAGGTGTATTGCTGTGTGCTTTCCAGAGACAGGTGACCAAGCCTCCATTTGGCTAGTTTTTGTTTTGGATAGCGCCCAAAGATTACTATTTTTGAGTTGGAAGGGTTAGCTGCCAGCCTGTTTTTATCGTTATAAATTGCCAGGGCAGTCAGCGCCTTTTGTAGGCCTATCTTGGTGTGATCGAGGAGTACCAGGTCGTTGGCATATTGCATGAACTGGATTTTGGTCCCCCCGATCCTTGGAGTAGCTAAGGCTGCCCCGGACAGGGCTATCTCCATATCTGCTGTGTATAGATTAAACAACAGTGGTGCTAAAATGCACCCTTGTTTTAGACCTCAATTCGTGTCATTCTTCTCAGATGCGTGGTTACTCGAGAGTTTGATTCTGACCCACGTTTGAATCAGGGGATTGTGGTTACCTTGGACTTTGTCAGAAGGTCCATAGTCGCAACTCGATAAAGGGCAAGCTCCTCGATTGTCCATAGGCGATGCCAGAACATTAAATGCTTGTAGTCCAGCTTGTGGGCCAATTGTCTTTAGGCCAAATCCAGGTAAATTGGAGTCAGGGGGGTACTAGTTAGTAAATTAAAAAGTATTCTTATAAAACGATGTTCTATAATAGTGAGACAATCAGTTTTACCGCTATCCCACAGTTCTGCTCCGTATAATGCTGCCCCTAAGGCTTTACTATTGTATATTTCTAATGATGGTGCCACTTTCCTGGACACCGTATTTTTGTGGATCTTACTTGTGTGGGCGGCCTGCTGGATTGGGGACAACTGTGTTTTCTCAATTTGGTGTGCCTAGCATAGGTTTGGTGTCGAACAGATCCCCAAATAGTCAAAGACAGAGACTAACTCTAATGTGCAGTCCCCTACATACATACGTTTGAGATCCCCTTAGAAAATATTATATATTTTGGTTTTGCCTCATTGAGTTCCAGGCCACGCTCATCACAGAAAAGTTTAAAATCATTTAGTAGTTGTTAAAGACCTTGTGGTGACTTTGATATTAATAGCGTATCGTCAGTGAAGACGAGTGCGGGAACTCTTCTCTCCTCGACTTATCACCCGTCCCTATCAAGGAAGTCTACTACGTCATTGATAAAAAGGGAAAATAGGGTAGGCACTAGAACACATCCCTGCCTCACTCCATGATTTTTCGTGAAGGGCTCAGTTAGTTGGCTATCCTCCCCTCACCTAACTTGGGCTTTATTTGCTGAGTGTAAGTGAATTAAGATATCAAGGAACTTCCGAGGGAGTCCCATCTCTGCCACCACCCTCCAATGTTTGGCTCAAGGGACCAAATCAAAGCGGTACGCAGATCCACAAGGGATATATATGTGCTAATATTGGCATGAAAGCTCGCATGGAAGGCAGACAGAATGTTTGACTCTAGAATCCAATCCTGGATGTGGGCCATTAGCTGCTTGCAAAACATTTCCTGCAAAGAGTCAATTAGACTGATTGGTCTGTAGCTGGCCGGGTTTGCCCTATCTCCTTTCTTATAAATTGTTAAAATCTCAGCTATTTTCCAAGAAGAAGGGATTTCTGTATCTGAGAGAATAACATTGGTTAACATATATATGGGGCTCAGAGTTTTAAATCCTCTCTATGCAGATCATTAGGGATTCGATCGGACAAGGGGCTCTGGCTGAGATACAGTAGCTAATGGCTACTTTGGTTTCTTTGAGAGATATTACTACGGTGCCAGGTGAGCTTTCATTCTTGTGCCTACACACTCCTCTTCCTCTATGTTTCCTAGATCATATAGACCCCCGAAATGGGATACCCACTCTTCTGGCTGGACTGGGAACTCCAGAGCCAACTTGGGTCCCTTCAGACAGTGGGCCGCTTTTCTCCAAAATGTCTTATTATCTTTCGCTGGCTACCAATGCACTATGTAGAAAGGCCCATAGGGAACATTCCCATTGTTTCTTAGCAGACTCTAGTACTTGTCTATATCTAGCTCTACATACCACCATATCAGGGCCGATTGTGGATTTCACTGCATGTAGGAGCTCACCCTTTACTTTTCTACATTCCTGGTTATTCCAGTCTGCCACAGGGGCCCATCTTTTTTCTTCTTCATTTGCATAGTTATTCTTCCCTTTATTCAGGAGGCCCAGTGTTTCCCTGATCTGGCTATAGAGTCTCTCATGCTGGTTACTCAGCTTCTCTATTATTTCTACTTTAGGGAGTTTGGACAACCCTAATGCCTTCGCAAGGACTTTGAGTTTAATTACTTCCAAAGCCCCCAGGTTTTCCTCCACCCAATCCCACCTGATTGTTCTCAGATTATTAGTAATAGACAGCTTACCCAGGTCAGTCCAACCCCTAAATTCAGGTTCACTCTCTCCTTGGTTTGTTAAGGAAAGGAGCAGGGCATTAGGATGATCACTGTCGGATCTTTTAGGCACTATCATATCAGATACTATGGGTCACATGCTAAGATCACCCAGAAACTAGTAAATTCTGCTGGCATAAACAAGTCTGTTAAAGGTCAATTCACAATTCGGGGCAGATCTCGTCCTGCCATTTGTGGTCCTCAAATGATGCTGTAGTGCAAGGGCCAACACCAGGCCTCCTCTCTTGGACCATCTAACCGGTGGGAGAACTAACTGTGGGATTTGCCAAAGGCTGTCCTACTCCTCGGTCAAGCTTAAGGAGGCAACGTCAAGAGGTTCAAATGTACAATTGAAATCCCCAGCTACCAATAGAAGGGCATTTCCGGTACATGAGGACAAGACATATTATAAAATACGAATTGTATTAGTTTCCTCAGAGCCCAGGGCCACTCTATTGTATACATTAAAAATTCTCATTTTTTATCTAGTGTATAGTGCAAGATAAACTGCTAGAATATCCTGGGAGTCAACAGGAACTAATTTGACTTTGGATCTAGGTGCAATTTTCACCCATATTACTAGGCGTCTTGAGGGTCTCCCCATCTCTTTCCTTGTTGAATTAATGCTATAAGATGAGCACCCCCACCTATGGGGAATATGAAGACTCCAAGTTTCATTGAATAAGATCACATCATGGGAATCCACTAAATTGCCCCATTCTGGGTCGACTAAAAATTTGGTGATCCCCACAACATTCCATACCAGAACTCTTAGCTGATGGTTTTCAGTTACCAACTCCCAAGTTGGGGAAGTAAGTAATGTGTGAAGAGGAAGGTGTCCCCTTTGGAACTATTCCACTCTGTGAACTGCGGATGTTAACCTTGGTGGGTAGGAGGAGTATGAATCGGGTCAGTAAATAACTGTCTGCTCTCACTGAGCTTTTCAAAATCTGAAAAAAACAATTTAAAGACACATTTCTTCCTTTATGGAATTCACGCTGTTTTAATACCAAAGGTTTTCTGTTTTTGAATGCAGTCACAGGGATGGTGGTCTGCTGCCCCTTTCAGGCCTGTGATTATGAATTTTATTTAGGCAGGTCACTCTTCAACATCCTGTGATTCTTGATTTTGAGAATTGAACTATTATACATAGGTTGGTTCACAAAATAACATACTGATCACAAAACATCAATGAGCAATTTGCAACTGGCATTTGGGGCAGAAGATTAGTCCATCTAACCCATTGAGCCAATTTAAAAAGTTGGAAATCTGTATACACAGTTTTTCAATCTCATATGAGTGTCGATTATTGACTATTTTTGAAATATGAAAGGTTTTCAGCTAGAATACTCGGAAACTATTGAAGTTATAGGTTTCCAGACACACTTCTAGCATATTCCTGTCCTGGGAAACTTTGGTGAATTCCCTTGAGTGGGAATGCTTTTTCTATTTTTTTCTAGGTGTCAAAGGTAAGAATAATTACAAATCGCCATATGAAACAAATCAGACCACAATGCAATCCAAATTTGTAGCATGATAATGTGTCCATGTGTTCCGTATTGCAACATGGTGTTCACAAAATTAAAAACATCACTCATAAATTAGAAAATTCAAAGGCAGAACCATGAGTTGACAATGTTTTGCACCATTGCTTGCCAAAAACACCCATTGATACAAATCTCCACAAATGTCCCCCTAATACATTTTGAGGGGTCAAAAAAAAACATTAAGTACATTCTGATATATGTGGAATTCAGGGAAGAAAAAACCAACACTACAAGTAATTCCTTATATTCAAGAGGAAAACTCATGAAACACGGAATTAACTGCAGTATATAAATATTGCACTCTGTGGCATTGGTATTTATTGGGTGTTCAGTACCGCAACTTTTCTCATTTAATGTGATAAATGAATCCACATAGAAAGAATTAAACATGTAGCTCGTTACTCTCAAAGTTCTGTATCTGTACTCGCAAGTTTCTGATCTTTCATTCACGCAGATTTTTCAAATTCACAAACTTTTTCCAGTCATATAGAAAAGTTTTGTAAATTCCAGTTTCTAAGCCAAAATGTATTCATGCATATATCTTTTTGATGTAGAAATCATCAGCACTTGCTCAAATTAGGAAGCCATATTTTGCACCATGGTAAAACTTTTACCCATCAAGAAATATATTTTCTTTTACAAGCACCAATTTTGGAGGGGATATCTTACCCTTCCAACCAACAATGAAAACTAACCACAGCCCATTTCAGGGTGGAAATGTGGCAGAGATGTAAATATCAAAAAGTATTGTAAAGTTGTGGTTATTCATAAATTAAAAGGTAATGTACTCCCTGTTATGTCCAATCCCTACCCACTTCTCCTTCCTCCTTGTAGATTTACTCACATAAAGCTATTTAGTGAGTACATCCATTTATAAGTAGACAACTATACTTTTTTAGGTTAGTCATTTTCTTACCTACATATACAAAAGCCTATGAGAATTTGGGCAACTGGTATTTGACAACCGGACATCATGTGGACTAAGATGCAACCAAAATATGCGCTAAGCCATATAGTAAAACACTACAAGAATTCTTAACAACCATGATACAATAGACACCGTAAGACAATCTATCCCTCCTGAAAAGGCAAAGCATATCTTGGCCCAGTTATGTTATGTTATAAGTTCTTATAATGCGCATGGCTGCCCCAGCAATGGGGCGTCCCAGCGCTGAGACTGACAGCAGCATGCAGGGAAAGATTTCAACTAGGGGCTAGATAAAAGTCACTTTTTGATAATTCTTCTGAAAGCCCAATGGTCTTACGTGCCCGAGCAGCAGAAGGAATAGAATTCCACAAGATGGGTGCCGTAGCCCTGAAAGAGCACCCCCCTGTTCCTAACCTGCGCACCGGGTGGACACAGGCCAGATGCAGATCCGCGGAGAGCAGGGCTCGAGTAAGGAAATGAAAGTCTTGTTTAATAATCAAAGTGGGACTCATTTAATACTTCCATGTGCTAAAACCAGAGTCAACTCTCCTACTAAAAAGTATGCATCAATCTCCTATAAAATGAACATCTTATAGCAAAATATTCATGTCTTATTCGTTGCCACAGCACGCTTATGCTTATAGTGTCTTCCCCAGGCAGGGTACATGCACATTACTGTGCCACAGATGGAGCTTTCTTTTACACGTCTTTGTTCGTCTGTGTGTAACTGCAATTTCAACATTCTAAATAAGCCTTCAAAGAATTTCACTCTAACACTTACGTCACAGTTCTACGGAGTCCCTTAGGTGTTGAAATTGTTCTGTCATTACTAACTTGCAAGACAATACATCTCCCCCTCTGTTAAATAGAAAACGAATATTTTATACACAATACATAGATAGATAGGAATATACAATGAAATCTCTACAATCAAATTTGTTGCATGAATTGTTTGACCCAATCAGGTTCTCAAAAACTGGGACTGTAATCACCAATGTCCAGGATTTGTGTTAGTGGTGTAGAGGTAACAGCGGTTACTGATGGCTCAGACTCAGTCTCTCTTTCAATAGTTAGATCTGATGAACAATTAATTAAAGGCCTAAAGTAACAATAATCTAAGGTAATAGACTTTCCAGTGTGCTGCTCAGCATCAAATGGAGCATCAGATTTTCTTCTCCACATCTGTCATACGAGCACTCAAATCTCGTTTGCTAAGAATATTGTTCTATGCATGTTGTCTTTGTTCAACATACGCTTGCTCACAAAGTCTTTCTCATGAGTTGCTTTCACATCTCTCTTTTTCTGATTGGCCCATTGGGGCAACTTGGCGGTTGTTGCTCTCCGGAACATCAATGGCCCAGGACTTCCACCTTTGGTTGAGAGGGGTGTCAAACAATAAGCTCTTAAGGTAGAATTCACCACAGTTTACAAATCTAATTTCTTAAGATTAGCATGCTGTATGACTTTTGTTAGTGTATTCATAAGCTGATCAACAAATTGTTGGCCTGCGGCCACAAAGGTTTACCTTCTGATGCTTTATATTCAAATGCTCCAAGAAATCATTAAACTGTTGACTATTGGGAAGCGGGCCATTGTCAGTCTTCACTATGGCTTGGAATACTCTGCATCGCAAAGATGCCATCTAGTCTTACAATGACTCGTCCGTGTGTAGTAGACGAAAGATCTTCAATTAACTGAAATTGTGAATACTCATCCATAATCACCAGCAAGTGATGTCCATTGTTGAGTGGCCAAAAAAGTCAATGACTATACTCTCCCATGCATGCTTTGGGAGTTCTGACATGCTCAAGTTATGGTGGGTAGTTTTTGTATAAAGGCAGTTACATAGATGACAGGCCTTTAATTCCTTTACAACCCTTTAATCAAGATAGGGAAACCAGATATCGTCTCGTAGAGCATGTTTTGTTGCAACAAATCCATGATGTACTTCATGGGTCACTTCAATCATTTTCTGTCACAGACTCTCCAGAATCAGAATTGCTAACCCTCATAGGATAACTCCTTCCTGAGTTATAGACCGTTCATCCTTGAGATTTTTGTATTTTTGAGAATCACAACCATTGGTGTGGTTGAATGTGTTGGTTTCATGACTTTTGTGCAATAAAATCTTTCAAATTTAACATTTCACTATCATGCTCTTGGCAGTGATAATCTGGGCTAGTGAAATAGAAGCTGATGTGTTTGATCTTACAATGAAATGATGGGAGTACCATGACCTTGTATAAGTACTCTAGAAGACTAGTCAGCAGGTTTCTGATCTTTCCCTGAATGATTCATAATGGAGTAACTATACTCTTGTAATCATCGTCACCATAATTTACCATGAGGAGGCATTTAGGCCTTTGCATGCATTGCCAAATATAGTCAGTAAAGCTAGATGATCTGTCACTAGTGTAAAAGGTTTTCCATACTGGAAGACATATAAATGTTCACAAGCTCAGAACACAGCTAAGCTCTATTTTTGAGGTTGTCAGTAAGCAGGTTCTGTTTGAGATAAATTACTACTTGCATGTGGCACAATATGCCTTTGATCATGTGACTGCCCACTGTGCTGTGCAAGGATAGCACCTAACTCGACAGGGCTAGCATAAACAACATCCTCTGTATGAAGCTTAGGATTGAAGTACTCCATTTCCATTGCATGGTCAATGGCTTGTTTAATTCTTTGAAAGCTTTTCTCACATTCATGTGACCAATAAAATGAAGCATTATTTTTCTTCAAGTCTCTCAAAAGAGAACTTATAGTGGCAAAGTCTTGTCGGTATCTAGAACAGTAACTGACCATGCCAAGAAATGAACGCACCATAGAAACATCTAGTGGAGGATCAGCATTTGACAGCGCTCGTACTTTAGCAGGATATGGTGTCATACCCCCATCAGAAAAGATATGAACAAAGAATTTCAGCTTTGTGTGATGGAACTCACACTTGTTTGCACTCAAAGTCAAACCTGCTTCAGCAAACAAACAACATACTTGTGTAACATCTTTATCATGTTCTTTTTGTGTAGTTCTGAAAACCATTATGTCATTGCTGTAATTGAATGCATTAATGAAAGGCTGTATGATAATTCGAATTACATCTAGAAACTGTTTGACAGCAGATGACTCACCAAAACATATGGGCTTGTGCAGCCAGTACGTCACTTTTAACATAAGAAAAAGTGACATACAGGCAACACAAGGGGCTTGTAAATAAGACCCTTAGGGCAATATTATTAAGAAAGGGCGATACATTATCGCTGCTTTTATCGGCAGGAAACTGCCGCTAAAGCGGCGATAATAGGCTTGATAATATGCCCTTGTAAATTCTCATAGAAGCCCAGGTTCTGGTGTTAACCTGGGCTTCTATGGGAATTCACAAGGGCATATTATCAAGCCCATTATCGCCGCTTTAGCGGCAGTTTCCTGCCTATAAAAGCGGCGATAATGTCTCGCCCTTTCTTGATAATATGGCCCCTAGTCTTTTGAATCAAAACAGGCCAACATGTGTAGAAAAGGTTGTAATATACCTGCAATTTTCTTAAAGTCCCAAGTAATGATAATCTTTATTTAAATCAAGGTGAGACAAGACCTCTGCATCATTTAATTGTGTTAGCATGTCAGCAATATGTGGACCTGGTTGTCATTCTCGTTCAATTACCTTGTTTGCCCAATGCATGTCAATGCGCATGCATACAGTTCCTTCACTGTCCTTTTTAGGCACCACCACTATGGGTGAAACCCATGGCGTTGGACCAGTTGAATGCTCAATAAAGATGTGCTTAAGTAACACTTCAAGTTCACAGCTTCTTGCAAATGAAAAGTAATTTGACTGTGTCGCTGAGAAACAGGACAGATGTCCTCATTAAACCCAACTTTACTTTCATTGTCTTAAGTTTTCCCAAGCCACAAAATAATGAAGGGAAGTGACTTACTATTTTGTGGTGAGCATTCATGTTGTAATTCATGGAAATTAGTCCGATATCAACTGCTGTCATGAAACTGAGTAGACAGGCAGTTGATGTGGTGTCCTGAAGCATATGGGTGGGTGCTTGTATCTTCTTTTTCTTGTGCTTCAGTGTCGCTACAAATGAACCTTGAATTCTTAATGGTGTCGATGCAGCCCAAGTGTATACTTTGGTTTTCAATGGCGTAAATTGCGGTTAATGAAGATAGCTCATTGAATTTCTCTTCAGGTATAATGTTTATCGATGCGCCACTTTTGATGATGAGTGTATTGAATGACCATTTACTTTCAGTGTAATCTTTGGACAATGTTTGAATGGCTTTGGTGCTTTTGCATGTCAAACATTTTGACTGAAGTTTTTCTCCACAAGCCGCCTAACCAAAATGTGCCCGCTTTCTAAGGTAAACATAGCCATAGTGCAAAAAAGTGTGATTACTTTCACTTAACTCTGATACAGAAGCACTGTTTGAGGATGATTTAGATGACTACCTTCATTCAATGTCAATTTGTCTCAACTGATGTCGCTGCTTGGCCTTAAAGGTGTGTGTCGAACTTGGCTTTTGGAACGTTCAGGGGCCATTTTGTTTTTGAGCCATGGCCTACTTACGTTTTCCTTCGCTTTACAAACCATCACAAAATGGTACTCCTTTCCACAGCATTTGAATGTCTGTCCACGAGAGGGACATTTTCCTTCATGTTTTAAGAAAAATCCACATCTAAAATGTACCTTCTTCTTAAGTGTAGACATCACTTTGTGTTCTTCAGTCTTTTGTTTTGACTTACTTTTCACTCTCATGACAGATTCATTCTGGGCATCTCCAGCCTCCATGTCAGCAGCTTGTCTATAAGCACACTCTTTAGCTCTGGCAGCCATTAACACTCGCACTAGACTAAGAGTTTCTCTCAGCATTCGTCGTCTGAATTAATCTGACAAGAATTAATCAATAACTCTCCTATCTCTCAGACGCAGAGATTCTTCATCATTAAATTTATTGAACTTGCAATATCTGATGAGTGTGTTGAGTCTCTCCACAAACTCCTCAATACTTTCACCAGCATCCTTGTGTTCTTGGTTGAATATGTATTGTTCATAACCAACATTCGGCATTGGATTAAACTTGAACACTTCCTTAATCTAATGATATGTGACTTCTTCATCAGTTTACAGCATTTTATTATTGACTTCTTTTACACTATCACTGGCAAGATTTTTGAGATACTTGATAATCTTTTTGTTATCAGTCTCCTCAAGTTCATTGATGAAATCATCGAATGTCTCCATCCAAGCAGTCCATTTATCGCCAAAACATTTTGCCTTTTTGCAGTATTGAACGGTGGTGTTGGTTTCAGGAAAGCGGCAGCGGTGTAACCATTTCTGGGAGTATTTGATGTTAGCGCTGTCTCCGGCACCTTTGGCGGTTCATCTTGAATCAGTTTGTGTGAGCCATCTCTAAGGTTGTTCGATGTCCTGGCCTCTGGATCATACTTGAGGCCTTTTGAAATTATAGCCTCAGTCTTTGCCTCCATTCTCGCAGCCTTCCACAGCTCCGAAGATATCTTTGGTAATTTTGGATTGTTACCAGGTTGTTAAGCTCCCAGTGTTACCTGGGTGAATAAATATCTGTTTTATTCTAAGATGTCTCTTTGTGTGTACTTTGTCTTCCCCACTTTCAAATTGTAATGTTATCTTGCAACTTATGATAATTACTAGCTGCTCTTTGCAATACTTTTGTTGTTTTCAACCTTTTTACAGAGACTGGAGTTGCTCATTGACTCCACAAGCATTAATCGTTGAGTATGTACTTCGACTACAATACATGTGGTATGCATGAGCAGTTTGTTTCAACTACAGCAAATACTCTGGGAGAGTACTGTCAATCTTTGGGTTACTTTTCCCAAAACTCATCACCAGTTGCAGCATCTTCCCCAGCCAGGCAACCTCCCAATGACTATGCCGCACACGGAGCTTAGTTTTACTCGTCTTTATTCATCTGTGTTTACTGTGAGCTCAATGTTCTAAAACAGCCTTCAATGCATTCTGCTCTAACACTTACATCACAGTTCTATGGAGTCCCTCAGGAACCACAAGGCCAAGATATCATACATCTGAATAATCTAGATGGAGCCAATAATTGCTCAAAAAGCAGTCATATTCCAAACTTTAATATCAAAAACGTGAGGGACCACATCCAAGGTTTTATGTGACATGCACAGGATATTTTCAATTTGCTCTCCTATATTTGTTACAGTGGTAGAAGGGAAGGGAAGAGAATCCATTCCTATCATCCAGTAATAGTCAATCAAGAGATCAGTTTTGCCATTAGTGATTTGCTGTTTTGTTTTTCAGCATTTAGCTTCAATTTGTTACCTTACATCCACATCCAGAGAAAAGGCATTAATCATTTAAATGCTTTATGAGATGTTGGTTTACTAACTAATTAGTATTTGTGAGTTGTTGGCATACATGTAGAATGTGCAACTTATTGGGCCTAAAATGTTTGGAAGTGTTGCGGTATATTGATCTCACCTTGATCAATATTAGGCCACTGCTCATCTAGGATACAAAGCACAAGGTCAAAGCCTGATTTGGATACTGTCAATAAAGTTGCATTCCTGTAACTATTGGAAGTTTTTTTGCCTCATGTTATTTAATCATTTTCATCCTGGAGGCAATTAATGAAATCCAGTGATAGTCTTAGATTCAATCTGTCCATTTTTGACAAGGGTAAAACATCAGCCTCTTTAAAAGGACTTGGGATTGTTCTTTGGGTTAAAGAAGCATTTACTTTTGTAAGAAGGGGGTTGCAACAGTATCCACCAATTGTTTTGGAAGTGTGTAGGAACTGGAGTCTAATGGAGAGCTAGATTCAAGCAATTGCCATAGCCTCTTGTAGATGCTTTCTTGATGCTGGTTCCAAAGAAGAACGTTTTTATGGAGTTTACCTCTGTATCAGTGTGAGTAGGAGGGCAGTTAAGGACCCAAAGGGGTTTGATCCAGTAGGCTTAATATGCTGGGAGGGATCAAAATCAAAACACAAGAATTTCAAAGACCACCACACAGCCATTAATCAACATTAATTCAACCAACACTACGTACACCTCAATCTCAGGTGTTTGAGTATTTATCCCATTCCACATATACTCTTATTTTATATTTGTCATTTTTATGATGATCACATCAATCAATCAGTCAATCAGAGTACTTGTAGAGCGCGCTACTTACCCATGAGGGGTCTCACGGCACTGTGAGGGGTTGCTGCTACTGCCCAAAGAGCCAGGTCTTGAAGAGTCTTCTGAAGGCGAGTTGGTCTTGGGTCTGCCGTATGTGGGTAGGGAGGGTGTTCCAGGTCTTGGCAGCGAGGTAGGAGAAGGATCTGCCACCGGAGGTCGTTCATTGGATGCGGGGGACAGCGGCGAGGGCGAGGCTGGCGGAGCGGAGCTGGCGGATGAGGGTGTAGAAGCTGAGTCTGCTGTTAAGGTAGGCTGATCCGGCGTTGTGGAGTGCTTTGTGTGCATGGGTGAGGAGCTTGAAGGTGATCCTCTTGTCGATGGGGAGCCAGTGTAGGTCTCTCAGGTGGGGGGTGATGTGGCTGCGGCAGGGGACATTGAGGATCAGTCAGGCGGAGGCGTTTTGAATGCGTTGTAGTCGTGGTAGGTGTTTGGCTGAGATTCCTGCATAAAGTGCGTTGCCGTAGTCCAGTCTGCTGCTGACAAGGGCCTGTGTCACCGTTCTTCTTGTTTCGGTCGGGATCCACTTGTAGATCCTGCGGAGCATGCGGAGGGTGTTGTAGCAGGAGAAGGAGACGGCGTTGACCTGATTAGCCATGGAGAGGGAGGAGTCGAGGATGAATCCTAGGTTGCGTGCATGGTCGGTGGGTGTTTGTGCTGTTCTCAGTGTGGTCGACCACCAGGAGTCGTCCCAGGCTGAGGGGGTGGGTCCAAGGATGAGTACCTCCGTCTTTTCCGAGTTCAGCTTCAGACAGTTGCTCCTCATCCAGTCGGCGACAGCCAACATTCCCTCGTGGAGTTGGTTTTGGTGGTGTGTGGGTCCTTGGTGAGGGAGAGGATGAGCTGGGTGTCATCGGCGTAGGAGATGATGT
The DNA here is from genome assembly GCF_964261635.1 of Lissotriton helveticus. Classification (NCBI taxonomy): domain Eukaryota; kingdom Metazoa; phylum Chordata; class Amphibia; order Caudata; family Salamandridae; genus Lissotriton; species Lissotriton helveticus. Next base: position 1,276,898,386 of record NC_136069.1, read on the forward strand.
TGAGGTCATGATGGCGGGCCACTTGTGCGAGAGGGGACATATAGATGTTGAACAGCGTCGGGCTGAGGGATGAGCCCTGGTGTACGACGCATATGATGTCGGTGGCTTCGGATCAGAAGGGTGGGAGGCGGACGCGCTGGGTTCTGCCGGAGAGGAATGACGTCGTCCAGTCAAGGGCCTTCTCTTGGATTTCGGCTTCTAGGAGGCGTGTCTTTAGAGTGCGGTGGCAGACCATGTCGAAGGTGGCCGACAGGTCCAGGAGGATGAGAGCTGATATTTCGCCGTTGTCTAGTTGGCACCTGATGTCGTCTGTGGCGGTGATGAGGGCTGTCTCGGTGCTGTGCATTCGTCTGAATCCGGACTGGGACGGGTCCAAGATGTTGTTGTCTTCCAGGTGGCGGGCCAATTGCCTGTTGACGATTTTCTCGATGACCTTTGCCGGGAAAGGGAGCAGGGAGATGGGCCGGAAATTCTTGAGGTCCTTGAGGTCCGCCTTGCGCTTCTTGAGGAGGGCGTTGATTTCGGCGTGTTTCCAGCTTTCCGGGAATGTGGCTGTTTCGAAGGAGATGTTCATGACCTTCCGTAGTTGGGGTGCGATTGCTGCGTCTGCTTTGTTGAATACGTGGTGTGGGCACAGGTCTGACGGAGATCCTGAGTGGATGGAGTTCATGACCTTGCGTGTCTCGTTGTCGTTGACGTTAGACCAGGAGGTCGGTTGAATGGCGCTGGTGGTGTTCACAGGGGAGGTGGAGTCTGGCGTGGTCGGGGTGGTTGTGGTGTTGAAGCTGTCGTGGATGTCAGTGATCTTGCGGTGGAAGAAGGTGGCTAGTGAGTCACACAGTTCTTGTGAGGGCGGGATGTCATTGGTGTTGGCTCTGGGGGTTGGAGAGTACTTTTACGATGCTGAAGACCTCATTGCTGTCGTGTGCGTTATTGTCCAAGCGGTCTTTGAAGGAGGATCTCTTGGCTAATCGGATGAGGTGGTGATGTCTGCTGGTGGCGACCTTGTGGGCTGTGCGGTTGTCCGGTGTGCGTCCGTGGAGCCATATTTTCTCCAGTTTCCGGCATGCGCGTTTGGACGTCTGGAGCTTGTCGGTGAACCAGGTGTCTCTCTTGCTGGCATGGCTGTTGGAGGATTTCTTCAGTGGGGCAAGGGTGTTGGTGCAGTCGTCGATCCACTGTCTGAGGTTGCGGGCTACTGCAGCGGCGAGGCAGCTGTTGGGAGCAGGGGTGCATGGTTGGTTTCTAGAAGGTGAAATGAATGCAGCGGTGGTCGGTCCAGTGGAGTTCGGTGGTGTAGTTGATGGTGACATGGGTGCCTGTGGTGAAGACGGGGTCCAGCGTGTGGCCGGCGGCATGGGTGGGTGCGGTAACGAGTTGTTTGAGGCTGAGGTTGGGGAGGTTGTCGATCAGGGTGGCAGAGTTGGCGTCGTTGTTGTTCTCGAGGTGGAGGTTCAGGTCCCCGAGGAGGATGTAGTCCGTGGAGGCGAGTGCGTGGGTGCTGGCGAGGTTGGCGATGGAGTCGCTGAACTGAGCCTGTGGTCCGGGGGGTCTGTAGATGAGTGTTCCTCTGAGGGTGGTGGTGTGGTCGATGTGGATCCGGAAGTGCAGGTGTTCGGCGGTGTTGATGGTGTCATCTGCGTGGGTGGCGAACTTGAGGGTGGACCTGTGGACGATGGATATTCCTCCCCCGGTTCCATTGGCGCGATCCCAGCGGGTGATCTTGTAGCCGTCCGGGATGGCTATGGTGATGTTGGGCGCCGAGGAGTCATTCCAGCAGGTGTCGGTCAGGAAGGCCACATCTGGGGCGGAGGTGTCGCGCAGATCCCAGAGCTCGACGGCATGTTTGCGTGCGGAGCGGGTGTTGAGGAGTATGCAGCGGAAGTGTTGGGTCCAGTCCTTTGAGGTTTGGTGGTTCTGTCACAGGTGAAGCTGCAGGTGCGGCAGGAGAAGGGTCCGTGGGTCTGTTTCGGGGTGGCTTGGAAGCAGGTGTGGATTCGGCCGGCGTTGAGTGCGTTGAGGCTGCTAGCGTCGTAGTGGAGTCTGGTGTTTTGGCGTTCGCGGGGTCCAGGGGTTCTGGCGCTGGGCGCGGTCCTGGCGTCGGCGCGCCAGCGACACGCCTGCTGCGCGACCGCACAGCTGCCGGCATCTAAGGGGAGCTGGGAGGGAGAATCAGTTGGGAAGCGGGAGGCGGGAGGCAGGGGCTAGCGAGGGGGTAGCGAATGGGTATGGGGGGCAGGCCGCAGGGGCAGCAGTGGCAGGAAAAGAGAGCAGTTGGCATGGGGGTCGAGGGAAAACACCCAGGGATAGACAGGAAACCAACCAAGGGTGCAGGGCACAGGTGCTGGTAGAGCTGCAGCGGGGGGGAGCGACCTATCTTGCAAGGTCAAGGGAACCGGTGATAACAGCGGGAAAATATGAGGGGGAGTAAAAGGGAAACTAGAGAGAAAAAGAAAAGTACAGTGGTAGAAAGGGGGGTTAGAATAAAAAAAGAATAGCTGCTGGGAGGCTGATTGGGACAGTGAGATCCTTGGACCGAGGTCGGAGGACTCACGCGCGCTTCCCCGCAGCTGATGCCTTTTGAAGGAGAGGGTGGAAGGACGATCAGCTGGGAGGCAGGAGCGAGGCGGGAGGGGTCAGGGAAGTGGCGATAAAGGTGGGATAATATGAGGGGGAGTGGAAGGGAAACTAGAGAGAAAGAAAAGTACAGTGGCAGAAAGGGTGGTTAGAATAAAAGAAGAATAAACCAGAACAGAAGCAAGTAGCAAGAACAGAGGGCAGGCAGGCCTGAACCCTGCGCAGGAGGGCTGGCTGGGCGCGAGGCAGAGCAGAGCACTGCTGAGCTGCTGGGAGGCAGATGTGACAGTGAGATCCTTGGACCGAGGTCTGAGGACTCACGCGCGCTTCCCCGCAGCTGACGCCTTTTGAAGGAGAGGGTGGAGGAACGATCAGCTGGGAGGGGTGAGCGGGGCGTGAGGGGTCAGGGAAGTGGCGATAAAGGTGGGATAATATGAGGGGGAGTGGAAGGGAAACTAGAGAGAAAGAAAAGTACAGTGGCAGAAAGGGATGTTAGAATAAAAGAAGAATAAACCGGAACAGAAGCAAGTACAGAGGGCAAAGAGATTGTGTCTGTAAACAAATATTACATTTGTTGCAAAAAATTTGTGAAAGAGTAATGCTAGATAAGATTTTAGATGATTGTAACAATTCTCTAACAATGGCAAAAAACTCTTCTGAGAGCTATTTATTTTATTGAACGGTGGCCTTTTCTTCCATTGAAGTTCAGTCCTTTTTTGTCCTTGGCTTTTTTTAATTAAGTTTCAGTTGGTATTAATAGCTAAAATCTCTGTCCGAAAGAAAACAAAAGTATAATTTTCAGGGGCCAATAGCAGCTGTTACCAGCCTGATTAGAATTAAGAGTCCACACTTACTGAGAGTATAATAAATGAAGAATTACCAAGGGATTCTATAATTCTGGGGCCAATTGTCCTCATAATTTCTCTTTTTTTATCCAGAATGTCAAATGTATATATAACTTTAAAATATTAGTTCATATTCCCATGGATCTTTTAAATTTCATCCAGAAATTTTGGCTGTTTTCCACTGTTAAACTATTGAGATAGAGATTAAAATATCCACAGTGCTCCAGCAGATCTCATAATTTTGATGGAGGCGGTAACTTTTGTTACTGACCGCATTGAAATAAAGTAGCTAATTGTGATGAGGGCTTTAATGTCTGCCTCACATCCAAAACCCAGAGGAGAGATTAGTGGCTCAAGCCAACTCATGTCAAATTAAAGTTTTGAACGTTGTCCTCTGCACGAATTCTGATTCATATGCATTAAATCATACTTCATTGATTTCTCTGATAATATGTTGACATTTCTATGCAGAAACAACCATGTTAAATACACATGTAGCCCAAAATGAAAACAGAGGGTGAATTGCATAAAAGGGGTTTGTGATTTCCTTGACTAATGTCATCCAATTGATTGCAAAAAATATTGGCTAACACTATAGTGTTCAAAGTTAACATTTTTCTCAATAGGGGGCTCATGTACAAACTTGTTTTGCAGTCAAAAAACTTATGACCCTGAAAAACACAGGGTTGCACTCATAAAACTCCTTTTTATATTTTTTCAAGTTTAAACTTATTCTGACTCATAAATGTCCATTACAAATTGCAAAAAGGAGGATACATAAAAGGGGCATCCCCTCAATATTTTACATCAATTGTGGTCACAAACATTTAATCAATTACTAACCCTCGAGTGAAGATGGTAACTGATTCTCAAAGGGGAAGCTGTTCCTGTGGAACATATTTCCCTTTACAAAAGTATGTTGGGTAAGGGGTAAGCAGGTAGTGGTCCACTAGATCACCGCCTGCTTTACTTGATCTACTCCATAACTCAAAGCAATTTTGAAAGCAGAATCTGATCCCTTAATGAATGTGGGCTGCTTTTGCTCTGAAGTTACCCATTTGGGAATGTGAAGGCTGTGATTGGGGTCTTCTCTTCCTTGTAGGCCTCCATTACTTCCTTGGCCGTCTGTTTGTGAAATGCTTAATACAAATTTATTTATTAACTTGAGAGAGAATGAACCCTAACAAATTATTAAACAAAATATTGTTTTCTTAAAACATAGTTTGAAGAAACTTTCTTCTCAACTTCTTGTATCTATGACAAAAACAGCAGCTAAAATTGAGAAATGTAATGAGCAAGAAGACACTGAGATAAGTACAATTGAATGAGGGAAACCAGAGGAATGAATGTTTAATGTTTTAATATCGTGTATAAAAAACAAATGATGCCTAGGGAACCAATAACACACTTTTAGTACTAGGTGAGATAGCTAAATTGTCCCATCCTATGACAAATATATTATCTTAAACAGAAAGACTTCTTGTATTTATTTTTGTAAGGCTTCCCAACTCCACACAGAGCACACAATATACTCTTTTTCCTATTTGATTTTCAATTTAATTGGAAAAGAATTGGATTTAGGCTAATGTTATTTTTAAGCCCATTTCGTACGTGTAAACAAACAAACACATATATATGTACACATCACTTTTTACATAAATATATACAAACAAATATACATACATTGATCCATTGGCATTTCTTTTTCAAATGTTATAGCCCAATTTCTTTCAAAAGGATGTTTGCTACATGTAAAGACTCAGCATTCCTTCTCAAGTAAGATCAACCAGACCTACAAACAAGGAGTATAATAAGTCTATATCTTTTTTTAGACCTATCTTAAGTCCTTTGCTCCTTGCAAAAAATATATTTTCTTCACAACTTAAAATACTTTGGCTGGGGTCTTCTTTGAACAAAAAGTCGACGCTTTTCAGCCCTCACAGTATGGGCCTCATCAGGACTCGGGCTAATGGGGTATTCCGTCTATGGGATCAAAAAATCATATATAACTATATACATCCTATACTAAATATGTTAAGAGATCAGGGTTTTGTATTGAATATTTAAATATGTACATATTAGAATTCCCAAGTTGCCTCGAAGTGGTCAGACTAGGTAAGGAATCACACCCTTAGTGTCATTACTCTCAAAAAAGTGTGTGCACACCATGCATTTCAACTTTCAACAGACCTTCCAAGTATCGTGTTACTGTGAATGAATAAAACACCCTGTGTCGTGCTTCAATAGAAAAGCCACAAGTAACACGCCACCTTTATACACCTATAGTCATCCGTACAAAAACCTATTTACCGTTGTATATACCTTCAATAATGTATGTGTCCTCTTAGAATGGGCTTTCGAGTGGACGCTTTGATTCCGTCATGTAGAACTAGAAAAACAACACCTGACATCTTTTAGATACTGATTGTGTCGTTTATTCATACCACATTGGCCACAACTCTGAAATTCGGCTCACCTATTGTGTCTGAGGCAGTCACTGAACATTACTCCGTCGCTGATTCTCTTATTTTTCGCGTATGGGCCCCTTGCAATATGGTACCCTTTCTACAATTCCCAAACTCTTGTTCTCAAAGTACACTGGTAAAACAAGGAAAAGCCGAAAAAATAACTATCATGGTGTAGCGTACAAAAACGCATTTCTTTTTTAGAGCCCGAGGCTAGCAAATGCCACTTACTTAGTATCATCCGGAGAAATCCAGCGGATTAATGTGCGCACCGTCACGCAATCCTGCCTTTAAATAGTATCCAAGTTCTTCCTCTCTACGAACCCTAATAGTACAAGGGAAGCGTGATTAGTTCCTGTCACGCTTTAGCGTTTAAAACCGTTTTCTATTACTAGGCCCAACAACCAATGCCACTTACTTAATTTTTTTAGGAGAAATCCATAGTTTGCACACCTTTTCACAAACGAGAGCCGGCTCCTACTGCCGATCACGAGACACGAAACAACCTCTTCACTACTCGACACTAAAAAAGGACTCCGTAGCCTGGTTACATGATAGATATGGAAAACAGAGCCTGTGTACAACTACAGGGGCTAACAGTTATAACTCTATACTACGCGCCCATTCTCCAAATGTGTTTTAAATGTGGATGAATGAAAATAAAAACAAAAATAAAAATAAAAAACCCAAAATAAAAGGTGCTTGAAACATGCTATATTTTTTAGAAAAAGACAAGTGAGAAAATAAAAAATAGAAACCCCAATCTGCCACTCCTAACAATCTAATAATGACATTATATGTCAGCATTTGGTCAGTACAGTTTGTTTGAAATAAGAGGTAATACACTCAATCAGCTCAATTCAATGTTAACACTCGGGACATAATATCAGGTACAGAACAGTAACGCAGTCTGATTTGTGAAAGCTTGTACATTCAAATCAACGCCCAAATTTCATCTCTGTCATTTAGACCAATACTCGCCGCCTTATATTTTTCTATAAGTCTAGCCTCCAACCTGTCCAACTTGATTTTAATTTCCTCCTGTTTCATTTTTCTTAGTACACATAGGACTGTCCAAGTCATATCATTTTCTGTATGTTGATGGATTTCATAATGATGCACTAGGGGGGCTCCTTGTACCTTACATTTGACCCTAGATTTATGCTGGAGAATACGTTTCTTCACAGCTTGGGTGGTCTGTCCAATATAAAATGTATTACATGCGCACTTAATGCAGTATATCGTTATCTTTGTATTGCAGTTCGAAAAACTTTTTTGGTGATGTTTATATCCATTGATTTCAAACTCTTTTGTATCTGTAGTTAGGTTACAAGCCACACAGTTTTGACACTTATAATGTCCTATTATAGGCGGTAGATTCAGGAGTCCTCGTAAATCTTGAGTTGGAGAGTCAACTTTTCTTGTTGCTCTTACAAGGGATTGTCTTATGTTTTTGCCTTTTTTGAAAGCAAGCAGAGGCTTTTTTATTCCTAGATGTTCAATAAGTTTCCACTGTTTTTGAATGACTTTTTTTACTGTATTAGCTTTCGGATCGTACGTCAGTATGCATGTAAGAGGGGTATCTTTTTCTTTAATTTTTGGCACCAAAAGAACCTCTCTAGGGGTAAACCAAGCCCTTTTCAAAGCGATCTTAACTAACCATTTGGGGTAACCTCTAGCTACTAGTTTGTCCTTCAGAATTTCTGCATTCTTGGAATATTCCTCTTTTTTACTGCAATTTCTCCTTACACAGAGAAATTGCCCATACGGCAAATTCTCCTTAAGGGTACGTGGATGACAGCTCGTAAAGTGTAGCAGAGTATTACGATCAGTACTTTTAGTATATAAACTTACTTCCAGGTGGCCATTATCATCTTGGATGTTGACATCCAGAAAATACAGTTTTTTTTTTATTACTGGACATTGTAAAATTCAGTTCTAGAGTTCTTGAATTCAACCAGTTGTGGAATTCTTGCAATAGTGTGTCGTTACCATTCCACACCATACAAATATCATCAATATAGCGACACCAAAAATTTACCTCGTTCTTAAAAGGATTGGTGTCGCTATATAACCACTTTTTTTCAAATTCCGCCATCACCAAATTGGCGATTTCTGGAGAAAAACTGCATCCCATGGCCACACCAGAAATTTGTAAATATAACTGGCCTTTGAAGTTGAAAAAATTCTTTTTTAAACAAATAGTAGCCAGTGACACAAGAAAATCTGTAGGTACTTGGTGTGGACGTTCCCTCTGTTCTAATACGCATCTCATTACTGCAATAGCCTCATCTTGTGGGATATTAGTATACAATGATTCGATATCGAATGATACTAATAGTTGGTTGTCACAGTTAAAAGGCCGATCCTCTATTTTTGTTATAAAGTCCATTGTGTCCTTTATGTAGGATTGGGTTTCTTTGACCAATGGGATAAGAAAAAAGTCTATATATTTTGCCAAGGGTTCTAGCATAGAACCACAGGCCGATACTATGGGCCTTCCCGGAGGATCAATTGTGGATTTGTGCACTTTAGGCAATACATATATGTTTGGTACTTTATTCTGTTCTGAATTGAGGTAATCTAATTCCTTCTGACATAGCCATCCTTGATCTAAGCCTTCCGATGTTATGTTTAGAATTTTTCCTTTTAACCTCCCTGTCGGATCATCATCTAATTTTATATAATGATTTACATTAGATAGTTGTCTATTCACCTCTTGGTCATATTTGTCTATATCCCAAAGGACAATTCCCCCACCGCTGGTTTGATCAGCAACAAAGGATTATCTGTGAGATTTTTAAGGGCTATTTTTTCCGCCTTATCACAGTTAGAGTTGAAATACATGTTCTTGGATTGTAATTCATCCAATTCCTTAAGTACCACATCCTCAAATACTAACATTTCTGGTGGTAGTAATACACTTTCTGGGACAAACTTAGTATTGTTCTTCAAACCAGTAATGTTGTTTGACTCATTTGATTCTCTTTCTAAAAAGAAAGCTTTCCATCGAATCTTTCTGAGAAAAGTCAAAACTTCTTTTTTAGTCTCAATAGTGTTTTGTAAGGCTGACGGAACAAAAGACAATCCTTTTGATAGAATGGAAATGTCTGCTTCAGTGGGAGTGTAATTGGAGAGATTATAAATTGGTATTGTATTCAATTGATTACTATCCCTTGTCTTATTCACCGTCTGTATGTTTTCTTGCGTGTTCTGAATGGCTCGTTCTCTTGAATCTGATATGGGTCGGGTTGTGGAAACTGACCTGGGGGTGGAAAATGCCCTATCTGTTGATTGTACCCTCTCCATCTCGAACATCCTCCCCTTGGTCGAAATCTGCCTCTGTTTAGAAAAGGTGGGAAGGATCTGGGGTATTGGGGATACTGGTAATAGCCACCTGATGGTCCTTGATCTGAGTCCGAGGAACTCTCCGAGAAAGCAATGAATTTATTTCTTGATCTCCCTCTATATTGTAAGTTCAGAGCACTAGGATTGTTATTCACAAAAAGTCTTCTTTTAAATAAGGGTATACCTCATCTAATTTGAAGCTTTTTATATCTCGTCCTACTTTATTGATTTTTAAATTAGTGTTATGTGCTGTAAATTCTGCAAGGGTTGCCTCCAATAATTGTTTGGCATCTGTAATTGTGGAATCATCCAATATTTCTTTTTCTAATGCTTAAATTTCTATTAATTCTTCCTCATTTAGTCTTAATGCGGTTTCTACTGACAAGACCATCCAATCGATGGAACATTTTGTTCCCACCCCTCCAAATCTATTTAGATAGGTTTTGTCTGTAATGGAGATGACAGGTATATTCTTTACCTGAATCCTAATGGGATTGTTTTACTTTTAAGATGTTCCGACAGTACCTTAGCATGTAATTGGGCTCTGATATTTTTCTTTTTTAATTGTTTCAACTTTTCAATTTTGTCCAAGTTAGTAGTTTGTGGAATAGCTTGATTACCACTTAGAAGTGATGGTGTCCTTTGTAAAATGGTATCAAATTCTTCAGTACTGTATCTAACCGTTACCGGTTCTGACATTGCCCAGAATAAGTGTAGTCATTTTGTTTAAAACTAAAGAAATTTGAAAAAATTTCAAAAATTATATTCAAAATAGTATATACATACCTGACTCCCAACATACGTAGCTTAGCAAATAAGTTACTAACATATATATATTTGTAATAGAGGGCACTCTATTAGGATACCTGGGAAGACAAATAACCAAAGAACCTTTCCTCTGGTCTGGTGAATCCACTAGGACTCCAGTAGAGCAATCTAAACTGCACCACCTCACACTTAACCAAGTGTAACAAAATACTTCTTCAAAAATAGGGGAAACCCGGTAAACCTTTGGCATCTGGGTAAATAAAGTCGTATATAAAAAACAAATGATGCCTAGGGGACCAATAACACACTTTTAGTACTAGGTGAGATAGCTAAATTGTCCCATCCTATGACAAATATATTATCTTAAACAGAAAGACTTCTTCTATTTATTTTTGTAAGGCTTTCCACCTCCACACAGAGCACACAATATACTCTTTTTCTTATTTGCTTTTCAATTTAATTGAAAAAGAATTGGATTTAGGCTAATGTTATGTTTAAGCTCATTTCGTACGTGTAAACAAACAAACACATATATATGTACACATCACTTTTTACATAAATATATACAAACAAATATACATACATTGATCCATTGGCATTTCTTTTTCAAATGTTGTAGCCCAATTTCTTTCAAAAGGATGCTTGCTACATGTAAAGACTCAGCATTCCTTCTCAAGTAAGTTGTTTTAAGGTAAAAAGCACCTGGAATATAAAAAACAGGTTGCTGCTTTCTGAAAACCTAGATGCAATTGCATGCCAACCACAATGGGATGGAGTTTGCATGCATTAAGTGGTTATACCAGTTGCAGATGTTACCTTCAGACTTGATAATCTAAATTGTTCTCAAAATTCTCCTGTGGCCAACCCCTTGCAGGCAGCCAACCCCTCACCATGCATGGCAGAAGGCTGTGCTCGGCTGGGGGTTGGCCACAGTGCCTGTCCTGTTAGCCAGGCCCCGTAGCCTATCCCCCGCATGCAGAAAACCAGAAATGAGGGCACGCGGCCCCTCTCCCTGGTCCAATGACATCGAAGGGACCCCAACCCCCAAGACCCATCCATGTAAAAATGTGGAAGAGGTACGCAGTCCCCCTCCCCGGGCCTATTTTGGGCCAAGGACCCGGGGCCCAGCTATTAAAAATGAATTGGCCCCAGGGACCCCATCCCCCGGGGCTCTATACATTTGTATTTGGGAGGGGGCACAGCTCTCCTAATGGACCAATATCATCCCCTTAGAACTCCATCCCCTGTGTGACCCCCCTCCCCAGTCTTATTTCTGCCCCAGGGACCCCATAGCCTGGAACCCAGCTAATAATGCAAGGGGAGGAGAGACGATTTTGGGCCTGAGGCCCCATTCCCCGGGGCCTGGCCAGTTGATGGTGGGTGCCCTGGTCCCACCCAGGGCTCCCAGTGTCTTTTTATTGTGGGCCACGAGAGAATCACCAATGACCCGTGGTCCTTGCTGGCTCCCCACCTCCAGCGGGAGCCATATTTATTTGTTGTATACAGGGTGCACCAAAAAATGCTGCTCCCTGCATGCGGAAGCAATTTTTTATGTTTTCCTGCCAGCTGTGAAACAGATGAAAAGTCTGTTACTAACGGGTGAGAGCATTTTTCCAGCTACCTCCCACTGGGAGAGGACTTACTGTTTGCTCTTACTTAGCAGGAGCTTTATTTTGCTCCCACCAAGCGAGAACTAAAGAGGGAAATTCTAAGACTGAGGGGTGAGCACTGCAGGAAATAGCAGGAGTCCAGCCCTCGGGGATGGGGACTTCAGGGCCATTAATGGCTCCAGGAGAAGGGCCCACGGCCCGCACCCTTTGCATTACATGGTTGGGACCATGAGAGATAGGGTACTCAAGGCCAACATTAGCCCACAATGGGGTTCAAGCAGCCTCTTTGTACTTCTGAAATTCAGCTAATCCCCTGAGGGATTAGGTCTCCGGGAACTAAATTGGCCTGGGGAGGGGGGCATGCATGCCCACCTCCCTCAATTTCATTTTAAATAGAAACACCCTCCGGGACCTGACCCGCCCAGGGGGCATATTAAAAACAAGCAAAGGAGACAGAGATATTTTAAAAATAATTGTGTGGATTTGCGGATCCTCCATAAATTTGTGGCAAATATATAATTATAAATAAAAAAAAGTGGTGCAGGAACCGAAGAGTTTACTAGAAGCCTGGCGCCAGCAGCTGAGACTGCTTAATCCCAAGGCTGCCCTTTTAGATTCCACCTCATGCCCTTTTCTTCTACTATCCTACACATCCAGTTTCTTTATATCAGTCAGGCAGATTTTTCAGATCCCTGCTTTCTCTCTTTGCCACTGTTTCCAATCTTTCTCTCCCTCCTTCCTTACATGTTGTTTCCTTTTTCCCTCTTGCTCTGTTTCAAAGTCTGATGATGAAATATAATTCCTGGTAGCCAAAAACAAGTGTAGGTGACCACCATCAGCAACCACTGGGTCAAATTAAGAACTGTTTTGACAGAGTGAGATAATCCTTTCTAAGGGGCCTATTACGATTGCTGTTTTTCCGCATCCTCCGGGCCGGCGGAAGCCACCGTCGGCCCGGAGGATGCGGAAAAACCGCAGCGGACCCAACAAAGATCCACCGCCACATTAGGATGGCTGGTGGGTCCTGGTTTCCGTCCGCAGCTTTTCCGCCGCGGTTGGCTTACAACCGCGGCGGAAAAGCTCTAATATGGTGGCGGTGTCTCTCAGACACCGCCAGCCATATTAGGATGGGCTTTAAAAAATGCTTTTCCGGAGGAGCTACGACAGCAAGCAAGATGGCCGCATAGTCTCCCGGCTCCTCTGACCTCCGTCTTGCGCTCCAAGATCCTGTCACTTATCCTGATTTCCTGCCCCGGATCTGTGTGTGTGAACTAATCCGCACTCCGATGGTGTGATCCCGGGGTTTTTCTGACATTGTGGAGCTGAGTAACGTCGAGGACCGATTTGTGGCCTAACCCAGTCTGAAAGCCTGGGTCTCGAGTGCTGGCTTAGCCGGGTCTGAGTTGAACAACAGCGGACTGCTGAGGGCGGCAGGGTCCGGTCTCTGGAACTTTCGGACATTTTTGGATTGCTTTGCTATCATCTGTAGCCTGGTGTTGTGTTGGAGGTGAGGAGACGAGTGACGCACGGTGCGGTGTCGCGGGGGTCCCTGACCAGGAGGCCCGGCACCTGCGTCGCCGGCGCACCTGGGTTGGAGTCTCATCGCGTACTAATGCATACTGACGGTTGGTCCCTCACCGCACAGTCCTGCTACTGCTGATCTCACCCCGGAGAAGGCGCCTCTCCGTGGGAACCGTTATGCCTGAGGAAATGTGGAACCAGGCGGAGCAGGCCCAAAGGGGCCCGTCATTGCGGGAGGTGCTGGCGGCCCTAGAGGCACTTCAGGCGACTGTGGCAGCTCAGACCTGCGGCCTGTTGTCGGCGGCAGATGGACTTAAAGTACTGAGACCGGATCCTGACTCGATGCCCGAGACCCCGCAGCCAGCTTGCCTCTTGATCGACGCCCCAGTGGCGCAATTAGACCCAGTGCTGGAAGCTGTGCCTGCCCCTACAGAAGTGGATCTCCTTGAATGGGCTGTGATCGGTGACTTAACTAATTTTTTGGAATCCCCGGTTTTGCAGCTGTCGGACCATCCAACTGCTGTCCCTATCCTGGAACCTTTTAATTGGTACTGTGCACTGTTTTGGATTGTGTCGAACCCCCTCCCCAGTCGGTATATCAAGATGGCGGATGTGATAAGGCCTGGCTTCGGAGACGGGGAGGGACATCGTCGGTACCAGCTGCTTACTTTGGGATCTACTGTTCTTCTTCCATCTACTGAACTATGTTCCGACCACTTCTATGTATCTTTTGACATTTTGATGATGGGGCTTTATTCGTCTGAGGGACTCGGCGAATTCGATCGACGGGGCCAAGGCTGAGACTGTTGTTTGGGTTGTTCATTGTGGTCTTATCGGTAACGGGACTTCTTCATTAGCTTAACAGAGTCCGGGGCAGGGCTGGTGGTTCCCCCCGGGATGTTTTCTCAGTTTGGACTATTCAGATGTGATAGTTTCGGGGGGGGCCCTTTGTTAGGGCAGGGGGGAGGGACCGGGAGCACGTAGAAGATAGCCCTCCTCCATTTCCCCTCTTTGGGTGGGGTTTAATTTCTTTCTGTCTTTCTCTGGGTCTTTCTATATTTCGGGTCTCAGTTCTTGGGCGACAGGCACGCTGCTGGGGGGTAGGCCGTAATCATCTGCAGGGGTGCAGGGTGGGGGGTTGGGGGATGGGTGTTTTGTTTTCATTTTATTTCTATGGCCTTTTTTCTTCTTATCTTTCTTTGCCCTTTTCTTTTCTTCCTTTCCGGGTCAGTGTAATGGGTTCAATTTTATGGCCATCTCTGCTGTTTCATATGTGCCTCAATTCTCACGATGTTTCAGTGCTACTGGGCGGGCACTCAGCTGGCGTGAACTGTATTTGTACGCTCGCTTACCATTAATAATATGTTTTAACGCCGCTGACTTACACGAAGATGATTTAACTGTGGACATATGCTATTTCGCCCCCCCCCCCCATTTTTTCGCAACTTGAGATATCGTATGGCACCTGATCCTTCTATCTTATATTATAAAATGGAACCTTTTTATCCTGTTACCAACTTGATATGTTTACAACCAGTACGTATATTGGACGTGGCGAATCTGCTCCCCGGGATGCTGAGTCTGGGTTTTGATTGTTTTATTGTGTTGCAACTGCTTAGCGGCCGGCCCTAGGGGTTGTAGGCCCATGTTTGTACTTGGTTGAAATGTCAAATAAAGGTTTTCCAAAAAAATAAATAAAAAAAAAATGCTTTTCCTTTCGCGGGTTTTCCACCGTGGAAAAGCATGTGGATCTTCACTGCGGGGGCCCGCTGCGGGCCCCCTGGGTGAAGGGGGGGGAGGGGTGGGGGGGTGCACATGGGGGGTACCTATGGTACCCCCTGCATTTGTATGCAGAAATCGTCAGGCACCGCATAAATGCAATGTATGCATTTTTACCATTGCGGCAGGTGCAGCTTGAAGCCGCACCCGCCGCAATGGTAAATGGTCACATCCTAATTGGACAGGAGGGAACTCCGCAGGCCATGCGGAGGTTCCCTCTTCCTCTATGGTTGCGGAAGGACTCAAGTCCGTCCGCGATCATAATGGGCCCCTAAATGTTGTGTTAGAATTAACTGTGTTGCACCTTCTTGACTCGTTACCTGGAAGAGATATATTTGGTTTTGCATAGTTACAGAGAGCAGGACTAGAGGGTAGAGCCTTGTGCTTAATTTGACAGAGTGGTTCCCAATGCTCGGCACCCGCACTTAATTGTCAACACTGGCACTTATGACTATGTCCCATGGTAGTGCTATCTGTTTAACTTAGAAAGCAGCACTGCAGCAGTTGTTTATTAATTCAATATACAAATAAAATGAATACTACCTGTCTTGCCAGTCATGTTGAGCACCTGGAATTGTCTGGATTGTCACCTTGGAGGAGTGTGATGGTTAGTATTTGTGTTGGTACTGTCATTGGCACCCGCTGGCAGGGGCAATGGGTGGTGCAAGATACATTGGCCACCTAACGAGGGCCCTGGCAATTATGTTATTATAAATTAAGACTGGTAGGGCATAGATGATTACTTTGAAAATTGGCACTGATGAAATTGTCTGATTTCTTATTTTTTAATATAGACCTTTACTAGGTTTTTCGATAATGTGGTTCATAAAAAAGCTTGGAGTTTCAGTCCCAGAGTGAGACAAACAGAACAGGAGAATTACACAATAAATCTTTCAAGAGTATACAGATATACACAGTATAGTCTGTAAGAACACATGAGATTTTGTGGCTCTGGTTCTCAGAACAGAAACAGAATTACAATTAGTTGGAGCCACAACTCTGCCTGATCTGCCCCATTATTATTTTAGAACCATTTCATTTTTCCAATTCTCTAAGCCATTTTCTAAAAATCACAGTCCTCTTGGCCTTCCATCCCATTGTGATATTACTTTTAGATATCACTAGAGCCAGTTCTATGAATCTTCACAATTGTCTTAAGCATTTAGTCCTATACTTACATCATAACAGACATGTCTTAGGTTAAAAAAAACTCTTTGCGGTCACGTCTGCAGTCTTGTGTATAGATCCACCCCAAAAAGTCGAATCTAAAAAAGCCTATATGCAATTTTCACCTAGAGCATACATCAGAGGCACAATGGTACATACGCATTAATCTAACACCAGCCAAATATAATGAAGGCAAACAATTAAGTTGGGTAAACCTCAGCCCTGGATTTGTAAGCACTTTTTCTTTAGCATATTCTAGTATTTGCTCCCATTCTCTGAGAGTTTCTTACCCAAGTAAACCTCCCATATGTCCACAATACAAATGTCTCTGGGGAGAATGCTGGGCCAGTCTCAGAGTGTAACACAAGGTTCTCCTGACGAGAGCCTGGCAAGTAACTTGGACTGAGGTAGTTCAGTACCTTCCTCATCCCATTGCAGTTGAACTGCTTATATCAGAGCATTGTAGGTCAAATCATGCCAGGGCGAAACATCATTATCCTCTTTCGAGGTATCAAGCATCCACATCGAACTCCCTCAATATAAACCCCCCACCAATGTAAACCCAGCTGCCGTGCAAGGCCTCTTTGTACCTGGGCTACCTTTGTAAACTGATAGAGACACAATAGAGTTAGCTCTCGGACGTAATCATGAGGACCTTTACTTTTTGCGCTATGGCAGCCAACTGCATCTTGTGAATGTAAGAGCCTTGAGGTAGGCCCTGGTAGAATGCATGTTTCCAAATAGCTGAAATGAACTTCAATGGCCCTCTTGATCTCATACCGCACTGGATCTGGACTAAGGGTTGCATAACTTGCATAATTCCAAGTAGCTCAATCACTGAGAATTACCTAAGAATTCTGCAAAGATTGTGCTTGAATTATGCAAGAATATAATTATGCATTTAGAGCTATTTCTTTGTACAAAAATGGCCCTGGAGTCCAAACTTTAAGCAAGGATACATTTTGTGCAAAGAAATAGTGTTAAATGCAACAGAACATGAATGGCGAGAATCATCTGTTTAAACATCTTACTCGCCATGAGCCTGTTATCATCACGGTAGATCTGGACTCCTAGGTATTTAAAGGTATCTAATTACTATTAAAGTGGTCACAGGAGGTCCGGAGGTTAGGCTGGCTTTATTACCAGGAACAAAAATTTGATGCATGATTTCTTCCAATTTGTATTGAGACCCTTGATTACATCAAACATTTCCAGTTCAGACATGATGTCAGGTAAATTTCTAATTGGGTCACTGATCAACAGGAGGACATCAGCATATAACAATATCATACGTATGTTTTATAAAAAATGGGCACCCCAGTCTCGAGCCCTACCACGCATCAAGATAGCCAATGACTCCATGGCTAGCATGAATTGAAGTGGATAGAGGGGGCATCATTATCTAGTGCCCTTGCAATTTCCCATTGCTCAGAGTAGGTCTGACCCTTGCAGGCCCTAGAAGTCGGATGCCAATATAAAAGTTGCTTTTTTTAAAGTATCCCAGCACCCATCTCCATGTTTAATAATACTTTGAATAATAAAAAATCCCAAAGGAAGGTATCGAATGCCTTCTTAATGTGCAGACAGGCAATCACCACCCATAAACGGCAGGGCCCTATTCATGAAATGAAAAAGACACCAAAAATTAACAAGCATTTTGGGTCCAGGAAAAACCCGCTCAAATTCGGCTGCACCATCTCCTGCATCAAAGGAAGCAATCTGCTAATAGTCTGCATTAAGAAGGTATAATGGTCTATAGGACCCCTTATCCAATGTATCTATTTATCTCTACCAGTTATGGGGAGCAGAACAATAATAACATTCCCAGTTGACTTAAGCAGTTCCCCTCTCTTCCGACCCCCCTCTTACATACACTGTAATTTAGGAGACAGTTTTGCCTTTGAGGAGGCAAGCCATCAACCTTGGCTGTCTTACCACTAGGGAACTGGTCAATGCCAGCACTAATTTCCTGTACCATGAACAAGGTATCTAGCATATTTTGTTTGTTGCTGTTTTAATGGTGTACTGGATATTAGATAGTTTTAAACAGTTAGAGTATTCCATGCTTGCCCTGGCTAGAATGCTTTCTTATTGTATCAGCTTTCCTAAAATGTGCAAATCTGAAACATCAGGTGAAACTTTTTTCTGAAATGTTATAGTTTTAATGATGCATAGAGTTTTAATTGATGAATTATTGATGGTGCATTTGAAATTCGCTTGCTGAATCATTTAGAAATGTAAATAATACTGTGAAGTAGTTATGCCACATTTTAACATGGAAAATGGATTTTGATTATGGGTTTCTGCTCATCTCCCTCCTGCTCATTCCATCTACCAATCAGTGGCCTGCATTCTGCAGCACAGATGAAAAGAGCAAAATGCCTCTTAGGATTGTTTTTGTGCATGAAGGTGTCTCTTCTTGCACAAAAACAATTCTACCTACAACTCAGGCATCCTTGCACCATGACTCAAGGGTGCCTGCATTGGCATTATCTACAGAGGTTTTTTTTGCCGCAGGAACTATTTATTATCAGCTCAATATTATATTGGCCATTGATATGATCCAACTATACACATCAGTAAGTCACTCATGTATTATACCAACAGCATATTGTTATTAACATAGACGTATTTGTATATAGAGAATGCAGCAATATAACATCACATCCATTAAAAAATAATGACAGTACAAATCCAGCTATCCATGAGTATGTAACACTGGCACCACCTCATAATCCCTGTAATCTAATAACATCCATTCAATCTAGGGATCTAGTGAGGCGTAAAATCCTTTTAGCTATATAGATTCATACATCCACAATCCATGCAATTGAAATCATTATAATTCAACTGTTCATAAAGTACTGAATCACTATAAGGTTTAGACAATGATGGTAAAGGGGACAAACTATCCACATTTCAGTCTCAGATGGCACAACAGGTCCATGAGACCATCACCAGGACTCAGTGTGGAGAAGGAATAAAAGAACACACCCAATAAAAAGTGGAAACCACTTAATTTACAGTTAAAATTTTTTGGGGTAATCTGTGGGGTGCAAGAACCAAATATTGAGCACGTGCTAATCAAAACACTAAAACTAAGGGGCTCATTACGATGGCAGACGGACTTTAGTCCTTGGTCCGTCCGCCATAGTCCCGGGGATAGGGACGGCATGCATATATGGCAGCGTTCCCACACTACTAATTACAATGCGGTCACCACCATGGTGGCCGCAAAATGCAGTTTTAACATTGCGGCGGGTGCTGCTGGCTGCAGCACCTTCCCCATTATTGAAAGTGCACGTTTTTTTCCCTCCACTACGTGGCAGGCAGCACTCGGTGCCTGCCACCTGGTGCAGGGAAATGTGGTGCCCCCAAGCACAAAACGAAAGAGCCCTGCACAAGAGGGGCCCGCAACGGGCCACCAAAGTCAATCTCCGCCAACCTTTGAATGGCGGAGGAACCGCCATTTCAAGGCTTGCAGATTGCAGCATCCTAATCTGGCGGGTGGTGCCTGCTAGGCACCGCCACCAGTTTATGGATGCTGGCTGGGTCTGCCAGGCATTTGAAAAGATGGCCCGTGGCGGACCCGTGGCGGGCGGACTTCAAGTCCACCAGCAACCCGCCTGCCATCATTATATGGCGGGTGGAGTAGTGATTAACGATGGCAGTAAAAACCACCACTGGGAGCCTGCCGGTGGCGGTTTCACCTCCATCGTAGTGACCCCCTAAATGACCTTGCCTCCAAATCAAGTGACTTCTGCCAAAAGGCAATGGCGTTAGGCACACAAAAGTGCACCAGCACAAGGTAAGGAATGGAATGCGCCATATAATATTAAATATGGCTCATTCCTGCCCTTTTCCTTTCAGGCGCTGTGCCGCAGCATGAAAGATTGCTAAATATGCCCCTTAAAATAGTACGTTGCTGTTTCTTATTCGCCAACGTGAACCTAACCTAGATCATACCATGCTGAATTTGCAGAATCTATTATTAGAATGCGTGATTTGCGTATAAAATGTGTGGTCCTTAGTTTTGTGGCATTTTTGTTGAGGGCTTGTTTTTATTTATTTTGTACATGGGCTGCTATTGGTAGGATTTTTATAGTGTTATATTTATTTGACTTAAAACATTCCTATTGGGCTGTTGTCAGTACTCCTCATGAGTTTGACTTGGGAAGGTTTGCTATACCTGTTTAGTTAAGCAAAGTTTTGTTATTCTGTATTTCTGAATTGTGCCTTCATGTCATTTCTATGCAATTTTTCTCAGTACCACATGTACTAAGATTTCTGAAATAAAAAACTTTTTGATCTAGAACTCAGTTATTAGTATTTCCTCATTAGTGTTGTTTTACCCTGCTGAAATTGTATATCTTTGATGAGGGTGTAGTTTCTAACCAGAAGATCAACTGCAGATTCCAGGGACAAGTTATTTTGGTAAAAAGTTAGGTAAAATTAAGGTGAAAACCCTGCAGCTGGGCCACTCTTTGGAGGATGGTGCTCTGCCACAGCTGTGTCTCCTGCATCAGTCTCCCCCACCACCCCATCTCGCAAAAGGACCATCTCCATACTTCTATTACTATCCTGGCTGCTGGGGGAAGAGAGACCAGTTCTTTCTCACGATAAAGAAAGTCTACGACTGAAATGTTGCCCATCGTCCATCTCTCTGTGGCATATTCCGGGGTCATCATGTGCCCGATACCACCACTCATTCATAAGCAGTAAGTGGGACTCTTCATAGTAGGACCATAAGTCAGCAGATGCAATGCCCCCACAATATGACTCATGCAACTTCCACACCTGGATGCACCAAATAGTCGCGGTTAACACTGAACCCAAAAACAATCAAGGAAAGGGACCCAAGAAGAAAAAACCCAATGCCCCATGGTACACCAAGACCCTGGCAGATAGTCACCTCCATTGTCGGAGACTAGAAAGACACTGGAGACAAACATATGACACAACCTCCAAAACACGCTATGCCCAACAGAGGAAAGCATATCTCTCTGACATTAAAGCAGCTAAAAAAGACTATTTTACTAATCTTATAATGGAAGCGCGCCAAAATCAAAAAACCATCTTCACCATAGTCAAGTCCTTCACTCATCCGAAAGCTCTCACCACCGATATACCTCCCTCAGAGAGTCTTTGCAACCAAATTGCAGACTACTTCGTTGACAAAATTGTCAACATTCAGAAAGACTTTCCTCCACCCCCGACAACCATCGTACAAGTAACAGTTAACTACCCTCCTCTCTCCACTTTTAAACCAGTATCCTTGCAACAGACAAGCAAGGCAATCCGGGCCTGTAAATCAGGAGCACCCACGGATTCCTGTCCCCCAATCATTCTTCACCATCTGATTGACACAGTCAACCCTTACATTAATGGAATCATTAATGAATCCCTTGAATCCGGAATTGTACCTGCCGAATGGAAGAAGGCTACTGTCAAACCCCTGTTGAAAAAACAGAACAAACCATCCACAGACTTGACTAACATGCGCCCCATCTCCTTACTTCCTTTTCTGGGCAAAGTCACGGAGCACTTAGTGCATGAGGAGCTTAAAACCTTCACAGAAGCCCATAACATCTTGCACCCACAGCAATCGGGCTTCCGCTCCGGTCACTCCACCAAAACAGCTTTGATCGAGCTTGCTGACTCTATCAAATTCCTACAGGATGAGGGCAAGCAAGCTGTCCTCATCCTGCTGGACCTCACAGCAGCATTCGACACTATCTCGCATGTTATTCTAATCAATCGAATGCGAGAGATTGGCGTGACAGACTCAGCCCTGGCCTGGATTTCTTCATTCCTATCAAATAGGTCCCAGACTGTGGCACTAGGACCACACCTTTCCTGCGAAAAGCCAATCACATCTGGAGTGCCCCAGGGGTCCATATTGAGCCCTCTTTTTTTCAATATCTACATGGCACCCCTCTTAGCTGTGATAGAATCACATGGGATCCTGGTCACGTCTTACGCTGACGACACTCAATTGGTCGTCACCATTGACAAACAGCGTACTGACGCAGAGCTCCGGTTTAAAAACTGCCTCTCTGACGTCTTTGAGTGGCTAAATACTAATCATCTTAGATGTAATAGCGCAAAGACAGAGATCATCCCAATAGGTAAGAACCCTACTTTTTCCCCTAAAGATTGGTGGCCCACAGGATCCGAGGCCCCTCCTAGTGCAGTTACATCAGCTAGAAACCTGGGCGTACAATTCGATTCTTCCCTTACTTTTGACGACCATGTTAAGATCACTGCCGGTCGATGCTTTGGATTAATAAAATCTCTGAGGAAATTTTTTGATTTCCTCCCAATTGCAGCCAGAAAGTCAGTCGCGGTAGCTCTTTTACTTTCCCGACTTGACTACTGCAACGGCCTTATGGCCGGAGTGAAAAAATCTACCCTCAGAAAGTTGCAGAGCTTACAACATGCTGCAGCTCGACTGGTTTTACAACTCCCCAGAAGGTCATCTGCGTCTGCAGCCCTGAATTCACTTCACTGGATGCCACTGCACAAAAGAATCTTTTTCAAATTGCTTCTCACAGTTCATAAAACCATGCAAAACACAGGACCCCGTTACTTTGTAAACCGTTTCAAGCGCTATAACCCTTCGCGCTGCTTGAGATCCTCTGGGACCAACCTTGTTCAAATCCCCAGATTTAAATATAAGACCAGAGGAGGAAAATCCTTCAATGTTCTGGCAGCCAAAGCCTGGAACACCTTACCCGCCGACCTTAGAGCCATTGACAATGAGAACAATTTCAGAAAACTTCTCAAGACATGGGTCTACAAACTACCAGACTCCTCTGTCTTGGCAGCCATTTAGTTCTCTCTTCCATTCACTCCACTTTTTCAGTTATTCCTTGCAACTTGCCCAGCGCCATGATGCTCCCCTGGGAGCGAACGCCTGCGCTTTACAAATGCCCATAAATATCAAAATAAATATCAAATATGTAGACTAAAAGCATGCCCAAAGCACTATGCGGGATGCACCACCTCCCCATAAGAAGTGACCAGAGTTTTATTGACCTGTCAGAACTACGGTGGGGGAATATTGTATGGGTAATTTTGGAGTTGATATAGCAGGCAGGGAAATAAGACCATTTTAAAAATGACCAATCTACCAAGCTGAGACAGTGGCAATGGGGACCAGGCTTTCACCTCCTCTCCAACTCGCAAGAGCAGAGGGGCCATGTTCTGCATCCATGAAACGCCTGGGTCTGTAGACACAAACACCCCGATATACTTAAATTCACTAACTAGTGACATATATAATCTGGATGTCTCCCCAAAGATCTGCATAATTTTTTGAAAACGAGGTCCCGAAGTTGCAGGGTCTGTAATGAAAAACCACACATCATCGCCGCACAAGGCCATCCTATCCCACCGCCCCCAGACCTTTCGAAACCCCACATCTGAACATCAACCTTAACCCAAGAGGCCAGGGGCTCCATTGCCAGAACAAATAGCAGGGGGACAACAGACATCTCTGTCTGGTGCCCCAGAAAATGGAAAAAGGAGCAGAGACAGCACCAGCCACTCAAACCAAGGCTGTCAAATCAGCACATAGTAATCTAATGTATTGAAGGAACCGTGGCCCTATATTTATGCATCGTAGAAAAGCAAAAAGGTACACCCAACTTACTGAGTCAAATGCATTGTCAATGTCAGCCAATAACACTAGTACAAGCCGCCCAAACCAGTCCACCAAGGCCAACGCATTAAATGCATGTCAGATATTGTGGCGAGTAGCATTGTGGGGCATAAAACCATTATTTCGGTTTAACAAAAACAACAAAACCACAAAGTGTGATTTTGTTTTTGGATAAATAAAAACCATTAGCCCCAACACCAAGATAGTTTTCACCCAGGGTGTGTTGGTAATTTAAACGTTGGTAGTTTCTATTACCACCAGGATTATCACAGAGGTAAGGGAGACTAGGAATTGGCCAGTCGACTATCGTCTCTAAATCAAGCTGGTGGGTGAATCGCCATACCTCTGATGGTCCACACACAGTCATGTTGGAGGAGTATGTCAGCGATAGAGCGACAATAGTCTGCGTCACTTAAGGTCCGCCCGACTGTAAATTAGGTGAGCAGTTTAGTGGAGAGGGTAACTCGATTGAAATTGCGATGGAATATGCACTCCTTCAAACAAAATCAGTCCCAGAGTGTGCTGGATTCAGATGAATCCAGCTCAATGAATTAGTTGAATTGTCCTTTTTAAATAGAAATAAAGAAATGTATTCAAGCATTAGTTAAAAAAAAATTAAAACGCTCTTCTGTTCTCAAAACAAATACTAACCTTCAGTTTCAAAAACTGAATGTTTCAAAACACATTAAATAATAATATTTATTTCTTAATTACACCTGCCCAATTAGTGTATTTCTATTTGATTTATTTTCTCTATAACCTTTATTTTGTCTGGCAACTTGCCACTATTTTCCAATGGGGAAGCACTCTTTCCTCAACATGCCAAAATCCTGTGCTGACGGATTTAGATTCTATTATTTGTTATTCTTTATTTTGATTAAACCTTGATTTTGATTCTTTGTTTTATCTACTACATGAATATCTCCATTGTCATTGTTTTTTAAATTCTTTGTATTGGCCAATATCTTGACAGAAAGATTTGCATTCTGCATACTTTTAACTCATCACTTCACCGAAATGATTTTTCGGGCTCCTTGTCATTGGGGTTTTATTGTGTGTATCTGTTTTTATTTATGATTCAGTGCTAAAATAAAACCAGCACCTCAATTACTTTCTGTGGCAGCAAAAAGAAAAAAAAGGAATGTATAGTTGAACAGCAAGAAATCAAAATATAAACATTACATTTGAGGAAAGAGAACACTCACTGTTAAAATGCGGCATTTAACACGTCTAATTACAAATAATAACCAGTAGAAAAGGACAGCAGGCTGATCATGAAATGAAATGAAATGAAATGTCAACTTATAAAGCGCAGTTGCTGCCCTGGGGCGTCCAAGCGCTAGCGGCCAGCTATAAAATTGCTTAAAAGGCAGAAAAAAGAAAGTTAAAGAGAGGCATTGAAAAGAAAAGTCTTCAGCTGTTTCCGAAAGGTGGAAAGGTTTGTGCTGGATCTAAGTTGAAACGGGAGCGAATTTCACAGCTTGGCGGCATCCATTGTCAACTGTAGGAAATGCCTGTCTTTTGCATGGTATACCGTTAGGGTTTTGCCCTATTTGTGTTTGATGGCTTTAAAGCCAGGGCAGGAAGGGAGGGCATTGGCCACTACGAACGCATGTCTTTGACGTTTCCCCACTTTAAAGGCAACACTGGGCATAAGAACTGGACCTCAGACTTCACCTCTTTAGTGCACTTCTGGACCTGTAGATACTCTGCCAGCAATAAGGACTGCTGTGCGGCTAAAAGGACTGCCAATCTGTTGTACTGCTAGTAGTAAATCTCTTTATTTGGTTAACATATAACCATAAAAGATATACAAGATCCAATAAAACAATATTATCTCATAAAACAGGTATACATTAATAATTCTTTATGACTAAAATCATGGATCTATCTAAAACATTTACCCAATAAGTATTTAAAAAATCCCATGACATTTTTGCAAACTGCCAATATCACAATGTAAGAATCACTATTGCAACCCAGTCATCAAAAAAGTTGCAGATATAAAACCCCCAAGGGAAGAATTACCCTATCATCCCCTATTCTTCTCACAGCTAAATAACACAACATAATATGTTTATAACACCAGCACACACGTGTGCATATCCTTCAGCATCATTAAGTGTAACATGGCAAGTCTTACTTGTATAAAATGTTAATTTTTAAGAAGAGGCAATAGCAAAGTTTTCTAGGTAGGAGAAGTGAGGACAGAATAAAGCAAAGTGCTCAAGGGATTGTACAGAAGTCATCTGCGGTGTACCACAAGGTTCATCACTCAGTCCCACCCTTTTCAACATTTACATTAGTTATGTTATGTTTTGTTATGTTAAAAAGCGTTTATATAGCGCTCGGCTACTCTAAAAGAGTGTCCCGGCGCTTTCCACAGGCAGCTACAGTGTATAACAACATAACAAGAGAAACAGAGCCCAAAGGAAAAAAGAAAAGCCCACCTAAACAGAAAGATTAAAAAGCCAAGCCTTCAAATTCTTCCTGAATTGAAGCAAATTGGGAGTACTGCGGAGTACCAATGGGAGCGAGTTCCACAGCTGGGAGGCCTTGAGGCTAAAAGAGCGCCCCCCAATGTGGGCCTTCCTCACGCGTGGAACCATAACAGTGAAAAGGGATTCCGAACGCAGTGAGCGAGCAGGGCGATAGAAAGCCAATCTCTTCTGCAGATATCCTGCGCCTGAACCAAACAGGGCTTTGTGCACCAACGTCAGGTATTTAAACATAATCCGCTTCCGGATCGGCAGCCAATGTAGCATCTGCAGCAGCCCAGAGGCCCGTGCTCGTCTATGCAAGCCAAAGATCGCACGGGCTGCAGAGTTCTGAGTCACCTGCAGACGCTGAACCAAGTAGTCCGGAAGGCCTAAGAAAAGAGCATTGGCATAATCTAGCCTAGATCCGATAAGTGCCTGCACCGTAATCCGTCTGTGCTCCTCAGATAGTAAAGGGAGAAACTTGCGGAGCATTTTCAAAATGCCAAAGCAGGTGCCGGACAGACCAAGAATGTGCGCTCTCAAAGAGAGCTTGTTATCAAGCTTAACACCAAGGTTCTTGGCCACCAGGGAAGATTGTGCTGGAGGGCACATGGCAGCCGGCCACCACTGCCACCACTCGGGATCGATGACACAGCCGAAGAACAAAACCTCCGACTTACTGGAATTGGCCTTCAGACTATTCTGCTGGAACCAGCCGAAGACCATGTCCAGACAGTCCCGAATTCTCTCCCCGTCAAATGGCTGATCTTTTCCACATGTGAAGAGGAGTTGCGTGTCGTCGGCGTAGGACACGATCTGGGCTCCGTAGGCCTCCACCGCAGCCGCCAGGGGGGACATAAAGATGTTGAACAATGTCGGGCTCAACACAGAACCCTGTGGAACCCCGACCCCCAATGGCGGCATCTCAGCGGAGCTCTGGGAGACCCAGACCGTCTGGCGGCGGCCCTCCAGAAAGGATGTAAACCATCTGAACACCGTCCCCCTTAGGCCGATGTCATAAAGCCTGGCTAGAAGCACCTCATGGGGGACGGTGTCGAAGGCCGCCGACAGGTCCAACATGACTAGCATGGCCTTGCCACCCACATCCAAGGTCTCCCTGATGATCTCAGAGACCTCCACCAACGCCGTTTCCATACTGAAATTCGGACGGAAACCGGATTGGGATGGATGGAGCAAATTGTTGGATTCTAGAAAGCTTGACAAGACGCCATGGACATGTTTCTCCGTGATCTTGGCCAAAGCCGGGAGAAGTGAAATTGGCCTATAATTGGCCAAAGCCTCGGCATCAAGACCAGGCTTTTTCAGGAGGGGGATCACCATCGCCCTTTTCCAGGTGCGTGGGACACTCCCCTCCCTCAAGGAGGCATTGAGGATCGGATTGACCAGGGGATTCACCACTGCCGCCATCCCGGCCAAAAATTTGGCGGGGCAGGGGTCAAGTGGTGAACCAGATTTAAGACTGGCCAGCAGGGTCCGGGACATGTCACTGGAGATAGGAGGAAAATCAGCCAGTACTGCCGTGGGCATGGACGATGTTCCAGGTCCTGCCCCGAGGCCACAGCAACCCTCTACCAAGCTCTCCGAGAAGGAGGCCTGAATTGCCTTAATCTTGTCGGTAAAAAAAGAGGCAAGATCACACGCCCATGCATCAGATGAAACAGGCGGGGGTGAGTAGAAAATAGGGGACGTGAACTCCTTCACAATCGTGAAGATCTCCTTACAGGAGTTCGCCGACGCCTCAATCCTCCTGGCAAGGTATTCCCGCTTGGCACCAAGAATGTCACGGTGATAGGCCTTCACCGCCGACCTATAGGCGAGTTTAGCCTCCCCATCATATTTAAGGCGCCAGGCCCGCTCAGCAGCCTTACATTGGCTGCGGGCCATACGCAGCGCCTCAGTAAACCACGGCGCAGAACGCCGCGTCGCCATGGACCGGGGGGCTACCCTTGGGGCGAGATCGTCTAACCTCTCAGTCAGCCATCGCTGCAGGGCTTCAGTGTCTCTTTCCGGATCACCCGAGAGAGGACATGGATGTTCCGTGAGCGCCTGCTCCAACATAGCAGGCGTCACTCTGTGCAACGCTCTCGAGGCCGATCTGGGCACCGTGGGGGCGCAGGTGTCAGGCCGCCCGTTCTCCAGCACGGAAAACCCAATCAGCCTATGATCCACTCGCTTCCATCGCGCGTCAACACAACCTTAACATCATCTCCTACGCTGACGACACCCACCTCACCAAAGACCCCAACACCGCCAAAACCTTCACGAAGGCATGAAAGAAGTAGCCGTATGGATGAAAAACAGCCGCCTAAAACTTAACTCAGACAAAACGGAAGTGCTCATCCTAGGATCATCCCCCTCTGCCTGGGACAACTCATGGTGGCCTTCGGATCTGGGCTCAGCACCCATACCCACAGACCACGCACGTAACTTGGCTTCATCCTAGACTCCTCACTCTCGATGACCAAACAAGTCAACGCCGTCTCATCCTCCTGCTTCAACGTACTTCGTATGCTCAAAAAAATCTTCCACTGGATCCCCGCCGAGACAAGAAAGACTGTCACCCACGCACTGGTTACGAGTCGACTAGACTACGGAAACACCCTCTACGCCGGAATCACAGCCAAATTACAGAAAAAACTCCAACGCATCCAAAACACATCAGCGAGACTCATTTTGGACATCCCTCGCCAAGATCACATTACCGGCCACCTGAAAGACCTCCACTGGCTTCCCGTCAACAAGAGAATAACATTCCGTCTCCTCACCCACGCACACAAGGCCCTCTACAAACTAGGGCCCGAATGCCTCAACACTCGACTATCCTTCTACACACCCACCCGCCAACTAAGATCCTCCAATCAAGGCCTCGCCGCAGTTCCGCTTATCCAAAGATCCACCATGGGAGGTAGATCCTTCTCCTACTTGGCGGCCAAGACCTGGAACTCGCTCCCCACTCACCTCCGCCTTACCCAGAACCACATCTCCTTCAGAAAAGAACTTAAAACCTGGCTATTCGATAAATAATGAACCCCCTCCCCAAGCGCCTTGAGACCCTCTGGGTGAGTAGTGCGCTATATAAATTCTTGAACTTGAACTACAGTCAGATTGACACAGATTCAAGGGCCCAGTGTTCCCGGGGGAAACCAGTTCTTCATTCTATGTTGGGAGCTGTATTTATAATACAATACACAGGGACAGCCGGTTTCCTCATTTCAGCATTTTCACTGGAGTCCTCCACTGGGCTACTAAAAATATGTTTTCACACATTCATCATTGACTTTAACAATTTTCTCTGGTGAATAAAACAGATCAGAGTGGCCCAAAGTGATAACTTTCGACTTGACATAGCCAGGCCATGGATTGCTTTCACATTGTCGAGGGATAAACAGTCCCTAATGATCAGGCAGTTCAGGGATGGCTCGCTCTTATACCAAACTGAAATTCAATGCAGCAATGGCCAAAATCAATAATATCTGAACCATATTTAAGGCCTAGCTCTTCATGGACTTTAAAAGTTGAGGAACTATGCAGAACCCCCAATAACCGCCATGCAAATCCATTCTATGCTGGAATGCTACTCTGCTGGGCTCCTGCCTTGCTGTGCCGACCTGCTGCCTACTGCTTTCTTGCGTGGGTGAGAAGGACTGGACCTGCATCCCTGATCCCAGAACACAGAGTGACTTTAAGGGCTAGTTGACCTCCTAATCTGAAGCCTCAGGATTATAACAGGTGTCCAACAGCCTTGCTTTTCTATGGTAGACTCTGTGAGCCTACCATACCAAGTGGTGCCACCTCAGTCCTGGACCCTTGGAGGTTGGCCTAAAGTGCTTACAAGCAGAGCCAACACATCTTTTCGGCTGAGTAGTGCATTCTATAGCCAAACTGATGCATCCCCTCGGCTGAACGGCTCATCCTCGAGCAGAACTGACACATCAGTGCTGTTGCGTGGATTGATCCTGGATCAGAGGACCGCAGCGCTCCTCCCATCTTCAAAACCAACTCTTCGCCAATGGTGCAGGGCATCTCCGACCCAGACCTATACATCCCTGGTCAACGGCAGCTTGCCGATGGCGCTGGGATCCGCATCACAGCCTCACAACTCATCCAAATCGATGCATTGGTGCAGCTGTGCGCCACATCCTTGATGCCCGGACCTCACATCGCAGGCCCCCATTGACAATATTCTCAATGACGACGCACAGGACCTTGCTTCGTAGGCTCCGCAACCAGGATTTCAGGTACTTTATTCAGTAGGCGTAACCTGGTCCCTGTAGCCGGGCCACCCTCTATCTCGGTTGCCTTAACTTGTGACTTTGTCCCGATCCAGTGTGACCAGATATCCCTTTGGTGACTTGTGCTTTTTGGCGCTATTTTACCTAAACTCTTTAAAATTCAATATATCCAGTTTTCTTGATTAGATTTTTGTCATTTTGACCTTGTTTTATTCATTAAAATATACTTTGTTTTTCCAAACTGTTGCGGGATCTTTTGTGAGGTGCTTTCACTTTTATTACTGTGTGAAGTGTTGCACAAGTACTTTTTACATTGCCTTCAAGTTAAAACTGACTGCTCTGTGATGCCAACTTACCAGAGGGTGAGCACAGGTCAACTTGGGGTTGCTGGTGCCTGAATAGGATTGTGGTTACTGCTGACCGGGGCACACATCTCAGTCAACCCTGAACCCAATTTCTAACAATTAGCATATAAATTCTGAGCAGGGCATGGCTTAACAGACGAAAATGGCAGACACGTGAGCTAGCTACTCCACACCGGCCTGCCATTTATCCTGCTTCATCTGGTTCAGTTCTGGACTCAGATACCCGGCGGGGTGCGCACTGACCCCAGAGAGAAACCTTCCATGGCGGCTGAGGGGGCCCAGTGAAAGTAGTGGCCAAATCGCCCCCGAGAACAAAGGAAATGAGGCAGATCTGGGCTCATGACTTAGAGACCAGACCCCGCGGGTGCAACGCTACGGGACGACCTGGAGAATTGCTCTAGCCGATCCACACTTGGGAGCGCAGGTGCTGGTCTGACCTTCCCTTGAAGTTAGGGCACTGGTCAGCAGAAGGGCAGTGTTGGGTTGTGTGCCAAATGATCTGTGAGGCATCTGGGGTAAATTAAGTTAGTGACGAGGTGGGGCGACGTCACGTGGCCTAGACGAGGCCCGTGGCCATGCTGGACTGGCGAGGTGGTGTCTCGACTGAGTCCCGGCCGCTGAAGCAAACAGGTGCAACGGAGGGACTGTGAGTGCAGCTGGAGAGACCTCAGGGCTCGGGTCGGGACCCATATGTAGATGTGAGGGGGAGAATGAAGAGATCAGGCAACCGCGCCCAGTGGATCCTGCTTGCCCCATAGCTGAGGTGATGAAACTGACTCCCTTGCAGCCGGGCACACTTCAGACTCCTACTTGCTCTGTTGCGGGCGTGGGCCCGGGTGGAGAGCACAGGCCTTGGGGCGAGGTTACTAGCAGCTGCTGGACTGACTTATCTGTGAGGAGCAGCAGCACTGCAACTCAGAGAAAGCCTGAAGCCTGGCACCCAGGTGACAACACATACTAGTGGAAGTAAATAATGATGAGATTCCCCCGAGCCATAATGGTGGTGCCCCCTGTCATTTTAAGGTGAGGAAAGGCAGACAAACCCCCTCTGCTGCTTCCCAGCCCACCCCCTACCTTTGAACAGTGATGAAACCAGGGAGGAACCGACACCGGATCTGAGATTGTTGCGTACACCTGGCCCCTCATTTTCCCCCCATGAGGCAGGTGGTGCATGCCTACCGTATTTGACAGGTGCTGAATCGGCCCTGCTGGTTGGGCCCCGGTCGGGACCCCGCCGGCGTACTCTGCATGTATAGAAGGGAGGCCATGCTGATACACCACTGGGGCCTAAACTGAATGGGGAGGTGCCCTGCAGACAGATAGAGAGCCACACTGAAGGGGGACAACCACATATGGCCCTACGAAATACCTGGACTTTTGGGTCACATACCCCTGTGGAGTCATCTCAAAGAATGGTGACCTGAGGGCTCAGCTGAAAATATAGGAACCATGGACAATTAGGGGCACAAAGATGGGCAAAGCCAAGATTAAACTAACAGGGGTTACCCCAGAACAAGAGGAAGAACCATGAGACCCCACACAGGGAAACCTGGAGACACTACCCCAGGTAGACACAATACAACAACAGCTGTCTGAGATCCTGTATGCCATCTTGGACACGAAGAGGATGCTACACCAGGATATAAGTACTTTTTTGGTAGGGCTGGGCTCCTCTGAGCGGAACACCAAAAGCTATCTGAAAGAGTGAAAGTGGTGAAATTGGAACTTGTGGAGCTGACCCCAACACAGCAGGTGTTGTCACGACAGGTGCACGAATTAACATACAGGGTCAGGACACTGGAGCGCCGGGCCGAAGATGGAGAAGATCATAGTCAATGAAACAACATAAGAATCCTTGGTCTACCAGAGGGTGTTGAGGGAGGAGACATGTCACCTATCTGGAGCCCTGCCTCAACACAGTGGTTGCCTCATGGTGCTTCACTGTGTTTTACACCATTGTGAGAGCACACCGGGTGCCTGCACACCCACCAGCCCCGGGTCGCCCCTCACAGCCTGTAGTGGCCAGGCTCCTACACTACAAGGACAGAGATATTCTTCTACACAAAGCTCGAACTGATGGTCTCCTTGTGGTGAACAATATTAAAATCGCCATATTCCCTGACTAAATTTTCGACGTCCAGCGGAGGCGCGCTTCATTCTTTGAGGTAAAGAAAACACTGAGGGAAGAAGACCTCCAATACTTTATAATCTTCCCTGCCCAGTTCCTCATAGTTCTGGATGCTAAGACCCATTTTTCTGCAGATCCCAAAGCAGCATGGGAGTGGACGGAAGCATACAGAACTGAGATCCCCCCGGCAACACGGGGACAGAGCCCGAGGTCGAGGGCCACGAAAAAGACCCAAAAGACGACCAACGGGAAGTTTATCGATAAAGCAGAGTCCTTCTCAGAGCGTGAGAGAGCGGCAGCACTGTAGGTGGTAGCATAGCGATGGAGGATCCCCATTGGAAGCATGGTCGCGTTATGTGATGGAGACTTAAGGTTCGGACTCAGACTCCTCCCAAGGAGATAGCTTAAACATGTCAATGGTGACCCCAAACATGGGCAGATGAGATTATATAGCCATGCTCCTCGCCAAGAACAGCCACGGCCTTAGCCTGCTCCAGAGGGGACAGCACCCCCTGAGTAACGGGGTACCCTGATTAAACTGGACAAACACTGAGGCCAGTACGCATCACATTCACGCCCGTGAGTTAATGAGTGAGATCACGACCCCCTGAAGGAACTCACCGTGGCTGGTTTGGATCTTTATTGGACTATGGAGATGTATATTTGGTTTGGGCAGGTGGCCGTTGCCAGACTGCCCTGGGATTGGGGAGTTGTTGTATGTTGGGATTTTTGCACATGATTTGATTTGTTCAAAATGCAGGAGGGGGAGTGCTTTTTTTTTTTATTCTGAGAAAGAGGTGGAGTTGCGGGCACAGGAGGAGGGAGTGAATGTATAAACTTAAGGATGCCGACATCGCACCACACACTGAAATTCCTAACATTGAACATCAAAGAGATGGGGTCGATGTCTAAATGCCACCACATACATAACTATTTGAAGAGACGGGGTATAACTAGGACTTCTACAAGAGACACACTTGCTTAAGGGGGAGGTTGAAAAGTTGCGCAGACGATAGAGAGGACAGGTTTTCGCTAGCACCTTCTCAGCATATGCTTGAGGGGTTTTGATCTGGATAAGAGCAAGGGGTCCACGTCGAACCAATGCGAACCCTAATATACAAGTAGGGCAGGTTTGTACTTCTCAAAGGGAGACTATTAGGTCAGGATATTACATTGGGCTTCATATATGCGCCCCACCAAGACCAAGTGGCCTTTTTGGCTTGTCTCTCCACCCAAATAGATGATATGATGGTGGGCCGTGTGGTTCTGGGAGGGGACTTTAATTGTGTGGCAGATGTTGTACTAGACCGTTCCCACCCCCTTATCAGGGGTGCAGGACGATTGCACAGCTGTGAAGTTTCAGGAATGGATGGATCATTGGGAGCTAGGAAGACATTTGCAGGGTCCAACATGCAAGGGACAGAGAATTCTCCTTCTTTTCCCCAATGCACCTGCTCCACACACAACTGGATGCATTCTTGTGCTCACCAAGCTTTAGTGGCTCTATCACACACACTGAATACCTGGGGCAGACCTTCTCTGACCATAGCCCACTGCTGGTGACCCACCAACACCTTGGGTATAGACCCCTGAGCCTTACATGGAGACGTAACCTCCTGTCGATGGAGGATATCCAGTTTGGTGAATCCCTACACTCCTTCATTGAAACATTCTTTACTGATAATGCACACTCAGCATCCTCTGCATTAATGGAGTTGGAGGCATTTAAAGTTGTGGTGAGGGGTCACTGTATGGGGCAAACAACTGGAATATAGAGGGAACCTCATTGAGAATTGCTAGCTGTAGAGGGTGAGCTAAGCGCTCTGGACAACATTCAGGGAATAGACACTAAAGCACATACACACCTACAGAACACACAAACCAGGTATAATGAGGCTCTAGAGAGGCTAAGATTCCAAGACTATAGTAAATACCTTGACAAAGTACAGGGAGAAGAAGGGAAAGCCGGTAACTTGTTGGCATGGTTAATCAGGCCGGAGACCCAAGGGACCCAAATTACACATATTCAGACTGAAACAGTATATGACCCTGAAAAGGTTAATGGTTTATCCCAGAGATACTATGAGATGCTGTATGCCAACCATACATGGTCCTCACAACTGTGTTCAGAACCTTATTGGCCCTGTTATGACTCCACACAGTAGACAAACAGGCTGGTGAGGCACTGAGCAGGCCTGTGACGCTACAGGAAGTTCCAGAGGCCATTGGCTCCATGGCCTCTGGGAAAACCCTAGGCCCGGATGGTCTTCCAGCGGAGTTCTATCTGAGTTACGCATCTGGGCTAGCCCCACATCTAGTGACTATGTACGCAGAATCCTTACGGCTTGGTCACTTGCCTGAACAAAACGCAATGGTGATCCCACTGCCCAAGACGACAGCCTCAGACGCCAGGGTAATGGACTTCAGGCCCCTTTCCATGCATCAATATTGATTTTAAAATGCTCAGCAAAATATTAGCACTCAGACTGCTCCTACACATGAAGACTAATATACACCGACCAAAACAGGTTTATTCCCTCCCGCGATAATTTGCGTAGATTATACTCCGTACTCTACCACCAGGAAGCATGGTTCCTTACACATTCTGCTATTCTGTCAATCAGCCTCATAAAAGCTTTAGACACAGTGAGCTGGGACTAGCTTCAAGAGGTCATGAAGCCTAGGCCTAGGGTAGGGATAGGTAAAATGGGTTCGACTATTTTACACATACCTTACTGCAAGAGTCAAGACGGGCAAAATCATCTCCTCACAGTATAAAATAGCACATGGTACCTGCCAAGGTTGCCTCCTGTCGCCACTTCTATTTGCGCTTGCGATAGAACCATTAGCTGCATTATTCCTCTGGGGATGGGAGAGTATGGGCTGACAATAGATGGAGAACTCATATCATCTCCCTATACGTGGATGACCTAGTGATTTACCTAAGTGATGCTGAAGGTGGCTCCAACACTACTCTGTGGCTCCTGGATGATTTAGGGATGCTGTCGGGTCTGTGGGTTATTAAGCGCAAAATCTGTTCCCAGTGGCTGGACCCCTACCCAGACCCCCAGGTCAACCTGCGGACCTAAACTGGGCATCTGGCACGTTTAAATATCTGGGCCTTCCACTCACTGGACAACTTATAGAGAGTGCTTAGATTGCCCGGTCCAGCATAGTATTCTGGCACACCTTACGGCTCCCTATAATGTCCAGGATCTCCCTGACTAAAATGGTCATGCTGCCCCACCTCCTATATTTCTTTGCTAACCTACCAGTCCTAATGCCTGCAGGGTGGTTTCGACTCCTAGACTTTCTATTGCGAAACCTGATTTAGGGAGACGGGAGGCGGAGAGTATCACTAAAGACCCTGCAATGCCCCATGATGGAGGGGGGCCTGGGGGTGCCAGATTTTGAGCTATACCTACGGGCTGCTCAGCTACAATGGTTGGCTCAATGGTTGGAAGGAGTAAACACAGAGGGGACCATCTTAATGGAGCCCAATCACCGCCCCATCTCTAACTGGGAAAACTCTTAGATCATACAACTAAAATCTCATAGGACTCAACACTACAAACCACTGCCCTGCAGTGTTGGAAGCACTGCATTGCAAAACTGCCAGAGGCCACAAGGTACTTGCCGGTAGTACCCCTGGTGGGATTCACCCTGGGGAGCTGCAGTCGATAGTAACAACAGAGCAAATGATAACTTGAACGTAGGCAGGACTCAAGACGGTAGGGGACTGCTACCACGAAAAACACTGCTCCCCTTTGCAGAGCTGGTGGATGAATGTGGTCTCCCCCCAGGGCAGTTCCTACAAAATGAGATACTGGTGCGGGCGTTTGGGCAGCTACGGGGTTTGGGTAGGGAAAAAACAGAAACGCATGAAGTACTGCACTCTTGATCACTCTAGGGTCATCTGGGCATCAAATTAAATGGTTTTATGCTTCATTACTTGGGGCTTTCCTTGCTCTTCTCCAGGTGCTGCTGAGAAAGTGGGAGAGGATTCTTGACAGGGAGCTTACTGACACAGAATGGGGTAGAGTGTTGGAGTCACCAAAGAAAATATCCAGCAAAACATGGCTGAAATATGTCTAATTTAATTGTCTACATATGTCATACGTGACACCACACCAAATATTCACCGATTACGGAGGGGAACCAATATGTGGCCAGAGATGCAGCCAAGTTGACGCAGATTTCATACATATGACATGGGACTTGGAGAAGCTACTCATTTGTTGGTCTGAAGTGTTATCTAGGCTCACTACCACACTGAGGCATGCATTCAATCTTACTGCAGAGATTTACCTGCTAGGGCTCTTCCACCGACCACCCAAGTGCAACAAAGGAAATAGATTTATAGACCTGGTCCTGGCATTGGCCTAAAGGCGAATAGCCATGACATGTCAAGAGGTGACAACCTGGGCTGGAGCAGAGGGCAGAGCACTGCATAGAGAAGAGGTGAAAGGGCCGCGAAAACTCCCAATCGCAGCACAATGGAAAGACACAATATGTACCTGGGAACATCTGAGCCATCCTAATTGTGTGCATGAGGATAGTGGGGATACAACGGACTAAATTTCAGGGACTATTAGCGAACGATCTCAACCATACTTGGCAGACTTGGAGGGTGACTATGACTTCCTCCCCCCAGAAACATACATTTAGGACTCAAAGACAAGTCACGGGCAAGAATCTCACTAAACAACAGCAAGCCCGACTAAATAAAGTTTCTCAAATACATATGTGTATCCCTCTCCTGCACCAGTTGAGTTACAAAGTTTGTTTATCACCAGTTTTTTATGAGACTTAGATGGCAGTACAGCACTTCCCGCCCGAATGAAGCAACCCTAGATGGGGGGGGGGGGGGATGTAATGTATCAAAGGTGGGACCACACAGGATGCACAAAAAAATGCACAGGTAATATATAATGAGAGAAGTGGAATTATCATATAAGATTTCAAACCAGTATGGCACATCCTTTCGTCATCAGATATGTAACTACCAATAATTTTATGTAAAACCCTCAAAATCTGTGATGCATGCTTCAAAGTGATCAAACTTCAGAATGCAGTTCAGTTACTGTGATTTGTATTGTGTACAAACAAATGCCAATAAAGATGCTTAAAAAATCTGTTGAACATTCACTAAAATATGTTCAATTTTATAACTCACATTGGCACATGATATGAGCAATTGGTGTACTATCAACTTATAATACTTAAAATAAACCTATAATAAAGAAAAATGCTCTATGAGAAGCATGCACAATTAATTTAAAAGGAAATGTGCACTTCTAAATGGGAAATGTGCAAAATAAAACGAATGCAAAGCTGAGTAACTGGCTGAGGGGGGTAAAACCCTGCTCAAGGAGCAACCACAAACTTTGTCAGGATGAATTCACAAGCAAACTCCAAATTAAGCTGTTTTCAACCCTCTGGTAGCTTGTCACAGCGCAGTCAGGCCTAACTCGGAGGCACTGTTTTAAATATGTGTCAACACCTTAAATAAAATAGAGTAGATTTTAGGAAATAAGGGCCTGATTCACAAAAGTAATCTGAGACAAAATCCTAACT
Organism: Lissotriton helveticus; assembly: GCF_964261635.1. Taxonomy (NCBI): domain Eukaryota; kingdom Metazoa; phylum Chordata; class Amphibia; order Caudata; family Salamandridae; genus Lissotriton; species Lissotriton helveticus. Next base: position 1,276,936,932 of record NC_136069.1, read on the forward strand.
TTACGACTTTTGGTATTCACAGAAGGCATTTAGGAGTACTAAAGTTAGGATTTTGTCTCAGTTAAACTCAAGTTTGGCTTAAGTTTAACTTAAGACCAAAGCTTAAGATTGATTGAGACAAAATCCTAACTTTAGTACTCCCAAATGCCTTCTGTGAATACTGAAAGTCGTAAAGTTAGGATTTTGTCTCAGATTACTTATGTGAATCAGGCCCAAAACAAGACAACAATGACAAAAATCCAATTAGCAGTCCAGAGATATGCAGGTTAAAAGATTTAGTGAAAATAATGCTGCTAAAAAGCACAAAACAACAGAAATTGCAAGTACTGATGATACACTAAACATCACTTTGAAGGCGCATAGAAATGAAGTCCATGACAGCCCTATTTCACAGTTAAATTATTTCAAATTTATTTCAAAATTCTTTTTTTCTATCCCAAAAAGCTCTTTTCAAGTTTGAATAAATATTTTTTACAACACAATAACACTGAAACACATTCTTTGTACAAAAATACTTTTTTAATACTAACTCACCACACAGAACATAGGACGTAGGGATGGCTTATGTGTATTAAAAAGAAAAGTTTGGGCTTGGCTAAAGGTTTATTTTGCCAGGTCAAAAAGGCAGTTTGAACTGCACTTACGGGCTTCAATGGCAGGCCTGAGACATGTTTAATGGGCTACTTACATGGGTGGCACAATAAGTGCAAAATAACAATGAATTAAATACAGATCTGTGACTGGGGGTGAATGTTTGCCATTATCTTGTGTGTTTTGCTGTTCGCCCTATGTGGGAAGGGTATGCCCAGACGTTGGTCCCGTGCTCACTACGCCACTGGAGTCAAGCTATCCTGGCTGATGACGGCTGATAGCCAGAAACCGGTCCTAGGATCCTTGATTCCGGTCCAGGGAAAACATGACTTGGCAGTTCGGGCTGGACTGTTCCCATGAGGCACAGGGTCAAGCCTGATTTACATATGGCCATGTCTGAACTGGGGTGGCGTGGTGAGAAAAATAACGATGGATTAAACCCAGATCTGTGACTGGGGGTGATTGTTTTGCCATTGTGCAACATTCCGTCCATCATCTTGTGTGTTTTGCTGTTCGCCCTATGTGGGAAGGGTATGTCAAGACGAGGGTCCTGTGCTCACTATGCCACTGGAGTCAAGCTATCCTGGCTGATGATGGCTGATAGTCAGAAACCTTTCCTAGGATACTTGATTCCGGTCCAGGGAAGACATGGCTTGGCAGTTCGGGCTGGACTGTTCCCATGAGGCACAGGGGCAAGACTTATTTGCATATGGCCATGTCTGAACTGGGGTGGCATGGTGAGCAAAATAACGATGGATTAAACCCAGAACTGTGACTGGGGGTGAATGTTTTGCCATTGTGCAACATTCCATCCATCATCTTGTGTGTTTTGCTGTTCGCCCTATGTGGGAAGGGTATGCCCAGACGTGGGTCCCGTGCTCGCTACGCCACTGGAGTCAAGGTATCCTAGCTGATGACGGCTGATAGCCAGAAACCGGTCCTAGGATGCTTGATTCCAGTCCAAGGAAGACATGGCTTGGCAGTTTGGGCTGGCCTGTTCCCATGAGGCCCAGGGTCAAGACTGATTTGCATATTGCCATGTCTGAACTGTGGTGGCGTGGTGAGCAAAATAACAATGGATTAAACACAGATCTGTGACTGGGGGTGAATGTTTTGCCATTGTGCAATTATCCGTCCATCATCTTGTGTGTTTTACTGTTCGCCCTATGTAGGAAGGGTATGCCCAGATGTGGATCCCGTGCTCACTGCACCATTGGAGTCAAGCTATCCTAGCTGATGACGGCTGATAGCCAGAAACCGGTCCTAGGATGCTTGATTCCAGTCCAGAGAAAACATGCCTTGGCATTTCGGGATGGACTGTTCCCATGAGGCACAGGGTCAAGAATGATTTGCATATGGCCATGTCTGAACTGGGTGGCGTGGTGAGCAAAATAACAATGGATTAAACCCAGATCTGTGACTGGGGGTGAATGTTTTGCCATTGTGCAACATTCCGTCCATCATCTTGTGTGTTTTGCTAAACATTTAGTTTCACTATTTCCCACAATGCAGCTCAAAAAAGCTGTTTTTTAAAATCCACTCCAACCCACCCCCATCTCCAGTCGTCAGACAGTTTTTCTTTTCCTCTTTTCCTCTTTTCCTCTCATCCTCTGTGAGCCAAGATGCCTCTGTCAAGTGGTTTCAGAGGTGAGGCAGTGGACTCACCTATCTGCCAATATCTCCTTATTACAACGGCTGGCGTTGTTTTTGCTATTTAAATTTAGGATATTAGAAATTTCGCCTGGTTACAAAATCATCATGTCTATTTCTTAACTTTGTAAATTACTTTTTTGCATGAAACAATTTTTGGTTGAAACTGTGATTAGTAGGTTGTCCTTAATTTCTCTATGCCTCTCGATCATTGTAAAGCATGTCAGCTCAAATAAGAATTTGAGTCTAGCGTTTTGTTGCTTCTTGTCCCTGCTTGTAATGATTTGGAAAATCAGCCTGGGTACTCACAATTAATGTGATTTAGGGTTTGTTTGCATTGTATTACTGTATTGCATCCACTTGTATACAAAATATTTGCCTTTGATTTAATAGAATCTACCAGGATGCTTAGTTTACCATGCTACAATGATACTATCACAAAAGTTTAACCCATGACAATGTTTTGCTTAGCAAAACAATGCTTATATTATACATTCCCTATGTGTCGCCATCCCACTGCAGACAACAAGGTCTCCTTGCCACTATGTGCTCTCCTTGCATCTACTCTGGCACCAAAGGCCATCTAACTGGGAACATTGCACATTTAGGGACTTATTTATGCGTGCCCTGTGCCACTTTCGTACAACGTAAAGTGGTACATGCCTGACGCAGGGTTCTCATAAAGATGTATAAGGCCACACAAAGCTTCATAAATCATGAGGAAAGTGATGCAGCATAAATCGCTGTGTCACCTTACTCTGCCTCCGGGAGGCGTTCCATGGGCGTTGCGCTGGGTTTTCCTTTGCAACACCCATAGAATTTGACGCTGCCTCAGATTTACAAAGTGATGCAAACCTGGGGAAGCGTTGAATCTTTACGCCTCCTGAGCTGAGGCATAACGAGGAGAAATATGTTCATTTCCTTTTTCCATGTGTGTTGCATTCTTCTATACTCATAGAAAGAGGTAAACGTCTCATAGGATTGTTTTTGTGCAGGAAAGTGCCCTGTTTAGTTACGATATTCTGTCAGAGATCCGAATTAGGAGCTTGAAGGCAAAGAGCAGAGAAAGAAATTACCCCAAAAAGTCTTCTCCACACAAAACGAAGTGCTAAATCGGAAAACTGCCCATATTCAATTTTGATTCTTTGTTCATCGCAAAAAAGGCAGAAATCTACTAAAGGTATAGGACAGAACCTACAGGAGTAAACTGTCAACTTTTCATGATGGAGTTGTTGAATCACGCCCTTAGACTTTTCACTACACAGAGCAATATGTTACCTTATGATAATGCCACAACATGGCATCGGTAAAGGTTGTGGATCAAGGCCATGGCAGAAGGTCATTAGGGGTAAGCAATAAAAGTTGGAAAACCTAAATTGATTATAAGTTGTATTTATTTTGTCTTTGCAACTGTGATCTCCACAATGAAGAAAATTAAACTGGCAGAAATGCAATATGGTCTTAAGCATTACAATTGTTCTCAATTACCAATGATTTATTGATATTGCTGGGTCAGTACTTTCATATAATCTTTTGTTCTGAACACTATACGTTTATTGTGGAATTCCTTTAGTCTAAATCCAGCTTTGGGTTTAGAAAGTGCATATACATTTATTTGCTCTCAATATACATACATTTTCTAATGATATTTGATTAGGTTTGCTCTGTACTTCATGTCCGGTTATATAACGAATTTCGTAGTTGCTATGTACATGAAAGTAATTCAACACGCTGAAATATAAAGTATCTCTTTGTTCCGTGGTAGTATTCCTATCTTGAATTTTTCATTATTCTGAAAATTAGGTTAATAGTAGAAGCAGTAGTACTAAATAAAGATCGATCCTAATTACTTTATGAAGACCTATGTACTTCACTATTATTAATCTCAGGAGAAACTTAATAATATAATTAGCGGTGCCTGCTTTGCTTTTATTTGAGAGCTGCTTGAAGTGCTAATACCTCCAGGATGGTATATTTGATTATAATTCTTTCATTTCAGCAATTTGAAAAAAGGGCTACAAAAAAGTTTGTACTTGCTATTTATGTATTTTAGTTTACCTGTGCAGGGATACAGGAACTCAGGGATGAGAAATAAAAGCAATGTAAAACGTGATTGAATTACAAAATAAAATGATGGATATTGGTGGAGAGTGAGGAAGTTTGATTATTTGACCCTTCACAGTGATTTATTGAATAAATGGTCAGCTGGCTGACAACCGCCCATGACGCTGTCACCACTGTGGTCTGCTTTACAGTTTCTGTTCTTGCACTCCTCCTGAGTTAACTTTGTCGGAAAATCGTATAGAAGAAACAGGTTATAGATTTTGACTGAATGCTCAAAGATCTGGCAGTAGACAGACAGAGCAGGAGAAATCGATCAATGTTCTGATTACTCGGTGTGTTGAGTTGGATGCTTGTTACTTTGTCTTTCCCCTGTGTCATCTGTGAACTAGCAGAGCTTTACATTATCATCTGAATTTTTCCTCACATAATTCTTCATTTTCTGTTTACTTTCAAAAATCGTGGCTATGATTTTTCTTATTTTGTTTGTAGTTATGGATTCTTGGCTATATATTTGAGGTTTTTACATACTCCATACGAACACACTTGCATAATATATAATTTGGGTGACCACCAAGGATCTGTATGTAACATTCAGTCGAATGAAAAGAAGACCAGATAAAGCAAGAGGAGTGTGACAAGAAGATGGGATGGGGCAGGGGAATGAGGTGAGGAGTTGGGTCTTGCATGTATGCAGTGGCTGCGACTGAGCCGCTGTATTTTGCGCGGCCGCACTATTGTGCATTGCCCTGCCTACCTTTTTGCGTAAAAATTCTATTGGTCAAGCGGCCTTACTCATAATCCCTTGAGCATCCACCATTATGTTTTAAGAGCTTATTTGCCTCCCTCCTGCTCTTATATCCTCCCTCTGTTTATGTCTCTCCTTCCCTCCTCTCTCAATGTATTGAGACTGAACTATTTTGTCTGACGCTCAATGGAGCTACTTGGTTTAGCTATAGGGGAGATGGGCCGTGGATTCCCTCCTTGGTCGTCACCTACCCAGTCGGTCTTTAGGCAGACTTCTTTTAATCTCTTCTTACTGTCTCTTCCCTAGCTCCTATCCTCTCTCCCTTGAATCTCTCCCATTGTCTGCCCTGGAATCACAGCTTACTGGACTTTGGATGTTGCTTTGACTCGTCTACCGTTTTGTGTCCCCATCACCCTGCCCCTCCTCTTCCCATGCTGTGTCTCTCACCCGCCCCTCCCCTTTCCCGCCCTCATTATCTGTCTACTTCCCGTGCTCCAACCCCCCCTCCCCTGAATCTCTCACCTTGCTTGCTTTTCCCCTTACGTATTTGTGCTTATTGTTTATCTCGACCTTACATGTAACTATGTTGCCATGCTCTAAGAACTGTGTAACCTTTGTAATGATGTAACCTGTAACTATGATCTGATGCTCATGTAAAGCGCTCTGATACCTCCGGGTCTAGCCAGCGCTATATAAAACTTTAAAAAAAAAATACCTACTCAGGCTGCTTAGGGGTACTTTCGTTGCTGCACCACTAGTGTGGGCTTGGGTGGCTAACTGTGAGCCTCTGGAACTGGGGAGCACTTTTCTCTTGCTCCATCTGCTTTCACCTTATGACCCATGGTGATGCTGGCTCACCCAGAGGACTTACACACTTTGCTCAGCACTGCTGGGTGCCTATCCTCACATTGTCTACACTATATTGCCCAGCTGAGTTGGATGCTGCAGCTCTAGCTTAGATTATCTCCATCCATTACCTGCAGATTCTCCTCCTACTACCTCCGCTTTTCTGCCTGGCTATTCTCTTCCATCACATATGCCTTGGCTGATCCTACCCATGCTGCCAGTTCCTACGTCTGGTTCTAACACTTTCTACTTGGCAGACACAGTGTGTGTATTCTATAATGGTGCTTGGAGATCCTAAACAAAAATAACTCACCTTTGAACCAGCTAGGACTCTGTGCCATCAACGTTTGCCCTCCGATTCCAGTGGCACCTCAGAGCATACAATGGCTAACCCCCATCAGATGGCACTTCTGCAATTTTATGGCCAAACTCCAAGCCGGATTTAAGGCAATTGACTCCAGATTCAATACCCTGACACAACATCTCGATGCCATGTCTGAATGACTTTAACGGCATAATGCGAGACGATGGTGGGGAATGCAGAATCTCGTAGATCGAGGACAGCACTGATGAAACAGTAAAGCGCCTTGAACGTAGTGATCATATACTCCAGACTACTGTAGCTATAAACGAGGACTTGAAGGCGAGGGCCCACCGCAATAATATTCATATAGCTGGCATATCGGATTCCACCAATGCAGGACTTATGGATGTCTTTGTGGAACATCTTTTAGAGGAGCTTTTAACTGGAAGCCCTTTACTGATACATTTGTGGTCGAAAGGGCACATCGAACACTGGGTCCCCGGCCTACTCCTGGGGTGCCGCGACAGTAGATTATTGCCAGGCTCCTAAATATTAGAGATCACGGCAATGCATTGTGATTGGCCCAAGACAAAGGTTTGCTGCTATATCAAGGATCCGCAATTTCACTTTTTCCAATCGACATGGTTCAAGAAGCCTGTTACATATTTACTGAAGCTATACATACTCTCCAAACGATGGGGCTAAAATATGGGATGCTCTATCCTGCACTTCTCCGGGTAGAACTTGATGGCTGTCACCTCGCTCTTAACACCTTCGCAGAGACTGTGCAGTTCTGCAAGAAGCACTCCTCTGGCAAATCCCCAGCTAGCGAAGGTCCTGATGCTGCAGTCTCTGCTGTCTTGGTGATTGTTTCGCCTAGTGCATACTCAATGTAGCTTTTCCTACTCACTATGCAGACATATGAATATGATTGCCTTCCATAGTTTGCATATATGTTTTCCCTCCATTGGTACATACCTTTTGCTCCATGTTGCATTGTATTGTTTTGTCCTATGTTTTCTTTCATTGCTCACTTGTTCGATGACTTGTACCAATATATACTTATTGTTCCTCCTTGGTCATGCTCCTCTGGGCATTGTCACCCCCCTTAAGTGTATACCACTAATTTAGTACTTTTGTTTTATTTTAAAGCCACTTGGACTCTCCAGCCCTTTTTTCGACTGGAGTGGTAGGGGGTGTAGTTGTTTGTTTCTTTGTACTATTCCTTGATGAGGCCTTTTTATTTTCATGGTAGGTGACAGGCTTATTCTTATAATTTTTACTCATATGCTATAGCGTTCTCAGTTTTTTAGCATTCACACATTAGTAGAGACTCTGTGTTCCCCCTCTCCTGCATGACATGGAACATTATAGGCTTGAATAATCCCCGAAAAGGAAAACAGTCCCTTTCTTATTTATGCCACCATAGGGTTCAAGTGGCCTTCCTTCAGGAAACACACCTAGCTCCCAGACGAGATTGCAATTATGAAACCTCATGAAGTTCTCACCGCTATTTCTCTCACTGCAGTTCCTATGCACTTGGGGTGTGCATCTTGATATAAAGCAGTGTCCCATTTCAGCTGATTCGGACTGCTTTGGACCCTGCTGGTCAATATTTGCTTGTGTGAGGAGAATTGACTGGTCGGACATTGTTGCTTGTCAATGTGTATGCACCAAATGTCAGCTTCCCCGATTTCGTTACTGACTTATCCACACAAATCGGCCAATGTCAGACTGACTATATTATACAGGGTGGTGCCCTTAATTTTACCTGACAACCAGAGCTTAATTCCACTGATTCAACAGCAATTACTAAATCTCATTCTCTACAGACCCTTAAGTACCTTCTTTATGCGTTACATTTATCAGATGCAACGCATCATAAATTCCTGCGTCAACATGATTATACTTTTTACTCTGCCTCGTATAACGTGTGGACTTACATTGACCACTGGTACCTGTTCCAAGATTCTCTTTTGTCACTACACACTATCGTACACTTTCCCAACACACTGTCAGACCATGCTCCTGTAGTAATCACATTACACATAGCAGTACATGTTCACATGGTCCGTCACTGACGTGTTCCCTCTAGTGCAATATATGACACAGTCTTTCGCTCAGAAGTCCGGGAGGCTATTATTGAATTTTTCTCCACCAACGTTGGCTCTGTCAAGAGCCCTCTTCCCTAGGAGAGGCCTTAAAGGCCTATGTGAGAGGAATCTGGATCTCAAAACATGCAGGAGTGCTCCGCAGTATGCTCACAGATTTTACTATGGTAGAGGACAAAGTCTGGGCATTAGACTTCACTGACAGGGGCATATCACACACGCATCAACTCCACAATAGATCAAAATTTCTACACAAATTCCATGACCTCGCCAAACATGAAGTCACTTACCTGGGAAAGTACGCTAGAGTGTGCCGGTATGGTGAGGGTGATCGTCCTGGTCAAACACTGGCTCATTTACTTTGTTCCCGTTACCATGCCATGTATGTAACTCACTTGCAGCAGTCAGATTGCACGGATGTCACTGGCTATGCTGTCATTTTGGCAGACTTTACAGACTTACAAGACATTTAACACGTCTCCCCCGGTAATCAGTGAGGATTCACTGGCAAATTACCTATCTCAAATCGCTATGGTCTGGCTTCAAACCGGCCAACAGCAGTTCCTTGCCTCCCCTATAATGTGTGAGGAACTCTCACAGGCCATGAATAACTTGAGTGACTCTCTGTTTCCCAGCTTGGATGGGTTGACTGGCGAATTTTATAAAGCTTATACACCACTTCTAGTACCTAATTCGTTAGATATGGATGCTGTGTCTCTTGAACATGGCTCCCTTCCCCCCATGGTGCGGAAAGCTTTAATCACAGTGTTACTCAAGCCCAGCACACCTCCTTTCCACTGCTCTTCCTATCAACCACTGTTCCTTACAAATTCCGATAATAAATTACCGACCAAGGTTTTATGTACCTGCCTTTTTTTATTAATGGACTGCATAATCTCCTCCATGCAATCTGGTTTTGTACCACACTGTGCCTCTTCAATTAACCTTCGCAATTTATTTGCAGTGATCAATCAAATCTTCCCCACCACTAGATCTGAAGTTGCACTATTAGATGGCGAAAAGGCATTTGATTCACTTGAATGGTCTTTCTACACGCCACTCTAAAAAAACTAGGCATGCCTAATTGCTTCTGCAATCTGATTCGCATGACGTACCAAGATCCTTTGGCCCAGTTACGCCTCAATGGTACACTCATGGGGCCGTTCCCCTTAATGCATGGTACCTGACAAGGTTGCCAATTTTCTCCTCTTTTGTTTATAATTGCCATGAACCCTTTAGTCCGTCATGTACAGGAAAAACATCTCCATAGGGCCTTAGATTCCCAAATGGGTCCTTTTTTGGTTGCCTTTTTGCCGACAACATAATGTTGTTCATTCGTCACCCCGCAGTCAATTTACCTCCACTTGTCGTGAGGTGCAGCAATTCTGTGTTTTCTCTGGTCTGCTAATTAACTGGAGTAAATCTGAATTATTCCTGTTTACAGATACCTCTGTGCCTTGCCACTTTGAAATCTCCCTACAGAGGTGCACGGACTCCACCGCGTATTTGGGTATTCATATTCATAGGAAACATTCAAAGGAAATCAAGCATGGCCGGGCACATAGCAATCATGTAAATGGCTGTGTTGCCTCACTTTCTCTATCTCTTCTTAAATATTTCCATTGCCCTCATCAGTAGTTTTTTCCCCTTCCTGTGCGGTTACTCATTTGGCTCATATTGGCAGTTCCAGGCCTCGCATCCATTGGGATGTCCCTACACTCCCCTATGAACATGGTGGATTTGGAGTCCCTGACCTCCGACTTTATTTCTACGTAGCTCAAACGCATTATGCTTACTACAGGTATCACACAGATGCCTGGTTGCCATCTCTTAAACCTGAGAAGGCAAAACGTGTGCCTCTCCCACTTGCCACCATATTGCCTCAGGTCTCCTGCGCATCCACAATACCATATAGAAGCTTCCCACCACTAGTTGGGCATGGTTTAAACTCCTGAACTACCTTGGTGGGTGGTACTCTTTATTCCCCCCATATCTCACTAATTAAAAACCTATGCCTCCCACTTACTGTTGAACAACTGGTACAGGGTACTCTTTCCACACACGACTTGTGGGTCGCAGGAGACCTGTTTATAGGTGGTTAGCTCAAGCCCAGTTCCACTATGGCTAAGGAAGAAAAATTGACGACTATGGAAAAATTACATTCCGTCGTATACATAGTACATTACGGGCTGTGCTACCCCCCTACCCGGCTGAACCTAAAGATTTCTCACTGCTCACATTAAAGATCACTTCCCCATATAATAGCCATCTTGTTTCTAAATTATCACTTTCTTACAATTGTAGCCCACCGGAGTGGAGAGAGCCAAGGTAGCACTGGCACGTGACCTGGGTATCTCTATTTTGGATAAGATTTGGTATTACTGCTGTATGCAGACTAAATTTGTTTCCGGCAACCACAGACATAAACTATTGCATTATAAATATCTCCACCGAGCCCACATTACCCCTGATACACTGGCAAAATCTGACCCTACTAGGTCCCAGAAGTGCCCAAAATGTCAAGCGGATCATGCAGATTTCCTCCGTTTGGCATAGACCTGTGGGGTTATAGCATCCTTTTGGATAGACATCCATTCCACCCTGTCACTTATGACGAAACAGCAATTAAACATGTGTTATTTGGCCATATGTTATATCCCTGTACTGCTTTATGATGCCTAATGTGGCATTCTGCTTTTGAGGTATGTCACGTCTTTACAAATGTCCCCCTTCATTTGTGTCTCTTGTCTAATATTATGTCCTTCTTCTTCCTGGTAACCTGTTGTCCACATATGGGAGTGTTGTTTCTAAATTTCAACAATTGGCCTGATTATATGTACTTGTTGATATAAGATGATAAATAAAGATTTAAAACAATTTTTAAAAAATTATACTAAAAGAATGGTTAGAACAAATCATAAAAAATTATGCACCAAGCACCTTCCATAAAGGAAAGAAATTCATCTTCTAAAAAATGGGGTAAAAATTGTGTTAGCAGTACCAGGTAAACAGTCCAAGTTTGAGAGGCAGGTGTGAGATAGAGCATAAAGCTCAAAATTCAATCAGTAAATAACAGATTTACTTCTCCTAAAGAGAGGTCCACCAACCTCAGCAGAGTCTCAACAATTAAGCAAAATTAATTATGCAGGAGCAGTAGCAATTGCAATCAGCAATTGGGCTGGAAAGAGATGACAAATCAGCATTCAGGTTTCAGCATAAAGCTGTCAGCATGCTGCAGAAGAGAATATAAAGTCTATGAAGCAAGGGTCTGGAAAAAAGGGCACTAACCTACTCTAGGAACATGCTTTAATATAAACAGTCAAAAAGAAATGTGGCAGGTTCCATCTGTATTGTAATGATGTAAATTGTATATTAGCTCAACAATAGGCTATGTGAAATAGCACCATCAGCTGTAATGAATATACTTTATTATAAGATGAGAAAACGATGTTAAAAGAACAATATTTTCTATTCATGCATTGTGTTTAGTGTGTGAAATAAGAAATCATTGTATTCAATGATAAAGTGTTTCTAGCGAAATTTTCAACTTGTTATTGCTAATCAGGAACATTCCGAAATATGATGTGAAGGCATGTCAGGGTAAGGCCAACTTTTAAGCATTTGAGGCACATCTCAGCACATTTGGTTTAGTTGCTTGTAAAATGAATCTTACTTAGACATTGAGGCCTAGTACTAATAGGTATGGCTGCATTTTGCATTTTTACACATTTTAATGCCCTGTTAGTTCAATATAAGTTACGTGTTAACATTACACATGTGACTTTAACCATATCATTTTGTATTTTAATGACAATTTCCTTTCAAGAACTTACAAGTATAATCAATCAGTAAAACTGCATTTTACCCAGTCTTAAAAGAGATGAGAACAAATCCTCTAATGACTGTTCAAAGTGAGGCAAGAACACAAGAGTTTTTTTTTCTCTGATATTTAAACTAAGGTATTTCAGGAGGAACTACAACTTGCAAATGGTTGCTACTAACCCATCGAGCGACTTGCTGGGGTTCTTAAATGTTAAGTTGTGCCTCCTTAACTGTGGTGTAGAACTACACCACATATTATTAACTAGAACTGTTCCACATCTGAGCCTGGCATGCCATGGTTAAAGTGTACACATTCAAAGCTATGGTAAACTTTTCTTATACTTCATCGTGGCCCCCTCAGCATAGAATACTGTGTTGTTCTTAGCAGCAAGCATTTACCAAGGCCTCTTAGTGATTTGCCTAAGCTAAACCAAACCAAAAACACAGTTTAAGACACACAACTATATCTCAATAGGATATGACGCTGTATTGTCTTCGATAATAAAGAAGTAATTATTTTCAGACTTCAAAAATACTTTTATGCCTAAGTACAACTTTAGGCCAGAACCAAGATTGAAATGCAGCCGCGTGGCTTGTAGAGTTTATGTCTGGAGTAAAGATATCACTACCAAGTTCTTTAATCCAGGATTAGAGTAGCAGATGTGAAGACTTGCTGGCGATAAAAAAAGCCTGGGTCTTAATCAGGTTTTATGAGGGTTTCATGAAAGTGCTTTGGATGCCTAGATTCTTAATCCGGAGATACATCCATATACAATTATACTATGTACATAGCTCTCAACTAACCACTGACGAGTGACCCCTATCTTGGGAAGTCTCACTCCCATTCAGAGGCCATCCTTATTATTCACTCGCCTTTGCAACTGCATGCAAGAGACAGGTCAAAGCTATAACACTGAACAAGAGAAAACTGACCAATCTACAGCAGGCCGATATTGTCAATGCCGAGAGATGAAGGTGTAAAATGAAGGAAATCTTCTATCAAAGTAAGGGTACATCACACTAGAAGCTATGATTTTTCAATACCTCAAATGATCACAACAAAGATGATTAACCCACCAACAACTGCAAAATGTTTTAGCTAATACTGCAATTACAGATTACACCTATCTGCGGTTACTAGCTGCTTTTAGAATAATATCAAAGTGGAAATCAATATATTTACAATAACCGCTGAACCAAAAGTGAAGATTTTACTCAATAACTAATTCGCATCATAAGGGCTGTACTACAATATTGGTAATTACACAATTTGGAACCTTTACTGTAATTTACCAAATAATAATACTAATTGCATCAAAGTAGCATTAAGGAGCAAATTTGCTATTCTTAGATGTAGTGGTATTACGTGCTCGCAATCGATGTCAGCATTATATATATTACACATTTTCCCTCCATCATTTAGCAGCCAACACAACACTGAAAATAATCAGTTGTGGTTCATTGTAACAGGTTACTTGCAGCGCTTCAAAGCCAAACACAGTAGAGACAAGCTAGATTAGAAAGACAAAGAAAGAAACCGACGACCAAGAAGTGAATACAATAGATGGGGTGGAGAGGGTAGAAAGGGCCATGTAGTGATGAAGGCAGATAGAGGGTAAAATTCAGAGAGACCGAAGAGAGAAAAGTGAAGCTAGGAATGGAAAAGTGACACAATGGTGGTGGGAGGTTAGAAAAGAGGAGAAGGGGAAAAGTCAGAGAAAGAGAAAACACCAATGGTGTTGAGAAGCATCAGGAAAGACATATTTTTGGTCTAATTCCCTTGTGTTTTTTCCTGCCTGGTGTTCCTAATAATAGGACTCACTCTGGGCACTATGACAATGCTAAACAGTTTTATGGTGCATGTGGTTTCCCCTGAAAACATATTCTATGATTGGATTACCCCATTTGGATTATTTAACTTTCCTGTTAGGCCAAGGGTAGATGGCACAGAAAATGCAGCTTTGCCAAAGAAGTTAAACTTCAATACAATATGTATGGTCTAGGCCTGGGCAAAATATTAATTATGCCTTAAATTATGCTAATATGCCACTTTTCGTAATTACACACCATTCTCAGGAAAACTTTGCCACAAATTGCGCAATTTGCTGTAGAAATATACCCTGGATGTAACACGAACAACAGAATCCGAGTGACTGTTGTACGCAGTGCCTTTGTTGAAATGTGTCCTCATGCCAAACTGATGTGAGGATGTATTATTCCACACTAAAATATAGTGTGAAATGACTAGCTTGTGTTTTGTATAATTTCAAATAATTTTGCCATAATTTCAAATAATTATGCAAAATCAAATTGCAGGAATTTTTCAAATCCTTAGTATTTACAACACCCAGATATATGTCAAAAAAGTAAGCATGAGCGCAAAATCCGCGACGCTCGCGGATTTTGCAAATTTTCGGTAAATCCGCGATCCGTGAACTCTCGCGAATTTACCGAAAATTCGCAATCCGCGAGCGGCGGATACCGAGGCCAAAAGTTCAAGCCTTGCTGGCCTGTTGTTGTAACTATTTTACGATGGTGCCGGCAAGCTGCCAGCGCCATCGTAAAATAGTTACTAAATTAGCTTCAACAGGAAGCACTAATAGATAAAATCAAGCAGGCGCTTGTGCATCTGCTTTATTTTATCTATTCGAGCTTCCTGTTGAAGCTAATTTAGTAACTATTTTAGGATGGCGCTGGCAGCTTGCCGGCGCCATCCTAAAATAGTTAACAGGCCAGGCAGCTGTGCCCTCTTCCCAAATATACCATCGAAAATCGGCTGTGATGCTGGACAGAGGCCTTTGCATCCTTGACTTTCACGAACGCAATCCTCGTGCTGTTCCTGTGGCCAGGAGCTTTTATAGCTCACTCAAGGGACCCCTGCGCCCTTCGGCGCTATTGCATAGTAACACACACCTGGTCGCTGTAGACAACTCTCTGGCACTTTAGGCAGCTGTAGTGTAGTGTAGTGAAAGCACTATACATTTAGCCAACGAGGTATGGCACAAAACGGTGGCGTCTTCTTGAATAAATATGAAGGGCAGGGTTCTTTCTGGCACGATGGTCCTGGCACAAAAATTAAACCTCAACCGGAAGCACTTACAGATATCATTTAAGCATGTGCCTTAGTTGAAGCTTAAATTCAGTGACTCATTCATCGGCCCAAAAAACAATCGTGAGCGTTGTCAAGGCTGGGCAGCTGTGCCCTCTTCCCAAATGTACCATCGCTAATCAGCTGTGATGCTGGACAGAGGCCTTTGCATCCTTGACTTTCACGAGCGCAATCCTCGTGCTGTTCCTGTGGCCAGGAGCTACTGTATCTTCTTCATCCACTGCTCTGATCGGTCTTTGACCTTTTATACACACAAGAGGCATGTGCACTCGCATGGAAGCCCCGCCCCAAATCCGCAAATCTGCTAATCCGCAAATACGCGGATTTTGCGGATCCACGATCCGTGAATACGCAAATCCGTGAATCGTGGATCCGCAAAATCCACCCATGCTTACAAAAAAGTATGGCCACCAGGAGTTCCACTGTCCTCTGTCTAGGCTAAAGTTTAAAGCACTCTGAGGTAAATGGAAAGGAAAACTATTATTTGGAGGAAACCCTATTTTCATATATTAGTAAGTTACCCCTAAACAACTGAGCAGGGTGATTCATATTAAAAAAGTGGCACACTGCATATGTGAAATTGAGTGAGTGGATGCCCCAAAGCTGTTTTTACTGTGTAAGTTAAGGCTGCTTTCTCGAGGACAGACCCGGGTATAATTAAATTGTTTGATTTGTATAGGCAGCAGGTAACATATCTGCAAAATGAATCCCAGTACTAGCCAAAACTGGGGTAGAAACAATTTCGCCACTCACCTTACTACATGAAGCTTGTGATAATTAACACACATGAGTTGTAGGTTCCAGCTTGAGTATTTATTATACAGCAGAACAGCTTTACATCCACAGGAAGAAGGATGTCTTCTTCCAACAGCAGCTCAGCATATTATGCCTCAAGCTCTTACAGAGATTCTACTCGCATCATTCCTGACATCATGAGTTCTAATAACATGTCATAGAATACCACACACCTCCCCCCTTTAATAAAAAAAACTACAAATAGAACACAAAAAAAAAAAAAACAGAGATACAAAATCAGAACCGAACAAAATCTTTGAATTTCATAGGAGGACATCTGACACGTGAACTACAACGTGAAGTTGATGGCCTTTGATCACAGATAGGAGGTGTACAATCAAGATGATCTATATCACGTACAACCTCCACTGGAACATTCTTAGTAACATTTTCATGAAAAGTAGAACTATTAATAACATTATCATTGGTTGTGTTGTCAAGGTTAACATTCTTTTTCATTGACAGGTGATCAAAAGCTTCGTGAGTACCACAAAGCTCAGAATTGTCATTCACTAAATGTGAGCTATTAGGAATAGAAACATTAGGATGTGAAGAGAAGGAATTGGAAACAGTGGATTTATGTTCAGATAATTGCTTCAAGTCATCAGATCTACACACAGATACACGTCTTAGATTCCAGATTTTTCCATCCTCCACTCTAATAGCCTTACTGAAAATTTCAATAATTCGGAGTGGTCCAGACCATCTGGGGAAACCTTTTTGCATCAGTCCACCAAATTTCACTCTCACAAAATCACCAACACACAATTTGGGTGAACACATATTTCGTGTTGGGACATGAGACACCTTAGCTTGGTATTTATTAACTCTTTCTCTGACAGCTTCTAAGTCTAATTCTAGATAATTACCTTTATCTGAACGTAACCACCATGGCATTAGCTTCGAACCAGTTTTCCTACAGCGTAACATTTCAAAAGGTGATAAACCAGTAACAGTATTGGGGGAGAAACGATATGTCAATAAAGTTGCTTGGAGGGCTTTTCTCCACTTTAAACCACTTCGCAAGGCTAACTGACAAGATTCTTTTATTACTCTATTAAAACGTTCAACCTGTCCGTTGGCTTGAGGAAAATAGTTGGAAACTCTTTTATGTTTGATACCACAACTGGAGAGAAATGATGAAAAAATGTCACTGACAAATTGTGGACCATTATCAGTGACAAGTTCTTCAGGTATACCTTCTCTTGAAAAAACTTCATCAAGAAAATCAATAATAACTTCAGAACTAACTTTCTCCACAATTTTTAATTCTGGCCACTTGGAGAAGTAGTCAACCAGGACAATGGCAAATATTTTTTTGCCCGACTGATAACTAAAAGGACCAACAATATCCACACCAAGTTTGCGCCAGGGACCTTGAACGAATTCAACAGGAGTGGGACTCACAGAGATAGGTTTTACTGACTTATCACTTAAAAAACAAGGTGAACAATTTCTTACCCATTTATCAATCATGTTGTCCATACTAGGCCACCAATAGAATTCTCTAATCCTTCTCTTGGTGGAAGACATCCCTAAATGACCTTCATGAGCCAGATCACAAATCATATCTCGTATGCCCAAGGGAGGAATGATCTTATCATCTCTAAAAATCATAGCACCATCATCCATCAATGCATCCTTGACCTTAAAGAAAGAATCTAGTTCGCCACTAAGTTTCCTCTCTTCAGGCCATCCAATTTTTAAAAACTGCCTTACATTTTTAAGAACGTCATCTTGTTCCCAAGCTTTGGTCCATGCGGCTTGAGTAATTAATTTAGACTGATCGTCATTAACAATGATGTTAATATCACTTATGGTGAAAGCTACGTCACATTCATTAGCAAGATCTACAATTGGACCATCCTTAATGGGAAAACGAGACATGCAATCCGCATGAACATTATGGCGACCTGGAACATAAGTGACAACACATCGATATTCCTGCAATTTTGCTGCAAGCCTCGCTAACCGAGCAGTAAGGGTTCTACCACCTCCTGCTGATAGCATAGTGACTAGAGGTTTGTGGTCGGTCCTTAGTGAAAATTTGGTACCCCAAATGAACTGACGGAAATGTTGGGTGGCCCATGTACATGCAAGTAACTCTCTCTCTATCGTGGAATAATTAACTTCAGAACCACGAAGAGATCTTGAAGCATAGGAGACAACATGTTCACCTGAATTGTCTTTTTGCATTAAAACTGCGCCTAGGCCTACATTACTGGCATCTACATAAAGTATACATTCTTTATTAACTGAAAAAGGTTTGAGAAAAGGAGCACAAACAATTTTCTTTTTAAGAGTATCAAAAGATTCCTGTTGGTCTTTTCCCCATATAAATTTTGCTTGTTTTTTGAGTAAAGAGCGTAAAGGGTGCACTAACATGGAGTAATTTTGAACAAATTTTCCATAAAATTCTGTAAGACCTAGAAAGGATAGTAATTGTTCCTTGGAAGTAGGGATAGGAGCTGACAAAATACTTTTGACATGGCTAAGTTTGGGCTTGATACCACTCTCTGAAATCTCATGGCCCAAGTATTCGACTTTAGATTGCCTAAATTTACATTTTGAAAACTTCAAGGTTAAGCCTTTTTCTTGAATGCAATTAAGAACAGTGTACAAGTTTAAATCATGTTCTTCACAATCTTTTCCAAAAATTAAGATATCATCTTGGAAAGCCACAGCACCACTGCAGCCCTTTAATACATCACGCATAAGCCTTTGGAAGACGGAAGCAGCACTGGCTAGTCCAAAGGGCATCCTCAAGTATTGAAACATGCCCTCTGGAGTCACAAATGCTGTCAATTTTCTAGAGTCTTCATGGAGCTCTACTTGGTGATATGCACTCGCCAAGTCTATTGTAGAGAACACAGTGGCACCAGACAAAGATGAAATCAACTCATGGATATTCGGCAGTGGATGTTTGTCAACCCATATTTCTTGGTTAAGACTCCGAAGGTCTACACAGAGACGGAGATCTCCAGAGCTCTTGAGAGACAAAACCACGGGGGAAACCCAAGGGGAAGATTCAATAGGTTCAATGATATGTTTTGAAATAAGATCATCTAAAATTCCTTTGAGTTTGTCTCTGTAAGCTAAGGGGACATTTCTTACCCTGTGTCTAACTGGTACTGCA
Source organism: Lissotriton helveticus (assembly GCF_964261635.1). Taxonomy (NCBI): domain Eukaryota; kingdom Metazoa; phylum Chordata; class Amphibia; order Caudata; family Salamandridae; genus Lissotriton; species Lissotriton helveticus. Next base: position 1,276,956,105 of record NC_136069.1, read on the forward strand.
TTCTCATTGAGTATAATTTTATGTTTGAAATCTGCATACTTGCCTAGAGTATCTTTAAAAACATTTGGAAATGTATCTTTTATATTGCTAATGAAACTAGAATCTTTCATATTGGAGAGTAAGTTTACCTCAGGTTCTATGAAACACACAGGAGGATTGGCATTAGGATCTAGTTTGATGCCTAGTTCTCGTTGGTGTGGCCAACCTAAAATAGCTACCCCTTTAGTGGCTACATATACTTTCCCATTGGTAATACGATCTTTTACTTGAAGTTTGGCCCAGAAGTACCCTTCTAATTCTATCTTTTTGCCTGAGTAACCACCAGGATGAATATCTGGAACACAACGTTCTCTTTTGTTCCAGAAACTTTTAAATAAATCTAAACCAATGATGGAATATCGTGAACACGAGTCCATCATTAGATCAATGGAGATGCTATCAACTAGAATAGGATAAGAGGGAAATTCGTCTAATTCAACTTCATCCACAGAAAGGATGCAATTGAAACTATTGAGTACTTCCTCCTCCTCTTGTGAAATATAATTCACCTTTTGTGTTGAACGACATACATTTCCGAAATGACCTTTACGTTTACATTTCACACAAACTCTGTCCCAGGCAGGACAACCTTTATAATTGCCAACATGGTTGGAACTGCCACAACGATAGCATGAAATTATTTTCCTTTGGTTGAATCTGTTTTCTGAATAGGTTTTGACTTCATTTGGTTTCTTTTCGCTATCTTTTTTCACAACACTTTTAGAAGAAAAGTTAGGGTTAGATTGGTTTTTAACTAAAGATACTTCTGGTTCAGGGACTGAGGGTTTGATATTAGTGCCTCTAATTTCTGATACAAACAACTCTGACTGTTCTATACCCTTGGCTATATTTATGACAGCATTAAGGGTGGTTTCTGTTCCAAGCCAAAGTCTCTCCTGAATTTTCTTGCTCTTTGTTCGCATCATTATTTGGTCTCTGAGAACCTGTTCGTAGGAGATTGTCTCAAAAGAGCAATAACAGGCTAAAGAGCGTAGTGCCGAAACATAATCTTCTATGGACTCATCTTGTTTTTGACTGCGAGAGTAAAACTTAAATCTTTCCATGACAGTGTTTATTTTCTTGCCAAAACGAATTTTCATTTGTCTGGTTGCTTTTTCAAAAACATCTATGTCACCAGCATCTTCAATTGGAGGAAGGTTGTCAAATTCTTTAATTCCAGCCCCTCCCAAACAATGTCGCAATAGTGCTAATTTGCGTTTTGCAGAACAGCCTTCCTTTTCTAGTACATCAACATAGGCTAGGAACATGGGAAACCACAAGTCCCATTTGATGCTGGGATCACCTGCTGTTTGTAGGAAATGAGGGGGGGCAGCAATGTTCGACATGTCTTTTGCTGAATCTGAAATTAATAAATTTAATTTTAGGAGTATGAGAAAGTAAAAATGTACCTTTTAATTGTTGTTGAGGAACAGTGCACTCGAAAATAAATAAATAGTTAAATCGGCATGGATTAGTGATTGCCGGTGAGTTCTTTGTTTACTTCGAAGAATTGCGAAGAATTTCAAAATGGCGGCTCGCCTGTGACGTCAGCGCGTCATTAGGTTGAAGGTTATTGCCCACAATGCTTTGCGCTAGGCTGCGGCGGCATGAAGGAGCGAGCGTCAGGCTAAGATGAGCTCCTCGAGTCCTGGAGCGTGTTGGAATGCTCAGTCTGTTTGAAAGACTCAACGGCAACCGGTAAGCGGTAAAATGGTCTTAATTCCGCTGCGCAGGCAAAGAAAATGAGAGAAAAATATTTTTTTCAGTTTCGAGTGGCAGTACGTTACCCTATGTGGTATGAAAGTCCTCAGCTTCGTGTAGAGGTGGTAGATATGTGTGAACGCTGTTCCGCTTCCGCTGTGATACTTCTTTCCTTTTCTAAGGAATTGCTGATCCCATCCTCATCGCCAGTAATTGTGTGATAATTAACACACATGAGTTGTAGGTTCCAGCTTGAGTATTTATTATACAGCAGAACAGCTTTACATCCACAGGAAGAAGGATGTCTTCTTCCAACAGCAGCTCAGCATATTATGCCTCAAGCTCTTACAGAGATTCTACTCGCATCATTCCTGACATCATGAGTTCTAATAACATGTCATAGAATACCACAAAGCTCAATACACATTAATGGTTTGAGATAACGTCCCTTTTTTCATAGAACGGATTGGCCTCTTGGCCCAGGAAGACTGGAATGTTGTCAAAAATGGCCATTTGACAGGCATATTGGAACGAATAAAGAACAGCCTCAACAGTACCTCTTTTGAGTTCAGGATTCCAAATTGGGCTGATGAGAGCCTGAAACACTATTAGGAGAAGGGGCTACCCAACTTAGATTTAGAGCTTCTGGGAGTTTTCATAGTAAAGCAAAGAGGAAGAGCTGTAAAAACAGGTGCATTTGTGATGGGAAAGTAAACAGTATTGGGCAGCAAAAATATCCAATCACTGGCTAGTGTGCAGAATAAGAGTAGCACTTCAACACAATCTTCTCAAAATAGTACTTAAACGGGAGATTACACACGAAGAAAAAGACCCCACTGGAAGAAAGAGATGTAAATTCACCAAGAACCAGGTACTGGAACTGCTCTCCATGAGTCTGGTGGCTAACCTCCTATTTGGCTGGTACCGGATCAAAATAGCAGAAGGATTACTGACTCCAAGAGGGCTTCAAAAACGCAGGAATCCTGGCTGGAAAGAGACCTGGTACTTCTTAGCCTGCCTTGAGGACCTGGGGCTACAGGATTGGCCAGGATACGTTTTTTCAAGCAGTTGCACTGGGACAAGGAGGATGGATGTGGTTGCTAGAAGGGGATGTTGGGCTGCATGTTTAATGAGAATATCCATTCTTTCCAGTCATGCTCAAAAGACAGGTTTGATCTGATCCTCGTACTACCAAGAAATTCTAGGAGAGTGTCAATGGTAGTTTGTGCCTGAATCAGATGCAACTCCCTAATTTGTTTGATTTGTACGACTGAACGCCAGCTCTACAGTAAAATGTTATCACTTTCCATTCCTCAAACCGTTCTCAATAATAATGTCACCAATCTGTAATTCCTTCCATGAATGTAGAGAGTGACATTCGGGCAGCCTCAAAAGAGCAATTTATTTGATAAATTATGCTTCCACATTTTTGATACCTAACATACTCTACACTTGTCCTAAAATGAGAGCCCTCTTTTAAGAATTTAACAATTAAATGCCTTTCTCTAGATTATGTGTTTTTTATATTTTCTAACCCCAGACAGGCCAATGTGCATTCAGCTCACCTCAATGGCTTACTTATAATCCAAACAATATCCCTGGACTATTTGACATTTAAAAGTTATCCTTGTACCACATCAAAAAGTGCCTTTTCCTTGGCAACATGAGGCACAGTCACCATTCAGTGAGAAGCAAAAGACCTGTTCAAATGATGCTACTTTGCACAACTTCAAGAATGTCACACACAGGTGGGAGGGAGGGAGAGAGAGAGAGATAGATAGAGAGAGAGAGAGAGAGAGAGAGAGAGAGAGAGAGAGAAAGAGAGAGAGAGAGAGAGTGCACACGAGAGAGAGAGAGAGAGACCCACCCCTTCTGGTGCCATTCTGTACGGCTGCAAAGAGAGATGAAGAGAATGAGTAGTGTTGCGGTGCCACTGCCAAGGGGGAGAAAGGACTCACAAACTCTGATGCCTGAGAGTGGTTCTTCCGTCTTTCAGGAGAGAAATAAACAATGTCTGTTGATTCAAAGGCCAATTCCGTGATCAAAAGCTAAGCAGGGTTGCAACAGGTGATTACTCTTCCAGAACATTAGTGATGAGGAGGCTCTTCAAATCTAAACACAGCAAGGATTATAGAAGGTGGCTAAGGGAAAGCATGCTTCCTAAATCATGGGTGGCTGAATCATTCCCAATCATGGGTGGCTGAATCATTCCTGTTTGATCCTAGTGAGGTGCTGGAAAAGGAACAGGAGATCAATCTGCAGTTAAAAGTGGTTTTGCTCTATTGGCTGGAGTGCAAAGTGCACATAGGGCATGGCATGCAAAACTCCTAAATATGCGACAAGAAGAAAAAACCTATTACTGCACTGCTTGTGGTATTTTTTTAACTGTTCTTTTGTTTTTATTTTTAGTGAGTGTCTCACACAAGTATTGGGGGCCACAGGAGGAAGTCCATGTCCCATACCAACTGGCTCCCCTGCCAGAAACTGGCCAAGGGGTCGCGGAGGCCAGCTGTATTTCTTTGCTTATGCCCAGTTGGAGCAGCTTTTGTTTCTGCTCCCGCTGATTGGGAGCAAAGCAATGTTCCCTGCCCAAGAAAGCATGTTGTTTTCCCTGCCTACACTTCCCTGGGCAGGGAACAGCACAATATCCTGGAGGTTGGGGTCTCTGAGACACTGGCTGATTTAAAGCTTGAAGGGACATTGACCCATGGGTATTCTGGGAGTGGAGCCCCACATCTCCTTTTTCAAATAAGATACCGGACACTGGGGGATGGGGTCTGGAGAGCTATTAAATGGCCCCACCTCTCAAGACCTAGGGTGTAAGGTTGTTCCCAAATTGTATTTATTTCAGGACACAGAGCCCTGAGTCCAGAAATGGCTGCCAAACATCTTTGGAATTAGTTACCCACTGAGGGTTGAGCACATTGCCTGGCAGGAGAATTTGGAGCAGGGCCTGGAAGCCAGACCCTATGGCCAACCCTGCTGAGCAAAGGCCTGTGGCCAACTTCAAAGTGCAAGGCAGATAGACATACACCATGGGGATTGGCTATAGGCAGTGTGTTGGGCGCTGGGTCTTGCTGGAGGCCAGGCCCTGCTGCCAAACTCCAACTACTCTTGACCCAAACACCAAGGAACAGTGCTGATCCAGAAGCAAGCTCTGGACCCAACAAAGCTGCTTGTACCTGAAGGCCATGTGCAGTGAGAACCGGATGCCTGCAGAGTGTTGGATGTGGTGGCCCAACACCAACTGTGCATGGTTGAAGGCTGGGAGCTGCAGCTATTGGTGATCTTGAAGGAATGGTTGCAAGGAGTCTGAAAATCCACGATATAGCGTGACTCTAACCAGCGTAATGTTAGAATTCTATCCCTCCTCTGATTTTTTTCTGTGACATGATCTAAACCATAGTACAGTAGCAAGTTCCTATTACTAAGATGTTTATCGTCAAAATGCCTTGCTACTGGGTATGATGCATCTTTTTTTGAGACAGCCCTAAGATGTTCTAGTATTCTAATTTTCAGTGGGTGGATCATACTACCGATATATCCTAACCCACATATCGATAGAATTCTAACATTACGCAGGTTGGAGTCACTATATATCGTGGATTTGAAAATGAAATTCCCCAAAGGATTAAACAGTGGGGAAGAGCTGACGGTACATTTAGGCCTATAGATGGCAATATAAACAATTGACCTGCTGATACACAGCGCTATGAGGTGTAGTTTCCATAAATATGTTTCTTAGTATGATTACTGATATAAATGTACCATGGTGTTATATCACTGCTCTGGCCGATACACTGTGTGATGTTTTAAAAAAAACTGCAATATGCTGGAAGATATTTTGGTTTTAAAACAGCAATACATCATGTGAATGAAAAGGATGAATTGACTTATCTAATTTTTGAAAAATAACTGGCTTTTAATCAAATCTGAGCAATGAATGATTTAATAGCTGAAAATATGAAATTGTTGTAGTAGTAAGCATCTTTATTCGATTCACAGAATCATCAAAGTAATAAATACAAAACATTATCAATAAAATGAATAAATACAACCAATGATCTTCATTTCAGTTACGATACAGTAATTAAGGTAATATTTTACAATTTGAGCAGCATATACGTAAAAAAATACAAATTGTAAAGTGTCTAACAGTCTTATGTTAATTTCAGAATCTTACATCCTATAAGAATTTCACAGCTTCCAATTATTCCTCTGATAATTAGATAGATAAAATAACCATCAATAGGACAATTAACATTTGAAATCCACTGTCAATCATAGATTTTAGTTTAAACAGTCGACACCGAAATATTAATTGAATAAAGTGTCACTTGCAAATTTATTGTAAGTATTGGTTTTTAACAATCGACTAAGGAATGATTAATGTCACAAGATGCAAGTGCTGCATAAAAAGATTTCTAACCCACTGTAAGTTTGCATGATCAATGTTTCCCCGTTTCTAATATTTGTTTAAAACTTTAGACCTCGTTTTAACCTGATAAAATTAACTGCCAATAAAAATCTACTAGTTCCAAATACAATCAACTTAGAAGTATCAGACTTTAAAATACACAACATTTCAATATATTTTCTAATACACAGGTTCCTGCCCAAAGGTTTTAACCATTTCTTCCTTGGGATTTCATACAGCGGGCACAAAATAGCACATTTGCAATATCCTCTTCTCTTCCTGAGTAGCACTGGGTACATTTAGAATCAATTTCCTCACCATCCTTTTTCCCCCGCCTTGATGTAAATGACTTGATTAGCAGTGTAGCATATCAAAATTTTAGATTCAGTACTTGAGCAAGAAAAGGTGCAATCTCCTCTAGAAATGGTTCAAAGGAGGGGGTTATTTTAAGCATCAAAAACTGGGTAGTGAGTGTACCAGATCTACAATTTAGGATAACACTATGCTCAATGAAATTCCAGTAAATAGTTTTATATTCCTGTTTAAATTAAGGAATTAACAGGTTTGGATGTTCCCAAAACCTGCTCAAACCCAGATCCAAAAACAAACTTCGAATATGAACCAACCATGGGAAGGTAACAAAAGTGTTGAGAGCGAAAGAATTCGCTCAACGCTTGTCAATATATTTGCAATTCCTCTGTGGTCCATATTCTAAACATGTGTGAAAGAGTCATCCAAATTGCCCTGTGTTCAATCCACCTAATACCCAAATCAAATATTAGGGCGATCACAGGTGTATTTTGTGGTAGGGCAGCAAACATCCTGAGAATCTTATTTTCCCCCGTAGTTAGGGGTGAGAGGCCCGCCCCTCCCCACAACCTCGAGCCATATAAGGTGGCTGCTTGGGCCCTGGATTTATAAACTTGAAGGGCTGGTATGACAGCCTTTGGCGTAGTAGAAAAGAGTTTTTTTGTAATAGGGGCTGCATTTTGTAATCAAATAGATTTGGATTTCATAATCTGGGGGTTCCATGAAAGGTTAAAATCGATAGTTACCCCAAGATAATCAAAGTTAAAAACACGCCCCAGGGTTACTCCATTCAACTTCATATTATTCTTAAAGCATTTATGGGGCCTAATAGTTATATATTTGGTTTTCAGCCCTTTTTGCCTGCAATATTGTTCCACTGTATTTAGCAGGTTTTGGAGACCCTTTGGTGTTTTGGATAACAGAATGGCATCATTAGCAAAAGTTAGTGCGCAAATGTGTTCACCTCCTAATTTCGGGGATTCATGATTGGCTTTTTGGAGGGACTCTATCATATTATTGACGTACAAGAGAAACAGAGTTGGCGCCAGGACACAGCCCTGGCGCACACCTCTCCTAACCAGTATCTCTTCCATCAATTCTCCTCCTTTTCCCCAGCGTACTTTCGCAAAAGTGTTCTCATGAAGCCTGACTAACTGTACTACAATATTCCTCTGGACCCCTTGCAGGAGTAGGTTAGCCCATAGTAGATCTCTAGGGATAGAATCAAAAGCAGCCTTTAAATCTCTAAAGGCCACATATAGATGGCCAGATCTCACCCTTGTGTATTTCCATGCTATGATTATCAACCTAAAGACCTGATCTATGGTACTTATTCTCTTCCTGAACCCAGCTTGACATGATGATAGTACATTGTTATCTAACATCCACTCATTTAGCCTATCTAGGATCTGTTTTGCATAGACCTTTTGTAGTATATCTAACAACGAATAGGTCTATAATTAGAGGGGTCGTCCCTAGAACCTTTCTTATAGATCGTGACGATCCCCGCTCCTTTCCATGAATCTGGGATGGGCTGGCCTCTAGCGATGGGATTACATAGGAAGTTGATATATGGAGCCCACACCTCTAGCTCATGTTTGAACAGATCACCAGGGATCTTATCAGGGCCTGATATTTAGAGGGTTTAATGGCAGCCATTGCCTTTATAGTGTCTTCCATACTAAATTGAAGTGGTATAATTTCATTTGATGACAAAAGGGTTTCAATTATATCTGGAGAAACTCCAGCCGTTGGAGCCGGAGGGGCATATAGATGGGTGAAATGGTCATACCAAGACCTAGGGTCCAGGTTGTAATCTTGGGCCGGGATATTTGCCTTGGTACCATTAGCAACAATCTTCCAGAACAAGAATTGATCACCCCTCTTAGAGGCTATTATCAGTTCATCCCAGCTTTCATCTTCCCACCTTCTACGGGCAACTTTCTTGACTTTATTATAAACATTCCTTAATTGCCTGATCAGAGTGATGTTCTTAGTTTCCAGGGCCTTAACAACATTTTTCTTGGCAAGAACACATTCCTTGTCAAAACATGGGCTAGACTGCCCAATCTTACTATTACATTTGGTGTTCCCGGCAACTGGGTTAGTTAGATAAAATGTTATACTCTCCGTCAGCATCTGATGGATCTGGGTTATGGTTAGGCCTCTTGAGCACTCTTTTAAATAGAGCGATACCAGGTCACTAAAGGTATTATAAACACATGTAAGAGGTTCCACCTTCCCCAGAATAGATGGCCATTTTAGTGCCCTCCTGTTATTGGGCACCTCAGGCCTTATAACCTCTAAGTCGCTACCCATTTGAGGTGGGGAGTGTAGCAGGAAATCTTTCCCTACAAGATCTAGACACAAAGGAAAGTGATCACTTTCTTTTCTGCTACTATCCACTTTAAAATCTTGCACATAATCCCAATAACGGGTGCTTATCTATCCGAGAGGATGATACCCCTCTCGAAAAGGTGTTTGAGCATTTGAGGTCGGAAGTTCTACCATTACATGATCTTGATCCCTTTTCTATGGTAAAATTAAATATTTGTAATGCAGAGACAGAAAGTATCATCGTTTCTTCCAGCCCTCAGAGAGGTATGGCCATTGCTAGATCTTGTTCTTCAATGACCATATTTAACCCCTGCAATGGCTCATAACAGCATTTGAAATTGCCTCCAAGTATAATGGGCCCATTAGAATTAATAGAATCAAGGGCTTCTTCTAGGTAGGGGATTATTACTGATTCTTTTGAGGATTCTCTGGGTCTTATATATATATTGAACAGATAAAGCCAAGATTTATTCAGAAATTTAAGGCTCAGTCCCAAAATGTCATCAGTAGGAGTAGGAAAAATGACTACAGAGGCATTTATGTTATTTTTTATCCAGATTAAGAGGCCTCCAAATGAAATTGTTACACCATGGTTGGGTGCATAGTATATGCATGATCATCGGAGTAATATAAAAAATGTATGTTTATTAGGCATTACAAGATGGCGTCTATTTTTGCCTGATGCATCTGTCTCTTTTCAATGTTAATGCACATGTGGTTCGGTTTAAAACAAGGTTGCTTCCGGTGTGACAGTAACACCAAAGAAGGCAGAGTTCTGAAACCCATTTGTTGCTGAAATAAAACATCTTTGAATGTCCCTGTGAGTGCAGATTTTCTTTCAATTCAAAGAAAAGGAGCGACAATAAATAACTTACCTTCAGTTTGGCAGCGACATCTGAAGAAGACGTTAAGGAGCTGAAATGCATCATGCCACATCTGCTGTTCAGTAAAGAAACCTCATCAGAAATACCAGCCTGCGGCCTATTCCTTTTGCGTCGCTGGAGGTTTTGTTGGATATGTTTGTGTCAACCAGAGACATGTTAAGGGGGCCTGTTCCATTAAGTTCGCTGCCTCCGTTACTGGTTCCTGCGCAAGAAGCTTTTTCTTCGATCAAGGTATTGACATGCGGCAGCCCACCTCCTGAGTGCGGGACAAGCAAGGGACACTGCCAGCCGGCAGTCTGTGCCTTCACAGATGTCCCTGATTCACTGCAATCAGCCCACGACTTGGCGGACTTGCGCTCATCAGGTTGGAACGTCGTGTGGGGACTCGAGAGGTTACAAGACTTAATTCAAACTGAACATAGTGTGCCCAACACTGCAATGCTCTAATTACATCAAGATTCAACTTTTTGTTTCCCCACGTCCTACCCGCCCAGGTATAAAGGTTTCTGGGAGTTGTAGTACGCATTAAAGCTACAGCATGGTGGACGAGCATATGTATATATATATATATATATATATATATATATATATATATATATATATATATATATATATATATATATATATATATATATTGCGAAAATCGTCATTCACACACAATCCTGTCTTTTGGGAAAAACAACGAGGAGTGGACCCAATCTGGTGCAAATCCATAGTGCTTTCCTTTGTGCTAGTAAAACGCCAGCAATCCGCCATGACGCGTTTCGCCTCTACCAAGAGGCTTGATTACATGACATGTCATCGACATAAAGGAAGGTATTTATAGTTTGTAAAAAGTGCACGAACATCAACAGTTCATTTGGTATGTATGGAAAGTGAAGAAATACTGTGTGCAACCTTACGACATTCATATATATATATATATATATATATATATATATTACCTACTGGCGGTCGTCAGTAGGTAGTTATAGTTAGGACCTAGTTTCCATAGGAAATCTGCAACATTCGATTGGGAATAACTTTGGCGCCGGTTGTTGAATCTTCGCGAATTTCTCAAAGAAGATGGCCCGCTCCGCTCCTTCCCTGAAAGTCTCGGGAAGATTGGTCAAGCGGGGGCTGCGAAAAAAGGGGGGTCCCAAAACGTGTTTTTCCCATGTTTATTTCCATAGGACGATTAGACACGGCTACAGCCCGAACCGCTGAACGGAATTTCACCAAATTTGGGGAAATGGTAGGGTCTGGTACGCTGATAACCTTTTTGGTTAAATGGTGTAAATCACTCCAGTAGTTCCTGAGAAAATCAAAAGAAAAATATATATATATCTGGGCGGAGCCTAACCACACATCTCATCGTGAGATCTGATTGGCTGTCAGCACTTCATCCAAGAAGTGTTGGCAGCCATCTTGGGACCAATATACATGCTAGCACCTCATTAAAAAGCATTGCAGTTAATAGAAGGGTTTAGGACTTTAGTTACATTATAAATCATTTGTTAATGGTACCATACTCATTTTAGGAATTGTGGTGTGTTCTAAGGTGATTTTACCATGTGAAAAAGCCTTCTGCTGGGATATCGTGAATCATGTTTGAAAGAAACCTATTATCTCATGCTTTTCCCACAGTGGTTTGGAAGGGGATCTATAAGCTAAACTGAAAGCATATTTTCTGTAAATTCACATTATCTTTCTCAGTCATGTGAGAATGAAGTCTGACATTCTCAGTAAAACATGTACATTCAACAAGGACAGAGACTGTCAGTTGATTCCTTTGTGTTCTACTGCAGCTTCCCAGAGTGTTCTAAAGAACAACTAGAGCGCTAACAGTCCTACTTATTACATAGGTATGGCACACCTGAAGCTATCTTGATTGGAATAAAGTGGTAACTCTTAAAACATTTAATTTAAAAAGGAACAAAACAGGGGGTATATTTTGCCATAGAAAGTATGATTAGTGCTGCAGAAAGAAAAATTAGGGCACATTTTGAGTGACTTCTCAAATCCTCTTCTATTTCATTAAAACATTCTGACATGCAGTCTCCCAAGATGGCCACCAGAGACAAAAGAGCCCAAATGTAGCCCAATTATCACCCAGATGTAGCCCAAGTATAGCCCAATGACAGAATGTCCCAGAGTGTTCTAAAGAACAACTAGAGCCCTAACAGTCTTACTTATGACAAAAGTATGGCACACCAGAAGCCATCTTGATTGGAATGAAGTGGTAAGTCTGAAAACATTTAATTTAAAAAGGAACAAAATGGGGGGTTCATTTTGCCATAGAAAGTATGATTAGTGCTTCAGAAAGAACAATTAGGGCACATTTTGAGTGACTTCTCAAATCCTCTTCTATTTCATAAAACAATTCTGACATGCAGACTGAAACATGCACTTTCAATACCAGCAGCAGACTTCCCTGGTGAGCAGTAGCTTTACTACAGTGATCTAATAAGCAACTAGCGTGCTAACATTCTGAATTTATGGCAAATGTGTGTCACATCTGAATGCCTTCTTGATGGAATCAAAGTAGAAAACTGAAAGTGTTTCCTACTGAGGAGACTGTAGTAAATGAGGAAATTAGGAAACTTCATAACAAATAAGTCTCCCAAGATGGCCACCAGAGACAAAAGAGCCCAAATGTAGCACAAATATCCCCCAGATGTAGCCCAAGTATAGCCCAATGACAGAATGTCCCAGAGTGTTCTAAAGAACAACTAGAGCGCTAACAGTCTTACTTATGACAAAAGTATGGTACACCTGAAGTCATCTTGATTGAAATAAAGTGGTAACACTTAAAACATTTAATTTGCAAAGGAACAAAATGAGGGGGTACATTTTCCCATAGATATTATGATTAGTGCTGGAGAAAGAAAAATTAGGGGACATTTTGACTTCTCAAATCCTCTTTTATTTCATAAAAAAACTTCTGACATGCAGACAGAAACATGCAATTTGAATACCAGCAGCAGACTTCCCTGGTGAGCAGTAGCTTTACTACAGTGATCTAATGAGCAAATAGAGTGCTAACATTCAGAATTTATGGCAAATGTGTGACATATCTGAATGCCTTCTTGATGGATCCAAAGTAAAAAAGCATTGAAAATGCAATAGATCTCGCCCTCATTTAAGTTAAAGCCATTCTGTTTGTAATGAGGTGGCTTTTTAGCTTTGCTTTTATAAGTATTTTACAAACTTTCATGTAAATAACATGCATATATGTATATGTATGCATGCATTTATATTTGTATTTATATAGATATGCAGATTATATATGTTTATATATATATGTATATATTTATATACACATACATATATATATAAATGCATATGCATATATATATATGTGTATATGTGTGCGTGTAGAGAGAGGTAGAGAGGTAGAGGTGTAGAGGTAGAGGTGAAGAGGCAGAGAGGTAGAGGTAGAGAGGTAGAGACTAGTAGAGAGAGAAGTAGAGAGAGGTAGAGAGCAGAGAGTGAGTAATAGAGAGTAGAGAGTGAGTAGTAGAGAGTAGTAGAGAGCAGTAGAGAGAGTAGCGAAGAGTGAGTAGTAGAGAGTAGTAGAGTCTCCCGGTAGCAGAACGCTGCTACTTTAAACTAGGCTGTATCATTTTTAAAGCCCTAGCCGGTTTCGGCCCTCTCTTCATTTCTTCTCTTCTTCACCACTATGTTCCCTCCCGAAACCTTCGTTCTGCCCACCTTGCCCTACTCCATATTCCCATTTTCAAACGCAAGAAACATGGTGAGCTCAGATTTTCTTTCTTAGCCCCATCCTTCTGGAACACACTCCCCCTAGAATTTAGGCTTACCGCTTCCTACCCCCTTTTCAGGTCCCTTCTCAAAACTCACTTGTTCCATAAAGCACACAACTAAGTCCCTCTCTGATCTGCCCTCACATGCTCACAGCGCCAAGAAACCATCAGGTGGTAGCCACGCTTTACAAATACTTTTACATAACATAACAGAGTGAATAGTAGAGTGAGTAGTAGAGAGTAGTAGAGAGTGAGTAGTAGAGAGTGAGTAGTAGAGTGAGTAGTAGAAAGTGAGTAGTAGAGAGTAGTAGATAGAGAGTAGTAGAGAGTGAGTAGTAGACAGTAGTAGAGAGTGAGAAGTAGAGAGTGAGTAGTAGAGAGTAGTAGAGAGTGAGTAGTAAAGAGTGAGTAGTAGAGAGAGAGTAGTAGAGAGTGAGTAGTAGAGAGTAGAGAGTAGTAGAGATTGAGTAGTAGAGGGTAGTAGATAATGAGTAGTAGGGAGTGAGTAGTAGAGAGAGAGTAGTAGAGTAGTAGAGAATGAGCAGTAGAGAGTGAGCATTAGAGAGTAGTGGAGTAGTAGAGAGTGAGTAGTAGAGAGTAGTGGAGAATATTCCAAAGTTTGGCAGAGCACCACTTGCACAACAAGTCCAATCAAATAATATCACTTAGAGTCCTTATTGAAGCGCTGAATCTTGGTGTATATTCAAAGGCTTTTATTTACCTTAAGTTTATGTTCCACAGCCAGCCGACGCGTTTCGTTCTGTACAACAGAACTTCTTCAGGGCGTTCTTATTTCCTTCAAGTTATGTCTGTATCCTATTGTCATACAACTAGATATGTCTTTCAAATGTTAGACGAGTCGTAAGTACATTCTTATTCAAAGTGACTAGGTATTAATTTTACCCACACAATTCTGGCAGACTTGAGTAATTTATAGCATCCTCAAAGTCAGTCTTTCAAAAATTCCAAAGTATAGGACATGATAATCCGAATCCAAATGTTTCTCAAGAAAAGTCATTTTCAATCATTCGGAATATCGGCGTTTGGGCAGATATGACCCACGGACACGGTTTATGACTTTTCTTGAGAAACATTTGGATTTGGATTATCATGTCCTATACTTTGGAATTTTTGAAAGACTGACTTTGAGGATGCTATAAATTACTCAAGTCCATGGATGCTGCTGGGAACGCCCCCAGCAACACCCATTGCATGCCCCTTTAACGCAGGACACTGCGTTAAAGGGACTGATATTTTTCAGGCAGGATTACGCCACAAAAAGCGGCTTAGCCCTGCCTGATAAATATCACTCAGTCTTCTGCGCCACCGGAACGTCACAAAAAGTGACATTCCAGAGGCACAAGGGGCTCGTAAATAAGGCCCTATAGGTTTCACACTCGTTATAGTTAGGAATTAGCATTTAAAAAACCTTTGAAATTCACTGAAAAAAACATAGGTTTCACGCCAGTTATAGTTAGCTGGATATTTTACTCATACAAAACCATTGAAATTCCCCTTTATAGTTAGTTGTACTCACTGTAACTTGCGTGCCCGCAATCCACTGCTGATGATGTCACATATTACATCATTCATGACATGGTCAGTGACATCACTGATGACATCACTGATGACATCTCAAATGACATCACTGATGACATCACTGATGACATCATCCAGTGAATGTGGTTTGCTTTGATATTTAAATATGTATTATAAATACACTACTTTGCATTGAAGAATGAGTGGATATATAAATATAAATGTGTGGATGGTGGATTTAGTAACAGTGTCATTGATTGTTTCCTTGACTAATTTGTAGAGTCCCACTATATATAATGTGTAGTTACTAAACTGTGTGAAAGTCTTTATTGCTTTGTCTTAATTGCTATGTTAAAGACTATATTTCTTATTGGTTTCTTAGCTGAGTATTTGTATGGGTAAATGAATGTCTATGTGGTTTGGTGGGGGGTGTGTGATTGCCAAAAAATATGTGAATAGTTCATTCAGTAGGTATCTGAGTTTAAGACTACATGTTGTAACAGTTGTTTCAGTGAGTGTATACGTTTATGGGTGTGGTGGTGATGAAATATTTCTCTCAATGGTAAATCTCCATTAAACTTTAAAAAAAAGGCAGTGTGTGTGACAGTTATATCTAATTAAGTGTGCCTAAGACTTAGTGATTGTATGAGTCACTATATGGATAACTGTATACTTGTAATAGTGATTTTATAACACACTAAGTGTGAGTTACTATCTATATAAATAGATGAAGTGGTGTTTGTATAAGTGTGTAGGTGAGTAAATGTAAGTATAATCAATTGTTCGCATAAGTCAGAAGGATGTCTTTATAAGTGAATACAATGTGTGCTGGTGTGTAATGTTGAAATAGGCGTATAAGTATATTTGATAGTGTTCTGTTGATTATTCACTGCATATAACACTGAATCTATAGGTAAGTGATTAGATGTGTGTATAGTTCTATGAATAACTGAGTGGGTGTTTAGAAATTTCTATTGGTGTGTCAATGGTTACAAATATGACAATTTCTATTTTACAGTGAGTGATGAAAGATTATACTAGTGTGTGATGAGGTGTATTTGATTGTCACATGGATGATGTCATCAGTGATGTCATTTGAGATGTCATCAGTGATGTCATCAGTGATGTCACTGACCGTGTCATGAATGATGTAATGTGTGACATCATCAGCAGTGGATTGCGGGCGCGCGAGTTATAGTGAGTACAACTAACTATAACGGGGAATGTCAATGGTTTTGTATGAGTAAAATGTCCAGCTAACTATAACTGGTGTGAAACCTATGGTTTTTTCAGTGAATATATAATATATATATATATATATATATATATATATATATTACCTACTGGCGGTCGCCAGTAGGTAGTTATAGTTAGGATTGATTTCCATAGGGAAATCGCAACATTCTATTTGGAATAACTTTGGCGCCGGTTGAGCAATCAGCCTGAATTTTTCCTTAACTTTGCCTCGCGGCGCTCCGCTCCTTCCCTGAAAGTTTAGGGGGGATTCGTGAAGCGGGGGCCGAGATAAAAGGGGGGTCCCAAAACGTGTTTTCCCCATGTTAATTTCCATAGGGCGGTCTGTCGCACTTTTAGCTCGAACGGCTGAATGGATTTTCACCAAACTTGGCAAAATTGTAGGGACTGGTAGCCCGATGTGCCTTTGCTATGTCTCAAGATATGTGCTCCAGAGGATTTTGAGTAATTTAGGTTCAAAAAAATTTATATATCTAGAGCCGTGCCCCGGTACGCTCCGGGGGCGCCACACGACTTGCGCACGGCAAGCTGATTGGCTCTCGGGTGTCTGTAAACATTCAAAACAGACCGGAGCGGCCGCCATCTTGTGTCTCGGTAGGATCGAGACACAAGAGGTGGTAAAAACAAAAGGGGAAATAATCAAAAGGGGGCAGGGTAGACCCCCCTGATCCCCTAGGTTTGATGTGGGGGCAATAAAAGGGTCCCTCGGGTAAAAAAAAAAAAAAAATCGATTTTCGCGGGGGGAGCGCCTGGTACGCGCACCGGGGAGCGTACCAGGGAGCGTACCATGGAGATAAAAGAATTACAGACTTTTTTTTTTTTTAAAAAGCATTTTTTTATAAATTGGAGGTAGTTCTGAAAAGAACTTTTTTTTTGTTTTTGTTGTTTTATATTTTTTTATACTTTTTAAAAACGATTTTGTATTTTTTGGGGATTTTTTTCAGGGGAAAAACAAAAACAGGGATTCCAAAACTGCTCAACAGGAGCAAAACATTTTTAAAATTTAGGGACGGGGAGGGCAGCGGTGGTCCTATCTCTTTATAGCAATGAATTCAACGCTCTGCTCCCCATAACAGAGCAGTTCCTCACACTCCACGCACAGAAATTTTATGCCTGCAAACACCGGCTGTATGTTAGGGACCATTCTTCCACGTGGTGGTCCCGAAGGTGTTGCCCAACCAGTGGAGGTGCTGCCGCCATCTGTTGGTAAATTCCGTGCCAGCTCCCTGACACTCTCCCTGGCAAAGTTGTTTGGGTGTCTTCTCTTGACATGCCTAATTAAATTGGCATTTCCAAAGCTATATTTTTTTAGAGGATTGCCTCTGGATAAAATACTGCCACATATTTTGCAGGTTACTTTTGCAGCATTTACTTTTTTTTGTCCTTCAAGGATGTCATAAAATTTCCAGATGAAGTGGTTCTTTTTTTTCTGGTGAGGAGGGTCCTCAGGCAAAAAATCTTCTGAATCACTGCTGGATGACTCCCTTGCAGCCATTGCTGTAGATCAGGAAAATTAGGAAAAGAAGAGAATACACAGAACAGCTCTTGCTCTCTCCAAGTACACAGCAATATTGAGAGAAATGGGTGGGTTTCTCAAAATTTTGAAAAAAAAAGTTCTGAACCAATGAAAAGTGTTATTTTAAAGTCACATGGCTTGACGCGCTTACCCTACATGCCCTGGGGCGCGTCCCGGGGCGCGTGGCGTAAGCACGTCGGGGCGCTTACGTTGCGCGATTGTATGCACTTCCGGGTGCGCTTACGCGGTGCGTCATAAGACGCATTTCGCGGCTACGCGATATGTGTCTTATGACGCAAGGCGTGGCGGCTACACGATACGTCACGATGTTGTTTTCGTTCGCGGCAATAGCGCTATCGGGACGCTCACCAGTACGCGCCCCGGGGCGCGCCGTAACATTGCGCTTACCCGTGCGTTCACCGGTACGCGCCCCGGGAGCGCCCCGGGGTGAAAAATAAAAAAGAATTAAAAAAAATTGACATAATTATACAATATAAAATTCACGTTAAAATTTATTATTTTTTATAACTATAAAGATTTGCTATCAAAAAACCATTGAAATTCACTGAAAAAACCATAGGTTTCACACCAGTTATAGTTAGGAATTAGCATTTAAAAAACCTATTAAATTCACGGAAAAAACCATAGGTTTCACACCAGTTATAGTTAGCTGAACATTTTACTCGCATAAAACCATTGAAATTCCCAAGTTATAGTTAGTTGGACTCACTATAACTTGCGCGTGCAATGCACTGCTGATGACGTCACATATTACATCACTCATGACATAGTCAGTGACATCACTCATGACATCACTGATGAGACCATCCTTGTGACAGAGTGACAGACCTCCTTTCACTGTAATGTAACCCTGGAAACACATATTCCAAAATAGAAACTGACATTTTCAAAAAGATTGAGATACCCATACCAGTTACAACAACCAATTCAATATTTCCACCATCTATATACACATCCACTTATTGACCAACAGTTCTATTTAGTCACTCATACATATACTCACTCATCATATGTAGTGATACACCTATACATCCTGTTACACACCGACAGTCATCCAAAAGATACTCTCACACATACTCCCACATGCAAATAAACTATTGAACATCCATTTATTTGCATATACAGCTATACACACACTACCACCTTACTTCTAAGGAAACTTACACATACTTACTCTCTTAAACAATCATTTATAGAAAAACATACTTATTTAAACAGGAACTCTTACAATCCCTCACTCTCACATATACTCACCTATATACATCAATATTCACATATATTAGATTAAGTCATATGTAGTTACTGATAAAGACACTAGTGAGACAGTCATTCACTCACTAACACACAGATATACACACTCATCCACCCATACAGTCCTGCACATATGCTGTCTTCAAAACACATACAAGCAGAGAGTCAGTCACTCATGCATCTATGTGCTAAGTAATACCCCCACCAAACCATATAGACACTCATAATGATATTAAAACAAACATCTAATAACCCATATACACACATATGTAGCTAATCACCAACCCATGCAGCCACTTATACACAAAGTGAAATACTAATACATATATTTGAATATTTAAATATTACTTGTTAATAGATAAAATTCACTAAGATACACTTAATAAGCCAGTTAACCAATCATTTTTTTAAATAAAAACATCCATGTAAACTCTTATTTAAACATTTATTCTTCCAGCAACTTTTACATATACATATATAACACATATTCTTTTTTTTAAATACACACATTCACTGGATGGTGTCATCAGTGATGTCATGAGTGATGTCACTGACCATGTCATGAGTGATGTAATATGTGACGTCATCAGCAGTGCATTGCACGCGCAAGTTATAGTGAGTCCAACTAACTATAACGTGGGAATTTCAATGGTTTTATGTGAGTAAAATGTTCAGCTAACTATAACTGGTGTGAAACCTATGGTTTTTTCAGTGAATTTAATAGGTTTTTAAATGCTAATTCCTAACTATAACTGGAGTGAAACCTGTGGTTTTTTCAGTGAATATATATATATATGTAGACCCATCCTGGTGTTGCATATATGTGTGCAACAAGGATGTTAGGTGACAGAACTCTACAACCAGTACTACAATTGGGCACAAGCCAGATCATTTAAAATAGCCTCACCTGACTTTGTGTGAAATACTCATGACATGTGAAACCAAGGACAATCTAGGGCAGTACCAGTGCGTTACATTCCACCTGCTTCCTTGTTATATGACCTTGCCCCCCCGAATTCCTATGCCATGCTACTCAAAAATATTTCTTCTTTTTCATTGTGGTCCTGGCAGCTGCACATTGCTGCTGGGCTGCTTGCTTCCCCATCCGTTGCTCCCAATTGGTCCCCTTCAGTGGAAGATGCAGATTTATTTAAACCTGTGCATAAATCTCATCCGATATGCCCTTGTTTACGGGCATTAAAGACAGGAATGTGATGCTTATCCTGTTTACCCAACTACTACTGTATTTTGTGCTTCTACCTCTTCCAGAGCAATATTGTGTTATGAGGTCTCATTCATGAGGCTGTGACTGAGGACAGTGGTGCAAAACATCTTGCAGTGTTACCCTACATCAAAACAAAAGGGCAGGAGTGCACTGTATCTATGAGATATGGCACATTTCTGTACTTTTCCCCTGCATGGGCGTACACTGGCCTGCCATGTACCAATGCAGGCACATATGCACCATTGAGCAAGGGTGTCTGTGTTGTGGGGCTGATTGATTTTGTGCAGGAAGGTGTCCCTCTCTGCTCAATATCTATAAATTCAGGTGATTTACTCTTTTTATGTGTGCTACAGAATACAGCACTAATAGAAAAAGGAAAAAGGTGTGCTGTTAGATTCTGTTAATTCCCAGGTTTACGTTTTCTCGTAAATCTGGGAATGTTTCCAATTCCATGGGTGTTCTGTGGGAACACCAACAGGAACACCTATGGAATGCCACTTACACGCAGGGGTTTGCGTGAAAAGCCCACGTACTTGCAAAGCCATGAAAAACCACATAAAGTGGCTTTATGTGGCATATCCTTGAGAGCAGTATCAGGAATAGGCAGTACAGGCTTGTTGTACGCTCCATCAGGAGCTGGGAGTCTGTGCCTGCTGGTCTCTCCACCCAGCAACACAACTGGGTTGGAGAGATGTCAGTGTGCATGACGGTTTGGCCGTCCACTGACAGCAGTGCCCACCACTCCTCCTCCTCCTGCTGGAGTGCTGTGGCCCTGCCCCCCAAGGTTTGGCTATGGGATGAAAAATAAAATGATCCTAATTTTATTTTTAGTTTGCCTCTGCTGGCAGGGGGTGACGGTCCTCCTCCATAGCAGAGGAGTCGCCGTTAAAGATAATGCACAAGGATATTGTTGACATGAGAAGAAACAATCAGAAACCTGGAGTCGTCTTACTTAAATTAATATTTTTCAGAACTGAATACCTTTTGAAACTAAATCGAATACAAAAGTATTTTTTGTTGTTCTGACATTGTAGTTATAGTCCTGGCTTATCTAGCTGAGCGAGGGCGAGGAGTCACATAATCTTTAGTCAACTATTGTCTAGTGAAGAAATCGCTAGCAGTATTATTATGCAGAGATTATTTTTAGTCCCAGTCAACGCATGGTTGCATGGTTCACATGTAAAATACCTTAAGTAGCATTGAGGTCATTCTATAATTGCATTTCTGCACAACTACGCTCATGTTTTCATTTTTCCTATTACACATCTTTCTAACTAAAAAAGGGAAAACAATTTAAAATCTATTCTGTAAGGACATTCTTGTGTACAGTAAAAATAAATTACACTAGAATAATACTGTTTGCAGCAGCGCATTACCATGTTTCTGCTTCACTGCTTCCTTCACATAAACCTTATTGTCAATTAGACTTGGAGCTATGAGAATCAGTCAAAGACTACATAAACATTCAAAACACATACTGTGTATGCCACTTCAGATCTGCTACTTATACTTTTCAATGCTGTAGCGAAAAATGTAATGTAGCAGCAGGCATCATTACAGCAAATGCACATTTAATAATGTTTCAATCAGCCAAACAAGAACACATCTGCAATTGCAAACAGTGTGAGTGCTCAAATCAACTTTTGTCAGTGTATAATTTGGACCAAAATAACCTCAGATTCTAGGAAGGATAGTTTGTCACCTTGAAAATATTCTAGGACACATCCTGTTGGAGTCGAAAGTTAGATCCCTTAACCACTGCATTGCTTTGTCGTTTGAAATACAAATCTTAATCACAGATAAACTGCAGTACAACACTGGTAATGCAGTTACAGCATGTTTACAAAATGCTACTGCTGGTGAAGCCTGATTGATAACATCAATAGATCCTGTAACAAGGCAGGATCTGAAACACCTTTGGTTACTTTGCAGGAATGCGGTAATAAGTACGTTTACAGTAATCTAAGTTATAGCAAACCTGATAACTCCAAAGAAAAGAGGGTATCAGAGTTCAGGGGTCTATTTACAGGTACCAGGGACATCCTCTGACCTCCATGTTTCAAAGTGGACACAAGCGATGAATGCTTAAGAGCATGCAGTGTTCATAAAAGACCATAGGGTTCAATAGATCTGGTGAAGTGACTAGCTGGCCGGGTGCAGGATCATAACAAGATCAAGTGAGAAAAAAGGTAATACAAGTTTGTTCTCTGTGAGGCTTGCTCAGTTGGCAAAATCACCAATTGTCTCATATGTTCTTGAAAGGTTTGAGAAATCTGTCAGCCTGCCTCCATCTATAGTGAGGCACTGGGCATGCTCTTGTGCCTGGCTTGGTCTGTATGTTCATCCAAACTGGAGAAGGGAAAGAGTAGAGCCTCCCGACAAGCTTCAGAAGGGATTTTAATCATAGTACTACCCAAGGGGCAGTGGGCAACTCCCAGGCTACACACTCTTAAAAGCAGCTTTAGCAGCAAGGCCCATCCAGGCCTAACTCCAAACAAGGTTTAGTGACCTGAAGGACAGCTCCAGCTACATTCCAAAAGCAGGGTGATTGGGTTGATGTACACAGTCAATCAGAGATCAGTACATCTCACAGTTTTAAATGGTCAGGTAAGCAGTATAAATCAGCTGAGCACGTTCTCTCCCCGATACTGACTTCAGACTCATCTGCATTCTTTCAGAGACCCATGTACACACCTTAGGAGATACAGAGTCACACTGTAGAATAAACATTGCCATATTCGTGATGTCTTTCCAATCTGCACCACTGCATCACACTGAACCCATTTAGAGACGGCAGCAAATAGAGCAAATTTTTTTCCTTTTTATTCGTTTTAATCTTGTTCACTTAACAGAGTCTGAGGGAGCCACAAAAGGCCTCCAAATGTTCACTGCAAAGCATCGTCCATTAACTGAGAATGGGTTCCTAATCACGCCTTCCATTCAGAGAAGGCAAACATGCGATGTACACATTATGTCATTGATAATGAGTACCTATGTCATATTTGAACATGTGCTGTATCATGTCAAGGGCCACATGAGTGGGTGATTATTTCCAATTCAAGCTGCATGCCTTTGCCACCTCAGACTATCTGGAATTAAGTAGGGTGTTGAAACAATTTTCTTTTCTTCATTAGCTGTATCTCAGTTGTAGCAACTAAGGGTCTCATAACAAAAGTGTTTTGCAGTAAAAAAAATAGTGGGATTTGTAGGCTTTACAATAGAAAAATACTGAGTAGCAAGTTACCATGAGTATTTTGCAAGTCAAAAATGAGTTTCTAAATCACAATGTGCAGTATGTGACCCCTTGCAAATTACAAGTTAGACTGACCTTTAAAGCAGCATCTCCTCTCTCCTACAGTCACAGTGGAATGTATCAATAGACTGCAAATGGAATTGCAGCTGGAAAGCATTGATAGGATACTGACCTTTCAAAGCAGGCCATTCATAAAGAGGAAGCTGTCCCTAATGTACTTCTTCAACTTTGTGAATGACTGTTGTGGGTATCAGAGAGACAGGCAGTGATAAAGGGGAAAAGGGGACCTATGCGTACCTCGATATCCCCTCACAGTATACCACTTTCTTTTTCTACATGCAGCTCCTATCCCCTCGAAGGACAGAAGCTGCACTGAGAATATAAAACAACATTTTGAGAGTGTGAGTCCTTGGGTGGAGATCTTCTGCCCTTCACAGACCTCCATCCCTTCGTTCACAGCTTTCAACTGCATTTGCAAACCTAATTCTGCTTCATTAATGTTAATATTGCAGGATTTTAGGAACCCTTCCCATTTCTCAATCAACCATGGATTTCTGCATTCTTCACAGTGCAAAACGAAGATGGCAGTCGCAAAGCAATCAGTTTTTTAAAAGTACAGGTGACTTTGTGTCGTGCTCAATAGTACATCTGTCGCTAATTTCTATGTCTGCAGCACCACTTGATATGTATCTTTAAAAAGTAATTTTCTGATATATTGTGCACTCAAAAAGTCATAACATTTTAAAATATAACATAAAATTTTATAATATAACATAAAATAAACTGATCAACACAAGGTAACCTATTAACATCAGAACAGCACCAACTTTCCTACTGTTCGGGAAAAAAGCGGAAGACACACCTCTTCAAGGAGCACTTCTCCTGGTCCCCCAGTTTACCCATAACCTTGCCCTAATAATTATATCTTCCCAGTGGTCCTGTTCATTACTCCATTGCTCAGGAACTAGGTTAAAACTTTACAAATACTAACACATACATACCTGCATACATAACACAGACAGAGTCACTGGCAATAATGTTCTCTTCCTGACTAGTATCACTGGTGAAATTTCTCTTTGTAGGGCGTACAGCACCCTTTTCTATATTCTGATTTTCTTGATTACCTGTGTACTTCTGGCATTTTAAACTCATTCAGGATTAGGGCCTACACATGTATACTTAATTATCAGATGCATGGATGATTTGTAACTGCAGAGCAGCCCTACTCATAATTGTGAGTAAGGTCATGTTGGCAGGCAGATATATGATGCACTGTTCTTTTGTTTGCTGTGTATGAGATGTTAATTTGAAGTTAATAAGGGTCACTTATTCTAAACAGTTATGGTGTGTTTAACTTCGCCTCAGTGCCACAGAAATCACCCATCATGAGGCCTTTGGATCATGACTAAAACTTTTTTTTAATATTCCACTTTGTCATTAGCTAACACTATGTGGATCATTCTATGAAAAAGCTAATCTAAATGAATGTGTTATGGAACTTCACAAGTAATTATCCATTTGTTTAATCTCTTTTAGGGCTGATGCATTTGTTATTTAGGCTTTTGTTATTTGGGCAGAAGCCTTTGCTCACTCTTTTAGAGCAATTAATATACCTGCACGTGATCCAGCAGCCTATAGAAAATATATCATAAACAACACTACCCAACTTCATAACCTATAAACAAAATTCTATACTAAATCAAGGACCCATTTATAAACCTGACATATTTTGGGCCTACTGAATCAGGTGGTCGGATTAAATTTATATACACCTAATTTACAAACTATATACAATATTAAACATTAGCGGAAAGAATATTGTCATTATAACAAATCCTAACTATTTAAACGACCACCATTGGCGACGTGATCTAGCTAATAGTAACCTACACTTCTGAATAATCAAGACCAGCTTGTTTGTCAAAAGTAAGATTTTATTTACTAAATTATGGTATTTCAATTGATAGTTTTATAAAAGTAATTTATTAGCAATTTAGCAAGCATGATTGTAAAGAAACGTGAGAAAAATACAATTTAAGCAAATGAATCAAAGTTAAAATAAGTATTTAAAGTTTAGCATTTCTAAAACCTAAGTCCCTAACTGAGCTAAATAGATAGAAATTAAAGTAAAGTTCTTTGAGGATTCTTACGTGCTCCACGCAATGTCCGACAGCACTTCACCCTCATCGGAAAGTCAGAAAGCAGCAGCCAGCCCATCCCTAGGGGCATGACTTTTTATACCTTTCTACGCTAACTAAACTACGCAAAGGAAAGTTTTCAGAAATCTTCGACGTCCCATTGGCTGAGAGTGACAAGTGACATGTCACCCACATTTCAAATCTTCCATTAAGTCACTTTTCTTAAGGACCATTGTCCTTTCCGAATGCAACCAGGAGCTTCCTAGGTTTGCAACAAATGTACAATAATGTTCTCACTGCTTCCAATTGACTTCCGCGGATGCCAAGTTAAGGGCTGACAAAATGTTCTTTTTCGACCTTGGCCATGTCCGACAGAATGATGATAGCACGTCAGTTTTTGCTTTGTGAATGCAGCTTTTGACGAACACTTTATTTCAGAATGGGCGTCTCGTGATTTTTGCAGAAGTAAATTTCAGCTTTTTGCAACTCGAGCAAACTAGGCCCAAAAGCAGGCAACTTATGCTTTCTAGTATAAAACAAACACAAGAAAAGTATTAATGTAAGAAATAATGTAGATTTTATATCCACCCCAGAATTTACTAATTAATTAACCCACCGATTAATCAAATGTTACCTAGCAAATGCAAACAAATAAAGCAGCGTTTATATCTACCAGTCTTCATTAATCCTTGAGACTTATGTGCACCTAGAATAGTAGAAATGACATCACACAGACAAGGAAAAGCAAAACAAGCACATGCTTCTTTTAAGTTTGCAGCAGTTAGTAGTGACAAAAACGAAAACAATAAATTATTTTATTATTTTGCACGAACAAAAAGATGCAACAATTATGCACGTTTATGAGCACACATGTTAGTCCCCCCATGTGTAAAGTTTAATCTAAGTTGTATTAGCACGACATATCACAAATCATTAATATTATTATTCATGTTATGGAAATGTGACTTCACGAGTTTAAACAAAATTTTGTTTTCTATCTCGCTCCATCAACTCCCTCATCTGGTGATTAACAAATCACCACACCAGCACCCAAAATTTTGATAATTTAAACTTCCGAGAAATCGATTCAAATTCATTTGTATCAGTAATTCTAAAAGTCTGTTTCTGCATAATCTTTGGAATTAGCATAACGCTCTCTATGTAACTCCTGTAATTCGATCTCCCTTTCTTCTTCTTTTCTAAGTTTATAGATTCTTTTCTTCTCTTTCAACTGCTTCTTTCTTTTATGTAACAAACAACCTATTTTGGTCAAAATAAAAATGAATACTATTATAATCAAAGGTGCCAAAATCTTGCCAAGAATTGAACTTCCAATATCGTGAAACCAATTTTTAATTGCTTGGAACCTTTTTGAAAGTTTCCCTGTAAAATCATCTTCTTCCAAAGGAATTATCTCTGAATGCATTTGTGTAATATTCTTGATGTACATTTCAATATTCTTACTTTCGTCAGGTATATATGTGCAACAATGTTGTACATGTAAAATGCCACAGACTCCTCCCTCTTTTGCTAGGAGTATGTCTAAAGCAAGGCGATCTTGAATTACCATGGATCTAATTGCAATAACTTCAACATTCACTAATTGAAACCCATCAGCTGTGTCAGGTGATAATCTATCAACTATAGTGGACAATTTTCTGATTCTCCCTGCATTTAAAGTTATACCAACAAAAGGTATTACTGCTTGAAAAATATCTCCCAGAACTTCAGTAAAAGTTTCTCTTTTAACTCTATTTACATAATTATGAATTTTAAACAATCCTTCTGAATCTCTGTCAACATGAAACACTTTAGGAAAAACAATTCCCACATAACAAGTTCCATACCAGTGGTCTGGAAGGTTGTAGTAGGCTTTGTCACCACAAACAAAATAAATCCCAGGAAAGATTGGATCCTTTCCACCTTTGAATCCCCAACCTCCCAAAATCTGATAAGTATCTTCACAGTTACTTGCACCTACAAAGTAATTATCAAAAAGTGTGTTATCTCTCCTAATGCAAAGCTTTCCACTAACTGGTTTGTCTATGTGAATTGCAATATTTTCAAGCATTTTGCCATTTAACTTTTCATCCTCTTTCTGCCAGAAATTAGACTTAGTCTGCTTGACTAATTCATTCCTCTTATAAATAGCTCTTCTCTCCTCAACCATATTCAAAAATTTCTTTCCTTCAGCACTTAATTTACAAGTTAGATTATTTTTATAAGCATACTCATAAGTGAGTTCGTTAGTAACTAGGAAAAATTCTCTCATTTGCTTTGCTTTCTTATGCTTATTTAAAGTATTTTCAATCTTAATATTTGCAAAAATCTCGTCAAAATCTGAATAGTAATATTCTAAGCGTCCAGTTTGGTAAAATAAGCTAGTTAACACACTACATGTTACACCATAAGTGAGAGGAAGCATATTATATGTTACTCCCTCAGAAACAGAAGCGGGTAACTTAACGCAGACGTAGCAGTCTTTTGCATCCATTACCTTAACATATTCACTCAATAGCTTTGTGAATGTATTACTTGAAAAATCACTAATTGACTTATCTTGATGAATGTTAGGCTGATGATCAATAACTTTTGCAGACGCACTATGTTTAGTTTGGCTAACCAGAGCTTTGCTTGTTATGTTAACTTTGTGTAATTCTCTGTTCATCTCCAAAGGGATAATCACAGCTAAAACCAACCAGAGCAGAATTAAAATGAGCAGACACACCAGAGTCATCTTACAGCATCTCTTAAAAACAGAACACCTTGAAGTGCTCTCCTTAACATAAGGCATTTTTGGTTAGTTTAGCCTCAAAATAAAACAAAATAAAACAAAAATTTTAAAATCTAAATTTATATTTACACCCCCCTTTTAAAATATTTTTTTTTTTTTTTTTTTTTAAAACCCTAAACAAGATTTCTTCGACCTTATGTCATACATAAGTTTTCTTTAACTAAACAGTTTTTTCTTCGACCTTGTGTCAACTAACAAATTTTCTTCAGCCTTTTGCCAATTTAATATTTCTGTACTTCAATCATTGTCACTAATTTCTTGGATTTCGTCTTCTTCTTCACTACTACCATATATGTCAATAACAGGGGGAATTACTAAATAAGTCCACTCAGGAGACTTGTATTTTTGGTTTGGTCTTACTATTCTTTTTCCTTTTCTCGACACCACTTCAATTTTCCTTCCAACTCCAACTTCTTTTCCAGGACTCTTTTGACTACTGATTTCTTCGACTTGTTCTTTTGGTTTCTTGATCAACCTGACTCTCAATCTTCCACCAGGCCAGTAGTCTGCTTTTCTCACGTACTTCTTCTTTGGTTCAGAATTATTTGATTCTGACTTCCAAGTCCTTTTCTTTCTGTTTTCACTTTCACCATCCACGTCACTTTCTTCAGTTTCGTAGTCTGAAATTTCAATTGACTCAGGAACTTCTCTATTCGGCAATTTCACTCCTTCAGGAACTTCACTTTGTTTTCCATTACTGGTACTCGGTAATTCGTCTTCCTCCTCTTCTTCAATTACCCCCAACTTCCCAGATTTCGGATTTCTGTTCCTCACTCCAGAGCTTGTTCTCTGCCTTTCGATACTCTCCTGGTCTGAAACTTCTTTTTGTTCTGCTTCTTTGTCTTCGATAGAGACAACCGAATCCTCAGTTATCTTTCCCTTTAACAGATTCTCTTCACCTTCAGAATCTATTTCAATGATTTCCAAGTCTTTTCTTGTCAAATTTCCATTCACTGGCACAGTTTCCAGATGTCGACTTTCTTGTCGATCTTCAGAATCTGGATTTATTTCACCTTCTGTTTCGCCTTCTGCTTCAGAATCAGAATCATCTGTGGTATCACTTTCAACATCAGAACTCTCAGGAGTTGGTACTGGAATAGTATGACTAGGATGAATCCAGCGTTTCAATCCTCTGCACTTTACAGCATTAGTAGTGATCAAAATTATTTGCCTAGGCTTCTGCCATCTAGGAGCTAGACAATTCCTTCTCCGATGTACTTTTGTTCTGACCCAATCGCCAGGTCTCAGATCATGTGTCAAAACCTTTTCATTTGATTGTGCTTCAGTTCCCACCTGATTAGACACAGAAGTTACCATATCAGATAACCTTTTACAGTAATCCAAAATAGCACTGTCATTTATGCTCAACAGTTTACCTACAGGTACAAAAGCTTGCCTCATAACTCTTCCCATTAAAATTTCATGAGGACTCAAACCTGTCTTTTTATCTGGTGTACTTCTTAATGACATCAAAACAAGTGGAAGAGCATCAGTCCACTTTACACCTGTTTCAAGACACATTTTTCCAATTCTGTTTTTAATTGTTCCATTAATTTGTTCAACCACCCCAGATGCCTCTGGTCTGTATGCACAGTGTATTTTCTGCTCAATGCTCAAAGCTTCGCAAATTAACTTCATCAGTTTGTTATCAAAATGGCTTCCTCCATCACTCTCAATAGTGACTGGAAAACCATACCTTGGGATGATTTCTCTGAGCATCAGTTTTGCTACTGTAATTGAATCACAATGTCGTGTAGGGAAAGCCTCTACCCATCTTGAAAATAAGCAAACAATTACAAGCACATATTTCAAACAATTGTGTAAGGGCATTTCGATGAAATCCATTTGTAACCTGGTAAAGGGACCACCCTCTCGACCAATTATTCCTGTCCTCACCACTGATTTTCTGTTTGGATTTATTTGTTGGCATGACAAACACCTTTGACAAAAAGATTCTGCAATAGTTCTGAACTTAGTATTGAACCATGTTTCTCTGAAAAGTCTAACCATAGAATCTCTTCCCAGATGTGCTGGACCATGATATAATCTGGCCATGTCAGCAATCAAGCAATTTGGTAAGACCACTCTGCCATCTTTGTAAACCCACACTCCATCTTCTTCACGTGGTCTACAATCTGATCTTAACCACAAGTCTTTTTCTTCATCATCTGCTTCATTTTGTAAATCTCTAATCTCATGCCATGTTTCTACAACTGTTGTTAGCATTAATGAATTTGAATCAGTTTCTTTACTCCTTTCCCGATTGTATGAATAATTTTTTCTTGCGCAGTATTTAGCCGTTTCATCTGCGAAGGCATTGCCCTTGGAAATATAATCAACTCCTTTAGTGTGCGCTGCACACTTAACAATGGCGATTTCTTTCGGCAATTGTATTGCTTCAATTAATCTCCTAATGAAAACTGCATTTTTAATTGGTGATCCTGCTGATGTCATGTATCCTCTCAGTGACCAGAGTTGTCCATAATCATGTACAACTCCATACCCATACTGACTATCAGTAATGATGGTAACTCTTATATCTTTTGATATTTCACATGCACGAATCAAAGCAATTAATTCAGCTACTTGTGCTGAACGAACTCCTTCAAGACATGATGCTTCTTCGACATCTTTGACTGTACAAACTGAATATGAAGCTTTCAAGACACCTCCTTCGGATCTTAAGCATGAGCCATCCACAAAGTAGACAAAATCTGATTCAGACAAAGGTCTGTCTTTGATGTCTTTTCTTGGTTTAGTGCAGAATTCCATGACATCTAAACATTCATGTTCTGTTTTGATGTCATCAACAATTTCAGAATCAGGCAGTAATGTAGAAGGATTCAGATTCAAACATCTTGAAATCGAAACATTATCTGCTCCTAGTATGATTTTCTCATACTTTGTCAATCTGCTACTTGTTAAATGCTGAGTCTTACCTCTTGTCAGTAATATTTCTACTGAATGAGGCACAAAAACTTTTACAGGAAATCCCATAATGATCCCCTCACTTTGTTCGAGACTAATACTTGTAGCTGCAACTGCTTTTAAACAACCTGGTAATGCTTTTGCAATTGGATCAAGAACTGCAGAGAAGTATGCAATAGGTTTCTTTAGATTTCCGTGTCTCTGAATCAACACAGATAATGCACATCCTTCTCTCTCACTGCAATACAGTTCAAAATCTTTCTCATAATTTGGCATACCTAAAGCAGGAGCTTGGCATAAGCTCTTTTTCAGGTTTTCAAAAGAATCCATCTCAGCATCATTGAGAATAATTGGATCTTTTACATCTGACTTTGTCAATCTTTGTAGTGGTTTTGCAATTACTGAAAATCCACTTATCCATTGTCGACAGTAACCAACCATTCCCAAGAACATTCTGACCTGTCTTTGTGTTTTTGGTGGTAACATTGCTTGAATCATTTTTATTCTCTCAATTGTTATTTGTCTTTTTCCCTTTGCAATTCTGTGACCAAGATATTTTACTTCTTGTTTGCAAAACTGTAGTTTTGCTGGGGACACTTTATGTCCTTCTTCTGCAAGGCGATTTAACAGAATTATTGTGTCTGTCACACAATTTTCTCTAGTCTTTGCAGCTATCAACAGATCATCAATATACTGCACTAACGTAGACCTACCAGGTAAGTCAAGGTCTTCTAATGATCTTTTTAACAGTTCATTAAAGATTGAAGGACTTTCTGTATAGCCCTTTGGGATTCTTGACCATCCGAGGGTCTTACCTTGGAATCTGAAAGCAAAGATTTCATAACTGTCTGGATGTAAGGGAACAGTAAAAAATGCATTGCAAAGATCAATAACTGTATACCATTCAGCATCATGTGGAATCTGGTATAGAATTACTGCTGGATTTGGAACCACAGGACAACATGGAACGACAATTTGATTAACCTTTCTCAAATCTTGTACGATTCTAAATGTTCCATTTGACTTTTTAACTCCCATAATTGGTGAATTACAAGGACTACTCTCCATTTCTTTTAATACGCCTTGTTTGATTAATTTTTCAATTATAGGTGTAATACCTTCAATTGTTTCTGCTTTCATTTTATATTGTGGAATGTTAGGAAATTCTATTCCCTGTTTCAATGTAATTTTTACTGGATCTACGTTTTTCATCAGACCCATCTCATTCCCAGTAAAATCCCATATATCAGATTTCACTGTTTCCTTGAGCTCTTCAGGTAAATCCTTTTCTTCAAATGCAGGAAACAATTTTGTTTCTTCTGCTTCCATCATCATCATTGTCATTCTGTATAAACCATCTTCCTCCATTGTTTGTAACTCAACTCCATCAGGAGAACAATATATTCTGCAATTCATTTTACATAGGATGTCTCTGCCTAATAGATTCACTGGACTACTATTACAAACCACAAATCTGTGTTTGTCTCTGTAATTTCCAATTTCAACTGGAACTGGATCAGTCAAGTCAGTTTTAATTTGCTGATTACTTACTCCGACAACTTGGATGGTATCCCCAGAGAGAGGTAGGTTTTCAATTTCCACTGATCTAACAGTAGAACGGGTAGCACCAGTGTCCACTAGAAAAGTGATGTCTACATCATTAACTTTCCCGTTTACAAAAGGACCAGACTGGTCAACCTCAAGAGTGGCTCCAACAACACACTCTTCCTCCTCTCTCGGGCACCGTCAGCAATAATCATCAGAATCGCTGTCTTGACTTTCTGCTAATAAAAACTGTTGTGAAGCATTTTGCATTTGAACTCTTTGCTGCTTTTGCTGTTTTTGCGGTTTTATTACCTGTTCACTTCCCTGAAATCCCACGTTTGGATTATATTTTTGAACTCCCCCACAATTCGGAAAAGGTGGTTGTGGCAATTGATCCTGACGATTATTCACCTGTTGCTGTTGCTGTTGCTGCAACTGTCGCTGAATGTTTAACTCGTTTAAACCCTGTTGCATCTGTAGCTGTCGCTGCAGGTCAACACCATTCTGCATCTGTGGATTCAATAAGGGATTCTTTAAGTTTTTAGGAGGATGAGGACACTCGTCTCTCCAATGTCCAATTTCGCCACAATTAAAACAAGGTAATCTTTGTTTCAACTCCTCAATCTTTGGGCTAAATTTCTTTGGGAAATTATTACCTTTAAACTTTCCTTGTATCTGGTTTGTATTTCCAGTTTGAACAAAATTAGTGTTCTTATTACCCATGCTGGCAATCTGTTGCTCAGCTACCTTTACCTGTGCCCACATGGCTTTCTCCTTGAGCTTCTTCTGTTTTACTTCTATTTCATCACTACAGTACTTAGCCTTTCTTAGAATATCATCTACAGAAAGTGATTGCCATCCTATAATGCTATTTCTGATCATTTCTCCAATTTCAGGTTTTAGTCCATAAACAAATCTATAGACAAAATGGCTCATATCCTTTTCATCTAGTTTTTCATAACCACTGTATTGTTTAAAGATTAACAGTAGTCTTTCATAAAAAGAATGAACTGATTCTTTTGTTTCCTGTTCTGTCCTTTCTATTTTAACCCAATCGACTTCTTTGGGTGGAATTTTGTTTTTCATCCAAACAATCACCTTTTCATAAAAATCCATTACAAGTGGATTTGGAGCACCTGTTTCTTTGATTCGCTCAGGTTCTGTTTTTGGCCAACTAATCGATATTTTGCATTCTGTCCAAAGATCTGATGGTACGACAATGTCAAAAAATCCATCTAAATCAATCCACAGAACTTTTGACACTTTGATAAATCTATCTACTTGTCTGTACCATTCCACTGGTTTTTCCCTCAATTTTGGAAAGTCATTCGTAAATAACAGAATGTCCTGTCTCGACCAAGGGACATGAACATATCCTCCACCTGCAATTTCTCTCATTGGAAATTGTTTTGACAATTTTTCCAATCTTTCATCTTCCTTTTTTTTCGTCCATTTTACTCTCCACTTATTCAGTTCTCCTAGCTTTTTGATATAAACAATCAAATCTTTTATATGTACTATTCTTCCCATTGAGTTCAAACTCTCAATGTCACTTTCTGAAAAGTCTAATCTGTAATGTTTCGCGAAATTCTTTTGTTTGCTCACATCGATTTCAAGTTCCGCTGCTAGATCCTCTAGTTGATCATATTTATTTTTTGTTTTCCACTGAATGCTTTTGCAAATGAACAGTAGTTCATCATCTCGATAGTAATTTAAACTATCTGGACCGATTGTTCCGATTATTAATTCTTCGATATTCGCTTTTAATTTGGCCACATCAAGTTTTGGTGTGGTTACCCTGACTTCAGGACTCCCTACATCTGATATAGCACCCATTGGTGTTTTTGGAGATAAATCCTCATTAAAGGTTAAATCAGGCATTCTCGATCTAGAAGAGTTTATTTCAGATAAGTCTGAATAAAATTTTTCAGCAACCTTTTGAATTTCTGCATTTAAAGGAATAGTTAATCCTGTCTTGTTTGTTTCTTTTTGGTCAAATACAGGCTGAACAGGACCAATCGTTACTGGAACTGTCACAGCTTCCATGCCTTTTGTCATTCTTCTTATTAATTCTTCTTTAGATCTTAAATATTCATTAGAATCGACATCTTCAACATTTCTTGCCTCTCTTGTATAATCTTTTGGAGCTTCTCTTGCCCTTGGAGCCATTGTGAAATGTCTACCTTCATTTCGAGCATTATCAAATTCTGGTCTTCTAGGAGTTTCAATGATTTCACAATTATTTGGATAAAGTTTAGGAGCTTCATTAATTGGAGGTGCACTCAGTGAAGTTTCAGTAGAAACCACCGGAGTAGACCATGATCTAGGAGGTCTCAAAGGCTGATTCTTTCTAGCTGTAGTATATATTTCTTCCATAACTGCATCCTCTGATTCACTTTCCATAGATTTCCCTGTAGGAGTACCCATTACCATTTCTTGAATTAAATACAATCCTTCGCTCATGTTTCCCTGTCTCCACATTCGCAATCTATCTTCATGAGTTTCTCTTCTCCAAGGTGGATTTTTAGAAGGTCTTTTAATTCCACTAGCTTCTCTTTGTAACTGATTCATCTCATCTTCCCACTCAACTAAAGCTTCAAATTGAGTTGGTCTCGGTTTTGGAATAAGAGCATTCATTTTCTCTCGTAAATTTCTCAAAACTTTTACGTTAAATGAACCATCATCAGGCCAAGTTAAAACACCGTCGTTCTTAGTATAGCGTTTCCAACTATCAAACCATAAAACAGTATGATATCCATATTCACCTTCCATGTACGCTGCAGGTGTTTTATACTTATGAAGTAGTTTACCACCTCGCGTTTCAATTTTCTTGTCAGGTGAAAATAAATTTTTAAACTTCTGAAATAATGTTGGCTTTTTCTCAACATGTTTAAAATGATAACTCATTTTTAAGAGTTAAATCTAATTCACAAAATCGTTCGTAAATTATTTCCGGGATGTTCCGCAAAACAACCAATCCGTGCGCGAAACACACCGACAAGCCAATGACAGTTGAGCTACGTCACTTTTCTGCTCAACCAATAAAAATGGAGTTTTCCTAAAGAACCAATTAGCTTACAGATCGTCAGAGACTCAAGAGCCAATCAGAGTATAGTTTGTGACGTAGGTCACCCAATCCCAGCGCGGCTCTGTGACGTACACAGCAGCTGCGGTTTCTCGTTTCTCACTCCTGGCGCTTACCCCTCCTTCACAAAATCTTTTCACAGCGCCATTTTAAGAACACTTTTCAGTGTAAATTAATTCTTAACAATGACGATAAGGACATCATCTGTTCGTTTCACTATTTAGGATAGTTTACATACATTCAAGTATCCACACTTCGGAATAGACGGCGCTATTCACACTAAGGATAATATTCAATTGTCAGTAGAGTAACCCTTACCCCACCCTTCTAACACGTATAATTATGTACTCGCTTTCCTCTGAACGCACCGCGAAGTGACAGTTCTAAGAGTTCCACTTGAACATAAAATACAAATCAAACTCACACTTTCACACTGAAAATTCCCTAATTTCGAACACACATGAAATCCGTACTCTCACCTGTTTATAGAGATCATGCACCGTTAGCAAAATAACGACGTTATCCGTACAGGGCTCTCACCTGTTTATAGATATGAAACATGTACCCGTACAGGACTCTAACCTGTTTATAGATAATCATGCACCGACGCTACCTTACCCTTCACTCAAGCTCGGATATAACTAATACTCTTATCACAGTGAGTTTTATGGAAGGCGCTTTGTCCCTATTCTCATGCTGCTCTAATTTCTTAGAAAATCCTCACTATACAAG
Organism: Lissotriton helveticus; assembly: GCF_964261635.1. Lineage (NCBI taxonomy): Eukaryota > Metazoa > Chordata > Amphibia > Caudata > Salamandridae > Lissotriton > Lissotriton helveticus. Next base: position 1,276,992,819 of record NC_136069.1, read on the forward strand.
ATTCACACCTAGCCCTAAAACTGTGCTGCACGGCGACAACACTATGGTACACGGCGATACCTCTTGTGATACTCGGCGATATCACTACAAACAGAACAGATGGCTTGCGTGACTAATTTCTCGCCACACAATCTATACCGGTATAGCTTACAGATAGCACGAAAAACGAACTCAACATGTGTTAAAACATCGATCCTATTTCCATACCATAACACTTTAGTAACCCTTAGCAACCAACATATTACCTTGGTTACCCTTAGCAACCATCAATTTCTGCTACCAGAGAATTGATCCAGCGGCCTATAGAAAATATATCATAAACAACACTACCCAACTTCATAACCTATAAACAAAATTCTATACTAAATCAAGGACCCATTTATAAACCTGACATATTTTGGGCCTACTGAATCAGGTGGTCGGATTAAATTTATATACACCTAATTTACAAACTATATACAATATTAAACATTAGCGGAAAGAATATTGTCATTATAACAAATCCTAACTATTTAAACGACCACCATTGGCGACGTGATCTAGCTAATAGTAACCTACACTTCTGAATAATCAAGACCAGCTTGTTTGTCAAAAGTAAGATTTTATTTACTAAATTATGGTATTTCAATTGATAGTTTTATAAAAGTAATTTATTAGCAATTTAGCAAGCATGATTGTAAAGAAACGTGAGAAAAATACAATTTAAGCAAATGAATCAAAATTAAAATAAGTATTTAAAGTTTAGCATTTCTAAAACCTAAGTCCCTAACTGAGCTAAATAGATAGAAATTAAAGTAAAGTTCTTTGAGGATTCTTACGTGCTCCACGCAATGTCCGACAGCACTTCACCCTCATCGGAAAGTCAGAAAGCAGCAGCCAGCCCATCCCTAGGGGCATGACTTTTTATACCTTTCTACGCTAACTAAACTACGCAAAGGAAAGTTTTCAGAAATCTTCGACGTCCCATTGGCTGAGAGTGACAAGTGACATGTCACCCACATTTCAAATCTTCCATTAAGTCACTTTTCTTAAGGACCATTGTCCTTTCCGAATGCAACCAGGAGCTTCCTAGGTTTGCAACAAATGTACAATAATGTTCTCACTGCTTCCAATTGACTTCCGCGGATGCCAAGTTAAGGGCTGACAAAATGTTCTTTTTCGACCTTGGCCATGTCCGACAGAATGATGATAGCACGTCAGTTTTTGCTTTGTGAATGCAGCTTTTGACGAACACTTTATTTCAGAATGGGCGTCTCGTGATTTTTGCAGAAGTAAATTTCAGCTTTTTGCAACTCGAGCAAACTAGGCCCAAAAGCAGGCAACTTATGCTTTCTAGTATAAAACAAACACAAGAAAAGTATTAATGTAAGAAATAATGTAGATTCTGTATCCACCCCAGAATTTACTAATTAATTAACCCACCCGATTAATCAAATGTTACCTAGCAAATGCAAACAAATAAAGCAGCGTTTATATCTACCAGTCTTCATTAATCCTTGAGACTTATGTGCACCTAGAATAGTAGAAATGACATCACACAGACAAGGAAAAGCAAAACAAGCACATGCTTCTTTTAAGTTTGCAGCAGTTAGTAGTGACAAAAACGAAAACAATAAATTATTTTATTATTTTGCACGAACAAAAAGATGCAACAATTATGCACGTTTATGAGCACACATGTTAGTCCCCCCATGTGTAAAGTTTAATCTAAGTTGTATTAGCACGACATATCACAAATCATTAATATTATTATTCATGTTATGGAAATGTGACTTCACGAGTTTAAACAAAATTTTGTTTTCTATCTCGCTCCATCACACGAACACTGTAGAATATTCCTTTCCCAATTCCCCAGTTTTCTCTCCTCATAAAAGTACTCGGCTGATTGAATACCTCTGCAAAAGACAACGCCATTTTCAACTCCAGACAGTTTTTCAGCCAATAGGAGCAAGGAAGTGTTGTTGCTGACTGACTTGGATGTACTGAGAATGACGGTTGATGTTGGTGGTGTCAGGGTAAAGATATATTAGATTTTTCAGCAGTCTTTGGTAATCACCCTCTTGTGATACCTCAGCTGGAGTAATGAGACATTATGGTGACTGTACCTTTATTTTTAACTTTTTCTCTCAACACTGTCAGGTCACATCCATCCCACCTTCTCAATCCACAGTTTATAACTAAAGGGCAGAAAGCCGACCAGACACCATGGAATGGTGTCAAAATAATATGTGGTCGGGTCTGGGCGCTCTGGCTTCTGCCACATTACTATCCCTGGGCACCACCTATAGTGCACATCTGGAGAGGCATAATGGGGGTATACATCATCTCTGCTGACCTGCATGTCAAAACTAAGAACTTAGAGCTAAGAACCTCAATTTCCAGGAAAACTCTATCAAACTTTGGCATTTCTGACTAATATAGGTTTGAAAGGGTTGCATGGAAAGGTGTGGACCGTGTGGTGCAGCGGCCAGGGCAGAGGACTTTGAAGCACAAACCTCACGCTTCGATCCTCGGCTCCGTTGGCAGATCAGCTCAGCACCATGTGACTCTGGGCAATAGCTCACTTAATTACCGCGACAGCGCCTTCAGACCCAAAAGGGTGAGTAGTTCGAGCTTTACAAATACTTACAATATGGGTTGAAAGGAATGGAATTGATGGACGAAAAGACATTTTCTTAACCAAAATGTCCTCTAAAGGTCAAAACTATAATTAATATACACAATCTGCTCTGTGTTACATAGGACATGACAGCACAATTCAGAATCTTTCTAACCGTAGACGTTTCTGAAAACTAGAGACTGTGGAGAATCCACTGTAATGTGACTAGCATGTCTCCCAGAACACTATTGCCACTAGAAGGTCTTCCAAATGTCCGAATTAGACAAAAAACACCCAATTTTCGTTTACTTTCTAATGAAAATACCAAAGTATTTGGGTCAACTAGCACCTAGAGCAATCTAAACACCATGGGCATTTCTAAAAAAGTTAAAAATTTGGGAAATCCAGGGATGTGTGTCCTGAATGAATCCGTATTGATCCCAATATTTTTTTCTTACTCAGAGTCCCCTGCAAATTGTAATTGCATTTATATAGCACTTACTACCCCTGACACAGAATCGAAGCACTTCTTCGGAAAGTAGCACGCTACTCGGGCTCCCAAAATGGATTAGTGGTGAATTAGTATTGTGAAATATGAAATTTATTTGAACGGTGGACATGTTAGTCTTTTATTTGTATTGTAAAGGATAGCGGAGGGATAGAAGAAGGGAGGGTTTGCATTTATATAGCGCTTGCTACCCCTGATGAGGTGGTGCAGCACTTTTTGACGAATAGCACGCTACTCGGAACCCAAAAGGATTAATAGTGAATTAGTCTAGGCAAATATGAAATGAATTTGCGCCGTGGACATGATAGTCAATGTATGGATCATAAACTTCAATGTGATTTCATTCAAAGGTTTACATATGCTGGCCATTCATGCTGGGGAAAGAGTAGCGAGATTTTCACTACCCAGGTCTAGTTTTCAGAAAAGCCCTGTTTTGTTAGGTTTCCTTGTGTTTCCATGTGTTTCCGAATGTGCTGGCCAAACCTGGGCTAAACAATGTAGCTGCTCACATCCAAGGAACGATTAATTTCATATATCATTCAGTTGACTGTCTACATATGTTTTCAAATGTTTCCATAACTTTGGCAGCCAATGGTAGCAAATAAATGTAGCAATTATTTACTGAGTTGGCAAGATCGGGCTCAATTTTCTCTAGAGACCAAAAACCACTACCTAGTTCAAAGCATTTAGATATATTCTCATAGAAGTGAAGTAGATGTTGATAATGCAGAGAAGGGTTGAGACAACAGATCCAAGTTCAAGTACCAAGTGTGATATGGATTCTGTGGCAAACCTTATTGAATAGCCAATCAATAATAAAATAAGTTTAATAAATCATAATGAATTTATTAAAAACCAACAGTAACAAATAGGGTGGCTTCAATCAGGCAGTTCCTGGTGCCACCAACCACAGCCATTCTGATGTTTACAGCCCTGAAAATAAAGGGACCTGCCAGCTTGTCAGTGAGCACCTGGCTGAGCATATTATAATTGCTTGACCGAGGAACAATAAACTCATTAATAGTTATAGAAAATCATTTTTGGTTGGTATTAGCAAGATAATAATACATGTATTGTGTCAAATCACATAAAGGGAGCTCTGAAAGTGCTAATTTTGGACACCGCCTGTCACAGTTTTGGGCTGACTCATCTCTCAGATAGTTAAAGAGCTGGAGCTGTGCCATTTTACCATCTCAGACATTGGTAAATGGTTTCTGGGTTCTAGTAATCTGAATGTTAATGTCATGTGTAGTTTTTTTTCTGCAAATGCAGAAGGTTTTGTTTAAATATTTAAAGTAAACAATAAAACATAACAGAAAAGCATACAAAGGCACGAGAACTATTCACTAGGATGGAGGCTGCAGAGAACCACGCCTCTGCGTAGTCTCCCGTGACCTGAAGGCTGGACTCCACCCCCTAATGGCGATAGTGAGACGAGACGCTAGCTGAGCTCTCCCGCTCGAAAAAAACCCGCTCGTAATCCAGGCAGTGGCAGAGGGATTTGCCACATAAAATATCGGACATGGGTGAAAAGATGAACGCAACGCTGCTTTGTTAAGAGAAAATGCCGTGTTAAAGCGTCGATCCAGCCTCCAGCCATCTGTCATCAACCGGAGCTCCCAGGTTAAGGTCAGACAGAGTGACAGAGTGATTGATCTGCAAAAACACTTTGGGGGCTTGGAGGAGGACTTGGAGGAGGTTAAAAAAAAAAAAAAAAAGTTGCTGCTGCAGCTTTTTCTTTTCCGGACTGTGGTCTATGGAGCAGCATTGTTTTTAAGCTATTAGCTTAAACTCGAGTACATTTTCTGTCTTCTGCCTCTGAAAATGAGCAGCTGTCTGAGGTGGTGGCTGGGGTGATTTTGTGGACTTGCTACGGTCAGCGGCTACTCCCAAACCGGCTAGACCACTTGATCTCTGGATCAGGACTAGAGTGCACCACCCGGGTTCCGCCAAAGCCCGGCGAGGACCTTTTTTTCTCTAACCTGAAACAGAAATAACCTTGCAATCCTGCAGTGAAGGTAAAAAAGGGTGTAAGGAAGGTGTAAAGGAGAGACCACAATGGGCAAACCCTTGAAAGAGGGAGAGGGAGAGGAGGTGGTTAAATTAAGCAAAGTCGAAATGGCCGCCCGCTCAAAGGCAAGGACACGACTAGCTAAAGCCAAGAAAGCCGCACGTAAGGCAGCCAAAGCTGAAGAAGAGAAAGGGAAAGATAAGATTAGAGAGGGTAACTCTGCTGAAGATACTACGCCGGAGTCCTCGGAGGGCGAACATACTTTCTCCTCCCCCTCCCTCCCTCCCTCCCACCCTCTCCCCCTCTCTCCCTCCCTCCATGATGAAGATCACTTGAGAGTAACCGTAGAGGGGCGTAAAAGTCTGGGCTCTCTGGCGCAACCTCAGGCAGGGGCTCAAGAACAGAACCCCACCCCTACCCCCACCCAGGTCTTAGTCTCAATCTCAACACCATCGCAGCTAACGGAGGAAATAAGGAAGAGTGATAATGGTGCAAATGGAGCTAATGGAGCAAAGGAACTGAGACACTTCCCTCTTTTTGCCAAGAAGGTGTCCCCGGAATCTCTAGTGCCACCACCTCCTCCACAATCTTCTATTGTTTCTATTGACATTGCTGATTCTAGAGACTCTGCTCCATTGGAGGGGGGGGCCTAAGCTCTGAGGCTCTTTTGATATCTGGACCACAAACCCCCCACTTGGCAAGGGAGGAGTCAGCCATGGGAGGGGAGACCCCACAGAATGAAACATCAGGAGCAGAAGCGGCAGAAATTGCTAGTATACCCACGGAAGTAAGATATCAGCTAGATATCCGCGAAATGTTAAATCTGATCCTCGATGAAATTCGGGAAATAAAGAACAACCAGCAAACTGAGATAGCCGCTCTCCATGCTAGGATGGATAAATTTGAAGAGCTATACATGGTGCTCCCGAGCAGGATTCAAGAGGCAGAGGGGAGGATTTCTATCGTCGAGGATCGTATGAATCTAGCCTCGGAGGGTGCCAAGGAAGCAGTAAAGAAGAGGCTCATCATGGAGAACAAGCTCGAGGAGCTTGAAAATCACTCTCGAAGATCAAATCTGAGAATTGTGGGAGTTCCGGAAGGAACAGAAGGCTCTGATTCTGTCCAGTGGGTCAACTCATTCATCCAGAAGTCAGTTCTACCCGATTTTGAAGGAGACCTGACCATAACTAGGGCCCATCGAGTTCCAGCTCAGAGGTTTGCAAACTCACCATTCCCAAGAACTATTCTACTGAACTTTGCAGACTACAGGATCAAGGAAAGGATTCTTTCGAAGGCCTATCAGCAACGCCAATTTGCAGTGACTGAGACTACAAAATGCAGGATCTTTTCTGATATGACAGCGGCAGCTGCAAAAAGAAGGAAAGAATTTGTAAAACTTTTACAGCTATTCAAAGCAAATGGGGCACAAGCCTCGATTGCTCAGCAATCGAAGCTGAAAGTTTTGGTCAGGGGGAAGTTTTTCTTATTTTCAGATTTAGATGAGGCACAGTCTCTCTTGAAAGAGATATCAGGGGGTAGGGAGTGAAATGGATTGAGAAGAATTTGCTTTCTTTCTTCTTTCTTTGGCGTTTTTTTTTTTTTTCCCTCTTTTCCCCTTCCCCTCCTACCTCAATGGTTTTTCTCTCTCTTCGTCCTCTCTTGGAATCCTGTGGGCTCCGTGTAGGGAAGGAGGGGGCAAAAGGGTGAGCTAGCGTTTTATAAAAGGGGAAAACACATTTCTTGGGTAAAAAACAGGGTGGGTCCAGTCAGTCGGGTCACCCAGGGTGTAGGAAGAAGACACCCAGTTGAAAAGGAAGGGAGGGAGGAATGTGGTCAGCGTGGAAGTGCGGGGTGTTGCCACATTCCTGGGGTCGGGGGGAGCAGGGGGTGAGAAACGCAGTAAAAAGATACATAAGCAATGGATGTAATAGTTATTTTCTCAGTATTTGGTACTTGACAAGGATAAGATATTTCAGTTTAAATGAATCATGATTTATGTAAGATACTGTCAATCAATGCTAATGGTATGCTGAACAAACAAAAGTATGGGGCTCTCTTAAAGTGGGTAATCTCACTAAATCCTCAAGTAGTATACTTTCAAGAGACACATCTGAAAACCAACGACCCTAACTTATTTATTCCGAGATACTTTAGTCAAGCTGCTTTTTCATCTGCGGGAGTTGCCCAGAGAGGGGTAGCAATTTATTTCTCTAGGAATCTACCCTGGGAGTTTATTCAGACCAGAAGGGACTCCAAAGGAAGGTGGCTTTGGGTTACAGTTAAACTTCACGGGAAGCCCTTAAACTTCGTGAACTACTACGGCCCAATTCTTGACGATGTTTCTTCTTTGAAAGAAATTCATGAGGTGTTAAGAGGTGTCCCAGGACAAATTATTTGTGGAGGGGATTTTAACTTTATTCAAGATCTGAAAAGGGATACTTCAAATAAAAATAAAAAACAGTTGAAGCCCAGAACTAAAGGCTTTCTCTGAACTTTTGTAGATGAATACCAACTTCGGGATCCCTGGCGCTCCAAGAATGTAGAGAGGGAGCTGTTCACATGCTATTCTCATCGTTTCCGGACTGCATCCAGAATAGATTTTTTCTTGATATCAAGATCTTTGCAGATCTCAAATAATCTAATTGGATGCAATCCTTTCTCCGACCATGGCAGAATTGAACTGGATCTTGTTTTGGGAGGGACCAATAGGGTGCGCCCAAGATGGCAGTTAGATCGCACTTTGCTTCAGGACCAAACCTGGGTATCTGGATTTAGATCATGGATTGTGGAATATTTCGAAATAAATCAAGACTCAGCTGAACCCTTCTCAGTTTGGGGTGGGTTTAAAGCAGCAGCACGGGGTAAGATAATCGCGTTCACAAGTGCTCAGGCGAAGGAAAGGAAACTAAAAATAGCTAAATTACAATCTACTGTAGAGGAGCAGTATTTATTACAGCTCCAGTCTCAACCAAACCACTTGGAGCAAGCTAAAGCATGTTTAAGGGATTTTTTTACTCTCGAAGAAATAAATAACTCAAAAACTTTCCAGCAAAGAATCTATGAAGATAGTCAGATGGTTGGGAAATTACTAGCCAACTCTGCAAAAAAAAAAACAGGAATCTTCCCATATACTTAAAATCCAGGATCCTCTGAGTGGGATCGAAGTGGTGGAAAATGAGAAGATCTCTGGGATTTTCCTAGATCACTTTGAGAGAATCTATTCCACAAACAACCAGGTAGAGGAAGAAAAGATTCACGAATATTTTGCGAATTTAGAGATTCCTAAAATCTCGGAATCCCGGAAGATACAAATAGATAGGGAATTAACTGTATTAGAAATTCGTACAAGTATCAAGGCGACCTCTCGGGGAAAGGCTTGTGGTCAGGATGGGTACCCTATAGAGTTCTACAAAGTATTTCTTGCTGAATTAGAACAACCTCTATTAAAATTATTTAACCATATAAAATTAGGAGGTTCGGTTCCTGGGGCTTTCAAAGAATCGACAATTATATGCTTTTTAAAAAAAGATAAAAAAAAGGATGATGTAAATTCATACAGGCCAATTAGCCTCTTGAACTCTGATTACAAAATACTTATGAAAATATGGGCAGAAAGATTTGTTCTGGCAGCTCAGGAAGTAATCCATCATGACCAGACCGGGTTTATTGCAGGACGTTATATGGCCACAAATACGGAATACCTAATTCAGGCCTTGGACTATCTGAACACCAATTCGCTGCTAGCTTGTATTTTAATGGTTGATGCCGAAAAGGCATTCGACTTGGTAAATTGGGACGCCCTATTTTATTCCCTTGGACAATTTGGATTCCCGGTTCAGATAATTAAGATGTTGCATAATATATATTCTGGAGCCTCTTCTCAGGTAATAATTAATGCACAACAGGCCGGCAGGATCAATGTAACCAGGGGCACTAGGCAAGGCTGCCCTTTATCTCCCCTGCTTTTTACTTTTTTCATTGAGCCCTTGGTGGCAAGGATTAGGGATAATGTAGCTATCACACCCCCCATCCTCGGCATGTCTAAACTAAAACTTTTTGCTGACGACATTATTCTTTATCTTGCTCCTGAAAAGGGGGTGGTTGAGAACTTGAAAGAGTTTAAAGCTTATGAAACGATAGGGGGATATAAGATAAATGCTAAAAAAACTGAAGTTCTTGCTTTAAATACAGATACAGGATTTCTCCCTAATTTCTTGCAAGCTCAAGCTGCAAAAAGAGACCCAATAAGATATCTGGGTATTTTTGTAACTGCAGAGTATGATAAGCTTCTAGAACTAAACTACATAAGAATGAAAAATAAAATCAAGCATATGTTAGATAAATGGCTCTTGTTACCCCTGACAGTGATTGGTAGGGTGTCAATGGTTAAAATGTCAGTTCTGCCTCTACTTATATTTTTGTTTACTAATGTACCGTTAAAAATTAATGTGTCTTTCTTTAAAGAATTAGAAACAATGTTAAGAGGATTTATTTGGGGTAATAAAACTCCTAGAGTTAAACTCCCGGTGGTGCAACTCACAATAGATCAAGGAGGGCTAGCGCTACCCCACTTAAAAACATACTATGAAGCTGCATTCTTTGATATAGTGGCAGGTCTTTTAAGGATGTATCAGACAAGAGACAATTTCTTTTTGGAGAAGATGGTCCAAGAAGCAGGGTCTCAAATCCCTATTTTTTTAAAGACCGCAAAACTCCCCAAAAAATTGAGGTATAAGACGCTGAAAGAATATACTACGCGCTTATTGCTGCTTTTTAAAAAACATGGTTCGGATGGTTCCCAATATCTAAGTTTGTTTGAATGTAGTAAAATAGGACTTCCGCTAAGTTTCTTGAAGATTAAAAAATGGGAATTGTGTGGGTTTCGGGAATTGAGAGACTTGCTAGTCCAAAATAGGGTTATTAGTTGGCAAGAGGCGATAACTAGATCCAACATTTTAAGGCGACTGTCCTTTTTTGAATATCTTCAGATCACTCATTTTATTAAAAAGGAAGGAAGTGGCTTGTTGAATACCCCTGATAATTTACTAAACAACCTTTATGGTAGGAAGAGCAGCGGGATAGGGCAGTGGTATAAATTGCTCCATGGCTCTGGCCAATCCCCACTCATTGTTAAACATCTGAACAAAGTAAGTCTCTCGACCCAGTGCTTTTTTTCCTTCAAAGATTGGGAGGCTCTCTGTTTACTGGGAAACAAATCCTTGCGTGCTGCCAACTATAAGAGGATGGCCTTTCTGTCTCGTTGGCTAGCCTATTATACGCCAGAGGCTTTGGAAAAAATGTTTCCTGGAACAGAAAATAAGTGTTTTAGATGTTTAGCACATGGCCAGGGGGGATGGTATCATATTTTTTTTGCCTGCCCGATGTTGGAGCCATTCTGGAAAGAGATATTCGCGCAAATTGAATTGGCCATTGGAAGACCATTTCCGCCAACGGTAGAAGTAGCCTTGTTTGGAATAAGCAAGGATAGAAGCAATATCAACAAATCGGAGGAGGTATTTATATTTATATCATGTGCGATTGCCCGCTCTTTAATATTACAAAACTGGAAATCAAGGGAAATTCCATCACTTATAAAATGGTTCAATAAGATGAGGAGAACCTGTCTTTTTGAAAAAGCATATGCGGGCAGAGTAGGTTCTATTAAGAGATTTGAAAGGAATTGGAAATATTTTTGGGATTTGGTTCAACTGAAGGAGGGATGAGCAGCAAAGGTAGAATAAAGATAAAGAAAGGGTTAGTACAATTAAAAGCACTCGCACTTTTTTTGGATATCGCTGTATCATAGTTTTTTGCATATGCAGTAGCACTTTATTGTAGGCTTTTGCACTTTTTTACAACGTCACTTTATAAATTGCGGATTTTGCACAGTCCCTTCTAGATTAAATCGTTATCTGTATTCCCTTTTTGCTGTGCTCGATGAATCTCTTCCCCTTTTCCTAATTCTCATGTCTGATATATATCTGTATATAGATGTCTTTCTTCTTTATTTATTTATTTAAAACTGTAAAGATGCATTGTACCACTGATTAACCATTGCTATGTTCAATAAAAAAAAAATTATAAAAAAAAGAAAAGCATACAAAAAGCAACATAAGATGATTAACATATAATAGGGTACTACACAGTAAAACATTTAAAACACGTGCAGCACAAACGCTATAGTAAAGTACATCACATTGCAATAATCCAACATCAAAATCCAGATGCATAAAAATCAACAGAAAATATTAAAACAAAAGTTCATACAGCTAATATGCATAAACATTGCAGTCATACATTACCAGAAACCGGCTTACCTTATATGGTGGTAAAAGATGCTTGTACCAAACACGCACTTACCTTATCACCAAAGAGATGAAATAGTACCAGTCAAAAATGTTTTGTGACCTCTCCCATATTGTTTTCTTCTTGATGCTCTTATTTTCACTGTATGTGTGTATATGTGTGTGTGAAGAGCACGCCCAGACAAATCTCTTAAAACAATGGAGTAAATGTAGTGCTACTGTTGTTTGGTGACTCTTTAAAGTTTTGAAGTCATTAGAATTCGAATGAGTCAACTTAGGTCTAACATTTTTTTCTTTAATTTACACAGGGATAACGAGTTTAAGTCTAAAGAGATCCAAATTACAACAGAGAGGAATCTAGCAGGGCTATCTCCAGGATGGAATCATTTAATTTATCATGGAGGGGGTCCACCACATCTTTTCTGCAATCAAGACGTATCTGCTTCTGTTATCCACAAACTAAATTCAGAATTATAAAATCAAAATTGATTGAAAAGTGATCTGTCCAAACTTGACATAGGACATGTTTTTTGGCAGCAGACCTGGCCGTGAGGGGAATGGCTCACCTGTTCAGCTGTTTTGCCGTGAGGGGAACGGATTGCCCGCTTCAATATCCAGCCGTGAGGGGAACGGCTTGTCTGCTTCATTATCTCACTGTGAGGGGAAGGGCTACAGGGCACTACATTTTTCAGCAGGCGTGAGTAGACACCATGCTGACGACATCACCAGTAGCGCCCGGAGGCGCGATAAGGACCTTACCGGGTTCCCGCAGTGCAGGACGCACACGGCGAAGCCCAGGCCAAGGGCGGGCCCGTCTGCACCCGTCAGAGGGAGGCCGGGCTGGGCCACATTATTGATATTTGTCAAAGGACTTGGAGTAAATAAGTAGACAAACGTTCAACTATCAAGGTACTGTTATATTAATCTTCTCCTCTATATAGCCTTGTTTCTGCTTCTGCTTTAAGGGAGGACATAATGAGTAAGCCTAAGTCTAGAAATGGCCAGGGAGTAGTTGGGACCCTGGATGCATTTCTGCTGAGGGTTGAGTCAGCGCTCGTCCATGAAATAGAACTTACAGAGCGAAGACTATCCTTGGAGCCGCAAAATAGCAATAATCAAATTGCACCCACTATCTCTGTTGCTATTGCCCCAGTTCCTCAACTGAGCTTGGAAGCTAATGTATCCCAAAACAACACACTGTACCCAACAACTTCGGTCTCTGAACCGGTTGAGATCGTTAAAGTTCCTGATATATGTGATAATCTAGATGATCCTGTAAAAACGACCAGGCTAAATGTTATCACACGGGGCCAAAAAGCTAAAGCTAAAACTAATCATAAGAATAGTCTTGCACTACCCTCTAAGAAAAGAAAGGGACGAACTGCAAATAAACAAAACTTTCCCCTGCTTAGCGCCTTAGGGCGTACGAATAAACCTAATGAGCATAGAGAACTTAATCCGTCATCTGACCAATCCTGCACTGAAGTGGCTCCGGGAGGGGGGGTGGTTACCAACTGAAGTAGATTTCTAGAAAAAACTAGAAACAACGGTTGCAACTCTTTTAGATCCATTGTTGCATAGGCTAAACAACATCGAGGTTAGGTTATCGAACTTAGAAAATCCGGTGATAAGCTTTAATCAAAATGTGGCAATATCTAATGGGGCTGAGTACACTGTTAAGAATAGGACCATAAACAATCATAAATCCTGTGATAGAAGTAAAAAACAGAATGATCTACAATGTACAAGTGCAGCAGGACTAGTATCAAATAGTGATGGGAATTCTTCCAAGGTTAAAAACATAACGCCCACAAACTCCCAGAATGCATATGTCGGAAATGACTCCCACAGTGAAAGAGCCCAGAGACCCCAGACCCCGAGTATCACGGAAGGTAGAGTGCCTTATCAAAGAACATTGGGCAGTTCATACACTAATTTACACTTACCACCCGAAGCAACTCCTTACACCATAATCCTAGCTAATGTCCCCCCGCTAACATCAGGTGCACCAGCACACTGGTCTGAATTGTGGAATAAGGCATTATATTTCATGAGGGAGAGGACGGGCATCGATGAGGAGTTACTTGTGGAATTTAAAATGGCACGGCGGATTGGGTGTGTTGGGAAATCCACCAAGAAATTTGCAGGCGATTGCATCGGTCTAACATTTAGAACTCCACGTCTAGTTAAGAAAATCCTAGAAAGGACAAATACTTGGTCTGCATGTTCAAGGGGGATTACTGTCTTGCCGTTGGGCTTTTTCGATCAGCCACCTAGATTGCTGTGGTCAGTCCTAGACTAGATAGTCAGCATCCTATGCTTCCTCCCTGATATCACCCAAACCGCTATGAGGCATTGAGTGGTTTGGGAGATATTGATTGACTGGCCCCTTATTCAAGAGCTCTTGGGAAGATAGATATCATAAACAATGATCCAGAGATAGTCCCTAATTCACCAAATGGCATTAGTGACCATATTCATTTACCTGACCAAGAGAACAACCCTAACTGCCCATTGAATTTGTTTTCAGACAGTGATGGGAGGGCCAATAAGGTCACAAACACTGTGCTAGTAGCACAATCCATCCTTAATACAGAGGGGGCAGGGGCAGTGGGATATCGTCGAAATGACTGTCCATTGAGACATCTCTAGGAACATTGCGGGCATTAGATCTAGACTAGCTGATGAGGTTTGGCTACAATATATTAAGGAATTTGATGTCATTTGTACCCAGGAAACATGGAGTAGGGAGGAAGTCATTATTGATGGTTTCTGCTCATTCAATGTTCAGGCAACCCCATCTATTTCTGGGAGAGAAAAAGGAGGACTAGCGACACCGATTTCTGTTAAATAAGGAGCCATAAAGATAGAGAACATAGCTGACTGCCCCTGGTTTCAGATGATTAAGATTGGTAATCTGCTTGATGTTCCAATACTATTGATTAACCTGTAGTATAATATTTTTGATCAGAACAATTGAGGGATTATTATTACCCTCAAAGAGGAAATTAACAAGGCTGCAATTTAAACTTTTCCTGTATATATACTATGGGTGGGTGACTTTAACTGTACTTTGTGTGAACATAGTTCGCAAACGGTATGTGGGATTCTAGATACCGAAAACAAACCGCTTTGCCATTTTAATCAATCTTCATATGGTGAAACGTTATTACCATCATTGTTGTAAACAACCTATGTTTTGTTGATACTCTGGATTGTACACCACAAATACAGTACCCCACATTCCTGGGAGGGGGTAGGGCGAGCACCATCGACTTCATGTTAATATCTCGAAAATTTGCTCACTTGGTAGATAGCTTTGTGGAAGAACCTAACCCTGTCAGTGATTACAATCCCCTTATTGCCAGCCTGTATGTAACGGCTCTTAAAGGTGACAGTGATGAAAATCCATTAATATATAATCCAAATCAGGAGGTGAGACTAAAATGGAGCAAAATAAATCCATCTATATTTGAGAAAGAGATTGTGACATCAAACCTCAGTCAAATTTTGATATGTCTATCTGATGATTCTACTGTGGCGGAGGTCATAGAGTGTTTTGAAAAATATTTGTAAATATGTGGCCAATAATTTAACATGATCATCAAAAAGAAAGACTCCACAAGAAACTAGATGGTTCAATGCAGAGGGCTCTAGAGCGCAAAAAGATCTTAAAAAGGCCCTGCATATAGTCTACCGTGATAGAGAACAAATTAGGATAGCTAGACAAACCTTTAAAAAAGTAACTAGACATAGAAAGGATGAACTCAGAACACTTGCTTGGGAAGATCTTGAGAGAGCTAGCGCTCTCAAAGATTCTAAGGGCTCCTGGGAAGTAATAAATCGTCCCCTCTTTACAAATGATGTAAGGAGTATTGAATCAACAATAACTGCAGAAGTTTGGGAGTCACACTTTTCAAATATATTCAACCCAAAAGGCTTACTACCATATGATCAAAGAGATAAAATAGTAATTAACTTGGAAACTGCGAATCAACTTAGTTCATCTATTTCTCTTGGTGAGGTTGAAGAGGCTTTTACAAAGGGCATTCCCTCAGATGGGGTGCTGCTTGATCTGTTTAAAAGTAATCTACAATTATGGGCACCTTTGTTGGTAAAAGTTTTTAAGTCAGTAATAGTGGATCACATTCCTGGTTCGTAGAAAGAGGCATGGGTGGTACATATATAGAGCCACGACCCGTGGAGGGAGTTACAGTGGGGCAGGAAGGCGGGGGCGGGGGCAGGGTAGGGGTGCTAAAAACCGGAATATGGATAATTGAAGGTAAGTAAACAATTTAATTAATAAAATGAATTTCATAGCTCGCACTGCATCGAATTTTGCGATTTGGCTTTCCCTAAACAGGCGAGTTGGTGTGAGAGACTCCCTGTCCTTGTAATAACTTAGCACAACATAATACTATGCACTTTATGCTGTTATGCACACTTTATAAAGATATTAGGGCACGCTTTCTTAAGCCTCTTTTAAAGAAAATTTTCCCCTGTTCGTATCAAGAAGGTTTTAATTATTTACGATCTTTGTCCACTACTGAAATTTGTAGTGCTGTGCTTAACTTCGTTACAATTGCGCTGTCAATTAGGAAAGAGTAGGAATTGTCATTGGCAAATTAACTTAATAGAATGTTGTTTTTAACAAAAATTGTTTTAAAAATTGAGAATTTTCACATGAACTCACTCCAATTTTTGTATAGTAGATTTAAAAAAATGTTTTATTGTTTTATGTATGTATGGAACACTTTTATGATTCATGTAAATCGGACAGTTGAACTAAACTGAGACATAGGTGACAAGATCAGTGGAATTGAAAAAGGAGATCAAGAATATGATCTTCAACATGATGAAAATAATGTAGCCTTTCTTTCATACCCCAAGTAACAAGGTGCTCCAGGTGGTCCAGTCTATGGCTCATCCACATGTGATTTAGAAACTTCCAGTAAGAGGGATTAGTTGCTAAATAGAAGATATTTTAATAAATGGGACCATAATGGCCAATTTATAATTAGAAGGGTAGTAAATCATCATGATGACTCACAATAATTTGAGAGGAAAATGTGTTCTAATAATTAAATGTTTTTTCACACAACAAAGTAGAATGATTTATAGCAGATATTTAGATTTAGTCATTGAAAATTGCAATGCATTCAACTTTTTCCTCTGGGAATCACTCAATATGAGGAATAGAATAACCGGATAGAGTGGTAGAAGAGATAGTCAGTCTGGCTATGTCTTAAAATATCATGGATTTTCAAGCATGCTTTAGTAATAGATTTGCATTAATTGAAGCATTTTTTTTGTTTCTTGTATTAAGCCAATAGTGAGGTGTTTATAAATCTCCAATTGCTAGCTTTTGCTGTAATTTATCCGCTCCTACATGGAGCCAGGGCGGATTGACAACCAGCAGTGTTCTTTCTTCCTTGGACTTGGCAGACACAGACAGACCCAGAACTGCTTGCATTGAGATGCCTTTGTCATGAACTGGGTGCAGATGCCTTTAAATGTCATCCAACATTCCCCACTACCTTTAAATGTCATCTGACATTCCCCACTACAGTGGAAAGTGGAGGAGCGGGATAAGTAGGATCAAAGTGCCGTTGGATCAAGGAATGTAGGGGAGAAATATTGGAAAAATTTATTGAAATAAGAATATTCACAAGGAAAACAATGCATTCAAAGAAGACTTAAACTAGAATAATCATGCAATTATCATAAGGATTTGAAGTCAAATACATTGATAGGGAGCCAGGTGGCAGTGCACAAGCTGCACTATGACCTGCTACAGTTATTAGGGAATGGGTGCTACAGAAAATAAGCTTAATGAATGGAAGTGACAACTTCTTAAACTCCAAACAGGTGATGAGAAGATTCCTTGGGGTACCTGAGGCCACAGTTACTTCAATGGAGGCACACACAGGCCAACAGATAAACAAGATTGCAGTGTATATCTGGCTACATGAAAGGCACACATGCTAAAAAGCATGTGCAAAGTGGGTAATTGACCAGGACCCCCATCTTCCTAGTGGTCTGCTGGTAAACTAATTGGGACAGTCAGAAATCCCACCACAACAATGGTGTGCATTGCTCTTCACAGGAACTTATTATGCAAATACGGCCAGCCCAAGCTTAACCCTCACAAAGTCGGCGAGTTGGTGGCAATTCAGTATAACAAATTCTGTCTCATGTTTTTCTCCTTCCCTCTGTCACCTCACACCTCTCTTTTTACCTCATTATCTCTCTACATTTTTCTACATCTCTATGTACCTACCCCAATGTCTATTTCTATCCTAATTTAACCTCACAATTACCCTCTCAATAGACCTCCCACTATTGCATCTTCATCCTAAGATCTCACCTCTCTCCCTCTCAGAATGTGTACAAACATGTGCAATCCAACCTCCTCCCTCTACCTCCACTCTCTCTACATCTCTCACCTCTCTTTATACATCACTGCTATGTTTCCATCTCATCTCTCTGTTTCTCTCATTCATCTACTTCACCTCTCTTACATTATCTCTTCTTCTACCTCACTGCTCTATCTCTGTGTCTTTCTCCATTTTGCTTTACTTTTTATCTTTCTACCCTTCCCTCAAGCTTCTCCATACCTCATCATTCTCTAACTCACCTCCATCTACCTTATTTCTCAACTCATATCTCGTTTATTCCCTCATCTATATATCAACTCTTTCTCATTACCTAAACTCTCTAATTAACTCACCATTTGTTTACTACATCACCTCTCTCAATGCCCCTTTCTCTATCTCCCCAATCTCTACTTTTTCTCCCTACCTCCACGCTCTCACTACCTCCCTTTCGGTGCATCCATCTCTTTTTCTTTATTTATCAATAAATCAACTCTCTCTATTACTCTCTCTCATCTCTTTCTTTACCTTCTCCATTTCATCTCACTACCTCTACTGCACCTTTCTATTTATGCACGTTTGTGCCTCACCTAGTGCCTACTGTCTCCACCCTGCCTTTCTCTTTTTATATATGTATTAACCTTGCCTCTCTGTGTCTACTTCACCTTTGTCACCCTTTTTCATCTTTTTTCTCTTTACACTTCATCACTATTCCTCATTCACCCTTCTCTCACTCCCTCGCTACTCATTTTATGGGACCTATCTTTTTATACTTTTCTTTTTGCCTCTCATTTCAATTGATTGCTCTCTGTACCTTGCACCCACTCTATAGTTCTCTCATTGCCTCACCTCAGTGAAAGTGTTTTGCTGTCTAACTCATGCCTCTTTCTACCTAAACTTCTTCTCTACCTTGCCCTGTGGTATACCCTACTCATCGACCTCTCTCTATATATCCTTCTCCTTATCTGGAACATTTTTTTCTCTCTTAACCTCTCGACTTCACTGAAAACATTACCTCTCTAACTCTTTCTTTAACTTACTCTTCCTTTCTCTACCCTCTGAATCTCTATTTCTGTCTCATTTTTCTTTACCTTACCTCTCTCCCTACCTTACAATTCTCTACCTCATCACTGTCTCCCTTAATCCTCTACATCACCTCTCTTGCAAAATCATTCTCTATACCACTCTGTTCTTCTCCTCTTTCCCACTCCTCCGTATTATTGTACTCAACATAGTCAGAAGTCGGTGCCTAGCGAGTGTAGTGTACACACAGAAAGACCACAGGAAGAAGGCAAGGAAACAAACTATCTTAAAATAAATGAAACCATTAACAAGTGAGGGAGCAGGATCCATACGCTCTACATCTGCTCTGGAACATCAAGGCATTTGTACTTTTTGTCAGCATGAAAGCTTGGAGGGGAGAGAAATTGTTAACAATGACAATTAATCTAATTACATTTCACAATGTGACACCCCTATTTAAGCATTCTTCAGAGCAGGATATGTTAAGGTGTCAGTGTGTGGAGTCTTCCTTAGAAGTCTCTCCACTTCAGTAGGTCAGGTAGCATGTAGCTACTGAGAGAGAGCTCGTTCTAAGATGCTCTCTCTTCTAATGGCGGAGAAGTGGCTTTCTCCCTAATTGCAACACTCCAATATCACAGGTGTGTTCCCAGGATTCCTTTCGGGCCAAACCATCTGATCAGGCCACGTTCCAACTGGTACTTTTCCACAGGACGGTGATGCTCCCGATCAGTAACAAGATGACCTTGATGCACAGGCCTTTCTACGGTGGGAAAATACAACATTTCTCTTTATCGACAATAACTCTCTATGTATCCTCTTCTCTCCTAGCCTATCTCCTACAACAAAGACATTTTCTAACTAACAAGGGCGCTTATTCTTCCTGAACCGCAAATGTGAGATAGAGCAGAATTCAATGTGCACATGAATTTCAAACTGTTAATTCTAATGCAAGAGCATCCAGGGAAAATGCATTTCAGGCCTCAAAGATTTAGCTAACAAAAGAGAAATGGAGCATGAACTTTGTGAATTTACAAAAGAATTAAGGCAGATCCAGTTAACATTCCCATCTACATATAAAAAGATATGATTAACAAACACTCTCAATAATAAATGGTTGTCAGTTACACAACACAAATGTTTTCTGTTAGTGTTTTCTGCTGGCTACATCATGTATTTTACATTTTGGCCTAAACACATCCCATTTATGGTATTACATTACTTGATTCTAACACTTAGGTTAACACGACAAAAGATTATTTGCGGATGCGTTCTACATGTGTGATTATAATGCACCCCTACCAATGAAAATGGAATTTGCGCTTCATCACAAGCTAGGGTTCGTTTGATTCTTCTTAGGTATAGTTTCAAAATGTATAAATGAATGGAAACCCAGTACTCTAAACTAGCTAAATTTTTGTAAAAGAATGTTGGCTTCATTCAGGTTAGCTGAATGTGACCATTTTTTATTTCCATAATAATATACAAAATAAATCATCTCAAAAGAGTATATTTTAAGATTAAACTTATGCAGTGTTTCATGCCATCCATATAAACAAGCAAATAACTCGAAATGCTTATTTTGGGGCATTGCTATAAAAACATTGTGTTTCAGAAACTATGCTCATGTCAAGAGAAATTAAAGTCTGATAAACTAGAGGAAGCAAAGCTCAACTTTTTCCATTGGACTGTGTTCAAAATGCATTTATATTTTAAGAGTAAAGGAAAAGCCTGGGAAATATAGACCCAGCCAAGAAATGCCTGCATTCCATTATTTAGTATGATTTATATAAAAGAAGTTGTTTAATTTCAAAGCTTCTTTATCAGAAGGTATCTATTTGCAACAGTCCTGTATGGTCCTCGTGCATGAAAACGAATGATCACCTATTAATCTGCATCTTTCAATGGACGTGATCTACCAAATTAAACAGGAAAGTCCAATTCATGAAACCCATTTGCACTTACAAGTTCAATTTACACGTGCAAATGACTTGCCTTACTGTATAAAAGTTGAGTAGAAATCAAATCATGTAATTCGCCCTTATAAAGTGGTTCATTGATGCATTACTTTACAATAATATTGTATAATATGCATTCACTTCCATGAACCTACAGGTTGATCAGTAATTATGTTTGTTTTCAAATTCACAAAAAAGATTATGCCTTGGAATCTATGCAGTTAGAGTTTCCTAGCCATACCGTCCTACTTAATTTTAGTTAAACATCTATGAGCCTGATTTAGATCTCGGCAGACAGGTTTCTCCGTTAAAATGATGACGGATAGCTCACCCACAGAAATACAAATCCCTTTATATCCTATTGGATTTATATTTCAGCGAACAGGATATCCGTCACCGTTGGGATGAAGTAATACGTCCGCTGAGATCTAAATCAGGCCCTATTATTGTCCACAGGACAACATACCGTGGTTATGAGGTTAGATAGAACAGGACATTTTCATTGTACGTTTCTCTATATTTCTATAGGGAGAAACATATTTTCCTTGTGAAGAAGCCCTTTCTCTCAGAACACCTTGTTGTCTTCCTCCTTCCCTCCCAGCACAACGAATAGAGCAACATTTGTCGGTGTACATTTGGGAGAGTTTGCCAAGAGGAAATCTAACTGCAAATCCTTTTCAATTCCCATAAAGTTTGATTTTTGTAACCTATTCAATCTACATGCCTTCACTTACCATGATGGACAAGTCTACTAGTTAATGGACTTTTCTTTCTCTGGAAGTGGCCATCTACTAAAAATGTTGATTCTGTGAATCAGATTTTCTATTTTGGAAGACCTAGATTTTCCACAGTTTTTTGTAACATTTGACAACAAGTTTGAGATTTGGAAGTTGGATTGCTGAGTCAAGATAACTAGCAATGAGTAGGAAAACGATTTTGATTGTGGAAAAGCATGGCATCATCAGAAATATAATAACTAGTTAGCCTATTCTTGCTGAAATCATACTGTGAAGTATTTAGAGGTAAATAGAATGCATTTGAGAGGAGATAAGCTGTGCCATGAACTGTAATTTAGAATGAATCCCCTAATGTACTTGAAACTTGAAAAATCTCTTAAAATGCAGACATCTAAATCACTTGTTCTATCTGTTGTTGAATACCAATTGTGCACAATACATGCATTAACCCCTTACTAATGATTGGATGACTTACTTGTCTATCTCACTTCCTTTGTCCTAATTCAGTAGCTTTCTTCCCCATCCTTGTGTTTGTCCTGCCCAAGAGCATTTCAGCCTTACTGTGTTTTGATTAGATCTCATGCATTTTTCCACAATGTACTCATGAATCTATTTTCTCTCCCTCTATATCACTTCCTGCTTTTCCCTTGTACCCAACTCCTCTCTGTTTATTACAAATTACCCTAGTTCCCCAGCACCCATTTACACACCAATCCCTTGTCCTTTACACATTGCCAACTGCTGAAAGGAGGGCCTTTTTATGCATTTTCTAATACTTTTTCAAAATATATTCAAAGATGACCACCTGGAAGCTCATGTACATAGGGAAAAAAAGAACTGGCATAGCCAGTAGGTTTCACAGTGGAGTCCTATTGGTTTCGCTAATAATATTTCCCATCCTTTTTTTGTATAGCAGCTTCTGATAATAGTCAGTCAGGCAAAAGTCTATAAAAAAGAACATGTTTTCTCTATTTCATACTGCTTACAGGCTTCGTGTTACATATGGTGAATACGTGTCGTTGGTTCACTCACATATGCAGCAAACATTTCCAAGAACCATACACAGTGTGTTAAGGGTTAACAATCTGTGTATTCGATGTACCAGCAATTGTCTGCTAGTCTGAGGCAATCAATGGTAATTGCAGCTCCTCTCCAGGGGTCTTGAAAGCTAGTCGAGCCACTCAGCAAGAGATGCATCAAAAAGTGCCTCTGATAACATTGCTCTGTCATAGGTTGCATCTTGTAGAAGGGAAGGTGCATTTCTCAGCATTGTCTCTGGTGCTGATGTAGAGGTTGAACAATTGTTTCTATAGCAAGATAAGACACTGGGAGCTGTTTCAGCGGTAAGTTGAAGATGATTTCCGCTAAAAAGTTTATGCACCAGAACACAGGTTTTACTTGTGCAGCATCCATTTTGTGAAATATGAGCATCCAGTGCTCGCTGATTTCATATAGCCAAGCATGTCCCATGTAGTGTGCTAGAGCTTTTATGCAGCTTTGTTCAGCTGGATATGTGCTCCTGGTTGTTGATCTCCTTGTCAGAACAGGAGAAAGATAATGATACAACAGCTGATTAGCAGTCTGAGGGGCAGATATCCTCCTAAAACATAGAGTGAAAAAATTATGGAATCAGTCCAAATACTCCTCTAAATCTGGTCACAAGATCAGATACAATGCTCTTAAAAATATGCACAAAAGCAGTTGTCAAAGTCAAATTAAATATCGATTGTGCAATGTCTGCAATGTGTGTTGGGTATTGTGTATGTAACAGATCTGGCTGTTTGCAGGTTATACGTTTCAAATGCTGATAGAACAGACAGTAGCTTCTTAAGATCATCAAATCACATGAATTTCATGCTGTACTAGACCAAGTGATGTTCCTAAAGATATTTATACAACACTGTATTGTTTCTGAAACCGTTATCAGGTATGGTGGCCGGGCTCCAAGCCACATCAAGTAACATTTGTTAGAAATAAAGGAGAACCATTATTCAAGAGTTCATGATGTGTGGGAATGTATACATTTGGGATAAATAGATAAAACACAACTTAACTCTGGCATCAAAGCACTACACACCGCAAGTAATGATATGATGTCATGCAGAAGAGAGTATCCAAGGAGCTTTCTGCAATTTGCTGTACGAATATACACAGACACTTTGTTGCTGCTGGGGCTTGCTCTCTTCTGCCCTGTATAGCCCATGTGGGACTTCCAGTCCCAGGCTCCAACTACCACTCGCTGCTGTCATCACGGGGAATGTGTGGTCACCGTGAATATAGCTCTGCCTCTTTCTTACGGTGTAGGGCTCTTTGTTGCTACTGGGGCCTGTCAACATTGCTCTCTTCTGTCCCGCCTCATAACGGTACTGTGTGTTCCTGTAAACCATGTAGAGGCCACTTCAGTCCCCCAATGAGAAATAGGTTTTGGTTTATTTGTTCATAAAGCGTTAGAGGGGGGAATGGGGAAAAGGAAAGCGATGGATGGGGGGACAGTGGTGGTAACCACAAAAAGAAAAAACTGAAGAAAGCCTGGAGGCATACAGGGGGAACTCTGTACTCGATCAAATAGATGAACTGTTTGTTGAATGTGAAGACATTTTAGATCTGGCAGCACCTGATACAGTCCCTACCTTAAAGGTTCCCACAGAAGTCCTTCAACAAATAGATGCATCGCACGTATGTTTAATAGAACCAATACATGCAGTCATATCCCATCCTTCCCATGCCCACACAAGCTAATAAAGAATTCCTAAACGTAAATATTAATTTCTAATCCAAACCTTATATGTAGCATTAGATTTATACCCCCCTAAACCCTATCAGAATACCCTATAATTGTAGAACAGCGAGAAGACTTGGGGAAGTTACCTCACCGACCAATGGGCCACTTTAGTCCAATGCAGATGTCCGCAAGATCATCTCTGACCTACACTAAGAAGTTAATGCCCTTAAGTCCACAATAGGAGCGCTCACAGGGCAAGTAAATGTTAGCGATAGGTGGGAGGATGGTGCTCCAGAAAAGATACGCCCCCCTGGGACTAATAACTGTCTAGGAAAACCTATATACTATGCCCCCACAGGCCTCTATACCACCTCCACCCGAGTGGCTAGTGAAGGGGATGCCCAAAGTGTATTGGAAGCCGTGACACATAGGGATACAACGGCTAAGTCAGTCATGCATTAGAATGCTAGTGGTAGTCCCATCCTTCATGGAGAATCTGAGGGTATGGAATCACTAATAAGGTACCTACCACAGCAGAATCCAACAGATGAGGCACAATTAGTACCCCTTACACATTGCAGTATTGTTATGATCAATGTACCCAAATACAGTAATCAGGAGAGATGGTTAGACAAGGACTCCTTTATGAACAAATCAATCCACTGGATTCCTCATGTGAGAGGATGTTGGTCTGTGATCAAGGATGACATACTGCAAGCCATAAGTCGTGTTCTTTCTACTAGCCCCACTGATTCAATTGAACTGACCCTGGTAGATGGGAGGCTTGCACATAACTTAACCCCTTCGACGCTCATGACGAGCTGGGCTCGTCATGCAGTAGCCTCCTGCTACGCTCATGACGAGCCCAGCTCGTCATGAATGTGCGAGGATCGCGAAATCCCAGCACAGCAGGGGAATTCCCATAGCATCCAAGAGGTTAATAGCTTTAGATTCTAGATCCTTCCAACATACAATTCAAGTATCCGATGGCCCACGGACTACCACCTGCCACTTCCAACCTCCCCACCACCTGTCTAGACTATCTTCCCATTTAGCCGAGATTGATTGACTTCAGCCTATAGCTGCTTGTGCAGATATAGAGCCTTGCACTTCTATGCTCACCTCTAACCAGGTAACTCTATCGGTGGATGGGTTATTAACATAAAGACCCATCAAGGATGGTAAAAGGCAATATGATTTAATTAAAATGCGCAACCAGGAATTATATCAGAGTCCTCTAATGGAGAATCTGCCACCACTCTCCTCAATCCAAAAGCTTCACATGGCGATCCGCAGGCAAACACCGATCTTCCATTTCCCCCTTCCCATGAAAGATCTTCCAAGTTTAAGTTGGTATTGTGGAACTTGGCGGGGTTAGGAGTAAGACGTGCCTGCCTCACTGTATGAATTTTATTAAATCATTCATTACCTGTATTCTCGAGGAAACCTGGAGTATAACACCAGTGTATGTGCTGGGTTATCTGACATTCTATCACCCAGCAATTGCCTCCTAATCAGGGTACCCCTCTGGAAGACTACTGATATGGGTTAGAATCACGCTCTGTTGTACTAACCTAGCACTACCCACAAGCAATCCAGACATTCTTGCAATACAACTAAAGGGTAACTCAGGTCACATTATTGAAATGTATCAGTTTTATGCTAGAGGCACTAAAGGGTGTGGGAGATCTGCCATCCTACAGGTTCTTGAAGAGCTGTGTGACAATAGGGGGTTCTTCCATCCCTTGATTGTGGTGGGAGATTTTAATGTGACCGTTAAGCCTCTGGACAGGGATGACATCTGTGAAGTTAAGGAAGAGGACGAACTTTGGTCAGTTTCACCTCTTGACTTACCCCCTATTAAGAAATGGTCCCAAGTTGCCCTACAACTAAATGTCCTGGCCCTAGAGTACAGGCTGAATCCCACCAATTGAAGGATGAAATCTGATAAAGGAGGAGAATATACTTTCACATGCCCTACTGGCACAAGTTATATCAACTACATTTTACTCCACCTAAGGCTCTAGCCAATGCTAATGGATATGTCCATGGGCAAAATTATTGACAGCAACCATAACTCCTTAAAGGTGAGTCTTGCATCCCCCTGGGGCAATTCATTCACTTCACCCAGAGATTTTTTTTAATCAAGCGACTACATCCACCTAGCTACAAACGTCGCATTAAATGGCACAGGATAGACAGGGATGAAAGCAAATTTGAGTTAATTAAGCAGGACGTAATAGCTTATGCGGCAGGGATTGAAGCCCAGTCTGAGTAATCAGGAGAGTGAGGTGCGATTAGAGCTGTTTATTCCCACCATTTTGAGCTGTTGATCCTGCAGTATATCACCCACCTGCATTACTTAAAACGTAGGTTGGAGAATAAATTGCAGCAAACCTGGTTTTCACTTTTGTGTAGACTCTTAAGGAGTCAACATTCCACTGCAATCAAAACCAAGAATATGGCCGTCATGAGAGTGTTAAGAAAGTCTTACAAACTATCCATAATAAGAGCCAAGAGGGAGTGGGATGAGGCCAAGTAAAGACTTATTGGGAAAGCTTGTGCCCATAAAGGTTCAAAATAAATTTGGTCTCTAGCCAATAATATCTCAGCTTCTGCCTGGCAGGACCATTTTAATATCCTATATTCAAGTCCAGACAGCTCTATCACCCAGTCCACCCCTCTTGACCTTTCCCCAGCTAACATCGTGGACCTCTTTACCAAGAGTGACATCCTAGATTCAATCAAGTCAATCGTACCCTCTAAATCCCCAGGCTCTGATGGAATCCCAGTCTACCTCGTCCCATATGACAAAGACAACTTATCCAAATATATTTTGGCATTTTCCAACGCCATTGCAGGGGGCACCTTAATTCCAGATTTGTGGAAGGGAGCAGACAGAATACCCATTTTCAAAAAAGGCTAGAGGAACCTCCTGTGTAATTGTAGTCCTATAAACCTTATCGATTCCATACAAAGGGTATTTTGTCGCACCCTTAATGCCAAGATCTAGAAATGGAGAAGTGACAACAACATTTTATCCCCTTTTCCAGCAGGTTTTTGCCAGAAGATGGGGACGATTGATCAGGTGTTCCCCTTTCTTATTCTAAACTGGAACACTGTGGTCATTGGCAAGGGGAGTCATCATGTCGCATTCATTGACTTGAACACCTTATGCCTCTGATCCAGTAGTTCAGCAACAACAGATACTCAACTACCATATTCTCACCTGGGCCCATAAACTCACAAGTGGTTGAAACCACTGGGGGTCAAGTTTGTAAATTTCACAGTGTTCACGATTAGTTATTTAATACTCCTAACTAACGTTTCACTGATCAAAAACTTGTTTCCTCTGGTCAATGGACCATTAGTTGAACTAGTTGATGGTGAAAAATGACATTAAACTAACTGTTCTTTTATTTAATGTAAATAACCACAGACTCAGGGAAATATTAAATCTTCATCTAAGATAATGCATGTGAACCATTCAAAACTATAGTGCATTCACCGTCATTCATAGGAGAAAAAATTCAATTCATAAACACCTAGCATATACTTCGGACTCATGCAATAATCAATGTTCAGAAAGGGAGAGGACAGAGAGAAAAGGACATCGACTAATAAAACGAAAAATATAATTACCAAGGATGGTGTGAAAGACCAACCCCCTGGCCAAAGGGCTGGAGAGACTCCCCGGGACAGGGCAGGAGACAAAGACTTCAGGACAAGGATCAGGACAGGATATATGACCTCTCTAGAATACCGACAATTGCATCACACCACCCCCCTCTGACACTCTCTTCCTCCTCGAGATTCTTCTGCGATCTTCTGATCTAACCCAATTAATTAGGATAGAAAGTCCTGCTCAAGTTCTGCATTCGGTTCTTCATCAGCATCTCACAGCATCTCTCACAGCAACAGCATCTCCCGCAGCAACAGCATCCCAAATCGCGCTAACTAACTAACTAAGGCTATCCTAATTATACCTTTCGTTCTTCATGTTCCACCCATTAATGTTTCAATTTTGTAAAAATACAAAATCTGATTGGTCAAGCAAGGGGAAAGCTCCATCCCATCATGCTTACATCTTATTAAATTCAGTTAAACTATTGTTCGCAAACCCATCCCCTTAATTTGCATTCATAATTCTAGTTCACACACGCATTCATATTTTATTTGCAACATTTTTATAACAGTCTGAATGAGGGTCCACATCATTGCACTTTTCCCCATCCGTTCCCATGCTTGTAGCTCTCTATCTTGGCTTCCCTTCAATAGCTCAGTCATGGCCTTCATGGCTCCACTCAGTGAGTAGTTTGCAGGCATCGCGTCACTTCATTCAGTAAAGTTATAGGAGAGAGACCAAAATAAGCACTAGTGATAAAGTCAAACGACAGATGTTACTTTCACAAATAAAATGGTCACACTGTATACCACCCACCTCTACTCTAATCCAGTTTATTTATTTATGTCTTTTCCCACATTAGCATTAGTAAAAAATCACTTGAATTTGTTAAAAAAACAGATGCCATGCACGCGAGTCTTCAAGGCTCCATTTTAGTATCTTTTGCTCATGCGCCAGAATTTCTCTCCAAGCATTAGCTCGTCATACTGCGTAGATGCAGTTGACTGATGCGCACAACAGTTTCCCAGTTTAGAGCGTCATTAGTCTATTTTCATTGTTATTCGTATTAGTACGCACATAAGCAAGCTTCACTAACCCGCGTGTTCAAAGTGGTGCGTATTAGTTATTCACAAAACATGATTTAATAAATTGTTAGTGAGTTAACAAGTGGATCACATCCGAGCAAGCTTCTTTTCACGAAACCTTGCTCCATCACCTCAACACATTCAATGGCAAGTGCTAAAAGGAATGGGGATGCCCATGGAAATTCTGTCCCTAGTAATACGCCTTCACGAGGCCAATTATGCCAAGGTGCGCTGGGGTGAGCAAGGGTAGCTCACTGACCCTATTCATATTAACAGGGCCATACACCAAGTGGGCGTTCTGGCTCCATCTTTTTTTTCCCTCTTTATGAACCAAGTAATTGAATTCCTAACTTTGTCCCCAGCGGATGCACCAAAGCTAGGGAGGGAAACAATCGTAATGCTTTTATTCTTAGATGACACTTTGTTAGTTTTGAAAACTCCTGCAGGTCTCGAGCAGCTCCTAAACTGACTTAAAGTTTCTGTGACATGCAAGTCCTTGAGATTAATACAACAAAAATGAAGTTTATGATGCTAAATCCCCATAAAACCTACACAGGGCAACTGACTCTAGATGGCGTCCCACTAAAGAGGCTTGGTAGTTTTAAATACCTGGGTATTAAATTAGCGGAAGATATGTCCTGGAAACCACACTTAACTAAGGCGACTATGAAGTACAAGCAAATAGTTGAGGCCCTGAGTAAAGAACACAGTACCTCATTCAGTAAACCTGTTGCAGCCACCCTCGAAATTCACGATTCCAAAGCGGTGAGTTTTGCGGAAAAGGAGGCCAAATTGTGTGGCTACGTCAGTTTGGATGACCTCTTTTTATCTGAGTTCCAAAAGAGTTTAGTGTCATTACCCAAGAGCACACCATTCCATCCATTAAAGCTGGATATGGGTAAGGAATATATTGCTGACTTGGCTAAACTATGTCCGCTGCTATTTGGGCAGAGACTAAGATCTAATCCAGAACTGTGCCCCCCAATCTAAAGCATTAGAGGAAGTTAGCTCCCTCGATACATTTAACAGAAAAGGCTGGATTAAAAAAAACGCAAAATACTTATTAGAATGCATTGGGTTAAAGGACCAATGGGATAATACTTATACCCAATTGTCTCTCGGCAAAAATCAAGTAAAAGCTTTGTATTGAGACTGGGTAGCCCTGAATGAATTTAATATCTTATCAAGGGCCAGGCCAATAGTGGAATTTGTTGACTTTAAAATATCCAGATCCCTGGAAGGCTACCTTGATATTATTAAGACACTGAGTGACAGGAAATGTTAAGTGCAGTTTTGGTTTGGTACACTCCCCTAAACTCTTTTAGTAGCACTTGGCACTGTAACCAAACTCACACCAGGTCCTGTACTCGCTGCCTTGCACCAAATGAATCACCAGCACATGTCCCATTTGCCTGCCTGGCATATTCTTCTCCAAGAGCCAGGTGGCTCACGCCCATTTGCAAGCAGTTGGGCACCCGCAAGCACGGTGAATCACTGCGTATTCTTAAATCTGCTGCAAGACCACTGTTTGCACGTTCACTTTCAAATTTTCTGGGCCACATGTGAGGCATCAGGACAAAAGCTTAGAAGTTCCGTACTACTTTCTTATGAATAGTTCTAATAGTGCAATTTTAAATAAAGACTTTTTATCTTTTCAATCCGGGAGCTTGTACTGATGCTCACCCCATGCATATAGGATGTTAAGACAGCAATACAGACCCTACTGCCTAACTCTGGCCTTTTAGTCGTTTTTGCTGCCACTGCTCCTATTTATATAACAGGAAGGATGTTTTTATACATTTTATTTGGATACTGAAGTCAATCAAATTGTGTGTAATGAATGTGTAAATTAATTTGTTGATTTTACCTTTTTGTGCATGAATGTATGTAATGCTTTATGATACAACTTGCACTTTTATGGTCGGGTGACCGAAATGACTTTTTTTGTCTTTAATTGATATACACAGGTACATTTTCATTTAAACAGATGTGGGGAAAAGGAAATTTCCAAGAATGGAACATTTTTTAATTGTGCTTAGTTTCACACAAGCCAATAGATTTTCAAATTTTTGACAGTTGTGAAAATGAACGTGTAAGGAGATAATACTGTGTTTTGCCAGTTAATAGATGGAGGATCACTGACTGTGTATCTTCAACTTATCTGTGACTTAATAGTGTATATGTAGATTCTTTTTTTTGTCATTGTTTTCGAGTGAGCCTCAAATTATGTGGTTTCGAACGTTTCATTGAGAAGTCGCCAAGGCACGAAACCTGATCTGAGTATTTGTAGTGCCCAATTTAATTGTAGAATTGCTCTTAACTCAGCATGCCCATGTTGTAATAAACCTATGTCTCCTTTTATGAGGTCTAAGGTTGAGGAAAGAATGTGATTTGCGTGTGCATTCCATTGTTGATAACTTTAAACACCATATGCTAGTTCTCTTGATCTATTCACCTAATTCTTTCTGCATCTTCTTTTTCTGAATATTTGTTTATTTATTATAAATGGCATATATTTCTGTGGCAAGGAATCTCTTAATTCTTTTAGGACCTGGTCCCAGAAGAAAGTCACAAATCCATATTTTCATTAATTAAGGAAATGTATTCATTTACCACTGAAAGACAAGAATGTTCTAGCCATCATTGACATAGCTTCCCTACACTATATGTGGCAACTATTACAGGTATTTGTTTATTATCCCATGGGTGAATACAATACATTTTCAGTACAGGAGTGTTGGAAAGAAAACTCTGCATGCCGGTGTCAAAATTATAGGGCCACAAGGATGAACCGGTAACCGAAAACTTAATTTAACTATAGGTTCCATTTTGTATTATATCATTTTTGTATAATGAACATGGTTTAGTTGGCTTTTTATATAGAAGGTTTCTTTAACATTGTTCTGAATCCCAGCAGGTAGTTTGTTGCATAGTTTTGATTAGCAAGATCATTTCTATCTTTATTATACAAACCCAAAATTAGGCTTCTTTTCCTTGGATCTGCTCAAATTTGGTTTCCAAATACTTTTTTCATCAACATTTGCTTCCCAATACTCATATCCTTGAATAGCCAGGTTTTGTCTAAACTCTGTAGAGTAAATAAGCCTAGTAGTAGTGATTACATTTTTTGGAGGATATGGCTTCTGTATGAAATAGGGGGTTGAAGGGTATGATCTGTCAGCACTCTGAATGTAATAGAATATCTTTAAGAAATTAAAATGACTCCAGGGAGGCAGAGCCTCACAATGTTCCCACTGTTTGAAATTGTGAACTTCTATAGGATAGCTAGTCTTATAGATGAAATAATGTGCACAGTGGTGATAACAATGCATTTCCATGTATTGTGTTGAAGAATTTAAATAAGGATCTTCATTATTCAAACTAGCATATGCATGTAAATCAGACATCACTCTTTTAAGAGTCTAAATGTCCCAATCATCTGAAATGGGATTGGGTATTCCATTCACAAGGTAATTCCAATGTCTTAGTGAGTTCCATAATCTGAAAAAATAACTTTTTCTATTTCTATTCCCTCAAGCACATGATAACATGTAACATTCACAGAGTAGAGAACTCTTTGGGCTCTGTGGGATGAGGAGTGTGGTTGTAGTTCACAAACCACTAGCGAGGCCATTGCTGATGCAAGGACGCAATGTCCTTTAAGAAGCAGTAGAATGACATGTATCATTGACACCCACAAGATGAAAAGAAAGTTCCCAAAATGATCCAGGCATTTGACCACGGGGGAATCAAATACTTGTCACAAAACCATTGACAATCATGAAGCAGTCTCTGGTGGTGAGTGACTATAGAAGGGGTAGAAAAATCTCCTGTGAAATATCCAGAGTCATTTTAAATGTCATTGGCCTCTCAAGTCCCTCGAGAGGGCACCAGTTCAAATGACATAGTGTCAGGCAAAATTCCATAGTACACCATGGAATTGCATTGGATAGTAGCCACTGTCATATTAGTATCATCAACTGGGTTTGTTTCACTCAATGTTCTGTGTAGAGGGTTAGGCTCAAATATCCCAAGCTGGTAACTGGGGCCAGAAATGGTACTGCTTTGTGTAGGGTGTATGGTGTTCAGAGTAGGGAGAGGCGGGGATGAACTACTCTTATTCCTTGTTTGTCACTGCAATGGTCAGCTGTTGAAGACTGGTCACATACTGATTTTTAACGTGGTCAATGGACACATGTCTTTTTTTCCTTGAGATAGGCAGAGGAGGCAGAATAACAGTTTTGTTGCCTTTTAGCCAGAGGACAGTGATGAGTAGTCTGTATGATCGTTAAAAAAGCTAGCTTGCCATGGATTTTTTCCCAAACTAGGTCCACCATTTGGGAACCCACCCTTCAGCAGCAGTGATAACCTTCTCTTCACAGGTGGCGGCGTCAGAGTGGTTTATGGTAGACAGCTTGTCTCGGACTTCTTGTCTTCTGCAAAACATTCAAACATTTCTCCAAGTCAAATGTATCTTCATCCATCGCCTTCCCACAACTTTGTAGGCCAATCACATACATAGGAACTCTGATGAGAACCTCATATGGTGTGTGTCCTCCTAACACTTGTCTAGGCAAGTTATTTCATGTTCTCTGAACTCCATACAGATTATGGTAGCAACTAAAACTGGAACTTAGCTCTTTAGTGGTCAAAGTTTGTTTAATCATGCCATTAGCCCACTCTATAAATCTGTTCAATTCAGTTTTGAATGGCTTGCTGAAACTCCCAGAACAGAAATTGAATCCCTGTAACCCTTAGAGGTGGACACAAGCCTGTTATCTGAATTAAATGACTGTTCTGCCCCAATTGTTACCAGGCACTGCAAATCTTTTACTACTGCTGAAGCGCTTGCATTTCTCTGTAGTCAAATCCACAGAAATCAAGAACATGAATCAATCACCAACTATAAGTACTTATATTGGTTAGCTGAGTGGAAGGGACCAATGTGATCAAAATACATCACCCGGGAGGGGATATTAGAGATCATGAGGGAAGTTGGGGAGGGTTTTTTGACAGTGGAATATTTAAATGTCACACTGCCTAACATTAATCCAATAACTTTGCTGTAGTATTGTTATGTTTGTGTTAATTCCTTTATGAGCAGATTCCAAACCCTCATGGGTTTCTTTGGTTAAATCTAGTCTAGACAGACTTTTAGGTATTAATCTGTTGCACACTTCTGGTATCGTGACTTCAGGAATGTTATCTGAGTGTTGGCATATTAGGGTAGAAAGCCTGTAGGACCTCTCCCATCGTGTTTGGTTACATTTATGGTTGTAAAGTTATCTATGCTAATCTTCGTTTGAGATCTGATTAGAACTGCTACTCTAACACTCTGATTTGTAGCCTATGTTGCTCCTTTATTCTCAGTATGAGGTAACCATGATTACAACAGAGGTCTCTGTAATTATGTAATAATTGTTTACATGTGGGTGAACAGTGAAAAACTACTAAAGGTGTAATCGTAAGATAAAGGCCCCACGTTGGACATCGACTGTTGCTTAAACTATGACTCTGGTGTAGTTCTACAAGGTGTGCTTTCCCACCCACAGGTGACACATGGGAACTTGGTTCAATGCACCAACGATGAATGTGAAAGACAGGTTATTGTAGCCCCGCAGAACACTGTTAAATGTGCAATTGAAATAGAGGTATTGCTTTTGTGTTACTAACAATCCCATGAGGAGATCAGAGACACTGTGGTAATAGTAACAAACATATTTTGATGTTCACAGTACCACACACACACTGCTCTAATAAGAATGAACACTTTTAAGTAATTTGTATTTATTCTCAGTATGTCTAAAACAATTACACAGAATATTACAAATATAGCAAGAAGGCATGTTATAAATAAGGAGAAAAAATGAGCATTTCTAACATGGTTAAAATGTTATCAATAACCTTTCACTCTTACTTCTACTTCTATGGGCTACACTAAGAAAGCATGGCAGGCAGAGGCCCTTACAGTCTAGAGTTTCTTATGGAGAAGAGACGCACTGCATACCTTGTTGACAACATAGCTTGTATTTATCAACTGAAGCATGAAAATAGTGTCCCTCTTCAGCAATCACCCGCTACAGTAGCGGTCGTCCTCCAGCACTCAGCTGTATCACCTTCAGGTGAGATGTAGCAATTGTGAGGTGCAAAATCTGCTGCCAGTAGGCTTGACTGTCTCTGTCAGAATCTTGTGTGATAATATGGGCATGAGACCTCTCCTGTCAAGTGGTCAAGTGACAATCCTTGTATACTAAATCTTAGCAGAAATTAGAATTTCTGACATAAGGTTACGAATGTCTGTCATAGATAATGTGCATCAAGGTGTGCATCCCAGATGTTTCCTTTTGAATATATAAGGTAAAAGGACATCAATTCAGACTACACTATTTTAACTAGATGGCTATATCTGTTCGTATTTAACCTTGTCATGAAGATAAGATGAAACTTGACCCAGACTAATGTCTTCATAAAATGAAGTCAGACCGCAGGCGCTTTATGACACTGTAGGAGAGGACTCAAGGAGGTAATGTGGAGCTGAAAAACCAGAGGGCAGAACCTGAGTTCTCCTCCATTTGAGGAGAGAAGTTGCAAAAATCAGCTTCTAAATACCATGAAAAACGTGAAAATGTAGATGCCTAAAATACATTTTTTCCATTTGTTCAAGCAAGCACCAGTAGCACAATGCATCAAACCTCACGCAGAGTAGCCCAACCAGGCCAAAGGAATCCTAACTTGAAACAGCTGGTCATAACAACATTGCCAAAGCCCTTTGGGTCTGGACGAATGTATGCTATGTTCAACAGTTCTTTCATGATTTGCCACTGTGGAAATCAGGCACCCCAGGCAATGCACTGATGGAGTGGAGTCCATGGCGCCCTACTTTCTACTTCTTAGTATCCAAAGGAAAGGCTAGGTCTTCATGGGTTGAAGTTACATTGAGCAACTAGTGTGCTCCACCCTCTAACATTCTGATTGCTCCAGGAGAAGGCCACTGGCCTGAAGTTACCATAGAGCACCACATACTGTCTTCAATTAGGGTGCTCTGGAGGGCCAGAACCCTGGGAGCACTGCAGTATGTCTCCCTTGTTCCCAGTGCCAATGACAAGGGGGAGCATGGAGCTCATCATACATCCAAACATGCCTGCATGGATGTGGGCAAAAGAGTGAGGTGTGTTGTCTCATTTGTTGGCACACACAGAGCTCTGTTGTCCCTATGGACAGCAGCCTTCTGGGACGGCAAGGCTTTGGCTCCTGCGTGGCATTTGCCTTCCACAACCTGGGTACCCAACAGGAGACAAGGGGCACCTGGATCAAAAAATGCAAGAGATGCACCCAAGAATGCTTTTGACTAGAAAAAAAAGAAAGGAAAAATATACGTATCCAGCAGTAACAGGAAGACTGCCATGGGCAGGAGACCCCGAGCCACCTTAAAAAATTACGTATTAACTTCCATGGTGCCTCCATAGGGCAGGGTACCATCAAAGTATAATTTGTGTTTGAGGGCTACGAGGAGCGTGAAACACCCTACCAGAGTGCTCCTTTTGCTTGCCAGTTTGCACCCTAAGTCTCACAAGTGCACAAAAGACTACCCTTGGGAGACGGGTTAAATGTTTTGTTTATTTTAATAATTCTGAAGCTGGAACAGTTAGTATTGTGGCTTTGTGTTCTATAGGTTTTTAGGTCCTCTGGCCACTTTGCAACAACTGTAAAAGTAGAATAAAAACTTATCATTGCACAGTATGCAATAGTAATTCTTCATTCAAAACAACATTAAGAATTAATCATTTTACATATTATTGAAAACTATTGAATGATATTATCCTGAATCCTTTTTATTGCATTTTGTTTTGACCTTCATTTCTGTTTCGATCTACTGTGGTGACATCTGTACAAAGACATGACTTTTATTGACTGCATCCAGTGTGATGTGTTAGGATCATGGGGGTCATTGTGGTTTTTAGGGTTCAAGGTGCCGGGACGCCTCTTTGCTGAGGCAGCTATTGCACTACATAAGATGGGTTAACATAACATAGCATAACAGGGTTCCTTGTTGCGGTGACTGTTGAAGGTGGACTGGGCTAATGGAATCTGGCCACATTCAGAGGGTTAACTGATCTGTTTATCCAGTATTAGTGTATGCCTTTTGTTGGTTGTAAGGCCATGATGAAAGTTAGTTAATGTGGTTTGTTGAAAGTCATAGACCTTCAGTTGCCTAGGGGGTTCTCTTCGATTTGCATGCTGAGAGTGGCACCATATGCATTGCCATCTGCTGTTCTGTATATATCTGTAAATGTATGCCTTAGTATTTAATAGTGCTTGTGTGATTAGGTATGTTTACTTTTTCTAAGGTAACATACTGAACAGATAGTGATTTATTAGATGCAGTTTACTGCATCACTTTCTGAGTTCTGAGTCTCTACCTAAGCACCTTGGACTGCTCTGTCTCACTGCCCCGAGATTGAATGCTAAAAAGGGGACCTGGTTCCCAGTTATGGGCTCCACGGTACCGGGGTCATATTTTTCTTACATTCAGTTTGGTAAGTATTCCTACTAGACTTTCTCTATTCTGTATACAATTTTCGAGGCAAAAGTGTGAGGAACATTCCTGGGTTTCACCTTTTTTATGTTTATATCTTGTGAAATAGTTTTCACTCTTTGTCATTACTATTCAATATACAGTGTTTTCAACGACAACACTCCTCAAGTCTTTGTTTTCATCAATGCTTCTCCATGCTTTGATGATAATTGCTAGCCTTGATTAGTCTATGGAGTAATCATTTGCAACACTTCGTAATATATTTCAAAACATGTCTTGTTTCTTCATCAAGATATTCAAGACATTATTGCATGCCCATATTATTATATGCAATTCAGGACTGCCTCATAATCTGTCATTGTAAAATTAAAACAAATCCTCCTTTCAGGGAATGAACATATACAATCTAGAATTTAATATCATATTGGGGACAGATAGGTTTCCATACCTCTTCACCTGCAATTATGTCACTGCGACATTCCAAAATCAGAGCATTTGCGTTTGCTGCACCCAAACTTCTGTAAAACTTAAACCCAAGAATGTAGCCTAACCTTTAAAATTCCACTTTCACCCTTCTACTCTGAGTAAACATAGCCTATTGTAAATGCATCCTAAAAGTATTAATGATTTTACCTATGTTTCGGTAACGCATATTTTGATTCAAATCGTGCATTTCACAATTAACCATTTCTTTCTATACTTCTCCATGTGTTTTTTAGATGTTATCCAATGTTGTAATCTCTTCATAAATACATGGCCATTCAAACATTTTATTAATCCCTTTCAGTGTCAAACAAATTGTCTCTATTAACCCATTTCCATCTTGTTGAACAGTTAAAAAAAATCTCCTACACTTAATGGTAGTTCTATGTTAATCACATGAAAGCGTAATTGATCAATAGCATGCTGGTAGCTCCTAATATGTTTTGCAAATGGTGAAGATTTTCTGTTTGTCCATTAATCTAATTATGTTCTAGAATTTGTAGATGTGTTGGTCTTGTAATCTTTATTTGTATAATGTTGATTACATGGGCATTTTATTTAATAGTTAACGTAGATTGAAGGGGTTCTTTGCAACAGCAAACTTTTTCCTTCTCTCCCAAGAACACAAAAACTTCTGCTGAACACACAGTGGCATGCTTTTGATTACACCTTATAACTTACAAAAAAAATATATTCTGCTGGTCCAACTTACATTGCCCCATAGTGAGGGTCTTCTGTAAGTTTATATTAATTTTCTCCAGAAGATTTTCTAGACATGTTCCCATATTTTCCTAGACCACCTTTGCAGGAAGTGCCAAACAATGTCATTAAGGTGTGATTCCACAAATACGGAAATGTAACAATGTAAAGAACAATGGATTTGTTTGTAGCCATCAGTTCACAATGTGTACTTTAGCTTTCAGTTGTCTGTCTTCTGTGCTTGCTGTTTTTAGAATTCCGTGGCAAAAAACAAGTGGCCCAGTGTCAGAAAGCTGTAAACTATGCATCTGCTCAGCGTACATCAATGCCTGGTTGGTGAAAAATCTCAACTATTTTGCAGAGGTCATCAACAAGTTGCAATTTATTTTGCAGAGGGCATCAACAAGTTGCAAATCAGCAGTTTTCAAGGAAGTGTCATTCAAATATCTGTTATGATCAACACAGTAATCCATGATGACTGTATCTGTGCCAGTAGGTGTGAAATTATGAAAATAGCGGGATCAACCAAGAGGTGGTCTTCTGAATCCATTAATGATGGCCTTACAAAGCCATGAAAAAATCATCCATGAACTTCCACATCAGTTGAATCTCTGTGCTACACGTTTTGACACACCACCCAGTTAGCTCAACACTTAACCCATTTCTTCACCTATTGCATGAATGAGACCACAACTATCTGATTCACCAGCAGCACTGAAATATATATGAGCATGGACTACATATATGTGTAGAAATTGAGATATTACATGAGATCCTGCAATCCTTATATAAAAGCCTATCTGTATTTTTTTATTGCACTCAAACTGTAATAATGAAATTAAGTAGTTCTTCCATTGTAATAAATAGTTTCAGTTTGGTTCGGAGGTCCTAATGCCTTGTCCAGAGATAGCAGTCAAAGTTACAGCTGCAGTTTAAACATGAAAAATGAGAACTGGCTATTTCTGATCCTGTTTTCTAAAGGAACAGAGATCAGAGTAAATGGATTTTTTATGCAACGTGCTTATTTTTCGCTAACTGTAGGTCTTTACAGGAAAAATATGATCCCTCTTCATGTTTTTATATACTCTGAGGTAAAGATTTTTTTATTCTGACTCATGTTAAAAGGATACTAACATGTTATGTTTGGCAAAAATACTAAATGCTTTGTGGTGTGTTTTATTCGACATTACAGATTTTGCTTTTATTTTTCATGTTTGTAAAAATTTTATATCTTTTATATGGAAGAATAAAACTCTAAAGACTCTAAAAATGTAAGGTGTTTGTGGGAATGATGATAGTGTGCCTGAATAATATTCAGAATAAACTACCCTGTGCCGTACATTAAAAGGAAATCAAGTCACCTCAGTGTTCCATGGCTTTTATAAAGGAATTAAGCCTTCATCCCCATTGCTCCATGTGGGCATACAACTCCTCTGTGACTTGCAAGATCCTTCTAATAGAGAACTTTATCCCAAATAGAAATTCAATGAGTGTTACTGTCAATGAAGTGTAATCTCTGTATGTTTATCGATAACAGCACATGTGATGTAATTTAGATTAAAACACCAACTACTCTCAGACCTATACTGAAAGGAGCCAGTAAGGAGTACAACTAATCAATATGTTAACTGACCTCATGGAAATTTACTTAATGCTGCTTCAAGCTGTTCAGTACTTACCCTATGAGAAATGTGTATTTGAATTTGAGTATTATATCATTTCCATTGCTTATTTGCTTTAGCGCTTGGCATTTGAGATAAATATTGAATACAAAAATCAGGATGCATCCTTCCTTCCCCTCAACCATAAACATTCTAAAGTTTTTCCTGAAATAAACTGCTCGGAGTCATGGAACTCTAGGCTGCGGTTGTGCTGCTAATTATGTACTTTGCAAGATTGTTTGCCTTCTTGGGCCCAAATGACACAATATGGACACAGTGGTGGTCCGTGCAGGTAAGCATGGTGGGGCAGGACAGAGGCAGTGTGGGCAGGAGGGGGGAAAGTTGAAAGACGATGAAATAGGGAAAATTCGATCAATAATTCCTATTCCATCTTCTCTCGATTTTTTTTCATATCTTGTTTTCTCTTTTTTCATTTACTCTCACAGTTGGAACTATTCATGTGATTTTTGACTCATTGACTTTCATGAAGGATTCCCAGACAAAGGAGTACTGACCTAGTTTGAGTAGTATTGCTTCATCTCAGAGGTGAGAATGTTTGACTTCTGCTACTATTAATGGACCAATGATGGGGTCAGAAGCTGTATATTTTGGTTTAGTAGAGAATTACCTGATGAACGGTGCTGCATTTTGCGAACAAATATTTCAGTTTGTTCCATATTTGAGGAACTCTGCAGAAACCCTATGAACTCTGGGGGTCATGCTGTTATGCATGTCTTTTCTTAGGCTTCAAAATTATCCTAAAAGGCTCCGATATCGTTATATGTCAGATATGAGCAGAAATGATGATAGTGTTATTCACTTAGGTGGTAATTACAGCAGGATATGGTCATTCCTCATGCATCAGAAGTATTATTTATGCTTTTAAAGCATCATTACTTAAAGTTACACATCAAACCCCCACAATTACATCTGGCATGGTACATGCAATCCGCAAAAGACACTTCTAAAAGATAATTAAAATTATAAGACAAATTGCTCAGAGTTTTACGGGCTCGTTGTTGTAATATAGTTTGCTAGCTTTGATTATGAAATCTTATTTAGATAATAGTGGCTTTTAAGTTCGAGATATTCCAGGGTTCTAGGGTAAGCGCCTTAAAGATTGGTATTTTTTTAAAATCAACATACAATATTGTGTCATTACATATAGATAATGAAATCCAAAAGCTAGAAAGTTGGAAATTACTACTTCAGTTTTTTCCAGAAACCAGGATGTTCTGATAGAACTATATGTATAACAGTTGTTTCAACAACAGA
Organism: Lissotriton helveticus; assembly: GCF_964261635.1. NCBI lineage: Eukaryota > Metazoa > Chordata > Amphibia > Caudata > Salamandridae > Lissotriton > Lissotriton helveticus. The sequence goes on from NC_136069.1 coordinate 1,277,034,417, forward strand.
GTGAATGTGAAAACTTATAGAATGGTTTTCATACTAAATCACCTCAGTTGCTCGTCGTCTTCCGTGTATTCATTTTCATTTGGCAGCAGTACAAATGCTAATGTCAATATTTAGAGGAAGAATGCAAAGGTTTGTAAATTACATACTGACATTTTTTTAGTAAAACTGTTAACTAAAACAAGATTGACAACATCCCACAAACATTCTGCACCTGAACTAAATGGTCCTTTTTGAGATGCATGTTTAAAGTAATGTTCTTTTCAAGAGGAAAACAGATACTGTGCAAGGATTTGCATTTGAATAGGCTGTTCTATCTGAGGATAATTGAATACAAAAAAACAGAGACTATGTAATAATAGAGGAGTTGGAGTAAAATAATCTTAAAGTTAAACAAGTGTAGAGTCTCTTCAAAATCAACTTCAGAGACAAACTGGAGAAAAATTAGTTCTTTTAGAAGTTTCCTTGCTTACTTTATGCATGCTGACCGCTACTGTATACTGTGTAATTTTTGATTAGTTAACAATGTAAGCAGACACAGAGATTGTGTTGCTGGTCGTGAGTGGAAGTGCGCTGATTATTTTCCAATGCTTTATTAAAGACAGTTTATGTTGTACATCAAGAACACAAGACACACCCAGACACAAACACACATTCACATGTGCCTCATTCTAATGCCATGCTATGTGTTTGACTGCTATCCATCGCATATCCTGATTCCAAAAACATTCTATTATAATAGAGTACCACAAGAAGTTAAATGTATTTATATTTATTTATTTTTAGGTAATTATATAGTGCAGACCTGGCCAAAACAGAACACTTTATTTAGAGGTTGGTGGCACCAATAACAACAATTAACAAGGGAATCAGGGGTGGAATACAAAGCTCAAATTAGAAAAGAGCAAAGGAAGACAGTCGATTAGACGTGAAAATGGCAGTGGAAGAGGGGGGTCTTAAGGTCCATCCTCAAAGATAGGAGATTCGGATTTGATCTGAGGGCATCGAGGATGGACATCACATTCATGACATTGAGATAGTAACAATCAAGGACTGTCCACAGGTTTGGCACATTTTTGTCTTTTTCTAATAAAAGTTCATTGATGAGATCACAGGCGTTCTTAGATGAGGTGGCCTTTGTGAATGTGATAAACACCCTCAAAGGTGTAACTTTGTAAATCTTCAGCCCACCCCTGGGGCTGAAAAGTTCCAAAATGCGGAGGGGGCCTCTAAAGGCCCTTGGGACCCCATTACCCTAGGCCGGCACACTAGATGTGTCCGAGGGAGCTCACTCCTGGCACATAGCTTTTTCCTGCAGGCACTTGCACAGACAGGGAACCCTGTTTTTGCTCCCACTTGATTAGAGCATTGCTCCCAGCTAAAAACAGTTTACAAAATGCTACCACAGGCTGAAAGAAGACTTTTCATCTGTTTCCCTGCCCTCATTGTTGTGGGCAGGGACACAGATCAAGTTATTGCTCCTGTCCAGAGGGAGCAGCATTAGTAGCTGTTCCCTGTGGGCTACCGCAGTGCTGGCTCCCACAGCATGTGTGGAGCTGGCTGGGGGCATGGGGGCCCTGGGGCTCTCCCCGCGACAAGTATATAAGATTCAAGGTTTTCATATTTTTCTTTTTGGGACCCCAAAAGCACTTTTCTTCTTCCCTTTTTTTCAAATTGTTATGTGATCTTTTTCTCCCTTCCGTTTTTACTTCCTCTTTTTTATTTATTTATTGTTATTCTTGTGAGCACGGATTCCATGTGTCCATGCGATTCTGGGCCCCATATTTTAATATGCCTACCAATGCTGTCCTCTTAGGTATTGAAATCCCTCCCTCTTGAAATGCAGCCGAAATTATTCCAATCCATTCGAAAGGTGATAGACCAAACCTTGCTAGGTACAGACCCATCAGCTTAATTGACTCTTATGAGTCTCATATCCTGACTGATTTTCAGGTGGATTTTCATGCCAATATTAGCACTTTGGATAAGGTATTCAGTTTCCAAACCATTTATTGGAGAGAAGTTGCCATTAAAGGCAGAAGTTGTATGTCAACCTTGTGGACCTGTGCACCACCTTTGATCTGGTCCCTCAAGTCAAACCATGGAGGGGCGTGGCAGAGAGGGTTCTCCCTCGAAGCTTGCTTGAAATTTTAATCCACCTGCTTTCAGGAAATAATGCCCAAGTCAGGTGGGGGGGGGGGGATAGAAAACTAAGAGTCGTTCTCAATAAATCGTGGAATGAGACAGGGATGTGGCCTCGATCCAACCGTATTATCACTCTTCATCAATGGGTTAGTAGGATTCTTTGATAGGAATTGGTGTGATGCCCCTAAAGTTGGGAGAGAAGAGTGCCTGCACTCCTCTTTGATGACGATACGCTATTAGTACCAAAGACCGCACAAGGCCTCCAACAGTAAAGCGTGGTCTTGAATTAAATGAGGCTAAAACTAAATATATGATTTCTTCTAAAGGGATAGCAAAGTCAGCCAACAGATGTATGTATGTAGGGAACAGTACCATAGAGCAATTTTCTGTTTTTAATTTGTTGGGCCTACGTTTAAAACCAAGCCTATGTTGGGCACCCCATATTAAAAAAGCACAGTTGTCATTAATCCATCAGACCACTCACATAAGCAAGATCTTTAAAAATATGTTGTCCAGGAAAGTAGCCCCAGCTCTTTATATTTACAACATTAATGCCTTATGGGGTGCATTGGGGTAGTGGGAATACGGATTGTCTTACGAACACCTTTTAATAAGATCACTTTTTAATCAACCAACTAGCACCCGCCTGACCCCAACCTATCTGGACCTGGAGCAAAGAAAACTGGCAGATGAGTTGAATTACAAGCACCTAATATTTTGGCATCTCCTGTGGTCCATTGAGGAGCTTCCCCTTATCGAGTTGCGTTGATGGGTCTTCTGAAACAGCCATAGGTAACCACCATCCCCTGATTTAGATCTTTGAGAGACCTGCTGAGGAAATTAATGATGGGAGCTTATTGGTCAAATCCTGAGAAGCTGTGCTCAAAACTAAGAGCAGGGTAAAAACTGTCTAAGGGGAGTCTACCTTGGTGAAAGATGTGACAAAACCGGTGTACAATCCGACCCAAGAATTTATTAATTTTAAAGCTCTTCCGTTGTTCGAGGAAACCATTGATGAAATTGTTCCATCCCTTGCACATAAACTATTACTTCAATTTAGGTATGAGTCTATTCCTACCAGACTGTTTTGTAATAAGTGGCGTTCTAATGTTCCCTCTGATGACAAGTGCACAGCTTGTAAAGAAAGCCCCGAATCATTAGTGCATTTGTTATTTTTTTGTCCCCACTATAAGACCGCGAGGGGTAAATGGATAATTCCCTTGTGTACGAATATTGGCCCAGGCCACTACCTCAATGTATTTAAAATCTTATCCTCAAATACTCGCAGAGTAATAGTGTTCGGTTTTGCCAAATATTGGCATGCTTTATGGATCAAATGCTCAAAATGTATTGTATGAAATCTTTTCGTTGTATTCTTATTTTTATATATGTAAGATTTGTATCTGTTTTATGGCTTTTAACCTTTTATACATCCTAACTTGCCTTTTCTTTTCTCCATGTACTTTTAAGATCTTTGTGATCGAAATAACGTTTTTTGATTGATTGATTCGAATATATTGGATAGACTACACAAAAAATATGTACTAGAATATACCACATAGAAGTTGCCTTAGGTGTAAGGTCTTGACTGCTCCACTAATAGAACATTTCTCACACCAGAACGGTACTGGAGACGAACTGGGATGGCAAGTAATAACTGTTGAAAATGGACCAAATAGAGACGGAAGTGTTACCTCTCTTCTAAATAAGGAACTGAAATGGCCTCTACACACAGACACCCTGAATACAGGACTTAACAAATTGGAAGACAGGAATTCTTTATTGTGATGGAAATTTGCCATAAAAAAGGAATGGACTTCGTACAGTAGAAGTGGTTGATTTGTTGCCACGCTGTAGATACATTTTGTGTGGATGTTTATCCAAAACATAAGAAAAACATGTTGCCCACCAAGAGTGTCTGTTGTCTCACACTTGTAACATTTGGTGTAGTATATGTGCATAATTGATACAATTTTTGAATTATATTTTGGTCCAAGATAATATGCTGACTTTTAACATTTGTATATTGAATGACTTCAACTTCAACTTCAACTTCAAAACGACTTTATTTCGATTCATAACGAATCATAAAAAGCACGTAGACATGAAATACATATTTAAGGGGTACAGTTACAACGGATTGCAGTCACTGTTAAAATAGAACAATTAAAATATTTACAAAATTTTAAAAAATGCAGAAATTTTTCAATAATTCCATCGGGTATTGTCAAAACTGATAAGTTATCTATTTCCAGAACGTTTTTTAAGACGAAAAGCAGCTACCAAGAAGTTAGCGACACTAAACATAAATAGTGGTGAATCTAACGTTTTTAAGTAAAATAGGGCAGGCTTGATTTGGACGAACCCCTTGTTCTTAAGCAATGGAACAATATACTTTTTCCTGGGCAAATCATATATACCACAGAAGAACATAAAATGAGCAGTATCCTGCAGAGAAAAACCATCACATTTGCAGGCCGCTAAGTCCTCTGGCTTGGCCCATGCCTTCGAGTCATTTAACAGCAAGTGAATCTGGTTAAATCTTAGTTTGGTTAATAACCAGCGATGTAATGGAATAGACACTACTGTTAAATAAGTTTCAATGGCCGGTGTAGTTTTGGAAATATAGTGCTCCCTCACAGTGGGTTTCACAAGCTCACAGCTTTCCCGCTCCATTTCTCTCACTTTAGAAAAAGTCACTTTGAACCATTCCAGGTCATTCTTAACGATGCAGTCTGGTTTATGGAAAAGATCTGGGCGGCCCAGGGAAGTTAGTGTTTTTTTAATATATGCTAGCCACGGGATATTTTTCATATTGTCCAGAAGTAGGCAGTCTCTCATAATTGTGTGGTTCAGAGTTAAGTTGGAGTTCAGCCATGTTTTTAACCACATCAAGATAGGGGATTGTTTGATGATGTCACTGATATACCCCTGGCCTAGTTCCATATGGACAGAAAAAGTGGCTGTAGATTGAGGTAATCCTAGTAGCATACGTAAGAATCTGTTTTCTTCCATCTGTATTGATTCTATATTTTTGGAATAACCCCAGATGGAAGCCCCGTATCTTACTACTGAGATTGCTTTCGCTCTGTAGAGTGCCAGCATTGCTTCCGTGGGCTTACCTCCCAGACGTTTTGAAAAGCCGACAATGGCGGCTGCTGTTCTTTTCATGGCATTGGTTTTGACAGATATTTGAGGTGCCCACGTGCCCTTATCGTCGTATACTACCCCCAGGTAGGTAAAAGTTCTCACATTGGAAATAGGAGTATTAGCACAGTAGAAGGTCTTCATTTCCTTATTTTTTCTGCCACCTACAGCCATAACATGGGACTTGTCTGTATTGATTTTTAAATCAAGGGAGGTCATAAAGGCATCGAAGGATGTCAATAGTCTTTGTAGCCCAAGAGGAGTACTTGCCACGAGCACCGCGTCATCCGCGTAAAGGAGGACCGGAGTGGTCAGTCCACCAAAACGCGGGACGTCGAGTGTTGCCAGCTCCAATGTGGATTCAAGGTGGTTAATATAGAGTGTAAATAACATTGGGGCGAGGATACACCCCTGTCGCACCCCTCTGGTAGACTTGAATCCAGCTGTACAGGCTCCTTCCTGTGTCATCCTGATGGACGCTTCTAGGTCCCGATGAGCCTCAGCCAGAAAATGAACCAAGGTAGGGTCCATCCCCAATTCCAAGAGGATGTCCCACAGCCTGGACCTATTCACTAGGTCGAAGGCTGTGGACAGGTCCATGAACCCTAGGTAGATTGATCCTCTGGATGCCACTGTATATTTGCCTAGGATCAGATGTAGGTTGAGGCACTGATCCTCCGTCCCTCTTCCCTTACGAAACCCGTATTGGGCATTTGATAAGATGTTATTACTGGCAGCCCATTCGTCGATCCTTGCCAGTATCACTTTCCCCAAGATTTTGAAAGACGAGTCGATAAGTGAGATGGGGCGGTAGCACCTCGGGTCTCCCCTCTGGCCTTTCTTGAAGATTGGAATGATGGTGGCGTGTGACCAGGAGACAGGCAGGTATGTTTCATGGCGGCGTTGAAGACATTGGTCAGGATGTTTGCCCAAAAGGAGACGTTGGCCTTGAACATGTCGGCTGGGACGCCATCTGGGCCTGGCGCTTTCTTCCCTACTGTGTTGGTTATGGCTTTTTCAACTTCTACCATATTAAAGGAGAGTGCTGGCTTGAGGGGATTAGATTTGAGGATAGTAGGTGTTTCACATATTTGGTCACTCCCATAGATGATTTTAAAATGAGCTAACCAATCCTCCTCACTGATGTTGGCCTCTAGGATATCATTCGCTTCTCCAGAAAACAGGGGATTGTTTATAATAGCCCAGAAGCTAGTGCTGTCTCTTAAGGTGGCCTTTTCCATTAGTGAGGCCCATGCATCCTTTTTAAGAGCTTCTTTACGTTCATGAATAATATTATAGTATTCTTTTCTTAGTCTGGCAACTTCCCTTCTGTACCTAGGTGATTTTTTTAGTTCATTCAGGAGGCAAGTGTGTGCTTTCGAGCAGGCTTTGTTGAACCAGCCCTTGGTCGATCGAGTCTTTTTCCTGGGTTTAACTGTGAGTTCATCAGAAACTAAAGCACACAAGGTATCAAAGGCGGTGATTACATCCTCCCCCTGTTTAGAGTTGTCTTGGCAGATATCTAATTCATTGCGGGCTTTGCTGCTTAGAGTGTTAAAAAACTCAGTTGGAACTACTTTGGACCACTTCAGCCTTCTTCCTTGGTCCGTGGGCCGCACAGCCTGCGCGGGCATTTTTGTTGTTCCCTCCTTGAGTAGGCCCGCAGAGCAGGCAAGCTCAAGGATGACTGGGTTGTGGTCACTAAACGCAGCCACAACTGCGTTGTAAAAGACGACCCAACTTAATAATCCAGGGGAAACAAAAATGTAGTCAATGATGGATTCGGAGTTTCTAGCACTATATGTCATAACCCTTTCACTGTAGGCATTGAACCCCGGTTCATAGAGGTCAGCGTTTGCAAGGAGGTTTTCTAATGCCAATCCTTTGGGGTTGTGTTCAAAGTGTTGGTAATCGCCTGAGGTAGGGCAGTCAGTGTCTTCAATGTGGCAGGAAAGCCTACAGAGATGCGTGTTAAAATCCCCCATAATTATAATGTGCAACAAAGAGGTTTGACGTTCTTTAAAATTAATCAAAAAAGACTGTAGGGAACAGAGATGCTCAGTGGAGTGTCCATCTACTACAGAATTATAAAAATTAATAAGGATGTATTTATTACCATTGGCTAAGCTGATCTCTAGACACAAGAAGTTGGGGGAGTTAGTGGTTATTTGTTTAACAGTTCCCGCCAGTTGGACAGTAGTCAGGATCATAAGGCCCCCTTTGTCCCTTCCACTGGAAGATCTGGTCGCTGGGACAAAGTAGGATGTGAACCCCGGAACCCAGAAATTGTTGTTGCGGTCCCAAGTTTCTTGCAGGGCTATGATGTCATGTTGGTTCAGAAGGTTCAGCCAAACACTGTCCTCCCTTTTTGAGCGAAGGCCGGCTATATTCCAGCTTATGAGTTTAGGCTTTCTGCTGGGAACTCCTTGATGGGGACAGTTCCCTATAGATTGTCTGAGCATAGGGGTGTTAATGGCTGGGCGTCAATTATGTTCAACCGCCTGAGCCAAGGGCGTGAATCTATTATGCAGGGTTAAAGGGCTATTAAGGGACATTGGAGTGTATGTGACCGCCTTATGATTATTCAACCTATTAATCGTGGACCAGCTATATTCTGGTTCTGGTCGAGTGTTAACAGGATGGGAGGGCAAACTAGGTGTCCTATCAAATCCCCTGCCTTGGTCATAACCTAAGTTCAAGTAAGGGTGAGGTTTAGGTTTAGGATAGAAAAAGCCCAAGGGTACGGCACGGGGCCCAGCAATTAAACCCTCTAGGGGTGAAGCATCCCAAAGTAATCTGCGGGCCTCTCCCGGATTATTGAAGTTGATTATCAAGCAATCTCCATCAGTAGTTTTATTAGTTCGCCCAATCCAGCCCACCCGCCGAACAGAGACAATGGCATTGGAAACTTCATTGTCTCCTGAGCAGGTCGAATTTGCCCAAGACTTAGTCCTTGCTAACAATTGGGGCGGATGTTCTTGTTCACCTGACTTAAGTGGGGGAACATTTACCAAAATAGCTACAAAAGGAGCAGCCTCGGGAGGTAAGTTAATAAAAGGTTGACGAACAGGCTTGGGTGGGCTAGGTAGGTTCTGTTGACCTATAGTAACAGGAGTAGCAGGCTTATTTGTTACTCCTGTTAAACTGGGAATGACTATCGTGGTAGTTGCTGGTCCAGAGGGCAAGTTGGATACAGCACTCCTGGCAGCTGGGGAATCTTCCCTTGGTCTTTTACTACCAAAATTTGGTTGAGGACATTTAGTGCCTAGATCCGCCGGTATATTACCATTAAAAACAAAAGTAGCTGGTTCGGCAGTTGTATGGCATGCATTCAGGCGTTCACATTTCCTTAAGATGCCGTCGACGCACTGGTGTAAGACGTCTATGATATCTGAGGCTATTTTTGTGAGTGTGGGCTCTATCTTGTCAGTGATGACTTTTTCCACCATGTCTCTGATAGCCTTTTCCAGTGAGCCCACCGTGCCCTTTCCTCCCTTGTGATTCTGCGTTTTCCTTTTTTTATACTGTCTTTTTGTCTGCTTTATATTTAATGGTCTGCATACTCGAGCTAAGCTAGAGAGTTTGGGAGTAGCCCCATTAGAATCAGCAGTAGTGGAGTGGGGAGGTAACGCAGCCTCCTTAGGCGGGGCAATAACGATTTTTGGTTCAAGGGGAACAGATGTAATACCAGATTGTGGATGGCTTGTACTCTCTTTGCTATTCAGCGATGATTCTAGCCCCAGTTTGCGTTCAGTTCTTGCGATTTCAGTAGTCAACTTCCCCACCTCCGAGGTCAAAAAGGAGAGAATGCTGTTAGATTTCCTGGGGGCTTTATCCTTAGGTGTACCACCTACAGTAGGGGAGGGTAGTTTTCTCTTACCCATTTTGAATCTAGGTCCACGGTCCTGGGCGTAAGGGGGGTGGCCCGTCCCGTCCCTCCTCGTCCCTAGACGGCCACAGACGGCCCGCCCTCTGCCCGGGCTCCGCCCGGCGCCGTCCGCGCGCGTCCGCGACGCGGAGGTAGCTGTTCCCTTTTGTGCGCCTCCTGGCACTTTCCACAGGAAGAGGAAGCGGTGATGATGCAGAGCAAGCTGGGAGCTGTAGTCCAGTCACAGCGTCAGGAACCCAGCGGCGCTGAGTGGTTGAGTCTGGCAGGTTGGTGCAGCGTGCAGCATGCAGTGTAGCGCTATGACCCCTCCTGGAGCCGGTGTGCGCTAGTGATGTCCCCCGCTCCTCTGTGGGAGCTGTTCCCTTTTGTGCGCCTCCTGGCGCTTTCCACAGGAAGAGGAAGCGGTGATGATGCAGAGCAAGCTGGGAGCTGTAGTCCAGTCACAGCGTCAGGAACCCAGCGGCGCTGCGTGGTTGAGTCTGGCAGGTTGGTGCAGCGTGCAGCATGCAGTGTAGCGCTATGACCCCTCCTGGAGCCGGTGTGCGCTAGTGATGTCCCCCGCTCCTCTGTGGGAGCTGTTCCCTTTTGTGCGCCTCCTGGCGCTTTCCACAGGAAGAGGAAGCGGTGATGATGCAGAGCAAGCTGGGAGCTGTAGTCCAGTCACAGCGTCAGGAACCCAGCGGCGCTGCGTGGTTGAGTCTGGCAGGTTGGTGCAGCGTGCAGCATGCAGTGTAGCGCTATGACCCCTCCTGGAGCCGGTGTGCGCTAGTGATGTCCCCCGCTCCTCTGTGGGAGCTGTTCCCTTTTGTGCGCCTCCTGGCGCTTTCCACAGGAAGAGGAAGCGGTGATGATGCAGAGCAAGCTGGGAGCTGTAGTCCAGTCACAGCGTCAGGAACCCAGCGGCGCTGCGTGGTTGAGTCTGGCAGGTTGGTGCAGCGTGCAGCATGCAGTGTAGCGCTATGACCCCTCCTGGAGCCGGTGTGCGCTAGTGATGTCCCCCCCCTGGAGCCGGTGTGCGCTAGTGATGTCCCCCCTGACACTTTTCTTATTTTTCTTTTTGGGTCCCCAAACGCAGTTTTCTTCTTCACCTTTTTTTATATTGTTAAGTGGTCCTTTTTCTCTCTCCTTTTTTAGTACTCTCTTTTTATTTTCTGAATTCTTGTGAGCGCGGCTCCATGGAGTTATCTTTTGTTTATCTTGTCACCCGGAGTTTGTGCAGTCTGCAGAACTGCATCAGGGTCCACAGCAGACGCTGTCTTCCTCCTTTTTGTATTACTCCCTTAACTTTTTGACTTTTTTAACATACCAAGGTTATATTGGGATGTGGAGCTCATGCTGCCCATGTACTAGTACAGGTGTCCATTGCAGACGTGTTTTTAGGCTTCCTGGTACTGTCCTGCTCTCTTTGGCATGTCTTTTTGGTGATCCTTTCCCAAATTAGTGGACATGATATGAGAGGCCGTACTTCTTTCCATTGAGGTATGTTTACCACTTTTTCAGTTGTGTATTTTTAAGGGATCACTTTGGGTTGATACTTAACCCTGTGCAATTACATTTTTACACGGATTACTGCATAATCATAGCCACGTCTATATAATTTGGCTTGTTTCGGCGCATGGGGCTCCTGCTTCCCTCACGCAAGTAGGTGCATCTGGAGGCGGCCTGGTATTGTCTTGCTCTCAGTTGCATTTGGTTGGCGATTTCTTCCCAAATTAGCGGGCATGATATTGAAGGTGGTACTTCTCTCTATTGAGGTATGTTCACTTTTTTTTAAGTTATGAATTTTTAAGGAACCGCTCTGGGTTCATTCTTAACTCTACACCATAACATTTTTCACAGATTACTATATAATACTCTTTCACCTGGCCCATTGCGCTACTTTATTTGATTGGCTCTGACATATTATTTACATGCATGGATGCCAATTTGGCCTTATGTCTACATACAATGGATTTGTGATGTATGATTTTAATCAACTGTGTTTATCTTATTCTCACTCTTTTTTCACTTCTTTTGCTGATGATTATTTATATATATATGTATATATACATATACATACATATATACGAATATATATATATTACCTACTGGCGGTCGCCAGTAGGTATATATAGTTAGGATTTTTTCTCTATGGGTTTTTTGAAAATTCTATGTCTAATAACTTTGGCGTTTGTGGACGGAATCGGCTGAAATTTTCAGGAAAATGGCACATTTTGTTTCTGAGCAGCCCTTGAAAATTTGGGGGGGGTTCGTCCAGTGGGGGCCGAGAAAAAAGGGGGGTCCCAAAACGTGTTTTTAACATTGAGTTTTCCATAGGGCGGTTGGCCTCACTTTTAGCCCGAACGGCTGAATGGATTTGCACGAAACTTGGCAAAATTGTAGGGACTGGTAGCCCGATGTGCCTTTTGTAGGTCTCAATATATGTGCTCCAGTGGATTTTGAGAAATTAACGTTTAAAAAAAGATATATATCTGTAACAGCGGACCGGTTAGCGTTCTGGTTCGCGGACTTTTCGCGCAACGGAGCTTTGTGAAGCGAAGCTGATTGGTTCTCCGGCGTCTGTCAACATTCCAAACAGTCCGTAGCGGCCGCCATCTTGTCTCTCGGTAGGATCGAGAGACAAGAGGAGGTCAAAACAAAGGGGGAAATAACTATAAGGGGGCATAGTAGATCCTCGCTGACCCCCTAGGTTTGATGTGGAGGTTTTAAAAGGGCCCCGCGGGGCAAAAAAAAAACAAAATAATAATAATCGAACGGCTGAATGGATTTGCACGAAACTTGGCAAAATATTAGGGACTGGTAGCCCGATGTGCCTTTGCTAGGTCTCAATATATGTGCTCCAGTGGATTTTGAGAAATTAACGTTGAAAAAAAGATATATATCTGTAACAGCGCTCCGCTTCGCGTACTTTTCGCGTTACGGAGCTTTGCGAAGCTGATTGGTTCTCCGGCGTCTGTCAACATTCCAAACAGTCCGTAGCGGCCGCCATCTTGTCCCTCGGTAGGATTGAGAGACAAGAGGAGGCCAAAGCGAAGGGGGAAATGACCATAAGGGGGCATAGTAGATCCTTCCTGACCTCTTAGGTTTGATGTACCATTTTGCCAAGTTTGGTGTAATTCCGTTCAGCCATTCAGGCTGTAGACGTATGTAAATGTCCTATGGAAAATTGCATGGGGAAAACACATTTGAAAGTGTTGAAATTTAGAACCAATTAAAATGTTACTTTGGTTTTGTATTTGTGTGTGATGAAAGTTAATTGGTTATGTATATATGTCAAATGAGAGGAAACCACAGCCATTTTGTGATACTACTGTCTGAGGTACATTTGTGAGGAATTTTTGGTGGTGAATTTCTGGTGTTTGATTTACACAGTACTAACACTTCTGCTACTTTTAAAAAGGTGAGTTGTTAATTTGTAAGGGGAACTATGTTGTACACTTGAAGATAATTTGAAAAATGTTTTCTGTTATTTATTTGCAGTCCTTCTGTTATACTAAATACTTGATGAAGTTAGTTTTATATTATGTATTACTAAAAACGATAAATGAAAGTGATTATTTTTTTCTGCAATTTACAGCAAGCAATTTCAAAATAAAATGGCTCACAATGAAGAGACCGTGGCAATTTCTTTTGAATTGTCCACTACATTGATTGAAATTGAGAGCACCAATAATGAAATATTGTCACAAGGAGGACATGACTTGTATGATTCCATTAGATTGATTGAAATGGACAGCACCAAGAATGAAATATTGTCACAAGGAGATGACTTGAATGATTCCACTACATTGATTGAAATTGAGAGCACCAATAATGAAATATTGTCACAAGGAGGAGATGGCTTGTATGATTCCATTAGATTGATTGAAATGGACAGCACCAATAATGAAATATTGTCACAAGGAGGAGATGACTTGAATGATTCCACTACATTGATTGAAATTGAGAGCACCAATAATGAAATATTGTCACGAGGAGATGACTTGAATGATTCCACTACATTGATTGAAATTGACAGCACCAATAATGAAATATTGTCAGAAGGAGGAGATGACTTGAATGATTTTTTTGATCAATCTCTTGATGGCGAATTTATCGAGTGTTTGGAGACCATAGAGTTACAAGAATCATCATTGCAGACTTTTAATGAGGAGATTCCAGATGAGATGATTGAAGAGGAAATTACTGATGAGGACATGTTACTAGTTGTTTCAAATTTAGAAAATTCTGAAGAATAAATTTATATTTAGAAATCAAAAATTGTTTGAGACATTATTTATTTTTATTTTTAATTTATGAGGTTGTAGCGAAGTGATTGTAGTATAAAATGAGACTTATAGTATAGAGTGCAACATTTTTATGTTACATGGTAAGTTTACTCATATTTACTTCCCTTCTGCCACTATATTATCTCCAATGTGTATTTGACATGTCTTCTTCATCTCCGGCCTCCTTTCTCTCACTGTGTGTCTCCGATGCATCTTATCGCTGGTATTTTGTGTAATTACAGAAGAGAGTAAAATAAAATAGTTCGGAACGTGAAAAGGGGGCAAAGTAGAGTACTCCTCACCCCCTAGGCCTTTTTAGGCGGTCCCAAAAGGATCAGTTTCTGCTTTCCTGAGAGATTATGGTATGAGTTCCATATACCACAATAACTTGCATTACAACATGCAAGATATCTATCTCCTATTACCAACTTTTGGAGATATTCGCGCTAAGCGCAAATATCTCCAAAAAGTAACACCTGCCCTGAGCAGTTCTTAGCCATGTTATCCAATGGGAGGTGGATAACATGGCTAAGAGTATTAGCTCGGTAATGCATGAATATCGCTGAGTTTTTAGCGATATTCATGCATAGCGGCCGTTTATTATCGCATTTGCGATAAACCTTGATAATAGTAAGGTTTATCTTCGATAATTTCTGACGATGCTTAGTGGTAAAAAATTGGTTGGTAAGCATCGTTAGCGATAAATATCGCTTAACTTTGGTAATATGCCCCAACGTCTGTTAACGTTCGATTCGAAGGAAATGAGGAAGTGTTGAAAAACATTGTCTGCGCCATCTTGCCTTTTTTGAAATGCCACACTTTTGTCGTGCACGGCAGCCATTTTAGATGTCTTGACCAGACCCACTCTCTGCACGCTGTCGATTCGTAGCATGGCTCCTCACCCTCGTAAGCATCTCCCCCAGGCACTGGTCACCACCGCTCTCTGTCTTATGCATGGGCAATAAACCTTCCCCCATCTGCGCTGCTCTTCCCTGAGAATCACACTCTGTGCCCGCCCGACACCTCCCTTTCGCCCTATTCACTACCGCACCCTCTGACACTCCTCTTCGTCTGTGTCCGAATGTCCAGGCCGGTCCTAGGCTATCAGCTAGCCCTGCAGATGTAGTTTATGGCCCCAGCTGTAAAGAATCACCCCTCTTCAAAGGAGTTATAGTAGATCAAGGCCCACACCCGATGTGATCCGTCACAGCACACGCGTTCCTACTATCTGAAAACCATCCTGTATTGTGATTGGGGAGGGGACCGAGCCTGAAGCGGAAGATTCCAGGAATGACTCTTTGTACATCAAAGTTTTTACAATTATGTGTCACATTAAAAATATATAGCACTCCAACAAAGTAGTAGGAATATAAAACTTTAATAACATATAAATATATACAACAAAACAAAAACAGTAAAAACATTTAAACAACGAAGAGACCGTGGCAATTTCTTTTTAATTATCCAATAGATTTATTGAAATTGACAGCACCAATAATGAAATATTCTTGTCAGTAGCGGTCTGTTGTGCGAATAGTTCCAAGGCAGCAGAACGCGCTGAAATCTAGATGGCACGAAAGTGATGTCTAGTAAGTTGCCGCCCAGCAAAAAACGGCGTGGGGCGCCGCGGGGGTGAGTGAGTCCAGTAGGCACCACAGCTATTCTTACCGGCATTGCAGAATTACTGCTGGGGACAATGCCTGTGCTGTAGCAGGGTCACAGCAGAAACAAAAAGGATTCTGTTGAAGATGTTGTTGGTTTTCAATTTGAAAACAGTTCTGGTGTCAACTGCTATGCTAATGTAGTGGTTAATGTTTTGTTTTCTCTAGAAAATGTAAAAGAGGGGGAGGCAGTCCAAAGTTCCGTTAAAAGGGCAAAGGAAAGGATCGGTGGTTTGAACTATCAGTCAAAAAGGGGAGGGGGTGCAATAATTTTTCCTACCGGGTCACACTGTGCTTTCACCGGAAGTGAGGTCTGCAGGATTGTAGTAATTCAAAGTGAGGCTGGCGCCAGCATGGGAGCGCCGACGTCCCGCGGATACAGTTTTGTCACTCCACGGGCGATCATGGCAGTCATTCCCCATCGGGGGTCGGAGACTCCCGCGGCTCCTCTAGAATCTTCAAGGTCGTGGAGGACTACGGTGGTGGAGTCAACCAGTGACCGGGCCATTTCTTTATGTTGGGCCCGCTCTTGCCAGGTCGACCGCCATTTTGAGAGTTCGGCAGCTACCGGCGATCGCGGGGTCACATGAGCGGACGGGCTCCACCCTGCCGGGCGAGACGTTGCAGCATGGCCACAGTGGAAGAACCGTTATCTAGGTCGTTCCGAAACTGTGCAGCACTGTAGTTGTTAGGATGCCACCGCCTGGAGCGCTGAGGGTGCAGCTGGGAAGCCTCCACCTGGGGAGGCGGGAGAGGCCTGTTCGCACCGTCTCTCCCTCCCAGTGCACCCCACGGCGTCTCGCTTGAGATTTGTTATGGCCGGACCAGGCGATGAGGACGAGGGGGGGGTCGGAGGCATGTGCAAGACATCCCCCTCCAGTGTTGTCGCAGCCATTATAAAAGAAAGAAGTGTCCCGTCCGTCTTCGGGCCGGGCTTCCGGTGGATGTCGGCCGGACGCCCCTGGCTCTGGCCCCATGAACGGGTTTCTTGGTTTATCGGCTGCAGCCGGATCCCGTCGGCCTCGGCCCCCCGACCGTTGGTGGTCGGACCGGAAGAGCATGTGGCGGGACTACCTGCAACTCTCAAGGGCCACCGCGGCCGGACTGGGAGAGAGAGGGGAGGGTTGAGGAGACATTCCCCCCCCCTGCAACTGTTCAGCGTTGTAAAGGCAATCCCCTGGCCGGGTCCCGCTGGTCTCGGCCTCTCCTCCGGCTACACCCTACGTTAGGATCTCCTGGCCGAGGCGTGGCAGCAGGACCTGCCTTATATGGGCTGCTCCCGGCTGGGCGTAGCCGGAACCCTGCCCCACCTTGGAAGTTTCCAGAGTGGGGGTGGATGTTCTACTGACTTGCATTTTCCCTAGTCTATCGATTTTTTTGGCGTGGCAGGCGGTGGGACAGCGAGGGGTGATTTGGTTTCTCTTACTGTTTTTCTGGTCTCTCACAACTGGCATATTTTAACGTTTTCTTGTTTCTAGGACATTAATAGGTTTTATCATTACGTTATGTTATCGTTTCTTTGTTCGTTGTTTAATAAAAGTTCATGTTCATCAGTGGCCTACTGATTTTCGTTTTCCTATTTTTTTCTTTCCAGGTTGTTTCATGGTAAAGTTTCTGTTAACAGGATACAGTGATCACTTCGTTATTATTGCATATGTCCTTTTCACTAGGGGTGCTCTCTGGTCGGGCCAGATGACGTATCTCTAGTAAATGGTCCGGGTGAAAAAGGTGCATCAATCAGTGGGGAGTAGATAGGCATGACAGATTACAACGGGGGAGAACGGTCCGCATTACGTACCCTTTCACTACTTGCAAAGATTTTCCTACGTTTATTTGCAAACAGGGAATACCTCCAAAAAGAACTAATTCCCAAACAGTCAATGTTCGGACAATCAATCAATCAATGAGGAATGAAATAGGTACGACGTGTTAAAGGCTTGCGTTACCTACCCTTCACTATCTGCAAAGGGAGATAGAATATTCCTATTCTTCCTCGTTTGCAGGTAGAGAAGATCGTTAAGAGAATTAACTTCGAACAATTCAATGCTCGATTGAAACAATCAACAAGGGGTACTGTGAACACAAATGAACGCCGCTTATATACATACGCATTGCTATTTTCAACAGGTTGTTCCTAATGTTTCTATTTTAGCGAGGTCAAAAGAGATCCCATTAGTGGCCTACTGATTTTGCTCGATTCCTTTTGTTTTTTTACACGATTTTTCGCTATCTGCAAAGACTAAACAGAGTATTGCGACTCTGTGCTTGTTTGTAAATAGAGAATGAACCAAAGAGAACAATCAATCAAATGGAGAGAGAAGCAGGCACGACGGATTACAAAGGGGGAAAGGGCTGCGTTAACTACCCTTCACTATCTGCAAAGAGAGAGTACTCCTAATAGAAATGAGGGGTGGGGGGCAGCAATCAAAGCAGATCAGTGTGCATAAACACGAAAAAAAAAATTCTTACCACGTACTTGACATTCGACAGCTTATGATATTTGCTATTAAAAAACCATTGAAATTCACTGAAAAAACCATAGGTTATAGACCATATATAGTTAGGAATTAGCATTTACAAAACCTTGAAAATTCACTGAAAAAACCATAGGTTATAGACCATATATAGTTAGGAATTAGCATTTAAAAAACCTTATTTTACTCACACAAAACCATTGAAATTCCATATATAGTTAGTTGCACTAACTATATATTGCGCACCCGCAATCCACTGCTGATGATGTCACATATTACATCATTCATGACATGGTCAGTGACATCACTGATGACATCACTGATGACATCTCAAATGACATCACTGATGACATCACTGATGACATCTCATTTGACATCAATGACCACATCACTGATGATATCATTCATGTGACAATACAATGCATCTCCTCACATTTTAATATAACCTCTGTTTCACCCAGTGTTAAAAACAGAGTATAATTTTTGAAACCATTGACACACCAATACTAGTTACTACATACGTACTCACTGATTCCTACGTCTACACACACATTCACTCATTCACCCATACAATCATTCATACATACAATCACTCATGTTTACAACACAATCATATGCACTCATACACCTATACAGACACTAACACTCTGCCACTCATCCATGGAGTTACTCACACACCTAGTCAGTCCTGTAAAGAATCAATCACACTTCCATTTTCTACTCTATACAGTTAAACATAGAGCACCTTACGTTTTCAACCATATACTAACACATACTTACTCTCTTATACAATCATTGATACAAGTACACATTGATCTGTACAGAGTCACACACCTCCCATCCAGCCACACACACACTCAGTCTCCCATGCAAATACTTGGGCAATCAATCAATAACCCATATAGTTACTCATATAGCTACTGATCAACACATGCAGCAGTTTACAGAACAACAGACATAATGATGCACAAATTAAGACAGTTTAGTCACTAACCCATGCACTCAGTGAGACACATTTAATCACTCACTCATACATTCAGTCATGCACCTACTAAATCCTTCGTCCAGACACTTATACATCCACTCATTCTTCAATATGTAAGACATATTTTAACTTTACAGAAACATAGTCACTGGATGTTGTCATCAGTGATGTCATCAGTGATGTCATTTTAGATGTCATCAGTGATGTCATCAGTGATGTCACTGACCATGTCATGAATGATGTAATATGTGACATCATCAGCAGTGGATTGCGGGTGCGCAATATATAGTTAGTGCAACTAACTATATATGGAATTTCAATGGTTTTGTGTGAGTAAAATAAGGTTTTTTAAATGCTAATTCCTAACTATATATGGTCTATAACCTATGGTTTTTTCAGTGAATATATATATATATAAAATCATCAGCAAAGGAAGGGAAAAAGAGGGAGAATATATATATTACAAAATTACGTATTTAGCTGTAGCTTAGGCCCTTTTTGTGTATTCAAATTGACAGGGCTGCTCTGTGGTCATGTTACTTGTGATGTAAACAGATTATTTTCTTTATTTGCCACCTTTTTTTGTCTGAACACATTAGTGTGTTCTTTTGGCATTACCCACTACTAATATTGTTAATAATCCATTTATTTTTCGTTTTACATAATAATATGTTGTTTTACAACTAATTTCTTTTCTGTTTTTTTAGATTAATTGATTTTTGTAGTGACCGTTGTGCCTTTAAAAATACCTAAAACACTTAGACATATACATTAAGGTATAAAATGGTGGCCTTCAGACATGTCACCTCCCCTAACCTCGGTAAACACGGTCAAGAACATGGGGGTCAAGTTGGATGACACCCTGTCCATGAAATCTCAAATCCAGGCTGTCGCAGGATCCTGTTTTGGCCTCCTACCAATGCTTAAGAAATTTCTCCCCATTACCTCTCACCCACAGGAAGACAGTGTCCAAGCTCTCATTGTCTCCAGGTTCGACTATGTAAATGTCCTATACCTAGGCCTCCCAGAGTACCTATTGAACAGACTTCAGGTGGTCCAGAATGTGGCTGCCAGGGTGGTCCTCATGCTTTGAACTAGAGCTCGGATCTCTCCTCACCTGAAGGCTTTGCATTGGCTCCCTATCTGAAAAAGAATTAGCTTCAAAACCTTGGCCTTGGCTTTTATGGCTTTACATGGTACGAGCACACACTACATTAGAAAGAGAGTTCTATACTATAGCCCCAGCAGAACCCTGAGGTCCTCTTCTCAACAGCAGGTGGTTGTTCCTAAGTTTTCCAGTGCTCGCACTGGTGGCCACTCCTTCCAAGTCCATGCTGCCCGTGTTTGGAACCTTTTGTTTGTGTCACTCAGGCAGGTACCTGACTTACCTTCAGGAAGCAGCTGAAAACCTGGCTGTTTCAGCAACTACCTTAAGGCATTTTTTCCTTTTCAGCGAAAGCAACAGTCCAACCCTGAGGTTCTTTAGCGCCGGAATACTCTTCCTGCATAGCTGTGCGCTCTACAGGTACCTTTTAACATTAATATTAACATATAAATTGCTTTATGCATATATGTTAAAGAAAGTTATTGAAGATGACAAAACTAGAAAAACAGCATATATACACCATCCAATAACAAAATCGGCAAGCAATAACTATGTAAGAGAATAATAGGTTGTCATTGACTATAGTTTGATAGTTTGTATGGTTCATGAAATATGACAGTAAATAAAAAGAGTTCAGTATAAGGTGAGGAGCCGTTATTCTCACAAAGGTTTGGAGACATTAGAAGCTGGAAGAAGAGCAATACTGAATCTCTGCATGAGTCACCACACCTCAGTACTCACTGGCACCATCTGGTGATATTAACTAAGAAATTAATACAAACACTAGATACGACAAAGGGAATGGAGCAAAGGGAACAGAATTCAGAAACAGGGCTCAGAAAAAGCAGCCAGATCTCAAGAAAATTGGCACAGTAGGAGATAAACAGTGGAGAAACAGGTTCAGAGAAAGTAGGAAAGGATTCAACGAAACATGGAATGGGGAAAGGAATACAAATTTCACAGTGTAGATAAACCAATACAGCAAACTGGAAAGACAAGACAGACTCAGAAGGCAAGGGAAGTTAAATAAAGAACTGGGTCAAAAACTTGAACGTGTGGCTACAGGTAGGGCTTATTGAATGTGATGTACAAAAAGGACCTGAGGTGCACAGACAGAGCAAGGAACATTGCAATACAGGAAAGGAATCAATGGGTACAATGAAAGTGCAAAGCACAGTGTAACCAGGAACTGAATTTCAGATAGTGCAGCCAAATAGACTATCCGTGAGTGTAGAGTTTCAGCTATAAAGATGACTGTGAGAATGTTGATGACTGAGTTCATAGGTATAAAATAGCTGACACCTCAGGCACAGAACATAGGAAAAAGGAGAGAAACAATTGTGAGTAACTAACCAGACTCTAGTACATTAGAGTTTCACCAGTAATGGGGTACATTAGAGCTTCACAAGTAATGGGATGGGTGCACTGGGATTTGGAGAGGGAAAAAATCGAGAAGTCAGGAGGAAAAAGAAAGAAACTAGGAAAACAGCATGGAGCCCAGAGCTGAGATGGGAAAATATGTTAAATTTGTATGTATGGGTTACTGAACCTGTAAGGACTAGGGAACTTGATAACACACAAGGATTCACTTTCAGGATGTGATCTTTGAGTACATGAAGGGACTACATGAACTAAAATGCATCAGGATTGAGGTGTGGAAACAAGATGGGAACGAGAAAGGTTTGCAGTGTTACAGAGTGTGTTCTGTGGTAAAGCAGTGTGAAACCAGGACCCAGGACAGCACTTCAGAATGCGCTTGGGGCAGGATGTGAGAATCCTTACAACCTCAGTAGTGACATAAAAAGACCTGACTAGGAAATGGACTTTCTAAACATCATATTCCATGGTTGTTTTTAAATTAAATTATCTTAATAAAGCATCTATCTGCACATCATAATTTTTGTATATCAAACCTCTGACCACCTAGGCATTAGATCACCTCTCAAAGAACAAGCAATACTATAACAAAGTGAGAAGGTTTTAATACCAAATGGTCAAACTGAATGTAATCTTAAAGCTACATTTTTAATAGATGAGTATACAAGTGTTTCTTCAGAAGAGAGAAGGTTAAGCCTGATATCCTTAAATAGCAGGTCCTACTATTGGGGTTTGAGAGAAAATTGTTTCTTAATTTAGTGTTTTGGGTTTCTTTCTTATCCAGATTTCATGGAGATGGCACAATATATTTGGTACTTCTTTTCACTCTTATGATTTGGAGTTTGCCTTTTAAATGGTTGGGAAGACTAACATACAAGGCTTCTAAGGCAATGCAAGTTATTTCCAAGTGAATGTAAATAATTTATTATTATTTAGTAACATTTTAATAATGTATCCACACCTCTATATAGTGTCAATGGGCCGTCACTTTAGCTCATTGTGAACAACAGTGGCTACACTCATCTTATTCTCTGGTTAACTTTTCTAAGAGTACAACTCAATTGGGGACATCCATGTACTGTGCAACGTAATAAACTTGTTTTTAGATCCAAGTCACACATTCAACTGCCTTTCATGAAATATATTTTAATTTTTTTATTGTTTCTTGTTCATGTATCTATCCTATTATCATGTTTCTAGAATTCAGGCAAAACAAAACAAATGACACCCATACTTAGTAACCATTCATTGTAAGAACTGTAAGAAAAAAGCATACCAGGCTTATTCAGAAAGTTATTTTGAACTATGTAAAGTAGTACTATTATAGTACAACTTTACACACTCTTGCATGCCTTTCCGAATGGGCTCCAAACGATCCAAACTTGAAATAAAATCGAACAATCAGGGGATATCTATACACAATTAGTAGAAATACAACTTTCTGTGCCAATTTGGAGTTTGGGACCGCTTCACAAAGGCACATAAAAGTACCTAAAAGAGTATTCCTGTAGTGCTACTTCCGCTAGTCACAAGTGCTTTGTGAATTGACTCCATAAGAAAAAAAATGATGGGGCAAATTCACAAAGGAATTCATGCAAACCATCTTTGGAGAACATTTTTGAAAACTACCAAAGAATGTGTATGCCTAATACTTAGGAGAAGTAGCTTCCTTTGCCTGAAGCACAAAACTGATCTTTGCATTAGCTGCATTTAGATGTATGATGCTCATCAGATCATGTTTGGAGGAACGCATTTTCACTGTAGGGATAATAGTTACATTTATTAATAATGTAACCCACAACTGACATTTTGAGTTGTATTTTCACAATTACTGTAAACAATTATAGGAACATCCTACTGTTACTGATATGGCCTTAACCTCTGTTTTTGGAAACTAGGAACACCTATGTAAATGTAATTTCTGTAATCCATTACAAAAATTAACAAGCTTTCAGCCTTATTTTATTAGATTTATCAGGTAACAAGTTAAGTAAAATTAGAAAAGGGTTAAGGAAGGGGAAAGGAATTAGAAGCAGAGCTCCGCTTTCTACTGTTGCAGTGAGATTGACAGCGATGTAGAAGGCTTTGTGTCTAATTGTAAAGATCCTCCAATTAAAGCTACAATTTCAAGGACAATGTGAATATCCCTTGTTTTTACATTGAGCACTGGTCCACTAAATATACATTGTCACAAAACCACCTTTACTGAAAAAAAATCCTTTATCAGAGCTTGTTCACATTTGATTTTGTTGCTATTTGGTTGGAGTAAGCGAGTCAACTTCGGCTATGGCTTCTTTTGAGTGCCATCATTGCTGATAAAATGAGTGCATAACTCAATATGCTTGGTCTCGTAGGGCTTTAATTAAATGAAAATGGGTAACAAAATCATAGTAATTCGAATAGTGGGAGACCCAATGTGTTTTCGAGGCCCCCAAAAATTCTTACGTGGACACTAGCCACATATACCACATTGTTTTTCACAGGGAAGACACCTTTTCTTTCCTACATCATAAGCCTGAAGCTCTCCCGCTTGTTATTCTAGAAGTGATCCACACACATTATACAGTACCCGTTATTCAGAAAAAGATTGAGCCCGAAATTGCTTGGATAGCCAAACATGTGAGCAAACCTTTGTGGGCTCAGACTCTTCACTGAACAGGGAGGGTCCAGTGCTTAATTTTTGCCGTTGGTTTCAGGTGCTCATCACCGGCACTTAATCATCAATGCCGGTGCGATTCAGGAGCACCATTTAAGGACACCTTTACATTCATTAAAGGTAGACAGGGGGAGATGAACTGATTTGCCCAGAATAATAGAATGTTGAGCCAAAACCGAGACTCGACCAGGTCCCCTAGCTCCGTAGTCCGCAGCTCTGACCTTTAAGCCACATCTTCTTCCCTCTTTTATGGTTGGTACTTGGTTCTGTTTTAGGTGGTGCTAACAGGAAAAATGGGCTGGTGCAAGCTGCCTCCTGGCGAGAGCCCAGACACTTATGTTTTTACAAATTAACCACTGGCAGGGTGAAAATATGTATCACAATGTGATTGTTGCAATTATTCAGACCTAACAGTGCACAACTTCAGTGAATTTCACTAGGGAACTGGTGACAGATGAAATGAGGTTGGAGTTAGGTATACTGATTAGAATTTTGAGGGCAGTATTGTATTGGTGATGAGAAAGACTGCTAGTGTCAAGAGGTATCACGCCTTAGATGGGTATTCCTCCTCTCTGCCACTCTCTGCCACTCACTCAGTCTCCCCTCTTTCTCTTTCTGTAGCTCAACCTCTTGTCCTCTCTCTGCCTACCTCTGTCTCTGACTCTCTATACATATCCTACCTGACCACACTCTATCTTTCTATCTACTTCTCTCTATTTATCTGACCTATCTCTTGCCCTATAATCTTTCTCCCTACAGTGCTAGCTACTCTTTACCTCACTTTGAATTCCTCTATCTGCATTAACATTTCCTCCATCTGTCCATCTTGCCTATGTACCTCTCGTTAACTCTCTTTCTATTGCACCATTTTCTACATAATCTCTTTATCACTTATAATCATAATCGTAATCATACGTTATTGTATAGCGCCTTATCACCGTGAGGTCTCAAGGCGCTTGCTTTGGGAACCCATCCTGGTCTTTCCCTGCGAGATTACCCCTGCTGGGCATCCCCAAGGTGAAGACCAGGCATCCCATCGTGGTGGGGCCGTAGTGGAGATTAAGCAAGCTATTGCCCAGAGTTGCAGAGTGTGAACCCACGATTCGAGTAGGCACCGAGGCGAGAATTATCGAGTCCATGGACATTATGAGCTCAGGACCCTGCCGCGTCGGGAATTGAACCCAGGTCCCGGGACTGATCTTTGCATTGGGTCTGCCTCCTCTAACCGGTGAGCCACACTTCTCCACTTACTCTATATCTATTCGTATCTCATGTCTCCCCAACTCACAAATCACTAAATACCTGCTCTTCTCTTTATTTCACATCTCTATCTAATTGTTCTCTGAATATCAAACACTGCCTCTCTCTATTTCTCGTTCACTGCATCACCTACCTTTCTGTCACGTCTCTCACAATAATACACCTCTTCTCTCTCTCCTTACCTCTCTACCTAATTTCCACTTGGAAAGGCATGATAACAAGGATGCCATCTCCCTGTTGGATATCATGTCAGCTTGTGGCTTTAACCAGTTGGTTAAAGGAGCTACTCATCGAGCTGGGCACACGCTCGATGGAATTTTTTCCAATGATGAGAGGCTGTTGATTAAGGACTCTATTCCTTTATCATGGTCTGACCATCTGGCTGTTCCATTTCAGATTAGTTGTCCTCGCATATTTGCGCCTATAAATATACCCAGCAAACAAGAACTCCGTAGGAACTATAAGGATATTTCAAACAGCTCCTTCTTCCCTTGGATATCCAACTTATGTTCTTCTCAGGAAGAAAGTGCCTCCACAGCTGCTATGCAGTTTGAAAGAACCATAACTGAGGCTCTAGATGAATTGGCCCCGCTACAACCCTGCCGATGTGCCAGGAAAAGGCCCTCAGCCCCTGGTTCTCAGAACACCTTAGACTTCTGAGACAGAAGGTAAGGAGACAGGAGCGCCTATGGCACACTGGATGGGACCAAAAAGATAAGGAAGCCCATAGAGCTTGCTGAGGAAATATAAGGCTGAAATTATAAAAGCCAAACAAGAGCACTTCACGACTTTGACAACCTCATTGTCCTCCCCTAGAGAGCTCTTCAGGGTTATAGGTTCACTTATAACCCTTCAAACCCCAGATCCCGTAGTGGCGTCCCAAGAGCTTTGTAACAACATCGCTTCTTTTTTCCAGGCAAAAATATCAGACATCTATTCTGCTCTGGAGTTACAAAAATCTCTTATGAGTGGCCCCCCTGATTTTGGGGCTATGGATCTCGCCCTGGTTGAAAAACTTCCCGTGGGAATTCTTGATTCCTTTCCCCCTCTCTCTGTAGAGAACTTAGATAGTCTCCTTAACAAAACTAAATCTGGCTCTCCCTTGGATGTGTGCCCCCTTAGGATCCTTAAACAGTGCAGGGAAACTGTCCTGCCTCCTTTGGTGGATATTATGAATAGAGCCATGAGAGACGGCTTCTTTCCCACCCAATGGAAAAGTGCGGTGGTAAAACCCCTTCTATAAAAGACCTCCCTGGATCCATCAGTGTTAAAAAACTTCCGGCCCATTTCATTACTCCCTGCCCCAGCAAAGATGCTAGAGGCGCATCTCAATGCGCATCTTGCCGCTTTTGTAGAGAGTTCGGATTGTCTTGATTCCTCTCAACATGGCTTCAGGAGGGAACACAGTACTGAGTCAGCCCTCACCGTAGTGTTAGATAACATCCGTACCTCCGTTGATGAGGGCCAGACTACCCTCCTGATCCTTCTAGATCTGACGGCGGCCTTTGATACCCTTTCTCCCTCAGTATTAACATCTCGGCTGAGGGAGATTGGGGTGCGAGGTGCGGCTCTGGATCTACTCACTTCTTTCCTCAACCACCGAGTGCAAAGAGTGAAACTGGGGGAGTATCTATCTCCATCCCTTCCTGTGCAATGTGGGGTCCCCCAGGGGTCGGCCCTTAGTCCGACCCTATTTAACATCTATGTGACCCCACTTGCCAGGCTTATCAGATCTTATGGGATGGAGATAGTTTCCTATGCCGATGACACGCAGATCCTTGTCTCTCTCTCCCAGACCAGCGTCCAGACTGCCTCCAATTTTAGATCTTGTATGGAGGCAGTCGGTCAATGGATGATCCATAACTCACTTAAATTAAACGGAGAGAAGACATAGGTGATGGTGTTTGGAGGGAAAGATGACATATGGTCATCCTGCTGGTGGCCAGACTCATTAGGAGCATGTCCCACCCCTTCCTCCTCCGCAAAAAATCTCGGGGGTATGATTGACCCTGCCCTTGACATGGGTAAGCAGGTCAGCAGAACCATCTCCACCTGCTGGGGCATTATACATGTTTTGAGGAGGATCAGGCATTATCTATCCCTACAGGCAAGGAAACAGCTGGCTGTGGCCCTCATCGGCTCCAGGATGGACTACTGTAATGCGCTGTATGCGGGCATGAATAAGAGCCAACTGCAGCGCTTACAGGTAGTCCAAAATGCCGCTGCTAGGTTTGTCCTGGATCTTCCCAAATGTACCTCAGCCACAGCGGCTAGAAAGTCGCTACATTGGCTCCCTGTCGAGGCCCGCATTCATTTTAAGACCTTATGCATGACATACAGGGCTTTGGCTAGAAACAGTTCCACTGGTGTAGGTTCCATCTTGTCCCGCTATATTCCCTCTAGGGACTTGCGTTCCTCTGACAGACTTCTGTTATCTGCCCCCCGTTTTAGGAGAGTGAA
This sequence comes from Lissotriton helveticus, assembly GCF_964261635.1. Classification (NCBI taxonomy): domain Eukaryota; kingdom Metazoa; phylum Chordata; class Amphibia; order Caudata; family Salamandridae; genus Lissotriton; species Lissotriton helveticus. The sequence goes on from NC_136069.1 coordinate 1,277,061,841, forward strand.
ATGGGGTGGCAGGGCTTTCTCCACACTGGCGCCAAAGTGGTGGAACGCACTTCCGCTGGAAATAAGATCCCTACCTACTCTTCAGGCTTTTAGAGGGGCTTTAAAAACACACCTTTTTGTGCAAGCGTATCTGCAGTAATGGAGTGACTATTCTTTTGATCTGTTTTTGTTAGGCGCCTTGATGCCTTCGGGTTACTGTCTGCGCGTTATAAATTTGATTCAATTCAATACCTATACCTACATTTCTAAGTACCTACCTTCAACTTCTCTATCTTTATTCTCCTTATCTCACCTCTGTCTACCTTGCTTCTCTTTCAAAACACCTTGCTCTACCTCATCATCCTCTCTCTTTGCCTGGCATGACCCTCACCCATCTCTTGACCATTTTCTGTGTCTATCTCTAATTTATTTATTGCTACCCACTTTCTTTATCTCATGCGTCATCGGTCTCTTTTAAAGTCAATGCTCCATTTCCTTCTCACTTCCTTGTATCTTTCCTCCATCTATCTACTTTATCTCTCTCTCAACCTCATGTCTCTTTACCTCGCTTTATCAATCTCTTTAAACATCTAATTTCTCTTGCTCTCTCATTCCTCTTTCTATTTCACCATTTCTTTCTCACCATTCTTTCTGTCTCATTTCTCTCTCCATCTCGCGTCTCTCTCTCTTTCACACCTCTCTCTATTACAAATCTCCCTCACTACTTCACCGCTCAATTCACCTCAATATTCATTGAGGCTACCTACCTCTTGCCCTCCCCGCTTTTTTCCAAAGTCTGCTACCTGCATGTCACATCCATCATTAACTCACTACTCTCTTGCTATGTCTACCTTTTTTCTCTAGTTTTATCACTGCCTCTCTTTCTCACCCACATCTTTTTCTGTACCTCCTCTCTTTTTCATCTTACCCTCTCTACCAGATGCATGTCACGTTATCAACATCAAACATATTATGATACAAAAATGCATTGCCTAAATAGCTACAAGAATATTGACTTTTAACAAAGTCTATGTAAACACAATATTGAGGACAGTAAAAACATTAGCTGACAAAATGTCAAAACAAAACCATCAATGACACAAATATAATCAATATATATGTACTTATTTTAAAAATGGAGTTAACTAAAATATAAGCATAGCAAATATATTGACAACAGATTTTAAAAAATGAATACAAAAATATTGACAACATATGTTTAAAAATTGGATATGTGTATTACCGAGAAATATAAAGTTTGGTAAATCAACCTAAAATCAACTTTAAAAGGTGCCCTATTTAAAAAGCAACATCCTTACCACATAGATTTAACATTATATATAAAATTCCCAAAACAGATATTGTTTACATCTAATTAAACATAACAGCAGTAAGAATACCTATACACAGTGTTATAAAAAGATCCAAAACATAATCTATGCTCAATAAAACATTCCTCAAACCATTTACTCTTTTGTCATGAATATAAAACCCTTAGACATACAAATCTAAATACATTGCTAATAACTAATTATATTGCAAAATAAATAAATATTGCTACAAAGCATAACAATTTTAAAAACAAAGAATATGATTAAATTATAATAATTTAAAATTGTCACTTTACTATGCAACTGCAATTAAAAGATATTTAGCACATAATGCAGAAACGAAGGCAAATTATATTTACTATTGGAATTACAGTCCCACAAACATTGTTGAAGGTGCAAAAATTGTGGGGAGGAGATAGATTTGCTAATATAACTCTAGTCCCACAAACATTGGGAAAGTGCATATAGAGGGTTAGGTCTAAGGTACTATTTGTAACTCCAGCACTAAAAAATTGGGGACAGAGCAGAAAGTGCATGGGGGTAAATATTAGGGGTGGGCGGACAGCTCCGTTCCGCCCACGGAATGTGTGGAGATTTGCCCCTTCTGCCTTTCGCAATGTAGGTGGAGAAACAAGGTAAATCTCCACACACTTGGGGCGTAACGGATGTTGGCCACCCGCCCGCCGCCCGCCGCCGGCCTCCCGCCTGCCTCCTGTCCTGGTGAGGAATGCGCAGTTCCTAGAAGAAGGCGCGATGGAGACGGATGCGCCACCGATAAGGTAAGTTAATTTTATATGTAATTTAAGGCTTTTTAATGTTATTTAATACTGGGGGCGGGCGGGCGGCAGGCGTCGCTTAACCTAACTATGCGGAGAGTGCGGAGATTGGTTCAATCTCCATGCCTCTCCGCATAAGTCCCTTCCCCAACTTACGCCCACCCCTAGTAAATATACTATTCTAACTCCAGTCCCCAAACATCGGGTAGGTGTACAAATTTTTGCTCTAGTTCCATAATCATTGTGGGGAGTGCAAACCTAGGAAGATAAGATTTACTATTCTAATTCCAGTGCCACAAACACTACCTTAACTTTAGATTAAGAGCAGATAAAAATATACAGTTTACACTGAAATGAGTTGGAATTTAAATCCCTCTTTAATATTAAGTTACAATTCTGAAAATGCCACGTTAAGTGCCAGGACACTCCTTTCACTAACCGTGCAGTCTGCAAATTCCCTCATTCATTCACGTGTGCCTTCTACCGGTCTACTGGGTTACATGACTGTGAATGGCTCTGTTGTTGGGGTTTGTGTGTTCATTTCATACAGAGACACAAAGGAGGCTCAGGTGTGGGTAGGGCTTTGCCTCCTGCCCACACAAAGGAATGTGACACCTGATCTTTTTGTCACCCTCAAACTGTTTGGAGTTTTGTCTGAGGAAGATATTTCCAGAACCAGATGTGAGAGTATAACAGGAAGTCCCCCAATACAAAGGCTGGCACCAGGTTTAAATACTGGACCTCCAAAGTCACTCATCAAAACATGCTTTCCAGAGGGCTGCGCTGCTGCTTGAAAGACTGCCCTGCTGTTTGAGAAGGAAGAGTGGACCTGCTTGCCTTTAATCAAGGATATCCAGAGTGACACCAAGGCTCAGTTGGATGACCATCTGTGTGAGCCACAGGAGGAGAAGCTTCATAGGGTTTTATGTTTAAACTACGACCTACCGAACCACGACTTCCCTAACAACGAGATCGCAACCACGACCTAGTGTGAACCACGATTTTTTTTACCACGCATTCATTTACCACAATTTTTCGTGGTAAAGGAATGCGTGTTAAAAAAACTCATTCAAACTAGTACCCCTTTCCTCCTCCTCTTTAAAACGAATCCCCCACCCTTAAAATATGCACGATTATCCACACTAACTAAAGTAATTCCCCCACCCTTACATTAAACAGAATTACCTACACACCCTAAAAACAAACACATTAACCCATAGCCCCTAAAAAAGAAACCCCAACCCCTGTAAACTAACCCCTAACCCCTGTATACTAACCCCAAACCCCCGCCCTCTATGAACGAATTCACCCACTTTAAAATTATACTCTATCACCTACAAACCCTAATAGCTAATTCCCCCGCCCAAATTATAAATACGTTTACCCACGTACCCTAAAAACATACATGATCACCCACACCCCTTCATAAATTAACTCTACCCCATAAAACTATTTTCCCCCTCTCTTAAAATAATCACGAACACCACCAACTCCTTAAATCGTTCTCAACACCTTAACTAATTCCCCCAACTTATAAATAAATACGAACACCTGTACCCCCTATAAACTAAACACCAACCCCTAAAATCTAACCCTAACCCCCCACCCCTGAATACGAACCCCTCTTACCTGTTCCTCTGCAATGCTGCTCCGAACTCCGCCCTGCCCGAACACTAGACCTACTCAGCCTTAGGAGAGCCGTTGTTAGGCTTGCATGACTCAAGAACTCGTTGTCCCGGAGTCGTTGTTCAGGATGTTTCCCGCTTCAGAGACCTCCCTGAAGCAGCCCTGTTGACCTACTGCAACTGGACCTGCTTGAGCCTGATGGCCTCTGTTGGAGAAAGCCTGTATCCCAAAGACCAGCCTCTCCAGGATGGCATCAGAGTGTATTCCTCCTAAAGGGAAGGTGAAAAATCTGAAATTGCTGTTCCTTGCAACTGCGAACAGGCCCTTTTGTACCATGACTCTGCCGCCCATGACAGCCAGCAATGTGAACCTCCGGTGAGACTTTTCTCTTTGCGTTAAAAGTGAATGCCATCAACAGCCATCAACATGTGAGACCTGAACTTCCGCCTGCCATAGTGGTCCCCTCCACGTTGTTTTACTTCCCTGGGACAACAATTGGGCATTGACCAGACCTTGAACCTATCCCCTAACCTACTTACACATCAGGACTTGGAACCTGCGGAACTTACCCCAGACTGTGGAGACCAAGCGATTTGACTGACGCCCAGTGGAGCTACCATATAGCTAAAGAGGAGATGGGTGGTGGACTCCCCCTCCTGCCATCACCTACCCAGGCGGACCTTGGGCAGATTTTCCCCTCGTCTCTACGTCCTATCTTTCTCCTACCCCTTTACCCTATCCCCTTACCCTTCCATGCTCCATTCACCTTGTCCCCTATGTTCTTTAAATGCTTTTCTTGATACTTATGTAACTTTTAACTGATGTACATTGCAACATTATTGTTCCTCATGTAAAGCGCTCTGATTCCTTCGGGTCTAGCCAGCGATATATAATAACTCATTAATAAATATGTTCCTATTTAGTACTCTTTCTCTCTTTGTCTACTTTCCTATCTCCTATCCCCTCTCCCCTGAATCTCTCACCTTGCCTGCTACTCTGCCTAGCCCCCTGTCCTTTGTGCCCTTTGACTAAGCACTCCTTCTCCCCTTGTTGGGGAAAGATCCAATATTTATACTCTGGAGTCTCAGCGAACCCGTTGAGAGAGTCCACTGCGCCAAGGGAGCGACTCACAGCTGAGGTATAGTATGGCACCCCTTGCCAAAGCACTCCCTCTCCCCTTTTTGGGAAAGGATGCAGTATGAAGGCCTTGGAGTCTCAGAGACCCCTGTGAGAGAGTCCACTGCGTAAAGGGAGCCTCCCGCAACAGAGATAGGAAAGTGATACCACTTCTCCTGAGATCACAGCTTACTGGACTTTGGACGTTGCTTTGACTCGTCTACCGGTTTGTGTCCTCATCACCCTTCCCCTCCTCTTTCCATGCTGTGTCCTTCACCCTCCCCTCCTCTTTCCTGCCTTCATTAGCTGTCTACTTCCCCAGCTCCTACTCCACCTCCCCTGAATCGTTCCCCTTGCCTGCTTTTCCCCTTACGTATTTGTGCTTATTGTTTATCTCGACCTTACAAGTAACTATGTTGCCATGCTCTAATAACTGTGTAACCTTTGTAACGATGTAACCTGCAACTATGATCTGATGCTCATGTAAAGCGCTCTGATACCTCCGGGTATAGCCAGCTCTATATAAAACCTTTAAAATAAATAAAATAAATAAATACAGCAATGACTGTCTGTGACACCCATCTGGCTCTTCATGCTGCAGCGACAACCCTCTGTGATGCTCAGCCTGATCCTAACAATCGAGTCCAACGCAAGCAAAAGTTGAACTTTGAAGGTAACTTTGCAGCTGGACTAACCTGGTCCCTATATCAGACCCATACTCCATTGCACTTGGCCTGAACTTGAGAGTTTCCATTGGTTTAGTGAGACCAGATAGCTGCGAGTTGCACTTTGTGCTTAGGGACACTACTTTCACAAAAAACATTTAAATTACATATCTTCGCCTCAATGATTGGATTTATGTATTTCTGGTATCCTTTTATTTATTAAATTGTACTCCATTGTTCTAAATTGGTTTGGCATTATTCTAATGTTGTGTTTTCACTTTATTACTGTTTGTGTGCTCCATAATTACTTTCCGCATTGCATCTAAGTTAAGCCTGCTTTTGTGCACGCTACTTGAAGGATAAGCACAGGTTAATTTAGTGACTTTTATGGTTCACCCTGACAAGGATTGTGGTTGATGCCTGAATAGGGCTCCCCCCTTCATCCTATAACCCACATTTCTTACATCTGTCTATGCCTGCCTTGTTAAATAGGTATTGTTTTTTTTTCTTGTTCAGTGTTATTTCCCCTCCATGATATGCAAAGCACTTTCCATCCAATACTCAAGGTATTTAAGTTCCGCAGCAATAAGCTGAATACATATATTAAGAAACACAAACAAACAAGCGTAAATAGATGCATAAATAAATAAATGTAATTTAACAAGGTCAAATGAAATTCAATAGGGGATATTCACAAGAATGTGTGATAATTATTGCAAAATTAGCTTAAAGCAATTCTTCACATCACAGTCTATCGTGGGAAAATAAAGCTGTGTTAACTTTGAATTCACAACACGGCGGTACCATGCAATAGGTCCACAATTACGCGTCAAATGTCAGCGATAAAGTCAACGCGATGCCACAAAAATGCAAAACACAAATGCAAAAAAAGTTGCGATGAGGCCAATCGAGATGCACAAATCAGCAAAAACCAGAGACAGGCCAACAATCCACACACGTCAAGTGGGAAAAATTACCATAAAAGTAGAAAAACATACAAACAAAAGCCAAACAACAGCGAAGCACAATGGATGTTGCCGGAGCAAGTACAGAGGACAACCAGAACCCCACAAGCCCCCCCGAGGACCAGTCTGGCACCTCGGGGTCAGGGAAGGGCAAGGACAAAAAGAGTAGGAAGAAGCGGTTCAGTCCGCAGGAAAACAGGATCCTGGTAACGGAGGTGGTAGAACACCATCAACTACTGTTTGTCACCTCCACTGTATCATTGACAATGAAAAATGGAATATGGCAGTCCATCGTGGATAAGGTGAATGCAGTCGGAGTGCTGAAGAGGACAATCGAAGAGGTCAAAAGGCACTGGAATGATGTGAAGCGCAAAACCAAGCAGAAACACGCCAACAACCGGAAGGCAGCAATGCAGAATGGAGGTGGGAGTCCAGCGCCATAGGAGGAGCTGGATGAGATAGAGGAAATGGTGTCCACAGTCATCAGTGGGGAGACGGTGGCAGGAGTTGGGGGACCGGACACTGCTTAACATGACCGGACACAACAGCACCAGGGTGAGTAACGACCAGGGACTGGGGGGACTGAGGGAGATGGGCACAATGGCACACATGCACAATTAAGTAGAGCATATCTGCAGACCAACCATGCCCCAGTCCCCCAACTCCCACAAAGAGGCCAATGTACCCAAGTATGCAACATCACAGCACCGTGTAAGCACATAAGTCAAAGGCACACTACGTGTAAGGGAGAAGGAGCTGCAAAATCAGGGCTGCAGGGGCGACGCCCCCAAAATGCAGAAAAAACACATAACATGCAGAGCATATCAACATTGACAACGATGTGGTACAAACCGCAACACATCTAACTATGGGCGAAATTTGCAAATTTGCGCGAAAGCGAACTCGCGCGAAAGCGAATTCGCGGTCCGCAAAATTTGTGAATTTGTGCGAATTTGCAGATTTTTTTATTTTTGCGTGTTCGCGGGGCGCTTTGCGTATTCGCTGGTTTTTTTCAGCGCGGCAACCGCGAAGTTACCCATGCGGTCGTACATGGGCGCGGCCATCTTGTTTTCAGTGTTCGCGTTGCGTATTTCTGTTTCCGGGCACCAGTTGCATGCTCGCGTTGTGTGCAGTTCGCAATTACGTGTTCGCGTCCGTTTTTGCATGCTCGCAGGAGAAATATCGCGCAAACTTACCCACGCGGCCGCAATGGGCACGGCCATCTTGTTTTTCATTCATTGCTATGGTTCTGGGCATGCTTTTTCAATCCTCCCTTAATCTTTGCAATCCTTTGTTTTTTTTCCTTTTTTTAAACTTTTTTTTTACTCATTACCTATCTCTTTATTTTTGTACATTTATATTTTGTGTTTTTTTCTACTTTTGGTTACTTAAAACTACTTTTTTTAACTCTTTTCTTTTATTTACTTTTTCCCTATTGTTTCTTTCCTATTTTATTTTCCTTTCCTGCCCAGGACCATGGCAATGGGAGCCAGGAAGAACATGAAGGGGAAGGGTCCTGCACCCCGTACCCGGCTCCCTTGCGGGCGCTTAAGGGGGGAGGCAGTAGTAGCCCGGGAGATCTTCAGCGCGGTGGAGGTGGCAGCACTGGTTTTCTTCGTCCAGCGCCACCTCCCCAAGACCGTTGCGGCAGGCGGCAGGCCAGGTGCCGGGTACAGGCTCCGGGAGCATCGCCAGCTATGGGGCAAGGTGTGCCGGGCCATGTATCGAGAGTCTGGGGTCCGGCGCACCTACAACCAGGCGACGCACCGGAGGGCTGACATCCTGGACCGGGAGCAAGACCTGCTCGCCCTGCTTGGATTCGAGATCCCGGGCCTTGATGAGTAGTAGTAGCTAGTATTTAATCACTACTTTGTTTCCTCCTGCTCTGTGTGATATTGCAATTTGTTTTTTCCGAAGAGCAAGAATGCTGCCGATTACATTGCAGGTAAATTATGTTTCAAAAGCTTCTGTGATTTCAGGTGCTCGCCTGCTCACTTGCGGTGCTACTATGCTTACTTATTTTCAATTTTGTGCTCATTTGGCCTGAGTGATTATGTATGAGTGAGTACTTTACAGAACTGCGTAATGCTAGACACTAGAGACTCAAGTCCAGTCCTTCCTTTGTACTCCTGCCAAGAGATAGTGGTGGTGGATTGATAGTTTGAGTATATTATGACTGGTTATTTAGTAGGAAACTTTTTAGTGGTCTGAAATCATGACAGACTGTGTCTGTCACTTCGCGTGCTGCGGAATGCTGCCTGCCAGTCCTAGAAGATCCTTTTTGTAGTTGGTTTAGTGAGTTACATAACTTTCCAAGTAGATGGTTCGCGAATCCAGCAGTACTAATATCCTAGTAGACCACATCAGATAGGTGAATAAATTTAGTGCAATTGTTGTCTATTTCCCCAAAATAATTTGTTATTGTTTTTTGGAAATGTTTGATTTGGTTGACAACAATCATCCATGTTTGTGTCTTTCTTTCATGTTGTACATCAGCTTCCCCCAGGGAGAAGAGGACAGAGGAAGAGGTAGCGGCGGCGGCGGAGCAGGAACAACAACAGAAAGGCCAGGATAGGTCCGCCGAGGGCTCCTCTGCTGGCCCCAGTAAGTTTTCCTGTTAATGTTATTAATTATACTTCCCTATCTTTTACAGCACCTATGTATTCCAAACGTTCCTCATAATTCTATTTTTTCCTAAATCGTCTTTGATCTTCTTGTGGACTGTTTCTAAATTCGTATCCTGCCTCTACTATGACTCTCTGTGCTACTACTAAATTATTATTAGTCTGTCTGTGTATCTAGCTAAGCTTGCACAGTTAGCAAAAGGTGTACTGTTAAACAAAACTCCTATTCGGCAATAGCTCTAGGCACTGAGCGCAGTCGTCTGGGTTGTCCATAATGTCTATTGAAGTCTTCTAAATGTTTATGCTTTGACAATTCCCAACAATAAAATGTCAATGGCCACCAAGATAAGATACTACTTTACTTTTTTATTGGATAGGAGGACATACTACTACTGTTGCAGGGACTATTCTGCACATATAAAACTATGGACAAGAAATAGGGCATTGGTTATAAATTATAATAGGCGCAGTTAGACTTTCCACATACCTCAGTCATACCAAAAGTTGAACCCCCAATCTCCTTAGTGAATAGCTAGTGTGTCAGAGAGTAATTATTTTGCTCCCGAAAGCAGCGATGATCCTCAATGATTATACAACCCAGAGAACATAAGACTATGGAGTCAGAGTCCCGACCTCTCAGAGTCATGGACTCATGCTTGCAAATTGCAAACCCTTTCGCTCACTCACTCATGACCAAAAACCACAGAGTCTATGTAAGTTTTAAGGCTTTATTAAAAGTAAAACAAGTAGCTCTGTGTGTACTCTGTAAAAATTTAAATTGTGCATAATATAAAAACATTTATTAAAATCAATGTCATATAACAAACGGAGAACGACTGAAAAGTGGCTGATTTCACACATTAATTGTGGGAGAGCCCTCACCTGGTTGGAACTTAAAGTCTTGGTGGGGATGAATCGTTGACGACTCGGACCAAGAAATGATGATGATCTTGCTCTTGTTCATAGAAGGGAAGCTTCTGTCTGTTATGAGAAAAATGGTGCGTGTTAAAAAGCAAGCATTCATCAGTTGTGTCAAAAAGTGGAGCATCACATGTTATGGCTAAGCATAAATAAAAAACACCCTTCCCTGAAGAAAGGGATATTTTTAGTTTAGACTAGAGAGTCACAAATTATTAAATTTGTTTATGTAGTACTAGTATCAATTTTTAATTCCTAGACAAAATAGGGAGTGGTGTATATGGCATCTAAAAATATTAAATGTTTTTTCTAGGCGTAACATCATCGGCACAGTCAACCGCCGGGGCCAGCGTAGAGGTGGGCACTCCAGGGTCTGATGCGGTGCCACAGCCAGCAGGATCTGCTGTGGGGGATGCCACGGTAGTGGCGGGCATTGGTAAGCTATTATATTCCCTACTTATTGAGTTTGCAGAGTGGGCTCCCTGCAGGGGTGTATATGTTGTACAGTACAAGTACACTTTACTGTTAAAAATACTTACGCATTTAGAACAGAGTTTTTGTCAACCAGGTAGAAGACAGTCACCCTTGACTTCTCATTAGCAATAGCGGCGGGAGTTGATGAGTAACCAATGGCATCCTCTAAATTTGACTTCAACTCAGGTGTAAAAGTTTTATCGAGAAGCAAAAGTCAGATCAGAGATGAACTTGATGGATGGGATGAACGAAAAGGGAAAGAAGGGTGTAAGGAAGGACGAGCGAGTGAAAATTATTGACTGGCAAAGAATGATACTTGTTTTTAAATGCTGCCCAAGGTGGCTGGGAATCTGATGCATGGTCTGATGCATGGCCGGTTGAAGGCTGAAGCAAGGATGGGTGGAAGGAGAAAGAAAAGAGGACTGCCTGGGTGGGTGAAACAGAAACTGTATGTGTGCGCAATATATCCTTTGGTTCAAATTCAAATGCAAGTCAAGCATGGATGCATGGCTGCCGTTTTACAAAAAAAAAAGCAAAAGGTTGTTTTTCGGTGAGAAAAAGTAGGGTTTGTCCAGTTGAGAGTCAGATATTAAGAAGAATGATTGACATTTACTTTGAATGGATGGATGCCTGCCTGCCTGGATGGTATCTTCCTCATAGTTAGCATAAGTGTATGTAGACAGAGTAGACGGTCACTGGATGAAGAGTGTTACTTTGAAGACCATGGAACACCGCACGTCCGTGCCAGAGTAGCAAAGCCGAGGAAAGTAGAAGTTGTAATTTTTCAGAATACTACCATGACTAGTAACAGTAGTTTGCAAGCACAGCATATATCCGGCGATTACGGTGACCACTCACTCACTACCTCTGTTAATAATTTTTTTACAACTCTGTCATTCATGTGTGGCCTATCGGTGTTCATTCAATCAAAAACAAAGCACCTAAATGTCATCCCATATGTAAGCAAATATCCTGTGAAGGGATAGATGATCATATTATCTTCTTCATTTTCCTTTTGTAGTAGTCAGGGGCAGGGCAGGGTGAAAGTTAAATTAATTAAGCAGTAGCCCTTGTAACAGACTATGGCCAGTGCCAACCGTAATAGAAAAGTAAGTGCTTCACCACCTGCATGTACTGGACTGGTAACAGTAACGCAAGTCTGTGTCATCATGGCTTGCGTCTGTTTTGTTCGGGTGCAAGTTGACTGCACTGGCATTATGCCGGCTTCCACAAGCTTACGTACCAATTTCACTAAACAAGAGAGAAAAAGAAGACTGGTGTACTGTCTGAGTCTAATGTAGTGAGTCCATATAGTGCTAGTAGAATTCCTGAAACTCCCACTAATGTTAGAGCAGAGGGCGACGAAGTGGGAGGTTAGATAGATATGTGCCACAAATGTTATGTACTGTGCTTGCAAGTTACTAGTGCTACTGTGACACAACTTTCTGCTGAATTATTTTGTGTTAATCTTAAAGAGCATTGGTTACAGCATGTTTTTCTTTCTTCATATAGATACTCCTTCCAAACTAACACGGAAGGAGTTGGCTAGACAGGCCCGGCAACGGAATCTGGAGGCAATTGTCACCGAATATCAGTGGCTGGTGGCCCAGGAGGAGGAGGACATGCAGTCGCAGTCGACATCAACATCCACAACAGCTGCATCCTCCTCCGCCTACCCTGGGTCATACAGTCAGCGCAAGCCTTCAGCGGTACGGAGCAGTGGTCCCGCAGCCACCCGCCACCGCCAAGCAGCAAAAAAATCAGCTGCCCATCACAGCAGGTGCAAGGCTCATCTGCACCGCTTGACCCTCAGAGTGTCCAACCTTGAGCAGGAGGTGGCGAGGCTGAAAACCCTGCTCAAGGACCTCCGCAGAGAGCATCGTGACCACCTGGCCAAAGGACACCGCCGGCGGAAGTAGAAGAGAGACTGTCCCTTGCCCCTTTTTTAAAGACTTTTGGGGGGTGGTAATTGGGTGTTGGGGTTTTGGAACTTTTCTTCGGGACATTTCATAGACATTGGTTGGTTGGGGTTAGGGAGGGGGGTGGGTCGGGTCTTCTTGTGGGATAGTTTGTTTTTGTTAGGGTGTAAATAATTATTTATTTTCAACGTAAACATAGCGTACGCGTTTTTACTGTTTTGTGGGGGAGGCAGGGGGGGGTTAACTCAACTGTACGTTTGTTTTCCTGAAACTTAACTGGCAGGTTGATTCAAATTGTCTAATTACCCAAATTTGTAGAAAAGTGCCACTGACGGATGTATTATAGTACAACACGATCATTTTGATCGCGGTACTTTACATCGCGGATATACCAACACAAGTCGTTATAACGACTTGCGTTGGAGGGCGTGGATTGAGGATTATTATAATTTTCTATTCCAACTCCAGCCCACGTAACAGTAGGGAAGGTGTTGGAATAGAAAATCACAATATTCCTTAACCAACAGCGCCATCCAGCGCAAGTCGTAGTAATGACTTGCATTGTAATGGCAGCGTGGTAAAGGTCGTGCGATGTAAACACCGCGTTGTAAATGACGTTTACCCCACTGACAGAGTTAGTGAATTCAATTGTCCTACTACTTTACTAGTACTACCATCAGTCTCTCCTCTCCTTCTACTCCATTATTCTTCCTCCCCTAAAATGCTTACCTTACCTGTGATTTGTGTTTGGGAATAGGGCTAGGCACAGGGCTGGGTGCATGGCAAATGGCGATTAAGGTTGGCTCTGGAATCCTGGACAGATGAAATGTCATTGTTGTGGTGGTAGTAGTAGTAGTGGTACACACTGGCAGTAGCAGCATATGAAAAAGAAGGAAATGAAACATTGAGTGGCCTGAGCGTAGCATTAGAATAGTACGATAGATAGTACAGTACACAGTAAGAACATATCCTCGGATTCCTTCACCATCCTTGAAATTTATTTTCTGTTGCTTTGACCTTATCCTCCCCAGCAAGTGTGTGGAATTAGTGTTGTCATTTAGTCACACCTCAATGAAAACCACACAGCCCGGGGGAAGAGGGTTAGGGTTTAAAAATTGGATGGGAATGGTGTTTTGGGGGAACGTTTTGTGGAGAGAGGAAAAATAAACATAGCCTGGACAAACAACAAATGAAGAAAAACAAATCTTTGGATACGAAGATATCCATAAATCTTTTTAGGGACATAAAGGAAGTGCACTACTGCATGCATGAAGTTGTGCTAAATGGATGGTTAGGTTACTGAAAAGTAGTACTTACTACAACTTACTAACTATGAAGAAACATTATTTGACAGTACAGGGCTGCAGTAATTACGCAATTTCACTTGCCTATCTGCTCTCAGAGAGAATAAACACTTATTAGTACATTAAATTAGTTTTAGAAAAAGCAAAGAAACTTATCAAATAGCTGGAGGGATGAATTTGAAGCAGAGAGCAAACAAACGCACAGAGGCACACTCATAGAAGTTCACAACAATAACATTATTTAAAAGATAAGGAGAAGTGAAGAGGATACTGTAACTGTATGTTGTAGTTGTCCTGTTCAATTTGGAAAGTTGCATGCATCCAGCCATTCCTCTTATTCACATTACTCCTCCATTCCATCTGAGGCTCCATTGATCAATCTTGGCGACCAGACACACTGTCCACTGCCTGCCTGGCGGATGCGGAATTGCGGATTTCTAATGGTAAGCCTGAGTTAATAATTGTTTTTCCCATCACAACAGGGTAAAAGCCGGCCTGTAATTGTTGAGGAAAAAACAGGAAGTGATATTAAAAAAACACCACGGAGAAAAAATATAAGGTACGGTGTGTAGTGCAAAAATAACACTTTCAGTTTCAGAGGCAACACTATTACATACAACAAGCATCATTTCTAAAGTGCGTACTCTCAGTCTCCTTTTCAAGGATAGTAATATAATTAGCACACAGCAAGCCAGGGCCATGCAGACGGTCAAGGCAGGCACCACTGAGTGAACCAACCTGATGTAGCATACCACTTTGACACTGACAGACAAAGCATATCTAATTGTATGCAGCAAGCCACATAGCTGCAATTTTACATGAACTGCTGTCTGGACTCTGACATAACAACACTACACTGCATACCATGACTAGACAGACATGTAGTTCTGCTGTGGTTGTTGTTGACTTGTTTACATGTTTGCCACTCACGAAATGGCCATAGTTCTTACGTAAACCAACGATGATGATCCAGCATCCATCCCAGTGAGTGACTGTAAAGAATAAAGATATTATGTAACTTTGATCATCAAGACTCATCATCATCATGGTATATTGGCAAACTCAATGTTGTTCATGCAGTCACAGTCTACACACAGTGAGTACAAGGACATTTTCCATATTAAAGAATGCAACGTAGTGGCCCCTGCAGTACAAATGCAATTTGAATTAAACAAGGTAAAAACAGAGTAGACTTGAGTTAGATTTAGTGTGTAAAAGTAAAAGATTAAATAACAACAGAACACATATGACTAATTTCATGTACAACAAACAAACAGCAATTGCTTTCAACAGAGCCAGACAGCCAGTGTTGTCCACTGCAGTGGATGCCATCTCATCATTATTATTCATTACCTGTTCCTCTTTTTGTCCGCATCTTCTTCGTAAAGTTAAGCCCGAGAGGGCAACCTCTTGTGTCAATTTCCGAAGTAACAGTCAGCATCAGCAATCAGCATATAGTCAGTAATTCCAGTCCCACTTCTTTTGAGGGGACTCATCTACGAAACGACAGTTTCTTGATTCTGCGTAATCCAGCCATCTGCCTTGAGGGAAATTGGAGTCTGGAGGAGGAGGATAGAGGAGCATGACTGGGTTGTGAAATTGTGAACTTCAGGAATGCAGACAGCTGCACCTTTAATAAGGAAATAAGACGAAGACAGGGCCGGTGATGGATTTGTTGTGATTAGAGTTTTCTTGTGGTAAAAGTTGCAAAACAAAGAAAGACACACAGGAATAAAACGTGAATAAGGATGAAAAAAAAGGAAGCCAGTATTTCAGACCTAGGTGTCAGGGAAATAGAGCTTCTCCTTAAACTCCGTGACTTGCAACAGGAGTAGGTCAGCTAAAAGAGAAGAACTTCTGCCACCTAAGTCGGTGTCCTCCTCTTCTTCCTGCGTGGATTCACGTATTTTGTAATCTGGTGGTATGAAGTGCTGATTCATCTTGATCATTGTTAACCTCTCCACATTTTTGGGTGAGAGGCGGGTCCTTTTTGAAGTTACAATGGTCCCAGCAGCACTGAAAACACGTTCAGAAGACACACTTGTGAGTGGGCAAGACAAATAATTTAGAGGAAGCTTGGTGATCAGTGGCCATTGACCCCTTTTCCCAAACCAATACATCAATGGGTTATGATCAATGTAGACCTCTGTTGGGTCATCCAGATAGGCCTGCACCATCCACTCAAGGCCATCCAGGGATTCCAGGGGTGCTCTACTTTGCGTACCATCTGTGGCCTTTGCATCAGCACTGGAACGAGCAAACCCTTGATGAGTTATCCAATCCGCTTCCGACAATATTATGGCTGGGCCTGGTGCAGGTGAGGAGGATGATGATGATATGGTTGCTGCTGTTGGTAACGGCTCTGAGGGAAAGTGATAGCCTTCGGCCACAGAAGTGGACCTTGACGCCGGAGGGCCTGCTGATTCAGTAGTACTTGTGGCGGTTTGTTCAATTTCCTGCCGCTCTTTTTCCATCCGAGTGGCTGACAGAGCTAGCCAATGTTTGTACTTTGAAACATCTGCTTCTTTAAAAGGAATAAATCTATTGCTAGCCACTGCCTTTTTGTAGTGTGGATCCAGAATAGTGGCACAAATGTAATGTTGTTCTGAATGTATTGCTTTAAGCCTTGCATTGTCAAGTAGGCGGGTTAATAAGCTCTCCGCCAACTGATATGCGTCTTGCTTGTCAGTATCATCTTTGAACGTTGAAGACACAGCCTTCAGTTGGTGCTCTAGCATGCGCAACAATGGGATAGCTTTGCCCAAAGTACAGTCCTCCCTGCTGACTTCACGCGTGAAGACCTCAAAAGGACGAAGCATGTCTGTCAGGCTTTTAACTAGGTCGCATTCCTCCACCTCTAGCCTCATGTCTTTCATAGAAGAACCCAGTGCAAAGACATGCTCATTGATTACCAAGCACTGCTCAAACAGACGCTCAAGCATGTAGAAGGTTGAGTTCTAACGTGTTGCCACCTCCTGAATGAGTCCTTTGACTGGCACTCTACGGTCACGTTGAATGATCCTCAGCTGCTTCCGTGCCTTAAAAGAATGGTTGAAATGTGTGCAGATTCTTCGGCAGGTGGTCATTAACGTGCTGACTTTGTTTTCTTTTTTCAAGAAATCTTGAACAACAATGTTAATACTGTGCGCCAAACACGGCACTCTGAAATACCCACCATCATTCATGGCCTTAACTATATTACTGCCATTATCCGTTGAAACATAACCAATCATGCGCTTTCTTGGCACCAGCCATTCAAAGACCTTACTGTTAAACTCCTCCAAAATGTTTTCTGCAGTATGAGATTTCTCCATGGCAAACATGGCTACTGTTGCATGTTTATGAGTAGCTTGAAAAATTGTGTCACAGTCAATACTTGCAGATAGCTTCTCTCTAACCCCTGCAAACGAGACCCAGTGTGCATTGATGCACATGTAATCAAGGGCTTGGCAACTGGTCCACATGTCTGTTGTCAGGTGGATAGTATGGACAGCACTCTTCTGCAAAGCTGCCCCAATCACCTCCAGCACATCTTGATGTAGTGCTGGAACCGCAGCTCTGGCAAAATAGGACCGGCTAGGAACCTTCCATTTAGGGCAGACTGTTGCCACAAATTCTCGAAAACCCACCCCTTCCACGAAAGAAAAAGGGAGAAGGTCCAGCGCTAACATTTTAGCCAGCATTGCATTATAAAGACGTGCCGTCGGGTCGTTGCGTTCAAATGGCGCCTCTGACCAAAACATGCTTTTAATGGTGGTCTGGACCATTTTCATATGTGATGAGGAGGATCCAGACCTCTTCAACCCAGTTAGGCTCATTTATGTACTTTTTCGCATTGGTGTCTCTCCCAGACTCTTAGTGTGCCTCATAGATGTTGCTTGGGTAGAGGGTGTGGGCGCTGCCGCTGCAGTGCTGCTGCCAGGGGTACTGTGTGTACCAGAAAAAATGTCTGTCGCTTCTTCACCCCCCCCCCCTGCATGATCAGCCCCTCGCCATCATCATATGCAATATCAATGGATACATTTGGATTTGTTGTACTTTTGGTTGCCCGGATCTTACTTAGGTGCGCCTCCCACTGGATAGTGTGTTGGAGATGACCTCTCTGGCCTCCGTTACCATAGTTGGTACCAACCTTACCCCGACTAACTACTGTTTTACAAATCGAACAAATAACTAGGTTTTCCACCTTTTTGCTAATACTAAAGAAGTCCCAAACTGGGGAGTTGACATTTCTGGTGATGGTGGTGGAGGTGCTACTTTCAATGCCAGATGAAGTGGTGGATGGGTGTGGCCGAATTTTACTCTGTTGTGCACTTACAGTTACAGCACCACTACTTGAGGAAACGGAGGTCGAGCTGGATGGGGGTCCCTGCCGACCCTTCTGAAGAGAAAATATGGCAGCTGTAGGTCATGTTGGTGTAGTAGTTACCTGCGTTGGTGGTGGTACCACTGCCACACCGCCCACATCCCGCTCAGCAGCAATTCGGGATAGGGTAAAAATGTCTGTCTGCTTCATGCCCGCTGGGGCTGGAGTAACGACTCTGCGACTGGGTCATCATCGTCAGACCATTCATCAGCAGCAGAATACACCACTTCTACTTCTTGTTCGTCGTCATCACCCATAAGTGAAAGCCTTGCGGGAACCTTCCTTTTAGGCTTAGCTACCTTTGTCAGCTCATGGCGTGCCTCCCTCTCAGACTGCATTGGTGGGTTCCAATCAACATCAAGATCATCAGAAGGAAGGGGGCTTGAAGAAGAACTTGTACTAGCCCTCCTTGACCCTTTTCTTGCTGGGGATCTGCAAGACAATGGTTCATCAGGAGGAGTGGCTTGCTCGGATGATACCTCCGCTTGCACCTCGATTTCCTGATGTGCCCCTCCTTCTGGAGGAACAAGCATTGTGGGCAGTTGCACCTCTCCATGCACCACTCCATGCACCTCTCCATGCGCCACTCCATGCACCACTCAATGCGCCTCTCCATGCGCCTCTCCATGCGCCTCTCCATGCGCCTCACCATGCGCCACTCCTTGAGCCACTCCATGCGCCTCTCCATGCGCCACTCCATGCGCCACTCCTTGCGCCTCTACTTGCGCCACTCCTTGCGCCACTCCTTGCGCACCTGTGGTTGTCGTTGCGGCTGTGGTTGAACACTCGTCAGATGAGTTACACCCTGCGTTGTTTGGATGCTACTTTCTTGCGATGAGTCAACGCCAACATCACTGGTCGATGGTGATTGAGCAATTAAAGTGGCTGCCTCTGCAGCACTCATGGCCTTGGGCCTAACTTGGCGTGGTGGCACTGAGACCAATGAAGCTGAGGTGCTGCTCCCAGCTTGGTCCCCGGCGGACACTGCTGCTGCAGGCGTAGTTTTTTTGTCGCAAAAAAGTGTCTGTGGGAACACCAGTCTCCTTGGTAAGTGCCGCCACTTGCTTCTTCTGCTCCTTCTTACTGGCAGTGGCACTGGCAACTTTCTTGGTAGAGGAGCTATGGCCACCTTTCTTTGGGCCCATCTTCTTTAGATGTCAGAATAGCAGGCCGCAGTTGCACGAGTTGCAGAGTTGTCAGTGGCCACACGTGACGTCCTGTGATGTTGTGCACACACAGCAGCAGGACTTCTACCTGGCACTGATGATGAATGTTGAGGATTATTCGTGGTTCTCTTTGTGCACCTAAAAGCAAAGGAAGCCAGAGGAACATCAGTTAAATAAATGTTGCATATTTCGTGCTTCAATTAATATTTGCAACTAGGCATTTATTATTATTTCAACACACCCAAAAACAGAAAGACCAAAAATAAAAATGTCAATTATTTCTAATCTAAAATAGATGTTTACATTAATAGAAGAGAGACCACACAGAGAGAGTTGTTTCATGCACCACTGAGTACCCCTGGGCATAATGGATGAAAGAAGGCAGACTGGGTGCAGGCTTATGGCACAAAGCACACTGCCTGGCTTCAAAATGGCCCCTTGACCCCCACCCACATGTCCAGGCCCTGCCCGGACGAGGCCTCAAAATGGCCCCCACCCACATGGCGTAGTTTTTTTGTCGCAAAAAAGTGTCTGTGGGAACACCAGTCTCCTTGGTAAGTGCCGCCACTTGCTTCTTCTGCTCCTTCTTACTGGCAGTGGCACTGGCAACTTTCTTGGTAGAGGAGCTATGGCCACCTTTCTTTGGGCCCATCTTCTTCAGATGTCAGAATAGCAGGCCGCAGTTGCACGAGTTGCAGAGTTGTCAGTGGCCATACGTGACGTCATGTGACGTTGTGCACACACAGCAGCAGGACTTCTACCTGGCACTGATGATGAACGTTGAGGATTATTCGTGGTTCTCTTTGTGCACCTAAAAGCAAAGGAAGCCTGAGGAACATCAGTTAAATAAATGTTGCATATGTCGTGCTTCAATTAACATTTGCAACTAGGCATTTATTATTATTTCAACACACCCAAAAACAGAAAGACCAAAAATAAAAATGTCAATTATTTCTAATCTAAAATAGATGTTTACATTAATAGAAGAGAGACCACACAGAGAGAGTTGTTTCATGCACCACTGAGTACCCCTGGGCATAATGGATGAAAGAAGGCAGACTGGGTGCAGGCTTATGGCACAAAGCACACTGCCTGGCTTCAAAATGGCCCCTTGACCCCCACCCACATGGCCAGGCCCTGCCTGGACCAGGCCTCAAAATGGCCCCCACCCACATGGCCAGGCCCCAACAACACCCCAGAAAATCGAAAAACACACAAAAATCACCACAATCCAATGCCATCCATGCCCTAAATGGTGTTTAAAATCAAGAGAACACACAGAAAGCCTTGGTCCATGCACCACTGAGTACCCCTGGGCATAATGGATGAAAGCAAGGCAGACTGGGTGCAGGCCTATGGCACAAAGCACACTGCCTGGCTTCAAAATGGCCCCTTGACTCCCACCCACATGGCCAGGCCCTGCCTGAAACAGGCTTCAAAATGGCCCCCACCCACATGGCCAGGCCCCAACTACACACCAAAAAATCGAAAAACACACAAAAATCACCACAGTCCAGTTCAGTTCAGTTCAAACCACTTTATTCGATTAATTAAAATCATAAAAGTACACATATAATCACACATCATAAAATACATTTAAGACAATAGGTAATATTAAAATCACATAAAAAAACCTAATATAATACCATTTCATATCCCCTTAAAAATATCAATACCAGTGAGTTCCAAATAATTCATGGTTCAATCATAGCTGGGCATCTTAACTTTCTTAACCTTACAGCAGCTACAAATTAACTGGCGATATTAAAAATATATAAAGGTTGCACCCCCACATATGTGGAGTGTGTCCCTCGTGTTCCAATAAGGTGTCCTTCTGCTGGGAAGGTTACTTCAAAGTAATCAATGATGTAAACAAAGGTTTTTCTGTTGAAACTCTTAATTTTTATTTTACCTTGTTGTCATCACAAGAATATTGAGTTCATGGATTCTTCATTGCATTTGATGATCAAACATTTATACATTCCCAATGCATTTCGGCAAAGAAATTGCCTTCTTCCAGGGGATATCTCTACAACAAAAGAAATAGTGTGACGTTCAATGTGGTTCTTAAAGAAATAACATTACAAAGGCAAATACAAACATAGTTTATAATGAGGGTATAAGAAATGGTGAATTATTAATAATATGTTGTTCATGTCAGTGAATGTAAACCGGTGTATAGTGATGCGTTCATAACTAAGTGATAACGAGTGAAAAAGCCGAGGGTAGCGTTGGTTATTTAAACAAACAGTTGATTGAAGGGATCGGTGAGGGGATAAAAGATCCTCGAGAGCCTCCCCTTGTGAGTATGCTTAAAATGAGGTGGGGATGCAAAAGAGGGCCCATGAATTTCATTAATTCGACAGTTAAAATTACGCAAATGAATATTAAAATCCCCTAAAAGAATGATATTGACATAAGTGGTTTGTTGTGCTTTGTACACTTCTAAAAACTGAGCCAAATGGCACAAATGTTCGTTAGAATACTCACTATCCCCAGAGTTATAGAAATTAACTAACAAAGTTTTATCATGATTTGAGGTAGTGAGCTCTGCCATTAAACAATTAAGAGAAGCAAAATCTAGGATCTTTACAGCACCCTTTAGCCCTACTGAGAGGAGGAGCTTCAACCCTCCCTTGGCTCTGCCCGAGGGGGTTGGACAGGCTGGCTGGAAATAAGATTTAAAGCTGTCCAACCAAAAGTTATTATCCTTATCCCAAGTCACTTGTAGGGCTACGACATCACAAGCTCTAATAGTCTTTAAAACATTTTGATCACCCCTTTTCGACCGAAGCCCTGAAATATACAAACTCATTAGCCTAAATTTGGAGTCTACCTCTATAATAGTATCAGGCTCATCGGGAGGGAGTTGAGGGATCACAGTTATAGGCTCTAGTCAATCGTTCTCAGTTAAACCGGACAGTGGCGAAAACCTATTTACAAGGGCTAGAGTGTCATTACTCGTTATCTGGATACCTTGTGGTTTGATTGAGGAGATAGCTCCAGGTCTTCCCCCACCAGAAAGATGATTCCTATTTGTGGTGTTGAATGACAGCCTGCCTAGACTTCCGTGGGAATTTTGAGGATAAGGTCTTATTACTCTGTTTAGCCGACTAGGGGGAGGATAAAAGAGACCCAAAGATACTGCCCGAATACTACCCTCCTCTCTCCTCAAATCAGAACCATTCCACAACTTTCATGGTACGACATGTGGGTTGATAAAATTCACAATGACGCAATCCCCTTTAATTCCCTTTTCCGAGATCCCTAACCATCCAACACGCCTTGCCATTATGATATTTGGAGAAATATCAGTATCACCTGCGCAATTTTTGTCACACCATTTTTTAGTGAAGGCTAGTAGGGCATCAGAAGATTCGACCTCTCCCTCCGCCAGTGGGGGTACCCTTACAAGGACTACCGCCAACGGGGCTGCTTCACGGGGAAGATTGATGATAGGTTGGATAACAGTTTGATTCCTAGACTGTTGGTCCATTACTTCCCCCTCCCTCCATATGCAACCAGATTACTTCGCATCTCTGAGTTCCTTGCTATACTGCTCTTTGGTTCACAAACCCTGTTATTATAGACATCTCGTCCCCTAGGTATGATCAATCCAGTTATAGAGGTTTCATCCAGTAGGGGAACTCCTGGCCTAATCCTTTCACATTTGGTCCACATTTTTCCCGGTGCCCATTGTTGGAAGCTTTATGGATTGGCCAGATAACTGGGCAGGGCCAGAGATGCCCTCATGCCGATTTAAAAACATATTAATTCGTTCACATTTTCCTAATAAATTGGCAACACAAGTGTTCAGAGTGTCAATGATGTCCTTTGCAATACTGGTTAGAGGCGACTCCAACCGGGTAGTAAATAATTCCTCCACCAGGTCTCGAACAGTGGACTCTGTAGTATTAAGAAGAGCAGGACCAGGGTTTTGTATTGTACTTTTTGGCTCTTTGTTCTGTTTATGTGTACCCTTCTGGGCTTTCTTTGACACTGTACTCTGTTTTTTAGACTGACCTTTAGTGTTCGGGATGTGGCCGTGGGGGGATACTAGAGGCATTACTTATAGGTCATTGAACCCTATCCTCAGCGGCAGCAATACGTTCTTCCTGTACACCTTTTGGGGGGTTAATATTTACACGGGCTCCAGGGGAACAGGATTTTTCCAAATGACTTCTGAGGAAAGTGATTCCGCTACTCGAGCCGCGTTTATATCCAGCCCAAGTTCTCTCTCGGCGGTTTCAATTTCAGTGGTCAACACACCCACCACCAAGGTCAGATAAGAAATAATAGACAAGGACTTCCTGGGGACTTTCGCTCCCCCCCCCCCGGTCTTGAGATGTATGCAATTTCCGCTAACCCATGTTGTAGTTCACTTTCAATAGGGGTGGCCTGGCCCGGCCTCTTCTGGCCCCTGACGGCCACAGACGGCCCGTCCTTTGCCCGGGCTTAGCCAGGTGCCCGCGCGCGCGCGTCCTGCGGGGCAGGAATTCCAGGCCACTTATGTACTTTCGGTGTCAAGGGGAGGGGCGGCCGATGTCCACTAGCCCCCGCGGCCCTCTGGAGGTTGCAGTCCTGACTCCTGGCCCTTCTGCAGACACGCAGGGTGCCCTAAATGATGGTTAAATTCAAGTCACCCCACAGAAAGTCTTGGTCCATGCACCACTGACTGCCCCTGGGCCTGCTGGCTAGTGTGGCTTTACACACACCCCAAATAAAAAAAAACACATATAAATAACAGTGAGCTATTCAATTCCATGACAAAATTATATTTAAGTTCAACAAAACTCACAGAAACAGTTGTTTCATGCACCCATGAGTAACCCTGGGCCTACTGGATACTGTGGCTACCCACAATATATTTATTTTAAAGTTGTGAAAAAGTTTAAAAATTGTAGTTGCAGCAACTGCAATGCTCCAAACAAACAACTCCAACTTACTTGTAAAATCTCAAATACAAAAGTAATCCAAAAGTCATCCAAACAAAAAGTCCTCAAATACAAATATCCCGCAGCAGCCACAAAAAGTAATCCTTCCAGCTCCAGATCCAAATGAAAAGTGACCAGGACATGGACAAAGCACTGGGAGGAGCCTGCTGGACAGGAACAGGAAGTCGGAAACTCTGGGGCACTTCCTTCCTCCCATCCCCCCAAAAATTGACTCCTTCCATAAAAAAGTGCAGCCACATGTCAATCTGAGGAGTTATTCTGATCCAAATAATCATTTTCAGAAGGTTTATGCTGCCTGCGGTGGATTTCTTGTGCAGAATTGCAATAATTACAAGTTCGGGAAAGCGAGCTGTTCAAATCTCCCGCCGCAAGTTAGCTGCGCGTCGCATCTACGTGTTCGCAATTGTTTACTCTGGCGATGCATGATCGCGGACCCTTATGACGTGGTCGCGTTCTCAAACTCTCGCAGTGCAAGATGGTGGGCCGCTATGACGTTCTCGCGGTTGAAAAGTCTCGCGCGATCACGCAGCCAGATCAAAAAATGGTGCAGCGCACGCAAACCGGAAGGAAAACAACTCGGCGAACTCAGAATCACGGTAAGTCAGCGCCACGGGCGCGAGATTGTATTTTTGAAGCGCGACCAAGCAAAAAAATCCGCCAGCTTGCGAATTGCGAATTCTGTGACAATTTCGCACGATTCGTGGACCGTGCAATTGTCAAAAATTCGCTAATTTCGCGAGCGGAACGGATTTTCAGCCCATAGTTAAACACGTCCACAACAGAAAACAGGACACAGCTGGTGCTGCATGAGTGTAGAAACTGGCCAATCACATTTGGCATTGCAGGGAAATGTGAGTGGATAATGTACAAATACTAACACACATTCGTGATGTTGTTGAAATGTCCACTGTCCCGCATCAAAAAGGCAACTCCTTCCAAACAATGCACATAGTCATGTAGTCTGCATGAAAACATATACAATGCGAAA
The DNA here is from genome assembly GCF_964261635.1 of Lissotriton helveticus. Classification (NCBI taxonomy): domain Eukaryota; kingdom Metazoa; phylum Chordata; class Amphibia; order Caudata; family Salamandridae; genus Lissotriton; species Lissotriton helveticus. Next base: position 1,277,087,013 of record NC_136069.1, read on the forward strand.
ACATACTTGTCAACACAATGTTAAACTGCATCTCCCCTTCACATTGCAGAGGGAAATCCAACACCTCCAGCCAGGGCAGGCCGAACCTCTATTCTCTGATGACGAAGAGGACCACCACAGCTTCGACTCCGACGTTCTCCAACAGTTTGTGGAGAGCCGCAGCACCCCACCTCCAGGAGCAGGGCAGCCCAGCTGCATCCAGGAGATCCCACCCCTGCACAGGCCACACAGCAGGCAGCACCCACCACCAGGGCTGCCTCACGGGACCCCCACGAAGAACACATGGCCTTCCAAAGCCATGTGTTGGGGTGTCAGGAGAATCTAGCTGAACAGGTGTGTGTATGGTTCAACTGCATGGCAGCCAAACTAGATGCCATACGTGGGTTGTCTAAGTCCCATCAGGGCCACTCACAGTCCCTAACGGACACCCAAAGTCCGCTCCATGCTCTCCAATGGACCATAGCTGAAGTCGCTGGAGCCCTGACTCAGAGACTAGAAGAAACTGTCCAGTCAGAGTGGCTCTAGGGATGTCACACAGGAGTTGGGACACATGCGGAGGTTAATGGAGACCATGGAGTGGACGCAGGTGGAAAGAGTGGCTGCCACAGCTGCACATCAGCGAGAGGTAGCTGGGTTCCTCAATGACCTCAGGACCATCCTGATGGCATTGCTGCCACAAGGCCTGGCACTGATGCATGCTGCTGCTACTACTCCATCCACAACTCCACACCCTGCAGTGTCCGTGCCACACAGTGCGGCAGACATTCCACCTCTGGCCACTGATGCGTCACTGCCACACAGTGCTGGAGACAGAACACCACCACCCACAGGTGAGGCACATGAAACTGCTGAGGATGAAGATGCGGATGAATCTGGCTTTGTGGTAAGAAGGACGCAGTAGCATTCATCTCTGCCATAGGGCCAGTTTCTGCTTGGTTCTGCCCTCTGCATCATCACTTTCCACTGTCCCATGATACACTCTGTGACACTCACCTTGGACCTCGCAATGGACTGCCATATTCTGTTTGAACACCAATGACACAGAATCAGACTGTGGACTGAACTCTTCCTCTTCTTTGGACTTGTCATTCCCTGAAGGACTCTGGCTGGCCCTCCACAGGCCAACATTGTAAAGTGGGGTTTGCATGGCCCTGTACTGCTCCAGCTGCAACACTTGACTGAATATGCATTAAACATTCATAATCACACAGATATTTCATGTATATGATCTTTCAAGTGTGGAAGTATGGATAAATGTAGAATAATTGATTCCCCCTTACCTCCATGTTGCTCATGTCGTTGGACTTGGGTCACAGGGTAAACATTGTTGATTGTGTCCGGGTGGCGCCGACACAACAAGAGGGACACGTGCAGTAGTTACTTCCTTGTCCAGCCCAGTACGGACCACGCCCAGAGCTCTGGGGTCATTGTTCAAACCCTTACGTTGACTGGCATATGCCAGGCCTGCCCACTCTGCTTAAGGTCACAGGGGGGACGACAACGCAACATGTCCCAGGTCTACCCTGTAGTAATCTGCTGATCAGAGGGCTAGTTGTCAGCATGCCGCAGTCACTCCCTCATGGCTGGTTTACACCCACACCACACCCATCCAGCACATCAGTCACAGAACATGTTACCCTGTAAAATAAAAAGGGCCGGGTGCACGTGCTGGACGCCATTTCCACTGTCTCTCAGGGAGTATCCGTGTGGTTATCATTTATGCATGAGGGCCTAGGGCCCTGCAACGTCTCATTCCCCAGGGCCGGGGGTGACAGGATGGCGTCCGCACCACGATAGCCAATCATAGAGGGTCCATGACTACCTGATGTGGAGGGTGCCATGTTTGCGGGCCCCGGGATTGGGGCTTGCACTGGCATGTGGTGGGCCCTCTTGGAGACATGCCGGTGGTGGAAGGTGAGCAGTGAGGCCTGGGTGCGCAGGGGTGGGCATGCACCACTGGGCAGTGGGAGGGGCTGGGGTTCAGCTGCCTGGGTACGCAGGGGCGGGCATGCCCCACTGGGTGGTGAGAGGGGCTGGGGTGCAGCTGCCTGGGTGTGCAGGGGTGGGCCTGTACCACTGGGCGGCGGGAGGGGCTGGGGTGCAGCTGACTGGGTGCGCAGGGGTGGGCAGGCGATGATTGCATGTGCAATTGTATGTACTCTACCATTCATGTATCCGGACTCTGTTACAGATGTGGGATCTGTTTCAGATGAGGGACCTGGTTAACTGCAGTGCATACCGGCACGTGGTTGCATGATGTGGAGGATGCCATGTTCGCGGGCCCCGGCTTGTGGCTTGCACCGACACGCAGTGGGCCCTCTTGGAGACACGTCGGTGGCAGAAGGTGAGCAGTGAGGCCTGGGTGCGCAGTGACAGCACTCTCTCTCCCTATCCCGTTCCTCTTTTCACTGTGTCTCTCTCTCCCTCTCTTTCCGTCTTTCTCTCTCTCCCTCTCTTTCTGTCTTTCTTTCACTCCCACTCTTTCTGTCTTTCTCTCTCTCTCTCTCTTACTGTCTTTCTCTCTCCCTTTCTTTCTCTCTCTCTGTATCTCTCTCTCTCTTTTTCGCTCTTTCCCTGTCCTTTAATGGGCGCATGACACACCTTCTTATCTGGAATTTTGTCTTGCAGGCAGTGACTTACAGATTGTCCCGAGGAGACCCACCATGAGTCTTCAAAATTATTGTTTTGCGTTATTTTGAATAAAATGTTTTGTTTGGTAATTCTTAGGTGAATGTGTGATGCTCATTTTTGTGACGACACATGCATGTTACCTGTTGTGATTGTGCGACATCAGGCACATTTTTTTGTACAGTTGATGTGACATGTCTTTGCCTGGGAGAGTGTTCGGGGGAGGGGGGTCCTGGGGGTGGTGGCGGTGGGTGTTGTGGCCCTGTTGGGGCTCCCAGCTGCATGGTCAGTGGATCCATGGCATCTGTTGCCCTTCAGGAGTGGCTCTGGCCTGGGCTCCCTTTTCTGGTGCAGGCCGTTGTCCAACTTTACACCAGGTCAGAGCAGGTGTAGATTCCCTGCTTCTAACGCGCCATATCGCATGTTTTTATGAACTTATCGCCAATCTGGCTGGTCATTGAGAATGTTGTGGAGTGGTGTTGTTGCGGCTTTTTGCACGGGAACGCCTACTCTGCATCTCCTTAGCGATAGTTGCCGGAGTCATCTGTGGCGATGTTTTTTGCGGCTGATATTCCAGGTAAACTAGTGATATGGGCTGTTAGCACCAGTTTGTGAATGGGGCGATAAATTTATCACAACTTTGGCTGCGATAAAGTGCCATTAATTCGGCAATACATCCTTGATAATATGCCTAGTTCTGTGTAACTATAGTAGGGCCAGTTGAAAACCAGCAGTCAGGCCTCTTAAAGGATGTTACTAAACATTCTTAAAACTGCAATAATTCACTTTAAAACATCATTTGCTTTGTCTACTAAATAAATTAAATGAGCTTCATTGTTGAAATGAGTGTAAATAATTCAAATGTGTATAACTGCACAGCAATAACACCATGCAAAATGACCATATTTTGGGAGGAAAGACTGTAAAAAAGCAGTATCTCATTTTCCTACTTCACCCTAAGGAGCCGCAATCGTGGTTCCAAGCAGCCAGTGTTACACTAACAAATACATTGTACTGCTTTGGGCAAATACAGTCTATTCATAGCATCTGAATGCACATTTCCTTTTCAGAACAATTGCATCTATTTCTGAATAATTATGGAACATGCTTAATAAGCAGAGTCAGCCTGTATATTTAATAAAAAGGCATTGACAACTAACATATCGATAATATGTAAAGTAAATGTGAAAGAAAAGTCTTGTAAGGAAAATAATATGTGTTAATCACAGTGATAAGAGGTGTATACATGGGGATCGCTTTGTTTTGTAATGTGTATTTGTTTTGCTGTCAGAAGGAAACATAGGGACTTATTTCGAGTCTGGCGATCCACAGATAGCCAGACTCACGGGGGCACGGCAGTGGTGGTCTTCGAACCGTCCTACTAGGACCAGGGTGGTTGAGCTGCCCTGAGACCACTGCAGTAGCCAGGGATCAGAAATTCCTGGCAGTGCTGCAGCAATCTTAAGGCTGCAATATGAGTGGTGGGGGCGCTGCAGCCCCACCAAGTATATTACAAGTTTCCCCTACTGCCACACTTTTCATGGCAGTGCGACCACCATGAAAAGTGTGGTGGTGAGGAAACAAAGGTGGCCTTTCAGGGCCCCCTGGTGCCTCACTCCATGTGGATGCATACAGGGGGGCACCTGTGTGCATGCACTCCAGTACCTGTGCACATACTGACTTTTTTTTTGAGTTTGAAAAGCTTTATTGAATTGAATAAAACAATGTAAAACATCAGTACAACGGCATAAATATAGAGCAGCAGGAAACAAATAGTTATGGAGACTAATGTGCCATCATAACAAGAAAAGCCCCAAGGGGGACAACACTATACATATGAAAGAATGCTTTTATAACTTTTCATTTTGTGGGGGGAAGAGAGAGAAAGAAAAGGAAAGACGAAGGAAAAAGGGGGGAAGGGAAAGGGAACAGCAGTGAAAAAGAAATGAGAAACAGAGTAAAGATGTATAAAATAATAAAAGTATATAAAAATTGTAATAACAGTAGTACTAATAATAACAATAACATGTGATCATGAGGCACTTTTAGATAAATAGTCTGTTAAAGGGGACCAAAGTAAATCACGTTTAATCAACATCGGAATAGAAGAAGCACATGCACGATCTAATCTGTGATGATGGCAGAGTAAATTCCACCAAGCATTATAAACCACATTTTTGGTATCTTTCCAGTTAGTTGTTATGATTTGAAAAGCAACAGCAATACAGAGATCAATAAATTTATGAATATGAAGCGGGACATCCCAAACAGGGGCCAAACCACCCAGAAATACAGAAGAAAGAAGAAAAGGAACATTAGTGGACAAAATCTTGTTAAGTGTACACCAAGTGTACACCAAATGTGGGACCACAGAAGGTGGACCTTAGGACAAAGAAAGAACATGTGAACCAAATCACCAGAAGTGCATGAACAAGACCAACACTTCTTAGCATCTAACAATTTAAATTTGAATAAGTCACAGGGAGTATAAAATAATCTATTATAAAAAAAGTAAAGGGTTTGTGTGGTGCTAGCGGACCGGGAGGTGCAATGAAGTTTGGACCAAATAGAATCCCATGTAGGTGAGGAAAAAGTTTGATTAAGGTCCGATTCCCAGAGAAGTTCGAGGTCAGTTTTAGGCCTATCAGAAAGTGGGGGGGAAAGTAATTTATAAATAGCAGAGGTCTTAAGGGGAGCCTGAAAGTTTGGTGGAGAGGCAAGAAGGGGAGGTGAAGAGGGAGAATGGATGTGTTGCAAGATAATAGTGGATAGTTTAGGTAGAAGTTCGTGAAAGTGTGCACAGTATTTGTTAGAGATACCAAAGGAGTCACGAAGTGCTGAAAAGGGTAATAAGGAATTGTTAGAAATGAGTTGTCTATAAGTGAGAATTCCTTTATCGATCCATTCCTTCCAAAAGAGCGCCCGATTACGTAGTTTAAGAGATTTATTATACCAGAGTGGGGTATTCAAATGAAGAGTAGAAGGGACAGAGAAGGAGCGGAAAAGGGCAAGTGTTAAAGCTTTGGAGTGTTTAAAAATAGGTGAAAGCAGCTTAGGAGGTGGTTGAGTGAGATTGGAGGCAAGAAGAAATGAGAAGGGGTGAAGTTGAGCTAATTCCAGAGAGCTCCAAGCTGTAGTAGGAGGAGATGAGGTTTTGAGAAGGAAAGGCCAAATTTGCTTGAGAGAAAAAGCAGAGTGAAAGCGTGAGATGTTGGGGAAGTTAACACCACCAAGATGTTTAGGTTGTTGAAGACGGAGAAGAGAGACTCTGGCCTTACGCTTATTCCACAGGAATTTGGAAAAAAAACTATTGATAGACTTAAAAAAGAAATGGGGGAGAGAGATAGGAAGCATGGAAAGACAGAAGTTCACGATAGGGAGGAGCATCATTTTAATAGTAGAAAGACAACCCCACCAGGAAAGAAAAAGAGGGGACCAACGCTCTATAAGAGAAGAGAGCTTTGTAAGTAAATCGGAATGATTAAGTCTGATAGTTTCTCTAATGGTGTTAGCATATAAGACACCAAGGCATTTAATAGAGCCAGAATTCCATTGGAAACTGGAGCCCTGAAACATGTGAGGAAGACAAAATTCATTGAGGGGAAGGACTTCTGTTTTATTGATGTTTAATTTATAACCAGAAACTGAGGAGTAATCATGTAGTAAAGAAAAGAAAGCAGGGAGAGCAGTAGCAGGGTTAGAAATGTAAAGCAGAATATCGTCAGCGTAAGCAGTAAACTTAATCTCCACATCTTTATAAAGAAAGCCAGAATTCGAAGGGGATTGACGAATTTTCTCAAGGAAAGGTTCGAGAGCCAAAATGAAGAGGAGGGGGAGAGTGGACAGCCTTGTCTGGTACCTCTATGAAGGGGAAAATAATCAGATTGCATACCATTAATCCATATAGAAGTAGAAGGAGCAGAATAAAGCAATTGAACTAATTTAAGAAAAGTGGGACTGAAACCGTGCCAGCGCAGGGCACCAAACATAAAATCCCAATGGACACGGTCAAATGCCTTCTCGGCGTCTAGAGTAATGGCCGCCAAAGGACTATCCATTTTAGCAGAGAGATGAATGATATTAAGAAGGGTCCTAGAATTGTCTGTAATGGATCTTCCCTTAACAAATCCGGATTGATGAATGTTGACCAAATCGGGGATGATGGAATTAATCCGTAGAGCCAGAAGTTTCGCATATAATTTACAATCAGTATTAATGAGAGAGATGGGTCGATAGTTCTTACACAGGGAAGGGTCCTTATCTTTTTTGGGGAGAAGAACAAGCAGAGCTTGCGTGAAAGAGCCTTTGGATTCACCAGAGGAGAGAAAGTGATTAATTAGCTGGAGCAAGTGTGGAACCAGGACAGTTTTAAATTGTAGAAAGAAACGCACAGTAAAGCCGTCAGGGCCAGGTGTCTTATCTTTGGGGAGAAGAGAGAGGGCAGCAAGAATTTCTTTTTCTGAAATCGGGGCATCAAGAGAAGAGAAATCCACCAAAGGAGTAGGAGGTTTAGGGACAGAATAAAGAAAGAATCTAATTGTTCTACTGAAGGGGAAGACTCAGGGGTATAAAGAGAAGAATAAAATTGAACAAAGCAATCCAGAATTTTGGCATCAGAAGTTTGGGGCGAGCCTTGTGAATCTGTAATCGAGACAATTTTAGATTTCTGTTTTTTAATTTTAAGGTAATTTGCCAGAGCCCTGCCCGCTTTATTACGACCACCATATAGCTTTGCGTTAAATTGAAGAAGCTGATTGGAGGCCGATTCCCAAGAATGTTTATTAAATTGCATTTTAGCAGTAATGAGAGAGGATAAAGAATCCGGAGAAATAGAAGTGTAATAAAGATGCTCAAGTTCTTTGATGCGTTTTAGATAGGTAGAAGCCTGAGAAAGCGCTTTCTTTTTTTTACGTGACACAAAATCAATAATAGAACCCCGAGCAGTGGCCTTAAAAGCATCCCAGAGAAAATGAAAGTCAGAGGAAGAGCGAGAGTTAGTAGTGAAAAAGTCATCCATGAAGTGAGTGAAATGTTCAATAAACGTGGGATCAAGTAAAAGGGAGTTATTAAAGCACCATCTGCGGGCCTGAGGCAAGGGAGAGGGGTAATCCATATCCAAAATAACCGGGGCATGATCTGAGATGAGGATAGAGCCTATTTCTGAGTTGGTCATAAATTGGAAGGCATGGTGGGAGAGAAAAATATAATCGATACGGGAGAGGGAATTATGCACAGGAGAAAAAAAGGAAAATTCCAGAGAGTCAGGGTGGGACAACCGCCATGAATCTATAAGGCCTCTAGAGGAGATGGATCTATGGAAGGACTTTTGCATTTTATTGGGAATGTAACAAGCTTGTGATTTGCGGTCCAAAAAGGGGTCCATCAATTGATTACAATCCCCCCCAACAATCAAATCTTCATTAGCATTAGAAGAGAGAAGGGAAGAGAAATCATTCCAAAAGGAAGAATCAATGCCATTCGGACCATAGACATTACAAAGAGAGAGATGAACATTATTAACATTACAATAAAGGAGCAACCATCTACCGTTAGTATCAACAGTTTCATTTAGAATTTGAACAGACAATGCTTTATGAAATAAAATAACAACTCCATTCTTGTGATTAGTAGCAGGGGAGCAGAAAACATCCCCAACCCATTGTTTACGTAACAACGATAACTCCTGTGTAGAAAGATGCGTTTCTTGTAAAAAGGCAATTTGACATTTTAAACGAGCAAGATGAGATAAAACACGTTGTTTCTTGATAGGTTTGCGAAGACCCTTAACATTCCAGGAAATTAGTCGAAAACCTTTCATAGGAGGAGATTAAGGGAAAAGGAAAAAGAGAGAGTAATACAGGTAAGAAGAGGGAATATATAGAGAGATTGGCAAGGAGATATGAAGACAAGCCAAATATAATAAAAAGAGGAACGATGGAAATAGAAAAGAAACCCAAGTAGAGAAAGCGAAAGAAAAAAAGGAGCAATGCCAACATGAGAAGGTGAGATGAGACGAAGTGAAGAGATAGAAACGAAGGAGAAAAAGAAAAAGTGATTAATAACGCAGTGCCAAAAGGAAGGTGGAAATAAGTAACTCACAACTAACATGATGAAATAGAAAAAGGAGCAGAATAAGCTCCAAACATAAAAGGAGAGAGATATCAAAGAAAGACGATACAATACCAGCATAAGGAGGTGCAGAGGGGGAATGAGAGAAAATGAGAAGAAGGGATTAGAGGAACTAGTACCATTGCAACGGAGAAGAGGAAAGAAGAGTAATAGGGGAAGGGTGAGTGAAGTAAAAAATGTTGAGAGAAACCAAAAAGGAAAAGGAAGGAAAGGAAAGGGAAGGAAGTAAGAAGGAAGAAGGGAGCCAAAAGCTACCCTAGAGAAGACAGCAAGAAGAAAGATGGCGAGAAGAACCAAAAAGGTTCCAGCCATACAGAACACGTAACAAAAAGGACAATGAAGTGAGAGCGGGAGCAGCGAGAAAAGACGACCGCACAAGAAGAAAAATATAAAGGTCGAGAACACAGTCCGAGGAACCAGAAGAAGAGAAGACTAGAAAAAGAAAAGAAATACAAAGAGAACCAAGGACCGAGCACGACATAAGAACAAATGAAGGAGACTTACCGAACAAGTATGCAGGGAATCAGCGTACTGGGATGACGGAAACGAACGATGACATAATACAATGGAGAGGATGGCAAACGGAACAACAGGAAACAGACCTAGGGGACGATAAAAACGGGAGAGTGAGGTGATACGAAAGGAGACAACAAGTCAACACCTGGTAGACAATAAAATAAACACAGAGGCAGAGACATTGTAAGCTAAGAGCCGCTTTGCTCCATAGAATCGTCTCTGTGGGAATGGATGAACCTGCGGAGATCAGCCGGATCCTCGAAGCTGTAAGACCGATCCTTGTATGTAACCTTGAAAAAGCATGGATTAATTAGACCATATCTAGCGTTCATGGAACGAAGCGTAGGCCGCAGGTCCATAAATTCTTTTCGACGCGTCGCAGTCGGTTTGGAGACATCCTGAGAAAAAAATAGTTTGTGGCCTGACCATAACAGTTGCTTGTGTTGTTTGGCTGAGTGGAGAATAGTCATGAGGTCAGAATAGAGAAGAAAATAAGCAATAATGCCTCTAGGTTTTGAAGATGAGGAGGAGTTTTTAGGACCCAGACGGTGTGCTCGTTGAATATTGACATCCACATGTTTAGGCATACCAACAATTGGTAAGACTTGAGTCTTCAGAAAAAGGATGATGTCAGACCCTTCAGAATTCTCCGGAACACCATAAATACGTAGGTTGTTGCGTCTATTTCGATTTTCCAAATCTTCCGACGTTTTCTTGAGGACATGAACCTCCTTAGTGAGATTGACCAGTTTGGCGGCAATATCTTGGGCGTCACTGATTTTTTGCTCAACATCAGTAACCCTTTTGTCAAGATTAGACCACTTGTCATCCAGCCTTTGCAGAGTAGCAGTGGTGTCTGCAATAAAAGGGCGAATTAAGCGAAGTTCTTCCATAAGGTCCTCAAGAGTGACAGGAGGCGGAGACTTGGAAGGAGATGGTGGGTCCTTTTTGAGGCGTTTGCCCACAAGTGTAGGGTCCTTACGTGAGGTGGAAGCAGCATTGGAAGCTTTTGTAGTATGTCCTTGCTCCATATTGGCAAAGCCAAAAAAAAGAGAAAGATTAAAGGCGTAAGGTAAAGTATGAGCAGCGTACCGTAGGATGAGGGCTGCAAAATACCAAAAGGAGCAACAAAATGCTGAAAGAATGTGCCAACGGGAGTCTGCAGAGCACAAAAAGAAAGTTGGAATGGGCCCAGGATATGCAAAACCGCAACAGAACAATGTCAAGGCAAGTGTTGAGGTAATTAATAGAGGCCAAGGTCCGACGACAAAGGGAAAGCCAAGAAAAGTCACCAAATGCCACAAAAGAGTCCAAATGCCCTTAAAAACCATTGGAATAGTAAAAAAAACTAGGCCATTGAGCGATATTCCTGAAGTGGGAACATTCTGAGTGGTTGAGAAGCAAAAATATTAAAAAACGATGAAAAAGAAAAAACAAAATGGCGGCCGTTTCCGAGGTAATTGCATTTACGCAAAAAAAAATGCCCAAAACAGTCAGAAAGCGTGCCGAAACATACCCAGGTGTTGGGGGGCAGTTCCGACGCTGGAAACGGACGTTTCCGCCGAGAAACGCCTTCTATAAACGGAGCCTTCGCAGCAGAAGCGCCGCAGAAATCGCGGAGCTCAGGGGGGAGCGGCCATCTTGATCGCCGCGTCGCGCGCCCTCCCGCACATACTGACTTTGACGTTCCCATTGCCTTGCCTATTTCTTCAGCACCACCGTGGAAATGCCAAAGAACAGCCCCCCACACAGGAGAACACTCCTAAGCTGACGGGCTGTTCAAACATGTGTTTGGTGGTGTGGTAGCAGGGCGGTACCACTCCAGCACTGCCAAACTCATTATAAGGCCCATAGTGTCTTTTAACTTTTTATAATATATAGTTAGCTACACATCTTGCTTTGTTACACTTTTTTACATCTGTGTCTCTTCTGTCACTTCAGGTCATAACAGCTGAATGATGGAGTCGCAGACATGTTTATCTAATCTGGGAAGCGCCACAATTTAGAAACAAGGAATATGGGTGCTGTCTTAAACAATAAGCACATTTCTAAATGGTATATTTGAGGAAATATGCGTCTCTAAATGATTTTTTTGCAAAAGGGTGCAATTAACACTCAAGTTCATTTCAATTAGTACAGCAAATATCTTTCAGACGTCTTTTTCCAGCTCAGATCCGCTCTAGCCCTCTTTAGTTGCATCCCATCAACTCCTAATCCAGTTCACAGCCTTCATGTCACTCATTCCTTTTGTCACTCTTGCTTAATCGGAATTTCTCATATCCATCTCAATCTGTTTGTGTAATCCCCTCTCAGTTATTGCTTTCTTTTCCAGTCCCTGTCTTGCTTGTCACTGTTATTTATTGCCTCCTGTCCCACGTTCAGATTGCTTCCCAAATATTAGCCTCTTTTCCTCCTGTCCTTCAACTCGATTGCCTTACATCCCTCAATCGTTGTGCTTCCTGTCCTCGTTCTGATTGCTGTCTCTCTCACGTAAAACGTTCCATGTGTTTCTTTTTGATTGAATCATGTTTACGTTAAAGGTGGAGCGGAACTCACCTTTTACTGTGTTGTGGATTTTGCTGAGGCAAAACTGCTGAAATCATCTTCTGTGGTGAACGAAAATGAAAGAATGGACTTTGGGGCATATTATCAAGAAAGGGCGTTACATTATCGACTCTTTTATCGGCAGAAAACTGCAGATAAAGCGGCGATAATGGGCTTGATAATATGCTCTATGAATTTCAATCGAAGCCCATGTTAGATGTCTTCACGTCTAACATGGCCTTCGATTGGAATTCATAGAGCATATTATCAAGCCCATTATCGCCGCTTTATCGGCAGTTTCCTGCCGATAAAAGCGGCGATAATGTAACGCCCTTTCTTGATACTATGCCCCCGAGTTCCTCAATAGTGAAAACCAACTTGTGTTCATATTTTCTGTGCATTGTTCAATGTCTGCTTCAAAATTAATTTCACCACCTCCTTTGCTCGTTTTGAAATGTGACTAGTTGAATTATATACCCTGCAGAACAACGGTCTATAAGTTTACGAAAATAAATGTTGCCAGAATCCCTCACATACTTAGGATTTTTCTTTTCATTCAGACTATTTTTGTAAATGCAAAGGAACGAGTCTGATAATGCAAACAGAAAAAGATAACTGTGTTCATAAGTTCCACCTACCCATGGACAACCACAAAAATGTGGGAGGTGTGAGTGAAAAGACCCACCTTTGTGCTCACAATATTTTGTTTAATTGTTGCAAATATGTACATACAAAAGCTTACAACCTAATGGGCCAAAATGAAATCCAAAGTAAACATATTTAGGAACAACCATATGAGAAAGATTGTGACCCAAATGGCGCCTCCAGCATGTCCACCATTCCCCCACCTGTGGCCCCTAGGCCTACCTACTGACACAAAGGACTATTATCAGCATCTCAACCCTGCATGTCACCAAGTCACTCTCACACCGACAAACACTTATCGGCCTAATGAAGGCAGTCATTGTCAGGTAAAGACAGGTCCACCCCATGTCAAGCATTTGAATATCTATAAGGATTACCCTGACGATATATTAGGACAGGTCAGCTCTCTCAAGTGCGGTGGTAGGTGCATAGAGAAAGGGGGTGAATTTGTGTCAAAGGCTGTAGTCATGTTTTCTGCCACTAAAGTACATTTCACCATAGATATCTTGTCCCATACGTGTAGCAGTCAACCCAATTTCGTTCTTGTAGTCAGTTCACCCAACATGCTGCTACAGCTTGTTTCATGGCCATAGTGCAAGAGACTTTTGTTTGCCTCTGTAGAACTCTAAGGTGAGGTTCCACAGACCCTTCGCCAAACAGAACCACCCCAGAGCACCAAGACAGTGTGACAGTGAAGATCGAGTTTCACGCTCCCACTATCTCGATCAATCAATCAAAGATTCATATAGCATTGGTTGAATCAGGAAAATATGGTGTGCATTCTATCATTTGTTTCAAGTATATGACCCATGAAGGCCGCAAGGCGCTCCTTCATGGTGATCTGTTCATTCGAATAGCCAGGTCTTAAGTCCTTTATCATACAGAAACTCTCAGATCTGGGCAGTGCCATAAAATAATTAGCAGGTTCTGTGTGATGCCAAGTCTCCTCCAGCATTTGTCAGACATATTGTTATCCTGTGTGTGGCTTCTCTGGTGTATGATTCCAGATCTTTGTCATCTTATACTCGGCTCCCCTCCCCCATTACCACTAACGGTTTGTCTGTTAGAATACATGACCCCACTCCATTTCTGTGAGTTTCAAATCACTTTTTAAATTCTCTTTTCAATTGTACCCTTATTGCTCTCTGATTTTTAAGCTTCTTCCTCTAGATGTGTACTTCCCCTCGTAACCCCCCCACTGGCATCACCCCAATGTTGCTGGCGAATTGTGAATATGTTCCCTAAATCAAGGGGTTCTTCCTCAATTCTTTGGGCCTTTCTGAGCAACTGGTCACTGATGCCCCTTTGACCATAGGCCGCTTAGACTGAGTATCTGCAAGGCCACCCCTTGTCAAGCCCGATGGAGGGGCACTAGTAACATACTGCGGTGCCAAAGCACTTTTCAAGTCTCTTAGGGCTGCTTCCACTTTCCTCACTCTGTCCAATATCAGGCTATACACGCTTGTAAGGGATGACACGATTCTCTCACAAATTTGATCAAAACTATCAATGTCAATTTGACTAGTGTTGCAGTAAAGTGCACAACTTGAGCTGGGAGGGACCAAGGAATGTCCCAAGAACTGTCTCTTGGCCTTAGTTCCTTTCTCTGTGCTCTTCCTCTTTGTCCCTGCACTTTTTGCCTTCCCCTTAACCCCATCACTAACATTTGTTGAACGTGGTGATCCATAATGGGGTTTCCTGGCCTCCGCCCTAGTCTCTATGATAACAGTAGGGCTGGAAAAGGATAAACTAAAATGGGCCCCCACAGCAGTCAAACATGCAGGTAGATGTGCGTGAGTGGCAATGATGGTAGGGGCAGCTGCCATAGACGCATCAGGGGTGGGCCCGTGATCTGAGTCTCAAGAAGAAGATAATGACAGGCGTCCATCAGCGACTTCTATCTCCTTGCTGATTACTCCCACTGCTCGCTGTAAAAAGCCATTTTGTGTAGACCCTGATGTCACTTTAGCAGATGTAACCCTGCATTTCCCCATTGTACAATTGCAGACAGCGTTTCTACTGGTTCATATTGACAGTGACCCCAAATTTGACTAGCCTTAAACCATCATAAGACCAAGGAAACTTAAGTGGGCGAAGCTGTTTCCTTGCAGTGAAGTGAAAGAAAGAGGGGTGGCCCAACCCAGCCTCTTTCAGTTGATGATGAGTGAAGACGAGCCTTGTCCCGCGTTGTGGGTTCACGGCGCTAGTTATGGCGCTTCATGACTCACAGGTGCAGAGAGTCCCTCCTCCTCCAAGCAAGCAACGGTGCAGGGCGGGAAATGGAGTTCCCACTGTTGACAGGTGATAGAATAACAATAAATTCATGATAAACTGCAGCTGTGCCATTTGATAATCACATTGAATTGGGGCTGCATTAAACCAATCTTAGAGCATGGATTGACCCTGGCATGTTCCTATAGTTAAAGTAGCACCAGACTATTGTTATTGGATTCATGCTGTACAGCAGTGGCCGATATGGATGTTGCCTTAAATTTGTTGAAATATATTACATTGTATTTATTATTCTATGTAATCATAATAGCATGCTCAGCACTTGATATGTCAATAAAAAATTCATCGGAAAAAAACTTTGGACATTGTGGTGCGCTAATTCACCCTCTGACTGGTAGTAAATTCATAATCTTTCAAGCTATCCACGGCCTTTCCCCATCCTGTATTGAATTGTGGATGGCATTCTGGAAGCTTTAAATATGGGACCACTAAAAAAATGGTGTGAAAAAGGTGCAACATCCTGGGGACCACAATTTTTACTGTCACAATCATTCACATCCAGGCCAGGCATCCATATGTCACGACTACATCTTCCTCAGAACCTCCCTAAATTAAAGGTAATATATGAGACCTGTCATTTGGGAAATCGAACCTTTTATCTGCATCAGTTAAATGATATGTTTAGAAGCTCAACACAGTGGAACATAGTATGGAGCATAGCCCTTTGATCACGTGTCATCATTAGATTTATAAGTTATAATTTGCCTAGGTTAATTTTAAAGAGTGATACTCCGTGGTATCTTCCCAGTTCATCCATCAAGGTCTGGAGACAGGAAAGACAGTTATACACTTGAAGCCCCGCACTTTCCACCACTCCTTTTCAATAAAAGCGTCCCTGCGGCCAGCTGATTGCCATGAAGCTCTGTCGAAGCAAAGGGAAAAGATGTGCAGACAGTATCAACTCTGTGGAAGGACAAAGTGCATCACGAAAAAGTGTGCACATCCGCGCTAGTGACTGGTGGAGCTTAGCCAGCCTGCACAGAACGCAGAACACCAGTCGCAGAATCACATAACTGTAGGCTGGGGATGCAGGAACGTTCTGATAAAAGGATTTACGGGAGTAGGTGGCAGTGATAAGATCTCTTTCTCCAGGTGATAAGGTTACTGATAGGGTCGAATGGAGCCCGTAAACTCACCAGAGGTAGGGAGTACATGGCAGCATGACATCACTACTTGGTCCTATTAGGTTTTCTTTTCACAGTCAAATTCTAATGTCAGCCATGTTTATAATAAAAAAAATAGATGAAATGGATTTTTAGGGACATTTACAGTGATATTTTAATGTAATGCAACTATTTCCTCTTTTATTCATCTGGTAAATATGCAGCATTTAAATATTGGAGAGGGTCATAAGTCTTGTAGTATTTATGATTATCATTTAAGCATTAGAAGTACGATTATACTGCTTTTAAGGTAAGTAGAAAGAAGGGCTAAGGTAAACTTATTTTTAGCTATGTTTTCTCATTTCACCTGTGATGTCATAATATTGTGCATTTAGACACATTTCCTTTGGAATGCATTGCATTTATTGTAATGCATCCCAAAATATTTAAAGCCTGCATTAATTATTCTGTGGTTCACTCTTTACTCGTGCTTGCAGGGGCTAGAATTTCAAATCAAGCCAAGTCAGCATTTTCAGAGCAATTTAACACTGTACAGGTTGGAAAAATAGGGAAATATTGATTTGCCAAATATAATGTCTAAAATATCCACGACCAAATTATCGGGCTGAAAAATATTCTAGTAAAACAATACACCCTTCTCAATATTTCACAATTCCACCCACTGTACCTAAGCGAGTTAAACACATTTCATACTTCACCATTTATAAAAAAACAAAATACAATTTGCCAGTGTGTTTCCATTTTAATTGCAGTGTGGAATAAAGAAGAACCCTTTAGCAGATACTTTAATGGACACGATCAATATTTTTTTAAGTTTGATTTTAATTAAAGCCAAATACAAAAAATTATGAATATGGAAACAGTTTCGCCAAAGGAAATCCATGTTTTCCTTTGACAGTCGAAAATCATGGGAACATTCACATCACGATGTAAAATTGCAGAGCTAAATTTGCATACCAAATGAATGAAAACAATTAGGTAGAGTTTCTCAGGCATTCGCTGGAAGAGGGAAGTGACCTATAATCACAGGACAATGGATAGCAGCAAGTGCGCCCCTGCATCTTTTTGAAGGGTGAGCACAACAGAAGCTCTCACAATTAACCCTAGGGTTCATCTGTGGTACAAATGTATGCAGAAGAGTAGAACTTGGCAGAGGGGGATGGGGCAAAAGAGAGGCTGGGAAATATACATGAAGCATGACATGGTGCAATAATTGCATTATCCTAGTACACACTGAGATTGCAATTTGTAATACAACTATTACATTCTGTTTTGTTCATGTATTCTACATAATCTTTTACCAAAAAACAATTCACATTAATATTGCATCTTGTGAAAGTTTCTGGTTATGTAATAGTGCATAGCACTTCCCTGCTTAATATCACACAGTAAATTTCGACAAGCACGTTTAAATCATGAAAGCTCTTTGTATCAGTCCACACAATCTCTCCTGAAAGATAAGGTTGCTTCAAAAGATAAACGAACTGGTTGAAACTGCAACAAATGCCGCTGGCTACAAATAAGGGGAAATAATCTGTCGCAATACTAACTAAATATTTCTGTATATATCAACATCAACTTCATGTTCTAAGTTCCTTATCAGTCCTGTGAGCTGTGTCTGATTCATAGAAACCTTTGAAAAACGTTTTTCTTTGTTAGTAAAACTTCACTGGATTGTTTCAAGCAATTCTCGACCTCTTCTAAATCACAGTGAGAAATCCACAAGGAGGTGAATAATGGGCATGCCGTTTTAATATTTGGATAAGATCCAAAATCGCCATTAAGATTGCAAAGTTTGCCATGAAAAAGATAACCATATAAGATGTTGTATCACTTAGTAAATAGGCGGAAGTGGCTGGAAGGATCCTCTACATCAACATACATCCTTAAATACTCACCCTTCATATTTTATTTGCATTAATCATTCCTGACCCCAATCTAAATCCAAGGAGATTAGGACCGAGATGTCACAAACCAGCCTACATTTTAAATGTCTGTTTCAACTCAATACTGATGCTGAAGAGCATTGAAACATTGTGTTTATGTCCCATTTACTGTTGAAAGTTATCTAAATTTTTCTTTAAAAATGTATATTAGCAATACATTTTCCCAATGAGAATTCTTATTGAGGCGATCCAACCCCGAGTGTGGAGACTCCCCCGCAACCGTGGGGCCTCTGCCATGAGTGTGGAGGCCATTTGTAAATCAGGTACACTGCTGGTCCACTGTGTTTGTATTAACTCTGTTATATACTAAGGACACATGTGGCACAGGATTCATGGCAAATCCTTTCTTACTATGCTATACTGAATAAAGACGATTCTGCCTTTACTTGCTGTAGTTGAGCGAGAGAGAAAGTGAGATGGCCCTGGCGGGATCCTTGCTGTGGTTTATTTCTTTGAGGTGGGGAATGTGTCTTCTAGCTCTTTCATGAAGGCATCCCATGCTGTCTTTGTAGTAGGTCCTTGGAAGCCCTCAGTAATTTGTCCTTGGAAGTGATGTTTCATTTAATTCTTTTGTTGTTCATGGTGTGTGTAGTACATGCTACTTCAGTAGGTTGGCAGGTGGCGTCGGGGCTCACTTTAAGTATGACCACCTACAGGAGATGGTCAATAGAGTCTTCCTCAGCCAGTTGTTATGAGGAGACTTTGTGGAACAGTGTTAGAGTGACAAATGTGTAAACTAAAGTTGAGGTGGCGGTCTTGAGTGAAAGGTTGCTGCACGCAGGTTATCTTCCAGGAAGCAGCCATTTAGAACCCAAAAGTTGAGGTGCTCTAGCTCTCTCAGGAGTTGATTGACTAGTTTCCTTTGCCTTCCCATTGTGGTCTCTCCCTCTAAAGGAATATCCCATTGCGATGATGGAGCAGCTATAAGTTATTCGTCTACCAGAGTGACAAGCAGCTGTAGGTTGAAGTCCCGGATAGAATAAAATTAGGAGTTTGTTCTTCTCCTAGGGGCATTTTGGTTTCGATAATCAGCAACTGCAAGCCTTTTGCCCTACCTTTAGGGTGCAGGTGTGCATTCATGATCACAGTCTGCAGTTCTTCTCCCTCGTGGCAGGTCTTTTCTCTGATTAATTTTATTTCTATTTTTGCCATTGACCACACCAGTAACTCATCAACGGTACTGATGCTTATTTTTGAGGTGTAGATTGACAAGCTCCTTTAGAAGAGCCAAACCAGGCGGCATATTATCAAGAACAGCATTAAAAATGTTCGCCGGTTTAGCAGCAGAAAACTGCCGCTAAAGCAGCGATAATGGGCTTGATAATATGCTCTTGAGAATTCCAATAGAAGTCCATGTTCTGGTGTGAACATGGGCTTCTATTGGAATTCTCCGGGGCATATTATCAAGCCCATTATCGCCGCTTTAGTGGCAGTTTTGTGCCGCTAAACCGGTGATAATTTCAACGCCGTTCTTGATTATATGCCCCCTAGCTCCTTTGCAGGCCGGGTGCAGTAGTATGCTAAGCCCCGCGTATGGAATGGAGGTTCAAGCCAAGTTTCTTGTAGTAGGAATATTGAATGCTTGTAAGATAAGTAATACATGGCCATGTGTTGTTTTGTTTCCTAGGCCATTGATGTTTCAGGAGCATATGTGTAGTGATCTTTTTTTTATCAGTAGATTTTGGGTTGCTTGTAGGCTTTGTCATAAAATGCTATTTGCACCATTTTTGTGCAGGATAACCAGCTCCAGTTTTGGTCTGGCGCATCATTTGATCATGTATTCAAGCTGTGTTGAAGGTTTTGCTTGGTTCTTCTTTTGGAGGAGGCGCTCCTCACCCCCTTTAGTATTGGAAAAGTGGCTTTTGGATTTTGGAGGATAGCCGGGGGTATAATAGGATGAACCAGTTCTTAAAAAGTGCCTATTCATTCAGAATCTTCGGGCCCGATTCACAAAAGTAATCTGAGACAAATTCCTAACTTTATTACTTTTTCTATTCACAGAAGGTAATTAGGAGTACTAAAGTTAAGATTCCTAACTTTACCACTGCTAAACTGAGAAAAATCCTAACTTTACAACTTTCGGTATTCACAGTAGGCATTTAGAGTACTAAAGTTAGGATTCCTAACTGGGAATGCAAGGGTGCCTGTGTTGGAGCATGGCAGTCAATTGTGCTCCAGCACAGGGGAAAGCACAGGGATGCGACATATTATTGAAAATATGAATCAGTATAAAATACCAGCGTGATGAAGAGAACTAGTCACGTAGCCTCACCTCATTTCCATAGAACCTCAATATACTCCATGCTTATGATTTTTTACATTTTAGTTTTCATTTTGCTTGCACCATTTTTCTGTGTAGTCATTGTATTATGCTTTTAGGTTCCTCGAATTGTCAATGAAAAGACTTCTTTTTTTTCAGGGAGGGCAGAGAAATTAGACATCAGTTAACATAGATATCTTTTTTATATGGCAGATTTTAATACAGTGTATCTGTTACGATTTTGAGGGCACTGCTATAAAGTGCGACAGCTCTGCTTCCATTTGCTCTTCCTATTCACATTTGGATGTATAGATATAATTGACGGGAAACCGCAAGAACATGGAAAGACATTTATTCACAGAAATATGATCATTTTATGTATTGAAAAAGAGACACAAAGTCTATATAAAAGTGAGTGGGCACAAATTGTTCTCTATACTTTTATGGTATTGTGTGGATTACACTCAGACGTTTTTTTTTTTCGAATTTCAACACGTTCATTTAGGAAAATGAAACTTTTCATACATATCCATAGATAGTATTTCTCAATAGAGTGCCAGCATATATGAACCCAGATGATGACAATGTGTCAATCTACCTTTGCTTCATACATCTTATCAAGACTACTGGACCTAATTCACTAAACCCTGCATTTCTGATAACTGTTCTTAAGTTATGCTTGTTCTTCCCATTAAGGTGTAATTTATGGCTGTTATAAGGAACCGTTTTTATTCTGCCTATTTCACTAAACCACTTCATTTACATCACCTTTAGTAAGGAAATGTAAAATTTTTAATTCAACCGAAGAAAGAAGATTCCTTTGTCTTTCACCTACAATTCACCCCAATCTCCTTTCTTCCTGCACCTGCTGCTGTGTAAAGCTGGAAATATGTTTTTTCTGCCACCATTTTTGTGCTGAATTTGCCTAATTACTCATCTGTCAGACACATAGCGACATCCGAATTAACACTTAGGAGCTGATTACAATCCAGCCAGGAAAGCATTCCTAGGAAATCAGTTCCGGAATGCTTTCCAAACGAGTCAACCGTGAGCTGCCCGAATGACGGAATACGATGCATTGCATGTAAACTCCTGCTGACTCGTACGGAGTTCAATCCATCTGACTGATTCCTCCGTAAACAACCCGATGCGACCGACTCATCCAGAAATGCTGAAATGTAGCATTCCGGGCATGAGCCGGTTTAGTCCGCGACCAAATAATGAGGTGCACGATGCAGTTTTTGAACTGTGTCATAAAAGGCAACTGTAAAATGTAAAATAATATCAAAACAAGCATTGGCTATGCTCAAAAAAGTCTAAATCATTAGCCACACCCACCAATCCACCTATATAAAGGGCCAAACAGAGGACACTGATCCTTTGCAACAACAGAACTGCTTAGAGGACACATACAGTCACTGATTCACTGATCTCTGCCTCATACACACACCTCACCTACCACATAACTTTCACACATTTTTATTTTGCTAAAGTACACTCTCAAACACACACCCTTTTACTTATTCACACTCACCTTCACACTCACCCCACTTCCATCTTCACCCTCACCCTCACCATGCCCCCAAAGAAGCAGCCAAGGTTCACAGAGAAGGAGTTGGAAGTGCTTGTAGATGAAGTTGTCAGATAAGAGCCACAGTTATTTGGGAACCTACACAACAGCAAAGAGCTCTTCAACATTGTGAAGGAACTCTCCAATCCCAGCTCCAACTCAACAACATCCTGCCATTGCAAGACCTCTGCGACTCCCTAGCCACCTTCTTTCACCGCAAGATCGCAGACATCCATGAGACCTTCAACAACTAGGCCCCCCTGACAGCCACCGACACCTCAGACTCTCCGCCCTCCAGCCACACCGACCTCCTGCGCTCCTGGACCCACATCAATGACAACGACACCATAAAAATCCTGAACACCACCCACTCCAGCTCACCATCCGACCCCTGCCCGCACCACATCTTCAACAAAGCAAGCTCCACCATCACATCAGCTGTTGTGTGGATTGTTGTCGATGCGTTCCTTGAAGGAGGTCCTTTTGGCGGTTCGAATAAGTTGGTGGTGTCTGCGGATGGCGTGCTTGCGGGCTGCATTGCTGTCTGGTCTCTGTTCATGATGCCACTTCTTCTTGAGTCTTCGGCGGGTCTGCTTGGATGCCTGGAGGTAGCTGGTAAACCAGATGGCTTTTCTGTTGGTGTGTCTGTTTGAGGGTTTTTTGATCGGGGGGAGAGCGTTGGCGCAGTTGTCGATCCATTGCCTGAGGTTGCGGGCGACAGTGTCGGTGTTAGCGGTTTTCGGTTGGTGGGTTTCGGGTGAAGGTGGCGATTAGCTGGTCTTTGGTGACCTTGTTCCAGCTGCGGCAGGGGGCCACTGTGGGTTTTGGTGCGTAGTGGGCTTCCCGAAGGTGAAGTGAATGCATTTGTGGTCGGTCCAGTGGAGTTCGGTGGTGTGGATAAAGGTGACGTGGTTGCTGGCGGAGAAGATGGGGTCGAGCATGTGTCCGGCAGAGTGGGTGAGAGTCGTGACGAGCTGTTTGCGTCTGAGGTTGGCGAGACTGTCAAGCAGGGTGGTGGAGTTGCTGTCATTGGTGTTCTCGAGGTTGAAGTTCCGGTCTCCGAGGAGGATGTAGTCAATGAATGCAAGGGCGTGAGTGCTGACAAAGTCAGCGATGGGATTCAGGGGGTCTGTAGATGAGCGTTCCTCTGAGGGTGGTGTTGGGATCGATATGGATCAGGAAGTGCAGGTGTTCGGCTGTGCTGAGGGTGTCATCGGTGCTGGTCGAGATTCTGAGGGTGTTCCTGTGGACGATGGCAATTCCTCCTCCTGCTCCGTGGTGCGGTCTCTGCGGGTGATCTTGTAGCCGTCCGGGATGGCTATGGTGATGTCGGGTGCCGAGGAGGGGTTCTTCCAGGACTCCGTCAGGAAGGCAACTTCTGGGGAGGATGAGTCGAGTAGGTCCCAGAGTTCGATGGCATGCTTGTTGGCCTGAGCGGGTGTTGAGTAGTATGCATCTGAGGAGGTTGCGTCCTGGTCACTGGTGTCTGACTTTGCAACAACTACCAACAGGGCCTTGTGCTGCAAACACCAGGCACCAGTCTCAGACCTCTTTGTCAGTACATATCCACTCACTCCAATGGATAGCATAGTTCCGGGGCACTTTTGCATGTTGGAATGTCTGTGTGTAATGAAGGCCTGATGGGAGATCTGGCCATTGAAACCCCTCATCCTCCTAGCCACAAGATGCCATTGGATGTACTTGAACTCATCCTTAGGTTCTGTAGCCTATATATATAATGGGTATGATTTGAGGGGCTGTGGACATTCACATCAATCATTGTGTTTTTTATGTACCCACAGGGCAAGCTGGGAACACCTCTCGAACAAACCAGGACAGCCGGTCCCAGACTCTTGTCGACCCTGAGCTCTCCGGCGTTGAGGTATCTCAACCATCTTTGGACGATGATAAATGACCTGACACATCAAGTGTGGATTGCACCAGCAGCTGATGACCTCTCCCAAAAGCACAGCAACATGGGGCAATCTAGAGTTGACAGACAACCACAGTCAACGAGGAAGGATGCTCAGTGTTGACTGTGCCAGAACCAACTGGCCCTGCTTGGGTGGGTAGGGGTAGTGGGAGGGGTCGTGGGTACATGCGCCATCATGCAGCTTGTGCTGCTGATGAAGATATCCCACACCTATCCAGAACCCTCCATGCGTATGAGGGTTGCACAGGAGATTTTGGCCAGGTAGTTGGGATACTCAGAACCATGCAATAACAGCAGGCAGCCCACTTTGGCAAAATGGACACATATATGGAAAACATTGATGACCTGACTGCCGTGCACATGGACATTCTCATCTACCTCTGCCAGATTGCCACCGAAATGTCCACACCTCCCTGTGTGCCCGCAACATCTGGTGTCTCAACATCTGCACCTGCCACAGGGAGGGAGGTGGACTCTGGCAGAGAGCCCCCTGCACCGTCACTGCCTGCACCTAAGGGTCCCCCCAAAAAGCAAAAAGGGTCATCCCAAGAAGAACCCATGAGTGAGCGATGGCTAAGCATCACCCCCAGGAAGTGACAACCTGCTCCTGATAGCCTGCATTGTGTGCTAAGCGTCCACTTTGTTGACTCTCATTGAACTGTCCCACATTGGCCGGAGGGTCTAAGTTGGACTTTGGACTTAAATAAGTGTGCATATACTTCTGAAGACTTCATCTACAAACACTACCAATTCTTCTCTGTACTTTGTTTTCCATGTGTTGTTTGAGCACTCACCCATTATCTGAATGTTTATCATTACATCATGCACTAAATCACTTTGCACAAAATACTTGCACGTGTCGTGACTTAGAAACACAAATGTACAGATGGAAATGGCGCATTAAATAACAAAGAAAAAGTGTCAACAACATTGGATAAGATATCACTTCAGAAATGTTAACTACTGGCGTGGGAGTAAATGTAACCTGCCACTGCATGATAGATAGGCACAACCAGGGTATCCCACAACCCATAGTACATGGTACTGGTGCAATTTTAGTCTACTGTCTGCAAACACTTCACCATTTGCGAGCACAAACAACAATCACTGTCACCAAAACAGAACATCATGGAATATGTTTTGTTTCAGGATAACCTTTGGATGTGTGCAAACAGACAAGGCACACCTCAATGTGGAGCACATGTTTATTCAATTGATACAACCTTACACCTTAACCCAAAGTGTAATCATAACAACCAGTAACAAAAGGCTCCCAAGTCAAAAGAAATGGCCATCTGTTCAGAAGGAAGTGCGGTTCAGGTATTTCCACAACTGTTCATTGTCTGAGTATGGCACAGTATCATGGGTCTGGTGAGGTCACAACTCTGCAGTTAACATGGCAGAGTATCCTGGTAAGGAGAAACAGAGAACAGAATCAGGAACTCAAGAATGATCTTGCTTAATGTTGCTAACTGTCTCAGCTAAAGCATACACATGTCAGCCTATACACAAGCTAGTACTGAGTAGAGCACTGTACATGTCACATTCAAAATTTGATTAAGCAGCTCAGTACCAACCTATTGAAGAATAACATGCACTCAGCAGCATACATACTCATAGGACAACAGCAACACGCACACATTTTGGGGTTGTCACCTCTCATTGAAAACTTACATCCAGGTGAAGAAGTTGCAGATAAGCTGTTACGAAAATCCCCAACATCATCCTCATTATGTAAATGTGAATGTAAATGTGTGTGTCTTGTAAAGCGCACTGCTACCCGGAGGCGTCCTGGTGCTATAGACCGCTGGGGAACCCGTCCTGGCTTTCCCTATGAGATGTTCCCTCCTGGGTATCTCCAAGGTGAAACCAGGCATCCCTGGCGTTTGTGGGGGGCCGTTGTGGAGATGAGGCAAGCTAATGCCCAGAGTTGCCGAGTGTGATCCCTGGTTAGAGTAGGCACCGAGGCGAGAATTATCAAGTCCGCTGACCCTGGTTCACGACCCAGCCGCGTCAGGAATTGAACCCTTGTCCCGGGCCGTCCTCTGCTTCCGGGTCTGCCGCCTCTAACCAGTGAGCCACACCACTCCACTACTCCATTATCACTGGCATAATTTCACAAGTCTATATCCTCCCTTGCTGGTGGCTGCTGGTCTCTGTCATCCAGTATAAGTGGAATTTCCTTCCGGATTGCAAGGTTGTGGAGCATGCATGCGGCTGTGATAATCTTGCACACCTTAAGGGGGCTATATTGTAGTGCTCCTCCTGTGCAATCCAGACACCGGAACCTTGTTTTCAGGAGACCAAATGTATGTCGGTGCCTCATTAAACAGCACTTCTGCAGTGGTGACTAGGTTACGCAGAGGTTTCAGCCACCAGGAAAGGTTGGGGTCTCCAAAGTCACCTACATAGAACACAGAAAAAAGTTCAGTTGTCTGACAGCAGAGCACCTGAGACATCAGATGGGGGTGACACTGTTCCTCAGGATGTAGGCATCATGTGCCAAGCCAGGAAATGTGTACAAGTGTGGGAGATCAACATGTCCGGCAAACACATCACCTGGACATTGATGGTGTGGAAGTGCTTCCTGTTGCGGTACACCTGTTCATTGGCCTGTGGTGATACCAAAGCAACATGGGTTCCATCAATTGCTCCAATGATGTGGGCTATATGTCCCAAGGTGTAGAATTCGCCCTTGATTTCAAATAAGTCTCCTGGTGTGGGGAACTTGATGTACTGGTCCAGGCGATAGAGCAATGCCTCCAACACATCACACAGGACAAGGCTGAATATTGTCTGTGACATTCCACCAGATGTTGCCACAGTATTCTAGAAATAACCAGTGGCAAAGAAATGTAAGGCAGCCACAACCTTCACCTTGGAGATCAGTGCAGTCGGATATGTGCAATCAGGCATTCAATCTGGTGTCAACTGCTCAGTCACCTGTTTAATCATTGTCCTGGTGAAACAGTATTTGCAAATTTGGTCACGTTACTCCACGGTCTGCAGGCCTGGGAAAGGACTGTAGACTGGTGGTTGTCAGCGACATCTATGTGTAGAGTGTAAACCAAATTGTTGTTAGATACAAATATACAAGATAACATGCATCAATTCATACAGAACATGATATCTGAGCTCCAAATAGAATATAGAACATTTGTAATACATGCTTAAATGTATTCTGTGCATCTTGGATACATATCACAGCATTATGACCCTTGCCAGATCTGTTACCACAGTATGTTCACACAGCATGTTGATTGCCATACTGAGAAATTCACAAACAGTCTGTCACTTTTCATGTCAATCAAGCATCATATACTAAACAAATCAACACAAAATAGGCAGAGAAGTGTCGCTCACCGATTGTGGAGAAGTGTGGCTCACCGATTAGAGTGGCAGACCCTGAGGCAGAGTTCTGACTCGGGACCAGGTTTCAATTCTGTCGCGGCAGGGTCTTGGGCTCAATGTCCTCGGCCCCTATAATTCTCGCCTCGGTGCCTACTCTAATCATGGGTTCCACTCTGCAACTCTGGGCAATAGCTTGTTTAATCTCCACACCGTCCCTAACAATGCTAGGATGTCTGGCTTCACCTTGGGGGTGCCCAGGAGTGGACACCTCACAGGAACAGGCCAGGAAGGGTTCCACAGAGGTATTCGTACAGCGCTTAGAGACCCCTGGGTGATAGGCGCTAAGCAAGTGCAAATTACATTTACATTTACATTTACATAGGTGTGTGACAACAAATACATGATTAAAATGTACACACATCGGGATCAAGAAATTACAGATATGTGGGAGACTACATGCATACAGCGTCCCACTCCGAAAATTAGGCACACTACTGTCCAGGATGGACACGGTCATGTTTTCAGGTCAGTACCACATATACAATCACATACACAAAAAATGAATTTGTTTGGATTTGCATAAATGATGCCTTCATACACTTGAGTCATGGACAACTAAGATACCCTGGTAAAACTCCCAACACAAGAGAAGTGTGGGTCACTGGTTAGAGGAGGCAGACCCTGAAGCAGAGGTCAGACCCAGGACCAGGGTTCAATTCCCGACGCGGCAGGGTCCTGAGCCCAAATGTCCACGGACTCGATAATTCTCGATCCGGTGCCTACTCGAATCAAAGGGTTCACACTCTGCCACTCTGGGCAATAGCTTGCTTAATCTCCACTACAGCCCCCCGCGGCGGGATGCCTGGCTTTCACCTTGGGGATGCCCAGTACGGGTTATCTCACAGGGAAAAGCCAAGATGGGTTCCCAAAGCAAGCGCCTTGAGACCTTGCGGTGATAAGGCGCTATATAAGAACCTTTGACATGACATGACATGACAACACACACATTGGTTTGGGTGTATATTGTCACAGTCTAATCATTCAAATGTAAATGCTTCAACCATGAATCACACACACTTTATTTCTAGTCAGAATTCACAATGGTAGCACACTGGGTCACAGACTCAACTAATTCCATGAATCTATTAAAATAGAGACTTGTACATGCCCATGAAGTAATTTGCACTGTGACTGAGCCTAGAAGGGTTTATGGAAAACCTATGACAATTGTTGGTTTTAGCCACAATTACAGTCTGTCATATGCCCCTCAAATTTAGCTCCTCTTGGGTGTGTGAGCTATGCATTTAAATGGCCATTTTAGCCTGTAAAAATCTAAGCACACACATGGAATGCTCAAAACATACAACTATCACAGAAGTGGCTGCCCTGCTGAATGAACATACGGTAGCCGCATCCGAACCGATTCGGTCACAGCCATTGGCTGAAAGTTATTATGATGATAGACGTGGGTGAGTATTCAAAGGACAAAGTAGCCACATCCGAACCAATTCGGTCACAGCCATTGGATGTTGGTTATTAAGGTGACAGATAGGAGTGAGTATTCAAAGGACCCGGTAGCCGCATCCAAACCGTTTTGGTCACAGCTATTGGCTGAAAATTATTATGGTGATAGACGTGGGTGAGTATTCAAAGGACGCAGAAGCCGCATCCGAACAGAATTGGTCACAGCCATTGGATGTTGGTTGTTATGGTGACAGATGCACATTTCGATTCCTATCGTCAGTGCATGAAAACCAACTCGATAACCTCCCATCACCAATGTATCAAATATTCGTGGTCTGATGAAGAGTTTTTAAACGTCGCCGTTGGCGTGTCATGTGCAAGTAATGTAATGCTTTGGATCAAAGGATCTTTGGACCAGATCTTTGAATCTGGTAGACTAGTGGCAATGACAACCTTGCCACAGGTGGCATGCCACTGTAGGCAATTTCCCTTCATGGCTGTGTACTCATCTGAAAACTCAACAATGATGGACAGAATGTGGATCAATGTCACACATTCACCCCAGTCCAAAGATCTGGGCCCAAATCCATCGTTTTTCCACTCCACACCACCCTGGGTTAGACAATGGCGATATGCAAATCAGCGCTGACCCTGTGCCCCATGGGAACAGTCCAGTCCGAACTACAAAAGCCATGTCCTTCCCAGAACGGAAACAAGCATCCGAGGACCGGCCCGGTTTCGAGGTAACACCTCTCTTCAGCCCGGCTAGCTTGATTCCAGTGGTGTGGAGTGCCTGGGACTCACGTCTGAGCATCCCCAGTACACTTAGAGCGGTAACTGCAAACTCAACAATGATGGACAGAATGTGGATCAATGTCACACATTCACCCCAGTCCAAAGATCTGGGCCCAAATCCATCGTTTTTCCACTCCACAGTTTGGTTTGCCCTGTTCCCATCATGCACTGGGACAGGAACAGACTAATTTGCATATAGCCAGGTTCTGAGCTGGGATGGTGCAGTGAGCTAAAAAACGGTGATGGATTAAAACCATGATCTATTAACTTGGTAAGAGTATTCTGCATCATTCAGAAACTCTGTCCATCACCACCCCCCTTTTCCAAAATCGGTTTTATCCACACTATGTGTGGGAGGGTATACTCAGACGTGAGTCCCTTGCTCATTGCACCATCAGGATTCAAGCAAGCCGGGCCGAAGAAGGCTGTGATGCCAGAAACCGGTCCCCGGAAGCTTGTTTCCTTCCCAGTATAAGAATTGGCTTGGTAGTTTGGTTTGCCCTGTTCCCATCATGCACTGGGACAGGAACAGACTAATTTGCATATAGCCAGGTTCTGAGCTGGGATGGTGCAGTGAGCTAAAAAACGGTGATGGATTAAAACCATGATCTATTGACTTGGTAAGAGTATTCTGCATCATTCAGAAACTCTGTCCATCACCACCCCCCTTTTCCAAAATGTGTACTCATCTGATACATTGCCTGAGCCCATGGTGAGTGTAAGGTGAGCTGTATTCCCATAGTCTTTAGACCCTGTATCCCCCCACGGACTTAACTTTCTGCAGAGATTCATATTTTTCATGGTGTCTGTGGTCTTAAAAGTCCATTGCTTTCTCATTCATATGAGAGTCAGGCCATCCTGCTTTGGTCCGGCTATATCATGTTGATATTGTGTTTTGTCTGTCCAAACTTGAATTTCATATTTACTGCCACACATCATTTCGTAGTTGATCATATGATTTGTGTGTAGGTTGTCATTTATGCATAACTGACAATGGTGTCCTTTAGAGCTATGTTTGTTGCTGTTCCAGATCACACAGAGCTGACCTAGGGGTACTTTGATGTCTGTTGGATTGCCCTGTGCTGCATATGGTAAGCCGAGTGGACAGTAAGTGCACAAAAGTGTTGTGGGCCCGTCTGCCGTACTGATGCCACTGGAGCCAGTGTCACATCCATGCTCTCAGTCGCCACACAGAAGAGGATGTGAAATTTAGGTTGTAAGGCCTAGCTGCAGGTGTGTTTAGCAACGTTAATGTTGCATGTGCTAAGCTGGCTCACACTAGCATAGAGGTGAGAGTGACTTGTGTTTCCAACTTTGATGTGGAGTAGAGACTCCTATGTAATTGGGCCAGGACAAATGGAGCTATTGTCAGAAAGTGTAAGGAATGGATTAAGGTAATGGGCAGTTCTTGTTTAGGAGACGTGAAGTAGCCAGATTGGCCCAATGTGAGTGGTTTTACATGCATGGGTGTGAATTAGTGTATGCAAGCTCGTTACACTAATCCTGCACAAGGTTGGTAGGAATAGGTATATGTGTTAGGGGTATATTTAGCTAGACAAGGTTGGTTTCTGGCAGGTGATGAGAGCTGTAGGTTGTGACACTATTGTGAGATATGACTGTAACATGGCATTTTCAATATGTGTGGATAGTTGTCAATGTGCACACGTCAATAGGGATATTTGGCATGGCAATCATATGTGGATGTGACAGGGCCACAGCGGGACATGGTTAAAATAGTCATATGAGACAAAGTTGAGAAGTATAGGTACAAGGTATACGCCAGTTGTGTAATTTAGGATGCTGACCAGTGAAATGTGAGGTGTTGTATAGTTGATGTATGTTGTTTTTGCTTCTGTGTATGCATGTGTTTTAGAAATGTCAATCTATAGAACTTAAGGTGAGTACGGTGGGTATGTGGTGATATGTGAATGACTGGGGACACATCCATTGAGCAGTGTAAGTATCTTGTTGTGAGATGTGGTAATGTGTAAAGTGTGCATGTCAGAGTGGGCGGTGATACAGCACTATTATGATATGAGTGCAGTCCAAGACATTCTGAGTTTGCAACTGGTGATGAGCGTGGTCTTTTTGACATGTTACATTTGACATCTGTTGAGGAGGTGATGAGTACAGTACATTGTGTGCATGTCATGTATGCAAATTACATTTACATTTACATTTACACAGGTGTGTGACAACAAATACATGATTAAAATGTACACACATCGGGATCAAGAAATTACAGATATGTGGGAGACCACATGCATACAGCGTCCCTCTCTGAAAATTAGGCACACTACTGTCCAGGATGGACACGGTCATGTTTTCAGGTCAGTACCACATATACAATCACATACACAAACAATGAATTTGCTTGGATTTGCATAAATGATTCCTTCATACACTTGAGTCATGGACAACTAAGATACACTGGTAAAACTCCCAACACACACATTGGTTTGGGTGTATATTGTCACAGTCTAATCATCCAAATGTAAATGCTTAAACCATGAATCACACACAATTTATTTCTAGTCAGAAATCACAATGATAGCACACTGGGTCACAGACTCAACTAATGCCATGAATCTATTAAAATAGAGACTTGTACATGCCCATGAAGTCATTTGCACTGTGACGGAGCCTAGAAGGGTTTATGGAGTTTAGGGGTATATTTAGCTAGACAAGGTTGGGTTCTGGCAGGTGATGAGAGCTGTAGGTTGTGACACTATTGTGAGATATGACTGTAACATGGCATTTTCAATATGTGTGGATAGTTGTCAATGTGCATACGTCAATAGGGATATTTGGCATAGCAATCATATGTGGATGTGACAGGGCCACAGTGGGACATGGTTAAAATAGTCATATGAGACAAAGTTGAGAAGTATAGGTACACGGTATACGCCAGTTGTGTAATTTAGGATGCTGACCAGTGAAATGTAAGGTGTTGTATAGTTGATGTATGTTGTTTTTGCTTCTGTCTATGCATGTGTTTTAGAAATGTCAATCTATAGAACTTAAGGTGAGTACGGTGGGTATGTGGTGATATGTGAATGACTGGGGATACATCCATTGAGCAGTGTAAGTATCTTGTTGTGAGATGTGGTAATGTGTAAAGTGTGCATGTCAGAGTGGGCGGTGATACAGCACTATTATGATATGAGTGCAGTCCAAGACATTCTGAGTTTGCAACTGGTGATGAGCGTGGTCTTTTTGACATGTTACATTTGACATCTGCTGAGGAGGTGATGAGTACAGTACACTGTGTGCATGTCATGTATGTGAGAGTTGTTGTGTACATAGTGATGAAGAGTACTGTTGTTTATGTAGGTGTGGATGTGAGAAGGGCAGCGCCAGTGTGTGATTGTGAGAAACAGGGTTGGACAGTGTGAGTACAAGGCTGTAACTTGCTTGTCAGACATGTTTTTCCATCTAGCTGCACCAGAGGGGGGCTCATGACGTGCTTGTGTGTATGATGGTTTTAAAAGTTGGGCATGTACTTTGAGGTGGATGTGAGAGGGGTCATACCTACACAAGAAGAGTTCATACAGACCATGAGGTAATGTTGATATGTACATATGTGTCGATTTGGTGTATGTAAGTAGTCAAAAACAGTTGTCTGAGTAAATATGAAGATGTGGAATATGCAAGATCTATTGGCATCACCGGAAAAGTTGGCTCCACCTAGATTTGCCTTGTCTGAGTTGTGTGTTGGAATATGTTGCGTTTTACCCTTTGTAGATAGCTGTAGTCAATTATTGGTCATTCTTGCCCTTGGATACTGCCCTGGGGTGGAGGTGGTAATTGCTAAATTGCTAAATGTCATGATTCTGGAATATTAGTCTGGAATGAGTTTGCAGTTCATTCCTTAGAGGTGTACAGCCCCCTCAATGTTCAAGTCGTGGATCTGTGTTTTTGTGCCTCCTGGGGTAAGACTACTCCAAAACACACGCCAACACTTGCCAGTGCACTACACACACATAGTATTGCAGGCATTCTGACTTTGAATATCCAAGGTATGGGGATACCAAGGGAGTCATTGTGATGATATTTTTGGTTGTGCTGAGGAAAACACATTGCACTGTAAGCAAACGCACATTTGACACTGGAACAGTACACCCAGTTCCATTAGTGTTTGGTTTCTCTAATTTTTGATAGCTCTGATCTGGTTTGTGTGTGTCATTGAGGGCTCCCATTGTGCCCATTAAATGCTGCCGTAGGGCCTGATGGTAATATGTGTTTGTTGAAGGTCTCCTGGATGTTTCCATGGATTTTTGGACAGTGTTTCAGTGCCAAATGTGGACAAAGCAGAGTTCATTCTACACATATATTTCATCCTCACAAGATGTAACCATATCCCCTTGCTTAAGGATGACTATGTCAATTGTGTTTGTGAGCCACAGATTGACCCACCCCCATAGCATCCTCACCTGTCCTGGCAGCTTATCTTACACAATGAGCTGTGCATTAGACAAGCCAACACTGTTTTGTGTATCCTACATCCTGTGACTTATGCGTACTCCTACTACTGTGCAGGACACAATCTACACATTCAAAAGGGGAATATTAATTTCGGAGCACACTACAGCCTGAGGAGCTAGATGATCTTTTGCTGTGAATTACATTGTCCAAAGATGAGAATAGACACATACAGATTGGGAATTGGGTACAGCGGCACCAGTCCACACATGGTGACTGTATCTTACATTGTAGTTCTCCCATGCTTCTTTCAAATCCAGGATGGATTTTGTCTGCTTGTATTTTCATGACAAATGTGACACAACTACATCTGTGTTGTTGTATTTGGAGACACTGAAATCAGTACTCGGTGGCTGGGTGGATGGACATGTGTGTTGTCTGGGCCTGTATCATCTGGGCTTTACAGTACACAGACGCATCACAAAGTCATACTATTTTGAGTACATTTTAGTTCTGTTGACCTGCAATGTTTCAGTGTGTGTTGTGGTGGAGTCATGAATTCACTTTGTGATGCAGACATAAGAGCGGTTATGGAACTTCCTTTTCCACTGTCAAATGTGTGTTTCCACTAGTATTTAGCGTGCTAACTGTACCTACCTGATGATGACATTTGTTCCTTGTACATACGCGACATGCTAGGGAGCTATGTTTGGATTGGGATCACAATGATACTCTGGAAGCACTTGACACACAATCTGTGATAATCTCTTTTATTCTGGCCTCTGTGCTTTTACCTGTCAAGTATTTTTTTTAAATAAGGCACACTGCTGCTGATCAAGGGGGTGGTGTGTAGGTGAAACTGTCCAGATGTGACAGAGGAGAAGTGTGGCTCACTGGTTAGAGCGGCAGACTCTGAAGCAGAGATCAGGCCCGGGACCAGGGTTCAAGTCCCGACGCGGCAGGGTCTGGGCTCAATGTCCGCGGACTCGATAATTCTCGCATCAGCGCCTACTCTAAACATGGGTCCCATGCTGCAACTCTGGGCAATAGCTTGCTTAATCTCCACAATGGCCCCTACAACACTGGGATGCCTGGCTTCACCTTGGGGGTGCCCAGGAGAGGCATCTCACAGGGAGAGCCAGGAAGGGTTCCACAGCGTTATACAGCGCCGGGACGCCCCGTTGGGGCAGCTGTGCGCTTTACAAAATACACTACTTGACTCCATGCAAGGCCCTTCCATACAATGCAACCTCCCTGCACCTGCAATGATCTGAAAGTGATGGCTGTGTGTGGGAGATGACACTACCTCTGTCAAGTCAAGCGGGGCAGTGCACCAAGGTGAGTATGCTCCAAAGGCTGAGCCCCAGCCTCAATTTACAGCACACATGGTGAGCCCTGAAAATCCTGGCAACCAGCCGCGGCCCGTGAAGGGAGTTCGGTGGGGCAGGGAGGCGGTGCGGGGGAGGGGCAGGGTGGGGTTTGGTAAGCAACGTAATATGGATAAAGGCAGGTAAGTAAACAATTTAATAAAGAAAATGAATTTCGTAGCTCACCCTGCATCGCAAAATGCAATGCATTCCGTTGTTTACCACCCCCCACCCTGCCCCTCCCCCGCACCGCCTCCCTGCCCCACCAAACTCCCTCCATGGGCCGCGGCTGCTGGCAACACATTGCAGTGGCATGGTGGGGACTGTGTAAATGAGTCAGTCTCTTGGTATAGTTAACGAAGGACCCAAAACCATGGCTCACAGGTTATCCTGCTGAACCAGCTCATCGAAAAATGCCCAGTTGGCAGAAGGGCCAATTCAAGGGTATGATGAACACTTTCTGATTGGACTGAAAACCCAGAGGGCTCTATGGGCTTTGGCCCCCCATTGTGTGTGCCAGCCCAGGCTGAGACAGCTTTCCCACACACGCATACAGTCCTTGAGCTGCTGTAGGTTGCTGGTCTGTCTAGTTTGTGCATCAGCCCCCCAGTATTTCACAGGTATTTAAGGGCCCATTTAGAAGTTGATGAGGCTTTCTATGCTTTTTAACAGTTCCTATTCAAAAAGGGGGGTGGTGATGGACAGAGTATCTGAATTAAGCAGAACACTCCTACCCAGTCAAAAGATCAGGGCTTGATCCATCACCGTTTTTTAGCTCACTGCACCATCCCAGTTCAGAACCTGGCTACATGCAAATTAGTCTGACCCTGGCCCAGTGCATCATAGGAACAGGGCAGACCAAACTACCAAGCCAATTCTTTACTGGAAAGGAAACACGCTTCCGGGGACCGGTTTCTGGCATTACAGCCGTCTTCGGCCCGGCTTGCTTGAATCCTGATGGTGCAGTGAGCAAGGGACTCACATCTGAGCATACCCTTCCACACTTGTGGTGGCCAAAACGATTCAAAAAGGGGGGTGGTGATGGACAGAGTATCTGAATTAAGCAGAACACTCCTACCCAGTCAAAAGATCAGGGCTTGATCCATCACCGTTTTTTAGCTCACTGCACCATCCCAGTTCAGAACCTGGCTACATGCAAATTAGTCTGAACCTGGCCCAGTGCATCATGGGAACAGGGCAGACCAAACTACCAAGCCAATTCTTTACTGGAAAGGAAACAAGCTTCCGGGGACCGGTTTCTGGCATTACAGCCGTCTTCGGCCCGGCTTGCTTGAATCCTGATGGTGCAGTGAGCAAGGGACTCACATCTGAGCATACCATTCCACACTTGTGGTGGCCAAAACGATTCAAAAAGGGTGGTGGTGATGGACAGAGTATCTGAATTAAGCAGAACACTCCTACCCAGTCAAAAGATCAGGGCTTGATCCATCACCGTTTTTTAGCTTACTGCACCATCCCAGTTCAGAACCTGGCTACATGCAAATTAGTCTGACCCTGGCCCAGTGCATCATGGGAACAGGGCAGATCAAACTACCAAGCCAATTCTTTACTGGAAAGGAAACAAGCTTCCGGGGACCGGTTTCTGGCATTACAGCCGTCTTCGGCCCGGCTTGCTTGAATCCTGATGGTGCAGTGAGCAAGCGACTCACATCTGAGCATACCCTTCCACACTTGTGGTGGCCAAAACGATTCAAAAAGGGGGGTGGTGATGGACAGAGTATCTGAATTAAGCAGAACACTCCTACCCAGTCAAAAGATCAGGGCTTGATCCATCACCGTTTTTTAGCTCACTGCACCATCAAAGTTCAGAACCTGGCTACATGCAAATTAGTCTGACCCTGGCCCAGTGCATCATGGGAACAGGGCAGACCAAACTACCAAGCCAATTCTTTACTGGAAAGGAAACAAGCTTCCGGGGACCGGTTTCTGGCATTACAGCCGTCTTCGGCCCGGCTTGCTTGAATCCTGATGGTGCAGTGAGCAAGGGACTCACATCTGAGCATACCCTTCCACACTTGTGGTTGCCAAAACGATTCAGACATGAGTCCCTTGCTCACTGCACCATCAGGATTCAAGCAAGCCGGGCCGAAGACGGCTGTAATGCCAGAAACCGGTCCCCGGAAGCTTGTTTCCTTTCCAGTGAAGAATTGGCTTGGTAGTTTGGTCTGCCCTGTTCCCATAATGCACTGGGCCAGGGACAGACTAATTTGCATATAGCCAGGTTCTGAACTGGGATGGTGCAGTGAGCTAAAAAACGGTGATGGATCAAGCCCTGATCTGTTGACTGGGTAGGAGTGTTCTGATTAACTCAGATATTCTGTCCATCACCACCCCCTTTTTGAAATTATTTTGGCCACCATAAGTGTGGAAGGGTATGCTCAGACATGAGTCCCTTGCTCACTGCACCATCAGGATTCAAGCAAGCCGGGCCGAAGACGTCTGTAATGCCAGAAACCAGTCCCCGGAAGCTTGTTTCCTTTCCAGTGAAGAATTGGCTTGGTAGTTTGGTCTGCCCTGTTCCCATAATGCACTGGGCCAGGGACAGACTAATTTGCATATAGCCAGGTTTTGAACTGGGATGGTGCAGTGAGCTAAAAAACGGTGATGGATCAAGCCCTGATCTGTTGACTGGGTAGGAGTGTTCTGATTAACTCAGATATTCTGTCCATCACCACCCCCTTTTTGAAATAATTTTGGCCACCATAAGTGTGGAAGGGTATGCTCAGACATGAGTCCCTTGCTCACTGCACCATCAGGATTCAAGCAAGCCGGGCCGAAGACGGCTGTAATGCCAGAAACCGGTCCCCGGAAAGCTTGTTTCCTTTCCAGTGAAGAATTGGCTTGGTAGTTTGGTCTGCCCTGTTCCCATAATGCACTGGGCCATGGACAGACTACTTTGCATATAGCCAGGTTCTGAACTGGGATGGTGCAGTGAGCTAAAAAACGGTGATGGATCAAGCTCTGATCTGTTGACTGGGTAGGAGTGTTCTGATTAACTCAGATATTCTGTCCATCACCACCCCCTTTTTGAAATTATTTTGGCCACCATAAGTGTGGAAGGGTATGCTTAGACATGAGTCCCTTGCTCACTGCACCATCAGGATTCAAGCAAGCCGGGCCGAAGACGGCTGTAATGCCAGAAACCGGTCCCCGGAAGCTTGTTTCCTTTCCAATGAAGAATTGGCTTGGTAGTTTGGTCTGCTCCGTTCCCATAATGCACTGGGCCAGGGACAGACTAATTTGCA
Source organism: Lissotriton helveticus (assembly GCF_964261635.1). Lineage (NCBI taxonomy): Eukaryota > Metazoa > Chordata > Amphibia > Caudata > Salamandridae > Lissotriton > Lissotriton helveticus. The sequence goes on from NC_136069.1 coordinate 1,277,125,265, forward strand.
TATAGCCAGGTTCTGAACTGGGATGGTGCAGTGAGCTAAAAAACGGTGATGGATCAAGCCCTGATCTGTTGACTGGGTAGGAGTGTTCTGATTAACTCAGATATTCTGTCCATCACCACCCCCTTTTTGAAATTATTTTAACAGTTCCTAGCGCACTTGTATCTCCACATTGCCCAATCCTCAAATTTGCCAGTTACTTTTGCTGCAACAGTATGGGAATGAAATTCATGGAAAATGACCTTTGTGTTTGCTTATTTAGACATTCCTGCAGCATGTACTCCACCTGTAGGTATTAAGACACTTTGCATGTGCACCAGTTACATTGTTCAGTTACACATTGCTGGTGATACTTGCCCCCTCCAACACCAGATTGACATCTACATGACTGTGTGTTGTGCACCCCAAGCCCCAGATTGCCAAATACATGACTGTGGGGTTAGCCCCCAAAACTCTAGATGTTCATCTACATGATTATGGGCTTAGCCCCCAAACCCAAGATTGTCATCTACATGATTGTGGGTTTAGCCCTCCAAGCCCCAGATTTGTATCCACATGACAGTGGGTTTAGCTCCCCAAAGCCCAGATTTTCATCTACATAAATGTGTGTTTTGCCCTACAAGCCCCAGATTTTCATCTACATGACTGGGAGTATTTGCCCCCCAAACCCCAGATCGGCTCAACATAGCTATGGCTATTTGCCCCCACAACCCACAATTTGCCTGTACATTGCAGTGAGTATTGGCCCCCACCTCCTCTTTGTGTCTGACTGCTGGAACAAATGCCCACCCCCTCCATTTGCCTCTACATTGCTACAAGTATTCTCCCCTCCCACGATTTAAAAGTAGTTTCGCCCATGCTTTGTCTTATGTTGCCTTTCGTCGGGTAGTTACTTTATTGTGTATGGGTAGGTGTCTGACTTACCGTCTGCGACAACCGCTTCGGTTGGGGTTGTAGTTTTGCTTGTAGATGTAGAGTATAGGGATGACATGCACAATTGTATACATGGCTGCACCGTCTCATTTGCTGGATTTGTGTTATGGCGCGATTCGGAGCAGAAAAACTCCCCTTCCAGACGCTCTGACGTGTTGGTTTTGGTGACAGATTCGGTGCATAGGAAGTGCACATCGTACTTAGGCATTTAGAATCAGACTGAGAAAATGTCTCTGGACTAATCCTTTCTACGTTTCCAGGGACTTCTCGTTCAGAAAATAAAAACGGATTTGGAGTGACCGAGTTGTTCGGTAAGTAAAGGGTTTTGGGTATCGTACTTAGTAGTTTGTAGGAACCAGATCCCAGTACGAGTTGATTGGAAGTTCTGACTCCGAACAGCCCTGGGATGGCCTTCTTAACAATATTGGAATCGGGCCCTTAAAGGGAACATTAAGAGACCTTCGTTTTTCGCATGGAAGTAATTTGAACACCCTAGAGCCAATGTGCAAAGGAGAAATTAAGACTCACAAGCCTACCTTTTCTGAAAATCCCCCTGACTCACTCATGATCTTATATTTTTTCAACTCACTAAGAGCCTAATTACGATGCGGTCCTTACGAACCACATCATAATGTGCCCTTCGGATTCCTTTCCTACCACCTCATTTTGATGGAGGCGGTGGGAAAGGAATCCAACCGGTTATTCCGGCTGGCTTCTGAGGGGCACGGAGAGCCCGTCCACCAGTCGGAATGCATCAAGTAATCTCAAGGGGAGGTCTTTCTGCCCTTGAGGTTACGATGATGGTTTCTAACATGGTTTCCATTCAGGTCTGTCTAACATGGAAACCATGTTGAAAAGCATCTGTAGGGGCCCCCAGCAGTGCCCCCTTGGATGCATGACCTCCAGTTGGAGGCTGAGGGGGCACCTACGGGGCCCTCCTGTTGATCCCTGCACCTTGTGGCAGGCACCTGGACACAGTGATGAACCCCACCTCCCATTTTACTATGGGAGCCTGCATTGTGGACGGTTTACGGCCGGAATGCATGCTCCCATAGTAAAAAGTAGGAATTCGACTGAACAGTGTTCGGTCGCATCCTAATGAGGCAGTCTGGAAGTGATTCCACCAGACATCATAATGAGGTCCTTAGTGTTGTACAAATGTTTGAAACATCTCACAAATAAGCTCGTTAAAATGCATATTGTATGATAGATTGTGGAAGATACACCATTAGAAATCCATGCTTTACCAACTACTTCATTACAAAAGATAGAACAGAGCAATGAATATAATAAAATCAGACATGACATGGCCTGTTCAACAAACATTTAACAGTGAGTGCCACCCTCCGGACCACATGCAAGTCCATTACAGTTGCCTTATCCACTTTGGGGAATGCATGCTATTTAAATTGAAGGCTACACATGCACCAGCACACACAAGAGCAGTTGGTCATAAACATTTGGCCCAAAACAAGGAGGTAAACCTGCATACATTATCTAGCAAACATTGAGATTGCAAACCATGCCTATTAAATGTAAAGATGCATATGTCACGCCATGAACCCTCTGAACTGGTGCATACAACTTAATGGTATCTATCTAATGAATTCATGAGAAAAAATAGAAGAATGAGCAGAATGTGCATTTGATAATTACATGTGTGAATGTACTATCTGTAACTGCTTAGTCAGGTGCAAAAGACACATAAAAATGGGAACAGTCTTTCATGGTGGAGCTCTTCAAATGTACACACCATCTAATCATGATTAGTGGGGTGTGAGATTGGGGTTTGATGATGTTAGAACAGCATGGATATGATGTATATGTTCTCATACTCACACGCTCTTAAATTTATGGAAGTTCACAAAAGTCTTTGCAAAAAAATTGTATCCAACAAATAGTGGGGCATCTTTACAAGGCCTACTGTAAAAGTGTAAATTGGTGGAGTCTGTAGGTCTGACCATGTGGAAAGGAAATGCAATCATGCCCATTATAATAGGATGGGTAGTGGTACTGAAGCTCGGTTTTTGAACATTAATTTCAGATCAAAAAACATGTTTATTTGTTTTTAAACTATAGAAATGTATGTGCTGTTCTGGTGTCATAAAGTGTATACCAGTCTTGATAGTTAATGAAGAGTTTCCACCGTTTTGTGCCAAAATTTTAGGTGATAATTTCGAGTTACCCCTAGCAAAACACTTAATTGATCCAGGGCTTGTTTGACGTGACATCTTTGCTTGGACATTTTTGGAGCCCTGGAGGCACAGGGTCAACTGGTGCCAGCTCAAAGTAGTCGACCACAATACAACCATTAACTGAAAATAAAAGTTTGCGAGCTGGATGAAGACTTAATTGTACTTCATAGAAATTAATGATCATGCTTCACATAGTATTCTGAAGCCTACAAATATGTTACTTTTGTTTCACAAATGTCTTGCAAAATAATGTGTTATACCAAAATGAGATTAATAAATAGTGTTTCAAGATCCTTCTATTGGACTGATCCCAGTGGTCCCATTCCTCTTGAAATCACTTGTAGAGAGGGTCATACAACCAGCATAGGTCTACCAGTGTTGCTACAGACACAAACTCGTCAGCAGCTTTGTTAGGTCCTAGATCTTCTCCAGCCTTCTTGAATACCAGCCTCTGCAGAGACACGATTAACCACTACGCAGGCAACTGCCAGCAAAAAGCTTGTTCAAAATATCTATGTGCATGCACCAGGCACTTACATTGCTGCTTTGTGATGAACTAGTTAATCATCTTGTTATTCACCACAGCCAGCACAAGCAGATGTCATGCCAGTTCCATAGCACCATGGATTACACTATGAAAACAAAAGCCCATCATATCATACGTACCCGAAACAGTACAACATGTGTCATTAAAAAGAGTAGGTTATAATTGAAGAGGTCCAGTAAGGGAAAATGAGTGGGAATCCCTGGGCAGGTGGCATTTCCAACAGGCATCATATGTAAACAGTGCAATGTCTGTGACTAGCACCATATTCCATGGACTGAGATCATGATCGATGCAGTCTGTGGTGCGAGATGGTAAGTGTGATAGGCTCCACCATCAGTGACTAGATGACCCAAGGATATAGGGGTCATGGAAAATCAAGATGCTAGAGCATTGCTGTTGGTACCGTTAGTGGCCTTTAGGGAGTGACTGGAGACTGGCACCTGAGTATTGCAGGGGCCACATAGACCACAGGGTTTAGCGCCACAGGGGTATGCACAGGTGCATAACTTAGGCTCACTGGCAAATAATTTCTTCCACAGCTTCCCTTCTCTTCTCATATATCTATCTCCCAGTTACCCATATAGGCCTCATGATACTTTTCACTTTTTCCTACTAATTAAGCACTTTGATGTGCTTTTAATGTTTTGCAGGACCCTAAAATAGCTACTTTTTCAGGGGCCTTCTTTTCTCGTCCGCTATGGTGACCTAGAATTGTCAGCTATTTTCTACATTTATTAAGTGGTTTCATATTCGGTTTCCCTTTGCCACATGTATATCTGTGCAGGTTCTTTGTACATACATACTCACTGAACTCTCTCTAAATATAAAATGCCCTGATAACGAGCATGCACGTCCATTGCCTCAGGGTATCAAAACTTCGATTCCCTCTTGCCAAACCTGTTCCATTAATGTTGTTTTGTCCACTAAGCTTGTAGTAATGATTTTTTTTCATGTTTGATTATCTTGTCAATTTTTGGCTTCAACCATGGCCTTAGCCACTCTTATGGTCGTCTCTCTATGTGCAAAGTAGATTTAATAAAATAGTGCTAATGTTCTCTTGTAACCATCGCTAAAATACAATGTATATTTTTATATTTATATTTTTTCTTATATTTCCTTGTGATGCTCAATTGGTTCATTCTTTTAATCATACGCTATGTAGTTAGAGAAAGCCTCCAAGGAAGCAAATAACATTTTTTTGTCTGGAAATTATTATTTTTGCAAATTTTTACTTTTTTAATTTGACCCATCTTTTCAGAGAGATGCACCGCAAGAGAGAGCTGCTACGGGAGAGCTGCTACGGGATCAAATCTAAAAAATAGGATCAACTAAAGCTGAGGGACTTCACTAATAAAGGTAATGATCAGCTTTAGATTATGGTTTCAGTACATCCATGGTGCCGTTAATAGTACAGAGCATGCATAAAATATGACTGTTAACTTAAACATTTTCTTTCAAAAAATTTAAATGTGTGGTCTGCAAAACACGTATTCATTAATGCAACAAAAAAAAATCAGATCCAAAAAACATTGCTGTAGATGGATATGTGTGGAGGCCTATTTCTGGGATATGGAGCTCTGTACCATGGCTGTTCAAAGTCTCTATTATGTAAGTTTAGCTTTGTTCGGCATCCAATTATTGTTGTACACATGGCTGGCTCAGGTTCCTGCTTTTAATATACCTATGTACTATGCACAGTTGTCTCTTGTGGGAGTGAGTTGAACTTACCGCTTGTTGCGTTAAGGAAAAGATACTTTGATGTTTCTAGAATTTAAACACACTGAGACATCAGACAGTCAGCTGTGAATATATGTGGATTGGTCCTATAAAGTATATCACAGGCCATTTTCCATTATAGGCCTGTTAAATTAGGTCTAACATCTCCAGCATTTTTCCATCTCTCGCTGTTTCTTTTGACAATGTAATTTGTAATGTATTCTACCAAATACAGTTTTATTTACCTATGAATTGAAAAACCCCAAGCTACTACAGCAGCCCTACTACAGTAGCTCATACTGGAGGCAGTTTAGGTGTTAACTATGTGTATTTACTAAACCTACATCCCAAAACATTTCCCCCAGGCTGACTGAATATCACTGGTACTTTGGAGAAGGGGTAAAAGCACCCGGAGTAGCACAAAGCAAAGTAACATTTTAAAGACTTAGTAGATCTGAGCACCGACCCAAGAAAGATATTTCCACACTGAGTCTTTTCCTTTCAGACATCCTCTTTTTAATTTTCAGCAGGCATTTTTTGCATAACACATGCTCTCTTATGACAATATGGGCCCAATGTAGGTCGGTCGGTAACGGCCGAAAATCGGTATTTTCGACCGTTACCGACCGGTATTTGAGCTTTGGTATGTAGGGACACATATTTTACAGAATCGGTAAATTTACCGATCGGTAAATTTACCGATTCTGTAATATACCAAATCTGTATTTCTACCGATTAGGTAAATTTGGTATGTAGGTGGGACTCTTCTGAGTCCCACAAGCCTTACCGATTTGGTATTTTAGCATCAAATTCAATTTGATGTTAAAATACCGATTCAGGTGTGCATGCACATGTGTGCATGCACACCTGTGCCATATGACAGGCAGACGCAGACCTGCCCTTAGGGCAGGTATGCCTGCCACATGGCCCCCGAACCTTTTTTGGGGGTGCTAGAGGGTGTCAAAGTGACACCCCCTGCACCCTTGTCAAAATCAGTATTTACCGAATCGGCAAATACCGACCGGTATTGCCCCATTCATTCCTATGGGCTTCAAAGCCCATAGGAATGAATGGAGCATTACCGGTCGGTATTTACCGAATCGGTAAATACTGAATTTTACCGATTCGGTAAAAAAAACATCTGGATGGACCTACATGTCCACCCTTCATATTTACCGATTCTTAATTACCGAATCGGTAACATTCGGTAATTAAAAATCGGTAAATGATTCCTACCTTCATCGGGCCTTATGTTCCTCTTGCTACTCGGAGTGGCTACAGTTAACTGGTGTCCTCGTGTTCTTTATAAATTTTACCATACACATACAAGTCACCAAATTGTATCTGCATTTGTATTATTGTATTACGAATAGTACAAAAGATTATGTAAAACAGAGACTTTAAAGACTGTGGGGCAGATGTACAGCCGCGGTCGGTAGTGGGATGACCTGCAGGGTGGTGACGTGGGGAGGGGAAGGGGCAGGATGGGGGGGTGGTAATGTATGGATTACGGAGTTTTACAGGTAAGTAAACATATAAATAAATAAAGTGAATTTCGTTGCGTGCACTGCATCACCAAATGCGATGCAGTGCGCGCAACGAAATTCGTTTTATTTATTTATATGTTTACTTACCTGTAAAACTCCGTAATCCATACATTACCACCCCCGGGCCCCCACCCTGCCCCTTCCCCTCCGCACATCACCGCCCTGCAGGTCATCCCACTACCGACCGCGGCTGCAGATGTATCAATCTTTCATGCTGCGCAATGCGGCAACTGATGGAGCGAGATAGAAAACAAAATTTTGTTTAAACTCGCGAAGTCACATTTCCATAACATGAATAAAAATATTAATGATTTGTGATATGTCGTGCTAATACAACTTAGATTAAACTTTACACGTGGGGGGACTAACATGTGTGCTCATAAACGTGCATAAATGTTGCATCTTTTTGTTCGTGCAAAATAATAAAATAATTTATTGTTTTCGTTTTTGTCATTACTAACTGCTGCAAACTTAAAATAAGCATGTGCTTGTTTTGCTTTTCCTTATCTGTGTGATGTCATTTCTACTATTCTAGGTGCATATGAGTCTCATGGAATAACGGAGACTGGTAGATATAAACGCTGCTTTATTTGTTTGCAATGGCTAGGTAACATTTTGATTAATCGGGTGGGTTAATTAATTAGTAAAACTTGGGGTGGATACAGAATCTACATTATTTCTTACATTAATACTTTTCTTGTGTTTGTTTTATATTAGAAATCATAAGTTGCCTGCTTTTGGGCCTAGTCACTTGAGCCGCAGAAAAGAGCTGACATATAATTCTGCAGAAAGTCACGACGTCCATTCTGAAATAAAGCGTTTGTCAAAAGCTGCGTTCACAAAGCAAAAACTAATGCTGTCATCATTCTGTCGGACATGGCCAAGGTCGAAAGTGAACATTTTGTCAATCCTTAACTTGGCATCCGCGGAAGTATAATGAAAGTCAATGGACGCTGCGAGAATGACTTAATACATTTGTTGCAATGTGAGGAAGCTTCTGGCTTCACGTGGAAGGAACAATGGTCTCTATGAAACGTGATTTAATGGAACTTTTTGAAAACTGGGTGACATGTCACTTGTCACTCTCAGCCAATGAGACGTCGAAGATTTCTGAAAACTTTCCTTTGCTTAGTTCAGTTAGCGTAGAAAGGTATAAAAAGTCATGCCCTTAGGGATGGGCTGGCTGCTGCTTTCTGACTTTCCGATGAGGGTGATGTGCTGTTGGACTTTGCGTGGAGCACGTAAGAATCCTCAAAGAACTTTACTTTAATTTCTATCTATTTAGCTCAGTTAGGGAATTAGATTTTAGAAATGCTAAACTTTAAATATTCATTTTAATTTTGATTCACTGCTTAAATTGTATTTTTCTCATATTTCTTTACAGTCATGCATGCTTTATTGCAAATAAAATCCATTTATAAAACTATCAATTTATATACCATAATTTAGTAAATAAAATCTTACTTTTGACAAACAAGCTGGTCTTGGTTATTCAGAAGTGTAGGTTACTACTAGCTAGATCACGTCGCCAATGGTGGTCATTTAAATGGTATAGTTTTATTCTAATGACAACATTCTTTCCGCAGATGTATAAAATTGTATATAATTTGTAGATAATATGTATATAGATTTAATTTGACCACCTGATTCAGTAGGCCCAAAATATGTCAGGTTTATAAATGGGTCCATATTTAGTATAGAATTTTGTTTATAGGTTATGAAGTTGGGTAGTGTAGTTTATGATATATTTTCTATAGGCCGCTGGATCAATTCTCTGGTAGCAGAAATTGATGGTTGCTAAGGAGTAACCAAGGTAATATGTTGGTTGCTAAGGGTTGCGTTATGGTATGGAAATAGGATCGATGTTTTAACACTTGTTGAGTTCGTTTTTCATGCTATCTGTAAGCTATACCGGTATAGATTGTGTGGCGAGAAATTAGTCACGCAAGCCATCTGTTCTGTTTGTAGTGATATCGCCGAGTATCACAAGAGGTATCGCCGTGTACCATAGTGTTGTCGCCGAGCAGCACAGTTTTAGGGCTAGGTCTGAATCTTGTATAGTGAGGGTTTTCTAAGAAATTAGAGCAGCATGAGAATAGGGACAAAGCGCCTTCCATAAAACTCACTGTGATAAAAGTATTAGTTATATCCGAGCTTGAGTGAAGGGTAAATTAACATCGGTACATGATTATCTATAAACAGGTTAGAGTCCTGTACGGGTACATGTTTCATATCTATAAACAGGTGAGAGTCCTGTACGGATAACGTCGTTATTTTGCTAACGGTGCATGATTTCTATAAACAGGTGAGAGTCCTGTACGGATTTCATGTGTGGTTGAAATTAGGGAAATTTCAGTGTGAAAGTGCGAGTTTGAATTGTATATTATGTTCAAGTGGAACTCTTAGAACTTTCACTTCGCAGTGGGTTCAGAGCAAAGCGAGTTCATAATTATACGTGTTAGAAGGGTGGGGTAAGGTTACTCTACTGACAATTGAATATTATCCTTAGTGTGAATAGCGCCGTCTATTCCGAAGTGTGGATACTTGAATGTATGTAAACTATCCTAAATAGTGAAACGAACGGATGTTGTCTTTATAGTCATTGTTAAGAATTAATTTACACTGAAAAGTGTTCTTAAAATGGCGCTGTGAAAAGATTTTGTGAAGGAGGGGTAAGCGCCAGGAGTGAGAAACGAGAAACCGCAGCTGCTGTGTACGTCACAGAGCCGCGCTGGGATTGGGTGACCTACGTCACAAGCTATATTCTGATTGGCTCTTGAGTCTCTGACGGCCTGTGAGCTGATTGGTCCTTCGGAAAATCTCTAAATTTATTGGTTGAGCAGAAAAGTGACGTAGCTCAACTGTCATTGGCTTGTTGGTGTGTTTCGCGCACGGATTGGTTGTTTTGCGGAACATCCCGGAAATATTTTACGAACGATTTTGTGAATTAAATTTAACTCTTAAAAATGAGTTATCAATTTAAACATGTTGAGAAAAAGTCAACATTATTTCAGAAATTTAAGAATTTATTTTCACCTGACAAGAAAATCGAAACGCGAGGTGGTAAACTACTTCATAAGTATAAAACACCTGCAGCGTATATGGAAGGTGAATATGGATATCATACTGTCTTATGGTTTGACAGTTGGAAACGTTATACTAAAAATGACGGTGTTTTAACTTGGCCTGATGAAGGTTCATTTAATGTAAGAGTCTTAAGAAATTTACGAGAGAAAATGAATGCTCTTGTTCCAAAACCGAGACCAACTCAATTTGAAGCTTTAGTTGAGTGGGAAGACGAGATGTATCAGTTACAAAGAGAAGCTAGTGGAATTAAAAGACCTTCTAAAAACCCATCTTGGAAAAGAGAAACTCATGAAGATAGATTGAGAATGTGGAGACAGGGAAACATGAGTGAAGGATTGTATTTAATTCATGAAATGGTAATGGGTACTCCTACAGGGAAATCTATGGAAAGTGAATCTGAGGATGCAGTTATGGAAGAAATATATACAACTGCTAGAAAGAATCAGCCTAATCAGCCTTTGAGACCTCCTAGATCATGGTCTACTCCGGTGGTTTCTACTGAAACTTCACCGAGTGCACCTCCAATTAATGAAGCTCCTAAACTTTATCCAAATAATTGTGAAATCAATGAAACTCCTAGAAGAACAGAATTCGAGAATGCTCGAAATGAAGGTAGACATTTTTCAATGACTCCAAGAGCAAGGGAACCTCCAAAAGATTATACAAGAGAGGCAAGAAATGTTGAAGATGTTGATTATAATGAATATATAAGATCAAAGGAAGAACTAATAAAAAGAATGACAAAAGGCATGGAAGCTGTGACAGTTCCAGTAACAATTGGTCCTGTTCAGCCTGTATTTGACCAAAGGGAAACAAACAAAACTGGATTAACTATTCCTTTAAATACAGAAATTCAAAAGGCTGCTGAAAAATTTTATTCAGATTTATCTGAAATAAACACTTCTAAATCAAGAATGCCTGATTTAACCTTTAATGAGGATTTATCTCCAAAAACACCAATGGGTGCTATATCAGATATAGGGAGTCCTGAAGTCAGGGTAACCACACCAAAACTAGATGTGGCCAAATTAAAAGCGAATATCGAAGAATTAATAATTGGAACAATTGGTCCAGATAGTTTAAATTACTATCGGGATGATGAACTACTGTTCATTTGCAAAAGCATTCAGTGGAAAACGAAAAATAAATATGATCAATTAGAGGATCTAGCAGCAGAACTTGAAATCGATGTGAGTAAACAAAAGAATTTTGCAAAGCATTACAGATTAGACTTTTCAGAAAGCGACATTGAGAGTTTGAACTCAATGGGAAGAATAGTTCACATTAAAGATTTGATTGTCTATATCAAAAAGCTAGGAGAACTGAATAAATGGAGAGTAAAATGGACGAAAAAGAAGGAAGATGAAAGATTGGATAAATTGTCAAAACAATTTCCAATGAGAGAAGTTGCAGGTGGAGGATATGTTCATATCCCGTGGTCGAGACAGGACATTCTGTTATTTACAAATGACTTTCCAAAATTAAGGGAAAAACCAGTTGAGTGGTACAGGCAAGTTGATAGATTTATCAAAGTGTCAAAAGTTCTGTGGATTGATTTAGATGGATTTTTTGACATTGTTGTTCCATCTGATCTTTGGACAGAATGCAAAATATCGATTAGTTGGCCAAAAGCAGAACCTGAGCGAATTAAAGAAACAGGTGCTCCTAATCCACTTGTAATGGATTTTTATGAGAAAGTAATTGTTTGGATGAAAAACAAAATTCCACCCAAAGAAGTCGATTGGGTTAAAATAGAAAGAACAGAACAGGAAACAAAAGAATCAGTTCATTCTTTTTATGAAAGACTACTGTTAATCTTTAAACAATACAGTGGTTATGAAAAATTAGATGAAAAAGACATGAGTCATTTTGTCTATAGATTTGTTTATGGACTAAAACCTGAAATTGGAGAAATGATCAGAACTAGTATTGTCGGATGGCAATCACTATCTGTAGATGATATTCTAAGAAAAGCAAAGTATTGTAGCGATGAAATAGAAGTAAAACAGAAAAAGCTGAAGGAGAAAGCCATGTGGGCTCAGGTAAAGGTGGCTGAGCAACAGATTGCCAGCATGGGAAATAAGAACACTAATTTTGTTCAAACTGGAAATACAAACCAGATACAAGGAAAGTTTAAAGGTAATAATTTCCCAAAGAAATTTAGCCCAAAGATTGAGGAGCTGAAGCAAAGATTACCTTGTTTTAATTGTGGCGAAATTGGACATTGGAGGGACGAGTGTCCTCATCCTCCTAAAAACTTAAAGAATCCCTTATTGAATCCACAGATGCAGAATGGTGTTGACCTGCAGCGACAGCTACAGATGCAACAGGGGTTAAACGAATTTAATATTCAACGACAGTTACAGCAACAGCAACAACAACAGGTGAATAATCGTCAAGACCAATTGCCACAACCACCTTTTCCGAATTGTGGGGGAGTTCAAAAATATAATCCAAATGTGGGATTTCAGGGAAGTGAACAGGTAATAAAACCACAAAAACAGCAAAAGCAGCAAAGGGTTCAAATGCAAAATGCTTCACAACAATTTTTATTAGCAGAAAGTCAAGACAGTGATTCTGATGATTGTTACTGAAGGTGCCCGAGAGAGGAGGAAGAGTGTGTTGTTGGAGCCACTCTTGAGGTTGACCAGTCTGGTCCTTTTGTAAACGGGAAAGTTAATGATGTAGACATCACTTTTCTAGTGGACACTGGTGCTACCCGTTCTACTGTTAGATCAGTAGAAATTGAAAACCTACCTCTCTCTGGGGATACCATCCAAGTTGTTGGAGTAAGTAATCAGCAAATTAAAACTGACTTAACTGATCCAGTACCAGTTGAAATTGGAAACTACAGAGATAAACACAGATTTGTGGTTTGTAATAGTAGTCCAGTAAATCTATTAGGTAGAGACATCCTATGTAAAATGAATTGTAGAATATATTGTTCTCCTGATGGAGTTGAGTTACAAACAATGGAGGAAGATGGTTTATACAGAATGACAATGATGATGATAGAAGCAGAAGAAACAAAATTGTTTCCTGCATTTGAAGAAAAAGATCTACCTGAAGAACTCAAAGAAACAGTGAAATCTGAAATATGGGATTTTACTGGAAATGAGATGGGTCTGATGAAAAACGTAGATCCAGTGAAAATTACATTGAAACAGGGAATAGAATTTCCAAATACTCCACAATATAAAATGAAAACAGAAACAATTGAAGGTATTACACCTATAATTGAAAAATTAATTAAGCAAGGTGTATTAAAGGAAATGAAGAGTAGTTCTTGTAATTCACCAATTATGGGAGTTAAAAAGTCTAACGGAACATTTAGAATAGTACAAGATTTGAGAAAGGTTAATCAAATTGTCGTTCCATGTTGTCCTGTGGTTCCAAATCCAGCAGTAATTCTATTTCAGATTCCACATGATGCTGAATGGTATACAGTCATCGACCTTTGCAATGCATTCTTTACTGTTCCCTTACATCCAGACAGTTATGAAATATTTGCTTTCAGATTCCAAGGTAAGACCCTCGGATGGTCAAGAATCCCACAGGGCTATACAGAAAGTCCTTCAATCTTTAACGAACTGTTAAAAAGATCATTAGAAGACCTAGATTTACCTGGTAGATCTACGCTAGTGCAGTATATTGATGATTTGTTAATAGCTGCAAAGACAAGAGAAAATTGTGTAACAGACACAATAATTCTGTTAAATCGACTTGCAGAAGAAGGACATAAAGTGTCCCCAGCAAAACTACAGTTTTGCAAACAAGAAGTAAAATATCTTGGTCACAGAATTGCAAAGGGAAAAAGACAAGTAACAATAGAGAGAATAAAAATGATTCAAGCAATGTTACCACCAAGAACACAAAGACAGGTAAGAATGTTCTTGGGAATGGTAGGTTACTGTCGACAATGGATACGTGGATTTTCAGTAATTGCAAAACCACTACAAAGACTGACAAAGTCAGATGTAAAAGATCCAATTAATCTCAATGATGCTGAGATGGAATCTTTTGAGAACCTGAAAAAGAGTTTATGCCAAGCTCCTGCTTTAGGTATGCCAAATTATGAGAAAGATTTTGAACTGTATTGCAGTGAGAGAGAAGGATGTGCATTATCTGTGTTAATTCAGAGACATGGAAATTTAAAGAAACCTATTGCATATTTCTCTGCAGTTCTTGATCCAATTGCAAAAGCATTACCAGGTTGTTTGAAAGCAGTTGCAGCTACAAGTATCAGCCTCGAACAAAGTGAAGGAATCATTATGGGATTTCCTGTGAAAGTTTTTGTGCCTCATTCAGTTGAAATATTACTGACAAGAGGTAAGACTCAACATTTAACAAGTAGCAGATTGACAAAGTATGAGAAAATCATACTGGGAGCAGATAATGTTTCGATTTCAAGATGTTTGAATCTGAATCCTTCTACATTACTGCCTGATTCTGAAATTGTTGATGACATTGAAACAGAACATGAATGTTTAGATGTCATGGAATTCTGCACAAAACCAAGAAAAGACATCAAAGACAGACCTTTGTCTGAATCGGATTTTGTCTACTTTGTAGATGGCTCATGCTTAAGATCCGAAGGAGGTGTCTTGAAAGCTTCATACTCAGTTTGTACAGTCGTAGATGTTGAAGAAGCATCATGTCTTGAAGGAGTTCGTTCAGCACAAGTGGCTGAATTGATTGCCTTAATTCGTGCATGTGAAATATCAAAGGATATAAGAGTTACCATCATTACTGATAGTCAGTATGGGTACGGAGTTGTGCATGATTATGGACAACTCTGGTCACAGAGAGGATACATGACATCAACAGGATCACCAATTAAAAATGCAGTTTTCATAAGGAGATTAATTGAAGCAATACAATTGCCAAAAGAAATTGCCATTGTTAAATGTGCAGCACACACTAGAGGAACTGATTATATTTCCAAGGGAAATGCCTTCGCAGACGAAACAGCAAAGTACTGCGCAAGGAAAAATTATTCATACAATCGGGAGAGGAGTAAAGAAACTGATTCAAATTCATTAATGCTAACAACTGTTGTAGAAACATGGCATGAGATTAGAGATTTACAAAATGAAGCAGAAGATAATGAAAAAGACTTATGGTTAAGATCAGATTGTAGACCACGTGAAGAAGATGGAGTGTGGGTTTACAAAGATGGCAGAGTAGTCTTACCAAATTGTTTGATTGCTGATATGGCCAGATTATATCATGGTCCAGCACATCTAGGAAGAGATTCTATGGTCAGACTTTTCAGAGAAACATGGTTCAATACCAAGTTTAGAACTATTGCTGAATCTTTTTGTCAAAGGTGTTTGTCATGCCAACAAATGAATCCAAACAGAAAATCAGTGGTGGGGACAGGAATAATTGGTCGAGAAGGTGGTCCCTTTACCAGGTTACAAATGGATTTCATTGAAATGCCCTTACACAATTGTTTGAAATATGTACTTGTAATTGTATGCTTATTTTCACGATGGGTAGAGGCTTTTCCTACACGACACTGTGATTCAATTACAGTAGCAAAACTAATGCTCAGAGAAATCATCCCAAGGTACGGTTTTCCAGTCACTATTGAGAGTGATGGAGGAAGCCATTTTGATAACAAACTGATGAAGTTAATTTGCGAAGCTTTGAGCATTGAGCAGAAAATACACTGTGCATACAGACCAGAGGCATCAGGAGTAGTTGAACAAATAAATGGAACAATCAAAAACAGAATTGGAAAAATGTGTCTTGAGACAGGTATTAAGTGGACCGATGCTCTTCCACTTGTTTTGATGTCATTAAGAAGTACACCAGATAAAAAGACAGGTTTGAGTCCTCATGAAATTTTAATGGGAAGAGTTATGAGGCAAGCTTTTGTACCTGTAGGTAAACTGTTGAGCATAAATGACAGTGCAATTTTGGATTACTGTAAAAGGTTATCTGATATGGTAACTTCTGTGTCTAATCAGGTGGGAACTGAAGCTCAATCAAATGAAAAAGTTTTGACTCATGATCTGAGACCTGGCGATTGGGTCAGAACGAAAGTACATCGGAGAAGGAATTGTCTAGCTCCTAGATGGCAGAAACCTAGGCAGATAATCTTGATCACTACTAATGCTGTAAAGTGCAGAGGATTAAAACGTTGGATACATCCTAGTCATACTATTCCAGTACCAACTCCTGAGAGTTCTGATATTGAAAGTGATACCACAGATGATTCTGATTCTGAAGCAGAAGACAAAACAGAAGGTGAAGTAATTCCAGATTCTGAAGATCGACAAGAAAGTCGACATCTGGAAACTGTGCCAGTGAATGGAAATCTGACAAGAAAAGACTTGGAAATAATTGAAATAGATTCTGAAGGTGAAGAGAATCTGTTAAAAGGAAAGATAACTGAAGATTCGGTTGTCTCTATTGAAGACAAAGAAGCTGAACCAAAAGAAGTTTCAGACCAGGAGAGTATCGAAAGGCAGAGAACAAACTCTGAAGTAAGGAACAAAAATCCGAAATCTGGGAAGTTGGAGGTAATTGAGGAAGAGGAGGAGAACGAATTACCAAGTACCAGTGATGGAAGACAAAGTGAAGTTCCTGAAGGAGTGAAATTGCCGAATAGAGAAGTTCCTGAGTCAATTGAAATTTCAGACTACGAAACTGAAGAAAGTGACGTGGAAGGTGAAAGTGAAAACGGAAAGAAAAGGACTTGGAAGTCAGAATCAAATAATTCTGAACCAAAGAAGAAGTACGTGAGAAAAGCAGACTACTGGCCAGGTGGAAGATTGAGAGTCAGATTGATCAAAAAGCCAATAGAACAAGTAGAAGAAATCAGTAGTCAAAAGAGTCCAGGAAAAGAAGTTGGAGTTGGAAGAAAAATTGAAGTGATATCGAGAAAAGGGAAGAGAATAATAAGACCAAACCAGAAATACAAGTCTCCTGAGTGGACTTACTTAGTAATTCCACCTGTTATTGACATATATGATAGTAGTGAAGAAGAAAACGAAATCCAAGAAATTAGTGACAATGATTGAAGTACAGAATTATTAAATTGGCAAAAGGCTGAAGAAAATTTGTTAGTTGACACAAGGTCGAAGAAAAACTGTTTAGTTGAAGAAAACTTATGTATGACACAAGGTCGAAGAAATCTTGTTTAGGGTTATAAAAGAAAAATATATTTTAAAAGGGGGGTGTATATAAATTTTAAAATTTATTTTTATTTTTGAGACTAAAACTAACCAAAAATGCCTTATGTTAAAGAGAGCACTTCAAAGTGTTCTGTTTTTAAAAGATGCTGTAAGATGACTCTGGTATGTCTGCTCATTTTAGTTCTGCTCTGGTTGGTACTAGCTGTGATTATTCCTTTAGAAATGAATAGAGAATTACACAAAGTTAATTTAACAAGCAAAGCTCTGGTTAGCCAAACTAAACATAGTGCGTCTGCAAAAGTTATTGATCATCAGCCTAACATTCATCAAGATAAATCTATAGGTGATTTTTCAAGTAATACATTCACAAAGCTATTGAGTGAATATGTTAAGGTAATGGATGCAAAAGACTGCTATGTCTGTGTTAAGTTACCTGCTTCTGTTTCTGAGGGAGTAACATATAATATGCTTCCTCTCACTTATGCTGTAACATGTAGTGTATTAACTAGTTTATTTTATCAAACTGGACGTTTAGAATATTACTATTCAAATTATGATGAGATTTTTGCTAATATTAAGATTGATAACGCTTTAAATAAGCATAAGAAAGCAAAACAAATGAGAGAATTTGTCCTTGTTACTAATGAACTCACATATGAGTATGCTTACAAGAATAATTTAACATGTAAATTAAGTGCTGAAGGAAAGAAATTTTTGAATTTGGTTGAGGAGAGAAGAGCAATTTATAAAAGAAATGAATTAGTCAAGCAGACTAAGTCAGCCTTCTGGCAAAAAGAGGATGAGAGATTAAATGGCAAAATGCTTGAAAATATTGCAATTCACATAGACAAACCAGTTAGTGGAAAACTTTGCATTAGAAGAGATAATACACTTTTTGATAATTACTTTGTAGGTGCAAGTAACTGTGAAGATACTTATCAGATTTTGGGAGGTTGGGGATTTAAAGGTGGAAAAGATCCTATCTTTCCTGGGATTTATTTTGTTTGTGGTGACAAAGCCTACTACAACCTTCCAGACCATTGGTATGGAACTTGTTATGTGGGAATTGTTTTTCCTAAAGTGTTTCATGTTGACAGGGATTCAGAAGGATTGTTTAAAATTCATAATTATGTAAATAGAGCTAAAAGAGAAACTTTTACTGAAGTTCTGGGAGATATTTTTCAAGCTGTAATACCTTTTGTTGGTATAACCCTAAATGCAGGGAGAATCAGAAAATTGTCCACTATAGTTGATAGATTATCAACTGACACTGCTGATGGGTTTCAATTAGTGAATGTTGAAGTTATTGCAATTAGATCTATGGTAATTCAAGACCGTCTTGCTTTAGACATACTCTTAGCAAAAGAGGGAGGAATCTGTGGCATTTTACATGTCCAACATTGCTGTACATATATACCTGATGAAAGTAAGAATATTGAAATGTATATTAAGAATATTACACAAATGCATTCAGAGATAATTCCTTTAGAAGAAGAAGATTTTACAGGGAAACTTTCAAAAAGGTTTCAAGCAATTAAAAACTGGTTTCATAATATCGGAAGTTCAATTCTTGGCAAGATTCTGGCACCTTTGATTATAATAGTATTCATTTTTATTTTGACCAAATTAGGTTGTTTGTTACATAAAAGAAAGAAACAGTTGAAAGAAAAGAAAAGAATCTATAAACTCAGAAAAGAAGAAGAAAGAGAGATCGAATTACAGGAGTTACATAGAGAGCGTCATGTTAATTGCAAAGATTATGCAGAAACAGACTTTTAGGTTTACTGATACAAATGAATTTGAATCGATTTCTTAAAAATTTAATTTACCAAAATTTTGAGTGCTGGTGTGGTGATTTGTTAATCACCAGATGAGGGAGTTGATGGAGCGAGATAGAAAACAAAATTTTGTTTAAACTCGCGAAGTCACATTTCCATAACATGAATAAAAATATTAATGATTTGTGATATGTCGTGCTAATACAACTTAGATTAAACTTTACACGTGGGGGGACTAACATGTGTGCTCATAAACGTGCATAAATGTTGCATCTTTTTGTTTGTGCAAAATAATAAAATAATTTATTGTTTTCGTTTTTGTCATTACTAACTGCTGCAAACTTAAAATAAGCATGTGCTTGTTTTGCTTTTCCTTATCTGTGTGATGTCATTTCTACTATTCTAGGTGCATATGAGTCTCATGGAATAACGGAGACTGGTAGATATAAACGCTGCTTTATTTGTTTGCAATGGCTAGGTAACATTTTGATTAATCGGGTGGGTTAATTAATTAGTAAAACTTGGGGTGGATACAGAATCTACATTATTTCTTACATTAATACTTTTCTTGTGTTTGTTTTATATTAGAAATCATAAGTTGCCTGCTTTTGGGCCTAGTCACTTGAGCCGCAGAAAAGAGCTGACATATAATTCTGCAGAAAGTCACGACGTCCATTCTGAAATAAAGCGTTTGTCAAAAGCTGCGTTCACAAAGCAAAAACTAATGCTGTCATCATTCTGTCGGACATGGCCAAGGTCGAAAGTGAACATTTTGTCAATCCTTAACTTGGCATCCGCGGAAGTATAATGAAAGTCAATGGACGCTGCGAGAATGACTTAATACATTTGTTGCAATGTGAGGAAGCTTCTGGCTTCACGTGGAAGGAACAATGGTCTCTATGAAACGTGATTTAATGGAACTTTTTGAAAACTGGGTGACATGTCACTTGTCACTCTCAGCCAATGGGACGTCGAAGATTTCTGAAAACTTTCCTTTGCTTAGTTCAGTTAGCGTAGAAAGGTATAAAAAGTCATGCCCTTAGGGATGGGCTGGCTGCTGCTTTCTGACTTTCCGATGAGGGTGATGTGCTGTTGGACTTTGCGTGGAGCACGTAAGAATCCTCAAAGAACTTTACTTTAATTTCTATCTATTTAGCTCAGTTAGGGAATTAGATTTTAGAAATGCTAAACGTTAAATATTCATTTTAATTTTGATTCACTGCTTAAATTGTATTTTTCTCATATTTCTTTACAGTCATGCATGCTTTATTGCAAATAAAATCCATTTATAAAACTATCAATTTATATACCATAATTTAGTAAATAAAATCTTACTTTTGACAAACAAGCTGGTCTTGGTTATTCAGAAGTGTAGGTTACTACTAGCTAGATCACGTCGCCAATGGTGGTCATTTAAATGGTATAGTTTTATTCTAATGACAACATTCTTTCCGCAGATGTATAAAATTGTATATAATTTGTAGATAATATGTATATAGATTTAATTTGACCACCTGATTCAGTAGGCCCAAAATATGTCAGGTTTATAAATGGGTCCATATTTAGTATAGAATTTTGTTTATAGGTTATGAAGTTGGGTAGTGTAGTTTATGATATATTTTCTATAGGCCGCTGGATCACAACACACCTTGCTGCGCTTCATGAAAAGGAAAGGGCTGGAATGTGTTGTATTTAACATTATACGGTACATTCCTGACTTTCCTAGTGCTGAAACACTTTTGAATGCCTAGCGCCAATGCAGGCACCCTTGCGTCATGTTCCAAAGGTGCCTGCATTGTAGGTGATAGAGTGGAAGATACGTATCCTACATGGGGTATCTATTAGGAGTGCCATATAATTGTTTGTATTATCCGATACTATGAGAGAGTTAGATGTTAGAAAATGCGTGAATCAAAAAACTTGTTTCTGAAAAACTGAAAGCAATCCAATGTAATGTACAGTAGTTATTGCTTAGAACGTGTACTGACCATTGTAAACAATGTAACTAATTTCTTAGGGAGAGTAGATGTGGATGGTTGATAACAATTTTTAAAGAGGAACACATAGGAAGGCATGATTAGACAATTTAACATAGCCCTACCTCGGAGTATTTAATACTCATTACACATAAAGTATAAAGTCCATAATGAGTTCTCTTATGACCAGGTTATTTGTGGTTAGATTCTATGAGTGGAGGGCAACCTGGTCTTAGCCCCTCTCTTGCTCCTTGTTTTTTACTGGATTGTTTTACTAAACAAGGTTGCAGAATGAAGGAGTAACAGTTAGCTTGCCACAGGAGATAAGGTGAAGGTAGGTGTTCTCAGACGGGAGATGGAGAGAAGACCAAGGATGAGCTGATCAAGAGGGGCGTGTGAATGCAAAAAAGGCTGTGAAGGGAGTTATTGATGCCTTCTGGGGAGGGATAGCTACCCCCATTCCTGCTTGACCTCCTGGCAGCGTACTGCTGTGTTTTTTTCTTGCTTGCAGCTTCATGCCCCAGACCCATCCTATGGTGAAGTGACTACTTAGGAAGGTTTTGCCCACTGACACCTTTTTTGTCTCTAATGTCCTTTGCTTATGCCTTAACTCAGGGGTGCTACTTCACAGTCAGCGTAAGGATAGTTAGAATTACAATCTGTATACAGAAGAAGTGTTAATGCAAGGAAACTTTAACTTTTGTTTCCTTATTTTGTAGTGTAGTTCCTATTATCCCAATAGGCTCTGCGCATTGGAATAATACCTTCAATAGTATAGGCCTAGACCAGACGTTAACTAGGTCTTCTATTGTCGATATTAGACTTAAAGTTTTGGGTTTGCCAGCTAGCTCAGAGTTCACTAGAAACTTTCTCGAATAGGCAAGGAGGAGTTGAACCTCCCTGGATAGACAAGAAGGGATTTAGTTTCTGACAACCATAGAACATGACAACTTTGCTCTCCCCTAATCAAGAGTGTATCTCTAGAGTCGTGTGAAAACAAAAGACAACTTATTTTACTTAGTCAGTACGTGCATTCTTAGTTTCACCAGTTTGTAGAGAAAAGGAAGAGACGGGCGTGTTCAATAAAAGATGTTATTTATTGATCAGTCTCTTTTCTCATACAAGAGAAATGAATCGATATTATTGCAATACTTATGGTTAAGTAAAGTGCATACAATAAAAGCAGAAGTATAAAATAATACTGTAAAAACATTTATATGGTTTCTAAGCCATATGGTGGTTTAAAATGGATAAAATAGATACATACATATAAACATTTGACTAATCGTACTCAACTGGTGCTTCTAACTACGCCTACCCCAGTGTACCTGACCTAAGCCTAATACGTGGGTGGGGATAGAAAGTAGCAGTTTAAGTTAAGTTTGTTTTGCCAAGTGACTGATTCAAGAATTCTCTGCAAGGGGTTATTCAGTTCTGTACCTTGAATCGAGGATGGTTGAGGGATGGTATCGCTCATCTTTGGTCTCAATATTCCAGGCTGCCTGCAAGGGCTGCTCGGAAGCGCCGGAGCTGGATTTCTCGGCAGGAGAAAGGCAGCGTCTCGTTCTCAGCGCGTCAGGAAGGCGGGGCAGCGCCGGCGGGCTTCGCTCTCTGCTGGGCTTCGGCAAGTCTCGCTGCTCCGATCTCGTCACCACCGCGTGTGTTTGCTTAAGGCAATATCGGTAATATTTATACCTGTAAGGTGCCGAGATTGACGTAAGGATGGACATAGATACGTCAATACGGATGTCATACGAACTGGTCGTTAGCACATTCTTTTGCTGAAGTTCTCAGTGAAATCAAAACAATGGCCGCAGGGTTTTTCCCAGGTTGTCATAGGTTTGATTTGTTTTGAGAACTCCGTATGCCTTATCAGGGGCTGGAGGAATATTGCTTGTCTAATTAGATGGCAAGCGTTATGACCTAATCAGATAACGCGTGGTGGGATGGCTGCTAGTTAACTTGTTAACCAGAACAGGGTCAGGAATAGGGGGATCGATACAGAACCTATAGGAATACATCACAATTTCATGCATAATCACCATTGAACTTCTTGTTCTTTTCATGCTCCATTGAGTGAACCTTTTTTAAGGAGATTGAGCTTCCTTTAATTCCCCTTGTATTTCTATACGCTCATGCTTAGATTTGTGTATGTCCAACTATTTTGAATTTGTAATAAAAACTGACTAACCTTCAATTGGTTGCCATATTGACTTCTTGTGCAGCCATTAGTGTGACACTGTATTTCGAGTGACAGATGGGTTTTCTTCCCTCTACGCATTCACGCTGCTAAAACGAACCATTAGAGGTCTGACATCAGGTTGAACTGAACTGGTGGGCACAGGGCACAGGCTCCTCCATAGGCAAGATTGTTTCTATGCAGGAAAGAACACTTTACTGCAAAAATATAATCCTGAGAGGCATTTTACTCTTTCTACGTGTGCTGCAGAATGCAGTACACGAAGAAAGAGGAAAAAACGAGGAAAAATATAGATATTTATCCTTGTTACACCTCACCTGGGTAGGTGTAGCATTTTGATGCATTCCCAGGTATACCGCTAATGGTAAATATGGGAATGCACCAAAATCCATGGTTGGATGCGTGGGAACATCCACGCTCCACCCATGGAACAGCTCCCAGATGCAGAGTAAAGCAAGGCAGCGATTTGCGCTGCCTTGCATTACTCTAGAATTATCAAGCCGTGCCTGAACCAAGAGGAGTGCGTAATTCATCAGAAGGTTGTTTTAAATTTGAATAAGTCAGAGGCACTACTTATGAGAACTGGGAGTCCATGTCACAGCTCATAGGGCTTATCGGACAACTGGTGAAAACCCAAAAAAGAATACATGCAATTCTAGGAACACATAAAAACATAACACCTAAACATTAGCTGGTCCTGAAATGTACTTTTCCAACCAGGGCAGGCCTCACATACTTGGGAGGTTGACTACTTTGTCAATTTTTAAATCAAGGGGAAATACTTAGTAACAACAAAGAATTAAACTCGCCCTAAATGAATACATTAAAAATAACATGCCATTATGTGTATTAACAAACAAGGCACTTGATATGCCAGCATGAACAGATCCATCATACAGAGTCTAAAATATAAAATTAACTCTCATGACCTCTCACAGCAGAGTAACTGTTCTCACACCCAAATACTGCACTCTTAAAAACACGTTTCCTTTCTTCTATAGGGACTTGTGTGAGAATTCACATGCTGAAGGCACCTAATTGCAGCCACAACAGGGATAATTGATTTGGTAAAGGGACATTATTCACAATGGGCCTGCAGGAAGACACTGGTTGTTTTTCTACGTCAAACTCCAAACCACTTTCCATCACACTTTGGATAGAGAGTAGCTTGGATCCAAACATAGGTTCATCAATGTGTGTGGAAAACATCCTGCCTCCACCCCAGATCATTTTTTTGAAGCCAAGGCAATAAGTAAAACTGTCTATACATCTCTTTCGGTTTTACATTCACCATTTACTGCACACTAGGTCCCAGATTTAACAATTTTAAGGCAACCCAGTACAGCAACCAGATTTAATGCTCTGCTCAAGGAAGAAAGTACAGTGCAGAGCCATATTTTTTAGGAGTGGCCTGCTGATGCTGTCATCCCCTGCAATGACACTCTAAAAAGATGCCAGGCACAGCCTTGCAGAGGGAAATGAGCACTGTCTAGAATAGGATGTTCAATTGAAGCATACCCTTTCAGTGAAATGTCTTGCATCTAAACAAACATAGAAGGATTGTACACACTCGATGCATGGTGTGCTCATCAGCGCACATGCATTGTGTGGGATTTTTGGAGAAATTAAAACATTTATTCTTGCTAGTGCCTACCTCAAGAAGTCATTCATTTTTTATGTAAATCCTGGTTTGGCTATCTTAGTATATTAAGCTTTGTGTCAAAGTTATGGCCATTTACGGTGGTCTATCAAAGTATCACCTCATTAATGCCCCCTTGATGTAATATTATGCAAAGTAGGGCAAAGCGTTCTTTTTAGTACGAAAAGGGCACTTTTTCAACACCTAATGCTTTGGAAAGTAAACGTCAAGTGCCTATTTGTGCCACTTTGCTCTGGTGTACGGCCAATAGTTAATGTCGACCCAAGTGTCAGGCACAAATCAAGAACAGTTATCACTAGTGTAAAGGTGACTGACAAATACCAGCATGCCCAAACGTCCTGTGTATCCAGTTTTCAGAATGTTTCCTCAACATGTCCATATGTCACTAAAGGGTGAATTCAAGAGTATGTGGACTGGCAGGAAAATGTACCATTACCACACAAAACAAATGTAGTGTCCCAAAATTCATCATCAGGGGATGTGTGGACCACTGGGCCATGGAGGCTGACAGTTAATATTATGGGACAATTGATGTGGAAGACATTAGCCTGGTGAATTTAAATTTTGAATGGCAAAATGTAGCAATTGACATATATGCTGGAAGCAGAGAGGCTGTCAAATAGATTCATAGAGCTTTTATTATAGTGTGAGAGTGGGCAGGTGTACAGGGGTACTCCAAAGGACAATGCTCAGATGCAGAGGAAAGGAGTGCAAACACATATAAAGAGAAAGACAATGATGGCTTCCCAATTGCATCAGCAAAGAGAAGTGGACAGAGCTGGGAACAGACTAACCATAGCCACAGACATAGGAAGTTCAGGGTACAGTTGGGTGCTGGCAACATGTACATGACTGCCACACGTTATCAGTTTAAAAATTACACCAGAAATGTGCAGGATGGCATCAAGCACAGCCTTCCTCAGAGGGAAGGATTACTCAACTACGTTAGGCATGAGAACTGATACAGTAGTGATGGACATGGTGCATGAACAGCAAAGTCCAATATTGTTGGAAGAGGTGATGAATAAAATGTTACAGTATTGCATTGTCAAAAAATATTGGTCTCACAGGCAAATGTCACATTAACCCTCTCCAATGATATGCAAAAAGGATCCATAATAGAGAAGCAGATCATTTTGCTTGAGATGCATAAGTTATTTGTTTCTCTTACACGTCCCCATGTAGCAGGACTAGTGTTATTACAGGCTTGTATTACATGCTAACCTGATACAGAATAATCAAAAAGAAAATGGCAATATAACATTTCTTGTGGCAATAGAAAACGTGAAAGAACGAGAAGATAACATTAGAAAGAAAGCTCAAACAAAGTATTCAATAATGATCTTTGACAGCTAAAATGTCTGCCATTCTCAGAGGCAGATGCAGCAATTGCATGTTTGATGCCAGAGGAAAGCCACACTCAGCTAATTCATCCCACTGTCTGTTGCAGACCGTGAAGAGCAGATGTCCTTCCAGCAATGATCCACCCTGGAACTAATAAATGTCCACTTTGCTTGATTCAAATAACTGTATCCAATATGTGTCCATCTTCTAAATCCTAAAATATCAAATCCTTTGTCATCCTTGAAGCCCTAAAGACTGTAGTGCAATCCCTAGTCCTCTCCAAGCTGGACTATGACAGCACAACGATCACTGGTATTCCAAGAATCCACCTTATACTTATGAAATCCACACTCAACGCAGCTGCTAGAGTTCTCTCCGGGGAGAGACAATATTATCACATCACTCTCACACTTAGGAAACTCAATTGGCAACCAACCGAAGCAAGAAGCATATTTAAAATGACTTGCATAAACCACAAAGCTCTCTACACTGCAGAAGAAAACCACCTATCAAACAAACTATCAAAAGCTGGCCAAAAGAGACCTCTCCAAAATGCAAACACTCTACTCCTAATTCCACCCAAATTTAACGAAAATAACTCACTCACCCGTTCCTTCTCTGGGAAGTGTCCTAGAATTTGGAACTCTCTGCCACAAGGACTACGTGACAATCATTCCTATACTTCAGGAAAAACCTTAAAGAATTTCATCTCAACAAATACTTGAAGCCACCATCCTAAAATATTTGACTTGCTCAGATGCACCTCACCCCTTCCTTCAAAGAGTCCATACATCTCAACCTCTGAAACTTTTTATTTATTCTGCCAACCCCTGTTTCAACACACCATCGCTAACTCCGAACTATATCAACCATCTATGCTGTATATTATTTCCCTGTGTATATATTGCTGTTTGTATGCATACTATTTTTCTTGTGTATTCCTTGTAAATGCTGTCTGTGCAGAATGTGTAAAGCCCTCTAATACCCTCGGGTCAAGTTCACGTTATATAAAACTCGAAAAATAAATACAAATTACATTTAAAAATAAATCTTACACAGTGATAGTAAGACGGGTCCTCTGGTGAAGTTGTCATGTACCAAATACTTTGCATGCTGGCTACTCAGCACTTGCAGATACCTTTTTGCTGACTCTTAAGAATATTTGAATAATCTAAGATTCTTTTGCTTGGTGTTTTGTATTGATGCGTGTCCAGAGATAATTGTTAAAGTGGTCGAAAATGCGCGCATGAGTTTAAGGAACTTCGGATGGGGGGCGGGAGGGGGGACTTGATTACTACTGAATATTATTGGACATGGGAGTTTAAAATCCATATGCTTGGACAAAATCTTTGTAGAGTGTTATTGTTATTTTGACAGTGATGAATGAAAAAAGGATAGATGTGGCTATTGTGTCATTTCGTCACTAGAAGTTCAAAGAACGTGTTATACCCAACTAATGGAAATGTTTTGTGATACAATACATATCACAACTAAGATTGTTCACAGGTCGTTTGTAGTTGGCTTTTTTCACGTGTATTTATTATTTTGCCTAATATGTCACATGTGTATTTGTGAAGGTTGGAGCCGCATGGCAATGAGCTCTTATTGCAAGCTGTGCACTTCATCATAGTGCATCGCAATCAAATCAACTTTTGTATGCACGGTTGGAAGTTGGAAATAGTATCACAGACACTGTATTTGATTTTTCCAGATATTATTAGCGGGAGGTAATCAGGCCTGTAAATGATTATGCTGCAATGCAGTTTTTCTGGCTTTCCACTGGTTTTCTGCATATTTTACATTATTTTAGCTCACTTGTTTCCTCGGAACATTTTCATTTATTTTTGCTTTTTTTTCGGTTTCATTTGTAATGCATCTGTGATATCTTTTTTGCTTTGCTTGCATGTTCATTTTCTATAATTTTTTCTTTCACATTAATTACATACATGGCGAGCCTGGATTTTTGAGACATCATCAAAAATATTTTTTTTTAAATACAACAGACTACAAAACGAATATAGTTTCACAATTTTCACAATGTGCGATTAAGACTGCAATTGGGGGCAGCATGTGGGAGACATAATCAAACGGATGGGAACTTTAGAACATAAAGTTAGGGGAGCATACAATCTGAACGCACAGGCCATTGGCAAACAGGAGCAAATAACATGAGATGGTTTATGAGTATGAAAATATCCCCCTGCTACTGAGCTTCATATCTTCTGGTGGGTCGGCATGGTTTTCGTGCATGCATCGCATCGAACACAGAAAATGGACTTGAAGAACTTATGATTTGCTGATGAAAGACACAAAAAAAACATAAAATTATGTTAATGAAGAAAAATTGCCTCTTTGCTCGTCGGTGAACTTTTTGACAAGTTTCCGGTCCACAATTATCCCACACTTCTTTCCATTTTGTATTGAATCGTTTTATGTTGTGTAAACTTCGTCTTCCACTGGATGAGCTAAGCGACGGTTCCACTTTGCCTCTAACAAGTGCCTCCCATAAACACCGAGAAAAACGTCTGATGACTTGAATCTTGACCCTGAAATCTAACTGTGATTTACAAGTCAGAATGTAGAATAGTGGAAAGTCCAGCCCAGTTTTCTACCCCTTCAAAGTTGATAAACAGAGAACCATTAAGTAGGTAAGAGTAGCACCTGCTGTAAGTAGAACTTATAAATCACAGAGCAGTAAGAACAATAATAGTGCAAATGCATGTACTACTTTGTATTTCTATGATTAATAGTTCTCACCTTCTTATCCCTCTCTTCAAACATTGTGGGGCATATTACCAACAAGTAGCGATATTTATCGCTAAATAGGCTTAGCGACGATTTTTTTTATCTCTCAGCATCGCCGGAATTTATCACTGAGATAACGTGCTATTAGCAACGTTTATCTCCAAAGCGATACATTTTCCGTCGATAGTGGCGAAATGCGCGAATATCGCTGCGAAAACAGCGATATTCACGCATTAGCGACAAAATGCTCTTAGCCATGTTATCCACCTCCCATTGGATAACATGGCTAAGAACTGATCTGGGCAGGTGTTACTATTTGGAGATATTCGCGCTTAGCGCCAATATTTCCATCGCTACGCCTGCCTTGCTTATAGGTGATAGCGATGTTAGCGACTGTTTTCAGGCGCTAACAGTTTGTGTGCGCCCACTTTGCATGTCATTAGCGCTAAATATCGCTAACATGCAAAGCGGGCCCCAAACCGCTCGCTATCACCTAAAAGCTGTCGCTAACTGCTGTTAGCAACAGTTTGCTAATAGGGCGATAGTAGTATCGCCGCTTAGCGGCTGAAAACGGCCGCTAAAGCGGCGAAAATTCCCTATCGCCACCCTTGATAATATGCCCCTGTGTTCTTTCGTTTTTCAATGTTCCTTAGATGGAGGCTGTAAGATACATTAACTGCAGGTAACTTGCCTGCAATGGTTTAGATTTTACTAGCTTGATGTTTGACTCCGGATACTTTTAGAATTCCTGAGATACTGGCTAAGTAATGAGGTCACTTGAAACTCAAGAGAGTTTTCAGGGGATTGTCATAGAGGGTGTTAATTGCATTATTTGATCGAGTGATAAGAAATGTTCCTAACCATATTTCATCACTATTTTCCTGATATGCAATGAGTCAGGAAGATGTGGGTTATTATTTTTTGGTCATTTGTCTTGCAAGTGAAGGAGGGTTACATTCGAAAATGATTTCTGCAAATCATCTTCCATCCTAGTTGTTCTTTTTATCTGAATAGGGCAGCCTACTCTGCAAATGATGGTTTGGGCAGGGATGTAGCTTCGAGGGGAGGTGGGCATGATTTGGGGGTGCAACAGCCCAATAAATGTATATAATGTCAAGAACAAGGACCCCCTGCTACTAATGTAGATTCCTAGGGCAGGGAAAATACAATAATTGAAGAAAAAAACCCTAGGCAACAATTGGTCTAAACAATATATAAGACATAGTCAAACACAAGCATGATATTAGAGACTCGGTGTACCCTTAAATTCAATAAAACTTAATTGTATTCATTCAAATTGTTTTACAATTATCATAATAAATGTTTAAATAATTCCATAACCATAAAGTGCTAGACAATGACATCACTATGTAGCTCACAAGGTGGACCAAAAAGAGGAATTCAATCAACAAACTTGCATTTTAACTGAACTCAAAAAGGGCAATGATTAATATTCTACAAAAATTAATCAAAACTAGGCAAAATAGATCAAATGAACAGTGATTTAAACAACTGGTTGGTTTATGAATCTTCGTAATATCTACCCACGTTTTGCCGTACTAGATGCCTTCCTCAGGAAAGCCACAATAATTCCGCAATGGGATAATATATGGACAAAACAGAAGAAAATGGAGGAGTATGAGCAATAATATAAAAATTGTTGGGACTCTCGAGAATTATCTTAAGGCACTTGAGCCCAAGCAGTCTTAAGCCCCATTCAAGGAGAATAATTTTTTTCAAGATAACTGAATGCTAGTATGATTGATGCGCAGTTTGAGGAAGTGAAAACCTCCTCAAAATAGGGCTTGATCCTCACAGTAGGAATAGGAATTCACATAACCACAATGTATGAGGGTGGCCCAGGAATTGCCCCTGAAGAAACATCCCACTGAATGAGTCATGGCAAGATGGCATTCCGGTCAGTCAGGAAGAGCTACAACCTACAAATGTATACATTCTGGCGGCTTGGTTGTTGGGTCTGGGGGCCTTGAGTTTGCTCTGCTATGTCTGTGTTGGTTTCTCTCTTTATCCTGATTTCACTAGAAGGTTTTAATATGTTCATTTTTTTGGATTAGCAACTTAAACATATACACCCACATGCATCATCCCGGCCGTTTGCGAATTCTAAATTGCGAAAAATAGCGAATCGCAATTTAGAATTCGCAAAACGGGATGCATGAATATTTTCTAATAATATTAGCGATTCGGTAAAATTCGCATTTTTTACCGAATCGCTAATTTTATGCTAATTCTAATTTGCTAATTCGCATTTCCCATTGATTCCTATGGGCCAAAAGGCCCATAGGAATCAATGGGAATTGCGAGTTCGCAAATTAAAATTCGCATAATCTTCATGCATTCCATGGGTGCAG
Source organism: Lissotriton helveticus (assembly GCF_964261635.1). NCBI lineage: Eukaryota > Metazoa > Chordata > Amphibia > Caudata > Salamandridae > Lissotriton > Lissotriton helveticus. The sequence continues at coordinate 1,277,156,507 of NC_136069.1, forward strand.
GGGGGGGTCCAAAGGACCCCCCCCTGCACCCCTGAAATGTATTTTTAAGTGGATGTTTCACACACACATGTCCTATGGACATGTGTGTCTGTAACATGCAAGTTTTAAAAATGCATTTTTTTGCTTTTTTAACAATTTTCGCAAATTAACACGAGGGTCAACCTCGTGTTAATTTGCACTTCCAATTTTCAAATTCGCAAATTTAAAAAAATGATGCATTGCATTTAAGGAATCGCACAAATGCGATTCCTTAAATGCATTCGCATTTTTTAGAAATGCTAAAAAATGCGAATTGTGCACAAATGTTTGATGCATCCCAAAAACGGTTTTTGCATTCGCAAACGGCCGATTTTTCCGATTCGCACCGTTTGCAAATGCAAAAAACGTTGATGCATGTGGGCAATATAGTGTTCAGTTTACAAGAAAAAGTTGTAAATCTGCTCCCATCTAAGTACTCCTTGAATGGAAGCAAATGTACTTAATTTTAAAATTCACAAACATTGGCAGTACTAGGTTTGGAAAGCTTTCTCAGTCTCAGTCTCAGTTTTCCAGGTATACCACTGGTAATCAAACACCCAAAAGATGAAGGGAGGAATGCTTGAAAATATTCTAACTGCTGGCAATGCTCATGCTCAGATAGCATTCAAATTCATTGTTTTTCACCTACTGTGCCACTATAGGCAGAGGGCCTGATTTAGTTTTGATGGATGGAGTATAGGCAAACTGTGTGACGGAGGACTTTACGTAAGCCATCCTACACTTACTCTGCTCACACAATGAAGCAATGTCTGCTAGCCCCCAGACATCACTATACATTGGCAGGAACTGCTGTCATGATGATCCCTGTCAATTTGGGAAAAGTTTGACCGATAGCCTTGTCAAACTTTCAGAAACAAGCTACAAGCTCCTAAAGTGGGAGTTTGTTTTTGAAAAAAAATCAAATGACCCCTATACCAAAGGAGTTTTCACCCATGGTATGGGGGTCATTTTCCGTTTTTGTTTTTTACTGTCCATCACTGTCAGGATATACCTGGCTGAAACAGAAAGTTAAAAATAGCCACCTGACTGTCCACTCTTGCGGACAGTCGGATGGCTTACCTTGACAGTCCTTACTCAGTGGAGTCATCAGAGAATGTTTTAAAACACTGAAGTAAATTTAACTCCTTTGACTCAAAATCAGGCAGGTGGCCTTTAAGTTTGGTGGACAGGGTGCTCCGTCACTATTGTGATGGAGTACCCAGCCCCAGAGACTGACCTAATGCACATCAGTACAGACCCTGTTCTTCATTAAAACAGTTTATCCTGAAACCATGGCAATTCCATCCATTCATCCTGGTGCCCACTGTTTTTTTAGTTGGGAAATTTGAGATTCACATCACCAAACTCACTGAATAAACCACTCCTCTGGGCTTGGGAAGTTCATCGGGAATGTTTTGAAGTGCCCTTGTGGTGCTGTCCCACCTAAATTTTATTCAGTCTCTCCAAATTTTGCCTGAAGAAAGATGTTGGGGTGATGGGGGTTAAGAATTTTCTTTACAGTTTATGTTTGATTTCCATTTTGCTAGCGTGATTGACTACAACTGAAACCATTTTCTTCAAGACGTTAATTTTATTTTCTACTTTTCTGCAATAAGATCTCTAATCTATATTGACATGTTTATCTGAAATTAATAACATTGCATGGTCGGTGTGATCCTTTAGAAAGCCTCTCCACATTGAATATAGTGGACAGTAGTGTCCATCTTCTGAGAATGAGAAAGATCAGCATAATAAGCATACTGCTAACATTTTTGTTAGCCCTTTTCAGGCTAAATCACTTCCCCTATACAGGTAGGACAAAGTGGAAATGACAAGTTGTGCTACATGGGTTGTTTCTCTTTCCTGATCTCTTTAACATCTTTGCTTGCCTCTTTCTGCGGTAGAAACATTCTTAGGGTCTAGAGTAATTTTCTTTAGCCTATGACATACATCTGATTTTGAAACCAAATTGACACGCTCCAGCCTTTGCTACTAGGTTTAAGAATTATCTAGGGACCAATTAGGCCTGAATGAGTCACAACTACCTAAATCTAAAAGCTGACTTTGCCCAAGGTAGGTGCGGGAAAAGTGGCGCCCTGTCGTCTCGATTTCCTGTTGGCAGGGGGGGTAAGGCAGGGCTGTGTGCTCGCACCTACCCTGTTTTGCCTCTATGTCAATGGGGTAATCGCGCAACTCAATGGGGTACAGGACAACGACGCTCCTAAGCTAGCTGGCGTCAGGATGCCTGCCATCATGTTCGCCAATGATACCCTCTTACTTTCTAAATCTCCAATGGGTATACAGCGAACATTGGATGGTTTTGAAGAATTCTGCACTGTTCTGGGACTGGAGATCAACTCTCTTAAAACCAAATTTATGATCTTTAATCCCCCCAGAACAACTCGACCGAATCCAAGTCTAGGGACAACGAGACTCGAAAGGGTAAATACCTTTGACTATTTGGGGGGTTACGATCAATGAAAACCTGACGTGGGGTCCCCAGCAAACCAAATTGCAACTAAAACTGGCTCAACTTTCTTTTTTTTTCTCTTTTTTTTATATATTTATTGTTTTTTCCCAACAAAAGCACATTGTACAGTATACATACATCCAATTACAATTCATGATACATAATCTTTAATACATTTCAGATACATGATGCTATGCACCCACAGTCTCCTTCCATCTTGCTATTGGGTCCCAAATCTTTAGTCCTTGCAGCCTTCCTCTCTTACCCTTACGTGCGTATATGGATTTCTCAAGATTGTACGTCGCTAATAGATTCGCCACCCACGTTTGCATGGGAGGAGGGTTCTTATCCAGCCATGCTCTTGCTATAGTCAGCCTATATACCGCCATTGCCATAAACATAAATTCCTTATGTACGTTTTCCTCCTCTAAACCTATCCCCAGCAATATCCACATGGGCGTTAAGGAGGCTTGTAAGCCTAATGTCCTATTCAAAAATCCCTCTATCTCTCTAATCAGGGTATAAAGCTGGGGACAGAGCACGAAGATGTGAACGATATCTGCCTCCAATGAATTACATCGAGGGCACGTCGTGCCGGTAGAACCTCCCCACTTTGCTATTCTAGCTGGGGTATAATACAAGGAATACAAAGTCTTATAATGCTGCGACTGCAGGGGAGCTGAACACAAAATGGTGCGGCCCAAGTCCAGCGACTCCTGGAATTTTTCCGGTTCTCCCCCTAGTTTTCCTGCCCATTTGTTACTAAATTAATTAATGTCGTCAGACTTCCCTTTTACGAGGCTTGCATAAAAGGATCTGATCGTGCAATCACCTCCCAGGTTTATTTTTTCCAGTATTTGATTCCGTTCAAAGCCAGCTGTTCCCCCCTGCTTATTACTAAGAAAGCTCCTTACCGGGAGAAATTTAAAAAAATCCCTCCTATCTAAGCCATACTTAGAGCTGAGAGCTGAAAACTGGGCTATTCCCTCTAAATCCCTTAGATCTCCTATCTGTATAATCCCTTTATCTGCCCAACCAGCCATTGTTAGATCGGCGAATACTGCCACCGGGAAGGATTTATTCTTATACAACCTGGTGTATCTATTGTACCTCCCTAACTGGCCTTTTTTAAGAAAGCAGTCCACATTTTGAGTACCGCCAAAACCGTCTTAAATCTCGTCCTCTTGTAATATCCAAAGTCCACGCTGTTTAGGAAACAGTTCTCTGCCTCTGTTCCCAACACTGCTGCATACACCTCCGTGGACATAATTGTGACCCCTCGATCCATCCATCCTCCCCCAATTAAACCCTGGATATACTGTAGAACTGCAGCCATATGATAAAGCCTAAAATCAGGGGCCCCCCATCCACCTCTCTCTCTCGGGAGGGACATAAATCTATAGGCACGCCGGGTCTTACCGTGAGCCCAAATAAACCTATTCAATATTCCCTCTAACATATTGAACCATTTTACTTCAAAGAGTAATGGGATGGATCTGAAAAAGTAAAGCAACTTAGGCAGAATACGCATTTTGATGACATTGTTGCAGCCCATTAGAGAGAGGTGTAGATTATTCATCCTCTCCAGATCTGTCCTAACCCTTGAGATTAACGGAGACATATTATTCTCAATCACTGAATCCAGATCCGCAGATATTGACACTCCAAGGTATACCGCAGCACTGACCACTCTTGTGTCATTACAAGATGAATATACATTTTCTATTATCTGAGTCTTGGATCTATTCAGACTGTATCCTGATATCGGCCCAAACACCTGAGCCTCAGCCTCCACCTCTTGGATAGCTAAGGATGGATTCGAGGTCAAAATGGCCACATGGTCTGCGTAAGCCAGGGTCTTCACAATACAACCATTTGCCCTCACCGGGATCGCAGGATTACTTTCTAATTTCCGCAGCAGTGGGTCCAGATACAGTGCGAACAGTAAAGGTGAAGAGGGGCAGCCTTGCCTAGTCCCCCTAGCAATCTTTACCGCAGCAGAAAAGCCTCCATTAACTTTGATCCTGGCAGTGGGTACCTTATACAGCACCTGTATAGCTTTTATAAACCCTTCGGGAATCCCGCACCACCTCATAACTCGCCATAGGTAGTCCCAGGAGACACTGTCGAACGCTTTCTCTGCGTCTAAAAAGAGCACTGCCATTGGGTCCCCTAGGACACCTACTGCGTCAAACATGGTGATTACCCTCCTAACGTGCTGTGTTGTGCCTTTCCCAGGTATAAACCCGTGTTGTGTGGGACTCACTAATTGTTCAATTAACCTTGCCAGTCTCTTTGCCAGTATTTTAGAATAAACTTTAACGTCCGCGTTCATTAAAGTGATTGGCCTGTATGAACCGGGAGCTTCTGGTGACTTTCCCTTTTTTTAAATTACAACAATATATGCCCCCCCCCCCCCCAGGATTCCGGGCTGGATTCCCCCAGTTGTGCCTGTTGCATTATATTAAACATATCCACCAGCAATACGTCCTTAAATACTTTATAAAATTCAACCGGTATTTGATCCGGGCCCGCTGCCTTTCCGGTAGGCAAACTGCCTAAGGCTGCCAAAAATTCTTCTAATTGCAAGGGTGCCTCCAACCTTTCCCTATCTTCCTCAAGCATGCCTGGGGCAGGGATATCCCTAGGATAGGATTCTATATCTTCCAATCCCCCTGGATCATCAGCTGCATATAACTCTGTATAAAAGTTCCTAAAAACTTCCCTTATTGATTCAGAATCCATAACCAGATTACCCTGCGCCTCCCTTATTTCTTTGATGTTAGCCATAGCTGTTCTCTGTCTAGTTCTTATGGCCAAAACGTGCCCCACCCTTTCGCTAAACTCATACGTTCTCTCCTTCTTTGTTAAATAATTATCAGCTGCCTTCCTAGCGAAGCATTCTATAGCTTCGGCCTTTAATGCTATTATTTTAAGTAGATGTGCTTCAAAAGGGGACTTCCGTAGCAAGGCTAAAGCTAGGTGTTCTTCTTCTTTCAGCAGTTTTTGTTGTACTACTTCCATGTTTAGATTTAATGAGGCTTCTTATTATTATTAACTTTTTCTCCTTTTAACTGCTAGCTGATAAAGTTTTTGATGGCCTTAGAACAACGCTTGAAAGTAATTGGTCACCTCTAGATTTAATAAGACCATCATTTTATCTTTAACCTCTGTTTTAAACTGTATTTGATGAATTTTACCTTCTCTTTTGATATTGAATACTAACTGTAAGGATATTTGTTATGGTTTTAATTAACTAAACAATAAAGTTTACTTACTTACTTACTTACTTGTACTACTTCCCTCTTAACCCTCTCCTTTTTTTGTCTTGCCAATACAAAACTCACTGTCTCTCCCCTCACGTCAGCCTTAAAGGCATCCCAAACCACCTCCGGGGGTGCTGTCCCACTATTAAAGTCCCAGAAGTATTTAATCCATCCTACTATATGTTCCCTGTATGCGGGATCCTTTAACAAGGCTCTCTCGAAAGACCACTGCGTAACTGTTCTTAGAGCCTGTCCCTTCCTTAGCGTGAGAACTAATGGACTATGATCCGACAGGATACGAGGGTGTTTCTCAATTAGTGATTCAGCGAGCAAGGAGTTGGAGATTAAGAAATAATCTAGCCTAACCATAATTTTATGTGGGGCCGAGTAAAAGGTGTTCCCATCCATGTGAGGATGTAGCTTAACCCACGGATCCTCCAGGGAATTATGAGCCACCATGGCGGCTAATGCCCCAAACACTTTCTTTTTCCTTCCCCGATATTTCGCCCCTGCCTGCACAAACGAACTCTCTGGATCATGAATGTTAAAATCCCCACAGCAAACAATCGGCTCAGACCATAGGGCTAGTTCTGCATCAAGAAACTGGAAGATCTCTGGATCATCCTCCGTGGACCCGTAAATTGTAACCAATGTAAATTTCTGCGCCTTAACCTCTACTTCCAGAATAACCCATCTCCCCCATTGATCCTCCTTCTTCCTTTTTACTACCACCTCATTTCTTCTCCCTAAAACTGCTACTCCCCTAGTTTTGGTCCCTTGCTTAGTATTGGCCAATACATTAACCCCTAGTTGCTCCAAGAGATACTTTTTATTTCCTTCAATATGTGTCTCTTGCAGACAAATCAAATCTAATCGCAGGGTCCGAAGGTATGCCGCCACCCTCAATCTTTTATTTGCTTCGTTGAGACCACATATATTAATTGAAGCTATCCTACATTCCATTGTAGTAAATAGAAAAATCCTGAAGGAGAAAACGGAGAGAACCCCCTGCTTATTAGCACCCTATACACATTACCATATCTGGGTGCCCATTTCATATACCTCACCCCATGTGTACCAATGTGCTGAATCGTACAAAACCAACCAAAACGTTGTGCCCGTTTCACCCCCCCTCCCCCCTGAACCCTTCTAAGCCCCTCCCCATCTCCTACCCCCTCCTCCCCCCTCTACTGGCAAATAAGTCAGGCATGACCTATGCGTGACCGCTGTCAGTGTTGCGCCCGTCGCGCCCTCACCCCCAACTTAACCCTCTACCATACTGCTGCGTCCTCTATGGACCCTGCGTTCCCCTTACTGCTTTGCCCAGCAGGATTGTAGCCTTCTGGCTACTTTGTTAACCTCCTTTCTGATTGTTTAACTCTTCCAAGAATTGTTGGGCTTTAATCTCTGAGAGGTACACTCTTACTTTCCCCTTAGTGATCACTTTCAGTCTTGCAGGGAAGAGTAAATACGCTTCCGAGCCCAAGACCTGGAATGGAGCAATCAACTGTCTAAGCCTCCACCTTCTCTCCACTGTAACGTGGCAGAAGTCCGGCCTAGCAAAAAATGTTACACCCTCATATGACCGCCTGCTATCTGGCCTCGCCTTTTGAATAATTTCTTCTCTTAGGAGAAAGTTTCCCACATTTACTAAGATAGCTCTGGGCAGGACCCCTTGAGTACTTCCCCCTGCGCCTGCTCCTTGGCTCTTCTTCTGCGTGAAGGGAAACCTATGAGCCCGTTGTATCTCTTTCTCCCAGTGCCACTCCTACTCCGGGAAGGTCCCCTTCAACAGTTCCACCACGAACAGCCCCTGTCAATGGCTCCGAGTGTTGCCCTCCTCCTGGTATGTCTGAGAGGTGGCTGAATAGTACCAGAACAGACGCCTATCTGTGCCCCCGGGGGATTCAGCAAACTTTTTCCTTGTTTTGGGCGATTTCCTCCTTTGGGCTGTGCCCTTTCCTGAGAAGCTAGCCCCTGAATCTGAGTCATCTGCAGAAGTCACTTTGCTGGTTCCTTCTGAGCCTGTGTCCCCAGTGTCCTCCGTTAGCGAGTAGAAACAGTCCCACTCGCCAGATGCACCCTCCGTCCGTCTCAGCGCTTGCTGCTTTGTACTGTCTCCTGCTCCTGTTACTGCCCCATGTGCTTTTGGAGCACGGAGTGTTTTTTAATTCTGCCTCCACCAGCATAATGGCCCCCATCATGTCCGCTTCACCTATCTCGCCCATTTCAATATTTTCTGCCCCAGCATCTCTTACCGTGCCTTCCGTGACATCTATCCGTTGTTTGCTGCCTTCTCCCGCGAGGGTTTCTGCTGTTGCGGCAGGATTACTGACAGAGATCCAGGCGGGTGGTTGCTTGGCAACCAGAGGCTCTGCGTCTACGGCGTTCACAGTATCCTCAAGGAGGCTCTTCTCAGCTTCTGTTCCTACGGTGGTGCCGGTGCTTCTGACGGACAATCCTGGGGGTTTGGGTGTAATGAAAGCCTCAGTTAAGGTGGGTTGACGGAGTGAGCTTGTATTTTCTCTGTTTTTAGTCTTCTCACTCGTTTTTCCCGTTCTGGGTGCACGATTGTCAACTGGGGCTTCATGCCCTGCCCCGTTGAGAGCGCCTGCCTTTCCTCGCGGCTCTGTCTTTTTCTTTCCAAGTGGGAGTCCTGTTTTCGGTATTGCACCCAGGGATCGCGCAGCTCCGCCCGTGCTGGTACCAGTCTCCGGCGCTCCGTGACCTGCGCCTACACCTTTTACTGGGGCTGGTTCCTTCCCAATTTTCTGACCCTTCTCCTGCTTTCTGTTCCGGAGGGGCATTTTATTCGCTTGCTGCTGTCTCTTTCTGGAGCCGTAGGCGCTCATCAGGCTGCAGGTTTTCCATTTTACCCAAACGTAATCTCCGAGAAGTTTCTTGGTATATTGGGCGATATACTCCAGGATTATAACATGTCTGCTCAGCCCTCTAAGAATCCAACGCTGTAGAGCCATCAGGGGATATGCAGCATCGGCATTTCCGTTACAGCATTCTTAGGTCTTAGGTCTAGTTGGGAGCCAGGGTGAGTGCGACTGCTCACCACAACCCACCAGCGGCCATCTTGCCTCCCACTAAAACTGGCTCAACTTTCTGGAGGAATCCTTAAACTATCCAACAAGTCCACCAATAAACCTGTTGGCCCTCCATTGGAAGTTTATAAATCTCAGGCAAGGGGTGCTATTATGTACGGGGGCGAACTCTGGGGACACTGTAACAGGACTGAAATCACCAGGGTTGAGAATACATTTTTAAGACAGCTGCTAGTACTTCCAACCAGTACCCCGCTCCTTCCTCTAAGGCTTGACCTGGGGATTAGATCTATTGATGAAGAGTTAGCATTAAAACCTCTCAGGTTTTGGCGCAGGCTATGGGTGACACCAGAGCTGATAAAGTATAGACAGGAACTCAAAGAAATACTGACTTATCCGAGCGCTCTGAAAATTCCTTAGCTCACTTATATTAAGAATGAGTTCACAAGGTTAGGAGTTCCCGCTCTATGGGCTGACCCTGAGAGGGAATGCAAAACCATCTCACGTATCACGCTTGCGAAAATCTATCATTTTGACAAACTTAACGCAGCACTAAGTAATCCCCAAATTGGTTCTGCTACTGCTTCTTTTTTGCATGTGAAAGACTTTTATTTGTTTGAGCGATTCTTAGATGACATATACCCAATTCTTGCAAAAAAATTGTATGTTCAACTGAGGCATGGAGTTCTACCCTTACGAGCCTTTACCAGCAAGTGGTCATCTCTTGCTCAGATGAACTGCCCAGCATGTAAATGTGATAATGAAACTGAGCTCCACGTCTTCTTCTTTTGCCCGGCTTATGTTAAACCGAGGAGGTACTGGCTCGTACCTCTGTGCAAAAATGTGAGTTTTCGGCACTGTATGCAAGCGCTCAGAGTGTTAAAGTCAGACACAACTGGATTTATTGTATTTGCCGTTTCGTAATTCTTGGCAGCTATGTGGCACAAGCGCAGAAGCTTTGTTGATTGAGTCCAAGTTTGGAATGGCAGCCAACGGCTCCCCACTGTTTTTTATAAATGTCATTGTTTTTTTATAAATTCTTTTATCTCTAACATTTTAACGGGGCTCTGACATGTATGAATTTTGCTTAACTGTGTCTTTTGGAAAATGTTTTAGAAACTATTTCTGTACTAGCTGGTTTTTAGCGTTACCTATGTGTACTGTTTTTATATGCTTTTAGCCTACTTTTTATGGTATGTTACCGAAATAAAGTTTTCTTGATGATGATAATTATTTTAGCATTTCACCTAATTGTTCAAAATACAGCTCGTTCAGGGATTGCTAGCACTTATAATTTGTAGGCCTTTTATTTCTGGATAAATATGTGTTAAGATTAAGTCATCATACATGTGCCCACTGGAATTCAGCTTCTGTCTTATTTGCAACAATAAAATATTCAAATGCAAAAAAAAAAGCTGACAAAACTGAGCAACTTTTCATTGGAGCAACATTTTCCACTGCATAATATATTATGGGGTATGAAATAAAAATCAATTGCACATGTCAAGGCTTTGTTAAATACTTGTTTTTTTAACCAATTTTTAAAAAATTGTATCTCTCAAGGAAAGTTCTTCACTTTCTGGGAAAAACATGCTCAAATAGTAATACCAGTGTTATATAAAACATTAACTACTGTATCAGCCTGTAACGATGGTTGAACATTCATTCTCTGACTAGCACTGAGAATAGTGCAGAGACTCCACATGTTTGACCATGTTTCAGGGGCTTGGTCAAGATTGCACGGCATGCTCTTAGAGCAGAGACTGCATTTAACATGCCTTTGTATGGTCCACTTGGTCTAAAAAGGAAGAGAATAATCAGAATTGGCAAATGTTGCTAATATTGTACACTCTTAGTCTTGATCTGCGGTGTTAGGAATTACTTCTCCACATAAAGAAAAAAGCTGCTGCCACACTACAGCACACAAAATGCAAGGAATATTCGCATACGCCTCCTGTAAGTTCTCATGCACTCTCCCACACCCCACACCCACCACTCTCAGGCAATCAGCACCCAGCAATCCACTTGCTTTCTCTCAGACAAAGCAGCAACCCACTCACACTCACACAGACTAAACACCACCCACACAATTTGACACAATTTCATGCATGCTGTTACAACGCAGTCGTTACCATGACCGCGTTGTAACAACGCGTACCATTTCCCCACGAGGGGGGCGTTGGATTTTGGAATAGTATAATGTACTATTGCAACTCCAGTCTGTGCGGACAGTAGGGAAGGTGTCGGATTTTAGATCCAACACCTTCTCCCCACCCCGCAAGTCGGTGTTACAACTTGCGGGGTAATGGTATGCGTTGTTACAATGTGGTCGTGGTAACGACCTTGTTGTATCAACATGCTGGGTGATGGTTTCGTGGTAAAGGTTGTTCACCCTTCAGGACACCTATTGAGTCAAATGTTCTCCTCAGTCAGCACCATCACAGTTATAAAGCCTCCAACCAGGACCTGGACAGACCACGCCCTTGTCAGTTTCATCATACCAATCATGCACCACCACAGACCCACCACTATTGTAGTCACCCTCGATTCTGGAGAAGCATCACAGAAGAGAAGTGTATTCTTTCTCACGACTGAAGCACACCAACAACTTGCCGAAAGCCATCAAGAGCTTTAACAGCTGGATCATCACATGCAGCAACCTCTTGGCTCCCCTCGAGCGAATTCAACAGCCTGACCATAGGCTAGTTGGTACACTGGGGAACTCAGCCTGACGAAACGCCACAGCAAGGACCTGGAGCACAAATTGAGAACAAGTCAAGAAACCAGAGATAAAGACATCTTCAAATCAGCCCAAAGACACAACCATCAGCAGATACTGAGCACCAAGTTCACAACTCTTGAAGATTGCATGAACACCGGTATTAACAGCAGCAAGGAAATCCTTGTTGTCATCAAATATTCCACCCTGCCTCCTGTCACCTCTAGCAACTTCACTTCCTCACAAGACCCTTATAACACTATTAGAAATGGTCCTTTCTGCAGAGTCACCACCAAAATCTTTGCCTTCACATTTTATGCTGAATGTGTTTCTGTTGGCTTGAACTGTTAACAACTGCTAAAGTGCTTGTGTTCTACCCTTAAAACATGGTAGAATTGGCTTATACACAATGTTCATGTTTAATTTTCTTATAATTCCCTCTACATATGCTTCAGGTCTGCAAAGTAAATGCTAGTGGGCATGCAGCACTTATTGTGTCACCGACATGAGTAGCCCTTTAACCGTGTCTCAGCCCAGCCTTTGCAGAGTCTGTGCATGCAGCTTAAACTGCCATAGCACCCAGTCAAAACAAACATTTTTGGCAGGCCCAAACCTTCCTTTTTAACACATATAAGCCACCATTTAGGTAGTTCCTAGACAGCCCCCTGGGCAGGATGCAGTGTATTTAAAATCTGGACATGTACTTTTAAGTTCTACATATCCTGGTAATGAAACACCTATTTCTCCCATAGGTTTGCATTGGAGTTGCCTTATTAAATTTTTTTTTAAATGTTTTGTTTATTGGTTTCAATCACAGCCATACATACATGATTGGACGACATCTTCAAGTTAGTCAACATAATAACTGGGCCGACATTAATTCTCATTACATATTAAACATTTCCTTCACGTCCTTCTTGTCTATGCATCTCCATTTCAACAGTAGGCAACACACAGGGTTCCCCTCGATATGTATTCCAATGTGGCCACTTCCTATCCCATTTCTTGGGGCACCCCCGAGTCTTAAAAACCTCGTTCTATGCCAGCATGCATCTATCCATTTCTTTAGCCCACATGGTGACGAATGGTGGGTTCGTTCCCCCCATCCTCTAGCCAACTCTCGCTTGACCAACATGTATCCCAGTGTTGTAAATTGCTGTTCAATTTCCGTAAGGTCAGTCGCCTCCCATATGTTCAACAGTCCCAGTTGTGGCGTTAGTGCTATGACCTTTCCCAGGGCAGTTTGCATGTGTTCTGAGGCTCCCTCCCATAGGGCCCGTATGTTTGGGCAGCTCCACAGGGTATGGTAAAATGTGGCTTGTTGTCCGCACCCTTTCATACACAGGTCTTCAGGTCTAGCTCCTATTTTCGCCAACACTTTCCCAGTGATGTATGATCTGTGGAGTATCTTAAGCTGAATCAGCCTGAATCTCTGACTGATGGCCGCTTCCCATGGGGACATAAGAGCCATTTGCCAGTCCTCATCATCTATAGGACCTAAGTCGTCTTGCCACCGCTCCCAGAGCTTCAGAAATGTGTCTGGTAGGTTATTACTCTGCTTCTTGTAAGTTAGTGATATTGCCTTTGTGTTAAGAGGTCCGTCTAGTACACGGTCTTCCAGTGGCAACGATTCTGGTATATCACTGAGAGATGGGAACGCCGCCCGCACCGCATGACTAATCTGCAAATACCTGTACACTTCACCTTGCGCCAGATGGTATTGCTTCTGGAGTTCATTGAATGTAAGAAGTGCTCCCTTCCGAACCAGGTCTTTCACAGCAGAGATCCCAATAAGGTCCCACTTATCGAACCCGGGCTGATAACACAGCATGCCCAGCTTCTGGGCGAACCACAACGGTGTGGCCTGCGAGAGAACGCCCATCCACCCCAACCGGGAATTGACTATATGCCAAATTTCAGGTGTATGTTAGGTAGGGCCGAAGAACCTCCCCCTATTCTTCCTATCAGTAGTGTACAGTGCCCCCAGATATCCAGAGCGATCAGCTTGATAACGATCAAGAGCATATGCTGGGTCAGCCGGGGAGTGATTCATCCAGTGGTTGACAGTCACCAGCTGCAGCGCCCAATAGTAACGCCGCAAGTCAGGGAGTGCAATGCCTCCCTCGTACCAGCCTTTTTTCAACTTTTGCAGTGTGATCCTGGAAGCCCTCCCATCCCACAGCAGCGTACGAATCTCCCCTTCAACTGCTCTGAAGTACAAATCCGGGACTATATAAGGACAATTTTGTAACATATAGAGAAAACGTGGAAGGGCCAGCATTTTAAAGAGTGCAGCCCGGCCCAACAATGTCAAAGGCAGAGACCTCCAGTGCTTCACATCTGCTCATAACCTCGCCAAAGGGGGGGGGGGGGGGGGGCTAGATTGGAGCTGTAAAAACCGGCTGGGTCTGATGTGACAAAGATCCCCAGATAGCGAAACCCCTCCGTTGCCACCGCTGTCGTGCAGTCCACCACTTTGATCGATTTGTATGGGGATGCTAGATATAACAATATATCATCCGCATACAGGGATATGCGATCCTCCACTTCAGCCACCCAGCGCATCCCTCGCACCATCACGTCCCTATGCACCCAGGCCGCAAGAGGCTCCAACATAAGAGAAAATATGAGCGGTGAGAGTGGGCATCCCTGTCTAGTACCCCTCCGCAGCTGAAATGTCTGGAAGGTATAGTTGTTGACCCTTACCCGACCCAGCACCCCGGTGTACAGAAACTTTACCCATGCTATGAATTTAGGGCCCAGTCCCACCCTTTTGAGGACCTCAAACAGATACGGCCATTCGAAAGAATCGAAAGCCATTGAGGCATCGAGAGATAACACCACCGTGTCCTCCTCAACATATTTCCTACGAGCCATCACATTGTGCAGGCGCCATATATTAAGGGCCGTATTCCTGCCGGCATAAAGCCAGATTGGTCTGGGTGGACTAGTGATGTAATAACTGTCCCCAATCTATTCACCAGGACTTTTGCCAACACCTTTGCCTCTAGGTGGACCAACGAGATTGGTCTATATGAGTCGCAATTTTCTGCTGGTTTACCCTGCTTGTGGATGACTACAATGGTGGCTAGTCGCTGATCTTCTGGTAGCCTACCCACTTCTAGTCTCTCTTCATACATGGCTCTCAAGTGTGGCACAGTCAGAGAGGCAGTGGCCTTCAGAAACTCTACTGGAATGCCATTAGGACCCATCGCCTTTCCGGACTTAATCTGTCCCAGGGCCTTGCGTATTTCATCGTTTGAGAGGTCTTCCTCCAAGGACTCCCTTTCTACATCCGAGAGACCCGGCACATCACTTTCTTGGAGGAGTTCACGGGAGTCCTCTGCCGTGTAACGTGTAGAGGGGTAGTACACCCTTTTGAAGTAATCAGCGAACTTCTCCGCTATTTCCTGTTGATGCGTCACTGTTTCACCCCCAGGTATCATCAATTTGTGCACCCATCTGGATTCCTGCTGTTTCCTTTCCAACCAGGCCAATGTCCTGCCAGCCCTATCCCCCAGTTCATATAGTCTGTGCTGGGTGGCACGGTATTTAACCACCATGCGCTCCCTGGTTTTCATCCTGCTTCAATAGAAGTCTATGACTCGTGTCTGGTGAAGGATTTTGTGCGTGCTCCCGCTCCAGTTCAAGAAGGTCAGACTCCACCTGGTCAGAAGTTCACACTTTTTTGCGATATGACCCGTCTTCAATGACAAATCTTGCCACTTGAGAACTACCTTGTAGGCTTCCCAGATCATATGTGCGGAGTCCACTGATCCCACATTTTCAGTAAAATAGTTTTCTGATTTGTGCGGAGTTCCTCCCTTATATCCGGTACGTGTAGGAGCCATGGGTTAAGAACAATAGTGGTGCGTGCCTGTGGTTCCCAGTACGTATATTCCATCCAGACCGGGGAATGGTCCGATATGCCTCTGGGTAAAACTTTATACTGGGCAAAGTTACCTGACGAGAATAGGGGTGTGACAAAGTAATCAATATGTCATAAACTACGGTGTACATTAGAGAAGTACGTGAACAATTCGCCAGTTGGATGAAGTGCACATACTACATCAGTTAGACCCAGTGCCGTCGCAAAATCAGCCATTAGGTCATTAGCTTTAACTCTAGACTTCGGTGGGTGGCGATCAACAGTGTCATCTAACATCATGTTATAGTCTCCCCCCATTATTAGTGTGACTTCTCGGAGTCCCGTCAGCTTACTTCCCAGGTCTTCCAGTGCTACCTTACCCAGTGCGGCGGTAAATATACTGCGAAACAGCCCCCGTATCCGCCCATGTCTTATGTACAATAAGGGGCGTATTTTTTTAAACCAATATGGCCGTCCCCCTGGAGCCTGTGGTGTAGTCCGCATGCACTATAAGTCTGTATCCCCACCTGGTGAGTGCCTTGGATTTCTGGCCTACGAGATGCGTTTCTGGCAGCAAGACTACATCAGGTGAGTGTCTTCTTAGATACTGTTGCACAATCCCTCGTTTAATCTTGTCCCCAAAACCATTAACATTCCAGGTCATTATAGAAAGCGTTCGGTCCCTATCCCCCCCATATCTATGCATCACACAATTCCCTAGTACTTGGATTGTCGCAAATGGAGAAAAAACTTTTACCCGCCCACTCAACAATTGCCGTCGAGTGTTCAATATGGCTACTTCACGCTTCCGAATCACAGTTTCAAAATGCTTATCAATAAAACAATCAAGAAACATCCCCAATGTCCAGACCCACAGACCTCCTCCCCCCTCCCTGCCCGTGGATTTAGAACTAATCACTCCCGAACATGGCAGAGTGCCTCTCCCCCCCCAAAATGCTGAAAACGCACGGGGTTCTCAACTCCCATCCCCGCCTACACACATCACAATTAACTTATACTTTAGCCACCCACAATTCGAATTATAAGGTCCCGTTCAGCTCACATCATTTGAACCCATTGAAACTGAACTTTTCCGTGAGTTCGCATTTGCCAGTCTCGCACTGATGGGTACAGCAACCCCCCACCCAATACTCCCCTACTTGCGCTTTCAGTTGGGCACCGGCTCTCCAACAGTACAGCCAAGGGTCATCACTCCTGCTCCTTCGGCTGGCCCTCTTCCTCCGCTGGGCCCGTTTTCCCAGTGTCTGCTCGGCTACTTCTGTGTTGGTGAGGCCTCCCAGAGCAATCTCATCTTTGGCTCCCCACCTTGTCCCAGGCTTCCATCCAGTCCCAGACTGCCTCCGGTGAGTCAAAAACCATGATTTGCCATCCGACTCAACCCTCAGCCTCGCAGGAAAGAGCATCGCGTACTTCACCTCCCGGTCTCGCAGTTCCTTCCTCACCGCCTGAAAGCTGCAACGCCGTGCCTGGACCGTGGCCGTGAAATTAGGAAAGAAAGCCACCTCGTAGTTATCTATTTTCAGCGGGGGGTTGGATCTCGCTGTCTGCAGGATAATGTCCCTATTTCGGTAATTGAGCACTCGAGCAATTAGGGGACTCGGGGCGCTCCCGGTTTAGGTCTACCTCCTGGCACTCTATGGGCTTTCTCAATGGAAAAGTAGCTGGACAGAGTCTTGGGCTTTAGGTGCTTCGTGATGAGGTCTTCCACATACAAGTCCGCTGCTGGTCCCTCCGTTTTTTCCGGAACCCATAAAAGTTCGGATATTGTTCCGGCGAGCCTGGCCTTCCTAATCATCCATTTGCTGTGACATCCTCTCCTGCTTCTTTTGCATTTCAAGCATTTGCGTTTGAAGTTCCGACGTGTCTGTCTGTAGGGCAATAGTGACTATCTTAAGCTTTTTGACTTTCTCGTCCATCTACCGGAAGTCTGCCCTGATTGAGAGACCTCCACCGTGACCGAGTCCACTGAAGCACGCACTCCATTGATAGCCGCCATGACGTCGTGTAGGGTTGGCTCCGGTCCCTGTTTAGAGGCGGCCGCCCCTCCATCTTTCTCCGACGGCGGTGAATCACCCTTCTCTCCCGCATTGGCCCAGGCGAATTTGGCCAGCTGCTTTTGGGCATTTGCCTTAAGTCCCTTTCCTACTGTTGCCATGGAAGCGTGTTAGTAGCTGGCCCCCCAGGTGAGAACACGGGGCATCACCGGAAAAGCAGCCGCAAGGTGTTGGCGAGAGAGACTAGGTTTGTGTGTTTCACTTCTGGAGTCGCCGTCTGGCTACCATGGCCCCACACACAGCCCATCCAGGCTGGACTCTGCACTTTCTGCAACTTTCGTCAGTATGGTGTAGTTGCCTCCGCCAGCTCTCACCAGGAGGTGTCTCCGCAGTCTGAAGGTGTCACCCTATTACTTTATCACCTTCAGGACCGGAGCTTTGAGCACCTCACTCTGACAGTTCAGCCCGGGGTCAGAACAGCTCTAGGGCTCCAGCTTCAGTCGCCGCAACTCCAACTTATCTGCGATCAGTTTGAGAGGGCACCGAGACTCACTACGCCCCCTCTTGAGATCAACCATGTCCTGTGTGTTGCCGGTACCTTGGCCCCGCAGGTGATATCAGTGACCCACTGCGCCAGTCCAGTCCAGTGGTAGTAGTCAGGTCCGACCACCTCCAGCTTCAAGCGCCCCTCTGTGCCATAAACTGCCTCCTTCCATCAAGGCTCTATGCCCAATGAATGCCCCACAGTCACTTCTATGTATCACAGTTGGCCTGAAACATATGTCCGATCGTTGCTATGACTCCCACTCCAGCAAGGATGTACGGTCAGCGGGCCATCCAGTCACAGCCAACCCTGCATATGCAGGCCCAGGACACAACTACGGATGCCCCCCTTCACCACTTCAGCAGGTCCACAGGGCCCGTGCGCAACAAAGCAGCCAGGCGGTACTCACTCAGGGTGGTCAGCCGGTACTAGACCACAAGGTTCCAGTTAGCAGTCAACTCTGGGTGTCCTGCACCATCCAGCAGGATGGCAGCCCCGACAGAAATCACCCCAGCTATGGCGCCCGTGACTTGATATGCAACTGTGCGGGCTGCCTACCTCCGTCGCAGCAGCCAGAAACAGCTGATTCGCCCAGTCAGGATCAGTAGAACACACCGGCACCCGCCTATGACACAGGCAGAAGCCGGTACACCTCCGGGCTGCAGAGACCGCAAAGCGGTTAAATGCCCGGGCCCCGTAGCCGGGGCCTCAGTTGGTCTCGGCCCCCACTCGGGCTCTCCGCCACCAGCCGCAATATAAGTCACTGCCCTCCGTAGTCACTCCCGAAGGCAGCACCGATCCACCCCTGGCGCGGGGGTCCCCACCGACTCACGCTGGAGTGCCGAAGGTCTGATCATCTTCCCGTCACAGAGGCTGCTCCATCTATCAGTCCATGCTAATGAGCCACCATCTCCGCCCGAGACAAGGCACCAGACAAGACAATGTGAGTCACCCCACACTCGCTGGTGTGTACAGATTCCTCTTGGGGGACAAGAATAAGGTACGATCATTATGGAATTGCTTAGGACCTTGGAAGGCGTAGGATATGGCAGAATAGACGTCACGGAAGTGGGAGCTGATTCAGGCAGCGGCCATTCTCGATGGCTGCTATCCACGCCCCCGCCTTATTAAATTTTATAAGTGTGATTTTAAATGGGAAGATCTAACTGGTTTGTGTTTGATGTCTTTGGAATCCTAATTTAGTGTTGCATGCAGCCTGTCAGTTAACAGTTGGGCTTTGTGTATTCCTCCTAAACAGCCACACACAAAGTGTGACTTGATGGGCCATCCTGGCAGGATGGGAGGTAGCAGCTGGTAACAGCCTCATTTACACCTCAATATTCTGTGTCCTGTCCCCACACAAAGATCTGCATATCCCCCTGTAGTTAGTCTGGAGATAATGTTGTCTGGCCAGACATCTGTTCACTTCAAAAGCATGCCTCTAGTAGCTTCTCCCCAATTCAAAGGCACAGCTGTGTATAAAAGTAGGACCTCAGATACCACCTCTTCAGTACTCTACTGGACCTGTGAATACCCTGCCAGGAAGAAGGACTGCTGTGTGGCTGAAAGGACTGCCACACTGCTACACTGCAGGACCCTTGCATGGCTGTGTAGACATGCTGCCTGTTGCCCCTTTGCTGGGTGAGAAGGATTGGACCTGCATCTTGTGAACTCAGGACCCAGAGTGACTCCAAGAGCTATTTGGCTGGCCTCCTGAACTGAAGCCTCAAAGGCATAACAGGGGTCCAACAACCTTGCATCTGCACCTGGACTCTGACAGCCATGTGTCTTCCCTGCCAAGTGGTGTCACAGCAGTCCTGGACCCTTGGAAGTGGGTCTAAGATACTTACCAGTGGAATCCACTCATCCCCTGTGGTGAGTGGCGCATCCTCTAGCTGTACCGATGCATCTCCTTGGCTGAGCAGCGCATCTTATGGCAAAGATGATGCATCGCCACTGCTGTATGGATTGGACCCAGTGCAGAAGGCTCCGCATCATCCTCGGAGTCCATAGAACCGAGGCATCACCAACAGCATGGTTTATGTCCAATCTAGGTCCTTGCATTTCTTGTCAACAGCAGCTCGACAATGACGCCGGCCTCTGCATCGCAGCCTAGTCGCTCTTTGGAAACAAGGCATTGCCATCTACGTGCCACCTCCTCGATGCCCAGATTTCACATCGCAAGTCCCGTCAATGGCATGCTCGACGTCAACAAAACAGAACCGGCGCATCACTTCGGCTGCCAACTCTTCTTCGCCTCGTATCTACACAATGCTCTGCAACCAGGATTTAAGGTAATTTATTCAGCTGGTCTAACTGGGTCCCTGTAGCCGGCCTATGCTCCATCATGTTCAGCCCATATTTTGTGCCGGTCCAGCATGACCAGATATCCCTTGTTGGCGCTTTGTGCTTTTTGTGTGCTATTTAAATCTAACCCTTTAAAAATCTGTATTTAGGTTTTACTGATTGGATTTTTGTTTTTTTGGACTTCTTTTGCTTATTAAAAAATACTTTAGTTTTGTGAACATGGTGTTGGATCTTTTTGTTTGGTGTTTTCACTATTTTACTTTTTGCATTGTTGCACAAATACTTTATTCATTGCCTTCAAGTTAAGCTTGAATGCTCTGTGTCAAGCTACCAGAGGGTGAGCACAGGCTAATTTGGGGTTTGCTGGTGCATTACCCTGACTATGATTGTGGTTACTGCATGACCATGGCTCACACTCCAGTCAACCAGAAACCTGATTTCGAACAAACACGCTCTCAAAAATCTTCTGTAATAAAATCACCTCCATATACAGCAGCTTAGACCCTCAACCCTATCCCATCACAACTCAACATCCCGTTATCACCAACAACCGAACCCTGAGATCATGGCCCACCATCACCACTGTCAAAATCACTGCTACCATGAAAACCATGCACTCGGGGGCCCCAACTGATCCTTGCCCCAACAAACCTTCACCAAGGACTCCTACCGATCAGCAAAGCACTAACACCCCTCCACAACGCCACAATCCAGAACACCTGGAAACATGCCACTGTCATGACCCTGCTCCAGAAACCATCCACTGACCCAGCCACACTATCCATATACAGAGGCATTTGCCTCCCACCATACCTGGCAAAGGTCTTAGAGAAACTAATCAATTGACTCTTCACAGACCACCTCAGCAACCACCAGCTCCTCGACACCACACAGTCTAGATTCAGTCTAAACCACAATACTGGAACAGCACTCATTGCCACCAAATTAGCATGATCCTTGACAAAGGTGACACTGTAGCCCTCATTCTCCCTGCAGCACTTGACACAGCCTTGGACCCCATCCTCATCAGGCACCTGAATGAGATTGGCATCAAGGACCCACTCTTCACTTGATCTGCTCTTGCTTAACGTACAGAGCATAATCTGTCACTCTGGCATCATATGCCTCAGAAATCTTCAAACTCATCTGCAGAATGCCTCAAGATTCATCGCTCAGCCCTACCTTTTTCAATGCATACACAATCCTTTTGGCCAATGTCACCCCCACTCTCAACATCAACATCCTCTCTTACACTGATAATATTCAACTTATATTTCTTTCTTGCATAAGACCCCCAACACAAGAATAAAGTTCACCGTCTGCATGACAAAAACTTCTAACTGGATGAAAACCAACTGTTTCAAGCCCAACACTGACAGGGCAAAATTAGTGATCTTCGGCAAAAACAGCTCACCGTGGGACTCCAACCAGTGGCTGGCTGGCTGAACTTAAGACACACACCAGCACCCATGCCATGATCCTCTCAATAAACATTGACAGCAAAGTGGACATAGCCTCAGGAGGTGAGATGGCGGCCGAGTGAGTGCAGCCGATAGGCGCTCCTCCAGGATCCGGGATCCTCATTGCTATCTGCCCTGGATTAGCCACGCAGCATGTCTGGAAGTTGTCTTCTATGTTCTCTCCTGCTGTTTTCCCACAGCTCAGCAATTGACAAGAAGCAGGCAGCGAGGTGTGCAACTACGACAGAACACGCTGCTTGTCTCACCGTTCGTGGAGCAGCGCGCTGGTCCATATTCAAGACGGGACAGCTGGCCAAACTTAGGAAGGCTGAGATGCAGTTGAAATCAGGGAAAAAACAGGGAGCCGTGCTGCACGAGTGGAGACAGGAGCACAGAGCCAAAACAATACAATGAAAACAAGCAATGATATGGGGGAGGCTCCCGGAAACCCGACTGCAGGAAAAAAGGAATTGTCATTCCCAAGCCCACAGGAGCAATGGCAAAATATCTGGAGAAGACAATGATGACTGTGGGAGAATCAGCTAATCTCCAACCCAGGACCTCTGAAGAACTTCAGGAAAACAGCGCACGAGTGAGTACTAAACCTGCAACACTGAGGGCCCGATGTAGGTAAATCTAATTTACCACTTCTAAAATACCGAATCATACCGATTCGGTATTTAAGAAGTGGTAAATTAGAGGGGGGGAAATGTAGGTAATTCTGATTCGGTAAATACCGAATCTGTAAGATTCGGTATTTACCGATTCTGTAAATACCGAATCGGTATCCCCCATTGATTCCTATGGGCCTTGAAGCCCATAGGAATAAATGTGGAATACCGAATCGGTATTTACCGATTTGGTAATTACCTATTCTTGCAAGGGTGCAGGGGATGTCACTTTGACACCCTCTAGCAACCCAAGTAGAGGCATGTGTGCCATGTGGCACACATACATGCCCTAAGGGCATGTCTGTGTGTCACATGCACAGGTGTGCATGCACAGATGTGCATGCACACCTGGATTCGGTATTTTACCACCCAATTGGATTGGGTGGTAAAATACCGACTCTTGAAGGCCTGTGGCACTCTTCAGAGTGCCACATACATCTATATTTACCGATTCTGTACATTTACCGATTCGGTATTTTACCGAATCGGTAACTGTACAGAATCGGTAAAATTACCGAATCTGTACTTATGTAGCCCCCTACATAAGAAAACCGTAATACCGGTCGGAAACGGCCGAATTCGGCCGTTTCCGACCGGTATTAGGGCTCCTACATCGGGCCCTGAGTGTGGGTGCAGCAGAGCGCTATACAGGGGCGTGCATTAGACAGAAGGGTGGATGTAGGGACCATTATAGCTGGCATTAGCCAGAACCCAAGAAGTACAAGAACTCCGCAGAGACTGATATCTTTAAAGCTAGCCAGCTGGTTAAAGGAAATGATGATCTTGGTGAGAAAGTGCAAGATCTGACATTGATCGAGAAGCCTGAGATAGACTTGGACAATAGATTTTTTTTCATTGTCTGATCACTCAGCAATTTCGACAGCAAGCTAAACAGGGAGCAATCAGGAAATAAGGATGAATATGTATTGTACAATATTTGTAGATCAATGGAAGAGAATAGAAGAGAGTTACAGGATATAAAAAATAGTAGAAATTGTTTAGCTACTATAAACCCAGAGTATACACAAGAATGAAGTATAAACTACGAATTTGCACAATTAATATCTGTGGCCTTAGAGACAATAGTAAACAAAACAGAATGGCCTTAAGCTTAAAATCGATGCGTGCAGACAGTCTGCGTTCAGGAAACTCATATTCGGTTGGGGAAGCGTTGGATATTAGGCAACCTAGGCCTAAACTTGCTGGCCTGCACACAACAGGGAATTACATCACGAGGGGTTGCAGAGTTAGGTAGCAATCTCTGCACTACTGAACGCAGCTTAGTAGATAAGCTAGGGAATGGATAATTTTGGAATGCAAAGTAGGACCAGCCGATTTACTGTATACACAATCTATGGGTCCAATATCGATGAAGCAGGCACCTCAAATCTACTAAACATAGAACTGTACTTGCGGCCCTGTACCCTAGTATTAAGTGGCGATTTAAGTATTTAATCAATCAATCAATCAATCATAACACTTGTATAGCACGCTACTCACCCGGGAGGGTCTCAAGGCGCTTGGGGGAAGGGGTCCGCTACTGTTCGAACAGCCAGGTCTTGAGTTGTCTTCTGAAGGCGAGATGGTCCTGGGTCAGTCGAAGGTGGATGGGGAGGGAGTTCCATGTTTTGGCCGCCAGGTAGGAGAAGGATCTTCCTCTTGTTGACGGGGAGCCAGTGCAGGTCCCTCAGGTGGCTGGAGATGTGGCAGCGTCGGGGGATGTCCAGGATGAGTCAGGCGAATGGGTTCTGGATGCGTTGGAGTCTTCTCTGTAGCTTGGCTGTGGTTCCGGCGTAGAGGGTGTTTCCGTAGTCCAGTCGGCTGGTGACGAGTGCCTGGGTGACCGTCTTCCTGGTTTCGGTCGGGATTCATCGGAAGATCTTGCGGAGCATGCGTAGGGTGTGGAAGCAAGATGATGAGACGGCGTTGACTTGTCTGGTCATCGAGAGGGAGGAGTCCAGGATGAAGCCCAGGTTGCGTGCGTGGTCTGTTGGTTTTGGGAGCGGAGCCCAGGGCGGGGGGCCTCCAGGAGTCGTCCCAGGCGGAGGGTGATGGTCCCAGGATGAGGACTTCCGTCTTGTCTGAGTTCAGTTTCAGGCGGCTGGTCTTCATCTATTCGGCGACGTCTTTCATCCTTTCGTGTAGGCTGGTTCTGGCGGTGTCGGGGTCCCTGGTGAGGGAGAGGATCAGCTGGGTGTCGTCGGCATAGGAGATGATGTTGAGGTTGTGTTGGCGTGCGATGGCTGCAAGAGGTCTCATGTAGACGTTGAAGAGGGTGGGGCTGAGTGATGATCCTTGTGGTACGCCGCAGATGACTTCAGTGGCCTCGGATCGAAACGGGGGGAGGCGAACTCTCTGTGTTCTTCCGGCGAGGAACGAGACGATCCACTCCAGTGCCTTCTCCTGGATGCCGATGTTGCTGAGGCGTTGAACTAGGGTGCGGTGGCAGACAGTGTCGAACGCTGCAGAGAGGTCCAGGAGGATGAGTGCCGCTGTTTCCCCGTTGTCGAGCAGGGCTCGGATGTCATCAGTGGCTGTGATGAGGGCGGTTTCGGTGCTGTGGTTGGAGGGGGGAGTCAAATTAGGAAATTGGAATATGGTGGAAGAAAACCCAAGGTGTTTAAAGCTTTTCAACAGTTGGTGATTGACCATGGATTAATAGATGCCTGGAATAAAAAACTGACCCACTGACCCCGGGTTTTACCTATCACTCTATCCCACATAATAAATTAGTGCGCTTGGACTACTTTTCTCAAAAAATATTGTTGCAGATGTTAAGATAAACAAATTTCCCAAGATATTATCGGGCCATAACCTGCTGATTCTCAAGATACCTATAGTGGGGTTAAATAAACCCAGAGGGGTCTTCACGTCTGACAGGAATCTACTGTTTAATACCTTATGCTTAGAGCACATGAAAAATGGATAAAATAATTCATGGAAACTAATCATGGGACTGCAAAAATAGGGATGGTTTGGGATGCGATGAAGTAGGGAGTTGGGAGGAAACACTTCATTTTGGTTTACATTTGTTGAAAGCAAAACAAAGGGAGATTGAGGAGCTCCATATTCAAATGTCCCAGGCTGAAGAAAGAATGACCAAAGCTATGATTAAAAACCAAGAAGTGGAAGAGGAGCAAGCAGATGTATCTATGTGGAAAACTAAAATCAATCAGTATTTTAGCAATGAAATTGCAGTTAACTATACCACCTGTAGGTCAAAATGCTTTGAGTATGGGTAAACCACAGGCAGATTATTGGCAAAATGCATAGACAGAAAGAAGTGGGGAAAGGAATAGCTGCTGTAAAGGATACGAGAGGAAAGACTGTGGAAACTCCGGAGGAAATACTTGAGGTGTTTAGTCAATTCTATGAATCACTATATAGAGAAGATTTAAAGGACTCCGAAGAGGGATGGTACCATGTTACAAGGTTTGAATGGGAGCGTCGTAAACAAGGAAGAGCAAGAGGCTTTAGACCTGTCGATCTCTCAGGAGGAAATAATTAATACAAGCTATAAAATCATTAGCCTTAGAGAAAGTGGAGGGATCAGATGCCTTGCTACTGGAATTCTTTAAAAACCTTCTGTCATGAGTTACAACAAGATATGTTGAAGACCTTTCAAGAAGCCCAGCGAGGACACGCTCCTCCCTTGTGGGCACTGGCAAATATAGTGGTCTTTTTAAAAAAAGATAAACCACCCCTTCCACCTGGGTCATTTAGGCCAATCTTACTGTTGAACTGTGATAGGAAAATCTATGCTAGAATACTGGAACAAAGATTAAGTAGAGTGATCATACTCCCTGTCTACAGGCAGCACCGTTTTATTTCAGGACGAGGGACAGAAGATTACATCAGAAGGGTGATTAGACTCTTTGACCTTGCAGAAGCTCATAAGACACCCTGAGACTGATTTTATTAGATGCAGAGGAGGTATTTGATCGAATGGCCGGGGTTTCCTATGGGCAATGCTGAAGTGGAAGGGGTTTGGGAAAGGATATATAAGAGCAACCAAAACATTATATAAATCCCCTAAGGCCAGGGTTTGAGCAATGGGGTTGGAATCAGAGATTAAATATTTTTAAGGGGAATTAGCCATGGTTGCCCTTGCTCCCCTTTACTATTTGCATTATATATTGACCCCCTTCCTGACAAACTGGAAGAGAGTACATCTATAAGGTCTGTATTTCAGAACACGGTCGAATATAGAGTGTTTGCATATGCAGACTATGTGGCTATAGTAACCACGGACTCAGCAACTGCATTGGTAGAGACTGAAAGACTTGCAGGGTCATTTGGGAGTGTGTCGGTATACAAGATAAATGAGACCAAAATGCAAATATTATGTGTAGAAGGAACAGACTTTAAGGATAGACATAGGACTGCAGAAGCAACCTATCTGGGGTCTGGATAACCTGAAGTCTAGATCATTTAGTCAAAAAGAATCTGGCTCCAGTAGTGGAAAAGATTAAAAGAGATCTAGGTCGGATTTACCAACTACATCTCTCCTTAGCTGGGAGATGCAACGTAATAAAACTGACCATGCTACCAAAGGTACTGTACTTTTTTAGGACAATACCGGTGGGGATTAGTAAATACTGGCTGCAAAAGCTGAATTCAATATGTGTCAGTTTCCTCTGGGGATATAAAAAGCCCAGAAGGGCAGCTAAGTACTTGATGCTCCCGAAGCTTTGTGGTGGGTGGTCATTACCGAACTTTACCTTTTATTATTGGGCCTGTGCAATACAACACATGGGGATTTTAATGACGGGGGAACGAGCAAGGAAGAAAGGGGAAATTGAACCACTAGATCTCCAACCATATATAAAATGGCACTTGGAACAGAAACCAAAGGATGCTTCATGAGAGCACTGGAGCTAAGCTTTCACAAACAAACAATATTCAAGGTATTAAAAGCAGCCTATAAAATATTGTTTCAGCTCAAACGGAGATTGATGATTCCTAAAATTAATTTGTATACACAATAATGTCCTCTAGCTCCTTATCACCTACAATATATCAAAACATGGTGATGGAAAGGTGAACACAGAACGGTACTGGTATAGTAGGAGATTTATACAGCAATGCTCAGCTCAGACCCTTTGTATAACTGCAGGAGGAGTATGAACTACCTAAGAGAGAGTTCTTAAAGTTTCTACAGGTTAGGAACTTCTTATCCAAAAAGAAAAGTATAGTTAAAGTAATGGAGAAGATTCTGATTATTGAGGCGGCTAGGCAAAAACACAAGATAGGGGCTATATATGAAATTCTGATTCAGACACAAAGTGATGATTTGGAAGCAGAAGACCTTAAATGGGGTTGAAGGCGTGACAGACCAATACTAAGTCTACAGGAGTCTTTAGAATATGTGAGAAAGTTTTATAAACAGTGAATCTTAAGAGTCAGTTTTTGAAGACTGTTTTAACCTTTATTATACTCCTGAAAAAATATCTAAATGGGGACCTGAATTTGACAGGAAATGCAAACGGTGTGGAGCCAATCAGTCAGAGATTATTCATTTATTTTCTTCATGTTGCAAGCTAGTACCCTTTGTTAAAGGGATAGAGGCTTTCATAAAGAATATTATTAAAAAACCTATTAACTTTACGCCGGCCACAATGCTCCTGGGAGAGAGCACAGGGTTTAATATTTTAAACCAGGAAGAAACTTATTTAATCTTTGTAGCTACAGCGGTGGCACGAATATGTATAGCCTCGGACTGACAGAAACCTGATCCCCTGACTTTTGTAATATGGAGTAACAGGTTTCTGAGTATCTATCATATGGAGGCTAGCTTGTATAAACTCAAGGGTAATAGGAAGAAAAGAATGGGGGAGAGGGTCTGGTCCGCAGTTACAACTTGGCTAACTGAATCTAGAGCTGACACAGGACCTGTATTAAACAAATAAGGCAAAATAGCTAGAACATAATAAACTTAAACATATGGCTTTTAAAGATTTAATCTGTTAGAGGACAGCATATTTTAAGCTATAAAGTCAGCCGGTAGCTTGACAATACATGAAGCTATGATTATACTGCATTTTAGGTCTTATTGTGTATAAATGCTAGCTTTTTTATATTCTGTACTGATGAATGTAGATTAATTTTAACAGTAAGATAAATTGTGATTACTCACTAACACGCAGTACTTTTATAGGTTAAATCGTTTTTATTATTACCAGTATTTAAGAAAAATTGTACCTAACTATTTATTTATTTATAACAATACTATTGCTATCATGAAGATCTTGGCCTTTCCTGTTATCACTGGCCAGATATTGCTGTATTCAAGCATTCGTTTGGGTGTAAATATCAATTAAGTGGACATAGCCTCACAAGTCACTTCATCCGGCTTCCACATCAAGAAGATGCTGAGGAAGATCTTCAAATGGCTTCCAAGTAAGACTAGAAAAACTGTCACTCATGCCCTCATCACCAGCAAGTTTGAGCATGGTAGCACCCGCTGTCGTGAAGTCCCTACAAACCTATACAGGATCTGCGGGTTTAGACAACATAGACTGTGGGATTGGTGTCCAGACTGATTCCAGACACCCCCACTGGGTACGCTCGTCTGTATACCAGCTAGGTCACAGTGCCACTATAAACTACTCTTACCAAGGAAAGAATAGTTCTGTGCAACAATCGAACATGACAACTCCATTCCATCAGGGATCCTGGAAAAGTACAGTACTTTTCGCTCATTCATTCGTGCTCACTTTGTCTCAGAGAGGCACACAGCACACGGAATAAAACAGTGGGGACGTTTTCAATAAGTTTTTATTGAGCCAGCGTTATTCTAGTGTAAAATAGGTGTGTTGAAACAACCATTAGACAGAAAGAAATATAAATGATTGTAAGCACCAATAGAGTAAAAGGATGATAGATTCCTACCATAGTACTAAAACAATGAATACAGGCAGGTATATAAATAAATTACACTGATAATGCATACGATGCAATCCTAACTAGATGTACCTGGGTGTACCTAGCGTGTATGTAGGTGTCGAGCCAAGAATCCCCTATACTGAAGCCAACCCCATTACCTGAAGTGAGAGACTGTGTGAGCCCTCTTGGTCTTGAGATGGACACCCCTCAAGGGTTGTAAGACCACTGTGAGCTGGAGTGTCAGGAACCTCAGCATCTTGCCTCAGTGTGTCAGCATGGAAGTCCTTTTCTCCTCCCACTGCCTCAGCAAAAATATGCTGTTTATATACCCAAAGTGGTACCCTCAGGGGATCTACCTTGCTGAGTCATGTCGGACTAGGATAACGGAAGGAATGATCCTTATATATAGTTATTATGCAGGAGATGGTAGTCCTGCTGAGATTCCAAGGATCCTCATGCATAATGAATGAGGCTAGTTTTCAGAGAAAACCCCACATCATTTAAGCAGTACTGTAACTTGGTAAAAGGTCAGTATCAAGAACTGTTATGTAGTGTAATGACAGGGAAAAAAGTAGGTGAAAGATCTGGTTACTACCTAGGTCTATATCGGGGTACCTGTATGAAACATAACACTGCAATGCAAAGATCAGCAGGCAACTCACTAGAAGACAAAAAACCATCCAGAAGATGGCAGCCAGACTCATTCTCAACCTCACACACAGAACTCACATCACACCAGACTTTGTGGAGCGCCACTAGCTTTTGATACACAAACTTGCTCATTTCAAACTCCTCACATACACATTCAAGTCACTACACAACATAGGACCCATCTATCTGAACAACAACACCCCTTTTCATCAACCACCAGACATCTCAATAGGATAGTCATTCTCTTACTTCACTACTAAAACATGGAAAGCTCTCCCACTCCACATCAGAGCCTCCTCCTCTCTTCTTGAATTAGGCAAGAAGCTGAAGACCTGGCTTTTCAAATAACCAACCTACTATTGTCAGTGCTAAGCACCCACACCTGATAAGCACAGCACCAGGACCACCCTCACCAGTACAAATTCACATAACAAAATCATTGGAAGAGTCTGCTCTGTGAATTGACAGCTATTGAAAACTACATATGTTATCAAATGACTTTAATAACCTTCCCTTTTTGCTGACCTTGTCTTTTTAGGTAGAAGCCTATCCAACAGCACAGTTTCTGGTAGCAAAGACATCTGGGGACACGCTGAAAACCTACCTTGGAATTCATTCTGCCCATTGTTTATTGCTTACCATCATCTTTGTGTTTTGTCACTCATTTTTCTTGCTCTCTATTCACTGGCTTTATTTGTTGGAGCCTGACCTTGTGTGCTTCTCTGCCCACCCCAGCCCTCCATGTTGTTTTCTCTCCTGTGTTTGGTCTCCCTCGCCCATCCTTCATTAAAAACTAGTTCCCCTCCTCCCTGCCTCTGCTGCTGGTTTCCTGATGCTCTCCATTGATGTTGTTCTTTCTCCCCTTCCCCACCTTCCATGTTCATTTTGTTTTAACCAACACCCTCCCACCCTCAATGCCCCTCGTACCCTCATGCAACCTGAGACCGTTTTTATTTGGTATGTTTCCCTCTTATTGTGCTCCCCCTTCATGTTGCTTCATTCCCCCTCCCCCCCCCGCCCATGTTTCATTTTTGTTAAGCACTTTTAGCAAAATGTTAAAATGTCGTTTTGGGTGCTGCTTTTTACTAATCAATCTATTTCAGATAGGATAACAAAAAGAAATAAAAAATGTTTGTTTCCTGTTGCAAATACGTGCATGTGTGTTGCTATGTGCCAGCAAAAAGACTCCGCGGCTTCACCATAGGACTTCTTTTTTTATTTTAAGACCCAATGCACAGCATTGCCAAAGTCATTTGGTTTCACAGTGAGACCTATTGGCGTTGCTGAAACTTGTTTTAGAATGCTACTATGTCCGGCTGACTCTTTTTTTTAGTCCAGGAAGACTTTTGGGCAGCTTGTGCTAAAAATACATTAAATAAATCAATCATAAATTTCAACCTAATGCTGTAATTATTAAATACTGCATAATTATCCTATCTGGCAATGGTTGGTCAAAACGTGCAGATAGGCGATTACTTACTGATTCTGTGATTTATCTATTGTTTTCTGTATGTCCAGTTTTGGAAATAAATTAGCTCTTTCTTTCCTTATGCACTATGTGATTCAACATTTCCTATACATACTCAATGCAGTTTTCAGTTAGGCAATTTCACAAAGATGTCAAGTTCAACATACCTTCCATACTTAGCTAGTCAAAGACAAAACCCAGGAGGCTGCTACTTCACTCTGTAGCTTACAAGCCTTTTATACATTTTTCATCTCAGTCTTTTGGCTGTCAGACCATTGTTTAATCAGGGCAGTGTTTACAGTTGATAACCAGATCCAGACGATGCTTGTAGTTAGTGACCTGGTCAAGGCTTGGTACACAGATCATTGTTCACTCGGCTTTGATCAAGGCTCAGTTTTTCAGGTCTTTGTTCAATTGCCTTGATCATAGCCCGTACCTTGAAGTCATTGTTTAATCACCCTGATCAGGGCCCAACAGTCAGACCATTGTCTAGATAACCTGATCACGGTGTCAAGGATGTTTACCAGGCAGGCTGGGAGCAGGAGATGGAAAACAAACAAGCTTGTTTACACAGGGCATGGGTGTCTCATGGCTTTCTGTTGAACTGCAAAGAACGGGGGTTGGGTGTGCAACAGTTCCTGGGCAGAAATGCAGGCTGCCAGATGGTTTTTGTCGTGTCAGTTTAGATGTTCCTCAGGCATCAGCAGAAATTACTAGGTGGGTCGTCTGGAAGTGTTTGACACGAGATGGCAATGAAAAAACAATGGAGTCTAGGTACAGATGATGCTAATCAGAAAAACACTTTTGCTCAGACCCTCCTTTTGCCATTGAGTGGCAACTACTTTCAATGTTCATACGACCATCTGTTTCTTGTTGGAGCATCATCATCATCAAATTGGTGTTGTGAATGTTAGAGGGTGGAGGCATGATGGTCTGGACACACATTGTACAGAGCACTGGCAGGCACTGAAAGCACAAACAGCAGGAGACCAGGGCAGCTACTCCCAAGGCAAGAAAGATGAGGACCCTCCAACCCCACTGGGAAAGGAGGCCCCAGATCCAGCCAGTGAGGGACCAGCTGCCTTCATCCAAATACATTTCAGAAGAAAGGCGATGCAGACATCGGATGGCATCGTACACTGTAGGTGCATTGTCTGGGATGTATATGCAGCAGCTGGAGCAGATAAATTTACATACACCACCACGATCAGCAAGGATGACGTCGAGGACCATGCGGTTTTGGAGCGTTATAAGGCGGTCTGCCTGTAGCTCTGCAGTGATATTGGAGAGGGCACCAGCTGTTACTGTGATGGTGGCCTAAAGGACCCTGGTCAGTCTTCGTACAGCCCGACTGTTTGCCATGGGGCCCCAGAATGGAATGAAACCTTTAAAGAAGTCCCCGGCTTCCTGGCCGGCTGTATCCTCGGCTGATATGATGCCCCTACGTGAGCGGCGCAGGGAGCCCTTCATTGACTGGTGGTAACCTCCATGGGTAGAGTATGTTGGTGGAAGGAGGATGGCCAGATAGCAGCTGGTACCTGCTATCTGGACCAGTTACAGGGAGCCAAGTGTAGGCGGCAGTGCCACAGATGAAATAGGTGTTGGGGGATGCCACCAGCTTCGGAGGAGATGTAGATTTCAAAGCTTTTGTGATATCACACGTACTGATACCAACTTTCTTAGTCCCTAGGCCATGGATGCAGACACGGCCTTGCACATTTATGACATTCACAGTGTCTCGTCCATCAGGCAGTATCCTTCTTGTGCGGAATCTGGTAAATGTTTGTGAGTGGTTGAGTTGAATACTACCATTTCACTGAGTTCATCTGGTGGTAGTAGCAATGTGGACGAGCTGGTCGGGCAAAAAGGAGCTTTGGCATTGCCAGATCTGTTCCACCAGAAGTCATCCTGAAATGTCCCAAGGATAGAATTGGCAGTACCATTGACTGTGTAGGCCTCCTGCATCAGCATCCACCATGCAAGACAAGATCCAGTGATGGAGAAGGGGTAAGGAAAGAATGGAACAGGGTGTATCATGGAATGCGGCATAAGTCCACAAACCCATCAGTTGGAAGTGTTCATGATCATCTGATGATGATGCAGCATTTGGATGAAGGTGTTGTTGAAGAATTCTGCACGGCGGGGTAATTCGTGGGCTGGTGGAGTGTAATACTGGTGTTCTGCAGGAGTCGGGGTAGGAGTTGGTGAGGTAACAGGATGGTAGATTAGTAACAGCCAACCAAGGATAGACAGGATGAAGGAGACAAACAGCATCACCACGGTGGCTATAAAGCATTTACTATGTCGGAGACACATCTTGTTTCTGAATTCAGGCGTTTTGGACGGCTACCATTGTGCTAAGCCTGGGACCTCTAGCGGCTGTCTGTGATTGGTGGTTGCTTCACTGGGCGCAGGTGCCAAGGAGCCCTATGGCATACCTTAGTCTGACACACCAGCACTACTCTCATCTGGGAAGATCACAGCCCTACAGCCTATCGGCACTTGGCGAAGTCAAGGGAAAGCCTTCACTCAGGGGTGCAAGTTATATCGGTCAGAAGTAGGAACAGTATGGTCGGGAAACAATTGTTCTTGTGTTGAGCAGAGTTAGGGGAAGGTCCCACGCTTCCTTTCAGTATGTTGTCACTCTCTGCTTCTGTAGATGTAGAAAGCATTCTGGCATCGCTGAATGGGACAAACGTCAGTACAGTTTCTGTTTCTGAGTCTCCTTGTCCTTCCCTCACCCACTGATCATAGGGGAGGGGCAGAGGCACACGCCGGCAGTGAGACGAATGAACCCAATTCTTCCGACCTTCTACTTTGTTATACGTTAGACAAATCATGCATGTTTTAACCAGCTTTTCAGCATATGCTGGTATCTTAGAGTTGTGCGCGTATCAAGAGAGAGAGAGAGAGAGGACTAGAAAGCTAGTCAGAGTCCCCGTGGTTTATGTGAGTTATCAAAAGAGACTAGCTTAAATATGACCAATATTGTTAGGACTCTGATTAGATTTGTCATGGGCACCTCGTTGGTGAGTTCATGAAGCCCTCACCCACCAACCTGGTTGGTGGCATGCTTCATCATCAGGCCCACCCAATGACACCTAAGGTGTCCCAGGTGTGCTGCGACGCCTGATTACAGCGGAGCTGGTATTTTACTGAGAGTGCAGTGTGAGGTGTAAAATGAAGTGTGAGTTAAAACGGCTTGGCGAGGGTCCCAGTACCTGAGGGTAAATTAAATTTTAATAACTGGGCCCCCGTCAGCGGTTAAAATATGGCTTGGGGATGTTTAAGGGAGGCGAGTTACTACCTCCTACATCCATCAGTTGGTCGACATGTTTCAGCCAGTGCCTTAAACTAAATCTGGCTTTCCTCAGGACCTTATTAAAATAGAGTGTAGTGCAGGTTAAAAAGGAGTGTAATCCAGGCTATGTGTTACACTCACTAAGGTGTTTCTCTAAGTGTGAGAGGGGGGATTCCCTTCTCATATATGCCTGTACCGACAACATTGAAGACATAGACAAAACATGTAAGAAGAGGAGAGTCAAATAGGCGTCTTCGCCACATAGTCATATACATAGAGTGCCGAATCTACAGTGCTCAGTGGGTAGACTACAGTCGGCAAAAGTGTAATGGCGCTGGTGGTACCATTATTGTGATTATCGCAAATAATTGGGGGTGGTGTCGCTAAAACACGGGTATCACACATATGCATGAGATACAAAGTGTCTTAGAGTTGTACCACATAGGTTCCAACAGCTTGCATATCCCTTTTGCACTAATGTGAGCAGGACCATGGGCCATCGTAACTACTGGTGGCATGTGACTGTCAGGTAACATCCATTGTCTTTCCATAGTCGTATGGACCCAGCAACCATCAATTCCCTCCTTTGCTAATTGCTCCTTCCACACCCTTAGTTCCTCAGGAGTAGCATGGGACTGAATATCAATCACTCTTTGCACTGTGTTTTCAACCATGCCCTCATTTGTCACCCACCTAGCGGGACCTCCTACATACATTCCTTCTCTTTTCCTAAGAGCTGTTTGTCTGGCCGTCTGGTCAGCCAGGGCATTGCCTTTCCCAACATCATCTGTCACTTTCTTATGGGCCTTACATTTTATAATGGTCACCTTTCTGGGGAGTGTCAGGGAGTCTAACAGTCTGTGAATTAGGGGGACATGTTGGATCTTGGTAACATAGGAAGTAAGGAAATTCCTTTCTTTCCACAATC
The DNA here is from genome assembly GCF_964261635.1 of Lissotriton helveticus. Taxonomy (NCBI): domain Eukaryota; kingdom Metazoa; phylum Chordata; class Amphibia; order Caudata; family Salamandridae; genus Lissotriton; species Lissotriton helveticus. The sequence continues at coordinate 1,277,192,131 of NC_136069.1, forward strand.
TCCCGAAGTTGTGGGCCACCCCACAGGCATACTGACTGTCAGTGTAGATAATTACTGTTATTCCCTTACTTATCTCACAGGCTCTAGTGAGGGCCACTAATTCTGCTGCCTGAGCAGAGCACTGCGGAATCTGAGCTGTTTATACTACTTGCCCCAATGTCGTGAGGGCGTAGGCGGCTGAGGTGTTACCATCTGGCCCTCTGAGACATGATCCATCCACATACAGTGTACCTTCTGGGTCTGCTACCGGGGTATCCTGTAGGTCAACCCGTTCCTTTGTCTCCTCCTCTGTCCTTAATATGCAGTCATGTGGGTCTAAGCGGGCTTCCTGAGTATCCAGTAGGAGTAATGTGGCAGGGTTCAGTACTGTGCATCTTTTGATGTTGATGTGGCTGGCAAAGAGTGTCAGTTTATATCCTGTGAGTGGTGCGCTATTGAGGTACTGTGTCTTGGTGTTATTAAGGAGGGTATCTACAGAATGGGCGACCATCAGAGTCAGGGGGGAGTTCATGATGATTCCCGCACTCTGACGGACCATGTGGCCGGCCGCAGCGGTCGCCCGTAGGCAACTTGGGAGAGCCCTTGCAACAGGATCTAAGGTGGCTGAAAAATAGGCACATGGCCGTTGGTGACCTCCAAACATCTGGGTCAAGACAGCGCATGCACAGCCATCTGTCTCATGTACAAAAAGAAAAAATGGTTTGCTATAGTCAGGAGTACCGAGGACTGGAGCAGTACACAGGGCCCTCTTCAAATCTTGGAAGGCCTGCGCATTCTATGTAGTCCATGGATAAGGAACTGTCTGATATGCCCTTAGTGGTGAGGGTAAGAAGAGGTTTGACCATGGCCGAAAAATTGGAAATCCACTGTCTACAGCATGAGGTTAGGCCTATGAAGGCTCGCACCTGCTTTTGTGTTCGTGGGGCCGTCTTAGCATTAATAATGGCTACACGATGAGCTGCCTTCCCTCCTTCGAGAGGAGATGACCTAAATAGGTCACCATCTCTTGACAAAATTGAAGCTTTTTCAAAGAGACTTTGTGATTATGGAGGGCAAGGTGGTGTAACAAACAGAGAGTAGCTTCTTTACATGCTGGGGCCGAATTTTTAACAATGAGGAGGTCATCTATATGTTGTAATAGCGTGGAATTATCAGGGATTTCCAAGGAATCTAGTTGACTTTTTAGGGCTTGACTATAGATACTGGGGCTCTCCGTGAAACCTTGAGGGGCGCGGCAGAATCTAAAGCTCCGTCCACCAAGGGAGAAACCAAAAAAAGTCTGAGGCAGGATGTATAGGAATGCTGAAAAAAGCATTCTTCAGGTCTATGACAGAGTAGTGCGTGGCGTCAGAAGGGACCATCGTTAAGAGGGCTGTAATGTCGGGGACAACAGGATATTGGGAGATTGTTATTTTGTTAAGGGCTCTCAGGTCAATCACAAATCGGTATAGTTTAGGGGAGAGAGCATCTCCATTGGTCTTTTTAGGAACAGGAATAAAGGGACTGTTACAGATATTGCCACGTGTCTCCTCCACTACGCCCTTGTCCATCAAATCAGATATTATTGTCAAAAGGGCCATTTCTCCTTCCGCGGGTAGTTGATACTGTCGGAGGCGGGGGAGAAGTGCACCTGGCTGGATGCATACCACATGAGGGGGAATGTTGAGACACCCTACATCAGTGTCTGATGATGCCCAGAGGGAGGAAGATAAAGACTGCAACTCTGGTGTGAGGGAACTGGATAGAAACATGTAGGAATCTGCGGTGGGAGAAATTGTTAGGGATACACCTTGGGGATTACATGATATGGTCGCATACAGAGCTTTCAGTAAATCCATGCCTAACAAGTTTTCACTGCAACCTGTAGTAAGGACCAAGGGAATGTCAACATGTGCAGGGGCCAATATCGAGAGGGAGGGGTTCAGAGACAGGGCTGGTCACAGGTGTTCCTGCAAAACCCTTCGGAGACATACATATTGCCAGAAAGGGGTGCCTCCGGGACTGACAGACATGCAATAGAAGACCTGGTGGCCCCAGTATCCAAAAGAAAATTCTTATCGTTCCCCACAACTGACATTTGAACATACGGGCCCCTTTGATCCACTGGAATTCGCACTCTGGTAATACCCCTTTCCTGGCTGTCATATGCTTGGTAGGATCCTGTCTCATCAACTTCGTCATAATCATCATTGTAATAAGTGTGTGTTGCTTCATACCCATCAAACCTGTTGGCCGGGCGCGGCCCGACGGTAGCGTCATCCCTGGGCCTACGTTCTTTATCGTGTGGATAGGGCAGGCCATGGTCCCTAGTCCGCCTCGCTTCCCTAGGAGTGTGAGGCCGAGTCTTCCCTGTTCGGATGTTTTCAGCTAACACGGGACACTCATCTATCCAATGGCCGTACCCCTTCCAATAAGCACACTGATCTGTCTGGAGGGCTCCCGTGCTTTGAGGGCTGGAGGGGTAGACTGGCGAGCCCTCGGAAGGGGTTGGAGTTGAGGTCCAAAATTCCCACAGGCATCGGGACCTCGGGGAGGATAAGCCTGCTGCAGAAGTGCCTTAGTTTCAACTTTCTTAAGCCTGGTGGAGATCTCAGGAAGCAAGTTGCTGACAAACTTATTGACAAATACTGGGCCAGACCTGGGGTCCGGGGATCCAAACCACTGTGTCCCTTGTATTCTGTCTCAAAACGGGTAAAGAAGTCAGTCACATTCTCATCTTTTCGCTGCCTACAGGCGTTTATTTTATCCCAGTTAATGACAGTTTCTGGCAAAAGTGTTTTCATAAACGTCATTATTTTACAGGGGCAAAGTCAGGATGGCAGCTTCTGGTTTAGTCCCTCCTACCTTTGCTTCTTCCATACCCTCTAAGTCAGCCAATTTACCTCCCAATGCCACTTCATGGTCAGTATGTCGAATCTTGTCCCAAATTTCAGTGGGGACAACCGTACCAAAAAGTAAATCAATATCCTCAAGAACGAGCGTACCTGCAGATATAATCTGACCTAATTCTCTGTAAAAGGCAGCCGGATTCTTACGGGGATCTGGTAATTGTCCTTTTAACTGCATTACTTCTGACCTTTTCCAAGGAACATGAACCCAAAGCCTGCGCCAGTGTGCTTCAACAGCCACATGGCCATTATTTTGGGCATCGGTAAGTGCGTTAACAAAGACAGGGGCTGCCTCTCTCATTGGCATAGCTGTTTCCAGAGGGGTGTTGAGAAAAGCTGTCATATAACAGTGAGCCATTACAGCAGACATAGCGCCAAACATCCCCTCTCCCTGAACATCGCCTCTTTTTATTTGTGACCTAAGGTCCATTAATCCGGTGGGTACCTGTTTAAGCGCATTCTCAAATCTTTGCATGACCAAAGTACACATATATTCAGCCCAGGTGGTCTGTTCCATAATCGTCCACTGAGAAAAGGTGGACCATATTTCATTAAAGGCATAAATATTCCCGTTATTTATCCAACATTCACACTATTGCCTCTGTAGGTCATTTTCTCGAAGGGACAAAAATCTGACTGCAAAGCGCAGGGAGGCCAGTCGGGGGGAATTCAACAATTTATATAAATCCTGCTTAACTGTAGACCACGAGGAAGTAGGAAAATGGCGGGTAGGGGTAAGGCCGCAGGGGTTGGGCGGATGGAGACTTGTTGTCATTCCCGCAGCGAGTACAGGGTTAACGGGCGTGGTTGGTGTCATAGGAAAAGTCGGGAGGGTGGGTGTGACAGGGAGAACAGTAGGAGGGGCAGTGGGGGCAGGAGTGGGTGGTGGCGGGGGGACATGCGGGGTGTGAGGCGTCAGGGCAGGGTACATTGCGGCATATGTGGGAGGGCTTTCTAGCATGGCATCAAGCAAGGAATCACCTTCTTCTCTCCCTTCCATATGGCCCTTACCTTTCTCCTCACGAGCTGGATAAAATTTTTGTACCCGTGCCCCATGCTCCCTATCGGCTATTTCTAATGATTTTGTCTTTGATTTTGTAAATTTTCTCTGGCGTGGTCGGCCATTGACATACCGTTCCTGTTTTCTTTCTTGAGCCTTCTGTTTTCTAGCTCTCTGCTCTATCTCTTTCCTCCAAAATCAGACAGATTCAAACATAGACGGGCGCGTTTTTTCTTTCATTAATTGTTCCTCTAAGTTGGCGAGAACTTGGGAATTAAAGGAGCCAGAATTATACTGAACAGACACCAGCAGGTTTTTTAAACTTCACCTCGCTTGCTTGGCTTTGGCAAAAGTCAATAACAACTTGGCTTTTGCGAAAGTCAATAACAGAATCATACAGACTTGGTGGATGATCAGTCCACCCTTACCTTACAGGGGTGGTTCTCTTATGCAGACGTAGGGCTGTGTCCTGCTCCAGAACTTATTTGCTAGGGGACTCCAGCGAGAACGCGGTCATGTGGCCCAGACCGGGTGTGGAGGGACAGCGGGCGAGTCGTTCGGTCTACCGGAATACAAGAATCCCTCAGGTAGGGCGCCTCCATCGGAGTCTCTCCATGCACCTCCTCACATCCACCAGGCCTGACCTTCGTGCTCGTGGAGTCCCTGTTCAGGTGCCATTTGAAGAACCGGGATAACCCACTTACTGGGTCAAGGCTTGGTACACAGATCATTGTTCACTCGGCTTTGATCAAGGCTCAGTTTTTCAGGTCTTTGTTCAATTGCCTTGATCAAAGCCCGGTCCTTCAAGTCATTGTTTAATCACCCTGATCAGGGCCCAACAGTCAGACCATTGTCTAGATCACCTGATCACGGTGTCAAGGATGTTTACCAGGCTGGGAGCAGGAGATGGAAAACAAGCTTGTTTACACAGGGTGTGGGTGTCTCATGGCTTTCTGTTGAACTGGAAAGAACAGGGGGTTGGGTGTGCGACAGTTCCTGGGCGGAAATGCAGGCTGCCAGATTTTTTTGTCGTGTCAGTTTAGATTTTTGTCAGGCATCAGCAGAAATGACCAGGTGGGTCATGTGGAAGTGTTTGACACGAGATGGAAATGAAAAAACAATGGAGTCCCGGTACAGATGATGCTAATCAGAAAAACACTTTTCCTCACACCCATACAGAGGAATGGTCAACTACCTGGCATTGTCCATGACTCTTGTCTGCTGAGGTGGAAAAGGCATGGGCTGGTGAAACTGGAGTATTTTTTTCAGTGGTCATATTTGGTATCTTTTGAGGACCTCCTGGCCAGATTTGATATTAGATCATGGGATTTTTTTAAAGTATTTTCAAGTACCTGATTTTTTTGCAAAGGAAGGCGTGGGGAATAGCTGGATTCTCTAAGAAGAATATGCTAGATTTGTAATTGGGTGATTCTGATTGCATGATTAGTCAGCTCTATGCAAGCCTGGTTACTGACACTCTGGATGATTCGAAAAAGCATACACCAAAGCAGCAGAGACTCAATTCCAGGGATCTCAGCTTTTATGAAGCCCTTGAAATGAGCCGCTGAGTACTTCGCTCCTCTGCCTTGCAGCCCCAACAATAGAAACTGGCATTTCATTTATATTTTACCCCATCTAAGATAGCCAAGTGGGGGGCTATGGAAGGTATACACTGCCCACAGTGCCGGGCACCTGAAGCAGATATGATCCAAATGTTTTGCTCATACCCTTAGTTAAATGCTTTCCTACCCGAGTCTCTTCATTTCTGGGGGAAATTCTCGACACCGATATTTTTCTGACCCCTCAAACTATACTCCTCGGTATACTGGAGGCAGGCAGGAAGGGATAGAGGGGGTGATTCCTTAACTCCTTGCGTGCTGGTGACGGAACCACTCCATCACCAGCCACGGACGCGCTGTGCTGGTGACAGAGTGGTTCCGTCACGGCCCGGCCGCCGCGCCTGTGCGGCATCAATTTCGCACCTGCGCGGCGCGTTCTATTGAGCGGGTGGGGCCGTGATGGAACCACTCCGTCACAAGCACAGCGCGCCCGTGGCTCGTGACAGAGTGGTTCCGTCGCGAGCATGGCGGTGCCGTGCGCCTCCACCCCCCCCAGCGCCGCGGCGGAATTACAGCCGCGGCCAAGGGGTTAATCTATGTGGCCATGGTTGTATGTCATAGGTGCATCGCTTCAGCATTGCTGGATCCACAGTCTCCCGCATTTCAGCAATGGCAGGAGCGGTATTTGCCTATCTTTAATTTAGAAACTGCATTGTATGAGTGCAAAAGAAGAAGGGCCACGCACAAGGGAAAGAAAATATGGGGGCCCTGGCCCTGTCAGATTAGGTTTATGCTCGCTGACTGGGCCCAGATCCTTCGGTTGGATGACCTGCTATTGAGAGTAAATGCAGGCATAGTTTTTGCACTGTATGGGTTTTTCTGCTTGCACATGTAACGATTACAGCACTTTGTGACAAGATGAATTGGGATATTGGTTATATTACATGGCCAGACTGCTCGAATCCTTTGACGAAGTACATATATTTATGTTAGACTCTATTGGGGATACTGCTGATCTTTTTGTACATGTTTTATTGATGTATGTAGTCTCAAATGTCCATGGTTTGTACTAGATATATGAATTCTAATAGCTGCTATTTGTTTTAATAGGGTATGATTTTCGCTCAAATGCTTTTTGTAATTCTATGTTTGTTTATTGAGTCTTTTTTTTGTGCTGTTTGATAACTGATGAATTACTAATTATGATTCTGTTCTTGATGGACCCTCTATGTATTTTTTGTATTTGATGAAGTAAAAGTAGAGAAGCTTTCTAAAAGTTATTTTACAAAACATGAATGAACATCGCAGAACAACTATTTGGTATTTCCAAGTGTAAGACATGCAAATGCCAAAGCCAAACAATCCGACCCACGTTCTGCTTTTCTCCAAAATATCGATAGATTTCCTTTTTCCCTTGCTGCTCAGGGAAATACAAGAATTAACGGTTCACAGCTGACGTTAAAAAAGGAGATAAAACAAGGAATTAATTAATAAGAATACAGATTTCAACAAGGAATTAATTAATAAGAATACAGATTTCAGTCCCAGTTCCTCGAGGAGACGTGATGTGGCAATTTTATTTTACTTTTGAATCGAGCAAATTTGGAGGGGGTGGGGTGATCCACCATGAAAACTGATGAAAATGGAAATCACGCTGGTCATTTTAAAGCATGTACAAAGCATGAACAAAATGCCATTTAATGAAAAAGTCTACACGATTTTATAAACCAAAGAGAACAAGCGTGAGGTTGAACAATGAATGTCTTGTCACCTCATTACTTAATGAAAAATAAGTACATTTATGGTTGCTATTAGACTTTAAAAAAAAGACTCAAACAAATGTGGAGAGCCGCCCAGACTCACTTCCAAACCCACAGCAGGGAAACACGCCTTTTTAGTCTGGTGTCAAACGTTCCAGGTCAAGGTCAACTTAGTACAAAACCTTTGTAATGTTCAAGGAAAGTCTGACGGATGGCCTTTTCTTGTTTCTTTCTTTTGGAGCAAGTGTGTTCAAAGACAAGTTCAAATGCCCGCCATGACAACGGGTCAAGTTACCGCCAGTAAAGCAGAGAGAAAAAGAGTGAGAAAATCTATGAAAAAAATGGATCTTTCTTCTCTGTTCTACAAGATTCATTGCTTCTCAAAGCACCTTGCTGGTTGAAGATTCGCTCAATAATGAACCAGAAGGACAGCAATTAAACGGTATAGCAAGCAGACATACATACACACACAAACACCCTCATGCGCGTACATGCAGTCAACATTGGTACCTAATGTATATTTAAGTCAAAGCTATAGGCTGTCCTTCTAGTTCTGGAAAAAAGTAATAATATCAAATTGCAAAATAAATGGGTTTTTTTGGGGCATTTGTCTAGTGTGCCGGCCCTTTCACAACAGTTAAAGAATGTGAAATAGTTTGTCAACCGATTAAAGACTTCAGGAGAACACCTCGGCTCTATTAGTGGGGTTGCTTTGTTTTAAAAAACACGTGAGCGGCGGGATTGTATCTACTAAAAATAAGACTATAGACATTTTACTCTGTTGTGCAGTCTTTTAAACAGTAATCTGGAATGATGTCTGAACAACATTGATGGTTTTTTATGTGTATAATTAATAAAATGAAAATGAAGAAAAAAAACGAATGTTAAAATGTTGCAGCTTTGAAAATGTTTATTTTTCACTGAAAGATATACCTTGCTTTAGTTTTAAGCCTGAGTGCTGTGGTCATGTAAGACTTGGTGAAGTGAGTGCAGTTCGCAAAAATCTACAGACACTAGTGCCAGGGGCTCAAAGCGACTTGGCTGGAGCTGGGAGTGTTAGGCTAGGCCCTTCATTCTGTGAAAGAGCGTCTTTGCACCTCTGAGAAAGGCAGGGCCGATGCCAGCCCTGCCACAAGTATGGCGAGCGCACCGGCCCCCACCCTCTCTCGGTGTTGGGGCAAGCCTGTCGCGTCACAATGACGCGAGAGGCGCGCCTTAATGCCGATTGGACCCAGGGTCTCCCAGTGACCCGCAAGTGATTGAATCACTTCCGGGTCACCAGGGAGCAAAGGCCAGGCCGGTTAGAAACGGCCTGGCAAGTAGGGGTTAAAAGGCCGGGGAGCGCGAGAGTCGGCCTCTTTGACTCTTCACTCCACGGCCTGCCCCTCCAGCCTCTAGAGAGGCTGTAATTCTTTTTCTTCATTTTCTCGTTGCAGATATCGTCAGCAGGACTTGAGAGTGTCGGAGTATAGCGGATCATCGGGACACTGCGGGGAGGAGTTACTTTGATGCCTTTGCGGGCTCAGCGCAGGAAGAACTACGTGTTTTCCATGGGTTTTATTTTGTTGCAGGCGGCAGTTGCAGTTGAGACGCGCAGCACCACGGGACCTCAGGAAGGCGGAGGAACCAGACGCGAGAGCGGGGATTTCTTTGTTCTCTTTGTCGGAAGTACTGGATATTTAAAGGCGCGCACGGCGGTTGTTGAGATAACGCCGGGAGGGGGAATTGGAGCTGGAGAAGGAGGCTCGACAATACCGGTGGTACGGGCAATTGTTTAACACTCGTTTATTTGTGCCCGCCCTCACAGGCCAGGGTTCGAATCCTGCCAGTGCTATAAAAAGTATCCCCAGGTGGTATATTGTCAAAACAGTGAATTTATTTCTGGTTAAAAGGCAGTGATTGTTGTGGCACCAACGCGAATAGCGCGTCTTGATATAGCAGCCCCAGTCAGAGCCTCAATATACAAGCAGCAATTCTGTGATTTAGCGGGAGGAGCGGTGGCTTAAGTGGTTAAGGTGCCTCCTTATTAAACAAGGGAGCCTGAATTCAAAACCCCAGGAGTTCCATAATTGTTCTCCTTTTTCGAGTAAACATTGCACCTCTTTATTAAAGAAAAGAGCCTGTGTTCAGACCTCAGGAATGCCTCACATTTGCGCTTTTTGGGAAAGCTCCTCCTTGGTTGAAAGGCAGCAATTAGGGTGGCGCTATATTGTTGGGGGTGAAATACATTGAGTGTTTGAAGGGCACATCAGGGCCATTGGCATAGCGGCTGACAGTGGCACAGCTGGACATGAGTCAAGTTTTGTTGATATAAGGGTAGTGTGTTTGTACAGTATTTTGCTTTGATTAACTGTGGTATAACATTCTCCTTGTCACAATTACAGAACCCAAGTTTGCAAAGACTCCACTGGGGCGCATCGAGGGGCGCAAGGACATCGCTCCCAGAGTTTACAGACAGGCCTGCATTTCACTGCTTCTGTGGGCCGCACAGGCTTAAGATTACTCACCCAACACCCAGGTTAGCTAGTGTGGTGCGGCTCCAGTTGCGTGATGCTTACGGCTGGTCTGTGTACCTCCAACAGTGCACAGGTAAGTCCAGGCCTGAAAAGATATTGTGGGGAGGCTCTCAGTGAGAGACAACACTGAGGTATAGATAACATTGTGTTTGCGGTGTTATTGTTGCCAGTTATAAGTGATCCTGCAATTGGGTCTTAGGTGCTATGGCCAGTAAGCGTGGGACGAAGCGTTCCTGCATGGAACACATGATGGAGTCCATGATGCGCAGGATGGTGACTATGGATAGGAGATGGGGAAAGGTTGAAAAACTAGGGCAGAGCCTGGCGGAACTCAGAGAAAGAGTTGAAGGGCAGAGTGAGGTGGTTGGGAGGCCTAAGCGAACAATAGTGCCACCAAAACCCAGTTGTGAATTGGATCCACTCCCTAGGCGGGCTAGGCCCAAGAAGGGGAAGGCCCAAGAAAGAGCCCCCATGCCAGTCCCTCATCTGGGGGGCAGGGATAGTCCCGGTCCATCGGGTGAGGTTCCTAAGGGCTGGGGTCCCTTCCACACCGGTCACAGTGGTCCCCACAGCTATCACAGTAGTCCCCACACATACCCCACTGTTCCCCGCACCTATCCCAGTGGCCCACACACCTATTCCAGTGGTCCCTGCGCATATCCCAGTGGTTCCTATACTTGCACCAGTGGTCCCTACACCTGATTCAGTGGTCCCTACACCTGCCCAACGGTCCCTGTGGGGGTGGCCCCGCAGGGTGGTGTCCCATCTGGTACCCCAATAGATATCATTCAGGTTCCACAGGAATTAGTAGCACAGAGCGGTAGTTCTCCCTTGGTTAGGGAGGGGAGGGATGTTGCCAACTTCTGTGGGGGCAAAGGAGGTAGGAAAGGACCCCCTGGCTGAAGCAAAAAAGATGGTGGCAAAGATTTTTGCAACACTAGGTGGGACGCCAAGCGAGGGGCCAGGTACTCCATCTCTTACGTAACCGACAGGGGGGGTTCCTTTAGCAGGAAACAACAAAGATGTGCCAGCGAGCAGTCAGGGGAAGGACAAGTTGCCGGAGCCAGTGGGAGCTGCTGCAACAGGTAAGGAAGTGATATTGCTATTTCTGGGTGTGGGTGACTCACGCACAAGAAGGGAACATTTTGCCAGACATGTAACACGGGAAGTGAAAGAATTGGTATGGTCTGGTGCTTACCTGAATATGTTCTCCCTACTTGTGGACGAAAGGGAAATGGAGTATTCAAGGAAACAGAAGGATTGGATGCTTCCCAGTGAATGGCGCATTGAACTTTTGAAATTCAGGGTAGAGTAGAATTTGAGCAACTGGATTAGGGCCTTTTCAGTATTTATGGCAATAACAGCTGAGCGTTTACCTAACGTACAAGCAGAGATGGCTTGTTACCAGAGCAGGATTACTATGTCTCATGATAAATATGGAGGCGTAGGGCGGAAGGAATATGACATGAATTTCAGGAAGGCTAGGGCAGCTGACTCATCACTTTCCTGGGACCATGTCAACATGATCTCATGGTTGGATCAGTTTGGGCCAAGGCAGCCTGGTAACACAGGGCAAAACTTCAACAAGGGTCACACATTCCAAGCTTCTGAGCCCTTTCGGCCACCCCAAATCACAGGCACGGCCCCGAGTCCAGGGACCGGGGGGGCGAAGAGGGACATGTTGGGATTTTAATAGGCAGACATGCACCAGGGCCCAAGGCACTTGTAAGTTCAGGCACGCATGCTCTATCTGCAATAACCCATCTCACCCAGAATCAAAATGCCTAAAAAAATCTGGATATAGGGGAAAGAAAAAACAGAAGTGAGGAGAGGACACAACTTGTAACACACTCACCCATTGACGTTATGGCTATGTCTCCTTGGTTAAACAAGTACCCAGAGCATGCCACGGCTAGGCCCTTACAATAAGGTTTTTTGTATGGCTTCAGGATTCCTGCATTTGATTACATAGGGTCACCACATTGCAAAAATCAGCTTTCTGTAAGGACCAATCCTGGGGTGGCAGCAACAAAAATTGCAAAAGAATTATGCTTGGGCAGAATAGGTGGTCCTTTTGATCACATACCTGTACACAATTGTGTTTGCTCATCCATTGGAGTGGTCCCCAAGAAGGAGGAGGGGGAGTTCAGGTTGATTTATAATCTGTCTGCCCCTAGAGGCAATTCATTGGATGACGCCATCAATGAGGAAATCTGTAGTGTGAAATATGCTTTTTTTGACCAGGCAGTGGATATGCTAAGGGTTCTGGGCCCCGGGGCCTTGCTAGCCAAATCAGATATTGAGTCTGCCTTCCATTTGCTGCCGGTCCATCCTATTGATTACCACCTTCTGGGTTTTAAATTTCAGGACAAATTCTACATGGATATGTGCATGATCATGGGATGATCCGTTTCATGCGCTTACTTTGAAAAATTCAGTTCATTTTTGGAATGGGTTTTTAGACAAGTGACAGGGCACCAATATGTCATGCATTATCTGGATGATTTTCTTTTTCTGGGGTCGGCGGGCTCCCGCGAGTGTGCTCGGGCATTGCAGGAATTTTGCGTGCTCGTGCAGGCCTGCGGGGTGCCCCTGGCGCCAGGGAAGATGGTGGGTCCAGCGACCACAATTGAATTCCTGGGCATTGAGTTAGAGGGGTGTTTCCAGTTACTTACGGTAAAAATTGCTAAGTTTTAGACATCACTACAACAATGCCAGACAAAAGATAAAGTAACCTTACATCAGCTACAGCAGACAGTAGGTCAGATGCATTTTGCACTGAGAGTCATACCTATGGCTAGGCCATTCTCCCTCTCCATCTCACAGGCTATGACAGGTCTCCAAGAAAAACACACTCAACAAAACTGTCGTCTGAGGTTCGCCAGGACATGCGTTTTTGGATGGCATTTCTGGAGAGTTTTAACGGCAGGGTGGTGTGGCCCGGTCCTCCCACTACTTCTGTGGAGTTAGGCTTATGGACTGACGCTGTCCATGACAATTCAGGGGAAGGTATAGACTTATGTGAATTGATTTGGATGATCACAAATGACCATTTTCACAAAATGCAAACAATATCTGTCTAGTAGTTATAGAATTGGTTGAGATTGTGAGAAGATGTTAACAAATTAGGTCACATAGGATGTTGTTGAATTGTTTTGATAAACTGAATATTTACAAATGCAGTCATTGATTATATATATATTTGTTTTATTTAGGGAAAAAGAAAAGTATTGACATAATCACAGAGACAGAAATATTGTGTCTTGATAAAGATGGTGTGATGTAACTTGGAAGCCATCGAAACGCGTCGACGCTGTTGAAAGCACAATTTAAGGACTGACAAAAACTGGTTGAATATTGATTGGATAAACATATTAACTGTGGTGTCTCTGAGTCCAATTGAATGAGCATTTGTATTTAACAAGGGTTGGGTCATACATTTGTTTGTCTCTATTATGCTTGTCATAATTGCAAACTGTCCATTAATTTCCCCGTGATTTATATGTATTGCATGTTTTTTAACTAAGGAAGAATTCATTTTACTGTGGTACAATTGTATAGCTTTATGTGATTTTATTTTGTGTATAATGAAATGGGAACAATTTCTTTTCTTTTAAATAAAGTGTAATGATAACATATTGGATATAAGATTCAATATTTTAATGCATTGTTGACTATTGCATCTGAACAATTGGATCAAGGGAATTTTTCTTGCTTTGGTTATTAGTACCTCATTACCCTTGATATCTTTAAGGCGTCCCTCTATTTTTTCTCACCGCTATGCAATCGTACACAGAGTATGTATAACATCATGTTGCGTGTAGACATGGGGCCTTGTGAATGTGTCACACAACTAGAATGCTCAGGTTTCCTAGCATTGTCGTCTTGTTTGGCCCGACTCAGCATTTACAGGTCTTGTGTGAATGGCAGGCAAAGTAGACCCAATTATTTAGCAAACATGTTACGCAACAGTACAGTTACGGAGCATTGTCTGTAATGGTGATGATATGTAAGATGAATATGACACGTGCAAATTCACCTCTGTTACCAACACATATTGGGTTTTATGTCTCACAGCTGGGGGATATCAACAAGTTCAAGGACCCACACGCCACTGGTGCGTTTGGACATCATATATTGGCATAGTGCGGTGTTATGAATGGCTGGCTAAAACAAGCGATGGCGTAGTATGCAGTATGGGTGTGTATCACATGTACCTTGCCTACAGTGTGATGATGTTTTGTTGAAGTCATAAGTGTGTATGAATCAGTAGGTTAAGGTGGAGCTGTGCATTTGTCTTCCAGTTGTAACGTTGCACATCCCCAGTCAGTGATACACATATAAATTAGGTCTATGGGTTCTGTCACTACAGCACATGCATGTGGATGACAGAGCGCACTAATAGTATAGGAGACATGATGTAAGTGGTGTAGCTGATGAGTAACAGCAGACATGGAATGCATGTTCATCCTTGACTGAGATGACTGTGCAATTGTGACCAATCATGCAAAAGGAGGCTGTGGTTTTCAGGTCGTGCATGCTCAGACTCAGGTTGTCAAAGTTATTTTGCAGGTATGCTGCATATCAGCTTCACAAAAGTAGCAGTGCTTAGTTGTGAGTCAAGCATATCAATGGCACGTTTCACAAACACCCAGCAAAGATGGCCAAATAATCACATAGGCATGTTTGGCCTCTGCAATGGTGTTGTCATGCTTCCCTGGTCGACTCTGGCTTAGGTGAATGAGCCCATCTGTACAATTTGATGACATTACTCCGCATGTATTTACCATGCATGCTTTAGTCCTGCAATTATTGCTGTGCCATATATTTAACAATGCAGGCCTCTACAACACTATCTGTGAGAATGCTTTGCCCATTATAACACAATAACAATTATGACTCAGGTTGATGTTACAATGGGGAATGCCTTGTAACAGTTTGCGTTGTGAAGGACTGCATAGTGAAATTTACTACAGAGTGACAATAGTGGATCCAAAACATGCATTATTGACAATTCATATGAAACAATATTGACCCCTCTGGGCAGCAACGCGTCACCTATTGTGAATTAGTGGTGGAGAGAGTCCCAGTGCCTCATGTACAAGCCATTGTTCAGCCACCTGACGTGTTTCCATGTATGCGGCACGATGCAGCACAGATGAAAGTGTGAGTGGGGCAGTCCCAGTATTGCTCCTGTGCCGGTAGGGTAACCTTCCTACACATTAACAAGCCCCTCCCTGCCCACAGACACCCTTGCACTCTTGTACAAAGTTCCTGTCTTTGAGCAGACTTGATGCACTGTACACAGTCTTTGGGGGACATGCAGGGCTGCACATGAGCATCGTACATATGATGGTGCACTGTGTTGCAGATCAGGAAGAGGGTGGCTCTCCACACGGAGGGAGAATGCCTCCCTCCTCCGATTCCTTGTACATATCACCAGTGGTAGCTCCTGGAGTGAGTGCTGTGGGGCCTTCGGGTGGGCGGGGAGGGTCAGGGTGGGTAGTAAACTCCGGCATACGGCCGTACGGAGTTAGGTAAATAAAAAAAATAAAAAACACATTAAATTGTGCGCCTGGGTTGATGTCTTTGTTGTTTAAAAAAAAAAAATACAAACAAATATATCTTTGTGTAGGTTAAGTGTGTAGTTAGTTTGTGTATAGCTTAGATGACTTTGTCCTGTCTCATGATGTGCCTTAAAGTTGGGAGGGGGGTTGATGTCTTAGATATGTTGTTGCGTGTTTAGGGTTGGCTAGGGTAGAGAGTTCAGGTACTTTTTCACTTTATTCTAGTTAGTTTAGATTAGTAGTAGTTAAGATTATTGGTAATTTATAAAAGATTGTTTTTGTAATGTTATAATAAATGGTAACTAGTTTTCATTTTGGCTTGCACTTATGTCAGTGGTGATGTGGTGGAGTGTGGATGTTCACCTTTTATGCATCTCATATCATCACTGGACACTCCGTTGAATGTATAAGTGTGGTCATGACGTTACTTAGTAGGAAGGATTGAGTCAGGATCCCTTAGATGTGAGCACAGTAAACTTGCATGGATAACAGGGTGGCAAGTAGGATATACGGCCTAGTTCAGGGACAGTCATTTGTAAAGTTATACCTTTTAAGTGTGACTCACGGAGTTGGACAGCACATTGTTGCCCGTTTATAACACTACGTAGGGACATGGCATTGAGAGGATATTGCAGTAGCTACTGTTATCCATCATGGAGATGGATGTATGCGCCGGGGACCACAGATTGTGTCATAGCCCTGCATCTCACATGCTCCTGGTGCTGAGTCCATTTACATTGCACAGACCTTGGCCCACTTGCTGCGTCGTGCAAGTGTGTCAGATTCATGTGAGTTATATGTTCCTGTGTATGGAGGCTGAACCTCCGGGTCATGCAAATAGTAGTCTTTCTGTGGGTCCATTGGGAACTGCATATGGCAGAACTGTGGTTCACATAAGTCATCACAACTGGCATCTAGGAGTAGTACAGTTAGATGTACTGAATTCACTTCTCCTAAATGTCTTTTGTGAATCACTGAAGTTGGAAAGTCATGATTTTGTCACCTTTAACGTTTATGTGCATCCACACAGTTCTGCGGCACACAAAGGTGAATGTTGCATTGCTCCCTCTAGTGCC
Organism: Lissotriton helveticus; assembly: GCF_964261635.1. NCBI lineage: Eukaryota > Metazoa > Chordata > Amphibia > Caudata > Salamandridae > Lissotriton > Lissotriton helveticus. Next base: position 1,277,208,497 of record NC_136069.1, read on the forward strand.
AGTGTCATGGCAACTTCTCCCAGCTATTTCTTTTTGGCATTGGCTCATGGTGATGACAAATTGTGACACTGCTTCCGACTATATGCTCAGTGCAGTGCACCACACATCCCTTGTCACATTGACGTAGCCGCTCACAGTGGTCACAGCATGTGAGGGTTCCAAAGTCAGTAATCATTGTTCATTCACAGGAAGGGGCTGACTGAAGCCTTAGACTTTGGGGTGAGTTACTATTGCCAACTCTACTTCACTGAGGCAGATATTGTCGTTCAATTAGTGGCCAGTAGACATGTGCCCTTGCGTATCTTCATCAATGTGTATATGGTGTGCACCATCTTGGGATGTGAAATGCAAGTGCACCTTCACAACAGGCTTCGTCCACCCTGTAGAGTGTGAGTAGATTTGCCAAGAGATATTCTTTTTGCAATTGTAAAGGGGGACTCTCTTTGTCTTTTTGCACACATTCCAATTTCCTTCATGGATGTGGGGCTTAGTTGGGATATTGCTAGACTGGTGTATTGGAGCAATGGGGGCACATCTGGTCCACACATACCCGGTCCTCTCACTGCCTATCTGGATCACAGTAAAACATGCACATTTGTATTTTTTCCCTGGGTGTACCTTTTGGTGGATTCACTGCTCCTACATTATCACAGACTGCTATACTGGATTGGTCATGGACAACAGATATCTGTGTGACTTAAAAATATTTATTCACATGTCTGTTGATGTAGTTGAAGACTGCACCAGTACTTAGCCATGTAATCCCCACATTGCATTGATGCCCAGTGGAGGGCCAGACAGAGTTCTTTAAGGTTGACAAGTCCAAAGGACGAGGAAGAGTTCAGTCAGCAGTCTGATTGATGTGTCATTGGTAACCATACAAAGTATGGCTGTCTATGTCGAGGTCCAAGGTGAGTGTCACAGAATGTATCGGGTGACAGTGGAAGGTGATATTCCTGGGCATGATGCTGAGCCCAGAAAAAGTAGAAACTGGCCATTTGGCATAGATAAATGCTGCTGCTTCCATCTTTGCAATAAGGCAGATTCATCCACATCTTCGTCCTCTGATGTGTCATGTGCGTCACATGTAGGTGGTGGTAGATTGGCTGTAGCACTGTGCCGCAATGACACATCAGGGGGCAAAAATTTGGATGTAGAAGCAGCAGCAGCAGCATTCAGCTGCACCAGACCTTGCTGCAGCAATGCAGTAATGATGATCTGCAGGGCATGGAAGATTCCATCTACATCTCGCTGGTGTGCAGCCGTGGCAGCCTTTTGTTCCGCCTGCATCCGCTCCATGTTCTCTATTATCCACTGCATGCGGCCCAACTCCTGACTGCCATCACTGGGGCCACTCTGACTGGACAGTTGTTCCTGTCTCTGAGTCATGACACCAGCAGTGTCAGCCATGGAGTGTTGGAGAGCATTGAGCGGACTGTGGGTGTCTGTGATGTTTTGTAGGTGGTCCCGGATAGAACTCAGACACCCACATATGGAATCAAGTTTGGCTGCCAGGCTGTCAAACCCCACCCACACCTGATGAGCCATCTCCTGCTGGACCTCTAACACAAGGCGTTGGAATGCCAGGTGTGTGTCCGGGAGGTTCTGGGAGACAGCTGTGGTAGTAGGTGCTTGCTGCTGTGTGGTTTGTGCAGGGGGTGGCATTTGCACCATGCAGCTGGGTTGCCCTGCTCCTGGAGATGGGGTGCTGATGGAGTTTAGCAGCTGTTGGAGGGTGTCCGTGTTGATGGTGGTGAATTCCTCCTCTTCATCAATGAAGAGTGGGACAGGCTGCTGTTCAGGAGGTGATGTTTGTCCCTCTGCAATCTAAAGGGAAGATGCAGTTTCACTGTGTGCTTTATGTATGATCATGCATAGGATGAGTTTACAAGCAGACTGCATGACAATGTACATTGTGACTGTTTGGGAGAGGCTGCCTATTTGTTGCGGGTTGTTGACTTTTTGTACTACATCATGGATATGAGGTTGTACTTGTACATTGTCATCTCACAGTTTACAGCTGTGACTAATGTGATTGGCCACTTTATACACACAACCAGCACTAGTTGTGTCATCTGTTCAGTTGTGAAGGTGATGCAGTTTGTCCCACATTGTACTCAATGTTGATGACCTCCGATTTTTATGTGTGTGCGCTGCATTGTGGGATACTCGCCCCTGCAGCTTTGGTTTTACAGCCCCATATCCCTTTCAGGCAGTGAGCATTTACAATGGTGAAATGTTGCAAGCTGGGGTGAATATGTGTCTTGGTCAGAGTTGGGACACTAGTGCATTGTTTTCAAGCAGATGTCTTGGTTACATCAGGGGTTGTATGTACACAAGTATGTGTCGGAGTGTGACCTGCTCCTTTAAGGATGTGGTTCACACTCAGCCACCTCAGTGACGTGGCTGCACCATGTTGAGATGTTTGGGGTGCAGGCATGCTGTTCATCATGCACTGTCACTTGCCTTGTCAGTGTGGCTCACATACCCACATCTTTGCTGTGACCTGCACATGTGCATGTGTTTGTTGCGAGATTAGTTATGTGTGAGGAGGGACCCCTTTAGGCACATTGGCTACTAAGGCCTATTTGGTGTTTCAATGTGTGCTGCATTATGCTGTACACATGTGCATCCAGGTAGCTTTATCTATTGTGATTTGTCTTGTGTGCATGTCGTCAATCATGGTTTGTCTTACATGCATTGCTTACTGCCCTCCTGTTGGCTAACCCATTGTGCGTGTGGTGCTGCATGAGTTTCTATTGTTGTTGGTGGCTGGACAGACAGTGTCAACACCCATTACCCTCAATATTGACTCCATGTGTGGTGTGCCAGCGCCAGGATGCCTGCTAGGTGACAGTGCGCTTTAGAAGCCAAATAAATAAATAAATAAATAAATAGCCCTGGGTTTGATGGATGTGGATTTCCTAATGCATATTTGGGGTGATCAGGCCTTGTCACTGTCACCCTCCCAACAGATGCAAATGGCAGGGTGATGTGTGCTTGTGTATGTGCCACGCAGCTGGTCACATGGATGATACATGCTGTCCTGATTACAAATATTCAATGCAAGGTTTTGCGAGTGGGTGATAACCACCATGACTGCATATTTGCTCACTGACACAGTTGACTTGCCAAACAGATTTGTTTACATGCACATAATGGTGTCATGGGCAACTAACACCAGGACTGATGTGGAATGGTGTTTTCTGTATGGCAGATGTGTTCACTTGGGATTGGAAGTGTGCAATTCAACCTAAGGGTAAGGGTGGGTGGAATTTGCGGAGTTGCCTTACGCAAAATTCTGCAAAACAGCAAATAATTTCCCCGAACACGCAGAATTTTGCATGCTCACAGAGATTTTGCAGCGCCCATTGTAATCTATGCAGGGTCACTCTCAGGGAGGTAGGGGCAGACGAGCATTGTGCCAGAATGAATCCTGCCCTGCATGTTTATCAAAGAAGATGCCACCGTTTTGTGCATTTCCTCTACTCAGCTGGAGTACTTTCTACTGGCTAATCAGTAAGTGCTACCTCGTTGGGTAGATGGATAGTAGTGCTTTTTCCTACACTGCAGTTGCGTAAAGGGACAGAAGAGTTGTCTCCAGTGACCATGTGTGTCTGTAACTTTGCCACCACGCTGAATGGCGCAGAGGTCCCTAGAGTGAGTAGTCCATCATAGTGGGGAAATGGCTGGAAGACGTTGCATATCGATAGTGTGTGTGGGGTGTTTCCAAACGGGCAGGGCTTCAATGCGAGTTCACATGCCCTTTGTTTATAAAGGGTCAGAGGCTGACCAGAGCAGCAGATGAGGAGAAAGCAGCCTCCTGGTCACAGGAACTACACGGGATTGCGCTCGAGAAACTCAACGGTAGATATGTGGAAAAAGCACACCTGCCCAGCCTCGACCGAGCTCACAATTTTTTGGGCTGATTAATGCACTACTGAATTTGAGCTTCAACTTGGGCACCTGCTTTCTTTATATCTGTGAGTGCTTCATGTTGAGGTTGAAGTTTTGTGACAGGAGCATCGTGCCAGAATGAATCCTGCCCTGCATATTATCCAAGAAGATGCCATCAGTTTGTGCAATACCTCTACTCAACTGGAGTACTTTCTACTGGCTAATCAGTAAGTGCTACCTCGTTGGGTAAATGTATAGTGCTTTTCCTACACTACAGCTGCGTAAAGGGACAGAAGAGTTATCTCCAGTGACCACGTGTCTGTAACTTTGTCACCACACCGAATGGCGCTGAGGTCCCTTGATTGAGCTGTCCATCATAGTGGGGAAATGCCGGGAAGACATTGTATACTGCTAGTGTGTGGGGGGCATTTCTAAACAGACGGGGTTTCAATGCGAGTTCACTGCCTCTTGTTTATAAGGGTCAGAGGCCAATCAGAGCAGCAGATGAGGAGAAAGGTGCCTCCTGGTCACAGGAACTACAGAGGGATTGCGCTCGAGAAACTCATGGATGCAAAGTCCTCCATCAAGGATTGCAGCTAATTTTTGACGGTAGTTATGACGAGAAAGCACACCTGCCCAGCCTCGAGCGAGCTCACGATTTTTGGGGCTGATTAATGCGTTACTGAATTTGAACATCTACTCGGGCTCCTGCTAAGTTTATTTACAATCTCATCTATAAGTGCTTCCTGGTGAGGTTTAATTACCTCAAGCCCCCGAAATCCATTCCGCTGCAGATTGCGGAAGTTTCGACATTTTCACGTTCCGCGCGGAACACAGAAGTGCCGAAATTTCTCAAGTTCCCCCAGCGGAACGGAATTTGCCACCCACCTTTACCTAAGGGGTGAGTATGCCATTTGGCTAGTTGTCATTATTTGTTGCAACTTTGCTATCCTTGCTTGTTGTCATACTTTGGTTGTCTTACTTCTTTACAGGGACATTGTAGTTCTGTGAGTCTGGCGCACAGACAAGTCATGCAGTACAGATTTGGTTTACACATTCCTGATATGCATTGTCCCCGCACTGTGGTGTTGTAGGCATAGCCCCCCTGCTCATTGTTTCACATCACCTTTTGAGTGAAGTCTGCTGTTTGTGTGCATTGTGGGATATGTACGATTGAGCCAGTAGGCTGCATGATCAGTTTGTTGTGACATTGCATGTGTTTCTTGTATGCAGACTCACTAGATGGTTTCTCACTTGGTGTACACACAGTGACGGCTTGCATTGAGAGTGCTGTTGGCGGTGGTGCGGGGCAGGATTGGGGTAGTGGAGTTGGACACACGATGGGCTAGAGTTAGGTGAGTAAATAAATGAATTGAACTATTTACCTTGCAAAAATAATTTATTTATTTACTTACCTAACTCCAGCCCATCATGTGTCCAACTCCACTACCCCCATCCTGCCCCTCTCATGCCCCACAACACCACCCCGCCCCACCGCCTGCAGCACTCTCACTGCTAGCCATCACTGTGTACAAAGGACTGCATCTCAAAAACAAGCAGGCGGGCACATTTACTGGCGATGCGGCAGGATGTCTACAAGGCCCCCTTGCCTCAACAGCACACATAAGGAAATCATCTGCACAGGGCTGCCTCTCTCTGATACTAAACATGAGGATGCACTGTGTGTGTGACTTTTCTTGTGCATGAGTGGACATGCACCCACCAATGTCAGCAGACATGCAGCATTGTGCCTGTGTGTCTGCGTTGTGTGCAAGATTGTGTATGTGCAGTTGTGTCACCCTTGATGCACATGCACATTCTTGCACACAACTCCGACATACAGGCACATGCATATGTGTGGTGTTGAGGCAAGGGGACCATTTTGACAGCCTGCCGCATGTCCAATCAATGTGAGCCTTTGCTCTTTCAGGTAACCCTTATTTTGTGGTCTGATATGATACTTGGACTATATTTGTTTTACTTTTCAGTGCACATTTCCAGGTCTGTGAGCCCACCAATATGTGTCTTGCAATGTATTGGTTGAGTAGGGTGATATGTGTCTATTTCACCAGAGCCAAGGGGATCCGGGACATGATCCGCCATCATTGTGGGTGTGCACTGCGACATATTTAATTGTGCATGAGTGCAACTGGGCCCATCTCCCCCATCCCCCAGTCCCTGGTTGGTACTCACCCTGCTGTTGTGTCTAGTCATGCTGAGCAGTATCCTGTCCCGGAATTCCAACCATCGTCTCCTCGCTGATGACTTGGGACACCTGTTCCTCCAACGCATCCAGCTCCTCCTGTGGCGCTGGACTCCTACCTCCAGTCTGCATTGCTACTTTCAGGGTGGCAAAATGTTTCTGCTTGGACTTGTGCTTAGCATCATGCCAGCACTTCTTGCAGTCTTCCTGGTTCACCTTTCCAACAGCATTCATCTTGGCCGCGATGGACTGCCATATTGCATTTTTGGTTGCCAATGACACACTGGAGTTGACAAAAGTTGTTTCTGGTGTTCTGTCACCTCAGCAAACAGGACCTGGTTTTCCTGATGACTGAACCGTGTTTTCCTCTTCTCCTTGCCCTTCCCCTGGGTCTCTGGCTGGTCCTCCTGGGTGTTTGTGGGGTTGTTGATGGCCTCTGTGCTGAGTCCAGCTTCCTCCATGGTTTGTCTCAGATGTTTCTTATTTTTTTTTAAATTTCATTTGTGTTTGGGCTGCATAGCTGGCGTTTTATAGTGATTTTTCCCACAGAGCGTGAAAAAAAGGTGCACTGATGCTAATTAGCGTGCCGTTCCTGGCTGCTAATTGGCCCATCTCCACTTTTTTCACGTAAGTGTGATGATTTTTATCGCCTGGCCGCAAATCTTATCGCCGGATATTTCACTCGGTAGGGTAAACTATTGCCTGTTAGCGGTGTGTTGTGAATACGCCGCTAACACAGCGATAATTTCCCGCTGTACACGGTGATAAGAAAACGCACGCTAACTGAGGTTAGTTTTTGCAATTTGTTGAGAATATCCCCTGGGACATTTTGGAAGTAAGTTGCTGGACATAAAATGACACTGCGATATTTTGTTATCAATGCACTGATTCATATCTGCTCTCAGTACCCGAATAGACATAAATAATAATTCACTATTTTGTTCGCTATTTTGGGCTTCCAAATTAGTCAGAATTTCGTTTTATATTTCTTCCATGGGTGTGTATTTGAATTGAACAAATACATTTTCTAAAAATAGATTTTAGTGACCATATTGAGAAATGGTTGATAAAATAAATTGTTTAGGGGAGACGATTGTTAAACTTTTTTTCGGGAGGTAGACAATTAGGAAAAACTATATTTGGACAGTCACAGTATGAGACAAGGAACAGGAAGATGAAATGGAAAAATTGACTTATAAATTACTAACAGTGGCTCTGTAAAAGGAGTGAAAAGCGTTTGTGAAGTGACTTGGACATTATTAATAAACACATCAGTAGAATTTCTGATTTTGCTATTAATCACAAGTCCCATTTCAACTCCAGGAGCCCTATTACAAACGCAATTCACAGTTGCAAAATAGGACAAATCCATTTGCAATTGTTTTGCTGCTTCTGTTACATGTTAGGGGGCAAACCAATTTTGATTCAGACTATATCATATGAAGATTTTGGACTTTGTAAAAAATGGAAGATTCTGGACTGGTTGTGAAGCCACATGCAAAACACTTGTTGGCTGTAATTAATTTTGATCTAGAAATAGAGAAAGACATCATCGTTCATGATCAGGCAGACTGATTTTATAATATGCTCTTTTTAGCTCATAGTAAGTAGAATAAACTGATTTTATTTCAAGCATAGTCCTATTTAACACACTTGAAAGTCTTGAAAATGTATTTTCTCCACGTAATACTGTCAGATAAAAGAGCCTAATGCAATTTATAACAGCCATGTTTTCTTAACAATGCTAAAACCTTTTAGATACAAGTGGTGCTCCCTCAGTCGAGGCAAGGAGCACTTTAATATTTAAAGTCGTGATTTTCAAATTACTGATGCACGTGTACAAAGAACATTCAAGTGTCAATACTTTTGAAGGATGTCTGCTCTTATCCTGTTCTGATTGACGCTGCAACTGCTCGTTGGAATACTGACAATTAGGACAATGTAACCAATTCGAGAAATTTGCGAAATTGGGAACTGATGAGCTTTATTTCCTCATGGCGCGCAATTACTTGGCTGATGCTGGGAGACACCCTAAATATCGTTTCTTATTCACAGCTTTAAAAGAATGTGAAAATCAATGAAGAACTGAGAGCAGAATTCTTTGACAGCAACATGAAAATAGAACACAAAAGTGGAAACGATTTCCCATATTTGCCCTTAACAAATACCTTTCACTCCAACCCCTCTTATACAAGTTGCAAAGATATTAGAGATGGGTTTCCTTTTTTGGTGTGCCAGCGCAAATTTTCTGTGACAAAACCAGAAGAGATGCCACGTAATGAAACAGACCCTGGAAGCACAAAATATCATGCAGCAATACGAAAAAACAAATGCATCTTCATGGAGAATATATGAGAGAGCAGAACAATGTAACCGCTTCAATTCTGGGCCTACCTTGAAATAATGAAAGTCAATATTGCAAAATAGTCAAATTACACATCTCTCATGAGAAATAAACTACAATTAATTTACATTAAAAACAGGAAAAACATAAAACACCTAAAAACTGGAACAGACATGAAAAAATAGAAACCACAAGTAACCGCTATAAAATGTATAGGAAAAAAGAAGACATCATAGGAAAAAAAAGACATTGCATAATCTGCAACTGCTGATCAAAGGCCAAGCTGTTCACATTAATAGTAAGCACACCACTGGTGTATACGTTGCACGGTCAGCGAGAGAGTATGTCTACTATCCACACATTTATTTAATAAGGCCCTGGTAGATTGCCTAGATTAGTGCTCAGGATAGACTATCAGGTGATGTGTTGAACACAGTCATTCGCAAATATGTGTGAGGTTACCTGATTTTCACTTATTTAGTGTTAGAAATTGGGTCTTTATTGGCAGAGATTCACACTCTGACCAAGTAGGGACCACAATCCAAGTCAGGGTAAGTCAGAAACACAACCTAAATTAACCTGTTCTCACCTTCTTGTAACTTGGTTCAGAGCAGTCAGGCTTAATTTAAGAGGCTTTGTGTAAAGTATTTGTACAACACTTAAATTACAGTAACAAAGTTACAAACACCACCAAAAGACTCAACACTCCGTTAGAATAATAGAGAATATGTGTCTGAGTACAACTAAACCAAAACTTCGAAATTCCAATAAGTAGAACTTGAGATAGGAATTTGTAAAGATTAAATCTAAAAACCGTGATTAGAAGTCAATAGCCCTAAAAGTTTAATTGAGGTCGCACTACACCGATATAAACCCAAAGTTCTGGCCGACCGCAATGGAGGACAGGCTGGCTACAGGACAGGGCCCGTTGAAAGAGTACCTTGGAAGTAGTAAATGTCGATGTCGAAGACTCAATGTGCCGACTCTGAATCACACTGTTAAGTCGAGACATCGGAGACAAGCCTAGCAGTCGGTGTTGAAGAACCGGCACTGCGTTGAAGTTGTACTACTCAACGGTATCTTCAGATCGATACTGTGTCATTATCAAACCTTGAAGTTGGTATCTGTGTCATTGTCGAATCAGCACTGCATCGAAGTCGGAGGGCACTGCGTCTATTCTGATTGCCTCAAAGGGGTCACTACGTCGATTTTTGAAGAACACAGTTGCAGAACCCACTTCTGAGTCTAACGAATGAAGGGGGCACCTCAGGCAACTGTAGGACTCATAGAAGACCGAGTTCAGCAGCACCAGCAGAGTTAGCAAGAAGTATTTTGAGACCCTGAGACTTCAGAGAACAGGAGGCAATCTAACAAGCCATTGGAGTAACTTTGGTTCAAGGATGTAGAGAACAGGTCCCATCTTTCTCACTCCCAGGCAAAATCAGCAGGCAGCAGGCCAACACAGAAGTGCAGGTATCTGTTAGAGCTGGCCCTTTTGACAGGTTTATCCCCAAACAGTTTGCCTACTATTTTTCTGACCCTGTTTTTGTTGGCTATTGGATTCTGGGCACCAATGCCAGTTAGTGATAAAGTGCATATGCTCTCTGTATAAATTCTGATATGATTGGTTATCTATGATTGGCATATTTGATTTACTGGTAAGTCCTTAGTAAAGTTCATGCTGTGTGCCAGGGCACGTAAATAAAATGCTACTAGTAGGCTTGCAGCACTGGTTGTGCCATCCACATGCGTAGCACTGTAATGTGTCTCAGACCTACCACTGTGTTGCCCTGGCAAATGCACCACTTTCCAGGCCCTTCCTTTTTCTTACATGTAAGGCACCCCTCAGGTAGGCTCAATGTACCCCCATGGGCAGGGTGGGGTGTATTTGAAAGGTAGGACATATACTGGTGCGTTTGATATGTCCTAATAGTGAAATACTGACAATTACGTTTTTCACTATTGCAAGGCTATATATAGTATAACTTTACATTGGGACAAGATAGAGGAATGGAGTTTAGGCTCTCTGAACTCAGAATTTAAAAATACATCTTTATAGGGAGAGGGTTTTTAAATTGTGTGTTTGCAAAACAACTTTTAAAAAATATAAATGTTCTTGTTTGACCTTTCCTTGTGCTTCTGCTGTTTTATGTATTCACTGTTTAGTTTTGCAGTGGCAGGAGTTGGGGATGTGCATTCACTGGAAATAGCCACCAGGGGGGGCTGAGGTGTGTCCTGTCTTTCCTGGGTGATTCATGGCTGCACTGAATAGATCTAGGATGCATACAGAGTGAGGGGAGCAATTTCACTTGCACCTGAATAGGCTGTCTCCTTTACATAATGCTATCTCCACCTCCTGTGGCAATGCTGCACCAGAAAGGACAGACCTGGTTTGGACTGGGCTCAGAGACCCTTGCCACAAAGAGAACAAAGAGAAAATGGGGTATAAATATTAGACCTTATACCCCAGATAATTGATCAGTTCTGGACTCAAGAGGAATCTTTGCCACGGAGAAGAGCTGGAGAGCTGTAAGGAGGAGTACTGCCCCTTTGCTGTGTGCTTTGCTGGGTTGGCCTGCGGTTGCTGCATCTGTCAAGGAGAGGACAAAGACTGGAACTTTGCTGCGAACCTGCTTGGAGAATAATCTCCAAGTGCCTGTGTGTGCTGGACTCCTGTTCTGAAGTCTCAGGGACACAAAGACTTCAACTGCAACCCACTCACCAGCATCTGGTCTCCTGTGTTGACTACTGCATTCAAAAGGGCACCAATTCCAGGGCCTGGGTCCTGCGAATTATGTGGTCGGTGCTGAAAAGCAAGAAAAACAAGTCTGATGGCATCAGCGATGCCGCCAGTGACACGGTGACCTATACCAGGGCCAGGGGCACCGCTCGTGAAGTGCCACAACGTACTGCCCCACAGATGCGATGCCCTTTGATGCGTGCCAAAGCCTGCAGTTCTCTGCCTTCCCTACACCAGTACTTGCACCGATGACATCAGCACCTGCATCCCGTTATCGTGGAGACGATAACCATCGAAGGTGACTTCATGAACTCTTTGACTTCACATCACCTCACTAGAACTGACGACTCACCTCTGATACCACCTAGCTTCTCCGATCCTGGACTCTTTGCCTCACCTCCTCACTGACGTGACCCTCACCTCCCCTGTGGCAACCAGGGTACTGGCCTCGGCAGTGATGCCTCACCTCCCCTACGCCATACATCGTCCATAGACTTTGTTTTCTAAGGTACTGTTGTTTGCAGATCTGTGTGACTCCATGCCCAATGCCGCGCACCTCACTGTCGGTGCCGTACTTTGGATTAATGACTGTCACGACGTCGCACTAGCCTCAGGTGGAACTATTTTCTTTCTATGGGTGCTATTTTTGAAGTAACTGCTCTAAAAGTCATATTTTGATACATGCGTGTTTGATTTATTTCATTTTGGTATTGTTTGGTTTATATAAAGATACTTTATTTTTCTAAACTGGTGTGTCGTCCATTTGTGGTGTTTTCAATGTGTTACTGTGTGTTTTGAGTACAAAGACCTTACACATTACCTTTGGTATAAGCCTGTCTGCTCTAATCAAGCTACCAAGGGGGCCTACAGTGGTTATCTAAAATGCGTATCCCCTGTACCCAGACTAGAAGCAAGGGTTTCTACTTTTACAAAGGTACTTACCTCTGGTAGACTAGAGACCCCAATTTCTAACATCGATTGTCAGGAGTGAGGATAGGACTCTGCACTTAGACTAGTACGCAACCACATACTTTTATGTTCTCTGGTGTCCTTCTGGAAGTATTGTTAATCCTGGGACTCTGGTTAGTAGTTGCGCCTGTGAGGTGGTGACAAAATGGGGTTCAACTTCGGGTACCTGTACATCTAAACGTTGAAGGAGAAAAAAGCCTTTTGCAAGGAGAGGCGGTTGCCAGTGGAGAAGGGATCCACAAGGAGGGATCTAGCGGCAGCCCTTTATTGTTATAAGGAAACCATTTTTCCAGCAACACTACCAAATGATTCTGAGGAGGAGGGCTTCTACAAAAGTGAGGGAGAAACAAAGAGAGAGGAATGGACTGTGGAGGCTGAGAGAGTTTGGCAGGGAGCTCTCCTGAGGTCAACAGGCTTTAGCTCAAGAAAAGGAAAAGTGTGTTGCTCAGTAACTGAGCTTAGCTGGTCTGGAGGCAGAAGCCATAAGTGCGGAGTCCACCTCAGATGGTGGCAGCAAAAATGGGATATCTAGTGCTGTAGGAGAAGTACACAAACCTAGAGATGTGGTGCCTGACTTGAAGGAGGAGGTTGACGTACACCAGGGGGTTCAGGTTTATGAGGTAGCTCCAGTGGTGCGCAGTGTTCCTAAGGTGGATTGGGGAACTGCAAGGGGCCCACAAAGTCAGTTTCCGTCTTCCTTTATATGGCAGTCGGAGCACCATAGAAAGGCAAACCGGAAGGGACATCATAATCCCTACGTCAGTGCCTGAGTCCGTCAGAACAGCAGCCTTCGGTCCCTCCACCTGCTGCCCCCGACCACCGCATTGTAATGTGGCGGTCAGACCACAGGGGCAGATGTGGGTCAGACTGCAACCGACGGGCGTTCAGTTGCGGTCCGACGGAGATCTTAATGAGGCCCTTTGTTTTTTAACAAAGTACATTGCAGTACAAACTTACAAACTGCATGTTTTCATATCAAATTTATATTGAAATTCAGAATAATAAACATAGGGGTTCACAGAACCTTCTCAACTTACAATGACAATAAACGCTACAACAGCTTTCTATATTAGCATATTATTCGTCAATGCATGTAAAAATCCACTTTCAAATATATCATCAGGTATCAGCTGCCATACAAGATCCTCATCAAGAACAGTGCCACATACCCAATCCAGATGATTGGGTAGTATTCAAGAAGCACTTTTGGAAGACTTGTCTTGAACCCAGATAGAGAAGTCCTTCCAAGTCATTCTGACTACGAACTCTGATGTTGAATGTGCTGGTATCCCGAACTGGATTCATGCCTCACACACCAAAAGAGTGGGCAATCCAGAAGCAGTGCCTTTTGTCTATGATTCTAAAAGAAGAGTTTTAGTGGTAGCACCACCAGTTGAAAAACCACCTAGACCTGCAGCACCAGCACCTGTCCAGATACAGAGAGGAGCACAAGGAGAAGAAAGGTTTAGTGGTAGCACCACCAGTTGAAAAACCATCTAGACCTGCAGCACCAGCACCTGTCCAGATACAGAGAGGAGTCCAAGGAGAAGAAAGGGGAGAACAACTCCAAAACTGAGAGATTAATACAAGTGACGCAAAGTGATGAAAAGTGGCATTGAAATCTATGATGAAGAGAGACTGCATCACACAGTGATACAGAGCTAGAAAATTGATTAGAGCCTGGTGAAGGAATGAGGACTGGGACAAGAAAAGTCAGTCGTCAAGCAGAGTGGCAGAAGATGAAGGGGATTTTTATCCAAATCATCAAGTTCTAAGGAGATCCAAAAGGACCTGAGTATCTTGCATAATATGTTCAGCATGTGCATGGTCTTACTACATGACTGCAGCACTGAATGTTACTTGGAAGATCTGTAAAACATGAATCCTGAACCATTAGAATCTCCCTTAAATTCAAAGACAATGAAGCTAGAAAACGTAATCTGAAAAAAAAAGAATTTAATATTAAAGTGATGAAGACTGTTAACAATACCTATTGGATGATTTTGGTTTAGTTATTTCTTTTAAAGAAGGCTAACCTAGGTCAAAGAAAAATGATACAGGAGACTGGGGAAATCATTTTAGAAGAACAAGGAGTAGGGTTAGGGATTCCTGACAAGACACTTACCAGCTTCAAAGAAGATCAATTACTAATCTTCTACATCAAGCTATTCAAGCGCCAACTCAGAAAGATGTGTTGCATTAGAAATAAATGTAAATATATCATGGGTGCAGTTTCCGTAATAACAGTTATAATAATCACAATAGTACTAATAGAGTTTTATCTAACTCCTGATTCAGAAACACGAATGTCAATAATTCACTCAAGGGGAAGATTTACATTTCAAAAAGGAGAACAATGAAATGGACAAGACATGTAGGGATCAGCAGTTGTGAACACACATTCGAGTTGGCACTGGGATCTTGGCAAATATTACAGGGAGCTGAAAATGCAATTCGAGGGATTTACTACATCTGTGGACAAAAAGCCTATTTCTTCTTGCCAGAAGATTGAGAGGGGACTTGTACTTAGGTATACTAATTTCAAATCTGTACTATTTTACAAGCTTAGAAGCACTGACACTAACACCAGCACACAGACAGAAACATAGCACAGGGAAAGGAACTGGATTGGTGGTCGATATATTTGGAGCAGTTATAGCACCTGTACGAGTCATCCTGAATGATGAAAAGAATAGAAAGTTAGCAACCATAGTTGACAAAATGGCAACTACCACTTCTGGAGCTTTACTTTTAATAAATACCGAACTGATTATCAGCAGATCCATGGTTTTGCAGGGCTGTCTTGCTTTCGACGTACTACTCAGAAAGAAAGGAGTCTGCCACATTTTGAAATAAACCCATTGCTGTGCATACATACCGGAGGAAGGCAAAGAAAAAGAAAGCTATGCAAAGAACATTTCTGGTTTAGAACCAGAATTAGATTATTGGGAAACTGGTGCAGCGTGGTGCCGCAAACAATTTTGATGACCCGAGCTGTGCCATTTTCAAAACACAGGAATGTGCTGTATTAGCAAGAATTCAACACACAGAAATAGTAAATAACTAGGAGAAATAAAAGTACTTCTAGATGGCCAGCATAACGCCTTCTTTTGAAAGGTGTTAGTTTTGGCGCTGCCTCAGATTTACAGATTCTTATAAATCTGGTCAGTGTCAAAAAGCCATAGGTGTTGCGCGAAAAGGCCACAGAAACACCCATTGCACGCCCCTTTGCCACTGCATTTGATTGTGGGGCCCTCCCACCCTCTCTTAGAGAAGCAATATTGGTGGCGTTGCCTAAACCTGGGGGAGATATCTACTATTAATGGGCTCATACCGCTCTTTGTCGTTATTGAATGCCGATTATAAGATTCTGGGCAAGATACTAACTGATTGGTTGTCCAATACTGTGCTGCCTCTAGTTCATAGCGATCAGAATGGGTTCATACCGTGGAGAAGTACTGGCTTAAACTTACGTCTGATTTTTAATTTATCAGAGTGGGCACGTTCAGAGATTATAGCACATTGGAGGGCCTCTCTGGATATTGAGAAGGCGGTCCATACTTTGGGCTGGGAGTACTTATTAGTAGTTCTAGCTGAATTCTGCTTGGGCCCTAATTTTCTCTGTTGGATTAAGGTACTGTATGCGAACCGGTAGGCCAGGATTAAGACAGGGCACAATATCTCTCCCTCTTTTACTTTCAAGCGTGGCACGAGACAGGGGTTTCCACTTTCCGCTGTTACCCCTTATTTTTGTGCTTTCCATGGAGCCCATAGCGAGTGCACTCCGTAGCCACATTTTGGATTGTCAATGCATTGGTATACTTACTGGGCAGTGAGGAGGTCATGCAGGGCCTAGTGCGGGTGCTAGATGAACATGCGCCTGTACCCGGCCTGAGAGTGAACTGGTCCAAGTCGGTGGTGTTCCCAATGAAGCCCCTCTCAAGAGAGCTTGAATCACTCCTGGTATCACTGATTTGGGGTGGCATCAGGGCTAGGGTAACCCTTCAGAAATGATATCTCCTCCTCTCAGAGGAAGGACTAGTAGCGCCTAACTACGAACATTGTTATGCCGCAGCACAGCTCCAATGGCCAATGAGATGGCTGGCGGGCAGCAATCTCATGGAGCTAGACCCCTGTGTGGTGCAACTCTGTAGACCTGCTCTACTAGAATGGCTATCTGGTGCTAAAAAAGCGCTACAGCGGACTCAGGGAAATCTGCTAATTATGGCAGCGTGGCAAAACTGTTTGAGGTATGTTCTGCCTGCACAACAGCCCTCACCATACGCCCCTGACCTTCCCCTTGAGTTGTTGCCCTTTACTTACAACTGCCCCAAGAGAGCAGAGTTGGAGGTGTGGCACACTGCTGAATTAAATACTTGGGGAGATTTGTTCATAGATTCGAATTTATGCGAGTTCGAACACCTGATACACAATTGCGGAGTGCCACCGGGCACCATTCTGCTCTACGCAACGTTAAAGCAATGGCTCTACCGGGCATGGCAGAATACACGTACTGAGCCTACTATATCCTAGGTACCTTACCTAACCCAGCACAGGCTAGCCGTATGTACCCTACCTCCTCGTACATATGCCGTAGGTGCATGTCTGTGTCCTCAATTAGGAGCATATTGGAAAGGTAAAACCGAGATTCTGATGGAGGCATCGGGAGTCCCGGTGACACCTCATGCTCTGCACTTCATGCTTGGTGTCACGAGGTGCAATACTCGCCGGAAGGGTCCTAACAAATTCTTGGACTTGGCACTGGAACTGGCCGAGCGATGTCTGGCAATGTCTTGGAAGTCAACCAAGGGCCCGAGCAAACATTTATGGCTTTCAGACCTCCGTAGGGCGCTGCTATCTGCACAGGTGAACCAGACATCCAACGCAGTGAGACACCCATCACGTACTAATCCGACAAACTGACATAGAGGCCAAATTGCACTCCACCCTTCTGAGTACATCTTCATCAACACTACACCAGGTGGCGCTTCCATAGTGATACGTGAAACATATAGTAGGCCAGATGACATGCACACTTCCCTCATGCTTACGCGACTGCGGCCATCATAAGTGATAATATGTATAACAACATGGGATGCCGACATCCCTCCTAAGTGCACAAAGCGCTATCATATAAGCACCTGTTTATATATTCACAGATTCGTGGGCAATTTAGTAGAGCATGTACAGTAACCAAGGAGCAAATGTACGGAGCATGCGGGACGGATTATTATGTTAATGTTAATAAAGTTGGAGGAAATATTTTAGAGATAAAGTATGCTAATATTGCATAAATATGTTCGCTATTATGATTACTTGACACCCCATCAACACCGTGTCTGCTTTCTCTAATGCTATATGTATGCGATTCGTTATTCATAATGTTGTCAATGTGATGCAATAGAATGACATTGTACTTTTTCCTGAAAATCAATAAAAATAATCCAACAAACGAATGTTTGTATGAAAACTTTGGGAAAGGATTGAGCACCATCGGAAATTGGTTTTCATCAGCTGGGAAAAGTACACTGAAAGTGATGCTAATGCCAATAGTAATAGTGGTGATTTGTCTAATGTTTCGTTATGCAATATTAATAAGCTGAACATATTTAATGTGCAAACAACAGGCATTATGAATGACGACTATATGAAGTCATTAAAATGTAGAGGGGTGAAAAGAAAAAGACGAGACATTTGAGGACAAAGGTGCTTTCTGAAATTGAATTTGCATTTGAAACAAGAGTGTGTGATCATTTAAAAATCATCAGAAGGGAGGGATTATTAGAAAACATTTTTTAATAGAAATTTCGACTTGCATACTGCATTTCGACTTTCATTTTTGAATGCATCTAAACTCTGCTAAATAATTTGCATGGATAAATAACACATAGAAAAATGTGAGTGCTTTAAACATAAGAGAATCACTTTAGAATGTATTTAAAACTCTGATTAAAGAACTGCATTTATAAAACACATATAGGGACAATGTGCTTGCTTTAAACATATAGTAACAATTTACTTGAAAAGAAAAATGTGGCAGGCTACCATTTTCAATGTGCTTCTGTAACTAGTCCCAAACCATTTTTTTTAACTCTTGCTCACATTTTGCCAAACATCCTACTAAAGAATGTGCCGAGTTTAAGATTATATTGTTTTTCTTCATCACACCACATTAGCTCACCCTGCTTTAACAATGAATTTGCAGTGGATTTAAAATGAATAAAGAACCAATTAGATATATTATGTGTAGGCTTAACCAGGACATTGTCAATATATTTGTTTCATTGCATTTTGACTAGACCTTTGTATTTACAAAGGGACATTGGAAGCTGCTAATAGTTAGGTATGAAGGTTCTCATAAGAACTTTCCCCATGTATCCAAACATTGAAAGAGTAATCAACTAATGTAACAGCGTGAATGTTTACCATGGGAATCAGAATTCTATGTAGTGTCTAAAGATGATGTACACCTTCTACTATTCGATACATTATTGTGCATTTTATATTATAATCTAGTGTTTCTAGCTAGAGAGAAATTGGATTTAGAGAAGACCACTTAACTTGTCCAGTGTTTGATGCTTCAGGCGTTCTGTTCATGTTACCTCAAGATACTGCTGACAGGTGCTTACCCTCTTTTCACTCTGAGGGGCTTATTCTCAAAGAACTATCGCTGAGATATCAGCAGCTTATCGCAGCCAAAGTCGCAATAAATGTATCACCTCATTCACAAACAGGTGCTAACAGTCAACATCACCAGTTTACCCACGATAGCAGCTGCAAAAAACATCGCCACAGACGACCCGGGCAACTATAGCTAATGAAATGCAGAGTAGGCATTTCCGTGCAAAAAGCCGCGACAGCACCACTCCACAACATTCTCAACGACCAGCCAGATTGGCGATACGATCTCAAAACATGCGATAAGGTGCGTTAGCAGCAGGGAATTAACATCTGCTCTGACCTGGTGCAAAGTTGGAAGATAGCCTGCACCACAAAAGGGAGCCCACCCACAGCCACACCTGAGGGCAACAGATACCATGGAGCCACTGAACATGCGGGCCAAACACCAAAGAGAGCCACACCCTAACCCGAGCACCCCGGATCAAGACACTGCACATCAACGGCACGAAAAGCACCAGCCTGATGTCGCACAATTACAACAATCAACATACGTGTGAGTACTGAAATCCTGATTCATTCATTCACCATTGAAATAGCAAACAAAATATCTCATTCTAATTTGTCTCCAAACAACTATTTTGAAGATCATGGTGGGGCATGCCTGGACAATCTGTGAGTCCCAGCCTGCAAAACAATATCCAAGATAAGAAGGTGTGTCAGACATTCATCAAAGGACAGAGAGAGAGATAAAGAGAGAGAGAAAGAAAGAGAGAGACTGAACAAGGAGCGCAAGGTCAATCGGACCCTTGGCTCATGCAAAATTGCCAACAGCTGCATGTGACTCGAATTTGGTGCACCCCAAATCACAGGCCTGGCATCAGAGTCAGCGCGAAGGCCACCTTACATTTAAGAAATGCAAGCAGTAGTCAGACTAAAATTAGGAATGAAAGCTTCTTTTTCTCAATACACAAGGCGTAAGGCTAACTGAACCCTCGACCTTGGTCCTGAATACGGCTGGCACAGCCTGCGTTAGATACCACACCAGCCTCTGATGACTTCCACACCACGAATTGTGCCAATGAAAGGCCAAAGTCCCCACCCACACATGTCCCTGCACGACCTACACCTGCAAGGGATGTCCTTGACACATTGGTTAAAAACTACCCATACGTCCAAACGTTGCACACACATACGACTCATTGCCCAGAGCTGTGGCATATCGTCCACCGAACTGCCGCCGTTCTGAAGAGTGCCGGTGCTACGAGACCAACAAACACAATGGCAGGCATTCCCGGCCACATGCACACCCCTGTCACATGGAACTGTAACGTGCACAAATGCTGCATCTGTTGGGATTTGTGCCAATGGCAGTGTTGCGAATCAGTTTCCGTTGGAGTTTCCGTCTTGCCTACGTCATCTGCATCCAGCCCTGGTTCCACTGTCAATGATGCACATTCGAGTGGCCCATGGAGGTCTGCCTATCCAACGCAACTGTAGCTGAATTGGATTTTGACCTGACAGTGCGCCCCCTGTTGGCCCACGAACAGGAGTGTCACCGGGATAGCCGTGCATGGGATGCACTGATCTTTAGCGTATGTGCTGGGAGTTGTGCATGGGAGATTGCACAACACCTCATGTGCAGTGACCACATCGAGGCGCTCCCCTATTGCACTGTGTTGCTTATTGGTGAAACGGCGTGGACTGAACACATCTGCCTGGACCAGTTAATGGATTGGCTCACCCTGGTGTTTCTTGAACCCGACAACAACGTACTATTGGAACACAATGCCCATGAAGCTGCCCTCGAATTCATGGACGAGTAACTACGTTCTTGCAGCCACATCGGATTGTCACCCACAGCACAGGTCCCAACACCTTGTTGCATCATGGGGAATGCTCACATTTTTCCACCACAACAGTTGACATGTCTGCCTTTGTCTGGACTCAGAATGCATGTCGTGGAACTACGCATGTGTACACACACCTGTACAAGTTGATGCAGTTCCATGGTCGTAGCAGCACAGCGTTGTTTGGCAACGTTCCCAATTTGAACATACTTCTGGGGGGAGAGAACACACATGGCAATGTAGCATGACATGTGACCTTGTCGGACCCTTTCACCTGATCACTGTCAGCAGAGCAGGCAGTCAGTGTAGTCCGGTTGCACAGCATTATGCAGATCCCATTGCCTCTGAGTCGTGTCCCCTCACACAGGGCAATGGGCAGACGCCAAACATCACATGACTTGTCCAGCAAGGCAAGGTGGGCTGAGACCATTGCCATCCGTAATGATTGTGTGTACATTTTTGCCTCCCCATTTCTAGCTGAGTATTTCCCTGCATGTTGTGGCCGTTGCCTTGTCCGTACTGACACGCACATGCCAATAAAGTCTACGCAACTTCACTGGTGTCTAACTGTGATGAGTGTTGATTAGATTGACAAATTGTGTGCCACAATGAGCATCGTCCCTACACAGGGAGGGACTGACTGATGCATGTACAATGGGGGTGGGACCCTTTTGACAGCTCCACCTCTGTGAGCCAGACATTGTTTTGGGATAGTTGCTAGCATACCTGTGCACGTACGTGGCTTCAGCAATGTGAGTATGGCGTCCAACCTCTGACCATGTGGAGCAGTGTTATGAATCAAAACAGATTGTGTCCACACAGATGTGTGTGAGTAGGTATGCGAAGAGAAGTTCTGAAGGACACCACTTCTGGCCTGCTACCGATTTGGTCATTCCTACACACAGCCCTATTCAATACATGGACGTGTACCTATGTTGTGAGATTTTGTTCATATGCAATGAGGCCACAGCTAGTACTCACCTTCACAGTCTTCTAATTGGCCATGTGACTCAGGGTCAAACATGCGCACTGATGTCATTTACCAGGGTGCACCTTTTTGAGCAATTATTGTCCCTACATCCATCCTTACTTTCATACTTGATTGAACGTAGTCATGACACATCTGTGTGATTTCAAATGATTTATTCACATTCTGGTGAATGCCGGAGCTGGAGCTGTACATGGCCATGCCAAGCCCACATTACATGCTAGCCCAGTGGTGTGCCAACCAGAGTCCTTTGAGGATTGATTAGTGAATTGGAATAGGGCAATTGCAGTCTGCAGCAGGATTGCTGTGTAGTTGTCAACCAGTGAAGATGTGGCAGTCCATGTCGGGGTCCAGGTGAATGTCGCAGAGTGTTCCGGGGGTCAGTGGGAGGTGGTGTCCCAGGGCATGATTCATAGGGCTGAACCAGGCAGGGACAGGCAATATATGGCAGTGATGGATGCTACTACCTCCTTCCTCACACACTAATTACCGTCCACATCTTACTCGACTGATACTGCTTCTGTGTCCGGTGTGTCCGGTGTCTGTGGCGTGTAATGGCTGCATCACTGGGTGCCACTGACACATCAGGGTGTGAAGGTGATGGGGCTGCATCCCTGTGTGCTACTAACACTTCAGGGTGCGCAGGTGATAGGGCTGCATCACTGTGTGCTACTTACACATCAGGGTGTGAAGGTTTTAAGGCTGCATCACTGTGTGCTACTGACACATCAGGGGTCGAAGATGTGTGTGTCGAAGTTCCCGTAGCAGTTATCTGGCACAGGCTCAATGGCAGCAATGGCAAGATGAGGAACTGCAAGGCATGATAGATCCCAGCTACATCTCACTGGTGTTCAGCCATGGCAGCCATACTTACAGCCTGCATCTGCTCCATGGTCTCCATTGTCCTGCACATATGTGCCAACTCTGTGCTGTCATCGCTGGTGCCTATCTGACTAGACAGTTCTTGTATCCGACTAATGGCCCCAGCGATGTCAGTCAAGGAGTGTCTGGGAGCATGGTGCAGACAGTGGGTATCCATTAGGGACTGTAAGTGGTCCCTGATGGGACTCAGACACCCATGTATGGCATCGAGTTTGGCTGCCACGAGCTCGAAACCCACCCGCAGTTGATCAGCCATCTCCAACCGGCAACCCAACACAAGGCGTTGAAATTCCATGTGTTGTTCGGGGGGGTCCCGGGAGGCAGCCTTGGTGGTGTGTGTGTTTTGCTGTGTGGTCTGTGCAGGTGGTGGGGTCACCTCAAGGCAGCTGGGCTGCCCTGCTCTGGGGGGGTGGGGTGCAGAGGTTGTTCATTATCTTTGGGGGGTGTCTGAACATATGTGCAGGTTGTCCTCTTCATCATCACTGATGAGATTTGTGGTGTGCTGTGCAGTAGGTGTTGATTGTCCTTCTGCAATGTTAAGGGGAGATGTAGGTAAACAGAGTATCCCATGTATGTCGACGATTTGCAGATGTTTACATACAGACAGCATGACAAAGTACATTGTGACTGTTTTAGTGGAGCTGGCTATTTGATGGCAGACAGTGGAATTTTCGACTACATGACGGATGTGTGGTTGAACTCGTACATTATCATCACACAGTGTCAGGCAATGCTAGATGTGGGTTGCCAGTTACTACGCACAAGTGGGACCTGTTTGGTCCTCTGTCCTGTGGTGTAGGTGTTGCACTTTGTACCACATTGCCGTCATTGTTGATGTTCTGTGATTACTATGTGGGAGAGTTGCCCCTGAAACTCTGATTTCTTGGACCCTTATCCCTTTGAGGCGGTGTGCCTTTGAATTGTGTGCTTTTCGGGGGCTGAAATGTTTGCGACTTGGGTCATTTGTGCTTTTGGACAGATTTTGTGGTCTTGTGTATTGTTTGTTTTGCTTGTATTGGACGGCATGGGTTGTGGGTGCACGTGGATGTGTCAGAGTGTGACCTGCTCCTTTACGGAAGTGATCCACATTGGGCCACCTCCATGTCGAATCTTGCACCATGTCATGTATTTTGGCTGCAGCCATGCTATCGGTCATGCAGTGTTACTTGCATAGTCAGTGTGAGGAAAATTGAATTTTGCCTTGTCATATGTGCCTACGTGTTCCACATCCTATGTAATATGTGCATGATCGATATGCATATATCCCCCTATGATCGATTAATGACGCAATTCTAGTTGTGTCCAACTTTAGTATGCCAGTTTCCAGTCCCCGTGAAAGCAACGAGTATTAGGCCTATGTTGCCAACGTTTTACATTATGCACGTTTATTCATTGAATTGTCCCCGTTTCCAGGCCTCAAAAAGGGCTCGGACACCAGATTCAAGCTCCAGTCTCCTGAAACCATTCCGAGGAGCGATGCAGCCCCCACCTGCATCCCTGACCCTTCGCTTACTTCCTGCCGCGCAGCGCAGTGCCCGGCCTGGCTCTGCCGGCCTGTCTGCCAAGAATATGTTATGCCTCTAGTTATCAGTTCAGCTCTCCGTCTTCACATTCCTAAGCTAACGAACCGCATAAACATCTTCAATTATAGTCTAGTCTTTCTGTCTCCATGCAAGTGAATTACTGTATTAATATTCATAGAAGATTCATAGCACACGCAATACATGTAGAATATATGCCTACACCAGCCTTAGTGTCCAGTAGCCTTTGCTCTGATAACTTTTAGATTCTGTCAACTTGTACTCCAAACACAAGATACCAGATATGCTATAGGTACATGTCGTCCTGACATCAGAGCCCCAGTTCTCCCAGTCACACGTCATGGCCCGTTTGCGCGCACCACTAGGTTAAAGGTTCCAGCTGCCCAGGTAGCCCCCTCCATGTATCCACCCATTTTATGACACTTCTGTGACGTTCTCATCACATGTCTTCGTGCACGCCCTGTGCACGCCTTCTTTTCACGCCCATGTGTTCTTATCTTACGCTTGTCACTTGTTACGCCTACTGTATGCAATGTAATTCTAATGTTTTACTATATATACCTTGTACTGTTAATGAGACGTTGCAGCTGCCACTCGTGCCATTCTATTTCAGGCTGTTCAGATCCTGTCCCTTCCCTTGTGCCTGATTAAAGCCTGTTCAACTCAGATACCCCGGATCCTGCCTCTTATTTATTGAGCTATCTGTTTTCATTAATGTATTCAAAAATAGTACCGGTAATTAATTATTTATTTACCACAAGTGTGGCTCACACATCACCTGCTTTTCTGGATTCATCACATGTGCATGGATAGGTTGTGTCATTGGTGATTTGGAGGGGGACCATGTGTGCACATGGTGATTTGGTTTTGGTGTGTTTCTTTGTTGCTTTTATAGTGCATTGTCCTGCATGACGCTTGGAAATTGCAGGCTTGCCACTGGTTTTCGCTGATTTTGGTATCGCGCTTTGGGACATCGCAAGTTTTTGGGCGTTCGTGTTTCGCATTTTTTGTTTGTTGCGTTGATTTTTTAACAGTCATTTGGCGCGTTATCATGCTACTATCGCATGGTGCCGCCGGGTTGAGAATTGGACGCCTAGACGGTTTTATTTTCTCGCAATAGACTACGATATGCAAAGTTGCGTTATGCTAAATTTGCAATGGTTATCACATGTTCGTGAGAATATGCCCCTGACTCTTTTGATCAATAATACTGCTGTGATCATTCGTCTATCACTGATTTATTTTAACAGTTGCTACTGTAGCTGTGGGGAACTCGGCTGAGTTTAAGACTTTATCAATGCTGCAAATAATTGGTCCTTTTCCCGAACAGACTCTTCGTGAGATCTCTATAAGATAGGTTAGGCTTTTAGATAGAATATGACCTGATGCCTTTATGGTTTTATTTATTCTGCCAAAAATCAACGTTTTTTCTTGATATTTCTGTACTTGGACTAATCTAAATAAAATATGACAAAACCATGCTAACTCCTTAAAAGATAAATACAGGTTTTGGAGACTCCTTCCACTTTTCACCATTGACTGAGAATTAAGAAGTTGACAGTTGATGATGCATGACCTGTAAGTTCTGTTTTCACTCCAAATCAAACCTTTCAAGCACCATCTGGATTTGGAGGGTCTAAGATGTAAGTTTGGGTCGATTAATTGTAGACCTGGTTTTATTACATTTTAGGCACTAACAGTTGCCTCTCGGTCCTCAGAGTAGTGTTTGGCCAAAAATATTTATAAGTATTAAGTTTGGGATTTTGGCTAACTGGGCACCTTTAACACCACCCCTAGGAGCCAGTACTGGAAGGGCACAAGGGAGGGGGCTTAGGACTCGCTCTAACTAGGTTCAGGTTCAAAATGGTTGAATACATTTCTGTCCTTGAGGCTTTGATCAGGTGGCCATCCAAATAGCCCTTGGAGCCACACTGGTAGTCCAGGGTTCAGGAAGCAGAGAAGGGATCAAGCAGCAGGGCGGACTTCTGAGGGTGGTTCAAAGCAGGTTGCAGGCAGCAAAGTAGTCCTTCCAAGTTCAGCAAAGCAGTGCACAGCAGGTCATAGCAGCTGGCAGACCTCTAAGAGTCCTTCTACACGTCCAGAAAGTAAACTGAAGATGGATCTGAGGGTCCTATCTGTAGACCTGGTACCTTCTTTGAAGTAGGAGACGTTGCTAGAGAACTCCCTTTGAAGTGCTTGAAGTTTACTGCTTCCTCTGTCCTTCCTCCTGGCTATCTACATGAACAATTCAGGGGTGACAAGTCCTTTGTTCAAAGGCAGAGGGTAGAATATTAAGCTGTTAGTGTAGAGATGCCCAGCTCTGCCCCCCCAACCTGCCAGAGATAGCCCATCATCAAGAAGCGCCCAGAGAATTTCCTTTAAAGTGCTTGAAGTTGCCTGCATCCCCTGCCGTGACTCCTGACTGTCTGCATGTACAAAGCAGGGGTGACACATCCTTTGTGTGAAGGCAGAGTGAAGTCTATTATGTTGCAAGTGGCGTTGTGCTCAGCTCTGCTCCTCATCCTGACAGTGATGGCCCATCAAGGCACACCTAATCCCTATATTGTGTGACTCTCTGGACAAAGTAAACAAAGTCCAAATACTGCATACTACAACCAGTTAAGTGACCCAGGAACAGGCTGCAGGTACCCAATAGTTAGTGCAGGAAAATGACTACTTTCTAAAAGTGCCATTTTTAAAACTGTAACTTAAAATCTTACTTTTCCATTAAAGAAGGTTTTAAGTTATAATTTCCCAGACACACAAACATGAAAGGTTTACCTGTTCTGAGTCAAATGTTAACACGTATTAAATGTAATAAGTTAACCCAATGTTATTCTATAGAAGAAGTAGGCCTCACAGTAGTAAAAAAATAACTTATGAGTTTTTCGCTAACATGACATAAATGTCTGAACTTTTAATTATAATGCACCCTGACCTATGGGCTTCCTAGGGCCTATTTTAGGGGTGACTTCTCTGCAATAAAAGGAGAGTTTAAGGCATGGCAGTAGAATTGGCAGTTTAAAACTGTATTTAGGCTGCAGTGGCAGACCTGGGACATGTTTGAAGAGGCGACTTAAGTTTGTGGCACAATTAGTGCTGCAGGCCCACCAGTAGCATTTCATTTACAAGCCCTAGGTGTATGGTATACCACTTTACTAAGGGCTTACAAGTAAATTAAACATGCCAATCAGGTTTAAGCCAATTTTACCATGTTTTAGGGAGTGAGTACAAGCACTCTGGCACTGATCAACAGTGGTAAAGTCCGCAGAGTCCTAGAGTCAACAAAAACAGGGGGGTAAAGGCAAAACATTTGGGGAAACGCTACCCTAAAGCTGACAGGTCTAACAAGGACGAAAATCTAAATTAATCCAACTGAAGTCTCAGGGTTTTCTCCTTTTCTGCTTGTGTTTGGCACTTTCTGTAGATGGGAGAGTCACAGATTGAATTACACGAGGTTTCTTGTTCCCAGACTCAGTATCTCAGTTTTAGAGGCATTGAGACTGAGAGAACTGAAATTCGTCTAATGAAACAGACTAGCTAGATATTTGGTAGTGCAATCATAGATTTGTATAATAAATTATGGCTCATGGGTAGTGATTTGTTGACTTTCAGAATATTCTCTCTGTCATTAGCCTATTGAATCACTTCAAATGTATATGCTTGTACGATTTTGGCAAGTGGAATTAGCCAGATGTTAACCAAACAGGGAGAAAGAGTGGAGCCATGTGGTAATTCACACCTAGTGTCTCAAGAGCTGGAGTGAAAAGAAAGAAGAGTTCACAATTGTTTTCTTTCAAATAACAAAAGACGCAGGCCACTCTCTGCACTTTACGGTACAAAAGGGTCTGGTGATGGACGGAGCATCTGAACCAATTAAACACTCACACCCAGTCAACAGATCTGGGTTTAATCCATCACCGTTCTTTAGCCCACTCTGCCACCCCAGTTCAGACATGGCCATAGGCAAATCAGTCTGACCCAGTGCCTCATGGGAACAGTCCAGCCCGAACTGCCAAGTCATGCCTTCCCTGGACCGGAAACAAGCTTCCTAGGACCGGTTTCTGGCATTTCAGCCGTCTTCAGCTGTCTTCAGCCAGGCTTGGTTGAATCCAGTGGCAAAGTGAGCAAGGGACTCACGTCTGAGAATACCCTGCCAATTTATGGAAAACAAAGCGGTACAAAAGGGGGTGGTGATGGACGCAGCATCTGAACCAATCAAACACTCACACCCAGTCAACATATCTGGGTTTAATCCATCACCATTCTTTAGCCCACTCTGCCACCCCAGTTCAGACATGGCCATATGCAAATCAGTCTGACCCTGTGCCTCATGGGAACAGTCCTGCCCGAACTGCCAAGCCATGCCTTCCCTGGACGGAAACAAGCTTCTTATGACCGGTTTCCGGCATTTCGGAACCGCCAGCATGGTGAGACATCTGAAGACTGTTCATCCCCGCAATTATGCGAGAGCTGCATGCAACAGGCTGCGGGAAAACCCTCCACTAGCTGTAGCCAGCACGTCCACAGCACCATCGAGTCTGCATCCGGACATCCGTTCGATTTTGTAGACCTTATCATTCTTTGCAAATTTTGTAAAGAGACATTATGTTATGGCGAACAGTCTATTGATTTTATTTGCTGGCGCAAATAAGAGCACCGTTGCTCCTGCCGTTAATTTGTTTTTGTTTATACAAAACTACAAAAAAGACACAAAAAAAGTTCTTTTAACAACTAACTTCACTGCTCAAAAAAAGAGCTATATTAGTATGATAGTTTGTAAAAGTTTTTTGAATGAATATGTAGTGCCTAAATGAATGAAAGAATACATTATTAGTGTATGGTGAATGTGAAAGTGCAGAACTATAAGGAAATGCTAGAGCACAACTCTATAAGGTGTTTACATACAGTATACTGTAGTACTTCCGAAGCACATAAATATAACATATGTACATAAATATGTTACAAGCCGTATGCTTCCCTCTGCGCTTCTGGTGAAACTGCCTGGGTGAATTTGTAAGTGTTAGTGTTTTAATGCAGTGAATGAATTAGCACACACTGCTGAATGAGTCACTACAATAGTGCAACAGCAGTGACAGAGTGTTTGGTGGAAGTGTAAGGATACAGACTGGGGGATTGAAGGTATAAAAGACAAGTGTACAGGTAGATAGAAGACTGCATGTATACTGTATAAGGGTTGGAAGCAGTCCATGTCTTAAGGCCTACTTTGCTGCATAAGTACTGGCTACTGACTGAATCAATAGAATACTGTAAAGAAATTGTCTGAGTGAATTTATAAGTGCTTGAGCTTTAGTACAGAGAATGGATAAGTACATAGTGCTCAATGCTTTATTATTATCAAACAATAAAATTATTCTTCAGACATCTCATATTTTAACACAGCTTCTAAAAGGAGTTCATCTGGAAGTTCTTTGAGATCATACTGCTGGTTTGCCATTTCAGAGTGTATAGCTTCCAGTAACTCTACGTGATCAAGTGCTTCCAAAAAATCAGCATCATTGCTTTCATTTTCAAAATCACTGGTGATATCTGCAGTACTGATGTCCTCTAATTCAGTCTTGCTGCCTGTTATAGGTAGATTTTGTACTTCAATTAAACTGTTGCTCATTTTCAATGTGTCTTCGGTCATATTCTCCTCTTTTTCCATAACAAATCTGTTATGTTCTAGGTCCTTGCACAAAAACATAAACACTTCACTTTAACAGTTTTCTTAGTACATAATTCAAAAGTAGGTTTAGCAACTATTTTGGCCCCAAAAAAATATTTTGTAAATACCATTGTCTAATAACATTCCAACAGTAGAGTTTTAGTACTTCATAAGGTTATATAAATATAATTGCTTATAAACATATCCTGTAATTAAGTTTTCATAAAATTCGAAACCAGTCATTGCTTATGACTATGGAAAATGACTCAGGCTCTTATACTAAAATGCAGTACTAAAAATGTAGAATATGTCTATTCACCTTGCCCCTTCCAAACTAGTAAATGTGTTTTAGTAAAATGCAAAGGATACTGTTGCTTGTCTAGAATAACACTGTGATTCTGTACGTATTTAGATCCCATTCTCACACTAGTTTTTGAATACTTCATGTGTTTTCACACACATCAATCCTTAAAGACCTATCCAGTACTCACCTTTTAACATAATTAGAAATGAGTCATTGCTTATATAAGTCAAAAATACTCACAGCAACAGCTATAGAACGCCCCTTCAGCACAAAGTATTGTGTATAATGAGGACATATTTACAGAGAGAAGAAAAGCTACACACAGTAACTTATCCTGTCCTTCTAAATATGAAAGAGTATTTGAAAACACACTCTGTGACGTATTTTATGTTGAGCAATTTAGGGCCATATGTATCAAGGTACCAATTTGCGTTTCTGTAATAGCGATTTTTAAGAAATCGCTATTTCAGAATCGCAAATTGGTATGTATCAAGAAAATCGCAATTTTTTTGCGATTTCTTGATATTCCTTAATTGTGAATTCGCAAATTGTGAATTTGCAGTTAAGGAATACTTTCCCATTCATTTCTAAGTTCAAGGGTGCAGGGGTGTCCAAAGGACACCCTGTTGCAACCCTGAAATAAGCATGGGTGCACATGTGGTGCACATACATGCCCTAAGGGCATGTATGTGCGTCACATGGCACTTTGAAAAATGCAAAAATGGGCATTTTTCAAGAAATTCGCAAATTACCACCAACTTGAAGTTGGTGGTAATTTGCGATTCCTTAGGGACAATTTGCAATTTTTTTTAGCTTCATACATTGCATTTAAGGAATCGCAAAATTTACGATTCCTTAAATGCAATTGCAAAATAAGGAATCACAAATTTTGCGATTCCTTATTTTGGACCGGATTTTCCTTCATACATCCCATTTAGCAAATTCGCATTCGCAAAGGCCGTAATTCGCAGAATTTCGGCCTTTGCGAATGCGAATTTGTATGATACATATGGCCCTTGGTCTCTTTTAATCCTGAAAGACCCTGGTCTCTACTAGCCAAGCATGTCTTTCTATTCAATACCATACAGGTGCGTTGCAGAGTCCTGTTCTTAAGCCATGTCCCATTTTATACACTATGACTTCTTAGCCTACCACTATCTCACTGTAAGTAATACCTTGCTTAATCTTCCCAACGCCCCAAGCGCCAGCACACCTTTCCAAGGGTAGCTTTACGATTTACAAATGCTAGCATTTTTTTTAATTAAGAAGCATAGTAATAAAAAATATTAATCATTTTTTTTCTTCTATTGTAAATGATATATTTTTTTATGTCTTCTATTTAGATGTTTTTAATCATGAGAATGCAAAAAAACACAGGTTACCGAGTAACACTTTTTAAACTCTCCAACGTATGTAGATAATAATGACCTTATACGTGTTACTATGAAAATCGAAACCTTTACAGTTTGTAACTCTTCCCAACACGTGCAGAGTAAAAACAGTTAAAAAGTCACGTGTAAACTGTAAACGTGGCATCTACATAGGCGGAGCAAATCTTCCTTCCATAGACTATTAAAGAACCAAAAGCTATATAAACCACACCTACTGTGCAATTAGTTTAGTTTACGCAAGTTATTCCTGAGTCGCCAATCTGTGATGCAGGTTCCCTTTTCTAGCATCGGATTCTTCTTTTGCGTCAACAAACATATTCCAGAGTTGTAAGTTGTTTCAATATGGCATAGGCATAGTGCATAGTTATAATTTGTGGCTATTTGTCAATATTTAAACATTTATAGCTAGAAAAAAAATGTATTGCATGTTTTTCGCTTTTTCTCTGTAACGTCAGCAGCTTGTTTTCAAAAACAGATAGATTACAACAAGCATTGCTCCTTTTCTGGCTTCTTTTAGCTTATATATTGTGACTTTCTATATTATAATGTTGACACTGTACTTCGCTTTAGAGGTGTTGGTGACCCGTCTGCACAAACCCTAAACATCTACAATCAACGTCACCATCTTCCAGTTGTTACTGTGTTTTCCCCTAGAGATCATATACTGTTAATATGTATATTATAACATTAACAGTTATGCTGATCTCAGTGGAGTTCATGATACGTCGGCACAAAGAGTAAAGATATATAAGCAACGTCACCGGCTTTTGGTTTTTAGGCTGTTCCCCCCTTCTGATCATATACTGTGAAAATATATATATATATATATATATATATATATATATATATATATATATATATATATATATATATATATATATATATATTATAATTCTCACTGTCATGACTTCAGAGGAGTTTAAGACCTGTCGCCACGAAGATCAAACTTTTTCACCTCCCGGAGAAAAGAAGTTCAGTAAATAATTACCGCTCGAAAGTATTTCATTATGGATGTTCTGATAAATAGATAACTTTATTTTCCTTTTCTTTTTACTTCAACAATGGTATCAATCGTTATATTGTAAAAGATTGTCCTATTGTTACAGAAGAGGAATAGGAGATTTTTCAGCACCATATGTAATATATATCTGTATATATGTTTTTCAAGAAACATATTTTACGAAATTGCACAATAAATAATATAGATATCATGCATACGTTGTTACTTTAAATATTTGGTAAACCCTACATTTCTGAATGTTATTTTATAATTTCTATTCTTACTTGCGGTTCCTATTCACCTTCTCCCTCAAGAATATATAGGACCAGTACTGTATTTTATAAGAGTACCATACTATATATTCTCAAGTGAGTATGTGATTTGTTAGTGGAACAGTGTGCAACCTCTAAGCACTATGACAGAACGTTCCTGAATTCTACAGAATACAAATTTGAAAAATAATAATTAAGTATGGGCGAATTTTGCAAATTCGCGAAATTGCGTATTTACGGATTTTTTTTGTGTTCGCAAGTGTTCCTGCCATTTCGCAAGGGTTTTTTACCAGTTCACAAACGCGAACTTACTTGTCGGGTAGCAACGGTCGCGACCATGTTGTTTCTACGTCTGGTCCATCACAGTACCCTCTGTTTCACCACTGCCACCCTCTGTTTCACCACTGCCACCCTCTGGCTCAAACATGCCACCCTCTGGTTCATCACTATAGATTATGGGGGGAAAAGCACACCTGCCCTGCCTCAACTGACATGAATTAATTTGGGGCTGATGAATGTGTCACTGAATTTGAGCTGGCACCTGCTTCCTTAGCTGTAAGTGCTTCCTCATTAATGATGAGCTTGAACTTTTGCACTTGCTAAGTGCTTTCAGTTTTGTAAAATTCGTTAGCACACCTGCCCTGCCTCAACTGACATGAATGAATTAGGGGCTGATTAATGTGTCACTGAATTTGAACATCCAGTCTGGCACCTGCTTCCTTATCTGTAATTGCTTTCTGTTGCAGTGTAATTTTTTTAACAGGACCTTTGTGGCATACTTGCAGCTATTCTCTGAGCCTGCTGTGAGGGTCAGAGCAGGGTCATAGAATAGATGCAAGTAGGCAACTGAACTCTGGAGGGGCCCCTCAGGAAGCACTACAGGGAATGGTTACTAATGATAAGATTGAACTTTTGCACCTGCTGAGTGCTTTCAGTTTTGCAAAAATCGTTTTTCTGCAATTTCGCGCGATTCGCGGGCGCGAATTTGCGCGAGATCGAATTCGGAAGCTGCGAATTCGTGCGAATGTATGATTTGGTCTTTTTGCGGCGTGTTAGTTCACGAGATTTTTTGCGTTTTCGCAAGCCGCTTGTAGCGCAACATTGCGAAGTTACCCTAGCGGTCGTACATGGGAGCGGCCATCTTGTTTGCGTGACTTATTTCCGTTTCCGGGCGCTATGTGTAATCTCGCAAAGTGTGCGGCTCGCTAGTACAAGTTCGCATGTGATCGCGGGGGAAATCTCGCGCGAACTTACCCACGCGGTCGTGAACGGACGCGGACATCTTGTTTTTCATTCATTGCTATGGTTCTGGGCATCCTTTCTATATCCTCTATCAATCTCTGCCATCCTTTGCTTGTTTGAAGTTTTTTCGATCTATTTTACTTATTATCTATCCCTCTATTTTTCTAGCTCTATATTTTTGTGTTTTCTGCTACTTTTGGTTAATTTTAAACTACTTTTTTAAACTCTTTTCTTTTCTTCTTCCCTATTCTATTTCTTCTTTATTATTTGCCTTCCTTTCTGCCCAGACCATGGTAAAGGGAGCCGGGAAGCAGCCCGAGAAGGGGAAGGGTCCCGCACCCCGTGACCGGCTCCCGTGCGGGCGTTTGAGGGGGGAGCTAGTGATGCCACGGGAGATCTTTAGCACGGAGGAGGTGGCCGCACTAGTGTTCTTTGTACAGCGCCGCCTCCCCAGGACCATCGCAGCAGGCGGCAAGATCGCAAGCGGCTACGGGCTCTGGGAGCGCCGGAAGCGGTGGGAGAAGTGTGCCGGGCCATGTTTCAACACTCTCGGGTCCGGCGCACCTACAACCAGGCCACCCACCGTTGGACGGATCTCCTGGACCGGGAACGCGACTTGCTCGACCTGCTCGGCGTCGAGATCCCCGGGCTTGGTGAGTAGTAGTAGCTATTTCATCACTACTCTGTTTTCTCCTGCTCTGTGTGTTATTATATTGCAAATTTGTGTTTTTTATCAAGAGCAATAATGCTGCCGATTACATTGTAGGTAAATTATATTTCAAAATCTTCTGTGCATTTCAGGTGCACTGCTCTCCTTCTCTGTAGCGTTGCTACTATGCCTATTTGTTTTCGATTTTGTGTTCATTTCATTGGCCTGAGAAGTTATGTATGAGTGTAGTTTACAGAACTGCCTAATGCTAGACACTAAGGGGCAGATTTGCAATTACTGGCGCATCCCTGCAAAGTAGCAGGGATGCGCCAGTAATTGTGCGCCACGCCACCACCACCCATGGTGCGCCGTATTTACAATGCGGCACACCATGGGCCCAAAACGTCACCGAAGCGTTATGCATCTGTGCCGTAAAGGCGGCGCATTGCTGGAGTTGCGTCACAATGATGGCGCAGCTCCAGCAATGCTCTGGGGTGCCCTATCTCCCCAATGCTGCGTCAAGCCATACGTCTGCTTCAAGCAGGTGCAGGGTTTGAGTGACGCATCATTGTCCTAAAAGTGACTGATTGAAATCTTGTAGATTTCCCTCAGCCACTTTTAGGATGCGTTCCTGCGCAGGAACGCCCTGCCCTCCCTTGTGCCGGAACGCCCCCTGATGGCGCAGGGCTTCACAACGTGATGCATCCCCCATATGCGTCACGTTGTTAATATATGACTCACCATGGCGCCTCTTTTGTTCTGCCGCTGCGTCACAAAAGTCACGCAACAACGGAGTTAAAGAGCCACAAGGGGCTTGTAAATCTGCCCCTACAGACTCAAGTCCAGTCCTTCCTTTGTACACCTGGCAATAAGAAGAATTAGTGGTGGTGGATTGATAGTTTGAGTATTTTAATGACTGGTTAATGTAGTAGGGAACATTTTAGTGTTGTCACTGATCTGCAATCACGATGGAGTTTGTATGTCACTTCGCATGCGGCGGACTGCTGCCTGCCAGTCCTAGGCAAACCTTTTTAGTACTTTGTTAAGTGAGTTACATAACTTTCCAAGTCCACGGTCCGCAAATCAAGCAATACTAATATCGTAGTAGACCACATGAGATAGGTCAATATATACCGTGGAATAGTTGTCTATTTGCTATTTCGCCAAAATATTTTATTATTGTTCTTTTGAAATGTTTGATTTGGTTGACAACAATCATCCATGTTTTCAGGTCTTTCTTTCTTTCATGTTGTACATCAGCTCCCCCCAGGGGCAAGAGGACACAGGAGTAGGTGGTTGCTGCTGCTGCAGTAAAAGGCCAAGATCGGCCAGGCGAGGGCTCCTTTGCTGGCCCCAGTAAGTTATCATTTTAATATAGAGTACCTATTTTTTCCTAGCGTTCCTCGTTTGATTTTTTCTAAATCGTCTTTGATCTTCTTGTAGACTGTATCTTTCTAAATTCTTATCCTTCCTTTACTATGACTCCCTGTGGTATTACTAGATTATTCTTATTAGTCTGTCTGTGTAGCTAACTAAGATTTCACAGTTGGCAAAAGGTGTCAAACGAAACTCCCATTCTAGTCATCAATAGCTCTATGAACTGAGTGCAGTCCTCTGGGATTGTCCATAATGTCTTTTCAAGTCTTTAAAATGTTTATGCTTTGACAATTCCCAACAATAAAATGCAAATGACCACCAAGAAAGAATAAGATACTACTTTACTTTTGGTTTGGATAGGAGGACAATCCATACTACTACTGTTGCAGGGACAAATCTGCACAAACAGAACTATGGACACTAAATAGTGAATTGTTTATCAATTATAATAGGCGCAGGTAGACTTTCCACATACCTCAGTGATAACAGACTTTGAAGAACCCCCAATCTCCTTACTGACTAGATAGTGTGGCAGAGTCATTTAGCTCCCGAATTCATCGATGATTGATCCCCAATGATGATTATCCAACGCAGGACAAGAGTACGGAGTCAGAGTCCAGAAGTATCAGAGGCATGGACTCATGCTTGCAAATTGCAAAACCTTTTGCTCAGTCACTCTTGACCAAAAACCACAGTCTATTTAAGTTTTAAAGCGTTATTAAAAGTAAGAACATTTATTAAAAATCAAGTTTGTCATAAAACATAAACGGTTGATTAAAAATGGAAAAGTGCTTAGTGATTTATTTCACAGATTTATTGTGGGCGAGCTGAGCCCTCACCTGGTTTGAACTTTCATTTTTCTTTTTGGTGCTGAATCGTTGGTCACTCCGTCCTAGTGATGTCTGTTATGAGAAAAATGGTGCGTGTTAAAAAGCAAGCATTGATCAGTTGTGCCAAAAAGTGCAGCAAGACAACACCCTTCCATGGAACAAGGGAAATTTTTACTTTAGAGTAGACAGTCACAAATTATTTGATTGGTTTCTGTATTCACATTTCTTCATTCCTAGACAAAATACTAGTGAGTGGTGTATGTCTATGACATCTAACATTCTTAAATTTACTTTGTAGGTGGAACATCTGGTGACGGGGCCAGCGCGGAGGTGGAGGAGGACACTTCTGGGGAGGAGGCGGTGCAAGTGCTGGAGGAAACTGCTGTGAGGGTTGCCTTACTTATTGAGATTGCAGACTGCAGAGTGTGCTCTCTGTACGGGTGTAGTATATATGTTGTACAGTTAAGTTACTATACTGTTAAGAAGACTTTCAAATTTAGAACAATGTTTTTATCAACCAGGTAGTAGCCTCCTCTAAATGTACTTCAACTCAGCTGTGAATTTTTTTTCGAGAATCCAAATCAGATCTGAGATGAACTTGATGGATGGGAGGAACGAAAAGCGAAAGAAGGGTGTAAGTAAGTGTGGAAGGACGAGCAAGTTAAAAGTAATGATGACTGACAAAGAAGAATGATACGTGTTTGCTTGGTGCCCGAGGTGGCTGGGAAGGAATATGATGCATGGCTGGGTGAAGGATGAAGCAAGGATGGGTGGAAGGAGAACAGCCTTGGTGGGTGAAACAGAAACTGTATGTGTGCGCAATATATCCTTTGGTTGAAATTCAAAAGCAAGTCAAGCACGGATGTATGGCTTGCGGTTTCCCAAATAAAATGAAAAGGTTGTTTTCCCATGAGAAAACGAAAGGTTTGTCCAGATGAGAGACATGAAGAAGAATGATTGACATATAGTTTGAATGGATGGATGCCTGGATCATGGTACTATCTGACTCTTAGATAGCATATGTGTATCTAGAGAGAGTAGACGGTCACTGGATGAACTAAGTGTTACTTTGAAGAGCATGTAACACCGCACCCGCACGTCCGTTCCAGTGTAGGAAAGGCAAGGAAAAGAAGTTTTAATTTTGTCCGAATACCACCATGAATAGTAGCAGTAGTTTGTATTGCAAGCACAGCATATATCCGGCTATTACGATGGCCACTCACTACCTCTGTTAATAAGTTTAGTAGAACTCGGTCATTCATGTGTGGATGTATCACTGTTCACTCAATAAAAAGCAAAGCACCTAAAGTCATCCCATATGTAAGCAAATACATACCATGTGCAGTGATAGATAATCAGATTATTTATCTTCTTCATTTTCCTTTTCTAGTATTCATTGGCACTGTAGGGTAATAGTTAAATTAATTAAGCAGTAGCCCTTGTAACAGAGTATTTTCAGTGCCATCCGTAATAGAAAAGTAAGAGCATCACCACCTGCATGTACTAACGCAAGTCTGTCTCACTCATCATGGCGGGCGTCTGTTTTTCTCGGGTGCAAGTTGACTTCGCTGGCATTATGCCGGCTTGCAGAAGTTAACGTACCAATTTTGCGAAACAAGAGAGAAGAAGAAGAATAAGACTGGTGTACTGTCATAGTCGACTCTAATGGAGTGAGTCCATAGTGCTCGTAGAATTGATTCCTTAAACTCCCACTAATGTTAGAGCAAGGATGAAGAAGTGGGAGGTTAGATAGACACTGGCCACAATAGCTATGTACTGCGCTTGCAAGTTGCTAGTTCTACTGTGACACAAGTTTCTGCTGAATCAATTTGTGTTAATCTTAAAGAGCATTGGTTACAGACTATGTCTTTCTTTCTTCATATAGATGCTCCTGCCAAACCAACACGGAAGGAGCTGGCTAAAAGGGCCCGACAACGGAGGCTGGAGGTGACTGTCGCCGAATATCGGCGGCTGGTGGCCCAGGAGGAGGGGGACACGCAGTCGACCACAACATCGACCGGTACATCTGCATCCTCCTCCGCGCTCCCTGGGTCAGCCAGTCAGCGCAGGTCTCCAGCGGTACGGAGCCGGGGTACCGCAGCCACCCGCCACCGCCGAGCAGCAAAAACATCAGCTGCCCCCCCACAGCAATACCAAAAAAAGGTTGCACCGCCTTTCACTGAGGGTGTCCTACCTCGAGCAGGAGCTGCTCAACACCAAAACCCTGCTCGAGACCCTCCGCAAGGAGCATGCCGACCTGGCCCGAAAAGTCAACAGCAGCCAGCAGTAGGAGGAGACTGTCCCTTGCCCCTTTTTTAAAGACTTCTGGGGGGTGGGAATTGGGAGTTGGGTTTTCTACTTATTTGGACTTAGTTTTCACGGACATTCGTTGGGGTTCGGGAGGGGGGTGGGTTGGGTCTTGCGGGAGATTATTTATGTTAGGGATATAAATATACTTTAAACTTTATCTTAGCATACGTGATTTTTACTGCTTTTGAGGCTGGTGGGTGGGGGTTTAACAGTAAGTTTGTTTTCCTGAAACTTAAGTGGCATCTTGATTCAAGTTGTGTAAGTAATTGCCCAAATGTTTTCAAAACCAAGTGCCTCTCACAGAGTAAGTGAATTCAATAGTCCTCGGACCGTCAGTCTCTCGTCTCTCCTAATACTCCATTATACTACCTCCCCCCAAAATGCTTATCTTACCTGTAATTCGTGTTTGGAAATAGGGCTAGGCACAGGGCTGGCTGCACGGGAAATGGCGATTAAGGTTGGCAATCCTGGGCGGATGAAATGTCATCATTGAGGTGGTACTAGTGGTGTTACACAGTGGCAGTTGCAGCATCTGAAAAAAAAGAAAATGAAACCTTGTTTGTCCTTACCGTAGCATTAGAACGGTACGATAGAGAATATAGCAGGTGACAGTACACTAGAACAGTGCCACAATGTAGCCTAACAAATGGTAAAGTATTGAAAGTATAACTACTACTTGCGTTGAATTTCTTTGACATTGGCTACTACTACAAGAAATAGTACTGAAGGTGAAGGACACAGCAGCGTAATCATTTGCCACACCTAGGAGGAGGATGTTCTTGATGAGCAATCAAGTTGATGGCGCACATGAAAATCTGCTTTCATTTGCCAATAGTCATGGGTCTGTGTCTAGCTGAGTGAGATATATCCTCGGATTCCTTCACCAGCCTGTTGCTATGACCTTATCCTCCCCAGCAGGTGTGAGGAATTATTGCTGTCATTTAGTCACACATCAATCAAAACCACACAGCCCGGGGGAAGAGGGTTAGGGTTTGGAAAATGGATGGGAATGGGGGTTTTGGGAAAGTTTTGTTGAGAGAAGAAAAAAAAAGCACAGCATGGACAAACAATAATTGAAGATAAACAAATCTTTGGGTACAAAGCTATCCATAAATCTTTTAAGTGACATAAAGGAAGTGCATGCACTACTGCATGCATGGTTACTGAAAAGTAAGTAGTACTTTAGACAACCGTGAATGAAAGAATGCGATAGTACATGCCTGCAGTAATTATGCATTTTCACTTGCCTATATCTGCACTTAAGAGTAACACTTCGTACATAAAATTAGGTTTGAAAAATAGCAGAAGTAAAACCTATACAATAGCTGTAGGGATGAATTTAGAAGCAGAGATCAAAGAAATGCACAGTCACACTCATGGAAGTTCACAGCAATAACATTACTTAAAAGATAATTAGAAAAGAACGGATACTGTATCTGTATGTTGTTGTAGTTGTCCTGTTGAATTTGGGAAGTTGTATGCATCCAACCATTCCTCTTATTAGCGGGACTCCTCCATTCCATCTGACGCTCCGTCCATCAATGTTGGTGACCAGAAGACACCCTGTCCACTGGGGGGGGGGCGGAGGAGGCGATACTGGGAATGCTGCTAATGCCAGATGAACTGGAGGATGTGTTTTGCTGAAATTTAGTACGTTGTGCACTTACAGCACCACTAATTGAGGAAATGGAGGTCGAGGTGGATGGAGGTCCCTTCTGGCGAGAAAATATGGAAGCTGTAGGTGGTGGTGTACTAGTTAAATGCATTCGTGGTGGTCCCATTCCCACGTCGCCACCATCACGCTCAGCAGCATTTCGGGCTAGGGTAAAAATGTCTGTTTGCTGCATGCCCGCTGAGGCTGGAGTGACGCCTATGATGACTGCGTTGTCGTCGTAAGAGTCTTCATCAGCAGGAGTATACGCCACTTCTTCTTCAGCTTCATTATCACACTCCATAACTCTGAGACTTTCGGGGACCTTCCTTTTACGCTTAGCTACCTTTGTCAGATCATGGTGTGCCTCACTCTCAGGCAGCACTGGTGGTTCCCAATTTTCATCCATATCATCAGAAAGAAGGGGGCTTGAAGAGGAAGTAGACACCATCCTTGATCTTTTCCTTGCTGGGGATCTGGAAGACAATGAATCATCAGGAGGAGTGGCTTCCGCGTGTGATACCTTGGCTTGAATGTCGATTTCCTGATGTGCCCCTACTTCGGGAGGAACAACTATTGTGGGCACTTGTGCCGCTCCATGCACCTCTGCTTGCGCCTCTCCTTGCGCCGCCTCTCCTTCCACATGTACTTGGGCTTGTACTTGCACATGTGGTTGTTGTTGCGGCTGTGTTTGTTGAACACTCATCAGATGAGTTACAACAACCTGTGTTGATTGAGGGATGCTGCTACTTTCTTGCGATGAGCCAACATCACTGCTCGATGGTGATTGAACAACTATACTGGCTGCCTCTGCAGCACTCAAGGGCTTGGACCTAAGTTGGCGTGGTGGTGGTGGCACTGAGCCCAATGGAGCGGAGGTGCTGCTCCCAGCTTGGTCCCCAGCAGACCCCGCTGCTGCTGCAGGTGTACTTTTTTTTCCCCAAAAAATGCGGCGGTCGGCACACCAGTCTCCTTGGTAAGTGGCGCCACTTGCTTCTTCTGCTCCTTACTGGCAACTTTCTTGCTAGAGGAGCTACGGGCAACTTTTTTTGGGGCCATCTTCTTCAGATGTCATAACAGCAGGCCACAGTTGCACAAGTTGCAGAGTTGTCTGTGGCCACACGTAACGTTGTGCTGCACACACCGCAGCAGGACTTCTTCCTGGCACTGATGAGGAACGATGAGGCTGATGATTCGTCTTTCCGCACCTAAAAGCAAACGAAGCCAGAGGAACATCAGTTAAATAAATGTTGCATATGTAGCGCTTCAATTAATAGTTTGCTAGTAAGCATTTTTATTATACCCACCCCCCCAAAATGGAAAGACCAATAAAATGCACCAGTAACAGAGTACCCCTGGGCATAATGGATGAAAGCATGTCAGACTGGGTGCAGGCCTATGGCACAACAAAGCATACTGCCTGGCTTCAAAATGACCCCTAGACACCCACCACATGGCCATGCCCTGCCTGTACCAGTCCTCAAAATGGCCCCCAGCCACATGTCCATGGCCCACCAACACCCAAAAAAATCAAAAAACACATACAAAATCACCACAATCCAATGCCATTCATGCCCTCACTGATGTTTAAATTCAAGACACCCCACAGAAAGACTAGGCCCATGCACCACAGAGTAACGCTGGGCATAATGGATGAAAGCAAGGCACATTGGATGCAGGCCTATGGCGCAAAGCACACTGCCTGCGTTCAAAATGGCCCCTTGACCTCCACCACATGGCCAGGCCCTGCCTGTACCAGTCCTCAAAATGGCCCCCACCCACATGGCCATGCCCCACCAACACCCCAAAAAATAAAAAAACACACAAAAATCACCACAATCCAATGCCATCCATGCCCTCCATGATGTTTACATTAAAGAGACCCCACAGAAAGACTCAGTCCATGCACCAATGAGGACCCCTGAGCAAAATGGCCACAACAATAGCCCAAAAATCGAAAAACACACAAAAATCACCACAATCCCATGCCATCCATGCCCTCAATGATGTTAACATTAAAGACACCCAACAGAAAGACTAGGCCCATGCACGCCTGAGTAACCCTGGGCATAATGGTTGAAAGCAAGGCACATTGGATGCAGGCCTATGGCACAAAGCACACTGCCTGGATTCAAAATGGCCCCTAGACCCCCACCACATGGCCAGGCCCTGCCTGTACCAGTCCTCAAAATGGCCCCCACCCACATGGCCATGCCCCACCAACACCCCAAAAAATCGGAAAAAAACCACAAAAATCACCACAATCCAATGCCATCCATGCCCTCCATGATGTTTACATTAAAGAGACCCCACAGAAAGACTCAGTCCATGCACCACTGAGTACCCCTGGGCAAAATGGCCACAACAATAGCCCAAAAATCAAAAAACACACAAAAATCAACACAATCCCATGCCATCCATGCCCTCAATGATGTTTACATTCAAGACACCCCACAGAAAGACTAGGCCCATGCACCCCTGAGTAACCCTGGGCATAATGGTTGAAAGCAAGGCACATTGGATGCAGGCCTATGGCACAAAGCACACTGCCTGGATTCAAAATGGCCCCTAGACCCCCACCACATGGCCAGGCCCTGCCTGTACCAGTCCTCAAAATGGCCCCCACCCACATGGCCATGCCCCACCAACACCCCAAAAAATCGGAAAACACACAAAAATCACCACAATCCAATGCCATCCATGCCCTCCATGATGTTTACATTAAAGAGACCCCACAGAAAGACTCAATCCATGCACCACTGAGTACCCCTGGGCAAAAGGCCACAACAACAGCCCAAAAATCGAAAACCACACAAAAATCACCACAATCCCATGCCATCCATGCCCTCAATGATGTTTACATTCAAGACACCCCACAGAAAGACTAGGCCCATGCACCCCTGAGTAACCCTGGACGTAATGGATGAAAGCAAGGCACATTGAATGCAGGCCTATTGCACAAAGGACACTGCCTGCATTCAAAATGGCCCCTAGACCCCCACCACATGGCCAGACCCTGCCTTTACGAGTCCTCAAAATGGCCCCCACCCACATGGCCATGCCCCACCAACACCCCAAAAAATCGAAAAACACATAAAAATCACCACAATCCAATGCCATCCATGCCCTCCATGATGTTTACATTAAAGAGACCCCACAGAGAGACCCAGTCCATGCACCACTGAGTACCCCTGGGCAAAAGGCCCTTACAGCAGTCCAAAATTCGAAAAACACACAAAAATCACAACAATCCCATACCATCCATGCTCTAAATCATGTTGAAATTCAACAAAACAGTTGTATCATGCAGCCATAGCTAACCCATGTCCTACTGGATACCAGCCAAGGGCCGTGGAGGGAGTTACGGTGGGGCAGGGAGGCGGGAGGGGGAGGGGCAGGGTGGAGAGGGCTAAAAACCGGCATATGGATAATTACAGGTAAGTAAACAGTTTAATTAATAAAACGCATTTTGCGATGCAGTGCGCGCTTCGAAATTCGTTTTATTAATTCAAATATTTACTTACCTGTAATTATCCATATGCCGGTTTTTAGCCCTCTCCACCCTGCCCATCCCCCTCCCCGCCTCCCTGCCCCACCGTAACTCCCTCCACGGCCCGCGGCTGCTGGATACTACTGTGGCTACCCACAATATTTTTTATTTAATGTTCTGAAAAAGTTCCAAAATTGTAGTTGCAGCAACTGTAATGCCCCAAACAAACTTACTTGTGAAATTTCTAATCCAAAAGTGATCCAAAGAAAGTCAAAAAGGCCTTAAATCCAAATATTCAGCAGCATCCACAAAAAGTAATCCTTCCAGGTCAAGATCCAAATCAAAGTGACCAGCACATGAAGAAAGCACTGGGAGGAGCCTGCTGGACAGGAACAGGAAGTTGGAGACTGTGGGGCACTTCCTTCCTCCTCCCCCCCCCAAAATGGACTCCTTGCAAAAAAAAGTGC
The DNA here is from genome assembly GCF_964261635.1 of Lissotriton helveticus. Classification (NCBI taxonomy): domain Eukaryota; kingdom Metazoa; phylum Chordata; class Amphibia; order Caudata; family Salamandridae; genus Lissotriton; species Lissotriton helveticus. The sequence continues at coordinate 1,277,253,180 of NC_136069.1, forward strand.
AGGCAAATGTCAACCTGAGGAGTTATTCTGATAAAAAATCATTTTCAGAAGGTTTATGCTGACTGCTGGTGGATTTCTTGTGCGAAATTGCAAATTGTGCAATTTCGCGATTGCAACATTGTCGCTGCCCGCCGCATCTACGTGTTCGCAAGTGTTTACTCCCGCGATGCGTGATCACGGGCCTTTATGAGGTACTCGCGTTGACAAACTCTCGCTGTGCAAGGTGGCAAGCCGCGATGACGTAATCGCGGTCGACAAGCTCCCGCGAGATCCCGCAGCAAGATCCAAAATGGCGCAGCACATGCAAACATGGAGAAAAACAACTCTTCAAATGCTGAATGACGGTAAGTGAACGCCTCGCGCCGCAAAATTGTATAGTATTCTATTTGTCAAGTGCGACCAAGCAAAAAAATCCGCTTCGTGCAGGCTTGTGAATTTTCGTCAAATTCGCAAGAGTTCGCGGATTGCGAATTTGACGAAAATCCGCAAAATCCGCGAGCGAAACAGATTTTACGCCCATACTTAATAATAATGCATACATTTCAATGTAACATGAAGTCACTTGTATTTAACTGTTTTTTACTTGTTTTCTTGACCTCAGATAATGTAGTGCGGAGTGTTTGCTGTAGCACTTCTATTCTACTTTATCTAGAAGTAACTGATGCCCTCTTACATTATCAACAATATGGGGCAACACTTTAACAAACTGTAGCAGAAAAAAGGAGGGTGTGGCCACGCTTAACTGATATTTTATGAAATTCCATTTTTAATTCTCACCCCTTTCTTATATACAGTGACAGTTTCTGAAGAAAGTTTATTTATATTTGCTTAATAAAAACTGTTTCAAACCTAGATTGAATTTTTTGCTGCGCAACCACACCTCCCTATCAGAAAAGTAAACACCACATTATAAGTAATTGCCCTATTGAAACAACATTATAAGTAAATAGTACTCCTAAGAAGTATGCCACCATGGTGCAAGGATGCCTGCGCCAAGGGGAGATTGTTTTTGTGCAGGAAGAGTCACCTTCCTGCACAAAAATAATCACTAAAGACATTTTTCCTCTTTCAATGCGTGCATAGAATGCAGCACACATTGAAAGAGGAAAAAAAACGAGGAGCAATGAAAACATTTGTCGTTGTTGCGCCTTGCTACTCCACCTCTATGGTGACATAGCATTCAGATGCATCTCCAGATTTACGATTTCTGGACAATGTGTCTTGTTCCATTGGTGTTGCATCGGAACACCCACAGCCACACCCATGAAACGCCCCTTCACCGCAAAGTGCTGAGTGTGAAGGGGCCATATTTACAAGGAGAGGAAAAGTCACGCAGGGTGGCTTTTCCTCTCGTAAATATAAAGGAGTCCCCTGCGCCACCAGTACTTCACAAAAAGTGACGTACTGGTGGCGCAGGGAGCTTGGAAATCTGCCCTGCAATTCGAGAACTCACCGCTATGCAGTGACAGTGTATTTAATATACTACTTTGGAAGAAAAACAGCGTACAAACAACTCCTTACAGTGGAAGTTAAAAAAATACATTATCCTGAGTATACAAATAAATAAAGGCAAAATATACGTGTGCAGTTGTATGCACTATGCTATTACAAAGTCTATATTCTATCTTTCAGATCACTAAACTGGAGGGTGCACTATGAACCAGCACGTGCTTAGACACACAACAGAGGCAAAAGGTGAGCTACGAATATTTTCTCCACTATTAACAGCTCCATTTATAACTTTATCTCACCCACTGTTTAATATCATTTTTTCTCTCTTTCTCTTTCACATCATTTCTCTTCCTCTTTTAAACTTATGGACGCTGCTGTCTACTCTGACGTGTAGAACCAAAGCTAAGTTGAAGTTGTGAATTCTGCTGGCTGCAGTGTTTACACAAGGTAAGCAGAGAGGCCGAGATATACAATACCTCCGATTAAATGCATTACAAATAAAAGAGCTTATTTACAGGCCCCTAGCTCCACTTTTGCGTCACTTTCAAAATGAAAAAAGTAACACAAAAGTGGCGCAAGACTCTTGTAAATAAGCCCTAAAGAATATTGTCCTTCATAATGACTTGATTTCTCACCTAATACTGTCTCATCTCTGAATCATTTTAAAGACCTGTTGATCTGTAGTTTAAATCTGACGCAGTAGTCACTTCCATACAGACACCGCTTCAATGCGGCCCTATAACACAAGTGAAATGTACCAGGCACACTGCACATGTAAAATCCTAGTGTTACCTTGACTTGTAATGTTTGATCTCATTTAGTCACATCGATCTAATTTTAAACACTAATTTTCTTTTTTGTTTTGCAGATTACCTACCATACGTCTATTGGAGTCCACATCATATTTTGTTTATTATATTGTTTTTATTAAAGTTATGTTTCTAGTTCTCTATTGTATTGTTATCTTTAAGTTACGTTTCCAGTTATTTATTGTTGTTTTAATAAAAGTTAATTAAAAAAATATATATGTCTTTTTTTTGGGTGGGTACCGGTCCCCAATAGAAGTGATATTTATAATTTGAAGTATTATGCTGAGACTAACTCTTTATCAGATCTGTACCAGAGTCTATAGCTACAACTAACGGTACCAATCCAAAACTTTAAAAGTACAACGCCATTAGCAACATAGTGTGGTGAACTTCTAACCTCTGTGCTCACGTAAGTGTTCCATGAACTGTTACTATGGTAACAGGCAGAAAGCCGTTTGAGGGTGGGGTTGAAAGGTACTGGCTGTACAAAAACCATTATATTTACCCTAGATCCTCTACAAGACAGAAAGGAAAGCAAAGTAAAACAAAACACTATACCAGATTTACAACCCCCTTGTGCCACTTTCGCGTCCAAGGCCCCTGCCTTCTACAAAATTAAAAGTGTGTGGGCCTCAATGATGCCCCTCAAACCCCGGGAACATCCACCCCCCAGAGATTTCTGTATTGTGTGAGGGGGGCTGTGTGGCCCTCCGCCTGGTGCCCTTGAGAGCCCTGGAGACTGCCAAGCCCAGAGCCGGTTCATGCAGTATCCCAGGGGGGGCCTACCCCTGGGACACTGCTGTTTGCTATGAGACGGCGGAAGTCTCCCGGCTCCCGCCCTCCCATAACAAACTTAGTTTGAATTTTGAAAGACAGAGCAGTGAAATCTGTTCTCACTTTCAAAATCCAAACAACTAACATGCTGCTCCCCCTGTGAAAAAGCAATCTGCTTTCCCATTTGGAAGAGAGAGCTTTCTCTTCCCATACCCATACATAGCAGTGGAAAGTGGAAAGTGGGAGGAAGCACACAGGGTGAGCACATCACAGAGGGAAATGGGGAGGAGTACACATGGGTGAGCACATCTTGGAGGGAAGTGGGGCGGAAGCACACAGAGTGAGCACATCATGGAGGGAAGGGGGGAGGAAGCACACAAGTGTGAGCACTTTACGGAGGGAAGTGGGGAGGAAGCACACATGAGTGAGCACATCACGGAGGGAAGTGGGGAGGAAGCACACATGGGTGAGGACATCACGGAGGGAACACTGGATCTGACTATCACTCAAACACTGGATCTCACTATCACTCAAACACTGAGTCTCACTATCACTCAAACACTGAATCTTACTATCACTCAAACACTGAATCTCACTATCACTTAAACACTGACTCTCACTATCACTCAAACACTGAGTCTCACAATCACTCAAACACTGAGTCTCACTATCACTCAAACACTGAAGTTCACTATCACTTAAGCACTGAATCTCACTATCACGCAAACATGGAGTCTCACTATCACTCAAACACTGATTCTCACTATCACGCAAACATGGAGTCTCACTATCACTCAAACACTGATTCTCACTATCACGCAAACACTGAGTCTCACTATCACTCAAACACTGAATCTCACTATCACTCAATCATTGGGTCTCACTATCACTCAAACATTGAATCTCACAACACTCAAACAGTGGGTCTCACTATCACTCAAACACTGAAGTTCACGAAGGGAAGTGGGGAGGAGGCAAACAAGGGTGAGCACTTTCCGGAGGGAAGTGGGGAGGAAGCACACATGGGTGAGGACATCACAGAGGGAACACTGGATCTGACTATCACTCAAATGCTGGATCTCACTATGAATCAAACACTGAATTTCACTAGCACTCAAACACTGAATCGAACGATCAGTCAAACACTGAGTCTCACTATCACTCAAACACTGGGTATCACTATCACTCAAACACTGGGTCTCACTATCACTTAAACACTGAATCTCACTATCACACAAACACTGGGTCTCACTATCACTCAAAATTGGGTCTCACTTTCACTCACGCACTGAATCTCACTATCACTCAAACACTGGATCTCACTATCACTCAAGCACAGGTTCTAAGGATCACTCAAGCACCGAATCTCACTTATATGTATGTATGCAGGGCACACACAACCCAACAGGTTCACCATCATCCCACAACGACGTTCGTTCAAAGAAGCGCAGGGCATTAAGTGGGCCAGGTCTCACCAGGGCTGAGCACAGGCAGTTTTTTAAAGGGGGCCCCGAAACGGGTCTCTATTGGGCTCTGTTTTGTGCCCTAACACAGGTGGTCTATTTTTTTCCCGGTCTGCAGTGACCGCAGGCACACAGATGTGCTCGTGCTCACATGACGTCATGCCAGGTGAGCGTTGTAGAAGAGAAATGCTTTAAAGAGAGTCATTTTCTTTCTGGATTTCCCTTCTCTTTTTGAAACTCAGGAGCAGCAACATTGTCATGGTGTCACCAGGGCTTTCTGTGGTAGCTTTTTCAATATTATATACAAGCCATAGTTGCTGCTTATTTATCTTATGCAACTAACAACCATTGACAAAACCAATAGTCCTGACTTGTTGTAAGTATGATGTTACTTGTTGTATCGTATATCTGGATACATTGACATGTGGCACACTATGCTAAGCACAGATTTGTAGCTAAGGTGTTTTTAAGCCACACCCTTAATTACATTAGCCACGCCCCTTTAAGAGCACCCCTCCCATTTTTTCATCCCACTTAAAGCCTTGAGAAAGCGGGCACTGGGACGGGACTCTGTAGGTATCCTGCCCCTTCTCACAGCAAGGCTTCCTCCAGGAGGTGGTAACGGTGCTAGAAATCAAATACACTATGAAAAAGTAATCAGAATCAATGCGCTCAACCTCTAGCCGAGTTATATTTTTTTTGTTTTATAATTCCATAATCCCCTCCTCTGACTCACATAGTATTGTTTAAAAGAGCAATTCCTGGTGCTCCCCAAGAAACGTCTTGTGATGTGTCCACGTGTCTCCCCGAGCTGAAAGTGGTAATAAAAGGTTGGCCATGCTAAACATTAGGCACATGAGCCAGGGCGTCCAGTGGGCCAAGGCTGGCATCTGACCTCAGTGCAGCTGGGCATTTGACCTGGGCCATTTCTGGCTGAGTATGAAAGCTGCAGACTTCCCTTTCAGCTCCTCAGTTCTGCCCAATGGTTTTGTCCCTGTCCGAGGCTTGCCCACTTTAAAGCGTTTCTAAAGTCCGTGGTCATGCAAATGATGTGCTCACAGCTCTTCTCTCCACACACCCCTCCCCGCTTTTTAGCCCTGACCTCGCTGAGCTCTGATAAAAAACATCTGTTTGTTGAGGCGAGCCGCACTCACTGCCCGCGCAGCCATGGAGGGAGACGGACACACTGCTCAGATGATCGCCCTGCTACTGCTGCTGGGGGCCCAGCCCGCCCCGGCTTTCTGGCTGCTTAACATTCTTTTCCCTCCCCAGGTGACACCCGAGATCGACATGAAGAACAACACCCCGCCAGTCCTCATCAGTAACATTTGACCTTACACTAACAGTGTTAGCTGCTCTGCTTCCTCACGGCACCTCGATGTATCCTGTCAGGCCCAATGGGAACCAAGGCTTTCCTATGCACCTCAGCATCGTCAGATCTCTGGCATTCTGATGCGCTCCCGGGTTGCAAGTTCTATTGCACGTGCTCGAAAGTGGAATAAAGCACGAGTTTTCGTTTTCACTAGTAAAGAAAGACAAGAGAGGAGGTGTGCGCGTAGCCTGCTGAGATGAGGAAGCTGCTGGTGTGCATGCGTGGTTACATGCAGCAGCAGCATATGTTTCAAATTATCGTGCCCGTGTCTGGCCAAGATAATTGGAAACATATGATGCTGCTGCGCGTAACAAACACCAATAGGCCATGGGCGGAGCAATGCGCCCGCCTTTGGCCAATTGCGTGCAGTCTTTTAAAAAAAGACGCACACAAAGGCCAATCGCGTCGCATAAAGGAAAAGCACACACACGAGCGTGTGCGATTCCTAGGTCAGTGCTGAAACCCCGTTTTTCACCTACTAAATGTCTCGACCGGCGAGAGCAGTGATGCGCACTGCAACGCTAGGCGTGAGACCTAAAAAGTATGTAAGGTAGAAGGGGCACACAAAGCACATAAATAATTACTGAAAGTCAAGAGGTGTAGGGTCATTATCCAAAGACAGACTCCATAAACTTCACAGCCATCTAAGGCAGACTGAAACAGCCAGCATTAAAACATCTTTTGTGGCAAGAACTTTACTTCAATCAATCCATCAATCAAGAATTTGTATAGTGCGCTACTCACCTGGAGGGTCTCAAGGCGCTTGGGGAAGAGGGGTCCGCTACTGCTCGAACAGAAAGGTCTCGAGTTGCTTCCTGAAGGAGAGGTGGTCTTGGGTAATACGGAGGTGGATGGGGAGGGAGTTCCAAGTCTTGGCTGCCAGGTAGGAGAAGGATCTTCCTCCCATGGTGGCTCTTCAAATGCGTGGGACGGTGGTGAGGGCGTGGCTGGTCGATCGTAGCTGGCGGGTGGGAGTGTAGAAGGTCAGGCGGTTGTTGAGGTACCTGGGGCCCAGGTTGTGGAGGGCCTTGTGTGCATGGGTGAGGAGTCGGAACGTGATTCTCTTGCTGGCGTGGAGCCAGTGCAGGTCTCTCAGGTGTCCGGTGATGTGGCTGTGTCGGGGGATGTCAAGGATGAGTCGTGCGGAGGCGTTCTGGATGCATTGGAGTCTTTTCTGTAGTTTGGCTGTGGTTCCGGTGTAGAGGGTGTTCCCGTAGTCCAGTTGGCTGGTGACGAGTGCCTGGGTGACCGTCTTCCTGGTTTCTGTGGGGATCCAATGGAAGATCTTTCGGAGCATGCGTAGGATGTTGAAACATGATGATGAGACGGCGTTGACTTGTCTGGTCATCGAGAGGGAGGAGTCCAGGATGAAGCCCAGGTTGCGTGCGTGGCCTGTTGGTTTGGGTGTGCTGCCCAGGGCAGGGGGCCACCAGGAGTCGTCCCAGGCAGAGGGTGATGATCCAAGGATGAGGACTTCCGTCTTGTCTGAGTTCAGTTTCCATCAATATAGAAATATGATGATGCAATACCTTGACTGATGATACTGGATATATATGTACAGCTGAAAAGACTAGCATCCTCCACTTGTAATATTAGCTGGGTTGACAGGGCAATTCAAGAAAAGCAGTATTTAGAAAGGTAAATGAGATCAGTGGAGAAACCACGGTGATTGGGGCACTGTGTACTAATACTCCTAAAATAATCATTATATTTTGGCCACACATTAGCCACACTAGGCATCTGGGCCAATGGCTCAAACGCTGAAATCTTTACTATTGTTTGTTTATTTAATTTAAGAGCAACTTTTTCATTAAGGTTGAGGAGATGTGGTTGCTGGAGTGAAAGAGGACTAAGCAGAGGTGAACAGAGAGGGCCTTAGGCGAAGTGCTTTTCTTGAGTCTTCACAATCACTTTGCTCTCTTTTTCCTTTATTCTAAGTTCATGGAGCTAGTTAAAGAATAGCAAGGTAGAAAAGAACTGGACAGGAATTGGTAGAACTACTATGTCTGCCTCTCATAACAGTGCTCTATCAATTAGATAGAAAATCTTCTTTCCAGCAATAACAAAAGTCTACTGTCCTACTGTCCTTACAACAGTTATTAAAAGGTGAACTTTGCCATGATTAGCAATAGCTTCTTAATGCATCAAACAGCATTCTCACATGTTCCTTGTCTATGTTGTACTGCAGTGTGACCCAAGGTTCAAAGTTCTCAAAAGGTTTGAGATATTTTTTATTTTATTTGTATTTACAATCGTTTGCTATGGTGCTTCTTCACTGAATGGTATTAGACCATTGGACAATATTACATATTAATTTTTCCAATTAAATTATTTTATTATGATTTGGAATTCCGAGGAATTCCACATAAAATAAAGATAAAACAACGTTTCATTCAAATCACAATAGTTAAAAACAGGAAAAAAAATACAACATGAATTTTTCTAGGTTACTCCCAAGAGTACATCATCACTTATCTTCAACAGACTCTACACTCTGGAGGACGACAGAGGACAGCCTCTGAACCACCAAGAGTTACATATTCAATTTTCCTTAATCGCATAATTCTCAAGTAGTCGATTTCTCTTTTCTTCAATAAGTTCATCACTACGGTGGGCTACAACATTTAAAGTACAAATACCATTACCATCCTATATACACATAATAGTTTTCATAAATAATTTAAAACTTGTTTTAGGGAGGTGATCATGAAATGGGAATAGCAGCAAGTATATTTATAAAGTGCTAAATAAAGTGCTAATGCAATACAAAAGTGCTAGTACATTAATACCCTATTCTAGGACATTTCTCACAAATAATTACCCAGGAGCTATGCTTCTAAGGAAATGCACTTTGTTGATTAACTATCTTACAGGAGTGCTTGAACACAGTAGAAATAAGCATTGATTTTCATATTTAATGACTAATTAAAGTTCTTAAAGTGCATAACAAAGTACTAATGCATGAGAACACATCACACAGTACTATAAAGGCATAAGGATTACCTACGTCTGCAAAATTTTAATATACATTCAAAAATTCTTTAAAAAAGCAAAAAATGTTAAAACAAATCAGTTCAGATGGTGGGAGCAGAAGAAAATTACGGGCCTGTTCTGCTGTTGAGATATTACACTGTAAAAAAACATGCCTTAAATATTTGTGGCGTATTGAAAGAAGTGCTGGGCACACAATCAAAACATGGTTAAGGTCTTGTATGCCGCCATTGCATAAATCACAGTGTCTTTCGTTTTTGGGGATACCCTCCCAGGCACCTGTTACAATCCTCAAAGGCAGCAAGTTCATTCTTAATAATAAAATCACTCTTCGAACTCCATGATTCAAGTTCCAGAGAATGTACGGCTGAGGATTTTTAACTATAGAGCTCTCCGCAATACAGTCCAACCTTCCATTCACGCGGCATAATTTCAAATCTCTTTCCCGTGAAATCACATATCTAGGGCCAGATGTAGGTAGAATAGATTTACCGATTCTTAATTACCGAAAATTACCGAATTTTACCGATTCGGTAATTAAGAATCGGTAAATCTGAGGAGTGGATATGTAGGTATTCCAGATATGCTGGAATAACGAATCGGAAAAATCGGTATTTACCGATTCGGTAAATACCGAATCGGTAATGCCCATTCATTCCTATGGGCTTTGAAGCCCATAGGAATGAATGGGCATTACCGATTCGGTATTTACCGAATCAGTAAATACCGATTTTCACAAGGGTGCAGGGGGTGTGACTTTGACACCCTCTGGCCCCCCCAAAACAGGCTTGGGTGCCATGTGGCAGGCATACATGCCCTAAGGGCAGGTCTGCCTGTCACATGGCATAGGTGTGCATGCACACATGTGCATGCACACCGGAATCGGTATTTTACCATCAAATTGGATTTGATGGTAAAATACCGATTCGGTAAGGCCTCTGGGACTCAAAAGAGTCCCACCTACATCTGGGTGCCTCAGATTCGGTAAATTTACAGATTTTTTTATTTTAACGAATCGGTAAAATTACCGATTCGGTAATTTTACTGAATCGGTAAAAAAATGCCCCCTACATACCTGTCACCCATTTACCGATCGGTAACGGCCAAAATTGGCCGTTACCGGTCGGTAAATGGCCTGAAACGGCCACCTACATCTGGCCCCTAGGGCCAGATGTAGGTAGAATAGATTTACCGATTCTTAATTACCGAAAATTACCGATAATTACCGAAAATTACCGAATTTTACCGATTCGGTAATTAAGAATCGGTAAATCTGCGGGGTGGATATGTAGGTATTCCAGATGTGCTGGAATTTTGAATCGAAAAAATTCGGTATTTACCGATTCGGTAAATACCGAATCGGTAATGCCCATTCATTCCTATGGGCTTTGAAGCCCATAGGAATGAATGGGCATTACCGACTCGGTATTTACCGAATCGGTAAATACCGATTTTCACAAGGGTGCAGGGGGTGTCACTTTGACACCCTCTGGCCTCCCCAAAACAGGCTCGGGTGCCATGTGGCAGGCATACATGCCCTAAGGGCAGGTCTGCCTGTCACATGGCATAGGTGCCTGTCACACCGGAATCTGTATTTTACCATCAAATTGGATTTGATGGTAAAATACCGATTCGGTAAAGCCTCTGGGACTCAGAAGAGTCCCACCTACATCTGGGTGCCTCAGATTCGGTAAATTTACCGATTTTTTATTTTACCGAATCGGTAAAATTACCGATTCGGTAATTTTACCGAATCGGTAAAAAAATGCCCCCTACATACCTGTCACCCATTTACCGATCGGTAACGGCCAAAATCGGCCGTTACCAGTCGGTAAATGGCCTGAAACGGCCACCTACATCTGGCCCCTAGTTCTTTTAATTATATGTTTTAATGTTATTTTATCCAAACCTGCTGCCCCTTCAAAATCTAAACCAAAACTGCTTAAAGCCTTTAAATAAGTCCTAAAAATTACACTTTTTGATAGCATATTAACGAAAATTTCCTTATGCAATGCCAACCTTAATAGGTTCTCCTGAGAATTTATCAATGCGTTACCCCATCTTAAACAAGCTGCCATTGTTAAGACATATGTTGAAAGAAGGCCAAATTCGAGCCTAAGGGCCGCAATTGACGCAGCGTGACTCAGATTGCATAATTGTTGCCAGATTTTACCTTCCACTTTCTCGTACTTTGCCCATTCACATTCATCTATCGTTTCATTGCCGTAATTCAAAGTTGGGGGAATCTTTATTTTATATACGGCAATGGTGTGAGAAAAAATTCTTTTCCCACATTGCAAGTACAAGCGATTAATTGCTGAGGCTTGTGAAATAGCTTTACTTTTGCAATGGTCCATATGTTTTTTAACAGAACACCTATTTGTGAAAACATTTCCTAGATAAGGGTAACATTTTACTTTTTCCATCATTTCATCTCCTAAAAACCATTTTAAGTTTGATCTAACCTTACAGCCCTTAAACTTAAAAATCATCACTTTACTCTATGAGACATTTATTTTTAAAAAGTATTCCTTAGTGTACCTAACCAATTCCGACGGTAATCTCTGCAGCCCAATTGGGGTTAAGTCCATTATTATAGCGTCATCGGCGTACAGCAAACAACTTATTTTTAGGTTACCGACTTGTGGAGGATCCCCTTTACTCTCCCCTATCCGACTCGGCAGGTCATTTATGTAGATTGAGAAGAGTAAAGGGGCCAATAGGCACCCCTGCTTTAACCCATTATTAGTGGAAATTTTCTTTGAAAGGCCTTGAGTCCCCCCTAACAAAACTTGGGTCCATGTAGAGGAGTGAAGAGCAATTATCACTTTTAGCAGATTTTCTGGGATCCCCATACTAATCAGTTTCCTCCACAGCGTCCCCCGATCTACCCTATCGAACGCTGTGGAGAAATCAATAAATGCTGTATACAATGGGGTCCTCCGACCAACGGGATATTTATCAATTAATGTTTGCAGAACAGAGATGTTATCTAGAGTGCCACTGTTCTTCCGAAACCCGTATTTCCAAATACCCACTCTTGTAAATGAACCAGGATACTTTTTGCAAACAATTTTCCCATTGCATCTAGAAGGGAAATTTGCCTAAACCTAGCCGGGGAGTTTTTAGGGCCCTTCTTATATAGCGGAACTATTATGCTTCCCTTGCAGGAATAAGGGATGTCCCCGAAATTGTACCAATGGGCGAATAGAGGTTGTAATACTTTTGCCCACTCGCCACAATCCTTTTTTATTATAGCTACAGGGACATCATCCGGAACCTTTGCGCCCGAGAATTTTGCCCCCTTAATGTATCCTTCAATTTCCATCTCTGATGGCGCTTCTACGTCCCCTCCTAGTGCTATGGTATTAAGGGACCCCTCACCCTCGACGTCTAATAGATTAGGGGCATACAATAAGGATATATAAATTGACCACTCTGTTTCTGGGATTAACATGGGTTGAGATTTTTCTCTACTGTCACAGAATTTGGCTATTAAGGCCGAGTATTTTCTAGAATCACCAGTAAGTGCAACTTCACGAAGGTTAACCCATTTTTCATCTTCGGAGGCCCTACGGTTAGCTGCTACTTTTCTCTTCCGGACCTGTTTTAATCTATATATCTCTTTTTGTCTTAATGGACTAGAATCTCTAAATTGGGCTCTAATCAGCCCATTTATCTTATTATTAAGCTCTTTAGTTTCAATGGAGAATAATGCTTTAGGGGCAGCTCTTTCACCTTGCTTCTTTTTTCCCAGATTTCTTACAGCAGCCATTACTCTTTCATATCTCACGATCGGGGTCTCCCAGATTAAACTGGGCACAATATTTTTAAATACCCACTGGAGGTTCGGAAGGTTCTTATGTGACCAGCATGTGCGACCATTATTTCGAGAATAAGTTACGTTGTCATTCCTCTGGTTCCAGAGTTCAGGTTTCTCGAAGACACTGCCATATAATCAAGTAAGGAGTGGCCAAATGTCCCATGAAAGGTAAGTGCTGCGGGTGAATCCTCTGGGAATCCACCATTTAATAATACAAGGTCAAGATTCCTAAGATTTTGCAAGAGCGAAAGGCCACGTTTGTCAGGTTTTAAATTGGCCGGGAATATTGACTCTGGCATAAACCAGACCTCCTCCAAGTCCATATCGAAAAAAGACGAGATGGAGCTGTTACTTACTTTAGCATTAAAGTCCCCTACCATCATTATACTTACTCTTTCTCCATTACTACACACGTTTTGCACAAAAGAGCAAATGGAATCAACAAATGGAGTAAACGCTTTCCCAGGTGGAATATATACGTTTACCAAAAGTAAAAAAGTTGCAAATCCAAAATTATCTTTTTCCATTTTTAACTTGGCGCAGATACAAAACTTTGATGTATGTATGTATATCACCGGGTCCCATGCCAACTCACAGCTTAACAGAATGGCTAAACCCCCACTTGCATGCCCCTTTATAGATTTTTTTGCTTTACTACAGTACACATAGTAGCTCTCTAATTGAAACTCTTCCCTTGCCCACTTTTCCTGTAGGAAAATTATCTTAGGGGCTAGATGTTCTATAGATTTAAGCTTCTGTTTTTCTTTACCTAGCCCGCCATGTTCCATGACACAATTATCCCCAGAAGGCTACCCCCGCTCTGTGGGTTTTGTGTTAGTTGTTTTTGTCCCATTCAAAGTACTTGCGATCCAACTCCATTTAGACACCTCGTCTCCTTCATCTATACTAAGGACCTCTTGGACCTCTGGTGCTGAAAACTTAATTTCCCTTGCACCCGATACCCTACCTACTGTAGTTTCCAAATCCTCAATTTTTATAGGTGTATTCTCACTCTCATGTACAATGAATCTTTTCCCTTTTTGAAGATCAGGTATTTCGAGGTTCTTGGGCAGAGCCCCATGTGATACCGTACTAGCAAGAACATCTATGCCTCTTTTCCTAAAACTGTCTACATTTGCTAAAACGAGCGAATACACTACCCCAGATGTAAAAATAGCTCTAGTTACATAAGGTTTGTTCTTCCAATCTAAATAAACCAGTTCGATATCATTACTGGAAATTTACTTTAAATCATCAATTTCAGATATAATTCTAAGAAGGGCGCTTCTATTCAGTGTCATTAGCTCAGCATCAAAAAGGGGGATAAAAATTAGAGTCTTATTCGCTTGCCGTGCAAATATTTCAGGAAGCATAATTAAATTAGTATCTTGCAGGCTTCTGGGAAAATCGTCATTTAAATTCCACCCCTTATTTTTAGTACCTGCTATAATCATTCTCCGACTGACTCCCCCGCTATTACTTAATTGTGGATGTAGGAGAGTAGGGTCTGCTATCCTATGGTCACCCCAAATTTTTGCTTTTTGCTTCACTGGTTTTCGACTACTGAGGCTGTGGGCCTGCTGATCAGACCCCCAGCCTGCTGTTCTCTCACTAAATTACTGACACATGTGCTATAGGCACATACCAATTGGAAATGGACTCCTTGTCAGCCCCTGTATAATGCACTATAGGTGCACAGGGCATAGGGGCCACCAAGGCCTACCAGGGGCTGCAGCATATCTTTTGCCACCCCTGGCTGGTTCTTAAATTGACACAACTGGCTGATCACTCAGCTGGGGGAAGGTGGTGTAAACACCCCTTGCTTAGATATAGTATACCTATATCTAAACCTATATCTGGACACATGTAAACCTGTGAGCCACTCCTATGGAAGGCCTCATCAATCCTGGAGGCAGAGTGCGTGGTTTTATGTGAGATGGAGCTCTAGCATGAGCTGAGCCTGTCTGCAGCTGTCGGGAACAACTCCCTAAGCTGTTTCAGGATAATGCCATACCATATACTCTTAAAGTGCCTTATAATCCTCGCGGTTAAATAGCAACTTTGGTTTGGCTTTATCAAAACATGTCGTGTAAGGTGTCATACGATTTGGAATACCATCCCCTCGCCAGTTCTGGCGACGGGGATGGCATTCCACCCCTCTAGAGGGGTAAGACATGTTGCTTTACTTAAATGCGGTTAATTTCTCCAAAGACCTTAGATCCACAAAATGGATGCCTCTGCCACAGACAAATGTCTGGACCCCTGCAGTTGACCGAAACTCAACCAAATGGGTCCTGGACAAAGGGTTTCCTGTCACAGGAGGGTGTCACCGCCCTCCAGACAGGAGATAGTGGATTGTAGCAGGGAGGTTTGAAAGAAACCAGACACTGCTTGGGGCGCACAAGGCTGCCCCTTGCATAATCCGGCCAAACCGGTTCTGGGGCACTCCAGCCCTCGTGCCAGGGCGGCCTGGATCAAAGGAAGGGGGTGTATCCACCCACTTCCTGGGTCCCACCCATAGGGGAGGACCTAGCAGGTAATCACGCCCCCCAGATTCGAATAAGAGTGGGAGCAGTGCCAATGCACATCAGATTTCCTGGAAGAAACATTTGAAACGAAATTCTGGACCCTTCGCCCTCCATCTCAACGTGGAAGCCCGAAGAATCTCCCTTGTGGTCAAGGAGTGACCACCCTGCAGCAGCAGGCACCATCCAGCCCTCGACGTCTACTTAGTTGCAGTTCCCGCCGGAACTCGAGCAACTGAGATCGACGAGATCAAGCCTGCCTGCCTTCCAACAGCCCGATCCACAGTCCCTGCAAAGCTGAGACCCGTGGAGGCGACCGGAAGCGTGGGGCACGCCATCTTGAATTGACCACGAGACGCTGACCGTGCAGCCCACGAGTGACCCTCGCAGCTGTACACCGGGGTTTGAGAAGCCCCCACCCTGAGCTACTCCTGAGCCAAAGTTCAGCCCTCCACACTCGACGAGTGCTGCGTGGGGCCCTTCTGCTCTATTTGGCTCAACGCGTTGGCCCGGTCACTTGCCAGCTGGCTAGTGGTCCCTGTGCCGACGAAACGACTAAGAAGACTCGGGAATCTGGTTGCTCCAGACCCACACCAGCTCCCCTGAAAAGGAGCCCCGACTCTGACCTTCCTGGTCCGAGTGAGAAGCAATCTTCCGATCCCGCGTGGATTGCTCTTGCCAAGGCTTGTTTGCTCCAAACTTGAAGCCGGCTGCACCAACGGTGAGAGCCTGCGTGGGACAGATCGTGACCTGCTCCTGGACGTCGCAGATGCCCCAGAGCCCACGTGACAGCGGAGAGAAGCTCCTCGACGACCACCTGATTGCGCCCGACATTGCCTGGTTCCGTCCTGGTTCCACCCTGGTCACTGCTGAGTGACCCAGACTCTGTCCCCTCTGCTTTCAGGTACCCTTCGACTTGAGTCCACCCTTGGACTCCACCGGACACTTCATCTTTAACCCGCCTGCAGCCCTTTCAGCTTCAAGCACCAAGAGCCTGCGAGTCAGAACCCGACGCCACTTCGACCCTGTGCACCCACTTCCTGTGGGTGAGGTAACTTTGCTCCGCCGGTGTTCCCACACTGGTGCACACCTCTAGGGTCTGTGTGTTAAGTTTTGTTCCTCTAGGTTCAGCGGAAGTGTCCTTTAACTTTAACTTTACAACTTTTACGCACCATTGGTTAACATTGGTGCGTGCGTGCGCTTTCCGCACATCTCCCGAATCCCGAGGGCCATTCCCGACTTCAGCATTGCTTGTCCTGACTGCTCCCAGCGATTCCCTAGGCCCTAGGCCTAACCACTGCTCGAGTGGCATCTCTTATACCACTTGTTTAGTATATGGTTTGAGTGGCCCCCTGCCCTCATCCATAATTGTGCAACTTTGTATGTTTAAACAGTGCTTTTGATTTAACGCTTGTGCCCCTTTATTCATAAAGAATACTGGGGATTGTTTTTAGTAATAAATACATATATTTTTATAATATATACTTGTGTGGTGTCCTTTCATTTGGTACTACAGGATTGTATGTGGTAAAACTGCTCGCTTAACACGACCTCTTAAGTTAAGCCTTTAGGCTGCTTAGTCCATGCTACCCCTAGGATAGCTTGTCTAATAAGGTTGACTTACAACCAGACACCATAAGGGATTGTTTGGTCTGATAATAGGTGGTTCCAGAATTGGAAACATCACCTATCAGGCCAACTTCTCACATTGGTGAGCAGCGGTGCGGATTTGAGCTTGCTGTTGTTTTACCATTGCAATCTTTGTATCAAATTGAAAGATCACATCAAGTACCTCTAGGTACATATAAATCAAAAGCTTAGCATATTAAGTTCTACTGAACTTAGTAGTTGTAGATTAAAGGGATTAGCACACCCTGACTACAACTCACTAGCAAGGTACAGTAGGAAAACACTTAGTGTAGGTAAGTGCACCACTTACACCTCACTAGTAACCATGTCTGACACAGGAAAAGCCTCAGGGTCTACTCCTGTGACAGTTGACCTTACCCAGGCAACTTTTGGATATGACAAATTAACCCGTAGAGACTTGATTGCCTTGTGCAAAGCAAGAGGGTTAAAAAGGGGCAGACGCCCCACCTGCCTAATCCTGGTAGAAATCCTAGAACAGGATGACTTAGAAAAGGCGAAGCAAGCTTCCCTAGAAACAGGAAATGGAGGGAACCCCCCTGTAACTGACCCCCCTCAGGAGGAGGATGATGATGAAGAAGAGGAGGAGGAGGACTCAGAAGTTGAGGACTTAGATGATCAGGATCAGAGGGGTAGCCAGGTTCCAGTTGCCAGGCTTAGCCAGGCCAACTTGGACCTACTGGGGAATGGAGAGGGCCAGCACCTCCCCAGAACCCACCATGTTATTCTCCCAGGCAACAGAAGAGTGAGATCTCCCTCAGGGGACTCTCATGTTTCTAGTGTCTCCAGAGAATCACAGAGAGGCATGAGTGCTTCACAAAAGCTAGAGCATAGGGCCAGAATGAGGGCTGTCAAACTCCAGATAGAGAGGGAGGAGGTAGCCTTGGCTCAAGCTAGACTTGCCTTGGCAAGAGAGCAGAAATTAAGTGGCTTAGATGTCACTGGTGGCAGCAATTTTCCAAGAGAAAAAGACAGGGGCTATGACAATAGAAACCTGACTAAAATTGTGGCCCCCTTCAAAGAAGGGGATGACATCCACAAATGGATGACTGCTCTTGAGAGAGCCTGCATGGTACAGCAGGTTCCTGAGGAACAGTGGGCTGCAATTTTGTGGTACTCCTTTTCTGAGAAAGGGAGGGACAGGCTCCTCACAGTTAGACCTGAGGATGCCAAAAACTACTCTGTTTTGAAGAGTGCTCTTATTGATGGGTTTGGCCTAACCACTGAGCAATACAGGTTGTTGTTCAGAGACACCCAAAAAGCACAGACTCAAGACTGGACTGATTTTGTTGAGTGTGCCACTAAGGCTTTGGAGGGTTGGTTGCAGGGAAGTAAAGTTTCAGACTATACAGGATTGTACAATCTTATGATGAGAGAACAGATCCTTAATAACTGCACAAACCAGCTGTTGCATCAATACCTTATTGACTCTGATCTGACCTCTCCCCAAGAATTGGGAAAGAAGGCAGACAAATGGGTCAGAACAAGGATTAAGCAGAAACCCCAGAACCAAGGTGGTGACCAGAAGAAAACAGACCAGAAGGGTGGTAATCAGAATCAGAAAGATAAAGAAAAAGACCAGAAGTCTTCAGGCCCCCAAACTAATAGTAAGGAGGGTGGTTCCCAAAATGGTAACAAGAAGAAGAAGAACAAAGGTCCAAAGACACCTTGGTGTAATACCTGCAAATCAGTTTCACACTGGGGCAGTGAGTGCACCAAGGCAAATCCAGTTCCCACCACTACAGCTCCTAAAGCAACTGCAACCCCAAGTACAGTAAGCAGTGGTGGAACACAGTCCAAGGGTGTAGCTGGGTTGACCCTGGGTATTGAAGTAGGATCTGGCCTAGTCAGAATCCCTACACAGGCAGTTCTCCTGTATGATGTGGACATTGAGTTGCCCACTGCAGTAAGCCCCAGTAACCTGGGCAAATACAGGCAGACTCCCTTAATTAATGAGAAACTGGCTCAAGCCTACAGGGACACATGTGCCAGTGTTACAATGGTGACACCTGACTTTGTGGACCCTGGACAGATTGTACTAGGAGAGAGCTACCTAGTAACCAATGCAAGCAACTCCACTACTTCCCATAGTGTGGCAGTTGTGAACTTCTCCTGGGGAGGAGTTGATGGCCTAAAGAAAGTTGTGGTGAGTGCAGACCTACCAGTAGACTGTCTGTTAGGCAATGACCTTGAAAGCTCAGCATGGTCAGAAGTGGAGTACAGGACTCATGCAGAAATGCTAGGGATTTCAGAGCATGTCCTTGCCATGACAAGGGCTCAGGCTAAGAAGTGCCTTCCTGAACCAGTGGTGGATCTTGGAACAATAGACCATCCACAACCCAAGAGAAGGAGCAAGAGAGGAAAGGCTGAGCCTTCCACCTTGCCCCAGGTTGAGGATCAAGTTTCAGAGGAAACTGATTCTGCAGTCCATGAGGAGACTGTCTCTGAGGAGCTTGAACCTGACCAGGTTGAGTTTCTGGGGACAGGGGGACCCTCAAGGGCAGACCTGAGGCAGGCTCAATTAGATTGCCCTTCCCTTGAACCCCTCAGACAGCAGGCTGCTGCTGAGGCTGCTGGGGATGCCCAAGGTACCCATACTGTGTATTGGGATGATGGACTCCTTTACTCAGAGGCTAGAGACCCCAAGCCTGGCATGACCAGGAGGTTGGTTATACCTCTGCAGTTTAGGGGATTCCTTCTTACCTTGGCCCATGATATTCCCCTTGCAGGACACTTAGGCCAGAACAAGACGTGGGACAGGCTTGTCTCACACTTTCACTGGCCTCACATGTCAGAGAATGTCAAGGAGTTTTGTCGCTCCTGTGTCACTTGCCAAGCCAGTGGTAAGTCAGGTGGCACAACAAAGGCCCCCCTAATACCACTACCTGTGGTGGGGGTCCCCTTTGAGAGAGTTGGAATTGATATTGTGGGTCCAATGGACCCCCAAACAGCATCTGGGAACAGATTCATACTGGTGGTAGTGGATCATGCCACCAGGTATCCAGAGGCTATTCCCCTAAGGACCACCACAGCACCTGTGGTGGCAAAGGCCCTCATTGCAGTTTTCTCAAGAGTGGGCTTTCCTAAGGAGGTACTATCAGATAGAGGCACACATTTTATGTCTAGCTATCTGAAAGCAATGTGGAAGGAATGTGGAGTAAACTATAAGTTTACCACCCCATATCATCCACAATGCAATGGGCTTGTGGAGAGATTTAACAAGACCCTTAAAGGCATGATAAAAGGATTACCAGAGAAGCTCAGGCGGAAATGGGACATTCTTTTACCCTGCCTGCTCTTTGCTTACAGAGAGGTCCCACAGAAGGGGGTTGGCTACAGCCCTTTTGAACTTTTGTTTGGCCACCCTGTGAGAGGTCCATTGTGTTTGGTGAAAGAAGGATGGGAGTTACCTCTCAAACAACCCAAACTAGACATAGTGGACTATGTACTTGGTCTCCGCTCCAGGATGGCTGAGTACATGGAAAGAGCATCTAAAAACCTGGAGGCCAGCCAAGAATTACAGAAAGCTTGGCATGACCAAAAGGCTGTGCTGGTAGAGTTCCAACCAGGACAGAAGGTATGGGTACTGGAGCCAGTGGCTCCAGCAGCCCTCCAAGACAAATGGAGTGGACCCTATCCTATTATTGCAAAGAAGGGAGAAGTCACCTACTTGGTGGACTTTGGAACACCCAGGAGCCCTCACAGGGTAATCCATGTGAATCGCTTGAAAGCATTTGTGGACAGGGAGGACATGAGCTTGCTCATGGCCACAGATGGGGAACAGGAGGAAGAGAGTGACCCTCTCCCAGACCTGCTTTCTCAGAACCCTGATGATGGTTCAGTTGATGGAGTAGCCTTGGCAGGCAGCCTCACTGACCAACAACAGATGGACTGCAGACAAGTTTTGCAGGCCCACAGGCATTTGTTTTCACTCACACCCAGCCAGACTGACTGGTGTACCCATGTAGTGGACACTGGTTACAGTCTGCCTGTCAAGAATAAGATCTACAGGCAACCTGACCATGTCAGGGATTGCATCAAGGCTGAGGTGCAAAAGATGTTAGAGCTTGGAGTGATTGAGCCATCAGAGAGCCCATGGGCCAGCCCAGTAGTCCTGGTGCCAAAACCTCATACCCAAGATGGAAAGAGAGAAATGAGGTTTTGCGTGGATTACAGGGGTCTCAATGCTGTCACTAGGACAGATGCTCACCCCATTCCAAGAGCAGATGAGCTCATTGACAGATTGGCTTCTGCCAAGTTTCTGAGCACATTCGATCTGACAGCTGGCTACTGGCAAATCAGACTAGCTCAGGAGTCAAAAGCCAAAACAGCATTCTCTACCCCTAGTGGACATTATCAGTTTGTGGTAATGCCCTTTGGTTTGAAGAATGCACCTGCCACTTTCCAAAGGTTGGTGAACCAAGTCCTTACTGGGTTGGATGACTTTTGTGCAGCTTATCTGGATGATATTGCTGTCTTTAGCTCCACCTGGGAGGATCACCTGATCCACCTGAAGAGAGTTTTGGAGGCCCTGCAGAAGGCAGGCCTAACTATCAAGGCCACTAAGTGCCAGATAGGGCAGAGTAAGGTTGTATACCTGGGCCATCTAGTAGGTGGAGGCCAGGTTCAGCCACTGGAGAGCAAAATCCAGGCCATACAGGACTGGGCTCCTCCAGTTACCCAGACACAAGTCAGAGCCTTCTTGGGCCTGACTGGGTATTACAGGAAGTTTGTGAAGAACTATGGGTCTATAGTGACACCATTAAATGACTTGACATCCAAGAATATGCCAAAAAAGGTTCAGTGGACAGTTAGCTGTCAGAAGGCATTTGATGACCTGAAGAAGGCCATGTGCTCTGCGCCTATCCTAAAGAGTCCTGACTACTCCAAACAGTTCATTGTACAGACAGATGCTTCTGAGTTGGGGGTGGGAGCTGTGCTCTCACAACTTAATCAAGATGGTCAAGACCAGCCTATTGCTTTCATTAGCAGGAGGCTGACCCCAAGAGAAAAACGTTGGTCAGCCATTGAGAGGGAGGCCTTTGCTGTGGTTTGGGCATTAAAGAAGTTGAGGTCCTACTTGTTTGGAACTCACTTCCTGGTGCAAACAGACCATAAGCCCCTCTTGTGGCTTAATCAGATGAAGGGTGAAAATCCCAAACTGCTCAGGTGGTCCATTTCCCTACAGGGGATGGACTTTACAGTGGAGCACCGCCCAGGGACTGACCATGGTAATGCAGATGGTCTCTCCCGGTACTTCCACTTAGAACATGAAGACTTATCTGGTCAAGGTTAGTTTAATGTCCCTGCGTTTGGGGGGGGGGTTGTGTAGGAGAGTAGGGTCTGCTATCCTATGGTCACCCCAAATTTTTGCTTTTTGCTTCACTGGTTTTCGACTACTGAGGCTGTGGGCCTGCTGATCAGACCCCCTGCCTGCTGTTCTCTCACTAAATTACTGACACATGTGCTATAGGCACATACCAATTGGAAATGGACTCCTTGTCAGCCCCTGTATAATGCACTATAGGTGCACAGGGCATAGGGGCCACCAAGGCCTACCAGGGGCTGCAGCATATCTTTTGCCACCCCTGGCTGGTTCTTAAATTGACACAACTGGCTGATCACTCAGCTGGGGTAAGGTGGTGTAAACACCCCTTGCTTAGATATAGTATACCTATATCTAAACCTATATCTGGACACATGTAAACCTGTGAGCCACTCCTATGGAAGGCCTCATCAATCCTGGAGGCAGAGTGCGTGGTTTTATGTGAGATGGAGCTCTAGCATGAGCTGAGCCTGTCTGCAGCTGTCGGGAACAACTCCCTAAGCTGTTTCAGGATAATGCCATACCATATACTCTTAAAGTGCCTTATAATCCTCGCGTTTAAATAGCAACTTTGGTTTGGCTTTATCAAAACATGTCGTGTAAGGTGTCATACGATTTGGAATACCATCCCCTCGCCAGTTCTGGCGACGGGGATGGCATTCCACCCCTCTAGAGGGGTAAGACATGTTGCTTTACTTAAATGCGGTTAATTTCTCCAAAGACCTTAGATCCACAAAATGGATGCCTCTGCCACAGACAAATGTCTGGACCCCTGCAGTTGACCGAAACTCAACCAAATGGGTCCTGGACAAAGGGTTTCCTGTCACAGGAGGGTGTCACCGCCCTCCAGACAGGAGATAGTGGATTGTAGCAGGGAGGTTTGAAAGAAACCAGACACTGCTTGGGGCGCACAAGGCTGCCCCTTGCATAATCCGGCCAAACCGGTTCTGGGGCACTCCAGCCCTCGTGCCAGGGCGGCCTGGATCAAAGGAAGGGGGTGTATCCACCCACTTCCTGGGTCCCACCCATAGGGGAGGACCTAGCAGGTAATCACGCCCCCCAGATTCGAATAAGAGTGGGAGCAGTGCCAATGCACATCAGATTTCCTGGAAGAAACATTTGAAACGAAATTCTGGACCCTTCGCCCTCCATCTCAACGTGGAAGCCCGAAGAATCTCCCTTGTGGTCAAGGAGTGACCACCCTGCAGCAGCAGGCACCATCCAGCCCTCGATGTCTACTTAGTTGCAGTTCCCGCCGGAACTCGAGCAACTGAGATCGACGAGATCAAGCCTGCCTGCCTTCCAACAGCCCGATCCACAGTCCCTGCAAAGCTGAGACCCGTGGAGGCGACCGGAAGCGTGGGGCACGCCATCTTGAATTGACCACGAGACGCTGACCGTGCAGCCCACGAGTGACCCTCGCAGCTGTACACCGGGGTTTGAGAAGCCCCAACCCTGAGCTACTCCTGAGCCGAAGTTCAGCCCTCCACACTCGACGAGTGCTGCGTGGGGCCCTTCTGCTCTATTTGGCTCAACGCGTTGGCCCGGTCACTTGCCAGCTGGCTAGTGGTCCCTGTGCCAACGAAACGACTAAGAAGACTCGGGAATCTGGTTGCTCCAGACCCACACCAGCTCCCCTGAAAAGGAGCCCCGACTCTGACCTTCCTGGTCCGAGTGAGAAGCAATCTTCCGATCCCGCGTGGATTGCTCTTGCCAAGGCTTGTTTGCTCCAAACTTGAAGCCGACTGCACCGACGGTGAGAGCCTGCGTGGTACACATCGTGACCTGCTCCTGGACGTCGCAGATGCCCCAGAGCCCACGTGACAGCGGAGAGAAGCTCCTCGGCGACCACCTGATTGCGCCCGACATTGCCTGGTTCCGTCCTGGTTCCACCCTGGTCACTGCTGAGTGACCCAGACTCTGTCCCCTCTGCTTTCAGGTACCCTTCGACTTGAGTCCACCCTTGGACTCCACCGGACACTTCATCTTTAACCCGCCTGCAGCCCTTTCAGCTTCAAGCACCAAGAGCCTGCGAGTCAGAACCCGACGCCACTTCGACCCTGTGCACCCACTTCCTGTGGGTGAGGTAACTTTGCTCCGCCGGTGTTCCCACACTGGTGCACACCTCTAGGGTCTGTGTGTTAAGTTTTGTTCCTCTAGGTTCAGCGGAAGTGTCCTTTAACTTTAACTTTACAACTTTTACGCACCATTGGTTAACATTGGTGCGTGCGTGCGCTTTCCGCACATCTCCCGAATCCCGAGGGCCATTCCCGACTTCAGCATTGCTTGTCCTGACTGCTCCCAGCGATTCCCTAGGCCCTAGGCCTAACCACTGCTCGAGTGGCATCTCTTATACCACTTGTTTAGTATATGGTTTGAGTGGCCCCCTGCCCTCATCCATAATTGTGCAACTTTGTATGTTTAAACAGTGCTTTTGATTTAACGCTTGTGCCCCTTTATTCATAAAGAATACTGGGGATTGTTTTTAGTAATAAATACATATATTTTTATAATATATACTTGTGTGGTGTCCTTTCATTTGGTACTACAGGATTGTATGTGGTAAAACTGCTCGCTTAACACGACCTCTTAAGTTAAGCCTTTAGGCTGCTTAGTCCATGCTACCCCTAGGATAGCTTGTCTAATAAGGTTGACTTACAACCAGACACCATAAGGGATTGTTTGGTCTGATAATAGGTGGTTCCAGAATTGGAAACATCACCTATCAGGCCAACTTCTCACAGTGGATTTGTGGGTAAAGATGCAGGTCCAGTTGACTCCTGTGCGGCACCACTTAATTCTACACTCAGGAGTGTTACAGCACTTTTTAAATTGGCCTCTTTAATTCCTGAGCTACTATGCAAGATAGGGCCCCTACTTGACCTGCCTTCTCCTACCCCATCGTTATACTGATTGGTGTTCGGACTAACAAACAAACTATTCTGCTGAAGGGCAGGATCCCGCTCATGTTTCACACTCGAACTCATATTCAGTTGCCCCACAGACATTGTATTCTTTTCCTCCACAGGGGCTATGTAAGTGTTTTCCTTTTCGTTTACTGGTTGGAACCGCAGCTTTCTCTGCTTGCGTTTGGAAACCTGCGATTTTTCATCTTCTTTTTCCTCCCACAACCGTTTTTAGTGATTCCCTTACTTACTGTTGAGACTTCCCCCTCAGCAGAACTCTCTAAGATGTTAATTATTTCATCTGGTTGTTGAGGTTTAGTTTTTTTAGCATACACATATTAAAGATTGGAAAAGCATGCACTGTGTCTCTTACAGGTGAAACACTTACATTTAACCTTTCCCCCGGATTGGAGACCTTTATGGAATCATTAAGGTTAACTTGGGATGGACTTAGGATAGAATTTCTTACAGGTGTCGAACTTACAAAGTCTACCATCAATTATTTTGACTCCCCTATCCCGTATACTATATCAGTACTATTTATCACATTATACGTTTGACATGCTTTACTAGACGTAGAGGAAGTACATTTCACGCATGCTTGACTTTGCTGTTTAAGATCTAAAACCCCACCAAGAATGGGCGTGAGGACTTGGAGAATATGATCGGAATTAGAAGTACTTTTCTCCAGCAGGGACAAAATTGCGGATAGGATTTTTTCCAATTTGAGAAACGTGTTCATTAGCCCCTTTGCCCCTGCATTCTCATTTGCGAGCAATGAATACAGGGTATTCCTTATCCTTTTACCGCTTGACATTGATAGTTCTTCACCTGAAAAATTATGTGAGTCCGAAACCAAAGATAATTCAGTAGGAGTACTACTATACATGATAGGCATGTGTGTGTGAGCTCCTTCTCGAGGTGTCAATACTTCTTTGTTAGTATGAGACTCTGAGTCCAAACCTTGAGCATCCAATATTCCTAGCAGCTTCACACGATCAGTGTTCTTTTCTAATGGGATGGCAATGTCCGGAAGAGTTAAGTCCTCTATTTTCGCCTGCCCAGTAAGTAAGCTGTAATCTATCTCCTGTTCCATTTTAGGGGTGAATTCACTTACTTTTACTAATGAGCATTCCGACATAGGCCTCTGAGCACTAACATTGACATCTGACTTTTCAAAAAGAGATATCAGATCTGCTAATGGAGAAATTGGGGTGGTTTCCTTTCTTTCACTGCCCTTGCCTTGAGGAGGACCCACTACCTCAAGCTTGGAAGGGGACATCTCCATCTCCATTTCCGAAATATTATCCAGTCCTTCTTCTTGCTGCAGATCTGCACTTCTCACTGATGAAAGGGGTGTAGCATTACGTTGGACCTCATTTATCTTTAGTATATTTACAACGGGGAAAAGCACCTCTGGACCTATTAACTGACTCCCCACTCCGTTCTTAGATATTGTTTCGGAGACCATTGAGACCTCTGTTGGATTCCCCTCCTTTCCTTCATCTCCGTTTTTTAGAGTAGTTCCATACTTAGAGCTTCTTCCCTTTTTAGTAAACATTGACCTTACCGGTGGATAGGATTTCAATAATGACAATTGCGCTCCGCTTTTGCGTCGACAAATAGTTTTCTTAGGTTTAAGGGGACTCTCGGCACTCTGATTGCTGGTTACTAGGGTTTCTGCTAGTTTTGCTTTTGACTGTGAACGCAGTCTTCTAACAGACATTACCATTGCCCCAGTAATATAACGCCACTTAACCCTGCCTCTAGTGTGCCTCAATTGCCTCTCAGATACCACACTACTAATCACATACCATCTTACCCGAAGCCTGGGCGATTCAGCAGTGGCCCGATCAAGACCAATCAGAACCACACACCGACCCCCGTCTGGCTCTGGGGATGGGGTGGCAATGGCGTGATAACCATGGTAGGCTCTGCGGCAGTCTCTGGTGGCCTAAAGATGAGACAGGGTACGGCATAAGTCCACACATGATCCACAAATCCACAGGCCCAGGTCCAGGACCCCCCCAAGTTGATAGGGAACCCCCCTCTAGGGGACCACGGAGAATATCCCTGAGGTCCAAGCTCGGAGGAACAGCGGCAGGCAAGGGGTGGGGAGGGGTTTAAGGGAGGGGTGAACGCCGACAGCTCCTTTAGCACCTCA
Source organism: Lissotriton helveticus (assembly GCF_964261635.1). Taxonomy (NCBI): domain Eukaryota; kingdom Metazoa; phylum Chordata; class Amphibia; order Caudata; family Salamandridae; genus Lissotriton; species Lissotriton helveticus. The sequence continues at coordinate 1,277,280,432 of NC_136069.1, forward strand.
CTTATTTGCCTTGCTCATCTCACTCCCACGCCCTCCAGACGCTATCGCCGCTGTTCCACTACTCCACTGTTGCTGCCCCACTGACGATGCCGTGGCCACCCGCCACCAACGCTGCCTCTCACTTTTTACTGCAACTGTCGGTTTGGGAGCCACATGCCAGCCCTGGCTAAACAATAACTCACCGCCGCTGCCGCTGCTGCCGCTCGTACAAACTCTGCCTCCACAGGCTCTAGGCACTTCCACTTGCGTCGGCCACTGCCGCTTTAGCCACTATTAGAGCGCCTTTCTGGTCTTGAAGACTCCCCGGCTCTTCTGGATCTCCTAAGCGCCTGGGAATCGCTCCCCCTGTGTCCTCTGTGTCTCCCTCAGTATCTCGTGAGCACCTGGGGCACCTGGATACCGCTCCCTCTGTGTCTCCTGGGTGCCTGGTTACCACACGGGTCCCGGGGTCTCTCTGGCAAGCCCCCCTACCACTGCCGCTGCTGATCCCCGTTGGTGAGCTGTTGCGGCTGGGCAGGTCTAAGGTCCGTATACAGAGAGGCTGGCAGGGCTAAACTGAGTATTTTCCAAGGAGCCCCTTGTTGCTGGGCCACGCTCCTCTCACTCGTCACTTTCAAACCTGCCATACCTGGGACTCTGTGGTTCTAAGGTCTCTGAAGGCGAATTGGCAGCCTGGCAAATTAATGGCTTTTACATGTGACACCTTCCCATCTGTCACGGCCGCGGAAACCAGGGGGGAGCAGACTGGAGCGCGGCGGCAACCCGCACACCGCCGCTGAGTCCCCCCTCCGAGCCCCCGCCGAGTCCCACGACCCCTGCTCCTGTTTCCGCCGGTACTCACTGTCGGTACTCACTGACGCTGTGTGTAATGGCTGGCGGCGACTGGCGGTGGGGGCGGCAGACAGTGGCACGGGATCAAGGGGCGGCTGGCAGCAGGACTCGGAAACTCAGAACTCCGAGCCGGGTGCTATTCATTAGCTCCGTACGGGGGGGTTCTCTCAGGGTCTTCTCGGCTTCCCGCTTCCGAAACTGCCAAACTGCCAAATGCAGCCAAATCTCCGCTGCGCCGCCACAGCAGCAGCTGCTGCCCGACTCTCTCTCGTCTTGGCTCTCTCTCGTCTCTCTCGTCTCAGCTCGGCGCGGCTTTCGCAGACAAACAGCGCCCTCTCTGTCATTGGACAATATTGCATATTAGAACATTGGAATGTTGGGAGCTCCATTGCAGTCAATGGAGTGCTCCCTGCTTCTACGGGCCAGTAAAGGCCCGCAGAGCAACATTCCAATGTTCTACAAAGGCTTCTCGAAGTTCGAGGGAATTTGTATCCCCTAGAGAACCCTTTGTTTAATTTGTTAGAACATTCTGCCCTCTAGTGGCAGAATGTTCTAATAGCCTTATAGCCCTTCGTAGCAGGGCTATACTGGCTAATAAAGTCCCGCTGTTTCGTTAAAATCCCTCGCTTTCGGCTCGGGCCTTTAACAATTCAGTGGGCCTTTAATAGCCGGTATAGTCTGCGACGGCGGGCTATAAGGCTATATTATAATATGGGTACAAATAACCTCATGATAAACAGCAGGATTAACATGTAAAAGTGGGGGAGGGGATGGAAGAAACTGGAGAGGTGATCACAGACATAATATTTATACAAGCTATATCAAAACACGAAAATATCATAAAAGAAATATCGTTAACAGTTTTTTTGACATAATATACTTAAGTAATAAAACTTCAAATATCCAGAACATACCTATTTTGTTAAAATATAGATTTTTACTTATATCAAAAACACAAATATCAGAAACACAAATATCATCACCTTTAAACAAACCTATCACATGTCAAACATATTGAGTCACTCAATATTGACTAAAATAATATTGCAAATATAATGACATTATCACTAATAAAAATAAAAAAGCACTTATTACTTAAAAAAATTATTTAAAATAACATAAAACATTATAAACACATGTTTGAATTAAAATATATTACGTCACCAAAATAATTATAATTCACCCCAATAAAATACATAATTAAATTCATAACAATATAAGCAAAACAAATATTTGCATTAACTCCAAACATGTATAGAACTCTCTAAATATTAATAAATATATATGTATATATATATACTTCTAAATAAAATTATATTCATAACTATCAAACTATATATCAAACATTATAAATAAAACCTAAATTAGCATTTACCATAGGAGGACATCACTGATAAAAAAATCAAACTAAAACTAAACTAATCAAGAACATCAAACTATAAACAACCATAACCAATAATATCATATAAACAATTAGATCAGCAATATAACAGGCACGTGTTGGTGGGCGTGGCTAACTGCTGAAGATGGTAGCCACATAATCAAAGAGCTCCCGGGCCTATCTGATGATCTGAGAGACACTTCACCAGAGGAAAAGCAACTTGGGTGCCCACACGCTCATATTGAACTGAAAGATGCCGCCGGTGGGCACTGATCACTGACCGAAACATCATGATGGTCACAGGTTCTCACGGTGAGGCGGCCTGCCCTTTTGCCGTAATCACATGACCCAAGGGTAAAGCTTGCTGCGCCAGAGGCAGGACAACAGTGGAGCTGGTATCACCCCCTCCTGAGCCTGTGATGGGGCCACTGAAGCTGTAGGTGCCTGCCCTTTTGTCAGCACGGGGATGCCCAAGTGATGGAGTGAAAGTGAGCCTCTCTCTGTGCTTGGCCCGAAGGAAGACTCCAGGCCCTGGTGCCTCTGCAGCCGGTGTAGCGTGTGGCTGTGCGGGATTCCTGCCCTGGCCGTGCGTCGGCAGGCCTGTGTAAACCAGGAAAGGCCAGTGCCTATGAGTATCAGGAACTGAATGCCAGCCTCTTTGTGTGCCCCTGCAGGACCCAGCAGTTCCTGAATACACTAGCTGGGGGGGGGGGGCGCAGCACGGCCCTGCAGGCTGTAATCGCCCTTAGGCCTCCAGTGAACAAATATCAAGGAGCAGCACTGGTAAACCACTGGAGCTCAGGTGAGGACCTTCTGCCATATTTCCCCCTCAGCCTCAATCCATCCACTGGGGCCTACCAAGCCCAAGGAGGAACAGCCCCTGGGGTCCTACAACTTGAAGCCCTGAGGCATCAGGGGTTGCCTGAGACAACATGAGACTGCAAAGTGTGACTGGCAGTGACACAGAATGCAGCAGGGGAGAACACAGACAGTTTAGCTTGCTTCCAACAGTAATAAGGAGGAGCTTGAGCAGACTGGCATGGGGTCCAAGCCTTAACTGCGTGATGGGAACTATTGAAGGCCGACAAACCCCCACACCCTAATGTCTACCCAAAATCCAGGAACTGGCCCCTCCGCCTGGGATCACTGGGGCTGATTACCATATCCATTACATGTGCAGAGGCCCAGGTTGACTTGTCTGGGCTGGGTTGTGTCCCCTCTGAGCAGCCGCGGGCCGTGGAGGGAGTTACGGTGGGGCAGGGAGGCGGGGAGGGGGAGGGGCGGGGTGGAGGGTGCTAAAAACCGGCATATGGATAATTGCAGGTAAGTAAACAATTTAATTATTAAAATGAATTTGGTAGTGCGCCTTGCATCGCAAAATGCGATGCAGTGCGCGCTACGAAATTCGTTTCATTAATTAAATTGTTTACTTACCTGCAATTATCCATATGCCGGTTTTAGCACCCTCCACCCCGCCCCTCCCCCTCCCCGCCTCCCTGCCCCACCGTAACTCCCTCCACGGCCCGCGGCTGCCTCTGAGCCTAGCACACTGTCTCCTCAACTTCACGCGTGCCTAGAACAGTGCCCCGGAAAAGGCTGGCAGTGAGTATACACGCACCTGTGCCGCCTCCCCACCAACCACAGTGTTGAGAATTACAGCCTTTGGAAACAAGGCAAATCTTCACTGTTCATGCCTTACATACACCTGCTTGCGTGGCCTGAGCACGTAGGGCTGCTGACTGCCTTTTACCTCCCTTCATACTGTCATTGTATGGTATGCAACATGGACTGCACCAGAGTCAAAACAAGTAAGCCTCCAGATGATTGTCACTCCCAGTCTACCCCATCAGAATGCACCAAAGGATTGTATATCCTCCACATTGGTGTGCTGCCCATTGGACAAATTGGGTGTTATCCTACAGGAGATTTCGGACTCCAGAATGGCCACTGAATAGTGGCGTGGGTCCATCATCACTGATTTCAGTCTGCTCAAAAATGATCACAAAAATTGTCTGACAGAGTGAAAACTAATTAGACAACTCTTTTCTCCTTAACACTCTGGCCAACGGAACAGTCCTCCACCATTCTCCAACTCCGTAAGCAAGTTGATATACTCCAAGACTGAGCAGAAGACGGAGAAGGGTGGGCATGCTGAAACAGTGTCAGAATCATTGGAATGCTGGAAGCAGTTGAGGGATCCAATGCCACAAAGTATGTGGAGAACTGACTCTAGAACACATGGCAGCTTCTTGCTTATCTGACATATTTACAGTGGAGAGACCTGACACAGAGACTGCCACCGGGTGCTCCACCACACCCCATTGAGGCACACATACCAAATTTCAAAGACCGGGACATACTGCTCCAAAGGGCAAGAGAGTCGACGCCCATCTTAAGGGACAATGTATGCATCTCATTATTCCCCGACTATATGCTTTCAGTTCAGCACCAAAGCTACTCCTATCAAGCAGTAAAAAGGCAACTACATACAGTGGGGCTCACCTACGCCATATTGTTTCCAGCTAGACTAAATGAGAACCATGCGCAGCAATCCATCTTTTGCGACACCCCAAAGGCAGCTTGGGATTGGGTGGAACAGCATTTTCCCAATTCTCATAAACCCGGGACCCTTCCTCTGTACTTCGGTAAATGTGTCTCCATCTCCACCGCAGGCACTGGATTTATGGAGCAATGCACTTCTATGGACAACTTCTCTGCAAAACACCGAACCACACACAAGCACCAGACCATCACTGGGCAGCCAACAGACTCCAGGGGGCAGCATGGCGCTGTTCTCTTCAGTCCACCCATAGACCACCAACAATCACTTAGGCTAAATTTCATGAGTACTGTAGTCTAGAAGACTTCCCTGCTTGGGTGTGGTTGGCATGTGGCACTACCACCCTTTTGAAGACAATTGATGTTGCCACTCTGACCCCGCGGTGGTTATTTATGTACATGTGATGGTCACCCGGCTGCACCAATGTAATTGAGGCTAACCCAATCAGATTGAGGCTATTTCGTATATCTTCCATGCATGATGTCCCCTTTAGTGTACTGGGATCTGGGGTTCAAGGCTTGGGTGGTTACCAGGTCCTTGATGATCCTCCTGTTCCAACCGGGGCACACTTGCAGGCTTCCAGCCACACAACTCAGGAGCGAATGCACATTTGGTTATTTTGCATATATATATATATTTTACACATTTGGTGGAATAATTGTTCATCACTGGACCATGTGTTGGGGGTTTGAATTTGGTTGCATGACATCGTCAAATGTAATTTATTCATATGATATATTTATATGTTTGTGTATATACAATGAAGGTTGTTGTATGTAAAAATAATCTGATCACTTGGAATGTTTGAGGCATGGGTGGTGTCCAAAAAAGGAACAGGATACTGGCTCAGTTACACTATAGTCAGGTTAACATTGTGTACCTGTAAGAGACCCACCTCACTACCCTGGAGGCCCTTAAATTGTGTAGCAGATGGAGGGTCAACTGTTCCACACCTCTTTTTCTGCATTCACACAGGGCACAGCAATTTGAGTGCATGCAGGAATTTCCTTTTCAGTATTTTCAGTTGTAGACACCAGAATTGACAATATATGTTTCTCAGGGTTACACTAGATGGTACACATGTAGTACTCTACAGTATTTTAATGCACCTGTCTACAGCCCTTGCAGACTGGGCACATTATCCCTAGGTTATAGGAAGGGACTTTAACGCATTTTTAAACATTTGTTTGGACCGCTCCCACCCCCTTGCCTTTTGCTGGTTCAGTGCATCAGCGCAGGGCTCTTTAGCAATGGGTAGAGGGGTGGACCCTATCTGAAGCATGGCATAGTCGGAATGGTGGTATGTGTGAATTCTCATTTCATTGCCCTCCACATGTGCCGCTGCAATCCTTTGCACCCCCTGACTCCAAGCTAATGTCACCTATGCTACATACCTAGGGAAAACACTATCAGATGATAAACCTTTGGAACTCACATTATCATGGGGCAGAATACCAGCTCCAATACCCACCTGTCACTTACAGCCTCAGCTCCTAGAGGACTTGGTCTTCCAGGAGACCCTGGCCAATACAATCAAGACCTACTTTGCGGAAAACTCTAATATGGCATCTTCTTCCTTCACGAAATTGGAGGCATACATGGTGGTGGCACGAGGGACATCCATTAATGCAGTTGTGGGTGCCCGCAAAACAATTGTTTGTGATCTTACTAGAGTTGATAACAATTTGGGCCCCCTTGAACAGGCTGCAGCGAAAGATGATGTGAATCCACCAAAGTTACAAGAGACCTGGATTGAATACGATGAGCTCCTTGAGCGCATGCACGTTATTGATTAAAAGACCTATGTGTAGAACACTCACTCTGAACCCGACGAATGTAGTGCTTTACTACCTCGCATGATTAGGCCGGTGCCTCTAGCAACATTTATCCTCACTATAACTATGCTACAATGCAGCCCTGTCAGCACCCAGGTGGAGATTAATGCGCCATTTAGTGACTTTTATAGCACCCTGTAAGAGAGCCTTCCCTGCAGTCCACAACTGCCATAAGTTCCATTTTGGAATGATTGACACTGTGCAAAGCATCAGCAATGATGGTGAAGCCTTGGGTGCTTCCATCACTCTGGCAAAATTCTAGGGGCCCTCTAACATCTTACCCGCAACAAAACACCATGCTCCGATGGCCTTCCCATCGAATTTTAAGCCACCTTCACTAAACATCCGGTCCCACAACTGGAAAGACTCTAGAAGTCCTCCTTGGAGGAAGGAGCACAACCCCTCTATTAGACAGGCATTGGTTATCCCTCTTTTAAAGAAAGAGAAGTCCCCAACTGACATTGCCTCCTACAGTCCTTTATCTTTACTTAAAACCAAAGATAAAATCTTGAGCAAGGTGCTGGTGCAGAGGCTACTTCCCCTACAACCACAACTCCTACACATGGATCAATGCAGCTTTGCTCCATGCTGCAACACCTCACTCAACTTACGCCACTCACATCAGATCATGGATGCCACCCGCCAACATTGTCCAATGGCCGGCTGCTTATTCTTAGATTTGCAGCAGGCTTTTGACACATTAGGCCGATATTTTGCTGCACTAGACAAGGCTGCCTACTGTCCCCATTGCGTTTTGCTTTAACGCTAGAGCATCTAGGGCAATAGATTCAGCAAGAAACACACTGTTGGGGGATCTCCATAGATCCCCTAATACATGCAATATTGTTATAAGCAGACAATATGATACTGTATATGATGGACCTCTGAAAAAATACGGCTGAGACCGCCATATTATTGTCCATGTTGGTGGATTCTCTGGCCTCTGCTACAATATAGACAAATCCTACGCATTCTCATTTGAAGGCATTTATGACCCTATCTACTCTTTGGCAATGTCAACATACAGATAGAACCCCAAACTTTTAGTTATTTAGGAATACAGATACATCGAGAGGCAATGAATTTGTAGGAAGGAAACCGCCTAAAAACGAGCACCCCCCATAAATCACAAATTAGCTTCTGGATTTCTTTACCATTATCAGTGGCAGGCCCCTTGACCCTTAACGAATTTACCCATACTTGATCCAGCCCAGAATTTTAAATTACTAATCACGCTATTGATTTGGCCTGGGGGAGTGGCCAATGCAGGGTTAGCTTGTCAACACTACAGTTAACACCCAATGAAGGCAGATTTCAAATCCTATTGCGTGACAGAGCAACTGTATGGCTCCATATTGGCTAGCTGGTCATAACCTTACAGAGAATAGTTACTCGAACAACATGCTCAACCAGGGCACTCAGCTCAGGTTCCTCTGTCCAGGTTCCCCCTTACCCTCTTCTGGCCCCTTACTACTACATAAAGCTCTTGCATATTGGAGGATTGCTCTGTGCTATATTGCTCCCTGGGTACCATATGCCCAAAACATTCCATTATTAAGTATGGCGAAATGCGCAAATTCGCGATCTGCAATGTTCGCGAATTTGTGCGAATTTGCGGATTTTTTTGCGTGTTCGCGGGGCTTTTCGCTTGTTCGCGGGGCGCTTGCAATGCATCGACCGCGAAGTTACCTATGCGGTCGTACATGGGCGCGGCCATCTTGTTCGCGTTGCGGGTTTCCATTTCCGGGCGCTAGTTGCATGCTCGCGTTGTACGGGGCGCGCTTACGTGTTCGCATGCGTTTTTGCGTGGTCGCGGGGAAAATATCGCCCGAACTTACCCACGCGGTCCTCAATGGGCGCGGCCATCTTGTTTTTCAGTCATTTCTATGGTTCTGGGCATGCTTTTCAATCCTATCCCTAATCTTTGCAATCCTTTGTTTCTTTGAACTTTTTTTGGATCTTTTTTACTCATTATCTATTCCTCTCTTTTCTACATCTATATTTTGCGTTTTTTTCTACTTTTGGTTACTTTAACGCTACTTTTTTAAACTCTTTTCTTTTCTTTACCTTTTCCCTATTCTTTCCTATATTTTTTTTCAGCTGTCCAAGACCTTGGCAAAGGGAGCCGGGAAGAGCAAGGGGAAGGGTCCCGCACCCCGTACCCGGCTCCCTTGCGGGTGATTGAGGGGGGAGGATGTGGTGGCCAGAGAGGTTTTCAGCGCGGTGGAGGTGGCCGCACTTATATTTTATGTTCATCGCCACCTCCCAAAGACCGTGGCAGCAGGGGCAGGCCCAGTCAAGGGTATGGCCTCCGGGAGCGTCGCCAGCTGTGGGATAAGGTGTGCCGGGCCATGTGTAGGGAGTCGGCGGTCCAGCGCACCTATGACCATGCGACGCACCGGTGGGCAGACGACCTTGAGCGGGAGCAGAACCTGGTCCACCTGCTAGGCGTGGAGATCCCTGGCCTTGGTGAGTAGCTATTTAATAACTACTTTGTTTTCTTCTGCTCTGTATTATATTGCTAATATATGTTTTTCCCGAAGAGCAAGAATGCTGCCGATTCGATTACATTGCAGGTAAAATAATGTTTAAGTAGCTTCTGTGATTGCAGGTGCTCGCCTCCTCAGTGGCGTTGCTACTATGCTTACTTGTTTGCAACTTTGTGCCCATCTGGCCTGAATATGTATGAGTGCAGTACTTTACAGAACTGCGTAATGCTAGAGAGACTAGAGACTTAGTCCTTCCTTTGTACTCCTGCTGCCACTAAGAAGAAGACATAGTGGTGGATTGATAGGTTGTGACTTGTTATTAGTAGTAGGACATTTTTTAGTGCTCTGAAATCATGATGACGGACTGTGTCTGTCACGTCGCGTGCTACTGAGTGCTGGCAGTCGTAGTAGAACCTTTTTGTTGTTGTTTGTTTAGTTAGTGATTTACATAACTTTCCAAGTAGACGGTCTGCAAATCCAGCCATACTGTACTAGTATCCCCCTAGTTGACCAGATCAGATAGGTCAATACATGTAGTGCAATTGTTGGTAATTTGTTTCCCCGAGATAATTTCAGATTGTGGTCAAAGAAATCAAATATTTCAAAAAAACAATCATCCATGTTTGTGTTTATTTCATGTTCACATTCAGCACCTCCCAGGGGCAAGAAGAGTACACCCCAGACTCCGGCGGAAGAAAGTGGGCAGGAACGGTCCTCTGAACCCTCTTCTGCTGGCCCCAGTAAGTTGTTCTGTTGTTAATTTAATTATACTTCCCAAAATTTCACAGCTCCTATTCATTCCAAACTGTTTCCTAATTCAATTTTTTACAAAATAGTCTTCAATCTTCTTGTAGACTGTTTCTACATTCTTATCCTGCCTCTCTACCATCACTCTCCGTGCTACTACTATTTACTATTATTATGAGTCGGTCTATGTAGATAGCTAAGCTTGCCCAGTCGGCAAACGGTGTTAAACAAAACTCTGATCCACCAATAGCTCAAGTGGCACCGAGTGCAGTCCTCTGGGTTGCCCTTGCTGTGTATTCCAGTCTTCTTAATGTTAGTGCTTTGACAATTTCCAACAACAAAATGTCAATGTCAACCAAGAATAAGCTAGTAGTTGGCTTTTTGATTTGATAGTAGCACACATACCATACCGCTAGTGTTTCAGGGACTATTCTGCACATACAGAAGAATGGACAAGAGAAATAGGACATTGTTGATGATAGGTGCAGTTCGACTTTCCACATACCTCAGTCAGAAGTAACTGTGTGGGACTCGGGAGCCCTCACCTTGTTGGAACTTCAAGTCCTCCTGGTGGTGAAGAGGAGTAGTTGGTTCTGTCTGTAATTAGAAAAATGTTGCACGTTAAAAAGCAAGCATTCATCAGTTGTGCCAAAAAGTGTTGCATGTTATGGCTAAGCATATAAGTTAACACCCTCCCCAAAACTGTGACTTTTCTTCAGTTCCAATAATTAAAAATTGTATATATTATGTATTAACATTTTCTCTTCCATTACAAGACAAAATAGGGGGTAGTGTATGGCATCTAAAAAAATATGACATGTTTTTTCTAGGCGTCACAACATCGGATGCGGCACTTCCCACCACAAGTGCCGGGGCCAGCAGCGCGGAGGGGTCCACTCCAGGGGCGGATGCGGCGGCGCCACAAGTGCCACCAGGAGGAGCTGAGGGGGATGGCTCAGCAGGGGCGGACGGTGGTAAGTTATTATACTCCTTACTTATTGACATTTTAGAGTAGGCTCGCAAAGGAGTGAATGATGTACTGTATAGTAGACAGTACACTAGTACAAGAGTACACTGTACTGTTAAGAACAGTTACTAATTTAGAACTAAATTTTTCACAATCACGGAGAAGACAGTCAACCTTGACTTAGTAATAGCATTAGTGGCGGTAGTGCTCGGGTAAACAATGGCCCCCTCTATTTGACTTCAACTCAGCTGGGTAACTTTTATCGTAAAGGCAAGACATATCAGATGATCTTGAGGGATGTGAAGAACGAAAAGGGAAAGAAGGGTGTCGTAACATTTATGACTGTAAAGAATGGTACGTGTTTTTGAATGCAGGCAGAGGTGGCCGGTAGGAAGGAATCAGATGCATGGCTGCTTGAAGAAAGGATGGTTGGAGGAGAAAGAAAAGATGACTGCCTGTGTGGGTGAATCAGAAAATGCATGTGTGGTTTGCATTGCAATATATCATTTGGGTCAAACTCAAATGCAAGTCAAGACGGTGGTTTACAAAATAAAATGAAAAGGGTGTTAGTTGGTTGTTAAGAAAAAGTAAACTTGGTACAAGTTGAGACATTAAGAAGAATGATAGACGTTTACTTTGGAAACCTGGATGGTATCTTCTTCTTCCTCATAGATAGCAGAGGTGTATGTAGTAGAGCAGGCCCTCAGCGGATGAATAGTGTTACTTTGAGCAGCATGTCTGTGCCAGAGTAGCAAAGCTGAGGAAATCCAAATACTAGAAGTTGTGATTGTTCAGAAAATGTAAATACTCCAATGACTAACAGTACAGTAGTTTACTTTGCAAGCACAGCATATATTGTGTATGTATTGTATAGTTCTCAATTCAAAAGAGAGAGACCCCTTGGAACCAGGGGAATAGGGTACTTGTCAACAGTAAAGTAGAATTATCCCTTGGCAAAATTCATTCATTAAGCCCACATGTTAATTTTGAACATTTGACATTAGACAAGATAAGACAACAAGTAAGTATATAAAAAACTTGTAACAAATTTATTGTTCTGTTAAAAACAAAGAGAAATCACATATTAAAAAATAATAGTACCATATCACAAGTTATATAAAAAAAGGGGAAAACCTTTTTCCTTTACAATATTAGATAAAACACGACAAGATTTATCGACAGAGGATAACAATTTGAAACCAAACTAACAGTACCACATGGCTGGTCAGATTATACTACAACACAAAAGAGAGACACCTGAAGACAATAAAGTTTTGTCATTGAAACTAAAGCACATCAAGTATCTTGATCTCAGACTACCAATCTGAGGCACATATACTTTTTGCACTGAACAGAATTGGCACGGTTACTCAATTGTGCAGGTTATATTGCGTCGACGCGTTTCGATGGCTTATTTAATTTTCTTGCCATCTTTTTCAAGACTGTTTTGTTAAGTCTCTCTTTATCAGCGGCACTGGATGGTTGCCTTAAAATTTGAAAAGTCCTGCGAGTAAACATATTACTGTCAGTATTTATTTTCTATGTTTCTAGTTTAGACATTAATTGCAAAAAAGCCTCATGACGTAACTGATATCTATCCATCTCAAGTACTACACATCTTATTTGTACACATTTATTAGAGGTCTGTAGTGATAACTCCACAATCATTATCGTTATTCTTAAATGACACATGCAACTTTATAGGGCTGACGTTAGTCTCATCATTTCCGGTCGTCTTTGCACCTACATTTGTCCAGTATTATCATGTGTGCTTGTGGTTTTCATCTTAGGTATACTACCTCCCCACGGGCCAAATCCCTCCCCATGGGCTTAAACTTGTTGGGAGAAAACCGGGGGTTTAACATTTTAAGTATTCCGCTTCCCTGCTCGTCTTCATTATCACCTTTTTTTCCCACTTTTTAACCAAAAAGGTGCGATATATTTATAGCAGTTATTACCTTTTATTTCATATTTGACAAAGGGCTTTTCTGGATATCCCGCATCAGCATGGTGAAATCAGAGGCTATTCTGAAAAACAATAAATTATCTTTTCACTTTGCTCTTTGAGCAGAACAATGCCTGTTCATTACGACTGCTAATATTAGCCCTATTTTTACCTTCGTTACTGCTGTGGGATTTCTTATTATTTCTTCTTGTCCCAAAATGGTGAAGTCTTACATCCAGCGTACAAAAGGGATATCTGTAATTGGGTTTAGTATTTATATTTTTATATTTTTATCGTGCATCTACATCTTCATAACTCATATCATGTGAGCTCTTTTAACATTTCATTTGTTTTTCACAGTATGTATTGCTAATTACATGCCCGGATTTACCTGTTTTTATTGATGTTTCCTTATTGGATATCTGTTTAAAATGACGGACGGGTCATGACTGCATGATTTAAAACCCACTAACTTGTGATATGGTACTATTATTTTTTAATATGTGATTTCTCTTTGTTCTCTTTGTTTTTAACAGAACAATACATTTGTTACAAGTTTTTTATATACTTACTTGTTGTCTTATCTTGTCTAATGTCAAATGTTCAAAATTAACATGTGGGCTTAATGAATGAATTTTGCCAAGGGATAATTCTACTTCACTGTATTGTATAGTTGACATTATATCAAGTCAAGTCCCTTCCTCCGGCAATTATGGGTACCACAGTCACTCCCTATGTTAACAATTTTTTTTCAGCTGTGTCATGGGTGGACTATTGCTGTTGTTCACTCAATCTATCAAAACAAAGCACCTAAAGTCATCCATCATATAAGCAAAGATCATGTGATCGGCAGGATATATGATCAGAAATTAATAATCTTCATTTTCCTTTTGTAGTAGTCAAGGCCCGGGGGGGCAGTGCGAAATATAAATTACATTGAGCAGTAGCCCTTGATGTAACCGAGTATGGCCAGTGCCACCCCTATAGATAAGTAAGAGCTTCCTATCCCCACCTGCATGTACTGCTTAAAGTAATGTGAGTCTGCGTCATCATGGCTTGTGTCTGTTTTTCTTGGGTGCAAGCTGAGTGAGCTGGCATTATGCCGGCTACCACAAGTTCATGTACAAGTAATTTCTTTTGCAAAACAAGAGAAAAAAAGAAGAAGACTAGTGTAGTCTCTGACTCTCTGACTATGTAGTAGTGAGTCCATAGTGCTGCTAGTAGAATTCCTGAAACTCCCACTAATGTCACAGGCCTTCAAAGACAGCGGAAAGATACATGCCAAAATGTTATACTGTGCTTGCAAGTTGCTAGTGTTACTATGAGACAACTTCCTGTTGAATTATTTTGACTTAATGTTAAAGACTATTGGCTACAGTATTTTTCTTTCTTTCTTCATATAGATGCTCCAAAAAACCTCACCCGCAAGGAGATGGCTGTCCGGGCCAGGGCACGTAAGCTGGAGGCCATTTGCGCTGAATATCGGCGGCTGTGGGCTCGGGAGCAGGAGGAGACGGCAACTACTGCATCCTCCTCTAGTGCCCCCGGGTCCACCAGCCAGCAGCCTCCAGTGAAACGGAGCAGTGGCCCGACAGCCTCCCGCCGCTGCCGCACAGCAGCAAAAACAACAGCTGTCCCCCCAGAGCCTGGATGGCACGTCTGCGCCACCTCCGAAAGCGAGTGGACTACCTGGAGCGATTGGCAGAGAAGCAACAGCGCCAGCTCCGGGACCTTTGCAAAGAGGTGCGGGACCTGTCCACAGGAGGACACCGCTGGAGGAAGTGACTTTCCCTTGCCCCTCTTTTAAAGACTGTTGGGGGGGTCAGAATTGGGCATTGGGGAAAGGGACTTGAAGGACATTTGGACATTGGTTGGCTTTAGGTAGGGGGGTGAGTTGGATTAGTTTATTTTTGTATGGGGAAATATATTCATTTATTTTACATACTTAAACATAGTATACACGTTCATATTATTTTGTGTGGTGGTGGGCGGGGGTTACTGTACGTTTGCTTTCTTCAAACTTACCTGCATGAATTATCTAAACGTCCAAACATGTACAAAAGTGCCACTAACAGAGTTAGTGAATTCAATTGCCCTACTAGTACTTTACTAGTACCACTGTCAGTCTCTCCTCTCCTCCGAGTCCTAGTCCATTATTCTACCTCCCCAAAATGCTTATCTTACCTGTGATTCATGTTTGAGAATAGGGCTAGGCACAGAGCTGGCTGCATGGCAAATGGCGATTAAGGTTGGATGTTGACTTGAATCCTGGATTGTTGAAATATCATAGTTGTACTGGTAGTAGTAGTGGTACACACTGGCAGTAGCAGCATATGAAAAAAAAGAAAATGAAACATTGAGTGTGCTGAGCGTAGCATTAGAAACAGTACAATAGATAGTATGGTAGAGAACAGTGCCATAAATTCTAGCCTAAGCAGTGCTAAAGTATTCAAAAGATAACTAAGTACTAGTTGCGTGGAGTATGGCTACTATAAGAAATACTATTAAGGCAAAGGACAAAGCAACGTAAGCATTAAACATTCGATTTGTCACATGTAGGAGGAGGATGTTGTTGATGATCAATCCACGATGGCGCACATGAAATTCTGATTAGAATGATTTTTCTGTTGCTTTGACCTTATCCTCCCCAGCAAGTGTGTGGGATTTATTGTTGTCATTTAGTCACACCTCAATGAAAAACCACACAGCCCGGGGGAAGAGGGTTAGGGTTTGAAAATTGGATGGGAATGGGTGTTTTGGGGAAGGTTTTGTGGAGAGAGGAAAAAAAACACAGCATGTACAAACAACAAATGAAGAAAAACAAATCTTTGGATTAAAAGATATCCATAAATCTTTTAAGGGACATAAAGGAAGTGCACTACTGCATGAATGTAGTTGTTTGCTAAATGGATGGTTAGGTTACTGAAAAGTAGTACATACTACAACTTACTAGTAACTATGAAGAAACAATTTGACAGTACAGGGCTGTAGTAATAATTATAATTATGCAATGTCACTTGCCTCTCTGCCCTCAGAGAGAATAAACACTTATTAGTACATTAAATTAGTTTTAGAAATAGCAAAGAAACTTATCAAATAGCTGGAGGGATGAATTTGAAGCAGAGAGCAAACAAACGCACAGAGTCACACTCGTAGAAGTTCAAGTTCACAACAATAACATTTAAAAGATAAGGAGAAGTTAAGAGGATACTGTAACTGTATGTTGTAGTTGTCCTGTTGAATTTGTGAAGTTGCATGCATCCAGCCATTCCTCTTATTCGCGGTACTCCTCCATTCCATCTGACGCCCCGTCGATCAATCTTGGTGACCAGACACACTGTCTACTGCCTGCCTGATGCGGAATTTCGGATCGCTAATGGTAAGCCTGATTGAATCATTTGTTCCATGGCACAGGGTAAAAGCCAGCCTGTAATTGTTGATGGAAATACAGGAAGTGATATTAAAACACCACGGAGAAAAAAATATAAGGTACGCTGTGTAGTGCGAAAATAACACTTTCAGTTTCAGAGGAGACAGTATTACATATAATCATCATTTCGAAAGTGCGCATCCTTTTCAAGGAAAGTAATTAGTAACTATGGGCGATTTTTGCGGATCGTGCCAAAATGCTCTCTGCAACTAGGCCCAAACCCCACTTTTCCACCATGGATTTTCTTCAATCCACATGCAATCAAAATTAGACCTTCCCAGCAGTACTCCCAGACCCCTCAACCCAAAATCTGTCCGCTCGCGAAATTTGCTGTTTTTCGGCCGAAAATTCGCAATCCGTGAATCTCGCGAAATTGCCGAAATTTCGCAAATTCTTAAGCGTAACAGATTTTTGGCCCATGCTTGCGGCTGGGCCATGCAGACGGTCAAGGCAGGCACCACTGAGTGAAGCAACCTGATGTAGCATACCTAGGCTCTTTGACACAGACAGACAAAGCATATCTAATTGTATGCAACAAGCCACATAGCCCCAATTTTACATGAACTGCTGTACTCTGTATTCTGCCTGGCATAACAACACTACACTGCCTCGACCACTCCATACCACGACTAGACAGACATGTAGTTCTGCTGTAGTAGTTGTTGTAGACTGGTTTACCAGTTTGCCACTCACGAATTGGCCATAGTTCTTCCGTAAACCGACGCTGATGATCCATCCATCCCAGTGAGTGAATGTAAAGAAAAAAGATATATTATTTAATCAATCATCATGGTATATTGGCAAACAGTAAGGACATTTTGCATATTGGAAAATGCAACGTAGTGGCCCCTTCAGTTGAAGTACAATTTGAATTAAACAAGGTAAAAAAAAGCAGAGTAGACTTCAGTTACATTTAGTGTGTAAAAGATTACATAATAACAGAAGACATATGATTCATTTCATGCACAACAAACAAATCTTCTTCTCATTATTCATTACCTGTTCCACTTTTTGTCCGCATCTTCTTCTGAAAGTGAGGGACCACAGGGCAGCCTCTCTTGTCAATTTCAGAAGTAACTGTCAGCAATCAGCAAGCATGTAGTCATTAATTCCAGTTCCATTTGAGGGGACTCGTCTACGAAGACAAAGTTTCTTTATTCTGCGTAATCCAGCCATCTGCCTTGAGGGAAATGGATAGGGGGAGTCTGGAGGAGGAGGATAGAGGAGCATGATTGAGTTGTGAACTTGTGAACCTCAGGAATGCAGACTGTGGCACCTTCAATTTAATAAGGAAAGAAGACAGTGCTGCTGATGGACTTGTTGTGATTAGGTGATTAGAGTTTTGTTGTGGTAAAAGTTGCAAAACAAAGAAAGACACACAGGAATAAAAGTGAATAAGGACGAAAAAAAGGAAGTCATTTTCAGGCCTCGATGTCAGGGAAGTATAGCTCGTCCTCAAAATCTATGAATTGAGATGGGAGTAGGTCAGATAACAGAGAAGAACTTCCGTCCCCTAAGTCGGTGTCCTCCTCTTCCCGCCTGCATTCACGTATTTTATAATCTGGTGGTATGAAGTACTGATTCATCTTGATTAATGTTAAACTCTCCACATTTTTGGGCGAGAGGCGGGTCCTTTTCGATGTTACAATAGCACCAGCAGCACTGAAAACACGTTCAGAAGACACGCTTGTGAGTGGGCAAGACAAATAATTTAGGGCCATAGAGGCCTTTTCCTATACCAATACAGCAATGGGTTCTAATTAACGAAGACCTCTGTTGTGTCATCCAGATAGGCCTGCACCATCGACTGAAGGTTCTCCAGGGTTGCTCCACTTTGCGTACCAACTGTGGCCTTTGCATCACTGGAACGAGCAAATCCTTGATGAGTTAGCCAATCCACTTCTATATAATATTATGGCTGGGCCTGGTGCAGGTGAGGATGATGATACAGTTGCTGGTGTCGTTAAGGGAAGTGACTCCCTTCGGCCATAGATTCAGAAGTGGAACATGACGCCGGATGGCCTGCTGATTCAGTTGTAATTCTGCATACTCCTTCAATTTTCTGCCGCTCTTTTTCGAATCGAGTGGCTGACACAGCTAGCCAATGTTTGTACTTTGAAACATCTGCTTCATCAAAAGGAATGAATGCTTTGCTGGCCACGGCCTTTTTGTACCGTGGATCCAGAATAGTGGCACAAATGTAATGTTGTTCTGTATGTATTTTTTTAAGCCTTTCATTGTCAACTAGACGGTTTAATAACCTCTCCGCCAACTGATATGCGTCTTGCTTTTCAGCATCATCTCGGAACATTGAAGACCCCGCCTTCGGTTGGTGCTCTAGCATGCGCAACAATGGGATAGGTTTGCCCAAAGAACAGTCCTCCCTGCTGACTTCACGCGTGAAGACCTCAAAAGGACGAAGCATGTATGTCAGGCTTGCAACTAGCTTCCATTCCTCCAACTCTAGCCTCATGTCTTTCATAGTAGAACCCAGTTAATAGACATACTCATTGATTACCCCCCACTGCTCAGACAGACGCTCAAGCATGTAAAAGGTTGAGTTACAACGTGTTGCCACCTCCTGGATGAGTTCTTTGACTGGCAGTCTATGTTCATGTTAATTGCTCCTCAGCTTCTTCCGGGACTTAAAAGAATGGCTGAAATGTGTGCAGATTCTTCAGCAGGTGGTCAGTAACTTGTTGACTGTGGTTTCTTTTTTCAAGAAATCTTGCACAACAATGTTAATACTGTGCGCCAAACACGGCACTCTGAAATAGTCACCTAGCTGCATGGCCTTAACTATAATACTGCCATTATCCGTGGAAACATAACCAATCATGCGATTTTTTGGATGCAACCATTCATAGACCTTCCTATCAAACTCCTCCAAAAGGTTAGGTGCAGTATGAGTTTTCTCCATGGCAAACATCTCTACTGTTACATGTTTCCGAGTAGCTTGAAAAACTGTGTCCATGTCAACACCTGCTTTTAACTTGTCTTTAACCCCTGCAAAAGAGACCCAGTGTGCAGTGATGCACATGTAATGAAGGGCTTGGCAACTGGCCCACATGTCTGTTGTCAGGTGGATAGTGTGAACAGCACCCTTCTGAATAGCTGCGCCAATCACCTCCAGCACATCTTGATGTAGTGCTGGAACAGCAACTCTGGCAAAATAATACCGGCTAGGAACCTTCCATTTAGGGCAGACTGTGCCACAAGTTCTAGAAAACCCACCCCTTCCACGAAAGAAAAAGGGAGAAGGTCCAGTGCTAGCATTTTAGCCAGCTTTGCGTTATACAGACGTGCCGTTGGGTGGTTGCGTTCAAATGGCGCATCCGACCAAAACATTCTGCTAATGGTGGTCTGGACCGTTTTACGTGATGATGATGATGCAGACTTCTTCAAACCAGTTAGGCTCATTGATGTACTTTTTCGCATTGGTTTCTCTCCCAGACTCTTAGTGTGCCTCATACATGTTGCAGGGGTAGAGGGTGTGGGCACTACCACCGCAGTGCTGCTGCCAGGGGTACTGGTTGTACCAGAAAAAAAATGTCTGTCGCTTCTTCACTTCCCCCCCTGCACGATAAGCACCTCGTCATCATCATCAGATGCAATATCAATGGATACATTTGGATTTATTGTACTTTTGGCTCCCTGGATCTTCCTTAGGTGCGCATCCCAAACAATAGTGTGGTGTTTTTTTAGATGACCTCTGTGGCCTCCGGTCCCATAGTTGGTACCAAGCTTACCCCGACTAACTACTTGTCTACAAATCGAACAAATGACCATGTTTTCCGCCTTTTGGCTAACACTAAAGAAGTCCCAAACTGGGGACTGGAGATGTCTGCTGGTGGTGGAGGTGCTACTTTCAGTTTCAATGCCAGATGAAGTGGAGGATGGGCGTGGCTGAATTTGACTCTGTTGTTCACTTACAGCACCACTACTTGAGGTAATGGAGGTCGAGCTGGATGGAGGTCCCTGCTGGCCCTTCTGACGAGAAAATATGGAAGCTGTAGGTCGTGTTGGTGTTGTAGTTAACTGCATTGGTGGTGGTACCAGTGCCACGCTGCCCACATCCCGCTCCGCAACCATTTGGGATAGGGTCAAAATGTCTGTCTGCTGCATGCCCGATGGGGCTGGAGTGACGACTGTGATGACTGGGCCGTCGTCAGACTGTTCATCAGCAGCAGAATACACCACTTCTTGTTCGTCATTATCACCCATAACTGAAAGCCTTGCGGGAACCTTCTTTTTAGGCTTAGCTACCTTTGTCGGCTCATGGCGTGCCTCACTCTCAGACTGCATTGGTGGGTTCCAATCAACATCAAGATCATAAGAAGGAAGGGGGCTTTAAGAAGAACTTGTAGTAGCCCTCCTTGACCTTTTTCTTGCTGGGGATCTGGAAGACAATGGATCATCCTCAGGAGGAGTGGCTTCCTCGGATGATACCTCCGCTTGAATCTCGATTTCCTGATGTGCCCCTACTTCTGGAGGAACAAGCATTGTGGGCAGTTGTGCCGCTCCATGCGCCTCTAGTTGCGCCTCTCCATGCGCTTCTCCTTGCTCCTTCCTTGCGCCTCTCCTTGCGCCTCTCCTTGCGCCTCTTCTTGCGCCTCCCCTTGTGCCTCTCCTTGCGCATGTACTTGAGCCTCTCCTTGCCCATGTACTTGCGCTTGTACTAGTTTCACCTGCGGTTGTCGTTGCAGCTCTGGTTGTTGAACACTCGTCAGCTGAGTTACACCCTGCGTTGATTGTATGCCACTTTCTTGCGATGAGCCAACATCACTGGTCGATGGTGATTGAACAATTAAAGTGGCTGCCTCTGCAGGACTCATGGCCTTGGACCTAACTTGGTGTGGTGGCACTGAGCCCAATGAAGCGGAGGTGCTGCTACCAGCTTGGTCCCCGGCGGACCCCGCTGTTGCAGGCGTTGTTTTGTTTTTTTTCCGAAAAAAGTGTCTGTGGGCACACCAGTCTCCTTGGTAAGTGGCACCACTTGCTTCTTCTGCTCCTTCTTACTGGCAGTGGCACTGGCAACTTTCTTTGCAGAGGAGCTACGGCCACCTTTCTTTGGGCCCATCTTCTTCAGATGTAAGATCAGCAGGCCGCAGTTGCACGAGTTGCAGAGTTGTCTGTGGCCAAACGTTACGTCATGTGACGATGTGCTGCACACACCGCTGCAGGACTTCTTCCTGGCACTGGTGGTTCTCTTGTGCACCTAGAAGCAAAGGAAGCCAGAGGAACATCAGTTAAACACCCCAAAAAAGTAAAAAAACACACAAAAATCACCACAATCCAATGCCATCCATGCCCTCAATGATGTTTAAATTCAAGAGGCCCCACACAAAGCCTTGGTCCATGCACCACTCACTACAGGGTGGGTGCAGGCCTATGGCTCAAAGCACACTGCCTGGCTTCAATATGGCCCCTTGTCTCCCAGCCTCATGGCCAGGCCCTGCCTGGACCAGGCCTCAAATGGTCCCCACCCACATGGCCAGGCCCCAACAACACCCCAAAAAGTCGAAAAACACACAAACATCACCACAATCCAATGTCATCCATGCCCTCAATGATGTTTAAATTCAAGAGGCCCCACACAAAGCCTTGGTCCATGCACCATTCACTACCCTTGGGCATAATGGGTGAAAGCAGGGCAGGCTGGGTGCAGGCCTATGGCTCAAAGCACACTGCCTGGCTTCAAAATGGCCCTTTGTCCCCCAGCCACATGGCCAGGCCCTGCCTGGACCAGGCCTCAAAATGGCCCCCACCCACATGGCCAGGCCCCAACAACACCCCAAAAAGTCAAAAACCACACAAAAATCAGCACAATCCAATGCCATCCATGCCCTCAATGATGTTTAAATTCAAGAGGCCCCACACAAAGCCTTGGTCCATGCACCACTCACTACAGGGTGGGTGCAGGCCTATGGCTCAAAGCACACTGCCTGGCTTCAATATGGCCCCTTGTCTCCCAGCCTCATGGCCAGGCCCTGCCTGGACCAGGCCTCAAAATGGCCCCCACCCACATGGCCAGGCCCCAACAACACCCCAAAAAGTCAAAAACCACACAAAAATCAGCACAATCCAATGCCATCCATGCCCTCAATGATGTTTAAATTCAAGAGACCCCACGCAAAGCCTTGGTCCATGCACCACTCACTACCCCTGGGCATAATGGGTGAAAACAGGGCAGGCTGGGTGCAGGCCTATGGTTTAAAGCACACTGCCTGGCTTCAAAATGGCCCCTTGTCCCCCAGCCACATGGCAAGGCCCTGCCTGGACCAGGCCTCAAAATGGCCCCCACCCATAAGGCCAGGCCCCAACAACCCCCCAAAAAGTCGAAAAACACACAAAAATCACCACAATCCAATGCCATCCATGCCCTCAATGATGTTTAAATTCAAGAGGCCCCACACAAAGCCTTGGTCCATGCACCACTCACTACCCCTGGGCCTACTAGCTAGAGAGGCTTTACAGGCACCCCACAATTTAAAAAAAATCCACATTTAGCAGTGAGCTAAAATTCCATGACATAAATGAGATTTAAGTAAAAAAAACGTCACAGAAACAGTTGTATCATGCACACATTACTAACGTTGGGCCTACTGGATACTGTGGCTACCCACAATATATATATTTTTTAAGTTGTGAAAAAGTTTTAAAATTTTTGTTGCAGCAACTGCATTGCCCCAAACAAACAACACCAACTTACATGTAAAATCTCAAATCCAAAAGTGATCCATACTCCAAAGTCCAAAAAGTCCTCAAATACAAATATCCAGCAGCAGCCACAAAAAGTAATCCTTCCAGCTCCAGATCCAAATCAAAAGTGACCAGGACATGGGCAAAGCACTGGGAGGAGCCTGCTAGACAGGAACAGGAAGTTGGAGACTCTGGGGCACTTCCTTCCTCCCACCCCCCCAAAAAATGGACTCCTTGCACAAAAAAGTGGAGCCAAATGTCAATCTGAGGAGTTATTCTGATCAAAATCATGATTTTCAGAAGGTTTATGCTGCCTGCGGTGGATTTCTTGTGCAGAATTGTAATTTTTGCAAGTTCGGGAACATGGGCTGTTCACATCTCCCTCTGGAAGTCAACTGCGTGCCGCATCTACGGCGATGCGTGATCGCGGGCCCTTATGACGTACTCGCGTTGTCAAACTCGCGCTGTGCAAGATGGCGGGCCGTGATGACGTAATCGCGGTCAAAAAACTCTCGCGCGATCACGCAGCAAGATCCAAAATGGCGCAGCACTCGCAAACCGGGAGAAAAACAACTCGGCGAACACAGAATCACGGTAAGTCAATGCCGCACGCGCGATATTGTATTTTTCAAGCGCGACCAAGTAAAAAAATTCGCCGGCTTGCGAATTTGCGGATTTAGAAAAAATGTGCGCGATTCGCGGACCGCAAATTTGCCAAAAATCCTCAAATTCCGCAAATGGAACGGATTTTGTGCCCACACTTATCCATTATGTGGCCTCCCAATGTTTTAGCATACTCTCAAAGTGAGAAGGCTACATCCCTGGGAGAGGAGAGGAGTCACAACAGTAGGGGCACTTTTCACAGCTGGCAAGATTCTGGCTTACTCTGACTTTAAAAATGCCCAAAGTCTGTCAGAGTCCGTTTTCCAAACACATGTCAGCATTACGCATTATATTTATTGACACTGGGTGCCGGATCAGCCGCTCCCAAATGTGTACAGGTGATATACACAATGGGGCAAATCAGCCACCTAGTTCGCTGGCTATACCTTTGGCTCATATACACAATGGGGCAAATCAGCCACCTAGTTCGCTGGCTATACCTTTGGCTCCACTCACACCTGATGATTCCCCTCCCTGCGAACGAAATGGGAAATAGACTATACCCGAGATCTCCATGACAAGGAATGGTCCTTCCTCCTTGAATACCTTAAAACAGTCTCCAGCTAATCCTGCTTGAAATTCCTCCAGTTGTCCATCTCCCATCACGCCTACCTTACACTGCACGACTCCACTCAATGTTCCCTGCAGTATCGCCTGCGTGCCCCCACTGTTGAGCTCCAGACTCTGATCTCCTGCATATATTGTGGGTATGTCCCTCGCTATCCTTTTACTAGGCAGACATCCGGGTTGCATTACCAGAACTGGCTGAGCGGACTCACTGGAAAATGGTGGATCAGTGTGTTTTAGATTTATACCCGAGAACCAAGGGCTCCAGAGTAGTGAAGTGCTTCATGGACCTGGGGCTCTTGCTTGCTAAATGGCTCTTACCTCTGTGCTGGAGGTGTTCTGCGGTACCCCTTGTCTACCGCTAGCAGGTGGAGGCAGAACTACAAGGGCTGGAGGAAAGAGATGCATTATGTAGCGAGGAATATGGAGGCTTGCGGAAGCGGACCATAGCATTGGAATGGGATGCAGAGCTAGAATTCCTCAAAGCTCAGGAGTCCTACGACATCTAATCATTGTTGCCTGGAGTGCCCTTTCTGTGGGATGACCAAATCCTCCTAGTTTATTGCCACTGCTTCACCCAGGGATGCACTGTCCCCTACACTCACCTGTGCCACCCAGATATGCCTCATGTCATGCAGAGGCGAGTTCATATGATTCACCCTACTGTCGGCCACAGTGTGCATACCATCCTAAATGACCATGCCTTCATTTCGCTATCACTATCCATTTGCATGACACGGACGTACATACTAATATAGTGACAATGCCAGGTTGGGGGGAAAGGAGGGTTGGGATTGTTTGCCCTAGTTTAAAGATTGCATTGACTCCATTTTAAAAACCACATGTATGACAGACTTGATTTTCTTCCCTCATTCGTACATTTATTTGCAACTGAGTTAAGCATTTGTTTACACTAATATGGGGATTATGCCAGGTGCAATGCTCCACTAGTTGCTACCACAGGGTACTGCACGTTTGTATATGAAAATGTAATAAGGTTTGTGTTCTCTGGCCAGAACCTTAAAGATTAAACATATACATCTCGATAACTACCCAATCAATTAAGTAAAACGTTTATTTAAACAAAAACTAATTTATAAATAAAATTAAAAATGTAAAATAGCAAATATTTAACAAAACAATCTCCAACTACAATCTCTTTAAATGTACTTCCCAAAAGAAAACACTATAAGTTTGAAAAGCGATTACCTGCTGAAAAAAACACCTGTCAAATACCAGCAAAAAGATATAACAAAGTAAGTATACATTAAGTCTTAACATATATAAATTCTGCCCCTGCTTTTAACTGCTATGTAGGGGGAGAAGAGTAATGAGAGAGCCATATATGGCCTCTGTTATGTATCCCTGTCCAAAAGGAAACAAAAATAAGTACCTGCCATCTTTGACCAACCCACACCACCTACCCTCCCTTCTTTGCTCCTGCTGCAGCTGTGGTTTCTGCTTTCAGTCAAAGCAGACATGCACAGCTACATTGACAGGCTCTCAGAAAGCCATGTACCCTGGCCTGGAAGGCATTTATGATGTAGCAACAGTGGTGCATATTCTCAAGAATGCGTGATAACCATTGCAAAAGTAACTTAACTCAACTGTGCATATTGCAGTCTATTGCAAGAAAATAACACAATTATAACGTCCAATTCCCAACCCGGCGGCACCATGCGAAAGTAGCATGATAATGCACCAAATGACTGCGTAAAATCCAACGCAACTAACAAAAAATGCGAAACAGGAATGCCAGAAAAGTTGCGATGCTCAAAGCACGATACCAAAATCAGCAAAAACCAGCGCAGGCCTGCAATACCCACGGGTCATGTGGGAAAACACACTTTAAAAGCCAAAACACAAAAAAACGCCAAAACCAATTCAAACTGCGTAGCACCATGGATGCACCCGGACCGAGTTCAGTGGAGAAGCGGAACCCCACAAGCCCCCACAGAGGACCAGACAGGAACCCTTCGGGGAAGGGCAAGGTGAAGGGGAAGAGGTAGACGGGGTTCAGTCTGCAGGAAGACCGCATCATCGTCACGGAGGTGATAGGACACTACCAACAACTGTTCGTCACCCCCACTGCAGCACTGGCAACCCAAACGGAAATATGGCAGACCATCGTCACCAACGTCAATGCAGTCAGAGTGGCGAGGAGGTCCATGGAGGCGGTCAAGAGCCGCTGGAATGATGTGCAAAGGCAGACCAAACAGAAACTAGTCAACAGGAAGGCAGCAACGGCGACTGGAGGTGGGAGGTCTGCGCAACAGGACGAGCTGGATTAGCTGGAGGAAATGGTGGCCACAGTCACCAGTGTGGAGACGGTGGCAGGAGTTGGGACCTGGACACAGCACGATATGACCTGACCCAACAGCAACACGGTGAGTGACGACCAGGGGCTGGGGGCATGGGGGGAGAAGGGCACAATGGCACACATGCACAATCATGTGAAGCACACCGCACACACACAATGACAGTGGAACATGTCCCTGATACCCTTGGCACACTGCAGCACACATAGAAACACCAAGTAGGCCTCCATCCTTCATGTGCACATATGGGCACCCTCCAAATCACCAACGACACTACCAATCCATGCACATGTGACGGAACCAGAAAAGCAGAGGCTGTGTGAGCCACACTGACGAAGCAAGTGACACTGCATGACTGATAGCATGGCAGCAGCCCAAATAAATGAACTTGTGCACGAATCGACATGGAGGTGGCCCAGTGTGGATCACATCAGCAAAGGAGCAGGTCACACTCTGACACATCCACAGGCACCTACAAACCATGCCGTCCAATACACGCAGCACACATACAATGCACGAGGCCACAAAATCTGTGCAAGAGCACAAATGACCCAAGTTGCAAATATCCCTGCCCCGAAAAGCACACAATTCAATGGCACACCACCTCAAAGGGGCATGGGTCCACAAAATCAGAGCTGCAGGGCCGACTCACCCCACAATGCAGCACACACATAGCAACCACAGAACATCACCAATGACGGCAATGTGGGACACAGTGCAACATCTACACCACAGGACAGAGGACACAACAGGTTCCACTTGTGCGTAGTAACTGGCCACTCAGATCTGGCATTGCCTGACACTGTGTGTAGACATTGCAAGGGTACCACCACACATCCGTCATGTACTCAGAAAACCCACTGTCTGCCATCAAATAGCCAGCACCACCAAAACAGTCCCAATTTGCATTGTCATGCAGTCTGCATGTAAACATCTGCAAAGCGGCAACATACATGAGAACCTCTGTAAACATGCATCTTCTCTTAACATTGCAGGGGGACAAACAACACTTACTGCAGAGCAGACCACAAATCCCATCATTGATGACGAAGAGGACACCCTGCACATCTGTTCAGACACACTCGGCTAATGGACAGCCTCCGCACCCTACCCCCAGGAGCAGGGCAGCCCAGCTGCCTCGAGGTGACCCCGCCAGCTGCACAGACCACACAGCAGGAAACACACAGCACCATGGCTGTCTCCCAGGACCCCCACGAACAACACATGGAATTCAGACGCCATGTGTTGGGTTGCGGAGTTGGCTGATCAGCTGCGAGTGGATTTTGAGCTTGTGGCAGCCAAAAAGGATGCCATACGTGGGTGTCTGAGTCCCAGCAGGGACCACTTACAGTCCCTAACGGACACACACTGTCCGCACCATGCTCCACAACAATCCTTGGCTGACATCGCTGGGGCCATCTCAGATACAAGAACTGTCTAGTCAGACAGGCACCAGCGATGACAGCACAGAGTTGGCACAGATGCGCAGTACAAATGAGAGCATGGAGCAGATGCAGGTTGGAAGTTTGGCTGCCATGGCTGAACACCAGTGAGATCTTCCATGCCTTGCAGTTCATCATCCTGCCATTGCTGCCACTGAACCAGGCCCAGATGACTGCAGCGAGAACTGCGACACACACCTCTCCGACCCCTGATCTGTCAGTGGCACACAGTGATGCAGCCCTATCACCATCGCACCCTGATGTGTCAGTGGCACCCAGTGATGCATCCATTACCACGCCACACAGGGCTAAGATGTGGATGGTAATTAGTATGTGAGGAAGGAGGTAGTAGCCTCCATCATCGCCATATGACCTGTCCCTGCCTGGTTCTGCCTTATGCATCATGCCCTGGGACAACACCTTCCACTGACCGTCAGAACACTCAGCGACATACACCTGGACTCTGACATGGACTGGCATATCTTCACTGGTGGACAATAACACAGCACTCCTGCAGCTGACTGCCCTCTCCCAAATCACTTACCAATCCCCAGCGGACTCTGGTTGGCCTACCACTGGGCTCCCATGTAATGTGGGCTTGGCATGGCCATGTACAGCTCCAGCTCCGGAATGCACCAGAATGTGAATAAAACATTCAAAATCACACAGATGTGTCATGACTATGTTCACTCAAGTGTGAAAAGATGTATGTATGTATGGACAATTATTGCACAAGAAGGTACACCTGTGTAAATGACAACAATGCACATGTTGAACCCTGAGCCACATGGCCAGTTAAATGTCTGTGAAGGTGAGTACTAGCTGTGGCCTCGTTGCACATTAACGAAAATCTCGCTACCACCCAACGTAGGCACACGTCCATGTATATAATAGGGCTGTGTGTAGGAATGACCAAATCGGTAGCATGCCAGAAGTGGTGTCCTATATCACATGTGCAACCAGAACTTCATGTGGCATACCTACTCACACACATCTGTATGGACACAATCTGTTTTGATTCATAGCATTGCTCCACATGGTCAGAGGTTGGATACCATACTCACATTGCTTGAGACACGTAAGTGCGCAGGCCTGCCAGCAACAATCCTAAACACAGTGTTTGGCTCACAGAGGTGGAGTTGGCAAAAGGGACCCACCCCCATTGTATATGCGTCACTCAGTCCCTCCCTGTGTATGGATGCTGCTGATTGTGGCACATGATTCGTACATCTAATCAACACTCATCACATTTGGACAGTAGTGAAGTTGCGGAGATATTATTGGCATGTGCGTGTCAGTACAGACAAGGCAAGCGCCTCAACATGCAGGGACATGCTTTAGACACTTACACGCAGCATGGAAAGATGTTGAGGTGCAGGACATAACTCTGCAACAATGTGCACAAATCGTTACAGATGGCAACGGTCTGAGCCCACCTTCCCTTGCTGGACGAGTCATGTGATGTTTGGTGTCTGCCCATTTCCCCGTGTCAGGGGACACGACTCACAGCCCATGGGGTCAGCATAGTGCTGTGTCACCAGACTGCGCTGACTGTCTGCTCTGGTGACAGTGATCAGGTGTGATGGGCCGACAAGCACAAGTCATGCTAAATTGCCATGTGTGTACTTCCCCCAGCAGGATGTCCGATTTGTGAACATTGCCAAACAACGCTGTGCAGCTCCATCCATGGGACTGCCTCACCCTGTGCAGGTGTGTGTACACACTCGTAGTTCCTCGCACATGCATACTGAGTTCAGATGAAGGCAGTCATGTCCACTGTTGTGGTGGGATATGTGAGCATTCCCTACGATGCAACAAGGTGTTGGGACCTGTGCTGTGGGTGGCAATCCAATGTGGTTGCGGGAACGTAGTTTATCGTCCATGAATGCGAGCGCAGCTTCATGGGCAATGTGTTTCAATAATACGTTCTTGTCGGGTTCAATGAACACCAGGGTGACCCAATCCATTAACTGGTCCAGGCAGATGTGCTCATTCCATGCCATTTCCCCAATCCGCAGCACAGCCCAATAGGGAAGCACCTCGATGTGGTCACTGCACACAAGGAGTTATGCAATCTCCCATGCAAAACTGCCAGCATATACGCCAAAGATCAGTGCACCCCATGCTCGGGTATCCCAGTGACACTCCTGTTCATGAGCCAAAAGGGGGTGCACTGTCAGGTCATAATTCAATTCAGCTACCGTTGCGTTGGATAGGCAAACCTCCATGGGGCATGTTCGATAGTGGAACCAGGGCTGGACACAGGTGACGTGGTCAAGACGGAAACTCAGACGGTAACTGATTCGCAACAGATCCCAACAGATGCAGCATTCGTGCACGGTACAGTTCCACATGACAGGGGTTGTCCATGTGCCCGGGAATGCCTGTCACTGCGTTTGTTGGTCTCGTAGCACGAGCACTCCTCGGACCGGCATCAGTTCTGTGGACAACATGCCACAGCTCTGGGCAATGAGTTGTATGTGTGTGCAACGTTTGGACGTATGGGTAGTTTTTGACTGATGTGCCAAAGATAGCCCTTGCAGGTGTAGGTCATACAGGAGCAAATGTGTGTGGAGTGTGGGCACGTTTGTCTTTCATTAGCGCTGTTCGTGGTGTGGGAGTCGTCGGAGGTTGGTTTGTTATCTCACGCAGGGTGTGCCAGTTGCATTCAGGACCAAGGTCGGGGGGTTCGGTTGGCCCTCCGACTTCTGTGTATGGACAATGGAGCTTTCATTCCTAATTTTAGTCTGACTACTAGGGGTGCGCGGCAAATTTGGTTCCGCTCGCTTGCACAAAACAGTGGCATCTTCCTGGATAAATAATGCAGGGCAGGATTCATTCTGGCATGGTGCTCCTGTCCCAAAAATTGTAAATGAACAAGCAGGTGCCCGAGTTGAAGCTCAAATTCAGTACCGTATTATTAATCAGCCCAAAAAATTAGTGAGCACGGTCGAGGCTGGGCAGGTGTGCTTTCTCCCCATATCTGCGTGGAAAATTAGCTGTCATCCTTGATGGAGGTCTTTGCATCCAAGAGTTTCTCTAGCTCAATCCCTGTGTAGTTCCTGTGAACAGGAGGCTGCTTTCTCCTCATCTGCTGCTCTGATCGGTCTCTGACCCTTCATGATTAATAGGCATGTGAACTCGCATGGAAGCCCTGCCTGTCTGGCCCGCCCCACACACACTTTTGGTATGCAACATCTTCCGCCCTTTCCCCACTATGATGGACAGCTCACTCAAGGGACCTTGGCGCCTTTTGGGGCGCTGGCAAAGTTACAGACACACATGGTCACTGGAAAAAACTCTTCTGGCCCTTTACGCAGCTGTAGTGTAGGAAAAGCACTTTACATTTACCCAACGAGGTAGCACTTATTGATTAGCCAGTAGAAAGTACTCCAGTTGAGTAGAGGTATTGCATAAAACGGTGGCATCTTCGTGGATAAATATGCAGGGCAGGATTCATTCTGGCATGGTGCTCCTGTCACAAAAATTAAACCTCAACAGGAAGCACTTACAGACATGAATAAACAAGTAGGTGCCTGAGTTGAAGCTCAAATTCCGTAACGTATTAATAATCAGACCCAAAAATTAATGAGCACGGTTGAGGCTGGGCAGGCGTGCTTTCTCCCCATATCTGCAGCCGAAAATGAGCTGTCATCCTTGATGGAGGTCTCTGCATCCAAGAGTTTCTCAAGTGCAATCCCCGTGTAGTTCCTGTGCCAGGAGGCTGCTTCCCCTCATTTGCTGCTCTGATTGGTCTCTGACCCTATCAAGAGGCATGTTAACTCGCAAAGAAGCCCTGCCCCAGAAATCTCCGCGAGCACGCGAAAGTCCGCGTGTTCGCAGAGATTTTTTGCCATTCCATGGAATTTTGCAAAAGGCAATTTCGCAAATTCTGCCCACCCCTACTGGCTACTGCTTGCATTTCTGAGATGTGATGTGGCCTTCGCGCTGACTTTGATGCCAGGCCTGTGATTTGTGGTGCACACATTTCGGGACACACGCAGCTGTTTGCATGATTGCGTGGCCAAGGGCACGATTGGCATTGCGTTCCTTGTTCAGTCTCTCTCTTTCTCTCTCTCCGTGTCATTTGCTGAGTGCCTGACACACCTTCTCATCAGGGATATTGTCTTGCAGGCTGTGACTCACAGATTGTCCAGGGATGCCCCACCATGACTCTTCACAATAGTTGTTTGGAGACAAATTAGTATGTGGCATTTTGTTTGGTCTTTCAATGGTGCATGAATGACTCAGGATTTCTGTACTCACATGTGTGTTGATTGCTGCACTAGTGCGACATCAGGCGGGTGTTTTTTTCATGTTTTCAGGCCGTTGATGTGCAGTGTCTTGGTCTGGTGGTGGTGGCGTGTGCTCAGGGTGGGTGCCCGGGGAGGGTTGGTCCTGGGTGTAGTGGCGGTGGGTGTTGTGGGCCTCTTGGGTGTCCGGGCGGCATAATTAGTGGCTCCATGGCATCTGTTGTTCTTCAGGTGTGGCTCTGGCCTTGGCTCCCGTTTGTGGTGCAGGCTGTGGTCCGACTTTCAGTGCAGGTGTTAGTTTCCTGCTGCTAACACGCCTTATTGCATGTTTAGTGATATTATCGCCAATCTGGTGGTCGTTGAGAATGTTGGGGAGTGGTGTTGTTGCGGCTGTTTGCTCGGGAACGCCTACTCTGCATCTCATTATCGATAGTTGCGGGGGTCATCTGTGGTGATGTTTTTTGCGGCTGCTATCACAGGTAAACTTGTGCTATGGGCTGTTAATGGGGCCATACATTTATCGTGACTTTGGCTGTGATAAAGTGCCATTAACTCAGCGACAGCTCCTTGAGAATATGCCCCAGCAAATAGCGAGTTTTGTTATCAACTGTTGCTATGGCATAGCAGTGCATTATGACATTTGGAAACTGACATAAATATTCGAGGCTCTCTATGAGAGCCATACATAACAAAACAAATAACTACTACCCACAAATAATAAACATAGACTTTGAACAAGCCATGATTCATACCATTTAAAAAATATACCCCCACACAGTCATACAAGTCTGTTACTGCCATTTCAATCAAAGCATATGGAGAGACCTTGAACAATCTGCACTAAGTGTAAAATATGCTACAGCCAATGTGCCTTTGACATGAAAAAATAATAGCACTAGTTTATGTCCCTCTCACAGAGATAGCTAACCACTACAATTTACTAATAGAAAGCACTTTTCTGCCAACAAAACAAAGACAACCTAAGCCCCCTAATGGATTATTTTGAAGGCACTTGGGTTGACAAACTGCATCACCATGGACACACACCAACCCAAATTCCAAATACAATGGTGGAATGTCTATGACAGCACCTTGCCACCGGAAGCCCCAACAAACAACACATTGGAAGGATGGCACAATGCCTTCTGATCCACACTAACCCAACGCAACAGAACCCACCCTACACTCTATACATTTATAGCAGGATTACAAAAAAAGCAAAGCTACCAACAACTATCAATGGAGCAATCTGTAACCAAAATTGCACCTCAACTTTGCAAACAAACCAAAATAATGTACAACGTGCTACAGTTTAGAATTGAACTCTTCAGAAACAATAAAGGAGTAGATTACTTAGAAATGACAGCCAAAAGCATATTAGAAAATAAATACTAACTTACAAAACTACCCAAAAGTATATCATAATAATATTAACCAACATTACAAATAATTTTTTCTATTAATAATAAGTATAATATTTTAGTACATCAATCTAAACATTAAGGGCCTTATGACGAGTTTGGCATTCCATGGACAGCCGTAAAGGCGGTGGCAGTCCAAGTGCAGTGAGCTCGGCAGTCTGACCGCCTCATTATGAGTTGTCATTTGCAAAGACCGCTGCCAAAGCACTGACACTTTCAGCCGGCTCCGACCACAGTGGTCACAGAGCAGGTCTTTGAGGCTGTGGGGGCTCGGACAGCCAGTAAAATTGCTCACCCTATTACGAGTTGCCTCACAGCCGGCGTGACTGTGGTGATCCAACCACCACATCTGAAATGGTGGAAAGGGAGAGATAAAGCCGGAAACACACCTTTAGTTACTTCTACTCCTCTTCTAGCAACATGGAGCTCATCGTGCATGTCCTCCCACTGCTCTACCTCTTTGACTAACCTCAAAACCCAGCCCGTCGCAGACAAAATTGCCGATAAGTCAGACAACTACCTGTTGTCATACACTGCTCAGCAAAACAATGTACCACCATGGACCAGGCAAGGGAGGTGGAGCTACAAAGTTATTTACACGTATACAGGGACCCTGTCTGGGATTCTGTCTCATCAATCAACCAAATACATCTGTTGGATGGCCTCCTTGGCCAAAACACTGGTACTGCACAGGCACACTACGCACAAATGGACATGTGTCAGCAAATTATATACAGTGATAGTGAAGTGTGAATTCATTTGTGTTCCATAACACCACCTCCATAACAATATGAAACCTATAAATATTTTTACACACATAACTTTGGACCCTTCTCATTTCCAATATCACCACAGATCTCCCCTTATAATGCAGGTTATCATTTGTCAAGTGTTGCTAAAGTGACATTGAACTGACTACTACTACCATGAGGTCTTGTGAATGTAACCCTAACCAAAATGAGACGCCCCTTTTGCCCCTTCTCACTTTTCTTCCATGTCACTACTGATCTACACATATAATGCAGGGTAACATCTGTCAAGTGTTGCTAAAGTAACATTAAATCAACTACAACTACAATGAGGCGTTGTGAATGTAAATATAAGCAAGATGCTATACTCCTGTTACCCCTTCTCACTTGTCTCCCATGTCACTATGAGGCCTTGCCATTGAAACTGTAACCAAGATGCTATAATGAATGTGACACACTCACATAATTGCACACATGCCAGGTTCTGTTTTGATGGTAAAGAACCATCTGCATGGATGTGTCAGTAAAGTCACACACACGCCTTCTCTGCTGCAACTCTGTAGCTGCAGCAGATTTGTGTGTGACTTTACTGACACATCACCCACATGAAAAGGCAATGTCAGTCAATGGGAGTACATAGAATCATTGTGAGAGCCATTTGAATGGCACAGTGGAAACACTCTCTGCAGGATAGCTATTCCTCTATCAGGGGGAACTCTCAAAGGCTGGGGTCCTGGGGAACACTACAGTTTGTACATGCCTGACAAACTCCATGTGCACTTGACCTAGGAAATGAAGTACATTAGTATCAATCAATTGCATTACCATGTTCGATGCATTTGTGGGCAATGGGTATGCGGCACACATCTAGATGAAGTAGCTGTAAGGTAAACACCACAAAATTGACACATGTCCATGCAAAACTATACAGAGGGATGACAATTTTTATTTTAGGACATTCTATGGTTGCTCTATTAGATGAACCTTGTGTTGAATCAATTATACTTCATGTATTATTGGTAAATAGTTTTTTAGCATGTTTTTTTTTTAAATGTTTGAGAAACCTTTTTAACATTGTACTTTTATGGAATTGTTAATTTGTTTTATGCCGAATAAAGTAATTTTGAATTTGAATTTGATTTGACACATGTCCATGCAAAACTATACAGAGGGATGACAAGGTGACATCCTCTATGTGTTTATACACAAATACATAACAAAACACACCTAACACATGCCCAACATACATCATAGGAAGAAGGGCAAGCTAAATGACGGTGACAGTGGCCAGGCTAAGACTGATATAATAAAATAATATATAACATATTTAAATGAAAAACCAAAAACTCATCAACCAGAAGGCTCAAAGAACAAATTCAATTATGTAACATAAATACAACACATAAACCACACTTTTCCAAATAACAATTACATAATATTCATACAAACAAGGAAATATAACATTTCCCTCCCAAAACAAATAAAATAAATATGACTTATTTTTCAGTATCTGCAGCTCTTTATCTGTATTCATAATAATCTACAAATAATGGGAAAACTATTTTCCAAAAGCTTCATAAAAATGCAAAAAGGAAACAAATCCACTAGAGATCTCTTAAAGCAGTCCAAAGTATTTAGGAACCAAAAAAAAAGAAAAATGGTTTTAAAAAAAGGGAAGTACTCCTGGAAAGCCAAACATATATATAATAAAATTAAAATATTGATTTATTAGAAATCAAAAGTGGTTTCCTTAAAAAAAGGTAACTCCAATGCCCATAGGACAGGTTCATAGGCAAAAACCTGTAAAGTATGCAAGAACACCCACCCACAAAATACATTACATTTGCAAAACGACATATATATATTACACTTAATCATAAAAAAATAAGTAACATAACATAATATAACACAACATAACAATACATTACTAAACCAGTATACAAAAACTGAAAACTACACACTAGTGAGCAACGTTACAGTAAATATATCTAAATGTTCACAAAAACCTCAAGCTACACAATAAGGAACCTCTAGACTTCACCTTCACATCCCCCTACCCGCAAAATATTCAAACCACTTACCTGTTCCGACAAAGCTTACTGTGACATGGATCACCAAAAATAGACAACAAATTACACAAATAGACTACAAAATAGAAGGTAGCAGTACAAAAAAAAGGGTGCTTAATGAAAGTTAAAAAAAGGCAGCCTCCCCATAGAAATGATGGGAAGTAATTTTAAAATGTTGAATAAATGTATTAAAATGAAGAAAAAAAATATTAAGTATGCAATGCATGCCAAAGCTATTGTAAAAAAATGCTTCAACATAGTAACTTTACAGAGCTATCCAGTTACCAAGTCAGCTGGAATAAAGTGAAGCACTGCCCATGTCAAGGGACACAACAACTGTGGCCATAACAGGCTGTAAGTTTCAATGGACTCCAGTAGGTCTCATGTACCTAGGAGTGCATATGAACAGAGGATTAGAGTGTATTGGTAACAAGATGGTCGAACTGCTCAAAAGCCAGAGTAAGAGCTGACTATGCAAAGTGATTCCAACTACATTTATCCCTCTGTGGCAGAATTCAAGCTTCAAAAATGGTACTAATCCCCAGATTTGCATACAGTCCAGGCATATTACTGCTACCAATCCCACTTTCATTTTAATAATTCTAGACAAAGACATAAGGACATACCGCTGGTGTGACAAAAAGCATAGGTTAAAAGCTTCAAAATTATTTATACCCAGGAAGTATGGTGGCCTTGGTCTCTCGTCTGTAGAACACTAACATAGAGCATTACACCTGGTATAATTACCCTATATGTGGTCACTTCCCTAGCACACACCTCCATGGATTATCATAAGGCAGAAACTCACCTCAAACAGTCTAGGTCTACAAATGTTTTATATTCTTAATCCTCACTCCTCCCGAACTACAAATCTCATTATTCATTCAATTGTGAGTCCTGGACACATACCAACAAACCATTAAAAACCAATGCCAGACTACCGAAACGCCTGCCCATATGGTACAGTGCGAACATTTGCGTGGGGGACAGATGTTCCTCTGGGATACATGGAGGAAGCCATGCATGTTGAACTTAGACCAACTCCTGGTGCAAGATAACTTAACATCCTTCAAAAAGACTAGAGGGGAATTCCAGAAACCGAAAGTGGAAATGTATTCAATTATGACAGTGTACCTGCAGAAGTTTAGGGGCACTACCATGGAACAATCAGGCCTCCACTCATATAACCGAAACAGTGGGGACAACACAAGGCAGTAATCTCAGGAGTTTATAACCTGCAGGCACACAACTTGCATCGTCAACCCCTAATATCATGTCTCCCCAATAGATGGCAGGACCAATAAAGAGCAGAATACATGGTGAAAGACAGGGTAGAGGTACCTGAGAACCTTCTCCGTGGAACGAGAGATTCCTGAATTACTTTTTCTTTGTTCAAATTGATACAAGATTGGTACCAGGCTACCAAGAAAATAATGAAAATGAGCCTGCTTCACCACTCTTATTGTTAGAGATGTTGGCAGCCATGATATGACAGCATCCACATACAACACAATTGCCTGGTCATACTTAGACTATGAGGTACAATAGGAAATACTCTTATGAAATCCCTAGCTCTCCCCACTCCCTCCCCGATACATGATAATTCTTCATGACACAACTGACTTGCTTTACTTGATGAATCATCTCATAGCCACAGGACAGACCATCACCTATCCACACACAAGGAGTGGCTAACAGACACGCACAGCACAGCCTCATGTGAACAACTCATATATGAGGTACAGGATAACAACAGGATTACTTTCAGATCTGGTTGCCATCAATGGAAGCCAACAACTAAAGTGTACAGGGTGGATAAGGACATTACAATAAAAAAAATTGACTATGCCATACATCCCAAGTTTAACGTGCATTGGGCATGTGTGCCATTTTACTGCATTACACTACAATATGTCATAATAGTGAGAGCAATGTTTGATAATGTTTTGTTTTTCATAGAGTGCCTTCTTACTACGTCCCTACCACCCTTCTTGTTCCCCCCTTCCCTCCCCCCACTTTTTTCAGTCTTCTTGTTTCCAGCACGAGCCTCTAATACTGGAACAAAGGAAGCTATGGTATTCCTATTTTATTTATGATAGCGTATTCCTACATTGTTAGAAAGTTTGGTCCTACTATCCTACATGACCTTTTGATTTATTCATGGTGCAGTTCTCATGTACCACAACGGATGAGCGTGTTTCGACCTGATATTACTCCGATTAAATTGGCTTTGATCGCACTCACCATTCTGAAAGCCGAAGCTCAGGGGTCTTGATGAAGATTATGCACCACGGGTCTGGAGTACTTTCTTCCTTTATGCACTGTGGGTTTTCTTTCTTTATTTTCTGCAGGCTGCACTGCATCCTTGGAAACTGTGATTCAATAATTAACAAAAATATATAAATACCAATCTATTTATTTATATAGGTATAAATGTAGTATGTACTTCATTTATACCAATATAAATAAATTGGTCAAACAATAGCTCTAATGAACACAGTAATACACATAGTATAAAGAATGTATGTAATAGTAAATATGTGCAATGACAAATGCAAAGATATTGGAATCCAGACAAGGGTGCATGTTTCATTTCTAGTGTGTAATCAGTTACACAGTACGAGTTTTGCTTTTATTCCGTGATGTATCTGACTCATGTATGACTCACCACTTACAGCAATTCCTCATATTACCTTTTCTTCAGAAATATGGGTTGTTCACCTTCTACAGTGTCACCAAATCCTATTTTTTCTCGAAGCTTTCACAGACTATCAATGTTTGAAACATGTGGCTTTTGTTTCATGGGAAATTCATTTTGGAAATAGTCCACTTTTAATAAGTGTTTTCTGACTTAAAAGATTTAGGAAAGAAATTGTATCATATGTTAGAGAAATCCTTTAGAGAAAACGACGAATCCACAACGTAAACGCTTTGATGCCAATTTGTTAGTGATCCGTATAAAGATGCATCAGAAGGATAAACTGCCATCTGGATAGGGGTATGGCATTTCAGGAGCATACAATATCAACATGTTAAACATTCTTTGTGCAGCAAGAAGGATATAAAAATGAAGTCTAAACCGGAAATGACTTTGCTTCATTTTTTGGAACTATTTTCATCCCAGGAAGAAAGCTTTACTAATAATGCTATCAATTAGATTTGAGTAGGACGAGGAGGTACACATGTTGCAGCTCCTTGTGGGTGGGCCCTGAAAAACAGTATCAGCCAGAAGGCAACATTACTAAATACACTGTGCCCCATTACGAGTTAGGAGTACTTTCACACAGATATATATTCATTGCTAAATGAGACCACAGTCAAACAGAATTCTGGAGGAAAAGTTAAATCACTATAGGACTACGACCTGGAATTGCAGATATCCCTGATAATTATCTTTTCTGAAAAGGACCTAAACCTTCAACCTGCAGCCCCACCAGATTCCATCCCTACAGTAAACATTATTGTTAATTGAGGGATGGATTCAACAGGGACTACTTTATGGAGCTCTTATGTATTTAGTAAGTGCACAATTATTCTTTTACTATTTTTAGATGCTGATTTATTAAAATACAAGGAGTAGCAGAAGTGACATCACAAATCTGTTGACACCCAGTCAGACTTCAGAGTTAACCCCGTATTCCCGCCATATCCCCTGATGAGCCTCTTTTTTTGCTGCTTGGGGTCAGAGGAAGGCCAGGAATGTAAACTACTGAAAGCAATCACGACTCTTAGAGCTTTGTTTACTTTCTGTGCATGCTTTCATGACCACTCTTAAGTCATGCATCGAAGGGTACTTGTTCATAACTGACTATTTCCAGGGTCATAACATGGCAGAAAAGCACCACAAGATGCTTATGCCACACAGGCCCTTCTTAGGAGTTGAACAAAGTGCTCACCTGAGACATGGCCGGACTGGGAACGCAAATCGGCCCAGGCAATTGAGTTGGACCGGCCCTGTGCAGGGGGCGTGGAGGCGAAAAACACTGCAGCTGCTTTTGTTACAAGGGACCGATATTGCAGCTATGCTGCAAAACTGGCCTCTGTAAGAAAACTGGACCCCAACCTGGCGGCCAACGGCGAAACGCCTGGTGTCCGCTATGGCTAGTCTGGCCCTGAGGGTATGGGGGGCATGCCTGCTCCGACCAATTGTAGGTTTTCCAGTATCTCCACGTCCGAAATTACTTCCTGCTGCATGGGAGGAAGAGCAAATCCCCCCTTTCCCTGCCACCCAGCTCCCGCCTCTACAACTGACCCTCCCCTGACCTCACAACACATGCTAAAACAAGATCCTCACAAACATTTATAAACTGTTCAGAGCAGATGGCATGGGATGTGCAAGCTTTGTTTTGCCATTCATCATCCCTGATCAGATGGTAGATAAAAGCAGATTTAGGCATGTTATATTTCATGAATCTGACACAACATGGAATTTGACCCAGTATTCTCGGGTATGTAAGAAATTCCTCAATCTGGGAGAAATAGCTTACATTCAAGTTATTTTTTGGACTGTATGGCAGCCAGAATCTGTTATCTCTGTTTCCCGTATACCTGCGCAAAACAATAGGGAATATAATTCTTTTAATAGCATATCACATCACAATACCCAGGCTGGATACATCTTTTAAAAACAAGTCACAGAGGCAGAAAGGAACCGCAAAACATATATATTTGAGATGTCATCAGTGATGTTATGATTGATGTCACTGATTATGTCATGAGTGATGTAATATGTGACGTCATCAGCAGTGCATTGCGGGAGCACTAATTATAGTTAGATGAACTAACTATAACGGGGGAATTTCAATTGTTTTGTATGAGTGAAATGTCCAGCTAACTATAATGCCTCTGAAACCTATGGTTTTTTCAGTGAATTTCTAAGTTTTTTTTAATGCTAATTCCTAACTATAACATGCCTGAAACCTATGGTTTTTTCAGTGCATTTCAAAGGTTTTTTTAAATGCTAATTTCTTACTATGCCTAAAGAGATAGAACATGTGAAGAAAGAAGAAAAAAGGCACAGAAATAAAAAAAAGAAATGCAGTAAGAAGCAACAGAAGTCAACAAAGAGGAAGAAAAGTGCAGGAAGAAGATAAACGTGCAGAAAGAACAAACAGAAACAGAAAGAGGCCTTGTTGTAAAATCATCCTGTACCCTCAACTTTTTCAAACGGGTTCTGGTGGCAACTGACTCTGACTAACCAGTCCTAGAGCCAGTGCTATATTAAAAGACACTTAGAATACAGTGAAAACACCTACATTCACTAGGGAACAAATTGCTTTGGGGTCTCCCTGTGATTAGCATGACCTCATCTGTAAGCCCCTAGTATATAATAGGGCAGGGGATTAAAACAAACTCTTAAAATATACCACCGGGTGCATTTGCACACTGGTGAAGGGAGGGGGTGGCCTGAGGTGACGTGTGGAAACACGCCCTGTGGCATGTTTTGAGTTGGGGGATTAAGTCCCCTTGAATCCTGAGGGTCCCTGGGGTCGAACTAGCCCACTAGGTACCTCCAGTAAGCACCACAGAGCTGTGTTGCAGAGGTGTAAAAAGGGGCACGGCCTAGACCACCTCTCTGCAATGCAGTGCAGTAGCAGTTACTGGAAGCACCTGGTGGGCTATTTGACCCCCAGTGGCCCTCAAAATTGAAGGGGTATTAATTCCCCAACTAAAAATGCGCCACAGGGCATGTTTGCACATGTCACCTCAAGCCCCCTCCCCTCCCTTGCCCCCCCACTGTGTAAACACACCCTGTGGCCGTTTTAAGTTGGGAGATTAAGTCCCCTTGAATCCTGAGGGTCCCTAGGGTCAAATCAGCCCACTTTGTACCTCTAATAAGCGCCATTGCAGAGAGGTATAAAGAGGGGCATGGCCAGCACCAACTCTCTGCAACTCAGCGCAGTGGCGCTTACTGGAAGCACCTGGTGGGCTAGTTGGCCCCCAGTGTCACTCTGGATGGAAGGGGAATTATTTCCCCAACTAAAAACGTGCCACAGGGCGTGTTTGCACACGTCACCTCAGGCCCCGTCCCCTCCCTTCACCACTGTATAAACACGACCTGTGGCTGTTCTAATTTGAGAGATTAAGTCCTCTTGAATCCTAAGGGCCCCTAGGGTCCAATTAGCCCACAAGGTACCTCCAGTAAGCGCCACAGAGCTGCATTGCTGAGAGGTGTAAAAAGGGGCCTGGCCTCTGAACACTTGTCTGCAATGCAGCTCCCTGGCGCATACTGGACAAACCTGTTTGTCTAGTTGACTCTCGGGGACCCTTAGTATTGAAAGATAATTAATTCCCCAACTTACAACTCGCCCCAGGGCGCGTTTGCACAATGGTGA
Source organism: Lissotriton helveticus (assembly GCF_964261635.1). NCBI lineage: Eukaryota > Metazoa > Chordata > Amphibia > Caudata > Salamandridae > Lissotriton > Lissotriton helveticus. The sequence goes on from NC_136069.1 coordinate 1,277,323,136, forward strand.
AGGAAGAGGGCGTGGCCTGAGGTGATATGGGTGCAAACACGCCCTGTGGTGCATTTCAAGTTGGGAAATTAATTCCTCTTCAATCCTGAGGGTCCCTGGGGGCCAACTAGCCCACCAGGAACCTCCAGTATGCACCAGGGGGCTTCGTTGGAGAGAGGTGTTTTGAGGCCACGCAGCTCTGTGGCGCTTATTGGAGGTATGTGGTGGGCTAGGTGGCACCCAGGGGACTTCAGGGTTGAAGAGGAATTCATTTCCCATCTTAAAACTTAAAACGCGCCACATGGTGTGTTTGCACACATGTCACCTCAGACCCCGCTCCCTCCCATCACCACTGTGCAAATGCGCCCGTGGTGCGTTTTAAGTTGGGGGATTAAATTTTTTAAAAAGAAGCCCCTGTACCCCCACAAATAGTTTTGGCTATGCCCCCGGGACTTGGCCCACCCAGGGTTCTCATTAATAACGAAGCGCGGGAGGCCACACTTCGTTTATTTTTTTTGGTTGGGTCCGCAGATCCTCTGCGGATTTTGCAGATTAAAAAAAAATTATGATAATTGTTTGGACCTGGGGGTCTTTGTGGGACCCCCTAATCAGCCTAGGGGGTCAGGGTGTTTCTACCCTGCCCCCATTTCTCTTTTTTGCATTTGTTTGACTAATTTCTTGTGCCTCGGTTCTACCGAGGCACAAGATGCATGCCAACACTTCCTGGTTTGGAGTGTGGACAGCTAATTAGCTTGAAGCTCGTGATTGGGAGGGTGCGCGGATCCTGCGTGCCTCTAGATATCGAAACTTTTTTAATTTCGATTTTCTCAGCAACAAAAGGGATCTTTGTGAACCAAGGGCTACCTTTTTGCCAAATTTGATGTAATTCTGTTCAGCAGTTCGGGCTGTAGCCGTGTCTAAAGTTTCCTATGGGAAATTGCATGGGGAAAACATGTTTTGGGACACCCCTTTTTTCTCGGCGCCCCCTTTACGAATCACCCCAAAACTGTTAAGATAGGAGCGGACCAGAGCGCCCCATGAGATTTGAAAAGTTTGCGCAGATTCATCAATCAGCGCCAAAGTTATTGGGAATAGAATGTTGCGATTTTCCTATGGTAACTAGGTCCTAACTATAACTACCTACTGGCGACCACCAGTAGGTAATATATATATATATATATATGTATATTGACACTGGAGTCGGGTATGGTTCCCCCGCAGCCCCAGAAAAGTTTGGGAAGCGACAGGGAGTTACACAGAACTGGAAACCTAAACGTTCCAGGAAAGACAGTCATGAACTCACCGACCATCTCGCAGAGAGCCATTACACAAACAACATGCGTGGAATTGCAGGAACCATCAAGCCGAGCAAATCGCCACACTAAGGGTGTCCACGAGAGGGCTGGCATCTTTGTTGAAAACCCCCCCTCTGCAAATCCACTCGGAACTCTGCTGAACTGAGGTATAACCTTTTGAAAAAGTTTTAAAAAGAAAAGAACAAATGAACTTACTGATCACCTCGTAGAGAGTCACCAGATAGACAACACACATGGGACTACAGGGACCATCATGCCGAGCGAATCGCCACACTGAGGGTGTCTACTAGAGGGCTGGCATAGATGTGAAAAACCTTCCCTACAACCCACTTTGGACTCTCAAGGACTGAGGCAAGACCTTTGAAAAAGTTTTATGCAAAACGAAACGCGTCAGGTGCCTCATACTGCTCAATAAATAATGCTGCCTGCATCCTGTGTATCGTGTGCGTCTCTTCGTCTCTCCAAACTGGGAGAGATCCTTGGCTGATATATATATATATATATATATATATATATATATATATATATATATATATATATATATATATATATATATATATTACCTACTGGCGGTCGCCAGTAGGTATATATAGTTAGGATTTTTTCCCTATGGGATTTTTGAAAATTCTATGTCTAATAACTTTGGCGTTTGTGGACGGAATTGGCTGAAATTTTCTGGAAAATGGAACATTTTGTTTCTGAGCAGCCCCTGGAAATTTGGGGGGGGTTCGTCCAGGGGGGGTCGAGAAAAAAGGGGGGTCCCAAAACGTGTTTTTAACATTGAGTTTTCATTAGGGCGGTTGGCCTCACTTTTAGCCCGAACGGCTGAATGGATTTGCATGAAACTTGGCAAAATTGTAGGGACTGGTAGCCCGATGTGCCTTTTGTAGGTCTCAATATATGTGCTCCAGTGGATTTTGAGAAATTAACGTTTAAAAAAAGATATATATCTGTAAGCGCGCTCTGGGCAGCGCTCCGGTCCGCGGACCTTAAGCGTACCGGAACTTCGCGTAGCGAAGCTGATTGGCTCTCCGGTGTCTGTCAACATTCTAAACAGTCTGGAGCGGCCGCCATCTTGTCTCTCGGTAGGATTGAGAGACAAGAGGAGGCCAAAACAAAGGGGGAAATAACCATAAGGGGGCATACTAGATCCTCCCTGACCCCCTAGGTTTAATGTGGAGGTTTTAAAAGGGCCCCGCGGGGCAAAAAAAACAAAAAAAATTTTTTGTTCTTTTTGCGTGGGTAGCGCCCGGTCCGCGAACCGGGAAGCGTTCTGGGCAGCGTACTGCAATGAAAAATGAATGATAGACTTTTCAAATACTGTATGTTAATTGATTGTTGGTTTTGTTGATTATTTTTTATTTTTTTTTATTTTTTAAGCAATTATTTATTATTGTGATTGTGTTTCAAAATTTAATAACATTTCTAACATTTCACTGTCTGAAATGTCGTCATTTTCATTGAACATAGCTTGTAATCTATGAGGGTGTAAAATGTCCTCATTTTGAAGGAGGTCATCCACTGCTTGCACACATTGCAGTAGTTCTTGGTCCCAAGTTTCATCCATAAATTCTATATAATTTGGATCAATTAATTCTTGGCTGCTCTGTTGCAGGACAATTTGAAATGAAACTTTCTGTTCGCCTTCCATGTTGCCTGAAATTTTGATAAAAAAAATATATATTAGTAGAGATAGGGCACTGTTGGGATTAATTTTAGATAGGCATTTTTTAACAGAGAATTTATCTTTGGGCAGTGTATAGTATCAGAGTGGAAGTAGGAATATAAAAAAGTGTATGTGATTTAACGTAAGTAAATTCATAATTATAAAAGAGAAGCCTAACTCCATCCATAACTATAACAGAGAAGTCTATCTAAATCTATAACTACTACAGAGGGATAGTATATAACTATCAGAAAAAGTTTACCATATTAACTTATAGTGCACAATATAGTTCAGTTTTTAAAATAACAACTTACCTTTAGAAAGAAGTTGAAGTGATTAGTGAAAATCCAATTGAAATGTACACCAGGAAGTAGTAGTCAAAATGGCTGTGTTTCATTCTCTTCTTTTATATATATTCAGGTACATAACCAATCAAATGTCAGGTAAAAAAAATAGAAAATGAAAGTAACATTTTAATTGGTTGTCAATTCCAACACTTCAGATGTGTTTTGAGAAGTAATTTACCTCAGGGTATTTAGAGAGGTCTACAGGCTAAATGGCTAAATGGAATTCCAATCAAATTTGTGAAAATGGTAGGGATTGGTATGTAGTATGAGCTAATCTATATTTGGTGAAATTGTCTCCAGTGGCTTTTCTGTAAACTACTTTCCCACCTTTTTTGATGGTGCGCTTCCCAGGGAGCGACCCGGTACGCGAACCGTTGAGCGCCCCGGTTCGCGAACCTTAAGCGTTACGGGAGTCCACCATTTTGTGTTTCGGTCGAATTAAGATACAAAATGGAGGGCAAATAATGTTCAGAATGGGTAGAAGGGGGCACGGTAGACTTATCTTGACCCCCTAGGTTTTGTGAGGGTGGCTGAGGAGGCTTATATGTGCGAAAAAAAACCACTTTTTTAAAAAATTTCGCGAGGTTAGCTCCCGGTTCGCGTACCGGGTAGCGCCCCAGGGAGCGTACTTTGTTGAAAATTAGTGAAAAATGTTACAGTAAAATAATAATTGTGAGTGATCAGATGTAGGGTAGCTCTGAGAAGAGCTTTTGGGTTTATGGTACATTTAGGTACTTATAAGTAGGTACCAATGCACAGTCTTAAATTCAGAGTGAAAATTCTGTTGCCCTCATCTGAGAAGTGAACTCCATCTCCTCTGTAGATATCTTGCATGTAGTAACGCAAGTTATTGTTGTACATGGAGCCCATTCCATGGTCTCTCATGTAAGCTGAAACAGATTTGTTTACATGCTTCCTTGACTTCTCAATTTGTGGACAAAATTGGTTTGACCACCTCCATTTCTGTCTTTGGCATATATTTGAATATACCAAGGCAGTCTGAGGAAAAAGTGCCATCAATTGCTCAAAGGTGTCCTTTAAAAGCATTTCCAGACCTACCCCAGTCAAAGTGCCCAAATCATTACCTCCACAGTGCACAATTAACAGGTCAGGTTTGGGCAAATGCATAAAGGTTTTCACCAATGGTATCAATTGGTGACATTTTAATCCTCTGTGGCCAAACCACTTAATTTCCACATCTTGTAAATTGAGGTTAGGTAATTTTCTGTTCTCAGCATACCTGTGAGCCCAGTGGATATAACTATGTCCAACAATCCAGACAGAAAACATGGTGAGAGAAGGTTCTCCTGCAGTCAGATGAAGTGTGGCAATGAAATGGCAGTTGAAAAAATGAGAGTTTAAAATGAAAAAAACTGTGGAGTTTCTGTGTTCATGAAGCAGTAACAGTGATTGGTGGATTTTGATTGCTGAAAACAGAAAGTTAGGGTGCATGGATGAGTTATTTGAAAGATGTATTTTGAATGGTCAATAAAAAATCATTAAATGAAAGAATGCACTGGATATGCAGGTGCACTGAGAGTTCAGAGTTCAATTGCAACATTGTTGTGTGAACTTGCAAACACCAGAAGTCTTCCAAGAGGTGGTTGCCATGCAGAAAAGGCATGAAATGGCAGAGGGGGGAAGGGTTTTCATTTGAAAAAAAGTGAGGGAAGAGTTTTGATTGGGTGACATGAGAGATATGTGTGAAGAATTACAGCATTTCTGTGCTTTTGATAGCTGCAGACTCTGGAGTGCATACCTTTTGCTCTGCTGAAGACAAATTGGTGTGTTTCTGAGACTGTTTTCAAACTCAAAGTATTTGCTAAGGTGAGAAAATATTTCTTTAATTTAGATAGAGAATAGTGTGCTTTATGGAGAAAATTATGAATTATGTGGCGCAAATTGCTTGTAAATATGCTCCCACCTGTGCATGGAAAATTTAGATTTTGAATGTTTGTGTTACATAGCCATGTTAAAAGTGATACAAACATGCTGCAAAGGCAATCAAAAACGCTTTTATGTGTCTTAAGGACATTTTAAGTAATTTTCCCATGTGCAGTGTTTTGAAATTATGATTTGAAAATCGTTTTTGGGGAAAAGGAATTGTTTTTAAATTTATGACAAGGACATAATGGTGTATGCTTCTTTATAAGGCAATTGACTGTCCCTGATGTTATTTTTCCCATTTTAATGTAAGACCTTTCTCTGTGGCGCAAATTGCTTGTAAATATGCTCCCACCTGTGCATGGCAAATTTAGATTTTAAATGTTTGTGTTACATAGCCATGTTAAAAGTGACCCAACCATGCTGTAAAGGCAATCAAAAAACACTTTCATGTGTCTTAAGGACATTTTAAGTAATTTCCCTGTGGGCAGTGTTTTCAAATTATGAATTGAAAATCGTTTTTGAGGTAAAGGAATGTTGTTAAAATTTATGTGCGCCATATGCCCCCAAATTTCTTTTTCAGGGGTGCAGCAGGGTGTTCTTGAGACAACCCTGCACCTTTGGAAAAATTCCTAATTTGCGATGAGCTAATTGCTAATCGCAAATTGCACCTTCATTCATATGGGCATCCTGGCCCATGGAAATGAATGGGTAATTGCAAATTAGGAATGGTAAAGAATTGCTATTTATTCCTTAAAATTCGCTATTTAGGAAATGCAAAATAGTTTGATGGTACATATGGTGGTTCATCTGTAACAAGATAAGAAGCTTAGGGATACATTTATGATGACTGGCGCAATAAAGTGGACATTACTTACTTCATTGGTAGGCCTTTACATGTATTATCTCCTCTGTATTCTTCATCAAGCGTAACTTTAATCTGCAATCCTGAGTAGGCCTCACCTTAAACAAACCTCTGGATAGGCCACACCTTATCGTCATCCTGGATTAATCATTTAAAATGCTAGGGACAGATTTATGATAGGTGTATGCCTCTTTTGCGCCACTGTGCGTCACTTTTATGATGCAGCGGCGGTGCAAAAGATTTGCTATGAGGCGACAAAATTACAAATTGATGCATTTAGGCAGATGTGTCATGGTGTAAAAAAAACGTGCCACATGAAACCGATGCAGCAGTGATGCAAAAGATGCACCATGTTGCAAGACAGGCCTCACTTGGGGCCATATGTATCAAGCTAATTAGCATTCGCAAAGATCAAAATTCTGCGAATTTCGGCCTTTGCGAATGCTAATTAGACAAATGGTATGTATCAAACAAGTTTGATGCAAAATAAGGAATAGCAAAATTTGCTATTCCTTATTTTGCGATTGCACTGAAGGATTTGCAAATTTTGCGATTACTTAAATGCAATGTATCAAACAAAAAATATGTAAAAAATGACATTAAGGATTTGGAAACTACCACCAACTTCTAGTTGGTGGTAATTTGTGAATTCTTTTCAAAAAGCTTTTTTTCCAAAAAACAAAAGGTGCCATATGACGCCAATACATGCCCTTAGGGCATGTATGTGTGCCATATGCCCCCAAATGTCTTTTTCAGGGGTGCAGCAGGGTGTTCTTGAGACACCCCTGCACCCTTGGAAAAATTCCTAATTTGTGATGAGCTAATTGCTAATCGCAAATTAAACCTTCATTCCTATGAGCCTCCTAGCCCATGGAAATGAATGGGTAATTTGCAATTAGCAATTTGCTCATTGCAAATTAGGAATGGTAAAGAATTGCTATTTATTCCTTAAAATTCGCTATTTAGGAAATGTAAAATAGTTTGATGGTACATATGGCGGTTCATCTGTAACAAGATAAGAAGCTTAGGGATACATTTATGATGACTGGCGCAATAAAGTGGACATTACTTACTTCATTGGTAGGCCTTTACATGTATTATCTCCTCTGTATTCTTTATCAAGCGTAACTTTAATCTGCAATTGTGAGTAGGCCTCACCATAAACAAACCTCTGGATAGGCCACACCTTATCGTCATCCTAGATTAATCATTTAAAATGCTAGGGACAGATTTATGATAGGTGTATGCCTCTTTTGCGCCACTGTGCGTCACTTTTATGATGCAGCGGCGGTGCAAAAGATTTGCTATGAGGCGACAAAATTACAAATTGATGCATTTAGGCAGATGTGTCATGGTGTAAAAAAAACGTGCCACATGAAACCGATGCAGCAGTGATGCAAAAGATGCACCATGTTGCAAGACAGGCCTCACTTGGGGCCATATGTATGAAGCTAATTAGCATTCGCAAAGATCAAAATTCTGCGAATTTCGGCCTTTGCGAATGCTAATTAGACAAATGGTATGTATCAAACAAGTTTGATGCAAAATAAGGAATAGCAAAATTTGCTATTCCTTATTTTGCGATTGCACTGAAGGATTTGCAAATTTTGCGATTACTTAAATGCAATGTATCAAACAAAAAATATGTAAAAAATGACATTAAGGATTTGGAAACTACCACCAACTTCTAGTTTGTGGTAATTTGCGAATTCTTTTCAAAAAGCTTTTTTTCCAAAAAACAAAAGGTGCCATATGACGCCAATACATGCCCTTAGGGCATGTATGTGCGCCATATGCCCCCAAATTTCTTTTTCAGGGGTGCAGCAGGGTGTTCTTGAGACACCCCTGCACCCTTGGAAAAATTCCTAATTTGCGATGAGCTAATTGCTAATCGCAAATTGTACCTTCATTCCTATGAGCCTCCTAGCCCATGGAAATGAATGGGTAATTTGCAATTAGCAATTTGCTCATTGCAAATTAGGAATGGTAAAGAATTGCTATTTATTCCTTAAAATTCGCTATTTAGGAAATGCAAAATAGTTTGATGGTACATATGGCGGTTCATCTGTAACAAGATAAGAAGCTTAGGGATAGATTTATGATGACTGGCGCATCACCAGGGATGTGCCAGTCATCCTGCGCCGCTGTTCCGCCACCCATGGTGTGCTGCACTTACAATGCGGGGCATCATGGGGCAAAAATGGCACAGATGCGTGACGTATCTGTGCTGTAAAGGTAGTGATTGCTGGAGTTGTATCGCAAGTGCGATGCAGCTCAAGCAAGGCTCAGGGGTGCCCCATCTCCACAATGTTGCGTCAAGACCTATGCCTGCTTAAAGCAGGCGCAGGGTTTTGACGCAGCTTTCTCCTATCTGATTGTAAATACGGCACACCATGGGTGGAAGAGCAGCGGTGCACGTTAACTGGTGCATGCCTGGGGATGTGCCATTTAACATAAATCTGCCCCTTTACATTTAAGTATGTGCAGGGGACACAGAGTTGGTGAGGCTTATCCAAGGTTAAGAAGAGATGAGTCATGTTCACTGAAAAATTAGACATAGACTTCACCTGCTCAGCATCGCTGGACATGGCTAAATAATAGCTGCAAAATGTTACTCTTGTTAAACAATTTTACTATTATAATCTCTGAGATTTGTCTCTTACTCTGCAACATCTCATTGTTGTTATCTTTCTTTAAAGATAAAGACAACATCAACATGAGCGACAATCTGCAATCAGTTGATTTTGACCTCATCATTGAACTTGTAATTGAAACATCAGTGGATGTTGATCCCTTGGATGATTTAAATCCTGAGGATGAAGAAGAGCGTGATGAGGATGCAGATTTGTCCGAATTATATGACATAGGGTGGGAAGCTGACCTGCTTGAGCCTATGGAACTATAAACATTTATTTTTAAAATTTATAATAAATAAAAAGTAAAAGTGTAAACCGTTTAATTTAAAAATAAAGACACCTTCAAAAACAGGTTATGTGTAGTGTCTTCAATAAAATATTAAAATATGCTCATAAAATTAGATCAGATTCACATATAAAATAGCACAGGTAACATGAACATAAATTCCATTTCTTTTCTGCTATTTCTGTATTGTAAATTTGCCAAGGACTAAAAAATCTTCTATTTAAAATGTCAAGTAGTGTGTTAAGTTTTTGATCACTGTTATTGATTTACTGTTTGGTAATAGTGGTTAATAACATTTTTTAATATATTTTACCACAGATTCAACTGCAGATCATTTCAACATTTCACCATGCCAACGAAAGAAAGAGAGAGAAAGGCTGCAAAACGTCAAAGACAGCAGGTGAATCAAAAGAAGCAGCAGTCATCTAACAAAAAGATTTGTCAAGTCACGAAGAAAGCACCGGGTAAGAGTACAAAAACATTCATAAGAAATATGTGTAGTAAAAAAAATATTACTACAGAAAATGTTTCAGTCCATAAAAAGAGAACCAATTCAAATGGAAAGGAAAGGCCAATCAAAAATGTTACTGCTAGAGCAAGAGATAACTCTGTGCATGATAGTAGAAGGAAACAACAGTTTAGGGACATTCGTAAACGAATGTTCCGCAACAGGATAATTGGCAATTTGTTAAAAAATATTAAGAAAGGTCAACAGAAAGTGGTTTTTTATAAGAGAAAAAAAAAAGTTGAGAAAGTTATTGATCAGGCATTTGAAATTAAACGTAAGTTATTTATTTTGATAATCAATAGAATTAGGAAGCTAAACAAGGCAATTTATGATTTTAAAAGAAATAGTAGATGGAAGAGAATAGTTAATCGTAGTAATTTTTGTGAAGTTTTTTCTGGAGAATGGATTCATAGTTCAAGCTGTGAGGCATTTTTTAATGAGGAGAGTTATTTCCAGGATAATGATTTGGTGCATGCAGTTGACACCAGTGGTCGTGCTTATGAAGTGAAAGATGGTTGTCCAGTTGAAAAAGAAAAACTTGTGACAACAGAGGCAGAAGAGGTGTTAGGTAATGAGGTTTTAGGAAGACGTGCTAAGGGTCCTGTGTACACCTGGAAGTGTAGTAGTATTTGTAGTGTGCGACAGGATTCCATCAATTTGCTTTGTGATTTTGTACGGTCATTTAATAAGAAAAGTTTGAAGCAGAAAATAAGGTTGTTGCAAGAATTAGATCCTTGCAGAGTGAGAGAAGTGACAGGTTTGCATGGTCATTCACTTGCTTGTCTTTCCAGGAGAGTATGCCAGAGTGTTTTTCATCATTTCAGAATGCTAGCAGTGCATCATAATAAAGTGAGGAAATTAGTTAGAATGTTGTATTATGCTAAGAGTCCAGCAATTATGCTTAAACAATTATGCGCTGCTCTTTTGCATGGTTCTGAAATAGATGTGAAGAATATATGTGAAGAAATTGAGTTTTGTTACTTTGGAAGTAAAGAGGAGAATGTTGAAATTGACCAAGAAGAAGCGGGTAATGTGGAAGATAGTGTACAGGTTTCCAGTACAGATAATTTCCAGAGGGAAATTGTCACATTTCAGGTCAAATCAAGTGAGAGGCCAAATTTCACTTGTGTGTGTTGTCGACGCACTTATTATAAGAATCAGACTAAGTTAGTGGATTTATATGCAAAAAGTGAAAGGGAAAATAATAGTGAATGGAAGGATTTTGCAACATACTTGATGGTAGAAAATTGTTTTGATTTGGGATTGGATCAACGTGTGTGTACTTATTGTTGTTGCAAATTAAATCAAAACCAGATGCCTGCTAGAGCAGTTCATAATAATCTGGAATTGGTTGAGATTCCTTCTGAATTGAAGGATTTAAATACTTATGAATCTATTTTGATTCAAAGTATCCATCCCTTTCAGGCTATTGTAAGAATGGAGCCAAAGACAGGGAAATTGCCTCCATCAGATTTACAGAGAGGATTAAAGGGAAGAGTTGTTTATTTGCCTCTAGATTTGAAGAAAAACATTAACACAATTGGAGTAGAAAAAGTGGAAGAGGAACCTCTGGTTATCTTAGTTAATGGGGTTCCGACAAAGAATAAGAAAATATGGCAAGATTTAGTAGATGTTAGGAAAGTTAAAAAGGCAACATTGTATTTGAAAAAAAATAATAAATACTATAAGAATGTATATGTTGCAGAAGAGGAAGTAAGTGAGGAAGAGGATAGCGATTTGTGTGCTGGTCAAATTGAGAAAGTAGAACCCTCTACTAGTGAAGAAATATATGAACATTATAGTGTTCATCCTTTGCATTCCAAGGAAGTCATGGGGAATGCTATTGAGTTGTTTCAAATGAAACAAGCCAAAGGGAGTCCCATTAGTGTTTGGGAGGAAAGTTTGGAAGCTCGGTGTTTCCCACAGCTTTTTCCAACAGGTCAGGGAGGAAGATATGATGAGCGACCTCATCAAATTCCTGCTTCTGAATACCGGACTTTGCGATTGTATGCAGGAGATGCTAGGTTTCGACAATGCATTCCTTATTTGTTTCATCTCCTGTTTGAAAGCGATCTGTCTGGACTGTCATATGCAGTGAACCACATCTTGAAAAGTGGTATACACATGCAAAACATCTCGGCAAGTGACTTTATGGATAAAGTCAATGTCCAAGACAGTATTTTGGATTCTCACCTGATTAATCTCATGGCGTGTCAGGGTGGTACTAATGAGTACTGGTACCGTCGTCATGGTGATTTAAAATGTATGCTGAGGAACTTAGGTACTCCCACATGGTTCCTCACTCTGAGCTGTGCCGAGTATGGCTGGGAAGACTTACTTGAATTTCTACGAGAGGCAAATGCTAACGTAGATAACATCGAATTCAAGACACCCGGAGAACTGTGCTCTTTGGATCCAGTCAATGTATGTAGGTACTTCAATCATAGATTTGAAGCTATGATGTCTTTCATCATGAATAAGAAGAATCCACCTCTTGGAGAGGTGTTGGATTTCTTCTGGAGAAAGGAGTACCAAGCAAGAGGTGCTCCTCATATACATATGTTGCTGTGGATCAAGGATGCACCTAAATTTGGAACGGATCCAGAAGACTCAGTGATGAGTTTCATCCAACAGTATTCTACGTGTGCTGTTCCAAACGCAAAGGAGAAGAAAAGCCTAAGAGAAAAAGTTCTGCGTTTCCAAAGCCATCGATGTGGAAAGTACTGCCGTCGTAAATTCCGAAACAAGGACAAGTTCTACACCAAATGTCGTTTCGGCTTTCCACGACTGGTGATTTCTAAAGGAAGAGTAAACAGTTTGATGTCTTCGCTGTGACATAATGTCATGAAGAAATCACCTAAAAACACATACAATTTGAAGAGGAACGAAGAGTCCAAGTACATCAACGACTACAACCCGGTGATTTTGTCCATGTGGAATGCTAACATGGATATACAGTTTGTGGCTGATAACTGTATGGCTGTGGCTCGGTATGTGACGTCTTACATCACCAAAAAAGAGAAGACAGAATTGAAGGATATGTGGGAGGACATTTCCCATGAAAAGAGCCTCAGCAAGAAGTTGTACAGTTTCAGTCTGAAGATGTTGTCGCATCGAGAAATTGGAGCTTACGAATGCTCTGACCGGTTGTCTTCAGCAAGTCTCTATGCCAAGTCCAGGAGTATCATTTGGGCGAGTCTTGGTCTTGCTGCAACGCGTAATCGAGTTCTGAAACCTGTGCGGGAAATTGAGTATTTGGCGGAAAAGGAGCCAAACAGTACCGACATTTTGAAGACCAACATGTTGGATACATATTATCCAAATAGAAGCAGTCACCTCGACAATGTTTGTCTGTATGAGGTTCTTCAAAATTACATATTCAAGAGGAACATCAAAGAAGATACTGAGAAAGGAGTGTATGCTGTAATAGGAAGTGAGGGATGTCTGGTCAAGCAAAGAAAATGCCACTTGGTAAACCATCGAAAATTGAGTGGCGAATCTCCTGAAAAAAAGGAGTTTTTCTATTTAGCACTTTTGCAACTTTTCAAGCCTTGGCGTGCAGAAGAGGAACTGCTTGGAGATTTCCTCTGTTACGAAGACTCTTTCAATGCCGCCAAGGAGACCATAGAATGTCCTGCTTTTCCCAAATATGTAGAAATGTTGAATGCGGAAATTGAGCAGGAAGCAACGATTGCAGCCGAGATTGCCAGAGACAGTTCTCAGGACAGTCAGAGTTCTGCTTCATTGAGTCAGGATCCACTAGGAGGACCTGTTATCGAAAATGAAGCTGCCACTGCCATGAATGAAGTGGAAAGAGCCATGGCACATGCTCAGGAGGATGCGGTTAACTTAGAAGAGTTGGAAAGACAACTCAACGTTGAGCAGAGGAAAATATATGACGAAGTTACCATGCAAATTGATCATGGATTAAGTCATGACAAGAAAGAGTGCTCATGTACGTCGTTGAAGCCTGTCCGACTGTACGTGAGTGGAGAAGCGGGAACTGGAAAAAGTTTCCTCATTAAAGCAATTTCATGCTATTTGCAGGAAAGGACAGAGTCATCGCTGTCTTGTGTTGTCACCGCTCCAACTGGACTGGCAGCACATAACATTAAAGGGATTACTTTACATCGTTTACTGATGCTGCCAGTGGAGCATGACAACAAATTACAATATCACAAGCTATCTGGAGATGCTTGTTTTGAAGTTTCAAGAATCTTGAGGAAAATGAAACTTCTTATCATTGACGAAGTAAGCATGGTTTCCAATGTCATGCTTGCCTTTGTGCATTTGAGAATGCAAGAAGTTCTCAAAACAGAGTATGATGTGTTATTTGGTGGCAAACACATCATTGTTTTCAGAGATCTTTTGCAGCTGACACCAGTGAAAGGGCAACCTGTGTTCAAAATGCTCACGCATGAAGATACCAGGAAGTGCCTAGGCAGCATTGGCAACGTCAATATATGGTTAAACTTCAATTATGCTGAACTGCATGAAAATATGCGTCAGGCGAAGGATGAAGTTTACAAGACTATTCTACAAGATGTTAGAATTGGAAAAGTGACCGAGCATGGGAAAGAAGCGTTACATGCACGATTACTGTCAAATTTATATCCAGAACAAGATGTTGTGCCTGAGAATATTTTTCAGAAAATTACTGATAAGAAATCTGGAATATGTTTGATGCCAACTCTTGCAGAATGTGCCAAATTCAACAACAAAATGTTGCATTTAGAAAAGCAAGAGATTGTGAAACTGGAAGCTATTGACAGAGTAGAGCATATGGGATCAACAATTATTTTGTCTGAGAATCTGAAAACAAAATTGGATTCATTAGAGAAGAGTATATCTAAAACTGCAGGTTTTGAAAAGACTCTGAATGTGTGCTTGAACTGCCGTATAATTTTAAGAAGGAATTTACATGTTGAAAGAGGTCTGGTAAATGGATCAATGGGTAATGTTGTTGATTTTGTAAAATACAGAAATAGAGATGGAATTGAATTTTTAAAAATTAAATTTGATGGCATTGAGGAAGTACAGCTAATTGGTCGTTGCTCTGCTAGATTTTTGCTTGTAAAAGACTTATATGTTCGCCGTAAGCAGTTTCCTATTTGCTTGGCATATGCAGTGACAATCCATAAATCGCAAGGTTTAAGTGTAGACTGTGCATTGGTGAATATTGGCACTTCTGTGTTCAAGGAGGGTATGGCATATGTGGCATTGTCACGAGTTAGAACTTTATCGGGATTGTACTTGATTGAGTGTGATGTCACAAACATTTGTGCGGATCTAGATTGTGTTAAGGAATACAATAGGTTAAGAAGAGAGTATGCGCCACATTTGCCTCAGTATCCTTTGTTTGAGAAACGTGTGGTAGGCCGGAAACGAAGAAATGTGACCAATACTGGGGAGGTTGTAGCAAAAAGACGAAAAGTCGATGAACCTAAAATTACAAGCAGAAACAAAAAGGATTCTGTTGAAGATGTTGTTGGTTTTCAATTTGAAAACAGTTCTGGTGTCAACTGCTATGCTAATGTAGTGGTTAATGTTTTGTTTTCTCTAGAAAATGTAAAAGAAGAGATTGTGGTCAATTCTGATCAAAGATTTTGCAGTTTGTTAAAGTCTGTGTTAGAGAAATGTAGCACTGATAGAACAAACATAGAAAGTGTGTCTGAAATTCGAAATCTGTTAGACAGATGTTCAGGCCAAACACAATTCTCTCAAAATATTCAGCAAGATTGTCAGGAGTTTTTAATGTATATGCTTGATGTATTGCATGCTGAAGGTGTAGATGTAGATCAGCTGTTTGGGCTTTCTTATCAATGGCAGCATGACTGCGAGAACTGTATGGTATCAAGTACTACTAGTGTAGACTCAGAAAGATTTATATATTTAACTTTGCCAGACAGTAAATCAGTCTCCTTTAATAAGCTAGTAAAAGCAGCTGATCACAACATGGAGTGTAGCCAATGTAAATCTGAAATGATGTCCACATTATTTATACGAACATATGGCCAGTATGTCATTTTAATGTTCCAACGATGTAGGCCTGATGGAACAAAATTGACAACTTTAATTAAAAATTTTGTAGCTTCGCAGTTGTCAATATCAGGAAGGACTTTTGTAACTGCAGCAATTATATATCATGACGGCCCTTCAATAACATCAGGACATTACACAGCTTATTTAAAGTCTAGAAATGGCTGGTCATTCTGCAACGATTCTGTTTTAATTTTCAAAAAAAAATTGCCGTATGACCTTAAAAACTCTTACCTGGTGTTTTTAAAACCAAAATTTTAGGGAAATAATCTCGGGATGTGCTCTGTGGAATTTCAAGAAGTTCTAATGGCTCCTACACAATTTGGCCTTGAGGATAAGTGTAGTTCAGAGACATAACTTCTAACCATAAGACTGGACGTCATGGAGAAATAAGTGCACTTTGAATGAGTTCAGAAAAACTATTTCTTTTTATAAGCTTATTGAAGAAGCCAATCAAAACATAGAGTAGAGGGAATGTAAGTCTGCAATGCTGTCTACTGTTTTACATTGCTTTGTGATTGAAAGTGATGTAGAGAATTAAATAATTGTACTAGTCATAGAGTTAGTGTAAGTCTGCTTCATAGTAAGCAGTATCAGTGTCATAGGAAATGTAGAACATGACTGAGCAAGAAGAGGAAGATATTACTATTCCTGGATTGTGAAAATGATCTTCAACATTTTAATTCTGAAAGTTGCAGAAATGCCAAATGACGGGATTGGCTTACAAGAAATCCAAGAGTTATAAATGGCTCTGACAAGATTTGGCCTTGTGGAAACTTGTGGTAGAGAGCAAGAAGTCATTTATTGCATGTAACATGTTTTTAAAAACGATGGAGATTTTCTTTCAGAAAGTGGCGGGCTGAAAGTAATAACAGCACAACAGAGTGTAAGCTGTTCATAGGACATCCTTTGACGTCATGGAAAGTAAGTTAACTTTAAGGAGTTCTGAATTCTGATTTGTTATGTTGTATGGGTTTTTTAAACACAATCATTTTGATTGTGGTTTTTTTTCCCCGCTGTTATATGATGAATACCTTCAAGTCACTGTTTTTAGTGAATTTTGATACATTCTGAGAACAGCAAAAATAAACCATTTAACATGTATAATTAATTCTGTACTGTTTGCATTTATGATGTATATGTAGAACTGTGTAGGAGGCATGGAGAAGGTGAGGCTTCTGTAAGTGTCAAAGTTGTTGCATGCAGTGATGCGCTTCTGCGTATTCTTTCATATGCTAGACTACATCTGCACAATGAGATACCTAAGCAAAGGAAACACAAGTGATGTGATTGTGAAATGAGCAAAATAAATTGCACGTATTTCATTTACATCACCTGTGTTTCCTATCATTACGAAGCACATTGTGTAGATCAAGTTTAGGTCTGTCCAGGGAAACATAGGAGGTTTGGACTTTGTTCAAGAGTGCAGTGGACATGACTCACTTCATTGGTAGACCTTCACATATATTATGTCCTCTATTCTCTTCAACAACTCGAAATTTCATCTGCAACCCTGAGTAGGCCTCACCTCAAACAAACCTCTGGATAGGAGACATCTTATTGGCATCCTGAAGCAATTATTTAAAATTTTAGTGTCTTGCGACACTTTTCTGAGACAACAGCAATGCAAAAGATGCACCATGTTTTAAGATAGGCCTCACTTCATCTGCATCAAGATACTGTTAGTTTAAAATGTATATCTTTACGACTGTGTAGGGGGCCTGGAGAAGCAGAAGCTTCTGTAAGTGTCAAAGTTGTTGAAAAACTGTTTGTCCTTCAATCTTTTCCCTTGTCTTTTGTAATTTTTAAATACATGTTTTAATATTTTTCAAATGTTTGTTCTCTCTTTCACAGATTGAAAGTATAAAAACAAAAAGTGAGTAATTTTACGACAATTATAAGGTAAATGTTTTGTACTCTTTTCGTTACATTTCTATCACATTTAACTTCTATTAGTTCCACTGCTTCATTTCTTTAACCCTCAGTTTCCTGCCTTTGCTACTTCCCTCATTCCTTTCTCTATTACCTACTTACTCAACTCCTTCCACTCTTTTTCTCAGTCCCTCTCTTCTCATAGTTCCTCACTCTTGTTCACTCACTCCGTCTCTATTACTCTTAGTGTCTTTGACTGATCACTCTATCACTATTTGTTCATAATGCTTTCTCTGTGTAGTTGAAGCACACTAAGGGGCATATTATGAACACAGCCAATAAAATTATTGCTCTTTTTATTGGCAGAAAACTTGTAAAAAAGTGGTTTTAGCGGCAGTTTTCTGCCGCAAAAGCAGCTTTAGCGACACATTTCTGCCAATAAAAGCTGCAAAACTTTTATTGCCTATGTTGATGATATGGCTCTATGTTACTTACATTTCTTTGCTATTTCAATTAATCTTTTTCTGTTATTTTTTGTTTTCTGTTTTCTATTTTTTCTCTCTGTTATTCCTCATGTTTTAATCTTATTTTGAACATTCACTCACATTCTCCAAGAAACTCTTCTTTGTTAATGTTATACTCTCTTTTTTTTTCTTTCACTTCGTTATCTATTTTGTTTTTCACAATTATACCCTCTTCCGTCTTTTCTTCGGTAAATAGATCTATTAAACAGTATCTCTTCTTTACTCCCTATTGCTGTCTTTCTTTTAACATCACTCTCTGTTTACTTTCCTTATACTTACTCTTTTTTTTTTTTTTTTTTTTTTTGGTTAGCTCCCGGTCCGCGTACCGGGAAGCTAACCGGGAAGCGAACCAAAAGAAATAGAGCTTGCCAGAGTGCTAAACATTCTAGCAATTTTTTTTGAAAGGGAAGGTAGTTCTGAAAAGAACTTTTTTTTTATATTTTTGTTGTTTTATATTTTTTTTTTTTTGAACATTTTTTGTTTTTTTTGTATTTTTTGAACGATTTTATATTTTTTTTGGTTTTTTTTGGGGGGGGGAAACAACAAAAAACAGGCATTGAAAAGGGCTCAACAGGAGCAAAAAAAAAATTACTGGGGGCGGTTAGGGCAATTATGGTGTTCATACGCCAGGTTGATAGCATTTATGCTCATATTGCCACATGCTAACAACGCACGACAGTGCATACAAGTGTGGATCATGTGGCCAAAATTTTCTTGTATGTTTGGCACAGTTTCCCGTGCCTCTGCTGGTGTCAATGAAATGGATATTCTTGATCTGGCCACAGGAGTTGATCTTGGATTTTCCTGCAAATCCCGTATTTCCGCCCGGCTATAATTGAGTGGATGCTTCCTTGTCATGTGCCTGTGCATAGTATGGTTGCCATAACTATATTTCTTATCCGTCCCTCTGGATAATTTTTCTTTACAGATGAGGCAGGTGACATACCTCGCATTCACTTTTTTTTGGCCACGAGGGATCGAATAAAACTGCCAGATGAAACTGGCTTTCTTATGGGAAACCCGGAGCACTTCTTCTAAGAACTGTGGTTCTTCTCCCTCCTCTTCATCCATTTCTTCCTCTTCCTCCTCAGTGTTGGTCATCACCTGGGGAGGTGGTCCTCTCTTCCCATGAGGAGGTGGAGGTGGTGGTGGGGGTCCACCAGCTGAAGCAACTAGTGAAGCCATTTCTGATATAGTAATAAAGGTCTTCCTCTCACAATGATGAAAGTCAGAGTGAGGAAAGAAGGAGGGGTTTTCATCATTTGGGAAAAACAATACTTCTCAACCAATGAAAAGTGTTATTTTTAGGTCACCTGACCTAGCCTTACATCATTATGAAACCAAAAGTGAAATGAACCAATGAAAAGTTTTATTAACAAGTCACATGACCTCTCACGCTCATGTTACGCGCTGCAGAACGCGCCCCGGTTAGCTTCCGGGTCGCTGAGCTTCGCGCCTCGGTCCGCGCCCCGGGACACTTCCGGGTGCGCTAACGCGGTACGTCACAAGACGCATTACGCGGCAACGCGATACATCGCGCTTTCGCGACGCGCCGCGGATCGCTTCCGGAGAGCTGTGTTTCGCGCCTCCGTCCGCGCCCCGGGGCACTTCCGGGTGCGCTAACGCAGTATATCATAAGACGCATTACGCGGCAACGCGATACCGTCACTATGTTGATTTCTTACCGGTTCGCGGACCGGGTCGCGGCATCAATTTGAGCTAACGGAAAGCTTCCCGGTTCGCGGACCGGGAGCGAAACAAAAAAAATATTAAAAAAAAATTATTAATAAACATATAAAATATATTTTTGGATTTAAAGAAGAATACATTTTACAGCTATAGATATTAGCTTTTAAAAAACCAATGAAATTCACTGAAAAAACCATAGGTTATAGACCATATATAGTTAGGAATTAGCATTTACAAAACCTTGAAAATTCACTGAAAAAAACATAGGTTATACACCATATATAGTTAGGAATTAGCATTTAAAAAACCTTATTTTACTCACACAAAACCAATGAAATTCCATATATAGTTAGTTGTACTAACTATATATCGCGCACCCGCAATCCACTGCTGATCATGTCACATATTACATCATTCATGACATGGTCAGTGACATCACTGATGACATCACTGATGACATCTCAAATGACATCACTGATGACATCACTGATGACATCTCAAATGACATCCCTGATGACATCACTGATGACAACATCCAGTGACTGTATTTTTCTGTAAAGTTAAAATATGTCTTACATATTTAAGAATGAGTGGATGTATAAGTGTCTGGATGAAGGATTTAGTAGGTGCATGACTGACTGTATGAGTGAGTGGTTAAATGTGTCTCACTGAGTGCATGGGTTAGTGACTAAACTGTCTTAATTTGTGCATCATTATGTCTGTTGTTCTGTAAACTGCTGCATGTGTTGATCAGTAGCTATATGAGTAACTATATGGGTTATTGATTGGTTGCCCAAGCATTTGTATGGGAGACTGAGTGTGTGTGTGGGTGGCTGGGAGGTGTATGACTCTGTGCATAGATGTATGGGTTCAAAAGTGCATGTGGAAACAGCTGTATGGGCGGTTGACTGTGCGCATGACTGTATTGGTGAGTGAATAGATATCTCAGTGCTACATGTCAAAGTAAGTACATATGTAAAATACAGTACATGTGAGAGTTGACATATATAAATAACTGTGCATAAGAGCCAGTGAATGTGTGAGTGGCTGTATGGATCATTGTGCACTTGTATCTAGGATTGTATAAGTGAGTAAATATGTTTTAGTATATGTTTGAATAAGTAAGGTGTGTATAACTGTATAGTTGTGAAAATGGAGGTGTGATTGATTCTTTGCATGACTGACTAGGTGTGTAAGTAACTCCATGGATGAGTGACAGTCTGTGAGTGTCTGTTTACACTGAGTGTATCTAAGGTTATATTAGAGTCTGAAGAGGTTCATCGTATTATCACATGAATGATGTCATCAGTGATGTGATCAGTAATGTCAAATTAGATGTCATCAGTGATGTCATCAGTGATGTCATTTGAGATGTCATCAGTGATGTCATCAGTGATGTCATTTGAGATGTCATCAGTGATGTCATCAGTGATGTCACTGACCATGTCATGAATGATGTAATATGTGACATGATCAGCAGTGGATTGCGGGTGCGCGATATATAGTTAGTACAACTAACTATATATGGAATTTCATTGGTTTTGTGTGAGTAAAATAAGGTTTTTTAAATGCTAATTCCTAACTATATATGGTGTATAACCTATGGTTTTTTCAGTGAATTTTCAAGGTTTTGTAAATGCTAATTCCTAACTATATATGGTCTATAACCTATGGTTTTTTCAGTGAATATATATATAGATAGATAGATAGATAGATAGATAGATAGATAGATAGATAGATAGATAGATAGATAGATAGATAGATAGATAGATAGATAGATAGATAGATAGATAGATAGATAGATAGATAGATAGATAGATAGATAGATAGATAGATAGATATAGAGATAGATAGATAGATAGATAGATAGATAGATAGATAGATAGATAGATAGATAGATAGATAGATAGATAGATAGATAGATAGATAGATAGATAGATAGATAGATAGATAGATAGATAGATAGATAGATAGATAGATAGATAGATAGATAGATAGATAGATAGATAGATATACTGAAAAAACCATAGGTTTCAGGGACGTTATGGTTAGGTGGACATCTCATTAGTAAAAAACCTGAGAAATTTGGCCGTTATAGTTAGTAGAGCTAACTATAGCTCGTGCCCCCGCAATGCACTGCTGATGATGTCACATATTACATCACTCATGACATGCTCAGTGACATCACTGATGACATCTCAAATGACATCACTGATGACATCATCCAGTGACTGAGTGTTTCTAAAAAGTTTAAGAAGGTTTTATGTATATATGCCAATATATATTGAAGAATGATTGGTTGTCTGAGAACCTGTATAGGTGCCTGAGTGTCTGTGTGGGTGGGGTGGTGTGGCTCTCTGCATGGATGTGTGAGTGGGTGACTAACTGGGTGTATGCCTTTATGGGTGCGTGTTAGGGCGTGTATGGGTGAGTGAGTGTATGTATAGCAGTGTTGGTGAGTGAATGTATGTGTTAGTGGTATATGTGTAAGTAACTACATATGTGAAAAATAGTGTTTGTGAGTGTTATAATAAATAAATCCATATTCGTAAAGCGCAAACTACTCAACCTTACGGGTCTCAAGGCACTGGGGGCCGTCTTGGAAATTAAGTAAGCTATTGCCCAGAGTCACATGGTGCTGAGCTGAGCTGCCACTGGAGCCGGGGATCGAACCGTGAACCCTGTGCTCCGAAGTCAGCTGCCCTGGCTGCTGCACCACACCTCTCCACTGTATATAAGTGAGTATATGTGATAGTGAGTGATTGTGACAGTGGCTGCATGGATAAGTGTGTGCTTATGTAATTAATTGTTAAAGACAGTACGTATTTGTATGAATCAGTGATGTGGTATATGTATAACTGTATAAGTGAGTAAATGGTATTGTAATTAATTGTTTGGGTGTCTGACTTTGTTTTTGAGTAACTCCTTGAGTGAGTGGCAGTGTGTGTGTCTACATTGGTGGATATATCAGTGGCTGCATTGATGAATGACAGCGTGTATGAGTGAATGTATGGGTTAGTGGGTGGATGTGTGTGTAGACGTATGAATCACTTAGCGGGTATGTACTAACTGCTATTGGTCTGTCCATGGTTTTGATATTGGTAGTCTGTATTTTAGAGTGGGTGTATAAAAGGTTTTATTAGGGTGTGAGGAGGTGCATCAGATGATGACGTGGATGATGCCATCAGTCATGTAATCAGTGATGTCATTTGAGATGTCATCAGTGTCATCTGTGATGTCATCTGTGATGCCACTGAGCATGTCATGAGTGATGTAATATGTGACATCATCAGCAGTACATTGCAGGGGTGCGAGTTTTAGTTACCTCTACGAACTATAACGCCGAAAATCTCAGGTTTTATATGAGCGAAATGTCTAGTTAACTTAACGTCCCTGAAACCTATAGTTTGTTTCAGTGAATTTCTTAGGTTTTTAAATGCCAATTTCTAACTATAACGTCCCTAAAACCATAGCTATTTACGTGAATTTCAAAGGTTTTTTAAATGCAAATTTCTAACTATAACATAGCAGTCACGTTTGCAGAGTGGTGGAGAAAGGTGAGCGTGGCCTCCAAACACCTTTTAGCAATCCCACCGTGTGGGATTTACTAGAGGTAACAGGAGGGGTAGTTAGCCCCCAAAGTCAACCTCGAGGGCCAACTACCCCTTTTATTACCTTCATTAAGTCCCACACAGCAGAATTGCTAACTTGTTATATCAGGCCCCTCCCAGTACCAATGTGCAAACGCACCCCTGGCGGGCTGTAAATTGGGGGATTAAGTCTCCTTGAATCCTAAGGGTCCCTGGGGGCCAACAGAGCTGTGTTGCAGAGAGGTGTTCCGAGGCCATGCCCCTTTTTACACCATGCTGCAAGCAGGGCTTCTGGCGCACTGCTGCTTGGAGGATGAAGTCCACTTGTGTCCTGAGGTCCTCAGGACACAAGAGGACCTCATCGCACTACCGAAGTGTGGAGGTGAGAAAGGGATACATGAGGAAGGGAATCCCTTTCCTCTCGACTTGTCTGGACACTTTGATAACACAAGACATTTTTGACAGCACTATTAAGGCAAGGCTTTGAAAATACCACGACTTGCTGTGTCAGACTGGTTAAAAAAAGCCCATGGTTCTTTCTATTTTAGATGCACTGAAAGGCATGTTGGGAAAACAGACATCCGCAATACTTGGACACAATTATGTTTGATTAAAAAAAATACAATTGTAAAGGAACATTGTATATTAACAGTGCATCTTGGGACATGTATTTTTTAGCAAAATGAGAGTCACGTGACAGCCTGGATATATACAAATCAGCATGTAGTCACCTTACAGGCAGGCAGCCTCACCTGTGAACAAGGCTCATTTAGAGCTGAAACGCGTAAGGGAAAAGGCTCGAGAGCACGCTGCTTTTTGCACTTGTAATAAAGGCACTGTGGTTCCAGAACTGCGCTTTGGAATTTCTGGTGTTTAATTGACAGGCTGCTCCGTGCCTGTTGTGCCTGAGACCGCCCTGCAGGGTTGGAGGCTCCCCTTTTTCAGAGGATTTTTGTGGATAACGCCGAAACACGTTTGTAATCCTTGTTATGCTGCAAAGCTATGAATAAAATGGCTAACCACGCGAAAGTGACTATGAGTGCTCTCCTTTGAGACGAGTCCCGGGTACGAAGGGGCTGGTGTGTTTGGAAAAAAAAAAATATATATATATATATATATATATATATATATATATATATATATATATATATATATATATATATATATATATATTTTTTTTTTTTTTTTGTAACAAACTTTATTGAGTTTTGTCAGTAAAAGCTCTTATAAAGCAATCCATCCAGTACATTTTAGTTATGCAATAAGCATTATTAAATAGACAGTATTATGTACTGCAAAATAGCATTTCAAAACCCCACCCTCTCAATCCAACAGGTGCACCCCATATAAAGAAAGAATAGTATGAAAGAGTGAAATATTCAGTCTGTACAAAGTGCCAGCGTTAAATGATAATACTCAAGGCTATTCAGGTGTGGTGCTGTGGAGTGGGCAGGAGAGCTCAAATCCCCTGTTGCCATCTTAAACTGTATGCTTAGAGTCATCTGTATTTCAGCTCTGTGTGGGGCTAGAAGTTGTGCAGGGGCCATAAGTGTCTATCTGTATTGCACTTTCGTTGGATTAGGATGCAGCAGTCTCTTCCATCTTAAAGGACTCCATTAGAAGGTCTCAGGTCATATTGATGGGCTTTTTCCGAAATCCACAGTATTCTTCCCTGCCCAGGCAAGCAGGGTGGGTGGGACTGCGGATTTCCAGCATTGAGTTACAAGGCGTTTCGCGACTGCAAAACATATATAACTTCTAATATAATACTTACCAAAACCAGGAGATAAGCAGTGTTAATCTAGGATCTATTTTTCCAACCTTATTTTTAAGGATACCTCTCCGCTATGAAGTGCAACCACTTATGCTAGTAATTTGGTAACCTAGTTGTTGGGCTTGGCTCTTTCTTCAGTATCATCCCCAAACCTTTTTGCCTGCTATCACCCTGTTCAATTTCCACGCACCCCAAAGGACCCTGCGATCAGCCCAGACCCCCTACGCTGTGGTCCCACGCAGCAGAAAAACCAGATCGGGAGGCTGCTCCTTCTCCTTCCACACAGCCTGGGCCTGGAACGCCCTTCCGCTCCACCTCAAACAGACAGCATGTTTCCCATCTTCGTAAGAAACCTCAAAACCTGTTGCCATCTTAAACTGTATGCTTAGAGTCATCTGTACTTCAGCTCTGTGTGGGGCTAGAAGTTGTGCAGGGGCCATAAGTGTCTATCTGTATTGCACTTTCGTTGGATTAGGATGCAGCAGTCTCTTGCATCTTAAAGGACTCCATTAGAAGGTCTCAGGTCATATTGATGGGCTTTTTCCGAAATCCACAGTATTCTTCCCTGCCCAGGCAAGCAGGGTTGGTGGGACTGCGGATTTCCAGCATTGAGTTACAAGGTGTTTCGCGACTGCAAAACATATATAACTTCTAATATAATACTTACCAAAACCAGGAGATAAGCAGTGTTAATCTAGGATCTATTTTTCCAACCTAATTTTTAAGGATACCTCTCCGCTATGAAGTGCAACCACTTATGCTAGTAATTTGGTAACCTAGTTGTTGGGCTTGGCTCTTTCTTCAGTATCAACCCCAAACCTTTTTGCCTGCTATCACCCTGTTCAATTTCCACGCACCCCAAAGGACCCTATGATCAGCCCAGACCCCCTACGCTGTGGTCCCACGCAGCAGAAAAACCAGATCGGGAGACTGCTCCTTCTCCTTCCTCACAGCCTGGTCCTGGAACGCCCTTCCGCTCCACCTCAAACACACAGCATGTTTCCTATCTTCGTAAGAAACCTCAAAACCTGGCTCTTCGACGGACCCCCTCCGTGATGGACTGGAGCTTGCAACCCCCCAACCCCCAGCGCTTTGAGACCCTTACAGGTAAGTAGTGCACTTAATAAACGCCTGATTGATTTATTGACTGTTTATGATGAACTTCGTTTTTTGCTGGTTTTAGGACCCTTTGCGCTTTACCACTGCTGACCAGTGTTTTAGTGTTTGCGCTCTCTCCTTTAA
Source organism: Lissotriton helveticus (assembly GCF_964261635.1). Taxonomy (NCBI): domain Eukaryota; kingdom Metazoa; phylum Chordata; class Amphibia; order Caudata; family Salamandridae; genus Lissotriton; species Lissotriton helveticus. The sequence goes on from NC_136069.1 coordinate 1,277,349,353, forward strand.
ACATGGTATCATTGTCTTACACCCAATTGGCACAGGAAGGGGCGTATTTACAATATTTGGTGTAGGGTAGCACTGCAAGCCTTTTAGCTGCACTGCAGTACATTAAAAGAAAAGGACAGGAATGCACAATGTCTGCAAGATATAATGCTTTCCTGCCTTTTCTGCCAGTGCCTGCGCACAAACTGCAGCCAAGCGTCAATACAGGCTCCCTTGCACTATGGTTCAAGGGTCTCTGTGTTGTTGGCATGATTGTTTTTGTGCAGGAAGGGACACCTTCCTGCACAAAAACAATCAAAAGAATTGTTTTCCTCATTCTGTGTGTGCTGCCTTTGGGAAGGCATTAATTGAAGCACTGAACCATATTCACGCTAAGGGGCCGATTACGATGACGAATGGAAAGCATTCCGACCGAATTGGTTTCGGAATGGTTTCCGACCGTCTCGGGTCCCGGGACTCCGACCGACCAATTACGATGGTTCCAAACACAATTCAGTCTGACTCCCTTGACTGCAATGGGAGCCTGTGTTCTGACCCACAACACAGGCTCCCATTGAAACAAATGGAGGTTGCAGAAAACCTTGCACCCTGTAGTGGGCACCTCATAGTGCCTGCCACACTGTGCATGGTTGGAAAGAGAAGACCAATGGGCACCCACATGGGTCCCACTCAGAAGGTGTAGGGTGTCCTGATACAGGCCACGAATGTTGGATTCCGACAGCCAATCTGTGTCAGAAAGACCGATTCCGAAAGGCTGTCCGAATCCAACATTGTAATCGCTCGGTTGGAAACGTGGCCTGTAGCGATGTACGAGTTGCCTCCGACTGACTAGGTGTGTCCGAATGCCATCTGGATGTGACTGGGATCCCAGTCGGACAGTCCATACCATTTCCGACCATCTTAATCGGTTGGTCTGAAATGTTTCCGAGTCAGTCAGAAACAAGGCTTCCAAATCGGATTCTGATGAACCGAATGCCATTCGAAGCCTTTCCGACAAACATGGTAATCGGCCCCTATGTTGTAAATCTGGGACAGTGTCAAAAACCATAGGTGTTGCATGGGAACCATCACAACAACACTCCTTCCACACAGAGTAAGGCATTGCCTTAGTCCATATTTACAAGGCCATGAAAAGCTGCGCAGGGAAGCTTTGCATGGCCCTGGCAATATGGGCCGGCACACTGTGTCTACTGAGCATCTCAAAAGTGACACACCGTGGCATAAAAGTGCCACAGGGGCATTGTAATATGCCGCCTAGTTTACTTGTAAGTCCCTAGCAAAGTGATACTGCAGGTACCCAGGGCCTGTAAATTAAATGCCATTAGTAGGCCCGCAGCACTACTTGTGCCAATCACTCATGTAGCCTTTTAAATACGACTCAGGCCTACCATTGCAGCCTGTGTGGATGTTTAAACTGCAAGTTCACCATGGCAAAATAGCCCTTTCGCTAGGCCAAAACCTTCCTTTTTTAATAAACACAAGACACCCCTAGGGTAATTCCTAAACAGCACAAAGGCAGGGTGCAGTGTATTTAAAACGATTGACTTGTACTTTTAACCTTTATATGTCTTGGTAGTGAAAAACACATTCGTTTTTCACTGCTAAGGTTCTCTCATTGGATTACATTGGGTTACCTTATTATGTTTAATAAGTGACAACTTTCAACTGGGAGCAGGTAGAATAATGATTTTGGTGTCTAAATAATTGTAATTTGACACTCTTTTTAATGGCAAGGTCGGATTTTAAATCACAATTCTAAAAATACCACTTTTAAAAAGTTGGCTTTTTCTTGTCCCAACCATTTGGTGCCTCTAGCCTGTTTCCTGGGACAAATGACTAGCTGTAGCTGGCAGTTGGTCTTTGTGTATTGCTCCCAGACAGTGAGACAAATATGGGATAGGGGTTGGCAGGATGGACCATTTCTGACTTTATAGTGCACCGGAGCTGTCACCTACCACACTTGTATATCACAAAGCTTATTACTCAGCAAACTCACAATGGGTTTGACACTAGTCTTGTGTGAACTCAGTAAAGCTGGGGCCTGGGCAGAGATGCAAGAAAATCCAAACACCCCTGGGGGTAGAAATTTCCAAAACTATCTCCTACTTCAAAGCTGGCACCAAGTATGAATATTGGACCCTCAGACCCAATGCTTCAGTACACCTTGGACCTGTGGAAGACTAAGAAGAGCCGCTGTGCTGCTTTCTAAGGAGGACTGCTACTCTGCTGCCTGATGCCTGAATGAAAAGGACTGGACCTACATCTTTAACCCATCTTTAACCCAGGAAACCCCAGAGTATAGTAGGCTGGCCTCTCAATCAGAGCTTAGGGACAGAAAAGGCTCCAATGTGCTGTGAGTCCTGCCCCACAAGTGGTGCCACCCCAGTCCTGGACCCTTGGAAGTGGACCTGGAGGTGCTCTGACAGCCCAGCTTTGATCCTGTGAGCAGAACTGACACAGCGGAACACATCACCTCTCAGCCGCTTTGGAACTGCTGCTGCGTAATGCATCCCGAATGCAGATCGCAGCCAAATGCTTCATCAGAACTGCCACTGCATGACGCAGGCCTTTGCACTGTAAGCACCTCGTCAAGGCATCTTCAATGACAATGGAGGACTTCATATCGCAGCCCCACAGCTTCCTCAAAATCACAACTGTGTGATGCATCCTTGACACAGGCCTTTGCATCACAAGCCCTTGATCGACTGCATCCTCGCCGGTGAAGCAGGACTTTGCATTGAAAGCCCTGCAGTTTCCACAGAACCGCTGCTGCGTGACACATGATTGACAAAAGAACTGGTTAAGCTCCACAAACCAGGATTTAAGGATCTTTGTTCATGGGCATAACCCAGTGCCTCTATCCGACTGATGCTCCATTGTGGTCAGCCTGTACTTGTGACTTTGTCCTGGTCCAGCACGACCAGATAACCACAGATTGTATCCACTATTTTCACTGAAATCTTTAAAGTTGTAAATCCCCATTTCTACTGTTAGTATTTTTGTAGTATTGGTCTCAAATAAATTATTACATTTTACTGTATTTTTCTAATTAGTGTGGTGTTTATCTTGTATTGTGTTTTTACTTTAATACTGTTTGAAGTGCTGCATAAATACATTGCCTCTAAGTTAAGGCTATCTGCCTTTGTGCCAAGCTACCAGAGGGTTAGGCACAGGTTCATTTAGTGATTGCTTGTGTTTCACCTTGACAGGAATTGTGGCTTCTGCTTGAGTAGGGTTTCACCCCCCCCTCAACAATTAACCCAATTTCCTACACTAGTGTAAAAAGGATTTGCATAATAGCGGTTGGGAGAAATAAACATCATAATCATCGATGAACTCCGATCTATAAGAAGATACTTTTGACTACCCACTTTCAAGTTCATGATAAACAGCATACCCTCTAGAATTTCTAAATTCAGTTTTTTTGTTAAATCATACTTTTACTCTTTATTATTTCTCGTCGCGTAAGAGAACCACGCCCTAAAACCACCTCTTCTTTGAACTCTTTACTCATCAGTATTAAAACTAAACCATTTCCTATCAAATTTAGTAAATACCCTCTACGCTTGTACATCAATTTAAATAAATTCCTGTTGCCATAAGCAGGGAAAAGTATACTTTCGTGACCCAGTTCTTTACCGAACATTTTCTGGATTTCGAAATCCTTTATTATTTCAGTGAGATTATATCCTAAATTGCATTCTGTCTTTTATTATGGAATCCAAAAAGTTCTTTTTTCTAATATTCTTGGAGTCGGGTGACAACAATTAGGGTTTCGTGGGAATACGTTTTCTTTTACTGCAGGATGTTTACATTTGATAGATGCATCATACCAGGCTGAGGCCTTAGAGGTCAATGCATTTTTTCAAATGTATTGTCTTTCCATGATTCAGCTTTGCCTACTCTGTACATGACTGTATGGTGCTCTCTCACCTAGGTATTGTATGAAAGAATATTGTGTGGACGCATGGGTATGTGTTCTACCCCATTATTATATATATATCTGCATACTTACTGAATGCCAGCCAGGGCCACTTGGGCTGTTGAGGAGGGTACACGGGAAGTTTTGAGTCAGTAATAGCAACTGGAAGGACGTTGAGGATGTGACACAGAAACCCTTTCTGCTCTGCCAGGAATCCTGATTGGATGTAGAGGAGAGAAATTTCCCCCCTCAGAAATCCTATTTTAAGATTTCCTGAGGGACAGTTCCTCCTGTAATGATAAGGGGACTTTCTACCCACATATCCTTAAGAAAGATGCCTGCCAAATAATTGGTGGGAAGGAAACATTTTCACATGTTGATGAGGTAAAGGGTAACCTGAAGTAAGGGGAACCCTGGCCATGTATTCTTGGCCATAAAGACTCCATAGGTAGGTCCATGGGATAGGATTGTTGTGAATGAGAAACTTAAAGGGTTATTTATAATTTGGTGAATGTAAAACATTGGCTTAAAAATGGGCAGATGTCTGTCAAGTCTATTTAGAATATACACGTAATGGGGGGGCGTGGCTTGCGCCCGACAGAGATGGCGGTGTATCCGTAGCTCTCGGAGGCAAACGGGAGCGGACAAGGATCAACACTCCACTTGGCTCTCATAATTTGAGCCCAGATCGGACGACTTCATCTATGAATATGCAGTGAATATTTTGAGACAGCCTGCTGACTTCATGTAACTGAGGTAGCCTGCCTATCTTCTATTTCTTCCTGCCGCACCTCCGTGACTCACCCGGCAGCCATTTTGTGCCGCTGGTAACGGAACGGTCTTTCCTTACAACTTCTTATCTTATTACACGCTGTGTCCCCCCTGCCTTCAATTATCACTCTTTGGCAACAAGTACTTGTCTAAAGAAGTTTGGGGACTTTACAACCTGATTCTGCTGTGACTTTGCAGCTCACCCAACTCTCGACTGCCATTTTGAGTCGCTGGTTTCAGAACAGTCTCTCTCACAAAGTTTCTTCTTTTGCGCGCCACGTTCCCTTTACTTTTGGTACCTGAATGTATATCGGCTGTTCCCTGCATAAGTGGATTCTGTTGGCAGTGGCAAACGTTTTTTGATAACAGTATATAACGCGCTGTTTCAAGATTATATGATTTGCTCTTTTTCATTTTTCCCCTCATTAGACTATCGCTGTGCTTACAGGAACAACTTACTATCATTTGTCGCTCGTAAGCGGTTAGATGTTAACCGTGTAAACGCCAAAGGCTCTACCAATTAAGTGGGGTATGAATCAGCGTGTCTGTTCTGCATGGAAGCCATGTATCTCCATTCTATCCACTAAGAGGAAACAACTCATTCTTTGCTGTTACACTTAATTAATTGAGACATTCGACTACACTCATTCACAAGCAGTTATGTTGCATAGGTCTTCGTATAATGCGACATGAGTTCCTGTATTTTATAGGTTAAGTGAGTTAAATCAGACAAGCATAAAGTATCTGGAGAAGCTTTTATTGGTCCCATCCTCTGCAGATTAGCATTACCAACACTATTATCATAACAACAGTTAAACGTTTTTCAGCATACTAGTTGTTGAAGAAGCGGATCTGATACTAACCCCAATATATGTATCTTCTGGGATAAAACGTCCATATCAAACAAACCAGACTATGAATATAGGTTAACTGTTGAACGACATTCTACCTAATGCCTATTGTCTACATAACCTATTATGACTATGTTTTTCACCAGTGCTTGATACACCATATCTTTTATCATGTATTTTCCTCATACTACCCTTTACCAGTCTCTCTTTGTGATTAATTGATACATGTTTATATATTTGTACTCCTTTACTTACAGTGCTGTAAGCTTTATATACATTTGACGCCTTTTTATATGTTATTCTATTGCACTGTACGGTTTATTTTATACACTTTCTATTTGGTAAGGTTTCCATTGTTAGATTCCTATTCTATCTTGTGACTTACCTATGGGAAAACAACGAAAAGAGGTGCTTCATTCCAAATCTACTTCACGCAAATTCTCAATTCACACTAGCTCGCGATATCAGTGTTTAGATATGGATGATCTAACCACCTCTTCGCCGAAAAGTGCATCATCAGCAGCGAGTACTCCGACTCCTCTTGGGAATAAAGCGTCAACCAAAAGGCTAAAGAAAGACCCTCCCTCTCCTCCTACACCAGCCTCTTCAGTCACCATGGACCTATTGCTAGAGGAAATCAGGGCCTTGCGTCCATTTGTTGAGGAAACTACTACCCCTCTTCAGGAAACTACTTCTACTCTTCAGGAACTTTCTAACAAATGGTCATGTGTGGAAAGTCGCGTCACTACGCTGGAACAAAATGTAGATTCCCTGAATTCTTCTACTTCTAAGATTGACTCCTTATGCTCCCAAGTATCCAACTAACACAAACAGGTTGAGAATTTAGAAAACAGAAACCTGCGTAATAATCTCCGCATATATGGTTTGACAGAAGGGACAGAGGGGTCAGATTCCATTTCTTTCTTCAAGTCTTTCCTACCCAAACTTTTCAAACTTCCGGAGAGCACCACTTTAAACATCCAGAGAGCACATCGACTGGGTTCCTTATCGCACCACGTCTCTTCCTCCTCAATGAGTAAGCCAAGAGGAATGATATTGTATTTTCTTGAATATACTGACCTATTAAAAATTTTAGCTGCAGCCAGAGCATTGAATAAAATTACTTGGTCAGGAACTACATTGTTTTTTGTCCAGGATTACGCTAAATCAACAGCAGACCGACGAAAGGATTTCTTGGCAATGAGACCTCAGTTAGGTTCGATTGGTGCAAGATATGGTCTCTTTCACCCATGTCTATTTAAAGTTACTATTAACAAAAAGACTACCTCTTATGAAGACCCACTAAAACTCAAGTTTTCTCTATTCCTTCCAGACTGACTCCATGGATACTTCATCCGCGTCTAGTTCTAAATAGTCCATTTTGGTCTTTTTCTGCTTTTTGCTACTTACATATGTTTTATCTTGCTTGTGATGTAGATGCCACATTATTTATTATGAATCTCATAGGCTGGTATTAATATGGTTATGGTTCTTTACATCTTGTTTTTATGCTCTTCAATTTTTCTTTTTTAGTCTCGTTCATACCCTCCTTTAAACATGTTTCTATTTTTTCACTGATTGTTCTTACACTACATAATTAACCTTGTTTCTTCTTCTCAACAGGTTGTTTTTCCTGTCCTCCTCCCTTTCCCCATATTTCTCAGCAGTTCGTTGGTGCTGTTCTCCTCCCCGTTTTCCCTCGTGAGTTTGGGTAACGTCATTCTTCCATATGGCCTCCCACCCCTCCATCCTTCGTATGGTTTGGAATTTATGTAAGTTTCCATTATTCTTTATTTCCTTTTCCTTTTTGCTCTATCATGTTTTCTTCACCTTTCCCATTCACTTTCCTTCTTTTACATTTTCTTCTCCCTCTTTCTCTCCTTCTAGTTCCTTCCTTCCTATTTTCTTTTTACCGATTATTCTACGATTTCTTCTCCTTTCACTTTTTCTCTTCCCTCTCCTCCTTTCATTCATTATTTTTCTTTGTCTATATCTTCTCTATTGTATTTTTATTCTTAACTCTATTTTCTTTCATAAGATGTATAATTTATCTCTTCGAACTGTTCATGCACTGTATGCTTATTGCTTATTAACATTGTTTCAAAGCAGAAACATTCAGAGTCACTACATGAAATGTTAAAGGTCTAAATAACCCTATTAAAAGACAACAAGTGTTATCTCATTTAGCCAGGTTAAAAACAGACATTACCATGGAACAGGAAACCCATTTATCTGATTCTGAAGCTTCTAATCTAAAAAGCTCTTGGGTAGGCAATGTATTTTCTTCTCCAGCTTTAGGCAAAAAGAATGGAGTTGTAATTTTGTCACAAAGAGTTTAATGTTTCTATTGTTCATCAAGAAATTGATTCAAATGGTCGTTGGGTGATTATCAAATTATTAATAGATAATGTACCATTAGGTATGTTTAATGTTTATGCTCCAGTTTCTGTTGATAACAATTTTTGGTTACTTGTTTCAGACAAATTACTTACATTTGATGATGACTATATTATTTTTGGCGGAGATTGTAATATTTTTTTTATCCCATTCTAGATAGACGCTCCTCAGTTAAATTTGCACACTCTAAAATGAATTCCCAATTTACCTCCACCATTCGTCGTAAATCCCTAATTGATATTTGGAGACTTTGTCATCCAGACCTTCAAGAATATAGTTATTTTTCCCCTCCACACAAAACACAATCCTGTATTGACTATCTCTTTTTTAGTAGGTCCCTTACTCAACATGTCCTTCATTCTGAAATTGGTTCATTTTAATTTCTGATCATGCCCCGGTGTTTGTTGACTTTGATATACTCCCCTGTACATCGTCCTCTGGCAGGTGGCGTTTTAATAATTCCCTTCTTGCATATCCTAAATTCTCCAGCCAATTCAGTTCTTTTGATGTGGACTTTTTTAACACAAATACGGTCTCTGATTCTTCTCCTACCATGATCTGGGATTCTTTTAAGGCGACTGCAAGAGGTTTCATACTCAACTATGTCTCTCAGAAGAAAAAGAGTTTTGAAAAACAATCTACCCAACTTCTTACAAAAATTAAACAATTAGAATCCGCGTATTACCGTTCATTTACTGAATCTTCCTTAAAAGACCTCATATCTGCCAAAGTCACTTTTAATTAGTTACCCACTGACTCTGCAGCTTCTCATCTCTTGAAAAGTAGTGCACGATATTATGGAGGTCAGAACAAAATGGAAAGCTCTTGGCTACCTACTTAAAAACCTGCCGTGGCAGAACCAGGATTACGTCTAAAACAAATTCCAATGGTGACTCTCTTTTTAAAGATGAAGATATCCTACAAGAATTTGTCACTTTCTATAAACATCTTTACACTCCTGAATCACAGCCTCTTCATTCTGACATATCCTCTTACTTTCAAAATCTTACTTCTCCTTCTTCAAATTAATTTTGACACGCTTGGAGTAGATATAACATTGAAAGAAATTTCCCCTGCTGTTTCAATCTTACGACGCGGTAAAGCCCCTGGCCCCGATGGTTTTACCATAGAATTTTATGCTCACTTTTCAAAGGTTCTTCTTCCTCATCTTCTTTCTCTCTTTAATTTCTTCATTACGAACGGTTCTTCTCAAGGAACTTTTCAAGAGGCTATGATTTGTTTAATCCCCAAAGACAATAAAGATCCCTCCTTTGGCAAAAATTACTGTCCTATTTCTCTTGTAAACACGGATTATAAGATCTTTGCAAAGATACTCGCACTACGTATTGACCCCTTTTTACCCGAACTTATTGGACCAGAGCAGTCTGGTTTTGTTAAAGGGCGCTTATCCTCAGATAACTCTAGAGTTTTCTTTAATGTTCTTAGCAAAGCATCCTCCATAAATTATCCAATGGCTGCCATAACCCTGGCTGCAGTAAAGGCTTTTGATAGGATTGGTTGGGATTCTATGTTTCATGCTCTAAAATGGATAGGTTTTCCCCCCAAACTAATCTCATTCATTTCTTTGCTCTATTCTCGCCCTAAGGCTTCTATCTTTGCCAACGGTAAAGTCTCAGACTATTTCACTCTTTCTAGAGGTGTTCGCCAAGGTTGTCCCTTGTCCCCTTTGCTGTTTATAGTGGCAATGGAACACTTCCTAACGCAAATAAGGCAAGATACACAAATTACTGGTTTTCAACTTGCCTCTGATCACGTTAAATTGTCCGTCTATGCTGACGACATCTTATTATATTGTTCTAACCCAGATACTTCTTTCCATTCTTTTCTTCAACAGGTTGATATTTTGTCGCACATCTCAGGTTATCGCCTTAATCGATACAAATGCGAGGTTCTGCCCCTTAACGTCTTATGTCTTTGCCACTACTTTGACCAAACTGGTTTTTCCTGGCAAAACCGGTTAAACTAAAATATTTAGGATTATGGTTCTCCTCTAATATTTCTGATACTTTAAAATTCAATTTTGAATATATTACCAAAAAATTAACCGACTTAATTACCAAATGGCATCCTCTCTTTCTTTCGTGGTGGGGTAGACTAGACTTTATTAAAATGATGCTGGCTCCTATAATTTTATATTCTCTTTCTATGATTCCTGTTCATATCCCAGGTTATTATTTCAAGAGAATAGACTCCATCTTATCGAAATTTCTTTGGAAAAATAAACCCCCTCGGACAGCCTTATCAAGTCTTAAAAAAGATAAAATCTATGGAGGTCTTAAATATCCTGACTTTAAATCTTACCACTATGCTTTCTCTCTTAAACAAGCTTCCAGATGGTTGTCTACTGAAATCCCTTCTCATCCTCCTGTATGGCTGTCCATTGAAAAATCTCTTACTTCACCTTTTGATTTACTTGAAACACTTGCATTTACCGCCAATTCTTCCTTTTTACACTCTTCGGTTATTGCTCATACTCGTCAACTTTTACCTCCCCTTCTACCCTCCTCCTATTCTTCTCTACTCTCATTGCCTCAACAACCTATTTGGCAATACAAATTACTCCGTATTAAGAATCGTACCTTTTGGAAATCCTGGAGATCCAAAGGTTTAATATGGATATCACAACTTCTTCAATCTCTTTTTCACCTTCCTAACTCTTTTAAGAAACAATATGATCTTCTGCTTCCAGTCCTTCAAGATTACCTTCGATGACTCCCTTCTTCTCCTGTTCTTCCTATTTCATGCTCCACAATTTTTCCTCTTCTGCACACTTCTGCTTCTGCTTCTGGTATCTATAAATGTCTTTTATCTCCTCCAGAACGGCTCAAAACAAAGACTGAATTGGCTTGGGAACGGGATTTGTCCTCTTCCTGGTCGGTTTCCTTATGGGACAAATTATGGTTAAAAATTCATAAGACCACCAGAGCAGCTAACACCACTCAAACCCTTTATTTCATTTATCACCGCTTATTATACTCTCCTGCAAGATTGGCATTCTTTTCCCCGGAACTTTCCTCCTCATGTTGGTCTTGCCCATGCCCCAATGCCGATTTAATGCACATGCTTTTCCTATGCCCTAATATTTCTGCCTTCTGGAAATCACTTTAGTTTCGTATCAACGTCATCTTTAACACAAAAGTTCCCTTCTCACCTTCAACTGTTTTCCTCGGTTCCTTATCTCCATCCTGGCCCCAAACCCCTTCCCATTTTAAATTAATCGACCTACTGATAGCTATAGCATAACACTTGATAACTTCCAACTGGAAAGATACGTCAAAAGTTACTTATTCTGCCTGGTGGAATGCCATATGCTTTCATCATAGACGAGATACGAATTACGTCACTCCTATTTCCCTAGCAATTAAGAGAGATCTGCTATGGGTCCCTCTTACTTCGTATCTCTCCTCTCTCTCTTCCTCCAATCCCTCGTCTAATACCCCAGCACATAAATCTGATGAGGTTCGTAAACTGCCATGATCTTTACCTTGTTGTCTTTTTTCTTTAACTTATTTTCATTATTTTTGTTCACTCTATTATGATAATTACTTGTACTCTTATCTTTATTGTTATGTATACGCATACAATGTATATTTTTTAAAGTTTAGCATTTAGTTTTCTACTTCTCCCCAACATGTTATTTTCCTTTTCCTCTCCCTTCCCCCCCTTTTTTCTTCACTCAGACATTATTGTTTATTGCTTCCTTTTATTCATGCATCTTTAATATGTATTTTTATATAAATGTTTATATTATCTTGTATGATGCACTTCTGCTGTACTTCTTTTTTGTGCTTGGTTTCAATAAACTTGAACTTAAAAAAAAGAATATACACGTAATGGAACTCTAATTAGGATTGATAAGAAATCTGACTTTTTTTGGTACATGTGCCACGTACAACATTTTAGCCATAATATAAAGCAGTTAGAATTTATTTTAAGAGTTGGATTGTTACAAATCGGTGTGAGAGGAAGGACTGCTGAATATGCAGCTCAGCTCTAATTTTTATGTGTTCACTAGGTTGGTATTAGCCAGAGGCAGTGAAAATGTATGCTTTCTACAATTATGACGTTATGCTGGAATGCTAAAGGAAACACAAATAGGTGTATGTGGATTGGAGACCGTGAAATATTGCTCAAGTTCATAACTTAGCTATTATTCTTATTTGATGAAAAGTTATACAGAGCTCAATATCTGGGTTACAGAAAGGGATTATTTGTTGAAATGCTGAGTAAAACATATAAAATATGCCCCTACTGGAAGAAAACTAAAAACATGGAATGAAAACATATCGTACTTTGGTTCCATATTGTACTTCTGTAGCGAATATTGTCGACACTGGTTCTCAATGATTGGGGGTGAGCACTGAAGCAGCCATCAAAGGGCTGAAGTAAGAAAGGTTTAATATACAATCAGGAAAGTAAGCATCTCGAAATAGGCTAGGGTGGACTAATAATTATTCAAATTTATGATTCCGTAGAATTAAAGAATTTCTAATCTAATATATTCATAGAGTAAGAAGATACCAATAGCCAGTAGTTTAAATTACCAAACTAGTGGAATAAAGTCTCCAAATAGGACAAAGGGGATTTTTCCATGTGGTTGATTTGCTCAGCTAAGGACTTTAGCCTGGCTGGTAGGGGAACTCGCAAATACTGTAGGCCACTAATCTATACTCCCTCGCAAGAGAGTCTTTAAGTAACTCCTGTTTTTTAATCACACTTTGGATATAGGGTTTCCTAACACAGAGAATGAAAACTTCGAAGAACATTTTAGAGAGAAGCAAGTTAATGCTACATACATTATACCATGTTTTGGGGAAAGACTAGGACAAGGATTTGTTTGTCATGAATAGTGAGGACCCTTTCTTGAAAATTGGGATACAATTTGGGTGAATTAGCACTGAAATCACTGAGACAAATGTCAGAAAAGAAAGTTGAAACTGGGACTACAGTATCCTTGAATGAGATAGTCTTGTTCTCACAACAAACCATGGAATATATAAACAGATTAGAATAATAACGAATGGCTCTTTGAAAAAGGACGACCTGACTTAGAAAAGGAAAATACTTTAAAAAAGCGAAGGCAAACACTCAGTGCAACAACACATATTCGGTCAGAATGCTGGTGTTCTTTGACTCCCTTGCTTGATGGTACCCATACAGATAAAAAACGAACCCTTATCGATCAGGTCTCGGTTTTCTACACTCACTGGTCTGGGCTGGGTCTAATTACAAATTACTCCTTTCAGGGCTAGACAAGGCTGCTTTGTCCTGGCCTCTTTTGCAGCTCATTATGTAGTCTCTAATTTTCTCTCTTTTAGCTTGCCCAAAACAGTCAGGTCTTCATATGATTGGGCCTGGCTGGCATATCAGAAGATAACACTACCTTTTTTTATTTTTGATTTGCTATTGGGCCCTTATTAGTTAATCAGAGAGAGAGCGATCAATTGGAGTTATGTTTGTTACTGTCATGATGCTTGTGAAAGAGACCATAAATGGTCTCCCATCTTCTTACTACTATTATTAGTTGTAGAGACATAAAGATTTCCAGACCCTAGTTTCTTGAGGCATGTGCTAATAAACTGCATTGAAGCAAGCGCCAACCACACCAAGGAACTTTCCAGCATCGTCATAGAGTTCTCCTGCCCGTCAGCCACCGAGGTCACAGATCTGTCTGTGACACCCTGGCAGACTACTCCTACATCTACTTTGACCCACAACCCACTGACATCAGCTACCTCCTGACACCAACTGACACCACCCACCATCACCTGCTCACCATATAGAAGCTGTTCACAGCTTTGAATACTACAACCATTATAACTTCCATTTACTCTGGAGCACTGACCGACCCCTGCCCCCACAATTTGTTCAACCTGGGACACAAAGAAATCAGCAGGGTGCTCACTGACATTCTCAATGCATCCATTATCGCAGCCACCGCCCGATGCATTGAAACATGCAGAGGTCAAACCCTCTTAAAGAAGCCCTCTTCTGACCCCAGCACCCTCAAGAATTACCGCCCCATCTCGCTGCTCCCTTTCCTTGCCAAGGTCCTAGAGAAAGCCATCGGCCCCCAGCTCCCTGAATACCTGAAGGGAAACAACCTACTTGACAAGTCGCACATGCGTCTTTCGCGCCAACCACCGCACCAAGACTGCCCTGAACACCGCAACAGATGACATCAGAACCCTCCTCGACCAAGGTGAGAAATCAGCCCTGATCCTGCTCGACCTCTCAGCGGCATTCGATACAATATCCCACCACATGTTCGTTAGAAGAGTCTACTGCTTTGGAGTTCAGAGAGATACCCTCAAATGTTCGGCTTCCTTCCTCATAGGACACACACAGAGAATCCACCTACCTCCCTTCACCTTTGAGCCCTAGAGCATCATCTGCAGCATCCCCCAAGGTTCCCCAAAGGTGACCCCATTGACCGGCTTTGTATGCACCCATGGACTCAATATTGTATCATATGTAGAAGACCCTGTGAGCACCAGAACGAGTTTCCGTAACACCATGACAAATGTCCCTGACTGTATGTGGGCCAACTGCCTGAAACCGAACATGGACAAGAAGGAAGTGCTCATTTCCTGGAGGAACACCTCATTGTGGAACGACACCTGGTGGCCCACTAAGCTTGGACCCACACTGACCCTGATGGACCACGCCTGAAACCTCAACATCATTGTGAACAGCAAACTCACTATGAAGCACAAGGTCAATGCAGTGCTTCCACACCCTCCGCATGATTCTAAAGATCTTCAGATGGATCCCCACCAACACCAAGAAAACAGTCACGCAAACACTTGTCACCAGCTCACTGGACTACAGAAATGCACTCTATGTGGGTACCACCATCCAACTCCTCAAGCGACTTCAGACCATACAGAACACTGCAGCCAGACTAATCCTCCACCTCCCCAAATGGACCAGCATCATCCCTACCTCAGAATCCTCAGTTGGCTGCCCATCTTGAAGAGATGCCAGTTCAAGTGCTAACCCATGCATTCAAAGCCCTCCACAACCAGGGACCTGTCTAGAGCAACCATAGACTGACCTTGCACCAACCTGCTAGACAACTGCTCTCTGCCTCCCTTGCCCTCGCTCACGGCCTCCGCATCCACTGAAGCCACAGCAGAGGTTGTACTTCTCCTTCCTCGCTGCCAAGTACTGGAACAACCCCCTCCTCCACCTCCAAATCTCACCTTCACTCGTGGACTACAGACCTGGATCTTCGACTAAAGACCTGCTCGACCTAAGCACCTGGATACTCCTAGAGGTGATTAGCCACGCTGTATAAATACTGCTTGATTTGATATGTTTGATTTGATTCCTGTCCTCCACTTCTTCATTGCTTCTTCCAAGCAGAACTTCAGTTCTTGGAGATACCTCTTCTAATTGGCCCTTTACCTCTAGCTCCCCCTTCATCACACTCTCCCTTTTAAATTGGGACCCTTTGCCAAATCACTATCCCACTTTTTTCAATAGGGCTAAATTATTACATTGCTTCTATTTCATTAACCCCACAGTTCCACCTGATCTCTTCTCAAAGAACATGAAATACATGTTGCCTCTTAACTTTTCAGTATGTCTCTTCCTTATCTAATAAACATCAATAGATGGCAGTAAGCAATTAAGGATGATCATTTTAAATGAAAGACACAAAACCATGAGGACAAACCCAGCCATGGCTTCATGTGCTCATCAGTAAAACCCTTTACTCTGCAATTGGACTCTGTGCAGATAGTATTTCCTTGTCCTTCTACCTGGAGGACGGGAAATCAGTTGTTATGAACACTGTGGTCAACATCAACCTCCTCATTTCCATGGTTCATGAAACGTTTCTCTTTATGCCCTCTACACTGCTTGAGTTCAGATACTTTCTAGTCTTTCTAGATTCTTTCTAGTCTTGCAAAAAGTCTCTCTCTCACATTGCCAGACAATGACAAGTTAATAAAATTGTCTCCATTTTGAAAAGAGGAGGTGGAAATCTTGTGCAGACAGAAAAAGGGTCAGGTGCAATTAGGTAGCATTTAAATCAATCCTCTCAATTAGGAGCATAGAGGGTGGTCAAATCACAGAACCTGGTACAATAAAAAATATTTTATGATCAAAGTTGAACATAGCAAATAAGTTAAATATTAATTTTTGTGGACGGCCTGTACATAGTAAAGAAAAGCCCAAATTCGATCGTGTTAATCATTTCAGAGAACCCTCTTTATAACCATGACAGGCTGTGAGCTAAGGGGTGGGTGCTAACTCATTGGCTTTTCAGACACTACTACAGCAGGTTGGTGGTGAGAAGGGGTTCAGCAGAACCGACTCGGGTAGGAAGCCTTCGGTCTTGATGCAGCTTGCCAAGTAGTGGGACAGCTATGGATACACTTAATTGGTGAGTGTGGGCCTAAAGTTGCATTTGTACAGACCAATGCATTGCCATTAAAAGTTTTAAATGGCCTACATTACTTGGTATAGGAACCACATCGCGACAGACCGTTTGAGGACTGACATAGTTCTGTTTAGGTTACCCCTGCCCTTTTTCTGCAGGGTGGTTGGTAGGGTAAACATACAGCAATCCTATGATTTAGAGACTAAGCAGCAAATAGTTTTCATTCAAATACTGACCTGTTGCTAGGTCTTACCCAGACATACATTTGTATTGTTGGGTCAATGTCAATGACAAGCTCATTATGGATCAGTAAATTCATATCACAAAGATCTCATTACCACTGGCAAGTTAAATATGTGGGTCAGAGTCCAGCCTTGTGTTATCACTGCCAAACTTATTCAAGACAGTGAAATGGTGACAACAAGATTCTTCATCACATGTGGTATGTTTAAGAGCAGGAATTGAGGAGCAGATGCCTGTTTAAGTCACCTTTTGCTCATAGTTCATTGCAGATGATGTGTGTGCAGGGACCTTTTTTGGGAGTATCCTGCTTCCAGATATATGCGCCAGAGAGCAAAGAGTGGTAGCATGCTCACTGTAATAGTTTTATTAAGATAGATGGTTTTGTAGAGGGTGCAGCTGTCAGAGACCAATTTCAGGCCTTAGGCTCCAAGTGTATGAGTGAGTGTTGGAATTAAGGTCAGGGTCTGCCAGTTTGGTGGAAAAGCTGGGATGTGTGGAAATTTGAAGGGTACCATCTGGTGACTTTCAATCTTTCATTTCACAAATAGGAGGTTGTAAAAGGGAGAGCGAAGGGTTTCAGACACCTTCTGCTTCTGGTTTCAGTCAGCTTGATGGGTGTTAGACAGAGGAGCACGCTGGCATAGCAGGGATGAGAGCATACATGACATATGGGATACAGAGAGGAAAACAATTGCCAGAATTAGGCATAAAACGTAGTTTTACTTTGTCCCGTAGACTTTAAACACAATACAAACACATGAAACAATGCCTTGAGATTGCTTTTATTTGCACAATCCCTTTAATTAATTTGGTGCAGTGTGCCAGATGTTGAAGACCACTGGAGTAGGTAGCTGCTAAATCACTATATAAAAACGAATTTATGCCACAGGTTTGGAAAGAATTTGGGTGTTAAATTCAGAGTACATAACTCGCAATTAGCTGTTGAACAAAACAAATATCTCAACTATTTTTGCGATGAATCTAGCAATGAACATTTGTAGGTTTGGATAATGACTGGATGGTGATAATCAACTCTAATTTTTGGACTAAAATTAAGTGATCACTTAACAACTGAGGTTTCTCGACAGGCTACAACCAAAGGGGACGTTCCAACTCTGAACACTAGTCTTCACTCACAAAGCATCATACAGCTGTCTGACTAACTATTTTGTGAAGCTGATGTGTCTGCACAACCTTTTGTTACGTTTTGTTTGTTACGTGAAAATCAACAAATGGAGGCACAGGCAATCAGTGACTTAGCTAGCCCTCGTGCCGCCCATGGCGGTCACTGCTTTTGCTGCCCGTGGCAGCTGCATGAAAGACCACAGATGTGAAAGAGCCCCCTGCTTGCTACGCCACTGCAGCTAAGAGATGAGCATAGCACTTGTTCAGGGCAACCATGAGGGTACATGAATAGGTATGAATCATGGGGTAAAGGAGTACTAGAAAAGAAGCAGCCACACTTGAAATTAAAATGAAAAATGCATAACAAGCAGTAGCCATGACTGTGGAAGGACATACTCAGGCATAAAAGGAAGAAAGGAATGCTCCTGTCAACGTTTATCAATGATAACTCTATATTATAAGGTCCTAGCAAAAAAATTACTAATGAGAGTATTCTATATATTACCTAGGTTAAACCATTGTGACCAATCCGGAATGGTGCCTAGCAGAAACACCTCAACTAACATCTGAACGTTGCATCACATGCCATGTCTGATGGCGACACAATCAACAGTAATTCCCACTGATATGGAAAAGGCAATCATCAACTTAAACTGCACTACCAATTAGTGCACTGCATGAGATTGGTTGCTGAAAGAAAATCAAAACCTGGATAAAAACGCTCTATGCAGACCCAACATCAAACATTCAGATGTAGCGAGATAAAATCTGAAAGCCTGGCTGATACGGAGAGGAATAAGACAGTTGAGTCCACTTACACCACTGTTGTTCATTCCAACCATGCAGCACATGGAGACGGATGTATGACATTACAACGCATGCTTTTACATCGCATGCTTTTACAACGCATACCATTACAACGCATAGTGCTTTTAGGCGCTGGATAGTGAATTGTTTAAATTACTAATCCAACTCCAGTCCCCGTGGATAGTAGGGAAGGTGTTGGATAGTACATTAAACCCATTCGCTATCCTAGAGCGCCCCCCAGCGCAATACGTTGTAATGGTTTGCGTTGTAAAAGTTGCGTTGTAAAGGCACTGCGTGGCAAAAGTTGCGTTGTAAAGGTTGTTTACCCATGGAGACCACAGTTAGAAGGGAGAAGTTGGTTAAAGGCGTGGTGCTTTATGGACTCACATGTCATATTACTGGACAGTGATGACACACTCCTTAACCTAAAAAATGCCAGAGACAACTTGAATTCACTTCTTAACCAATTAAAATACATTTGTTTGCCATTGTGCCTTTAAAACTGAAATGGGGATTAATCATGTCTATTCCCTCATAAACCCCTAGGCTCCCCAGGGGACATGATACTTTCTACAATGCCACTTTAATGGACAACAAGGTCTTACAGATACCTACCTGGGAACTCAGGTGTTCCATGGAGATGCAGATATAATAGAGGGAAATCGAGGTAAAATACTAGTATCCACATAGAAGTATATTTGGTTCTTGAACAAATTGCCTCTTACCAGAATGGGAAGATTAGCACTTTAGAAAATTATCATACTACTCTGCCTTCTTTCTTTATATGCAAGAGTACCCAGGAACATACTTTAAAAGATATTTAAGACATTGAACATGATGTTCTTGGAACTGGCCTGGGGTAGGGTCAGCAGCAAAGTTACCTTACCTCAACTGCAAACTCCTACATCACAGCAAGGGCCAGGAGAGCCCCCCTTTACAAATTACTATATAGCAGCACAGCTTCAATGGGGGGTAGAGAGCTTCAGTGTTTATCAAGTAGATAAACCAAAATACGTACATGACCTTAACAATAGTTACTAGTGAGCCATTGGTACATGGGTGCTCAGTCTAAGCAGCAAACAACAAAATCAGTTGAGACTGTGGCAGTTTGATGCTGCTGAAAAAATAGCTCATTCATACTAAAACTGAAGTGGCATACACTCCAGTGTTCCCCCTGTGACTATACCCCGAACTACGCAATATAGATTTGGTAACTAACACAGTAGTCTTGCACCCAGCAGGCATAAATAAATTAGGCAAGATGTTTGTGAAACGCAAACTACAAACATTTGGTGAACTGCAACAAAACAGCACACTCTTATTTATAGAACCTTGGCTCAACAAATAAGATTATTATGGAGAAGAGGCAACTCAGAACCAACAATTCACAAAAAGTTACACGTTTTAAGACATTCACCACAATCTACCACTGTATCACTGAACAGACAAAAACAAATCTTGCACCATTCAGGGAAAAATTGGAGCTTGATATTAATAGATAATCATTAATTAACTGACAGAGTGGGATCAGGGCTGGCTTTAGCAATGGTGGCACCCAGTGCGACACAGTGCGACAATCTATTTTGGCAACCTCTCCCCCAAGGAACTCCTTTTTTTAATGGATTCCCTGACTTCCACTCTCCAACAGTGCCCCTCATCTCTCCATAGCCCATCTCTCACATATATTGAATTTGGTTTGTAGTTTTACTCATACCAATGTAGGATGCCACAGCAGTGTACATCACACACACATTATATAGAGACAATATGTGTGTAAATCAGTTTAAAGAAAATGTTACATAAGACAATGGGGATTACAAGGTGTGGGAAATCATACTAGTAGACAGTAATTTTTCTGAATGCTTTGTCTGGAGAAGCACAAGCTAAGGTTTTAAAACATGCCAAGGACTAGGGTTGGCTTAACTAGTTAGAACGTTTCTAACCTATCTCATGCTGTTTGTATGCACCTTTTTTGATGACCGTTCACTTTGATGACCGTTCATAGGTCACGCTGCTACCTTAGGATTGTAAATTATGAACTGCAAGTATGAAAAGGATCTCTGTGACAAAAATAGTAATTCACTGCGCATAAAATACACTTATGTGATCTGCATGGTACACGTTCTTTGCAGCAGGGATATTAACCCTTTGCTCTACTTTATGATCAGTGAAAACTGCCTCCAGACAACACTCAGTCTCTTTCTAGCAGGAACATAAATCACCAGAGGCATATTGGCATTTTTGTTGTTGCCTGAAAATTGCTGGACACACAAGGAACTCTAGAGTAGGTGTTTTTAAACACAGAAGTTATTTCAAAACAAAATGCCCCAAGAGCTCAGCGCCAGTTGCAGCTGAACTGATCGCACTGTCCTAAAGCCGAACCTGAGTGGGATACAGAAATCAACTTCCTTCCAAAAACTCCAGAAATGTCAGACTTAAGTTGATATAATAGTATTTATTATGATACAGAAACTGACATGGACCTTGGACTGCCTGGGACAAAATGTTGCCAGCACTGAAGAGCAAAACCCACAAAAGTACTCCATAGACTGTGCGTGGTGAGCCTATGCGTCCCCATTGGTAGTCAGGACGGGGCATAATGGTCATCCTTACCCTGCAACTCCCAGTATAAACACACACCTCCAACCCCTCCCACTATTGAGTATGATGCAAAGGTAAAAATTCCCATTGGAAATACAGATACTGTCAGATTTGACACCTTAGGGTGGTCTTTCCCAAACGTTTTGCATGTTTGCCTCACCTTTTTTGCTAATTTATTTTTGTTGGCTTTGGGTCTCTGAGCATTTTGCCACTGCCAACCAGTGATAAAGTACATGTGCTTCTCCCCTAAAACATGGTTTAATTCACTTATCCACAATTGGCATATTTAATTTATCTATAAGTCCCTAGTAGAGTGCACTACATGTACCCAGGGCCTGTAAATTAAATGCTACTAGTGGGCCTGCTGCACTGATTGTGCAACCAACACAAGTAGCACTTTCAACATGTCTCAGGCCTGCAACTGCAAAGCCTGTGTGTGTAATTGTAATGCCTTGTTGACTTGGCACTTAAAATCCCTTATAGAACAATCAACCAGACCCTGTCCAGGGGCGACAACGAATGTCAGTGGGGAAGGAGAACAGTCATATAGTACTGATAACTACTCCCGCACCACACAAATATTGTAGAGGTGCTTTTACTGCTATGCGCCCAGAATCATAAAAAAACAAATTTCCTTGACAGAAACAATGAACAACCCGTCGTATGACCCAACTAGGTCTATCACAACACTCCACCTCTAAAGTGTGGAATCACATTCTCCTCAGGAAAAAATGTGTGAAGGCCAAGTGACACCTCACGGAAACACCACCAACGGGGTAACTGGTATGTAATTTCCAGACAAGCCCCTGTCTCATTATCGGTAGTCACTTGGTCCTCAAAGAAAAAGGGGAAAGAAGGTGCCCAAACACAAACAACACAAACATGTGACAAAATGTGAGAAGCAGAGACAGTCTGCTGGTGACAAACATATAACATAAAAACATATAACATAAAAAGGTGCATAAAACACACAGCACCTAGTTCCCTTAACCAACTTTATTCATAGGGAAAAAGTTTAGATGCTGTGTCAGTAAAAAGGCTGGTAGCTAATCATGCACACCATTATCTAGTGCCAGTGCCAAAATTACCGATGATGAGACAGGGGCTTGTCTGGAAATTACATACCAGTTACCCCGTTGGTGGTGTTTCCGTGAGGTGTCACTTGGCCTTCACACATTTTTTCCTGAGGAGAATGTGATTCCACACTTTAGAGGTGGAGTGTTGTGATAGACCTAGTTGGGTCATACGACGGGTTGTTCATTGTTTCTGTCAAGGAAATTTGGTTTTTTATGATTCTGGACGCATAGCAGTAAAAGCATCTCTACAATATTTGTGTGGTGCGGGAATAGTTATCAGTACTATATGACTGTTCTCCTTCCCCACTGACATTCTTTGTCGCCCCTGGACAGGGTCTGGTTGATTGTTCTATAACTTATGAGTGGAGGGCGACCCTGCCTGTTTTTCCCTCTGGGCTCCAATTGTGGTTTTGAGAACTTAAAATCCCTTGCCAAGCCTTAGTTTTCTCTTTTATTACATATATGAAAGCTAAGGTAGGCCCCAGGTAGCCCGTAGGGCAAAGTGATGCGTAATTAAAAGGTAGGACATGTACTTTTACATTTTACAAGACCTTGTAGTGAACAACTTCCAAATAAATTTTTCACTATTCTGAGAACTACCCATCTCATAGGTTAACATTGTGAAATCCTTGTTACACGTATAAGATTTAATTCCTGATTGAGAAGGAGTAGCTCAGCCACGTTTCATTTCATTGGAATGGTAATGATAAATCATCCCTACTGGTGGAGATGAATTTATCACTACCCTTTTAAAAATGCCACTTTTAGAAAGATGAAAAAAAACTAGGACAAAAAGTCTTAGACACTACTACAAGGCACTCCAAGAGTGTCTACTGCATAATCAACTCAATCTAATACATTCCTATACATAAAAAACAAATGTTTAACAAAATTAGAAGCAACACATCAATAGATCACAGTATCTCATAAAATATATTTGACACCGTCACTCCGTTGCTTCATCGATGACTCTTTTAATTCGATTATATAATTCTCGAAAACAGTTCATTGACTTTCAAATGCCAAATGCTCTTTGCCCTGTATGCCTGAAGCCTGTCTTCAATACATATCAGAGGTGGGTGACAGCTGGATTTTGTGCATTTCCTCTAGGCGATCACACAAAAAGGGAGCTAATGTGTGACTGAGCGGGCTGCCACATCTTGATGGGCCATCCTGGACTGATGGAAGTGAGGAGTTGACACTTACTCCCGTCACCAGACAAAGGGCTGCATACTCCCCTGTAGTAAGTCTGGGGCCAGTGCTAGGAGCGAGAACATTTGTGCACTTCAATGTCCCTCTTTGACTTCTCCTCCACTTCAAAGGCAGAACTGGGTATAAATACTGGGTCTATGACACTACTCGACCTTTGAAGATGTGTGCTAGGACTGCTGTGCTGCTACAAGGACTGCCACTCTGCTGGACTGCTGCTGTGGAACAACTACTTGCCAGTTGTGCTGCCCTGCTGCTTGATACCATCCGCCCTGCTAGGCCAGAACTGGACTAACTTACATAAAAGTGATCTTCAAGGGCATGCTTGCCAGTCTCCTATTCTAAGACTGTGGGATATCAAAGTCTTACTCCCTGCTCTTGTGCCTGGTCCATTGGAATTGGACTCAGGTGCTTGTTCCAGTGGAACCGACGCATCCGCTGCTGCTTGAGCTGAATCAACACATTGCCGCTGTTGTGAGAGCAGAACAGTCTCCTTGCACTTGGAACCAGCACAACACCATCAGTACCAATGCATGGAAACCACCGCATTGCCCCCACTGCAGAGAGATGATCTGTGCATCCCCTAGACTCTGTGGATTGCCTCTCAGAACCGGCACTTAATCGTCGGAGCCAGCACATTGTCATCGCTGTGTGGTGAAAATAAATGCATCACCTTGACTGTGGAATCGACACCAACACATTGTTCCTGTATCCAGCCCACATTACATCATGGGCGGCCTGAACTCTTGATCAATGCGACCAAATAGCCCCATAGGTGCTTTTTGCATTTTTTTACTTTTAATCTTTAAATATTATTATTTTGACTTCTACTTATTGTTTTTTTGTTACTTGGTCTTGTTTTATTTATAAAACCATAAATAAGTCTTCAAAACTGGTTTGAAGTTTTTTGTGGTGTTCCCCCTGTGCTACTTTACACATTGCATCTTAGGTCAAGACTGCCTGCTTTGTGCCAAGCTACCAGAGGATGAGCACAGGGTAATTTAAGGTGTGCACCTAACTTACCCTGACTATGATTGTTGTTCATGCATGGGCAGGGTGCATATCTCCGTCAACCAGAAACCCAATTTCTAAAAGACACATGGCTGACTTTCTCACACAAGGTACAAATAAACCACAACACCAAATTCCCAACAACACCTTGACTCATCAAGATCATTTCAAATAACCCTTCCCACTGGAGACTCAAAACGACAAAATGTCTTTTAATATTAAGGGGCGGGTTATATATTTACATAGGTTTCATTAAAGTTGTTGACATTTCTAAAATGTAGTGTAAAGAAAAGACTTACGATTGAGTGGATGTAAATAATTCACGTTTATGTGAAATCAATGAAGTCATCTTTTTAAAATATTTAAATATCCACATTTGAATTGCATTCCACGTCTTTTTTTCTCTAATTTGGGTTTCAGAATGTACCAGTAAGATCTAATGTGAAAATGTGTTCTCAATTGTACAAGAAGATTGTGCTTGGTTGGGATTATATACTAGTCTTGTGAAAAACAAGACACTGTTTCAATTTGTCTGCGTCTAAATAGAAATAAAGTATGCACATTATTGGAAAATTAACATGTTCTACTTAAAAATACCCATACATTTTTCATTAGGACATTATTTATTATCTAGGGAGAGCAAATCAATCCAACTCAAATATATTTTCTTTCAGTTTTTTACTTTTGATGATATATTATCACAGCGTGGTTTTATAGCTTCATCTTTTATGTAATCTTATTTAGTTTACTATTTACCATTGGGCTTGAACAGTTGAATTCTGAATTACAAGAGCCATGCAAGTCTAGGTTAAATGTACATGTAGAACATTATTTCATTTGGGTTTATAAATAAAACATGTGCTAGGACGATAAATTAGTAATTGCATCTAAACAAATCTGGACAGTAAAACTGCATCTCAGCATGGCTGTATTTTTTTTACTTAAATTGAATTACGGTTAAAAAGAAATCTGTCAGTGTGCTTAAGATCTCGATTGAAGGCAAATGTTCTCTCTAAAGGAAAAAAACACATACCACCCTATTTAGAATTTGGCAGACCAGGCCATGTGCCAGAAGTGGCAGAGGGTCTGTCCGGCATGATTCCATACTCTCAAATCAATCCACTTTTTGGCGGATGTCCTGCGTCCGCCAATATCTAAGTAAGGCCCATAGCTTGGTAGTGTGTGTGTGCTTTTATGTGATTTAAACATTTAGGGGCCTATTAGGATTGAGTTTTTTCCGCATCCTCCGTGCCGGCGGAACCCACCGCCGGCCCAGAGGATGCGGAAAAACCACAGCGGACCCACCAGAGACCCACCGGCACATTAGGATGGCTGGTGGGTCCTGGTTTCTGTCCACAGCTATTCCGCCGCGGTTGGCTTACAACCGTGGCGGAAAAGCTCTAATATGGTGGCGGTGTCTCTCAGACACCCTCCACCATATTAGGAAATGCGTGAAAAGATGCTTTTCCGTGGCGGATTTTCCGCCGTGGAAAAGCATGTGGAACTTCACTGCGGGGGCCCGTTGCGGGCCCCCTAGGTGAAGGGGGGGTGGGGGATGCACATGGGGGGTACCTATGGTACCCCCCTGCATTTGTATGCAGAGATCGGCAGGCACCGCGCGGAGCCTGCCGCTTTCTGCATACAAATGCAAAGTATGCATTTTTAACATTGCGGCGGGTGCAGCTTGAAGCTGCACCCGCCGCAATGTTAAGGATAGAAGATGTGACCGCCACCCTGGCGGTCACATCCTAATCTTCACGGGGGAACGCCGGTTCCCATGCGGACTTTCCCCCCTACTCTATGGTGGCGGACGGACTCAGGTCCGTCCGCCATCATAATCGGCCCCTAATGCTGAGACACATTTCATCATTCTTCTCAACTCTTAGGTGTCCAGCACGTTAAAATGCAAGTTGGCTATATGACCAAAATGTATCTCTCACATTTAGGAGTTTCTAATTTAAAAAAAAAATAGCCTAGCGTGGTGGAGTATGCCTGCGAGCAAAATTAAATTCAACAGTTGGTTTGAGGGCGTTCCTGAGGGAGACAACTTGTAAAAGATAGAAAAGCTTCAGAAAGGTGCAGTCTTGTGGTATTGGCCTACAATCTGCAGTTGGGTCCCCAACTTAGAAATCCTGTCAAATGTACTCCTTTAATGGGCAGACGCAATTGTGTTTTTAGGCGAGGGGACAACGTACCTCCATAATTCATGACGGGGCAATAGTTTCCTTGTAGAGACAAAAAATAAAACATTTTAAGTGCAAATACATCTTTGTACCACATTTCTACGTTTGTAATGCTCACCCTTTACATTTCCTTATGCAAATAGTTTTGCACGTGAGTTCTCATGAATACATATGATTTCGGGAGATAGTCTGGCATACTCTGTGAATTCTTTCAAAATTCCAAACAGTTAGAACTTTACTTCAAAAAATGGGTAGCTTTACATAGTGGATCTCTGATTTTTTTATGCATGTTTGTTAATAAGACCCTTAACAGTTAAGCAAGAAACAATATGTACTGCCCCCAACTACTACCATGGAGGCTTACATTTTGAGCTCCTTTTCTTTTCTATTTGGAATGGACTTTGTCTCAGTTTATATAATATATTATCACTGCGAGGAAACTGAAAAATACATGCACACAGGTTGACAACAGTTTAGTCCTGCAAGACTACTATAGAACACTATACAGTCCTAATCCTACAGGAACTATAGAGAGTCAAAGTGGATATATGCAACGCACAGATCTGAAGATACCGACTCTGGCTCAAAAGGCAGCCGGTCAACTCAAGAGAAAAAAACTGATATGAAAGACCTAGCTAGGACTAAAAACCAGGAGCGATAGCTTTCCGCTGGAATTTTCCTAATTTGTTCATTGTTTATATGTGCTTTTGAATATGGTGTGAATAGCTCACCGGTATACAGACATTCTTTATTATCACTTCGACTGAGTATGAAAGAGATTTGTGTACAGAAATATCTCCCATCTAGTAGTGCTGGGTTTGGCGCAGTGTTCTACATGTGGTTTTGCAGCAAAAGTATTACTCCAGACAATGAGTCTTACAATTAGGTTTTCTTTGTCATAGGAACTTTTGCCTGAAGTTGAACTTTAACTTCCTCAGGTTTTCTGTTTTATCTGGGAGGTGTCAGTATGACTGGGGCTGGGCCTTTGAGTGAAGGAAGCCATGTTTGGCAAAGGTCTGGTTCTCTTGAGGTTTTGAACTACCATTACTCTTTCAGGATTCAGATGCCAATTATCTGTAAATTTGCATCTAACATTGGTTTTAGGCAACACTTCGCACACCCGATAACAACACCACTCAGCAGCACATTTCCCTGTAGCTTACTAAAATTCCTTCAATTGCTTCTTCAGTTCTTCTGTTCTTGATCATTGCGAGGGTGTGGAGAGCCGATTAGAGTCAAGTTTTGTCAATGAAGATGTTAGGGCTGAAGAACACGGGATAGATTCTTCGTGCCCTTGTCATCATAGTGAGAAGCATAACCCCTGACCAACTAGTCTGCACAAGAATAGCAATGAATCGGTTTAAGAGTACAACATTGCATCTAAAGTCTCTTCTGTGTAATCTTAATCACACACTGGTAGATTTCAGATGACAGGATAGGAGCAACCTACGATGATGCTATAGGTAATATACATTTATTCACTGGGAGGACAGAGGCAATGTTCATTCTATTTTAGATTTTCATTGGCTCATGCAGCAATAGAAATATTGGTACAGGAGTAAATGCTCTATATAGCATCTGATATGCCATGCATTAAAGCAGCTCTCTAGATTGGTGCTGTAGTATTCCTTGTTAAGAACATTATCTCCCTTGTTAACAATTAGATACTTTCCCTGCACTTTCATCATATCTTATTTTCCAGCATCAGAGTAATATGTTTTTAGGGTGATTTGTAAAAAGTAGAAAAGCCTAAGGAGCATCCTATGCAACAATGTGATGGTACAAAACATGTCTTTGCATGCTACTGCGTCATATTTAAAAGCATGTTGATGCTTACAGGAAAGTGCAATTGGATGTTCATTGACTCCTAGAGAGAAATTGTTCTTGTTTAAAGAGGACATCTCTCTCTGCCATTAAAGATTCTGCAATGAAATCAGAACTGTTTGCAGCTTACAGTGCTCCCAGTGAGTAAGAAAAATTTGACAGCAGCAGACATTTGTCACTGTTGCATATGGATAATGTAATCCTCTCACCTCCTGCATGGCCACCTCCATGGCATCTCATTAGCTTTCTGCTCCTGTTATTAGTGCGCAATACAGAAAGAATCAGGTGTTGATGCATCGAATTTAGTTCTACTTACTTGGCAAATGGGAACCTAAAACATAAATTAGTAAACCAGTTTATCAGCAAGACTCCTAAATCATTTTAGGAAGACTCACCTGTTTCCTGCTGTGCTGCAATACGTGTTTGTGCCTGCACCCCACAGGGCATCCTGTCACTGGCTTTTACTGTCCTGCTCTATGCAGTGTGAATGTGGTGGGTGACTTGGTTTTTAGAGTCTTCTTTATGCCTTGCTGGCTATTTAGCTGCAATATTAGAGACTAACACCACAAACTATCAGTACACTCTCCTCTCCTGAGGCTGTCACAGAAGACACTCTACATGTCATGACTTTGTAGTGCTTAGTTTGTTGATCTGTTGCCTTGATCACTCATACACAACATACATAAAATTGCCCCAGTTAATAATCACCTCTCCTCTACTGCCTTCTACTGTTCCTGTAACAGGCAGTTTGCTAAGAGCCTCGTTCTTTACATTCAACCTTGTCCTAATTAGATGCGACTCTTGAGATTTGAGTTAGAGAATTTGTTGGAGTGCTGGGAAACCTGAAAGTATTTCTCAAATGTGAGGTTATTTCAGTCTGGACAGTCTTGGTGAGTCCCTGTAAAACATTCACTGTCACCACAAGCTCTTCACTACAGAAGCAATACTCTCAGAAGGAAACTCATCACAGGAAATTGATACATTCCCAATCTACACTTGGTGACATTCTTTTGCCATTCTATAGAATGATTCCAAAAACTTTTATTTACATATCAAAGCTTCTAAGCATGTTATAACTTAACAGCATTTGTTGCTGACCTGCAGTTCCACTACACCTCAAGGTACCAACCTTATTCCCGTCTAGCCTCATGGCATGCTTTCATGGCATGGTTTTCTTTGGAGCAATCCAGGTACTTCCAAGAATACTAATCCACTCTCTGGTTTACAGATATAATATATAATCAAAGATAACAGCCTGCTTTAGGTAGATGCAGAGGGAAATATGTGAGGGTAGCAAGAAGAGTAACATAAGTTTAGGTAAACTATCAAAGAGATCAAACACAGCTGATGGCAACCTGATTAAAACTCATAAACTGAAGCCTTTCACAACGAAACATGTTTGAGTGTGCTACAATTGCATACATGTATGAAGCTTCCAGTCAATGTCATCTCATCATCGAGGGACGGGTAGTCATAAAAATAAATAATACTAGCTGGAAACATATCAAATTCATTACTCTTGGCACTCTACTGGGGCAATGCCCATCTACAAGAACGTAATTGCAATTTACACCAAAATATTTAGGAAGCTTTTCTCTGGGGTCCCATTGAGGAATCACCCGAGTGGTTTCTGTAAGGGTACTTGGAGTATAAGACTTAAGATATTGATTGGATCAGGCAAATAAACTGTGGACAAAAAAAATAAAAAATAATGTCTTCCTTCTGTATCTGATTGAATAGAAATATCACAAACTATAACTGGATAGTCCTAGAGTCAATTACTCTTTAAAGGTGCTCTAATATTTAATTTAATGGTACAAGTATTTGTTGACTTCAATGGCAAGCAAGAACAAACATCCTCAAATCAACTTAATACAATCATTAATGCAAGAAATGCCACTAGAACAAAGCTCAGGTGGGAGAGCTAGTAGATCCCTTTGAGAGAACTAAAGGTATGTGATACAGTTGAATGTTGTCCAATTCAATGGCTGTGTGTAATCAATTGGGTAAGTGGTTGAGGGGAGTGAAACCCTACTCAACCAGCAACCACAATCTCTGTCATGGTGAAGTCACCAGCAAACGCCAAATTAATCTGTGCTCAACCCCTCTGGTAGCCTGCATAAAAGCAGTCACGCTTAACTTAGAGGCAATGTGTTAAATATTTTTGCAGTACGTCAAACAGTAGTAAAGTGAAATACAACACAAGAAAAATCCCATACCAATTTAGAAAAATAGATTAAAATGTCATACATAATTTAAGGCTAAAATGAAAAAAATCCAATCGTGGAACCGGGAAATGGGATTTTACAGATGTACGTGAAACTAGCACAAAAAAGCCAACTGTGATTATCTGGTTGCACTGGACGGATACAAAGTAAAAAGTTCAAGCCGACCGCAATTGAGCACAGGCTGGCTGACTGCAGGGACCTGGATAGGCCCACTGAACAAAGTACCTTAAACCGTGGTAGCTGAGCATTGCGTGGATCCGAGTCAAAGATGCACCACGCAGCCTAAGTGATACGCCAGTCCCGAGGAGCTGTGAGCCTGCAATGTGAATTCTGGTGTCGTCATTGAGGTTGCCGTCGACAAGACATGCAAGGACTTGGACTGAAGAATGCGCCCGCTGCTGGGCAATCCATTGGTTCAAAGGAATGAAGGTGCGACTCAGGTCTTTGCAATGGGTTCAATCCACGAAGCAGAAGCAATACATAAGTTCTGCTTGGGGATGCGCATCTCATCCGAAGAGATATGTTGATTCTGCTCAGGGATGCACCACTCAGCAGAGGAGATGTGTAAGTGGAGGCTCACAGATGTCAGACTCCAGGTGCAGATGCAATGTTGTTGGAATTCTGAGTCTTCAAATTAGGAGGCTAGCCAACTATCCCTAGGAGTCACTCTGCGTTCTGGTTTCAAGAGAAGCAGGTTCAGTCCTTCCCATCCTGGCAAGGGGCCTGCAGGGCAGCACAGCATGGCAGCAGTTCTTTCAGAGCAGCACTCCAGCAGAGTGGCAGTCCTTCAGCACCACAACAGGCCTTTTTTTTGGCAGAGTATCCACAGGTGCATATGTGTACTGAAGTGGTGGTCATTGACGTCTTTCTTTTGTACACAGTGGTGCCTTTGAAGTGGGTAGAAGCTTCTAGAGGTATTCTTTTGAATCAGATCTCCTGAGGCACAGCCGGGAGTTGTGAATTGCCGCTTTTAAAAATTGTAGATTTCTTGTTGCTTTTAAACGCTGACTACAAGCGCCTTAAACGCTACTTGCCATACTTATCAGACCTCCTGAGGCACAGCCGGGAGTGTGAATTTTCGCCGCTTTGTAAATTGTATATTCTGCTGTTTTAAAACCCACGTTCCCTTCCCCCCTCCCTCACGACCTCAGGGCACTCACCTTGCCTGTGGAGACGCTGCGCAGCCGATATTATTGCTGCCGCGGTCTAAACCCCTAAGGTAATCTTGCCGCCATTGCCTGCTCGATCACGGAGGCCACGCCCCCTTGAGGCCACGCCCACTCCGCTCTTGTATTTAAAGCGCTGACTACAAGCTCCTTATACACATACCTGACAGATCTCCTGAGGCACAGCCGGGAGTTGTGAATTGCCGCTTTTAAAAATTGTAGATTTCTTGTTGCTTTTAAACGCTGACTACAAGCGCCTTAAACGCTACTTGCCATACTTATCAGACCTCCTGAGGCACAGCCGGGAGTGTGAATTTTCGCCGCTTTGTAAATTGTATATTCTGCTGTTTTAAAACCCATGTTCCCTTCCCCCCTCCCTCACGACCTTAGGGCACTCACCTTGCCTGTGGAGACGCTGCGCAGCCGATATTATTGCTGCCGCGGTCTAAACCCCTAAGGTAATCTTGCCGCCATTGCCTGCTCGATCACGGAGGCCACGCCCCCTTGAGGCCACGCCCACTCCCTGGCGCTAGTCACTGACTATAAAAAATGTGCTTTCCTAGGAAGCGCAGCGATCGAGCGCAGCGGGCGCGACGTTTGCGCGCCGAAGGCGCGCCTAAGGCGAGCCCGTCTGCGCCCGTCCGCGCCAAGGTAGGGCCTTGGGCCCCTTAGTCTGCCGGTTTTTACACTTTACACCAGGATCAACTTCCGTCGGGGCCCCCCTACTCTAGAGATGAGCTCATTTTAATTGGTAAGCAATTTGCCGATAAAGGAATATTGTCTCTATCACCCTCCGCCCTCCCCCGAGCTGATGTGCTCTGCAATGATGTTTTGTACTGCAGGCTATTAAACGTCAGGTCCTTGCCTAAACACTGCACAGAGATCCAACTACTGATCGACTTTCATGAACTGGACATCCTCTTCATGACAGAAACGTGGACGCGTCCAGATTGTTTGGTCGATCCGGGACTTGCCTGCCCCTCCGGGTTTAAATTTCTCCACCTCCCTAGACCTACTGGTAGAGGTGGAGGTGTGGGAGTCATTTTCCGAGCCTCCTGTAACATTAAAATCCTTACTATTGACCCTACTCTGGGTACTGAGTTACTAGGACTCTCTATTCAGACCCACACCGGAAATACAGTCACAGGGATTCTGTGCTATCGCCCTCCTGGGGCGTTTTGCCTTCAGCAGCAACAAGCACTAATCAGTACCCTAACCAATATCGCCTTATCTCATCAGAAGCTGTTTTTACTTGGTGATTTTAATCTTTGGCCAAACGGCATCCTAGACTCAGCTCTTAAGAACCTACTCTCTACCTGCGACAGTTTTGGCCTCTCTCAGTTGACCTCCAAGGCCACCCATACAGCGGGTCATGTGCTTGACCTGATCTTTGCGACACCTAACTCGGTGGTAATGGGAGACATTCTTCCAATGGAGTGGACTGATCACTCATTGGTTAAATTCTTTCTTCACAAGACGACTGACCCTTGCAAGGCCCCAGTACCGACCAAGGAAATTATATGCAGAGACTGGAGGGCTCTCTCACGCGCACATCCCTCGGGCAAATTGTTCCATCTGCAACAACTCTTTGATGCGAACAACAGCACCGACAACAATTATAGTTCCCTTGTCTCCAGTATCTCTAAGGTGGTCGACACCCTTGCCCCCCTCAAAAACCAAACCTACAGGGGTAAAGACTCTGCCCCTTGGTTTAACGCCGACCTTAAACTGCTAAAAATGGATTGTAAACAAGCAGAGAGAAGGTGGAGACGGGACTATAACAAAACGTATAAAGACTCGTGGAAAACTAAGGTCCACGCGTATAAATCGCTCATCAAAAAATCCAAAGCCGAATACTATTCCTCCCTGATCTGTAACAACACCAACAAGTCCAGGAGCATTTTCAGTATCCTAAACAGTGTCACTAACCCGGAGTCCTGTAAAAACACGTTCGTCCCGTCACAAGAACTCTGTGACAACCTGGCCATTTTCTTAAATGAAAAAATTGAACTTATCCTTAAAGATCTGGATACTCCTCTGACTGCTGGAAACACCCCTTTCCCGAACAATGTCACTCTGGAGAATCTAACATCCACCTTAGTTGTGCCTCCAGAAGAATTCCTCTGCAGGTGGCCACCGCTAACCTTCGACCTCTTTACTAAGGTAGCTAGAGGGATCGTGTCTGGGTCTCCACTAGACCCAGTACCCCCGAAAATTTGGAAAGAATTCGAAGCAGAACTCTTCCCCCCGCT
Organism: Lissotriton helveticus; assembly: GCF_964261635.1. Classification (NCBI taxonomy): domain Eukaryota; kingdom Metazoa; phylum Chordata; class Amphibia; order Caudata; family Salamandridae; genus Lissotriton; species Lissotriton helveticus. Next base: position 1,277,383,426 of record NC_136069.1, read on the forward strand.
CCATCTTGTCTGTCAGCAATCGTTGCTGACTGGCACTGTCCCGGCCCCTTGGAAACGAGCGCTGGTCTCCCCTTTGTTGAAGAAAACTTCCTTGGACCCGGATTGCTCTAAAAGTCACAGGCCCATCTCATTGTTACCATTCCCTGCTAAGATAGTGGAACGGGTGATCAGCAACACCCTTTCCATCCACCTGGAACATCACCTACTACTGGATGGTGACCAATTCGGTTTCAGGCCTGCCCATGGAACCGAAACTGCCCTTATCATAGCCATGAACGAACTTCAAAGGCGAGCAGACAGAAGTCAGGCGTCTTATTTGATTCTGCTCGATATGTCTGCCTCCTTTGACACGGTGAACCACAAGATCCTACTGAAACGCCTTTGGGAGGCTGGAGTGAGGGATACGGCATTGCACTGGTTCCGCTCTTTCTTGTCTGACAGGCAACAAGCAGTATCTCTACCCCCTTTCCAATCTGCCTTCTCCCCGGTTACGCACGGAGTCCCACAGGGCTCTGCTATTAGCCCAATACTTTTTAATATGTACCTTAGACCACTCATTCTCCTTATCAAAAGCTTCGGCATCAAAACCATTAATTACGCCGATGACACGCAGATGATCCTCTCCCTGGATGGAGAGGACTCTATCTCCATTGAGGGCCTACATAATTGCCTACGGGAGACATCAAGGTGGCTGAAGAATAATTCACTTCAGTTCAATGCAGGAAAAACCGAGGTGCTTTTTAACAGTGGCTCGAGGATTCCCCGTCCTTTCCCCAGCAACTTCTGTCCCCCGGAAACAGCGTCTATTGTACAGCCTGCTGTCTCTGTCCGCAACTTAGGGGTCTTGCTTGACCACAAGCTCAGCATGGAGACCCATGTTCAGAAAACGACTGCCTGCTGCTTTGGCATTCTGCGCTCCCTTAAGAAGGTTCTGCCCCTCCTACCTACCCAGGCCCGCGCCCAAGTAGTCAGATGTACCATCCTGAGCAGGTTGGACTACTGCAATGCCCTCCTGCTCGGGGCCCCGGAGTATCTACTAGACAGGCTCCAAAGAGTTCAATCTGCGGCTGCAAAACTGGCCTTGGGGCTCCCGAGGCGATCCCATGGCCCAGCCGCCCTGGCACAACTGCATTGGCTCCCTCTTAGACAAAGAGTTCAATTCAAGGCCCTGTGTATTGTCTTTAGGGCCCTCCATGGCTCAGGACCAGCCCCTTTACAATCTAAGTTTCTGTGGTATGCCCCTACCAGACAACTCCGCTCCTCTGATGCAAGGCTGGTAGTCACCCCCAGATTCAAGAAGGTCAGATCCGGAGGTAGATCTTTTGAGGTGACCGCCGCCAGACTCTGGAACACCCTCCCTATCGAGATCAGACATATCGATGAACTCTTACCTTTCAGGAGAAAGGTCAAGACTTGGCTCTTCCCGGGCTAGCCCTTGTTTTTTCCCTCTTAGATCACTCTCCCGCTGCTCCCATGCTCTTCCCCAAGCTTCCTCAGACTCTGTCAGCGCCAGGATGCCTGCCATGGCGACAGTTTGCGCTTTACAAATTCCTAAAAATAAAAAATAAAAAATAAATAAATAAGTGCACAGATGCCTTGTCTCCCTGGACCTGGCTACAGACTAACTACAGGGGGTATGCAGCCTTTTGTGTGGAGAGAGGACAAAGCCTATTCAGCTGTAAGTGAGGCTGGGCTCAGCTCCTCCCTCCCATTATGTCATTGATGGCCCATTCAGTCACACCTAAGCTCCCATTGTGAAGCTGTCTAATGGGAATACAGAAACCTCAGCTGCCATCTATACCCAGTCACATGATGAGGGAGGAGGCTGCAAACAACAAATGGCTAAGGCAAGATAATGCCAACTTTCTTTGAATGGCATTTTAACAATTGTAAACTAAAATAACTTCACCATGTTGGGATTTTAAATTAGAACTCCTGAGACATTAAACATGAACCTATTATCACTGCCCATTTGGAAATTACACTTTCAAAATGTAATAAGGTAACTCTAATGTTATTCTATGGGGGAGATTGGCCTTGCAGTACGTAAAAGCACATTTAAGAGTTTTTCACTACCAGGACATGTGAAACTTAAAAATACATGTCCACCTTATTAAATACACTGCACCATGGCCTTGGGACGGTCCAAGGCATACCCTAGGGGTGACATATGTAATAAAAAGGAAGATTTGAGCCTGGCAAAAGGTTTATGTCGTCAGTTTGACAGGGCTTGGAGTGCTGATGAGTTACAGGGACCTAAATGGGACGGCTGAACAAAAGTACCTTGATTCCGGGTTGTGAAGCGATGCAAAGTCCTGTGGCAAGTAGGTGCCATGCAGTTACAATTCCTGGGGGCTCTGCAGCTGCAAGGTGAGGTCCTGCGTGTATGCGGTCAACAAGGGCCTTTCGATGCAAAGTACTGCATCAAGATGCATAGCGCACAGGCTGATTCTGAACAAAGAAGCTGCGGGGCTTGCAATCCAGAGTCCTTCATCATGGCGAGGATGCTTTGACAAGAGATTTGGGATATGGAGGTCTGCACTGATGGTGCGCTGTGAAGCTGCAGTTCCTTGAAGTCTGCTGGTTGGAATGCAAAGTCCTGCACTGGGTATGTGTGACACAGCCATCCAGACGCAGAGCTTGATGGGCTGATGTGATGTGATGTGTCAGTTCTTCTGAGACTGCAGTTGAGCTGGTAGAGCACCTTCCGGCCCACTTCCAAGGGTTCAGGCCTTAGGGGGAACCACTTGGAAAAGCGTGACTCACAGCTGGCAGATTCCAGATGCAGGGTTCAAGACGGAGTAAGACTGTTCTGTCCTTGAGGCTACTAATCAGGAGGCCAGCCAGCTAGCCCTTGCAGTCACTCTGATGGTCCTGGGTTCAAGATGCAGGTCCGGTCCTTCTCACTCACATGGTGGCTGCAGGACAGCATAGCAGGGCAGCAGAGAGGCAGTCCTTCCTGCAGCAAGCAGCATAGAGGTCCTTCTTCTGGGTCTTCCACAAGTCCAGATGGGTACTGAAAAATTGGGGTCTGTGGGCCAATATTTATTTCTGGTACCCACTTTGAAGTAGGAGTAGCTTCTAGAGGTTTCCACTCAGCAGAGGTGCTTAGTAGGTTCTACTTCCCTGCCCTGCCCTGCCCCCACTTAAGTTTAGGTCATATTAGACTAGTGTCAAATCCCTTCGTGAGAGTACTCGGGCAGAGTTTTTAAAACGTGCAAGTGTGATGGGGACAGCTCCTCTCCCTCGTTAACTCTGAGTTGTCCATTCTGCAATCACTTAACTTCCCTTAGTCTCATAGTCTGGGAGAAATACACAAAGAATAACTGCCAACTGCATCTAGTCATGTGACCCATCAAATAGGCAGCAGACACCAAATGATTGGGCAAGAAAATGCAACTTTGTGGCATTTTAGAATTGTGACTTTAAATCCGACTTTGCCATTAAATAGGGTTTTAATCACAATTCCATCGATACCAAACTCAACCTGTCTACCTGCTTCCAATTGAAAATTATCACTTATTAAATGTGATAAGGTAACCTAATATAATTCTATGGGAGAGGTAGGCCTCACAGTAGTGAAAACAAATTTAAGAGCTTTTCACTAGCAGGACATGCAAAACTTAAAAGTACATGCCCAACTTTTTAAACACACTGCACCGCTTCCTCTGAGATGTGCAGGGCCTAACCTTTGAGTTATACAATACAAACTACCTAGAATGAGTATAGTTTAATAAAAACTCCTCCAGACTTTACTCATATAGCATGGCTTGAGTGTTTCTTGTCTTCCTTTGTCCAGAAGAGGCCCTAAAAATATCAAGTCCAAAATACATCGACCTAATTGTGGTAGTCCAAACGACACATAATAGTCTTTGATTTGATTAATCAGATGAGAAAGTTAGGGGGTGTTTCTCCAGGACTCCTTAACTTTGGGACTGACTCTTGGTGGATTGATTTTTGATTTCACAACCACTAAACATCTTCAAACAGCAAAAGAAATGAAGTAACAAGGAAAAGATGGGCTATGAGCTACTTTGCCCCGTGTGTGCATGTGTAATATGCTGAAGTTATTTTCATCATGTTTCTGTGGTTTTTGATATGTATGATTGTCCTTTGTTACATTACTTCTCCACTGAATCTATAAATATGTTTTATTTTGGAATGTTTACAGATGTACAGGCAGGATTTATGTAATTTATGTATGCAAGAATCTTCATTATTGATTAAATCCAATACTCTGTGAAAACAAATCATTCAATTGGAGTATAAGTGATTGTGGCTGGAAGATACCCCATACAGTATTCCAAATTGTTTGTTTTCAGTAATGTTGACGAGATTATGTAAGGTTAGATGGGCAAACCCTCTAGCCCTTGATATTCTTTAAGAGTTTGGCAGAGAGCGAGTCCATCATAGTTGGGAAGGTGTCAACACCTGTGGTTCCACCACTTCTTTGAGAAACTTTAATGGTTTCCAATTGTAAAGTCTCATTGGGTTCAGCTGACGGGACAATTTAAACAATGGTTGATGTGTTACAGAAGCGCCATGTTGTGAATACCATAGAGCCCTGCCCCATTGAACCAGGACTTTCCAGATTTAAATATTTCCCCCTAAGGTCTGCCATGTGATGCATGGCAGACCTGGGAAAATAGAGACATAATTATTCCTGCTTTGCAGGCAAGCATTTGGGAACGAGTTTCTGGAAAAAAGTAGTCCGGTATAACAAGGCAGTCTGCCCTGCATTACATTTTTTACCTAAGTGACAAAGCTGGCTTAAAGTGTGCGATGTGTTACTTTTTTACAATAAATACTGGCTAAATATTTTGCATGCACTTTGGCTACCTAGTTAGATGAAAATGCATTTTACATCTGCTTTTTTAAGTTGTTGTTATAAAGTGTTTAAGAATCAGTGGGTGTTGGAATTGTGTTAAATGGAAGATATCATATCTACAGTACCGGGCGCTGTCAGGCGATGGCTGTACCCCCTCAGATTCAATAAGCACCCAACATGGAGTGCCACAAGGCTTGGCACTCAGCCCGGTGTTATTTAATAGTTACATAAAGCCACTGATCTTGCTTATAAAAACACACAGCAATACTCTAATCAACTATGCGGAGACACGCACATGATCCTGCCACTCAATGATAGCCAGTAGGATACCATTAAAAGCTTTCAGACCTATCTAACAGACGTCACAAAATGGATGAATGTAAATTCCCTGACTCAATGGGGAGGAAACGTAGTTTCTGTGCTGCTCTGCGAATAAGATCTCAATGCCTCTACCTCCAAACCTTTGGCGTTTCCCCACAGGGACTGCTATGCTAATCATAGAAAGTACACAACCTTGGAGTTCATTTTGATGAACACCTTTTACTTGAGAAGCACGTAAAAAGAGTGTCTAGTGTGCGCTGTGCAGTACTCCAGGACCTAAGAAAGTTGTCCCCAGTGCTTCCCGTACCTGATAAATCCCTAATTACATGGAGTGTTAATCTCAGCAGACTCTATTATTTCAATTCTCTTTTCTTTGGAGCTTCTGACTACCTGGTCAAGAGACTGCAAAGAGTGCAGATAGCTGTCCCGCCTGAGGAAACTGCATTGGCTTCCCACAGAGCAGAGGATCCTTTTCAAGTCTTTGTGCATTGTGTTCAAAGCCCTGCAATGGAGATTAAAAAGATTTGCTCCGAGGAGGCCACTACGTTCGGCCACTGCAAATTTCATTCACTAAAACAGATTCCGATTAAAACAGATTTAAAGCGACTCAATTATGGAATAAGCTGCCACATAACTTAAGATCACATATGAACCTGTTGAAATTTAGAAAAGCCTTCAAGACCTGGCTGTTCACAAAACAATATGTACTTGTTATTGATGTTATTCTGTGCTTCTCCATTCTGGTCACAGTGCACTTTGCAAATGCCATGAATAAAATAATAATAAAATAAATAATAACGTGACATTGCAACTTTGTAGCCGCTCACCCTTTGAGTGCTTCTTTAGGCTGGAATTTGTTCTTATCCATGTCCCAAACAACATAACTAAAGAAAATGCACGTATCAGATTTCCAGCTTCTTCTGACTTGCTATTTAAAATGCATCACTAGCAAAATAGCCACATCTCTGACTGTTAATTAAATTGAAAGAAATGTTATGCAATGATATGGCGGCCAAGTTCAGATGGCAGCATATTTTCTTTAGGCTAGCAATAAAAAAGTTGAACAAATATAAATGAACCAGTACGCCATCCTGCTAAGGCCAGTTCTATGGACTTTCGATAATGCGGGTTCTGTTTTCTGTTAAGAAGCTGGATTTTGAATAAAGTACGATTGTCTTTCCTTTGAGCGAACGTTGTTTTACAAATGGGGGTAATCGCATTGAATAAAGCAAATGTTTCCTTAGCACATAATCTATTCCAAATCATGAATATTTTTTAATGTGTGCAGTGGGAGAGCTGGAATAGCAAGGGTTAAACTATTCACTCTAAGCCCAAGTTGATTTCAGTCACTGCCCTTTTACCTTTACACACAAGATCAAATGGGACTCAAATAACTTTTTTACTGGTTTGCACAGATGTCCCATTAAGAGAACATTGACAAGGCAATGCTGCAGCCAAATCTATTTATTTAAATACATTCTTTGAGCTGCTGGCTTTTAGCAGTGAGATCGGAATCTAATGCTTGCTTGTTTAGTGACTTATATTTATTTATAGCAATAGGAATAGCCTAAGAAAACCACTAGCTTGACTCAGCAACATGTCAAGTGTACTAAAGTCATAAAATTATCAGTGCTGCCCACAAACGGAATGCATGAAAGCTATAAATTACTTTACAAACCATGTTCGCATTGAATTCTTAAAGTCACTCAGTGATGGAATCTAACACAAGTTATAACATTTTTCTGAATATAGAGGATGTCACCATACAGATTATGCCAACTCTAGACATAAATTAGAGTCAATCAACGTCAATGCTGTATCAGCGGTTTGAACAGATAAGAAATCAAAGCTGCTTTTGCTGCATTTGGCAGCCTCAGTAGTCGAAATTCTTTTACTCGTGACGTTAGCAGAAGATGGTTTCTCCCCATTAACCTTGCCATTTGCTAATGTTCGAACTAAGGGCCATATGTATCACCAAACTATTTTGCATTTCCTAAATAGCGAATTTTAAGGAATCGCTATTTAGGAATTGCAAAATGGTATGTATGAAAAAAAATCGCTTTTTATTTGCGATTCCTTAAGCTTCCTTATTAGCGAATTCGCATTTTCCGAATTCGCAATTACGGAATAATTTCCAATGCATTCCTATGGGCCAAGAGGCCCATAGGAATGAATGCAAAATAATTCTCAAATTGCGAATTCGCAATTTGCTAATCGCAATTTGAGAATTATTGCAAGGGTGCAGGGGTGTCTCAAAGACACCCTGCTGCACCCCTGAAAAGAACACGTGTGTGCATATGGCGCACATACATGCCCTATGGGTATGTGTGTGCATCACATGCCACCTTTAAAAATACCAAATTGTGCATTTTTGGAAGAATTCGCAAGTTACCATCAACTACAGGTTGGTGGTAATTTGCAAATTCTTAACCACAATTTGCAAGCCAAAAAACCTACATACATAGCATTTAAGGAATCGCAAAATTGCGATTCCCTAAATGCTATGGAAAAATAAGGAATCGCACAACTTTGCAATTCCTTATTTTGGGAACGTTTCATACATTCCAAAACATGCAAAACGGCCGTTTGCGAGTCGCAAAGGCTGAAATTCTGCGAATTTCGGCCTTTGCGATTCAAAAACGGCTTGATACATATGGCCCTATGTGCCACATGTATCAAGCAATTTTACATTTGTATTCCGGCTGATTCGCAGAATTGCCCCATTTGTGAACAGAAAAAAGGCTTTTCTCATGTATTAAACCCTATTTTGCGATTCGGTCACCTGTTAGCGAATCGCGAAATGGGTTTGCGATTTGGTATTTGGACGTGGCGTGTTCATAGTGTCCCTTCCATATATCGAATTGTAATGGTATGTATTGATGGTTTGTGCCCTTGAATGTGGTTGCAAAACATTCGCATTTTACCACCAACTTGAAGTTGGTGGTAGGTTATTCGCAAATGGGAAGGGGTCCCCAAAGGACCCCTTCCCCTTTGTGAATGTATGCAAAAATGTTTTTTTGAGAGCAGGCAGTGTTTCCACTGAAAAATTTTCATATTTCTTTTTATGAAGCATCCCGTTTTCCTGTAAGGAAGACGGGCTGCTTTACAAAAAAATAAAGATTTCTTTATTTAAAAACAATCTCAGACATGGTGGTCTGCTAAGCTAAGCAGACCACCATCATCCTTGTGATTTTTGCGATTCCTAATGGGTTGCAAATCGCGACCGCCCTTATTCATATTCATGAGGTCTTTTGTGACCCACTGAGAATCGCAGAAAGTGTTCAACACACTTTCATACAGTTGTGAATTGCAAAACGGTTTCTTAATACATCTGGCCCTAAGAGTCCATGGGCCAGATGTACGAATCTGCTTAGCGGTCATAGACCCTGCAATTTGCTAAATCACAGGGTTTTAAAACGTACTAACATATATGGTGATTCAGTAGTTACTTGCCAATTTTCAATGTGGGTTTAGAAATGCAAAAGAAATCTGAAGTTTTTTAGGGTGTTCATTTATAACTGCCAGTTACAATGTTATGTATCAATGGTTTGCAATCTCAGTTGCAATCGCAATTAATGGCTAGTTTATTTTCTCCTAAAAGGAGGTGGTAACCCATTTGCAAAGGCACCTCTCTGCCACTCCTTCCCCTTTATAAATGTAAAAAAAGTCTTTTTGGGAATGGGCATTGATCCAAGGTACCATTGTCAACACAAATGTTTTTAAAGAAAATGAACTACATTTAAAAAAATGATTTTATTTTTATTGTAATCACAGACATGATCGTCTGCTAACCCCAGCAGGCAACGCTCCTTATGATGGAATACAACTTGAGTCACAATTAGTGACCCACCTTATGAATACTGATGAGGCAGGTTGAATTGAGATCCTCCTCAAATCATGATTTTCAAAACAGACCCATTATACCATAGGTTGGTTTGCAAAATGCCATTGGTTGTCCAAAAATGTTGCTGAAAAATTTGTGACCATATTTTGCACATCCAATTTTCATTCATCAGGCACAATATTTCTTAATTCTGGTTTGTGCTCTCAGCTCATGATTGCACATCAGTACAAGTTAAATGTTCTGAAAAAGAGTTAACACACCTGCAGAGGCGCAGATAAAATAATTTCCTAGTTGCAGGTAAAGATTTTCAAAGTATTTAGTTTATTGATATATTAGGGAGATGAACTCCCTCATGTTGGAACAATACAAGATACATAATGTGTAGTTACGTTGACATATGACTCATAACATAACATTAATTTTTATAGTTCATTCACACCTTGGGGCTGGGTAACAGATGTTTCTTTGCCAAACTCAATAATACTCATTTTACTGAACCTCAGAAGGATGAAAGGCAGAGTAGACCCACCAGGATTTAAACCTGTGACTACATAGTCAAACACCGATTTCTGTAGAGGCTGCATTACAGCACAGATGCTCCATACCCAGCAACAAGCTCACCAGAAACACCGCCGCTGGTCAGATGAGAAAAGAAAATTGTGGCCAATTTCTGGTTATTGTATAGATGGAACATTATGGCCAGTTAGCCCCCAGGTTTTGCTAAACAACAAAAATGAAGGTGTTGTATTTATTTACTGATCCCAATGCTTGCTTTTCCTCTAAGCCCTAAGGACCAAAATGTTAGGAATAAAGATATGTTATGTTTGGGGACCGGCTTCAACTCTTTTGAGGTCAAAGAGTGAACATTAGAAATTCTGCTACAAATGGCACAAATGAGAATCAACATCCATGCCAAAATGGAAACAGCAAATGTGAGAGCGATCATGACCCACTGACGTTAGTCCTCAGGATCCCCGGTGCTGGTGAGGTGCTTCTACCTGAATGTGACAACTTAAACACAGCTACACTGTCCAGTAACAGACGTAGGATTAGATGGGACAAGCTGGCCAAAAACTCAATCGAAATGGCCAAAATGTATACCCAAATATTACCAGTACTTGAGGGTGTTGCCGCACTGGCCCCGGAGCACCCCCCGGGTGACTTCCATTTAAAACTAGGCAACTTACATAAAGCATTAGTTAGTGCCATAAAAGAAACCCTAAATCCCGTTGGTGTAACAAAGGTTGGGCATTACCGGAAGCCATCCTGGTACAATAAGGCGTGCAGACAGTCAAAAAGGGAGCTCCTAGAGGCGCTAAAACAAAACACTAGCAGCCCCCTAATAAAAATAAGGAGGCAAATATACAGGGACCTTACACGACACGCCAGGGAGGAATGGGAAGCTGACAAATGGGCCGATCTAACTTCAGCTTTGGCGGTCAAAGATGCCCGTAAGGTTTGGCAAATTATAAGTACAGGCTCGGTGGAGCCTGATCAAGCAGTGACACCGAACATCTCACCCGAGGTTTGGGAACAACATTCTGCCAACCTTTATAAGGAAGCACCCAATGATCACTCTGGGCTTATACCTTCTAAGGCACATTCCCTGGAATGTGATCGGCCTGAGCTCACCTTCTCCTTGATTGAGGTAAGAACAGCTATAGTAAATCTCCCTAGGGGCAAGGCGGCAGGCCTGGATAAGGTACCGGGGGATTTATACAAACAGGAACCCGAGATATGGGCCCCCTACCTTCAGAAAATCTTTAATGCAATTCTAGGGGGAATGGCTCCTCCCATTACTTGGCTGGGGGCCGAGTTGGTGCCAATGTTTAAGAAGGGCTCACCTCTCTTACCACTGAATTACAGGCCTATCAGCCTTATAGATGTTTCGCAGAAACTCTGTTCAAGGCTGATCCTGGATCACCTTTTAGAATGGGTAGAAGATTCAAAAATTTTGAGTGTCTATCAGGCGGGTTTCCAAAAGAAGGTATCCACCGTCGACCAGATCTTCAGACTAAAGATGCTGTTCTGGAAAACGGTCAAAATAAAGGGGGCTCGCTGCATACTGTTTTTGTTGACCTCCGTGCGGCCTTCGACCTGGTCCTACGGGGGAAACTTTGGAGCGTATTAAGGGATTTAGGCATATCCTTGCCTCTCTTGAATATCCTAATTCGCCTCCACTCACAGAACTTTGCAAGGGTAAGATGTGGGAGGCAAGGGACCCTGTCGGCAGCCTTCCCCGTTTGCAGAGGGGTAAGGCAGGGTTGTGTGTTAGCACCGACCCTGTTTTGCCTCTTCGTAAACGGGGTGATTGACTGCCTGAACAGGGTCCCAAATAGGGACGCTCCTAGGCTGGCGGGAACAGGTATCTCTGCGATCATGTTCGCAGATGATACCTTGTTGCTCGCAAAGACACCAATGGGTATACAGAGAGTCCTGGACACCTTTGTTGCCTTCTGCCATGACAGGGACCTGGAAATAAACAAATCTAAAACAAAGTACATGATTTTCAACCCACCGAGAACGTCTCGTCCCAACCCTATCATGGAAGGTGTTCGCCTGGAGAGAGTCTCAACATTTGAGTGCCTGGGCCTAACTCTGAACGAGGAAATGACTTGGGTACACCACCAGACCAAATCCCAACTAAAGCTCTCCCAAAAAGTAGGCGGGATTTTTAAACTCCTCAAACAAACCACCTTTAAACCAGTATCTCCTCCTCTTGAAATTTTTAAGCTGCAGGCACGGGGTGCGGTGATCTACGGGGGCGAGTTATGGGGACACTGCTGCCACCCAGACATTATCACCACCGAAAACAAGTTTATTAGGCAGCTGTTATCTCTACCACCTGGCACGCCCCTTCTCCCCATTAGATTAGATTTGGGCCTTAGATCAATAAAGGAGGAACTAGGCCTAAAACCTCTTGCCTTTTGGAGACGACTATGGGCGACTCCCGAATTGGCCAGTTATAGGATTGACTGAATTGACTGAACTCCTACAGCTGCCAAACATATGGAATATTGCATGGTTCAAACATATTAGGCAAGAGTTTGACAGATTGGGTTATCCCCAAGTTTGGAGGAACCCCGCAGAAGCGTGTAGTGGGTTACCCCGGCGGGAATTGGTGAAAAAATATTACCACAAAAATGTGTCTGATTGCCAATCTAACCCCAAAACAGGGTCATTAACTATGTCATTTCTTGACCAAAAGGATAACTACAAATTTGAGCCGGTCTTGGACATAATTAGCCCGAGCGCATCTATGAAGCTATATCTCCTATGGAGATATGACTCCCTACCGCTTAGAGGTCTAACAACACGATGGTACCGTGACGCCCCTGCAAACTGCCCAGTGTGCGATGCTGAAATAGAGTTGGATGTACACATGGTCTTCTTCTGTCCCTCCTACATGACTCCTAGGAAGAAGTGGATAATTCCCATCTGCAAAAATCTGGGCATCAGGCACCACCACCAATCATATCGAATATTAAAAACTGACCTGTCGCCATGTATTGTTTTTGGGGTTACGAAATTCCTGGCTTCAATGTGGAATATCAGGAGGAAAAGTCTGGAATAATGAATTATTACGAACGGTGTAACCTGGTAGAGGGTAACAGGTTTATGTTGTATTAAAGGGGTAGTTCAAGGGACACGCTCGTTTCAGGATGTTGGAAAATGTGTGTCTTATTTCCTTTTAAAAATTTTCATAGTAATTGATGTTTTAACCTTTTTAAAGCTGTATTTCACTGTACTTATTTTATGTCATTCATATGTCGAAATAAAGATAATTGAATGAAATGCGCAATTACATGCAAGTCCTAATTAATTTGATTTGACCTCAGGTTTTTCACATAGTTCGAGGAAGCAAAAGACACACAATTGATGGACGGAATGCAGAACAAATCAAAACATTTATCTCCAGTCAATAGATCTGGGTTAAATCCATCATTCTTTTGCTCACCATGCCCCCCCAGTTGAGACCTGGCCATATGCAAATCAGTCTTTTCCCTGTGCCTCATGGAAATAGTGCAGCCCAGACTGCCAAGCCAGGTCCTCCCTGGACCAGAAACAAGCATCCTAGGACCGGTTTCGGGGTTTCACCCCTCATCAGCCAGTATAGCTTGATTCCAGTGGCACATTGAGCCCGGGACCCATGTCTGGGCATATTGCGCACTTAGGACAAGGAAGCAAAAGACACACACTTGTTGAACAGACAACAGAACATATCAAAACACTCACCTCCAGTCAAGAGATCTGGGTTAAATCCATCATTCTTTTGTACACCATGCCACCCCAGTTTAGACCTGGCCATATGCAAATCAATCTTGACCCAGTACCTCATGGGAGCAGTCCAGCCTGAACTGCCAAGCCAGGTCCTCCATGGACCAGAAACAAGCATCCTAGGACCGGTTTTGGATTTTTACCCCTCATCAGCCAGGATAGCTTAATTCCAGTGGCACAGTGAGCCGGGGACCCACATCTGGGCATACCCGGCGCAATTAGGGCAAGGAAGCAAAAGACATACAATTGATGGGCGGAATGCAGAACAAATCAAAACATTCATATCCAGTCAAGAGATCTGGGTTAAATCCATCAAGACTGATTTGCATATGGCTGGGCCCAAACTGGAATGGCATGGTGAGCAAAAAAATTTATAAATGTAGGCCCAAATCTCTGTACTGGTGTGAATGTATGACATTGTTCTGCTTTCTATCAATTTTTCTTTTTACATTTGTCACCCCTAGTGGGACTCCTGGCTGATGAGGGCTGAAAGCCCGAAACCGGTCCTAGAATGCTTGTTTCCAGTCCAGGGAGGGTCCAAACTGGAATGGCACGGTGAGCAAAAAAACGATGGATTTAGGCCCAGATCTCTGTCCTGGGGTGAATGTATGACATTGTTCTGCATTCTGTCCATCAATTGTTCTTTTTCCATTTTTCACATAGTATTATGTATGTATGTACGCAAGAATGAATATGATTTTCAAAACAGACCCATTATACCATAGGTTGGTTTGCAAAATGCCATTGGTTGTCCAAAAATGTTGCTGCAAAATTTGCGACCATGTTTTGCACATCCAATTTTGATTCATCAGGGACCATATTTTTAATTCTGATTTGTGCTCTCAGCTCATGCTTGCACATGTATATTATGTATGTATGTACGCAAGAATGAATATATGTATGTGTGTATGTATGTATATATGTGGTATATGTACATCATACACTTAGTCAAAAAGGCAGTGGTGCACTGTACAGGGTCAAAGGCAAGGATATTGTCAATAAGTGATAACAAATTTGGTTATTTATGAACTTGTGAAAATTGTATACTTTGGAGAGGTGGGGCTTCGACTCTTTCCTAAATAGAATCAGCATTAGTATGGTTAATGGATATGGAGATGTTGTTCCAGATCTTTGGTCAAGAATTGGCACCTTGTTTTTTTCCCTTCTTTATGCTTTTTATTCTACAGTGCCTAGTTGTGGGGGCACAGAGAACCACTGGAGATGGTGAATTACTCTGCAAGATAAGAGAGGGTACTAGTTGGAATAGCTTTGTAAATCAGGCAACTGATTTTGAAGAAGATGCGGACAAACAAGCAAGCCATTATAGAGGTCCATCAGAATTGAAGTCATATGATTATATTTCTTCCACCCTTCAAGTAGATGTGCTGATGAGTGTTGGATGCCCTTCAAGTGTGCCAGTGTGTAGTATGTTATGCTATGGAGCAGGGTGTTATAACCATCCAGATGAAAGAGTATGAGGGCTTGAACAGCAGGTCTAAAGTCGCTCTCTGTAAAAAATATTTTCTAGTTCTGTAGAAGAGAGAGATGGGAGGAGGCTATCTTTGTTTTTGGCAATTTGCTCCTTGAGGGTGAGGTTGGTATTCAAGGTGAATCCAAGTGACTTGACATTCTGTGAAAGTTGTCTTTGAAAGCTGTCACGCTTCATGTCATTGATCCAAGTTTGTACTATTTCTTGCTTATCGTTCTTGTCAAGTAACAGGAATTCTATTTTGAGTGGGTAGAGCTTCATTAAGGAACTGAATATACAAGTCCAGAAAAGTTAGAGGCAGTTCTGAATCATTGGATTCCTGGAGCAGAGGAAACTACCAGGTATATGTGTTTATTTTCAGTATAATGGTGAATCGTGATGCTGTAAGTTGTGAGGAGAGCTTCAAGGGACCTCCTGTAGAAGTTGGAGATGACGGCAGACAGTGTGGTACCATGGGGCACTGCTAATGTAATAGGGAGTCTTGGGACCTGAGGGATCCCATGTGAACAAACAGGTGTTAATTGGAAGGTAAGAGGGATACCAGTGAAGGGTATTCCCAGTGTATGCAATTCAAACCTCCGAGGGTGTGGATGAGGGTTGTATGGTCGACTGTGTCAAAGGCAGCTGAAAGGTCCGGCAATATTAAAAGATATGGGTCACCTTCCTCTGTGGTCAGGAGACATTGTGTATGATGTATAAGGTAGTGGTCTCCATGCCACGTGCATTACCCAAAGTCAGATTGGTAATCATGAGGAGATGGTTAGCATTGACATGACCATGGAGTTGAGTATAGAGTGCTGTTTCAATTATCTTGCCGATGAAGGGTAGGTGATTGATGGGCTGGTAGTTGCAAGATCATCCAGTAATTATATAGGTTTCTTTATAACACAGCTTTCCAAACTTTTCATCTTGGTGACACACTTTTCAGACAGGCATCATTTCGAGACACGATAATTCAGTTTTGCTAGCAAACCAGAGGTTAAATTAACTGCATTTTTAGACATGCATCATTTTGCGACATGATAATTCAGTTTTACTAGCAAACAGGAGGTTAAATTAACTACATATAAGAGATAAGGACAAATACATATGTCATAGATTAGAAATTGTAAATAATAAAATATTTAGAGAGACTTCCTCCCTGGGAACAGAACTAGCTATGTAGCTAGAACTGTACACCCCCAGCTGACCACCACCAGCACTCGAAGGGTGCCACCACATCCTTCAGAACTCACTGTCGGAGAATTCCCAACTGATTGTATTTCTCAGCTTTCAAGTTGCCCCACTTGAAGTATCGCAAGCCTGTCCTGAACTCTATTAGCATTTTCTTGTGACTGTCAAAATATAAGCCCAAAGCATTTCGATTAAAAGTGAACCAGCATTTCTATGTCAAGTGACCCGAGTTTAAACTTTGGAATTTCTGAAAGCTATGACATGAGGGCTATTCATATTTTTGCTGTGATTTTGCTGCCCTCAAGGTACCTTATGGTCTTCCTGCATTTACTTTGCTGTTCTGGAAGAGCCGAGCGGGTTTCGGTTCTCTGGGCGAAGTTATTAAGCAGATCAAGGGTGATGTTGTTTCAGTCCTTAATAACGTGCGCCTCATTTTACCTGTGGATCCACTTCCTCCTTCCCTCCTGACTCATGTTCTTGTGGGTCTAATGTGACCCGGTAACAGGATAAAAATAGACATTTGTAGGTAATGACGTGACTCTCTGATGGTTTTGTCCTGTCTGACGTTGTGTACGATCTGTTGTAAAAGCGTGCTTTTCAAGGGAAGCACGCTGCAGAGTTGCCGCTGCCCATGAAGAGCGTTGTAATTTGTACAGTTAATAGTGTATTGTCAGCTCAAACGCACAAATACAAAGCACAAAAAATCTATTCTACCATTACCAACCCTGCTTACCTTCACCTTCACTTCACACCCATTTGTTTATAGACAATCATCATGTGATGAGGAAGTGTTGCTCATGATCTTTTTTTTTTGCACTGCTTGAAGTTGGCATGAATTTTGTGCCTGCAGCTGCCATCCAGCTGAAGTTCAGCGAACTTCACCAGGTCCGGCTCCCGCTGGCACATCACCTCCACGGTGTATCCCTGCTACAGGTCAGTCAGGCCCACGGGGGGCTCAATTCTCATGCTGGCGGTAGCGCCCAGGTGTCTCTGCGCCACGGGGCTCAGACAGACAGCGGAGCCCGGCGGCCCCAAGACTGTGCTCCCTCCCATTCCTCCTGATCCCCGGGTAACTCTCCTGCCGGGAATGGGCAGCAGAGGCGCCTCTGCGGACCAGACTGCGCATGTGCTGCGTGCGCACCCACTCACCTAACGGTCTCCCTCTCCTTTCTCCGCGTACGTCTGGCATTTCTATTTGTACTACATTTTGATTGAAAAGCTCTCAGATTTTCCTTGGGCCTAGCTGGTGCTGTATAAAAGCATAAATACATGAATAAAACCGGCTTGGAGAAGATAAACTGCAAGTTCCTCAAGAAACTGATACAGACCTTGTAACGCGCAGTACCGGTGTCATTGCGTGACACACTCATGCATAGCAGGCAACACAGTACCGTGTTGAGACACAGAGTTTGGAAAGCTTTGCTTTATAATCATTGGATTTCAATGTATTACATTTGTAGCTTAATATCAGTAAAATATCTAAATGCCATTGATCCAGCGCCCCTATAGAAAATATGTCATAACCACGCTACCCAACTCCACAATACTCACCATTAATCATAAAACACTCATAAGGCCCATAACTAACAAGACATATTTTGAGCAACTGAATCATGTGACCTAATTAATAAAACCTTTTCACAAAATATATACACATTTATATACAACTGCAGTATAATGATTTCACCATGGTTTTCTAAAACTCTGTATTTAATTAAGTCACTTAGGCTAATGGATCTGCTGATGATAACATGACTCTGAAATAACAAGACCAGCTTGTCTTTTCAAAAATCTTATTTATTAACTATTTATTCGAGGAAAGTGCATTTTATTAGAATCTTTTTATTCAAGCAGTATAATTTGAGGATTAGCAAATAGAGCCAACAGTTTCAAGCAAAATCAATTAGCATGATTTAAAGAAGAATAAACAGTTTTCCATCACCTAAGCCCTAACATCCCTGTCTAAAACTCACTTCACCTAAAGGAATAAAGTTAAAAATCATTTAGCCCTATTGATCCTTACGTGCTCCAAAGAGAGTCCGTCAGCACGTCACGCCTAACTGGATTCAGGAGAAGATGAGCAGCAAGAGCGCCCTCCCTCCCATAGGGACAGTTTTTATACCTTTTCTAACTAACTAAAGTATCATTATCGGACGTTTTTTCTGTCAATCCAAAGTTTTGATTGGCTGAGCCATGTCAGTCCACTGTCAGATCATGCTCTCCGGACCAAGTCCGGGGCCTCATCATAGCCCTTATTGTTCTTAGTCTCACCATCCTCTTTGCTTCCTCAAAACGATACTTTTGACGGGGAGAAACATTTACTTCCTAATCTTGGCAGGCCTTACAACATCCCGTCCTGTCCTTGGAAATGTCACCAAGAACACATTCAACTCGACCAGGATTTCTTCTGCATAAAACGTTGTCAGCTCAGCAAAATGCTCTGCGCATGTGTGAAAGTTTCACTCTGGTCAAGTCTCGAAGGCTGCAGTACTGGCAGCCATTTTCTTTAGGCCCACTCGCAAAACTAATGCATAAACAAAAACAAAACATCGATTAATGTGAGAAATAAAGTTCGTTCTGTTACCCACCCACCTTTGCTAATTATTAACCCATTAATCTATGTTACCTAGCAGAAGCAAATGAAGCAACGAACAGATTTGTGCAACATTTAAGACGAAAAGATAAAACATGAGCACATAGAAATAAGCACATGCCTTTATTTAAACAGCTGCATTTAATACTGACAAAACAATAAACAAGATTAGTTTTTTTTTTTACACAAACATGCATTTGCAACATAAAGCACATATATGAGCACATATATTAGTTTCCCACGTGTAATGATTTGCAATTTTACTCTAGGTTTGTTAATAATATTCACTCCAATCACATTAGTATAATTACCTATATTATGGAAGTTTAACTATGCGAGTTGAAATAAATATATTTCCAAATCTCGCTCCATCAACTCCCTCATCTGGTGATTTCAAAATCACCAAACTACACCCAAAAATTTAGCAAAATTTTATCTCATAGATGAACATGTTTTGATTTCACTGTGTTAGTATTTCTAAAGACTTGTCTCAGCTGTTTGTCTGCAACTCTCATATTGAGTTCGACAGAACTCTTCCAATTCTATTTCTCTCTCCTGTTCCTTTCTGATCTTGTATATTCTCTTCTTTTCCCTCAGGTATTTCTTTCTCTTGTGTAACATGCAACTGATCTTTATCAATAGTATCACAAAAACTATAACTAATAAAGGTGTCAGTATTTTGCCAAGAATTGAACCACCAATCTCCTGAAACCATATTTTAATTGCTGCAAATCTTTTGGATAAACGTTCAGAAAAATCATCCTCTTCTAAGGGTACAATTTCTGATTGCAACTCAGTGATATATTTGATATACATTTCAATATTCTGACTTTCATCAGGAATATAGGTGCAGCAGTGTTGGACATGCAAAATGCCACAAACTCCTCCCTCTTTTGCTAGAAGAATGTCTAAAGCAAGACGATTCTGCATTACCATGGACCGTATAGCAATGAGCTCAGTATCCACTAATTGGAAACCACTAGCTGTGTCAGTTGACAACCTGTCAACAATTGTGGAGAATTTTCTGATTCTACCTGCATTCAGGGTTATACCTACTAAAGATATTACTGTTTCAAAGATGTCTCCCAAAATTTCTGAGAAACTTTCTCTTTTAAACCTGTTTACATGATTGCTGATTTCAAATGAACCTTCTGCATTTCTGTCAACATGAAATATTTTTGGAAAAACAAGTCCAACAAAACACGTCCCATACCAGTGATCAGGGAGGTTATAGTAAGCTTTGTCTCCACAAACAAAATAAATTCGAGGAAAAAATGGGTCCTTGCCACCCTTGAATCCCCAACCCCCCATGATTTGATAAGTGTCCTCACAATGGCTTGCACCCACAAAATAGTTATTGAACAAAGTGTTATCTCTCCTGATACAAAATGTACCACTAATTGGTTTGTCTATGTGTATAGCAACATTCTCAAATGATTTACCATTAAGCTTTTCGTCCTCCAACTGCCAAAATTTAGATTTGGTCTGCTTGAGCATCTCATTTCTTTTGTAAATTGCTCTCCTCTCCTCAACTAAATTCAGGAAAGACTTTTCCTCAGCTCTTAATTAACATGTCAAATTATTTCTAAAAGCATACTCAGGGTGAGTTCATTTGTCACGATAAAAAATTCCCTCATCTGTTTGGCTTTTTTGTGCTTATTTAGGCTTTTCTCAATTTTCAGGTTTGCAAAAATCTCGTCATAATTGGAATAATAATACTCCAAACGGCCAGTCTGATAAAATAAGCTAGCTATCACACTACAGGTTATGCCATAAGTAAGAGGAAGAATGTTATATGTCACTCCCTCTGAAACAGAAGCAGGCAATTTCACACAAATATAACAGTCTTTTACCTCCATGACCTTTACATACTCAGCCAGGAGTCTTGAAAAAGTATTGCTAGAAAAATCACCAACAGATCTATCTTGATGAATCTCTGGTTTATGATCAATAACTCTGTTAGTTTTACTTGTTGCACTATGTTTGTCTTGTTTAACTGAAGCTTTGCTTGACATATTGACCTTATACGTTTCCTTATCAATTCCAAAAAGGAAAATGACAGCTAGAACTAACCAAAGGAAGATTATTAGGACCACACAAATCGAAGACATCTTACAACATCTTTTGAAAATGGAACACCTTGAACTGTTATTAACAAAAACGTAAGGCATTTTCACCCTTTTAACAAAGCCTTATAGAGAAAAAAACAAAAATTTAAAAATGTCTACATTTCTAATACCCCCCTTTTAAAAAAAGAAATTTTTTTTAGAACAAAACCCACCTTCTAACAACTTTTCTTCGACCTTGCTTCACAATTTGTTTTCCAGCTAACAAAATTTCTTCGACCTTGTGTCACCTAACACAATTTCTTCAGCCTTACGCCAAAAACACGAACCCTAAATATTAACAGAAAATATTTCAATCGTTGTCACTATTGTCTTGTATCTCTTCCTGACTACTGCTATTGACCTCCACTACAGGTGGTATAATTATATAAGTCCACTCAGGGGACTTATACTTTTGATTTGGCTTCACAACTCTTTTTGCCCTACCACTATTGACTTCTATTTTCTTTCCTGTTTCATTTTTCTTTTCAGGATCCTTTTGACTTGAAATCTCATTAATTTGCTCCTTTGATTTCTTTATCAATTTGAATTTCAGACCTTCATTTTCTTTTGGCCAGTTATCACCTTTTCTCTGTAATTTCCTTTTTGGCTTGGTCACATTACACTCTGTTCTCCAAGCCCTTTTTCTGAAATTTCTTATTTGAGAATCTTCATCACTCTCTTCAGTTTCGCTGTCAGAAATTTGAATTCTGGACTCCGGTACTTCTTTACTCGGCAAATTCACTCCGTTAGGAACTCTATCTTTATAGCTGGTACTCGGTAATTCGTCTTCTTCTTCTTCAATTACCTTCAACTTCCCAGTATCAGATTTCTTGTTCCTGCTTTCAGAGCTTCTTTTCTGCTTTTCAATACTCTCCTGGTCTTGAATCACGACTTGATCAGACTCTTCCTCTGCTTCTCTTTCTAGCAGATCTTCATCATTTTCAGAGTCTACAATCACAATTTCCAAATCTTTTTCATTCAATTCTTCATTCACAGTTGAATTTTCCCGATGTCGACCTTCCTGTCGATCTTCAGGATCTGGATTTCTCTCAGGTTCTTCTTCAGAAAATAAATCAGCTGTGGTGTCGCTTTCTTCATCAGAATTTTCAAGAGTAGGCACACGAATTGTATGGCTTGCATGGATCCACCTCTTCAGACCCTTGCACTTTACTGCATTTGTCGTGACCAGAATGACTTGCCTTGCTTTCTGCCACCTGGGTACCAGACAGTTTCTTCTTCGATGAATCTTTGTCCTTACCCAATCACCTGGTAACAGATCATGTGCTTGTTCTTTTTCTCTTGTTTGCACTTCAGTTCCCACTTGATGGAACACAGAAGTCACGACGTCAGATAAGTTCCGCAGTACTCCAAAACGACGCTATCATTAATAGTCATCAACTTTCCTACTGGTATAAATGCCTGTCTCATGACCCTGCCCATAAGAATGTCATGTGGGCTTAAACCTGTCATTTTATCAGGTGTACTTCTCAAAGACATCAAAACAAATGGAAGTGCATCAGTCCACTTTATACCTGTAGCTAGACACATTTTGGCAAGTCTGTTCTTAATGGTTCCATTTACTTGCTCAACAACACCTGATGCTTCTGGTCTGTATGCACAATGTAATTTCTGCTCTATGTGTAAAGCCTCACAAATCATTTGTAATAATCTGTTTTCAAAATGCGTTCCACGATCACTTTCCAGAGTCACCGGAAAACTGTATCTAGATATAATTTCCCTTAGAAGTAATTTTGCAACAGTAATTGCATCATTATGGCGTGTAGGAAACGCTTCAACCCACCTTGAGAACAAACAGATTATTACGAGAACATAATGCAATTTGTTGTGTGGTGGCATTTCAATGAAATCCATTTGCAACCTTGTGAATGGACCACCCTCCCGTCCTATGGTTCCCATACTCACAGCTGTTTTTCTGATAGGGTTCATTTGTTGGCAAATCAAACACCTTTGGCAAAGGGATTCTGCAATAGTTCTAAACTTTGTATTGAACCAAGTCTGTCTAAAAAGCCTGATCATGGAATCTCTTCCAATATGTCCTTGACCATGATACATCCTGGCCATGTCAGCAATCATGCTATTTGGTAAAACTATTCTGCCATCTTTGTAAGTCCAAATTCCATCCTCCTCTCGCTGTCTACATTCTGCTTTCAACCATGTGTTTTTCTCCTCATCACTTGCTTCATCTTGTAAATCCTTTACTCCCTGCCATGTTTCAACTACTGATGTTAGCATAAGTGAGCTCAGAACATGTTCATCATTTTTCTCCCGATTAATTGAACAATTGTTTTTCGCACAGTACCTAGCAATCTCATCTCCATAGGCATTTCCTTTTGTGATAAAATCTTCTCCTTTTTTGTGTGCTGTACATTTCACAACAGCAATCTTTTCTGATAATTGAATGCCATCGATCAATCTTTTAATCAATTTTGCATTTCTGATGGGAGAACCTGCAGAGGTTAAATAACCTCTTTGAGACCATAGCTGTCCATAATCATGCACAACTCCGTATCCGTATTGGCTGTCAGTCACTACAGTGATTTTTAAACCTTCTGCTCTTTCACATGCACAAATCAAAGCAATAAATTCTGCTACTTGAGCTGAACGAATTCCTTCAAGACATGATGCTTCAATGACATCAGCAACTGTGCAGACAGAATTGGCTGCTCTTAAAAAGCCCTCCTCTGTTCTTAGCAAGAACCATCAACAAAGTAAACAAAATCTGACTCAGGCAAAGGAACATCTTTAATATCCTGCCTGGGCTTGGTGCAATATTCCAAAACATCCAAGCACTCATGGTCAATGTCATTCTCATTTCTGATTTCTGTTACAATTCCATCAGGCAATAATGTAGAAGGATTTAAATTCACACATCTTGCTATCGAGACATTATCTGATCCCAGAATAATTTTCTCGTATTTGGTAAGCCTGTTACTTGTTAAATGCTGCGTTTTGCTTCTGGTAAGAAGAATTTCAACAGAATGGGGTACATAGACTTTTACAGGAAACCCCATTATAATTCCCTCACTTTGCTCGAGGCTCACACTAGTTGCAGCTACTGCTTTTAAGCAGCCTGGCAATGCCTTTGCAACAGGATCAAGCACTGCTGAGAAATATGCAATTGGCTTTCTCAGTTTTCCATGCCTCTGAATTAGAAGAGACAATGCACATCCTTCTCTTTCACTGCAATATAGCTCAACATTTTTTTCGTGGTCTGGCATACCTAGAGCAGGTGCTTCACACGAACTTCTTTTTAATTTTTCAAAGGCTTCCATTTCAATTTCTGTCACAACAATTGGATCTTTTATATCTGATTTTGTTAATCTCTGTAATGGTTTTGCAATTACTGAAAATCCACTAATCCATTGACGACAATAGCCAACCATCCCAAGAAACATCCTGACCTGTCTCTGTGTTTTAGGAGGTTGCATTCCCTGAATCATTTTAATTCTTTCAATTGTCACTTGTCTGATTCCTTTTGCAATTCTGTGACCAAGGTATTTTACCTCTTGTTTGCAAAACTGTAATTTTGTAGGTGACACTTTATGTCCCTCATCTGCCAGATGATTCAAAAGAGTAATAGTATCTGTGACACAGTTATCTCGTGTTTTTGCTGCTACAAGTAAGTCATCAATATACTGGACCAATGTTGATCTTCCAGGTAAATTTAGATTCTCCAATGACTTCTTTAACAACTGATTAAAGATAGATGGACTCTCTCTATACCCTCGAGGGATACGACACCATGCTAATATGCGACCTTGGAACCTGAATGCAAAAATTTGCTGGCTGTCTGGATACAATGGAACAGTAAAGAACGCATTGCAAAGGTCAATGACTGTATACCATTCTGCATCATGCGGAATCTGGTAAAGGATCACTGCTGGGTTTGGAACAACTGGGCAACATGGAACAACTATCTGGTTAACCTTTCTCAGGTCTTGAACTATTCTGTACGTTCCGTTTGGCTTTTTGATCCCCATGATCGGTGAATTACAAGAACTGCCTTCAATTTCTTTTAGAACACCTTGTTTTATAAATTTGTCAATTACAGGAATAACACCTTCAATTGTTTCTGCTTTCATTTTGTACTGTGGAATATTTGGAAAATCGATTCCCTGTTTCACTGTGACTATAACTGGATTAACATTTTTCATCAAGCCCATTTCACTTCCTGTCAAATCCCAAATTTCAGCTTTGACTGTCTTTTTCAATTCTTCTAGAAGATTATCTTTGTCAAATGCAGGAAATAATTTGCTTTCCTCCGCTTCGACCATCAACATTGTTAATCTGTAAAGCCCATCTTCCTCTAATGTTTGAAGCTCAATGCCCTCCGGTGAGCAGTATATTTTGCAGTTCATCTTGCAGAGAATGTCTCTCCCTAGCAAGTTTACAGGACTGCTGTTACAAACCACAAATCTGTGTTTGTCTTTGAACTTGCCAATTTCAATTTTTACAGGCTCTGTCAAATCTGTTTTAATCTGTTGATTAGCTACACCAACTACTTGAATGGTTTCACCAGAGAGAGGCAGGTTTTCTATTTCCACTGATCTAACAGTAGAACGGGTACACCAGTGTCCACAAGAAAAGTGATTTCTACATCATTCACTTTACCATTTACAAATGGACCCAACTGGTCAACCTCAAGAGTGGCTCCAAGCACACACTCTTCCCCCTCTCTCAGGCACCGTCATAAGTAATCCTGCGAATCACTTCCACCATTTTCTGTCATCAAACATTGTCGAGAAACATTTGGCACATTCACTCTTTGTGGTCTAATTACCTGATCATTTCCGCTGAATCCTGTTTCCGAATTATACCTCTGACCACTCCCACAGTTTGGAAGAGGAGGTTGAGGAATCTGACTCTGCTGATTCGCTAACTGTCGCTGTTGCTGAAGATTCAGCTAATTTAATTGTCGCTGTTGCTGCAGATTTGCATCATTCTGCATCTGTGGATTTAATGATTGATTTTTAAAATTTCAGGGCGGATTTTTGCACTCGCGCTTCCAGTGTCCAATTTCGCCACAATTAAAACAAGGCAGCTTTTGTTTTAGCTCTTCAATGTTTACATTAAATTTTGGTTTATTAAAATTGCCTTTAAATTTTCCTTGACCCTGATTCTGGTTAAGATTTACATTTTTGTTCTCCAAATTTGCAATTTGCTGTTCAGCTACTTTTACCTGAGCCCACATTGCCTTTTCTTTAAGCTTCTTCTGCTTGGCTTCTATCTCATCACTGCAATATTTTGCTTTTCTCCGTATATCGTCAACTGAGAGTGATTGCCAACCGACAATACCATTCCTGATCATATCACCAATTTCAGGTCTCAGGCCATAAACAAATCTGTATATATAGTGGCTCATGTCCTTTTCACTTAATTTTTCATAGCCACTGTACTGTTTAAAAACCAACAGTAGTCTTTCATAAAATGAATGCACTGATTCTTTCGGCTCCTGATTTGTTCTGTCAATTTCAACCCAGTCTACTTCTTATGGGGCAATTTTGGTTTTCAACCAGACAATTACTTTAGCATATAGATCCATTACAACTGATGATGGGGCACCTGTCGCTTCATCTCGAGCAGGTTCTACCTTTGGCCAACTTACAGAGACTTTACATTCTGTCCAAAGATCTGATGGAACAACAATGTCAAAGAATCCATCCAGATCAATCCACAGAACATTCGAAACTTTTATAAACCTGTCTACCTCTCGATACCATTCCACTGGCTTCTCTCTGAACCGAGGAAAATTATTTGTGAACAACAGAATGTCCTGTCTAGTCCAAGGAACATGCGCATAACCACCTCCTGCTATCTCTCTCATTGGGTACTGATTAGTCACCATGCTCCTTTCTCTCCTTTCTTCCTCTCTTTTCTTAGTCCACTTTACTCTCCACTTACTCAAGTCACCCAATTTTTTAATGTACACAATCAAATCTTTTATATGCAGAATTCTTCCCATCGCATTAAAATTCCCAATGTCTTTTTCAGTAAAGTCTAATCTGTAATGTTTTCCCAAATCTTTCTGTTTGCTCAAGTCAATTTCCAGTTCTGTAGCCAATTCCTCTAACTGTTCATATTTATTTTTCGTTTTCCATTGTATGCTTTTGCAAATGAATAACAATTCATCATCTTGGTAATGCTTTAAACTGTCAGGACCAATTGTGCCAATTATTAATTCCTCCAAATCTATTTAAGATTTGCGACATCAAGCTTTGAGGATGAATCTGTTTTCTCAACACTCTTTTCTGGAGATTCAGTATCTGACTCTGCACCCATTGGTGTTCTGCATTATGAACCTGGATTAAAAGTTAAATCAGGCATCATTGTTTTTTCTCGATGTATTTGAGTTAATTCCGAATAAAACATTTCTGCCACTTTCTGAATTTCTGCATTTAATGGAATAGTCAAACCTGGGTGTCTAATTTCTCCCTGATCAAAAACAGGCTGAACAGGACCAATCGTTACTGGAACTGTTACTGCTTCCATGCCTTTAGTCAATTGCCGAATTAATTCTTCTTTTGATCGTAAATATTCTGAAGTACTTGGAATTTCATCATCTCTCCCAGTACCCATTAGACCTCTGGAGGGAGCCTCATTTCTTGAAACTGGAGTTTCAGGAAAATTTCTACTTTCACCATATGCACTAGAATTAGTTCTTGTTTCTACTCTTTCAGGAGTTTCTGTATTATTCGGGTAAAATCTGGGTGATTCCTCATTAAATGGAGGTGCACTTGGTGTGGTTCCTGTAGAAACCATCGGGGTAGACCATGAACAAGCTGGTTTCAAAAGGAGTCTGTTTCTTATTCGTAAGATATATTTCTTCTAAAACTGGATCTTCCAAATCATTTTCTTCAATATTATTTTTCTTTTGGGTATTCTTTTGACCTGGTATTTCAGTAATCATTACTCTCACTGGATAGAGACCATCACACATGTCTGCCTGTCTCCATCGACGTATTCTATCCTCATGGGTTTCTCTTTTAAAATTTGATTTTGGAGGTCTTATTATACCACTTGCTTCTCTTTGAAGTTGAAACATCTCATCCTCCCATTCAACTAAAGCCTCAAATTGTGTTGGTCTAGGCTTCAGTACAAGAGCCATCATTTTTTCTCTCAAATTTTTCAAAATTCTCATATTAAATGAGCCATCCTCCGGCCAAGCCAAAACACCATCATCCTTAGTATAATCCATCCAAACGTCAAACCAAAGGCAAGTATGATAACCATATTCACCTTTCATATAGGCTGCAGGTGTTTTTTACTTATGGAGTAATTTTCCACCACGCGTTTCAATTTTCTTATCGGGTGAAAGTAAATTTTTAATTTTTTGAAGCCATGTAAGCTTTTTCTCCTCTTTTTTATAGTAATAACTCATGTTTTAATCAAATCCGCTTAATTTAAAATGATCGTAAATGTTTCCTGGTTGTTCCACAAAATCAACCAATCCGTGCGCGAAACACACCAACAAGCCAATCAGGTTAAGCTACGTCACCACCTTGCTCAACCAATAGAATTGCTGCTTTCCCAAAGAGCCAATAAGCTAACAGCTCGTCAGTGTCACGTGAGCCAATCAATGCGCTAGCTGTGACGTATGCTAGCCAATCACAGCGCGGACCCTGTGACGTACACAGCCGATGCAACTTCTTGTCTCTCACTCCAAGAGCTCACCCCTCCTTCACAAAATATTTTCACAGCGCCATTTTAAGAAAACTTTTTCAATGGATTTCAATTAATAACATCAAATAAACAAACCATTTGTCTGTTTCGCTTAAAATAAAGTGATAGTTATACAATTATTCAAGTATTCTTTTGCGTGGAATAGACGACACTACTCTCACAGAATATACAATCGTTGATAAAGTAAACTTTTTACTTTACCCTTCTAACAAGTAATAACGAACTAATTTCCCTCTGAATGCACATAAAGTAGCAATTCAAAGTTTGACTCGAACGTAATTATAAAATCATTTACGCACTTTCAAACGGAAAGTTTCCCTAACCATACATACATGAAATCTTGGTAGGACTTTAACCAACCATAGAAATCCACATTTGCCAGTAAGAATAGACGATGCTTCCTTACCCTTCACACAAGCTTGGATAAAACTCTACTACTCTTTTCGCAGTGAGTTTTAAAACAGGCTCTAAGTCCCTATACTCGAAAGTTATGATTTCATAGACAATCCTCACTATACATTCTACCTAGCACACCTAAAATCCTTAAATTCGTGCTGTACGTCCGCAACACTAGTGATAACAATACCACTATTTTGAAAAAGAACAAATGCACTGTGCAACTTCACTTTGTCACACCACTCATATGCCGGCACAACTAGGATTTTTCACACTGCAGGAAAAAACCTTTCGACTACATGTAACAAGTGAACAAACTCAACATATGTTAAACATCGATCCTATGTAACTACCATGTAGCATGTCAGTTACCATAGCAACCGGACTCTGCTACCAGAGAATTGATCCAGCGCCCCTATAGAAAATATGTCATAACCACGCTACCCAACTCCACAATACTCACCATTAATCATAAAACACTCATAAGGCCCATAACTAACAAGACATATTTTGAGCAACTGAATCATGTGACCTAATTAATAAAACCTATTCACAAAATATATACACATTTATATACAACTGCAGTATAATGATTTCACCATGGTTTTGTAAAACTCTGTATTTAATTAAGTCACTTAGGCTAATGGATCTGCTGATGATAACATGACTCTGAAATAACAAGACCAGCTTGTCTTTTCAAAAATCTTATTCATTAACTATTTATTCGAGGAAATTGCATTTTATTAGAATCTTTTTATTCAAGCAGTATAATTTGAGGATTAGCAAATAGAACCAACAGTTTCAAGCAAAATCAATTAGCATGATTTAAAGAAGAATAAACAGGTTTCCATCACCTAAGCCCTAACATCCCTGTCTAAAACTCACTTCACCTAAAGGAATAAAGTTAAAAATCATTTAGCCCTATTGATCCTTACGTGCTCCAAAGAGAGTCCGTCAGCACGTCACGCCTAACTGGATTCAGGCGAAGATGAGCAGCAAGAGCGCCCTCCCTCCCATAGGGACAGTTTTTATACCTTTTCTAACTAACTAAAGTATCATTATGGGACGTTTTTTCTGTCAATCCAAAGTTTTGATTGGCTGAGCCATGTCAGTCCACTGTCAGATCACGCTCTCTTGACTAAGTCCGGGGCCTCATCATAGCCCTTATTGTTCTTAGTCTCACCATCCTCTTTGCTTCCTCAAAACGATACTTTTGACGGGGAGAAACATTTACTTCCTAATCTTGGCAGGCCTTACAACATCCCGTCCTGTCCTTGGAAATGTCACCAAGAACACATTCAACTCGACCAGGATTTCTTCTGCATAAAACGTTGTCAGCTCAGCAAAATGCTCTGCGCATGTGTGAAAGTTTCACTCTGGTCAAGTCTCGAAGGCTGCAGTACTGGCAGCCATTTTCTTAGGCCCACTCGCAAAACTAATGCATAAACAAACACAAAACATCGATTAATGTGAGAAATAAAGTTTGTCCTGTTACCCACCCACCTTTGCTAATTATTAACCCATTAATCTATGTTACCTAGCAGAAGCAAATGAAGCAACAAACAGAGTTGTGCAACATTTAAGACGAAAAGGCAAAACATGAGCACATAGAAATAAGCACATGCCATTATTTAAACAGCCGCATTTAATACTGACAAAACAATAAACAAGATTTGTTTATTATTTTACACAAATAAGCATTTGCAACATAAAGCACATATATGAGCACATATATTAGTTTCCCGCGTGTAATGATTTGCAATTTTACTCTAGGTTGGTTAATATTATTCACTCCAATCACATTAGTATAATTACTTATATTATGGAAGTTTAACTTTGCGAGTTGAAATAAATATATTTCCAAATCTCGCTCCATCACCATTCATCATCAACAACCAATGAATCAAATGAAGCTTAGTTTACATCTCTGGATAATATACTCGTATTGCATGGGACTGTTACACAAATTAATAAATGAGCCCAACTGTGACACTGCTAAATCCGAAGAAAAGGGATTTATTATTTTGTTGTATTACTATAAATATAAGTCACTAAACATTTTGTAGGCACAGTAACTGGGCCTACTTTTCTCTAGGCCCCTCTAAGATCTCCCTAGGCCTCTTCCTTGACCTTCCTTCCACCTTGTTGGAACGTAATCTCCCTAGCCATGATTGTAAAGTTAACCCTATTTTATATTGTCTCCCGGTGTAGCTCGGTCGGTCGGTCTGCCTGTCCGTCCATTCATGTTTATACCAACCAAAATACATTATGAAACTACACGGACTTTGATCACGCAAAGTAACAAAGGGAGATTTTTAAACAGTAACCCCAATGATTAAGGTAGGCATTTCCTCAGTCAAATGAACACTCACATGTGAAAAAGCACAGATGTGAAATTTACCATCACTGAAAACAACTTTTAACAATGAACAAAGACCCACGCACAATCTAGAGAGAAAAACCAATATTTTAATCATGTGCAAAAAATGTAATCTCATGCTTCACAAGAACGTGAAATCCATGGCTGATTAACAAGAACATTGATAGTAAATATATAAGCTGTTACAGAAGACGAACTATTAGGTAATACTTAATTAATATTTCGCTTATGGATACGGAGACTAACTATTAATTACTGTATATGGCATATTGTACGCACATTATAGGCTTGTGCCATCCTCATATTTACATTGGAATTCTGAAGTGCATTTGATCTTTTCATACTCAAATCCTCCAGCTATCAAAACTCAATAACAGGGCGATTACCCAACAGGGCCTTTCCACCAGCTACAAAAAATGAAGTTATATACTGCTGATTATCATTATGTGTTAATGTATCTTTAAATCAGTTTCTGTACAACATTTCTATTTATAGTTAATAATGTCCATTTCATTAAGTCATTGTCGAGAAAAATAAGCATTCCTATTTTCTACATCATTCTTGCTTGATTCAAATAAAAACTGTGTATGCATATTTCTTGTGTGATAATCACCATTTTTAGTACATTCATGCAGCTATCAGGGCTCATTTCGATTTGTGTAAGAGCTATAAGCCTGCTTAAAAGATCTCTTTATTGTACTCAAGAAACTGAAATAAAAAATCAATTTTATTCGTATTTAGAACGAGTTTCGCTTTAAATGTACGTAAAAACTAATGGCCTCGCAATTCCATTACTGGCTGTAATTTATACATTGGTTAGCATAACCTTATATTTAGTTCATAAGAACAAAATTAAATTAGTCGCTGCCCATCTGTTCATTTCTAGTTGAGCCATTGGTCTAGCCTTAAGAGCTATTTTCTGCAATCAACAGCAAAAAGAACACTGCATCATGGATAACAATTATTCTTTTCTACTGATCATACTTGATATTCTGGCTGCATTTAATGCTATTAATAATGACTTATTTTACAAATTCAAGAGACCCAAGACAATGTTTTAAACAAGCTCAAAGCCTACCATGGGGATCATTCTCAAAAGTTTAAGATAAACTGTGTGTGCTCTTCTGCTGTCTCCTCTCACTTGATGCCCCTCGAGGACATATTATAGAACTCTTCAATATATAGCTTTCACCTAAGGCAGGTTCACTAAATGATTGCTGGATGTCACATCATTCATATTTGAACACACTCAACTATGCGTAAAGGTCTCTTTCCCATTGGTTTTCAGGTCTCGCTTGAGACAGCACTGTCTCTTCGAGACATTTAGTAAGTGGCTTTTAAAAGTGCCACCAGAGACTTTTGCTGGCCTACAGCTTGCGTTCACGAGCTTGTGCACGTGCACAGCTGCCACCTGTGTTTTTACTGCTGTAATCAGGCTCCTCTGCTTGCACCACCCCCCTCCCTTTTCCGCCTCCCTCCTGGTCAGCTTCATTTGTGTCTTCTAGCTGTGAATCCTGCTCCTCTGCCCGCACTCCCCCTCCTCTTCGTCAGTTTCATTTGTGTCTTCTATCACTGTGAATGCTCCTGCTTCCACCAGACACACACACCATCAGTCGTCAGTGCATGCTTTCACCAGGCACACACACCACTAGACATCAGTGCACGCTTCCACCAGGCATACACACCACTAGCTGACAGGGCACGCTTCCACCAGGCTTACACACCACCAGCTGTCAGTGCGCGCTTCCACCAGGCACACACCACCAGCCGTCAGTGCACGCTTCCACCAGGCACACACACCACCAGCCGACAGTGAATGCTTCCACCAGGCACAAACCACCAGCCGTCAGTGCACGCTTCCACCAGGCACACACACCACCAGCCGTCAGTGCATGCTTCCACCAGGTACACACACCACCAACTGTCAGTGCACGCTTTAACCAGGCACACACACCACCACCCGTCAGTGCACGCTTCAACCGGGCACACACACCACCAGCCGTCAGTGCACGCTTCCACCAAGCACATACACCATCAGCCGTCAGTGCACACTTTCATCGGCCACACACCACCAGCAGTCAGTGCACGCTTTCACCGGGCACACACAACACCAGCCATCAGTGCACGCTTTCACCGGGCACACACACCACCAGCCGTCAGTGCATGCTTCCACCGGGCACACACAGCACCAGCCTTCAGTGCATACTTCCACCAGTCACACACACCACCAGCCGTCAGTGCACACTTTCACCAGGCACACACACTACCAGCCGTCACACACTACCAGCCGTCGGTGCATGCTTCCACCAGGCACACACCACCAGCCGTCAGTGCACGCTTTCACCAGGCACACACACACCACCAGCCTTCGGTGCAAGCTTTCACCGGGCACACACACCACCAGCCGTCAGTGCACGCTTCCACCAGGCACACACACCACCAACCGTCAGTGCATGCTTCCACCAGGCACACACACCACCACCCGTCAGTGCATGCTTCCACCAGGCACACACACCACCAACCGTCAGTGCAGCAGGCAGGCTCTTCTCAGAGTTTCTTGGTAAATATGTGTTCGATGCCTGGGAGGGAGTGGGTCGAGTTTCCTTAAACCATGCTGAGTATGCAGGTGCAGTGCATGAACTCTTTTGTGAGTGAGTCATGCTGCCTGGGGCTCACTCACTCCACACTTTTAAATTGCGCCTGCACCAGGCTTTTAATCATTTGCAAAGTTCGGCACATTTACACAGCTAGGCAGCCCCCACACCCCTGGGAATGACTGCTTCCTACAACCAGAATGAAAACAACATTCAGAGCAATGAAAACAAGTTCATTTGATGCAAAGAACTGTTAACAAAAACAATGTCCAGCTATTGTAGATCTGGCAACTTAAACAAAACAGCAACAAAAAACAAACAAGCATTGGCATAGCTAATAGGTCTTGATTTTTGGACCCTATAAGTATTTAGGGCCCGATGTAGGTGGCAAATACCGGTCGGAAACGGCCGAATTCGGCCGTTTCCGACCGGTATTTGGCATCTTGAGATGTAGGGGGCCAGATTTTACAGATTCTGTAAATTTACCAAATCGGTAAATTTACAGAATCAGTAAAATACAGAATCGGTATTTTTACCGATTCGGTACCTTCCAGATGTAGGTGTGAGTCCCACAGGCCTTTAGGTGTCGGTATTTTACCACCCAATCCAATTGGGTGGTGAAATACCGAATCCAGGTGTGCATGCACATCTGTGCATGCACACCTGTGCCATGTGACACACAGACATGCCCTTAGGGCATGTCTGTGTGCCACATGGCACACATGCCTGTAATTGGGGTGCCAGAGGGTGTCAAAGTGACACCCCCTGCACCCTTGCAAGAATAGGTAATTACTGAATCGGTAAATACCGATTCGGTATTCCACATTGATTCCTATGGGCTTCAAGGCCCATACGAATCAATGGGGGATACCGATTCGGTATTTACAGAATCGGTAAATACCGAATCTTACAGATTCGGTATTTACCGAATCATAATTACCTACATTTCCCCCCCTCTAATTTACCACTTCTTAAATACCGAATCGGTATGATTCGGTATTTTAGAAGTGGTAAATTAGATTTACCTACATCGGGCCCTTAGTTATTTAGCAGAATATCCTTGGTGCAACAACACCAACTGTTGCATGACTAAACACTTATAAGGTCCCTAATGCGAGACCTATTGGCTAAGCCAATGCTTGTTATCATTCTAAAGAAGACACTTGACAACATCCTATCCTGACAGACATCACATCATCTCAATTTCATCCCTTTAAAGCTGAGTAACAACTTATTGCATCAATCCCTCCTGCACGCCAGATTAAAATGGCTGCCCTTTTCTGACATATTAGCTTGTAAAACAGCCACATGGAAACTGGTAAATATCTTGGTTTCGTTCTTCATCACACCTCAGTAATCACATGCATAATAATAATGTTGCTAAAAATCAGTTCAGACTTATCTGTAGAATAACAATAAATCAAGATAATCTTCCAACACTTGTTTTCTTCAAATAGTTCTAAACAAAGGGCATTCTTACATGAATACCCAAATTCAACATTGCCTCGCTCTAGGCAGGGCTTCAATCTACAGCCTGTCATGTTTCTGGGAGCTATCGCCACAACCACAGAAGCTCAGTTTTGATGTCTTTGAAGTAGTTACCAGTAGCTGGCAGATGTACATAAAAAGAGGTTTAGACAGTTCTTTTACTTGTACTTTCTGACCAGTCTCAATACCTGCTAAAAATCTGAACTAGTTTGATGATCTCACCTTCTCGCCTGTTCTTAAACATTTCCGCACCACTGGACTCTACAGAAAATTATCACTGAATCAGTCATTCTTCAGCTGTGCACGTAAATTGTCATCCCTCCCAACAGCTGTACTATTCCCTCCTTTCACTTCTTCAAAAATGTCCTAAAACTACTTCTTATCTAACAACCTTTGCTAGCTTCCTCTCTTCTCAGTGCATTTCTGAATCCTTCTAATTACTATCTCCCTCGGATGAGTTTACTTATTTTTTCTCACTCAGCCCCTAAGAAGGCTCTGCAAGGACTTGAAACTTGATTTAATATTTTGTTTCAGTTTGTTGATCTCTTTGTCCATGACTTTGAAATCCCCACTGTTATGGGTGAAATGGTTTGAGACCTAGTACTCAATACTGAATCCTGTTGATATTTATTTACTCACCTCTAGTATGCTTTTTAGAACTGCATATTTTGATTACCATATTTGAATTGAGACATATTGTAAGGAGGTGGAACATTAATTGAGTGGTGTGAGAACCCACCTCAAATATTAATCACAATCCTTGTCAGAGTGAACACAAAAGTCACTGAATACACCTGCACTTAGCTCTCAGGCAGCTCGACAGAAAGCAGTCAGACTTAACTTAGGGGCAATGTGTAAAGTATTTATGCAGCACTCAAATGATTATAAAGTGAAAACACAATACAAGTACAATCCCAAACCAAATTAGAAAAAACAGGTAGTATTGGGTACTTGGTTTCAAGTCGAGCTGGGCCAGTCTTCCTTCTTCAGACAGCAGGGCAGTCCTTTTCCTGAATCTTCTCAGGTTCAAGAGTGTTCAGATTTTAGATATTAGGATCGTACTTCCATACCCAGGGCAGCCTGTGTGTGACCTTAAAACTGGTGTTTATAAATTCTTCCCTTTCCTCTGGATGTGCCTCTACTCTGTCTAGTGAAAGAAAGGGTAGGCAGGCCCAGGTGTGAGCTGCAATTGTCAGAGACAGAGAAGGCCTATTCTGAAGTCAGGTAGAGGGCTGGGTGGAGCCTCAGACTACCTTATGATGCTCAGGGAGGGGCTTAGTATATTTCGCCCGACCACTGTGCTAAGGAGAGGAACACCCTTCCCCACTCCCAGGGCCCTTTTGTCCACTGTCACTGTGAAGAGCACACTTCTCACCACAGGAGAACCATTAACGACCAGATGACACTGAACAGTAGCCGAATGGTACATTTGGTTTGGGGAGAAAAATATCAACTTTTGGAAAGTGACATTTTTTTAAATAGTCATTTCAAATCCAACATGACCATTATATTGGATTTTGAGTTGGAATTATTTCAGCCTTTGAGCCATGATTCTAGCTACTCCCAAACTGAAGTTATGACTTATAAGGTGTTATAATCTAACTCAGTGCATTTCTGTGGGTAGGATCAGCCTAGTCACAGTGAAAAACGACTTTGGAGATTCTTCATTGCCAGGACATGTGAAACTTAAGCACACATATAAGTAAAGTAAAGTAATTTAAATGTGCCAATTGGGTGGATGTTGATTTTTCCATATTTAAAAAGGAGAGCACAAGCACTTTATGACTGAATAGCAGGGGCAAAGTGCACAGAGTCACAACAAAAGGGGATCAGCTACAAAAGACAAAAATATGGGGGGAAACCGTGCAAAACTGTCTTTTCAACAAGCTTTACATATGCTTTTTATCAACTGGCACTTGATGTGTTTTCATTTCACTCATTCCTTGCTATTATTATTTTGGAACACTTGCTCTGTTTGTTCCTGTTGCCAAAAAGGGATGGCTTTCTAAAAAGAAATCAAAGGGCAAACCTACAAAGTTTAAAATATTTCTCCAGTGGGAAGTCAATTTAATCCATTTTGAACTCTATTTAGAGTGAGTTCTATAGCTATCTACCATAAACAGTAATATGTAATATCACCAGAAGATTGGGTTGTCCATTAGCTGAAAGTGGACCAGAGTCAACCAGATTCACCCATGGGCTGCTTCATTTGCACATTTGAGATGAAATATTGCAAACATTCTGAGGTTGTAGAAACATCAGTCCGCAGGAGGCCAACCTGTTCTTTATTTAGATGGCTACCTCTTCTTTGCTACACTTGGGGGTGGTGTATTTTATTCTTTAATGTGAATATAATGCAGCATTTTTTTTTGTATTACTTCAAACCTTAATACATATGCAAGATATGCAATATGAAACAGATTCATATACAAAAATGCAAACATATAAATATTCAGGACAATACTTCCAAGAAACTTCATACTTGGGCACTTGAATATGAATTTCAAATTTACCCTAGATTTCATTATACCCTGTCCCATGATTTCACATTGTACATACCTCTCATTACAAACTTTAATACCCTAAGTACTTCTTACAACACCTGAATGGATGGGATTCGTAGAGCAGCACTTTCACAATCTTTCAATCCTGGATATTTCGTAACATAAAATACAAATGTTATGTACTCAAGAATACTTTCCATTTCAACCCACCCCCACAGCCCCCAAAGATGGTCACATGAGGTGATGAGGTATGAATTCCACTGTTAAACCAGTGGAGTTGGATATTCTACTTAACACAAAATCCCAAAGCATAAGACATGTGGCAGATGCTAATCATGTGGCAGATGAGTTCCACTCTTTGCATCTGGGCAGTTCCAACTGCATTCATTGAGGGGAAAATGTCATCAATTAAAATGGTGTCAAAGTGGTATCAAAGCAGTATGTAGTACAACTGTAGCTGCTGGACAAAATATTATGACCAGCATTTGCTTGCACCACCAAGTTATTTTAAGCACAGTTAAATATATTGAAAACATTTCTCTTTCATCATACTTCATTCAACCTTCTGTACCATCTTTGTCAAAAAGTGTCTGTCACATTCCGAGCTATTCTCAAGAAGCCAGTGATATACTCATGAGAGATGCCCCTTTTCTATGGACGTGAGAGACATTTTGAAAAATTTAGCGGATATGAAAAATGTCCACTCACCTATTGTTGAGGCATAATCAAATTTGCATACTTTAAATGTCATTTGTCTTCTTATGATACACTTTGCTGCCATATGTTAGAGTATTTTTCACTGCCGCTTAGAATAAACTACATGCGAATGCTCAACCAATCACAAGGCTAGTTTAATTTGCTAGCAAGGCCCGATTCTTTGTCTTGTGGGTGCCAAATTCTAGGGGCTTGATTACGAGTTTCCTGTGGTGGCGCTCCAACCACTGCCACATTGCGAGACTGCCCGCAGTATTACGACTGCAGCAGTTGGACCGACACAGGACCGCTGCAACAGCCAGGGATCCAGGATACTGCGGTGTTCATGCAGCGGTCAGAGGCAGAAATATGCTGGCGGTGTCACTGCACCACTGTTAAGCATATTTCGAGTTGCCTCATCACTACTTTTTTCATGGCGGTGAGCCCGCAATGAGAAGGGTGATGGTGAGACAACTAAGAGGGCCCCCTGCCATCTCAGGGCCCAAAGAGTGCATGTGGGAGGGGAACAATTTGCATGGTTTGGCATATATGCAGGAAGGTGCAGGCGGTGCTCTAAAAGTGGCGGTCTGCATCAATCTATCAATCAATCATTTGTAAAGCGCACTAAATACCCGCAAGGGTCAAGGCACTGGGGGGGGGGGCGCTACTGATTGAACAGCCAGGTCTTGAGCATCCTCCTGAAGGTCAGCAGGTCTTGGGTCTGGTGTAGGCTCAGTGGGAGGGTGTTCCATGTCTTGGCGGCGAGGTGGGAGAAGGATCTCCCGTCGGTGGTTGTTCTTCGGATGCGCAGGATGGTGGCGAGAGAGAGGTCGGTGGAGCGTAGCTGGAAGTTGAGAATGTAGAAGGAGAGCCATCTGTTGAGGTAGGTGGGGCCAGTCTTGTGGAGTGCCTTGTGTGCATGGATGATGAGCTTGAAGGATATCCTTTGCTGACGGGAGCCAGTGCAGGTCCCTCAGATGGGGGTGATGTGGCTGAGGTGTGGTACGTCGAGGATCAGTCGTGCTGAGGCGTTTTGAATGCATTGTAGTCTTTTGTTGAGCTTGGTCAGGGCTCCCACGTAGAGAGCGTTTCTGTAATCGAGTCTGCTGCTGATGATGGCCTGGGTGACTGTCTTCCTTGTATCTGTCAGGATCCATCTGTTGATCTTGTGAAGCATGAGGAGGGTGTTGAAGCAGGAGGAGGAGACGGGGTTGACCTGCTTGGTCATTGAAAGCATTGAGTCGAGGATGCTTCCTAGGTTGCGTGAGTGGTCGGGGGTGTCGGGGCTGCTCCCAGTGCCGTCGCCCACCAGGAGTCGTCCCAGGCTGAAGGGTTGGAGCCGAGGATGAGGACCTCCGTCTTGTCCGAGTTCAGCTTCAGACGGCTGGTCTTCATCCAGAAGGCGACGGCCTGCATTCCTTCATGGAGGTTGGCTTTGGCGGTGATGGGGTCCTTGGTGAGGGAGAGGATCACTTAAATGTTGTTGGCGTAGGAGATTATGTTGAGGTTGTGCTGTTGGGCGACGTGCACGAGCGGGGCCATGTAAATGTTGAACAGTGTCAGGCTGAGGGAGGAACCTTGGGGTACGCCGCAGATGATCTCGGAGGCTTCGGACCGGAATGGGGGAGGCGGACACTCTGGGTTCTGCCAGAGAGGAAGGAGGTGGTCCATTCTAGAGCCTTGTCTCGGATCCCTGCGGCATGGAGGCGTGTGTGTAGTGTGTGATGGCAGACAGTGTCGAAGGCTGCGGAGAAGTCTAGGAGGATGAGTGCTGCGGTCGGTGGCGACGATGAGGGCGGTCTCTGTGCTGTGGTCCTGCGGAACCCTGACTGGGAAGGGTCCAGGACTCTGTTTTCTTCGAGGTATTGGGTTAGCTTTCTGTTGACGATTTTCTCGATGACCTTGGCCGGGAAGAGGAGCAGAGAGATGGGCCGGAAGTTCTTGAGGTCTCTTGGTTCAGCCTTGGGTTTTTCATTAGGGCGTTGATCACGGCGTGTTTCCAGCTCTCTGGGAAGGTCACGGTCTCGAGGGAGAGATTGATGACCTTGCGCAGGTGGGGTGCGATGGAGTTGCTTGCTTTGTTGAAGATGTGGTGCGGGAAGGGATCTGACGGAGAGCTGGAGTGGATTGTACTCATGGTCTTGATGGTGTCATCGATGCTCACACTGGCCAAGGCTAGTAGGGGGTCGTGGTTGATGGTAGGCGGAGGGTCTATTTTGTTACTGTCTGTTGGGTCTGTCTGGGTGTTGATGCTGTCGTGTATCTCGCGGTTGAAGAAGGTGGCGAGGGAGTCGCACAGGACTTGTGACTGCGGGATGTCATTGGTGTTGGAGCTGGGGTTGGAGAGTTCCTTCACCATGTTGAAGAGCTCCTTGCTATTGTGTGCGTTGTTGTCGCGGCGGTCTTTGAACGAGGTTCTCTTGGCAGCCTTGATGAGGTGGTGGCGGATGGCGTTCTTGTGTGTTGCACGGTTGTCCGGAGTTTGTTTGCTGTGCCGTTTCTCTCTAGTTTTCGGCAGGCCCCCTTGGAGGCTTGAAGTTCTGGGGTTAACCAGCTGGCCCTCTTGCTGGTGTCTCTGTGGGGATGTTTTTCAGCAGGGCAAGGGTGTTGGTGCTGTCCTTGATCCAACCTCTGAGTCTCTTGGCAGCGTCGTCAGTGTAGGAAGGTTCGGTGGGAGGGCTGAAGCGAGGTTTGTATGTAGTTCGTCTTCGGTGGTTTTGCTCCAGCAGCGGCGGGGGATCTGTTGTGTGTGGTGGTGTGTGGTGGGTTTCTGGAAGGTGAAATGGATCCAGCGGTGGTCGGTCCAGAGGAGTTCGAAGGTGTGGCTGACGGAGACGTGCTGGCTTGAGAAGACTGAGTCGAGCATGTGGCCGGCGGAGTGGGTGGGCGTTGTGATGAGTTGCTTTAGTCAGAGATTAGCGAGATTATCGATCAGGGTTGTGGAGTTGTTGTCGTTGTTGTTCTCAAGGTGAAAGTTCAGGTCTCTGAGGAGGATGTAGTCGGTGGAGGTCAGGGCGCGCGTGCTAATGAAGTCGGTGATGGAGTCGCTGAACTGGGGGCAGGGTCCGCGGGTCGGTAGATGAGGGTGCCTCTGAGGGTGGAGTTGGGGTCTGTGTGGATCTGGAAGTGCATGTGTTCGGCGGTGCTGAGTGCGCCGTCGGTGCTAGTTGAGACCCTGATGCTGTTTTTGTGGACGATGGCGATTCCTCCTCCAACTCAGTTGGTGCAGTCTCTGCGGGTGATCTTGTAGCCTTCAGGGATGGCTATGGCGATGTCGGGTGCAGAGGAGTCGTTCAACCAAGTCTCTGTCAGGAAGACGAAGTCCTGGAATGTTGTGTCGATCAAGTCCCAGAGCTCGACGGAGTGTTTGCGTGCGGAGCGGGTGTTCAATAGTATGCATCGCAGGTGGGTGCGGTCTTTCTTGGCGAGTGGTTTGTCGGTTTTCAGTCTGGTGTAGCTGCAGTTCCGGCAGGTGAAGGGACCGTGTGTGCGTTTCGGGGTGATCTTGAAGCAGGTGTGGGTCCGTCCGGGGTTGAGAGCGTGGAGTGTGCTGGTATCGTAGCGGCAGCGGTCATCGTGGCGGGAGCGGGGGCCAGGTATTTTGGCGCTGGGCGCGGTCCAGTGGCCAGCATATGTGGGGAGGTGGGAGGGAAGAGCAGCTGGGAGGCTCTTCTATGAGCCTACCAGACCGCTGTTGTCAGATCACTGCAGGACCACCTGCTATACAAGGAATACATTCTTTTTTGTTTAAATAAAATGTTATTGAAACAAAAACAAAATCAGAGGTATAATCCAATTACACAATTTGTACATTGCAATACGCAAAAAATAGCATACAAAAATGATAAATCAAGGTTCATGACAACGTAGAAGTCTAGCCTAGGCCATAGCCATATCTGCCGTGGGGGAGATACACAGTTCACCTCTGTAAGTGTTCCAGAGGCCCCACTTCTTTTTTAAAATAAAATGTTTTTCATCAAAATCAATGCAGAGTCAGAAATCCAGTTACAGACAATATGGCAAGATGGAAATAAGATACAGAGTTACCAAAGAGGAGGTCAATACACATTGCGATGTAATAATCTAGCTCAGTCCATGGCCAGTTCGATGGTAGGAGATTCACACAGTTCACCACGATATTTATTCCAATGACCCCACTTTTTATCCCATTTCGCAGGGCAGCCCCAAGGAATACATTCTTGATCTGGCGGGTTGTTGCACCATGGGTTTGGCATTGCAAGGTCCACTGTAGGACTACCAAACTCATAATCAGGCACTGAAATCACCACTTGCTATGTACTGCCTCTTCTGCTTCTCTTCCATGAGCTGGACAAGATTTGTAATGGGTGGACACTCAGAGGAATGTGCTTCAACATGTACCAGTTTGTCTCACAGACACATTAGCATCTGAA
Organism: Lissotriton helveticus; assembly: GCF_964261635.1. NCBI lineage: Eukaryota > Metazoa > Chordata > Amphibia > Caudata > Salamandridae > Lissotriton > Lissotriton helveticus. The sequence goes on from NC_136069.1 coordinate 1,277,426,228, forward strand.
GGACAAGGAGCATCCCTTACTCTGGGTGGGAGGACTGACTTAGGGAATGACAGAAACGTGTTTTTTCATGGATTACACTTAAGGGAGATCAGGCATATGCCTGTGTTGTGACTGTAACATAGGGACTCAGTTGAGTAGGTTTCAGTGGGCATGTAGTTATGAACTGCAGAGGATAGCAGTCTGGAGTCTCATGAGCTGATATATTTATTCTATTTGCTCCAGAGCCACAAAACCAGCTAATTGGCCAGCATCTGATTGTTATTTAGCATACAATAAGCAACTGTTACTGTGCACAGCGGTGGGCAAAAAGCTTCATTGGTCACCGTCCGTCTCATGTTACTTGCATCTATCCTATTATATTTGTAACATAGAATATTAACAAGAATCACATTCAAATTTATTATTAAAATAAACATTGGCAAGCACCTTTATTGCATTGAAATAACATCAAACATAACATCATTTGTATTGTGAGAGTGGGTTACCTTGGTGATGGTTAACAGAGGTTAGAACAAGCTTTGACAATGCCCATATTTCAGGCTTATAAATCAAAGTGGCACTTCAGCCGCTAATGGGGTCAGACACTCAATAACACAACCACAATAAAATGTGCACAAATGCAATAACATATGAAAAATAAATTAAAAATGAAAAGTAGAAGAAAATATGCTGCTGCTTTAACTTGGTGGACATATGCTTTTCATAACGGGTAAAATAAGATCACACCAGATGCCAATTTTGGAATAGTATTATACATAGTGTTTTATTGTTTTAAAGTACTAGCATGGGTGCCATGTTTACAGGCAATATGCTCACCAACTTGAAAGGGTAAAACAAAGATACACCATGGGCAGCAAAAATAGTGTAGACCTGGAGATGTGTCTCATTCACTACGGTAAAAGTTAAATGGTGTGAATTTTACCTACCAATGAAGGTATAAGGACAAGCAGTACTTCATTTAAACAAGGTAGAACGTGAGCACAAATAGTAGGTGTTGCAGACATATGTTTCAAACAGGTTTTGAGTTAAATCAAAGGTCTGTTGCTGTAGGGTTTCTCTTTAAAACACATTATTCAACTGTGGATTTCTGTTTGCATACTAAAGATAAAGAGTTTTCATGTAGTGCTATCAACAATTTCTATACGAACTGGAGATTTATAAAGTACCAATATTTTTTTATGGTCACTGAAAATTCTGAGACATTATACATTATTGTAGAATGTTGATGATGCGCGATTTTAAAAAGCATAATACACAACACATTTACTGATTAAGAACACAAAAAGCTGAAAGGGCACAATGACACATGAACTGAGACAAGTGTAGTAGAAGAACCGCAAAAGCATGCTTTAAAAATGCAGGATGAAGAAAACACACATACAAAGTAATACCAATGCATAAAACGAGGTGCACTAATGGATTTCTGATGAACATGCTGTTTATTAGCATTTATTAATGAAATTATGTTTTTAATAAAGTGGCCTAGAGTTTCTAATGCCTGTTAGAATGTACCATTTAGAACAATTGGTGCAAAAAAAATGTGTAGAAACTAAGGGCCAGATGTACGCCCCGTACATTTTGCGATTCACAAATTGTGTTCCTTTGGGATTTCCAATATGTGACTTGCAAAATGCAATGTCCAACAGTGTCAAAGATACTGTTAGCGATTCCAAATGGGGTTACAAATTATTTTCCTCATCAATATTCAACTGGCAAGCGCAATTTCTGACTCCACTGAGAATGACTAGCACTCCCAGGGATGGTGGCCTGCTGGGGTCAGCAGACCACCATGTCTGGGACTGCTTTTAAGTAAAGCAGGTTTTTTTTCAAATGCAGCCCATTTTCCTTGAAGGAAAACGGGATGCATTTCAAAAATAAAAATTAAACATTTCAGTTTAATTTTTTAAGGGCAGGCAGTGGTCCCTGGGACCTGTTTGCCTTTATAAAATAATTGTGCATGCATTCCCGAAGGAAAAGGGGTCCCCTGGGGACCCATTACCATTTGCGAGTGCTGAGAAGGGTGGTAAAATGCGAGTGTTTTGCGACCACAATTGCAGTCGCAAAACTTTCTTACATACCGTTTGGAGTAGCTATTAGGAAGGGATGCCCTCAGAACGCCCCTTCCTAATAGCGAGTCACTAACCCTATTTTGCGTGTCGCTAATTGATTAGCGACTCGCAAAATAGGGTTGGTACATGGGCCAAACATTTTTTGAGGTTGCCAACGGTCCTAAAGCCCCCTTGCGAACGCAGAAATCGTGCATCTGGCCATTTGTACGATCTTGAAATTTTGAATAATAATACTAGAGATTCTAAAGTTTCTGAAAAGTGAAAAACACATTTTGTAGTGTGAATTTAGAAATTTAGACACTTGTATGAATATGGAGAAAAATCTGTGGTAGTAGAGTATTTCTAACATTCACTATTTCTATGTAATAATCTCTGGTGAAATACATATTCCCTATTTGAAATTATGTATTGCAGTTTATTTGATTTTGATTTAGGCTTTATTTCATTTGAAATTTGTCATTCTAATTTAAAGGTTTTTTACTAAATGCTTTTTCTCTAATGCTAGCCATTCCCCTGACCTAATACAAAAGTCCTTATACAACTTGTAAAATGTTGCTTTATTTGCTCTGTACATGTATAGCTATTGACATTCCTAAATGTCTCTTCAAGGTTCACAGTGAAATATTCCTATGGGAACATGATTTTAGCTGTTGTTACAGATGGAATCTTTGTATTTCTTTTTCACCGATGTTAGGTCTATGTGGACTTTCAAATCTTTTGTTTCTCATGACTAGCATGGGAAAGCATCTCACTGTTTCGAGTGTCCTAGATAACATTACGTGAATCTGAGCATATGACAGTTTTTCAAAGGTGGTGAGATGCTACAACACTGGAACCTTGTTAGAGATGCTATAAAAGAAGAAACCTCAAAGGAGGGGCATCACCATTTTGATTTTTCCAATCCTAAGACCTGTACGCTACACTGAACCATTTCCGATGATTGCTAAGAACTATCCTCTTACTTGTGGACTGCTTTACTGACGCTATATTCAGTAGCTGATGGACTGAAACCTTTTTTGCCGAACCATTTAAATTTACATTTTCCTTATTTCTCTTGTTCGATGCTTATGGACTCGCCCTTATTGGACTTTAAATCTGAACCCTTTCTCTTTAAGATTTGAGCTGTTAGACAAACAAACTAGCCTTCTGTCTTTAATGGTAATGGGACTTTGTAACTCTGTAAACTGATTTTTATAATACCCATCTGATAAAGCCATGCCTAATTGTCTGTCGCTTTGATTCAATCTGTGATATTCTTAAGTGAGAATCTCAAAAGGTTGCTTATTGCTATGGATTTCGAATCTTTAATACAATAAAGAAATTAATCTAATACCTGTCTGAGTCTATTATTGAGTCTTGTTGGTTCTTCCAATTAAACTGTGCTATTTTAAAAATGATTTAAAAGTGTTGTAGGGAATCAGTGACCTCTGGAAAACATCAGGCACTACTTCTTTTGTTCTGTGTTGCTGAGCTTTTGGTCTGCATAATTGTACTGGGTCTTCCCATTGCTATTCTAGATTTCTACAGCATGGTTTTAAGAGTGGTGTTCCTAAATCTGATCTGGAATTTGTGAGTCAGCTGTCAATTAATGGTCCTCTTTGGACAGCTAATGTGGTGTTTTGGCCACCCTAATTTCCACCCCTCCTTTAAGTAGAGAAAGCTTCATCAGAGGATCATTGCCTCTGTGGTAAATGGAAACGCTGCAGAGTCTCTAATTGTAAAGGGTCCAATACGGTTAGAGTAGTAAGGAGAGCAAGCGTGTAATACAATGTGACCATGCTTGTGCTGCAACAATGTAAAATCTCTGGGTGACTCACTTACTGATGCTTCAATTCATAGTATGATTGTAAGCAATGTTAAAATACTGAATACCATTGTGCCTATTTCAGGAATATGCAGATGGTAGCTTTTTCAAACTACAGAGAGTTGGCCAGGGGGCCTGGATGAGCATGCCTTACCACTGACTACAGATTTGAAGTCATTCACTTAACATTCTATGTTAGATGACGAGGATTAATAAGTTGCTGATCTCATTACTGTCTACAGAGCAATTATTTTTCTTACACGACCCAATACCAGTAAAACAGAGCAGAAATTCTGCTTAATGTTGGTGGTTTCACAGATATGCTTCATATTCTGCTTCTTGCAAAACTTTACACTCATCAGTGCTTCACAAGTTAGGGAAAATTGATACCACGTGCACCTTACTGAACAATTTTCAACATGAAAATATTATAGCAAACTGTCCAATCTATCATTTACCATGTCATGAGTAATGTAATATATAAGGTCATTGGCAGAGCATGGCGTGACACAAGTTGTATACTTGCCTGGTAAACTATACCTGGTCAATTTCACAGTTTTTTTTTTAAACATGAATTTTTGTATTAGTTCAAAACCTCTTACATCACTTTAAACTTTGGCTTATTCAGTGAAATTCTAGGTTGTTTTTTTCAACATAAGCTAAAATTCTATTACCTTACCTAGTTATGCCATTACTTTAACCTTTTTCTTTTTCAGCCAAATTCTGAGTTTTTTTTTAACGTAAGATACGATCTTAGTACCATAGCAGAACATCACAGTAATGTTTGTTTTTTCCGGTGAATTTCAGTTTTTTTCAAAATCATATTCAGCCAAGTTCTGCGCTAAACATAGCTTTTGGTCATGCTCAGAAGTGAGCTGTCTACAGGGTGTGATTTTTGGCCAGGGCCTGCACCAAACCATGCGGGCAGCCAACACCTACAATGAACAGCCATCAGTGGTGCATGATGGAGGTTGGCCACAGCTTGTGGTCTGTGGCCAGGCCTTGTACCTAACTCCCCGTTTTCACTCAAATACCCAAAGGCGACCAAACTGTTGCAACACACAGCCATTGGCTATGTGTGGTGAGAGCTGGTCACGGGACCTGGCCTGCAGTTGCCCTTGAAGCTAAACCCCACAGGCAACCAACCTACTGCTGCACAGAGCCTTTGGCCATGTGTGGAGTGGGTTGTCTGTACAACCTTCCCTTTATCCAACCTTCTGCGGGCACTCAACCCCACACCTGTATGGTAAGATCCTATTAACATATCTTACTATAACATCACTTAACCTTCTATTTTTCAGTGATTTTCTGGGATTTGTGATCTAATTCTCTGAACTCATCTGCTAAGCCCAGCTTTTGTCCATGTGCAGCAGCAGGTTGGCCACAGGGCCTGGCCTCTGGCTAGGCTTTGCACCCCATTCCCAGCAGATGGCCAACATCCTGCCTTGCACTGCCGATGACCAGGGCCCCAGTGGCCCACCATACATGGTTGGGGTTCCTCACAGTGTCTGGTCTGTGGCCAGGCCCTGCATCCAACCCCCAGAGGGTGGCCAAACCACTGCAGACTTCACCTCATATTTTCTACATTTATTTTTTGGGGTGTTTTTGCAGTACAACAGTACTCCTGCAGTTTCACGACCAGGCATCGACTCCATGGTACAGTAGGACAATGCACGCTTCATCCAGCATAATTCCCAGAGTACTGCAGTATCTCATAGGAGTGCCATGCTTGATTCTTCTGGAGTGCTGTGGTACCCGAAGTACAATTATGTTTTTTCAATTGTTGCCCTCTTGGGGAGTACAGGAGATCAGGCTATTCTTACTCTGCGCTATAAACTTCAGGGCATAAGGACCATAGAGTCCACATGTCCTGTAATGGCAGCTTCAACTTTTCTGTTTAAGTTGCAGCCAGTCAATTATATCTGTCCGTCCTGTGGAGAAAAAAGAGGGACAAAAGCTCTCTCAGCCAATTAGATGACTTCATTTGTGTAATTTACAGTAGTGCGATGTCCTCATAAGAACCATCCTGATACACTGATTTATTTTAACCCTTTCAAGCACACAAGGAGCACTACTTTCCTCACGAATTTCTCAAAAATAGCAGCACAGATTTACACCACATTACAAGAAGCGCGCTTTCTGAGTAAAGTTCTAATTTGTTTTACCAACTTTGGTATAACTCCATCCTACTGTTTTCTCTTTATTGCTTCCTAAAATGTTTTATGGGAATTAATATGGAAAAACAACAGTTTGGGATCTCCCTTTCTGTTAACCTCCACTTCACAAATCACCCTGAAACATTTCAGGAAAGACCTGAAGTTGATGAACATTTTTTGGGAAAGTGTCACACTGCATGTGCACTACACCGTTTCACTGATTTGGAGCAGCTGACATATTTGTGGTAGATAGTTTCATCTTATGACAAATATAATTTGCAAACGTTTTAGACTGTGAGCATGTGTATTGGTGACTACTCATTTTGGAATGTATTCATGAATCCCCAAAATATGGTAAAATGTATAAAGGAACCACTACTATTTATATAGTGTGATGGTGTGATTGACCCAAGTTCCTGTGATCATTTGTGACAATCAAGTTGAAATCATCAAAAATAATAACAAAATCTCAAATATCTCACAACTCAAAAAACTTGAATGGTATGTCACCTACAATTTGTTTTAAAATAGAGAATGCGCTAGTACACAAAGTAACTTATTTCAACTTATTACCATATGCATCGGTTTCCACAATGCAAGTTTTGGCAACTGCAGTCCTGACCATGATAAGTCCCAGCATGAGTCAAAAAATGCAGATATATATACTGATGAACAACATTAGCATAATTAAAGAACAAGAGGAACAGGAATGTAATGATCACAACAATGAACCACACATGACAATGTTTCTCCTTCCCCTTTTCAAGTTGTCTTTGATTCTTATTCAGTATCCAAATGGAGAATAAAATGATCCATGAGAAAACAGCTCCTGTTGGAATATACCTGTGCATTTCATCTGATAAAATAGGAGTAGGAAAATATGCTGTTAAACACAGTCCTGATTAATGGGGAAAACCACAGGATATGCACTGATTCCCACACATTATTCCCCCTTCCTCAGGCACTAATTTATAATGGATGAGTTTTCCTACTGCATCTTGGAAGTACTGATACCTGCAGTGCCGGTATTTTTGGGCACAGAATCAGAGTGTTAGAGAGAAGAACAACCTTCAAATATGCCCCCATTGGTTCAATTAGAATAGGACTATCCAATATTTTCAAATTTCCTTGAAAGAAAAGAAAACATTCTAATGTAACAATGTGTACAATTAGACCTATTTAAGGGTTAATAATTGAAAAATGCTCATAATTGCCTTCACCTCACCTTTTTACAAGATGATTTTTATAATGTAGATTTATTGGAAAAGCACACTGGAAAATAAACACTATTAGTTAGTGACATTGTGACACATTACAACGAATATACATTGTAGGAATGACACCCTCATGGAAATACAAATGGGAGGTGTAGAATTTATGACTGACCTACAACTGTTTGTTTGGGCTTAATAATTCAATAGTGCATTCCTTATGTAGAGCAATATGCTTTACGTTTGCTCCCTCTCTGACCATGATTTTGAATGCTTGTAGGGGTATAACAAGTATTCATACTTAAAAAAGTGTTAGTTTTCAAAGTATTTTAGGAAAAGTTATATATTTTGTTGAAGTTTTAAATCATTCACTTTCTTTGTACTCTATCTGGAGTCAAGAGATTTATTTCCAAAATACATCAAATTCTCAGTGTTGAATACTCTCCTAGGTGTAATGAGGTCCACTGCAACCAGGAGGGAGAGCACTAGCTTGGATATTTCTGTTAAAAACTGGTGGACTTGACCTTACTTAAAGTATGCATGTGGTGAGCAGTGCTAATCTGAGACACCTTCAGTGTTGGCTGTATGTTTTTGGACTCCATGCAGGTTAAAAAATGTTTTCTGTAAATTACACATTGGTGTCCTAGAAGTAGGGAACAGCGGAGGTAAATTGGGAACCTAAATGTTTTTAATTGACTGTGTTTATCATTATACTCACAGGTGTTTTAGAGATGCTAGTGCCTCATTGGACATTTTTTTTTTTTAAATGCTCTTAAGAGATGTGATTTACTTGAACCATGATTTAGAAAATTTGGGTTCTTGGCGAAATTTGAATAGACTTCCTGGTTACACTTTTTATAATTCACATATTGCATACAATTTTAGAGCCTTTACAATTTTTGAAGTATGAGTGAGTATACCTGCTTTTCATTAGGTTGGTAAAACACCTATTCTTGTATTTCGTTAGTCTCCACCAATGTGTCTATTTTGCCACATTTCTTGATTTTGGTAAGCTGTAATTTATTATTGCTCATTTGTTTATGGTTTAATACAATAATGAGAAAATAATATTTAAAAATAAATTAACACTCACTGAGCTATTGCTTTCAAATGAAATCACAGGTCCCTTCATGAATTCTAAATGACAAAGCCCACTCTTTATGAGTGATATCACCCCCTTGTTTGGATGGACAGCACATGGTAGGAGATCTGTACCCCTGCCCTGAGTGCCCAGCTGTACTGTTGTCTGGATCCTTAATGTTGATTTGTCATAAGCGAACACAGATCATACATATGTGCTATGACATATGCCTTTCTCACAGATTCTGGTATTGTTTGGATCGGGAGGGGTGTCACAAGTGCTACCCTCTTAGTGGTGGAAGGCTACCGCCTTCGCCGGGCATTAAGAAGCACATGCACTATGGTGGTAGCATACTATGTAGTAAGCAGTACTAGTGAACAGGTCCTTTTTTGTCACTGGAGTGAGGCCTACAGGCTCACTCACCTTTTTAAAAGTTTAGCACCTTTGTGCTTACCTCACCCTTGGCCTACATCAGGTAGACATGGAGTGATGCGCGTCACAAAAGTACTGACTGCGGACTGGCTGTACGTGTGCCTGGGAAGGGTTCAGTACAGTACAGTACGTCTTTGTAGTTGGAATGCCGGATTGGAGGAGATGTTAGAGGACTATGTTTCCCTTGTTGATGGCACTTCTTGTTTCAAATCAACTTGCACAAGCCGATATTCAGATGTTGGTAATAGAGTTCAGGATGCTGTTATTATAGGACTATCATATCTCCTTATCAAAATGTTTTGTGATGAGGGATAAGCAATTCTAGTCTATATTGTTTGACGGGGATCTATGTACGAGTTATTAATTGACTTGGAGGAACACTGATGCAGTTTTGGATAGCAGAAAGATTTAACTGTCATAATTTATTGTGTTTCATCCTAAATCTATGATTGAATTTCACTTTGTGGCAGTTGTGTGCTCCAGACAATGTTGTATCACATGGCTAAAGCAGTAATCAATATATGTGTGATTTGTGCATGTACTGAATGTATGTATGCCTGCTGGGGATATAGTACATGAGAGAGTAGTGCTGTGCAGTGCAAGTGCATGGAAAGCATGTGCTGAGTGCATGTGTGCTTGCAAGAAGTACAGTCCATAAAGGGTGGAATAATGTGAAGCACACACAATGTGAGTGTGTGTGCTGGCAGTGTGTGTTTGGAAAAGGCACACATTGGAACCAACAGAAAGCTGCACTGAGCAGTGCACTCAGACTGAATGTGTATGCTGAATGCATGTTTGTCTTTAGTGGCACAATGAATTATGGAGATAACAGTGGTGGGTGGAGACTAAGTGTGCTTTGTTCATACATGAGTGTCAGTGCACCTACATGGAGGACCTTGGGTCCATTTTGGGAACCCCAGTCCTGCCTGGTGAAGACATGAGGATTGGACGAATCACTACCCCAAAACAGATATGTGTATTGCTGCATTCCTGTGAGCTGGGTGAGACACACTGGAGGAAGGGACAGACTGAGACTCCCTTTACGCTTCAAAGGGTTGCTATTTATTTCAGTGATAGATCATAGGGCCTGGACACCTCTCAGGAACGAGATGGGGCTGATAAGGGACTCATAAAGAGAATGCTGGGAGTCCCGGATTAACCTTTTGTTGCACATATCACTGTGGCTGACATCCACGTGTGTCACTCCACTGAATTGAGTTGTGGGTCAATCAGCTTTGGAGTCATGCCTGCTGAGACAGACATCCTTTTAAGGGGAAGGAACAGAAACCCAGCATAAAACTAAGAAGACTCAGACCTTAAATTACATTTTGGTGCCTGGAAATGGACTAAAAGAAGGGGAGGTTGAGCCCTCAATCTTTGTCATCTGCTAAGCAGCCATACAGGCTGTGTGAGGAGGGGAAGTTCTCCATGACATCTGCATGTGACCAGGACTGGGGCAAAGGCCTGCTGGTCTCCCTTCTGGCACACAAAGACCACCTATCCTGGAGATTGTGGCACCAGCACCTGCCTGTTTGCCAAGACCAGTAGTGTGCCCTGTGATGAACTGGAGAGCGATCAATCACAAGAAAGTGGCATGGACGCTTCTCAGGAAGGAAATGTGGCTGATAAGGGAATAATAAAGAGTAGCACAAGAAGCCTGGGATTACCCTTTTGATGCATATATCACTGTGGTTGACATGCAGGAGTGTATTCTGGTCACTTCCATGAATTGGGTTGCTGCTGAGACAGACATCCTTCCAAGGGGAAGGGAAACAAAATAAGTGTCCCTAAAGAAGCAGAAACCCAGCATAAAAGGTCAAAGACTTGGACCCAAAGTTAAATCTTTGTATCTGTAAATGGACTATAAGAAGGGGGGTAGACACCTCAAACTTTGTCATCTGCTAAACAGTCAGACAGGGTGTGTGAGGAGGGGAAACTCTCTAAGCCCTCTGCCCATGACCAGGAATAAGGGCAAAGGCATGTGTCCCTTCTGGGTGAGGGGGCATCACCCAGAACACCAAGGTCACTTGCCCTGAAGTACCAGCACGTTCCTCTTTGTCAAGACCTGCATGCCCTGTGAGGAAGGAGAGGAGAGCATCAAAGGGAGCTAGGTCTAGTTGGGAGCCCTGCAAGAGAACACCCTAAGCAAGGAATGATGGAACAACTGTGCACCAATTGGGTCGTTGGTCTGTGCAGGAGTATTGTTTCAGCGAGCCCCATATGCCAGGAGAGGGCTGGCGTAGACTGAACCATGAGTTAGGAGCTATGCAAGCCTAGATGAACATGTACCACTGTATTGCGGTTGCCCTAATGCCAGAGATGAACACCAGTAAAGTTGCTATTGTGAGGGGTGCTGAAACTCATTACTGTCTTTGTCAGGGTGCTTGCATCTGAAAAGACTGTGCCTGTCCTATCAAGTACAAAGACAATCCCGCGTGCCAGGAAGGGCTGCTGGTACCAATGTTGCCGAGAGATTCTGGCCACAGCGTGAAGGACAGAGAAGCCAGGTGTAACGGGTTGGACCCATACTGCGAGGGAACTGCACCTCACTGACCGCTGAAGATAGCCACCGAAGCGGGGACAATGTTGTACCGTGACCAGCCTCCAGTTGGGAGATGAAGAAAGGATTTCCTCCCTCCCCTGGGTAAAGCCAAACTTATTGCATCTTCGTGAACTGGGAGGTGCTCTGACAACTGAGAACTCCAGGAGAGAGAGCCTGCACTGCAGGGGTATGCCACATGGTTTGCGAGCAGCTCGACTTCCCCGAGCAGAGCAGGACTCATGAGTGCTCATGTAGAAGTACTGATGAACTCTCCGCGCTGCTAAAGTGGGTAAGATATGAACAGGGCCAGTTGGGCCCCAGGGGACTTGCTATCGGTGTTACAGCATCATAGACACTTTTGACTAAATCCTACAAATTAAAGGGACACTCTTCAGTGTGGGTAATAGGGTGCATTTTTTGGGTACAGCCATCAGCGAATGGGGAATAACCCCAAACAAGGTACACAAAAGGAGGGTGGGACAGAGATTCGCCTGACAGCTTCTATGACTACGACATCAAGAGAATTGTGTTATTGCTTCTGAAAGTGGTATACCTTTGGAGGTGTAGAGTTAGAATAAAATACCTCTTTTTCATAGAAAAGCAAGTATTTAACTGGATATTGATTATTGCTCATACTGTTTGCACTTTGTGTTATAAGTCGTGTTCACTGACCTGTATCTACATCCCTCACGGGATCCTTGACTGTTTGCCCAACGCTACCTCTGAGAGTTCAGTGCAGAAGAGGAACTTGGCTCTCTGCTGTGTGCTACAGTGGGATGTCTTCTGTGTAATGCTTACAACACTTCCTACTTCTTTTTAACTCTGTCCCGAGTGCTCTGTGGGTTTTCTAACATCTAGAAACTCCTTCATTCTAGAGATTTCTTTATTTAGTAATAAAACATCATATTTATAATTTGAATACATCTGAGTAAGTGAGTGAACATATTATAGACATATATGCCTCTTGAACTAGCCAGGTAACATGTCATTCTGTATATCCTAGAAATTCATTGTGCTTATTCAATATTCAGTTTCAGTCCTGAAATATCAGTAGGCAGGAGCAGTTGGTCTAGAGCAAATCATTCAGACGAGACCCTGCTATTAGCCTACTATGGCCAAGCTTCACAATAAAGCAGCTAGTCAGTATATTGGCACCAATAAGGCTTCACTGACAATTTCAAACGAAGTGTAGCATCTCATTACTTTAATCTAAAGCCAGGATGACAAGAAATGAAAGATGTTGCTTTATTATTGACCCTTGACATTTTTTGCACTTTGGTCCAGGTCATGAGTTTTCTGTTCAACTCTGTGATCAGAGTTTCAGGCAGGCAATTCGTGTCTGAAACCCATTCCTCAAGTACTGAAACTCTAGATAATAGTTTGACAAAGTAATTGACATGTTACTCAACATGGCTCCACAAGTGTTGCCTGCAATCACTGGTAGCAGGCATGCAATTGTTACACGTATGCTTTGTTCCTCTGTTCTTATTTTACTCACTAAAGGCCAGATTTATCATCATTTGATGCAGCACTACTAAGCAAGACAACTTGATGAGCTGCATCAAATGGTGAGGGTAGGAATGCCCCATATTGAGCATAAAATGACATATTCTTACTCTCTTCTTGCACTGGTGCTGTTGTGGCTGCCTAGCGCCAACACAGACACTAATGAGTCATTGTGCAAGGATGGCTGCATTTCAGGCAGGATTGTTTTTGTGCTAAAGGGACATCTTGCCGCACAAAAACAATCCTTAGAGGCCTTTTCTTCTTTCTAAGTGTCCTGTAGAATGCAGCACGCCTAAAAAGAGGGAACAATGAGGAGATTTCTCCTTGCTGCGCCTCCCGACAGCATTTTGATACATTCCCAGGTTTACCAGTCTTTGTAAATTTGAAAATGCGCCAAATACAAGGATGGCTGCATGGGAACACCCACGCTCCACCCATGGGATGCTTTCCCAGGTCAGAGCACCACAGGCATCTACTTGTGCTGCCTTGCGTTGCTCTAGATTTACTAAGCAATGCAGAACCAGGCAAGGTGGTCTTGCTTTGCTTGGTATGTCTGATTGAAGGATTGCCTTACGACACCATGCATGAATCAAGGGCAATGCAATCCAGTGATGAATCTTACTGAGTCATTTGGAGGTTAAACAGCTTTTTCTGATCTAATCGTTTGAAGTTTCATTTTCTGTTGGGGTGCATCTCACCACATAATCAGCACATTATATTGGCCAGTGGATGGACGATCATGGCATTCCAATTGTGGTATTTCAGATACTCTCATTTGCTGGATCCACAAGGTAAGTTTAGCTTCTGATATCCTAGCAAAATTTCGCTCTAAAGTGGGGCAGGGCTATTTTCATATTGCCAGTTATTTTTCAGCCATGGCAGAGGCCTTGTGAACACCCCTAAATGCTTACAAGCTGCTCTTCTACTGCACAAACTAGGCTGTTAACAGTGCTGGACTGTAATCCGCTCATAGTGATAGTTGTTCTTTCTAATTTATTGGGATGGTCAGATCAGTCAACTTTTGAGGGCAGCCTGGTCACTGCACCTCATGCCCTCTCTCCTGGCTCTTTTCTCACCCCCTGGCTCAGCTTTCGCCCCGTTCAAGAAACAGAGATAATCTTGTTGATCTCCACCTCCAAACCATCAGCACATATCTCAGACCCCATTCCTTCCCTACTAATCAAGAAAATGAAACACGCTTTTGCATCGCTTTGGGGCAAAATCATAAATAGCTCCTTAAAAAATTGAGTGGTTCCTGATTGGCTTAAAATGGGGCAAGTCACCCCCTTGCTGGAAAAACCCGGTCTAGATTCGGCAGATCTGAACAATTTCAGACGTATATCAAACCTCCCCTTGCTCTCAAAAACACTTGAACGATGTGTACTTCATCAACTAACACAGCATCTGGACCACATCAACCTCTTAGACCCCCACCAGTCTGGCTTCAGAAAAGGCTGCAGCACAGAAACCGTGAATCTGAACATCATAGATGATATCCATGGATCACTAGACTCTGACAAATGCTTTCTCCTCATTCTCCTTGACCTCTCGGCAGCATTTGATACGGTGGACCACAAAGTCCTCATCAGGGCTCTTCAAGAAAGAGCTGGTCTCGGTGAGGTAGTTCTCATGTGTTTTTCCTCCTTTATACATAATCACACGCAAAAAATTTAAATCAAGAACTTCACCTCCGAAACACAGCAAGTCAACAAGGGTGTCCCCCAAGGATCGGTGCTCTCTCCACAACTCTTTAACATCTATATGGAACCGCTTTCCAAACTACTCAGTAATGCCAACATCCGCTTCCACCTCCACGCGGATGATACACAGATCTATCTGGAAACTTCCTCTCTCAATGACATCCAAAGACTAAATGTTGTCCTGAAAGATGTTCAAGAATGGCTGACAAACAACCACCTGAAACTAAATCCAGACAGGAACGAGACACTCCTCATCACGAACAAGGAGGATAACCCACAAATCACTGAATGGCTAAAGGCTATTGATGCGCTCAAAGGGAATCTTACTCTAGCAGACTCTTTTTAATCTCTGGGCGTCACCTTAGACTCAAAACTTAACATGATGAAACACATTAAGAACTCGGCCAAAAGTGCATTCCTTAACCTTAGACTTCTGAACAAAATCAAAGCCTACATTACAACCAAGGATCTCAAACTGGCCACACAATCTCTGCTACTGTCAAGACTGGACTATGGGAACTAACAGGTATTCCTAAATCGCACCTGACACCGATCAAAACAACATTACATGCGGCAGCCAGAATGATCACCGGCATCAAAAAATCTGATCATATCTCCCCTGCACTCAAAGAACTCAAATGGCTCCCAGTAGAAATGCGAAGTAACTTCAGAACAGCGTGCCTAACCCACAAAGCCCTCCATACTGGCAAACCTGAATACCTGGCAAAAAAACTCAAAAAAGCAGGCCAATCCAGGAATCTGAGAAGCTCTAACTCCCTCCTACTCATTCCACCTAAAACTAGAAAGAAAAGAACAGCGGACTGCTCTTTCATGGGAAATGCCCCCAAAATGTGGAACTCCATCCCCCGCACAGCAGAACAATACCGTCCTTTGTGGAATTCAAAAGTCAACTCTAATCCCTGTTCCTAAACCATTCCCTTGGTTGTGGATAACACGGAACAGACAGCAACCACAGAGCTATGCGACCCCAAAGAATCTTGAAGTCAAAGAAGTTCTGCATTACAATTACGCAGCTCTTACGTTGACACTCGTTGATTGTTATACCGTTCTTATGTCATGCTTCTGTTGATTATATGCTATTCTCCTACTGTAAAGCGCTCTGATACCTTTGGGTCTTGACAGCGCTGTAGAAAACTTCATAAATAAAAATAAAAAATAAAATTAAAATGAAAAAAAATTAAAAAAAGATATATTATTTTATATTTCTGTTTTTGCCAATCATGTACTCCTTATTGTATGCTATCAGGGCCTGACTGGGAAACACAATAGAGCTGGGCACTATAATAAATCAATCAATCAATCAATCATGCCATTTGTATAGCGCACTACTCACCCGGGAGGGTCTCAAGGCGCTTGGGGGGAGGGGTATGCTACTGCTCGAACAGCCAGGTCTTGAGTTGTTTCCTGAAGGCGAGATGGTCCTGGGTCAGCCGAAGGTGGATGGGGAGGGAGTTCCAAGTCTTGGCAGCCAGGTAAGAGAAGGATTTTCCTCCGGCGGTGGCTCTTCAGATGCGTGGTACGGCTGCGAGGGCGAGGCTGGTGGACCGTAGCTGGCGGGTGGGCGTGTAGAAGGTCAGGCGGTCGTTGAGGTACTTGGGGCCCAGGTCGTGGAGAGACTTGTGTGCGTGGGTGAGGAGCCGGAACGTGATCCTCTTGTCGACGGGGAGCCAGTGCTGTCGTGGGCGTTGTTGTCCAGTCGTTCCTTCAGGGATTTCTTCTTGGTGGTGCGGATGAGCTGGTGGTGCTTGCGGGTAGCGTGTTTGAGGGCGGTCATGTTGTCGGTGGTCCGGTCGAGGAGCCAGGCTTTCTCGAGGGTGCGGCAGGTCTTCTTGGAGTCCTTGAGGTCGTCGGTGAACCAGGATGCCTTCTTGCTTCTGGGTCTGCTGGGAGGGTTCTTTAGTGGCGCGAGGTCGTCGGCGCAGGCGGTCAGCCACTGTGTGAAGTTGCGGGCTGCTTCGGCTCTTATTAGTGAATCAGATAGTTAAAATGTGGCCCAGATTTCCAAACAGGGCAGTTTTTAACTTGCAAAAACGCATTGTATAGGTGTTTTGCAAGGTATGTTATACTCCATATTTGTGCTTGCTGAAGGCAATGTTTGAGATAAAAGAGAACTTAACAGTAAAAACCAGCCCACAAGACCATAAAACAGGCCCAATCCCCCCCCAAAATATGGCCCACACACTGGAGACATGTTCCATCCCCTTCATGCCAGCCTGTCAGACATCCTTGAGTTTTTATCTTCAGCAGGAGTTAGGAGTTCTTCAGTTCTCTGCTTCAGCAAAAGTCGGGAGTCTTCCTTCATGCAGCTTTGCCTTCTTCTGATGCAGTTCTCAGAATGTTCAAGGTCAAAAACCTTTCATGGTTTTTAGTGGGGGGATGGAAAGTTCCAGAAAGTGGCACCTCTAACCTATCCAAAGATGACACATCATCATACTACCCCTGTCCCATTACTACTCCATAGCATCATGAACAATTTCAAGATGGTGACTTCAAGTTGTCACAATTCTCTAATATCCTTAAGCCCACTGTAAGAAAATGAATTAGTATTTGGGGGGTGGTGACTACCCACCTAAAGGAATAATTACAACCCTTGTTAGGGTGAACCCTGTAAGTCACTCAATTAACCTGCGCTCAATCCCCTGGTAGCTATGGTACAAAGCAGACAGGTCTAACTTAGGACAATGTTTACCACTGCTTTCTCCCTGATAGATATACTGTTAGGAAACCATGATAAACAATCTGCAGAAAAAATTTGAACCCCCAGAAAATACTTGACAAAAAAAAGTAAACACCATCAAACCTCCTATCCCGCTTTTTATTTGTGGGGAGGTGTTGTCCACATTCCTGCATGCCATCAGCTGTACTAGGGGTCTATTGTCCATCCGGAGAACAAATGGAAGAGCCAGGAAAGATACTCAGTAATTAAGTGTGATGAAGTAGCCTGCAGCAATAACCTTTATGGTCATTCCTATCAATTTTTTATAAAGTGGAATGATATTGCTCCGCTTCCATGAATTTGAGAAACAATCATCCTTTATACAGTGTTCGAAAACTATATAGCCTAGGAATTGGGAAAGGATTTTAATGCAATCACTTTGATTGTATCTGGACATACTGTTCAAGAACATTTCAGCTCCTAGATTACTTTAGTAATTTCGGCTATAGATAAATCTTGATAAGCAGTGAAACAAGGAGACTTAAGTGTCAAGGAGGCATATTGACCAGCTGTAGCTGCATATAATTGCTCCATATGCAGCCATCAGTGATTTTCCTCAAGTGGCATTGTTTTTTTGGTTTGGTCTTTCTCCAAACATTTTCCAATACTAAGCCAGCATTTGCTGGTATTTGTGGTAGCTAGAGCGCGATGCATGGACCACCATATCTTCCCCACTTCAGAAACCTTATGTTGCTTTTTGGTCATTTTAGAATCAATCATTTTTATTATGTGGGAAAGCATCTTGATACACAGCCCAGCTGCCTACATCAACTTTCCGGCAGGGCGCAATCTCACAGGTTCAACACAGCATCGGGGCCTACACCCCGGAGGGCGACCCCGCGCCACTCTTTGAGTTCAAGAGCGAGTGCGTCAGTGCAATAGTCTCCATTTTTATAATAGAACAAACACAAGCTTTTTGGTCATTTTAAAGCACAATATTGCCTTGTATGATTTGAAATAAGGGTAAAAAGATAGATGTACTGATTTCGCCAAACTACTATGACTAAAAGCGAGTAGGTTCTCATATGAAAGTATGTTTATGCTGTCTTAGATGGAGTCTATAGCAGTTTAAATTAGCATTTTTGTTGTTTTATTGAAAATGTGACTGTTTCCATAAACTCTGTTTGAACGTGATCTTACAATCCTGTTACATCAAGAACCATTTATTAAGAGTGTGTCAAGTTGACTGTAGAGCAGTTAATAGCTGGTGATGATTGCTCCATAGGTTTGTGCTTAATAAAATACTGGATACTGATTTAGAATCCAGATAACGTATAAATGCATAATCCAGTAGAGACTTAGGGCCTGATTTGGATGTCGGGCAGATGTCCAACATCCTGAGGTTTCCCTGAAGAAAAACCGCAAGGAGATTCGGCTCCTCTTCCGACGGGCGTGTGAGCCTGTCGGAACAGGAGCAGAACAGTAAGCCTTCCCGAAATGTTTGGAAAGTGGCTTTGGGAGCTCCTAGAGGTCCCCCTTTCCAACGGCCCTACTCATATGGACCGGGAGGCACTAATGGTGCCCTCCTCAACATCCCTGCACTGTGCGGCAAGCATTGTGCAGGGATGTTTACCAACTTCCATTTTTCAATGGGAGCTTGTGCTGCCGGTGTGTTCAGCCCAGCTCACAAGCACTCATTGGAAAATGGATGTTTCCTTCCCCAGTATGCGCGGTCGCATCCAAATTAAGGTGTCGGAACCGTCGACCTATGGTCGGGCGTTTCCTTCCCTACAACGGTGTCTGGCGGATGCAAGTCCTCCCAACATCATAACGAGGGCCTTAGGGTTTCTACATTGCTATGAAAATTATCCTACAGATGATCATTGAATCTGACATTAATGAATGCCAAATTTAATTATAGTGCCCATTCTAATAATAATGGGACTTGCTTGTCTTTCCTTTTGTTCGGGATTACTGGATCTTGTAGATATTGTAGATGCCATCAAGGCAAAAATTAAAGAGAACACCAATCTATTGAATTGCCACCCCATGTCTGATTATAATAAAATACACAAACTCGTTTTGCATGACTTTTTTTAAAAGGAATTGCTGGAACCAGGAAGACCTTGAAATCATTGAATTCAAATTTGTTACATAAGCTAGTTTCTTGAAGGCAACCAACAATAAATGATTCAAAAAGAGCTAAAAAGTTCGGATAGGCCAACAGGTTTTTTCGGCCAGCTAAATTCCAACTACATAAAGAACAACTGTTTCTGACATCAGGCAGAGTTAAAACCTTAGGGAGCCAAGACCAATAGTCGTTAATCCTATCATCTGCGTTGATCAACATCTAAGGCTTTTTGTATATCTGTCCAAGGCCATTTTTCTGATAAGCCTTTACATTTTCAGCCTGAAGTTTAATATAAGACGATGGAATATGGCACTCAATTTATCTTTGTTCAAATTGCCTATAATCTTTTGCAGCGTGCATTAAGATATGAAGCACATGTTATAAAAAGCACCCTTAATTATAAAATTTGATTCAGTACATTATTTGTGAAAAAAACAGTTATCTTTCAAAGAACCTGTCAATTTATGTGCTTAGAGGAAATTTTAACGTAATCAATATATGAAGAAAAAATAAGTCTGAGTTTGCAAATACTATAAAACAGTTTTAAAATGCTTTAACGGTTCAAAAAGCAACTCTTCTCCAAGGTAGGAAAAAGGTCCGAAACAATGATAGAAAGTTTCGACAACTGACCTGGGATCAATTTGAAATCAATTGGAAATCATATGTCAGGGTTAAATCCAACATCATTTGAGTGGGTGGGATGAACAAAGAAAAAGGCATAGTTAATGGATTCAATACACTTTTATCAGTTTCCAGGGGATAATTCAAGAGTAGTTTCTGATCTCGTAGTACCCCTGAATAGTTCCTAACAGAACATGACGTCCTATGAGGCTTGGCACTTCAGGCTGGACTGTTCCCAAGAGGCACAGGGTCAAGACTGATTTGCACAAGGCTGGGTTCAAACTAGAACAGTATGGTGAGCAACAAAATGATGGATTTAGGCCCAGATCGCTATACTGGGGTGAATGTATGACATTGTTCTGCATTCTGTCCATCAACTGTTGTTTTTGCTTCGTCACCCCGAGTGGGAAGGGTATGCCCAGACGTGGGACCTGTGGTCTCCATGCCACTGGAATCAAGCTATCCTGGCTGAAGAGGGGTGTAACCCTGAAACCGGTCCTAGGATGCTTGTTTCCAGTCCAGGGAGGACCTGGCTTGGCAGTTTGGGCTGGACTGTTCCCATGAGGCACAGGATCAAGACTGATTTGCATGTAGCTGAGTTCAAACTGAAACGGCATGGTGAGCAAACAAACGATGGATTTAGGCCCAGATCTCTGTACTGAGGTGAATGTATGACATTGTTCTGCATTTTATCCATCAACTTGTTTTTGCATTTGTCACCCCGAGTGGGAAGGGTATGCCCAGACGTGGGTCCTGTGCTCTCCATGCCACTGGTATCAAGCTATCCTGTCTGACGAGGGGTGAAACCCCGAAACCGGTCCTAGGATGCTTGTTTCCAGTCCAGGAAGGACATGGCGTGGCAGTTCGGGCTGGACTGTTCCCATGAGGCACAGGGTCAAGACTGATTTTCATATGGCTGGGTTCAAAACCGGTCCTAGGATGCTTGTTTCCAGTCCAGGGAGGACCTGGCTTGGCAGTTCAGGCTGTTCTGTTCCCATGAGGCACAGGGTCAAGACTGATTTGCATATGGCTGGGTTCAAACTGGAACAGCATGGTGAGCTAAACAAACTATGGATTTAGTCCCGGATCTCTGTACTGGGATGAAGGTATGACATTGTTCTGCATTCTGTCCATCAACTGTTGTTTTTGCATTTGTCCTATGGGGCAAAGCATCATTATTTGCACTCACCTCTGGTGTACTGACTTGATGGCCTGCCTGTTTGTTTTGACAACTTACTACTTCTTGTAAAGATTTTTGTATTTTCTTTTCTTTGCTGGTTTCTTTTTAATTCTCCTTTATTTTGCACACTTTCCCCTATTTTGATTATTAAGCTCTTCTTTCCCTTGGGTGGGGCGAACTCCTTGCCTTACATTCATTTGTGCTTGACAAGGAGGACATTGAGTCAGATATTTGAATTATCTTTTTTTTATTCATTGAGCAGAGCATTAGATTCATGAAATACATAGTATACTTAACTTCATTTTTAAAACCAGTTTTTCCAAAAATTGAAATGACAGCCTCTCCATAGATAATAAAAGAGAGAAAAAAAGGCTAAAGCTGAAGCAGCTAATCATACACACCTTCACGAATAGACAACGTGCACATTTATCTTAAAACACAGCAGCAATGTTGAAAGTTCCTAGTGCATCTAAAGTGCAATACCAATAAAGTGCTAGTGCCTTCTTATCACCTAAAGCAATCATAGCTACAACATTTTACTAAAAAAGAAAAATTCTGGCTGTGGCGACTCATATCCTCATTGATTAGAAAAATACCTCATTCTATAAAGTGCTAGAACTTTGAAAGTGCTAGAAACCTTTGAATTATCCATGAGTCAGAATCCCGACTTGATGCTTCCACTTGAATAAATGAGGGATCCTTTATCTGCATTGCTTTCATATACCAGACTGGTCAGTTTCCCTAAGGGAAACTTGAGTTTCTACTTGGCCACTTTGATCCAGGTTTGCTCACTACCTGAGATTTATTATCCTCAACTAAATTTGCTTTCTGGGACTTACGAACTCCCTCATCCGATGTTAGAGTCTTCAGGTCAAGGGAGAGCATTGACAATGACTGCTCCTGAACCATAAGTTTTTTATTTAAGATTGAGAATAGAACGGATTGCATGCAGAACATCATTGCAGAAACAGAACCCTCTGAGGCTAAGAAATGCTTTCCCTTGTGCCTGTTGTGTGCACAAAAGAGGCGTTACGTTCCATTATGGAAGCATGCTTTAGCAATAATTAGTTTTTAGTCTCTGTAACATCCCTCATAGAATTGACAAATTCCTCATTCAAAAATCCAGGTATCCAAACCTCTAAGGTATGGCATTCATTAAAGAATGGCAGGGAATAGGCGTAATATTCCTATTTGTGCTTTACGATATTTAGAATCTGTCCTTCTAGTGAAGAAGACCGCATTCAATGAACAGGTCCATGGTCCAGTTGAAGCTTGGGCAGGCAAGGGTGTAATGTTCTTTGCAGATTTGGTTAGTTATTTGGGGTAGAAACACCATGGCTCTATGCTCATGACTGGTTCTTCAGTTTCCAGGTGTTGACAAGGTCTTGTGGATGACCTTTCTACTGAGAAGTTCCTTTGTTAATATGTTCATCTTAGTAAGGGAGTATAACAGATATAGCCAGGACGAATGTCAAAATTCTCCCCCACGGGTTGCCCTCCAAAGGGGACCTTTTATAGGGTATATGCCCAACCGCAGATACAAATCACATTTAGTCAAAATATTATGCCCTGTTCTCTATCTCTTGACAGCCAAGCAGGAATCTGCAAATTTGAGGGCCAGAGTTGAGAGAGCTCAGACTGATATCCCAGCATGTTACAAGTCACAATCAGCTCCTGATGTCCTTCTCTCAACATTATGACTATTAAGATTAAAGCTTTGTTTTACATTTTGTAAATTATAGCATTAAGGAGTCATAGGCTGTGGGGTCAAAGGAACTAAAACACACTCAGAAAATGGTCTTTTTAATGAAGGAATCCTTAACAAAGAAGCAAACTCAGAACCTCAGTATGTACTATGTACATCCCTTATGATGATAGTGATGATGAAGATGATGATGACAAAGACTTATTCACAGTGCTTCTCTGTGTATATTTCGGTATGAAACAGAAAGATAATCTATTCCTATAAACTAAAATAGGCATAAAAACCTCAGAAAATGGTGAATCTGAATGAAAATGCACAAGAGATGTGTCTGAGTTTCATTGAGAAATGAATGACCCCTCTGTGCCAAATACAAAACCATACCTGCATTTGTATACTAATTAGACACAGGAAGTCAAAAATGATATGTTAGTGTAAAGCGATATCTGTTGGTGACAATGTGTGAAGTATTTAATCATGCCAGTTTGTTATGTTATGTTGAAAGCATTTTTTAAGAGCGCGTACACCAACGATTGCTTGGCGCACAAGTGAAGATAGGGACCGTGGTAAGAGGGAAGCTCAATCAGAGTATGCTTGGGTAAACAGCCAGGTCTTTAGCTGCCTCCTGAATTGGGCAAGAGAGGACAAAGACCTTAGCTCCACAGGAAGGGAATTCCAAAGTTGCTGTGCCAGGACAGAGAATCGAAGTCCGCCATTCTTCTTCCGTTTAGCTAGGGGAATTTTCAGCAGGTTGAGATGAGAGGATCTAAGGTTACGAGATAAAGTGTAACAGTGGAGACATGCCGAGATGAAAGCAGGACCATTGCCATGTAGTGCTTTAAAAATAGTACAGCCCATCTTAAAAATGCACCGCTTACTCACTGGGAGCCAATGTAAGCTTTTCATTAGTCGGCTGACATGATGCCATTTAGGCTGATGAAAAATCAACCTGGCCGCCTGATTCTGAACTAGCTGAAGACGCCGAAGCTGGCATGCTGCAATGCCCACGTACAATGAGTTGGCATAATACAGACGAGAGATCACTAGAGCCAGAGTGACCAAGATCATGGCTTCCCTGCTCAGAAATCTGCTGATCTTCTTTATTTTACGCAACTGAAAGAATCCAGCAGAGACTACAGAGCTGATTTGGGATTTCATAGACAAATCATTGCTAATAATAATCCCCAGACTCTTCGAGGAAACAGCTGGCGTAGGGGGATTACCACGTTTAGGGGGCCAAAAATTGGAGTGCCAAGGGTTAGCCAACCCACCTGTGAGGATTAGCTCAGTTTTCTCCGGATTCAACTTCAGCTGGTTGTTATTCATCCAGTCACTTATAAAAACCATTGTATCTTGGATGTTGGACTCAGATGATGGGAATGAATCAACATTAAACACCAGTTGAAGATCGTCAGCATAGTTAAAAATACTGACATTCCTGTCCCTCAGAGAGTGAATTAGGGGGAGAAGATAAAGATTGAAAAGAAGTGGAGAAAGAGAGGAGCCCTGGGGAACCCCGCAGGTAATGTCTCTTTTATTAGAAGAGAAATTGGCAAGGCGCACATCTTGTGTCCGATTGCTCAAGAAGGAGGAAAGCCACTGGAAACCAGTTTTCCTGACACGGTCGATCAAAATACCATGGTCGACCGTGTCAAAGGCCGCCGATACATCCAGCAGAATCAGGGCCTGAGTCGTGCCTAGATCCGCCCCCGAGTACATCCATTACAGCGAGGATGACAGACTCGGTCGAGTGTGTTGGTCTAAAACCAGCCTGGCGAGTGTCCAAAACCTGTAAGTGTTACACTACAGAGCTGAGACAATTAGTTGCATGGGCCTCTAAAACTTTACCCAGAGGGAGCAACAGTGAGATGGGCCGATAGTTACTGAGAGCCGACGGGTCTGGCGCCCGTTTTTTTCAAGATTGGAATAATCTCTGCTCTTTTAAAGGAGTCCGGGACAAGGGCAAGCTCAAGAGAATTATTTAACAATAGCCAGGGAGGATCAGGACTAGTAGTAAATGCTTCTCGAAGGATATGCGGGGGACAGCAATCCAGGGGAGAGCCAGAACTTACCATTTTTAATAGGTTCAGGAAAGTTTCTTCCGAGATCGGAGGGATTATGTCAAGATGATAGGACAGAGATAATTTTTGAGAGCAAATGGGCCACATGCTATCGAAGAGATACTAGCCTTGATGGTGGCTATCTTCTCTAAAAAATAAGTGTTCAGAGAGTCACATAAAAACTGTGAGGGAACCGGCCCAGGCGTTACTCTATCGGGTTTGGAAAGTTGGTCAACTATAGAGAAAATCTCTTTAGATTTGTTAGATGCATTAATTATTTTTTGAGAGAAGTAGATAGCCTTTGTTTGGGTAATCAGATTTTTATATTCTGTCATCATGGCTAGGAAGAAAACCTTTTTTTCTGGAATGTAGTGGCGATGCTATTGGTGTTCTGCTTGTCTAAGTGCTAGTTTCTTTGATTTAAGATCTTCCGAAAACCAACGTTGAGCGTCATGAGGTCTCATAATCTTGTTTTTTTGAGGGGGGCGACCCAGTCACTGACTGACGCCAGCCATAGGTTGATATTCTCTGCCTGGATCTGAGGATCTTCTATTGGGGGAGGAGAAGTAGTCTTTAAACGTAGTCGAAAGAGGTCCATATCTGCTTTATTCCAATTTCTGGGCATTTGATTCTCTAATAATTGTGATTTAGGTGGGAGAGTACATCGAAGAGTAAATCTGATCAGATGGTGGTCCGACCAGGAACACAGAGTTATCAAGGGAGAAGAAAATCTCCAAATTAGAGGTCCACACTTGATCTAGGGTGTGCCCTTTTATGTCGGTGACATCCCTCATATGCGAAAAGCAATTCATCCCCACGAGCAGATCGACAAATTCTCTTGAGCTGGGGCTTTCCTGAATATCTCCAAGCCAGTAGTTAAAATCCCCAATTATAATTATCCTGGTGTGGTTGATGACAAAGTGAGATATCATTTCTCCCAATGCCTGAGGAAAAGTAGGCATGTTCCCTGGTGGTCTATAAAAGAGGGCACAAATAAATGATAGCTGAGGGGGGTCAAGTTTTAAAATCAGAAAGTCAGTACCGGACAAACCAGTAGTTTCTAAGCGTGTAAATTGATGATCCTTATGAATGAATGCAGCAAACCCGCCCCCAACTTTTTCCGAAGACCGATGGCTTGAAGGATGTAGTAGCCATCCGGAATTGCCACCAGGATGTGTGGGGCGCAATCATCGGTCAACCATGTTTCGGTTAGAAGGAGAATGTCAGGATTTTCTGATTTTAGGAGTAGTGAAATTTCTACTTGGTGTTTGACCAAGGATCGGGTGTTTAAATATTAAACTGTAAGTCCTGAGGGTTGCGGAACCCTAGAGGGAGGGGGAAGGGGCCGAGGTAGATTCCTGGGGGGAAGGATCTAAAATTAGTTCAGGAAAATCATGTCTTTGTATAAAAATTTCCACCTGTTCAAGGTTCAATTTTGTAGGCGCGTCGATTTGAGGCTTACCTTGCCACAATTTTAGCTCATTAGTAGAGTATCTGTGAAATGGACATAATGGGTGGCCCATCGTCCCGGCCGGCCGTGGACGGGCGCAGACGGGCTTGCCTTTGGCAGTAATAGATATCCTAAACACAGATAACATCCATACACATCCTGAAAGTTGGAAAGCAATCACAAACAAAGCACACAAATACAACAATGACCTTGTTCAATTCCATTGCCTATGCTAACCCCATATGGTAGCCCAGTAGATGTCACATGCACAAAATCATTCATGCTAACTCTCAGGACCCTAATGTATAATCTTCAAAGAAGTTTTGTTAACGTTCTGTAATAAATCAATCAATAACCTCTTCTTATACATTCCAGTTGTAAGTTACCATACAGTTTTAAAAGTTACTAATAGCTCATAATAACACACATAGACTGCATTGCTATTTTCAACACTCGAATAAGTAAAAAGAAATACAAATAATCAAAATCCCTGCATAACCAAGAATTTATGTTATCAGATTTTTTCCATTGCTCTCAAGTAATTGAATTAAAGTGTTAATAAAATATTTTAGTAATTTAATAACAATTAGGGATTCAGTGTATAGTAGGATGTCTCACACTTCTCTTGCTGCATGAGTATTATCCCTGCAGTGTGTGATCATTGCCATGACATTAAGTTGGGCATGGTTTGTTTGCTGAACTTCATTTCTACTTTTGTCCAGATTCCTCCCAAATCCGGGATTTATCCTGTACCTGCCTTTCTGATTTTCTTATGTGAATGTCCTAGTGATTTTCATTCAGAGGTCTGCAAACATTTCACGACCTGGACAAAACTTGCTCATGCTATGATATTGTGAAAAGTGAAAATGAGCTGAAACAATAATTTCTTTATAACTTCTGCATATTTTTTCAAGTGAAATAAAGGTGCTATATGGTACCATGGATGATGTGTGCTTGTGGCTCACGTTAATGGAAGCTTGTTCTACAAATCTATCTGTATAAACGTATCCCAGGGTTGCTCCAATCTGTTGGATTCATTGATTTGGAGTGATGTAGTATGGATCAGTTACAGATGTCCCTTCACAAATGTTCCATCGGGTCTGGTATGTGGTACTGCTTTACTACTGCTGAAATTTGCATTTCCCTCAATGGTGTTATTGTGTACCGGTGTGAAATAATAATACATCATTTGTTGAAACCCATTTTGGATATACATGTATTAAAAGTGGTTAAAGTAAGTACTTTGCACCTCAATCTGTTCTTGAAAGCATTTGCCTGCTTGGCACACTATTTACTGTTGTGCCTAGATCAGAGGAAAAGAAAATGTTGAAGGTGGGATGTGAAAATAGAGCTAAGTGAATCAGTCGAAGAGAGTCGCTGGTGGTTGATGATTAAGTAAATCTCGAAGGAAAACACATGGGAATTGAGTGGCAAAGCTATTTCGTGAGTAGTGGTGCCATATTCCTACCTTAATCGTGAATTATGCCTGAATTTCCAGGCCTGGTTCACAAACATGTTTTTGTCGTACTTCTCTGCTTTCTCAGTATCCAGCTGAGTGGACTAATGCATTCACTGCAATGATATGTGCTATACACCGTCACTGCTGGTTCTGATCCCTACAATTATACTCACCCTTATAAACTTGGGGGCATATTTACTAATATTTCTTGCAATGCAGTGGCGCAAGTGATTTTACTGTGTTGCATTGCTTGAAAGGGTGAGAACAAAACTGCACCCTTTTATAAAGATATGGTACAGTTATGCTCTCTCTTATCACTGGCACGCTTGTGGCTTCCTAGTGTCGACATAAACACCCCGGTGTCATGTCGCAAGGGTGCTTGTACTGTGGTCAAGATAGTTTTTGTGCAGGAAGAAATACCTTCTGGGCCACAAACTATCCTTTAAGGCTAGCTCCTCTTCGCATGTGTGTTGCAGGATGTAGTACACAGGCAAAGAGAAAAAATTGAGGAGAAATAAAGCTATTTCTACTCGCTGTACCAGCCTCAGGAAGGCAGACCATTATGGCACAAGCTCATGTTTAAAAGTCTTTGTAATACAGGTTGGCATCAAAATACATCGGTGGAAGCACAGGAATACCATCATCATACATTTTTTTTTTGTTGAACATTTTTTATTGTTTCACGGCATATTCAAATACATCGACCAGTAACGGGCCAAACAGTCAAAGTCATGTGGCGCATTCCCCGTTAACAGTAACAACTATGCAGGATTGCCTGTGGGAGTAAGTCCTGCCATTGTTCTGCACAGTTCCCAACCATCGGTCCTGACACAGTTCATGTTTGGGCTTTATTCCACTGAGTATTCTCAACTATCCCTGCCCCCAACTTCAACTAATCCCCTCCTCCCCCCACCCTCACCACCATTATCCATGCAGTGCTTACTTGGTGCAAGGCATCATTTTTGTACATCCCAAAATAGATTTTGCGTCAGGGCCCACATACTGCAACTGTACTAAAAAAGTGATGCAACGCCTACACAAAATCTGTGTAAACCTGGCTCTGGGTGAATAATGTCCACATTGTACAAAATGTGGAACAAAGAAAAACAAATACAGAAAAAAGGGCATTAAAAGGATAAGGCTTAATTTTAGCGAGGGGTATACATTTGGTAGTACATATCATAATTAATGGTAATGAAAGCTTTTGAACGTTTTGTAATAACAGTCTCCATTAAGATTCAGTTTCAAGGAACCTTGTTAGGTATTTAGCTTTCAGGACAATATTGTGAGTAATTAAGTTAATTAATTTTTCAAGGATATTACCGAGCGCTTGCTGCGTCTGTCAGTTCCCTACCAATGACTAAGGGCAGACTCTGAGCTATTCATTATTTTAATATCAACGATTACCCTGCAATTTAGGCATTCTACCCAGCAATGAATGTCAGCAAGAGAAGCCGATTACCAGCTCTCGTGAGGTGACTTAAAATATGTGATCTGATCTTAATGCTTCACAGAATGAGCAGAGGGAAGTATACCTTTTCAATAATGTCACACTTGGAGAACATTAGGGTGTGTTCGAAGAAGGTATTGCAAATGTAAAGTTATTCATGTTGCTTAAAATTAGGAAACAGGTGAGACTGTGCCAATATTTCTGTGCAATAAGCCTACTATTTGATATCAGTATCATGTGTCAACCCAATTTGTTTTGATTATTAATTAAAAGAATACAAAAAAAGAATTAGGAAAACGATCATTTCAAATGATTGCATACTGAGTGCAGATGTATCATTCAGTTGTGTCGCCCTTGCGCCACACAATGGGGTGCAAGAGAGATGCAACTACAAAGTCAAATTTATCAAGCCCAGAAAGGCCACCTTCATGGCCTTGCGTCGATTGATACATCTAGAGTAATGCAACTCAGTTCAAATCGCTGCATTGCATTTCTCTCCCCAGGGAGGCTTTCCATGGATAGAGCATGGGTGTTCTCACGCATCCACCCATGGATTTTGGGGCACTCCCAGACTTATCATTACTGGTAGACCTGGGAATACATCAAATGGTATGCCTCCCCAGGTGAGAAGGAACAAAGGCAAACATCTTTATTTCTCCTCGTTTTTTTCTCTGTGTGTACTG
The DNA here is from genome assembly GCF_964261635.1 of Lissotriton helveticus. Classification (NCBI taxonomy): domain Eukaryota; kingdom Metazoa; phylum Chordata; class Amphibia; order Caudata; family Salamandridae; genus Lissotriton; species Lissotriton helveticus. Next base: position 1,277,456,142 of record NC_136069.1, read on the forward strand.
CATACTGCTGCACACATAGAAAGAGGAAAATGCCTCAGAGGATTGTTTTTGTGCATGAAAGTACCCCCTTCCTACACAAAAAAATCCTTTCTGCAACACAGGCAACCTTGTACTGCGGCGCAAGGGTGCCAGCATTGGCGCTAAGCAACAGTTTGAGCGCCAGCACAAGGAAAGGAAAGGAATGCATCATATAATGTTAAATACTACGGGCCTTATTTATGAAGGACTTGCGCCGCCGGTGCGTCACTTTTTCCCATGTTAAAAGTGACGCACCGGCGGCGCAAGTCCTTCATAAATAAGGCCCTACACATTTCTGCCCTTTCATGCAGCGCAGCAAGGTGGCTTGCTGCGCTGCGTGAAAGCTTGATAAATCTGCCCCAGAGTATTTGCAAAATCAAATTGTTTTCTTTATTTTAATTTATTCTGAAATACATGTAGCTGGAGCCTCCTTTCGGAGGCATGAGATCAAAAACACTACCTGGTAATTAACCTTTGATCAACACGTTTTCCGAAATGATCTTCGTTTGTTAAACAAATCTAAAATATTCATGAATTTATGTAAATTTTAAGGAATGTGCTCTTTTCCCTACAAATGCAGGCGTCTGATAATTTTACGGATGTGTTGTTCTGTATGTGGTTCACTTAACCAAGGCTGGGACAAATCCTGTCATTTTAATACCAAATGTACACATATAAAATGTGCTGCCCATATTGTGTCCTTCAGTGAATTTGTCATGGTTTTTTAGTACATTAAAATAAATATATTGAAGCACAGTTGTCACTATAGGGAATTATTAACAAAATAGTTTGGTAAATACGGATGTCTGCGTTTACACTTTTGTGGTTTATTATTAAATGTGGTGCATCCCTACTCGCCCCCACCCAGCGCCTTTCCAAGGCAGGTCATTAGTAGACTGAGCTATCTGAGCACACACTATTACATTATGCAAATAGAAAGTAGGGCAGGTGGCATCCAAACCCATTTCTTCCAAAATGAAATTATAATCCTATTATGATGTTCTTGTACGCATTCATTTATTTTTAATTTTTAACAACATTGCCTGCAATAATCTTGAATTAGCTGATGAGTGCAGCTGTAGACATATCTTCTCAGAAATGTCAACCTTTGCATATACATGTGGGCCGGATTTCGCTGGCGTGTATCATACGAGAAAAGAAAGATTCCTAATGCAACTTGACAAGATGCAATGCAGTTGTCACCCTGAATCAATGATTTATGAAACTGGCATATTTAATCAGCTTCTGTAGCTAAAAAGTGCAAGGCTTGAGCAGAAGCACGTGCCACACAGTTCACTGTGCAGTTGCTGATTCATGTATGCCAAGCCGGTCTGTCATGATTAATGCCCAAAGCATGCATTTTGCATTAATCCTGTCTTGCAGAATTTAATGGACCAAGATAGAGAATCAAATGAATACACGCAAGTGTACCATACCTCTAGAGAGCACTCGCTGATGGCTAGAGAACTCATGCGCCAGGGTGTGCTCGGGATGCCTTTGAGATCATTATGGGATGCTGACATTATTTCCTGCTGATATTTCTGAAACTGAATGATGCACTATTATTAAATCAAACTAGAAAAGCTTTGCAATGGGTTTATGGTTTATATTTCAAGTGTATGATTTATATTTGTCAGATGGAATATGAATACCCTCAACTATCTTCCTCAAACAAGATTTTGCCACTTATTATTTTTTTTATGGATGGGACAATTCATCAATTAAGACATGTTTACTCCATTTCGCATCGTTTTTTTCATTAATTTATTATGAACTTGAATCACATCAAAATACTTTTTGGTATTTTTTCAGGGCAGTAAAAAAAACGCATGATGGAGCAAATTTAAAAAAAAAAATACACCAACGCAGCAGAGCACCCAAAGAGGCTGCACTGTGTTGTGTGACAGGGAGGGAGCAGGGAGCGCCATATCTGCAGAGATATGCCTCTCTCCTTCCCTCTCTCTGGCACTGATTTTAGCCGCCGAGCGCCACACACACACACCTTAGCACCATAGCGCTAGAGTGTGTGTGTGAGTCTAGCATAGGTTTTGTACAGGAAGGGTACCCTGCCTGTACAAAATGCCATGCCTAGACAAGTTTTATAGATTTTCCCCCTTTGCATGTGTGCTGTACAGTGCAGCAACAATGCAAAGTGTGAAAAGAAAGGAGAAATAAATGCATTTCTCCTGTTAGCGCCTCCTTTGAAGTGGCGTTAACCTTTGAGGCTAAACCCTGTCTACAGTTGTTTATAGATAGGGTTTTGCGTCAAAAGGCATGGGTGGTTGCATGGGAAAGCCCATGTACCACCCATGTAAGGCCCTTTTGGCGGTAAGTCACGCCTACCAGTGCTTCGCGCTGCTTTGTGCTACTTTTAGGGTACTTTCCAGCGCAAAACAATTTTTGTACTGGAAAGTAAATTCCCCCAAAAACATTTTGTGCTGTTAGCAGCACTTTTGTGACAGTAACTTCATCGCAAAGTGTTTGAAAATCAACCCTGATATTTCTAGTGTTAGGAGCGCGGTTCCAGTTTTCAGCCTGTTTGTATTGTTCTACAAGGATATTAGAATTAGAACTAGTAGATTGTGATGTCGTGACACGTCATACGTCACGATACGTTCAGTGTATCGGTCACGTGGACAAGTTGTAATAAAAGCAAAGGGCATGTATCCGTGCATCAGTGAGGCGACGGAGACGTATCCCGAGAGTTACATGCCACTGAGTCTCCTGTCGTGATTTCCAGAGCATATAACGCAGGCCCTGCATGTAATCCCCCAAGTGTCGAGCCCTTCATCCTCCAACACCACAATTGGCGACGAGGGTGTGTCGCACCCTCGCAACCCTGCTGTGAGGCGGTTTCAAGCTCCCTGCCCGCTCGAGGTGCTTGTGCCCCGCACTGTGGCGCTGTGTCTCCTGACGCCCTGGAGCTACTGAAGTGCTCTGATCGGTGGCCCGAAGTTTGGCAGATGTCCGCGCGGCCCCGCGTGGCCTCAAGGTGAGCCCGCCCCTGCGCCCGGCTCCAAGATCATCCTGCCGTCCATGCGTCCAGCTGCGGCTGTGTGCGGCCCGGGGTGGCGCGCGGGTCAAGTGGAGGGCCCCTGGAGTTTGATGCCCCATCTGCCAGCAGCCAGCGTGCGATGCTATCGCCCCGCTCAGCCCGAGTGTGCCTCCGCCTGGCTCAGCTACTGTGAAAATACCGCGAGGCCCCACATGTGCTCGCGCTGCACAAGGGGAAAGTGAAAGGCTGTCCACCAAGCCCGCTAGCACAACACGGTGCGCACTAGCAAGGGACTGTGAATAAGGCCGTGCTCTGACCCCGGGGAATTCATACTGTGGCCCTCTTGAGGCCTACCCTGCCACGAGACACGGCACAGGTCCTGAGGGGGCGTAGCCACACTGGAGCCAATGCCCTCGTGTTAACGGGGCTGGGAAAGCCGATTGGGAAGACGGCGCACCAGCGGAAGGGGCAATCTGCCAGCAGAGAGAAAAGTGGTGCCAAACATCACGACCGGGTGCCTCCCCTACCACACAGGGATAACCAGGAGGTCAGTGGAAGGCTGAGCGCCTACCCATCTCGTTACCACAGCGCTGCACCTACGGAATCAGTGCCTCCGCTTAAACGATGTCCCAAATACCACCCATAGAGCCCTTCATCGTGGAGGGGTCGCCATTGTCACTGGCTCCCAAGTTAAAGGATTGGGTTGATCGCGTACAGATATTCTTTGAGGCCACCAAGGTCCCCAAGGACCAGAAGAGAGCGATGCTGTTGCACCTAGGGGGCAAGGACATTCATAACATTGCTAAAACGCTTGTAGAAGCCACGCCCAAGAACCACCACTCCCTAATAAATGCTCTTAACGGACATTTTGAGCCGATGGCCGACCAGGACTACGAGAGGTTCATATTCAGGCAGGCACGCCAGCTCCCGGAGGAATCCTTGGACACGTACCATGCTAGACTCAAGAACCAGGTTCCACGACAAGACAGAAGAGATAAGACTACAGGTGATTCAAGAATGGGCCTCCGCCAAACTCCGGGAACACATTCTGGAAGAATCTGGAAAATCCCTTGCCGACATCCTGACCTTGGGATGCACCAAAGAGCTGTCAAAAGCGCATGCCACGCACATGGAGGCTGCCCTCCAAGTCCCGGTGAAGACAGAACCTGTCAACGCAGTCACGACCAAAACACCGGCGAGATGGAACAAGAAAGGGTCTGGCACCACGACTCGGGGACCAGCAGGAACGTGCGGGTACTGTGGCAGACCTCCACACCAGCTAGCAGAGTGTCCTGCAAAAGGGAAGAGATGCTTGGGATGTGGGCGTTTCAACCACTTCGAGAAGGTGTGCAGATCAAAGAAGTTTCGCAAGCCACGACAGGGAGTCAACGCCATACTGGGAGGGGATTGGACGCCTAGCAACATGGATGACGACGAAGATGAAGAGCGAGTGGTCCATAGAGTACACATGATTGGCACGACCACCCGCAGAGCGCGATGGCTTCCGCAGTGCCACACCTGTGTGGGATCCCAGGTAGTCATGGCTGTGGTGGATACTGAGGCTACCATCAACATCATGGCATCTTCCCTCTACCAGATGCTGTGCCCAGCACCCAAGCTGTATCCGTCAACAATCACCGTGTTCGCCTACGGCCAAAACACTCCACTGAAAATACAAGGTCGTTTTAAAACACCCATCTCTCATGGAGACCGCTTTGTCACCATAAACGTGTACGTCACCGAAGATGGCCAAGGTATGCTTCTAGGGTGCCGTGCTGCCGAAGATCTAGGAGTGGTGACGATAGCTTTCAGCCTGCATCATGAGTCGATCCAACAGCTGCTAGAAGAATTCTCGGAGGTCTTTCAAGGCATCGGGAAATTCAAGGGCAAGGAAGTTCATCTACGTGTGGACTCAACGGTACAACCCGTAGCGCTAAGGCATCGGAGGATAGCGTTTCACCTGCGGCCGCAGGTTGAGGAGGAACTCAAGAAACTAGAAGCTGCAGGAATAATCGAAAAGGTATCGGGACCCACACCCTGGGTCTCTCCCATTGTTGTCACGCAGAAGCCCAAGCAGCCTGGCGCAGTGAGGATCTGTGTAGACATGCGCTTACCTAACTCCGCAATTGAACGCGAGCGCCACATAACCCCAACTATCGATGATCTCATTGGAGAAATGGTTGGAGCGGGCTGGTATTCCAAACTAGACCTACGGTCCGGATACCATCAACTAGTGCTTGATGAAGAATCTAGAAACATCACCACCTTTTCAACTCATGTGGGGCTCCGACGTTATACCCGGCTGAGTTTTGGTGTGTCTAGCGCTGCTGAGGTCTTTCAAAACGTCATACATAATTTGATAATGGACATTCCAGGTGTCATCAACGGCAGTGATGACATTATGATTCACGCACAATCTATTGCTGAACACAACTCACGCATTGCGCAAGTGCTTTGCCGCCTGCGTGGCGCCGGACTCACCCTGCATCGGGAAAAGTGTGAATTTCTGAGAAAAAGTTGAAATTTTTCGGTTACATTTTTTCCACGGAGGGAGTCAATCCAGACCCAGAGAAGGTCCGGGATATCAAGGACGCTGCAGCCCCCTCCAGCGTGACGGACGTCCGTAGCTTCCTGGGCATGATAAACTACTGCAGAAGATTTATTCGTGATCTCACGACCCTGACAATACCGCTGAGAGAACTCACAAAAGATTCAGTCCCGTGGAGATGGGGTCCAGACCAAGCTAAGGCCTTCAAGGAGATCAACAACGCACTCTCAGAGGCTACTACGCTTGCTTTCTTCGACCCCAGGAAAATGACACAAATAGCTGTGGATGCAGGTCCTATGGGCCTAGGGGCCGTACTTCTGCAGAAACAACATCAGGAGGAGGACTGTGCCCCCGTGGCCTTTGCGACCGATCCCTCACCGAGACGGAACAAAGGTACTCTCAAGTAGAAAAGGAGGCTATTGCCATTCATTGGGGGTGTCGCCACTTCCACTTGTACGTCTATGGCAAGCCTTTTGTAGTAACCACGAACCACAAACCTCTCATGGCTCTGTTCTCAGGAACCTCTACGAAGCCGCCGCCGTGGATATAGAAATGGATGTTGCAGCTCCAAGACTACAACTGCAAGGTAGAATACAAACCTGGGTCTCGCAACCCGGCAGACTATTTATCTCAACATCCCCGAGCGGCCACTGCCAAGGAAATTGAGGACGCTGATGACATTGAAGAATATGTCAAGTGTGTGACGGCCAGGTCATGCCCTCTGCCCCTGTCCATGAGAGATCTCGCTGAGGAGACGGCCAAAGACGACTGTTTGCAAAGAGCCAAAGCGGCCCTCCGTAGTGGTAAGTGGCACAAAGTCAAAAAAGAATGGAACATCCTGACAGTCATGGCCCAGCGAATAATGGAAAGTTTATACCATGTCATGGATGAGCTCACTGAAGACGCCACAGGGTGCTTGTTAAGGGGACACCGGCTGGTGATTCCCACGTCTCTGATGGATCGATGTGTTCAATTGGCCCACATAGGACATCAAGGCATGGTGAAAACTAAATATCGACTCCGGACCAAGGTGTGGTTTCCCCTAATGGACGAGCTAGTAGAGGCCACTGTCCGCTCGTGTTCTTCATGCCAAGTAAAGGGGGAAATGCCCCGTCCTGCTCCAGTTATTGTGGAACCTCGGCCGAGGTCTCCATGGTCCTGCGTCAGTATGGATTTTGGCAGTCTGCCTGATGGTCGCTATACCTTGGTGGCGATTGATGAACATTCAAAATATCCAGAGGTTGAAATCGTGACGTCTCCAAGTGCTACGGAAGTAATACCAAAAAATTTAAAAAATTCTGTCCGACCATGGCCTAATGCAAGAACTGCGCACGGATAATGGGCCTCCCTTTCAAGGGCAGGAATTTGCCACTTACCTCACCAATCTCGGCATTCAGCATCGGGGAGGCACTCCCAGATGCGATTGGGGAAGCGGAAAGATTTATGAGAACTCTAAACAAAGTCATTCGGATTGCACATGACAAGAAACAGTCAATAGAGTTGGCAATATTCACATTCCTCAGAAGCTATCACCAGACGCCACACACCACCACTGGAGTTGCTCCCGCTCATCTCCTGATGGGCAGGGTGGTCACGGATTCAATACCTCATCATCCACAGTGGCAGCCGCTGACCCCTGATGATACTCGGATTGATGCTCGTCGCAGGGAGACGTATGCTCAAGTCAGTCGGAAAAAGAATGCTAACACTCGCTGTTTTGAGAAAGGGGACTTGGTGCTGATTAGGAATCGTTTTGCCACTGCCAAGTTCCACTTGCCATATGAAAGAAAGCCGTGGACTGTGGTCAACGTTTGGGGAACCCGAATCATTGCCATCAGAGGTCGAGAGAAGGTGGCTAGAAACGTGTCCCATTTCAAAAGATATCATCCGGAGATCTCCGAATCTTCCTCAGCCAGGCTGGAGGTGGAGGGCGTTCCTGTGATGATGAACCCGACTAGGCTTGACAGAGAAGCCGAGCTGAGTCCTGAAAAGGAAAGTGGTGACCTGGAAGACTCCAACATCTTATGCCCTAATGATGATCACCGTTCAGGGGTGGAGAGGTCTCCGACTCCTATGGAGAACGGTCGCTGTGAAGCCCGCCTGGAATCGTGGGTGGCTGAGTCTCAAAGTTGGGGTTTGTCTCACTATCAGCTCCGAAGAAATCCTGCTCCCTCCTGTTGTCTGAAGGACTATCTCACGTAAGACTGTTCTTGTTATATGGGGAGCTGATTGAAAATGTACTGGCGTTTATCTTCATAGTGTTTGTGGTTTTAACACTGGGAGGGACCTTAAGGTTCATGTTTTGTTTTGATGCTTGTTGGGGAGGGATGTGATGTCGTGACACGTCATACGTCACGACATGTTCAGTGTATCCATCACGTGGACAAGTTGTAATAAAAGCAAAGGGCATGTATCCATGTGTCAGTGAGGCGACGGAGACGTGTCCCGAGAGTTACATGCTACACAGTCTCCTGTCGTGATTTCCAGAGCATATAACGCAGGCCCTGCATGTAATCCCCCAAGTGTCGTGACCTTCGTCCCCCGACACCACATAGATGTCACTTAGAATGTGAAGGAGGTATGTTCTGAAGTTATTACTTGGCCTTTGTCTTCCTGCTGTAAGGTTGGTGGTTTCAGAGAAGTGTTTCAACCGGCATTAAATATATTTGGAACACACCTGCTGTGTCTGGATTCATACACCACAACACTTTCATTTCGAGATGAGCAGAAATCCAAACATGGCCTGTACCAGGATTTATCAGTTCAAGGGCCTGGTTACAAGTAGCAGGAACTAATAGGACCATAAACATGCATGCAGAATGTATGTTAAAATGCAGTAACACTTCACCAGTACATGGTAACTACGATTGAACCCCATGGAGTGGTGAATTGCCATGTGGAACTGGATTTTTCCAGTTGTGAAACCACAGAGAATTCCTGATTCTTTAGTGTTTAACACATACATTTATCCCCTGCTCTGAGCTAAATGTATGTGGGGACTTCTAGTAGAGTTGTGGTGGGGAATGGGAGTGTGGAAAGTAGAGGAGGGAAGGGAGAGAAGGTTTGGCAGCAGGGAACGTGGTACGTGCCCCTCGGCAGAAAAAGAATCAGAGGCAAGGACTAAGTGGGGCTGCAGCCAAAGCATAACATGATTTTAGAGGGTAAAATTGGTTCCCATGATAAAACAACTGGGAAAACTGGGTGAGGGAACACCAACCCACTCGTGATCAAGTGGAGTAGTATCCCATACAATAATTCCAGTCCATCTGACTCATAATTAGGGCCCAACTGGAGGTGGGCCCATGTGTGAAATTACAACATCAGACTTCCCAAATAATCTTGAAATGAGGACATAGAGGTGTTATACAAAAAAGTAAAGGCTGTGTGAGCACTCACAAAAGCCAAATTATTTTCTCATTGATTTGTAAACTACATTCATTATATCTGGATTATAATTGTAGCATTTACATTTTGTATTTTTTCTGCACCATGACTTTATGTAAGGTAAACTTGGCACACAATACACAAGACAATTTACATAATTAAAACAATTTCCATCAGATTTTGAACTAGGTTCTTGGTTTCATTTACTAGCTTTTATTTTATATTTTATTTATATACCTCCTGTTTCGCTGCAAGAGCTTTTTGATAGGTACGTATAGTTTAAAAGTATGACCGTGCCACAGGACATCATTGTTTCTTTTAGCCATGTCTCTAAGGGCCTACTGTGGCTTCAACTGCATTGGGAGAGGCAATAGAGAGTGAGGAAAGTAAGGCATATGAAGGCTGAGCACAGCTTGCATACCTTTCCCCATATGGCACCAATTTACCTTTGTACGTATAGAAGAGGCCAGGAGCGAGGTTGTGCAGGCTAGTCTGGTAAAATGTTTGGCAGACAAACTAGAGGTCATATTTAAATATGAAATTCTCTTAGCAAGTACAATCTTCTCAGTACATGGGGGTATATAAAGTCATTCTCAGCAGGCTAATCTGTATTGCAAAATCCTTGAATATGAAGGGGAAGACATGCTCATCCAAAAACAGGCCTATGAAAAAGTACTCTAATTCCTGAGGACCATTCAGGCATGATGTCTATTTCTCATGGTGCCCTCTGGGAGATATATATAAGTCTGTAGGTGTAGCTTTACAGAGGTCATAAAAAAATCTAGACTTCAGCTTTGAGCTGATGAGGATGAGCCTGAGAACTTAGACTCATCCAATGCACACAATGGCAGCGATGGTCCAGTGCATCAGGGATAGGCTGATGGTTCCCTTTGATGATCACTACTCAATGAATGAGGTTTTTTGTTGGGCCTTCTCCTCCAACCCCTCCATTATTCTTATGGGCTCATTGAAGTTAACAATCTTTGCAATTTGGAAAACAACAAGGAAAAGACTTTCATGAGTGGACTCATGATCAGGGAGTGACCCAAATTAATCAATTCTGAGCATCCAACATTACTTCTCCATCACAGCCATCCAAATCCTGACTATTCTGAGTTAAATTTGGTTCCAGTGGGAGAAAGTCTAAAGCTTTTTGAAGACCCTTGGAGAGAATATTTAATGAAACAGTGGGCATTACAGGTTATTACAGGCGTTTATTAGCTAGAGCTCAAGTGTCATCTTCCAAAACCATGATTTTGCTGCACAACTCTACCATAGGAACTCCACAAGTAAGAAAAGCATTATTGCAAACATTCAACAAGTTATTCTAAAAAATGCAATAATCAAGGTTCCCCTTGAAAAAAAGAAAAGATTGGACTTTTTGATCCTGCTTTTGGTTAAAAAAAAAACCTTTGAAATAGTTTTGCAAAATCTATGGGTCTGATTACAATCTTGGCAGACAGGTATACTCTATCACAAATGTGATGGATATCCAATATGCCCAATTAGAATTCGATTATATCCTATGGAACTTGTAATATGTCCGAAGGGCTTACCATCATGTTTGTGAGGGAGTATACCATCTGTGTATCATGCGTTCTCTACCATTAGAGAATATCCCTCTGGGCACTGCTGTGTGTGAATCATGTTGGCAAAATGCAGACTTTGAATTGAAGTCTCAAACAATATTCGAGTAAATGTGAACTCAAGTTGAATACAATCTTTATTCATGCCATAAAGATGTATGAGTTTCTTTTCAACATAGTAATATCATCCTGACAAAGTAGCAAACAATCTTTATCAATAATCGGGCTCAAGGTTGGCCCTTCATCAGGGGAAATTTAAACATGAAAAAATAATAGAACGTTAATTTAGTGGGGGACCACGTCCTGTGAACATCTCTCTGAACGTATACTATTTACAAGATTCAACAAAATGCAAATATGCAGGGCTGTATTAACGTTATTAACCAGTTGACTCTGGTAGTGCAAAAACGTGACGTGATTCATGCCAAAGTTCAAACCGGAGTGCGTTTTTTTTTTAAGAATTTGGGTTGCGCCATTTAAAATGGGTGACACATGTTTCCAAAGTGCGGGTGTCAACATCTAACACGAGTTGCTTGAATAATGTGCGTCGCAGAGGCGGGAGGTAACTCAGAGGTTCTCAAAACTAAATTAAAAGACAGAGGCTACCCTAGAAAACTAATATCTCACTCATTTAAGAGAGTGCGTTTTTATAACAGAGCGGCAATGTTCAAGGGCAAAAAGAAAAAAGAGGAGATGACCAAATTAGTGTTTGTGAGTCAATTCTATGAAATCAGCAATAAGATAAAAAATGTGATTAATAAACATTGGAAAATACTGAACAACGATGAAAGTGTGAGATTAGAGAAACCTATTATTGCTTACAAAAGAAACACCAATCTCCGGAACCAACTGGTCCATACGTACAGGGAGGAATTAGCCCAGAATCAAAGGATGATTGACAATACAAGAATGCCTGGAAAGATTAGATGTGGCAACTGTTCCCTATGTGCACAGTGCATTGTGACAAAGGAACTTCAACATAATGGACGAACCATAAATGCTCAGACTCTTAATAACTGCCGTAGCAAGGACATCATATATCTGCTCAAATGTCCCTGTGGACAAGCCTATGTGGGGGAGACTAACCGAGAATTGCGCGTCCGCCTCCTAGAGCATCGATCTGCCATTAAGACTAGGAAGATCAATGCTCCCTTAGTGGTCCACTTTTTAGAACAGGGTCATAAAGAAACTGATTTTGAATGGTACATTTTAGAAAAAGTCGCAATGAACAGAAGAGGCAGTAATATGGAAGCTAAGAGGAAAGCGAGAGAGCAATGGTATATTTGTATCCTGAACACTGTGAGACAGTGCCTTAATTCACGAGAAGAATGGGAGCAACTCCTTGAATAGAATTGAGATGAGACGTCTTTTGATCAATATTAACACTACACAGACATAATGGGTGGGCTCTATGCCTATGAACCCAGAAGTCAAGCCTGCTAATTCAATACAATATAGTAATAATATCTTTGGGACCCATAGGCGAGTAGGCATTACAATTGATAAAAATGTATATTGTTTTACTATTAGGAGGCATCACTCACTAGTAATACTTATGGGTGATTAAAATAATATTCACTAATCATTAATTGTTGGGAATTCTATGTTAGCAACATTCACTAAAATTAACAAAGGTTTCATATTTATTTAAATATATATCGGGGATTAACAGCTTGCCAAGTTTTAGCATTGAGCATAAAAATGGACATCGGATTAAAAGGCACTTTAAGATGGCGGCTACTGCAAGGATGTTTAGTCCTTTTTTTATTACCATAGACTTGAGTGTTAGTCGTTGTGGCGGGCACTTTATAAACGGAAACGGAAGCAAGTCTGCGTTAACTGCTTTGTAATAAGGAATCCGGAGCAGGCTCGGAGACTTGTTAGTCACGGTAAGTTTTTCCATGTAGGCACGCCAGTGGGGTATTTGAGGTTAACCCGGCTGAGGCTTACTGTCGGGTGTTTGGGTTAAGGGAGCCTGTATTTTTAAGCCCGGAGCATTAATGGGACCGCGTTTTATAGAATTAGTGTAACTCCAGAGAAGCGGTGTTAGTTTCTGTAGTCGATGATTTTTCGGAACATGGGCCCCAATGAATTCTAATCGCATTTGGGAGAAATGAAGTCTTAGCTTTAACTTTGCATAAACCGGACAAATACTTAGATACATCACGGAAGGAAAGTCAGGCGATTAATATCAACTTGAGCACATTTAATAAATGTAAGTAAGTCAAGTCTAGAGTAGGCTTATGCAAAGAAGGGCTTAATTTTAATCTTGCCTAAACTCTATATATACCTATATAAGTAGACAATTAAGTTAGTGATAGGCCATGATCATTAACATCAAGTAATTATCGATAAAAAATGTAACCTTTTAGCTTAATATATTACTGTGGCCTTTTTTGTTATACAGGCGGGCTTTTGAAGCATATTTAATGAGGTGCAGCCCATATCTACTTTTTTGAAATATCTGGACAACTGTGGGCCATAGCTCTGGAGGCCACAAAAGTTTGGACCTGAGACCTGAGACACAGGTACTATATACCTTATGCATGTTTTTTTGAGCAGAAATAAAATAGCTTAGGAAAAACTATATTGACCAGTAGAATTCAGGTTGCTCTATTTATAGTTCAACCCATGAGGCTGTGATCCCTGATCATTGTTTTATGTTCGGCGGCTTAAAGAATCAAGTGACATTACAAGAAAGGCTGATAAGGTAGAAAAAAACCTTTGAAATTAACAAAAAAACTGGTTTGTAAGGATTAAGCAAAAACAGAAAATTTAGAAAGGCATTACTGGATATTAACACATACTATGTTGCCTGCGGCTATGTATTATATCTCCTAGGGAGGACGTTGTGTACCCTCATATTGAGTGGCAGTAGCGAGGTTTTCCCGTGAAGAAAAAGGTTACTGTGAAAGAAGAGATATACCATCCTGAAGTCATTTCAGCATCTGGTGGGTAATACCCTGGATACCATATTTGTATGGTGAATGTGCATGTGAATTGTTGAGCCAGTCTGTTGGATAAGTGGCATGAATCAGTATGGAAAGCACCATTTGAGGAACCAAGACTGTAATATAGTAAAAGCTCATTTTAAGTATTTTAATGAAGAGAAAAGTTGTTCTTCCTTTTTTTTTTTATGCAATATAATGTGATTAGCAAATATGAGTTGCATGTAATTAATTTCTGTGTACAAATATCTCATACATATTTTTTGTGTTTCTGTATTATTGCTTTTAGATGAACGATTTGGGAGATTTGTATTATGCAATTGTTAGCCTGAAGAAGGTGGTGAACAACACGATACCACCGGAACGCGTTGCTTCTTTGTGAAAGCATTCAAACAACACCTGGCTTGTATAGAGCAGTTTGTGATTTAAGAAGATTATGAAAACACATCTAGTTGTTTTATATATAGGAGGAAAGTAATGGTATTGATACATCAAACTGGGAACATCAGCAAGTAATCCTATGCATCCGAAGGGTCTAATGTGCTTTTGATATACAGCAGGTTGTTGTTTGTTAGTTTTTTTTAATAAGGTTCTTCCTTGATTATAGGAATGAAATGTTTTTAAATTATGATTGTATTGATGTAATATTTGTGTTTATTTTTACATATTTTATGATATCTGTTTAAATACAAATAACAATAAATACAGAATATCTATATATATAAAAACCAAAGTATGTCTGTTTGTCCTTTATGCATTACTACACCATTCATCCGATCGGCATGAAACTTTGGGAAGTTGTTGAGTACACTCCCGCAAAGGTTTCTGGATAAAATATAAATAAATAAATAAATAATACAACATTAAAAAAAAAAAGTTGTTGAGTACACTCCCGCGAAGGTTTCTGGCAAAAAAAAAAAGAAAAAAAGAAAAATGTGTTAAATATCGTCCCCCGGGCCACCCAGGGCTCTCATAATCTTTCCAATACTGAATGTTTACAGTTTCCGGTGCGACTCGCTTTTGCAATGACCATCAACAAAGCAAAAGGACAATTGCTGCAAGTGTGTGGACTAGATTTGGAGAATCCGTGCTTCTCACATGGACAACTGATGTGGCCAGCTCACGCGTCGGAAAACCTTCTGATTTATTCGTGTACTACACCATTCATCCGATCGGTATGAAACTTTGGGAAGTTGTTGAGTACACTCCCGCGAAGGTTTCTGGATAAAATATAAATAAATAATACAACATTTTTTTTAAAAAAAAGTTGTTGAGTACACTCCCGTGAAGGTTTCTGGCAAAAAAAAAAGGAAAAAAAATGTGTTAAATATCGTCCCCCGGGCCACCCAGGGCCCTCATAATCTTTCCAATACTGAACGTTTACAGTTTCTGGTGCGACTCGCTTTTGCAATGACCATCAACAAAGCACAAGGACAATCGCTGCAAGTGTGTGGACTAGATTTGGAGAATCTGTGCTTCTCACATGGACAACTGTATGTGGCCAGCTCACGCGTCGGAAAACCTTCTGATTTATTCGTGTACGCACCAGACGGAAAAAATAAAAATACCGTGTATCCACAAGCACTCGAATAAATAAACAGAATTAAAACAACACTTTAAAATGATTTCCATATTAACATGAATAAGTTTCAATAAAAATGACACAATGTAAATTAAATGTTATCATAACAAGTTTCCTTAAATTTCCTTTCTTCTGAGATCTCAGCAACGCGCGACGGGTAAGCTAATTTTTCACATTATACTCTCGGTTTCTATTTGGTGCTGGTAAGTGTCTTATGATTGAACGTGAGTTGGTTTTGCTGTATGCTTTATAAGGAGCCCAGAGGGATCTTTTGTTTGACACAAGTGTCTACTGTTGGTGTCCTGTCCCTTTGGCAAGTAGGACCCCTCTCGCCTATTTATGTAATTTGAGTCAGGTATAATGTATGCAGGGTAGGCATAAAAAATACGTAGTGAAATCTACACGATTTCACTGAGCCACTTTTACGACTCCGATGCATCAAAACCTTACGCCTGCTTGTAGCAGGCATAAAGAGTGATGCAGCACAGCAAGTATAGGCCGCCTCTGAGAAGTGCTGGAGTTGGGTCGCATTTGCGACACGACTCCAGCACTGCGTCACCTTTACGCTGACAGATCAGTCACACATCTATCTATCTTTGCCCCGCGGTGCACCGCATTGTAAATGCGGCGCATCCATGGTGGCGCAAGGGGTTTCTAACGTCACACAAAATAACCGGCAAATCCCTTCTAATATGCAGGGATGTGCCAGTTATTGTAAATCTGCCCCTTTGTTTTTAGGAAAAAATGGCACCAACAAAAGGTTTGCTTTGTAAAGTCACCATCTTCCCAGTTTTCAGGAACATGTACAGCTGAATGAACAACCCTTTATTTTTTACCACAGTTTTGGTATTTATCTAAGAGGCAGACCATGTGTCCTAATTTGTGTGGTTTCAGCCTATATCCAGTTTGTAGAAACCTATGTGTGCTCGTAGAAAGCTACAGATTTCTGAAAAGTAGACAAAATGTTGAATTTATTAAAGGATTCTTTGTGTAGATCTCTCAAGTGTTTGCTATATATATTTATTGTTAAAATAACAGAAATCTTGAAAATGTGTAGGAAAAAACAGCCATTAGTGACAATGTTTTCATCTGTAACTTCTTGTCAAAATGGGCGACTTAAAAAAGCAACATACCTTTCCATTTGCTAGACCCTTCAAGTTTTTTTTTTTTTGGGGGGGAAATATATGGGGTTCATGGTTTGCCAAGAGCCAACAACTGAGCTGCACCTTACAATGATTTTTCATTGTTTACCGACTATACAGCAACTCAAATGATAAAATATAAAGAGAGAAAAATGGGTATGGAGGACACCTATGCATTTCTGAAATGTACTCTAGTTCCTGAGATTAGGAACAGTGGTTATTTGCACATCTCCGAGTTTGTGGGTAACCATGCCACCATGTGATTTAGAGGGCAATTTTCAAAATCTCTTATCTCTTACACATTGGTTTACATTTGGAAGGCACAAATGCAGAGAAATCCAATTGGTAATAAAAAATGTTCTACAATTATGGTGCCTCACTTGCGTGGGTAGGACTAGTGCATGTGACAGGAAAAGGTAGTACTTAATTTGTAGAAGAATAAGTGCTGGTGCCCAAAAGCTTTGCTCAGAAGCCCGCACATGGCACCAGCACACAGAATATCAAGGTTGCAGAGCCTGTAATCAACCCTGTGCCACTCTTAACCGATTTACAGGAACTCCTTGACTATTTATGTCTCTCTTGCAAATTCCTGCTTTCTCCCGTTATGACTGGTTTTACGCCTTTCTCTTTCTCTTTCTCTTTCTCTTTGATGTGTGTTTTCCCTCTTTTGCTCTCTGGTTGTGTTGGATGAGATAATATTTATGTCACTCCTATGCAATGACAGCCAGTGGCCCATACCGGACCCTAAAATGAATGCAAGAGGTCCCCACTGCCAACCACCAACTCGAATTAAACACTGGGAAAGGGCCCAAAATGCAAAATGGACACATCAGATTTTCCACTGAAAACTGATTTTTTTGCAATGTAGATGGGTGTGGATTTTGGGTCCTAGCTCAACCTGCACCTAGGGAAACTTAGCAAACCCACACTTTTTTTAGATTTAGACATCAGGGTAATCAAGGGTGAGGTGACATGTGTGGCTCTCACAATGTTTTCTTACACAGAAGCCCTTGAAAACCTCAAACTGACGAAACACACAGCATTTTCACATAATTTCTTTGATGAAAAGTACTGAGATCTGAGGGGAAACACAAAATCCCTACCAACAAGCATTCCCCCAAATCTCCCGATAAAAATGGTACCTCACTTTTGTGGGTAGGCATAGTGCCTGCCCCACGAAAGGCCCAAATGTAATGACTTGATTTGAAAATGGACCCAGCTGTAATATTTGGGCCCAGGCGCAGAGATCACCGAAGGAAACCTACCAAACCCAGACATTTGTAAAAGCTAGACACACAAGGAAGTCCACAGTGGTGTGCCTTATCTGGATTCTATGATGTTTTCTTACTCACAATACCCTGCAACCTCAAATTCTGCCTAAAGTTGTGCACTTTCCCTGCATTTAAGTGGTGTAAACTTCTGATAATCATAGGGATTCACAAAATTTTTAACAGCCAGCATTTCCTTGCATCTCAAGATAAAAATGCTGCCCTTCGTATGTGGCTGGGCCCAGTGCTCGTGACAGGCTTGCATTAAACCAAGGTCAGTGGGAGTCTCTTCGGGCGAGAGACTTTCTAGAAGTAGATAGTCACTTATCCGCCACAACTGCAGTAGTACATGGGTGAGATTACACCTAAAGTCATTAGTTCAACACCTGGTATTTTATTTAGCCTATCCACATAAACTATGTAATTACAGGTTCTTAGTACACTGCACCTCAGAAAAGAAATGGAATGGTGGTTACATGATTTATAATTTGGGTTTCCTTTTGCCCCACTGATCCCATTGATGTTAGCAATTGATGACAGTGACATAGGCTTAGGTGAAACATTGGGGGATCACAGAATACAATGGGTGTAGTCAATAATGAAAGCAAATTAGCCTTCAAACTGGAAATAATTGTTTGAAACTTACTTTCCCTGACATCTTTCCTCTGTTTCATTGGCAGATAACACACACACACAACCACTCTGGGGGTCGGAGACAGCCAGTTCTGGGTCATGGCCAGCAGAGCAAGCACACTGGTTGAAGGTTTCCATAAAAGGGGTCAAAACTAGCAAGATCACGACTTGCATCTTCTTATGTGTTGTATATTTCCCCCTCTCCCTAAGTTCATTGCTGGCTTGTGTCCTACACCTATTAGGTTTTATTCTGTTACTTGGTCTGTGTTCCCTTTTGTTAGCCTTTGTGCTACTGCCTGTTCTACCTTTACTCCTGCATTCCTTTAATACCACAATAACACCATTGCAGCATTTGGTCTGATGGATTCCTCAGTGCCAGACCATTCCGGGTCCCAGTTCATTTCCAGGTGCTTATATATCTGATCATTCTTCATTCAACAGAACAACGCAGTGAGTCATTCCTAAACTCTGCACGTAACCATATGCTTCAATGGTCCTGCATTCTATCTCTAATATTGGTGCATCGTCTGTTTTTCTAGGACTTTGTCCAAACCCCAATGTTATGCTTCTCTAGCATTTTCCATGCAAGTACCAAGGCTATTTTGTGTGTTAACATATAACAGTAGTGTTTTTCTCTCTCTTTCGTACACCTAAACTCCTCCTTCCCCATGTAGAACTAGGCAGGTTGTTATGCTACTCTGCCTCCTGTAATGTGCATAAAGAGAGTATGGTGGTGTAACTTCTGATTCCAGTGCTCCATATTCTCTCTCAGGAGATGAGCATTCCTCCCTTGCAAATAAGTCCTGAGTTAGCCAACAAAGGGTTTAAGTGATCATGCCATCCAGCTGAGGTAGCCAACTCTATGCAGTAATTGGAAGAAAAATATCTCCTATCCCTAACAGCAACATTTATTGTGAGGTTGTATAATGTAGTTTTGGACTGCCTGAGTAACATCTTCCCATCTTCCATCAATCTGCATTTGAGTTGGGAAGATTTTTGCACTGATAGACTATGTTGTCCATGGCTCAATCAATTTGAATCCAGGAAGAGCACGATTCTTCCTGTATTTTACTCAGAGAATCAGAGCCCAGAGACATGGCTGATGCATTCACTACCCTTCCTACAGCTAACAGAGCTTCTTTATGCTTTCCCTCAAATTCCCCAACTTCCTATGGTGCCTATGAATATTCAGACAAGCAACACAAATCATGTTGATATCACCTTTTTGGCAAAGTAGATCATGGTTCCCCTTGTGTCCCGACTATCACAATGACCTCTAGTTCACCTTCTAGAGTTCTGCAGCCATTTATTGGGCCACAACTATTTTATCATGCCACATTCCACATGTAGGCAACAGCCTGGAAGTTGAAAGGTTAGTGTTTCAACAAATGTGCTGCCCGGAGGGGATAGCATCTTGTGTGCAAGAAAACTGTTGTTCTTCCACCTAAGTCTCATATGTTAGTAGATATTGAGCAAGTTTTTCTAAATGGTGTCATGAACAAGGAATGCAAGCCTTTTCAAGTAACCCCTTCTGAATCTTAGACTTTATAAGGATCAGTTTTTTTAAGAACTACATAGCCCCTCAGGGTTCAGTCGGCAGCCATCACAGCTTGTAGGCAAACCAACAAATTCTTCAACTTCAGTAGGGGATTTAGAGAGGAGCCATCTACAAAGTTTTTAGCAGAAGAAGCCATGAATGTATGTTAGTATGGAATTTGCCCTTGGCCATTAAAGGTATGTATAACTTGCTTTTTTAACTTTTGGAATAAATTATATTGTTTTATTCTTAACATCCAAGGTTGTTTTTTTGCTCGCTGTTATGTCTGCTCACCAGTTGGAGGAATTAGGTGCATTAATTTTAATTTTGTCTTAGCCTAAGATTTTGCCACTCATAGTTATTTTAAGACCTGGGCAAGGGCTTGTTCCTAAATCTAGTTCTAGGTATAATCTATTTCAGGAGATTATATTGCCAGTGTTTTATCTGCCACTATTAACACCTGAAGAGGATGCCTTGTACACTTTATATGTAAAGTAAGCAGTACTTATTTATTTACAAATAAGAGTAATTTCATTTGTGCTAATCACGTAGTCACATTTGGACCTGTTGTTAATGCAGAAAAGCCATCACAGCTATCATTAGCTGTTGGGTAAAATTTACAACTGTTTCTGTGTACAAGTCTGCAAAACAAGAGATGGTGAATTACATTAATGATTTTTCTATTAGAGGAATATCCTCTTGGGCAGATACTAGGAATGTTGTATTAGCAGAAATATGTAGAACATCTACTTGGACTTATTCAAACACATCTGTAAATCAATCTATTACAGCTTGCCTTGTGGTGACTTCAATCGCTCTGCTGCTCCCAAGATCACCGGAATAAAGGAAGGAGAGCTGCCGCAGTTGATGCCGCGGTGAACTGAAGGTCCAACAATCCTTCTTGACACCTTATCTGTGCCTCATTACACCGGATCAAAAGGCACGCTACAGTCTCTGAGGTTTAGGGCTGTGTTTTATTGTTATGATCACTGTTGCCTGGGTCAGGATCTTACAGTTTGCCTTGTTGTGACTCCAATTGCTCTGTTTCTCCCAAGATCCTCTGACCGAAAGAAAGAAAGCCGCCGGGTTTATACCTCTGCTGCTGGGAAATGCAAGTCCCACAATCCTCCCTGACATCTCATCTGTGCCTCTTTAGAGTGGATCCAAAGGCACGCTACAGTCCCGCAGGACCGGACACATGCGTGCTGCGCCTGGGCAAAGCCCAAAACAAGGGTGGGTCCGTCCACCCCCATTAAAGCCCGTAGGAGGCTGAGCCGGGCCACCTCCTTTGGCTCTTCAATGAGGGTCTGACAGTGGTTAAGTTGCTTGCTCCTCTTCATATTTTAAGGTACTGTTGTTACTACCTTTGAGACCAAATTCTGCTTTCTGTGCGCATCTACTTTGGGATGTTATTTGTCTGGACTGGGACTATTTGTTCTTCGCTTTTTTAAACAAGCTGCTTAACGTGCTCTTACTGTATGACCCTACACTGAGAGGGCACTTCTTCCATTTTATCTCAATGTTACTTCCAGTAAGTCTCGGCATCCTTGCATTTTTGCTCAGTGTGATAAGCAGTGTCTCCTGCCTAGGAAGAAGGGACTCTCTGATTACATGTTAAGGTCACTGCACTAGCAATTATGGGGAAAAGAAAATGGCTGACACTCAGGCTTAACTGTGCAAGGGTGTCTGCATTTGAATGCAGCACATATAGAAAGAGGAAAAAAACTAGGAGAAATAAGGATCGTTCTCCTCATTGCACCTCTCTAACGCCACTCCTGGAGTGGCGTTAGAATCTGATGCATTCTCAGGTCTACGATTCCTCATAAATCTGGGAATGCTTCAAATTCCATGGGTGCTGTGTGGGAACACCCACAGCAACACCCATTGAACACCCCTTTCACACATTGTTCTGTGTGATAGAGGCACATATTTACAAGGCCATGAAGAGCCACACAAAGTGGCTTTGTGTGGCCTTGTAAATATGCTGCGGCACATTGCGCCACCGTAGTGTCAACAAAGTGCCGCTAGGGGCCTCGCAATTGAGGACATAAATGGGCAAAACTGGATCCATCTAGATTTGCCCAGAAATGTGTTAATGATATTATGGGGTACATCATGACGTGCCCGGAAAATAATTCACACCCTGGTTTTTAACAGAATATAAAAGGCTATGCAAGTCAATTTCAGGTAGCCGATCAGGTTTAAACCTACTCTTGTGGTTGTTCCACATAGATGGTTTAATGCAGCATGTTCTGCGACACATAGACATTTAAAAGCAGTACTAAAACACACAGCACATAATACCATGGATATCAAAAGAGCCAGACTAGACTATCAAAAGAGCTATTGAGAATAGGAAGAGGGAAATAAGGGAAGAGGCCTCGGAAGCACTATCCACTCGCCTCTTTAAGAGATATCACTAGATTTTGGCAGGTTATAAATCATAAGTTTTTTTCAAATCCTGATACCTCCATGGTGGAGGTCATAATCCCGGAAGATCAGTGGGTAACACATTTTAGAGGTATTTTTAAACTCATTGACAGAGATTCATTGCAAATCAATCACCTAAATTGCTCCCCTCGATAGATCTAGCCCCATAACCCCTAAATAGCCACATTGAGGTGAGTGAAATGGTGCTAACAATGAATAAATCTGACTATAGAAAGACACCCAGCCCCATGGGGTAGCAGTAGATCGTTTTAAGACAAACACTGACTTATGGGGCCCTGGCTTAACAAATGTTTTAAGAAGTGCCCTGAAGGGAGAAATTCCGGAGTCGTGGAGGTCAACCATCCATTTACCCATTTTTAAAAAGGGAGACAAACTAGCTCCAGCCTGTTTTAGGCCTATTTCTTGCAACAGAGGAACAAGGGAGGAGTGGTTTGCACATTGTACTTATTTTTGTTTCACTATTTTTGTACTGCTGATTCTGATCTAATGTAATTTGAGATTTTGTCTATGTAAAATCAATTTTGATGTACTATGAATTGGCTATTTCTCTATAAAAACATAGCTGTACTAATAAGCGCTATGTCATGTTCATATGAACAGTTTTTGTAGTGATTGTGGATTATTTGGACCAATTTAAGTAATAATATTGAGTTTTCTAAAGAAACTCTTCCAGGAAAACTTTTTGCATTGTGAGTTACTTTTATAAACTGGCCTTTTCTCTGCTCTTACTACTCATTGTGCCTTACAACCTGTCTTCAATACACGTCTGGAGTGGATGATTGCTACATTTTGGGCATGCCCTCTAGACAGCCACAAGCACAGGAAGGATGGGTTTGACAGAGAACTCAGCTGCATTCTGATAACTCTTTCTGGGCAGGGAGGGGGGAGCGTATACTTACACCTGAATAGGCTGTGTCCTGTTTCCCACACAGAGGGCTTATTAACCCCTATTGATAGTCTGGGCCCAGGGCTGGGAAGAAAGGGGGTCTGTGTACTTCAAGGGCCTGCTTTGTAGTCACCCCCACTTGAAAGGCACAGCTGGGTATAAGTACTGGGCCTCTCTCCCTACCAAAAGAATACACTACTAGGCCTGTGAAACACTCTGCCACAAGTAAAGTCTGCTGTGCTACAAGGAATGCCATTCTGCTTGACAGCTGCTCTGGAAGAACTGCTCTTCTGCTTTGCTGTGCTGCTTGCTGCCTGCTAATCTCTGCCCTGCTGAGAACAAGGATGGGACCCATCTTACTTGAACCCAGAGTGACAACAAGGGCTTGCTGCCTTGCCCCCTGGTCTGAAGTCTCAGGGCCATAAAAGACTTCTCTCAATGCTGCGACAGCACCTGGACTCTGCCATCTGTGAGTCCAGCACTGCCAAGTGATGCCAATCCAATCCTGGGCCCTAGAAAGTTGACGGCTGCTGTACGAAATAATCAAAATCAATGCAGTCAAGCAATCAATCAGGTTCTTGTTGAACACGACTAATCACCTGTTAGGGTCTCAAGACGCTGTGGGAGGGATCTGCAGTTCAGTCTAGGAGCCAGGACTTGAGGTCCTTACTGAATTGAGCCAGCGACAGTGACTGTATGAAATATAGAGACAGGGAGTTCCAGGTCTTCGCAGCATGATAGGAGAGGGATCTTCCTCTGGCCGGGGTCTTGAGCATTCATGGGATGGTGGCCAGGGCTAGTTGGATGGAGCTGTGGGTGGTGGTAGGTGTCTAGAAGCAAAGGCGGTGGTTGAGGTATGCAGGTCCGGCATTGTGAAGGGCTTTGTAGGCATGTGTGAGGAGCTTAAAGGTGATTCCTTTGTTGATCGGGAGCCAGTGGAGGTCTCTCAGGTTATCGGTGATATGGCTGCAGCAGGGAGATGTTTAGGATGAGTCTGGCAGAGGCGTTCTGGATGTTCTGCAGTTTCTTTAGGAGTTTTTCAGTGGTGTCAGCATAGAGTGCATTGCCGTAATCGAATCTTCTCCTGATGAGCGCATGGGTGACCGTTTTCCTGGACTCGTGGGATCCACTTGAAAACCTTCCGAAGCTGGTAAAGCTGGCAGAGTATTTGGAAGCAGGAGGACGAGATGGCATGGACTTGGTGGTTCATTGAGAGTGAGGAGTCCAAGATGATGGTGAGGTTTCATGCTTGGTTTGTGGGTGTGTGCGCGGACTGGTGTACCAGGTGTGGTCCCAGGCGGAGGGGCTGGAGCCCAGGAGGAAGACTTTGTTCTTGTCTGAGTTGAGCTGAGGCAGGTGGCATCTACCTTGATCCCTTTGTGAAAGTTGCTCTTGGCTGCTGTGGATTTATCGGCGAGATAGAATCAGTTTGGTGTCATCACCGTAGGAGATGAAGTGGCTTTTGACAATGACTGCGAAAATGTGTAGATGTTGAAGAGGGTGAGGTTCAGAGAGAATCCCTGAGGCACTTCGCAGCTGATCCCTGTGAGTTCGAAGTGGAATGGTGGAAGTCTGACTCTCTGTGTCCGGCCCTTGAGGAAGGAGTGGATCCATTCTAGGGCTTTGTAGCAGATGCCGGTTTAGTGGAGTTTTGCGCATAGGGTGTGGTAGGAGTTGGTGTCAAAGGCCACTGAGAGGTCCAGGAAGTGGAGGTCTGCAGTTTTGCCCCAGTTGAGCAGCGTGCAGATGTCATCTGTAGCGGCAAGGAGTTCAGTTTCGATGCTGTGTTTACTTCTGAAGCCTGATTGGGAGAGGTCCAGGATGTGGTTTATTTATGAACTCGGAGAGTTGGGCGTTGATGGCCTTCTCAATGACCTTGGCTGGGAAGGGGAGCAGAGAGATGGGTCTGTAGTTCTTGAGGTCTGTCAGGTCGGCAGAGGGTTTCTTCAGCAGGAGGTGGATCTCTGCATGTTTCCAGTCTTTGGGGAAAGTGTCAGACTCGATAGAGCTGTTGTTGGTGCAGCAAAGTTCAGGGACAATGGAGGTGCTGGCTCTGTTGAAGATGTGGTGAGGGCAGGGATCTGAGGGGACTCCAGAGTGGCTGTTCTTCATGACCTAAGGGTGTCGTCTGAGGTGAGGGTGGTCCATTTGGGCTGGGTCTGCTGGTGTCTGGAGGAATTGGGTACAGTGGTTGCTGGTGGGGTAGGTGGGTCTTAGGTTGTGAAGCTTTTGTCGATCTCCTTGATCTTGTGGTGGAAGAAGGTGGTGAGGTTGCTGCAGAGGTCTTGGGAGGGGGAATGTCTGCTGTCTCTGTGCTGGGTTTGGCGAGTTCTTTGACCACTTTGAAGAGTTCTGTGCTGTTGTGTGAGTTGGCAGTGATGTGTTCATGTATGGCAGTTTTCTTTGTTGTTCTGAGGAGGTGGTGGTGTACGGTGAAGGTGGTTTTGAAGGCTGCATGGTCTGCCAAGATCTAGCTTATCCTCCATATATTCTTGAGTGATCTGCAGGTGCGCCTGAGCTCTTTGAGGGTGGGAGAGAACGTGTTGGCTTTCTTGGAGTGCTGCTTGTCTGTAGGTATCCTGAGGGGATTCAATGTGTTGGTGCAGTTGGTGATCCATAAGTGGAGGTTGCTTGCTGTGGTACTGGCATCCGTGGATGTCGGTGGTAGGTTTTTGCTGAAGTAGGTGGTGAGATGGTCTTTAGTGAGCTTGTTCCAGATTCTGCAAGGATAGCAGTGGGCATGGTGGTGTACAGTGGGTTTGGTGAAGGTAAGTGGATGCAATGGTGGTCTGTCCAAATTAGCTCGGAGGTGTGGCTGATGGAGATGTTGTTGCTTGTCGAGAAGATGCGATCAAGCATGTGTCCTGCTGTGTAGGTTTTAGAGGTGATCATTTGTTTGAGTCAGATGGTGGCAGGGTTCTCCAGAAGGGATGAGTGTTGCGGTCGTTGAGATTGTCATGGTGAAAATTAAGGTCGCCGAGGAGGATGTAGTCCATGGAGGTGAGAGAGGGGTGTGCGATGAAGTCAAATATGGATTCGCTGAAAGGCGGATGGGTCCGGGAGGACTCTAGATGAGGGTGCTGCAGACTGTGGTGTTCGGGTTGGTCTGGACGTGGAGGTGCTCCATGTTGGTTGAGTGGTCACCCGAGCTAGTAGTGAGGCAGATGGTTCTTTTGTGTATGTTTGGCGAGGCCTCCTCCGGGTTGGATGGTGCGGTCCTTGTGAATGATTTTGTAGCCATCAGTGATGGCGGTGGCGATGTCCGGGGCTGAGGTGCGGTTCATTCAGGTTTCTGTGTTGAAGGCGATGTCGGGAGAGATGGATTCAAGCAGGTCCCAGATCTCCATGAAGTGCTTGTAAAGGGAGCGTGTAATGAGCAGGATGCACCTGAGGCAGTCAGTCCAGTTCTTGTGGGTTGTGCAGTTAGTGTGTCTGATGTGCGGAGGCAGGTGAAAGTGCAGTTGCTGTTGTTTCAGGAGAATGGGCCCTGAGTATCATTCGGCGACGCAAGGTGGCAGGTGGTGGACGAGGAGGGTGCTGGCATCGTATCATTGGAAGGTCTCGGAACCATGGTCTGTGGAGCTGGGAGCGGTCCAGGAAAAGATGAACACAGAAGGGGTTGCCTTTGGCAAACCCGCTGCACAGCCACGCATCGGCTCCTATTAAGCAGTGTTGGTGAGGAGGAGGGCTGGACAGCTGGGAGGCGGGACACTTCACTGGAGGGGCACAGGGCCATGGGGAATAAGCAGCAGCCAGGGCATTAAGCAGAGGCACAGAAAGGCACAGATTAAGAGGAAAAATTGAGGAAATAGAAAAAGAGCAAAACATAGCAAAAGAAAGTAGAAAAAGAGTAAAAAGCAAATGGCAAAAATGCAGAAACAGGAGGAAAAAAGGAAAGCAGAGAGACTCTCCACTGGCCACCAGGGATGAGGCACAGGCTGGTACCTGTGGGTGGAGGAGGGCCTCGAACACGGGACCTTGAAGCACATGGGGCAACAACTACGAGGTGGAGCTGTGCGGTGGGGGAAGCAACGCACTAACACAGTGATGACTTCTCTCCAATAGGAAATGAAACATTGTCCTTCAGCAAGGGAGCTGATCAGCGAGACAGTTTTGACACTCTGAGCGGCTGAACAACAATCCACAATGCAGCTTGATGACAACGCATTGCCTGCATCTTAAAGGGGTTCGTTGACAAAGGCTTCATCATCTGCGTGGATTGGAACTGATGCACCGAGTCTTTGGTGTCGACACGTTCTCCATCCAAGGTACTTTTTCAGCAGGACCTTTGTGAGTCCTGTAGGCTGCCTACCCTCCATTGTGGTTGGCCTGTTCTTTGGATCTACCTTGGTCCAACATGTCCTAAAGTAACCCCTAAGTGCTTGTTGCTTTTAGGCACTGCATTTTGATCTAATATTTAACAATTTATAACTCCGGTTCCCTTTTTGGATTTGTGCTGTTTTACTCATAAAAAATAAAATGTCATTTTCTAACCCTGTGTGGACTATTTTGTATAGTGTTTTCATTGTGTAACTGTGTGTTTATATTGCACACATACTTTACACATTGCCTCTTTAAATAATCCTGACTGCTCTGTGCCAAGCTACAAGAGGGTGGGCACAGGTTATCTTCTAGTGTGTATCTAGCTGACTCTGACTAGAGTGGTGTTTCCTGCTTGGGCAGGGTACATACCTCTGCCAACCAAAAACGGCAGAGCTAAGAAACCTGATGTGATGGCCTATTAGGCTATTAGAACGTTCATTACGGATCTAGGCCCAGATTACAAAGAATTTGCGTCTAGTTTACGTTACTTTTCTAACAAAAACCCAACAAAATGTGTTAGTTTGAGATTTAGCAATCATTTATTACGAGTAACGTAAAGCAGCGCAATGCACTTCCTTGCATTAATTTGCATCATGGGGGAATTCTATGACTGGAGCATGGACATTCCCATGCAATCACACATGAGTTGTAACACTAATCCTTATCCACAAAGAATTGCAGACAAGAATTTGAGCTCAAATTCTTCACTTTCCTGAGGAAGGTGTAACAAGAAGAAATATTTTCATTTCTTCTTGTGCTTCCCTGTTGGCATGTGTGCTACATTCTACAGTATAACAGCATAATGTTGCATAAGGGACATATTCCTGCACATAAAGTATGAATAGCACAACACAGGCACCCTTGTACTATGGTACAAGTGTGTCTGCATTGGTGAATTGCAGCTTATAGTGCGCCACCACAAGGAGAGAGGAGAATTTTATTAGAAATGGCATGGTTGTGATCCCTCCCTTTCATGCAACACAGCACCACAACTCTAGTTGCTTTTTTGTACTGCGGAATTTCTCTGTTAATCTGGGCCTTATTGTTAACAAGTTTGTTCTGAGCCAGCTACAGATTTATGGATAAATGGATGGAGGATAAAGGAAAGGTAAACAACACAAATGTATAAAGCAAATATGCTTATCTAGGTTGAAGTGACACTGAAATTATTAAACTAAGGCTCAGGACGTTCCTCATTCTGTAAGGACAGGGAAAAATAATACTTAGACTAGGAGTAATGGCACCACTAGTAATTAATTGGGTCACTATCTGACATTGAATATGCCACATATTATTGATAAACGAAGCTGTTAATATTGTCCAACCGTTCAAAAACTGTATTACATACGTTCAAAGAGTGAGAGTTTAAACAGACCTAGCACTAAAAGGTCTGATTTTCACTAATGCTGTCAATTCTTATATCAGCATTTATGCGAGGAGGCCCATTTCCAAAGTTGGATAAAATAATTCTCTTCAAGGAAATTATAACAATTATCAGCTAAAGACTGAATGATAATATCATGATCCACCTCACTCCCTGATATGATCCTGTATACCGAAAATTCATTTAAGATGGAATTTGAAGTAGTTTCTAGTGGGAAAGTAGAATGGATTAGAGAGCGAGATTGGCACAGCTCTACTCTTCCATATCGCATATCGCTAAGGAGGACAATAAAAAAACAAAAGGTGCAGGACGAAGATTGGTAAACCAGCTAGCATGAAAGCTGACAAGCCGCAGAGCGCAAAGTGTTGGCAATCGCCAATATACACAGTTTCTATAGTCAAATACCTGTCTGACTACATTGACCTCGAATAATCTAATCTGCATGCCGAATCACAGAGCTTCCTCTGCTCTGAAGCCCTAGCTGCCACAGGTTGGTATCCCACATACGCTGTCCTGCATAAGTATATGTACAAACTCAAGTTTCTCATCTGACTATGTGCAGACAGCATTTTCATTTCCTGACAGATTCACTTTCTCAGTCACTCCTTGCACATAAATCTCCCCAGGAGTATAAATTGCTAAATGAAATAATTGTTTTAGTCCAAAGCAATTGGAAAAATGAATAATTTGTTCAATTAAGTTGCCTCTTGGGAGAACATTTCTGAACTAGAGCATGACCATGGATCTTGTAAAGCATACTGGCCAGTAATGCTTTTAAATTCAGATTAGAAACTTTTCTGAAAGATCTTCCTAACAGGTTGACCAGATTTTTTTTCACATGAAGCATGTCTTATTCTGGTGCATATCTTGCCTTCTAGACTATGGGCCTGATTCTGATGTGGTTAGGAAGGCCTCCTAACAGCCTTTGCTCCATCCAAATCGGATCGGGAACGTGTTTCTCCGACCGACTCAGAAAAGTTTCTGACCAACCAGGTATGCTGTGAGTTAGGCGTTAGGAATATCCCAATCTGAACCTGACAGAATTTGGAATGACTCAGCTGTACAGAGCACAATCGTACATCTCTACAGGCCGCATTTCCGAACGACTGAGTCCCATGCTGGATTTTGACAGCCATTACGAATCGTGCCATCCGATTCGAATCAGCAGTCGGAATCCGACTTTGGGGGCCCATAGTGCGCCCTCCTTCACCCAGAGCCTTCTCAATCAGGTTCATGGGGGTACCCATGCTTCCCCTCTTACCAGCCATGCACAGTGTGGCTGGCACCACAGGGATACCCGCCACAGAGGGCCCTTTTTTGCCCAGCCACCTCTTTCTTCAATGGGAGCCTATGCATTCGGACGGAACAAAATCCCTGATTGAAGTCAATGGGAGTCCAACCAAATCGTATCTGGAAGCATCCGGATTCATCATACTCAGTCGGTTGGACTCTCTCGATCCGATTCGATCAGAAAACATTCCCATACCCATTCGGTTGTGAAGCTTTCCAAACAGCATCAGAATCGAGCCCTATAAAATGAAAGAACTGAAGCCCACTGGCGACCTCTTTTTGGATTCTGTTTCAACATGGTGATAATGGGATTTTGAGCCCTTTCCTTAGGCAGCCATCTTGCAATAAATAAACTCAGAGGTTATTCCAGAGGTTAGTACCAATCATCGAATAATACTCGGGGAAAAAAAATACATAACTTTTGAGTATGCATCCAAGTTTAAAGATTGTCTCTGTTTTCAAAAAATAAATTCTAAAAACGTGTAACACTGAGTTGATGGTATCAATGGTGATTGTAACAATTACCCCCGACCAAGGAGGGAAGATATGTCATGTTGTGGAATAACTCAACTTTGACAACAGAGTGGGCCCCTAGAGGCAATGGTACTTAACATAATTCATAAACTCTGCAGACTTGCTGCCATTCTCATTGTTGCATCAAGAATATTGAATTGCTTTCAAAAGATTATTTTTCATTTCTAGAAGTGTTTTTAGGGACAAATAAAGTGTGAGTCACCAGTGATTTACGCCACCACTTTTCAGCAGCCATCCAGTAAGGGAAATATCACTTGACTTTATAATGAAATCATAATGAGGTGTACTTTCTTTTTTAACAGGACACAGCAACTATTAAATATGTGAAAAATCGAAGAGAACAGCTTATGGATGCAGAATGAATTTCAGTATTGAAATGTATTATCTTCCAATAAATTATCATCCGTGGAAGGTGAAATATTACCTGTAAATCAGCCTTTGTCCTGATCTGAACTACCAGGACATGTCGTTTCTGAATGTAAACACAAGCAACCACAGACAGGTTTCCACCTGTTGAATTGGCCCTTTCTGCAGGGTCACCTTAAATATTTTGCCTTCACCCATCCTGTTTTCAAAAGTTTTTATTGGCATTAGAACTCTATGTACTTTATCACTGCTAACCAGTACTAAGATGTTTGTGCCCTCTGCTTTAAAGATGGTAAAATTGGCTTCCACCCAATTGTTAAATTTAACTTACCTGTAAGTCCCTCGTATATGGCAACATGGGTACCCAGGGCCCGTACATTTAATGCTACTAGTGGGAAGCAGCACACATTGTGTCACCCACTAAAAGTAACCTTTTAACATGTCTCAGCCTGCCATTGCAGCCTGGAGTGCAGTTTCGAACTACCAATTCGACCTGGCAAACTAAACCTTTTGCCAGGCTAAACCTTGCTTTTTAATACATACAACCCACCCCTAAAAGAGGCTCTAAATAGCCGTTAGGGAAGAGTGCATTGTATTTGAAAAGAAGGACATATGTTTTTAGGATTTACATGCTCGGGTAGTGAATGTTGGTCCTGATCCTTTTTACAGGGTCACATCCAGAAATGTTGCCTTCCTTCTCCTTCTTTTTGCTGAATTTGTTTTTGTTGGCCTTAGGGCTCTGTGAACTTTACCGCTGCTAACCAGTGCCAAAGTGCTTGTGAGCTCTTCTTAAAACATGGCAAAATTGACTTATACCCAATTGGCATATTTTGTTTACTTATGAGTCCCTAGTAGAGTGGCACTACCTGTGCCCAGGGTCTGTACATTAAAAGCTATTAGTGGGCCTAGAGCAGTGGTTGTGCCACCCACTTAAGTAGCCCTTTAAACATGTATCAGGGCTGCTATATCAGTGCCTGTAGGTGCAGTTCTACACTTCCATTTCGACCTGACAAAACAAACCTTTTGCCAGGCCGGGACCTTCCTTATTAATACATATGTCACTAGGCTAGGCTTCTATTCCCTGCACGAATCAACCCTATTGTGGATGACCCATCACTCTTCTTTGACAACCCTGCAGATGTGTGTGACTAGATAGAAAGATAACAACATGGAATGATAGCACAACTAAGATGTCAAGCAAATTAATTGACATGGGCCTCCTCTTGGCCAAAAGAGAAGTGACCAAGGGATGGAAGTCGAAAACGGGCCCCACGCATCGGAGGTGGCTAAATGAGTTTCTGAAATGGGCGGCGAGCGAGAGCACAATCAGGTACCAATTGGCACGCTGAAGGGCAGACGAGAGGGCTCAGGAGGCGGCAATGGAGTGGGAAATCTTGGTGCAAGCCCTGCGAGATAGCTCGGTCGAGGAGGAGGAAGAAGAGGGAGAGGCACCAGACAACGCGACCGAAACACACATAGCAATAGCGCCCTCACCAATCACACACTGTTGAGGGTCAGTAAAAATGGTCAGGCGATTTAGTCGATGTTTCTTAAGTAATTTTGCCCGGCGTTAAACGCCTCTAATACCTTATGAAGATTATCAAAAATAAAGAGGCAGGCGCTGGAGACAGGAAGACAGGAAACACGTTTTATTCCGACGGAGCAGAACACATCAGATCGGACAACAAGGTATCGTCTCGAGGTGCTCTCCCCCAAGCCTCTCTGAGGCCCGACCTTTTATACACTGCTTTATGAATGAGACCGTTCTTTATTACAATAAAGACATTGTGATGTAGCGACAGATGACATCCCCGGTACCCCCCCCTCCTCCAGTTCCGGCTCTTTCCAACATGTGGCTACAGTAGAGGTCCTCACCCCCCATACAATAAGAGGAGGCTTATCATGCAGCTGAGTGTTCCGCCGATTCCTTTGGAATGTGTGCGCCTGATCGAATCTCAAGGGGTGGGGAAACCATGATCAATAGTAGCTCCTTTGAAAAGGGTCGAGTGCATACAGTAGTGGGCAATAAACTGTATCCTCAGGCCAAGGTACAGACAATCGGGCTCAGAGGAAGGGGTCATCAAAGGAGAGGTATTCATGAAAGAAAGGGTCAGTGTATTTATCGAAAGAGGGGCATTCATGGAAGGAAAGGAGGTGTTGGTCAGGCGTGAGGTGTGATTCCTAGAGACAGAGTCATGTGGAAGAGGAGGGTTCATGACTTGCGCATGTGGGTGCGGGGTCAGCCAGAGTGCATGGGGGAGGCTTGCAGGATCAGGGAAATGCGCTGATGATCGATCGTGAACAGGGAGATCATGGTACCTAAAATGGCTGTCGTGTATGTTCATACGTGAGTCTGAGGAATGGACAAGATGGCGCAGATGATGTTCAGTTCATAAACTAAAATTCCACAGTCCTCCCTTTTAACATGTCTCGCCAGCTTGTCAATTCGGATCTATCCCCATAAGACCACGTATCTCTATCTCATAGAGGGGACTCATGTGTTCAGGTCTGAAGTCCATAGTCTTAGGGCACATACAGTTAGAAATGAGTGAACACAAAGGTGGCAGACATTGAATACCTAAGCAGCACCCACACAGTACCACGACTGGTATCAGTATAAATGTAAACAATCTCCATCCCCAGTCCTTCAAAGTGTCCCAAAACCAGCCTCCAAGCGACCATCCTTCTTGCTCTTGATGAACCTCTGAGGATAGTCTGTGGAGGTGTTCAATTGCTTTGTAGACTGAAGGCGAGTTATCTGGCACGTAGGTGCAACAGCTGGAGCCGATGATGCGGCATGCTCCTCCGCGGTCGGCCAGAATCACATCTAGAACAAGGCGGTTTTGGAGAGCCACCAAGCGGACTGCCTGAAGCTCAGCCGTGTTGTTAGCGAGGATGCCAGCCGTGATGTTGATGGTTGTTTCTACTGCCTGAGTTAGGTGTCCGATAGCGCGGCTGTTTGCCATTGGTCCCCACAGAGGAACAAGTCCCTTTGCTGCATCCAGGAACTGTGCTCCGGTGGAGTCGGCTTGTTCAAAGTCTCCGGCGCGCTTTTGCCGGTGATGGTAGGCTGAGGCCACATACGTGAGAGGAAGAATGAAGGCGATGTAGCACGTACCCCTCCAACCTTTCGGGAGCCAGGTGTAAGCTTTGGTGCCACAAACAAAGTACATATTCGGAGAAGCAACAAAGGAAGGAGGAGCAACTGAGACCAATGTTCTGGTGATGTGGCAGGAACTGTGACCCACCAACTGCGTTCCCTGGCCTTCGAGACACACGAGTCCTGTGACATTGATGACAGACAGGGCCACGGTCAGGGTGGCAGCCGTTTGCTTCCGCAGGTGGGAGAAGGTGAGTCTGGCTGGATTATGGAGCACTTGCATTTTGACTCTTTCTTTGGCAGGGATGTTCATAAGGAAGGCGGAACCTGAGGCTGCAGGACAAATGGGGGCAGACGTTCTTCCTGTTTTGTTCAGCCAGAACCCATAGTAGAAGTGTGATACTGTCTGACCAGAAGCGGCGTTGTCCTTGTGGCTCTCCTGCAAGAGGATCAACCAGGCGAGGCAGGAGCCATGAACTGAGAAAGGAGAAGGGATGAAAGGTATGGAGTGTTCAGTGGCATGCGGGAGCAACCCGCAGATCCAGCAGTTCGTGGCATTTGTAGCAAGGTTGTGCTGGTGCAGCATTTGCACGAAGGAATTGTTCCAGAACTCCCTACGCCTCTCTCGAAGCTGAGGCGAAAGGGGGATCAAGTGATGCTCTTTCATGGTGGTTGGCTGTACAGTGGCCAACAATATCTGATGAGCGGGTGTGCTGTCCTCCAAGATCCAGACGGAAGTCATGAGGAGGAGGCAAAAGAGGAAAAGGATGAAGTAGGCGATTGTCTTTGATTTGTGCAAATTGTCAGTCTTTGGGTTCTTGTAGTGGGTATTTCCGGTTGTGTCCATCATCTTCTTGTCTGGCGCTTCCATCATCTTCTTGTCTGGCGCTTCCATCATCTTCATCTTCAAGGTGCTCGGTAGTGGGCAGAACCACAGACTTTGTTTAGCTTCTCTCCAGGTGACCCTTAGTTGTTTTAGGTCACCGTTCTGAGATTTTAACTTAGTCCGTGGTCTACTTAGCCGAAGCTCCCTCCTTTCAACGCAGGAAATACCCTTCCCGGGATGGCACAGTGGGGTCAGAGAATTTTGCAAGTTCAAGTGCCTCTGTATCAGGATAGCAGTTCAGTGAAGGTCGGTCTTTGTTCAGGAGCTCTTCTTGGGTGTCGACGTTTTCTGTCGTGGCCAGGGTCGAGGAGACCTTCTTACAGTGATGGCCGTGCAGCCAGTGCCTCTTTCCCTCCACTCGAAGAGCCGTCCGAGTGGTGATCAGTACTTGCCAGGGGCCCGTCCACCGGGGTTCCAGACTCTTCGCTCGTTGAAAGTTCCGGACTAGAACATAATCTCCCGGTTGGATATCGTGACCGGGGCCCCTGGAAGCATCGGGGATGGCCTGCTGCACCTGTTGATGAATGACAGACAACGTTTTAGTTAATTTGCACAAATAATCTGACAGCAGGACGTCGGGGACGTCGTGAATGGAGGTTGGTTTGGGGGCAGTCCAGAGGTTCATTGGTCGCCCAAACACCACCTCGTAGGGGGTCAAGTGGTGCTTAGTGGGAGTGGAGCGCATCGATAGCAATGCCAGTGGGAGGGCATCTGGCCACTTAAGTCCTGTGGTGGCCACTATTTTTGACAGTTTCAGTTTCAGTGTAGCATTGTGTCGCTCAACTAGGCCAGCGGATTGGGGGTGGAAGACCGCATGGAACCTTTGTTTTACTCCCAGTCCCTTCAGGATTAGTTGGATAACTTCAGCTATGAAGTGGGGGCCATTGTCGCTCCATAAAATTCGGCAAAGGCCGTAGCGAGGGAAAAACTCTTTCAGTAGTACTTTGGCAGTAGTCATGGCAGTGTTATCACGGGTTGGATAGGCTTCCACCCATTTGCTGAAAGCGCATACAATGACTAGTACATACTTCAAGCCTTGGCATCTCTCCAGCTGGATGTAATCCATCTGAAGGACTTCAAAGGGGTGGTCGGGGGTCCCAAACCCTCCCCGGGGTACCACAGTTCCTTTCCCGGGGTTGTGTTGTAGGCAGATAAGGCACTGCTGGACCAGGCGTTTGGCTGAGTCGGGGATTTTGTTGTTGTGCCAGACTTTGGAAATGAGTTCAATCATGGGGGCAGAACCTATGTGTGCAGGGGAGTGTGCCATAGTCAGTATGGGGATCAAGTATGAGTCAGGCAGCAACCACTTGTTTGTGTCCCTTGTCCGCCAGCAGCCTTCTTCGTCCTTTAAACCCACCCGTGCCCACTCAGTCAGTTCGTCAGGTGTGCTGGCCGACTGGATGTCCCTAATCGTTTCCCTTGCGTCAGTCCATTTTTCTGCTTGTGACCTGGTCACATACATGCGTGTCGTCGTCCTATTCTCAGCTGTGGTTCGGGCAGTGATGTCGGCTAGTGCATTTCCTTGTCCAACTAAGTCTGTCACCTTCTTGTGTGCCTGGCATTTGATCACTGCTAATCGCTTGGGGAGGAGAACTGCTTCAATCAGGGCGGAGACTAGATCTCCATGGAGAATGGGTGTGCCGTGGGACGTCAGGAATCCCCTTTCCCTCCACAAGAGCCCAAAATGGTGAACCACCCCGAAGGCATACTGGCTGTCCGTGTAAATGTACGCCGTGGTTCCCGCTGCTATGATGCATGCTCATGTGAGGGCAATTAGTTCTGCTGCCTGTGCGGATCGTTGCGTGATACGGGCTGTTTCAACTACTGTTCGGGCTGTCGTCACCGCATAGGCAGCTGAGGTGGTGTCGTCTGGGAGTTTGATACAAGAACCGTCTACCCAAAGTTCTCCATCAGGGTCTGTAAAAGCAGTGTCTCTAAGGTCAATTCTACTTCTGGTCTGTTCGTCCGTGAGGGTCACACAGTAGTGTATAGGGGGCACATCGGGGTCATTTTCAGGCAAGGGCAACAGTGTGGCAGGATTCAAAGTCGTGCATCTCTTCAGAGTGATGTGGGGTGCAAGTAGAGTCAATTCGTACCCCGTCAGTCGTGCACTAGTCAGGTGTTGCGTCTTGGTCTGGTTCAAATGGGTGTCAACTGCGTGGGGTACTAACACCGTGAGAGAGTTTGAAAGTACAATTTCCTCACTCTGACGGATAGAGACAGCAGCGGCGGCTACTGCTCGAAGGCAGGCAGGTAAAGCTCTGGCGACTGGGTCAAGAGTGGCAGAGAAGTAGGCACAAGGGCGTTGTTTGGAGCCAATGGGCTGAGTTAGAACAGACAATGCACATCCCTCCCTTTCGTGAGTGAAGAGAGAGAAGGGTTTGGAGTAATCTGGTGTTCCTAGAACGGGTGCCGAGCAAAGGGCATCCCACAGCTCCTTAAAGGACGCTTGGCATACGGGGGTCCAAGGGAGTGGGAAGGGAACATTTTTGGCCAACAGGGAAAGTAGGGGTTTTATGATGAGACTGAAATTTGGTAACCATTGTCGGCAAAAAGAGGTAAGGCCCACCAATGAACGGACTTGCTTCTGTGTTTTTGGGATGGGGGTGTCTAGGATGGTTTGGATTCGGTCGGGCGTAAGTTTCCTCCCTTCTTTGGACAGGAGATGGCCTAGGTATGTCACTTGAGGCTGGCAGAACTGCAGTTTCTTTTTGGAGACTTTGTGGCCATTCTCCGCAAGAAAATGCAAGAGTTGGATAGTGGCCGTGATTGCAAGTGGAGTGGTGTCGGCCGCCAAAAGGATATCATCGACATATTGGATCAACACCACTCCATCTGGTAGCTGGATGGTGTCCAGCTGTCTTTTGAGGGCCTGGCTGTAAATGCTGGGACTTTCAGTGTAGCCCTGAGGAGCTCTACAAAATCGGTACGAACGGTTTCTTAATGTGAAGCCGAAGAGGTAGCGGCTGTCTGGATGGATGGGGATAGAGAAAAATGCATTCTTGAGATCGATAACGGTGAAGGTGGTGGCAGTGGACGGGATGAGGGTCAGAATGGTGGCGATGTCTGAGACTACAGGGTACTGTGGCACTACCACTTTGTTGACTTCTCGCAGGTCGATGATGAAGCGGTACGCTTTCTCATCTCCCTCACCTTGCTTCTTAACATTGGGTAGGATAGGGCTGTTGCAAACATTACTAACCACTTCCTCTACCACTCCTGCATCTACCAGGGACTGAATAATCGCTACCAATGCCTTCTCGCCTTCGGGCGATATCCGGTACTGTGGGAGTTTCGGGAGTATTGCGTCTGGTCGAACAGTTATGTGTACAGGGTCGATCATCATTTGTCCTACATCCGAGTCGTTTCTGGCCCATAGGTACAGGGGTAGGGTGTCGAGCAAGGTTAGGTCAGCATCAGTGATAGAGTACATATGTCGTGCGGGGCAGGATCTGGACATGCTCGGGTTGTCGTACAGGATGACTCGGACTCCATCTGGGGAACACCTAATAGTAGCTTGGAAATGTTTTAGCACGTCAATACCCATAATGGCGTCAGGGGAGTTGGAGGAGAGCAGAAATGTTGTGTCCGTGGGGTTGTTTCCTAGGTCAAAGGAGATAGGTACAGACAGGGGATTAGTGGAGGGCGTTCCATCGAAACCTATCGATGTAATGTGTGAGCCAGACAAGGGTGCCCTTGGAATCAGTCGCTTTGATAATACACTACGTGTCGCTCCAGTGTCTACCAAAAATGGAGACTTTGTACCCAGGACCTTAGCGGTGACGTAAGGACCTTGCTGGTCAACACAGAGCTCGACTGGATCCCTCCCTCGCCCCTGGCAGTCCTATGCAGAGTCGTGGGCATTGTTGCAATCAGACTGTTGGCACTGATTCTGTCGGGGGCGGTCAAATGTATTCGGTCTGCCAGGTTGGTTACTGCTGGTGTCGTGGGTGTGCCCTCGTCCCTGCCCTCTTGTCCTGGAGCCATTTGCCATATCCCTTGTCTCGTTATTCTTAATTGTTTCTCGGAGGACCGGGCACTGAGACTTCCAGTGGCCAAATCCTTTGCAAAACGCACACTGGTTCTCATCGAGGTCTGTTCGTGGAGCGCCGGGTGTGGGTGTGCGCTCTCTAGGGCGTGGATTTCTAGGGGCATTCGACTGGTAGTTTCCCCTATACTGTTCCCTTCCTCTAGTCGCTCCCTGTAATTGTGCAATCATCACTCGTTCTTTTAAGTCCTTTTTCTTTCTCTCAGTCGCCCTCTCGTTCTCGTTCTTTTGGTGTTCGTAATACTGAGCCATCTGAAGGATAGCTGCAGGTTTGGAGGCCCCCCAACTACTCTCGCTTGTCTGTTACTTCTGGGAGACCTCTTGTAATAGCCCTTTTACGTAGTTTTGCACGAATAGGTGTTGTCCGGTTGCGGTGGTCATGTCTTGGCCACTGTAGTCGGAGAACACTGTCTCAAATCGGGAGAAATATTCTGATACGTCTTCCTGGGGTTTCTGGCGGCAAGCGGTGACTATCGACCAGTCTACCTTTTTCTCTGGGATCAATGTCTTTAGCTTCTGCAC
This sequence comes from Lissotriton helveticus, assembly GCF_964261635.1. NCBI lineage: Eukaryota > Metazoa > Chordata > Amphibia > Caudata > Salamandridae > Lissotriton > Lissotriton helveticus. The sequence goes on from NC_136069.1 coordinate 1,277,495,573, forward strand.
TATTTTGTCCGGGAGTTCCAGTATGTCTTTTACAGGTTTCCTACCGGGCTCTCGCTGCCTATCTAGTTCACCGAGTTGATTCCAGGTATGTCCAAACAGATCTGTGTGGTTGGCCTTCCGGATTTGCTTCCACACGTCAGCCGGCAGACATAACCCAAAAAACAAATCAATGTCCGCTAGAGTCATTATGGTTGAGCCCAAGGCTGTACTTAGTTCGGTATAAAATGCTGTCGGGTTCTTTCTTAAATCGGGCAGGGTTTGCCTAAAGGTTAAAATATCTTGTCGATCCCATGGTTGATAAACCCAGTTGTACACAACCCTCCCTTTTGCATCTGCGTGGTTAATATCGTCGTTGGTTCCCTGACCTCTTGGGGGAACCCAGTAAGGGGCGGCTTCTCTGATAGGCATCATAGTGTTGGCTACTTCTAATGGGGGCTCAGCCGTTTCAGAGACTGTGAGCTTAACCTCTGGTTTCTGTTCAGTGAGGTGGCGGAAGACTTCAAGTATTTGCATGAAGAGGTCCGTCACATCATGTTCAGTACCATCTCCAACATCGATCTTTCTATATAGAGCCGTCATTTTAGCAGGACCCTTATTCTGATACCTATCCTCATATGCGTTCAGGGTGTGGTAGCTGAACCGTAAAATGAAATGCCGCCTGTGGCTACCGGCATGTGAATTGCACATATCCATCGCATATTCTTCGCTCTCTTTCCGTTCTACCAGTGTCTTTGCTATCTTATCAATCCCATCCCGCTCATCTTTGCTCAACCTGTTTGGTCTGGCCGTTAACTGCTTGCTAGTCTCGAGTTCATCTGATGTTGTTACCGAGGTGGCTGGTGCGAAGGCCGTAAGAGCCGGGGCACTAGCGCTAGGGTCACCCTCGCCCGCACTCAGGACTGGTAGGTGCTGTGTCAGTGGCTGGCAGGGGGCATAAGGAGGGGGCATGTAGATGATCGGAGGACCTAGCAGTAACTCGTCGTTTGCCCGTTGTTTGGAGGGCATTTCTGGGTAGAGCGTAGAGGGGGTCCTAACAGGGCATTGGCCTGTTGACCCTGATTCTTGCATTTGTCTAACTTTCTCTCTCCTTTTTATCTCTTCATCTAGTTCCTTCGCTGCCAGGTGGGCTGCCTTTCGTAATTCTTTCCCTATTTTTGTTTCTTCTCTTTTCCTTCGTTGCTCTGTTTCTTTGCGCCACATGCCGATACTATCGAGCATAGTGGGTGTTGCCTTATTTATTCTAACAGCTGTTTCTAGCGCTTTTATTTTATGATCATCAAAGGAACCTATCAGTGGCCACTGACTTTCGGGGTCCCTTTTCGTATATTTATGCCATAACTTACTATAAGCTATAGCGACTAGTCCTTGTTTAGTGAACATGTCCTTATTAGGGGTGCCTTCCAATGGAGCTGGATGGTTCATCTCTAATAAGCGGTCCGGGTTGATCCAACTACTGACCAATGGGGAGAAGATAGGCATGACGGGTTACAACGGGGACAAAAGTCTGCACTACCTATCCTTCACTACTTCGCGAAGACTAGACAGAATATTTTTATTCTGCAGTATTCGCAAATAAGGAATACCCAAAAAGAGAACCAATATCGAACAATTAATGTTCGTTCAATCAAACAATCAGTGGCGAGAAAGAAATAGGCGCGACGGGTTACAACGGGGGCAAAAGCCTGCACTACCTATTCTTCACTATCTGCAAAGGAGGACAGAATACTTTTTACCCTTCCCCGTTTGTAGACAGAGAATTCTCGAGAAAAACAATCCTCGAACAAACAATGTTCGGGCAAACAATCAATCAGTGGGGGAGAAAAGATAGGCACGACGGATTACAACGGGGGCAAAAGCCTGCGTTACCTACCCTTCGCTGCATGCAAAGGAAGAGAGAATACTTGTATCCCTCTCAGTTTGCAGACAGAGAATCTCCAAGAGAACCAACAATTCGGAGAGTAATACTAGTATTTTCAATCAAACAATCAAATATTTCTTAGTTTGTCGTGTTACACGACCTTACCCGAACCGTATGGACAGTTTCTCGTCTTCCGCTTCCAGCGCCCGATCGTCCTCCACTCTCTGCTGCTACCGTGGCACTCCTGACGGTTCCCAGTCAGGACCGTAGATCACTCGGGGAGAGGTCTGCTCGGAACCAGTGAAGTTCAGATGATCGGCTGTCAGACGAGGGTCTATCGGACAGGAGCTCTTCCGATCGTTGCAGTCGACTCTGTTGTTGGGACCTCTCCCACCGGATCCACGTGTCGCTGATGGGCCCCACTTGTTGGGACGCCAATTGTTGAGGGTCAGTAAAAATGGTCAGGCGATTTAGTCGATGTTTCTTAAGTAATTTTGCCCGGCGTTAAACGCCTCTAATACCTTATGAAGATTATCAAAAATAAAGAGGCAGGCGCTGGAGACAGGAAGACAGGAAACACGTTTTATTCCGACGGAGCAGAACACATCAGATCGGACAACAAGGTATCGTCTCGAGGTGCTCTCCCCAAGCCTCTCTGAGGCCCGACCTTTTATACACTGCTTTATGAATGAGACCGTTCTTTATTACAATAAAGACATTGTGAGGTAGCGACAGATGACATCCCTGGTACCCCCCCCATCCTCCAGTTCCGGCTCTTTCCAACATATGGCTACAGTAGAGGTCCTCACCCCCCATACAATAAGAGGAGGCTTATCATGCAGCTGAGTGTTCCGCCGATTCCTTTGGAATGTGTGTGCCTGATCGAATCTCAAGGGGTGGGGAAACCATGATCAATAGTAGCTCCTTTGAAAAGGGTCGAGTGCATACAGCAGTGGGCAATAAACTGTATCCTCAGGCCAAGGGATGACCAGCGGTTCGTACAGACAATCGGGCTCAGAGGAAGGGGTCATCAAAGGAGAGGTATTCATGAAAGAAAGGGTCAGTGTATTTATCGAAAGAGGGGCATTCATGGAAGGAAAGGAGGTGTTGGTCAGGCGCAAGGTGTGATTCCTAGAGACAGAGTCATGTGGAAGAGGAGGGTTCATGACTTGCGCATGTGGGTGCGGGGTCAGCCAGAGTGCATGGGGGAGGCTTGCAGGATCAGGGAAATGCGCTGATGATCGATCGTGAACAGGGAGATCATGGTACCTAAAATGGCTGTCGTGTATGTTCATACGTGAGTCTGAGGAATGGACAAGATGGCGCAGATGATGTTCAGTTCATAAACTAAAATTCCACAACACACCCAGTAGACGATTATGATCTCCTGCTAGTCACTACACAGACATACATATTTTGGCTAGGCGCAAGTGGGGACACTTGGGGGGGAGAGGCAAAAAGGGGGTGGGGGGGAATTCTAGATCAAGGTAGTGCAGAAGAAGCGAGTACTACATGAGACACCGGGGGGGGGGGTGAAAACCTAAACGCAGACAGCGGATCTCCTCATACGACACACACAGCGACTGACGAGTGTAAAGATTTTCTTGTTTATGAGTATCGCCGCCCGGCCTCCGGGATGTGGGCTGAATGGCTGTGTATAACGTGTAGATACACGGACAAGGGGGCGAGGTCTCCACGCTGATGACAATATTCCTGATTGAGGTGCTGTGCATTTGGTTCTGCAATAAAAACGGTTTAACAAAAAAAATGGAATGATAGCACAACATCTCACTGTCTGCCCGCAGAGGCACTAATGACGACAGAGAGAACTATCTGCAGGGGTCGTTTGCTTAGGAGGTGGATGGATCTGAGCAAAGTAGTGGCTCTGGTGGCTGTGGGTCAAATGAGTATTTCACTACTTTCAGCACAGAGGGAACATTTGTCTGACTCATCCGGCGCTGGCATGTACTCATATTTGGCCACGGAAGGCCTGCATTTGACCCTGCATGCAGCTGATTATCTATAGTCTACCTCCCTCTGACACCCTTTCCCTGTGTCACTAGTGAACCCGAGATCAGAGAATGGACTTGAGACCAAACTTAATTACTAGCCTGAGATAGGAGAAGAACAATATCAGGGGCTAAAAGTCGATCTAATTACTTGGGATGGTGAGCAGGAGGCAACCATGCCACAATTGGAAGTACTGTGATAGGTAGCCCCCCCAATGGTGCTCCTCAGGGCATCCTTTCCACTGGAGCAGAGTTGTAATGAGGTTAATGGTTCGATGAGTTTTGGGCACCTGACAGTGCCCCTTGGGCTGCAGGAGTTTGGAACAGTTTGACTAAGTTAAACAAGTACATGACTTTCAGGCCACTACATCCCACATAAGCATCCACTAAAGCGGGGCAACCCCAGACACCAGTATGCAAGCCTATGAGAATGTGCACTGCTCAGGGGGCCGGTAGACAATACTACTGAATCTGACCTGGCTAACACATGACCTTTCAGCTGCCTAACTATATGACTATCAGGTGAATGTCAGAGGCATGCAAGCTGCCCATAAACTGCATCAGGTATACTCCTATCTGGAAAGGAGATGAGTTGACTTTTCTCTCCTCCAGGAAACACAGAGCAGGAATTGAGATCGCAAGTCTACAACAGAGATGGAGAGGACAGATTCATGCCACAAATATTTCCACATTTGCCAGGGGAGCACTCATTTGGATCTGGGCAAGGGTCCCTTTCAGACGCACCAAATAGAAGGTAGACAAGGAAGGGAGATACACAATAATTTGATGGGTTCTTGATGAGGCACCAATAGAGCTTTGAAGTATCTATATCCCCATTTTTTGTTCCTGGAGTCCTTGTCCTGATATTATATTAGGAGACACCACTCATGTGGTTAGAATTAAGCCTGGGAGGAATTCACGTGGCCGTGCTACGCAAACCTATGCAAAGCGGCAAACAAACTCCTCAACATGCACAGTTGCTTGTTCCGCATTCTCGTGCCTGCTAGTGAGATGTTACTGATGTTCGCAAAGCGGTTTGCGTGTCCATGGGGAAATATCGCACAAACTTCACCACGTGGTCGTAAATGGGCCCGGCAATCTTGTTTTTCTACTTTTTGCATGGTTCTGAGCCTGTTTTTCAACCCTCTCCAATCTTTTCAATCCTTTGTTTCTTACACTGTTTCTCAGATTTATTATTTATTATCTATCGCTCTCTCTCTAAGTGTATATCTTGCATTTTATTTCTACTGTTACTGCGTTTTTGTACTGTTTTTCTATTACTTGCTTTTCATTTTTTTACTTTCCTACTTCTTCTCCTGACTTTATTTTTACTGCTACATTTTCTTTTCCGCCCCCACCCCTCCAGAACCATGGCTGAATTGGAAGATCGCTTCTTTCATTGTATGCAGCTAGAGGGGGAGGTGGGAGATTAGTTGCATACATTTTTTACCTGTCCAATGAGTGCAAAGTTCTGGGAACACGTATTCAATGCCTTAAGTAAAGGATTGTATGGGTGGATTGAACCAGAGGCAGGGATGGCACTCTTTGGATCCTTTAGACACAGGCAAAATCAAACATTAAGAAAAGAGGCTAAAGTATTTAATACTATTGCTTCTTTAGTTGCTCAATCTCTGCTCCTCCAGAATTGGAAGACCTATCAGGAATGGTAAAACAGGATGTGTTGAATTAAGAAGTTCGATGAGGCAAATGCAAAAAGGGTTGGTGATACAAAAAGACTCAATGCTTCATGGCAATTTATGGAGGAGAATGAAAATGAAGCAGGGTAAGATCCAGAACAACAGCATTTCACATCTTTTTTTCTTTTCTGTAGCTAAGGAGAAACATAATATACAGAAATATTAAAATGTTCATATTAGAGGGGTAATGGCATTTCGGGGAGGAATATTTGACTGTATGGAAGGTTTACTTTTAAAAAGATGGTTTCTTGAAGAGGTAGAGATTGAAATTTGACGAGATGCACTTTTGAGTTATAATGGTTTGCTGCTAAGTTAAGCACAGATACTTTTTTATTATAAGCATACCAAAGTGTTTCTTAAATACTGGGACGGTGTGATTATATTTGTATGTTTAGTGTAACCTATTAAGGATTGCTCGATGTATGGGTAAAAAACTTACCAACGTAAAGAAGGTCTACTTTTGAATAAGAAGGGCTCACAAGAGAAATTTGATGAATTGCACTTTGAATAAGTAACAGCTGGTTGCTAAATCTAGCACTGTTTCACACTATTGAAAGTATTGTTGCACTTTATTGGAAGTATCCCTGACTATCTGTTTTTTGCACATCAACACTTTGTTGGACATAACATCAGCACTTTGTTGGACATAGCAAGGATCCGATGCAATGATGAAATGACAATTATGAATATGATGCATCCTATACATAACATCAGCACTTTGTTGGACATAGCAATGATCCAATGTAATGATGAAATGACAATTATGAAAATGCTGCATACTATGTAAAAAGAAATTAAAAGGAAAGATTCCTCAATGCCATTGCAAGTAACTCTTGCTCTATCTACCCTGGTCTCCTTAGGTATTCTAGATAGCTTTTTCGGTGATAGTACCAAGTATGCAGTCTTTATTAGTGAGTGTCAATTGCCCTTTATGTGCATACCTCAGGCCTTTCCTAACAACGCCGCAAAGGTTGCATTTGCCATCTCCTTCCTAAAAGGAGTGGCAGTAAATTGGTCCATACCACTATTCGAAACAAACAACCCCATTCTGTACATGTGGGCTGCCGTTAAGCAACTATTGTTTGCAAAACATGTGTTCATCAGTCTTGTGATAAAGAGCTGCTTAATTTGTGGAAAGACACAAGAGACCTTTTAACATACATTACCATATTCAACCAACTTATTGCAATCCTGCGTATACCTGTTGGTCGTCCTGATACAGTTCCCCACCTAGCAGACATGCTGCGATCCAGTGTAGTTTGTTTTCTTTTCTCCCATCCCAATCCCTCCTTCCCCTTGGGAACTTCCATAGGTACTGTGTTGTCTCACTTTCGCTGCTACCAGGTTTAGTTCTCAGAGGGAGTAGTGTCTAGTCGTCACCCCATTGGAACTACCTGGAGTTCAGGTGAGTGGATTGTGACACCAGCCATAAATGTGAATCCTCCAAGCCTCTACTTCAGACTCCACGACCAGGGGAAGATCATAGGAGGACTGAACCAGCTATCTGGGAGTTGAAAAAATGCCTACCGACCTGGAACTGATCTCCCTCATGTACCCAGGAGAAGGAAGTGGACCTCCTGTTCAAGGCACAGTGATACAACAAGCTACAAGAGGCATTTTTTGCTCCTGTCCAGAAGATCATTGGCAAGTGGACCTGGAAAGCATGCTGCCTGTCACTCAGAGTCTTTGAGTGCCTCCCTTCAGGTTGTGGGAGTCTCTAGAAGTGTACTACTGTGGTGGATTGGAACCTAAAGGACTAAAGTCAAAAGGTAAAATCTTTGACCAGGGTGTACCTGGTTGGTGTTTCCGACCCACGCTCCATTGCAGTCACATCAAATTGCACCTAGGTCCAAGGCTACAACAACCATTTCCTATTTTTCATATCTGTGTCATTTTGTTTCTCTTTTCCTAATTGGGATTTTTATTTTTTTGTATTTCATCACCCTGACAAGGATTGTGGCTATTACATGAGTTGAGTATATACCCAGTCATCAAATAACTACATTTCTCACAGTGTCTTAATCCAGTATAGTTGGAGCTCAACAAAATAAACTATGTTCAGATTGTCATGCTCATACGTACATTGTTCTCATAATTACAGCCACAGTCAATTGTAGTGGAGCATAATTAACTGTGTTCAGATGGTTGTGGTCATTCTTAGGCATTTATCACATGATTGCAGCCACAGGCAACATGTTTTACTGATGCATTTGCTTCTTCAGGAGATCCAAATAGGTGGTCAATCAACTTTTCCATTCAGGAAATAATGTTATTAAATAATTTACGGAATAGTACAGTAGCAATTTTGGATCACCTAAAATTCCGCAAATTGATCGTTACTAGCCATTTAATACCTCAGCTAGCTCTTTGTTTTGTGGGTCATTCAGTTAATAGCATTAAAGGCTCTATTAGGGATGTCTCGGTGCAGGTTGTTAATGCCGCGCCTCCAGAAACAATGACACTGAGGTTTACATTACCTATGATAATTAAAGGGGATTAAGAGTTGAACCATACACATTTCGTAAAATGAGGAATTACCAGGGAAATCTGTTTTTCCGATTTCAGTTCCCCTAATAGCTTCTCGTTTTGTCCCCGAATTTCACCCGGAGGTTTTAGCTTCTTTCAGCAGCTGAAAGTAAACAGATCTGCAATATTTTGGCAGAACCCAATGAGTCCGATTGGTCAGATAATTGCTGTTAATTGCTCCATCAAGATTAAAAGTGATCTGATAATGGTCAACAGGCACTTTTAAAATGCTAAATAACAAAACATGACATGGCTTGTTTGTAGATTATGTGGATAATGTGGATTATGTGGATGAAATTGCCTTGTAAAGTTGTTTACAGAATTATAAGGAAGTGTATTTGTTTTCATGTGACGCTTAATCCTGTAATTTGCAATGAAGTAACAAACCGAAGACCCTGTTGAAAATGTGTAGGTTTGTCAATGCCAGAGAAAAAGAATATAACTAATGCAAACCCTAAAAATACGATTTGATTTCTACTCTCACTTCATATTCTTCAAAACTCCCTCGTGCCTCATGATCTAATGTAAGAGCAGAAGCTCATATCTACACAATTGCATTATTTGTAATAACATTCCCAGATGATGCAGTTAGATTTTTTAAACTAATCATTAATTGTGTTCAGGTAAGTTAATATGGATAAAAATACACCGCTAAGAACACCATTACACAAAAGAAAAATAATGGAATTTGTTTATCTGAAGTTTTATATTAAGTGCAAGCTAGACAGAGACAGAAATATCAGGAGAATAGCTGATGCTATTCAACCCTAAATCCGTTTAACTATGTCTGCCAGAGTTCTCATGCTGCTCAGAGCTGCAATATAATTTCCTCAAACATCAAGACATGCTTTCCAAGCTAAGATATCACATTTCTGAAGAGGTTCAAACAATTACAGGACAGTATGCATTAATGTGAACCCTTTCAGAAAGGCTCTTGCTATGAAATATCACTATGAGTAATACAAAATATACAAGGTATATTTAAAATGAAGGGTTTCAGAAGATAGATTACTAATTTATAGAGGGGTGACCTATATCAACTAAACAAACACATTCTGGTTACATCTAAACCTTATCTTATCCCCTTCTTCGCTGATGCAACAATGACATCTCTTTTTAGGGACAGTCTGTGTTTATGTGATCAACTGGTGATTCCCTGATAAGGGCTTACCACAGAGGATGGGACAACATACTCCTAAATCTCTAAATAATTTTTGAAATCGGGATTCTTATTTATTATATTTCAATGCACAACAGCGCAGCAAACCTTTTTGCTGCACTGTCGTGTATCAAAATAAAAGGGCATATAGCTACAAGATACAGGGCATTCCTGACCTTCTCCTCTGAGCTGCCACACAAACAGAAGTGGTGCATCAAAGCAGACACCCTTGCACCATGTTGCAAGTGTGCCTGCATTGCAGGGATGATTGTTTATGTGCAGGAAGGTGAGCCCATCCTGCACGAACACAATCATTAAAGGTGATTTGCTCCTTCTATGTGTGCATATAGGGAAAAGGATGCAGCCAGACACTACATCATATATCAGAAAAGTTTGCTCCTTTGCAGCATGGTACATGCAGTCCACAATTTGTGCACCCATCAGTGCTGACTGCAGTGTCAACACTACAGTCATCACTAAGGCATTGCGCTCCCCTTAGTGTTTCAGTCAATACTAAGGGGAGTGCAAATTGTGCACTGCATGTACCATGATGCAAAGAGCAGACCTTTCTGAGTTATGATTTAGTGTCCGGCCACACCCTTTTCCCTGCCCAAACCGATTTTCATGACCTCTTCTACCATTTGTCACATGTTCCTAATGTTCTTTTTTCAAAAGAATTGCATTCTGGCCAATTGATTACACTTCATCCAGCCCAAGCTGGAGAGTACAGCCTGAGCCAGAGAATATGGCCCAGGTGTGAAGAGTGCGGCTCAAGTAGGAGATTCCGGCCCGACTGCGGACGTAAAGATATGACTCGTAAATTACCTCTGTGAATACTTTTGTCTCAGATTGCCTTTGTGAAACTGATCCTATGTTACTATACTTCAAGAGCTAGCTTTAAAATTGTCACTGCCACCTGAATCATATATACCTTCAGGAAGTTAATGTTTTTCATCAACCACTCAACCACTCAATCACAAAATCGCACATAATTCCTGCTCAGAAAATCCAATACTGCCCACTGCATCCATGTAGAGTTCCACCTCATCAATTGAAATTCTCTTGCCTCTGCACAGTGAAACAACATTCAATTCAGACAAAAATATGTGACATACTTTTAAATATGCTTTAACTCCCTTTGACAGCCTGGTGAGATGTGGCCTGTGCCGCAATTCTATTGTTGTTTCTCACAACCTCTTAAAAATATTCATCCCTGTGGGATTACTGACTAGCAAATTTAGGCCAGTCAGTGTCTGTAGCTTCAAAAATGGTTCCCCTTTTTGACAACATGCAAAAATAAACTGATGTCCTGCAGGACTGTACTTTCTAACTGCAAAACATTCTCTTATTTAACCGTGTTCAGCTCAGTCCTCAAGAAGGACAACTGTATTGCTGGTCCTTCAAATTTCTTTGGCGCTAATGGTACTCCAAACCTCACTGTCATGGACCTTAAACACTGCAAAAACCTTCAACCTTCACCGGACTGATTCATATCAACAAACAAATATTAGTCCTAGAAATTCACGTAGTCCACTCTCCTGCTCACATCTCCTCTCCAGAAAAATACTGACGTTCTTAAAGACAGCTCTAGACAACCTATCCCCAAGGACAGCCTCCTATAACAAAAGCAATTTCCATTCACCACAAAAACAAACTGATTGGATGAACAGACAGCAAATATAATGGTGACTTCATGTCCCTTTTTGAATTTAGTGTTTCCCAAATATTTTACTCCTATCCAGTATCTCCACTGCCTCATACTGTATACATTGTTCCTTCTTTGGCATACAACCAAATGAGGAAATTTTGCTACATGTCCTATTGCTACTTAGTGGCTAGATCCCTTCTGGTTTAAAATAAGGTCCTTTATTTCTCTTGACTGACACCTAATAGGGAATTGTAAAACCAAGCCTTGAATCCTCATGTTGAGAAGTTTTCCTCCTCCATCCTCCCATTAAACACCAATCCATTGCTTAATTCATAAATATTCTCCGATATGGGTAAACCTTGGATAATGGGTGAGACACCACTTTTTGGTGTCCTCTATTTGTTTTCCTTAGCATCAGTAGTGCCTACTTGATTGTCTTCCCTTGACATCTGATCAGCCCAAATGTGCTCTGAAGTTCTGTCATGACATTGTGCTCTGTGATTGACACATCTTCACCTACAGCACTTGTGTAGGAGTCTTCAGGATAATTCACAGTCATTGCCCTTGGTCATATTGCCAGCAATTCTCCTCTCTCTTCAACTCATCATCACTTATATCAGGGGCTCTTGCTTGTTAAGGGGGCTGACAGAAAAGGTCCCCATGTTCCTCCCCCTCACGTCAGACCAACAGTCTGCATGTCTCCTTTTCCAAGCAAAATGTTGATGCACTCCTTGTAATTTCCGAAGTGCTCATCATGATACGACTAGGCATCAACGTCCCTAATCCCATCGTACAAATGAGGAATATCCTCCCCAAACCTTAGTCACATTGATGCAAGATATAGCTTGTCCTTTCACATGACACGCATGGCAAATGCCATTCCTGCTATATAGTTGTAAATAACCTATACACCTGCTGGGTGGGTCTTTTCTTCTCCTGATGAATTCGTAAATACCTATATTGTGCTTCTACTTTCTCCAAACTCCCACCCTAGTTGGCATGCAAATATAGGAAAACATTGCAACTTGAGCACCTAATTCTTGTCTTGAGTTCCATAGAAATGTTTGCCATTGTATCTATCTCCCTTTACCTCTCAACCATGCTGGCTGCTGCAGTGCCATTAGTGGAAGACTAAAATGTCACATAGAGCCATTACCCAATTGGCCCGGCTCTAGTAAGTTTGTTTTCTCCTGTCTTACCAGCTTATATCCTGCTACTTCCTTTGCTTTTGCTTTTAGTTCTTTGTCACTCTTCATTCACCCCCTTGCAAATGCTCCTCAGAATCATGCCCAGATCATTGTGCTTTATTCCTTGGCCTGCCCCGTTTCTGATTTCTTCTCCGCCTTGCACCCTCCTCCAGAACCTTGGCCCATTTACTCTCTCTTCCTCCTACCTTCACTGAAGCTCCTATCAACATCTTGACCAACTTGCTTGTCAGCCCACTTCTCTATCCATCTGCAAACCACTCTTCAACACTTGTTTTTCTCCAACTCCCACTGGTAGTCTTAGGGTCCCACCAACCTCTCCCTGTCTCCTTTCCTATTGCCTTTTTTTTTCTTTTTTTTCTTCTTTTTTGTCCTCATTCTGCCAGTTCCCTCATTGTCAATACTCCTATTCCTTCACTGGTGATCCAGGCCAGGTTGACTTACAATCCGGAGAGTTACTTTTGCTATAATGAAATCCTAAGAAAACGCTCACTTCATTAGTGCTGTAAGGAATAAAGCGCCAAATTGAACCTTTATTCATGTAAATACATAAAACTTTCTCCCACAAGAGTTCACGAACTAGTCAAGATAATTGAACCACATTTGAACTATACTAAAGTTACTATCGGACCTGCAAGCTAATCATCCGGCTTTACTATGGAAAAACGAGCAGCTGATCGTTTACAAAAAGCTGAAAATATGTTCTCTAAACAAAAAACCCAACCGGATGGCACAAATAAAACAACTACAAGTAAAAGCAAAGATGCCACAATAAAACAAATATTCCAGCAATTGGAAAAATTACTTCGAAAAGAAATTTCACGAGGATGGGAAATAATAACGTTGGAAAAATATTCTGAGCTCGGATTAGTACCCAGAGGATTAAGAATTTTTACCTTGCCTAACCATCCTGATACAACTCCGGAAATGCTTGAGGAGTGGGGACAAAATAATATGGAATGTTCTAGAAGGATGATCCACATTATAATCAAACATGCTAAAATAAGTGTGGATGACTTACTCATCAAAATAAATGATGTGGAACAACAGATAAAAAACTCTGGTGAAAATGAAGACACAATTAAAAATCTGAGGTCACAAATGGATAAAAATCTTGACAAACACGATTCTGAAATACAAGAAAGAAAACAGCGCAAATTCAGGCGCGATGAATCCGACTTTGAAAATGGAACTATTTTCACATTTGCAAAACGATTCGAGGTCTTAAAGAAACAGAAATTGATAGTACCTCAGAGCTCAGGTAGTACAACATCAGTAAGTGAGCCAGAATCGGAAATTAGTGATGGCGAGCAAACAGCTGCTGGCCTTAGAAAGTTTTCTTTTTTAGAGGAGATGGAGATCCTCTACAGGGATCAGCAAACACCAAAATCAGCAGGAAAAGGCAGAGGCAACCAATCGACACAAGGAGGAGGAAGAGGACAAACAGTGAATACAAACCAAGGAGGAAAACCAGGAGAAGTAGGAAGTCGAAGGTATCCGCTGCGCAACAGGACAGCCTAAAAAAAAAATACTAAAAACAAGAAAAAAATCTGCAAAAATGGATCCCAAAGTAATTGTGAATCTATTGGATCATGTCCTGTCCCAACATGAAACATCAAAGGATTATCTTTTTGTCCTGATAAGCATCAGGATGATGTGGAAACTCGCATCAATGTATATAAATATATACGCAAACTGAAGTTAAAAAAGCTCTTCTCCAAAAAAAATAGAAATGTAACAGAAACGAGCACACCACAACTTGAAACGTTTACGATAGCTGATGCTACAAGTTTGGAGACAGCTTACCAGTTGATGAATCAAACTGAAGAAACAGACATGACCAACACCCAAATGATAACCGATATGGGAATCCATATAGCTTCGCATTCAAAAACTAACTTTAAGAAAAAATCTAAATTTTGTCCCATTATAAATCCTGGTAATCGTATTGATGCATATCATGACTTGGTGATCGCAGAATTAGAATCAATGACAAATGTGACAACTAAAAAAGAGAACATAAGCAAACAAGAACGTTTAGCATTGAAGGCATTGCGACAAAACCCCCTTATTGAAATCAAATCAGCAGATAAGGGGGGAAACATTGTTATTCAAAATAAAACAGACTATGTGAAGGAAGCGGAGAGGCAGCTAACGGATCCTAACAACTATAAACTACTTCCGAAAAATCCGAGTTTTGAAATGATGCTGAGCCTACACAAGAAAATTAATGAGTGGTATGAAAAAGGCTTACTAAACAAAGAAGAAAAAGAATTTCTCACAGTGCTACATCCTATGACACCCACAATGTACTTATTGCCGAAGATCCACAAAACATTGAAAAATCCACCGACAAGAACTATTATTTCAAGTTGTGGATCTTTATGTGAAAACATAGCCTCCTATGTTGATTATTTTTTGGCACCAATTGTCCCCTCCTTAAGTTCATTTATAAAAGACACGGGGGATTTCCTCCGTAACATCATGAACACCCACTGTCACAAGGAATATTGGTTGGCAACTATAGATGTTGTATCGTTGTATACGTCAATTCAGCACGACATTGGACTACAGCCAATAACATACTTTTTACAACAGCGTCCAATTTCAGAAATAAGACACACAAATATGCTAATCGAAATGATAACATTTTGCCTTACCAACAACATTTTCCTCTTTAACAAGAATCTCTACGCCCAAGTGTGTGGATGTGCAATGGGAGTGTCGTTCTCCCCAAGCTATGCTAATCTCACCATGGGAAGGTGGGAGAAAACCATAGCTTGGGGGGAAACATATGAAGAGTACACCACAGACGTGGTACTCTGGTTGAGATTTATTGACGATCTCTTTGTCCTTTGGAAAGGTCCGAGGCAAAATCTAGTGGAATACATTGAAGCCCTCAACCAGAATACAATAGGCCTTAAATTTACTTATAACATTCAGAAGGAAGACATTGATTTTTTGGACACTAAGATCTATGTAAAAGAGAATAAACTGGAAACGACAGTCTTTAGAAAAAAGACCTCCACCAACAGTGTTCTTTTTGGTACGAGCTTTCACCCTCTATCATTAAAACGAAGCATTCCCTATGGAGAATTTCTCCGAATGAGACGAAACTGTTCGGAGGAGCTTGAAATGGAGTCTAAATTTGATGAAACTAGAAAACGCTTCAGTGACCGTGGATACAAACACACTGACATTAGACAAGGTGAACAAAGAGCAAGAAACAAAACAAGAACAGAGACTTTGATACCGCAATTCAGAGAAAGCCCAATGAATGATGAGAAACCACGGATGATTCTGACATATTCTAAAGAGAGTTTTAAAATAAGACAGATCCTAACATACTATTGGAATGTGCTTCAAAAGGATACTGACATTGGACCGTTGATAGGAGAAAGACCTCAAATAACCTTCAGAAAAGCGCCGTCCATAAAAGACACAGTAGTAAATAGCCACTTTCAGATAATCAAGCCTCTGACATGGCTGGAAAAAAAACTGTTGGGATTTTCAAAATGCCTAACATGCAAGGCATGTAAAATTGGAAAAAATCTGAAGAGTTTAACAGATCCGAAAGGCCGAAATTTTGAGATAAGAAACAAAATCACGTGTGATTCTCAATTCGTAGTATATCAACTACAGTGCTTTTGTGGTAAAAAATACATTGGGTCAACAACATGTGCATTGAAAAAGCGAATTTTCTAACACATTCGCGCAATAACAAACAATGACTTTAACTATGCAATAGCCAAACATCTGAAAACACACCCTGGCAAAACATGGAAGGATGTAACCTACTCTGGCATAGCTTTGATCAATGAGGAAGAGAGAGGTGGGGATCGAATTACAAGGCTACGACGTCTTGAATCGAAACTGATAATAAGATTCAAAACAAAGACCCCCATGGGATTAAAGGGGGATGATGAGATGTATGTGCATCTTTAAATCTAAAAACTGATTGATATAAGACATTTAATGAACTTTCTGGACTAAATTGAGAAAATTATGGACTTCATGAAATGTATTCAACATGTATAGTTAAAATTGAATGTGGTAGATAAGCAGAATTCTGAGAAATTTTATTTTTCCAAATACTAAGGGTCTGAAGGAGAATCTGATGCTTGGGCATTTTTTGAATATGGCACTCAGCCTTTACTCAACTTTAACATGGGATAATATATCAAGCAATAGCTTATTGTCACTCATGTAAATTTCTTCATAAATGTATGGATTAATATCAGTATTGGTAGTAATATTACCTTTACTAGCCCGTTAAACATCGTGGATAAAATCCAGATAGACCCCAAGCATTTGGGAAATGGTTGATAATAATAACAAAAACTGCAACTGCCTACAACACCCACAATGCACCATAATAGGCCAATTGGGCGTTTGTGTATAAAATTGCAAAACCAACAAGGGACTACTGTTTGTATACCGTGACCAAGGACTTGGAAAGTCCGAAACGTGTAGGGTGGGAGAAAACCTACAGAAAATAAAGCACTAAAACCATCTTGAAAGTGGTGCGCGGCGTCTTCTTCATTGAGGATCTTGCTTCCAATAAATATATATATATATATATATATATTCACAAGCAAATGTCCCAAGTGGGGGGAGCTGCTTAAAGCCGGTGCTGGCGGCGAGGATTGAGACACACTCGCAATATTTTGCAGAAGCAAGATTTCTTTGTAAGAAACACGCCGCACACCACTCTTTAGATTACGCTGTTCATTTTATTTCTTGTAGGTCTCCCACCTACGCGTTTCGGACTGCACAGAGTCCCTGTTCACGGTGTCAAACATTAGTCCTTTGTTTGTTTTACACATTTATACTGTTTCAGCCATTAAGCACATTATGATGCATTATGGGTACAGTAGGCAAAACTTTATTTTTTATTTTATGTTGCTAACTTTATTAGCACAATTCACATTGTGGGGTTGCTGATGTGTCACGCTATGCATTATTAATTGACATTTGAGATTGAGAGCATAGTGCTCTTTAATTATACACAGGTATCAGCGTCAAGTACGTTGATGTGCCATAGTCCTATAATTTAGGACTATCATGGTTGTGTATTGAACTCTCATGAATTATAAGGAGTTTGGATGTTTGTTTGTTTCATGGCTAAGTGCCTTGTTTTATGCAGATGTGATACTATTCAGCTAACCCACAAATGTGACAAATTAATTAAAAAACAATTTTTTGTTTATCAATGTATCATCTGTGTATTGTCAGTTCATTTCACGAGTGTTTCAGTAAACAGTATATTCCTATATTTTTACTTTGAGAATTTTCAGTTTTTTTATCATTATCACGTTCGGATATTCAAAAGACTTAAGGAATGTTTCACAGTATTGTTCTTTATAAGTGGACATACATTTCCTCATCCCCGTTGAGACCCATCGGGGTTTTGGTTTTAAATCTGATTATCAATTTTGATTCAAGGCGTCTAAGTTTTATCAGTCTATCACCACCTCTTTCATTTTCCTTTATCATTGCGATGCCTGAATAATTAATGTCCATCCATGTTTTTCCGGGATGTGTCCTGAGATGTTTGGCAATTGCATAGCTATAATCACAATTGGAGATAGATCTAATATGTTCCCAAATTCTTTTCTTAAGGGGGCAGGATGTTGAGCCAATGTATTTCATCCCACAGAAACATTGAAGTTGATAGACCACAAATTGTGATTCACATGTTATTTTTTCTTTTATCTCAAATATTCGGCCTTTGGGATCTCTTAGTGTTTTTAGATTCTGCCCTATTTTACATGCCTTGCATGTTTGGCATTTGGTGAAGCCATGTTGTCTTTTTTCCAACCAGGTAATTGGTTTGTTAATTTTGAAGTGGCTGTTGACTATGGTGTCTTGTATCGATGGTGCCTTTCGAAACGTTATCAATGGTCTCTCTCCAATCAATGTCCCAATTTCGGTGTCTCTTTTTAAAACACTCCAGTATTTTGTTAGTATGTTGCGAATTTTGAAACTCTCCTTTGAGTAAGTTAGAATCATTCTTGGTTTGTCATCTTCAATTTTAGATTTGGTGTCTTTAGCAATTAGTGTTTCTGCTCTTGTTTTTTGCCTGGCTCGCTTCTCCCCTTTAATGATGTCAGAATGTTTGTATCCACGATTAGTGAAGCGATCCTTAGTTTCTTTAAATTTTGTTTCCATTTCTTCTTTCTCTGAACAATTTCGTCGCATGCGTAGAAATTCTCCATATGGTATGCTTTGTTTTAATGATGTGGGATGAAAGCTAGTACCATATAGAACACTGTTTGTTGACGTTTTCTTTCTAAATACGGACGTTTCCAATCTGTTATTTTTTATGTAGATTTTTGTATCTAAAAAATCTATTTCCTTTTTCTGAATGTTGGATGTGAATTGTAGACCTACTTGATTTTCATTTAGAACCACAATGTATTCAGTTAGTTGCTGTTTGGTACCTTTCCAAAAGAGGAACAGGTCATCAATAAACCTGAGCCAAAGAACCACGTTCTTAGTGTACATTTCGTTTTCTTCTCCCCAAGCTATGTTTTTCTCCCACCATCCCATGGTGAGATTAGCATAGCTTGGGGAAAAAGACACCCCCATGGCACAACCGCATGTTTGAGCATACATTTTTTGGTTGAATAAGAATACATTATTGTTTAAGCAAAAGGTTATCATTTCAATCAACATGTTGGAATGTCTTATTTCTGAAATTGGTCTTTGTTTCAAGAAATATTTGATGGCATTTAGTCCCACCTCATGTTGTATCGAGGTGTAAAGAGACACCACATCTATCGTTGCTAGCCAATACTCTGAATGCCACTCAATGTACATGATGTTTCTAAGGAAGTCCCCAGTGTCTTTGATATATGAATTTAGCGAGGGGACAATGGGTGCCAGGAAATAATCTACATATGAGGCCACTGTTTCACATAGGGAACCACAGCTGGATATAATTGGTCGAGCTGGTGGGTTAATCAAAGTCTTGTGAATTTTTGGCAAAAAATAAATTGTCGGTATGATTGGATGGAGTATTGTGAGAAAATCCTTTTCATCTTTACTGATCACTCCTTTCATGTGCCATTCATTGATTTTTCCATGTAGCTCTTGCATCATTATTTCAGTTGGATTATCAGGTAGCAATTTGTAATTTGTTGTGTCATTAAGTTGTCTATTGGCCTCGTTTACATAGTCTGTTTTGTTTTGAATGACTATGTTGCCTCCTTTATCCGCTGGTTTTACTTCAATTATGGGATTTAATTGGAGGGCTTTTAGTGCTGCTCTTTCCTCTTTGGTTGTATTCTCGTTATTACTGCACACATTGCTCATGGTTTCCAGTTCTGCTGTTACCAAATCGTGGTAAGTGTCTATACGATTGCCGGGATATATTGTTGGGCAAAATTTCGATTTCTTCTTGAAGTCAGTTTTTGATGTGGATGTAATTTGGACCCCCATATCACTTATCATTTGGGTGTTTGTTAAATCTGTTTCGTCCGTTTCATGTACTAGTAGATAGGCAGTTTCTAAACCTGTAGCATCTGCTACTGTAAACGGTTCTTTTGTTTGTACAAGTGATGTTTCTTCATTGCTAGAAGTGGAAGTTTCTCCTTTCTTCCTTTTCACAAAGTACTTTTTTAGTTTTAATTTGCGTCACCTTGGGGTCCATCTTAATTTCTTTGGTTGTTCTTATTTCTTTGATGCTACTCTGTTGCGTAGCGGATATCTTTGATTTGTGACTTCGCCTGGTTTGGTTTTTGTTGGTCCTTGTACAGGACTTGCATCTCTTCTAAAAAATTCAGCTTTTTTGATCCAGTCATCACTTGTTCTCCATCGCTCACCTCAGATTCTGGCTCACTTTGAGATGTTCCGCTCTCAACATTAGGCGGCTGGGTATGTTCTTGCCTTCTCAGTACTTCGAATCTTTTGGCAAATGTAAATATCGTGCCATTCTCAAAGTCTGATTGATCACGTCTGAATTTTCTTTCTTTCCTTTCTTGAATTTCATTATCGTGTTTATCAAGATTTTTTTCCATAAGTGCTCGAAGATTTTTAAGTATTTCTTCACTTTCTCCTGATGTTGAGATTTGATATTCTATCTCCTGAATTTTCTTATATACCTCATCCACACCTATTTTGTCGTGCTTTATAATGATCTGAATCATTCTTCGGGAGCATTCCATATTGTTATGCCCCCACTCTTCCAACATTTCAGCAGTTGTATCCGGGTGGTTTGGCAGTGTGAAAATTCTTAGGCCTCTTGGAACTAGCCCCAGCTCTGAGTATTTCTGTAGCGTGATTATCTCCCAGCTTTTGGAGATTTCTTTTCGCAGTAATTTCTCCAATTGTTGGAACAATTGTTTTATTGTGGGATTTTTAGCTTTGCTTGTGTTTATTTGATTGGCCTGTTCCACTGGGATTGGGGCATTTAATTTGAACATGTTTTCGGCTTTCTGGATGCGCTCAGCTGCTCATTTTTCCATGATGGTTTTTTAATTTTATAAGATTGCTGCAGGGAATTTGCAGAAGTGGATTGCTGGTGCCAAGGCGTTCCTTGATTAAATAACTTTGTGATTTCACAAGTTATTTAATCAAGGAACGCCTCCCACAACAAAATCAAACAAGTCACGTACTAATTGTACCAAGTGTGCACGTTTTACAAAATTAAGTTTGGCACCAGCAATCCACTTCTGCAAATTCCCTGCAGCAATCTTATAAAATTAAAAAACCATCATGGAAAAACGAGCAGCTGAGCGCATCCAGAAAGCCGAAAACATGTTCAAATTAAATGCCCCAATCCCAGTGGAACAGGCCAATCAAATAAACACAAGCAAAGCTAAAAATCCCACAATAAAACAATTGTTCCAACAATTGGAGAAATTACTGCGAAAAGAAATCTCCAAAAGCTGGGAGATAATCACGCTAGAGAAATACTAAGAGCTGGGGCTAGTTCCAAGAGGCCTAAGAATTTTCACACTGCCAAACCACCCGGATACAACTGCTGAAATGTTGGAAGAGTGGGGGCATAACAATATGGAATGCTCCCGAAGAATGATTCAGATCATTATAAAGCACGACAAAATAGGTGTGGATGAGGTATATAAGAAAATTCAGGAGATAGAAGATCAAATCTCAACATCAGGAGAAAGTGAAGAAATACTTAAAAATCTTGATAAACACGATAATGAAATTCAAGAAAGGAAAGAAAGAAAATTCAGACGTGATCAATCAGACTTTGAGAATGGCACGATATTTACATTTGCCAAAAGATTCGAAGTACTGAGAAGGCAAGAACATACCCAGCCGCCTAATGTTGAGAGCGGAACATCTCAAAGTGAGCCAGAATCTGAGGTGAGCGATGGAGAACAAGTGATGACTGGATCAAAAAAGCTGAATTTTTTAGAAGAGATGCAAGTCCTGTACAAGGACCAACAAAAACCAAAAACCGGCGGAAGAGGCAGAGGGAATATGAGAACGAGAGGAAGAGGACAAGCGGTGAACCAAAACCAAGGAGGAAAACCAGGCGAAGTCACAAATCAAAGGTATCCGCTACGCAACAGAGTAGCATCAAAGAAATAAGAACATCCAAGAACACAAAGATGGACCCCAAAGTGATTGTTAATTTATCTGACTACCAACTAGATGAACATGAAATTACTGTGCTAAAAAAAGGACTGACCTTTTGTCCAGACAAGCATCATGATGAAGTAGAGACAAAAATTGACGTATACAAATACATACGTAAATTAAAGCTAAAAAAGTACTTTGCGAAAAGGAAAAAGGGAGAGACTCCGACATCTAGCAGTGAAGATACATCACCTGTACAAACAACTGAATCATTTACAGTAGCTGATGCTACAGGTCTGGAAACTGCCTATCTACTAGCACATGAAATGGATGCAACAGATTTAACAAACACCCAAATGATAAGTGATATGGGGGTCCAAATTACATCGACAAAAACTGACTTCAAAAAGAAATCTAAATTCTGTCCAACGATATACCCCGGAAATCGGATAGACACCTACTATGACCTAGTAACAGCGGAACTAGAAACCATGAGCAATGTAAATAACAACAATGAGAATACAACTAAAGAGGAAAGAGCAGCACTAAAAGCCCTCCAATCTAACCCCAGAATTGAAGTAAAACCCGCTGATAAGGGGGGCAACATAGTCATTCAAAATAAAACAGATTATGTAAAAGAGGCCAATAGACAACTCAATGACATAACCAATTATAAATTGCTACCTGATAATCCAACTGAAAGAATGATGCAAGAGCTACATGGAAAAATCAATGAATGGCACATGAAAGGAGTGATTAGCAAAGATGAAAAGGACTTCCTTACAATACTCCATCCAATTACACCGACAATTTATTTTTTGCCAAAAATTCACAAGACTTTAATTAATCCACCTGCCCGACCTATTATATCTAGTTGCGGCTTTTTATGTGAAACAGTAGCCTCATATGGAGATTACTTTCTGGCACCTATCGTCCCCTCGCTAAGTTCATATATCAAGGACACAGGGGACTTCCTGAGAAACATCATGAACATTGAGTGGCACTCAGAGTATTGGCTAGCAACGATAGACGTTGTGTCTCTTTATACCTCGATACAACATGAAGTGGGATTAAATGCCATCAAATATTTCTTGAAACAAAGACCAATTTCAGAAATAAGACATTCTAACATGTTGATTGAAATGATAACCTTCTGTTTAAATAACAATGTATTCCTATTCAATCAAAAAATGTATGCTCAAACATGTGGTTGTGCCAGGGGGGTGTCCTTCTCCCCGAGTTATGCTAATCTCACCATGGGGTGGTGGGAGAAAAACATAGCCTGGGGAGAAGAAAACGAAATGTACACTAAGAATGTGGTTCTTTGGCTCAGGTTCATTGATGATCTGTTCCTCTTATGGAAAGGTACCAAACAACAATTAACTTAATACATCGCGGTTCTGAATGAAAACCAAGTGGTTTTACAATTTACATCCAACATTCAGAAAAAGGAAATAGATTTTTAGATACAAAAATCTACATAAACAAGAACAAATTGGAAACATCTGTATTCAGGAAAAAAACGTCGACAAATAGTATTCTATATGGTACGAGCTTCCATCCTACATCATTAATACAAAGCATACCATACGGAGAATTCCTACGTATGCGACAAAATTGCTCAGAGACAAAAGAAATGGAAATAAAATTCAAGGAAACTAAGGATCGTTTCAAAAACCGTGGATACAAACATTCTGATATCATCAAGGGGGAAATGCGAGCCAGGGAAAAAACAAGAGCAGAAACATTAATTGCGAAAGATTCTAAAACTAAAACTGAAGATGATAGACCAAGAATGATTCTAACCTACTCAAAGGAGAGTTTCAAAATTCGAAACATACTAACAAAATACTGGAGTGTCTTGAAAAAAGACACAGAAATTGGGACATTGATTGGTGAGAGACCACTGATAACATTTCGAAAGGCTCCTTCGATACAAGACACTATAGTCAACAGCCACTTCAAAATCAACAAACAAACTACTTGGTTGGAAAAAAGACAACATGGCTTCACCAGATGCCTAACATGCAAGGCATGTAAAATAGGGCAGAATTTAAAGACACTAAAAGATCCCAAAGGACGATCGTTTGAGATTAAAGAAAAAATTACATGTGAATCACAATTTGTTGTCTATCAACTACAATGTTTCTGTGGAAAGAAATACATTGGCTCAACGTCTTGCCCTCTCAAGAAAAAAATCTTGGAACACATCAGGTCCATCCCCAATTGTGACTACAGCTATGCAATTGCTAAACATCTCAAGACACATCCCGGAAAAACATGGATGGACATTAGATACTCAGGCATCGCAATGATAAAAGAAAATGAAAGAGGCGGTGATAGACTGACCATGCTCAGACGGCTGGAATCAAAATTGATAATCAGATTTAAGACCAAGACCCCGATGGGTCTTAACGGGGACGAGGAAATGTATGTCCACTTGTAAAGAATAACATCATAAATATTCCTTAAGTCTCTTAAGCTTCAAAACATGACAATGTCAAAAGAACTGACGGGACCATATATAGAAAAAAACTGTTTGTTGAAGTACTTGTAAAATGAATTGATAACGCACAAATGATACACTGAGAAATGTGAGATTGGATTTTAATTTGTCACATTGTTGGGCAAACTGACTAGCATCCCACTAGCACAATAGAAGGCACTCAGCCATGAAACTGAATTTATATAAATATAAATTCATACAAATCTTCGAACTCCTCATAATTTTTGAGAGCTCGATACACAATTTTCATAGTTCATAATATAAAGAGAACTATGTAATATCAACGGACTCAACGCTGATATTTGTGTAAATATTAAAAGCACTGAGCTCTAAACTTTAAATGTTGTGCGCAGTGGGATGCATCAGTAACCCAACAAAGTGAATGATGCTAATAAAGTTAGCAAATAGAAAAAAAGCAGTTTTGCCTACTGTACCCATAATGCATCATAATGTGCCACATGGCTTAAACAGTATAAATATGCAAAACAAACAAAGGACTAATGTTTAACACCGTGAACAGGGACTCTTGCAGTCCGAAACGCGTAGGTGGGAGACCTACAAGAAATAAACAGCGTAATTTAAAGAGTGGTGTGCGGCGTATTTCTTACACAAAGAAATCTTGTTTCTGCAAATTTTGCGAGTGTGTCCTAACTCTCGCCGCCAGCACCGGCTTCAAAGAGCTCCCCCCACTTGGGACATTTGCTTGATAATTATATATATATATATATATATATATCTATTTATATATATATATATATATATATATATATATATATATATATATATATTACCTACTGGCGGTCGCCAGTAGGTATATATAGTTAGGATTTTTTCTCTATGGGATTTTTGAAAATTCTATGTCTAATAACTTTGGCGTTTGTGGACGGAATTGGCTGAAATTTTCAGGAAAATGGCACATTTTGTTTCTGAGCAGCCCTTGAAAATTTGGGGGGGGTTCGTCAAGGGGGGGCTGAGAAAAAAGGGGGGTCCCAAAACGTGTTTTTAACATTGAGTTTTCCATAGGGCGGTTGGCCTCACTTTTAGCCCGAACGGCTGAATGGATTTGCACGAAACTTGGCAAAATTGTAGGGACTGGTAGCCCGATGTGCCTTTTGTAGGTCTCAATATATGTGCTACAGTGGATTTTGAGAAATTAACGTTTAAAAAAAGATATATATCTGTAACAGCGGACCGGGCAGCGCTCCAGGACGCGTACTTTTCGCGCAACGGAGCTTTGTGAAGCGAAGCTGATTGGTTCTCCGGCGTCTGTCAACATTCCAAACAGTCCGTAGCGGCCGCCATCTTGTCTCTCGGTAGGATCGAGAGACAAGAGGAGGCCAAAGCGAAGGGGCAAATGACCATAAGGGGGAATAGTAGATCCTCGCTGACCCCCTAGGTTTGATGTGGAGGTTTTAAAAGGGCCCCGCGGGGCAAAAAAAAAAAATAATAATAATAATCGAACGGCTGAATGGATTTGCACGAAACTTGGCAAAATTGTAGGGACTGGTAGCCCGATGTGCCTTTGCTAGGTCTCAATATGTGTGCTTCAGTGGATTTTGAGAAATTAACGTTCAAAAAAAGATATATATCTGTAACAGCGCACCGCTTCGCGTACTTTTCACGTTACGGAGCTTTGCGAAGCGAAGCTGATTGGCTCTCCGGTGTCTGTAAACATTCCAAACAGTCCGTAGTGGCCGCCATCTTGTCTCTCGGTAGGATCGAGAGACAAGAGGAGGCCAAAGCGAAGGGGCAAATGACCATAAGGGGGCATAGTAGATCCTCGCTGACCCCCTAGGTTTGATGTGGAGGTTTTAAAAGGGCCCCGCGGGGCAAAAAAAAAAATAATAATAATAATCGAACGGCTGAATGGATTTGCACGAAACTTGGTAAAATATTAGGGACTGGTAGCCCGATGTGCCTTTGCTAGGTCTCAATATATGTGCTTCAGTGCATTTTGAGAAATTAACGTTCAAAAACAAGATATATATCTGTAACAGCGCTCCGCTTCGCGGAGATAAAATTATATCTGTATTACCTAGCTGTTGCTAACACCAGTTAGCGACGGCTAGTAGGAGATAGCGACCATCTTGGGCCCCACTTTGCATGTGAGTGATATTTATCACTAATGACATGCAAAGTGGGCATGCCAAGATGTTAGCGACTGGAAACAGTCGCTAACATCGCTATCTCCTATTATCAACTTTTGGAAATATTCGAGATAAGCGCGAATATCTCCAAAAAGTAACAGCTGCCCTGAGCAGTTCTTAGCCATGTTATCCAATGGGAGGTGGATAACATGGCTAAGAGCATTAGCTCGGTAATGCATGAATATCGCTGAGTTTTCAGCGATATTAATGCATTGCGGTCGTTTTTTATCGTATTTGCGATAAACCTTGATAATAGCAAGGTTTATCTGCGATAATTTCTGACGGTAAAAAAATCTTTGCAATGCATCGTTAGGGATAAATATCGCTTAACTTTGGTAATATGCCCCAACGTCTGTTAACGTTCGATTCGAAGGAAATCAGGAAGTGTTGAAAAACATTGTCTGCGCCATCTTGTCTTTTTTCAAATGCCACACTTTTGTCGTGCACGGCAGCCATTTTAGATGCCTTGACCAGACCCACTCTGTGCACGCTGTCGATCCTTAGCATGGCTCCCCACCCTCGCAAGCATCTCACCCAGGCAGTGGTCACCCCCGCTCTCTGTCTTATGCATGGGTAATAAACCTCCCCCCATCTGCGCTGCTCTTCCCTGAGAATCACACCCTGTGCCCGCCCGACACCTCCCTTTCGCCCTATTCACTACCGCACCCTCTGACACTCCTTTTCCTCTGTGTCCGATTGTCCAGGCTGGTCCTAGGGTATCAGCTAGCCCTGCAGATGTAGTTTATGGCCACAGCTGTAAAGAATCACCCCTCTTCAAAGGAGTTATAGTAGATCAAGGCCCACACTCGATGAGATCCGTCACAGCAGAAGCGTTGCTATTATCTGAAAACCATCCTGTATTGTGATTGGGGAGGGGACCGAGCGTGAAGCGGAAGATTCTAGGGATGACTCTTTGTACATCAAAGTTTTTACAATTATGTGTCACATTAAAAATATATAGCACTCCGACAAAGTAGTAAGATTATAAAACTTTAATAATTTATAAATATATACAAGAAAACAAAAATAGTAATAACATATAAACATTTTTAGGGAAAAACAACGAAGTAGCGGTCGGCTGTGCGAATAGTCCCAACGCAGCACAACGTCCAGATTTCCGGCGTGGGGCGTCGCGGGGGGTGGGTCATCAGTAGCAAACTGTTGTGCGAATAGTTCCAAGGCAGCAGAACGCGCCGAAATCTAGATGACACGAAAGTGATGTCTAGTAAGTTGCCACCCAGCAAATAACGGCGTGGGGCGTCGTGGGGGGTGGGTCATCAGTAGCAAACTGTTGTGCGAATAGTTCCAAGGCAGCAGAACGATGGCACCAAGGTGATGTCCAGTAAGTTGCCGCACTGGTTTTGGTATCCTACAATGCTGCTCCGAATAACGGCGTGGGGCGCCCCAGGGGAGGCGGCGTGAACGGGCCTCTCCAGGTGGAGTGTCATCTGTTGTAGTGGGGCGCCCCTTTACCGTTTCAGTTGCCATTCCGTCCGTTTTTGGTCCACTGTGTCAAAAGCCGCAATTCAGCTGAGTTGCGCCCACTCTTGCGGTGCAGCGATAGGCGGCTGTCACAGGACTCTCAAAATGGCGGCAGGCTCTTTCCTTTTTGGGCCTGGTCCACTGAAATGGCCCTGGGACAACTTGGAAATCGGACGCTTGTCTGCTAGGTCTTGGACCCCATTCTCGAAAGCGTCCCCTCCGCCTTGAGAATTCATCAAACGTTTTGGGGGCCCCGACTCCTGCAGGCTTCTGGTGGGGAGCGGCTGCCATGATTGCTCGCGGAATGACCACGACGGAGCTACGAGATGGTGGTGCTCTCATGCTGATGCCAGCTTCAGTCTGAAACATCCAGAAACAAGGTGGGGCTTTCATCGTTTGGGAAAAAAAAAAAGTTTTCATCCAATGAAAAGTGTTGTTTTTAGGTCATATGATCAAGCCTTCCATCATTAGGAAACCAAAAGTAAAATGAACCAATGAAAAGTTTTATAAACAAGTCATATGACCTGTTATGCGGCATAGGGTATAAAATGCGGAGAAAATACGTTGGCACGTGAGGCGGCGTCAGTAGCGGACCGATGTGCGAATAGGCCGAAGGCAATACAACGCGCCAAGATCCGGATGGCACCGAGGTGGTGTCCAGCAAGTTGCAGCACTGGTGTGGCCATCCTACAATGCTGAAAGTCGGCGTGGGGCGCCCCGTTGGCCTGTGAGTTCGCGTCAGTAGCGGACCGATGTGCGAATAGGCCGAAGGCAGCACAACGCGCCAAGATCCGGATGGCAGCGAGGTGGTGTCTAGTAAGTTGCCGCACTGGTGTGGCCATCCAACAATGCTGAAAGTCGGCGTGGGGCGCCCCGTTGGCCTGTGAGTTTGCGTCAGTAGCGGACCGATGTGCGAATAGGCCGAAGGCAGCACAACGCGCCAAGATCCGGATGGCACCGAGGTGGTGTCTAGTAAGTTGCCGCACTGGTGTGGCCATCCTACAATGCTGAAAGTCGGCGTGGGGCGCCCCGTTGGCCTGTGAGATGGCGTCAGTAGCGGACCGATGTGTGAATGGGGCCGAAGGCAGTGCAACAATATTTTCGGAATAGAAGACACCACTAGGCGCTGAGATGCCAAGATCCGGATGGCACCGAGGTGGTGTGTAGCAAGTTGCCTCACTGGTGTGGCCATCCTACAATGCTGAAAGTCGGCGTGGGGCGCCCCGTTGGCCTGTGAGTTTGCGTCAGTAGCGGACCGATGTGCGAATGGGGCCAAAGGCAGCGCAACAATAGTTTCTGACTGACACCACAAGGCGCTGAGATGCCAAGATCCGGATGGCACCGAGGTGGTGTCATAGTTGAGAGTTCTGAGCAGCGGTTGTAACACTGTCTGAAGCTTATTTGCAGCTGCTGCAGCTTCACTACGCGTCAAGATCCGGATGGCACCGAGGTGGTGTCTAGTAAGGTGTACTGGTGTGGCCATCCTACAATGCTGAAAGTCGGCGTGGGGCGCCCCGTTGGCCTGTGAGTTTGCGTCAGTAGCGGACCGATGTGCGAATAGGCCGAAGGCAGCACAACGCGCCAAGATCCGGATGGCACCGAGGTGGTGTCTAGTAAGTTGTCGCACTTCTGTGGCCATCCTACAATGTTGAAAGTCGGCGTGGGGCGCCCCGTTGGCCTGTGAGATGGCGTCAGTAGCGGACCGATGTGCGAATGGGGCCAAAGGCAGCGCAACAATATTTTCTGATTTGAAGACACCACAAGGCGCTGAGATGCCAAGATCCGGATGGCACCGAGGTGGTGTCTAGCAAGTTGTGGCACTGGTGTGGCCATCGTACAATGGTAAAAGTCGGCGTGGGGCGCCCTGTTGGCCTGTGAGATGGTGTCAGTAGCGGACTGATGTGCGAATGGGGCCAAAGGCAGCGCAACAATATTTTCTGACTGACACCACAAGGCGCTGAGATGCCAAGATCCGGATGGCACCGAGGTGATGTCTAAGTTGCGGACTGATGTGCGAATGGGGCCAAAGGCAGCGTAACAATATTTTTTGTATGGAAGATACCACTAGGCGTTGAGATGCCAAGATTCGGATGGCACCGAGGTGATGTCTAGCAAGTTGCTGTACTGGTGTGGTCATCCTACAATGCTGAAACTCGGCGTGGGTCGCCCCATTAGCCTGTGAGATGGCGTCAGTAGCGGACCGATGTGCGAATAGGCCGAAGGCAGCACAACGCGCCAAGATCCGGATGTCACCGTGGTGGTTTCATAGTTGAGAGGCACTTCATCTGCAGTGGGGCGTCGAGATCCGGATGGCACCGAGGTGATGTCTAGCAAGTTGCTGTACTGGTGTGGTCATTCTACAATGCTGAAAGTCGGCGTGGGGCGCCCCATTAGCCTGTGAGATGGCGTCAGTAGCGGACTGATGTGCGAATGGGGCCAAAGGCAGCGCAACAATATTTTCTGAAGAGAAGACACCAAAAGGCGCTGACATTCCAAGATCCGGATGGCACCGAGGTGGTGTCTAGCAAGCTATGCAGTTGAGTTGTGTGCGCACTTGCGGCGAATAGGTCGAAGGCAGCATAACAATGTTTTCTGAATAGAAGACACCACAAGGCGTTGAGATTCGGTTACCACCGAGGTGATGTCTAGCAAGTTGCCGCACTGGTGTGGCCATCCTACAATACTGCTCCGAATAACGGCGTGGGGTGCCCGAAGGGGGGGGGAGCCGGCATGAATGGGCCTTCCTAGGTGGAGGCTCGTCTGCTGTAGTGGGGCGCCCCTTTACCGTTTCAGTTGCCATTCAGCTGAGTTTCGGCTGCTCTTGATGCTACAGCGACAGGCGGCTGCAAGAGGACTCTCAAAATGGCGGCCTGTTCTTTGGATTTGGGCCTGGTCCACTAAAATGGCCCTGGGACACCTTAGAACTCGGACGCTCGATTTTTTTTCCTTTCCTGTACATGCAAAAAAAGGTAAATGCCCGGTACGTTACACGCTTCATCTGCCACGATGAACTCTCCAGAGGAACCGAAAAAAAATATAGTTGTGGTAACTATACCATGCATCGTCATATGGAGATGTGGCACCAATTAATTATAGTGCTGCATAAAAGAGAGATTTGGAGGAGAACCCCTGACCTGCTAGTACATTCATCAAAGAAGTGGCACTGAGAGCTTCAGAGGCAAGGGAAACGGTCCCAAATATTTAGAAGAACTTTGGAAAGATTAAAATGACATGTTTAGATTGTGGCAAATTAATTTCATGTGGACA
Organism: Lissotriton helveticus; assembly: GCF_964261635.1. NCBI lineage: Eukaryota > Metazoa > Chordata > Amphibia > Caudata > Salamandridae > Lissotriton > Lissotriton helveticus. Next base: position 1,277,526,629 of record NC_136069.1, read on the forward strand.
GATGAGTGTTACTCTAATAAATACAGCATATGAACATGATCATAGTCGATGGTTGGTAGAGACATTTTGACTATATCCTGGACCTGCCCGTCCTCGCCCAAAATGGCGCCGGAATAAATGGGACCGATGTGCGAATGGGGCCAAAGGCAGCACAACAATATTTTCTGATTTGAAGACACCACAAGGCGCTGAGATGCCAAGATCCGGATGGCACCGAGGTGGTGTCTAGCAAGTTGTGGCACTGGTGTGGCCATCGTACAATGGTAAAAGTCGGCGTGGGGCGCCCTGTTGGCCTGTGAGATGGTGTCAGTAGCGGACTGATGTGCGAATGGGGCCAAAGGCAGCGCAACAATATTTTCTGACTGACACCACAAGGCGCTGAGATGCCAAGATCCGGATGGCACCGAGGTGATGTCTAAGTTGCGGACTGATGTGCGAATGGGGCCAAAGGCAGCGTAACAATATTTTTTGTATGGAAGATACCACTAGGCGTTGAGATGCCAAGATTCGGATGGCACCGAGGTGATGTCTAGCAAGTTGCTGTACTGGTGTGGTCATCCTACAATGCTGAAACTCGGCGTGGGTCGCCCCATTAGCCTGTGAGATGGCGTCAGTAGCGGACCGATGTGCGAATAGGCCGAAGGCAGCACAACGCGCCAAGATCCGGATGTCACCGTGGTGGTTTCATAGTTGAGAGGCACTTCATCTGCAGTGGGGCGTCGAGATCCGGATGGCACCGAGGTGATGTCTAGCAAGTTGCTGTACTGGTGTGGTCATTCTACAATGCTGAAAGTCGGCGTGGGGCGCCCCATTAGCCTGTGAGATGGCGTCAGTAGCGGACTGATGTGCGAATGGGGCCAAAGGCAGCGCAACAATATTTTCTGAAGAGAAGACACCAAAAGGCGCTGACATTCCAAGATCCGGATGGCACAGAGGTGGTGTCTAGCAAGCTATGCAGTTGAGTTGTGTGCGCACTTGCGGCGAATAGGTCGAAGGCAGCATAACAATGTTTTCTGAATAGAAGACACCACAAGGCGTTGAGATTCGGTTACCACCGAGGTGATGTCTAGCAAGTTGCCGCACTGGTGTGGCCATCCTACAATACTGCTCCGAATAACGGCGTGGGGTGCCCGAAGGGGGGGGGAGCCGGCGTGAATGGGCCTTCCTAGGTGGAGGCTCGTCTGCTGTAGTGGGGCGCCCCTTTACCGTTTCAGTTGCCATTCAGCTGAGTTTCGGCTGCTCTTGATGCTACAGCGACAGGCGGCTGCAAGAGGACTCTCAAAATGGCGGCCTGTTCTTTGGATTTGGGCCTGGTCCACTAAAATGGCCCTGGGACACCTTAGAACTCGGACGCTCGATTTTTTTTTCCTTTCCTGTACATGCAAAAAAAGGTAAATGCCCGGTACGTTACACGCTTCATCTGCCACGATGAACTCTCCAGAGGAACCGAAAAAAAATATAGTTGTGGTAACTATACCATGCATCGTCATATGGAGAGGTGGCACCAATTAATTATAGTGCTGCATAAAAGAGAGATTTGGAGGAGAACCCCTGACCTGCTAGTACATTCATCAAAGAAGTGGCACTGAGAGCTTCAGAGGCAAGGGAAACGGTCCCAAATATTTAGAAGAACTTTGGAAAGATTAAAATGACATGTTTAGATTGTGGCAAATTAATTTCATGTGGACAGATGAGTGTTACTCTAATAAATACAGCATATGAACATGATCATAGTCGATGGTTGGTAGAGACATTTTGACTATATCCTGGACCTGCCCGTCCTCGCCCAAAATGGCGCCGGAATAAATGGGACTCGTAACTCCTTGTTGTGTACTGGTTGCAGAACCTTGAAATCACGAGATACGTATGCAGTTTTGAAGCACATGGCGGGCGGGGACGAGAATTGATTGAATATTTCGACATCCCTATTGATATTAAGTTCTGATGTGTTATTGATTACTGTACTGTTGAAAGTTCGAATTAACGTCGCCCATGGTACTTGCCCGCAAATGTATATCTAGATAATTTTATTGTAACTGGCCCTGTCGTATTTTAATTATAAAATGTACGTCCACCGATTCCGTAACTGTTAGACACCTTAGTTCTTGCAACCTAATGGCCCGCCCGTTACGTTCCTCTACAGTGTAAATGTCTATTCATCATATACGATTACAGTTTGCTCCGTGGCAGGCCCACGTGGTTATAGGCTCGTATTTGTATAATGAAATTTTCACAATAAAGGTTTTTAAAAGAAAACATGGTAGTAGTATATACATTGGTAAAGTTTTTAATAATAGTGACTGTTTTAGAATCATTAAAAGGCAAGTGAAATAAAGCAGACCAATTACATGAAGGGTAAAAGGTATAATACGAAGGAACGCAGTAAAGATAAATGGTCAAGGGCTGTTGTGTTTTCTATTCCTGCAACATAAAGTGATCGATAAGAATCTCATATTCAGGCGTATCGGCGACTAAGACAGCAGGTCGACCCTCTTTTGCTCAACGGCTCCGTCATGGGACGAAGAAACGCTCTTTTTCTCGAAAAAAGAATATATTTTACTTGCAGGACAGTTGTAAAATTTCCGGGAAAGTACATTAGCCTGGAACATTACAACATATATTTAAGAAAAAATAATGTTCGGAAGTAATGAAAAGCGAAATTTTTAGGTCATATGACCAAGACTTTCATCATTACAATAAGAAAAGTAAAATGAACCAATGAAAAGTTTTATTAACAAGTCACATGACTTGTTATGCTTACGTTACGCGCTGAGCGCCCCGGATGACTTCCGGATGCGCTAACGCGGCGCGTCATATGACGCATTACGCGACAACGCAGGTCCAGAATATAGTCAAAATGTCTCCACCAACCAGCGGTCAGAACACAACCCCTTTCAGCAGGCTAAATAGTTCTGTTAAATGACAACAGAAGGGACAGGCAACAAGAACCATCAGTCAAAGAGGGGAGGGCTAGTTCTTCTCTACCGGGTTACATTGGGGCGCTACCGGAACTGATCGAATTGGTAGTCTACAGTGTTTCTGGATGTTTCAGACTGAAGCTGGGGTTAGCATGAGAGCAGCACCATTTCGTAGCTCCGTCGTGGCCATTCCGTAACCAATCATGGCAGCCGCTCTTTATCGTTATTTTGGGCGGGGTGGGTGGCGGAGCCGAGCTGTTTTGCAGCCATCATTGTGTGGAGTTCAGTTCATCTCACTAGTTTTGTATTTGTCATGAGGGGTTGTTCCTAATGTTTCTATTTTAGCGAGGTCAAAAAGAGATCCCATTAGTGGCCTACTGATTTTGCTCGATTCCTTTTCTTTTTTTTTACACAATTTTTCGTTATCTGCAAAGACTAAACAGAGTATTGCGACTCTGTGTTTGTTTGTAAATAGAGAATGAACCAAAGAGAACTAATTCTAAAACAGTAAATACTTGGATAACAATCAATCAAATGGAGAGAGAAGCAGGCACGACGGATTACAACGGGGGCAAAGGCCTGCGTTAACTACCTTTCACTATCTGCAAAGAGAGAGTACTCCTAATAGAAATGAGGGGGGGGGGCACCATTCAAAGCAGATCAGTGTGCATAAACACGAAAATGTTTTCACTTACCACGTACTTGACATTCGACAGCTTATGATATTTGCTATTAAAAAACCATTGAAATTCACTGAAAAAACCATAGGTTATAGACCATATATAGTTAGGAATTAGCATTTACAAAACCTTGAAAATTCACTGAAAAAACCATAGGTTATAGACCATATATAGTTAGGAATTAGCATTTAAAAAACCTTATTTTACTCACACAAAACCATTGAAATTCCATATATAGTTAGTTGCACTAACTATATATCGCGCACCCGCAATCCACTGCTGATCATGTCACATATTACATCATTCATGACATGGTCAGTGACATCACTGATGACATCACTGATGACATCTCAAATGACATCACTGATGACATCACTGATGACATCTCAAATGACATCACTGATGACATCACTGATGACATCTCAAATGACATCACTGATGACATCTCATTTGACATTACTGATCACATCACTGATGACATCATTCATGTGATAATACGATGAACCTCTTCAGACTCTAATAGAACCTTAGATACACTCAGTGTAAACAGACACTCATAGACTGTCACTCATCCATGGAGTTACTCAGACACTTAGTCAGTCATGCAAAGAATCAATCACACCTCCATTTCCTCAACTATACAGTTATACACACCTTACTTATTCAAACATATACTAAAACATATTTACTCACTTATACAATCCTGGATACAAGTTCACAATGATCCATACAGCCACTCACACATTCACTGGCTCTTATGCACAGTTATTTATATATGTCAACTCTCACATGTACTGTGTTTTACATATGTACTTACTTTGACATGTAGCACTGAGATATCCATTCACTCACCAATACACTCATGCACACAGTCAACCGCCCATACAGCTGTTTCCACATGCACTTTTGAACCCATACATCTAGTCAATCAACTGCTCACACATCTATGCAGAGAGTCATACACCTCCCAGCCACCCAGACACACACTCAGTCTCCCATACAAATGCTTGGGCAACCAATCAATAACCCATACAGTTAATCATATAGCTAATGATCAACACATGCAGCAGTTTACAGAACAACAGACATAATGATGCACAAATTAAGACAGTTTAGTCACTAACCCATGCACTCAGTGAGACACATTTAATCAGTCACTCATACAGTCAGCCATGCCCCTACTAAATCCTTCATCAAGACACTTATACATCCACTCATTCTTCAATATGTAAGACATATTTTAACTTTACAGAATTATACAGTCACTGTATGTAGTCATCAGTGATGTCATCAGTGATGTCATTTGAGATGTCATCAGTGATGTCATCAGTGATGTCACTGACCATGTCATGAATGATGTAATATGTGACATGATCAGCAGTGGATTGCGGGTGCGCGATATATAGTTAGTGCAACTAACTATATATGGAATTTCAATGGTTTTGTGTGAGTAAAATAAGGTTTTTTAAATGCTAATTCCTAACTATATATGGTCTATAACCTATGGTTTTTTCAGTGAATTTTCAAGGTTTTGTAAATGCTAATTCCTAACTATATATGGTCTATAACCTATGGTTTTTTCAGTGAATATATATATATATAGATAGATATATATATATAATCGAAAAATATAAAAAGTAATCAAATTAAAAATACTAAAGATTAACGGACCAATATTATTTTGACAATAGCTTGATTCAAATTAAACATTAACAAAACACACAGCACACTTTATTATATATAACATTAATATCGAAAAATAAATGCAGTTTACATATAAAATATTTTTATAAACTATTTAAAGTCTAAAGAAAAAATGAAATAATATTACAAAATAAGAGCACTCAAAAATAACTAAAAGGAACACAAGCAAAAGTGTTGCACTTCAAAGAGTCAGGTTGATTATTCGAACTCTATTTTAGGCAAAAGTAGGAAAAGTGTTGTTCTTTGGAAGGAATAGATTTACTATTCCCACTCCAAAGTAAGGAAAGCACAGACAGTGTTGGACTTTGGAGGAGTTATATTTACTATTCACACTTCAACTTAAGCAGCAGTGGAGAAAGTGTTGGACTTCGAAAGGTTTACATTTACTTTTTCCACTACAATCTGAAAAACAGTAGGGAAAGTGTTGGATGAATTTGGAGGGGGTTCGAATGACTATTCCCACTCCATGGTAAGCAAAAGCAAGACAATTGGTCAACTTTGGAAGGGTTACATATACCATTACAATTCCTGATACGTAACGAAAACCAGTAAAATATCTACACAATAAATAATACAATAATATTCGAATCAAAAAAGCTTAGTAAAACAATAATAACATCAAAAAAGTAATGACATAAAACAGATAAAATTGAAAACAATGATATTTGGATAATGCATTTTATAAGGTTTGTTAACATAAATACCTATTAATAAATGCCTGTTAATAAAAAATCCAACATTCACAAATAGGAAATAGTCAACCCTCTCCTAAAGAAACCATCGGCTGACCGCACCAACCTCAAGAACTACAGACCGATCTCCCTACTTCCCTCAATGGTCAACAGCCAACTCGCCTCCTTCATTGACAAAAACAACATCCTCGGCCCCTCCCAATCAGGCTTCACAAAAAACCACAGCACAGATACTGCCCTCAATACTGCAACTGACGACATCCGCTCCCTCATCAACAAAGGTGAGACTGTGGCCTTCATGCTCCTGGTAATCTCTGCGGCCTTCGACACAGTCCTGCACCATACCCTAGCCTGCCGATGACACAATGCAGGAATCCGAAACAAAGCCCTCAACTGGATCTGCTCATTCCTGTCTGACAGAACACAGACTTCCCCCTTTCATCTTGGAGCCCACACTAATGACCTGCGGAGTCCCCCAAGGATCATCAATCAACAATACACTGTTCAAAGTCTACCTGGCCCCTCTTGCTCCCATCGTCAGGTCACACGGACTCAACATCGTATCATACACAGACGACAAGCAACTCATCCTCTCACTATCCAACAAACCCAACATCTCGCAACACAACTTCCAAGAAGGAATGGAAGCAGTGGGCAGATGGATGAAGAATAGCTGTCTACAACTGAACACACACAAATCCGAAGTCCTTCTTATAGGCCCACATCCCGATGCCAGGAGCGGCACCTGGTGGCCCCCAGCTCTCGGGAAACTACCCCCGCCCAAAGACCACGCACAAAACCTCAGAATCCTCCTAGAGTCTGAACTCCAAATTCACTACAAGATCAATGTCGTCACCTCCTGCTTCCACACCCTCTGCCTCCTACGTAAACATCTCAAGTGGATCCCCCTCAAACACAGGAAAACCGTCACCCACGCCCTCATCAGCAGTAGACTGGACTATGGCAACACACTCTACGCTGAGATCAACAAGAACCTCACCCGCAGACTCCAGATCATCCCGAGCGCTGCCCCAGACTAGTTCTAAACCTACTGCGCCACTGCCACATCACCCAAAACTTAAAGGCACTACACTGTCTCCCCATCGAGAAGAGAATCAATTTCAAGCTTCTCACCCATGCCCACAAAGCCCTCCACAACACTGGCCCCACCTACATGAACCATCCCTTCTCATTCTACACACCTCAAAGATCCCTCCGCTCAGTCCAGCTCGCCCTCTCAACAGTACCATGCATCAAGAGGACCAGAACAGGAGGACCCTCCTTCTCCAACCTCACGGCTAAAGCTTGGAACTCCCTCCCTCTCCAACTCCGCCAGACACCAACCCTGTCTAAGTTCCTGAAGAACCTCAAGACTTGGCTTTTCGATGAATCACCATGAGCACCCTACCCGCTCGCACCTGATAGGACAGGGATCCCCTCCGCCCCCTTTGACGCCTTTACTGAGCCCAGAGGAGCAGCACCCCCCCCACCAGCGCCTTGAGACCCTTTCAGGTAAGTAGCTGTGCTTTACCAACCCTCATTGATTGAATCAACTAAATCATTTATATAATTTCCATTTACATGTTGAATAAAAATAAAAATTAATTGGTCAAAAGCAACCCTATTCCCCAACAAACCATACAAAGACTGCAAAATTATGAATTAGTAATTTAAATAAAATAACTACTATTAAATCAAATGATTTACATACAAACCAATTAAATATTTGATTCACATAAAGAAATTCCCTAAAATAAAGACAACAATGTAGAATTTAAATAACTCCTCTTCCTGTTCCTATCCAAACCTAACAACCCAATTCTACATAGCAATTTCCTTACATTTAATTAGTAATTTAAAAGTTCGAAATTTGCCAACTCTAAAAAAATTAAAACAATTAAATTAAGAACACTAACACATCAAATCAATAGAAATTATAAATAATAAATGAAAAATTATGTTAATACAGTAAACAATATTATATTCAATATTTTTAAAAAAATTATATTTTTATACATTACTTATAAAAATTATATTATTACCTTGTATATTCTGTTCATCGAACTTTGTGTACTGACAATATTTTGACATGATAATCATGCAATTCAATTTTTTTAAAACAATAATCTTGTTATTCCCCAGCGTGAGAGCATAAGAAAACATAGTTTATAATTGCTGAGATACTGCTAGCATTCATCAGGGCCAAGTTTTATTACATTTAATAATCATCTGCCCTCTCCATAAAGTAGTCATTTTTTAATTTATTTCTGACCACTGAAATATTTTATTGAAGTTGTTGGTTCCACTCTCACATGACAGGACTCAAAAGTATCACAGGTGCTAGTGATCTGATGTCACTCCAGTGCAATCTATTACACATGGTCTTCAAATTCACATGTTCACTATGAAAGTGGTCATGGTCAATACTAATAACTGATCATCTTATCACCAAAATGATGCATTCAAGGCATCATGTTTAACTTGATGATATGAATATAGTTCCTGAAATATCTCAAGTATCTAGCACTGGTTAAATGACAATTCCTGGTTTGCAGTGTTTCTGTTAAGCTTCTGAAGTAATTTTTAATCAGCAGCTCATCGTCTTGAAAACAAAATCATTTTATCAACAAAATTACTGGAAGTGTTTTAGTATACATAGATATAAAGAGACTGACCTCCACTGGAAGCTAAATAAAATATAACATTGCAACTATTTTAGATGGATTCTGTGATTAAACCTTTCAACACATCAAGCATTCAGAAGTTATAAAGTTGAACACAATGTTAAACATACCCTGAATTTATGATTTCACACCCCAACCCATTCATTGTCTCAAGAATTAAAGGTAAACTTATCACTATGATTTTGACCTATGAAAAAAAAATGTGTTTGTATCTACTAAGGGCCTGATTACGATGTCTGTCGGAAACTCCTCCAGCCGAATCGGTTCTGGAATCGTTTCGGACCGAATCGGGTTCTATGAGTCCGACCTACCAATTATGATGCTTCCGAACATCGTTCGGTCAGACTCAAATTGACTTCAGTAGGCGCCTGTGTTCCGAACGAGAATACAGGTGATCCAGCGATCAGGGATTGATAATTTTTCACAAAGTCCAAGTTACTTCACTCAACTAATCCATTCACGCTGGGTTCAGTGTGATGCAAGTTTATACCCAACTTATCAAATACACACTAGAACCTGCATTTCTTTCCTTACAATATGTATATATTTGTGGCAACGGATCTTGTGGAGTTGAATAGCTGATAGCAATAATATGTACTCATCAACACTACTAAATATTAACCGACTCAGGGCCAGATGTAGGAGGCCATTTACCGACCGGTAAATGGGTATTTGGTGTGTAGGGGGCCATTTTTACAGATTCGGTAAATTTACCGAATCGGTAAATTTACCGATTCTTTAAAATACCGAATCGGTATTTTTACCGATTCGGTAACGGCCAGATGTAGGTGGGACTCTTCAGAGTCCCTAACGCCTTACAGATTCGGTATTTTACCACCCAATCCAATTGGGTGGTAAAATACCGAATCCAGGTGTGCATGCACATGTGTGCATGCACACCTAGCCATGTGACAGACAGACATGCCCTTATTGCATGTCTGTGTGCCACATGGCACACATGCTCGTCTTTGGGGCGCTAGAGGGTGTCAAAGTGACACCCCCTGCACCCTTGCTGAAATCTGTATTTACCGAATCGGTAAATACCGATTCGGTATTGCCCATTGATTCCTATGGGCTTTAAGGCCCATATGAATCAATGGGCATTACCGAATCGGTATTTACAGAATCGGTAAATACCGAATCTTAACGATTCGGTATTTACCGATTCTGAAACACCTACATACCCCCCCTCTATTTTACCACTTCTTAAATACCGAATCGGTAAAATTCTGTATTTAAGAAGTGGTAAAATAGAATTACCTACATCTAGCCCTCAGTGTGTAATTTATAATGTTTATCGAAAAATAATGTGAAACAAATGCTGATCAAGTACCGTCATACAATGCAAATTATAGATTATCACGGAGAACAAGCATTAGTAATGAATAGAAACAAACTCATATCAAATAAACAATGCATTGAAGGAGTGCATAGGCGAAGAGAGAATAGTTTCAGAGTCAAAATACTTTTGAAAGTGATTATGCAAAATCAGGATATTATCATTACTAATCCAAGTAAGAATCAGGGAAATCCACCCTCTGGCCAAAGGGAAGTAAGGCCCCTCAAGAAGAGTCGAGTGGCAAAGATTAAGTCAGGAAACAGGAAACAGGTAGACCTCTATCTGGAAACAGCAAACCGACAACTGTGACGATCTCCCACTATCTAAACACCAGCCGACCTAACCACACCCCCCAGGGACTTTCAATTATACCCTAAAAACCCAAATGTCCAACCCATATTTGTTTCCATATGAGAACGAAGTCCGCCTCTCACTGGCTAAAGATGGGGGTGTACAGTCACACCACTCTCATGACCATTTTATTCAATGTCCTTTTGTCTTAAACTTTCAGCATTACAACACATTCTTCCCAGGAAACAACTTTGAACATAATCGTAGTACATATTTCCTGCAGCACATTTCATGTATCAAGTTTTTGCTCTTCCATTGTTTGCCTCTGTCATCTTGTGAAGGAAGTTGATTGCTTCCACTGATTATCTTATTTGCTCCGTAGCTTGGCAGTCACACAAAAACATTGTGAAGGACATGCATCAACCTTTGCATTCTCTCTTCTCTCTCAAAAACCCTATTTAGGTCATTTTATTTTTCCACCAATAATTAACCCCAGACTGGCATGCAGAAGAGTAGGCCCATGCTTGCTTTTCTACAGAAAATAAACACTAACATTATTATTTTTATGAAATGTAATTTCATTACACACCATCCCAGCATTGCACTAACCCCTACACAATCCGTGTTATTTTCCCCTGTAACCGTTATTAATATGCACAAAAGCAGCCTTAGTCTATTTATCAAAGTACTTGCGGCCTAGTTTTCATGCATTAGTACACGCATGTGCAAAAGCATTTCCCCTTATTTTAGATTTCTTTAGTAAATTTTGCACAGCACACTATTTATTTATGTTACTGGGGGTTCAATCCGAGCAGGTTTTATTTTCGCAAAACCCTCCTCCATCACAGGCTCCCACTGAAAAATGGGGTAGTTGGGGAAAACCTTGCACCCTGTGACGGTCACCCCGTGGAGCCTGCCACACTGTGCATGTTTGTAAAGGGGGTCCCATGGGTACCCCACGGGCCCCAACTGGAGGCCTATGGTTGAAGAGGAGCCTGCTATGGGCCTCCAAAGTCAGATTCATACAGCTGTTTCATGTCAGGCAGAACGATTCGGAACTGCTGTCTGAATCGGACGTTCTAATCGCTCGGTCAGAAACAGTGTCCATAGAGCTGTACGATTCAACTCCTAATGACTCTGGCTGTCCGAATGCCAATCAGAACTGAATCGAACAGCACAAATGGTTTCCTTGCCTCGTAATCGGTTGGTCAGAAATGTATCGGATTCGGTCGGAAACAAAGGTCTGAAGCGTATTCTCCGAATCCGAATCCTCTTTGTATCCTTTGCGACAGAAATCGCAATCGGCCCCTTAATGTCATAGCGCTCAATTTCAAGTCTCCTGGTCTTGCACCCCCAGACTTACGGTGGTGCAGCAGTGGTGGTCCTGCCTCTACCTCATTATGAGACCGCTATTAGGACCAGCTACTGCTGCACCAGCTCCGCCAGAGAACTACAGTTCACCGGGCATATTATGAGTTTCCTCATTGCGAGCCTTTTCATTGGGGGATCACCACCATGAAAAGGCTGGTGGAGGGGAGCAAACGGGGCTCTACAGGGCCCTCATGCCCCAGCAGCCATGGAGAGGCATTCAGGGGGCACTATATGTGCCCCCCATCTGCTTGCACCCCCAATTCCATCACGGCAAGGACTTCACAGTCCATGTAATGCTGGAATATTTTTGCTGTTCTCACTGCAGTGCCATTTTTTCAGGGCACCGCCTTGGGAACAACAAATGGACTGTTCACCTGCACCAGTTTAACTCATAATCAGGCGGGTGGTGTTTGCACGACTTTGGCACTGTTGTGCTAGCGGAGAGCCTGTGCAGGAGCACCAAAGTCGTACTCAGCCTCTTAGAACTTTGAAAGAACAAATAATCTGAGCCAAAAGTCTAACTTTACGACTTGGTATTCACAGAAGTCACTTACGACTTTTAGAATTCACAAAACTCATTTCAGACTCGTATCTTTATGTCTGCACTCTGGACAGAATTTCCGCACTCAGGGCATAATTTCTGCCCCGAGCTATAAATTCTGCACTCGAGCTGAAATCTCCCTTGCTTGGATTAGGTGAAGTCAATTAACACCACCTGCAAGACCTACACCTAAAGGACATTTACGTATAGAAAATGCCCTTTGTGAATTCCAAACATTAAAGAATAAGATATTTTGGCTCTGTATACCTTTATGATTTGGGCACATTACATGTATTCCATTAACAGTTCCAGAACTTTGAACTCAACTCTGGAATCGAGTGCCGCAACAAGTCAGATAGGAGCGTCCACTATATTGTTTTGTTTCCGGCCCAAAATCTGGGAATCCAATATTAACAAATATACCAATGATGAAAAAGAAGTGAGATTCAATTGCCAAGAGTATTTAGAAAGTGTCTAGTATCCAACTTATTTTTTTATTCAATACATGAAATTGTCCAGTCAACCCAGCTGGACTGGATGGCATGATTATGGGACATAAACCAAATAACGTGGTGGACCTTCCTTTTGCAATTGTTGTAGTGTAAATTTGCTTCTGGGCACTGGGGCCATTAATAGTTGAGGGTGGGATCACTGATGATATTTAGTATGACACACTTCTGCAACGGTAGGGCCTACACTGCTTGTGCTTATCTTTTGTGTATGATATTGAGTGCATCACATGTGGCAACTGGAATGTTGAGTGGCAAACTGACTTTTCATTTGAGGTCCAATGATGTGCTCCCGGATTTCAGTACCCCCCGTGACTTCTGCTATAAGGTTAGCTGTGACATCTGGTCAGGGACAACACACTGGGCAGATGCTGGGCCCTGGTTAATAAATCCAAGAATGATGAACCTGAATGCTCATGCTCATAAAATGTGGCTTCAATGTCTGCAGTATGTTGTATGTGTTCTACATCACTGTTGTCCTCCATCACAATATGCATATATATGGCTTTTAACCACATACCATATCGCACCATGGTGGATAGTGATAGAATGACACTAAATGTATGGCAAGTGAGTGCAGAATGTACATAAAATACCATATACTGTCATATGAAGTGGAGTAGCCACATCTGGATTGTAATTCAATGACATGAAAACTCTCTAGCAAAATCACAATGGACGAAATGTATTGAAATTGGTGTGGATGAGGGTTGTACTGATTTCAGTTAGGTTATGTTCTTTTGGGAGGGGTGTATGGGCTGCTAAGGTGAATGTTGAGGAAGTAAAATATTCATATCTGGTCTCTGAATAGCACAATGCAAATCCAGTGTAGGCTGCAACCAATCAAACTTTTCCACAATGTGGGATCCTAGTCAAATGTAGAATTCCGCTTGCCTCCTCTTCTACCGTATTCTCATATATAAGTGAGAGGATAATATATGAGGTTAGGATGTGTGCTGTACAAGACATCATCCGTTGTCAGCTAAGTTCTACCATGATGTTGTAAATGGATTATGGAATCAGAGGACACACAAAGATTTGATATAACAAATGTGTGATCTCACAGTACAAAAGTTAGCGTTGTGACTTCATGGGGAGGGAGGGAGGCACAAATGAGCCCAAAAATGCACCTGACTATTGGGCATCTCACATATGAACTCTACAATGCAATGTATAATCTGATGTGCTAATGTGAAACTGGTCAGCCTGATGATGTGCACTCCTTTAGACTTGTCAACTGACAACATTCTACTCATGATACATGATGGTCATAATGATGAAGGTGTAATCCAAGTAAGGCAGAGGTGTCAAGAATATGTATCCCCTTCCTTCAAATATCAGTTACCTTCTCATACATGTTTGCCTGCTGATGTGTCATCTCGTTGATGTCAGTGCTGTGTGGAGGTAACAGCTGGCATCTGCTGCTGGTGAGCAGCAGCCCACATGTAAAGTCCAGGAGGTAAACATGCTACACACTGGCCAGGAATAGCATTTCAATGGTCATTGAGAATGACACATACTTGTTAGCTCATAGCTACCATCTTGTATACTTAAATATGCACATGTTTGTCTCATAACCGCTGCTGACAGAATGCCATCAGTGCAGCGGACAGCACCATCCTGGGTTGTGCAAGACATCCTGGCTGCAGCAGTGAAACCCACTCGCATCTGTCCATCAGGTAAACATGCAATGAAGAGTTTTCCTATAATGGATTCCAAAATCATTCCAAAGATCCAAACCTCCTTCTGCATAGTATCTGCAGGTGGTGTTTACAAAGTTACATGCATATCATTTCATAAATGCGAGTTTCAGAAGTGCCTGTTTGTAAATTAGTAATGCAGAACACTGAGTATGGTGTCACTTCCCTATCCAGCTGCTGGATCAGGACTGCTTCCTCAGCTACACCTATGAGGAGACAGGTTCTGCAGTTGAAACCAGGGGATCACAAAGGGACACAAAGCTGAGGCTGGAGCTGGTGAGTTTGCTTGTGTATTGTACATGCCCCATCAACACCTCAGTGCTATGGTGTCTGCTATCATGTGTAGGTGTACCTAAACAAGATCGCATGTGCTTCATCTGTTGATGCAAAGTACAGTAGAACCAACTCTTGTGGTGCATCACATCTAATACTCGGTCAATTACTTATCCTGTTGTAACCTCTGTCTTTCAGGTGGTGGTGGTGATGATGATGAGAAGGATGGACCTTCCACCAGAGGTGGGCGATGGGCAATTGAAGGGGAGAAACCACTGCTCTTGCAAGAAGCAATGTCAGTTGCAAGTACTGGGCAAGAGGAGGAGGATAAAGTACCTGTGGAGGCTGCTGAATTTGAAGATGAGGGAGATTATCTGGCCCTCCTCACAGAGGATCAGGATTCAGATGCCCTGGCCAGAACATTTATTGCGTTGGCCAAATGTGGCAGGGTCATACACGCTCCACATAGCAGAGTGCCTCAGACTTCAAAAACCCAAGATTGCCTGTCCGCAGCATAGAGCCACAGCTCACACACACCCCAACACACACATCACTCCCTCACGGCCCTCACATCCAGGACAGATGTGGTGGTTCCCCTACACACTCCTCCCTATACAGTTTATCCCTGGCATTCCCTCCACCATCTGAGGGAGGTATCAACCCTGTTGTGGTGAAGGTATCCCCAGGGCACCAATCACCTGGCCACAGACTACCACCTGCCACCCTCACCCCTTCTGATGGACCTGGTGGTCTCATCCATTGTTGTCTCCTGAAGGGAGGGCCAGCAGATCACCATGATGGCCAGTGGGAGGAGGACTTCTTCCAACAGCAGACATATGTGAGGCAGAACATTCGTGCAATAGGGGCTACCCTGTCAGACGTGTTTGAGAGCCTGCAGGACATGCAGCATATACCTCAGGTGGTGAACAGACTGACCCATGTGCTGGACAGGATGGATAGATCTTGGCAAGACATGTCCAAGAATATCAAAGGCATTATATTCATCCAAAAGGAAGAGAATGCAAGACACCATACCTTGGCCATGAAGATGATAGAGGGCATGCTGAAAGTGATCCAAAGTCCCCCTTCAAGGTCAGAGTAGGGAGGGGAGCCATCACATCTGCCTGCAGCACATCACATTCACACACCTGTACCACAAACTGCACAGGATCATAGCATGAGTGCAAATCTACCACCACCCCCTGTCCAGGCACTCCCCCCACCTACCCATCCACTACCACTCCATGCCCAGGCACTCCCCCCACTTGCACATCTACCACCACCCCTTTTCCCGGCACTCCACCACCTGCACACCTACTCCCTGTCCACGCACACCCACCAACTGTACAGAAACCACCAGCCCCTGTCCAATAACTACCCCCTGTACAGGCAGATGCAACAACAACAACCTGTACCTTGGCGACAACCAAATGTATTCACTCACAGGGATACTCACCTCCAACTTTGCGAAGTCGCAAGCTCGATCCCCCTTGATCACATCTCAAATATATTATCTAGCGTGAGTATGTGTAAATAAAGTCTAAATCTCCTCAAAGTCAAAACTAAGTTTCATATTATGTATAGATGGGCAAATGTTTACAATTGTGGTGTCCTAGAGATGTGAGGATGAATGTGTGTGAGTGACACAATTTAAGAGTGTAACCTCATCATTTAACATGCTATCATGCAAAACGGGGTCCTTCTCCGGTGTCGTCTTCCGATTTAGACCCCGCTGATGAATCTGAGAATCCAATCAAAGTGTTATTCTTATACCTGCCCCAAGAAACGTTTTATTTGGCAGGCTGAGATTGGGAATAGTAATTGCCGTGCAGATAGGGAAACAATGTTTCTTTGCTGTAGATGTTTATATCTTTTTGGACTTTATCTGCTTTTTTCTTTCATTCAAAGGTATTGAATTTTTTCTAAAGCCAACTTGGATTCTTCCAGTTTATCACAGCCAAACAGTTCATTTTCCAAGTTTTCAATCTCTATTTGTTTAGCATGCTCTAATGCTGTTTCTATCCCTATCACCATCCAGTGCCTAGAACATGCTGTAAAGATATGTGAAAACCCACCCTTGCATTTCTTATCCTCTCTAAATATGCCAGGGACGTGTTGTACTAATAGGCCTTGTGGTATTACATTTGCTTTTAAGTATTCAGTTAACATGTGTGCGTGCAATTCAGCCCGCACATGTTTCTTCTTAGTTCTTTCTAATTGGTTCTGCCGAGTGCTAACATTCCACTGCTTGGGCTTATCAGCCACGTGATGGGATCTGAAAAATACACTGTTCTCAGCAGTATTCTGGTCACTTTGAACGACAAAGTGAGGTTCCTTCCCTCTTCAGAAATGGCCGCCTTTCCCATCCTTGCCTCTAGACGCTTTGGAGACTGGTGCAGTAATAACCTTTCTGCACTAAGGCAATTTCTAGAGTCCATCATGGACACCAGCAATGGCTGGTTCCATCAACTTCTACAGCTAGTTGTTCTACTCCTGTGTATTCTGATTTGATACATACATATATCAGAGGAGCGCGGCGAGAAATTATCATTTGTATAATCTATCATTGTATCACTTAATGCCCTGAGGAGTCATCTCTAACCTGGTGGCATGACATGCACATCAAGTAGCAGGACGTTAGAATTACATTCACCTAGTACCACTTAGTAATTGCCGCTGCCTTCGCGTGTGCTGACATGCCCTCTGCATGCATAAACATGGAGTCGGCCCACCAGCTGATATCAGAAGCCAGAAATGTATCGCTCAGTAGCGAACATCACCGCGACTGCTGGAAGTTCATCCGCAGACTTGTCTCTGTGTATTAGGTAAGGTTTTTTTATCCCCTAGTTCCTCCTCTAAGACTATAGGAGTTATTCCAAACATATTATTGGGGATACAGTAATTTGTACATTTTGTCATTTTAGGTACCAGATGCTAATTATTCATAATGTTGGGTTAATTCTAAATACCCCATCTCATTTACCTCCCTGTAAATCTACTACAGAAGCAAGATGTCACCCAACCCTTCTATCTGGGTGAGTGAGGAGGAGGTTATTACTCCTTCTTTCATTGAGTGTGAACTGTGGTGTCAACTAATGCAGTTCACCTTTGTTACAGCAAGAACATGCCTACTGAGGGTAATCTATCAATGAGAAGACCATGCAGACTGGATCCTAACCTGATTATTGATGTTAGATGACAATATTAAATTATACAACCAGCATAACTGAAGTGCCTAGGGTAAGCATAGGTTGTCTCCATTCTAATTACAGCCCACAATTACCCATGCAGTCACACTAATCCCATAACACATTTACAGTCCCCAGAATCTCCGTCCTGAAGAGACCCCGTAACCACAGAGGGTTGAAACGTCATCGACAATTGATAGAGTTTTTTTAAAGTATTGGATGATTCTTTTCCTGGACAAGAGATGGCGCTACTCGATATTAGGTCAGGTTAATGTTGAGGATAAATTAGTATTGGGTGCCTAGAGAAGGGTTAATCATCCAAATTACCCCAAAAATATGGTCATAGACCAATAACAGTAAATACAGATCTCTATCACACCAAATTGACATTTCATTTGTGCAATACACAGTTGTAAAGGAAAACACAAATTAATTCTTGATGATTCTTTAATGTGTTGTGTCCCGTATGATTTCCGCCAACACGTGTTTCGTCGTAAGGGAAATACCCACGACTTCCTCAGGGCTCTCGTTATTCAGCACTATTCAATGCGCCTTCTGACTGGTTCTAATTCCGTCCCAGCCTTAGGATGGCTGGGTAAGGGAGATAATTTGTAAGTTTCCTCAACAGTATTGTCCATTCATATTTTGCCCCTTGAAATGGAGTGATGACCGCCGTAATCAGAATACAAAGTAGATAGTTTTAACGCAAATGAGTGCTATACAACAGACCATTTCATGTCTGTCCAACGATGCGTAATAAGTCAACACCGCTATCAGTTCCTACTCCCGTGGCGTTCCTTCTAGAAGTAGGAGTAGGAACTGATAGCGGTGCTGACTTATTACGCAGAATCATCAAGAATTAACTTGTGATAGAGATCTGTATTGACAATTGATAGAGGATAGTCCAAGAATCACTATAACATACTCTAGTAGCTATGAATTACTCTGAAACCTTTATGGACATTCTTTATATTCCAATAACCAACTCTCCCTTTTAAGAATTGTCACTGTAGTTATATTCACTGTTTGGTTATGGTCACTCCACTGGGGTCACATTAGTCACGAAATGTCAATATGTATGTCTATGTAAATAATGTCAATAAACAGTATACATTTGTAAACTACAATTGAAAATACAAATCACTTACTTTGACTGAAGTGAGTGTTGCATGTGAACTGTTTTGTGGGGCTGTTTTTTCGTTAGTCATATGTGTTTTTTCTCTAGTCATATGTGTTTTTTGAAGTCAATTACTGATTATAACTTAAAAGAAAAATAAATGTGATGCATATTGACTACATTGTATGCTTATTTATCTCAAATCAATACAAGGCAGTAATACCGTGTCAAAATATAAATGATTTTTTAAAAACTAAATGAGTTCCTTGTGAACAACTGTAAATTGGCTGCATACTTTGAACAAGACATTCACAATGAAGGTAAACAAGATAGAGAAAGTATGACTCAAAATATAAGTTTTTGGAAATGAAATGTTTTTGAGAAGAAAAAAAAACCTGTTCATTTGGAAGGGAGAAAGGAAAACAAATAATGGTCTTTATACAGAAAGGACAAGGGGACTTGGAGGGGGGGGGGCAACATAAATAAAATGAATCAGGAAGCATCAGGGAAACCAGTCTATATACAAGGGGCAAAGTACATAAGTGTCCAAAATAATGTCTGAGTCCAACAGGTCAACTATCCTTCTGGTCATCCTCCATCTCCACAATGTCCAGATCCTCAGAATCCTAAGCAGGCTCTTGGCTGGCAGGTGCAAGACCAGGCACCACACAGGATTGGGATACACAAGGAGTATGGGGGAAACAGTGTGGGGCAATGAACAGGGGGAAACATTGAGGGTGGTGTGGGAGGGACATTGGGCTAGGACAGACCACATTCTTGCACCCAAGAAAGAGTCACTGGCAGTGAGGGTGGCCATGACTTTTGCGATTTCCTCTCGCGTCAGACACAACTCAGTGCAAATTTGCAGCATGATGCGAGAGGCCATGTCTGGCGGACCCTCACATGCCCACATCACTTCCTGTGGAGCAGCTACAGGAGTTCCAACACAGGGAGGCGTTTTGGTTTCACATTAGGAGTTGGGTGTCTCAGGTTCAGAGCCAATGTTGGTGTCTTCCTGGGAGCCACTTTGACGGCGACTAGTTGCAGAAGATGCAGTTGGAGGCCCCGATGACATGGGGGCCTCTGGAGTTAGGGAGTGGCTGATGGCAGGCCCAGGTTGTGTTGTGGCCTATCAGGGGAAACTTCACCAAAAGATAGTAGTGAATGCTCCATGGCAGAGTCGATCTCCTTCCCCCACTGGCCAGAGGTGTCCAGTTCTCCACCCCTTCAATATCCTCTGCCTCTACCCGCTCTGTAGCACCAGAGGTGTCTTCCTGCTCAGTCTGGGTGGCCGCAATTCCCTTGCTGCCTGATTAGAAGGTCCCTCTTCATCCTTTTCTCCATCAGTCATTGAGAGAGGTCATCGCCGCCAGTGAACCAAAGATGTCCTGCTCCAAACCGTGTTGTGGTCCTTTTGGCCAGCTGAGCCCAATGAAATGTAAGACAAATCATAATGCAGTGTTTGTACACATCAGAACAAGACACATAACCACATGAGGCAAGGGCAGACTTTGTTTTTCTCTGATCACACTATACAGTTGTAAGTGAATTGGAGCCTAAAATATGTGTATGTTCACTGGGATATTCTGATTTGACTCCTACATGGACATCTCAATTGAATTCTGATGGCTTACACTTCAGTGCTTACCAACCACAGCTTTTGCATTCTTATGATCTGTGTGTCCTGTCATTGCTACATAGGCAGCTCCCAATCCCAGTCTACAAAAGGAGATCAGAGACAGTCCAGATGGTATTGAAATGGGCTTGTGATATGAAGACTCTGCACTTTTACTTTATGACAAATGTCATCTGCTGTGTAGCATTGTATGAGACAACACAATTATAGATTGGGGGCATACATCCATATAAGGTCTGAGTTACTAGCTTTGCTAAGTGGGCAGTCCAACCTTTTGATATTCCCTCACAAAAGCAGACAGTCCAGTGCCACATATTGGCTTTGAAGACTGAACAGGTAGTGCTGTTCACTGCTGAACAGTTGTGGCTAGTTGTTACAGCTACCTTGAATAGACAAATGACATACAAGCCACTCTTGGTAAGACGTGCGTATGTGGACCCCATTGGAGAATTTGATAATACTTAAGAGTGAGGAAAGGATCTCAAAGTCTGTCCTAACTCCATGGCACATGATGATCTCTCTTAATCCGAACCCAAACTCACTGAATGAAATACGAGTCACAGCATCCAACACCCATGGGCCTCAGTGTAGTTAATGTACTTACTAGCTATCTGCTGCTCATGCTTCTCCAGCTGAGCATGAAGGGTCAGCCTGGCTGCCTGCAGGGCCCTCCTGTATAATGGCGATAGGCAGGGCCGATGCACATGGCACTGGGAGGACTGCCCCAATATCTCCTTGGCCTTTTGCCGGGCCCAGCATTTTAGGTCCTCCTAGCGCTTGTGGCTTGCCCTGGCCTTCCGGGTCTGGACACCCACTGCACCTCAGTTCTCACCAATGGTGGCCCATAGTCTGGCACGTGCTGCATTGCTCAACTGGTCCTCAGGACTCCCAACAGCTGAGAAAATTTGGAGATCACCCCTTTTGCTGGTATGCCTAATTCCTTTTCAGTGAAAGGGGGTGCTTTCTGCTCATTTGCCTCAGCCATGTTGGGGGCACTTGGGTTGTACTGAGCAGTAGGATGCAGGAGGATCTGGTCTGTGAGGGAGAATGACTCAGAATGAACAGAAATTGTCTGTCAGCAACTTCCTGTTATGTATTTCCTGCCTACCAGTTCCTGTATGTCATTTCCTCTATAAAAGAACGTTTCCGGAACTTCTGGCCCGAATGCGTACTCTGCTGCAGACCTTAGTCTCCATAAGTGGTGCGTCAGCTCCCAATACGAGGCCTATGCTCCGCTTACTGAGAGTACGCATTCATGCTGGGAGTTCAAGAAAGGGACCAGAACCTATGTTTTCATCCAGGAATTGACATATATGAAGTGGTAGGCAGGAAATACATCACAGAAAGTTGCCAATTTCTATTCATTCTGAGTCATCCTCCATCACAGATCAGATCCTCTGACATCCTGTTCCATAGCAGAGACCCCTAAAATGACACATTAAGAGAACATCAGATGACATGAAACAAAAGCTAGAACAGACCATTAAATAATGTTTGGACTTGGACAAGGGGGTGGGCAGGCAAAACATCACATCCCAGAAGAGTGAGCTCTACTGCATTAATGATTCATGTAGTCCATAATTTGTGCTCAACTCGAGTTGAATGTTGTGTTATGGTAAATTCGAGGGGAAGCAGTGCTGTGTATCCCAGACACATGGGGCCTGATTCACCAAGATCATCACTTTAGTTGTGGGGGAGTCAACTCTGTTGGGGGCAAATACTCCCCAATGCAATTGTTAGGCCCCTTTGTAGTTCAGGCACCCATTCTCAAAAGGTCCTGGGACTCTCACATGCACATACATCTAAACCGCTGAGTCAATGGATTCCTTAGGGATATCAACAACAATGATTGCTGACATCTGCACATGACCTAATGCATGGCCAATCTTTTTACTCTTGTCAACAGCTGTGGTTTACATACATTTAGTGCGGCTTCCAAAGTAGTCTCAGGATGGAGTTCTTGGTTTGAGTCATAGTTATAGGTTGCTCAGGTGCAAAAAGTGTCAACCAGCTGATCACCAACTTGCATACCTTGACCTCTGTTATGTGCAACGGCCCGGTTGCCCAGATTCAGAGCTAGCTGAGGTCAAGACATCTGAATCATGACTTCAGAAGACCAAAAGTGTGTTGTATGATGGCTCGAGTTCATATGTGTGCCCCATTGTACCTACACTGAGGTACAGTGGTTGCACGTCTGTATGATGTGAGGAGTTCATGGGAGAGTGCATACCCAGCATCACCTGAGGAGGGAAGATAGGGCAATAGGTTACATTTCCCTCTTAAATTTGTACAGAACATGATCTATACTTTGGTACATGCAATGTCTGTTGAGGCTATGTATGGTTGTTAATGTGAGACAAACACAAGGAGATGAGGACAGAGCGCTGAAACTTTTCAGACACTCACCCCCGTCACAGATCTGGGTCGAACCCATCATCATTCTTTAGCTCACTTCACCACCTCAGTTCAGACCCAGCTATATGCAAGTCAGTCTTGACCCTGGCCTCTTGGGAACAGTCTAGCCTGAACTGCCAAGCCAGGTCCTCCCTGAACCGAAAACAAGCATCCTGGGACCGGTTTCTGGGTAACACCCTTCATCAGCCAGGCTAGCTTGAATCCAGTGGCAAAGTTAGCAAGGGACCCATGTCTGGGCATACCCTGCTAACTCCGGGCAAACAAAGCAAACACAAGGAGATGATGGACGGAGTGCTGAAACCTTTCAGACACTCACCCCCAGTCACAGATCTGCGTTGATTCCATCATCATTTTTAGCTCACTTCACCACCCCAGTTCAGAGCCATCTATATGCAAATCAGTCTTGACCCTGTGCCTCATGGGAACAGTCCACTGGAACTGCCAAGCCAGGTCTTACGTGAACCAGAAACAAGCATCCTGGGACCAGTTTCTGGGTAACACCCTTCATCAGCCAGGCTTGCTTGACTCCAGTGGCAAAGTGAACAAAGGACCCACATCTGGGCATACCCTGGCAAATTAGGGCGAACAAAAACAAGTAGATGATGGATGGAGCGCTGAAACTTTTCAAGAAATAAGCAATTGGACATTATGACCTGTATCACATATAAAAAAATAGAGGGACAATGGAGAACAAGAATCACACAGCATGTAATTCCTCCTGTACAGCATATAACAATGTATTCATTTAGGACATCCTTAAGTTCATTCCTTACCCCCATCCAGGACACTCCAAATGATATATTTATGAATTATCGATCCCACTCTTCTTTCATACATAATTTCTCCTGCATAATGTTTTCCATTTTTTTAAATCCGCTGAGCAACAGAGGGAACAAGTTCAGATTTCCAGTTTGCCAGCATCAATGATCTAGCCACCAATGCT
Organism: Lissotriton helveticus; assembly: GCF_964261635.1. Taxonomy (NCBI): domain Eukaryota; kingdom Metazoa; phylum Chordata; class Amphibia; order Caudata; family Salamandridae; genus Lissotriton; species Lissotriton helveticus. The sequence goes on from NC_136069.1 coordinate 1,277,550,630, forward strand.
GCAATAAAAACCAATTGATGTGGTATTGACACCTCAAAGGGAGTTACAGCAATGCCAAAAGGTACCACATAGGTATTACTAGTAATGTTATATCCAAGTTTAAAGCTTAACGCCATCAAACGGCAAGAACCGACATTTCAACTTGGACGTAATGGAGGACACCTGGAAAGCACACATTGATCAAACATACAACGACACCCCACCCTCAGGAGCTATAAATCTTGGAACCTCTACTGCAGGAATAGCTCACGACATATCTAAGATAGAACTGCCAGGACTCCCCCCACAGAATTCACAAGAGCAGGTCCTTAAAATCATAAAAAACCTAAGGCCTGAGGGAGCTCCAGGACCCAACGGATTGCCAAACGCACTATTCCGGCACGACCCTTTATTCTGGTCCGATATCCTTACTCCGCTAGTCACACACGTACTATCATCAGGCACGGTTCAATATTCCTGGAAAGGAAGCATCCTAAATCCTATATATAAATCGGGCTCTAGTTCAGACCCAGCTAACTACAGATTGATCACACTCATCGACGTTGAAGCCAAGATTTAAGCCTCGAACCTGCTGGCAGATTTAAAAGACTGGGTGAGTCACACAAATTTTATGCCAAATACGCAAACTGGATTCCGGGCTGGAATGGGTACCCTCACTAACATCTCCGCGGTTACATTCCTAGTCAATCAAACCATAGCAAAATCCTGTTCCCTCTACGCCTGCTTCATTGATCTCAAAGCAGCATTCGATAAAGTACAAAGCTATGTGCCAAAATGCAAAGCTTGGGGGCACCAACAAAACTCCTGGAGGCAATTATCAACCTTTACTCAGATATGTGGGTTCAAATAAAGAAAAAGAGATAGGCGCAGCATAACAAGTAAGACCCAAACAAAAAACGGGCTGAAACAGGGGGGTGTGCTGGCCCCTTGTCTCTTCAACATCTATACCGCCTACCTCAAGAAACACCTTCAACAAGTTCAAACTGACCCCCCAAAACTGAGCAAAACACTAATCACCTGCCTTCAATATGCAGACAATATCGTCCTTCTATCAAAAACACAGATAGGCCTGCAGCGATCAATAACCCAACTAGGAGCCTATACCATCCCAGCCCAATCAACAATAAACCTCAAGAAAACAAAGGTGCTGTGCTTCTCAAAACAACATAAAAAAGGTCAAAAGGCAAATTCATCTGGAACCTAGGCGATAAACCAATATCAATGGTGGGGTCTTACAGATACCTTGGGTTTTAACTTGATCAAAACCTCAACTTTAACTCCTTGCCTGCTGATGATGGCCCCCGTCCGTCATGCATCACCGTGCTCATGTGCTGATGACAGCTGGGGCCGTCATGAAACCGGCCACTCTTCAAAACGGCCGCACAGGCACAGAATCGCGGCCGCGCCCAAGGGGTTAAACAACAGCTGAACAAAGGGAAAATGAAAGCAAAGCAAATTCTCCACGCCTTCAAAACTTTACATGGGAAATTAAAAGACTACTCAACAGGGCAACTGCTGAAGGTAATCGCATCAAAATTTATACCAACAATATCATACGGGATGGAAATAATGTACACAAAAGACGCAGCCGCCCTAAACTAAAGCCCAATCAAGCTTATTCATGAGGTTGTTCTCAATCCCTCAGCACATCTCTCAGGCCCAGATTCGACTGGAATATGGGCTTATAAACCAGAAACCAGCCAGACAAGGGGCGGTCGTCAAATACTATTGGCGGATGAGGCAAGCAGAAGATAACAGACTAGCCCACTCTTGCTAGGAAGAAATCGAAAAGCAAGCGAGGCTAAATAATTCCATTGCCATGGTTCTAAAAGAATCACTTAAGAACCTACACCTCAAAGAGGCATGGCATACAAACAACTCTTATTCTGGTTTTCCTTTGGACACCCTGGCACCCTTGAAATACCGAATCGGTAATACCAAATGTTTTCACATTTATTCCTACGGGCCTCCAAGCCCATAGGAATGAATGGGTAGATATTCGTTATTGCATAATCTCAATTACAGATTCAGTAATAACGAATATTAGGAATTCTTTTATTTTTTACCGAATTCTTACCTGCATCTGAAAAACCGATTTCTAAATTCCAAATCGGTAAAATTCGGTATTTAGGAATCGGTATTTCCCTATGACCTACATTGGGCCTCAAGTCTCTGAATACAGACTACCCTAGCACAGAGGAACATACTAAATTCTCAACTAGAAGAAAGAGCTGCAAGTCTGTCAGATCCAAAGTTTGGGTTTGAAAGTATGCAGTATAAATAAAATAGGGTAGCATGGAAAACGTTAGTATTTGTTAAGCCATTGTGTCACATATTATTCAGGTCAAGTTAGGTAGACCTTTATATGGCCGTTCTTATGAGGACTCTAGTATGATATTGAGTTCTGAATTACTCAAAAGACATAGGTAAATAAATACGGCAACCATTCATGGAACAGGATCTCCATCTTTTATGCCCAAGTGCAAGGTTTGGGGTAAGCCAGGTAGGATTTAAACCTTGGACCTATGGTCTTGTGTTTCTTTGAATAAAAGTGCTTGAGTTAATTAAAATTATGAAATTAATTGTATTTTTCCGACAGAGGGCTGCACATCCTACCTACCCCTTTTTTTTAAAACTCTTTATTTGCGACTGCATGACTTATCACATTAACAATTAGACATTTCCAACAGTGTACAGTCTTTTCTCTTTACTCCCACAACAAATAGCAGCAGACTTAAAACCAATTGCTACATCATGATACTTCTAAGACGTGTCAGGTATCGCCTGGTCGCAATCCGTAGCAAAGGAATACAATAATTACCTATGATACGACCTTTCATGCACCGTTGGGTAGTGTATCTTAGATATGTAACATTAATCATGGAAATCTTTAGTCTTAGCATTTTTCCCCATCCCACCCAACTCCCCCCACCCCATCCAGTATGTCTCCTGGTCTCTTCGTTTACCTGGCAACTGGTCCTGACACTAAAGCCAGCCACACCTTGGCCAGCATGCTCGTACTCAGCTGACTGACCTGCGCGCTTTCTGGGCCTATTCTCTGCATGGCAGCCCTATAACCTTCCTCCATACATTCACGGCTAAGAGTTGTCCGCCTGTTATGGTGCCCTCTCTATTTCCTCCAGCTCAAGTAGCATCCGCTCCCAGTCCTGCGCAATTGGGTATTTTCGTTGTCCCCTCTCCTCCTCTCTACGCAAAACAGTTCCCTCAGCCCTGCCCCACCATAGCAAATCGGATCGCCATACCTCCAGATGTGGAGGCCTGACGGACTTTCATCTCATGGTTAAAACTCTGATTGCCAGCAGCAAGGATAGATCGAGGAGCTTTAACTGGGCCTTATGGTGTTTGGGGCGTTTCCGGTGCCCTATCAGGCAATACAATGCCTCCTCTGGCACCTGCAGGGCTGTGACTGTACGTAGGACATGGCAAACATCTCCTCAGTAACTTCGTAGACGTGGGCACGCCCATATCATGTGAAGGAGACCGGCTTCGTCAGCCTTACAATGGGGACAGCAGTGGGGAGAGTCTGGGAACATCCTATGTAACCTTTGAGGGGTGAGGTATGCCCTGTGTAATACCATGGCTTGTATAAATTTGAACTTAACATTCCGGGACACCTTCCTAGGATGTTCAAAGATAATCTTCCAGGCACCATCTGTCAGAGCCTCACCCATGTCCAGTGTCCGGGTGTCATAAGTGTAGTAAGAGATATGGCGGCATGTTCCCTGACCCCAGTGTAGAGCCATCGCACCAAGTGTCCCCCGGTTCCCATCTAATAAAGTAGATGCACTAATTTGTGCTGTGCGGGTTTTACTCGTTGTGGGGCCCATGTATTCCGTACATAGTGTGACACTGTGGCGTGTAGGATGTATAGTCTCGGGGGTGCCCCTGTAAGTTGCAAAAAGGAGTCATGGTCCAGCAGTGCGTCGTCTCCAAAAAGACCTCCCCCTGTGTCCACCCCCACTTCTTCCCAGGGTTGTAATCTCCATCGCGTCAGTCGCCCTTGCGGTGTCGGGACACCTAACAGAGGGATATTGTCTGCGTAAGGCATGGTCTTGGACGTGTACGCTAGTGCTTTCCGCCAGCACATCAAGGCAGTGTGTAAGAGAGGGTGGCAGTCTCGAGGGATCCTGGTCCTAGGTAAAAGTAGGGAGTGCAGTTCACCGCGCGCCAGTCGATCTGTTGTGAAGTCAATCTCATGGAGATTCATACCTGCTGTCCATCGCGCCAACCACTGGAGCTGACTCGCATAATAGTACCCCCGTAAGTCCGGTACCCCAAGACCTCCCCGTCTAGTACTTAGTTGTAGTTCCCGGAGACTGATTCTCCTACTTCCAGAGCCCCAAATAAGAGTGATCAGGAGCGTGTTCAGTGTATTAAAGATTTGTTGTGGGAGCAGAACCGGTAGGTTTACAAAATAGTATAGCATACGAGGGAGCATGACCATCTTGGAGACGGCAATTCTACCCATGACGGACAGGGGCAAGGACGTCCAGAATCCCACACTGCCACGTAGACTGTTAATAGCCCCACGTACATTGCCCTCGATCTGGTCCTCAGGCAATCTATAAACGTTAATGCCTAGGTACTTGAACGTGGTCTGCGCTATTGGAATCTGGTGTCCACGAAATTGAGTATGGGAAGGGTGCTGCAGTGCCCTGAAGTAAAAGCCTATAGATTTTGCAGGGTTAACGGCCAGGCCCGACACGGATTCAAAATGGTCAAATATGTTCACTATGGGTGAGTGGTCGCCCTCCAGGTCCCGAAAGTATAATAAGATATCGTCAGTGTAGATCGATATCAAGTTATGTGTCCCCCTAATGGAGATGCCCACTCTTTCCGCGTGAGCTCTGAGGGCGATAGCTAAGGGTTCCAGCGTCAAAACAAATAATAGGGGTGACAGTGGGCAGCCCTGTCGGGTGCCTCTGTGAATGGAGAAACTGTCCGAGATATATCTGCCAGTACGTGCCCTGGCCGAAGGGTTCGTGTATAGTAGCCGTACCCATTTTAGCAGTGATTCCGGGAAGCCAAAGCGTCGCAACACTTCGAACATGAACGGCCACGACAAGGAGTCAAACACCTGTCGGAGGTCCAGTGCGATACAGCCTGCCCGGGGAAAGTCCTGCGGCGTGGCTGACATGAGGGAAAGGAGTCTCCGCGTGTTTTGGGAAGTACTCCTACCTGGGAGGAATCCGCACTGTTCCGGGTGGATCAGGGCAGGGAGCTGGGCCTGTATTCTCAGAGCAATGGCCTTGCTGAGTATCTTATACTCTGTGAATAACATCGAGAGGGGTCTATAATTAGTCAGCTCAAGGGTATCCCTGCCAGGTTTGGGTATAGAAGTAACAAGGGCCTGCATCGTCGAGACAGGTAAGTGACCCGACTCATATGACGTCTTGTAGACATTCTCTAAGATAGGTACCAGGATTGCAGAGTAAGTCTGGTAAAACTCCACTGGGAGTCCGTCCATGCCTGGCGTCTTACCGTTGTTAAGGAATCGGATAGCCCTTCGAATTTCTTGCTGCGTGATGGGTCCGTCCATCTCAGCTTGCTCATCTCGAGTCAGGACTGGGAAAGGTAAGTCTCGTAAGAAGTCTATTATCCCGTCTGTGGCGTCCGTGGGAAAAGGGGCGTATAATGTTCGTAGGTGAACCCGGAATGCATTGTTAATTTCGGACTGTGTATGTACGATTATCCTACATACCCTTCTTTACTAATTTCACTCACTGCATATAGTTTGCCATATTTAGGTTTGTGTTTCTTTTTTTTTGGTTAGCAAAACAATGTACAAGAACCTCCACCTGTACAACCACAAGTCATTGTTTAACTACCTATGCTTTCTGGGAAAAAAGGCCCTTACTGATTTAAAGAAAGAGGTAAAGTATATGTAAATTCTCTCACTGGGAAATGAGAAAGGATTAAGAAACCTAAGACTTGCAAATATAGCAACAACAAAAATCAATCAATATATATAGCTGATATTTTTGCAAATAAATGCATGCTTGAAGATGCATTGCTGAGCCCACAATGTCTATAATGAAGCTTTTGCATGACCAATGACTAGAGGAACAAATTGTCAGACTTGTTTTAAATGGCATGTAACAGTCCCAATTAGGTCTCTTTTAAGTGAATCAAATGTAAGCAGGTTTTCAGCCTACCAATATCTCGCTTTACGTTCCCAGAATTAGATAATGCTTGAATGTACTACTTTTGATTTCAGTTTTGAGGACATTTCCAAATTGATATTTGGACTGGAGACCCATATGCAAACATACACACATACATATATATATGAGACCACTTGGTTGTGTAAATGTTAATGTATGAGGCAGGCTTAAAACTAATTTCAGCTTTTTTGAAATGCTAAGCCAAAATGCCCAACCTGGATTTTCAAAGAGGTTTGCTGGCAAGCCAATCAAGGAAAAAGTGGGTGATACATGCAGTGATCAGCGAGTGCCACAAGAGCAAGGCCAACACAGCCTACCATTTTTCAGACTTTCATAAATTGGATACTACTACACTGGGTAACCATAGTAGTTGTTATTTACAGAGCTGGAAAATTGCCAACCGTCTGTAAAGTACTATGTATAAAACAAGTAACAGTATTTACAACATTCTACCTTTTTGAACATTGAATCAAAATTTCTCAGAACCAATAGCTTAAATGATCCTGCTGTCAATTTATTGAACTTCATGAACATTAGACAATGGTATATAAACTAAGGGGCACATGCAGCAAAGGTTTTTGCGATCGCAAACGGTGCGATTCGCAAAAATCGGCCGTTTGCGATCGCTAATTGCCTTTGGAGATGCATGAAAGTGTTTCCTATGCGCAAATAAAGAATTTGCAATTATTTGCGAATTCCTAAATTGCAATTGCATTTAAGGAATCACGATTTGTGATTCCTTAAATGCAATGCTAGAAGTACTTTCAAATAGCAATTTTGCTATTTGGGACCCCAAATTACAGACAAATCAATTTGCAAAAAGTTTGAAAAATGCACTGAAGTGCATTTTTCAAAGTTGTATGTTACACACACAAGCATGTGTGTGCGTAACAAGTGTGCACAGTTCAATTTCCGGGGTGCAACAAGGTGTCCTTTTGACACCCTTGCACCCTTGAAATTGAATGCGCAATTTGTGAGTACCTATTTTTATAGAGATTCCTACATGCATAGGTTTTTGCGATTCCTTAATTGCGGTTCCTTTATAATCGCAATTAAGGAATCACAAAAGCCTATTTTGATGCATGTGCCAGTAAGTAACTAAGGACAATAATGTCTCTGGGCTCTACATTATGATGCGTTTTGACTTATTGAAGTATTATTCCACTTTTACTCACTCTAGTGTCATGAGTGGGTACCCCGCAGAATGCAAGCCACAAGCAATACATGAGTTTTACTTCAGCTTCTGGCATGCGTTTTTAACACACCTAGCTTAAACGTTTTTCAATGCATTTGCCAAAAATGCCATTGTATGGGAATAGTTTCTTCAGGGACAAAACTATACTTCAATGTTATGTAATTCCATTTTTCAAATTGAATGCCAGAAACATTATGTGCACCAGCACAATACTCAGTCAGAGAAAACATGACAACATTAGAACAGATTTAAAAAAAAAAATGTTTATAAACAGAAGCACAGCAGTAAGAGATGCAGTATCCCGATTATACTGTGCTAAAAGCGATATTGTCTACATAAAGTCCTCTTCCACTCTAAAGCATCAGCCATTTGTTCATATTTTGACTTCACATGGTAAAGATTGCTAGAACAGTGACAAGAGGAAGAAATAACACTTAGTGGTTAACTTGCATCAGGAATATCTGTACACATATATTTGTTTGGACCAGCGCTGGAAATTATTGAGCACTGTCAGGCGAGAACCCTTGACCATACAACCTTTGCAACGGGCTGGCTCATTGCTGCACCATTTTATTCTGTGCAGTATGGGTCTGGTGTTGCAAATTTGTTAGGACTGCATTTTGTTCTCACCCTGATCCTGGGCAGTATACAAGGGTACACAGGGCTGTGGGTGTGATGAGGACAAGGAACGGTGGAAGACTGAGGGCTTGGTTTAGATCTGGGTGGATCTGGTCCTGCCGTAACCTTTTCAACAGTATCACCACCCACTTACTTGATGGTCCACCTGCTCTATTTAGATGTTGGACGGTCCATTGATAAAAGAATTTTCACCTGAGTTGACTGCGTTATAGATAGAAGTGGCTGTCAGCTGGAGTCCAGCCAAGATTTCTGCCGGGCCAATAAAGATCTGCCTTTCCGTCAAGGAAACTGTGTCAGTGATCTCTCCTACTTTGAGTTGGTGGAATCGAAGGAAATGAGGTCGAAACTTACATTTTGTTCCTGTTTCCCACTTCTGTTTCCGTCTTGAACCCCATTGTTCAGGTCCTCCTTTGCTGCTACTACATGACCATGACGCTAATCAACTCTGTTGTCGCCGGGTTCTAAGATAAGCTTCTTTTTCACTTGTCTTACAATGAATCGTGTGTGACAATTCCTTTAGTCTTGTGTATTTTCATATTGCTCTTACGTGCCTTTTTTATGTGTGACGTATTAGTGTACATTTTACAACTTATCAAGAAAAAATGAACACCTGTATTGATACTTAAAAAAATATCCTGTTATGGTGGTTGTGGGTGTTGTGCTTGTGCTTCCTGTGGGTGTGCATTCAATACTGGAGAGGAGTTGGCCTAACGCTAGGGCGGTCGTCCTTGAATCTGGGGGCTGGGTTTGAGTCTCTGCAATGACGCTGAACCTCCTGTGATTCTGGGCAAATCACTTAATCTCCCCATGCCTAACAAAAATGAATGTGCCCTCATGTAATGCAACTGGTGCTATTTAAAGCGCTCTGATACCCGATTCGGGTCAAGTTCGCGCTATATAAAACTTTGTAAAAAAAGAAAATAGGTTGTGTGCTGTATGTGTGTATGCAATGTGTAGGAAAACAGGCATAACACATTACCTACATATATCTTAGAAGCAAACACAACATATATGTGTATTGACACGTAAGTCAGTAGTAGTTTCCAGTCTCCACTCCACCAGGGGCTCACTCCATCAGCAAACCGCCGCTAGGACAACAGCAGCACAACAGGGACATCTGAATAGGTTTGGAGCAAACCAGCTGACCATACGGCAAAGGAGTACTGTTAACAGTGAGAGGAGTCTACCATATTGAGAAGGGTATGCCACTTTTATGATGGGAAACAGTTTGTCAATGCGGGCGGTTGTTCAGCTAGCACACATCTAAATATGGCAGCCGGGAAATGGTCAGCTTGGTGGAGTACTCGGATACTGTGCCGCAAAGGAATGGCAGAAGTCCCACCAACATCTAAATCAGGCCCTAAATCATGAACGTTGAAGGAAACAGGTTTAACATTTTCATGAAAGATGATTCGCTTTAGCTCAAAATGCAAGTGGTAAGTATATTGTATGAATAACAGGATTACTTAGCATTGTTGTTTTTCATTTCATAGTTGCAAGGAGAAGAAAGCCTCATAGCAGTTCTAATTGCATATTTTCATCATTAATTTATCACAATCGCTTTTGCAGAAAGTATGAAGCAAGTTCATAATGCTACCATATTTTGTGTTGCGTTTTGTAAGAAACCAATTTAATGTAATGCCTACTACAAAGCCTACTGCACCTGAAGTTCATTAGTAAGTTACCTATCTTACATGTTGTGTTGCCTCCATTGTGTTGAAAAGCCATGCAAAGAAGGACACAATAAGTTAGAATGATGTTACTAATGTTGTGTTAGTAATTGTACATAATAGGGTTGTACACATGTAACGATTTTCTTTCACATAAAATAATGTTTCCAAAACCATTGGCACCAAATCGCATATTTTAAATCAATGAGGTGTTGTTGTCAAGATAATCACCCGCATGTCTCTTCTAATGAATTGTTTGAGGACAATGTGTGCAATATGCAATATGCATTCCCAAATTCATATAACAACAGTAAGCATATGAATTATCAGTGAGGTGTGAAAAGAGCAGCACAAGTTGTTCATGTTTTCTGTGCTCTCTAATTATAAGGTCTTGCATAATCACAGTATAAATATAAGAGGGTTTAACTGCTGACTATATTTCCCATGTTGCGTTGTTATATTTGTTGTAATAATTATATGCTTCAATTCATAGCTTTCCAATTTATATCCATTACCTCATAAACTATGGAGATTACAGAGGTTAGAAATTTGCACCAAATTTGCATTGCATAACCTTTTGTTCATTTTCTTGATTGAAAGGATTTATTATATGAAGTTTGAAGTAAGCTAATATTTTATGCATAGAAAATGATTTTGTTCATTCAAATATAATTTTCTGCTGAGCTGAGCCGTTTCATTTTACTGAGTTAAGTTTCTATTAAAAGAGGCATCATATATTCTTCCAGTTACAAAAACAACTTTAACAACTGAAGGCAACATTGAATATTTGTTGTGTCTTGTAGAAGTGAAAGGTTTTGCTTGTTTCTGTGTATTTGCATGTAAATACCTGTTGGAAAGTGGATTATTAGTAGGGGCAAATATGCATCTGATCCTGACAATAAGGCCGCCAGCGCAGTCTGGGGCTCAGAACACGTCTCCGAAAATGATTCCAATGCTCAACCCTTGGTAGTTTGGCTGCGAGGAGGCACGCTTAACTTCAGAGAGAGGTATGTAAAGCATTAAAAATACCAATTCCGTAATTAATTAAGACACAACACACAATAAAAACCAGTAATCAATTAAGACACAACATACAATAAAAATCCAACACCAATTTATAAAAATAGTAAATATTGTTATCTTGAAAATGACACCAAGATGGAATGGAAAAAAAAATCCAATGTAGGGAAGCAGAGATATGATTTTTTTAAAGATGTAGCACTATATAGCACAGACAAACCTATGGCGCCAACTGGGACATCAGGTCTCAATAGACCGGAACAAAGTCAAAGTTTCAGGCTGACCGCAATGGAGCCCTGCAGTAGGTCTCGGTCAAAGTTTTTACCTTCTGACTTGCAAACATTTCTTGAGCTTTTCTTCCCTGGGTCCCTCGGAGCTCTCAGTCAGTCCAGGTTCTGTGAGGGTTAACCAGCTTGCTTTGCGACGAACTCCCGGTCAAACTTATGGAAGTCAGACAACTGGAGCTTTCCACCAGGCCGCACCAGGGATCCAGGCCGGCTCATGGTTGAAGATGAATGGTTTGGTTCCAGTCAACTCTCCCACCTTTGGACTTAGAAACTCTTACGGAGCTTATTGTTCAAGGGACCCTTGCTGCTCTTCACCAGGCTAGCTTCGGTGAGGGTTCACTGGCTTGAGTGTCAGCCAACTCACTGGTCAAACTCTGGAAGTCAGACCTCTGGAGCTTTTCTGTGGGATGAACCTGGACTGCAGGCCGGCTCGCGGTTGAGGGTTGCTGACTTGGCTGGCCAGGTCCATTTGGTCCACTTATGGAGCTTTTTCCCAAAGTTGCTCCAAACTTTTTCAAACTTCTGGGACTTCTTCCTGAAGTTTCATTGAGGGTCCCAGAGTGTCCAAAACGTACTCTAAGGATCTAGCAGCCCAAGTTTGGGACTTCAGTTCCCACAATCCACTTGAACAAAACCCTTACAAATCCATTGGTAGTACTCCGGGCTGGGAAGTCTTGGTGGGTATATTCCAAGTGAGCTCAATTAACCTGTAGCTTGCAGGGAGTCCACTCTTTGGTCCTTTTGAAGCACGTTAATCCACAGGGCTGTACTTCCATGTTGTGCATCAGGCACAGTCTTAAGAGTGCAGGGCCTGGTTGGTGCAAATCAAATTTCTCATCATGAACCCTTCTTCTTCTTGTTTCAAGCAGCAGATAACAGAGCCTCTGCTCCTCTCAGATACTTATTTCACATTTCCTGGGTCACGCAGGTGGGTTAAACCTTCCTCCAGGATGGTTCATCTCCATGTTGTCCCTCCTCTTTGCATCTGCTCATTCCTTCCTTAATCCTGCAATCTGGCCAGGTTCAATGAGTAGGGGTGTAAATGAATACCGGTTCTCCTGCTGTCTCCTCCTTCTATTGAAGAATATTGTTTATGACGCTTCCCCCTGCTCAGGCATTCCTATGTAGCAGAACCCTGCCATCCCAGAATGGCTCTCTAACCCCAGGGGCTACTTATCACCTAATCAAAGCAGCCTAACTAATTCACTTAACTCTAATCAATCGGGACAATTAACTGGAAAGCGCGATTTTGGCTTACAGGCAAGAACGTCATATAACGTCTTGTCTGTACATTTTTGGATAAATTCAATATTAGCGTATTGTTGTATTTATCAATACAATTCTAGGAAGTCCTTGAATTATATTTTTATGACATCCTTGAAGTTATTTTTTCTATTTAATAACTTCTGGCCATGTTAACCTATGCGGCTGGGAATCTGCAATGGGGAAAATGAACAGGGCAATTTCTCAAACACCAGTGCCTATAATGAACTTTTATAAGGACCTTGCCTATGTCTACACCTAGGGGAGACTTTAGCGTTTCTGAATATGTCTAAATATTGCAGATCGTCACTCCTCAGTGCTCTTAGCACAAAGGTTGATTTGGGAAAGCACAATGCGGGGAGTGAAGTGTGCAATTTCACTAACCCCAGGACATATAAAACACATTTTATCAGGACCCTCCTTATAAATGCCTGACCCCCCCACACCCCCCACCCCTGAGGCACCTAGGGAAGACACTGGGAGTTCCTAATATGCCCAAACGTTGTAGGTTTTTTTTAAGTGCCCCGAACAAAACTCGTGTTTGGGCACTATTTTCATTGTAAAAGCACACATGCAACACAGGGCTGATTTTCAACTGACCTCAGGTTTCAGCAGTGCACACATACAGATGCAGAAAGGCTGCTGGCTTATAAACTGCCATGCCCTATTATATACTAGGAACTTAAAGGTATTTTCAATACCCTTGCCCTATTATGTACTAGGCCCTTATAGGGAGGTCAAGCTGATCATAGGGGTACCCTAACCCATAGTGTACTCTAGTTTAAGTAGGTGTTTTCATTGTATTCTAAGTGTCTTTTCAGCATAGCACTGGCCCTGGGCTGGTTATATAGAGGCAAGTGTCAGTCATAGTCATTCACCACCAGTACCAGTTAGAAAAAAATGAGGGTGCCCAGGGCAAGGGATGACTTTGCAACTATACCCCTCATGATGTGATTAGCGTATAATCTATCCGAAAGCAATTTGAAAATGCACTTTACTCACATTTTGAACAAATTGATTCAAAGGTAACGTATTTGTGGAATATGAAAAGGGGGCTATTTAGATCCTGTGATGATGTCATCCTGCCAACATGCCTTGCTCAGGCGCCTTTAGTCTAGTAAATGCTGGGGTTCTGATGGGTGGGGTCCCAGCTGGCTCTACCTTCAAATAATTCTGGTTTGTCAGGCCATCTCCTAATAGGCATTCAGGTCACGGTGATTGTTGCCAATCCCTATTTTGACGATCACTCATTTTCCATTCTCAGGAAAGCCATGTTAGGCATATCAGTCCTAAGGAAAGTTCCAATCCACAGGAAAAAACCCCGCTCTTGAGTGCAATTATTTATTTTTCATTCACTTTTAAAAAAACTTCCACTTTGGGAGGTGTTTTTTAGGAAACAATAATTTTTGCTCACTGATGGCATCAAACCTGGTTCTTGCACAGAAAAAATCAGTCCCCCGTGCAATGACACATCTGAAAGCACAGAGAGCCTACTCTACTGGCATGGTGTCACAACAAAGCAGATTTGCTATGGTAGCCCTTATCTTTAAGAAACAGAAGCGGACCCTACAGGGTGTTTCGGCAAAATATCGGGAGACGGAAATATTAAAAAATATATATTGTAAAACACAAATATATTGATGCACAAATTTCGTTGAATAGAATATCCTTTTTTGAGGGAAGGAATATGATTGTAAATAATATTCATATTTTTAATACCGTTTGCACTAATATAGTGGTTAAAAATAGCATTTGTAAAGTTTTTGAAAGTGTTTTAGTTGATGTAATTTAGACTTTTTCATGAATTTGTAATAGTGATTTATAGTACATTATAGGACAGTGAGATGGTCCGTAGGACTCTTGTGCCTTAAAAACACTAGGAGGTAAAGGCAGTAGGTGACCATCAATGGACAGAGGGTGAAAGCTCTGAGAGACACAGGAGCCAGTGTGACTAGAACGAAGAACAGGTGGTCCCTAATGTGTTTCACCAAGTAGTTGTGGTAGACAACTATGAGAACCTGTACAAGGTGGTGCAGGTTCCCTTTGAATTGGGGGAGGTCTCAGGTTCCATGAGGGTACCTGTGAGTCCATCCATGCCTGTTGGTTGTCTGCTGAGTAATGATCTGGAGGAGTCCCCTTGGGGTGAGGTAGAACATCGGTCACACTTGGAGATGGTGGGGTTGCCTGAGTGGGTATGGCAGCTGGTAAGGGTGATCAGAAGAGCCTGACGCCTTAAGCAGTGGCCCAGGTACCTACCAGACAGGGGAGTGCTGGTGTGTGGGTCCCTTCCCAGAAGTTCCCACGGTCTGGGAGGAGGCTGACCCTCAGGGGGATGTTCCAGAACCTACAGGAAAGAAAGTGGCAGAACTGGAAGGCTTGCTTGAGCGGACCCATTGGAAGCAAGAAGGGGGTCCCACCAAGGAGGATTATGCAAGGAGCAGCAGGAATGCCCTTCTCTTGAGGGTCTGCAGCAGATGGATGCAGACAAGGCAACTGGCATTGAGTCTGGATCACACTGGATGTACTAGGAGTATGGTCTCCAATATAGTGAGCCTAACTTTGCTGAGCTTGGGGCAGCCTGTGTTCTGGTGCTACACCAGTGCTTCAGAGCCTTCCTTCTGGGTCTGGCTCATGATGTGTGAACTGTGTTAGACCGGGTAGGGAAAGCAGCCATCATATTACTAGATCTCAGCGCCGCGTTCGACACGGTTAACCATGCCACCCTATTACATCGTTTGAAGGGCATGAGAGTGTCGGGCGTGGCCCTGGCATGGCTTACATCCTTCCTGGACGAACGCTTTTTCCAGCTGTTTGAGGGGGAGGCTGTATCCACCAAGCAGCCACTCAGTTGTGGGGTTCCTCAGGGCTCTGCCCTGAGCCCCACACTTTTTTACGTCTACATGAGGCCCCTAGTGAATATAGTTCATCCATTTGGCGTCCGTATTGTCACCTATGCAGACAACACTCAGTTGGTGGTCTCACTGGACCACACTGAGGGGTCGTCTAGCACGCTGAGCTCATGTTTAGAAGCAGTAGCTAAATGGATGAAATCCTCCTGCCTCAGACTGAATGGGGAGAAGACAGAAATCATGTTATTGGGCAACTCCTCACCTACCATTCCGGCCTCTATCTGGCCCACGTGTCTAGGCCCCCCCTCCCCTCCCCAAACCTCAGATAAAGAGCCTGGGAGTTTGGCTTGATAAATCACTGGACTTTACTTTTCAGGCCACCAAAACCGCATCTATCTGTTTTGGGTTGATGAGAATGCTCCGGCAAGTGCTCCCTTTGCTCCCATTCCAGGCGAGGAGAGTCATGGTCCAGGCCCTGATACTCTCCCGCCTGGATTATGGTAATGCTCTCTACCTGGGGGCCCCGGTGGCAGTGGTCAACAAACTCTAGGTCACCCAAAACTGTGCGGCCCGACTGCTTTTTCAAATTCCACGCTGGCAGTCGGCCAAACATGCCTTAAGAAAGCTACACTAGCTTCCTGTGGCAGCTAGGGTACAAGTTAAAGCCATGTGCCTTGTCCAAAAAGCAATCCACCGAACAGGTCCAGTACCCTTTAGCTACTCCTTACCTTCCCCTTAGAGCCCTGCGCTCCAGCTCGTTGCATCTGGCCACTATGACTAAGATAAACAAAGCTCGCTGGGGCGGCCGCTCATTCTCACACAATGCTGCGAGAATTTGGAATTCCCTCCCGCTTGACCTCAGAGAGAACAACAACCGGATGGCCTTCAGGAGGTCTTTAAAAACTCACTTGTTTGGAAGAGTCTGTTAATCACCCCAGCCGACTGCCTTGGATTTCAGTTAAAGCGCTGCGAGGCCACCGGGTAGTCTATGCGCTCTATAAATGTAATTTTTCATTTCATTTTTCATTTCATTTCATGTGCCTTTGATAGGACATTTGGGGCAGGACAAGATCTTTGAAAGGCTTCTCACCCACTTATTTTGGACCAAATGCTAAAGCACTAAAATACTATATGTAGGACTTTCCAGGCAAGTGGTTAGAGTGGAGGGTGATGGAAAGCTCCACTCCAGCCTTTCCCTGTCATAAACACCTCTTTTGAGTGGGTGGGAATCAACATTGTCGGGCCTCGAGACCACAAGGCAGCCATATGGTAGACCATACAACGCGGTTCCTGTAGGCTATCCCTCCAAGGACAGTGATGGTGCCCGTGGTGGGCCGGGCACTGATGGGGATTTATTCCCACATGGGCTTCCTGAAGGAGGTGGTATCTGATCGGGGTATCAATTTCATGTCCAGGTACCTGACTGCCATGTGGGAAGTGTGTGAAATGAACAACACATTAACCACAACTTACCACCCTCAAGGAAATGAGTTGGGTGAGTGGTGCAACTGAACCCTGAAGGCCATGATTGGAAGACTGTCAGATACCATGAGATGTTAGTGGGACATCCTCTTGCCATGCCTTTTCTTTGCTTACAGGTAGGTGCTGCAGAAAGGGTTTGACTTTAGCCCCTTTGAGCTGTTGTATGGGCACCCTGTCAGGGGCCTGCTTAGTATGATGCAGGAAGACTGGGAGCAAGCTCCCATGAAGCCTCAGGATTTGTTTAGTTACATGCTGACTTTCAGGAACCAGAATGTGCTCTTCAGAAACTCACTCAGATGAACATAGAAGCAAGCCAGGAGTACATGAAATGCTGGTATTACTAGAAGTCACTCTGGTTGTGTTTCAGCCTGGACAGAAAGTGTGGGCCATGACCCTAGTGGAACCCTGTAATCTCTAGTGCAAGTGGTCCTGGCCTTTTGAGGTAAAGGAACGCAAGAGCAGTCACCTACCTGGTAGACATGCAGACTCCCAGAAACCCTTTAAGGGTCCTACATGTAAACACCCTTAAACCTTACTTTGAGAGGTCCAAATTGACCCTGCTCCCTGCAACAAATGTCGGAATGGAAAAGGAGGGTGAGCCTCTTCCTGACCTCCTGTTCACCATGGAGCAGGATGGGTCTGTGGACGGTGTGAACCTCTCCCCAACACTGACCTTGGAAGAGCAGAGTAACTTTTGCCAGCTGCTTGAACAGTTTGCCTCTCTGTTTTCCGTGACCCCAGGGGTCATCCATTGGTGTACCCATGATGTGGATACTGGGGATAGTCCACCTTTGAAACATAAAATGTACCGGTTGACTGACAAGGTCAAAGCAGGCATCAAGGAAGAGGTTTCCAAAATGCTTGTGTTAGGGGTGATGGAGCCCTCCAAGTGTCCTTGGGCCAGCCCACTGGTGTTGGTCCCAAAGGATGCTGCACCCAGTGCCACACCTGAACTGCAGTTCTGTGTGCACTACTGTGAGCTCAGTGCTGTCACTAAGACTGACATGCACCCCATTCCCCGAGCTGAAGAGCTCAAACATCGGATGGGAGATGCCAGGTTCCTCTGTATGTTTGGCTTAACATCTGGGTATTTGCAGATTGCCTTGACCGATGGGGCCAAAGAGAGGTCAGGGTTTTCAACACCGGAGCAGCACTACCAGTTCTGTGCCATCCCTTTAGGTTGAAGAACACCCCTGCCACCTTTCAGATGTTTGTCAAGCAGGTCTTGGCTGGGCTGGAGGATTTCAGTGCTACCTACCTGGATGACGTTGCAGTGTTCGGTTCCAGCTGAATCACTTGCATCACCTCTGTGAACTCTTGAATGCCAAGCAAAAGGTAAGCTTCACTATCAAGGCCATTAAGGGTCAGTAGGGCAGTGGTCTTGGTTGTAGTTGGGACACCAGGGGCCATATTATGTATGCAGCGCTTTTTCCTGGATTGCGCTGGGCGCACCTTTCAAAAAATGTGCCCAGCACAAACTAGGAAAATGTGCCACATTATGAAGATGTGTTGCCCGAGGGCAGCTGCAACCGCGCTGCTTTGAAGTCGCTCCATGTTTTCACAGTATAGGCAGCAACTCGCCTGCATTTTTCAAAGGGATTAAAGATACCTTTGCAGTCGGGTACAGTGAGGGACTGCACCTGCTTGCAACGGGATGTCTGGGGTGTCCATGGGACCCCTTCTGCTCCTGCCAGATGGCTGCAATCATGGGTCACAGTGACAGTGCACCACCTTTTGCACCGCCTCCGTGCCCCAATCTGTAATACAGCACAGTCACGGAGGCAAAGGGATTCCCTCATTGGCATGGGCCACACCTCCATGCAAATGAGGGAACACCATCTTGAGGAAGCGCTGGCACTGTTTGTGCACCAGTGCATTCAGTATTACAGAAGGGGAAATCACAAGCATCTGCATCCCCTTCTGTAATAACAAAGTGCCCCATATTCTGTAATAGAGCTCCTAGTATGAAGCAGCCGGGTGGCGCCCTTACAACCCATGATTAACACCATTCTGGCTTGGCGCCCCTCCCCCCCCAAGACCCAGACAGAGGTGAGAGCCTTTTTAGGTTTCACCAGTTCTTAAAGGAGATTTGTCAAGGGCTATGGTACCATTGTTTCCCTCTTGACTGAGATGACTTCAAGGAAGCAGCCCAGGAAAGTGATCTGGACTGAGGATTGTCAGATCGTTTTTGATGTACTGAAGGCAGTCATTTGCACGGTGCCTGTGCTCAAGGCACCTGATTTCTCCAAGGAATTTTTTGTGCAGAAAGCAGCTTCAGAGCATGGTGTGGGGCGGTACTCGCACAGCTAAATGAAGAGGAACTAAATGAAGAGGGCCTAGACCATCCTGTAGCCTTCATCAGCAGGAGGTTACTTTCCAATGAATATAGGTGGGGAGTAATTGAAGGTGAACCTTTTGCTGTGTTCTGGGCACTGAAGAAGCTACTTTTTTGGGACTCACTTTCAAGTTCAGACAGTCCTCAGGGCCCTCAGATGGTCAATGCAGACAAGGGGTGAAAACCCAGAACTGTTGGGTTGGTCCTCTAGATAGGAGGGACTTTATTGTGGAACACCACCCTAGTACAGAACATACCAGTGGTCTGTCTAGATTATTCCTCCTTATTGATGAGAACTCCCAGGAGGTTGGGTAGTTCTTTCTGCTTTGAGCTGGAGTGGGCTCATGTTAGACCTGGCATCCTTGACATGGTGTATCCTGTCTTTATGCCTCTACCTCCTGTATTTTGGACTTCATTTTAGCTAGTTTATGTACTCTGGGCACTTTACCACTGCTGATCAGCGCTAAAGTGCAAGTGCTCCCTGTGTAAATTGTGATTATAATTGGTTATCCATAATTGGCATTTTTGATTTACTTGTATGTCCTTAGTAAAGAACACTGAGTGTGCCCAGGCTTGTAAATCAAATGTTACTAGTGAGCCTCCAGCACTGGGTGTGCCACCCAGTTATGTAGCCCTGTAACTCTGTCTCAGGTCTGCTGTTGCAGTGTCTGCAAGTGCAGTTTTAAACTGCCATGTCGACCTGGCAAGTGCACCAACTTGTCAGCCCCACACCTTCCTGTTTACCACATGTAAGGCATTCCCCTAAGGTAGGCCCAAGGTATCCACTGGGCAAGGATCTACTGTATGTGAAAGGGGGGAGATGTACTGGTGTGTTGTACATGTCCTGATAGTGAAATGCTTCCAAATTTGTTTTTTACTATTAAATGACTAGCTCTTTCATAGGTAATAATTGGCGCTGCCTTGTAAGGAGCTGGCAATTTGGAGTTTGGGCTCTCTAAGCTCAGAATTTAAAAACACGTTTTCAGGAAAGGTGGTTTTTAAATTGAGGGGTTTGAAGATGCCACTTTTAGAAAGTGAACAACACGAAAAGTGCCTGTCCCAATGTCAATTACAAAACCAAATTTCTTTATGACGGCAAACGCTAATTTTTTTGTGTTTGCACCAGTGTTTTTATTTAACCGTTTCTTTTGAATTTTTAGTTTTCACTTTGCAACACGTTTATATATGAAAAGGAAATGCTGTACAATTTACATCAAATATACATCACACATAAATCACGAAACACTATTTACATTTCTGATAATGCAAATACAACAAAACATACATCAAAAGATTGAACGACACTTAATTCAAGCCACAACTTCATTTGTACTTATTGGTGTTATAACTAAATTAATCACCATCCAAGGAAAGGTCAAAGTTACATCAGGAGCAAAGCCCACATAGGCTGTTTCAATTCAAAATTAAAACAACAGTGAATTAGATTCTTCAATGGCGAAGAATCTAATTCACTGTTGTTTTAATTTTGAATTGATTTGAGTTGATTCTTCAATGGCGTAACGCCATTGAAGAATCTGATGGATCAGGGCCACAGTTTCTCCGTGGTGTAGGATAGTTCTAATGTCATCTGAGGCAGCAATCAGTGCAGTCCCATTTCTGTGATTGGTTCAGAATCCTGATTGTGAGCCATCTAGTACATGGTTTTGTTCCCGGAATTCTGTGAGTTATTTGTTGATGGCCTTCTCTGGTACTTGCTGTGTAGGGGAGCAGGACGATAATTTTTAGATCATTAGGGTTGGCCTAGGGTTTCATTAGGAGGGGCTGACCTCCGTGTTTCCATCTGTACAGCAAGTTTGATGTGATGATGGAGGTATTGAGGATGCTGTTGAGTTCTGTGGTCATTGGAATCATTCTGAGGTTGAAGAGGCATTGGGGGCAGGGGTCGGTGGGCACCCCCAAAGAGGATGGAAGACCTGATAGCTGTGGTGATCTGGGTGGTGAACAGCAACCAGGTGCTGATCATTTGGCTGGTGTTCGCTGGTTGGTTGAGGTCATTGAGGTTGAGGGTGGAGCGTTAGAGGTCGAAATTGTTGCAGATGGTTGCAATCCTGCTGTGGAAGGAGTCTGAGAGGTTGCTGCAGAGTTCTTGGGATGAGTGGATGGTGCTACCTGTGGCTGTGAAGTTGGAAACTTCCTTGAATATTTTGAAGAGTTCCTTAATTTGATTGGCCACAGTGTCAATCTGGGGGTGATGGCTGCTTTCTTGAATTTCTTTATGTGCAGGTAATAGTTGCTGAGGGCTGTTTTGTGAGGAGGTCTGTCGGCTGGGTTCTTTGTGATGCACCATCACTTTTCCAGTTGGTAGCAGTTGTGCTAGGTGGTCCTGAGCTCTGGGGTGACACTGCATGACGAATACCATGGCTTGAGTCCAATTATCATGACATGGTGCGTGCTACAACACTGAGGTGGCTCAGTGTGGAACACATCCGGAAAGGAGCAGGTCACACTCTGACACATCCACGTGCACAAACACCCCTGACTTCAACAACACATCTGCAGATAAACCATGCCCAAGAGTCCAAATGTGAACAAGAGCAAAAATTTGCCAAGTCTGCAACATCTCAGCACTGAAGAAGCCAGAGGTCAAAGGCACACCACCTCAAAGGGATAAGGGGAAGCAAAATCACAGCTGCAGGGGCGACTCTCCCACAATGCAGCACACACACATAGCAATAACAGCACATCAACATTGACGACAATGTGGTACAAAGTGCAACACTTTCACTACAGAACAGAGTACACAGCTGGTACCGCTTGTTCGTAGAAACTGCCCAATCACATCTGGCATAGCAGGAAATTGTGAGATGATACTGCACGTGTACAAGCTCACATCTGTGATGTAGTTCAAATGTCCACTTTTCCGCATCAAATAGTCAGCTCCTCCCAAAGTGTCACAATGTACATTGTCATGCAGTCTGTATGTTAACTTGAACAATGTGTCAACAATTTCGGCGTTGGTTCTGAGAGCTGAGCACTGTGTATTGGCCGGAGATTTCAATTTCCATATGGATGAGGGATTGGACCCTGACACGATTAAATTGATTGACATCATGGCCCCCCTAGGCCTTGTCCCCTACCTCTCTGGACCAACACATGAAACGGGCCATACCTTGGATCAGGTCTTTTCCACGTCCCCCATAGAGGTGATGGCACTTCTGCCGGTGCTCTGGTCTGATCATAGGCTGGCCAAATTCTATGTGCTGGGCACAAAGAAACCATCGAACACTTCTCTTAGGCAGCAGGGACTAGCACCCAGGGCGTATCATCGGGTGACTCCAGAGATGCTGGCACAGGCATCCCTTGACCATCCCTGCCCTCCCACGGGAGACCTGGATAGGATTTCGAGTCCCTGCAGGCGTGGCTGACGGACAGGCTGAACGATCAAGCCCCTGTGATGGCCCCCCGATTAACATCTAAACGGGTCTCTGCCCCTTGGTTTACTGAAGCACTGTCGGCTTCTCGACGGCAGTGCAAGGTGGCCGAGAGGGCTAGGCGTTCACAGTATGATTCCGTGGCCAGGCTTGTCTACAGGACAGCGGTTAAAGCTTACCATCGGGATATCCTCCTTGAAAAAAAAGGCTACTTCGCTCGGAGGATAGAGGCTGCCTCTAATTCCTGTAAGGAGATTTTTACCATTGTTAGGGAATTTACAGCCCCACGATCTAATTCGACCCAGGCCGTTCCTTCCGAGCCGTGGGTTTCCGCCCTTGCCAACTTTTTTACTACCAAGCTAAAACTGATCCAGGACTCTTTTCCCTTGAGGATGGTTGAAGTACCTCCCAGTATTGAGGGCGGGTCAGTTCCACCGGCCCTTTGGGTTCTGTCTTGGCAGACTTTCCGCCAATTTCAGTTTCTTCGTCATTGGCACTCATGGCCAACCTTAAATCTGGGTCGCCTCTTGACCCATGCCCGGCCAAATTCCTGGCGAAAATGGCGGTAGTTGTAAATCCGTTGGCAAACCCACTTTTGAATCTCTCCTTGAGTCGGGGGGTGGTCCCGCAGGCTTGGAAGCAGGCGATGGTTATTCCCCTTCTCAAGAAGCCTGGCCTAGACCCCGAGGCTTTGGCCAATTACAGGCCCATCTCTCTCCTCCCTGCGCTGGTTAAGATCTTGGAGAAGCATGTGCTTACCGTGCTTTCCAATTTTCTTGAATCCCACAACTTGCTTCACTCCACTCAATCTGGCTTCCGCCCCAATCTAAGCACCGAGACGGCGCTTTTGGAGGTGTCTGAAGCCATTAAAGAGGCACTGGATTCGGGAGGCAAAGCTATGCTTGTAATGCTTGATTTGTTGGCGGCCTTTGACACCGTCTCCCATGAGGGTCTCCTCGCCAGACTCCATGAGATCGGTCTGAGGGGAACGGTGCTCAGCTGGGTCAGATCATTCTTGGCTGGCCGTTGACAAACGGTCTGGGCCTCTCCTAGCTCTGCCGTGATGCCACCTTTGGGAGTCGGAGTCCCGCAGGGCTCTGTGTTGAGCCCGACTCTCTTCAACATCTTTATGACCGCTCTGGCAGCACTGGCGGAGTCTTTTGGGGCCCAGATCGTATCCTATGCCGACGATACCCAGCTCCTCTTTACGTGCGGGAAAGGAGAAGATTTTGATGGAGAGAGTGTCCGTGAGTGCCTTGGGGCTGTTTTTAAATGGTTCCAGCTTAACAGCCTCAAATGCAACTCAGACAAGTCTGAGGTACTCTTCTTCGGCTGTCTATCTGATCCAGATTGGCAGGAATGGTGGCCTGTTAATATGTTTCCTCCAGTGCGCTCGTCCCAGCTAGCAAAGAACTTGGGGATCAAGATCGATAATGGTCTGACGTTAAGATCTCAGATCCTTGGTCTCACGGGAACATGCTTTGGCCTCCTTAAGATGCTCCGTAAGTTTCTTCCTTTGCTCTCAGAAGATCATAGGAAGACTACGGTGCAGGCCTTAATCGGTTCAAGACTGGACTATTCCAACGTCCTATACCTTGGCCTGCCGGAGTATCTCCTGTAACGGCTGCAGGTGGTCCAGAACTCGGCCGCGCGGGCCATCTTTGGCCTCCATAGGCGAGCCAGAGTCTCCGGCCTTTTGCAGTCGCTCCACTGGCTGCCTATCCGGAAGCGGATAGTTTTTAAGGCCTTGACCTTGGCCCACAAGGCTCTCCACGCCTAGGGAGCAAAATATCTCCAAAGGAGGCTCGCCTTTTACCATCCGGCCCAATCTCTGAGATCTGAATCATTGTTCCTTGCTGTGGTCCCTCGAGTAAAAAAGGCCCGCATTGGAGGTCGCTCTTTTAGGCTGATGGCACCACAGCTTTGGAATGCTCTGCCTCTGGCATTACGCAGCATCTCTAATTTTCTGACTTTTGGGAAGGGCCTTAAAACTTGGCTTTTTGCCCTTTAGTGCGCTCTTCTGTCTCTTTTACTGGGTTTGTTTATTTTACTGTGTTGTGTTTTTCTGCTAGGAGCTGTCAATAATAGCGCCGGGACACGCGCTATAAAAGACTAAATTAACATAACATAACATAACATGTCAACATAATGTTAAAATGCATCTCCCCTTCACATTGCAGAGGGACAATCAACACCTCCTGCAGAGCAGACCAGACAACTCATCAGTGATGATGAAGAGGACCTCCATACCTTCGACTCCGACGCCCTACAACAGCTCATGGACAGCTATGGCAACCCACCTCCAGGAGCAGGGCAGCCCAGCTGCATTGAGGAGACCCCACAACCTGCACAGACCACACAGCAGGAAACACCCACCCCCACGGCTGGCTCCCAGCACCTCACCGAAGAACACATCTCATTCCAAGGCCAGGTGTTAGACTGCCAGAAGGAGGTGTCTGAACAGGTGCGGGTGGGGTTCGACCTCATGGCAGCCAAACTACATGACATACATGGGTGTCTAAGTCACATCGGGGACCACTTACACTCCCTAATGGACACCCACAGTTCACTCCATGATCTCCAACAAACCATGCCCGACATCGCTGGAGTCATGACTCTGAGAGGAGAACAACTGTCTAGTCAGAGTGGCCTCAGCGATGTCAGCCAAGAGTTGGCACAGATGCTGAAGATAATGGAGAACATGGAGCAGATGCATACGGAAAGAATGGCTGCCACGGATGCACACCAGCAAAAAGTTGTTGGTATCTTCCATGCCCTGCAGATCCTCATCATCGTATTGCTGCCACTAAGGCAGTCGCTGATAAATGCTGCTGGTACTTCTACACACACACATCTCCGGCCCCTGGTGTGTCAGTGGCACACAGTGCTGCAGACCAAACATCAGCACCCACATGTCAGACAGATGACATAGAGGACGAAGATGTGGGTAATTCCACCTTTGTATTAAGAAGGAGCCAGTAGCAATCTTCTCCACCACATGCCCTGTTTCAGCTTGGTTCTGCCCTCTGCATCATGCCGTGTAACAACATCTCCCACTGTCCCCCGAAACACTCTGTGACACTCACCTTGGACCGCGACATGGACTGCCATATTTTGTTTGCTTACCAATGACACAGCAATCAGACTAAGGACTGTACTCTTCCTCTTCCGATCTTCTTGGCAATCCCTAAATGACTCCGGCTGGCTCTCCACTGGGCTACAATGAAATGTGGGGTTTGTATGGCCATGTACTGCTCCAGCTCCGATACTCCACCAAATGTGAATGAATCATTCAAATTCACACAGATGTGTCATGTCCATAATCGATCAAGTATGAAAGTATGGATGAATGTAAGGACATTGATTGCACAAAAAGGTACACCCTGGGAAATGAAAGCAATGAGCATGTCTGACCGTGACACACATAGGCAGTGAGATGACTGGGAATGTGTGCACTAGCTGTGGTCTCATTGCTTTGAAACAACAATCGCTTTTACACAACTTTGCCCCATGAAATGTTAGAAATAGGGCTGTGTATGAAATGTCAAAGTCATTGGCAGGCCTAAAGTAGTGTCCCCCATCACATTTGACAACAGAACATCTCTTCGCATACCTACTCACACTCAACTGGGTGGACACAGCCAGTAGTGATGGATCACATTGATCCACATGGCAAGAAGTTGGACACCATACTCACATTGCTGAAGACACGTAGTAGCAGAGGTCTATCACCAACTATCCCAACCACAATGTCTGGCTCACAGAGGTAGAGCTGGCAATAGGGACTCACCCCTAAGTGAAATGCGTCAGTCAGTCCCTCACTATGTACGGACAATGCTCATTGAGGCACACGATTTGTCATTCTAATCACCACTCATCACAATTGAACATTAGTGAAGTTGCGTAGACTTAATTAGCATGTGCGTGTCAGTACAGGCAAGACAAGGGCCACAACATGCAGAACAATGCATCAGGCACTAACAGGCAGCATTCAGTCACAGTACAGCTCCACGTGACAGGCGTTATGCATGTGCCCGGGATGTTCTATCATCGCCTTGGTGGCTCTCGTAGAACCGCCACTTCTCTGACCTGCGGCAGTTATGGGGATGATATGCCACAACTCGGAGCAATTAGTCATATTTTTGTGCAACTTTTGGACATATGGGTTGTTGTGTACGTAAGTGTCAAGGGCATTCCATGCAAGAGTAGCTCAAGCAAGGACTTCTGTTTGTGGGGTGTGGATACATTGGTCTTACATTAGCGCTGTGCGTAGTGTGGCAGTCGGCATCATCTGCTATGTTATCTCTCTCAGGGGGTGCCTGCCGCATGCAAGACCAAGGTCGGAGGTGCAGATGTCATTCCGCCTTATGTATTGAGACAAAGGAGCTTTCATCCCTAACATTAGTCTGACTACTGCTTGCATTCTGGAAATGTGATGTGGCTTTCGCGCTGAAATTGAGGCTAGGCCTTAGGCTTATGGTGCATCAATAGCGATACACACACAATAGTTGACATGGATTAGACAAGAGCCTGAGCGGCCTTGCGCTCCTTGTACAATCACTTTGTGTGTGGCCGCCCTCCGGGTGCATGCAACATTGCAACATTGTTGATTGCGGGCCGTGTGGCGCTGACACTGCAACAGAGACACACGCATCAGTTAGTTTCCTGACCAGCCCAGAAATGAACCACACCCAGAACCCAGGGATAATTATTCACACTCCTACGCTGGCCTGGCGTACACCGACCCAGCCCACTCAGATTACGTATAAAGGGGGGGACAATGACGCTTCGTGTCCCAGTTCCTCCCAACAGCCGAAGGTGACATGGCTGCATCTGCCTGGCATGTCACAAGACTCAATCATAAAGGGTCCATGAGTTGCGTTGCACAGAGTTGGTGGCACAAGATACACTGAGGCCGGCACGGGCCTACCACCACAGGACAGTGACTTTCGGTGCACTCAGGTAGGGGCACCTTAAGTGAGAATCACGTGTGTGACCTGGTGGCCAAGGTCGTGGGCCCCATGCTTGGAGCATGCACCGGCACATGGTGGGCCCTCTTGGAGACACGCCGGTGGCGGAAGGTGAGCAGTAAAGCCTGGGTGCACAGGGGCGGGCAATCACCGCTGGGTGGCCGGAGGGCTGGGGTGCAGCAGCCTGTTAGCGCAGGGGCGGGCAAGCGATGATGGCGTGTGCAATGATATAAACTCTGCCCTTCATAAATCTGGACTCTATTTCAGATAAAGGACCTGGTGGACTGCAGTGTATACCGGCACGTGGTTGGAGACACACCAGTGGCAGCAGGTGAGAAGTGAGGCCTGGGTCTGCAGTGTCGGCACTCTCTCCCCTCTCCCCTCTCTCTCTCTCTCTCTTCCTTTCACTGTCTTTCTCTCTTTCTCTCTCTTTCTCTCTCTCTCTCTTCCTCTCTCTCTCTCCCTCTCTTTCTTTCACTCTCTGTCTCTCTCACCTTCTTTTTCTCTCTCTCTGTCCTTTGATGAGCGCATTACACACCTTCTTATCTTGAATTTTGTCTTGCAGGCTGTGACTTACAGATTGTCCAGAGATGACCCACAATGACTCTTCCAAATAGTTGTTTTGAGTTTAATTTGAATAGAATAATCTGTTTGGAAATTGAAAGATGAATGAATGATTCTCCTTATTCTGACCACACATGAATGTTAATTGTTGTAATTGTGCGACATCAGGCAAATTGATTTGGTAAAGTTGATGTAAAATATCTTTGTCCGTGGGAGTGCCCAAGAGGGACCTGGGGGGGAGGGTGGTAGTGGTTGTTGTGACCTTCTTGGGTGTCCGAGCTGCATGATCAGTAGCTCCATGGCATCTGTTGTTCTTCTGGTGTGGCTGTGGGCTGGGCTCCCATTTCTGGTCCAGGTTATCGTCCGACTAATACCAGGAAAGAGCAGGTGTTAATTCCCTGCTGCTAACGCACCTTATCGCATGTTTTGTGATCTATTCGCCAATCTGGCTGGTCCCTACTCTGTAGCTCATTAGCGTTATTTGCCAGTGTCATCCGTGGTGATGTGTTTTGCGGCTGCTATCGCAGGAAAACTGGCGATAACGGCTGTTAGTACCAGCTTGTGAATAGGGTGTTAAATCTATTGCCACTTTGGCTGCGATAAAGTGACGCTAACTTGGGGATAAGTCCTTGAGAATATGCCCAATGTCTTTATTATGCTATTCTTCACCTCATGCGAAATGTATTTTTGGTACTTGTAAAAATTATTTACCAAAAAAAATCAAGTTGCACCTCAGTGATAAGGCCAAAAGACTGAAACCAGTCCAGAGGGGTACATCTTTTTCTTTCTGGAAGGGATCTTGCCTAGTAATTCGTGCTGGACTTTCATACATAAGCAGGACCAAGACTGATCTGCAAATCGCTAGTCTCTGTCTAGAGTAGCTGAATGCTGTCTGAATGCTGAGAAGCCTTGTTGGCAAAATATGATGCACTGGAGTGTGGATATGAGAAATTACCAATATGTGAGATTAATTTAAGAATTCCACCCATCACAGTGTTTTCTAAGGGTTATATCATAAATGTTAAAGATATGACAACGTAAGGGTTCTGTGCTCACGGCACAATTCTGCTCAAACTGCATTTACTTCAGCAGCAGACTGAGGTTACTTGTCTTCCCTTCAGGAGGTGACCTGGCTTTGTAGTTTGGGTCATACTGTGCCAATTGTAGCAGGACCAAGAGGGATTTGCACGCAGTGGGGAAAACAATAATGGACTGGAATACACTTGGGTTAATTAAAAGTGATTGAATCTAAACATTCTACACATTATTGTTTTGTTTTTCTACTCCTAACACAAAGCATCAAAGTGTTCTCACAATACTCTCTCTTCCAATCCGACACAACAGTGATATAAAGTGCAAACATTCTATCACCTTTTCGCTCCATTACATGCCTATGTAATGTGCAATAACAGATGATATGCTAATAGCACAACACAGATTTTTCAGCACATTACTAAAACATTCCCTAGATAAGCCATACTGCATTCTACTATTCTTCTAACTAAGCATAGCCTATGTTGTATCAAGCTACCCATTCAATAATGCACAAAAATAGTACAGTCCAATAAGGAATGCACCACACTTCTCTTAATAGTTTTTGAAGCTGCTTGATTTTGCTGTTTGACAAAACCCATCCCATATCATTGAGTATATAACTACAAATATTTGGCAGATTTTTAGTTTGAGTCGAAACATATAAATAATCCTTCTCCATTTTACAAAAGAGCTGAAAAACACTTCTTTAAAGAACACACCATCATGGTGCAGAAAAAATAAACTTTTCACCCTTAGGAACCATCTAAATCTCACATAACATGTCAACTGGGAGGGCCTTTGACCCTGTACAGCGCTCTGCTTCCTTTTGACCAGGATACCTCTATGTCTGGTTTCATTCTTCAGGCTGCAAGCACTCGGTGCTTGTGGCTGCAGTGAACCAGATACGTTAAGAGTGGCTCGTGCAGTGGGCCCAGCAGCACCAGCAATGCCATCAATGCAGGGTCAGGTTCAAAACTTCAGGAAAGGCAGCCGGCAATCATCCACCTGAAAGCTGACTGGGAGCCTTCAGAAGTCACTCAGCCAACAGCGATTCAAATGCACACAATGTTCTAATAGTCAAGAGTTAAGCATTGCGCTGGCATCATCGACAAATGTGAGAAAATTCTCAGGATGAAATAGGCGAGGGGCGGCACCCAGAGGTATACACCCTATGGCTTTTTAAAGATTACACTCGTCTTCCTATTCAACTACCCATATCGCCTTTTTTTAATTTATTTTTTAGAGTTTTATATAGCGTGAACTAGACCCGAGACATCGGGTATCAGGGCGCTTTACATGAGCATCAATTTGGTAATTGAAGGACTCATTCATTTTTGTTAGGCAAGGGAAGATTAAGTGGTTTTCCCAAAATCACAGGATATTGAGCGTTGTCGCGGAGACTCAATCCCGGTTTCCCCAGCTTCGAGGTCGACCGCTCTAACCATAAGGCCACATCCTCTCCCCTTTTGTGGTCCCCTTGTGACCATCCTAGTTTCTTTACACTTCAAGTAATGAAAGACTAAGTTATATTGAGCTTCTCAAGATCGTGTCCAACAATGTACCATACGTTAACAATGTATCTTATGCTGAAAGCCAGGACTTTAAAAAGCCCCGGATTGATAACTCAATTTTCATAAAATCAGCAGATAAAGGCTGTGCCATATTGTAACAAATGTATGAAGAATTGTGAAGAATGTTTAGGTCTTCTTAAGGATAAGTTAGAGGAGGATTACTGAGGACCTCGCAGGGCAATTTCAGACAAGGCTACAAAGCATAGTTACCGAAGCATAATCATCTGGATGGGTCATGAAAGTGGGCATTGACTTTGTGGTTACAGGGAATCCATGAGCTTCTTAGTTCTAGACTCTGTCCAAGATTCACGATACAAAGGACTGGTACCTGGCTACCCCATAGTCTCTGACATCATCCTCGAGAGTAACATCTTACCACTGGAGTATACTATAAACCAACTGAAAATAATGTTCTGCTCTGCTTTGACAAACATCAGCCAAAGTCAATGAGGGAAAAATTGCCCTTCAATCTCTTTTTGATCCTGAGGAGACTATGAGACATCAGGAGGGATCAGACGCCTTTATATTAATTTCCCCTTTACATTTTTGCACTTAACTTCTTACCTAATAACATGCACATGCCTTACAACAAAATGCTATTTCTGTTTCACTGTACAATATTTTGTATCTAATCAGCATTACACCCATATATGTCTGTATTTCGAAGCTGCAAAGGGAGAGATTCAGAAAATAAAGGGGGGGGGGGGGTTATTTATCTATTCGCTATCGAAGCAGAGACAATTTAGGCGGGAAACAGCTAAAATAATTCGTGTTGTGCTTAAAAATTGAAAACAATCGGGATGTTCCCGCGGGAATCGGGTAATTTGGCATTTAGGAATACAACAGTGATTGCCACTTACAAGTCTGGAGCAATGGCCCCTTCACCTATTATAAAAACATCCATCTGGTCATCTATATCATTGAAGGCCACCCCTTGCAGAGCATAACTTCACCCCCGCGTTAATTTGAGCCACATTCCTGTTACATGGACAAGACACAATGCGTTACAGCATCTTTTCTAAATACTGAAGCAAGGCTTAAAAATCTATCTGCTTGCCTATGTTTTAGTTCCGGAGCAGCAGCAGTGGCAGTAGGTGCACAGGCAAGGACGCCCTCACACTTAGTAAACAATATTAAAAGCATGCTAGGAACACCCACCCTAATAGACCTAGGGCCATATCCTAATCTAATTGTAATTCATATTTTAATTAGTTTAATCCAGTTTTGTGGTCTTTGCTTCCTCCCCGAGAACGTTCGAAACCAAACAGATTGGGGTAAACTAGAGTAAACAAGTTGACTCAGTTGAGCTGTAACTCACGAGTGTGGCTTAGTTTTTATATTTCCAAAAAAATGTAATTCCATGTTTTCTCTGTGTGTGCTTTTAATACATGTGGTAGCCCACGATTCTCTTCTCATGTATTTCCCTAAGTTCTAAGATTTCTTCACAGGTTGCCGTAGGTAGTGGTGTACTTGTCACTATTTCAATCCAGAGATCCTGGTCCAGTATACTACTTACTGTATATTTTCTTGAACTCTTATCCCAGGCTCACTAGTGTACCAATAGGAGAAAGTGTTTATGTGGGATCTCTGAAGAAAGTTCCTGACCCTTTATGGTTTTACATATGTGAGATGAAACAAGACCTTTGTCATAGTTACATTATTCCCACTGTTTAAATTGTAACATTACCAACTAGCGACCAGAATAAAGTGGTGAGAGTCGGCTACGAGGTACGCTCGGTTCCCTACTTTTTGCTCCTTTTCATACCAGAAGATCAATGCACTTTAAGATAATGTGTCTATTCCACTTCTCATGGAGCTCTGAGCACAAGAGCATTCTATCACAAAGGTGATCCTGCTCGTAACAGGACATTTCCACACTAGTGGGGAGTAGGTCCTGTGAGGGAACATGCCACCTTTGGGTGGGTGAGGACCCAGCGTTCTTTGAATAGCATAGTCGAATGAGGTTGACAATAACTTCCCCCTTGTCTTTATCTGTAAAATCCTTGAGGTGATACTGATTTGGTATACATTAACTAAGATAACAATAACACCACACTTTCTTATGGTACTGATTATTTATGCCGTATTTAGCTTATACCCAACCTGTGCTAGGGCTGGCCAAGACAAGGCTTGACAGCATTTTTCTCAAGTACAGGTGTTTTGCTAGTCACCTAACTTATTTTGTGTGCCCGGCAAGTGGTTGCATCTTCCTCTTACCACATCTGTGTTTTGTGTAGCCATTTGGATATGGGTTAGTCTTAGTACTCTTACTGTGTGGCCTGATGTGATCGAAGAACAATCTTTGGCGCTCCAACTGGCAATCAGGTGCAGCTGCCTGAGACAATCTGGCACAGATTGGAGTCACTCAACCTGGCCTGTTTTGCCTTATCTTTCTGCCGTTGAAAGGCCAGTGTCAAAATGTGTGGACAATTCCTTCAGAGCCAAACCAGGGGGCATATAACCAAGCAATAGCGATAATTATCGCTATTGCTTGGTTAGAGACAAAGGGGCATATCACCAACGTTAAGCGATATTTATCGCTAACGATGCTTAGCAACAAATTTTTTAACGCTAAGCATCGCCAGAAATTATCGCAGATAAACCTTGCTATTATCAAGGTTTATCGCAAAAGCGATAAAAATCGGCCGCAATGCATGAATATCGCTGAAAAATCAGCGATATTCATGCATTACCGAGCTAATGCTCTTAGCCATGTTATCCACCTTCCATTGGATAACATGGCTAAGAACTGCTCAGGGCAGGTATTAGCTTTTGGAGATATTCACGCTTAGCGCGAATATCTACAAAAGTTGGTAAATAGGAGATAGCGATGTTAGCGACTGTTTTCAGTCGCTAACATCTTGGCACGCCCACTTTGCGTGTCATTAGTGATAAATATCACTGACATGCAAAGCGAGCCCAAGATGGTCGCTATCTCCTACTAGCTGTCGCTAACTGGTGTTAGCGACAGCTAGGTAATAGGGAGATAATTTTATCTCCGCTTTCTTGGCTTTTAAAGCCAAAAAAGCGGAGATAAACCCCCTTGATAATATGCCCCAAGATTCCTAAAAAAGTAAAATAATGAACTCTCTGCAGTTCCTGGCCTTGGACACGAAAACGTTCTAGAACTAGTTGACCGAGGTCCACCTACCATAACACGAGGCTTGCTATAGTTACTTGTCAGATCCATGGTGTTCATAAAAGCCTCAAATGAGTCCAAAAGCTCTTGCAGCCCCAGAGCGGTTCTGGCTAGTAAGACCATATCATTTGCATAAGTCAACACAGGAAGGGGGTGATTGCCAAGTTTGGAGAAATCAGTGCCATTGATAAGCAGAAACGTATCCAAATTATTTATATATAGTTACTTTTCTGATGTGTTGGCCCTTCACTCTCTTTTAAGATGGTTAATCATCTGTTCAAGGTCTGAGACACAACTGAGTGAAAATGTATTGAAGGTTTGTCTGTTCCTCGACAAGGTTGAGCCCATTCCTTGATTACATTATATAGAAGGTATTTTTACCCTAATGGAGTGTCGTGATTTATTTCTCACTCCCAAGAAAATGATCAAATCTAATCTTGCTCGACAAAGAAGACTTTTGTGTCTAGGCATCAGTCCAAAAGAGAGGCCCAGGAATTTTCTAATCCCTCTTACCAAGCATCCTTGTTACTGCAACCATATTTATCCTCAAGATATTACCCACCTTTGGCTGTTTTGTGGCTTTTATGTCAAGTCAAGAAGGGTTTATACCATCCCCCTTTGAAAGAGATTGAATTTGAAACACGTGCGACAAGCAGTGATGTTTTCACAAATGCTTATTAAGAACTTAACATTTTATTCTGTCACATGCTTTTTATCTTCTGCGATGGCTCTTAGATGATCATTTGATCTCTGATTTTATGGAATTATTTGTTTTTGTATGACTGTGTTCCTTTATGGATTTTAAAGTGAAATCCCAAATCATGTATTAAAGATGATGGGTAGAAGATGCCATAAGGAACGAGTGAGAGACTATATGAAGAGTGACGGATGACAGAACTTTGGCCAGGTGGTTCCCCACTGTTAGTCCCCATTCACTCACTTGAAGTGCATTTGAATTCCTTATTGAAGACCTCACCAGCTACTTTTGTCTATCTGGGAACCTATTGCTCGAGACCGCTAAGAACCTAACATTATTCATCAACAGCATGCCTCGGGAACAAGCCCTACATGCAGAGAACACAGAGAATTAATCCTATTTCTGATTTCTTGACCAGTGCGTAATTAACTGCCATGCTTAGCCCTTATCCTAGGATTTTTCAAATGTATTTTTCGTCTCTGGTGACTCATATGGCATTATTTCATTCTCCTTTGTATTTATTTAGACTTACATGGTATGTATGATAGTGCCACATTTGTACAGGAGAATTAGAAAACCTTCTTAAAGATATTCTTTTTTTTTTATATATATTTTTTATTTTAACAGTAAGACAAGAGTAGGCAATACAGATATCAGGTGTCAAACAGTAAAATGCAGAACAGGGACAGGCGGGGAAACATACATAAAACAACCATTGTAAGGAACACATGTCCTATCACGATTACGCACATTAGAAAGAGAGATAAACAGTCTATTATACGATCTAAAGCAATCCCACCCGCCCGACCCCGTCCCCAATGGTACAGGATAATTAAAGCCAGCGTAAACACCCGGACAATAAAGGATCCGTGAAGAATAAACAGCCCACCTCTCGTAGAAAGGAAAAAGGAAAGACAAAAGGGCCATAGAACAAAACAAAGGCAAAATAAAAAAACCCTCCCCTAACCCCCACCCTGCACCCCTGCAATGGCTACGGCCTAATCCCACTAGCAGCGTGCCTGTCGCCCAAGAACTACCCTAAAAGAAGGGAAAAAGAGAGAAAGCGGAGGAGGAGAAAACAAACACACTCCCGGGCTCCCGTACCCCCCGCCAACAGCGACCACCCCGAGACATAATAAAGCCAACATTCAGCAAAATATACGAACCAGCCGTGGGAGTATAGTCAAAAACCACCCAACTCCCGTCACAGTGTAGGCACAACCCCGGCATTGCATAAAGCTATTTTATCAGATCTAAGCGATCAAGTTCAGCCCTGGCCAGTACGATCTTTCATAAAAGTCTTCTTCACTCGAGCCGCCATCTTGAAGGAAAATTCAAAGCGTTCATAAAAGTTCATGTCAGTACAGTAGGATCGAATACCGGATAAAAGTTCACAAATTGAACGAGGAAAGGTGTCCAAGAACAGCGAATGTCTCAAACAGTCAATGAGAAACATGTTACCACGCAGAAGACCGTCCATAGATGTATGAGGCGGCAGCAGAATCGAGCAGGAGACGCTGGAGATAATCACGGGCTGGCTTGTTGCTAATTGGGGACCGCCAAGGCTCATTGAATCCGGGATCTGCACGGGGACCTCGATTCCAGACGTTCGGTGCACCACTGGTACCACAGTTAACTGGAAACTTAACAAGGAGTCGTCCTCCGGTTCCAGGATACCGTCCACTTTCACATTCAGTGTCCGGAACACAGTGATGGTGTGCAAATGGAGCGCCCCAATGGCGGCCATAACGGCCTGCAGCGATGGCGTGCCTTCCGTCCACTCCATCCCCTCTCAGTAGGCGACAGAGCAGGACTTGAACCCCGGAGGCCGGCTACTCCGGGGTAACAGGCCACGCAAATCTGATGTTGAACAGTGGGTGCTCCTCGTCTAGCAGAACACACCTTCGCCGTCAGCGAGGGCCACAGCCCGCCGACCCCGGGAGGGCAGCAAGGTCCCCGGGTACCGGACCCCCACCACGGCAGCCGGTGTGACACGCTGGTGTCCTCGGTGTAAGTCATGCACAGGATTGTCCCTAAAAATCAACAATTCACGGCACACTTCGGGAGACCGGGCTCAGTCCAGGTCTCACGGCCGATGTTGATCACTTCCAATCCGGGTAGGCTAGAAATCGAGGCCCCGGCTTCCACACGTTGTTAGGCCGAGAATGGAAACACGGCGTATCTTCGTCAGCCGATGAGATAGAAAACTCGGGATTGCACCTTCAGAGGCAGAAAAACTTCATGAACAAGGAAATCTGGTCTGAGGTCAGGATTAAAGGCAGGATATTCGAGCTGCTGGCGGAGGTCGGCGGAGCCGGGAGCTTACGCGGCCATCTTGGTTGCTAGCGTAGCTCCTCCCTCTTAAAGATATTCTTATTCTGAAAATCTCTGTATCAGTCACTCAATCCCCATTCTATAGGATGGAATTGGAACTTCTTTGGATAAACCGTTATCTTAGCTCTGCTCCTGGAATCACACACATGTCTGCCTTTAGTGCCATGCACCTATTTCTGGTCGCCATTCCCCAGACCCAACTCTGGCCTTGATGTCTCAGTTCCTCAGAACCATGTCTGGCCACTGCTGGCCTTCTCATCCAATGTTCACCTTTTATCTTGGTGTCATAGGGTCTATTTCTGGCAATGTGCTGATCTCTGGCCTTAGCACATTAGCCTCATGTAGCCTGTCTCTGTCCCCAGGCTGGTTAAATCTGGCCTCCATGCCCAACTGTTATCTCAGGTCATAATACCTCACTTCCAATGTCTTAAGTCTTTGCCCAACTTTGACCTTAATTGATTTATTTTCAACTTTCTTAATAGTGCCCATTTCCAATTTTGAATTCAGTATCAAATTTCAATCCTGGTCTTAGCTCCTCGGCCCTTTCCTAACCTTGACGCTACATTTAGAAGTTCCCATAGTGACTGGCTCACAAAGATTTCTGCCCAACTCTCAACTCTCGCCATAGTGCCTCACCTCCAATTCTGATTTACAAAACAAGGCAAACCCCGTTGGTGAGACCTGGGGTAAAGTATGATACTTCGGGGAACAGTGGTCTAAGGGGATGCCTATTGGGTCCTCTGGCAGCCTAGGTTGAGTAAGTTATTGGAAAGGAGTTAAATCAGTTTAAACATTTTCCAACAAGGGTCCAAGGAGGACTTAGTTTCTTAGGTTGCACGGACACAGGATTTGAGGTGGTTATGACAACACATTTATTATCTCCATAAATTCGCTTTATCATATATTTGCTTCGTGATATTTTGTGATCACAGAAACAATTAAAAGTGCCTGAAGTGAGGGTGTTTGGGTGACATATTAAAAATACATTGCATTGTACAACAATCTTATTTTTCAAAACTCCACAGTTAAATGAAAGCAATGCTTGAGTTTTTGTTGGGAAGGTCGACGGCGTTTCGATCTCAGATTACTGAGATCATCATCAGGACGTGAGCCTGTGAGCACTAACACTCCCGTCAGTAATCAAGGCCAAGGTGGCGTTGAAGTTCCACTTGAGGTAGCCGGGTGTAAGGTCCGCCGTGGCACGGGCAGGCCTTAGCGTAGTTATGATAATGAACACCCAGACACTAAAGTGTAGTTCTCTGACGGGAAGACCCCGAGCGGTCAACCACAGGTTTATTTATCCCCTCGGTGCGGGCCCGCCCCGAGGGGTGTGGGGATGCATGAACATGTTGATACAAATTGCGGTAGCGCCCGAGTGGCACTCTACATCCCTCCTTTATTTTAGCTGACGACAGGACCACAGTCTATATCAGGGGGATGCACAGGCAAAGTCTCTTAGTCTCTGAGTGGGTCCTGGATTAGGCCGCAGACAGTACCGTTGGTTGCGGCGACATGGGGACACGGTGACTTCAGACGGACACCCAGCATCCTCTCCGCGATTCTGTGGTGTATAGGGGGCTTCAGGTTGTTCTCGAGCCTCGGGGCTCTCCTGCCCGTGCCCTTCCGTAGCCGGACTCCCAGCTGGGGATGACCCTGCCGATTCTCTCAGTGGTGTTCCAGGGTGTTAGAATTCACTCTCGACATTGGCTTCGGGCTCAGAGGCCTTCTTGAAACTGGAGACATTCCGAGTGACCAGTTGATTTCCCCTCCGGGCCGTCACCATTGTTCCCTTGACCTTCTCAACGGTCCAGACTTCAGGCTCGTAGGGCGTCCGGAACTTCCACCCAGGGTGTCTGCCTTTGATCACCACCGAGTCTCCAACGGCAAGCGTTGGTACTGTCGCCCGGCGCGCCTCACTCACCTTCTGATTAGTTGTTGTTCTTCTTGCCTGAACTGCTTCCTCATTTCTCGGTTCCGGGGCCCACTCCGGGCCTGCCGGTATGACGTCTCTTGGGGCTCGTTTGAATAACAGATGAGCTGGTGCACACTTCGTGGTGCTATGTGGCGTTTGTCGATATGCCCCCAAGAACTGGTCCAGGGCAGTTTCGAGCTTTTCTCCATTGTCCACGGCAA
The DNA here is from genome assembly GCF_964261635.1 of Lissotriton helveticus. Lineage (NCBI taxonomy): Eukaryota > Metazoa > Chordata > Amphibia > Caudata > Salamandridae > Lissotriton > Lissotriton helveticus. The sequence continues at coordinate 1,277,589,390 of NC_136069.1, forward strand.
TGCGCAATGCGCGGTTCAGAGTTGTCATCAGTCTCTCCACCTCCACATTGGCCTGGGGCCACAGAGGGGTGATCTTTCGATGTCGAATGGCGAGATTCTCCAGATATTCCTGAAACTCCCTGCCCTGAAAAGGGGGTCCATTGTCTGACTTGACCTCAGCAGGGAGACCCATCAGTGCAAAAGTCCGGTCTAAGGCTATTTTCACTTGTGGGAAAGCTGTGGACGTTAGGACTTCCGCAATCGGGAATTTGGAGTATGAGTCAACGACTACCATCATGTGACGGCCATCCGGAAAACTTCCGAAGTCCACGCTCAGATGTGTCCATGGGGTTGTGCATGGTTCCTCCGTGATTATGGGTGCAGGCGCCCGGTCACCACCGGTGATAGTGCAGGCATGGCATGACCGGTACACAGACAAAATATCGAAAATAAAATATCGGAAAGACAAAATATCGAAGTTAAAATATCGAAGGTAAAAAATATTGGGAAGCAAATATATCGGATACAAAAATATCGTAATAGGTAAGTAAGTAGAAATATCGAAAAAAATAATATTGTATGACAAAATATCGACAATACAAAATATCGTGTAGTAATGTAAAAAATAAATAGTGTAGGAAAAAATATAATAATTGTAAATAAAAATTTGATAAAAAGGTCTATATTAAAAAATTACAATATATTTAATATAAATATATTTAAAAAAAACATATATAGTTTTTGGAGCGGGTTATTGGGTTTATAGGGGATAAGGGTGGGAAGTAATTTAAAAATAATTAATACATTAATATATATTTTTAAAAAACTTTTTATTAATAATTAATTGGTAAATAATTAATATTAATTAGTTAATTAATTAATATAATTTAGTACATTATTTTATATAATAATTAATTGGTAATTAATGATTATTAATTAGTTAATTAATTAATATAATATCTTACATAATAGTACAAAATTAATAATTGGTAATTAATTATTATTAATTAGTTAATTAATTAAGATAATTTTGGACATAATTTTAAATGATAAATAATTGGTAATTAAAAATAATAATTAATTGGTAATTAATTCATATGTAGTTAATTAATTAATATAATTTTGTATATATTTTTTAATAATCAATAATTGTTAATTAATTATTAATATTTAGTTAATTAATTAATATAATTTTTACATATTTTTAAATAATAATTAATTGGTAATTAATTAATATAAATTAGTTAATTATATTAATTACCTTAATTTAGTTTAATATATATTTTTTACTGATTGTAAATTAATTTGGAAAAAATAATATTAATAATTATATTTATTTCTTTACAGCTAATGTGCAAATATATTAACTTTATTGTTATTGTTAATTAATAATTAATTTGTAATTACATAATAATAATTATTTTTGGGTAAAGGAGTATTGTTAGAGTTCAGGGTCAGTTTTCAGTTCTTGGTTAAAGGGGTATTTTTAGGGTTCATGGTCAGTTTTCAGTTTTTGGGTAAAGGGGTATTTCTTGGGTTCAGGGTTAGTTTACAGTTTTTGGGTAAAGGTGTAGTTTTTGGGTTCAGGGTCAGTTTTCAGTTTTTGGGTAAAGGGGTATTTCTTGGGTTCAGGGTCAGTTTTCAGTTTTTGGGTAAAGGGGTATTTCTTGGGTTCAGGGTCAGTTTTTATTTTTTGGGTAAAGGGGTATTTCTTGGGTTCAGGGTCAGTTTTCAGTTTTTGGGTAAAGGGGTATTTTTAGGGTTCAGGGTCAGTTTTCAGTTTTTGGGTAAAGGGGTATTTCTTGGGTTCAGGGTCAGTTTTCAGTTTTTGGGTAAAGGGGTATTTTTAGGGTTCAGGGTCAGTTTTCCGTTTTTGGGTAAAGGGGTATTTTTTGGGTTCAGGGTCAGTTTTTAGTTTTTGGGTAAAGGGGTATTTTTAGGGGTCAGGGTCTGTTTTTGGGTAAAGGGGTATTTTTTGCGTTCAGGGTCAGTTTTTGGGTTAAGGGGTATTTTTAGGGTTCAGGGTCAGTTTTGGGTTTTTGGGTAATGGGGTATTTTTAGGGTTCATGGTCAGTTTTCAGTATTTGGGTAAAGGGGTATTTTTAGGGTTCAGGGTTAGTTTTGGGTTTTTGGGTAAAGGGGTATTTTTAGGATTCAGTGTCAGTTTTCAGTTTTTGGGTAAAGGGGTATTTTTAGGGTTCAGGGTCAGTTTTGGGTTTTTGGGTAAAGGGGTATTTTTAGGGTTCTGGGTCAGTTTTCAATTTTTGGGTAAAGGGGTATTTTTTGGGTTCAGGGTCAGTTTTTAGTTTTTGGGTAAAGGGGTATTTTTAGGGGTCAGGGTCCGTTTTCAGTTTTTGGGTAAAGGGGTATTTTTTGCGTTCAGGGTCAGTTTTCAGTTTTTGGGTTAAGGGGTATTTTTTGTGTTCAGGGTCAGTTTTCAGTTTTTGGGTTAAGGGGTATTTTTAGCGTTCAGGGTCAGTTTTGGGTTTTTGGGTAAAGGGGTATTTTTAGGGTTTAGGGTCAGTTTTCCGTTTTTGGGTAAAGGGGTATTTTTAGGGTTCAGGGTTAGTTTTGTGTTTTTGGGTAAAGGGGTATTTTTAGGATTCAGTGTCAGTTTTCAGTTTTTGGGTAAAGGGGTATTTTAAGGGTTCAGGGTCAGTTTTGGGTTTTTGGGTAAAGGGGTATTTTTAGGGTTCAGGGTCAGTTTTCAGTTTTTGGGTAAAGGGGTATTTTTAGGGTTCAGGGTCAGTTTTGGGTTTTTGGGTAAAGGGGTATTTTTAGGGTTCAGGGTCAGTTTTCAGTTTTTGGGTAAAGGGGTATTTTTAGGGTTCTGGGTCAGTTTTGGCTTTTTGGGTAAAGGGCTATTTTTTGGGTTCAGGGTCAGTTTTAATTTAATGTACGCTGGATTTGGTATAGTAATAATTAAATTATTAGAGACCAACATATACTCACATTTAATATACAGTGCACAATTTCTGATAAGATTGTTACATTATAGTAAGATAATGATACAAATATTTCAACATGATTGTAGAAACATTATTTTTATTTATGTTTCACAAATAAAATGTTATTTCATTACAAAATTATTTTTATTACATTTGGTTTTATAAACATTTTTTATAAACACAATGATAAGCAACTATACAGAAGCATTATTATTTTCATACTTTTTGTACAAAAATGATTATTATTTATTATCTCTTTTACATATTGCAATTTCATAAAGAAATGTAGAAATAACAAAAGTATTTTTTACACTTTATTTCAATACATAAAATATTTATTATGTAAGTCACATATTTTTAACACATTTTTCTATTATTATAATTTTTGACAATGTACTTATATTTCTAGACATTGTTAATATAAATATTATTCTTTTCATAATATGTATTTATTACATTCATTTACATATTTGTTAATCAAATCATTGTAGGATTAAAGTAAATATTTCTTTACAATAATAGAAACTTAATGTTCATTTTTGCATATTTAGTGAAGTATATATATTATATTTTATACTTGGGACTATTTTATTGCATTTGGGTGCTTTATTTTGTAACCGGGTTAGGTCGTTTTGGGTTATTTGGAAGAAGGGCTGATCGCGGTTGGGAGACACTTCACGTCGCTTCAGGTAAGGTTTATTTTATATGTTTTATGTGTATTTTAATGATGTTTTGAGATTAGTGACCTTATATTTTGTGTTGTTGAATGTGAGGGAGGTATGTTTTAGATTTCGAAAACAGATAATTACTTATGGTATATACTCGCAGTGTTAGTTAGTTAACTCATTATATATAGAGTGAATTTTAGTCTTTTACGGTATATCTACAAGTGAAATCATCTATTTTAATATGTTTGTACCTAATTACTAGCTAATTAATGTGGGTGGGAATGTCTGTTTTCTATGTTTTTGTCATAGGTGTACGCTACATCGGAAGTTCCGTTTTTTTTTAAAGGAAGTGTTTGTTTGTTTAATTCAACACTGCTTTACAAACACTTCTTTACATTTTTCGGTTTTGCTGGAGCGATTCTTTCTATTTTTCAAATTTTTCGGGTTTTTTATGCTTATTCGATGGCTCTGGATAACGTGGATGTGTTAATTTTGGAACAGTTGTATTTTTACATTTTTTTGGGGGTTAATTTGGCTTGGATTACTTTGGTGGACAAGGAGGTTATTGGATTGACAACATGATTGGTAAGTCCTTGCTTTCTTATTTTGTGTGGGTGGGTAATGTTATTTTTATTATGGAATAGTGTTTTTTACTTGTTATTTAGTTTTAATGTGTGCATATATTATTTATTTATTTATTTATTTATTTACTGGCATTTTTAGAGCGCAACCAAATACCCGTGGGCGTCTCGGCGCTAGACTGCAGTAATGTCTATCCTAAGAAGTAGGTACGGTGGGCTGAGGATGTGAATTACTGGTCAAACAACCAGGTTTTTAGTTGTTTCCTGAACTGTAGGAGTGATGAGCTGGCTTTGACATAGTAAGGTAGGGAATTCCAGATCTTAGAAGCTGCAGCAGGGAAGCGACGGTCGCCCCAAGTAGCTGTTCTGCTGCGTGGAGTGATTAGTTGATTGAGTGTGGAGGAGCGGAGTATTCTAGCTGGATTGTAGGGTTTTAGTTGATCTTTGAGGAAGCGAGGCCCCTGGTCCTGCATTACCTTATACACTATACACATGGCTTTAAACTTTATCCTGTTTTGGATAGACAGCCAGTGATAGGTTCTCAGAGTATCTGAAATGGGGGTGAATTTGGGTTTTTTGGATAACAGGCGTGCAGCCGCGTTTTGTACAATCTGTAATTTTTTGGTGACTCTTTTTTGTGCATTTAAAAGGAGGCCGTTGCAGTAATCAAGGGAGGTAAGTACCAGCGATGTGACCAGGGTCTTGGCGGCCGTGTCAGGTAAAAAAGGCAAGATTTTTCTTATCATCCTGAGTTTATAATGTGCCGTGGAGGCTACCTTGTTGGCATGGGCCATAAAGTTGAGTTGGTCGTCAAACAAGACTCCCAGATTTCTGATCTTGGAGGCGGGACAAGGTGGAGTGCCAAAAGTTGATGGCCACCAAGCTGTGGGCCAAGATGGTAAAAGCTTGCCAAAGATGACCACCTCCGTTTTGTCGGAGTTTAGCTTTAGGCAGTTACCTGCCATCCATTCACCTATCGCCGTCATACCAGCTTGGAACCGTTCGGCCACCTCCTGACCATCACCCTTGATGGCCAGAACCAGCTGCGTGTCGTCGGCGTATGAGGTTAGGCTCATCCCATGTGCTTTGATGACACTAGCAAGGTCCGACACGTAGATATTAAAAAGTGTCGGACTTAGGGATGAGCCTTGAGGAACCCCACACGGCAACGACTGACTGGCAGATTGGAATGGACCGAGAGTGACCGCCTGGGTTCTATTGGCCAGGAAGGAAGTCAGTAGATCTTTCGCGGTGGACTGGATGCCCATTCTTTCGACACGGTTGACCAAGATCTTGTGGTCAACCGTGTCGAATGCTGCAGAAAGATCCAGGAGCACCAGCAAGGCTGTCCCTCCCTGGTCCCGGATGGTTCTAATATCATCTGCTGCCTTAATGAGAGCGGTTTCCGTCCCATGGTATTTGCGGAACCCAAACTGGGTGTCATCAAGCAGGTTATTTCTCTCTATGTGGTCCGATAGCTGTTGGTTCATAGCTTTCTCCGTGATTTTGGCTAAAAAAGGGAGACTGGCTATAGGCCGATAATTTTTCAGCTCTTGTTTGTCCAGATTAACCTTTTTTAGTAGAGGCTTGATTAATGTGTTTTTCAGGGCAGCCGGGTAGAACCCAGAGCTCAGTATTGAGTTGCAGACATGAGTGATGACAGGAATAATGGTGTCTGCAACCAAGGTTAACACAGAGGTGGGGCAAGGGTCTAAGGCTGATCCTGATTTAACTGAGTTCAGTATGATCCTAGTTTGGTCAGTGGTTAAGGGAGTAAAGCTCGTCAGAGGATTGCTCAGAGTGATCAAAGGAGGGGGGGTACTAGTGGTGCTTGATTCTGAGGTGAAAGTTTGGTAGATGTTATTTACCTTCTCAAAGAAAAACTCAGATAGAGCATCGCATAGTAATTGCGAGGGTGGTGGTGTTAGGTCTGGTGTGTTACCTGATAATGTTTTAGCTATATTGTATAGCTGTTTACTGGAGTTTTTGGCTAGTTCTATATGTTTAGAGAAAAAGAGCTTTTTTGCTGCTGTTATCATGGATTTATAGGTGGCTAGGGCCTGTTTGTATACATCCTTACTTTCGCTATCATAATCTCGTCGCCAGTGTCTTTCCTTGTTCCTTGTTAGTTGTTTTTGTGTTTTTAAATCTTTAGTGTACCATTGGGCAGTTGGAGTATTCCTATTTTTAGAATGGGATTTAGTTGGTACTAATTCTGAGGTGGCAACCCTCAGCCATTCATGGAATTGATGTGTGGCAACACTGGGATCGTTGGATAGATCTGGTTTAAGTTTAGTTAGTAGTATGTTTAAGTTATCGTAATTTAAGTCCTTCCAAGCTTTGAAAGGACCAGGCTTGAGATGAGGGGTCTTTTTGCTCAGCGAGTCTTTGATGGTCATGCTAAAGAATATGGCCGCGTGGTCTGTCCATGCCATTGGGAGAATGTCGGTCACATGTAGATTTTCGATATTAGTAAAGATGCCATCTAGCGTGTGTCCTGCTTGATGGGTCGGGCGTTGACCAATTGCCTGAGACCTATTAATTCTAGGTCTGACGTGAGAGAGATAGTATCATTGTCATAGTGTTTCTCGAGATAGAAATTAAAATCGCCCATAACCGTGGTGGACTCATCTGTGGCTATAGATTCAGTTATCGTCCCCAGGTTGGTCAGGAACGCAGCTCTGGACCCCGGAGGACGGTATAAGAGTATTCCCTTGAAACTGAAGGACGGAGAGAATTTTATTATAAAATGTAGGGCTTCACAGGACAAGGCCAGGATGGGGGAGGTACGAATTTCAAAATGATCTTTGATTATGATGGCCAGACCTCCACCTCTGTTTTTCACCCTGTCCTGCCTATGGACAGTGTAACCAGGTGGAACTGCCGTAGCCAGGTCTGGGGCCGATGCTTCGTCAGTCCATGTTTCGGTTACGTACAATGCATCGAGATTGTTATCGGTGATAAGGTCGGCGATCTCTTGGCAATGTTTAGGCAAGGATCGCGCATTGATAAGGGCCATGGTAATATGGTTTTCCTTAATGCTCTTAGTGGCAGGAGTAGTGATGGTACTATTAATAAAGTGAATAAGGGTATTGCAGTGAGGACAAGTAAGGTTAATACCTGTGGGCGTGAGTGCCGGGTCAATGATGGTGCAGCAGGAGGCGGGCGAGGGGCGAAGTTGCAGCAAGGTGCTCCGCTGATAAGGTAAGGGACGAGCAGGGGTTATGGCCCTGGGCCCGGTCCCGGCGCGGACGGGAGGCCTTCATTTTATATCCGACATGAGGAGGGTGGGAAGCGTCCTGCATCTCGAGCGCCACCCCTCCCTCACCCAAGATGGCCGAACCCTTCTCTCCCGGCGCCCCGGATACCAATGCGCTCTGGGAGTCGGTTCGAGTGGCCAGGGATCCAAGAAATTTTTAAATCAACTAAAAATATAAATCCCTATATTACTGGAGGTATTAGAGCATGTGCAGCAAGTTTTTAAAATCAACTTTAAACACAGTAAAATACAATCGTGAAAAGTGCAGAGTGCAGAGAGTTAAAATATTAGCACAGCGCCCCCGGCTTCAGCCTCAGGGGAAAGACATCGGTAGAGTCAGCGAGGCAGCGCTGCTCACCAGTTTAAGTAGTAGGGAGGGCGGGAAGCGTCCTGCATCTCGAGCGCCACCCCTCCCTCACCCAAGATGGCCGAACCCTTCTCTCCCGGCGCCCCGGATACCAATGCGCTCTGGGAGTCGGTTCGAGTGGCCAGGGATCCAAGAAGTTTTTAAATCAACTAAAAATATAAATCCCTATATTACTGGAGGTATTAGAGCATGTGCAGCAAGTTTTTAAAATCAACTTTAAACACAGTAAAATACAATCGTGAAAAGTGCAGAGTGCAGAGAGTTAAAATATTAGCACAGCGCCCCCGGCTTCAGCCTCAGGGGAAAGACATCGGTAGAGTCAGCGAGGCAGCGCTGCTCACCAGTTTAAGTAGTAGGGAGGGCGGGAAGCGTCCTGCATCTCGAGCGCCACCCCTCCCTCACCCAAGATGGCCGAACCCTTCTCTCCCGGCGCCCCGGATACCAATGCGCTCTGGGAGTCGGTTCGAGTGGCCAGGGATCCAAGAAGTTTTTAAATCAACTAAAAATATAAATCCCTATATTACTGGAGGTATTAGAGCATGTGCAGCAAGTTTTTAAAATCAACTTTAAACACAGTAAAATACAATCGTGAAAAGTGCAGAGTGCAGAGAGTTAAAATATTAGCACAGCGCCCCCGGCTTCAGCCTCAGGGGAACGACATCGGTATTATAATAATATCTCTATATATTGCATACATTAAATACTTTAGAAGCTCACGTTACATATTTTTCCATACTTAGGTGATACTTTTAGTGTTTTATAACTTTTTGGGAATTAATTAGAGTAGTGTTTTGGCAATGATATTTAGGTATTCTATGCCTTTTGTACTAGGGTAAAGTTTAACTTGTTCTTCCAGGTACTTGTGCATTTGTTTATTTTGCTTTGATGTTTTAGGGACAAGTTCAGTTACAGATTGGTCCATTCTAAATTCCTGGTAGCTCTGTTCTTTCTGTAGGCATTTAATGAAATGTTCTAGAGTAGGTTTGGTTCTGCCAGTTGATTGTACAAATGCATTGTGCCAACCTTCCACTGCATTGTTAGTTTTTGAATCTCCGTTAAGGGTACTTCTGTAAACGTTCCACCAGGGTATGAGGAATTTGGAATTTCGTCTGTGGCCAGATCTGTGGAGTCTGCCTACCCAGGTGTCTTCAAAGTAGTCCAGAAATGGACTTAATTTAGCTTAATTTTGTTTGTAGAAGGGGCTGTCTATAAGAATGTTGTAGTGTTCAGCTACGTCTGTTTCAGGTACATAAGCAAGTGCAATGAGTTTTTTAATTTGGAAAGCAAAAGATGAGTTTGTAACATATTCGACACTTAGGGTAGTTTTTTGAAGGTGTCTCCATAAACACTGGTTTAAATGATAATAGCAGCCTTGAATGCAGGTATGGGGGTGGATTTTTATGATAGTTGAGAGCATTGCTTGCTCAAAATCAAGAATGATACTTTCAGGAGAAAAATCATTAGTTTTTTGTTTAATTATATTTATTAACTCCATATATGTGGAATTATTTTTGTTTGGTAATAGTGCATATAGCAAAGGTATGTTGCAGTTGTGGTAGAGGCCATGTATTGTGTATAATTGGAAAAATGGTTTGGGACAGATGTTAAATGTTCCATCCATCATCCAATATTGGCTTTGCTGCAGTTTAACTAAATTCATACTGGTACCAAAAATTATAAGCCTTTTGTCATTGTTTTCGTTGTCGTAAACTATAAATGGTTGTTTATTTAAAGTTATTATTTGGTTAGCAGATAAATTTATATCCTGATATGTTCTGGGAGATGGTGTTGTAGAAGTAGTAGCTTTTTTAGTTCGTGCTATAGTTCTTTTTAAGGAGAGGATATTTGGCATTTGAGTTGTGGCAGTTTTTGGGATTTTAGGAATGGCTTCTTTTAAAATGACATTTGTTTGCTTTTGGGAACCTGTACTAGCTTCTTATATATTTTCCAAAGCTGTTCTAACTTCTATTTCAGTAACATTAGGTGGATGATTGTGTTCCCTAGTATACAGTACTGTAGCTTCTTTAGTTGTTGCTCTGCCATAGCACTTGTTAGAATAATATTTACAACATTTCCAATTAACTTGCATGCCATATTGCTTTTCTTGTGTATAAGTGTAACCCATGTAGCATAGTAATAGTTTTCCTTTCTGGCTGGTCACAAATTCAGCTTCTTCGGTCATTTTGTACTTTGTATATCTATAAAATGTATATATAATAGTTAATGTCAAATTAAATGTGATAAATAATCTATGTTAGTGATAAGTAGGAATGTTTATACTTACGTGTTTTTGAATTTACAGCAAAATTAGGAGCTGCTTGCTTCTTTAGTTGGGGATAATTGCTTGTGATGTTGTTGTAGCTGTTATGAAAAACATGAAAGTAGTATATTATTAATTAATGTTTTGGTACATTTGCAATGTTAGAGCTCATTTCTACTACAAAAGTGTATCTTCATGATTCACATTGTGAAGATACTTACATATTTTTTTAGGTTGGTCTTTGCCAGTATAGTTGTTTCTTCAGCTTCTGGAGAGTAGTTTGTAGTGTTATCTTAAATAAAAAAGGAACATATGTATTAGAATAATCACCATGTTGGTATGTTTTTTAATACATTATCTGGTAATTATGTTCTTTAATATACTTACTTTGTGATTATTATCTGTATTATTCAGAATGTGGAGTTCTGTATTATGTCTGTATATCTATTCGTTGTGTTTGCTCTGTCAATAAACAATATATAATAGAACATAATTAGAACAGTTCTAAATGTTTGTATTGTTTTTCCACATTTATTTCAGTTGCATAATACTTACGTAGTAAAATGTATTGGAGAAATAGTACTGATGTCCTTAGTTTATTAGTAGTGCAGTTTTCAGTAGTAGAATCTACAGAAAAAAAGACATATGTGGGGTAAAAGTCGTTATTTCTGTGTGTTTAGATTTATGTGCACATAATGAATCAATGTGAAATTACTTACATAGTTATTAGAATCTGTATTCCTAGGGTTTGTTCACAGTTATTTTGAGTAGAATATTCAGTACTCGTTGTATCTAAAAAAAATTGTTTCATATAATTATTTAGCATGTTAAGTAGTATGAATAGCAAAGGGGCACTGGGTATTTAGCAGGTAAGTAAGTAGTATTAGCAAATAATGCACTTTCTATTTTATTTACTTACTTAGAAGATGTGATAGTAGGTTGATAGTCTGGTTCTTCTAGTTGTTGTGCAGCAATTCGGATAGAGATGAATCTCCTTCAGTGACTTTTGGCAAGTAGTTTGTGCTTAGATTTTAATTGTTTATATAGGGGAGTGTCAGTAGTAATTACTTTGCTATTGGTTCATTTAAAAAATTAGGTTTGTGATTGGTTAGTTAGTATATTTGAATTTCAGTTGTGATTACTTTGTAATAGAAGTGAAAAACAAAAACAAATTATAAAATTATACAAAGTAGTATAGAATATTTTTATATGTGTAGGTGATATAATTATACCAATAGGATATTTTTGACAAATTAATAGTGTGTCTATAGTATTAATTTAAGTATTGTGTGTTTATTTAGATGTGAAAACATATACAACGTTAATTATTTATGCAAACAGATGCATATAAAAAGTCGATATAGCTGATAATCCGATATTGAAGTGCACGATATTTTTGATGTCGATATTATAGTTATTGTCATTATATTTTGTAGATAGCGATATTTTTGTTTTCCGATGTTAATGTAGTCGATATAAAAGTAAACGATGTTTTTGTATATCGATATTAAAAAATCGATATTTGTGTATATATCTAGTTAAATATAGGAACCCGATATTTTTGTTTTCGATATTTTTGCTCCGATATTTTTGTACGTCGATATTGTGAATCTCGATATTTTGTCAGACATTCGCATGACCTCACCATTTCGTTGACCATTGAGTCCATTGCTGGAAACCAGACCTTGTGTCTCAGTCTCGCCTTGGTCTTGGCTGTTCCCTGATGTCCTACGTGGGCCAACTCGAGAATTCTCTTCTGCAGGTTTTCTGGCACCACGATCAGGTGCCCTCTCAGGACCACGCCATCGCCCCCCTTGCTCAGTTCATGCCTCACTTGCCTCAGCTGCTGTCGCGCATGATTGACCTCCAGCCGGAGTGTTCGGGTCCCATCCATGAAATGCGCCCAGCTGTTTTCTTGCAACGCCTCCTTGACCCTGGACAGGCTGTCGTCTCTTGCCGTGGCCTGACCGATCTCTGCCAATGTCATTGCTTTGGGACAGGCGGACTGTGAGATCATGTGGACGAAGGCCTCGATGCCTTGAGCGGCATCTGGTACGGGTCTGGAGCTGCTTGATTCTGGATGGCGGGAGAGGTAATCCGCAGGATTGTGGGCCCCTGGGCGAAACGCAACCTTGAAGTGGTAGCCTTGCAGTTGCACGGCCCATCGTTCGATGCGCGGGGGAGCCAGTCTGGTGGACCCCGCAAATATTGGTAGCAGCGGTTTGTGGTCGGTGACCACGTTGAATTCTTGACCGCACAGGTACAGGTGGAAGTGCAAACACGCCCATTTGATAGCCAGCGCCTCGCGCTCAATGTGTGCATAGCGCGTCTCGGTGTCAGTCAGTGCCTTGCTGGCATACGCAACCGGCTTCGACACCTCAGCCCCGTGTTCCTGCAGGAGTACTGCTCCTAGTCCGACCGGGCTCGCGTCGACAATCAGCTCCGTTTTGCGTTGGGGTTGGAAGTAGGCCATCACAGTCTTGTCGAGCAGGCTTGTCTTGATGTCCTTGAAAGCTTTGTTCGCTGCTACTGACCATTCCCACTTCCTGTCCTGGCGCGTGAGGGCTCTTAGGGGCTCGGACATGGCCGCCAGATTCGGGATGAATCGGCCACAGTAGGTGGTCATGCCCAGGAAGCTCCTCACTTCGGTGGGGTTCCGTGGGGTGCTTGCTGCCTGTATCACTTCTGCCTTCTTTGGATCTACCTTGAGTCCTTCTCGCGTGAATATGTATCCGAAGAAGTCTATGCTTTCTTGATAGAAGGAGCATTTGGATTTATGCAAGGTCAGACCGCAGTCCGCCAGCCGCTGCAGCGTCGCTCTCAGGTGTGCATGATGCTCCTCAAGGGTGTTGGAGTACACCAGGATGTCATCACTGAGGTTGAAGACGCCGTGTAGCCCTGACAGTACCTCACGAATCGCGTTCTGAAAGACCTCGGCCGCGGAGGACACCCCGAAGCTGAGTCGTCGGTAGCGGCGTAGCCCCACATGGGTCGAGAAGGTGGTTATATATCGACTCTCGGGCTCCAACTCTAGCTGGTGGTAGCCTGCATTTAGATCGAGCTTGGAGAACCACTTCGCGCCATTTAGGTCAGCTACTATGTCGTCCATGGTCGGGGTGATATGTCGCTCCCGCTTCACTGCCTTATTGGGCAACCGCATGTCGACGCAGAGTCGAATTGCTCCAGGTTGCTTGGGCTTAGGAGCTACATATCCAGAGGAGACACCCACGGGGTGGGTCCGGACACCTTCTCTATCACTCCTAGATCTTCCAATTTCCGTAGTTCCTCCTCCACCTGTGGTCTGAGATTGAAGGGCACTCGCCGGTGCCGGAGGGCTATAGGCCGTTCTGAGGTGTCTATATGTAGTCGGAACTTCTTGCCCTTTAGTTTACCCAGTCCTTGGAAGAGCTCCGGAAAATCGTTCAGCAGAGCCTCGGCGTGCGACTCGTGTACTTGGTTTGTAAAGAAGACAAGTTCCAGATCTTCTGCTGTGTGACAACTGAGCAGGGTCCCTTTTTTGTTTTCCGTCACATGGAATTTTGCCTTCGTAGAGAGCTTCCCGCTCACGACAGTTGTTTGTATAACTCCTCGCAGCGGCAGGGGGTCAGTGCCTCCGTACGTGTAGATTCTTGCGCTAGAGTGCGCAAGGGCAGGCTTTGGCGAGAGCATCTCATATTGATCCGAGTCCATGACATTTACCGATGCTCCTGTGTCTATTAGCGCTTGGACATTGGTGCCATCTATGGCGACAGAGCACATCGGTGGGTGGGCGTCTCTTGGTGCCAGCCCTGTTGACATATGAAATGACAAACACCTCCTCGTCATCGTCATCTTCATACATGGGACGCCTTCCTTGTGCTTGATCATCTGGTGGTGGCACATGTTCATCGAGTGAGATTTGACGGATTCGCTGCGACATGCTTCTGGCCCTGGACGCTGTTCCTCGAAATTGTCCTCCCCGGCATATTTTGGCGTAATGATTTGGTCGCCCGCAGCGGGAGCATATCTTTCCTTTAGCTCCGCATGTGCCGTCTGCGGGGTGGTCTTCACCGCAGTATCCACATTGGCTCCTGTGCGCTGGTCTAGGTGCTTGGCGCGGTGGGGTGGGTCTCCTCTGGAAGGCGTCCACCTTTTCTTCTTTGGTCGGCAGGAGTCTGGTAGTCGGCGGGGCAGCCACGGGGTTATGTAGGGCTGCCTCCATCACTTCCGCCCTGGCATCAGATAGTTTGTGGGACCGGGCCAGGACTAAGATTTCGTCGAGGGAGATGCCCGGCTGACGTAGTATCAACTTCCTCAGCAGCTTAGATCGGCAACCGACTATAATCAATCAATCAATCAATCATGACACTTGTATAGCGCGCTACTCACCCGGGGGGGTCTCGAAGCGCTTGAGGGAGGGGTCCGCTACTGCTCGAACAGCCAGGTCTTGAGTTGTCTCCTGAAGGCGAGATGGTCCTGGGTCAGTCGAAGGTGGATGGGGAGGGAGTTCCAAGTTTTGGCCACCAGGTAGGAGAAGGATCTGCCTCCGGCGGTGGCTCTTCGGATGCGTGGGACGGCGGCGAGGGCGTCTTTGGTTGATCGTAGCTGGCGGGTGGGAGTGTAGAAGGTCAGTCGGTCGTTGAGGTACTTGGGGCCCAGGTCGTGGAGAGACTTGTGTGCGTGGGTGAGGAGCCTGAACGTGATCATTTTGTTGACGGGGAGCCAGTGCAGGTCCCTCAGGTGGCCAGAGATGTGGCAGTGTCGGGGGATGTCCAGGATGAGTCGGGCGGAGGCGTTCTGGATGCGTTGGAGACTTCTCTGTAGCTTGGCTGTGGTTCCGGCGTAGAGGGTGTTTCCGTAGTCCAGTCGGCTGGTGACGAGTGCCTGGGTGACAGTTTTCCTGGTTTCGGTCGGGATCCATCGGAAGATCTTCCGGAGCATGCGAAGGGTGTGAAAGCATGATGAGGAAACGGCGTTGACTTGTCTGGTCATCGAGAGGGAGGAGTCCAGGATGAAGCCCAGGTTGCGTGCGTGGTCTGTTGGCTTGGGGGCGGTTCCCAGGGCGGGGGGCCACCAGGAGTCGTCCCAGGCGAAGGGTGATGGTCCCAGGATGAGGACTTCCGTCTTGTCTGAGTTCAGTTTCAGGCAGCTGGTACTCATCCACTCGGTCTCTGATCTCCTCTCTCGGCTCTCTGAAAGGGCACGTGCTAGCCAGCCGGCGGAGCCGGGCGTAGAACATGTCCACGGACTCTGATTCCGTCTGCCAGGCCCTCTTGTAGGGCAGCTTCAGCTGGGGTCCTCGACGCGCCTTGCGTCTTCGTTGGCGGCCGCTCGCGGCCTAGCAAGCCTTCCGCAGCGCGTCTCAGGGGCAGTATTGACGAGGATGCCCAGGGAGCAGGTGAGCTTCAGCGGGGGAGGAAGGCCGCACGACGGTCTCAACGCGGGGGAGGGGATTGCGTGCCACACTCACCCCTGTCGTTAGCGATGATGCCAGGAGCCCGCCAGCCGAAGGCGATCCCTGCTGAGGGAAGCGCGTGGGCAGGCTCAACCGGTTCGCGGGCAGCGGCAGGTCGACTCGAGCCGCGCTGGAGCTCGCACACCTCCGCCACACGTCGCTCGCACTGGAGTGGGGCAGCCGCGGGTGGGCACCGCGTGCTGCAGAGAAGGGCAGGCACACGTGGAGTGGTACCGGCCTCGTCGCCAGTGTAAGGTCCGCCGTGGCACGGGCAGGCCTTAGCGTAGTTACGATAATGAACACCCAGACACTCAAGTGTAGTTCTCTGGCGGGAAGACCCCGAGCGGTCTCTCACAGTTTTATTTATCCCCTCGGTGCGGGCCCGCCCCGAGGGGTGTGGGGATGCATGAACATGTGGATACAAATTGCGGTAGCGCCCGAGTGGCACTCTACACCGGTGAGCGGGCTTGTTTAGAACAGCACTGTTACTTAAGCGTGTGATCCCTATGGACTTAATTTGCGGAAACTCCAGAGGTTATGGCAAGGAGGCGGGCTAGGGATCAGGAAATGAAGGTCCAGTGAGATGACTTGTGGATTTGGAGAAATTGACTGCGAGTTAGGACCGGCGTAGTCCGTGTCCATCCGGGAATGAATCCGATTCTGACCTTTTTACCTTATCTGTGTCTTTAGTGGCCAACTCCCAATTCTTCCCTCTTCCTTTACCGTGAACTGAAATCATACAGTTCACTTTTTGTGCAAATAGTTCTTTATGTATACAAGTTTACCTTTCTATTCTTCTGCTCTGATGACATCATTAGAGACCCTTAAAATGAAAGTGTAAATGTATAAGAACGTTTTGATGTACTGTTTGCGAAAGGCACGTACATAAAAATATACAAAATGCAAATATATCCTTTGCTGGTATAGTTGAATATTTCCCCCCAATGTCAAATGCATGTATTGTTCATTTCAAACGTAGAATATTTTCAAGAACTCAAAGGAATGCATTTAAAAAAAAAAAATACGCCGAAACTGCATGACCGCGACATTTTGGCTTCAGTCTCGGAAATCTTGTAAGCGTGCTATGTTGCAGAACAAGCCCCTGTTTAAACAATACATACTGT
This sequence comes from Lissotriton helveticus, assembly GCF_964261635.1. NCBI lineage: Eukaryota > Metazoa > Chordata > Amphibia > Caudata > Salamandridae > Lissotriton > Lissotriton helveticus. The sequence goes on from NC_136069.1 coordinate 1,277,606,010, forward strand.
TTAAAAGAACATTATAAGCATACCTTGAATCACATTTAATAGGTTAATTCAGAATTAGAAACATACATACAATAAAGGTGCCTTTTGTTTAGCCCAATACGATGTAAAAAGTTAAATATGCTCCCACAGTAGACATTATTCTTTAAGAAAATGACATTTCTGACAAGCTGAATGATTTAAACTCTCAATGAGCTATTGTGAAACCGAAAGTAATAGCTTACAAATGTAACAATTACTATCCTTGGGGAACCACCATGTGCTTTGGGCAGAGATCGTTTTTATAATCTCTTTAAAAAGAGAGTTGAAGAAGAAATTGTGAGTCATTATGCCGTTGGCAGAGTCCGCTGGTTATTAATTTATAGTAATAATGCACAGGTGTTGTGTACAAGACAACTTCATTGTTACCTCTGAACCGTGTTCCCCTGATTTAAAAAAAATGATCAATAAAACATCCATATTTTGCCTTTTGTTTTTACTGTTTAGGTGTAGTGTACGCTAACTAGACTTGACGGCACTCTTTTTCACACTACAAAAATATAATTTCTTTGTAAGTTAGGTGCTCAGATAAGTGAAGGAAATGCATTCCTTGATGTTGAGCATATTCCAAAATGTATTACTACATCGCATATACCTGATCACAACTGTTACATTCCATTGAATACTGCTTCTATTGTATTGTATTGTATTGTGTTGTATTGTATTGTATTGTATTGTATTCTATTCTATTCTATTCTATTCTATTCTATTCTAATCTACAATGGATGCATGTTTGCGTCTGTTGCCAGACCCTGCAGCTTGTTATGTGAGCAGGCACAGTATAAGCAGGGGTCGAAGTGGGCGGGATCGGCAGGGCATGGCGTGCCCCTACTTCTTTAATTTATTGCAATTATTTTAACAATGCACCCCAGGACGCCATTAATAGTCAAAGTCTATAGATAAGGCTTGGCCGTTCGGCGAAAAAAGGTAAGGTGGGCAGAGAAGCCGCTGACAGTTGTTCCCCCCACTTTCTTCCTTATTCCCTCGCTTTCTGTCTCTCGCTCCTCCACACTTGCTGTAAATCGTGACTGCTTACCCTCTCTTTCCTCCTTCCCTACATTCGTTCCCCTGTGAAATGGGTTTAAAAAAAAGGAAACACTTTTCCTACTTTTTTCTATTCCAAAGTGCAGCCTCGGAACAGAGAGAAATTCAAGGTTCAAAATACAAATAATTAATAAATAACTAAACAAAGCATGACAGAGTGGTCTCAAAGTGGCCTGATGTGATTTTATTTACACCTGGCACAGAGTAGCGCCACTGTACTAGCAAAGCACTGTTTCCCCGGGTGTGTAAGTGTACCATTTCTGGAGGACCTGCAATACCTGGTTAATTTGTAGAGTGGAAAACTTTTAGTGTGATCTTATCACTTGTTTTCCTTTTTTTAGTTTATAAAATGTCTACCGTGTCTACCGTGACACTGTGTTCAGCACGTGGTCTTTATAAACCATACTGCTTACATTTTGTAAGGATATAAGCAATGGACATTGAAATGGGTCCCTTTCAGGCCCTGTAATCATGTCCTTAACTTTTCAGGCAGAAACACTCATTGATTTCTGAATAAGAGTAAATGTTTTATGGTAACCATGATGTCTGTTGTTTCTGCTTACATTTCACATGCTTTCTTTAATCTTGCATTCCTTTTAAGTGTTTGCTTTTTCCTGGATGTTGTTACTTTTCTTTTTCAGGCAGCATATTACTCTTCTCTAGTGCATAATATGAATTGAGTCGTATCCAGGTGTTTATAGCGGGGCACAATTGGGTTGTAGTTGAAGGCAGTGTGAATTTCTCTCAGTGGAGCAATGTGGTGTTCAGTGTGGGAGAGGATGTGGCACATGGACCAGAGCTGCCGAAATTTGGATCTGGGGAATCAGGTTTATTCTCCATGAACAGTCCACCAGACCACTCTCCTGAGAGGGCACATTCCCATGCTAGTACTTAGAAGAATGCCTGCTAGACCTTAGAAGCTCTGGTGTCATAACACCAGCAGCTGGGCCTGAGTGGTGGCAAGTGTGGATAAACCTTAAAGGCCTGTCCGCCACAATCCATACTGAAGTTCACCTCCAGGCTTGCGGGCAGGCCTATGAAGCAGCACACCCTACAGCAACAGTGACTCTGTCACTGAGGTCACAGGACCCTTGGTGACAGTCCGCCTCATCCATTGGTACCTCCATTGGCCTTGTTTCAGCAGTAACAGTGCAACTCACCAGGGATCGACAATGCAGGATTTGCACGAACAACAAACTGAGTTCGCAAACTTCACAGTCACAGTGCTTCATGCACAAGTACTTTTAACATGTGCTGCCTGCTTTAGGGCACTGAAATTATTCAGCAATAGAGGACAAAATTATTCTGCAGTGTTGACTAATTATGCAACAAAAAAAGGCTGCAGCGTAAAGCAGTATATTTTCTGATGCTTTATTATTTTGACAGTTTTAAACATACTAACAGTCTCTTCAAAGATTTTGCCTTATTAGTTCCAGTGTAACATACAAAAGCAGTAGTGAGAAAGGTGACCGGTGAACCTTTGGAAAGAGCTGGCCATTTTGCAGCAACACAAGTCACATTTTTTAGTAACTTTTGATCCGTTTGAGGTACAAACATTTTATTAATTTAAATCGTCCAATTATGTAGCAAATGATGTATTTTGTGGCAAATATGGTAGAGCCATAATTATGGGGAACACATTTGCAAACTAGGATATTTTGCCATTCATGTTTGAACTGCTCTTGTGGAAAAGGGGAGGAGAGGTGCTGATGGGAGAAACAGCATGGCTTCAAGACTAATGGCTTGTGCTTCCACTTTTAAGCGTATTTGGGACCTTCTGTGATTGGAAACGTATTCCACTTTGTTGATGTATTTTAATGTCAATAACTAATATTAAACCTTTAATAAACATGGGCATCCATAGTTGAATTAAATAATGTAATAGGCTGTAACTGGTCAGTGAAATACAAAACAAATACTAAAAATAGGGGGGGGTTGCTCTTTCTGGATACACCTCTGACTCCGTCTACTGACCCAGTCCGCGGGTTATTCCCGCCTTCTGATTCTCCGCCCACAGTTCCCTTACTTTTTTTCCCCATTTCGACCACTGAGAATGAGGCCGTAAATGAAAGAGACCACAAACTAGTATTGTGGTTACGCAATTGCCTCGAGACGCGGGCTTTCAGGCTCTTTTTTGGGTTCCCGTTACGTCTGGGGCAGTCCATCATGACCCGAAGTAACAGGTGTTGTTCAATACCACCCCTTGCTTGGGAGGCTGCATGGAACAATCCATACAGACTCCAGGAAATATAGCATGCCTCCTTAACCCACACAAACACAAATCAAAAGAAAAACATCATAACTGAGAAAGTAAGATTATGTATCAGCCGTATGGTGTGATATTTATTCAGACCTAAACATGTGCTGCAGTTCTGTTTCACTAGCTAAAGAATTCCACATGAAAGAATGACAGATCGAATGACCACTATGTGCCACCTTATGACAGAAAGACACCCTCTTACCTCAGAATGAAATCTTTCAATCTTGTGGAGAAGGCAGGGTGAGCCCTCAAATTATATCTGGCCACACCTTGCCAACAATATCCAGCACCCACACATCTGGATGTACAGGAGAAATTCATCCCAGACCTCTCTCTTCATGAGTCTCTTGGACCTAGTCTCTATACTCCGATGGTTCCGCAACAGGAGGAGGAGAATCAACCTCAGCTGATTGAGCTCTTGTTGCCTCACAACCACCTCTTTGCGGCCCATACATGCTTCCATCCTCGCCTTGAAACTCAGGTCTCAAAAATGATCCCTCTTGAAGATGATACATTCCTTGTGATGATCTCTTAACCTTTCCGTGCAGTGAGCATAGTGCCCTTCACAGCGCTCACCCTCCAGGGATCTACTTTGAAAGGCAGTAGGAACTTACACCCAGGAGGACGATTTGTTACAAGCACCCAGTCATCAACTTGAAAATACCTCCAATTAGCATATTTTGTCATTTTGCAACTGTTGCATGCACAAGGCATCAGCAATCTGATCACGGAACATGGATGGTGCGTCAAACAACAACCTGGTTCATGCATAGAGTACTGGGAGACACTTGGTTGTGGCATGGGAGTGAGTCAATATTCACAAGGAAAACATATATAGCACACTCTAAGTTTGGTTCTTTTGCCAGTGCAATTCGCAGAACTTTATTAAGTGTTTGTATAAAGCCTTCAGCCTCCCCATTGGCCTGTGGCCATCGAGGAATTATCTTCTGATGATCAATCCCTCTGGAGTTCACGTAGTCAGCAAATTCCTGACTGGAAAATGGAGGTCCATTGTCAGTTCTTATCTCTTTAAACAGACCATGGGCGGCCATGACTTTCTCAAAATGAGCGATAGTTTGGTTTGCAGTCATAGATTCGAGAATTTCCACATCTGGATATTTTGAAAAGTCATCAATGATCACCAGCATGTAGCGACCATCGGGTAAAGTTCTGAAATACCCCCTGGCTCTGTGCCATGGAATGAAGGGGGTGGCTTCAGTGATGAGAGGGGCTTGTGAGTCAGCCTGGCCAATGGTCTGACACAGAGATCATTGCTGCACGGTGCGCTCCACCCTGTCATCTAGCCCCAGAAACCATACCTTGCACCTGAGTCTTGACTTTGTCCTGATGATCCCCTGATGAGCTATGTGAGTAAGATCTACCACCTGCTGTTGCAATGTCTCAGGAATCACTAGACAAGCACCTCACAGCAAGCACCCTTCGAGTGCCACCACCAGTTCATGGCACACATTATGCAACAATACCTACATTACTTGCGCCTCCTCTGCACAATAAGAAACATTCTGGTTAAGAATGTGCCAATTTCCTAAGGTTACTTCAGAGACCGCCAGTTGCAAACATTCATCAGCCCATGGGGTTGAGATAATCTCCTCTAGGGAAATGGGCAAAGACCTTGAGCGCTCCACCACTAGCCTGATGTACTCCTCTATGTCTTCGGCGTCTGACATTTCACTAGCTGTGGAAGGTCTCACAAGTCTAGAGAGATAATCTGCAGGGTTCTGAGACCCTGGTTGGTACAATAGAGAGTAAGCATGGGCAAATTTTGTGAATTGGCAATCCGCGAAATTGCGTATTTACGGATTCGCAATCCGCAAAATCCGCGAACTTTCGCGAATTTTGCGGATTCCTTTTTTTTGTGTTCGCAAGTGTTTCTGCCATTTCGCAAGGTTTTTTTTACCAGTTCGCAAACGCGAACTTACTTGTCGGGTAGCAACGGTCGCGACCATGTTGTTTCTACGTCTGGTTCATCACAGCACCCTCTGTTTCACCACTGCCACCCTCTGTTTCACCACTGCCACCCTCTGGCTCACCCATGCCACCTTCTGGTTCATCACTGTAGATTATGGGGGGAAAAGCACATCTGCCCTGCCTCAACTGACATGAATTCATTTGTGGCTAATGAATGTGTCACTGAATTTGAGCTGGCACCTGCTTCCTTAGCTGTAAGTGCTTCCTCATTAATGATGAGCTTGAACTTTTGCACCTGCCAAGTGCTTTCAGTTTTGTAAAATTCGTTAGCACACCTGCCCTGCCTCAACTGACATGAATGAATTAGGGGCTAATTAATGTGTCACTGAATTTGAGCTTCCAGGCTGGCACCTGCTTCCTTATCTGTAATTGCTTTCTGTTGCAGTGTAATTTTTTTTAACAGGACCTTTGTGGCATACTTATAGCTATTCTCTGAGCCTGCTGTGAGGGTCAGAGCAGGGTCATAGAATAGTTGTAAGTAGGCAACTGAACTCTGAAGGGGCCCCTCAGGAAGCACTACAGGGAATGGTTACTAATGATAAGATTGAACTTTTGCACCTGCTGAGTGCATTCAGTTTTGCAAAAATCGCTTTTCTGCAATTTCGCACGATTCGCGGGGCGCAAATTCGCGCGAGATCGAATTCGGAAGCCGCAAATTCCTGCGAATATACGATTTGGTTTTTTTGCGGAGTGTTAGTTCGCGTGATTTTTTGCGTTTTCGCAAGCTGCTTGTAGCGCAACGTTTGCGAAGTTACCCTAGCGGTCGTACATGGGCGCGGCCATCTTATTTGCGTGACGTATATCCGTTTCCAGGCGCTATGTGTAATCTCGCAAAGTGTGCGGCTCGCTAGTACAAGTTTGCGTGTGATCGCGGGGGAAATCTCGCGCGAACTTACCCACGCGGTCGTGAACGGGCGCGGCCATCTTGTTTTTCATTCATTGCTATGGTTCTGGGCATGCTTTCTGTATCCTCTGTCAATTTCTGCATCCTTTGCTTGTTTGAAGTTTTTTTTATCTATTTTACTTATTATCTATCCCTCTATTTTTCTAGCTCTATATTTTTGTGTTTTCTGCTACTTTTGGTTAATTTTAAACTACTTTTTTAAACTCTTTTCTTTTCTTCTTCCCTATTCTATTTCTTATTTATTATTTACCTTCCCGGCCCGGCTCCCGTGCGGGCGTTTGAGGGGGAGCAAGTCATAGCCCGGGAGATTTTTAGCGCGGAGGAGGTGGCCGCACTAGTATTTTATGTCCAGCGCCGCCTCCCCAGGACCATCATGGCAGGCGTCAAGATCGCTAGCGGCTATGGGATCCGGGAGCGCCGGAAGCAGTGGGAGAAGGTGTGCCGGGCCATGTTCCAACACTCTCGGGTCCAGCGCACCTACAACCAGGCCACCCACCTTTGGACGGATCTCCTGGACCGGGAACGCGACTTGCTCGACGTGCTCGGCATCGAGATCCCCGGGCTTGGTGAGTAGTAGTAGCTATTTCTAGGTATTTAATCACTACTCTGTTTTCTCCTGCTCTGTGTGTTATTATATTGCAAATTTTTGTTTTTTACCAATAGCAATAATGCTGCCGATTACATTGTAGGTAAATTATATTTCAAAATCTTCTGTGCATTTCAGGTGCACTGCTCTCCTTCTCAGTAGCGTTGCTACTATGCTTATTTGTTTTCGATTTTGTGTTCATTTCATTGGCCTGAGAAATTATGTATGAGTGTAGTGTAAAGAACTACGTAATGCTAGACACTAAGGGTCAGATTTTCAATTACCGGCGCATCCTTGCAAAGTAGCAGGGATGCGCCAGTAATTGTGCGCCACGCCACCACCACCCATGGTGCGCCGTATTTACAATGCGGCCCACCATGGGCCCAAAACGTCACCGAAGCGTTACGCATCTGTGCCGTAAAGGCGGCGCATTGCTGGAGTTGCGTTTCAACGATGGCGCAGCTCCAGCAATGCTCTGGGGTGCCCTATCTCCCCAATGCTGCGTGAAGCCGTACGTCTGCTTCAAGCAGGCGCAGGGTTTGAGTCACGCATCATTGTCCTAAAAGTGACTGATTGAAATCTTGTAGATTTCCCTCAGCCACTTTTAGGATGCGTTCCTGCGCAGGAACGCCCTTCCTTGCGCCGGAACGCCCCCTGATGGCGCAGGGCTTTACAACGTGATGCATCTCCCATATGCGTCACGTTGTTAATATACGCCGCACCATGGCGCCTCTTTTGTTCTGCCGCTGCGTCACAAAAGTCACGCAACAATGGAGCAAAAGAGCCGCAAGGGGCTTGTAAATCTGCCCCTACAGACTCAAGTCCAGTCCTTCCTTTGTTTGTACACCTGGCAATAAGAAGAAATAGTGGTGGTGGATTGATAGTTTGAGTATTTTAATGACTGGTTAATGTAGTAGGAAACTTTTTAGTGTTGTCGCTGATCTGCAATCACAATGGAGTTTGTCTGTCACTTCACGTGCTGCGGATTGCTGCCTGCCAGTCCTAGGCGAACCTTTTTAGTAGTTTGTTTAATGAGTTACATAACTTTCCAAGTCGACGGTCCGCAAATCAAGCAATACTAATATCTTAGTAGACCACATGAGATAGGTCAATATATCCCGTGGAATAGTTGTCTATTTGCTATTTCGCCAAAATATTTTGTTATTGTTCTTTTGAAATGTTTGATTTGGTTGACAACAATCATCCATGTTTTCGCGTCTTTCTTTCTTTCATGTTGTACATCAGCTCCACCCAGGGGCAAGAGGACAGAGGAGGAGGGGTTATCGGCTGCTGCTGCTGTTCAAGGCCAGGATCGGTCAGGCGAGGGCTCCTTTGCTATCCCCGGTAAGTTTTAATTTTAATATAGAGTACCTATTTTTTCCTAGCGTTCCTCATTCGATTTTTTCTAAATCGTCTTTGATCTTCTTGTAGACTGTACCTCAATTCTTATCCTGCCTCTACTATGACTCCCTGTGGTATTACTAGATTATTCTTATTAGTCTGTCTGTGTAGCAAACTAAGATTTCACATTTGGCAAAAGGTGTTAAACAAAACTCCCATTCTAGTCAGCAATAGCTCTATGCACTGAGTGCAGTCCTCTGGGATTGTCCATAATGTCTTTTCAAGTCTTCTAAATGTTGATGTTTTGACAATTACCAACAATAAAAAGGTGAATGACCACCAAGAAAGAATAAGATACTACTTTACTTTTGGTTTGGATAGGAGGACAATCCATACTACTACTGTTGCAGGGACAAATCTGCAGAAACAGAACTATGGACACTAAATAGTGCATTGTTTATCAATTATAATAGGCGCAGGTAGACTTTCCACATACCTCAGTGATATCAGACTTTGAAGAACCCCCAATCTCCTTACTGACTAGATAGTGTGGCAGAGTCATTTAGCTCCCGAATTCATCGATGATTGATCCCCAATGATGATTATCCAACGCAGGACAAGAGTACGGAGTCAGAGTCCAGAAGTGTCAGAGGCACAGACTCATGCTGGCAAATTGCAAAACCTTTTGCTCATTCACTCTTGACCAAAAACCACAGAGTCTATTTACGTTTTAAAGCTTTATTAAAAGTAAAAATATTTATTAAAGTCAAGCTTGTCATAAAACAAACGGTTCATTAAAAATGGGAAAGTGCTTAGTGATTTCACACATTTATTGTGGGCGAGCCGAGCCCTCACCTGGTTTGAACTTTAATTTTTCTTTTTGGTGCTGAATCGTTGGTCACTCCGTCCTAGTGATGATGATTTGTTCTTAGAAGTGAAGCTTCTGTCTGTTATGAGAAAAATGGTGAGTGTTAAAAAGCAAGCATTCATCAGTTGTGCCAAAACGTGCAGCGAGACAACACCCTTCCCTGGAAAAAGGGATATTTTACTTTAGGGTAGACAGTCACAAATTATTAGATTGGTTTCTGTACTCACATTTCTTCATTCCTAGACAAAATACTAGTGAGTGGTGTATGTCTATGACATCTAACATTCTTAAATGTACTTTGTAGGTGGAACATCTGGTGCTGGGCCCAGCACGGAGGTGGAGGACAGTTCTGGTGAGGAGGCGGTGCAAGTGCCAGACGAAACTGCTGTGCGGGTTGCCACGGTAGTGGCGGGCAGTGGTAAGCTCTTATATTCCTTACTTATTGAGATTGCAGACTGCATAGTGTGCTCTCTGCATGGGTGTAGTATATATGTTCTACAGTTAAGTTACTCTACTGTTAAGCAGACTTTCAAATTTAGAACAAAGTTTCAACCAGGTAGTAGCCTCCTCTAAATTTACTTCAACTCAGCGGTGAATTTTTTTTTGAGAATCCAAATCAGATCTCAGATGTATTTGATGGATGGGATGAACGAAAAGTGAAAGAAGGGTGTAAGTAAGTGTGGAAGGACGAGCAAGTTAAAAGTAATGATGACTGACAAAGAAGAATGATACGTGTTTGATTGGTGCCAGTGATGGCTGGGAAGGAATATGATGCATGGCTGGGTGAAGGATGAAGCAAGGATGGGTGGAAGCAGAACAGCCTGGGTGGGTGAAACAGAAACTGTATGTGTGCACAATATATGCTTTGGTTGAAATTCAAATGCAAGTCAAGCACGGATGTATGGCTTGTGGTTTCCCAAATAAAATGAAAAGGTTGTTTTCCCGTGAGAAAACGTAAGGTTTGTCCAGATGAGAGACATGAAGAATGATTGACATATAGTTTTAATGGATGGATGCCTGGATCATGGTACTATCTGACTCTTAGATAGCATATGTGTATCTAGCGAGGGTAGACGGTCACTGGATGAACTAAGCGTTACTTTGAAGAGCATGTAACACTGCACCCGTACGTCCGTCCCAGTGTAGGAAAGGCAAGGAAAAGAAGTTCATATTTTGTCCGAATACTACCATGAATAGTAGCAGTAGTTTGAATTGCAAGCACAGCATATATCCGGCTATTACGATGGCCACTCACTACCTCTGTTAATAAGTTTAGTAGAACTCGTTCATTCATGTGTGGATGTATCACTGTTCACTCAATAAAAAGCGAAGCACATAAAGTCATCCCATATGTAAGCAAATACATACCATGTGCAGTGATAGATAATCAGATTATTTATCTTCTTCATTTTCCTTTTCTAGTATTCATTGGCACTGTAGGGTGAAAGTTAAATTAATTAAGCAGTAGCCCTTGTAACAGAGTATTCTCAGTGCCACCTGTAAAAGAAAAGTAAGAGCATCACCACCTGCATGTACTGGACTGGTACAGTAACGCAAGTCTGTCTCACTCATCATGGCGGGCGTCTGTTTTTCTCGGGTGCAAGTTGACTGCGCTGGCATTATGCCGGCTTGCAGAAGTTAACGTACCAATTTTGCTAAACAAGAGAGAAGAAGAAGAATAAGACTGGTGTACTGTCATAGTCGACTCTAATGGAGTGAGTCCATAGTGCTCGTAGAATTTATTCCTTAAACTCCCACTAATGTTAGAGCAAGGATGAAGAAGTGGGAGGTTAGATAGATACTGGCCACAATAGTTATGTACTGCGCTTGCAAGTTTCTAGTTCTACTGTGACACAACTTTCTGCTGAATCATTTTGTGTTAATCTTAAAGAGCATTGGTTACAGACTATGTCTTTCTTTCTTCATATAGATGCTCCTTCCAAACCAACACGGAAGGAGCTGGCTAAAAGGGCCCGGCAACGGAGGCTGGAGGCCACTGTCGCCGAATATCGGCGGCTGGTGGCCCAGGAGGAGGAGGACACACACAGTGCGTCGACAACATCCACGGCGACACCTGCATCCTCCTCCGCGCTCCCTGGGTCAGCCAGTCAGCACAGCAGGTCTCCAGTGGTACGGAGCTGGGGTACCGCAGCCACCCACCACCGCCGAGCAGCAAAGAAATAAGCTGCCCCCCACAGCAGGTGCTAGGCAGGTGCGCACCGCCTTTCACTGAGGGTGTCCTACCTCGAGCAGGAGCTCCTCAACACCAAAACCCTGCTCGAGACCCTCCGCAAGGAGCATGCCGACCTGGCCCGAAAGGTCAACAGCAGCCATCAGTAGGAGGAGACTGTCCCTTGCCCCTTTTTTAAAGACTTCTGGGGGTGGGAATTGGGAGTTGGGTTTTCTACTTTTTTGGACTTAGTTTTCACGGACATTCGTTGGGGTTGGGGAGGGGGGGTGGGTTGGGTCTTGCGGGAGATTTTATGTTAGGGATATATAAATATACATTAAACTTTATCTTAGCATACGTGTTTTTTACTGCTTTTGAGGCTGGTGGGTGGGGGTTTAACAGTAAGTTTGTTTTCCTGAAACTTAAGCGGCATCTTGATTCAAGTTGTGTAAGTACTAGTAATTGCCCAAATGTTTTCAAAACTAAGTGCCTGTCACAGAGTACGTGAAATCAATAGTCCTAGGACCGTCAGTCTCTCGTCTCTCCTAATACTCCATTATACTACCTCCCCCCAAACGCTTATCTTACCTGTAATTTGTGTTTGGAAATAGGGCTAGGCACAGGGCTGGCTGCACGGGAAATGGCGATTAAGGTTGGCAATCCTGGGCGGATGAAATGTCATCATTGCGGTGGTACTTGTGGTGTTACACAGTGGCAGTTGCAGCATCTGAAAAAAAAAGAAAATGAAACCTTGTTTGTCCTTACAGTTGCATTAGAACGGTACGATAGAGAATATAGCAGTTGACAGTACACTAGAACAGTGCCACAATGTAGCCGAACAAATGGTAAAGTATTGAAAGTACTTGCGTTGAATTTCTTTGACATTGGCTACTACTACAAGAAATAGTACTGAAGGTGAAGGACACAGCAGCGTAATAATTTGCCACGTCTACGATGTTCTTGATGACCAATCAAGTTGATGGCGCACATGAAAATCTGCTTTCATTTGCCAATAGTGACTCAGTGTCAAGCTGAGTAAGAATATATCCTCGGATTCCTTCACCAGCCTGTTGCTATGACCTTATCCTCCCCAGCAAGTGTGTGGAATTATTGCTGTAATTTAGTCACACATCAATCAAAACCACACAGCCGGGGGAAGAGGGTTAGGGTTTGGAAAATGGATGGGAATGGGGGTTTTTGGGAAAGTTTTGTTGAGAGAAGAAAAAAAAAGCACAGCATGGACAAACAATAATTGAAGATAAACAAATCTTTTGGGTACAAAGCTATCCATAAATCTTATAAGTGACATAAAGGAAGTGCATGCACTACTGCATGCATGGTTACTGAAAAGTAAGTAGTACTTTCGACAACCGTGAATGAAAGAATGCGACAATACAGGGCTGCAGTAATAATTATGCGTTTTCACTTGCCTATCTCTGCACTCAGAGAAACACTTCTTACATTAAATTTGGTTTAAAAAATAGCAGAAGTAAAACCTATAGAATGGCTGTAGGGATGAATTTAGAAGCAGAGATCAAAGAAATGCAGAGTCACACTCATAGAAGTTCACAGCAATAACATTACTTAAAAGATAATTAGAAAAGAACGGATACTGTATCTGTATGTTTTTGTAGTTGTCCTGTTGAATTTGGTAAGTTGCATGCATCCAACCATTCCTCTTATTAGCGGGACTCCTCCATTCCATCTGAAGCTCCGTCCATCAATGTTGGTGACCAGAAGACACCCTGTCCACTGCCTGCCTGGCGGATGCTGAATTGCGTCTCGCTAATGTGAAGCCTGACTTCATCCTTTTTTTCCCATTGCACAGACTGAAACCCGGCCTGTAATTATTGATGGAAAAACAGGAAGTGATATTAGAACACCACTGACAAATAAATATAAGGTATGTACGCTGTGTAATGCAAAAAGTAACACTTTGAGTTTCCTAATAGACAGTACAATATTTTTGAAAGTGCCTACTCTGTCTGAGTCTCCTTTTGAAGGATAAATAAGTATGGGGGAATTAATTTAGCGGATCTTTCCCCTCAAGCTAGGTGTACTGTAAACTGTGTTTTAGAACAAAATTAGACCTTCCCAGCAGTGCTCCCAGACCCTTACTAAACCCAGTCACAAAAATGTAGAAGACCCCCAATCAGATCTCCAAAACCGAGGCCTAGTAGAAAATGGTGACAAAACGTACTTTGAATGTAAAGTAGGCCCAAATCCCGCCTTACCCACCATGGATTGTATTCAAACCACTTGCCAGCAACCAAAAGTATCCATACCCAGCATTGCTCCAAGACTCGCAAACCCCCCCACAAACACCAGGAACCCCCACAAACAGCCCCCCGAAAACGGTAGAGTGAGCGAAATCTCATAAAATGCAAAAACTTTTTCCCCAGGGATTGTCTCCAAAACACTTTCTTTCGGGTATTAGACCTTTCCAGCAATGGCCCCAGAACTGTCAACCTGGGCGAAAACAAGTTAACCCCCCCCCAACAAGCCAAAATGAAAAACCCGGGAAAAGCCACACTTAAAAAACTTTAGGCCTACCTGGAATTCAGTCCAAATGTGCTGTGCAGCTAGGCCCTAACTCCCCTTTTCCACGATGGATTTCCTGAAAAACAAATGCAATCAACATTAGACTGTGCCAGCAGTGCTCCCAGACCCCAAAATCCACCCACAACAACCAAAAAGCCCGCCAAACAGCACCCCAAAGACAGGCAAGTGATCAAAAGCGCCAAAACTTTTTCTGCTCCGATTTTCTCCAAACCACTTTTAGCCGGTATTAGATCTTCCCAGCAATGGCCCCAGACCCCTGCAGCCACCTGCAAAAAAGCAGAACACCCCCAAATAGGCAAAAAGCAATAATGGGCCTACTACCTTCAAATCTGTCCAAATGCGCTGTGCAGCTACGCCCTAACTCCCCTTTTCCACCATGGATTTCCTGAAAAACAAATGCAATCAACATTAGACTGTGCCAGCAGTGCTCCCAGACCCCAAAACGCACCCACAACAATCTAAAAGCCCGCCAAACAGCACCCTAAAGACAGGCAAGTGATCAAAAGCACAAAAACTTTTTCTGCTCCGATTTTCTCCAAACCACTTTTTGCTGGTATAAGACCTTCCCAGCAATGGCCCCAGACCCCTGCAGCCACCCGCAAAAAAGCAGAACACCCCCAAACAGGCAAAAAGCAAAAATGGGCCAACTACCTTCAATTCTGTCCAAATGCGCTGTGCAGCTAGGCCCTAACTCCCCTTTTCCACCATGGATTTCCTGAAAAACAAATGCAATCAACATTAGACTGTGTCAGCAGTGCTCCCAGACCCCAAAACCCACCCACAACAACCTAAAAGCCCGCCAAACAGCACCCCAAAGACAGGCAAGTGATCAAAAGCGCAAAAACTTTTTCTGCTCCGATTTTCTCCAAACCACTTTTAGCCGGTATTAGACCTTCCCAGCAATGGCCCCAGACCCGTCAACCCAGGTAGAAAGAAGTAGAAGACCCCCAAACAGCCACAAAGCAAAACTACAAAAATGGGGACTTAGAAATTTTCAGGCAAATTTCCAAAATCACTCCACGCGCGCTCTGCAGCTAGGCCCTAACTCCCCTTTGCCATCATGGATTTGCTGCAAACCTCTTGCAATAAAAACTATCCATACCCAGCAGTGCTCCCAGACCCCAAAACCCACCCACAAACACCCGGAACCCCCCCAAACAGCACCTCAAAGACAAGCAAGTCAGCAAAAAACACACAAAAAATGTCCCCTCTGACTTTGTCCAAACCACTTTTATCCGGTAATAGACATTCCCAGCAATGGCCCCTGACCCCTGCAGCCACCCGCAAAAAAGCAGAACACCCCCAAACAGGCAAAAAGCAAAAATGGGCCTACTACCTTCAATTCTGTCCAAATACGCTGTGCAGCTAGGCCCTAACTCCCCTTTTCCACCATGGATTTCCTGAAAAACAAATGCAATCAACATTAGACTGTACCAGCAGTGCTCCCAGACCCCAAAACCCACCCAAAATAACCTAAAAGCCAGCCAAACAGCACCCCAAAGACAGGCAAGTGATCAAAAGTGCAAAACCTTTTTCTGCTCCGATTTTCTCCAAACAACTTTTAGCCGGTATTAGACCATCCCAGCAATGGCCCCAGACCCCTGCAGCCACCCGCATAAAAGCAGAACACCCCCAAACAGGCAAAAAGCAAAAATGGGCCTACTCCCTTCAATTCTGTCCAAATGCGCTGTGCAGCTAGGCCCTAACTCCCCTTTTCCACCATGGATTTCCTGAAAAACAAATGCAATCAACATTAGACTGTGCCAGCAGTGCTCCCAGACCCCAAAACCCACCCACAACAACCTAAAAGCCCGCCAAACAGCACCCCAAAGACAGGCAAGTGATCAAAAGCGCAAAATCTTTTTCTGCTCCAATTTTCTCCAAACCAATTTTAGCCGGTATTTGACCTTCACAGTAATGCCCCAGACCCGTCAACTCACCCGCAAAGAAGTAGAACACCCCCACAAGTGCAGAGTTTTTCTTCATTGGGCGTAATCCAGCCATCTGCTTTGAGGGAAATAGGAGTCTGGAGGAGGAGGAGGATAGAGGGGCATGTTCTTGTGAACTGGTGAACATGAGGAATGCAGACTGCGGCACCTTCAAATCAATAAGCAAATAAGTGAAGACAGTTCTGCTGATGGGCTTGTTTTTGTGATTAAAGTTTTTTTTTATATAGATTTTGCAAAACAAAGAAATACAGAAACACAGAAATAAAAGTGAATAAGGACGAAAAAGAAAGTTAGTGATTCATTGACTCATTTTCAGGGCTCGGTGTCAGGGAAGAAGAGCTCGTCCTCAAACTCTGCGAATTCAGACGGGAGTAGGTCACTTAACAGAGAAGAACTTCCCTCATCTAAGTTGGTGTCCTCCTCGTCTTCTTCCTGTGTGCATTCTTGTATTTTGTAATCTGGTGGTATGAGGTGCTGATTCATCTTGATCATTGTTAACCTCTCCACATTTTTGGGCGAGAGGCGGGTCCTTTTGGAAATTAAAATCCCACCAGCAGCACTGAAAACACGTTCAGAAGACACGCTTGCGAGTGGGCAAGACAAGTAATTTATAGCCAGGTTGGTGATCTCTGGCCACACAACTGTTTTCCCATGCCAATACGCCAATGGGTTTATGAGAAAGATGGACCTCTGTTGAGACATTCAGATAGGCCTGCACCATCGACTCAAGGTTCTCCAGGGTTCCTCCACTTTGCTTACTTTTTTCTGGGACCATTTCAGAAGCAAACCCAAGCTGAGTTAGCCAATCCTCTTCATCACACAATATTACTGTTGTGTCTGGTGCAGCTGATATGGTTGCTGGTGTCGTTAACGGCTGAGAGGGAAAATCACTCACTTCTGCCACAGCCACAAATGCAGAAGTGGATTTTTTTGACTGCCGATGGCCTGCTGATGCTGATGTACTGCCTTTTCCTTCAATTTCCTGCCGTTCTCTTTCAAACCGAGTGGCTGACACAGCTAGCCAATGTTTGTACTTTGTAACATCTATGTCATCAAAAGGAAAGAATACTCTGCCTGCCACTGCCTTTTTGTACCGTGGATCCAGAATAGTAGCACAAATGTAATGCTGTTCTGTGTTGATCATTTCAAGACGATCATCGCCAAGTAGGCAGTGTAATAACTTCTCCGCCAACTCAAATGCTTCTTCCTTTCCATCTTTTTCAAACTTAAAACACACTGCCTTCAGTCGGTGCTCTAGCATGCTCAACAATGGGATAGCTTTTCCCAAATTACAGTCCTCCCTGCTGACTGCACGCGTGAAGACCTCAAAAGGATGAAGCATGTCTGTCAGGCTTTTAACTAGGTGCCATTGCTCCACCTGTAACCTCATGTCCATCATAGGTGTACCCTGTTTAAAGAAATACTGATCGTTTACCGCATACTGCTCATACAGACGCTCAAGCATGTAGAAGGTTGAGTTCCAACGTGTTGCCACCTCCTGGATGAGTGCTTTCACTGGCAATTTACGTTCATGTTGCAGGCACCTCAGCTGCTTCCGGGCCTTAAAAGAATGGTTGAAATGTGTGCACATTCTTCGGCTGGTGGTCAGTAACTCGGAGACTGGACTTTCTTCACTCAAGAATTTTTTAACAACCAGGTTTATACAGTGCGCCAGACACGGCACTCTGAAATAGTTACCTATATCCATGGCCTTAAATACATTGGCGCCATTATCCGTGGAAACATAACCAATCATGCGTTTTCTTGGGGACAGCCATTTAAAGACCTTTGTGTTAAACTCATGCAAAATGTTTTCTCCTGTATGACTTTTCTCCATGGCAAACATGGCTATTGTTGCATGTTTCTGAGCAGCTTTATAAACTTTGTCCTCGTCAACACCTGCGTTTATCTTTGCTTTAACCCCTGAAAAAGAGACCCAGTGTGCAGTGATGCACATGTAATCAGTGGCTGCGCAAGTGCTCCACATGTCTGTTGTCAGATGTATAGTGTGAACAGCACTCTTCTGCAAAGCTGCCCCAATCACCTCCAGCACATCTTCATGTAGTGCTGGAACCGCAACTCTGGCAAAATAGAACCAGCTAGAAACCTTCCATTTAGGGCAGAGTGTTGCCACCATTTCAAGAAAACCCACCCCTTCCACAAAAGAAAAAGGGAGAAGGTCCAGCGCTAGCATTTTAGCCAGCTTAGTGTTATACAGACGCGCCATTGGGTGGTTACGTTCATATGGCGCTTCTGAAAACAACATACTTCTAATGGTGGGCTGGACCATTTTACGGGATGATGATGACTTCTGCGACCCAGTTACGCTCCGTGATGAACTTTTTCGCATTGGTGTCTCACTCTCTCCCACACTCTTAGTGTGGCTCATATATCTGCTGCTGACAGGGGTACTGGGTGTAAGTGAAGAAATGTTTGACGCTTCTTCTTCCTCCGCGTCATCAGCAGATGAAACATCAACGGATACAATTTGTTGACTTGCAATTCGGGCATCCTTGATCTCCCTTACGTGCGCATGCCATTTGACAGTGTGCTGTCTCTCAAGATGACCTCTCTGGCCTCCGGTACCATAGTTGGTACCAAGCTTCCCACGACTAACTCGAACCTTACAAATGGTACAAATGGCTATGTTTTCCCTTGTTGGACTAACACTGAAGAAGTCCCAAACTGCGGACTTCAAATGTCTGTGGGGGGCGGAGGAGGCGATACTGGGAATGCTGCTAATGCCAGATGAACTGGAGGATGAGTGTTGCCGAAATTTAGAACGTTGTGCACTTACAGCACCACTAATTGAGGAAATGGAGGTCGAGGTGGATGGAGGTCCCTTCTGGCGAGAAAATATGGAAGCTGTAGGTGGTGGTGTTGGTGTACTAGTTAACTGCATTCGTGGTGGTCCCATTCCCACGTCGCCATCATCATCATCACGCTCAGCAGCATTTCGGGCTAGGGTTAAAATGTCTGTGTGCTGCATGCCCGCTGAGGCTGGAGTGACGCCTATGATGACTGCGTCGTCGTCGTGAGAGTCTTCATCAGCAGGAGTATACGCCCCTTCTTGTTCAGCGTCATCATCACACTCCATAACTCTGAGACTTTCGGGGACCTTCCTTTTACGCTTAGCTACCTTTGTCAGATCATGGTGTGCCTCACTCTCAGACGGCCATGGTGGTTCCCAAGTTTCATCCATATCATCAGAAGGAAGGGGGCTTGAAGAAGAAGAAGACAATGAATCATCAGGAGGAGTGGCTTCCTCATGTGATACCTCGGCTTGAATGTCGATTTCCTGATGTGCCCCTACTTCGGGAGGAACAACTATTGTGGGCACTTGTGCCGCTCCATGCACCTCTGCCTGCTCCTCCCCTTGCACCGCCTCTCCTTCCACATGTACTTGGGCTTGTACTTGCATGTGTGGTTGTTGTTGCGGCTGTGGTTGTTAAACACTCGTCAGATGAGTTACAACAACCTGTGTTGATTGAGGGATGCTGCTACTTTCTTGCGATGAGCCAACATCACTGGTCGATGGTGATTGAACAACTATACTGGCTGCCTCTGCAGCACTCAAGGGCTTGGACCTAAGTTGGGGTGGTGGTGGTGGCACTGAGCCCAATGGAGCGGAGGTGCTGCTCCCAGCTTGGTCCCCAGCAGACCCCGCTGCTGCTCCAGGCGTACTTTTTTTTCCCCCAAAAAATGTGGTGGTCGTCACACCAGTCTCCTTGGTAAGTGGCGCCAGTTGCTTCTTCTGCTCCTTACTGGCAACTTTCTTGCTAGAGGAGCTACGGGCAACTTTTTTTGGGGCCATCTTCTTCAGATGTCAGAACAGCAGGCCGCAGTTGCACAAGTTGCAGAGTTGTCTGTGGCCACACGTGACGTTGTGCTGCACACACTGCAGCAGGACTTCTTCCTGGCACTGATGAGAAACGATGAGGCTGATGATTCGTCTTTCTGCACCTAAAAGCAAACGAAGCCAGAGGAACATCAGTTAAATAAATGTTGCATATGTAGCGCTTCAATTAATAGTTTGCAAGTAAGCATTTTTAATATACCCACCTCCCAAAATGGAAAGACCAATAAAATGCACCACTGACAGAGTACCCCTGGGCATAATGGATGAAAGCATGGCAGACTGGGTGCAGGCCTATGACACAACAAAGCACACTGCCTGCACACCGACCTCAAGAACTACCGCCCCATCTTGCTCCTCCCGTTTCCCGCCAAAGTCATCGAGAAGACCGTCAACAGACAGCTTGCCACCTTCCTCGAGACGAACGGATCCCTCGACCACTCACAGTCTGGCTTCCGAGCCAACCACAGCACCGAGACCGCCTTCATCGCTGCCACGGACGACATTCAAACCCTGCTCGACAACAGGGAAACAGCGGCCCTCATCCTCCTGGACCTCTCCGCAGCGTTCGATACTGTCTGCCACCGCACCCTAGTACAACGCCTCAGCAACGTCGGTATCCAAGAGAAGGCACTGGAGTGGATCATCTCGTTCCTCGCCAGAAGAACCCAGAGAGTCCACCTCCCCCGTTCAGATCCGAGGCCACTGAAGTCATCTGCGGCATACCGCAAGGATCATCACTCAGCCCCACCCTCTTCAACGTCTACATGAGCCCCCTCGCAGCCATCGCATGCCAACACAACCTCAACATCATCTCCTACGCCGACGACACCCAGCTGATCCTCCCCCTCACCAACGACCCTGCCACCGCCAGAACCAACCTACACGAAGGGATGAAAGAAGTAGCCGAGTGGATGAAGAACAGCCGCCTGAAACTGAACTCAGACAAGACGGAAGTCCTCATCCTTGGATCATCAACCTCCGCCTGGGACGACTCGTTGTGGCCCCCAGCCCTAGGCAGCGCACCCAATCCTACGGACCATTCACACAACCTGGGCTTCATCCTGGACTCCTCTCTCTCGATGACCAGACAAGTCAACGCCATCTCATCATCGTGTTTCAACATCCTACGAATGCTCCGGAAGATCTTTCGATGGATCCCCACCGAAACCAGGAAGACGGTCACCCAAGCACTCGTCACCAGCCGACTGGACTACGGAAATACCCTCTACACCGGAACCACAGCCAAGCTGCAGAAAAGACTCCAACGCATCCAGAACGCCTCCGCACGACTCATCCTAGACATCCCCCGACACAGCCACATCTCCGGACACCTGAGAGACCTGCACTGGCTCCCCATCAGCAAGAGAATCACGTTCCGTTTCCTCACCCACGCACACAAGGCCCTCCACGACCTGGGACCCAGGTACCTTAACAACCGCCTGACCTTCTACACTCCCACCCGCCAACTGCGATCGACCAACCAAGCCCTCGCCACGGTTCCACGCATTCGAAGAGCCACCATGGGAGGAAGATCCTTCTCCTACCTGGCAGCCAAGACTTGGAACTCCCTTCGCATCCACCTCTGCCGCACCCAAGACCACCTCTCCTTCAGGAAACAACTCAAGACCTGGCTGTTCGAGCAGTAGCGGACCCCTCTCCCCCAAGCGCCTTGAGACCCTCTGGGTGAGTAGCGCGCTATACAAATTTCTTGATTGATTGATTGATTGCCTGGCTTCAAAATTGCCCCTAGACCCCCACCCACATGGCCCTGCCTGGACCAGGCCTCAAAATGGCCCCCTCCCACATGGCCATACCCCATCAACACCCCCAAAAATAAAAAAACACACAAAAATCACCACAATCCAATGCCATCCATGCCCTCCATGATGTTTACATTCAAGACACCCCACACAAAGACTAGGCCCATGCACCACTGAGTGAGTACCCCTGGGCAAAAGGCCCCAACAGCCAAAAAAATCGAAAAACACACAAAAATCACCACAATCCAATGCCATACATGCCCTCCATGATGTTTACATTAAAGAGGCCACACACAAAGACTAGGCCCATGCACCAATGAGTGAGTACCCCTGGGCATAATGGATGAAAGCAAGGCACATTGGATGCAGGCCTATGGTACAAAGCACACTGCCTGGATTCAAAAAGGCCCCTTCACCCCCACCACATGGCCCTGGACCAGGCCTCAAAATGGCCCCACCCACATGGCCATGCCCCATCAACACCCCCAAAAATCGAAAAACACACAAAAATCACCACAATCCAATGCCATCCATGCCCTCCATGATGTTTACATTCAAGACACCCCACAGAAAGACTAGGCCCATGCACCACTGAGTGAGTACCCCTGGGCAAAAGGCCCCAACAACACCCCCAAAAATCGAAAAACACACAAAAATCACCACAATCCAATGCCATCCATGCCCTCCATGATGCTTACATTAAAGAAACCACACAGAAAGACTAGGCCCAAGCACCACTGAGTGAGTACCCCTGGGCATAATGGATGAAAGCAAGGCACGTTGGATGCAGGCCTATGGCACAAAGCACACTGCCTGGATTCAAAATGGCCCCTTCACCCCCACCACATGGCCCTGGACCAGGCCTCAAAATGGCCCACACCCACATGGCCATGCCCCATCAACACCCCCAAAAATCGAAAAACACACAAAAATCACCACAATCCAATGCCATCCATGCCCTCCATGATGTTTACATTCAAGACACCCCACAGATAGACTAGGCCCATGCACCACTGAGTGATTACCCCTGGGCAAAAGGCCCCAATAGCCAAAAAAATCGAAAAACACACATAAATCACCACAATCCAATGCCATCCATGCCCTCCATGATGTTTACATTAAAGAGACCACACAGAAAGACTAGGCCCATGCACCACTGAGTGAGTACCCCTGGGCAAAAGGCTCCAACAACACCCCCAAAAATCGAAAAACACACAAAAATCACCACAATCCAATGCCATCCATGCCCTAAATGATGTTGAAATTCAGCAAAACAGTTGCATTATGCACCTATATCTAACCCTGGTCCTACTGGATACTGTGGCTACCCACAATATATTTTATTTAATGTTCTGAAAAAGTTCCAAAACTGTAATGCCCCAAACAAACAACATCAACTTACTTGTGAAATTTCTAATCCAAAAGTGATACAAAGAAAGTCAAAAAGGCCTCAAATCCAAATATCCAGCAGCATCCACAAAAAGAAATCCTTCCAGGTCAAGATCCAAATCAAAGTGACCAGCACATGAAGAAAGCACTGGGAGGAGCCTGCTGGACAGGAACAGGAAGTTGGAGACTGTGGGGCACTTCCTTCCTCCCGCCCCCCCCCCCCAAAATGGACTCCTTGCAAAAAAAAAAGTGCAGGCAAATGTCAACCTGAGGAGTTATTCTGATGAAAATCATAATTTTCAAGGTTTATGCTGCCTGCTGGTGGATTTCTTGTGCGAAATTGCACATTTTGCAATCTCGCAATTGCGAGATTGTCGCTGCCCGCCGCATCTACGTGTTCGCAAGTGTATACTCCCGCGATGCGTGATCATGGGCCTTTATGACGTACTCGCGTTGCCAAACTCTCGCTGTGCAAGGTGGCAAGCCGCGATGACGTAATCGCGGTCGACAAACTACCGCGGGATCCCGCAGCAAGATCCAAAATGGCGCAGCACACGCAAACATGGAGAAAAACAACTCTTCAAACACTGAATGACGGTAAGTGAACGCTGTGCGCCGCAAAATTGTATAGTATTCTATTTGGCAAGTGCGACCATGCAAAAAAATCCGCTTCGCGCGAATTTGCCGATGTCTTTGAGTCTTAACTCAGCAATTATATGTCACACGTGTTTGCATTTTGGGTCTCCACTGCTTTATTTGTGTTTTGCTGGGATGCGTGTCCACAGTTGAATCATATGGTTAGTTGACCTCTAGATACTGGTTGTGTTAAAAACATTTGAAGATCAACATACTTTGGCAAAATGGTTCAATTTGTTACATGCTGAACAATTGTTTCCTTGGGCAGGGCCCTTGGTGACGAAATGGCGCTCCACACATGCTGTATGCCTTAGGAGCCATCGCTGACTTGGAACAGATTTGTTTCTTTTACGTCCCCACCATCATGACCGAGTTGACCGGTTCCATCTTCACTTGTCGCTGTAGGGCCTCCTCTTTGTGGGCAGTAGGCACCTTCAGCAGATCTTTTGAACGTCCCATGGTGAGTATGTCAACTATGAACTTTCTAGGGACCTGCAGAATGTTCTCCCTCAGCTTGACTGAGGCGCATCCTTGTATAAATTGGGCTCGAATTTCATCAGCAGCGTTCGGTAGTGAACATTTGCTGGCTAGATTCCATAAGCAAGTGTAATATGCGTCAATAGATTCTTCGGGTGATTGCCTGGCCTGTTGTAACAGGAATCGGTCATTGTCATGATTTGCAAGCGGCTCAAAATGCTCGGTGAGTGCCTCCTTCAGAGTAGCGTACTTGTCCTTGCAGGCATCATACGGATCTACACACTTACGGCACCAGGACTCTCTGTATTCCGAGCCCTGACATAATTGGCAGTATAACACTTTGCCAACAATCTCATTATATGATTGAGACAAAAATATTTGCAACATCATTAGAGGGAATACTGTTCCTTGATCACGTTATCCGGTGGCTACTCTCACTAGGAGAACCGGAATACTTGACCTCCTATGCTGTAACCTAGACAGGAGGTCTAACTACTGGACCCCTACATAAGGCCAGCCCTGATGAAGTCATAGGGATATCTCCCGGTAATAATGAAACAGATGTTGGCTAAGGCTAAAAGAAAGCGATGAAATAAAATTCAACACCTGAAGACAAGACAACAGACCAATTGCTAATTATCAATTCTGATTGTTTCTGTACAAAACTGTAACTGATTTGAATGGTGTGTGCTTTAAATCTATTATCGCTGTCTACCAATTTTAGGATGGTACAAGGGGAGTAGGGTGTATCTTCCCATCATTGAATGCACCACAGGCGTAAATTTCTGTTTCACATTACACATATGTAATTACTATATGGGTGCCTGACACCTGACCAACACCCAATTCTCAAATCAGTAGCATAGCTGAAAGGTGGTCCATTCTCTGTCACAGAATTTTCAAGCTTGTGTATAGCGGCACTCCCAGTTACAGCAGCATAGGGCGTCTTCTGCCCGGGTCTAACGACACTGCAGCAAAGTAGGTCTCATGCTGCTCCACCCAGTCTTTCCAGCGTGCTGCTAGCGCAGACGGGGGACCATCTACCACAAAGGGTTCTAATGCCGGTATTAAGGCCATGGCAATCAGAGGTGCAGAAAAAATACAAACAAAACTTACGCAGGAGAGATGCAGGAAAGTAAAATGTTTGGGCTGACCCTTTAGAGAGGGTGATTTTCCAACAGACAGTTTCAGCGAAGTGATGAATGTGGCTCAATGCAGATGGTCACCCTTGCACACAATGTGCTTATAAATTTTCACAAGTGGCTGATGTTGCACTCATTTCAGGCTCATGAGAAAATGGGTGCATTCAAGGACATTGTGCACACATATAATATAAACATCTCAAGGGGGTTGGGAGAATTGTATATACATTTCTTGTCCCCAAGCAGACAGTGCTCAAGTGCTGCAGTGTGATTGTCTTGGTAGTGGCTATCCCTGATGTGATCAATAATCTCACCAAGACCACTGTATCTATATAGATGGCAAGTGCCCATATGGAAAGTGACACCTTCCTACAGTCTTGGTTTCTTAGCCATCAACACATTTCATGCTACAAATCTTGAACCTACACTTACATAGTAAAATACAAACCTACAAGTCCCAGAATGCAATAGGCTTCTAGGTAAAATACAAGGTCTAGCTGACTGTGCAATACACACAATGGGACCACTTAACAGCTGTATGCTATATGCTTAAAGAAGAGAATAATGAAACAATCCCAAAGGAAACCGAGAAATAACAGTATAGGTAAGGATAACATGAACCAGAGTGGTGCAACGGAAACGCATGGTCAAATCAAATGAGATTATGACAAGTTCATTGAAATAATGACGATGGCAAAATGTAGCTCCAAAGCACTTGAAAGGACTGTCACATTGCAGGTGCTCGATTTTCATTTACAGCATTCACTATGCTGGGCTTGAAGTGGGATTTGTCCCTCTAGGTCTGAGACAAGGTAGTAATTAAAAATAGCCGTTACAAAGTGTTTCCATATGGCCCATAATTACATCCCTAGATTAGTTTTTATCAGAGAGATGAAGTAGTGTTGTTTGTTTATTGTGTAAACTGCATTAACTTTTAACATTTCTTTTCAATCTTGCTGGACATTGCTGGCCAGTGGCACCAAGAATAGATGCTGGTTTAGGTTTGACATCCTCATTATTGTCTTCCTCCAGCATTATGGTTGCACTTGTTGCTTTCCCTTCTATAGGAGGGGTGCATTGAATTCTTCATCAAGAAGTTCCAATGATGTAAGCTACTTTTGGCACAGTGAATGGGCTGAGTTGTGCTTGCTGGAGCTATTCAGATTTCTCCAATCTAAGAAACGTTCTTGTTCTGCTGCGATAATACATTGACAATTAGGTATATTTCCTTCATTGGGTATTTTAGCCAGATTCACAAAAATGTGTTCTGACAACTGCTCAACCGTTTTTTGTTAGGTCCTATGCCAATAGCCTAGCGTTGCATGCAACACACTTGGAAGTGTCCATAAATAATCAATAATTTCCCCAAAAAAGCAATGCTTGTTTTATTCATGTTGAATTTTATCACACAATGTAATAAACTCTGGAAAGAAAAGACTTTCTCAAATTCCTATAATAGGACAGTGAACTTAAATAAAGTATCTATTTGTGTATCCATTTTCTGTGATTGAAAGTTAAGCTCATCAACTGTAGTAGAGTATGCACAAGGGGGTATACCCATGTATAGTCACTGGGACCTGGGTTGTATGTATGCTAGAAGGAAGGGGTCCCAGTGTGTCAAGGGAACTAATTAAACAATTGAAACACAATTACTCAAAAGACAAATGTTTTCAGATCCGCACGGTTTAATTCATAGTGGGATAGACTATCATATACAAATAGTAGAATGCAATAAACTGTATTAACGTCATACAGTGCCCCAAGGTGGGAGAAGGAACGTGATAGTGAGGATAACGTGAAGTGAAGGGATTACGTGACAGTAAAATCAGTTGTTTAAGCATATATACGTGACACCAATGCGGTGGCAACAACTTGTATATCACATAATAACTTGTTCAAACACAGGCATACTACACCAGGTACAGCATATATACAATATTGGTGTGTAGTTGCCACAATAAAAACAAACAGTCGACGTTTCGACCCTCTTGAGGTTGCAGGATCGTTTTAACCTTGCTGTGGGGTCTTCATCAGGACCAGGGGGGTGGGGGCAAAGGACCTAATGGGGGTACAATAATTCCAGATTAGAGGGTGGTAATCAACCTCTGAATTTACACATAGGTAGAGACAAAATTATGCTTGGGTCGAGACAAAAAATGACCGAGTTATGTCATTGGTTGAGAAGTAATGATTACACATGCAGTTAAACCGGATGCATAAATGGGCCTGGAGATGGGGAACAGTGCGAGCCGCTACAAAAGCATTTACAGACAGTGGCACCCTAAATGAGACCATTGGTTTATAACAATCTAACATGTCATAAGGACATGTATGTATATACCCATGCAGTTAAACGGACTTAATAATTATGAAACGGAAAACAATGTGCGCCGCTACACAGGCAATAGTAGACAGCGATACCACAGGATTGAATGCAAAGGAGTTGGTTTGAGACAATCAGACATGTCATAAGGACATGTATGTATGGCCGACAGTCGGCGTAAATCACTACCGTTTGGAATCAGCCTCAGGGAATGCGGCAAGGGGCAATGCGCATTGAAGTGGCCTACTGTAGATGCCACGCGTGTTGGAGCTGCCGGGTTGGTATAACTTGAAAACATGGTCTATATATTAAACAGAAGAGAATAGCTGATGGCTAAACTCAGCCATCTGGGAGACGCTTACCACAAGTCAGCGTGTTGCTTGGCTCACAGGCGGCGGATCAAATGAGTTAAAAACAAGTAGATAAATACCGCATCTGGAAAAGAGCGAGCAATGTGGTAATCATGAATTAACTAAGGTCCGACATCGGCTGTTTGGGAGAGCCAATACAGCCACTTTGCAAGTACAGCCAACTGGTGAATAATTACATTAAAGGTGGAAAGACCGGGCAGCTTACCAGTTAGCGGCGGTACAAAAGTTGTCAATGAACGGAAATGTACAATCGTCAATTGCAGGCTTAATGCTCTACGGGATGGGTCTGTGGGATGTAAAAAATATATTATATTAAATAGGGCCGGTAGCGGCTATCAGGGAGGAGCAGCGAGGCCGCTTGGCGAAATCGTCCCACACTTAAATTAAACCGGGCAGCTTACCGATTTGGGCGGCAACTGAATTTATCAGTGATCGGTAATGTCCAAAGTCGGCGATTTCAGACTGATTTGTATGCGAGATGAGTCTGTGGGATGTAAAAAGGAAGGATGATAAATCATACTGGTATCTGAGGGGAACGGGAGCGGGCTCTCAATGAAAAGTGACTTACTCGGTAAATTGCTCTCTGTGGCTCCGTGAGCGAGATGCGGTGCGAATGCCGCGTTTCCTGGTTAGATATGGGAGTCATGGAAACAGGTCATGTGGTGGCAGCTGGGGAGAGTAGAGCTGGTAAAAAGACTAACTGGTCAGGCACGTTCGTGGTGACACAGGGGAGCGCAGCGCCAAAAGGCAGATGTTCATTGAATGGTCAACATTGTAATGGAATACAAAATGAGATGAAGAGGACCAATTGTAATTAATAAATTGCAGAGTATACATAGACACATATAAATGAAAGCTCAACATTGGACGATATAAGAGAAGGGCAGCACGTAAATATCTTCACCGTCTAGTGTGGAGTAACCTCATGACAATTACTGTAGTTGACGGAGCGTACCTCTCAGACATGAGGGTAAAGGCTCTGTATATACGTGAACAGATGATGCATATGATCAGCAATATATGTCAATAAAATGGCTAAAGCGTGGACCCAACGTGAAAGGTAGAGCAAAACAGATAGCTTGTAAGAGGGAATCAGATTAATTAGGGTAATGTGGCCAATTGGGAGAATGAACTATCGGATTCATTAAGGCCAGTTTCAATGGAATTGAAAAAGTACATCCACTTTATTTCTCGTATGTTGAGAATGTCAGAAATGTTGCCTCCACGTGGTCCCAGTGTAACTTTTTCAATAACCAACCATCGTAGGCTTTCTGGTGGGTGGTTGCTCAATTTGAAATGTTCCGCAAGTGGTGCCCCTTCGACCTCACAACGAATGCGGCTCATGTGTTGCAGTATGCGTGCCTTGATTTTCTGTTGGGTCTGCCCAATGTAGATCTTCTGGCATGGACATAGAATGGCATAAATGACGTTGCTAGAGTTGCAATTACTGAAGCATTTCAATTTCACAGTTAGATGAAGATAAGTGAAGTCTTTGGTCTGTATCGTCAAATCACAGGCCTTGCAGTGGCCACATTTAGAGTGACCTATTACAGGTGGTAAGTTCCACAGAGTGTTGATCGTGGGCTGACTTTCAGGGGATAGGAATGAATTTACGACATGATCCCTGATGCATTTGGCTTTCTTGAATGCATGAAGTGGAGTAAGGGGTTGTTTAATGTCATCGGAAACCAAATGCCAGTGTTTGTTGATAATTTTTTTGATGCTGTTGCTCTTGGTGCTGAACGTCGTGACACAGACAATGCGGTTTTCCTGCTGTTCCGTTCTGTTTTTGGGCACAAGTAGTTCCTCTCGGGGGTAGAACCAAGCACGTTTGCGGGCCTTTTTAATCAAACGTCTAGGATAGCCCCGGTTTAGTAAACGGTTGGATAGATCCTGAGACTCAGAGAAATAGTCATCCTTGGTGGAGCAGTTGCGGCGTATCCTGAGGAATTGCCCGAAGGGCAGGTTATCCCTAAGGGCACGCGGATGATGGCTCGTGTAAGCCAATAGGGAGTTCCTCTCAGCTTGTTTGCGAAACAATTTAGTGCAGAGTCTTCCAGATTCATGGTATATTGTGACATCCAAAAAGTCGATAGAGTTGCTATCTGATGAGATTGTGAATTTGACGTGCTGGGATTGCTCATTGAGCCAAGTGAAGAAAATGTTCAATTGGTCTTGGCTACCATTCCATATCAACAGGATGTCGTCGATATACCTTACCCAAAGGCCGACTTGGTCTCTGAATGGGTTATGTTGGCTGAGAACCGTGTCCTCTTCGAATGCTGCCATATATAATATAGCTACGTCAGGTGCAAATGGAGCCCCCATCGCCACTCCAGAGGTTTGCAGGTAGAAGTTGGTATCAAATAGAAAAAAGTTCCGGGTCATCGCGATTTTGAGTAGGGCTACAATGAACTCAGATGGCACTTGAACAGGTGCTGGACGTGTCTGAAGGCAACGGTCAATGACCGTCAAGGCTTCCTCTTGGGGGATGCAGGTATAGAGGGAGACGACGTCACAGGTGGCTAGTATTTGCTGAGATGGATCATATGGTATACTTTCAGTTATATTGATGGTGTGCATCGTATCTCTGAGGTAAGATGGAGTGGCCTCTGCTAGTGGTTTAATGAAAAAGTCAATGTACTTTCCCAATGGTTCCAAGATGGACCCGCAACCTGACACAATGGGCCGACCCGGTGGATTAGTCATACTTTTGTGGAGTTTAGGTAGGGTGTAAATGGTTGCCAGGCGTGGGTGTTTACTGTTGAGAAAATGGAATTCATTCTCAGACAAGAAACCAAGATCCAATCCCTCTTGTGTAATCTCTAGGATCTCAGTAGCAATGGATCTGGTAGGGTCCGATCTCAATACTTGATAACAACTGGTGTCCTGTAATTGGCGTAGAATTTCAGATTTATACGCAGATTGATCCTGGATCACAATCGCCCCGCCCTTGTCGGCCGGCTTGATGACGACTTGGGTATTCTTAGCCAGTGTCTGTAGTGCAGTTTTCTGGGATCTGCTGATGTTATATCGAACAAAGGTTTTGTCTTGTAGGGCCCGTTGTACATCACGCCAGACTACCGTTTCATAGGCTAGGATTTGATTGGACATCGTGCTGGCATATGGGACAAATGTGGAAGGCGGTCGTAAGCCTGTTACAGATGTTTTTGACTGTGTGTCGGAGTTGCGAAAAAAGTACTTTAATCGGATTTTCCGAAAGAATTTGATTAGTTCCGTTCTTACCAAGAAGTGGTCAGGGTTGTATGTAGGGACATATGATAGTCCCTTACTGAGTACTTGAACTTCTGTGTCACTGAGTTGTTGCTTAGAGATATTGACAATGGGATTCAATATTCCATCAGGCTCCAATGGGTCTACCAACGGTACGTCTTGTTGCGAGTTGTCCTCTCGCCGTGCGGTTCTGGTTGGAATTGAACTTGTTTGGACGGTTGTCCTTGGCCTCCACTCCAGTTGGTTTGTTGCTGCTGGGAGCCACGTTGGTTCTGACCTCGGGGCCATGAATTGCCTCTTCCTCGTGGGGGTCGCCAAGATCCACGGCCTTGTCCTAAAAAAGGAGGGAATAACTGAGGAGGATAATTGTAGTCAAAATACGGGTATTGGTGACTTGGGCCTGCAGAGTCCGGCTCTCCCTCAGAGCTATAAGAGGAATCCGAAAAGGTAGGGTAATTCCGTCTGCCTCTGAAATTGCCCCGACCTCTGGTGGTGAAACGGCCTTGTGTGTCCTGTCGGTAATAGTCGTCTTGCAGGTATGGGTATGTCTTTTTTTTATCGTAGAGACGAATGTCTCGTGCCAATTTTTCAAGTTTGCGGTTTTGGGTTGTTAGATCAAAGTCTTTGAGTGTTGCTTGTAGGTTGGTTAGGGTGTCCTTTGCGTTTGCAAAGTTGGAGTCAGCAGATATTTCTGCTTTCAATGCAGCGATTTCGGCGGAAAGTTGTACTACCTGGTCTTTGGCAGTTTCAACGCCCAACACCATCCAGTGGCGAGAGCAATTATTGGATATGTGGCTGAAGCCTTCTCTGAATTTCGGAACTTCAATGAAAATGGCCGGTTCTATCTTAATTTGCAATCCAACTGGAATTATGTTCTCTTTAAGGTACTTAGTGAGCAAATGACCATGCCAGCGGGTACGCACCAGTTTCTTCTCCAGGCGTTCAAGACGTGAGATTTTATCTTTTAATGAGAAGTCAATTGTTGGAACATCAGATTGAAAAAAAAATTATTATCAGGGTTTTCAAGCAATTTGTCAATGTAGTCCTCGGAGTAGGACAAGAGCTCTCTTTCTACCATATTGTGATGCTAGAGTTGGGAATCAAGAGCAATAGGGTGGGGAAGGGAAACCTCGCAGACCAGCGTCTGCTCGAAGTAGAGTATGCACAAGGGGGTATACCCATGTATAGTCACTGGGACCTGGGTTGTATGTATGCTAGAAGGAAGGGGTCCCAGTGTGTCAAGGGAACTAATTAAACAATTGAAACACAATTACTCAAAAGACAAATGTTTTCAGATCCGCACGGTTTAATTCATAGTGGGATAGAGTATCATATACAAATAGTAGAATGCAATAAACTGTATTAACGCCATACAGTGCCCCAAGGTGGGAGAAGGAACGTGATAGTGAGGATAACGTGAAGTGAAGGGATTACGTGACAGTAAAATCAGTTGTTTAAGCATATATACGTGACACCAATGCGGTGGCAACAACTTGTATATCACATAATAACTTGTTCAAACACAGGCATACTACACCAGGTACAGCATATATACAATATTGGTGTGTAGTTGCCACAATAAAAACAAACAGTCGACGTTTCGACCCTCTTGAGGTTGCAGGATCGTTTTAACCTTGCTGTGGGGTCTTCATCAGGACCAGGGGGGTGGGGGCAAAGGACCTAATGGGGGTACAATAATTCCAGATTAGAGGGTGGTAATCAACCTCTGAATTTACACATAGGTAGAGACAAAATTATGCTTGGGTCGAGACATTTCGGTCATTTTTTGTCTCGACCCAAGCATAATTTTGTCTCTACCTATGTGTAAATTCAGAGGTTGATTACCACCCTCTAATCTGGAATTATTGTACCCCCATTAGGTCCTTTGCCCCCACCCCCCTGGTCCTGATGAAGACCCCACAGCAAGGTTAAAACGATCCTGCAACCTCAAGAGGGTCGAAACGTCGACTGTTTGTTTTTATTGTGGCAACTACACACCAATATTGTATATATGCTGTACCTGGTGTAGTATGCCTGTGTTTGAACAAGTTATTATGTGATATACAAGTTGTTGCCACCGCATTGGTGTCACGTATATATGCTTAAACAACTGATTTTACTGTCACGTAATCCCTTCACTTCACGTTATCCTCACTATCACGTTCCTTCTCCCACCTTGGGGCACTGTATGACGTTAATACAGTTTATTGCATTCTACTATTTGTATATGATACTCTATCCCACTATGAATTAAACCGTGCGGATCTGAAAACATTTGTCTTTTGAGTAATTGTGTTTCAATTGTTTAATTAGTTCCCTTGACACACTGGGACCCCTTCCTTCTAGCATACATACAACCCAGGTCCCAGTGACTATACATGGGTATACCCCCTTGTGCATACTCTACTTCGAGCAGACGCTGGTCTGCGAGGTTTCCCTTCCCCACCCTATTGCTCTTGATTCCCAACTCTAGCATCACAATATGGTAGAAAGAGAGCTCTTGTCCTACTCCGAGGACTACATTGACAAATTGCTTGAAAACCCTGATAATATTTTTTTTCAATCTGATGTTCCAACAATTGACTTCTCATTAAAAGATAAAATCTCACGTCTTGAACGCCTGGAGAAGAAACTGGTGCGTACCCGCTGGCATGGTCATTTGCTCACTAAGTACCTTAAAGAGAACATAATTCCAGTTGGATTGCAAATTAAGATAGAACCGGCCATTTTCATTGAAGTTCCGAAATTCAGAGAAGGCTTCAGCCACATATCCAATAATTGCTCTCGCCACTGGATGGTGTTGGGCGTTGAAACTGCCAAAGACCAGGTAGTACAACTTTCCGCCGAAATCGCTGCATTGAAAGCAGAAATATCTGCTGACTCCAACTTTGCAAACGCAAAGGACACCCTAACCAACCTACAAGCAACACTCAAAGACTTTGATCTAACAACCCAAAACCGCAAACTTGAAAAATTGGCACGAGACATTCGTCTCTACGATAAAAAAAAGACATACCCATACCTGCAAGACGACTATTACCGACAGGACACACAAGGCCGTTTCACCACCAGAGGTCGGGGCAATTTCAGAGGCAGACGGAATTACCCTACCTTTTCGGATTCCTCTTATAGCTCTGAGGGAGAGCCGGACTCTGCAGGCCCAAGTCACCAATACCCGTATTTTGACTACAATTATCCTCCTCAGTTATTCCCTCCTTTTTTAGGACAAGGCCGTGGATCTTGGCGACCCCCACGAGGAAGAGGCAATTCATGGCCCCGAGGTCAGAACGAACGTGGCTCCCAGCAGCAACAAACCAACTGGAGTGGAGGCCAAGGACAACCGTCCAAACAAGTTCAATTCCAACCAGAACCGCACGGCGAGAGGACAACTCGCAACAAGACGTACCGTTGGTAGACCCATTGGAGCCTGATGGAATATTGAATCCCATTGTCAATATCTCAAAGCAACAACTCAGTGACACAGAAGTTCAAGTACTCAGTAAGGGACTATCATATGTCCCTACATACAACCCTGACCACTTCTTGGTAAGAACGGAACTAATCAAATTCTTTCGGAAAATCCGATTAAAGTACTTTTTTCACAACTCCGACACACAGTCAAAAACATCTGTAACAGGCTTACGACCGCCTTCCACATTTGTCCCATATGCCAGCACGATGTCCAATCAAATCCTAGCCTATGAAACGGTAGTCTGGCGTGATGTACAACGGGCCCTACAAGACAAAACCTTTGTTCGATATAACATCAGCAGATCCCAGAAAACTGCACTACAGACACTGGCTAAGAATACCCAAGTCGTCATCAAGCCGGCCGACAAGGGCGGGGCGATTGTGATCCAGGATCAATCTGCGTATAAATCTGAAATTCTACGCCAATTACAGGACACCAGTTGTTATCAAGTATTGAGATCGGACCCTACCAGATCCATTGCTACTGAGATCCTAGAGATTACACAAGAGGGATTGGATCTTGGTTTCTTGTCTGAGAATGAATTCCATTTTCTCAACAGTAAACACCCACGCCTGGCAACCATTTACACCCTACCTAAACTCCACAAAAGTATGACTAATCCACCGGGTCGGCCCATTGTGTCAGGTTGCGGGTCCATCTTGGAACCATTGGGAAAGTACATTGACTTTTTCATTAAACCACTAGCAGAGGCCACTCCATCTTACCTCAGAGATACGATGCACACCATCAATATAACTGAAAGTATACCATATGATCCATCTCAGCAAATACTAGCCACCTGTGACGTCGTCTCCCTCTATACCTGCATCCCCCAAGAGGAAGCCTTGACGGTCATTGACCGTTGCCTTCAGACACGTCCAGCACCTGTTCAAGTGCCATCTGAGTTCATTGTAGCCCTACTCAAAATCGCGATGACCCGGAACTTTTTTCTATTTGATACCAACTTCTACCTGCAAACCTCTGGAGTGGCGATGGGGGCTCCATTTGCACCTGACGTAGCTATATTATATATGGCAGCATTCGAAGAGGACACGGTTCTCAGCCAACATAACCCATTCAGAGACCAAGTCGGCCTTTGGGTAAGGTATATCGACGACATCCTGTTGATATGGAATGGTAGCCAAGACCAATTGAACATTTTCTTCACTTGGCTCAATGAGCAATCCCAGCACGTCAAATTCACAATCTCATCAGATAGCAACTCTATCGACTTTTTGGATGTCACAATATACCATGAATCTGGAAGACTCTGCACTAAATTGTTTCGCAAACAAGCTGAGAGGAACTCCCTATTGGCTTACACGAGCCATCATCCGCGTGCCCTTAGGGATAACCTGCCCTTCGGGCAATTCCTCAGGATACGCCGCAACTGCTCCACCAAGGATGACTATTTCTCTGAGTCTCAGGATCTATCCAACCGTTTACTAAACCGGGGCTATCCTAGACGTTTGATTAAAAAGGCCCGCAAACGTGCTTGGTTCTACCCCCGAGAGGAACTACTTGTGCCCAAAAACAGAACGGAACAGCAGGAAAACCGCATTGTCTGTGTCACGACGTTCAGCACCAAGAGCAACAGCATCAAAAAAATTATCAACAAACACTGGCATTTGGTTTCCGATGACATTAAACAACCCCTTACTCCACTTCATGCATTCAAGAAAGCCAAATGCATCAGGGATCATGTCGTAAATTCATTCCTATCCCCTGAAAGTCAGCCCACGATCAACACTCTGTGGAACTTACCACCTGTAATAGGTCACTCTAAATGTGGCCACTGCAAGGCCTGTGATTTGACGATACAGACCAAAGACTTCACTTATCTTCATCTAACTGTGAAATTGAAATGCTTCAGTAATTGCAACTCTAGCAACGTCATTTATGCCATTCTATGTCCATGCCAGAAGATCTACATTGGGCAGACCCAACAGAAAATCAAGGCACGCATACTGCAACACATGAGCCGCATTCGTTGTGAGGTCGAAGGGGCACCACTTGCGGAACATTTCAAATTGAGCAACCACCCACCAGAAAGCCTACGATGGTTGGTTATTGAAAAAGTTACACTGGGACCACGTGGAGGCAACATTTCTGACATTCTCAACATACGAGAAATAAAGTGGATGTACTTTTTCAATTCCATTGAAACTGGCCTTAATGAATCCGATAGTTCATTCTCCCAATTGGCCACATTACCCTAATTAATCTGATTCCCTCTTACAAGCTATCTGTTTTGCTCTACCTTTCACGTTGGGTCCACGCTTTAGCCATTTTATTGACATATATTGCTGATCATATGCATCATCTGTTCACGTATATACAGAGCCTTTACCCTCATGTCTGAGAGGTACGCTCCGTCAACTACAGTAATTGTCATGAGGTTACTCCACACTAGACGGTGAAGATATTTACGTGCTGCCCTTCTCTTATATCGTCCAATGTTGAGCTTTCATTTATATGTGTCTATGTATACTCTGCAATTTATTAATTACAATTGGTCCTCTTCATCTCATTTTGTATTCCATTACAATGTTGACCATTCAATGAACATCTGCCTTTTGGCGCTGCGCTCCCCTGTGTCACCACGAACGTGCCTGACCAGTTAGTCTTTTTACCAGCTCTACTCTCCCCAGCTGCCACCACATGACCTGTTTCCATGACTCCCATATCTAACCAGGAAACGCGGCATTCGCACCGCATCTCGCTCACGGAGCCACAGAGAGCAATTTACCGAGTAAGTCACTTTTCATTGAGAGCCCGCTCCCGTTCCCCTCAGATACCAGTATGATTTATCATCCTTCCTTTTTACATCCCACAGACTCATCTCGCATACAAATCAGTCTGAAATCGCCGACTTTGGACATTACCGATCACTGATAAATTCAGTTGCCGCCCAAATCGGTAAGCTGCCCGGTTTAATTTAAGTGTGGGACGATTTCGCCAAGCGGCCTCGCTGCTCCTCCCTGATAGCCGCTACCGGCCCTATTTAATATAATATATTTTTTACATCCCACAGACCCATCCCGTAGAGCATTAAGCCTGCAATTGACGATTGTACATTTCCGTTCATTGACAACTTTTGTACCGCCGCTAACTGGTAAGCTGCCCGGTCTTTCCACCTTTAATGTAATTATTCACCAGTTGGCTGTACTTGCAAAGTGGCTGTATTGGCTCTCCCAAACAGCCGATGTCGGACCTTAGTTAATTCATGATTACCACATTGCTCGCTCTTTTCCAGATGCGGTATTTATCTACTTCTTTTTAACTCATTTGATCCGCCGCCTGTGAGCCAAGCAACACGCTGACTTGTGGTAAGCGTCTCCCAGATGGCTGAGTTTAGCCATCAGCTATTCTCTTCTGTTTAATATATAGACCATGTTTTCAAGTTATACCAACCCGGCAGCTCCAACACGCGTGGCATCTACAGTAGGCCACTTCAATGCGCATTGCCCCTTGCCGCATTCCCTGAGGCTGATTCCAAACGGTAGTGATTTACGCCGACTGTCGGCCATACATACATGTCCTTATGACATGTCTGATTGTCTCAAACCAACTCCTTTGCATTCAATCCTGTGGTATCGCTGTCTACTATTGCCTGTGTAGCGGCGCACATTGTTTTCCGTTTCATAATTATTAAGTCCGTTTAACTGCATGGGTATATACATACATGTCCTTATGACATGTTAGATTGTTATAAACCAATGGTCTCATTTAGGGTGCCACTGTCTGTAAATGCTTTTTTAGCGGCTCACACTGTTCCCCATCTCCAGGCCCATTTATGCATCCGGTTTAACTGCATGTGTAATCATTACTTCTCAACCAATGACATAACTCGGTCATTTTTTGTCTCGACCCAAGCATAATTTTGTCTCTACCTATGTGTAAATTCAGAGGTTGATTACCACCCTCTAATCTGGAATTATTGTACCCCCATTAGGTCCTTTGCCCCCACCCCCCTGGTCCTGATGAAGACCCCACAGCAAGGTTAAAACGATCCTGCAACCTCAAGAGGGTCGAAACGTCGACTGTTTGTTTTTATTGTGGCAACTACACACCAATATTGTATATATGGTGTACCTGGTGTAGTATGCCTGTGTTTGAACAAGTTATTATGTGATATACAAGTTGTTGCCACCGCATTGGTGTCACGTATATATGCTTAAACAACTGATTTTACTGTCACGTAATCCCTTCACTTCACGTTATCCTCACTATCACGTTCCTTCTCCCACCTTGGGGCACTGTATGACGTTAATACAGTTTATTGCATTCTACTATTTGTATATGATACTCTATCCCACTATGAATTAAACCGTGCGGATCTGAAAACATTTGTCTTTTGAGTAATTGTGTTTCAATTGTTTAATTAGTTCCCTTGACACACTGGGACCCCTTCCTTCTAGCATCAACTGTAGTAGGCAGCGATCAAAATGAGTGTATCTACCCATCAGTCTTTACTGACTGGTTTGTCCCGTAGATTATGGGCAGAGCAATTTGACACCCTTTAAAGCTCTGCTTCAGAGGTTTTGTCAGAACTGGTCTCTTATCTGCTTAGAGTTGTAAAACTAATATCTTCGCACTTTTGCTGTTTGACCATAGGATTATCTTAATTATTTATTTTTTGTTTAGGAAATTTTTACTAAGCAGTTGAACAGTAATACAAAAAACAAGTCATAAATAATTAGCAAAAAGTACAATGGAAAATAGTAATTAAATGACATAAATAATCATAAAAAAGTGCTTGAGGAGAAGGGGAAAAAGAATAAAGAAAGAGAAGATAAAGAGAGGGGAAAAGAAAAGAAAAGAAAGAAAGAGGAGAGTAAAAAGGAAAAAGAGAAAAGAAAAAGAAGAGCAAGAATTACTACGTGGGATTAATAGCACGTAATAAGGGAGGGGGATTGGAAGAAAGGTAGGAGGTGAAGGGAAGCCAGAGTAGATCAGATTTAATTTTTAAATGGACAGAGGTGGAGGATGCAATAGAGATTCTGTGTTCATCACAGATAAAGTTCCACCAAGTGTGGACAGAAAGCTTAGAGTTATCCTTCCAACACGATAAAATAACTTTAAATGCAAGAGCAATAAACAGGTCTAATAACTTAGCAGAAGAAGATACAATATCAATATCATCAGATAAGGAACCTAGAAACACATTCAGTAGAGATAACGGGGAGGAGAAAGAAAACAGTGGCATGCAGATATTCCATACTTCAGTCCAAAATGATAAAACATGGGAACAGTCGTATAGTTGGTGTTTAAGAGTACCAGGTTCCTTGGAACATGACCAACATAAAGGTGAGGAAACTTGGGAGAACTTATGGATACTAACCGGGGTAATAACCACTCTATGGTATATAAAGAATAAAGATTGCGTAATACGTGCAGCAACAGATATTTTAAAAAGTTTGGACCATAAACGATCCCACAATACAATAGATAAGGAGACATCAAGGTCAGTTTCCCAAACAGTCTCTACATTTGATTTAGAACGTTCTGAAACATTAGATAACAAAATTGAATATACAAGTGCAGCTTAGGTATTTCAGTAGAAAATAAAGGGTACAGTGGAGTGGTGGGGGTGAAGGAAGAAAAAGAAATAGATGAGGAGAGGGAAGACAAGTGAGATTGAATGGAAGAAGTTATAATGGTATATTCAGTGATAAATGATGAAGGCAAATGAAATACATTTTGCAATGTTGGGAAGGAAATAAGGGATGCACCAACAAAAAAACTGATGTACAAATAGGATACCCTTTTCTTTCCAGTGTTTAAAGTAAAATGATTTACCTTTGTATCTAAGGAATTTGTTGTACCACACCACAGAGGATAAGAAACATTGAAGAGGGGATAAAGTAGAAGAAAAAACAGTTTGTAGTAGAAATTGGGAGTATTTCAAAATTGGACATTTGGATAAAAAAGTGCAATTTGACATGAAAACAATATGTTGGAATGAGAAATCTTTGAGAAAAGAGCGTTCTAGGAGAACCCACTTAGGCACAGGAGTATCCATGAAGTCATAAGCCAAGGAAAAGGACTGTTTGATCAAAAAGGCAAAATGGTATGATTTAAAATCAGGAAAACGAACACCACCTTCTTGTTTAGGTCGAATTAACTTGTGCAGTGCAATGCGTGGATGTTTGTTATTCCACAAAAAATTTATACAAAGAGAATTAATTCGTGCAAAATAGGATTTAGGAATTTTAAAAGGGAGCATGGAAACAGTATAGAGAACATGAGGGGTAATCATCATTTTGATGGTATCCAATCTACCCCACCAGGATAGGAATAAGGGGGACCAAATTTGAAGAAGGGATTGAATTTTGTTAATTAATGAATCAAAGGTTAATTTATGGGTGTCTTTTAGGGAGTAGGAAAACCATATACCAAGGTATTTAATTTTGGAGGGACACCATGTAAAATCAGTATTATTAAACATGTACTGGAAACAGATTGGATTAAGGGGTAGAACTTCCATTTTGGATAAATTAAGCTTATAACCTGATATGGAGGAGTACAGACTAACCTCATTAAAAAAATGTGCAAGGGAGGAATCCGGATTGGACATATATATCAGGACATCATCTGCATAAGCAGACAGTTTAATTTCCGTTGAGGAGAGCATAAGGCCATTAATATTAGAGTTGGAACGAATACGCTCTAAAAAAGGCTCAAGACATAAAATAAATAACAAGGGGGAAAGGGGACAGCCTTGTCTTGTGCCTCTGTTTAATGAAAAAAATCTAGAGAATTGGTTGTTAACAAAAATACTGACACGAGGGGAAGAATAAAGAAGTTGAACCAAGGAAATGAAAGAGGGACCAAAACCAAACCATTTGAGGTACGAAACATGAATTGAGAATTAATACGATCAAAAGCTTTTTCAGCGTCCAGGGAGAGGGCCGCCAATGCGACTTTAACATTTTTAGCATGCGCAATGACATTGGAAAACAAGCGAGCATTATCAGCAGCAAGTCTACCCATCACAAATCCCACTTGGTCTGTTTTAATTAAACAGGGAATAATAGAATCTAGACGAGAGGCAAGGATTTTAGCAAACATTTTGCAATCATAATTAATTAATGATATGGGGCGATAGTTTTTACATTGTGAGTGGTCTTTATCAGGTTTGGGAATAATGACAATGAGAGCGTCCAAAAAGGACCCAGAGGCTTTGGCATCTGAGATAAATGAATTAAATAATTGAAGGAGTTTAGGTGCAAAAAAAGAGTGAAAAGAAGAATAAAACTCAACAGGTAAACCATCAGGGCCAGGGGCTTTCGATTTTTTAAGACGGTTAATGGCTTTAGTAATTTCCTGGAGAGTGATTTCCCGTTCCAAAAGAGCAAAATCCATCGGAAGGGAAGGGGGTACTGGGAGGCCCTCAAAAAATGACGATAAGTT
This sequence comes from Lissotriton helveticus, assembly GCF_964261635.1. NCBI lineage: Eukaryota > Metazoa > Chordata > Amphibia > Caudata > Salamandridae > Lissotriton > Lissotriton helveticus. The sequence continues at coordinate 1,277,647,798 of NC_136069.1, forward strand.
CGCTTCAGAGGGATGTGTATCATCTGAGTATAAGGTCTGGTAATAATCATGAAATACTTCGGCAACGTCTTCATCAGAAGTAACTAATTTATTTAAAGATTCATTAAAGATCGGACCAACAGATTTACGTTCGGATTTAATTTTTAAATAATTTGCCAACATTTTCCCTGCTTTATTCTGGCCTCCATGAAATTTAGATTTAATTTTGAGAAGGGTGTGACAAGCTTCATTGGTGATAATTTTGTTAAGGTCAGTTTTGGCTAGGATTAGCTCCTGAAGAGCCGAGGAGGATTTAGAGGAAAAATAAGAATGTTCAAGACTTTTGATCACTTTAAGCTGGTCTTCATATTTTTGTCTATTAAGCTTCTTCCTTTTGGAAACATAGGATATAGTAAATGCTCTAAAGGAAGCCTTAAAAGCATCCCAAGTGATGGGAATGGAGGTGTCCAAAGGATTATTAAAGGAGAAAAACTCATTGAAAAATTCCACTCTCTTTCATAAAAATGGCATCAGATAGAAGAAAAGAATTAAATTTCCAACAACTAAATTTAGAGGAAATAAGGGAGAGATCTAGAGTAGTATACACAGGAGCATGATCAGAGATAAAAATAGAGCCAATGACAAACTTTTGAATGGAGGGCAAAAGAGACTTACTAACCATAATATAATCAATTCTCGAGCGGGTGTGGTAAACATTAGAAAAAAAAGTATATTCAAGCAAATCTGGGTTGCACATTTTCCAAGAATCATATAAAGGACGAGAAGCAATGGCAGATTGAAAAGTCTTATGGGATTTGTCAGGTTGAAATTTACTGGAGGATAATCTATCTGAGAAAGGGTCTAACCATGGATTAAAATCACCAGCAACAATAAAATGGGGGCAATCTATGAACGAAATTAGAACTTTTATATCTTTCCAAAATTTTGGATCAGGGCGGACAGGGCCATATATATTAAGCAATACCATCGTCTTGTTTTGAATGACAACCTTAGCCATTGCCCATTGTCCTTCATCATCATTACTAGAAGAAACAATTTGAACATTTAAAGCTTTATGAAACAGTATAGCAACCCCTCCTTTTTTTTTAATAGCAGGCGAAAACACAACCTGGCCCACCCATTGTCTTTTAAGCTTAAGAGATTCAACATCAGAACAATGCGTTTCCTGAAGAAAAACAACCTGTGAATGAAATTTAGATAAATGAGACAGTACCTTTTGATGCTTGACAGGATGACCAAGACCTCGCACGTTCCACGAGACAAAGTTACACATGATGGTAGCAGGGGAGGATGGGTGACAAGTGGAAGACACACATGGCAAGGAGATCACTACAAAAGGGAAAACAAAAAATGCATGAGTAATTGAAAAAGGGGACTCCCAAAACGCTCACAATACAAAGACCAAAGAAAACCATGGATATAAAAAATAACAATATGAAGAACAAAAAGAGAAATAGAGATCGCTCAGGAATAGAATAGCATTGAAACTGGGAAGAGAAGCAAAGGAACCAAAAAGAAAGAGAGAAAAAGAGAAGAAAGAAAGAGAAAAAGTAGAGGAGGACAGAAAGATAAAAAGTAAACAGATCAAGGCACAAAGGCCTGAACGGAAAAAAGAGAGTAACCAAAACATCTGAGGCGAAGATGCGCCAGAGAGAGAACTCAGCCCATGAGCTGCCAAAAAGCAGGACATATACAAAAAGGAAAAACACAAGGATGTGAGAACAAAACCTCAAGGAGCAGATCAAGAATAAAGGAGAAGAAACAAAAGAGGTCAGGAAGAATAGAAGAACAACAGTGAACAAAAGGAAGGAGAGAAAACACTAATGAGCAGTGTCCATATTGGAAGGAGAGACACTCAGAAGATAATCGTGAAGTTTTTGCGGATCATCATAGGATCTGGTACGGCCATTATGCGTGATCTTGCAGAAACAGGGATGCAGGATTCCATATTGAATGTTCAGTTGTCGCATTAAAGGTCGAAGATTCAAGAACTCCTTGCGTCGTGCATTCGTAGCCGATGAAAGATCCTGTGAGATAAAGATGTTATGACCAGACCACTGGAGACGACGTTTGATCCTGGCGGCTTTCAGGACAGACATTAATTCTGTGAATTCGAGGAACAGCAGAATGATGCCACGTGGTTTGGAGGAGTTGGAATTAATACGACCAAGATGATGGGCCCTTTGGATATTAAGAGGGTGCGAAGCTGGTTGAAGATCCAAAAGTTCCTGAATAAATTTCCGTATAAAGGACACCATGTCAGAACCCTCCAAATTTTCCAGAACACCATAAACGCGCAGATTGTTCCTACGGTTACGATTTTCCAAATCCTCGGTGTGGAGTTTGAGTTTGAGGATCTCCTGTTCGAACAATGGAATTTTAGTTGAGACATCTTGAATATCGCTCACACACTGTTCCAGATTCAAAACTTTGCCCTCCATAACAACCCAGCGCTCTTCAATTTGTTGAAGTTTTGCATTAGTAGCGGACATAAAAGCTTGGAGACCACGCACCTCTTCAAGAATGGAATCCAAAACAGGATTGGAGGAAGATGCAATAGGAGGAGGCGGGTCATTCTTAGGCCTCTTAGGTTTGGTTCCAGTTTGTGACATTTTAGGAGAGATGGAATTATTTGCCATGATGATGGAAACCTGTCAAAGTGCCCTACGCAGGTAGGCACTAACAGAGAGCAGCAGGATCCAATGAACTAGCTTAGAGATGCTTAGGCAGTAAGAGGGGCATACAGAGCGGGGCTTAAAATAAAGCGATAAAAAGGAGCAGCCAACAAACGCACTACTTTTGAGTGCTGATACCCTCACTGGATTGAAAGTAGCAAAAGAAAACCAGCAATACTGTGTTAATAAAAACCACAGCACAGAAAGGGAGCATCTATTGAAGTCAGCACAAGTGTAAGATGGTATTTCGTAAAGGCAAAGTCACTTTAAAGATCCTGTCGCCAAAGGAAGCAAGTAGAGGCAAAATGAAGACCAAACTTAGTAACTCCTAAAATGGCGGCCGTGGTTTCTCCACACAATAAAAGAAAAACATGTCCAATATGAAAGCAGAAAGCTGGAAGTCATGGGAGGCAAGGGACGTGGGCCCAATCAAAAAATAAAATCGAGTAAGTTCAAGTAAGATGTCTCAAAAACATGTACATGAGGACCTTCAAAAAGAAGCGTAGCACTGCACATGCATGAATCCTAAAATGGTGGCCATATCTCTTCAGAGAAACTGTAGTGACAGCAGAAATCTAGAGGCAAAATGCATTGGGCACCCAAAAAGTGTTAAAATCTGCTTGAAACAGTAAAAGCCATGCCACAATAATCCTTCGAAGTTACCAGCATTAGGCAAGAAGAAACGCAGTGTTAAAGCAGGTGCAGGAAGACATACGCGGGATCGGTAAAAAAAAAATGGCGGCCGCCCGAGTTGAGGAGATAGTTCAAATTACCGGGACGAATATCCGCCGTTCCACCTCCAGGAGACACCGCACAGTTGCCTCCTCATGTTCTGCCCACCTTCCGACGCCACTGCAGTTCAGAAAAGCCGTTCGAAAAACAGCAGGAAAGGACCTCAGGGCATCCGCGTTTTCATCCAGAGCGGAGCTCACTGAAAGTCCGTCCTCTCCAGCTGGCGTGCAAGCCACGCCCCCCATCTTATTTATTTTTGACAAATCATAATTTTCCAAAGAGTATGCCATTTAGATTTAGTTTGGCGTCAAAGCAAATCTATCAGTGATGTTGCCTAATGCCTCCAGTTTTTGGTTTAGAGCATTAGAGTATATTGTGTTTCTATTGCGAGGAAGCTCAGAGAACATATCACTCTTTTCAATGCTGTTGGTGTCTAGGTGGGCTAGTAACACTTCTGCAGACTCCCATAATTCACCATGGGACAGGTCTAACTCAGATTGGGGAGGGATCCCTTCTGGCATATGGAATAATGCCTTCAGGTTATATGGCCCTAGTTGTTATAAGCCCATGCCTGGCATTTAATTTGTACTATCCACTTGTTCAGTTTCTATAAGTTCAATTAAAGTGTTATCAAAGGGATCAGAGACCTGTAACTTGTAAACCTGGGCCTCTGCTGAGAGGAATGCTTCATACAGGATGTCAAAGATTTAGCATTATTTTAATTGCCACACCCCCTATGGTGACCAAAGTAGTCCTGGGTATTCTGTCAGGCATAGTTGTATGACTGTGCTACTATCCTAAAACCACGTGGTGAATCATTTTTTGCCCACATTCTTATAGAATCTATATCAAGTGCTACCTCATGTGTTGTATGGTTGGAGAATAAATTATATCGGTGGACATAATATCTGCCTGAAATTCTGCTTTCGTAGACTTTAACTCATCATTCGGCAATGATTGGTGCAATTCATTCTTATGCTGTAGATAATTGCCTTCTGCAGGACATCCGCCTTTTCTGCATAGTCACCCCTGTTCTTTCACTTTTTGCTGGACCCTAGACTTTATGGCTTTAGAACTCTGTGCTCTTTACTCCTGTAATCCAGTAGTAAAGTGCCTGTTCCCACCCCTTTTAACATGGTCAAAGTGGCATATTTCTAATTAACATATTTAACTTACCTCTGAAAGTCCCTAGTATATTATACAAGGTGTTCCAAGGGCCTGTAAGTTAAATGTTAAATGTTAAAATTTAGTGGACTGCAACACCTATTGTGCCAAACCACTACAATAGCAGTGCAAACATGACTTTAGGCCTAACACTGTAGCCTGACTATAGCAGTGTAAAAATGTGTTTTTGCCCTGTGAAAATAAACCTGTTTGACAGGTAAAAACCTCTCTTCAAAATATTAAAAAGTCACCCATATGTAGACCTTGTAGCTCACAAGGCAGGCTGCATGGTTTTTAAAAGTAGGACATGTAGAAATGTAATGCTAACAATGACAAGCACCCAGATATGTTTGTATTGTGGTAGGCTTAGCTTTCCTATGAAGAAAGTCAAAGTGCAGATTAGGATACCAATACTGTATCTTGGAAAAGAGATCAACTAGAAACATAATTAAAACACAATTTCTAATAGTTATTAAACATCACATTTCATGGACATATCAGATTTGTAATAGATATGAAGTAAAAGTAACTTTCAGAAATTTACCTATTTCCTGCTTGAAGTTCCTGGAGGCTAAATTGTATTGATTCTCTAGCATCCCCCAGCCAGCAACTAGGTTTAAATAGATGTGAATGGGTGTGAAATGCCTCCGAGGAGCAAACAAGAGGCTGAACTGATAGGCAGAGATTACTCCTCAGAAACCCATAGAAAATTCAGAGCCGGAGCTGTGATCATCCTTTTTGACACTACAGTGTCAGTTACTGATTCAGTGTCAAATACTGCTTGACCAGTCTGCTAGGCTCACAAATAACACTTGGGGAACAATTGAAAGGGGACCTTTCTTGTAAACCTACCCTCTGGTTGCCGAAGGGCTCTGATTTTGTCCTGCCACACGTCTGTCTCTGGGTTTATTGTGGGTACTGTGGCTACCTCAAACTGGATTTTAGTGTTGTATGTGGAAGAACACTAGGAGTACCTTAGTACACTCTCCACACACACTCAGTTCTCAAGCCCAAATTTAGATTGGCTGAAGACTTTCAACCGACTTAAAACTGCCAAGCATGTGTAAGTTGGCCAAAGGAACTTTTACCTGTTTAGGTTGTGCAAATGAGTCATTCCTCCCCACTAGCTAGTGCTAGGCATAAATGTGGCACCTCCAGGCACTCACTTCAGAATGCTTCCCGGAAGTGAAGAAGATCAGAAAAGGACTAAATTTGCTGTCTGTGGCCTGGGAGGAATCATGAACAACTGGGCCTGCTTCTTCGTGCACCCAAGACAAAGACATGGACTCCATGTGTGTGAGAAGCTGGCCAGGTATATACTGTTCACTAATGTGAGTGGGCACCTTGCAGCAGTCCAGACAACCCTTATGGTGATTTTAGAGATCTTAGACAACCTTAGAAAGCTCTCTAAGTGGTGGCTGTGGAGAGCAGCCTTCTGGCTTAGTCTTGAAGGAGTGTAAAGCAGCTCGTCTTACCAGAATGCAATCTTATAGTATAGATTAAATGAAAAAGAACCACACAAAGTATTTATAAAAATATGTATTTATTATATAACACTATCTAGTATGTTACAATATTTCCTACATGAAGATATACACAAAGCACACAATACTTTAGCACAGAAATCACAGTAAATAGCCAAACCATACATTAAGAAAGTGGTATAAGAACAACGACTCGAGTCAGGGCAATGCTGAGAGGATGTAGAATTGCTGGGAACCCAAGGAAACACCCAAGGTGAGTAGATAGGGACCCCACGGAGGGCCCGTGCAGTGTGGGAGCACCACAACAGGCTCCGTACAGCTCTACGTGTCAGTCACTGTTGGAGTAGTAAAGATTAAGGACCCTACCCAGTGGACCCTGAAGAAACCCCGTGGGAGACAGAAGGTTGGGGAGCCACCACACCCGTGGATACTGTGGTACCCAAGTTACCTAACCCAGGGAAGCTGGATTCATTGGTGTGAAGTGGCATCAGAAACCGCTGTCGAACCAAATGGAGGACTTCAGGCAAGTGCTGTTGCTGGAAGAGGAGAAAGGAAAAATAGTACCTGAAAGTAAAGGGGACAGAGTCTATGTCACTCAGGAGTGACCAGGAGACTTAAAAGATGAATGCCCGTCGATGTCTGGTGCTTCAGGGATGATGTCGATGACCTTGACTCTGCATCTGTGGAGACCAGGCGATGCTGAGGATGACCAGGAGCCAGATACCAGCTGTCCTACGAAGGATGTCGAGTGCTGAAGGGTCAATATCCGGTGGGAGCACATACAAGCCTTGTCAACTGAAACCCAAGGAGGAAGTCAAGAAAGTTAAAAGGGGAGAGGAGGGGCCTACTTGGAGACCGAAGATCTTCTTGCAAAGGTGACAACAAACCTTTGCAACTGCAAGGGGATGCGGTACCCAGGGGTTAGGTTGTTGCAACCCCCACAAAGACTACTGGACTCAAAATTGGTGAGAAGGTAGAGCAGGCCTCGGGAGCTGTAGAAAACCACCACCTGGATTGCAGAGCCCACGGAGCCCGGAGGAGCTCTGGATCTGCAGACCGGTTGACTTAGTTGTGTTGCCTGCAATGCAGGGGAGTGACTCCTTCACTCTGAGAGATTACTTCTGTTCTCCTTGATGCTTCACAGATCTTGGAATGTTCATGTATGATACACAGGCACAGGCTACGCAGCAGACTGAAAGGGAGATTAAGTCAGGCCCAAACGAAGTCCAATGAAGTCGAGTGTCCAGACGCTAGCAGTGCAATGGTGTCTGATCTGAATCTTATCCCATGGCAAATCCAAAGGCCTACACCTTGGTAAGCCCTTAAGTACCCTAATCAAAGGGTGAGGAAGATTCATGGTACCCTCCCAGGGGAGGGTCTGGACAGGGGGGAGGTTACTCCCATGTCCTTCATCCAGTTTTGCGCCAGAACAGGAGCCAACGGCTCCCAGGACTGGTTTGAACTGTACTATGCACAGGGACACCGAATGTTCCCCTCATGCAGACTTTCTGGTGCTGGCAAGCGCACCCACCCAGTCCTAAAACACTAAATCCTGTGTGGGAGGTGGTCACACCTCTCTGTGACAGGATTCCTATTGTTCCACTTTCCTCTGCTCGAGCTTGGCTCAGTAGCAGGAGGGCATAACTGTGTCTCAGGTCAGCAACAACGATTTTGTGCCATTTGGGTCAAAAAGGCTGGTACCAGGAACACTGAGAGTCTAATGGAGGGCTCTTTCATTGCTTGGAATCATACCTCCCAAACGGTTTACTGTGTGGGGTATGATTCCAAAATGTTTGATGCAAAACATGATAGGATTCATTGTAGAAAGTTTTGAGATGGTCATCGTGTACTTACGCGGTGCCCTTCTGTATATAATAAGGCTGCTTCACTGACAACCCAGGATAATGGACTACTTAGGCTACGGGGGTGTCCTGCTAATGCAGGGGCACCTTCTTACTTAGAACCAAGCACCCTGCCCTCAGGATTGTAAAGGCCTGCTATAGGGGTGACTTATAGGTTTTAAGTGCAGTGACCCTTAGATATAGTACACCTATATCTTTAGTAAGTGGTGCATGCACTAACTTACACAGGCTGCAGTGGCAGGCCTGTAGTTCCATTTTGCAGGGTTTCTCACTGGTGGCACAATGCATGCTTCAGCCCATGGGAGACCTCTGGGGTACCTACGCCCTGGGTACATGGGTACCATAAACTAGGGACTGATAAGGGTACCCCAGTATCCAATCTGGGATTGTACCTAGGTACGAACACAACAATTTATGGAGACAGCAGATAGACTGGGGTCCGGATACTAATCCTAACTAAGCTCTTTTGTGGTCTTGGTTTTGTTTGAATTTGCCACATCTCAAATAATTTTTTTAGGAGTTTTGTGCCTTGCAATGCAGCTAGAATCTCTGCAGGTGCTAGTGCGTCTTAAACCTCCTACTAAAGAATTCAAAATGTCTCAAATATCCCATGTTTTCAAGGCTTCACAGAAAAATTAAAGGTCTGTGCAATATGAGCCAATATCGGACTTAGCTAACTTCTATTAAGTCCTATGAAGTTCACTTTGTTAGAAAATGTTCTTTTCTTTTTGCATTATTTTCCCCGATTATTCATCATTTGGCTACATGTTCTTAATTATTTAGGGAATTGTTTTCACTAAATGTGTCCTTTTCTGCTAATAGTCTTCATTTATCTGAATTGATGTGTATTGGGTAGGTAATTTTTTTGATTATGTATTGGGCAGTGGTTATTTGCACTTTTTATTTGTCTTAAAATTTCATAAGAATCTTTTTTGAATTAAAAATATCCAAATATAAAGGTATTCTCTGATGCCATTCATTCTTCTACTTTGTACTGAGAGAGGTCTATAGTTAGAAAAGTGGTGGGTGTTGTGTGTTTGCCAGCTAATCAGTGGTACTTTTCCATCACTTTACTCCTACAGAACGTTTGCTTTGGATACATTAAATAATACCTTTATGTAGTCAATATAATCATGAACATTGTGAACTGCTGCTAATCCTATGTTTCTATAAACCTTATCCATTCTGCGTCCTATTTTTTTCTGCATGTAATTTTTAGTGAGTGCACTACTCTGAGTTTTACGGACTCTCGCTTCGCTCTAATATGCAAGTAAAATATGAATGTAATAACATTGTTACTAACTTGTCATTTTCAGGACTAGTACATTCGTAACCTAAGGCATCAATGGAAACAAAAACATTGCAGTAGTTCATTGAGGACACAAACCATAGACTCATTTACTTGGCAGAACAAGTGTTTTGCCTTAGTTTTGATTGAGATCCATGACAGGCTTTTGATTGTTTTTCTAAGGAAATGCACAGTATGTGGAATTTTGAATTTAACTACTCTGTGGCTTTCCTTTCATAAGATGTTCTTCCATATAAACGTTCCCCTGGCATGACATTTCTCGGTAATGCACCGATTAGCTCTGTTAAAATGCATATTGTTACCATTATATTATGCAAAGAAGAGATTAGGAGTCGTATTACATAAATTGCTGACAGCTACCTTGTGTCTTTCATAGTTGTAGAGCTGGATCAGTGCTTTTTTGTCAATTACCTCCTAGGGCCGTGTTAGTCATAGGGTGCACCTTCCCTGTTTGTGTTCAAATGGTGAGCTGGGTGCAAACAATGTCAGTGTACACTACTAAAATTAAATTGCTGCCTGCACTTTACAGAAAAATTAGCGATCTCCCTGTTGGCGGATGCAGTGAGTGACTGCATCCACCAGCATGGGGATGTATAGGGGGTTCATGAGACCTCCTTCACCCTTGAGAGGGCTGCCTTCAGGAAGCACACTAACAGGTGTGCCACCTTTTTGTGGCTCGCTGCGAGTACCTCGTAAGGGCCAGTTTGCATAATGCAACGCGGATACAGAGGCAAAAAATGTCCCTCTTTTTCATAGGTCATGCCTCTCATACAAATGAGGGAATGCCCTCCCATGATAGCGCTGGTACAACATCACCACAAGTGTTATTAGTGTTACAGAAGGGGCTGCACAAGCAATCTCACTTATCTCCTCTCCGATTGACTCTAAATGTCGCTGCCAGGATCATCACTGGAGCAAAGAAATACGACCACATTTCTCCCTCTCTAAGAGAACTAAAATGGCTCCCAATCGAAATGTGTGCCAACTTCAGAACTGCCTGTTTCACACATAAAGCTCTTCACACCAGGAAAACCGGCCTACCTGGCTTCCAAACGCCAAAATGCAGGACAAACAAGGAACCTCAGGAACACCAACACCCTTCTTCTCATTCCACGGAAAACTCGCAAACATAAAACCCTGTCTCGCTCCTTCTTGAGAAATGAGCCCAAAATCTGGAACTCCAAACCAGTCCACATCAGGCCTAAACCCTCCTTTGCAAACTTCAAAAGCCAGCTCAAAGACCTCTACCTCAACTGATCTCATCCGAAGGGAGAGATGCCTCATAATATAACAGAGCCCCTGCAAAGGAATCCTGCCAAGCGCGTAACCTAGACACTTCTATAGGAAGGCATTCAATCGCCTATTCTTTTTTGTTTGACTCGTTCCCAAGACCGTCGGAACAAGATACAACACAAGACAATGCAGTTTATTGTAATACTGTTTAACTGATTGCATCACGATTTATGTTGTAAAGCGCACTGATACCTTCGGGTCTGGCTAGCGCTATGTAAAACTCTTAAATAAAAAATTGTAAATTGCTGCCCCTTCTGTCACATCTAAGTGTCCCAGGGTCCCTCAAAGCAGGAGTACACGCCCATTGCACCCCTGGGCACAGTTTGTAATAAGGGGTATTTGGACAAAATATTGAGTTATACATTTTGAGAGACAGAAATATCAAAAGAAAATCATGTGACAAAATATTGTGATGCAGAAATATAGTTTTTTCAGGTAAGTACTATTGGTGTTAAGAATATCATTTTCAATAATATAGTTGTAAAAAATATTGTTTTTAATTATTTTGTTGTGTTTTTAGTAAATATGTTTATTTTATTATGGTTTGTAAAATTGGTATTTGTTTAATACAGCTTGTAATTTTAAGTGATTCTGAATGTTTAATTTAATTGCAAATAGTAGTTATAATTTTGTAAAGGGTTAATAGGTTTTCAGTGGGTAGGGTGGAAAGTAAATTAAGTAGTAATTAATTATTACTTAATTAATATTTTAAAGTATGTGGTTGATATTAATTGTGTGTATTATGTAATAATTTTACTTACAGTTTAGGTTGCTAAATGTGTAGGTGACCAAGATAGGTTTTAAAGAGGCTCTGCTCATGAGGAAGGGTTGGGTTGCAGACATTGCCTTCTCTGAAGCCCTGAGAAAGCGTAATGGGGTTCTTACTCTTATTTCTAAACACTCGGATTGTCCATGGTCACATCTGACCATGACACTAATGGGCGATGGCTACTTACTAGGCTGAGCAATGGTTCTCAAGAGTTATATGTCAAGAATATTTATACATGCAACTCGGATGGCCCTGAGTTCTGGTGCACAATGAATAAAAAACGTATTGATATTCCTCTACGTTCTAAAACAATTGTAGGTGGGGATTGTAATCTTCCTTTGGACTCTATCTTGGACAGACACTGGGCCTTCAGATACAGAGCCCCTAGGGCACACAAGCAATTACTTTACATTTCCCATCAGTTATTAGATGTATGGAGTCTACATAGTCTGCAGGGCAGTAATTTTAATCTCTTCTCCTCCCACCATTCCAGTTTTTCCACATTGACTATCTCCTTTTGAATGCCTCTCTTCTGCCGGATAAGTCTGACGCATGGATCCATCCAATTGTGTCTGATCACGCTGCAATCTCAAAGTCCATTCTTAGCATAGCCGTCAAGGGTGGGAATCATGCATGGCATTTAAATAGTGAAATCCTGGACAATGAGTCTGAAATCAAATGGAAAGAGGTTATATATAGACATTCCAATAAGAAATCCCTTCTGCATTATATTAGACAGTTAAAATAATCCTTTAACTCTATTGTTTGTAAGAGAGCCTATCTGGGGGTTCATGCTCAAAAATCTCGTCATCTTCTGTTACATAACAGAGCTGGTAAACTGTTAGCACTTACCCTTAAATCCACCAATCTACACTCCCAAGTTGCTCATATAACAGACAATGATGGTTCACATAAAGTTCTCAATCAAGACATCCTCGAGGTATTTAGGGATTTCTATGAAAGGTTATACACCCCTCAATTTTTGTGCGATAAATCCACATGTATGGAGTTCTTTCATCCTCTTTCATTGCTCGCAGTTTCTGACGCTGATAAGTTGCGTTTGAATAAACCAATAGATTCTGTGAAAATTGTTAAAACTATTAAAGCCATGCTGTCGGGCAAGGCTCCGGGCTAGGATGACATTCCAATCATCTTCTATAACTTTTACATGTTCAATCATTGATCATTTTAAAAGAGTATTTGATCAATATGCCTTGTCGGGCAGCATCTTGGGCTGGGTCGCTGAGGCCACCATTGTGGTCATTCCAAAGGAGGGCAAGGATCATTCTGATTAACAAAACTACCATCCTATTTCCCTTTTAAATATGGAAGCCAAAAATCTATCTGAAGTTCCTATTCAATAGATTGGAAGCCTGCATCCCTAATCTAATTCGTATCTCACAAATTGGCTTTGTCAAAGGCCTTCTCACAAGGGGTAACATCTGCACCTTCTGCCATGAATAAAATAGGCTAGTTCATCACCAATTCCATCAGCTGCAATGGCTCTTGACACAGAAAAGGCATTTGATAATGTTTATTGGCCTTTTCTAAATGCCGTTTCATAGCTTTTTGAAGATTAAGGTTAAACTCTAAAAATCCAAATTTTCTAAACATTTGTCTTTATTTAAACTTTTAATCATTTGGCTCGGGCGGGGCATGTAGCGCCCCAAGCTTGCAAATTTCTATCCAATCCGCAATCCCCACAGCGTTCAACTATTTATTCCACAAGGTCCAAACACTTTGATAAAGAGTTTTCTGAACACATTTGCCTGAATGAATGGCTTCTGATTGGTAATCTCTCCCTATGCAATAAAACTGCTCCAGCCCTTATTCCATACAAATCATTTACAATGCATTCGCTACATTGGACACCTGCTCAGCTATATAAATTGAAGCTAAGGGATAATGATTGGTGCTTGAATTGTGATCTGGAACCAGGCACACATCAACACATGTTGTTTGATTGTATGCTATTATCTGAATATTGGGCATCTACGCAGAGACACTTATCGAATATCTTTAATGTTCCTATTACCCTATCCTTCTCTGTGGTAATATTGGGTCCCTGAGCCTCAAATACCAATCTATCTTTAGATAAGACTGACATGTCACTACTGGACTTACTTTTAACTATTGCAATTGAAGTGATTCTCACAGAATGGAAGTCCTTCCAACACTTAATATTTCTCACATGGTGGGCCTGGGTATCTTATCTTCTTCGCGCACATATGCTGCACTCCAATAGACACTCCACTTCACTTATCTCTAGCATAGTCTAGTGTTCCTTTCACAATTATGTTCACATTTGCGCTCAAATCTCCAGGGCATACACCTCTGATACCCGAACCATTTAAGATTTTTCCTCCTTTTTTATTTTACTTATGAAGCAGATACTTCACTATCTTACCCCTCCCTCCCTACCCTTTTCCTCCTTTCGGTCTCTTTTCCCCTGTCTAATAATTGCAGTATTATTTGTGATACAAAGCTTGTTTCCTTTCAGCCTCCACACAATATCTTTGGATATATTTGGATTATATAGGTTACATTAGTTTAAGTACAATTTCCATATTTATCATATGGATATGTTGTTATTTTGTATACTTATATAACTTACCATTTGTTTTGTATTATTTGTCATTTTACTATTGCCCTCTGACTTTTGTTTATATATGCCTTTGAATCTTTTATATTTTCTACACATGTACTGCTTTGTCTAGCCTGTATCGCTCATTCCATTTACTAATCTGTATTTCCATTTGGATTAAAGTTAAATAAAATACTTTGAACAAAATCAAAAAAAACAATGGTTGCCACACGGTCAAGAATCTCAGTTATGGGATACTCACAAGCATTTTATAAAAGGCAAACATTATAGTGTGTTGTTTAATTGAATATCTCAAACTGCAGTTCCCTGCCCCAAACCCCTGTACAAAAACATAACTCTCACACTTAACAACCTGGTTAGTATTCCAATCAATGTGTTCTTGTTCTAAAATTCTAATAATGGTGTGAATAGAGGATCTATGTAAGTGCTGTAGGGTGATCATAGTGGCAAAAACATAGATTTGTACTGGCTTAGTGGTTCTCCTCCACATAACAGTCGGTATGTTTAGTAGCTAATGGCGGAGTTCAAAGCACTTTTATTTTGTAGTGCTTTTTTAAAAAGAAAGTTTAAATAAAACGGTGTTAATCCTATAAAGCTATCATTGACATAAATAATTCATACTGGTGCACATACCGAAGGTCCTCTGTTGTTTTTAAATGCATATGGATCGCATTTCACTCAAAAGAACATTTTAGAAAATAGCTGTAAAATGTGTGCATTTTATCACAGCTGGGACCAGTAACTTGTGTATTGATAATGTTTAAAGATAACTTTCCAGGGGGATGGTGGTTTCTCCACATTTTACAGATGTGGCCTATTTTGGTACTGTCTGTGTACACAATAATCATAGTTTTCAGATGCTAGGTAATAGCCATCGTGACATACCACAGATACGAAGACAATCCACATGGCAGATGCAAGTAATTCCTATCTCTATAAATCCAGAGAAAGGTATGCCTGGTTCCCCGTATTATGCATTTCCAGTTTGCAAATTTTCTTTAGCTGAGCCCACCCCCTTCTTATACCACCCATAGCACCTCAAAGACTCTGGTGTAGATTAGTTCCTAGACCAGGAGCATGCAGGTGAATAATGCCATACAGGAGCTGCGGTCAAGCATTACTTTATTCTTCAGCTTACACTCACACACTGTGCATTAACGCCATACTTCCCATTAACCACACGCAAACACTTCCCCGCATATTACGTATTTCCTCTTCAGAGTCAGCCCAGAACCACTAGGGTTCTAGAGCACATAACATCAATACTCTATCAGCCTGATTCATCAACGGGCCGTATTGAGGACTCGCAAAACGGTATTCATGTAGGAATTGCTAAATAAATAGCGATTCCTACACATTCTTTATTTGCGAGTAACAATTTGCTACTCGCAAATAAGGAATAACTGCCCATTCATTCCTATGGGCCAAAAGGCCCATAGGAATGAATGGGGAGTATCCCTTATTTGCGAGTAGCAATTTGCTACTCGCAAATAAGATAGCGATTTTAAGGGTGCCAGGGGTGTCCAAAGGACACCCTGTAACACCCCTTAAATGCACATTTGCACAGGTGTTGCGCACACACATGTCCAAAGGACATGTGTGTGTGTAACATGTAAAAGAAAAAAATGCACTAAAGTGCTTTTTACACTATTTTCGCAATTTACCACCAAGTCAGACTTGGTGGTAAATTGAGACCAAATATTGCGATTTCGCTATTTCTAATTGGTTGATGAATTGCATTTAAGGAATCTCTATTAGAGATTCTTTAAATCCAATTCCTCGCAAATATGCGATTTCGGTAATAGTGTTTTTTGCATTTGGGAGGATGAATCCCAAATGCAAAAATCGCACTCGCAAAGGGCCAGATTCTCAGAATCTGGCCCTTTGCGAGTGCAAATCAGCTTGATGAATCAGGCTGTATATCTCTCCCTTTGTTAAATAGAAAGGGGTAGATGGTTGTATGATGGAAATTCCAAAGGCCATCACAATGAATGGCTTTACAACAGAAGTTGTGCACCGACAAAGGCAACACAAGTCTTTTCAATTATTTTTTGTGCAACAACTTTCCAATTACAATGAATGCCTTTACCACAAATTTATACGCATTTTACAGGTACTATAAACCCTTTTCTTAATATATAACTATAAAGTCCATGTAACCTTTGTCTTTTTCAGTAACTATATATATATATATTCAATGATAGAACAAAGGTTACAAGGACGTAACTTCGTCTGAAGTGCTGGAAATTTTAGTCTTCTCAACTTAGTAAGTGCATTTGTAATATTTAACCCCACAATATCCAATCTAATTTCAAACCAGGAGTGCATGATAAATTCCTATTAGTGGAATAATAATCTGTGTCCTGCCCCATTTCTAGTAATAATCAGTGTTCCGCATTGGGCCTTTGTCCTTTCTGAGTTGCAGTGAATTTTGATTTTGATGGGAAATGTCGTTCCAGATCCCAAGGGCCTCACTTATGGCATTTTGGCGTAGAACAGCGTAGCAAGGCACATTGCGGCGGTGCCCTATGCCAAAGTGAAAGGTCAGGAATGCACCGTATTTAAGCAATATGGTGCAATCGTGTCCTTTCTGCCTGCGCTGGCATTTTTGTTTTTAGTCCTCAATCAACGAGAAATGCTCTGATTTCAAGAAGATAGGGCCCAGTCAGACCAGTTACAGGCAAGAAAGAACCTGGTCACTCAGCTCAGGAGGAAGGGTACGTTTACCCCGGGGTCTGTTGTAGAAGTAAACCTCCTGGGTTGACCGTGGCCCCTGTTCTTCTACAGGCCAGTGCATTAAAATAACTGAGCCACCATCATAACAGCCTATAGAGCAAGTTGGTAATCATTGGACCATTGAGTGCACAATTTAAATTTCTTACTTAAATAGAGAAGACAGAGTAAACCCCACAAAATAGTGCCAGTAAAAAGAATTTGTGAAAATTATGTTCTGTGAAACTAGAAACATAAATTGTAAACCAAGTGTCCCAGAGATCCCAGAATTCTGTTTTCTTAACCCGCTTATTTGCACTATCAAGTTGTGAAATTCTCTGTATTGAGCCAATCCATTTAGTTTAAGTAGAGGAAGAAGGCAGGATCCATTTTACACATAGCTCCCTTCGCACCGGAAGGATCGAAACAAAAAAGAGCGCCTTCTGTGTTTTGGAAAATATTTGATTATCTGCCCCACCTGGGATCACACCAAAAATAACTGAGGATCCAGTCAACCCAATTTCTCTACCCATAATATCAGAGATGGTCTTACCCACGGGTTTCCAAAAGGGCTGAATTGAAGGACACTGCCAGAACATATGGACCTCGTTCGCATTGTTCTCATCACATTTCAGGCACTTCTTTGTCACTCCGTTCCCCATCTTCGACAATTTCTGTGGTGTCCAGTATGCCTTATAGACAGTGAAAAGGTGGTTTCTCTTTAAAGGTGCAGCTTTCACATATGACCACAAAAGAGACATAGATACTTGCCCTAAGGTTTCGAGGTCTTCACCCGGCAGATCCTTCTTCCAGCTCTCTGTGAATGGTCCAGCATATCCTCCCCGGTCTTGATTATCAGCCAGTACCATGCTGCTACCTCTTTCCGAATTGTGGATCTTGTGCAGATCCCATTCACCAGATCACGGTTCCCTTCTATCTCCTTCCCTATCGATTTTATCCAACTCGAGATCTGATAATATTTAAACTTTGAAACCAAGTTATTTGAGAGTCTAGAGAGGCACTGCCATGAAATCAGCTCATTGTCCACAATTATTTGCCCCCACTTTAATATCCCAGGTATATGCAGGGGAAGTGCAAGTGCATCCAGTGGGCATGCCGGGGTGCCTGGAAATGCCATATAGGTGCTTCGTCATTATAATATGGTATATGCAGCATTGACCTCACCTGAGACCATACTTAGTTGCAGCTAGGAGGACTTTTCAGCCTAACCTTCTTAAAGAATTTGGGGTGGCCAAATTTCAAAAGAAAAAAATCTGCTTGATTCGTGTAACTCATAGTTAGAGCCTTGAAGAGTGGTGAAAAAGCAGAGCTTTCTTTTAATAGCTGGCGTGAATTTTTCAGGTGGAAGGCACAATAATGTATGTAAAGGTCCGGGGGACTATTCCGCCATGGACTTTTTCTCTTCTAAGCTTCTTCTGAGAAATTCTTGGGTTTTTCGTTCCCCAGATGAAAGAGGAAAACCGCCTCTGTACATTTCTAAACCAATCTTTTGAGAATTCTAATGGGATAGAGGCAAAAAAAAGTAAACTTGGGTAAAATAGACATTTTTAAAAGGTTTGACCTACCCAGGATAGAAAGTGGAAGCATCTCCCATGCCTGAAGCTGTAGTCTCACATTCGTAGTTGTTTTATCAAAATTCACCTGTGCTAACTTATCTATATCTTAACTATTTGAACCCCAAGATATCCTATTTCATGTTTTATAAGATTGCCCTTACAAGGGGTGTTCCATGTCATCAGTTCTGTTTTTTTGCTGGTTAATTAAGTATCCAGATACTCTCACAAAGTTCTCCAACTGCTCCCATATCTCGGTGAGTGAGTGCTCTAGATTCCCCGTCAAAATCATGAGGTCATCGGCGTATAGACCTATTTTCTTTTGCCAGCCATTACAACTAGAAGAGATGCCCTGGCAAGCTCTTAGTTTGCATGCTAATGGTTCAATACACATATTAAACAGAAGGGGTGAAAGGGGACAACCTTGTCTGGTTCCTCTGTAGATTTTTATTTGTTTTGTCAAGTTACCATTAACAAGTACCCTAGAAGATGGATTTTTATATAGACCCCTCACTGCTGATATATAAGTTTCTCCTAATGTAAAATGCAGGATTGCTTTATGTAGGAAGGGCCAGCTGACCCTATCAAATGATTTGGCAGCATCAAAGGTCATAACCGCTAACGGAATCTCATATACCTAGGCCAGGTCGATTGCTCCAATTAGGTCATGAGTTAATTTGTGGAGTTGCCTCCCCTTCATAAATTCCTTCTGATCAGGATGTATTATTGACCCTGCTACCCTGTCTATCCTTTTAGCTAGAATCTGGGTATATATTTTATGGTCACTGTTCAGAAGGGAAATAGGCCTGTACGATTCGCAAACCTGTGGATTTTTATTTGGTTCCAGGATGATGGCCTCTTTCCAGGATGAGTAGAGGTCTTGGGCAGATATAAAAGCAGAATTAAACAAATGGAGCTAACTCTTCTTTAACGCCTTAAGTGCTGCCGTCGGCCATTGGACGTCGCGAGCATAACCTTTGTAGTGCTGCGCATGTCCAATGGCCGACGCGGCCCCACCCGTTTTGCGGAAGTGCTGCACTGCTGCGAAATCGCGGCCACGGCAAACGGGTTAAGAATATTATATATTTCATTTGGAATGGCATCAGGTCCCACAGCTTTTCCTTTCTTTAGGGTAGTAATGGTATGTAGAATTTCTTCCAAAGTAATAGGATTACTCAGCTTATCTTTATCAGAATCGGGTAGTGTAGGAAGTTGCCAACCTGAGAGAAAATTTTCAATATGTTCTTCGCTCAAAATTAAGTCTTCAGAATAGAGATCTTGGAAGAATTGGGCGAAGGCCTCCTCAATCTCTACGTCCTCTGAGATGATTCTTCCAGTGGTCGGGCATTTAAGATCTTTTACCATATTCCTAGCGTGATCCGCTTTGGCTTTCCACACAAGGAATTTGCCACATCCCTCTCCGTATTCATGATGGGACAGCCTACTTGCTTTAAACTTCCTTTTAGTTATCACTTCTAGATAGTCCGCTAACTCAATTTTGGTCATGGTTAGTTTTTGTATGTTGTTTGAATCGTTCGGAGCGTGTTCTAACGCCAGCTGTTTTAGATGTATTGTTGCTTCTAGAGTTTTAATTTCCTCCCTCAATTTCTTATTTTGGGCTATTGAGAGAGAAGTTAATTAACCTCTCAAAAAATATTTATATGTATCCCAAACTTTTACGAGGATACAGAGTTTGTATTAAATAAAAATAATTCATTAGTATCTTTTTTTAACCTATCAATAGCTAGGGGTTCTAAAAGTAGAGAGCAATTTGATGTCCATCTTCGTGGAGGGGGACTCTTTGGTAAAATGATTTCCAAAAGGACGGCTGAATGATCGGGCAGATGTTCTGGGAGATGACTGACTTTGATCGTGTTCCTGTTAGTGGAGCGATCTACTGGGAAAAAATGATCCTAGATCGGTGACAACATTTTTTATCATGGAAGGTGAAATTTCCCCTTGCTGTCCCAGGATTACATCTCTTCACTCCCCATATAGCCAGAAGTCCTATTTCTAACATATTTCAGGACCTTTCAGTGCTCTGTGTAACCCCTGCAGCTCTCTTGGACGTTGAGTCGTACCTGGGATCCAACACTATGTTAAACCCCCCCCCCCATTATAATAGGATCATAAACGTCAATTAAGTGGAGAAACAAGGCTTGTAAACACAGGTCAGGTCATCCATATTAAGGCTGTAATAGCTCACGAAGGTAAACCAAGAGCTGTTGATTTTTGCCCTGGCAATTGCCCAACTACCATGTGGATCTACAATAACATTCCCTAAGATTGCTTGTGTTGTTTTTTAGAAATAATGGCAAATACTTTCGTAGGGCAAGTCTGAGCGGTATAAAAGCAATGCTCTCTCCATTTTTGATTTGTGAGGATCCCTACCCATTCTTCTTTACATAAATGTGGCTCTTGGATAAGCAGAACATCATAGTCCACCAGGCGCAAGTATACTAGGATTGTCTTTCTTCTAGGAAGATCCCTAAGCCCGTTCACATTCCAGGATAAGATTTTCAGATTTTTTGGACTCTTAGGTCTACTCAAATCTGTCATGAGAAAATAAGTTGTGTAAGCATGTTTCCTGTATCTCCCCCAGGAGAGAAATTGAAATTTCACTCAATTGAGTAGTTTTATTCATGGATGAGGATTTTTTTTCCCTACATGCTCCCCCACCCTGATCCTAAAAATAAACCCTGTGCTTTTTGTATTGATTTTTGAGGATCCCTACCCATTCTTCTTTACATAAATGTGGCTCTTGGATAAGCAGAACATCATAGTCCACCAGGCGCAAGTATACTAGGATTTTCTTTCTTCTAGGAAGAACCCTAAGCCCGTTCACATTCCAGGATAAGGTTTTCAGATTTTTTGGGCTCTTAAGTCTACTCAAATCTGTCATGGGAAAATAAGTTGTGTAAGCATGTTTCCTGTATCTCCCCCAGGAGAGAAATTGAAATTTCTCTCTATTGAGTAGTTTTATTCATAGATGAGGAAATTTTTTTCCCACATGCTCCCCCACCCTGTGCCTAAAAATAAACAATGTGCTTTTTGTATTTTATTTTTATTTTTAAACGCACCCACCCTTTCCCACCCTGGGGAACCCTCCCTCAACTCTGGAGGTATACTAGAGTACCTCCTCTTCAGGCTCTCTTCCTTTCTGGGCAGACGTAAAAAATTTGAATGTTTTTCAATTGGATGTATTTTTAATCTGGTCAATCAAGGTGCTGACTTCGACGGGGTTTCTAAAATTATACATTTTATTTTTCCACATCACCTTCAGGGAGGCGGGAAATTGGAGTTTTGCAGTGGCACCCAGGCTCCTCAATTCTTGTATGTGTTTTCCCAACTACCACTGCCTGTCCTGCATGGTGCGTGAAATGTCCGACCTGATACAGAAAGACCAGTCCCCTTTATTATGTACTCCTTTTTAGAGGCCCACAGCAAGAATCTTTTCTTTAATTAAGTATGTTTTGAAGTTCACTAAAATTCTTTTCGGGTTTTTTTTGCCAGGACTTTGGGTAAAGGGGTCTCGATGAACTCTTTGTATATCACTCCCCGCAAATTTCTCTCTCATTTTGGATATTAGAGTAGACAGCAAGGTCTCTGTAGAGGGCTGTTTCCATGAACTGTGACTTGTATCTTGCTCCCTCAGACCCTCTCCCTGATGGGGTGGTTGACTCCGTGGGACATCAGGGCTGAGATTAGGACTGAGACTAGGACTGGAATTAACTAACACCCATGTAGAGTTATCCTTGGTCATAGGCACCGGCATTGGCTCTGTTACTGCTAATGGGGAGAACCTGTTTTCCAATAAAATTGTATCATTTCTCGCCTCCATTACTCTCCTGCATTTGTTTTGCCGCCGGGATTATCTTGAGGTTATGGGTGAGGCTAGTGCTATTCCCTGCCGTTGGGACATGAGGATTTGGGACAGTGCTTGTACCTTAAAGTATGTGCGGAGTGAAGGTGTAAATCGAGAACTGGTCGATTTGGTCAGTTTAACTGATTTACGTCTGGTGGCTTTTTTGCTCTCTATAGGTGAGGGCTTATCCACTGACACCTTTTTCTTTTGTGATAAGTGGCAAAATCTTGTGATCTTTTGGTGAGACTGCAGAGTTAACGAAGTAGTCACTTCGGGTAGAGCCTCAGTGGGGGATAGATCTTGTTCCCAGAGGCCTCTACTTCTTAAGGTGTATCTGTTCAGCTTGCTGTTTTTATGTGGTTCCCCTGAAGTCTGCTGTTCTCTATAGCCGCTCTCCCCCTCTTTCGATACCAGCTCCCGCACCCCCTTTTTCCTCCTCCTTACCGGGGTCATTGAAGGGGACTTTGCATCATCTAAATCTGCCCCACTGTTGACTCTCTGCTCATTCACACGATCTCGGGCTGCTGGAGCTAGGAATAAGTGCCTACCCCTCTGAAAGCCGAATATTGCTGCTACGAGCTGACCTCTAGCGAGCCGTAGTGCAGGCTCTGCCCAGTTTCCGCACCGTAGCTCAAAATTCAGGATCCGACGCCAGGGAAGAAAAGAAGAAAGCAGAATCCCCCCTCGCCCCCTTCGAGGTCGTCAGCTAAATGCCGGTGAGGTTACGTCCAAGAAGCCGTAAGTGTCCTGTTTGTCCGCTGAGAATGCGGAGCGAGTCCGCGACCGCTCTAGCTAGAAGCCGCCATGTTCTCCCAGCCTGCGCTGGTGCAGTGTTGGCAGCCTAGCACCACCTTAGGCACCCTTGCACCATGGTGCAGGCTTCCCCTAATTGCAGCCACGATATGGCATAAGGGCACCTTTCTGCACGAAAATAATCATACAAGATGTTTTGCAGCACACATATAAAGTGGAAAAACAAGGAGTAATTAACATATTTCTCCTTGTTATGCCTCACCTCGGGAGTACATAGGAACAGTGGTCCCAGTGGATAGTTTCATATAAATGGAAGGAAACATTATTTAACAAAAAGAATAAAAAGAAAATGTTTTGTACTAAGTGCATAGTATTATTTAATCACACTGGATTTATAACGATTCATAAATTTGTTAACACAGTGTTAAAAAACAGTGCCCCAGGAGGGGAGAGGGAGGGTGGGGGTGTTGTGATTAGGGTGAGGATGAGATGGTGAATGTACGGAAGTGTGATTCACACAGTATATTATTTACACAACAGGAAGGCTCACAAATTAGCCAAGTTATTCACACAATATCCATAATCCAAATAGCCGTGATCAGATAACAAAAAACACAGTGATTCATCGCTGTTGTTGTAACTTGCTAGTATATCAGATGTTGATGTTCCGAACCCTATTGGATTGTAGGTAAGTGAGTCCCTTATGCCGGGGTCTTCCTCAGGACAGTGGTAGTGAAAAGGGAGGGGAGGAGTTGGTACGCTGAAAAGGTCCTGGTGGCCCTGGGTGTGAAGAAGATGGGAGCGTGGGCTCCAGTGAGGCGAGCGAGACCAAAGTAACAAAAAAGGAGGGTAAGATTCCCTAATGGTCTGCACATAGGCCGGGCGTATCACTCAGCATGGGCCTTGAAATATTTGCAATTATTTAGTCATCACATTGGGCAAAGAAGCTCCATACAAAGTACTCGCGCTGCTACGTAGTACGCCTCCGTCCGTTCTAGTGAACGTACGGAGACGTACTACGAAGCAGCGAGAGTACTTGGAGCCCATACGCTCATCTAGTGTTTTTCTTTTATCATGAAGGAGAGCTTTAGTTGTGTTTTTTGGGGGTTAGTAGCCAATGTGTTGGAGGATAGGTCTCTACGCCGGCATCATCCAGACACACTCTATTTCGGCGTCAGCCAGAAATAGTTCAGAAAACTTCACAATGTACAAAACGCCACAATCAGACTGGTCCTCAGCATCCACCACTGCAGCCACATAACACAACACCTCCAACAACTCCACTGGCTCCCAGTCAAGAAGAGAATCACCTTTAAAGCTCCTCACACATGTCTACAAAGCTCTGAACGAAGCAGGACCACCATATCTGAATCACTGCCTCTTATTCCACGTAACCAACAGACAACTTCGCTCCATCCAACTTGCCCTGGCAACCATCCCACAGATTCAAAAGACCAGAACCAGAGGAAGATCCCTCTCCTACCTCGCCGCCAAAACCTGCCAAATCCAGTCACCGACCCAATTCAGGAAAGATCTCAAGACCTGGCTCTTCCACTTAACCTCCACGCCCAGACAGATAAGCATCCTTCTCCTCCTCCAACAGTGTGAGTAGCTGCACTCTACAAACTCTGGAATGTGTGGGTTAAAACCTTTTTGGTTATTTGCAGAAAACTAAGAAAAAACTGTGATTTAGTGCTACAAGTGAGCTAAGGGAATTCTGTCTTTGCTGGGTTGAGCATTAAGTTCCTGATATCCAATTCTGAATTCGATCTATTACATAGCCTTCATGTTTTGAAGGTGTGCAATCTACACATGTAGACAAGACAACGATTTTCAGCACATAGACATTCAGTTCACCATTTGCACTGTAGTGTTATTGTTGAGGTAACACATGCACTGCTACAATCCTGTGCCAAAGAAACTCATGGATTGCAGTTGGCAAGATTGTGCAGGTCTTGGATGCAGTTTTTCAGTAGAGAAGAATCTGTCTTGCTCTGAGATAATTCTTAGAGTCCTTGCATCAACGCAACAATGCCCATCCAAATTTCCAATATGGCTTTGCCTCTAGATATTCCTTACCTTTACACAACATACCCAGGGTATTGTCAATGAGAAGTCTCCATCACTTAAAGCTAATCAAGTTTTCCTATGCCTAATTCAGGCTGTCCAAATAGTGATAATAGGGGCATCTAGTCTATTGATTAAACCATATTGATTATAGGATTTTGGTCAGCCAAACCCTGCTTTGTAAACTATCATATCCGAATGCAAATTTTTCACCATTATGTGCTTTTATTATTGCAAACATTTTTGCATAATTTTACTTTTTTGATTCCCTCTTGAACATGATTAAACTGGCTCTCACCTGAATGTTATTTTTAATGAGAATGAAGCAATTCATGAACAATTTATTTAAAATGTATGTATCACAACACCTAACACAGGGCATTGAAATAAAAAACATGCAGAGTTGAAAGCGACTAAAGAAGAGTTTGGCTAGAGTGACAGAAGGTATGGCCTGAGATAAAAAACTAATTAAACTCATGAGAACGAAATCTAGAAATGTTGCAAACCTAAGCTCTGAGGGCAGCCAGTTCGAGAGACGGGAGGAGGCTGTAGAGAAGGCATTGGCAAGATCCTATTCTTACAATATTTTTTCTGAAAAATGCGGCACAATATGTACTTGCTTGTGGTCTCTCTGAATAAATCTATAATCTTCAACTTATCCCCCTGTTGGGGAGACTGGCCTTGGAGAAGCACCTTGTATGTGAAGCAGTAAAGTGTAAAGATATCCAAAATATAATAAGTGCCTAGTAAATAGAATGAATAGTAGGATTAACATGACTGAGGGCGTTATTTATAGATCGGTGGAAAGGGAACTCTGTCACAATTCCAAGACTATATTACGCGGAGCCGATTTAAATTCTGGCAGACCAATATTTTACAACAACGATGATGGCGGTGGAGACCACTCTGTCTCTGTTATGATCAAACTCTTCCCATGGACTGACAGAGTAAAGGCTGTCCGAGAGGTGTGGCTGTATGTCCACCCACCTAATTTAGAAGGGAGTATATTTAGCCATTTTCCAATGCCATCGACCCCTGCAAAAAAAATGCGAGAAAGGGGCACTGTAAAGTGCCCAATGCCCCATTCACCAAGAGGAAGCTCCCATGCCAAAAGGGACATCATTTTGTTTAATGTAGTCATCTGTCAAAGTTATATTTACTTGGCAGGGACCACTTGCAAATGCTTGAAATGTCTACTGGGCCAGCAGATATTTTATATTTTGGCTGGAAGTACCTCCACCAGGGCAATGGAGTAATTGATGGTCAACAACAAATTATAAATCAGACCTGAATTTCTTTTCCTAAGAAAAGCCACGGGTTCGAGCATGCACTTTAAGGAGGTGAGTGAGGAAATCAAAAGACCACCTAGAATAATATTACTTGGATTCACCCGGGATAGAACAAGGGTTTGAGCACGAGAGAAGGTAATGCAATGATTCTTCTAACCAAACAAGAGTTGGAAGGAGCATACTGCAATGAGTCCACTGGTGCGTCATCCATTGAGAGAGGACTCAAAAGTAAAGACAGGAGATTCCACAGAGGAGAAAAATAGGGACATTTTGCCAATGTGGCAAACAATAGCTAGCGTGCAACACAATCTCAGGTCGAAGGAGAAAAAAATAGAAGAATATTTTCAATAACAGCCAGTTTTTCATGTAATAAACATTAACCAACAGATGGGTGTTGTCTGTGTGCTGCTGGATGGAAATATTTTTGCCATACAACAGCACACGAGGTACTGATTTGACATTGAAGCATTGAAGACCATGGATGTAAAAGCAAAGGACAAGCAATCCACAGGGCATAGGAAAAGTGGCAGACCTGTAGAAGTCCACCAGCACAAACTGGAAACAACCAGAAAGGAAATATGATAACTACACCAATACTGACCTACATGAATTAAGTGCAATTCTAGAGCACAATATGCACTGATAACAAGTGTGTGGTAAAAATAGCTGAATTGCTAAGAATAGAGCAAAGATCATATTGAGACCTTAATGACTTACATTGATTTTAACAATGATTTTATGCAGAAAATTAATATAATTTGAAGGCAGGTGTTAAAACTGTTGAGGCTACCTTGAACAAATATTAGTTGTGCCCTGTACAGTGACAAATTGAGAAGAACTGACTCACTAAAGATGTTGCTTCAGCGGTATCAAAACGCTGAAAAAATATCATATTTTAAGAAGCAACAACAATTAGAAAATGATAACCAGGGAAAAACAAGGAGAAGGCTAGGTATCAGAATGTAATATATTAGACTCAACCCACACAGGTTGAATGTACTGCACTTTCCCATGACAGATCGGTTGTAAATGGTTAGCATAACTTCACTTGCAAAGTTTCTGGCAATTGCTACATTTCTGTTCCATTGTGGCTATTGTCATTGCACATAATATTTCCTAGCACTCCTTAACACTATAGAATTGATACATGCCCTATTTAGACACAGATCAGCAAACTATTAATGCCATCAGAACTCATTTATACACCACATTCAGCTTCCCAATGGTTAAGGGTCCCATTGACTACACTTGCATCCCGCTGTTGCCTCCCAGGGATAAGGTGGATTTGTACAAAAGCATGCAAACAATCACAGATGATCTGTGATGTAGATCTAATATTCACACATTAGTTACTCACTTCCTGGGTTTTCACATGACTTCATTTGTCCTACACAACATCTCAAACATTGCACATTTACTCCATGGTCAGAGTATATGGCATCTAGTTTTGTTGCCAAATACCACCTACACTTTAGGCAATATGCAACACCCTAGGTTTCTGCACACATAACCACTGGATATAACAATATGCAAATTCAAACCAGAAGCACCATTGAATTGGTCTTTGGCCTACTGAAATATAGGTCATAGTGTTTGAACATCAGTGGTGAAGCATTAAGTTTTTATGCAGAGAATGTGTGACATATTGTAGTTTTCTATTGTTTACTATATAAAATCGTATTACAGTGTCCCCAAGTTAGAGAATGACAGTCAAAAGGGGTTCCTGCAAGATTGGGTACCCACTCAGCAAATTCATTTACTGGACACAACCACTAGACCTCACACTAGGTATTTCAAATGAGTAAGTTTACACAACATCAAACTATTATATCAACAATGTACATATTAACATTTAAAGATGATACCGATTTCATATGTGACAAGAAGCAAACAACATCAGAATCTTGTGTTATAAAAAATAAACATGAGTTTATTACACATTTTCATATATTAAAAACAGATGTCTTGTACAAAGCAATATTACAAATACATAATGATTATACACAAAAAATATTATAAAAATGTTCATGAGAACACAGGTCGACGCGGCGTTTCGGTTTTAAAAAACCTTCATCAGGACAGTTTCTTCAATTATTCGTTGTAATAGGTGTCTCAGTTATTCAATAACCGATTTTTGTAATGACAAAACGTAGATGTGTCCTGGTTTGGGTCCACATGCACAGATATTGACGTCCCATATAATCGGGATACGATAGAGGGTACCTTTATCTCGGATGTAAGTTTCGTTCAATTTTCACTGTATCGGAGGGGCCACCAGAAGATGTGTGCACTGTTAGATACATATGCACAATGACATTTCCTGTATAATCGCTGCAGCCGCTTGATAAATACGCTTCATTGGCTACTTTTTGATAGTCGCGATTTCTATTGCATCTGGATAAAAGAAGCTGGCCTCCCTGCTCCTCCGTCTACAGCGTTTGGGGGTTCTGATAGTTCCAGTGAAAGACCCCAGTTCGTACCTGAGGGGGCCCCCTATACTTTCTTTAGATACTATATAAAATCACCATCAGGTGCCTCTAATTTAGGAGCAACCCCCCTGCCATGACAATGATGCTGATTAAGGCATATTCACCAATTATCCTGGAGGAAACCTACAAAATAAAATAATTTTCTTGAGATTTTTTTTAAAATTAACTTTAACTCTTTTTCCGGCCCTTATGGTGAAAATATATGTCTTGAAATGGTGTCCACAGGATACTCTTATATTGTATGTATGCCACATACAAAGTTGTCTCCCTTGGAGGACACATATTTTTCTTATATTTTCGAGCCTCTAATGGGGACAAATCTCTGTCTAGAAGCAGGGGTCGTTAAAGAGAGTTTACCAGTGCCCACAGTCTCCTGGACGGCGACAAACTCCCAAAGGAAGTCACATGTTGCTCACTTACATGACCTCCTCATTGATGTGCATGTGATGGTACATATGATAGCAAAATGATATTGAAAGTATCTTGAGGGATTTAGTAGCCCCTCTCAAGTCCTTCCCAAGGATCAGGGAAGGAGACTTTGCGATTGAAGGGAGTGAGTGAGGCTCTCCCTGCTTTTTGCACCTCCCTAGTATGCTCATTATCCAAATCCAATGTTTCTCTGGGTAGAAAGGGTCAAGGTAAGAACAAGCATAGTAAGGGCTGACAAGCTACTACCAGCATCCCTCTAAAGCAATGCCCTCAATTCACCAACAGACAAACTGAACAAAATGGTAGGAATTGGAAAAGTAAAAACAAGTCCATCCCCCTCCAGGCCTGACTTACTAATTTGTCATTTGTGCATTCCTGTGCAGAGACAAATTTGTCTTTCCTCTCACAATACTTATAATAGATAGAGGACAATTGTGGGAAGAAGGAGCATTATGTCTTTGCATGGCCAACGAGGTTGATACCTTTGGGATTTTATCTCTAAAAAAGCATTTCAAGAGGAAATGCTAGGAGCCAGGCCCTATTTAGAATTTGTTTTATTTAACCATTGATTTCCACTTTCCTTGACCACAGATACAAACCCCCTTACCCTCAAAATATCCAATCTCATTTCAAACCAAAGTGCATGATAAATTCATATTTGAGGAATAATTATCTATGTTCTGGCTTTGTTCTGAGAATGAGACAGTCCATCTCTCTCTATGAGAAGCACTGTGACAGAAAGAACCTATCACTAAGCACTGTCTTTCCCCCCTTCTGTGGGGATATTAGTGTGCAGCCAATCAATGGCTTCAAATGGCCATTGCTCATGGCTTTCTGTGTGCAACGCAACAAAACCGGTGCACAGTTTGTCAGACTACTGCAAATGGCAACAGTGTATACTGCAGTGGGTTTGTTTCTTCACTGTCCGCTGAGCACCACCTGAAGCACACATAGAGTAGGTGCAGCCATGTTCCAGGCATCAGACTTGTTCATGGACGTAAACCACCCCTTTCTGACCTTTCTTGGAGACATTATTATTGTTAGAGTTCAGTGAGTTTGATGTGTCCTCAGACACACATGGATTTGGTTCTTCTTTTGTAGCCAGTTGTGTCTATGATGAAAGTAGTTGATCACACACAATTATAGTAATGATCTGCACTTTATTATAGCAGCTTTCTCTATTACATTTGCTCCTCTACTTCTAGGGACATGTCCGTCACTAGGGCAGAAATCTCCAGAAGGTAAATTATAGAGAAAATGTAAAACGTTTTTTAAACTTGAAAATAATGCTAAAATATTTTTATATGAAATATTATGGTAAATTAATTGATATACTTATTTTAAAAGTAAAACACAATGTTAAAATACCTTTACCACTATTAACTACATTTTTATTTAAATGTAATAATTTAAATACATTAAATAAAATTAACATTATTTTGTCAAGATTTATGACAAGAAAACCCACCCAAAGTAAAATGTTTATGTATTATGTGTTTAAAATACAAAAAGGTACATTTATTTCTCAATTAAAAAAGGTTATTAAAATATTTAATAATAAAAATAATATCTTTAATTATATTTAGTTTTGTCACAAATGAATACGCTTTATATATATATTTTTTAAAAAGTCGAAAAATGTAATTTATTTTAAATTGACAGTAGTCCCAATTGGATTGTATTTTAAGTCCCTGCCTCATGTGAGTGTGTTTCAGTATCACTGATTGGACCTGTGTAGTGCTGGACCTTTTTCTGCTCCTTTTTGACAATAGAAACTTTACACTCATAAATGTAGCTCGGTGGAGATGTAATTCTACTCTTTCGTGTAACATTATATTTGGATTTAGCCCAAAGTAGTAAAGTTCTTCAAAAGTATAAAAGTCAATTTAGCAGCAAAAATCTACACATGTATATTTACCTTTGTATATAGCCCCCTAGGTGTATACATTTATAATTGATCAACCTCAGCCTAGCATTTCGAGTGACTGTTATAAATCCAAAATATCTTATGCAATAACTGTTCACGGAGTTTCTCTCCAGTCTTCCTGATTCAACATATCCTCAAATTCTCCACTCTTGTCTTCTCTAGACAGCAACGTATTATATATTCTAGACATTTTCTTGCTGCCTACTCCTATTACCAGACTCTTTTAATGATATTATGTACCTCTGGCTCTGGGTAAAATTAAGCCAATTGTTGAGGTCATCTTAGCCTATGTAAGAACATTAGTGGTCCTAACCCTTGTCTATGGAAAAAGGCATTAAAACCCATCATCATTCCATCTTCATTTATATCCCGCAGCTGTCTGGGACTTTTTTCATAAACTTCATAAGTACAACCTAATAGTGTGTGCCATAGGCCTTATAGGGATGAGTTGGCCTGTTCTTGAATCGGGATTAGGGCCTGCGCGGCGGCACATGGAGTTTTGGCGAATTGGGATATATGTGCGGCTGCGCATGACTTCCTGGAAGGTAGTTATCTTGAAGAAAATGAAAGTTGTCCTCCGATCGTGCTAGAGGCTCCTGCAATTGAAGAACATGTATGTTCATTTCCGTTACTAAATTGGATGGCGGAACTTTTTGCTGACAATAACAATGACTTCCTTTTGGAGGCTGTTGCAACATACTGTGCATACACGCTGATGGTTTAAATTGGCAATGGTCTAGCATGCAATGCTTGCATCACTCAAGTTTTTTTCTTCTCCCCGTGGTGAATTTTTTTTCCACTTGCATTTTTTCCTTTTTAAAGACATTCTTTTCTTTTTGTCCCTTTCATTTCCTTGTGACCGATTTTTGACAAGACTTTACTTATTCTGTCTCCCACAAACTTTGAACTCTGTATTCTTATTACATTTCTTTTTCGTGCGTTGGCGGGATCAAGGGAGGGTGTAGTGAGGATACGGTTCTACCTGCACACATTGCTATGTTAGCATAAGTGAGTTAGTTGCTCAAACACCATTTTACAGTTTTTGCCCATAACACTACACGTCTCTGTTTTTATAAAGACAAACTGCTTGCTTTCCTTCAGAAGAGAACGATCTGTTTTTCACATCTCTATACTCATACTGTGACCTTAAGTCTGCACAAAGTGTTCAAGGATAAAATAACAGTGTATGATGTTGATACAGGTTGATCAGCCCACGCTCTAGACATTGTCATAATATATATATACATATATATACACACAGAGAGAATTCCTGCCGATCATGCAGGAAAAGACGAGCCACACAGGTTGTCGATGCAATATGTTGATATATATATATATATATATATATATATATATATATATATATATATATATATATATATATATATATATATATATATGAACTACTGGTGGTCGCCAGTAGGTAGTTATAGTTAGGACCATGTTTCCAACGGAAAAGCATTTATTGATGTGCTTATAACTTTGGCGTCGGTTGACGAATCTTTACGAAATTGACTAAAAGGTTTTTCATTTTAGATCAGCTCCTATCTTGAAAGTTTGGGGGTGATTGGTCAAGGGGGGCTGAGAAAAAAGGGGGGTCCAATTTCCATAGGAAACTTTAGATAAGGCTACAGGTCGATCTGCTGAACGGAATTACACTAAACTTGGCAGGGAGAACGGTCTTGGTCCAGAGAGCATGCTTTTGTTTGAATAGGGTAAATCTATTCAGTAGTTTTTGAGATATATCAAATTTTACAGATATCGATATTTGAGAATTCTGACATCTGATTGGTTGAGGCATTACAAGCATAAGCTTGCTGCTCATTGGCTGTGAACTGTTAAAACTAGGAAGGGTTGGCAGTCATTGTGTGACTCAGTTTAAAGGAGTAGGGGGAAAAAAGAGAAACATGGTATAAGAGGGTATAGTAGGAATACTGTTGACTTACTTTAAGCAGTCTGTACAGTGCAGAGGCAGGGAGTGTGAATGTTGCGTTGGACATGGAAATCACGTTCGCAGAACAACGGTGTGCGGTATTGCAGCAAGGTTGTGTAGGCTCTAGAAAGCCTGTCGGGAAAACAATCCACCGTATTGCGACAAGCAGTGTGTAGGGTGAACACACAGGTAGTGTGAATGTTCCATAGGCCGTGGAAATCACATCCGCAAATCAACGATGCGCAGTATTGCTGCGAGTAGGCAGTGGGAATCATATCAGGAAAACAACAATGCGCTGTATTGTGGCCTTCCTTTAATATAATGCGGAGTTAATTTTATTTATAATTCGGTGTTCACTTTTATCAGGGATAGTGTCACTTTGTTAGAGGAAATTTAATATTATGTGGGAGGGCGTGTTCTCTCCCTGTGCCCAGAACAAAATTAACGTTTAATTGGCTGAGGTGTTCCAACAACGAGCTTAATCTTCATTGGCTGCAAACCATTGAAAGTAGAAGTGTTGCCAGCCATTCCCTTTCCCTCCGCGGAGTAGCAATGATATCTGATGGGCTCACATGTTCCAAGGAGGACCTTCCCAAGTTTAATGTACATTGGCTGTAAACCATTGAAAGTTGAAGTGTTGTTAGCGATTCCCTCCCCCTCCGCGGAGTATCAGGGACATCTGATTGGGTACATGTTCCAAGAAGGACCTTCCAAGCTTAATGTTCTTTGGCTGTGAAGCATTAAAAGTAGAAGTGATGGCAGTCATTCCCTCCTCTTCTGCGTGACACCATGGACATTTGATTGACTAAAGTGTTCCGAGTACAAGTTTGCTCCTTATTGGGTGGGAACGGTTCACTGTTGTCAGCCATTCTGTGATGCACTTCAAAGCAGCTTACTTCTGTCGCGGGTAGTGCTATTTCCTTGCAGCAAAATAGTAGGTGTGGTTGCGCTGCAAAAAATTAAGTCTAGGTTTGAAACAGTTTTTATTAAGCAATCACAAATATACTTTCTTAGGAAATTGTAGCTGTATATATCAAGGGGTGACAAATAAAAACCCAATTCATAAAACATCCCTTAACATCAGTTACTTTTAGATAGAGTAAAAAAGAAGTGCTACAAGAAACCCTCCCGCACTACATCATCTTAGGTCAAAACAACAATAACACAAATGACGTCGTATTGCCTTGAAATGTATGCTTCATAAAACATTAAATAAAGCACTATGTATACAATTTCTTTTAGGGACTACTATTTAATAAAATATTAGCAGTGTTACAAACTGTGACGTAGCAAGTTATCAATGGAAATAACTATAGTAAATGTTGTTAATATCTCGCAGAGATAGATCTCCAACCCCTCTGAAGTACTATAAGTTCACGGTATTAAAATATACATGGTGTCTTTATAGTATTCCACAGGAGAAGAAGAATAAGGAGCACAACAAAAAAACAAAATGTTTACAATCTCTATTCTGTAGAAGTCGGGAAAGTATTGTCGTAGTGCTAAGAGGTTGCTCACTGCTGTACTAACAGATCACGTACTCCTTTAAGAATATATAGGAAAATAGTAATATATACACTACTATTCCTATATATTCTATAGAGAGAATGAGAATAGGAACCACAGAGGAAAGAGAAATCCCAAAATATCAATTAAGAAAGTAAGTAAGTAGGGTTTATCAAAGGCATTTAGTAAAAAAGTATCTATGCAAATCTTTTTTTAAACTGCAATTTTGAAAAATATTCTCACTTTAAAAATATCTGATAAAGTAAGTTATAAAGGTCAGTAAGCTGTATTTCAGATGGTTTACTCCTGGTGGCTAAAAATCTCCAAATCCTCTTGTGTGAAAATATGACACTGTACTACAATATAGAGAGTATCACTGGTGCCATACAAAAAAGGAAAAGGAAAATAGAGTCATAAACACAAAACAAGATCAATAACGTAATAGTTTAAAGCGGTGAATATGTTCAAAGCTTTTTTCTCGGGAACTTCTAAATCTTTCGTCTTTGCACCAACGGCTCATAAACTCCTCTGAGATCATAATGACTGTGAATATTATAATATACATATTCACAGGATATGATCAAAGGATTGAAACAGAGCAAGACGGAGAAGCTGTTTACGTTACATATAAATCTTTAGTCTTCGCGTCGACAGGTCACCAACACCTCAGAAGTTTGCTATACTCTGATTATTACAATGTACATAGTCACAGTATATAACCTCAAAGGAGCCAGAAAAGGAACAGTGTTTCCTCTATTCTGGGTGTGTCTCAATACAAGCTGCTTACGTTACAAATAAATGGCAAAAACAACAAATAACACTTTTTTCGCAATACAAATCTTTAAATATTCACAAATAGCTATGTATTATAAATATCTATTATGCCATAATCAAACAACTTACAACTCCATAATATGTTTTGTTGTCGCAAAAGAATACAACACTAGAAAATCGAACCTGCATCACAGAATGGACACGCGTAAATAGCAAAACTAATCGAACAACGGGTGTGGTTTATATACTTTTTGGTTATTGAGTAGTCTGTATAAGGAAAATTGGAGCTCCGCCCATTTAGATGTCACGTTTAACAGTTGACATGTGCTCCCGTTTTCACTGTTTCACTTGTGCACTTGTTGGGAAAAGTAACAAAATGGGAAGCGGTAAAGGTTTCGCATTCGATCCTCATAAGTATAAGGTCCTTAATATGTACATATGTTGGAGAGCTTAAAAACTGTTACCCGGCAAACCGTGTCATTTCCTTTGTCATGACTAAAAACATCTATTAATTGCAGTAATTCTAAATAGAAGATATAAAAAAAATATCATTCAGAATAGAAGAAAAAAGAAGTATGTGCTAATATTTCTCATCACTATGGTTTTAAATTAAAAAAATGCAAGCATTTGTAAAGCATACAGCTACCTCTGGAGAGGTGTCCGGGCACTCAGGGGGGGTCGAAAAGATTAAGCAAGGTGTTGTCCACATTGACATAGTGGTGGGCTAACGTGCCGCCGGAGACGCAAATCGAACTGTGAACGCTGTTGTTCGAAATCAGATATCATAGCTGCTGCGTCACACTTTTTCCACACTTACATGTTAATTAGTGTTAATTAAGATTTAAACATTGCTAAATTATAAGTTTTAACAGACTACTGTTACAGTTAGTTTTTCACTACAAAAAGTATGCATGTCTTTTTAAAATGTACTTAAAAACAATATAGGTTTCAGGGACATTGTAGTTAGAAATTAGCATTTAAAAAACCTTTCAAATTCACTGAAAAAACCATGGGTTTTACAGACGTTATAGTTAGAAATTAGCATTTAAAAAAACATGGAACATGGAATTTCACTAAAAAAACCATAGGTTTCAGGAACGTTATAGTTAGTTGGACATTTCACTCGTACAAAGCCATAGAAATTCCACCGTTATAGTTAGTTCAGCTAACTAAAACTCACGCCCCCGCAATGCACTGCTGATGACGTCACATATTACATAATTCATGACATCTCAAATGACATCACTGACAACATCATCCTCGTGAAAATCTAATGCCCCTCCTCACAGTCTAATATAACCCTTGATACACCCACGGTAAAATACAGACTACCATTTTCTAAATAATTGACACACCAATACCAGTTACTACATACGCTCTCACAGATTGCTAGGTCTACACACATATTTACTCATTCATCCATACAATCACTCATACATGTAGTCACTCATAAATACAACACTATCATATCCACTCATACACCTATACAGACAATCACACACCACCACTCATCCATGCAGTCACTCACACAACTAGTCAGTCATGCTAAGAATCAATCACACTCCCATTTACTCACCTCTACAATTATACACACACCACCTCACTTATTCATACAGATACTAATGCATACTTACTCTCTTATATAATCAGTGATGTACGTACACACTCATCCATACAGCCAGTCTCTGAATCACTGACTATCATGTAGAGTCATTTAATTACTTCAACTCTCACATTCACTGCCTTTTACATATGTAGTTACTTTGACATGTACCACTGATACATCCATTCACTCACCAACACACCCATACACACACTCATGCAATCATACAGCTGTTTCCACATGCACTATTGAAACCATACACCCAGTGAATCAACCACTCACACAGCAATGCAGAGTCACACACCTCCCACCCACCCAAACACACATTCAGTCTCCCAAAAAATTACTCAGACAACCAATAAATAACCTACATAGACACTCATGAAGCTACTGACCAACCCATGCAGCAGCTTGCACAACAACAGCCAGACTGATACAGACATTCACACAGTTTAGTCACTAACACATGCATTCAGTAAGACACATTTAATTACTCACTGATACTGTCAATCACATACCTACCAAAGTTTCCATCCAGACACGTATACACCCACTCACTCATTCTTCAATCCACCTTGAAGTATATATAAAAGATATTTAAACTTTAAATAAACATACGGTCACTGGCTGATGTCATCAGTGATTTCATTTGAGATGTAATCAGTGATGTCATCAGTGATGTCATCAGTGATGTCATCAGTGATGTCACGAACGATGTCATGAATGATGTAATATGTGACGTCATCAGCAGTCCATTGTGGGGGCGCGAGTTATAGTTAGCTGAACTAACTATAACAGTGGAATTTCTATGGTTTTGTACCAGTGAAATGTCCAACTAACTATACCGTTCCTGAAACCTATGTTTTTTTCAGTGAGAATATATATATATAATATATGTATATTACCTACTGGCGATCGCCAGTAGGTAGTTATAGTTAAAACCCAGTTTCCATATGAAATCCGCAACATTCTATTGGGAACAACTTTGGCGCCGGTAGACGAATCTTTGCGAATTTTTTTTAAAAAATGGCCTGCTCCGCTCCTTCCCTGAAAGTTTGGGGGTGATTCGTCAAGTGGGGGCCGAGAAAAAAGGGGGGGTCCCAAAACGTGTTTTCCCTATGCAATTTTCCATAGGACCTTTAGCCGGGGCTACAGCGCGAACGGCTGAACGGAATTACACTAAATTTGGCAAAAAGGAAATCGTTCTGTTCATAGCGGGGCCTTTTTGTTGCATGGTGTTAATCCGTTCAGTAGTTCCTGAGAAAATCAAAAGTAAAATCATAACTATATATTGGAAGTGTTACGGTAAACTTACGTAAGCTTACTGTACTCTGTACCTTCCCGAGCATGAGCTGAATACTAATTGGCTGTCAACTGTCTGTCAACATTCTAAACCAGAAAGTGTTGGCAGCCACCTTGTGCCTCGGTAGACTGAGGCACAAGAAATCAGAAAAACAAACGTGTAGAAGACAAAAAGCGGGCAGGGTAGAAACACCCTGACCCCCTAGGCCTGCTCATGGGGTCCCACAAGGACCCCCAAGGTCCCCCCACCCAGTTTTTTTCTATTACAGAAATCGCAGGGTACGAGTACCGTACAAGTATGGTAAGCTTACTGTAAGCTTACTGTACTCTGTACCTTTCCGAGCACAAGCTTTATGCTAATTGGCTGTCAACTGTCTGTCAACACTCCAAACCAGAAAATGTTGGTAGCCATCTTGTGCCTCGGTACACTAAGGCACAAGAAAGCAGAAAAACAAACCTGTAGAACGCAAAAAGGGGGCAGGGTAGAAACACCCTGACCCGCTAGGCCTGCTCAGGGGGTCCCACAAGGACCCCCAAGGCCCCCCACCCAATTTTCTTTTGACAAAAATCGGGGAGTACGAGTACCGTACGAGTACCGAATGAGTACCGTACGTGTACCTTTCCGAGTACGAGCTGCATGCTCATTGGCTGTGAACACTCCAAACCAGGAAGTGTTGGCAGCCATCTTGGGGTCGGTAGACCGAGGCACAAGAAAGCAGAAAAACAAACGTGTAGAACGCAAAAAGGGGGCAGGGTAGAAACAGCTTGACCCCCTAGGCCTGCTCAGGTGGTCCCACAAGGACCCCCAAGGCCCCAATTTTTTTTTTTTAAACCCGGTCTGCTTTCTTCCAAATTACCCCCCAGGGGGACCAAATCCCAGGGCATAGTGAAGAAGAAGTGTGGGGGGGCTCAATCTCCCTCCCCACTGCCCCAGGGACCACCGCCCCCCAGGGCACAGCAACGCAGGCCCCTGGCGCATACTGTAGGTTCCAGGTGGGCTAGTTGGCCCCCATAGACCCACAGTATGCAAGGGGAATTGGTTCCCTCTCTGCAAACGTGCCAGGGGGCTGCGTTGCAGAGAGTTGTAAAAAGGAGGGTGGACTCATTACATCTCTCTGCAATGCAGCCTCCTGGCGCATACTGGAGGTTCCTGGTGGGCTAGTTGGCCCCCATGGACCCCCAGTATGCAAGGGGAATAAGTTCTCCCTCTGCAAACGCGCCCGGGGGCTGCATTGCAGAGAGGTGTGAAAAGGGGTGTGGCCTCATTACACCTCTCTGCAATGCAGCCGCCTGGCGCATACTGGAGATTCCTGGTGGACTAGTTGGCCCCCCAGGGACCCCCAGTATGCAAGGGTACTTAATCCCCCAACTTAGAACACTCTACAGGGCGCGTTAGCACAGTGGTGAAGGTAGGGGGCGGGGCTTGAGGTGATGTGAGTGCAAACATGCCCTGAGGCACATTTTAAGTTGGGGAATTAATTCCTGTTCAATCCAGAGGTCCCCTAGGGGGCAACTAGTCCAACAGGTATCTCCAGTAAGCGCCACGGAGCTGTGTTGCAGAGTGTTGTAAAAAGGGGGCGTGCCCTTTGAACGAATCTCTGCAACACAGCTGCCTGGCGCATACTGGAGGTACCTGGTGGGCTAGTTGGCTCACTGGAGACCTCAGGATTGAAGAGGAATTAATTCCCCAATCTAGCTCACTACTATTCCTGAAAAGTAAATTTAACTGTACTTACCAGTAACTTGAATTTCCTTCCATAGGATATCATTGCCTGCTATATAAAATATATATAAATTAAAAAAATATTAAATAAAAAATATATATATATTTTAATATTTTTAAAAACATTTTTTTTCAATTTATATTAAAAATGTGTAATGTAATTTAAAAAATAAAATATCTAAAAATAAATAGTTTAAAATAATGTAGTAAATCAGTATAAAAAAATATAACAATTAATACATTTAAAAATTATCATTTACAAAACTTTTGAAATTCACTGAAAAAAACATAGGTTTCAGCCACGTTATAGTTAAAAATTAGCATTTATAAAACCTTACAAATTCACTGAAAAAACCATAGGGTTCAGCAATGTTATAGTTAAAAATTAGCATTTAAAAAAGCTTAGAAATTCACTGAAAAAAACATAGGTTTCACACACGTTATAGTTAGGAATTAGCATTTAAAAAACCTTAGAAATTCACTGAAAAAAACATAGGTTTCACACATGTTATAGTTAGCTGGACATTTCACTCATACAAAACCATTGAAATTCCCCCGTTATAGTTAATTCAGCTAACTATAACTCACGCGCCCGCAATGCACTGCTGATGATGTCACATATTACATCTCTCATGACATGGTCAGTGACATCACTCATGACATCACTGATGACACCTCAAATGACATCACTGAGGACATCACTGATGACATCATCCTTGTGAAAGAGTGGCAGACCTCCTCTCAGTATAATATAACCCTTGATACACACATTCAAAAATAGAAACTAAAATTTTCAAAAAAATGGAGATACCAATTCCAGTTAGAACAACCTATTCAGTAATTCCAAAATCTACATACACATCCAGTCATTCACTAACAGTTCTATATAGGCACTCATACATGTACTCACTCATCATATGTACTCATACACCTATACATCTTATTACACACGGACACTCATCTATAGAGTTACTCACACACAAACTCACACATGCAAATAAACTATCAAACATCCATTTACTTGCATATACAGATATACACTCACGACTACACTTACTTCTACAGAATCGTACACATACTTACTCTCTTAAACAATCACTTACAGAAACACATACTTATTTATATAGGAACTCTTACAATCTCTCGCTCTCACATATACTCACTTATATACATCAATACTCACATATACTAGTTTAACACATATGTAGTTACTCATAAAGATACTATTGAGACAATGAATCACTCACTAACACACACATATACACACTCATCCACCCATACAGTCCTGCACCCATGCTGTCTTCAAAACACATACAAACAGTGAGTCACCCATTCATGTATCTATGCGGTAAGTAATACCCCCACCAAACCATACAGACACTCATACTGATACTCTAAAAACAAACTAATAACCCATATCGACACTCATGTAGCTAGTCACCAACCCATGCAGCCACTTATACACAAAGTGAGACACTGATACAGATATTTTCATATTTAAACATTACTCGCTAATACATGTATTCACTAAGATACACTTAATAAGTCAGTTATACAATCATTTTTACAAAAAAAACATCCATTTAGACACTTATTTACAAATTTTTTCTTCCATCGACCTTTAG
The DNA here is from genome assembly GCF_964261635.1 of Lissotriton helveticus. Lineage (NCBI taxonomy): Eukaryota > Metazoa > Chordata > Amphibia > Caudata > Salamandridae > Lissotriton > Lissotriton helveticus. Next base: position 1,277,689,262 of record NC_136069.1, read on the forward strand.
ATATACATATATAAAATATATTTATTTTTCAGAAAGACACACATTCACTGGATGATGTCATCAGTGATGTCATTTGAGATGTCATCAGTGATGTCACTGACCATGTCATGAGTGATGTAACATGTGACGTCATCAGCAGTGCATTGCGGGCGCGCGAGTTATAGTTAGCTGAATTAACTATAACGGGGGAATTTCAATGGGCTTTGTATGAGTGAAATGTCCAGCTAACTATAACATGTGTGAAACCTATGTTTTTTCAGTGAATTTATATATATATATATATATATATATATATATATATATATATATATATATATATATATATGTGTGTGTATTTATATACATCGTAACAAAACACTCCCGAAGGAATAAGTGGGCACTCACTGGTATTTGCATACATTTGAATTAGTTAGACAGCAGACGCGTTTTGGCTTTTGCCTTTATCAATGCCAGTCACAAATAAAATAAGTCTCTTTACATGATGTTTTTAAACTGAACATGGTGTTATCCCATTGGAGGACTTTCAAGGGCGATAGAGAGAGGACTGCACTATCTTTGTGGTGAATACCATGTTTTTCAGCTGGCATGTTGTGTAATTCATTCTATCTGCTCAACAGCAATCCTGGCCTTTCTTTCCTCATAAGATTATTATCCTGCATTTAGGAGCACACATTTCTTATATCACAGATGTCACAGTTCCTTAAATTACATGAACAAAAACATGGCACTTGGTCCTCCCTTATTAATAAAACCCTGTATGGGCTGCTCCTGATATGCCTCGGGAACCAGGTATTGCACAGTCTCTGATGGTATGAAGGGCATTATTCCCAATACTGTATGCCCTGCGAGCATCATTTCACTTCAGTTTCACTTACTCCCCTCGTCCGTACCACAGAGCATATTTCAAAGTACAATGCCAACCAGGAGGCTTGGATCGATGACCGCACTTCCCATGGTTAAATACCCACTGACTCATGCCGTGGAACCGCTTGTATTTTTCAATACGCTGTGGTGGTTCAGGCCTCATTTCATAAGTTTAGAGTATATAGTCCTGGGTTTGACATGTGGCATAAAATGAACAATGCACCATGCACAGTGAGTCTGCCACAATTAAGTTAATCGTACATAATTGATTGTGCAAACCACATATCATAGGAAAATTCACATATATTTTGTATTTCAGACTCCAGACATTCAGGACAACAACTTCTTGTATAACCTTCAGATATTTACTATTGTCCATTTAGGAAATGCAGCAAGATATTAACCATGTTTCTCATTCTTAAGGGTGCGATGAGATAGTGATGCAGAAGTTGCAGCAATACATAAACTTGAATATGTTAAATAAAATATATAGTTGTATAGGTGCACAATAAAAGACCAAAGAGGTGTATGTTTTGAACACTGATTTTTTGGAAAAAATTATTTAACACAAATATGTAAAAAACTCACCGGTTAACATAGAAACAAATTTGAAAATACATTCTCACTTGTTCCAAAGGACTTTGTGAACACACCCTTACTTTCATCTTCAGCCCTAAACATAAGTGAACTATTAAATATACTACTTCCTCACTCTCCTCACGTTACCAAAAGAACACCCACATTACCCCACGTTCCTCCCAATCTGAAATTCAACCCATAAACATACCATTTTCCTACCTCCCTTCATAGTGGAAGAGGCCACAAAAACAAAGAGTACTTTGCCCTCCATCCTCCAGCCTAACTACAACTGACCACCAGCTTAAACTCAACTGCAGGACACCGGTAGGAGAAGATAATTTATTTGTATTCAATGTCAGTTGTTGGTTACGTGTCACAAACAGACCAGAAGTGCTTAGTCTAGGGAGCAACCCTTGCAGAACCATTACTCGTTGGAGCATCACACAAATCACAAGTTTGCTTTGAGAACAAACAGAGCCAGCTTTCCACATTTGAAAAGTGTAAGAAATTGGGTTGTTGGTTGATGGGAGTGTGAGCACCGGTCAAGAAGAACCACAATCCTTGTCAGGGTAAGGCACAAGCAAACCCCAAAATTACTTGTGCTCCAACCCTTGGTAGCTTGGTGCAGAGTAGTCAGGCTACACTTAGAGGCAATGTGTAAGGTATTTGTGCAACACTTCAAACAGTAGAACTGTAAAAGTACACTACAAAGTAGCCCACAACAGACTTAGAAGAATAGAGTAATTTTCAATAAATAAAACACGATCGAAAGGACAAAAATACAATCCGTAGAGCCAGAGTTACAGATTTTTAAGGATTTTAATGAAACTAGCACAAAAAGCACAAAGCACCAACCATTGATATCTGGTTGCACTGGACTGGAACAAAGTCACAATTTCAGGCTGACCGTGATGGAGTGTGGGCCGGCTAAAGGGATGTTAAAGTCTGGGTTGCAGAACGTTGCGAGGATCCTTGTCGAAGATGTGTCACACAGCTGAAGCGATGTGTTGGTTCCAAGATGCCACAAGGCTGCGGTGTGAGGTCCTGTGCTGTCGTCAAGGATCATCTCTAAGAGGATTTACAATGCAACATCCGGTGTAGAGTATGCAGCGTGCAGTTGTGGTGATTTGTTGGTTCTGAGCAGTGAGGCTGTGATTTGGAGTCCTGTACCATCACCAAGGCTGCTGTCGATGGAACATGCGAGGGGCCGTGCTGCAGTTGGAATGTGCAGTTGGGGTTTTGCGTTGGTTCTGATTAGTGCAGTGGTGATGCGCATCTTTGCAACAGGTCTAAACCATGGAGCAGTGGTGCTGTGTCAGTTCGGCCCGGGGTGCAGCATAGAAGACACATTGGTTCTGCTTAATCCACAGAGTCTGCCAAGCATCTTAGGCCCAATTCCAAACTCCAGGACTGGGGTGGCACCATTTGGCAGGGTAGACTTACAGATGGCAGTGTTCAGGTGAATGTGCAAGGTTGTTAGAAGCCTGTTATGTCCTTGAGGCTTCAGATCAGGAGTCAGTCAAGTAGCCCTTGAGATGCAGGTTCAGTCCTTTTCACCCAGGCAAGAGGACAGCAGGCATCATAGCATGGCAGCAGTTTTTCAGAGCAGCAGCCTAGCAGAGTGGCAGTTCTTTCAGCAGCACAGCAGTCCTTCTTCCTTGCAGAGTATCCACAGGCCCAGAGGTGTACTGAAGTGGTGGTGGCTGAGGTCAAGTATTTATACCCTGGTGCCCTGGTTGTGGAAGGTAGGAGAAGTGTCTGCACAGTACCTGTGAAGTGCATGAAATGCAATACCTTCCCTGGTTAGGCTCCAAGCTTTCTGAAGTGACAATGCAGGGTCCTTAGAAATTTTGTGTGAAGGCAGGACACAGCACATTGAAGGGTAAGTAAGCTCCTCCTTCCCATCCTGCCAGTGATGGCAGGGTATGCTCAGACGTGAGTCCCTTGCTCACTTTGCCACTGGATTCAAGAAAGCAGGGCTGAAGATGGCTGAAATGCCAGAAACCGGTCCTCGGAAGCTTGTTTCCGGTCCAGGGAAGGCATGGCTTGACAGTTCGGGCTGGACTGTTCCCATGAGGAACAGGGTCAGACTGATTTGCATGTGGCCATGTCTGAACTGGGGTGGCAGAGTGGGCTAAAGAAAGGTGATGGATTAAACCCAGATCTGTTGACTGGGTGTGAGTGTTTGATTGGTTCAGATTCTCCATCCATCACTACCCCCTTTTGTACCACTTTGTTCGCCATAAGTTGGCAGGGTATGCTCAGACGTGAGTCCCTTGCTCACTTTGCCACTGGATTCAAGCAAGCCGGGCTGAAGATGGCTGAAATGCCAGAAACCGGTCCTCGGAAGCTTTGTTCCGGTCCAGGGAAGGCATGGCAGTTCGAGCTGGACTGATCCCATGAGGCACAGGGTCAGACTGATTTGCATATGGCCATGTCTGAACTGGGGTGGCAGAGTGGGCTAAAGAACGGTGATGGATTAAACCCAGATCTGTTGACTGGGTGTGAGTGTTTGATTGGTTCAGATGCTCCGTCCATAACCACCCCCTTTTGTACCAAGCAGGCCCATTGTTAGCATTTAATTTACAGGCTCTGTGTACATGAAGTAGCACTTTACAAGAGACTTGTATGTACATTATATATGCGAATTGGGTATAAGCTTTCTTACTATGGTTAGAGGAGAAAGCACATGCACTTTAGCACTGGTTAGGAGTGTTAAAGTGCTCAGTCCTAAAGTCAGCATGAAAAATTCAGCAACAAATAAATAAATAGGAGGAGGAAGGCTAAATGTTTGGGGATGTCCTTGCAGGAAGGGCCAGTCTAACAAAAAACAAGCCTGTTTTCATTTTTGGATTGACCTTGTAATTACTATTCTACTTCATACAATACTGTGCTGTCACCTTCCAACATTCTCATGCTGCATTGAAAGTAGTAACCAAGAAAAAAACTAAGGGGGTTTTCATAGAGATTCACAGCAGTCCTGCCTAGTTATTATTAATGTAGCAAGATTTCTTCTGAGACTCATTGAGAATGGCCGCAAAGACGTCGCCCTGCAAAGAACAGGGGACTCTATTTGCATTAACTTTCCCAATGTTCGAAAAGGTCATATTTTTGATGGAACCTCTGGGGAGGATGTTTTGGTCAGTGGGACTGTAGTGTGCTCTTCATACTGTTATCTGCTGCCACTTGCCTCGTGGAACAAATAATTCAAACCTTGCTTCAAAAACACATTTTCAAAAGGAGAGCCGCTTTGTTTCCAACTTAAATGCGTTTGTACTTAGCATTGACATTTTAATACATAGTAATTTGTGATTTTGGCTGCGCCAATCCTGTCACTTTGAACATTCTATGTTTTTTTAACTACAAATCATTTTTATAAGATGCGGGACCTCCATTTCTCTATGAAACGGCTATTTTATACTGGCATACACTGCCTTTGCACTGCTGTATGAAAAATACATAGTTTAGAATTGTCAGACTTAAATTCGAGGTAAATTGCACAGTTCAAGTAAATAAAGATTTGCTGCTGCATTTTCACCACCAAAGCATATTAACTACCTTTATTTTCCGAGGTGCAAAATGTGACTCAAAACCATTTGGCATTCAAATCTGTCATGTTTTGTTTTGCCTCTGAGGCCTTCAGGAATATGACACACACCTTGTAAAATATTGAAGGTGATCCAGCTTCTCCTCATATACACTTGAATTTGGTTGTATAGCATGATTTTTCATATGTTCATTTTGTTTGAATTGTTCGAACATCAATTTCTCTCTGGTCCCTTGCCAACAAACATGCAATGATTGGATTTATTCATATAAACAAAAACCTCAAATTAAAGCAAAGGAAAAAAAACATTTCATTTTGTATCACATCAGAAGAATCTGTCTGTTTAATATTTCACGCTGCTCAACATTAGAGATAAATTGTTCAGAATAGTAAATGAGCATTTATGAAGTCAGCCACTCGCGACCTTCAGCTGAAGGTCTGTAAAGCTGAGATGTGAGCTCTGTGTTACACCAGCAAGGACAGGCAGATTCATTCTTCATCACTGCCACTATTCACTAACTAGGATGTAACTCTGAGTGGCATGACAATTCAGATCAATAACCTTGGCCTATATAACAAGCATCCCATTTTTCAAGCTCAACAATTTTTCTTTTCCCGCATGTGATTTCTGAGGAAGGTGCAGAATGCATTGCTAGCAGATGTAAACTAATAGAAACATTCATGCATCAGTGTGATGCACTGAATTCTGTTTTGTTGTCATTTCGGGGAAGCGGGAGCGATGCTTTGAATTGGCGAGGTTCCTGCCCCCCCAAACTCAGGATTCCCCTCAATGACTTAGAGGTGGGCAAAGCACTATGACAGCACAAGTGATGAGCTAGTGGTGCTATCACTCTTGAGACTGTGGAATCTCTCTTGCAACCTTAGGACAGTGAGCTTTCCATTTTCAAAACTTCTAAATTGATCGAATTCGGGCCTTTTATTGAGACTATCATTCCTGACCTGAAGGTGCCAGTAGGCTTCCCACATCACCCTCCTCTCACGAGGGCATAAGTTGTAAACCAAGCAACATATTTATTAAAATATCACGCAGAAAGTCAACTTTCTGCACTGAGTGATAGGGAAAGGTCAATAATTTTCAGTATCTAAAAATATACGGCGTATTCCTGTTTTTTCCCTGCGCTGGCGCAACATGTGCTGCCTAGCGACAACTTAGGTACCTTTGCACGGTGGTCTAAGGGTGCCTGCGTTGTAAGCAGGATTGTTTTTATGCAGGAAGGGACACCTTTCTGCACAAAAACAATCCAGAATGTCATTTTCCTCTTTCTATGTGTGCTGCAGAATAGGGAAGAGCCGTGGGAAATGCCCCAACAAATGGGCTTGGCTGAATATGTGAAGGGCCCATTTGCACCGAGGGAATCCTATTTGAAAGAAATTATTTTATGCACTTTAGATTCCATCCAGAGACCTCGTCTTCAAGTAGCCATTGTAACAACATTTGATGATGACTGGTGGTGTCCAATACACTGGAAAGATATAAAAATATAAGGGCGCAGACACCAAAGTTCCCTACCATCACACATAAATAATCAAGTACAAAAGCCATCATACAACATAGTGTTCATCCATTACCGAATGCCTTTGAAAAGGACTTAGCATCTAGTAAGACTTCAATCAGGCCTGTAACTGAAATATAGCTCATGTAGATAAGCAAGATTGGAAAAAGAATAATGGGACTAAAATTAGTTGGCTTTCTCTGCACACAATATTTCATCAAATGCTATACTATGGATAATTCAAGCTTTTTATATGTCACATGCATACTAGAATAGTTATCGAGTAGCTAGTGCTAATTCGAACTGGCTGCCTCTTTTACTAATTTTAAAAGTATGCTATGGTATCACACCTTAGGAGACCCCATAAGCATGCTAGAGGCAATACACTTTAACAATACTGTCCAATAAAGAGTTTTGATGACTTTGAGAGTGACAAGTTTATCATTCCTCTGGTGTTAAATGGGTTGAGTTGGTATTATCTGCTACTTGTGCTGCCATCATCATTTATACCTTTTCAAGGAACAGATTAGGTTTTCTATCAGAGGGGAAGAAGAAGCAGCTGAGTTAGTGGGGCTGCTGAAGGCCTACGTGCATCAAGTGCCTAAAAATTCCCTAATACAAATCACAAGACAACCTCTAAAGCATGTGTTGTGTAATACATAGTGGTAGCTGTCCTGTTTGTACCTCCTTGCCTTTTCTCTGCCAGCTCCTTTTCCAGCTATTGCTTCCTTGCTCAGGCCAATGCCTGCTTTATTTGTAGTACTCCAGTATTGATTCAGTGCATATTACTATAGTCGAAGTTGCACATTTCTTACTTATAGGCAAAAGCTGTTGCAATAGAGGAATTTCCAACATTTCCATAAGGATTACTTACACCTTACTCTTTTCTATTGATTTTATTTATCCTGGCAGCTTTCCCCAATCCTGAGCATTCCAGCAATATCTTCTCATGCTTTTTAATTTGTGTGATGTTTAACCACTCTGGTATCTTGCTTGACTTTAATTCCTTGTCCTCAGAACTTTTTAAAGTAGATCATCTCTGGGCAGGGCATCTTCCCTTTGCTTTCACTTTGCATCAAGTTGCACAAAGTATGCATGCAATTGCTTAGGTTTATTCCCTCAATTATCTGACCTTCATCTTCAAAGATATTGTGCTTCCATTGCCCAGACATTCTCTGGCGGTAAAAAGGACAAATAAACTCTCTCATGCAGACTGGTTTTAGGTATAGTAGGAGGAGTACTCTTATTAGTTTTTACCAGCTACTGTGTAAATCTAGAAAATAGAACGGTAGGGTGTTTAAATATCGATTACAAAAATATAGTTGACAAAAATATAGTTGTATAATTATCGATTACAAAAATATCGACTCCCTATACCTAAACAGGTAAGTACATAAATATCTACTCAAAAATATCGACGTAATAAATATAGATGTAAAAAATATCGAATTTAATAATTAATTAAAATTACATTAAATAATTAAAAAATATAAGTATTATTAACAAAATACATTCCATTACTTTTATATTTTCACTATTTATAACAAATTAACCAAATGTAATCATTATAAACTTAATAAATGTGTACATATACATATATTTAACACATAAAATGATATAACAACAATAATACATACATTTAATAAAAATATGAAAAAATTAATAGGTAAAACATTTGATAGCGAAGGGATAAAAATTACTATTCCCACTCCAAAGGGTGCAACAGTAGGGAAAGCGCTGGATAGCGTAGGGGTGAAAATTACTATTCCCACTCCAGAGGGTGCAACAGTAGGGAAAGCGTTGGATAGCGTAGGGGTAAAAATTACTATTCCCACTCCAAAGGGTGCAACAGTAGGGAAAGCGTTGGATAGCGTAGGGGTAAAAATTACTATTCCCACTCCTAAGGGTGCAACAGTGGGGAAAACGTTGGATAGCGTAGGGGTAAAAATTACTATTCCCACTCCAGTGAGTGCAACAATAGGGAAAGCGCTGGATAGCGTAGGGGTAAAAATTACTATTCCCACTCCAGAGGGTGCAACAGTAGGGAAAGCGCTGGATAGCGTAGGGGTAAAAATTACTATTCCCACTCCAAAGGGTGCAACAGTAGGGAAAGCGTTGGATAGCGTAGGGGTAAAAATTACTATTCCCACTCCAAAGGGTGCAACAGTGGGGAAAACGTTGGATAGCGTAGGGGTAAAAATTACTATTCCTACTCCAGTGAGTGCAACAATAGGGAAAGCGCTGGATAGCGTAGGGGTAAAAATTACCATTCCCACTCCAGAGGGTGCAACAATAGGGAAAGCGTTGGATAGCGTAGGGGTAACAATTACTATTCCCACTCCAAAGGGTGCAACAGTAGGGAAAGCGTTGGATAGCGTAGGGGTGAAAATTACTATTCCCACTCCAGTGAGTACTACAGTAGGGAAAGCGCAGGATAGCGTATGGGTAAAAATTACTATTCCCACTCCAAAGGGTGCAACTGTAGGGAAAGCGTTGGATATCGTAGGGGTTAAAATTACTATTCCCACTCCAGTGAGTGCAACAGTAGGGAAAGCGCTGGATAGCGTAGGGGTAAAAATTACTATTCCCACTCCAAAGGGTGCAACAGTAGGGAAAGCGTTGGATAGCGTAGGGGTAAAAATTACTATTCCCACTCCAGTGAGTACTACAGTAGGGAAAGCGCAGGGTAGCGTAGGGGTAAAAATTACTATTCCCACTCCAAAGGGTGCAACAGTGGGGAAAACGTTGGATAGCGTAGGGGTAAACATTACTATTCCCACTCCAGTGAGTGCAACAATAGGGAAAGCGCTGGATAGCGTAGGGGTAAAAATTACTATTCCCACTCCAGAGGGTGCAACAGTAGGGAAAGCGTTGGATAGCGTAGGGGTAAAAATTACTATTCCCACTCCAAAGGGTGCAACAGTAGGGAAAGCGTTGGATAGCGTAGGGGTAAAAATTACTATTCCCACTCCAGTGAGTACTACAGTAGGGAAAGCGCAGGATAGCGTAGGGGTAAAAATTACTATTCCCAATCCAGAGGGTGCAAATTATTTACTCTTTTTAAATAAAAAATTATTTATTATAATTAAGTTATAATTAATTCATTATTTATTCAATAAAAATTGAATTACTTCACTACATGTTCACTTAAAAAGTCCACTACACACACCTAAAATTAATTAAACAATTAACATAATTAATTAACATAATTAATTATCAATTAACTAATTGAAATTAATTAACTGATAATTATTAAACTATTTATATTAAATTAACACATTAATTAATCAATTATTTTAATATATTTAAATTACTTCCCACCCTATTACCCTATAAACCCACAACCCGCTACGGAACTATTAACACTAAATTCAACATAAAATACATTATTAACTAATAAAATGCTACAAAATATAATTAATTGACAAACAATACTCATTAAAAACACTAATTTACTTATAATTATTAATAAATCGATATTTTTGTAAACTATGGGGCTCATTAGGATTGCGGTTTTTCCGCATCCTCTGGGCCGGCGGAATCCACCGCCGGCCCGGAGGATGCGGAAAAACCGCAGCGGACCCACCAAAGACCCACCGCCACATTAGGATGGCTGGTGGGTCCTGGTTTCCGTCCGCAGCTTTTCCGCCGCGGTTGGCTTCCAACCGCGGCGGAAAAGCTGTAATATGGTGACGGTGTCTCTCAGACACCGTCCACCATATTAGGATGCACAGAAAGAAATGCTTTTACACGGCGGATATTCCGCCGTGTAAAAGCATACGGTGCTTCACTGCGGGGGCCCGTTGCGGGCCCCCTGGGTGAAGGGGGGTGGGGGGTGCACATGGGGAGTACCTATGGTACCCCCCTGCATATGTATGCAGCAAGCGGCAGGCACCGCGCGGTGCCTGCTGCTTGCTGCATACATATGCAATGTATGCTTTTTTAACATTGCGGCGGGTGCAGCTTGAAGCTGCACCCGCCGCAATGTTAAATATCCAGGATGTGACCGCCAGGGTGGCGGTCACATCCTAATTTGCACGGAGGGACCGCCGCAGCCCATGCGGACGGTCCCTCCTACTCTAGGGTGGCGGACAGACGCAAGTCCATCCGCCATCCTAATGAGCCCCTAAGTTTTTGTAAACGATATTTATTGCAACTATATTATTGTTATCGATATTACTTACCTGTCTGTCGATATTCTGGTCAAACTATATTTTTGTTGTCGATATTTCTTCTTGTCGATATTTCTGCGGAGATATTTATGTAACTCGATATTTTCCTGTCGATATTCCCGCTCTACACCAATAGAACATGTAGATTGAAGATTGTTGGGGTTCTGCAAGGGATTGAAGCCTCTGATAAATGTCCTGGTACCAATAAGGATATGACAAAACAGGTGGCAACATTAGTGACCAAAGATTTATAATGTACAGATGATAACAGTGAATGTTAAAATAATCCCACAACAACAAGTTGCTCAACATCTACCAGTTTCTAGGCCAAAAAGATGGCTAGAGTAGACCCTGTATGATATTTCTCAGACAATAAAACAAAAATGTCAGCGTAAGGGCTGAAGAAGTGTTAGACAGCAGCTGAATTTGGCTTCTCTTTAGCTATATATTTGGATCTCTCCTATGAAACAGCAAGAACATTATAAAGAACCTATCCCAAAGTTAAAGCTGTTCATAATGTAATTCCTGGGGTAGCAACGTGTAACTAAATAATTTATTGGAAGGGGACATTTTAGTTTCTGATTGAGTAAGAGAAAGTGGAGGATTTCTTTTAAACTGAAGGAGTAATTCTTCATAGTACAATGAAAAATTAAAGGAAGAAAGCAATTATCTGACCTTCATCTTCAAAGATATTGTGCTTCCATTGCCCAGACATTCTCTGGCGGTAAAAAGGACAAATAAACTCTCTCATGCAGACTGGTTTTAGGTATAGTAGGAGGAGTACTCTTATTAGTTTTTACCAGCTACTGTGTAAATCTAGAAAATAGAACGGTAGGGTGTTTAAATATCGATTACAAAAATATAGTTGACAAAAATATAGTTGTATAAATATCGATTACAAAAATATCGACTCCCTATACCTAAACAGGTAAGTACATAAATATCTACTCAAAAATATCGACGTAATAAATATAGATGTAAAAAATACCGACTTTAATAATTAATGAAAATTACATTAAATAATTAAAAAATATAAGTATTATTAACAAAATACATTACATTACTTTTATATTTTCACTATTTATAACAAATTAACCAAATGTAATCATTATAAACTTAATAAATGTGTACATATACATATATTTAACACATAAAATTATATAACAACAATAATACATACATTTAATAAAAATATGAAAAAATTAATAGGTAAAACATTTGATAGCGAAGGGATAAAAATTACTATTCCCACTCCAAAGGGTGCAACAGTAGGGAAAGCGCTGGATAGCGTAGGGGTGAAAATTACTATTCCCACTCCAGAGGGTGCAACAGTAGGGAAAGCGTTGGATAGCGTAGGGGTAAAAATTACTATTCCCACTCCAAAGGGTGCAACAGTAGGGAAAGGGTCGGATAGCGTAGGGGTAAAAATTACTATTCCCACTCCTAAGGGTGCAACAGTGGGGAAAACGTTGGATAGCGTAGGGGTAAAAATTACTATTCCCACTCCAGTGAGTGCAACAATAGGGAAAGCGCTGGATAGCGTAGGGGTAAAAATTACTATTCCCACTCCAGAGGGTGCAACAGTAGGGAAAGCGCTGGATAGCGTAGGGGTAAAAATTACTATTCCCACTCCAAAGGGTGCAACAGTAGGGAAAGCGTTGGATAGCGTAGGGGTAAAAATTACTATTCCCACTCGAAAGGGTGCAACAGTGGGGAAAACGTTGGATAGCGTAGGGGTAAAAATTACTATTCCCACTCCAGTGAGTGCAACAATAGGGAAAGCGCTGGATAGCGTAGGGGTAAAAATTACCATTCCCACTCCAGAGGGTGCAACAGTAGGGAAAGCGTTGGATAGCGTAGGGGTAAAAATTACTATTCCCACTCCAAAGGGTGCAACAGTAGGGAAAGCGTTGGATAGCGTAGGGGTAAAAATTACTATTCCCACTCCAGTGAGTACTACAGTAGGGAAAGCGCAGGATAGCGTATGGGTAAAAATTACTATTCCCACTCCAAAGGGTGCAACTGTAGGGAAAGCGTTAGATAGCGTAGGGGTAAAAATTACTATTCCCACTCCAGTGAGTGCAACAGTAGGGAAAGCGCTGGATAGCGTAGGGGTAAAAATTACTATTCCCACTCCAAAGGGTGCAACAGTAGGGAAAGCGTTGGATAGCGTAGGGGTAAAAATTACTATTCCCACTCCAAAGGGTGCAACATTAGGGAAAGCGTTGGATAGCGTAGGGGTAAAAATTACTATTCCCACTCCAGTGAGTACTACAGTAGGGAAAGCGCAGGGTAGCGTAGGGGTAAAAATTACTATTCCCACTCCAAAGGGTGCAACAGTGGGGAAAACGTTGGATAGCGTAGGGGTAAAAATTACTATTCCCACTCCAGTGAGTGCAACAATAGGGAAAGCGCTGGATAGCGTAGGGGTAAAAATTACTATTCCCACTCCAGAGGGTGCAACAGTGGGGAAAACGTTGGATAGCGTAGGGGTAAAAATTACTATTCCCACTCCAGTGAGTGCAACAATAGGGAAAGCGCTGGATAGCGTAGGGGTAAAAATTACTATTCCCACTCCAGAGGGTGCAACAGTAGGGAAAGCGTTGGATAGCGTAGGGGTAAAAATTACTATTCCCACTCCAAAGGGTGCAACAGTAGGGAAAGCGTTGGATAGCGTAGGGGTTAAAATTACTATTCCCACTCCAGTGAGTACTACAGTAGGGAAAGCGCAGGATAGCGTAGGGGTAAAAATTACTATTCCCACTCCAAAGGGTGCAACTGTAGGGAAAGCGTTGGATAGCGTAGGGGTAAACATTACTATTCCCACTCCAGTGAGTGCAACAGTAGGGAAAGCGCTGGATAGCGTAGGGGTAAAAATTATTATTCCCACTCCAAAGGGTGCAACAGTAGGGAAAGCGTTGGATAGCGTAGGGGTAAAAATTACTATTCCCATTCCAAAGGGTGCAACAGTGGGGAAAACGTTGAATAGCGTAGGGGTAAAAATTACTATTCCCACTCCAGTGAGTGCAACAATAGGGAAAGTGCTGGATAGCGTAGGGGTAAAAATTACTATTCCCACTCCAGAGGGTGCAAATTATTTACTCTTTTTAAATTAAAAATTATTTAATTATAATTTAGTTATAATTAATTAATTAATTATTCAATCAAAATTGAATTACTTCACTACATGTTCACTTAAAAAGTCCACTACACACACCTAAAATTAATTAAACAATTAACATAATTAATTAACATAATTAATTATCAATTAACTAATTGAAATTAATTAACTAATAATTATTAAACTATTTATATTAAATTAACACATTAATTAATCAATTATTTTAATATATTAAAATTACTTCCCACCCTATTCCACTATAAACCCACAACCCGCTACGGAACTATTAACACTAAATTCAACATAAAATACATTATTAACTAATAAAATGCTACAAAATATAATTAATTGACAAACAATACTCATTAAAAACACTAATTTACTTATAATTATTAATAAATCGATATTTTTGTAAACTATGTTTTTGTAAACGATATTTATTGCAACTATATTATTGTTATCGATATTACTTACCTGTCTGTCGATATTCTGGTCAAACTATATTTTTGTTGTCGATATTTCTTCTTGTCGATATTTCTGCGGAGATATTTATGTAACTCGATATTTTCCTGTCGATATTCCCGCTCTACACCAATAGAACATGTAGATTGAAGATTGTTGGGGTTCTGGAAGGGATTGAAGCCTCTGATAAATGTCCTGGTACCAATAAGGATATGACAAAACAGGTGGCAACATTAGTGACCAAAGATTTATAATGTACAGATCATAACAGTGAATGTTAAAATAATCCCACAACAACGAGTTGCTCAACATCTACCAGTTTCTAGGCCAAAAAGATGGCTAGAGTAGACCCTGTATGATATTTCTCAGACAATAAAACAAAAATGTCAGCGTAAGGGCTGAAGAAGTGTTAGACAGCAGCTGAATTTGGCTTCTCTTTAGCTATATATTTGGATCTCTCCTATGAAACAGCAAGAACATTATAAAGAACCTATCCCAAAGTTAAAGCTGTTCATAATGTAATTCCTGGGGTAGCAACGTGTAACTAAATAATTTATTGGAAGGGGACATTTTAGTTTCTGATTGAGTAAGAGAAAGTGGAGGATTTCTTTTAAACTGAAGGAGTAATTCTTCATAGTACAATGAAAAATTAAAGGAAGAAAGCAAAAAGTGGAAGTTGGGAGAATGAGTGTTGGGGTCACTGTTATACCATATTCTCTCTGATAAAAATGAATGTCACAATATTTAATGTGGAAGGCAGGAAAGTGGAAAAGCCTTCTGCCTCACTTCGACTATTGTCTTCAAGTGAGAGCAGTCAGTCTGTGTCTAGAAAATGAAGGGGAAGCAGAGTACAAATAAAGAGTTATGGGACAAGGACTTTATGGAGAAATGCTTTCAGCTGTAGCTATTTCATCAAATGTTAATGAGTAGATTAATTTTGAAAAATGTAATCAAGTAAGAAAATAATTATAGAAAGAGAAAACTGCTGTATGTTTCTTGCTGAAACCCAGTCCAGGACTAAATCTCTGAAATGTTTAGATAACTGCAGGTGGGAAAAAAGCATTAAGACACAACAAAGTGAGAAGTGAATAGCAGGATGGCTATTGTAAAAGATAAATTCATAGGGACATGCTTAGAAAACTTTGAGGCAGGTCAGACGGCTTGTTATAAAAGGCTAGGGGGGCAGTAAAAAAACTTACTTCTTGAAGAAGCCAAAAGTAAGGGAGCTAAAGGGGTTGTTTTAACACTATATATAGAAGATTTCTGGAGGCTTGAATACCATGGGTTTCTCAGCTATTGTTGTTTCTTTTCCAGAATTCAGATTATTGATTTACTTTGTATTGTTAAAGAAAAGCCTATAGTTTAAGTTAAACTAATTGTCTGCTTCGGTCAAATCTAAAACCCTTAGAATGGCAATGCAAATGTTGCCACAAGCTACAGGATGTTGCTGATGTAACTTTGACTCTTCAACTGTATCTGATTCAAGTGCTAAGGATCATGTTAAGTCTGAAATGCATGTTTTTTTATGTTGTGAACAATGAATCAGCACAAACCATGTAATGTGAGAAACATTTAAGGTGTACTTGTCAGGACATACCTTTTCTCTGTGAATTCTAATATGAAGGTGTAAGGGGATAAGGCAAGAAGAAGCCCTTTACTTTAAGTTGATTGAGCAATAGGCAGAACTGATCAGGTAATTTAGTATTATTGATAGGCTGAGAATTTATTTAAAGTTGATTCAAAGTCTGTCACCGAAACTAAGTTATAGTTGATTCCTTAACAGACTAGGACTTTGAAATAAAGCACTTGAGCACTTTCAAATAAATTATAACATTGGGAAGCTTTTAGAATGGCAAATAGCATTAAATAATATTTACCAAGGAAAAGGAACATGGAAACCTGTGTGTTATAGAAGAAAGTGTGACAATAGACATGGTTTTTAATAACTTTTACAAGGGCTATTTAAGGATATTTTGCAGATCAGTACTGTTCCTGATGTCATTTAAGAAGGCGGTTTCTAGCTCTGTAACCTCTGTGGGCTTTCTTATCTTTTGTTGTGTGTAACTCTGTGCAAAGTGCGCTTTTTAACAATTACATGCTTATTTCCATTTCATGAAGGATGGGACTATTGCATATGTGTGGTATTCCTGGTTGGAGCCCCATAGCATTTTCTTCTATACCGAACCTGGGTGTCTGATTCCTGCATATATCACATTTGTTTTGCATTTGTTTTTTACCCATTATAGGGTGTTTGTAGCTATGATTATTTTGTGAGTGCACCTTTGCCGTTTATTGAATACAGGGGTTTTTGTTATAGAAGGTTTGCTCATTATTCCTTATCCGCTTGGCCTAGATCCATACAAACTCAAAAGGTCAGTTTAAGTTTGTATTTATTTATCATTTATGCTCCTTTTGCCCACTTGGGCTTTATTTCTTGACACTCGATTTCATGGAGTGTTCCCGGATGGGGATATCACCCCTCTGTTAGTGTATTCCTGACTGATGTTAGCCCCTCACACAGTGTGTTTTGAACACAATTGATTTCCATTTTTCTTTTCCTTTGGCAGGACATCAGTGATGTCATTTGAGATGTCATCAGTGATGTTACTGACCATGTCATGAGTGATGTAATATGTGCGGTCATAAGCAGTGCATTGTGGGGCATACATTATAGTTAGGTCAGATAACAATAACTGCTAAATTTCTATGGTTTTGTGCGTGTACAATCTGAGCCCAAATATTAAATCCCAGTAAACTTTGTTATTTTTAGGTAATTTCTAAGTTTTTTTTTAATTCTATTTCCTAAATATATAACGTCCCTTTAACCTTTGGTCGTTTTAGTAAATTTCTATGGTTCTTTTTGTTATTTCCTAACTATATTGTCCCTGTAACCTTTGGCATTGTAAGTGAATTTCTAAGGTTTTAAAAAAATGCTATTTTCTAACTGTAACCTGTAACCTTTGAGAGGGAGTGTGTGAGTGAGTTCACGAGTGACTCATTGGGTGTGTGAGTGAGTGCATCTGTGTCTCAATAGGTGTGTCAGTGGATGTGTATCTCAGTGGGTTTGGGAGTACCTGCATAAGTGTCTCTGCCTGTGTGTATGGGTGAGAGAGTATCTCAGTGGATCTGTGAGTGGGTGTGTGAATATTTGAGTGCATGTCTGAGTGGGTTACTAAGTGGGTGCATGAGTGTCAGTGTGAGTGTCTGCGTGGGTTTGTGAGTGCCTCCATGAGTGTGTGAATCAGTCTGTGTGTGAGTGCATAAGTGTCTGTGTGGGTCTGTGAGTGGGTGTACGAGTCTCTGAGTGGGTCTGTGAGTGGATGTGTGAGTCTTTCAGTAGGTCTGTAAGTCAGTGCATGAGTCTATGAGTGGGTGTGAGAGATAATGTGTGGCTCTGTAAGTAGGTACATGAGTGTCTGGGTGGGTCTGTGAGTGGTTGTGAGAGTGTTTGAGTGGTTCTGTGAGTGGGTGGATGACTGCCTGAGTAGGTTTGTGAGTAGGTGTGAGAGTGTCTGAGTATACCTGTGAGTGGGTGCATGAATGTTTGAGTGAATCTATGAGTGCGTGTGAGTGTATGGGTGGGTCTGTTAGTGGGTGTATCAGTGCTAGAGTGGGTCTGTCAGTGGGTGCGTGAGTGCCTGAGTGTCTGAGTGGGTATCTAAGTGTCTGTGTGGGTGTGTCAGTAGCTGTGTCTTCATCAAAAAATCTGTGATAACATGAATCCTCGTCAATAGAAGACAATAGGATTACAAAGAGGTGAGTCTCCACAAAACAGGGGTAATTCCCCTTTACTAAATGAAGTGCTTCTTTGATTGGTTGAGATGTTCTCACATTCTTCTGCAAAGAATGCATTGCCACAATTACAGGGAAATGCGCTCAAGGGCCTTTTGGTAAGCTATCCATCCACATGGGAATGGGCGTGAAGACCTTTACATACTACTAAGAAAAATGAGAAGTGGCCAACCGGGCGCAGCTTGCAAATGATTTTAGGTATTTGCATACTCAGGGTAATTAAAAGGGAGAATCATGGACTCTGCTCTCACCAGGAGACAACAAAAAAGAGATCTACTGATCTTCCACTTCATTTTAGAGCCTTGATCCATACCATTTTCAATGCCTCTACTAGTACAGGCTTGGCCCATTTTTTTAAACTTGTGGGCCTTGTTTTGGTGACCTCATTCCAAACAAAATTTGGTGTGATACCGGAATTTTTTCATTCTACTTTTTTCCAGAATCTTCGGCGGCTTCCCACTTATACTTGCCTTGGATGCAGGGGTGCTGCTGTTGATCTGCCTGCTTCGGAATGGCTGCTCTATCTGTGGTGCATAACAGCCGAGACTGGCTGATACAGCTCCATAGTCGTATGCTTGAATGCTACGGTACTCTGACCTTGGCCACTCTAAGTGTGGCTTATGGATTCTCCTTTCGTTTCGCCTACTTCACTTGTGTGCAACCTGTCTTCCACTACATGGAATCCTCCTTTGAATGGGCACTGAATCTAAGCCTCTGCAACACGGTGTCTCCTGACCCGGATAACGGAATGCTAATGAGTCCTTCTGTGGTGCATGAACTGGAATGTTCAGGTGTTCGGATTATGGCTTGCTCTGTTGCGCTTGAAGTGTTGGCAGAATGGGATGTCTGTGTTGCTGCACATGAATTCCTGCAATAAAGTTTTCTTGAAGAACATGCAAGTAGTCCTCTGATGGGGCTAGAGTATCCCTTTATTCGAGAACATGTATGCTCATTCTCTTTGCTTGATCGGATGGCATCTCTCTTTTCTGTCAGTGACAGTGACTTCCTCTTGGAGGCCGTTGCAATGTATTGCTCATATCCACTGATGCATTAACTTGGCAACCTTCCATCATCAGTCGAGAACTTTTACTTAGTTTTGTTTTGTTTTTTTGCTGGCTTAAGTCCCCATTTTATTTCTCTTCTCTCTTCTAATTTTCCCATTTGGACATGGATGAACTTATTTCTTGCTCACTCGAACTTGAACCCAGCATTTTATTGAGTCCTTCGTCCGTTGGCCCGATCAAGGGGAGGGTGTAGTGAGGATAAGGGGTTAACTGCAGACATTGCTATGTTAGCATCAGTGAGGTATATGCTTAGATGCCATTTTGCTGCTTTTGCTGCTTTTGCACTTGACACTACATGGCTCTGTTCTCGTAAATAAACTGCTTGCGTTTCTTCACACGAGAACTGTCTGTTTTTCACATATCTAGGCGCACACTGTGCCCTCAGTCTTCACAGCATGTTCAAGGTGGAATAACAATGTATGCTGTTAATTCATGTTGATCAGTCCCACGCACATAGACATAACAGAAAACGCAGCTGCTCAAACTCAAACCCGGGTGCTTTTAATATTGTATTTGCATGCATGAGGAGGCACATGGAGACAACCTTTCCACCCTCGAGGAGCTGTGCTTGTCCTGGGATTCATTTCATCTGATCTTGGAGGTATGGGGTCCCCATCATAGCCTAGAGGTCTTCTTCTTTTATTAATAAAAACTAGCTCCTATCACGGGGAGGGCGGTAACAGCGCTGCAATCCTGTTTCCACTGTCATTATAATATGATTTCCCCTTTTGTGCTTTGTGGAATTGTAACCATGCTGATTGTTTTATTCTTATCATCTTTTGGCTAGTATTGGCGAGACAACTGCATCTTAGAGCAGGTTAGTTAAAATAAACATTTTAAAATATATTGTCTCTGATTACTCACATTGTGGACTAATATGAGTGTTAGAGTGAAAGAGCGTTCACGGATCCCACTATTCCTAAAAGATTACTAAGTCACATGCTCTAGGTTGTCCAATCATTGGTAGCTTCGCTGTAGTACAGAGAACAAATGAGACACTAATGCTAGTTGGATCGGGGTTCTAGGCACTGAGGTGGGTACACAACAATACACCGAGGTCCAGGTTTCCTGCTCATAGTTCTGTGCATGAGCAGAATCCCTGCAACAACCCCAGATCCGATTGCGCTCCAATAGATCAACGTTGAAGTCATGTCCATTCAGATTGTTTTACAAGATGGAATATGAGAAAAAACACCAATGACCTAGAAGTAACCTAGAAATTAGGATCATGTGTACTATACTGACGTGGAGCTTCAACTGGGATACCTGCTATGTATATAAGTAGGTGGTTCCCAAGGTTTAATTTCTGGTAAATGAGCACCAGGGCCAGAATAGAACCTCATTGTTTCCAAGAACAGTCCACAGTTTTATCATTTTTCAAGGGGACGCAGGCTACGTGGCCCCCCTCCCTGGACCAACTTTGGCCCCAGGAACTCCATCCCCTAGGGTATGGTAAAAATTCAATGGGGGAGGGGCACGCAAGGCCAGTTCCTTTGAATGATTTTGGCCCCACGTACCCCCTCCCGCAGATGGTCAGATCTCAATGGGGGGCCATTCAGCCTGCCACCCAGGCCAATTTTGGCCCTGGGGATGCCATCCCCTGGGGTTCAGCCACATCTACCTGGGTGCCCTGGCCCCACCCAGGTCACTCAGTGTGCTTTGGTGGGCTCCACGGGGAGCATTAATGCCCCTGCAGTCCCAGCTGGCTCCCCTCATTCTGCGGGACCAGCATTGCTCCTGCATACAGGGAACTGCTAAATATACAGCTCCCTGCATGAGGGAGCAATTCTTTAATCTGTTTCCCTGCTCATATGACAGAGGGCAGGGAAACAGATTAAAAACTCCACTCCCAGCAAGCGGGAGCAGTTTGACAGATCCTACTTGCTGGGAGCAGAGTCAGTGTTTGCTCTCACTGGGCGGGTTCTGTCACAATTCTTGCCAAGCGAAAGCATATAGCTATTTCCCGATGGTGGGCCCACCCAGGGTACCCAGTGAGCATCTTGTGGACTGCAGGGGGAGCTTCAAGATCACTACTGTCCCAGCCGGCTCCCTGCTTCTGTGGTGGCCAGTATTGCTTTTGCATACAGGGAGCTGATGGAAATGCATGTCCCTGTATGTGTGAGCAATACTTTCATCTCTTTCCCTGCCACCAGTCACGCAGGTAGGGCAAGAAATGAAAACTCTGCTTCCCGTAAGCGGAACACCAGCTGTCACAGCTCCCACCAAGCAAAAGAAAACAGCTATCTCTGGAGTGTTGGCACCTAAGGAGATAGTAGGTAGGGACATAGATGAAAGGTTTTAAACTCTGCTCCCAGCAAGCAAGAGCAGTTTGACAGCTCCCGCTTCCTGGGATCTGACTTAGTGTTTGCTCTTGCTTGGCAGGATCTGTCACAGCTTCTGCCAAACAAAAGCAAACCACTATCCTCAGAGGGTGGGCACCTCACGAGATAGCAGGAGCCGACCCTGCGGTCTGGTGATCTGAAGGGCCATTAGTGGCTCCAGAAGGGGGGCTGCAAGTCCCCCCTTCTTTACTATGCATGGGCCAGTCCCCCCTTCTTTACTATGCATGGGCCAGTCCCAGGGAGTTGGTGAACCCCGGTGCCACATATGGCCCAGGAGGAGGCTGCGCTGCCCCTCTGTCACTTTTATAATTTGCATAGTCACCAGGGAGGTTGTGGTCCAGGGGGTATGCAGACCCCCCTTTAATTGTTTGTTTTTGCTCTGGGGAGTTGATGGTACCCAGGGATTCAAGCAGCCCCAGGAGGGGGGTCTGCACGCCCCCCTTCCATTTAAAAAAAATCCCTGGGGAGGTGGTGGTGACTGGAGCTCAATGAGCCCAATTGAGGGATCCGCATGCTCCCCCTATATTTACTTAAAGCCCAGAGAAGATGGTGGTCGCTGGTGCTCAAAGTAGTCCTAGGAGGGTTACCTCATGCACCACCTCCTAATTTTAATGCATCTGCCTCCAGGACCTGCCCCACCTGAGGGCAATACTGTAAACAAGTGCGGGAGACCACACTGCTTTTTTTGTTTTTGTTGTGGACTTTCCATCTTAGTGGGCTCCCTGGGGGATCCCGAGCACCAGAGGAAGGGTCCTCCAGGGATACCCATTTTCCTTTCTTTCTTTTTTTCAGGGACTCAACATTTTTTTTCTTAAAATTGCTGCCAGCACTTCCTGGTTGAAGTGTTGCCAGTCAAACAGATCTGTGCATGAGATAAGGAGGGGTTGCATCCCTATGTATAAAAAATTAGTTTTCTTTTAATAACTCTAAAAGTACTAAGCGGATTTACACTAAATACCAAAAAGAGTACTTTCTGAACCAAGACCTACCTTTCTGTCACATTTGGTGTAATTACGTTCAGCGGTTCAGGCTGTAGTCATGTTGAATATCCCTATCGGAATTAACATAAGAAGTGCACTATTTTGACACTCCCTTTTTCTCGGCTCGCGCTTGTCTAATAGCCCATAATTGCCCATGTAACTTTTTGGGGAAAATTTTGATTGGCAAGTCAAAAAAATCTATTCGTATGGAAACATGGTTCTAACTATAACACTCTACTGACAACCATCAGTAGGTAATTTATATATTTGTAAATCGCCTTTTTGGTTCAGCTGCTGTAATGAAAGTTTCAGGATGATCCATTAAGCAGGGGCAGTGAAAAAAAGGGGGTTCTTAAAATGTGTTTTCCCTATGTTATGTCTATGAAGAGTATTATTTTTTTTAAACATGATTACAACCTGAATCGCTGAACTGAATTACACTAAATTTGGCAGAAAGCTAGATGTTGGTCCACAAAGCATTCTTTTGTGATTTGCTGTAAATCCGTTCAGTAGTTTTTGAGATATTTAAGTTTAAATGTAGATATCTGGGGATGCAGTGAACTCACAGATCATGCTTAAATTTCATTGGCTGCCAACACTTCAACTAGGACGTGTTTGCAGCTAGCTTGGAACTCGGCTTGAAGCCCACAAAAAAAGTTTTAAAAAAAAGAAAAGAGGGAAAAATTGGAATCCCCTAGTTAAAAAATATCTTTTTTATTTTGCTGCAAATTCACAGGTGGACCCGTGGATCTGCAGCAAAATTTAAACAAAAAAGATGCACATCCTCCCACATGTCTTTTTGATGAAGGCCCTGGGATGGCCAAATCCTGGGGGCAGTTTTCATAATAATGCAGGGGTGCTCATGCAGCACCCCTGTGCCCTGGGGACCACCACCTCCCTGGGGCAAACAATATTAAACATATAGGGGGCCCACATTGCCTCCCTCAGGCCACCTCCCTGGGGCTAATACTAAATATTTGCATGGGAGGCCTGTATGGCATTCCATGCAGCCCCGGGGATGCCACCTCCCCAGGGCTTTAATTGAATTCAGTTTGGGAGGCCATACAGACCACGACCACAGTCCCAGAGACTACCATCTCCCTAGGCCATATAATTTAGAAAAATCCGGGGGAAGCGCAGCCCGCAGTACTGGGGACTGCCACCTCGCCGGGGCAAATATAGAAAAATAATGAAGGGGTGCATTGTGGACCACAGGGGATCACCACCTTCTCTGGGGCTAAAGTAAACATTTGAGGGGGCCGGGGAACCCACCTCCTGGAGCTATATATGGCCCTGGAGACTGCCACTCCAACAGGGTCAGCTCCTGCAATGTCCTGGGATGCCCACTTCCAGAACATTGCAGTTTGTTGTCGCTTGGTGGGAGCTTCCCACCAAGCCACAGCAAACACTCCGCTTTCAGCAAGTGAGCACTCACAAATGCTCTCACTTGCTGAAAATGTAGCATGTGTCTGTTTTGCAGCCTGTTGTCAAGTGAGCAGGAAAGGAAATGAACTGCTTTGAGATCGAGAGCGATGCATGTTTAGCAGCTCCCTGGGTCTGAGGCCGGATGTATGACATTACAACGCATGCTTTTACCACGCATGCCTTTACAACGCTGTTTTTACAACGCATGCCTTTACAACGCATAGTGCTTTGGGGCGCTGGATAGTGATTAGTTTAATTTACTATTCCAACTCCAGTCCCCGTGGATAGTAGGGAAGGTGTTGGATAGTAAATTAAACCTATTCCCTATCCTAGAGCGCCCCCCAGCGCAATGCGTTGTAATGGTTTGCGTTGTAAAAGTTGCGTCGTAAAGGCACTGCGTGGTAAAAGTTGCGTTGTAAAGGATGTTTCCCATTGAGGCCACAGGGCAGAAATTAGCCCAGGGAGGGGTGTTGCGTGGCCTCCATCCCCTTCAAATAGGCCTTGCTGTGGGGAATGGGGGACCTAGGGCCAAAATTGGCCCAGGGAAAAGGGGGCCACATAGCACCCCTTCCCTAACTAACAAACAAAACATAAAAGCACGCCCCCTTTCAGGACAATTCTGCAAACACGCCTCTTTACACACTACTGGTTGTAGGATAAAGTCCCCTTGGATGCTGAAGGTCCTTGGGGGCCAAGAACCCCTTCTGTTACCTTCAGTAAGTCCCAGACAGGAGATTGCAGAGAGGTCTTTGGAGACCTCCTCCCCTTTCTCCACTACTCTCAAATGCACCTCCTGGTGCACTACTGGTTGAAGAATAAAATCCACTTTACTTCTGAAGCTCCTTGGGGGCCACTACCCTTCCTGTTACCTCCAGTAAGTCCCACACAATGAGGGGATTGCTTAGAGGTTGTTGGTGGCCACACCCCCTTTCACCACCACTCCGAAAACACTTCACCTGGTGCACTACTAGTTGGGGGATGAAGTCCCCGTGGCTGCTAAGGTTCCTAGGGGGCAATCACCCCCTCTTGTTACCTCCAGTAAGTCCCACACAGTGAAATTGCTATGAGTTCTTCAGAGGCCACACTCCTTTTATCCACCACTCTGCAAACATGCCCACTGGCACACTATTGGTTAGGGGATGAAGTCCTCTTGGATGCTGCAGAATCTTGGGGTCTAAGAAGTCCCTCTGGTATCGCCAGAAAGCCATACAAAGCGGATTTCCTGAGAGATGGTCAGAGGCCCTGCCCCTCTTATCCACCACTCTGCAAAGTCAACTACTATTAACAAATCATAGAAATTCACTAAAAAAACATAGGATACAAGGACGTTATGGTTAGGAATTAGCATTTAAAAATCTTAGAAACTCACAAAAAAATACAGAGGTTACTGGGACGTTATAGTTAGGAAAGGACATTTTGAAAACTTAGAAATTCACAGAAAAAAGGTTACAGGGGCATTATACTTAGGCTCAAGTTTCACTCATGCACAACCAGTGAAATTCAGATTTTAAGCTAACTATAACTCATGCCCCTGTAATACAATGCTTTTGACCTCACATATTACATCACTCATGACATGGTAACTTCATTCAAGACATTACAAATTACATCACTGTACAATTTACAATTGTACAATTTGTAATTACCAATTCTAATTATTTACTGCAGAATCACTGTTGTTACTCATTTATATCAAGCTGCTAACAAGCATTCACAGACGCAATAGTTCTGTTTTAGGCATAATTGTGTTGTTTATGTGCTATGTTTGGATGCAGTAATCACAAAGAGGCACCTGAATACTGGCCAGGTAGTATGCTGTGTAAAACACAGGCTTGTATTTGAACTGTTCTAAACAGCGCCATTAATTACTTATGCCACACCCCTTTTAGAGACCACCTTACCTTTTTTACACTAATAAATCACTGTGATCTATAATAGGTGTTTGGCTACAGACAACTAAAAACTGTCTCGTAAGTGAGAATGGGCAAAAGAACAACAGGAGCAGGCAGGAGAGATGCACACGGGCAAGAGAGAGCACAATATGGAGCACAGAGGGGGAAGAAAGGTTCACTAGAGAGACAGCTAAAAAACCTGCACTCTTGAAAGGTTTTTAAAAAAAACTGAAAACAGGAGCACCTGAAAAAATAGCAGTGGCAGGACAAAAATAATGCGTCCTTCCTCCTGGGGAGGGACAAACACACAAGGAGGAAGAAAAGCCCACACAAGCTGCAAATAAAATGAAGCCAGTGAGATTGACAATGAAGCCACCCAAAGGTAAGCATTGGTTAGACTCGGTCTCACAAAAGACAGCATATGCTTTGTGTAGTATGTTAGACATAAAAATAGATATGAGGAAAATTGTGTGACTTTTCTATTTGTAATTCTTGTTTTTTTTCTGTACTGAAATTATTAAATAATATGATTAACCCAAAAGTGGGTGGATGTGTGTAGAAATCTCTAAACAGGGTTTCTGTTGGCTAACAATCTCGTGCAAATCTCCAGTGTCTCAATTTTGGGCTTATCAAAAACATCTCAGCACAAAACAGCATTTTATTCTAGACGGCAACCAATTAAATATTCAACATTAAATAAATTATTCATTTTTTTTATAAATACAGCACAATTATATTTTTTTATTCACAATGTAGCACTGTTGATTTACACACAGCAGCCTCGCTGCACGAAATTTAGTACAACTGGTCCTCAATGTTTAGTTCCAGAGTCCCGAAATTATCACTATTCACTGGAACCACTCAGAGTGGTAGATAGCTGACTTTAGGTCAAGACATTTCTTCCATGATGCTCAATATACTTTTTTTTCTTTTACAAAAATAAATTAAACATTTAGGGGCTTATTTATGAGAGGCTTGTGACGCCGGAGTGTAACTTTTTTTGACACTCTTGTGGCACAAGATTCTCAATCATATCTATGAGGCAATGCTTAGCCACCCTGCGTGAATGTGCATGGCCTCATAAATATAGAATAAGACAAAGCAGCACAAGTCGCTGTGTTGCCTTACACTGTGTCAAGGAGGAATTCCATGGGCATTGCTGTGGATGATCTCACGAATCACCCATGGATTTGGATGCTGTCCAGATTTATTGAAACCTGTAAACCTAGGACAGAGCGAAAAAACGTAGGCCTTCCCGGAGCAGGCATAACAAGGAGTAATATTTGTATTTCTCCTCATTTTTGCTAGGCAGCAAAGAGTGCGCAAGTGGTAGGGGAAAGGACAGGGATTTCCTAAATACAGTGCAATCTTGCCCTTTTACATTGGAGTAGGTCAGCGCAGCAAGACGTCTTGGGGTGCTGACCTTTGCCAATTCTTCATTACGTAGGCCCTTAGTGTAAAAAGAGATTCACAACACACATGCTGTAACTTATAGCAATTGACTAAAATGCTAGATTAAATCTGAGTAACGTATTGTCTGTATTTACTAATGTGGAATGTTCAGATGCCATTTTTTATGACTCACTAAAGGGCTTTTGTGACCCCCACATAAATCACAATAAAGACTGTGCAAGAAAAGGGTCTATTCTCCATCATATTTGTAACATGGCAATTATCCTCTTTTTCCTCTAATAATTACTCTAAAACGCTTTAGACAGCTCTGAAATAGGTTTAGACCTGATTTCTTTAAAAGTTTGCTGTTTTAGGTTTATGCTTAAGAATGGAAAAAATACCAGATTTCACTCCTTTTCCAAATATTTGTATCGGTCTTAACTTAAAAATATAGAGAAGGCTGGTAAACAAAATGGTCAGGGACTACTCTAAATTGTATCAGTGGTTTAACGACTTGCCTGGTAACTGATTTGCAAACCCTCCATTTAGTGAAATATTACATTAGCTTTATTAAGAATGCCCCTTAAGCAATGTAACTATATTCACCATACGCTGTAGCTTTAAAATATTCACAGGGTACTAAAATTACGTGTTGTCATTCAAGTTTCAAATGAAAATTTATATTATGGTTCTCCCATGAGACAGCATGCAGCACAATATGTGCTGATTAGCAAGAAATAGAGAAAATCAATGACTCCGACTTTAACTTAAATTGGTCTGAGCAACATTTTCCTTTTTCCAGAAAAGCAAAGCCATATAAAGTGGAAATAATTCAGACCATCGATCATCTAAATGTCAAAGGGGGGCATATTTGGCTTTTAAAAGCATTACCTCTCTAACTGAAGAACGTCACTCAATCAACATTTCACTTCCTTGGTGTCCTCATAGTTTGAGTTTGAGAAAGGAAATTAAATACTAACAGCGAACAGTCGCCAGCCAGTCACATAGCATAGGTACCAAACGATTTCTACAAAATTGCCAACATAATTAACAGATCAAGTAATAAGCAGAGGCATATACACCATCCATCCTGAACTGTTCAATATAGCAATACATCGCAGTAAAGATTTAGTATGTGAAAAATGTCTCTGACACACAGTGACAGCAGAATCGGTATGTGTGCAAGCATGCTGACCATAGACGGTATTCACTAAAATCATAAGTTAAGTTGTGTGGGTGTGACAAATTATTCAAACCGTTTCATCCAGATGCTTGATCAAGGGATGGATTGTATGTACTTTGTGGTTTTTCCACTGGGCATTTTTTTTACTTAATGTGGTCCGTGGTGTGTTTTTCAAGATTGTTGCTGCCCTCAAAACTAAAGGGTGTGATTAAGAGTTTTCCAGAGTGGGCAAAACACTACAAATAAGCGATATTCCTCATCCGTCAAGATTGTTGTCCCTGTGCTCAATTTTGAGTCAGGAGAAGCACCAGGTTTACATTGCCAGAGCCTCACTCTTTTTTCAATCCCATTTTCACCTCTGCTTATCAGAGACATTTCTTCTTTCTGTACTGTGATGACAAACCCACACTTTGGTAGTTTATTCTCTCAATACAAAAAAGTTTGTTGAGTGGCCACTATAAATATGGCGGCCACCTGGCAAACCTTTAGTGTTGTGAAAGTAGCCCCCTGAGATGAGACTCCTATCACAGGACAGGGGTCTCTGTCAAGCAGGCAGGGATCTCTCCATAGGATGGATGATCTCTAGCTAAGATGACAGAGGCCATGAACTCTACTACCAGGGCAGATCAGTGGCCTATCCACTAAAGTACTAAATTATCATATAATTCCCCTACAAATGCTGTCCCTTAGGTTGCAATAGCATCTAAAATTACAGAAAGATCCTGTCTTCACCGAGCTACCTTTGGTATATTTGTCTGGTGAAGACAAAGGATTCATAAGTTTATCATTGCAACTGAGTTCTTCTTTCTACATGTCAAGTGTTTCTTTTTTCAAATCATTCAAAGCAGGTTCATTTTGTCCATTTCTTTAGATCACTCTCTTTGGATTTCCCACGAGTCAACAAGTCACATGAACTCCTTTGACTATCTGGACTAACAATTTTAGTGGCATCCTGGATTTTTAGCATTTTATTTCTATTGACAACGAGTACTCCTTTCCTTTGGAAAGAAGTTTCTTTTTCGATACATACCTGATGTAGTTCAGCTGAAATGTTCCTCAGTCTAATGATATTGTAGCTTTTATGTTTGTTGCTGCTGGGATAAGTCAGTTGAGAGAAATGTTATACATTTCAAGTAATGGGAGAGCGCTGCAAATAAAGAAAGAAAGGCCAGCATGCACATTCAAGTTTATGAAAGTATTGATTTGGACTTTAAAGTCAGTTGATTGCAACTTTTTTGGGAACTCAGCTGAGTTTCCAGAACTGTTCTTTCTAGGGAGTAACACGCAGCTCAAAATATCTTGCTCTTTTCCAAAATAACTTTTTATGGGTTCCTATTTAAGGTAGGACACTTAGATTAAGATAGGGACTAATTCCTTTTATGGAACATGCTGTCTATTTTCTCTGACTTGAACTGGAACTTTTCTTGTTGTTTCTGTAATTTGACTAATCTGAATAAAAATGACAAAAACTATACTCTCTTAATGTGAAAGAAAGCTTTGAAACAATTTCAACCTCTTAACATTGACTGAACATTAAGATACTGAAAGTTGATGAATATATTTGAAATCCCTTTGATTATAGTTTCATTCTAAAACGGTGGCCAAAACCCATTGGTCTGTAGATGGAGGAATGGCAAAAATGGGAGGGCTTTGTTGTATGTTCTTTGAGTTAGCACTGGTCATTAATTGGCCCCTCAGATTTGTGGGCGCTAACAAGATCTACCACTCAGCTTAATAGAGGAGAGGAGATCGATGTATGATTGATTCACAACATCGTGGTTGAAATATCAACCTACAAAACAATTGTATCCACAATATCGACTGCCAATATTGCTTTCATCTAAGCATAAGCAGTAAAGTATTGGTTTAGTTCTCATAATCTTACACCTACTTACCTTGGCAATGAGGTGGCTGTCCATATTGTTGACGCACTGTTTTAGTTAGGCTATATTGTGACTGTAATATATCAAACTTACCCCCAACTTATTGACAATGGGAGGCTTATTTCATGATATTTTTGTTGAAGGCAAACTGATTGTGTAACTCAAACCTGAAATGTAACAGTGGGTTTGTTCTAAAACATAATAGACTACGTTATTATAGGAAATCGCATAACATTAACTAGATCAAGGCCAGATCCAGTTCCAACAGTACTCCTAAAAAACCCAAATTTAAGTGAGTTTTAAAAAATGTATACTAGCTGAGTCCTATAGGACTGTGAACGACATCAATCCTTGTTCTGCTAGCAATTAGTAGGAATAGAAATGGAAACGCGTGTCCACCTAATTCAATTAGTATTAGCCGAATAATTCCAGGTGTTTTTGCGTGATTACATCAGTATTATAATTTTTTGCACATTTATCTAATTTATCCTGATGAAACATTACTGTGTAGGTAATTATTTGTATTATTTTGTTGCATTCATTTGTGTGTCGAATTAGGAAAGCACTCTGGGCCTCATTCCTCAATATTTTGCCTAATTAAACATGACACGCCTATACAAAAGTTAGAGTCTCTGATTATAAATCCTAGATTCTAATTCACAAATTCAGGATTACCCAATATTTCCAATCAGTGATTCCATATGCAAATACTATAGTGTCCCAAAATAGGCATATTCAACAGAAATGGTAAATGTGACCTGCGGTGGATTTTGCAACTTTGTAGGTAATCACACACTAAGGGGCCTATTAGGATGGCGGACGGACCTGCGTCCGTCCGCCATCCCAGAGGTGGAGGGACCGTCCGCAGGGGCAGCGGCGGTCCCTCCGTGCGAATTAGGATGTGACCGCCACCCTGGCGGTCACATCCTGTATGTTTAACATTGCGGCGGGTGCTGCTTGAAGCAGCACCCGCCGCAATGTTAAAAATGCATGTTTAGCCTTTACATGTACAAAGCGGCAGGCACCGCGCGGTGCCTGCCGCTTTGTTCATGTAAAGGCAGGGGGGTACCATAGGTACCCCCCATGTGCACCCCCCACCCCCTGACACCCTGGGGGCCCGCAACGGGCCCCCAAACTGAAAAGACCACATGCTTTTCCACGGCGGAAAAGCCGCCGTGGAAAAGCATGTTTACGCATGCATCCTAATATGGCTGGCGGTGTCTGATAGACACCGCCACCATATTAGAGCTTTTCCGCTGCGGGACCGCGGCGGAAAAGCTGCGTACGGACTTCCCGACCCCCCTGCCATCCTAATCTGGCGGGGGGTCTTGTGAATCACCGCAGCGGTGATTCACCGCAATCATAATCGGGCCCTTAGTGTCTGTTAATAAAAATATTTTATAGGGGTGTAAGGAAATAGATTGTGGGAAAACAGAATATTAAAAAGCTATTCCAATGCTCTTCTTAATGAAGCCGTAGGCTGTGGAGTGTCCATTCTGCAGAGGTTTATTTCAATCCGCAGGCGTGCTGAGATGTTCCAGGTGTGGCACATACCTGCCCGCCGGCCTCTGTAAATGTAAATGTAGTATACTTGTAAAGTGCACAGCTGCCCCAGCAACGGGGCGTCCCGGCGCTGTATAACTCTGGGGAACCCGTCCTGGCTTTCCCTGTGGGATGGTCCCTTGCTGGGAGTCCCCAAGGTGGAGCCAGGCATCCCCGGAATTGGTGGGGCCTCTCTGCCATCACCACGCAGCTGCAGGCCTTATTTATATCCGTGTCGGTGCCGCCACCATGAGCTGCTCTTCTGGCCCGTTCTCCACCCTTCTTTGGGTGGTTCACTCTCTTCCAGTTTCTGCTCTCCTGTCGGTTTTTCTCCTGTAGTCCCTTGCTTCAGTGTCCCTTAATTTCCTACCCTATCTGGCCCCTTTTGGCCTCTCGCCATACACTCTGGTTTAGTTCTTTTTTTTCTCAGGTCCAGCCCCTCCATTCTCTTTTCTCTTCTCTTCTTGTCCACTGTGCTCCACTCTTGTGCTACCTCCCTGCTGTGTCTCTCTTGCTCTCTCTCTGTTTTGCAGTCTCTCTTGTTATCTCTCTGTTTACTTCCTCCCTGTAAACTCTACTGACTTACAAGTACTCGCATTACATTCAAGTATACAATACAGCTTTAGCATACGTTTGAAGAACAATTGAGGGAAGGGATGTACTGCTTAATGCTTGTTTATTGTTTGATGTAGAAATGTATACATTTGGTTTTGCAGCTATCTGAGCTACTTGTAAAGTGCCTATTCAAGACAAGGACCACTTCACAGTGCTTCTAATTTCATCAGCCCTGGAGTAGGGCGGTTAAAAACATGAACAGGGACTCAAGCCTTTGACCTGAGGTCACACACAGAGCTCTGCAAGGGGGTGTAATAAGGTAATAAGGTATCTCACGTTCTATTGTCAAAACAAAAATAAACGTTAGTTTAAGACTCGTGAACATCGAGTGTTGCAAGATAGCATCAGTCTTCAGCCTTCATTTAGAAACCTGTTGTATTCTGGGAGTTGTATTCGTGGTCCATTTCAGTTAGGGACCAAAACACCAGTTCACGGAAAATGCTCAAGACTGGAATATAAAAATCCATCTGTCATGAACACAGCTTGTATGTCAACAAATCTGGAAATATTGCATGTCAATATGATGTTATGTTAGATGCATTTGAATAGCACATATCCACCCTTTCAGAATGTTGATGCCCTTTCAGTGTTGGGTCTCTCGTTCACTGACATTAATGCTGTTGTGTTTCTTAGAGTTTATGGCGGTCAGTGGCCAGCAAGCTGGCAATGGAATGGTGCACTGTTTAGGGATGGATTATAGTGGAGAATATCCAGCTACATCTTGAATGGCGAAGCGTGCAGCATTCTTTTTTGTAAAGATGAGTTACTGTGCCAAAATCCCAACCGTGGGAAACCCCTCCAGCCCAACAACAGTTTGATAACAGTAAAACGCAGTTGAATATATAGAAAGTGTACAGCAGTCCTGCATTTTCCACCACCTTGATCAAGCAGTACATGTGGGAATGCGACTTGCTCCTATCACTACTGCTACTGTACACTTTCTTTATATATTTCATAGCGACTTGAAAGCACAATGCCAACGTTCTGCAAGTGGTGAGTATGAATCTTGTTGAGGCAGATTTAG
This sequence comes from Lissotriton helveticus, assembly GCF_964261635.1. Lineage (NCBI taxonomy): Eukaryota > Metazoa > Chordata > Amphibia > Caudata > Salamandridae > Lissotriton > Lissotriton helveticus. The sequence goes on from NC_136069.1 coordinate 1,277,722,655, forward strand.
ATTTTTTCCATAATTTCCATCTTAGTAGAGTGCCATTTGGGTAATAGTATAAGTATAGTATAATTTATTTAAAGGGACTTAAGTCTAACATAAAGAGCTATAAATAAAAATATATTTTTTTTATTGCTGCTGTTGGAAGAAGGCAAAACGAATAGCGTATCTGAAGAAAGAGGACAAAGCAACTCTGTAAGTGGCCTTTATGTACTTCATTGAGCATGTATTTAATAACCACAACACATTATGAATCTTTCTTAGTACATTGGTACAGTATTTGACTTTGTAGCAGCTACTGATATACAGCGCAGAGACCTCGGTACACAAGGTTGTTGGATTCATGCATATAGGAGGAAACCGTCAGTTGTAACAGTAATTTTCCCTATATAGTTATGTCAATACCTAGTAGCAAAATGAATTTAGTATGATTGAAGTGACTCACATGCTTACTTTGTATACCAAGTGGTGAGCAAGTTAAACAAGTAATGTTTATTACGCATTCAAAATGATCAAACATGCTGTGTGTTTGCCACTCCCTGGCTACTGCGGCAACTGATTGAGACATACAGTCCCAGTCACAAAGGCCTTATTAACCTTCTTACTTCCTCACATTTGCCCACTCTTTATTCAAAAGGTTCTCGGGGTGAGAATCCCGATCCACCCATATGGCGGTCGCGCTGGCAAACTGAGCTCGCTTGCCACGGGTCACTCATCCGGAACGTTTACGGCCCACGGCTTTCAAATGTCACCAGCCGCCACTGAGAGTTTGTTTGCATTTTGTGTATAACACACACTAACTTTAATGTGTCTAGCTTTTTAACTTATGAAAAACTTTAAGCCTCTTAACGCTAAAGCACACTTAGAGACAAAGTAGACAATTTGTGCTTCTCAAAATGCTGATACCCCTCTGGCAATGTGCGTAAAGTAGAAAGCGATTAACGAAATAGGTTTATTTTTAAATCATATTTCAGAAAAATGTGTAAGTATTTTGTTTTAGAGTCCCCTTGACTCGTACAAGATGATTTCAGGTTTCAGGTTACATTCACCACTACTTTCCAGCCAGAAGACTAAGAAAACAAATATATTTAAAAGCACTATTAGAGATGTAAAATATTTTCTGGCAATAAATAATGTGTCTATGAACACAGAATAAATGCACTAAAGAATTAAAAAAAACACCTTAAAAGGCCTCTTGATTGCCCATGATGACTTTCTTGATGTTTATCTGGGGGTGCTGCATCTGCCCCAGCACCCGTTTTTCATAGTAACTATCGACAAAGCAGATAATGACAACTGAATCATGTACACATAAATGATTGAAAATGTCTGTTATTCCATAATTCCGATCCAATCACATGCCTCTGAGGTCAAGCCAAAGTAGTGAACAGCGTCAGAAAAACACAGACAGCAGTAGAAATGAAAGTTCTGACACAGTTGCAGGAAATGTACACCCTGTTTTCCAGATGAATGGTTGGAGGCAGTTGTAATAATTTAAGCTAAGGGGCTTATTTATGAGATGCTTGCGCTGCCAGAGTGTCTCTTTTTGTCATGCTTAGGCGGCGCAAGCCTCTCTATCATATCTGTGAGGCAAATATTTTGATTTATGCTTGTTTTTTCTTCTTTCCATGTGCCCTGTATTCTGCAGCACACATAAAACTAGAAAAACACCTCTTGGGATTGATTTTGTGCAGGGAGGTTACCCTTCCTGCCCAAAAACAATCCGACCTGCAACATAGGCACCCTTGCACCAACATGGGAGGGAAACAAGAGTGCTACGTTTGTGCCTGGTACAGAGCTTCCATCCCAAACTAAACTAACACTACTGTCACAACATAAGCTCAAAACCATCATTCAAGAACGTGGTTACAGCATTAATATCAAAACGAAGAATGGGCACACAGGTATGAGCCAATAACCACAAACATTCCAGGATTCCACAGTTAGGTCAAATATCATCCTGGAATCATAGGTTTTCAGTACCCTGATGCCATAAGCAAATGAACGACTCTCATTGCAATATACATAAATTAACAGACCAATTTTCACTCATGCATACCTGCTTCACATATTATTAACACAATTCTCACCTGTATCCAATACAGTTTTCAGAGCAAATATTGTACATTAAGCCCAATACACATTTCTCTTCATCCAATTTGTGTGTGGAGATCTCTGTGCATTGGGCAGAAATCATCAGACTCATGATGGAGATCTCTGCCTACCACGAAAAACAGGAATTAACCCCTTCGGTACTGATGACGGCCCCCGTCCATCATGCACCGCGGTGGGCGTATGCTGATGACGGCTGGGGGCCGTCATGAACCCGCCCACTTCGAAAAACGCCTCACAGGCGCCGAATCGCGGTCGCGCCCAAGGGATAACAATGCAGGAGATACAGAAAATAACATACAGGAGATAGAAGGGGCACCCACAAATGACATCATTCAATTGGAGCGTCTTGGAAGCTGCCTGGCTTACCCTCCATGGTCAGCTGGAGGTATTTGTGCAATAGTGAGTGTAATATGTATCTGATAACAAAATTACAAACATGTTTAGAAAGTGTTGCTGAGTCTTGTCTTTTTTCTGTGTTTTGTTTTGGTCCATCTTGTCTTGTTAGATGAACAGTGTCTGACTCATTTTCATTATGTGACATGCAAGATAGTCATGCTTAGCTTTAAAAAAAAAAACAACCACCAGCTACAATATTTGACCATGATATCATTAGCAAATAATCTAACCATGGCTGCCCTACCTATAACTCAAAAGAGTTTGGACAGTTCTAGTATGCTAACATAAGTATTTAAGGACTATTTTTCACGGATGTATGTCGTTACAACGCGTGCTTTTACAACGCATGCCTTACGACGCAAGTTTCACAACGCAAGTCGTTACAACGACTTGCGTTGGGGGGCGCTGGATAGTGAATAGTTTAATTTACTATTCCAACTCCAGTCCCCGTGGATAATAGAGAAGGTGTTGGATAGTAAATTAAAACTATTCCCTATCCTAGAGCGCCCCCCAGCGCAAGTCGTTGTAAAAGTTGCGTTGCAATGGTTGCGTCGTAAAGGTACTTCGTTGTAAAAGTTGCGTTGTAAACGCTGTTCCCCATTTTTCACAAGTTATTCTTTTTATCACATGTACTACAATATTGTTTTTAAATATCTACCAAAGATGAATAATAATGTTTATGTGTGATGCTGCATGCCCTTTGGGAACGTATTTCTTAAGTCATATACAAAAAAGACTGAACAGGCCATGTTGCAGCTCTAACATTTCCTTGGTGAGCAGCAGGCCTGGGGACCCTGTTACTGAGTTGGAAGGGTGGACAGAACCAATTCGTAACTATGTGGCTGTAATCTAAGAAAGATATTCCACAGTGGGACCTGATGTTGCTTTCAACTTTTAGACATTAAATGACCAATGTTAACCACATTGGTGCCTAGGCAATTCCCGCTGGGTGCTGAAATTTACAAGATATCATTCTTCATGACAAGGTCAGCTCGCCATTAGCACAGCTCCAGTGTGCCTCATGACGAGCTGACCTTGTCATGAGCATGGAAGGGGTTAAAAGAGGAAGGTATAAATTACACAATAATATCAAAGAGCAATAGAGTGCTTGATAATGTTAATCTATAGTAGAACATTGGAATGTTGGAAGCTCCATGTAAAACAATGGACTAGCTCCGGGCTTATAATGACTGGTATAAGCCTGGAGCTTCGACACTCCAATGCTTCTTTGTTCACAGCTGTGGCTGTAAACAAAGGCCTAAGGGAGCCTGAGGGGATTTCAATCCCCTCTTGCTCCCTAAGGACTTTGTTTAATTTGTTAGAACATGTTAAAGTCCCTCACCTTCGGCACGAGCCTTTAACACTGCAGCAGGCCTTTAATAGCCGGTATAGCCCGCTACGGCGGGCTATAAGGCTATATTAGAACATTGGAATGTTGGGAGCTCCATTGAAGGCAATGGAGTGCTCCCTGCTTTTACAGGCCTGTAAAGGCACACAGAGCAACATTCCAATGTTTTACCAATGCCTTTCGGACCTCGAGGGGATTTAAATGCCCTCGAGCTTCGAGCAGCCTTTGTTTTATTTGTTAGAACATTATGCCCTCTAGTGGCAGAATGTTCTTATAGTCTTATAGCACGTTCGTAGCAGGGCTATACAGCTATTAAATCCCTGGTCCCTTGTTAAAGTCCCTCACCTTCGGCTCGGCCCTTTAACGCGGGAGCTGGCCTGTAAGAGCCATATTGCCCGCTACTGCGGGCTATAAGGCTATATTACATCACTTGTACCTATATTATTAATAAGTAATTGTAGATTGAGGATGTATTAGACAAAAGTATTCTTCATTCTTTTATTTTGCCTTCATTCCTTTTCAGCAGACAAAGTTGATTAACCCTTTAAGTGCTGCCGTCGGCCAGCGGTCGTCACGGGCACTACCTCCCCAGTGCTGCGTGCGACCGCTGGACGTCCAGTTCAGCACTGGATAATGGACAGCGCAGCACTGGGGAGGTTTATTTACGAAGCTGCTAAGGTGTTAAGCAAAAAGAAAACAAGACCGCTAGCAACAATTATAATGGACTCCAGCCACTAGGAGAGCAAAAGCCATTAATACCACATGTGAGGTGGAGGAGCCATGTGTCAGAAAGAAGTGTATACTCACATGGATACTCCCAAGCTCTGTTGGGACTCTGGGTAAAGGGTCGTACACCGACTAGGGGTAGTGCAATAGTGAATATTACAGAATTTTTATCATTTTTGGCAGGGTATGCCCAGATGTGGGTCCCTTGCTCACTTTCCACTGGGTTCAAGATAGCCTGGCTGATAAGAGTTATGAACCCGAAAACGGTCCCAGGATGCTTGTTTCTGGTCCAGGGAAGACATGGCTTGGCAGTTCGGCGCTGGAGTGTTCCCATGAGGCACAGGGTCAGACTGATTTGCATATGGCCATGTCTGAACTTGGGGAGGTGCAGTGAGCTAAAGAATGATGATGGATTAAACCCAGCTCTATTGACTGGAGGTGAGTGTTTCATTTGCTCAAACGCTCCGTCCATCATCCCCTTTGGTATCTCATTATTTCTTTGGAGGCTAAAGGTCTTCTGTAGGAGAGGGTGGAACTTGTTTAGTTTCACTCCATGGAATTACGTGGAGGTACATAAAAACTTCACAAGATTCTGTCGAGTTCTGCCAACAGGCAGAAAATATGCAGTTTGCAGTGCTAGTGCTGCAATTTAGCACTGGTAGTGCAAGCTGCGCTGAAAAATCATTGTAAATGGCACCATGCATTACACAAGAGCGTGCTGCGATTTGAGTTGATTTTGCTCAGGCTCGAGTAGAAAGTCTACTTAAGCGGCAGCAAATCTACATTGAGAGGCAGCCCTCTGATCACGATGCCCACATTAGAAAATCGTATTAGGGGACGTCAAATCTCACTCACGCTCGTCAGCTCACATTTACTGAAACCTCACACGATTAAAATTCTGTTATGTAGCGAATGGCATAATTTGGCTTAAAGTCTGTGTTAAAGAGTAAAGCTGAGTGATCCGAATTCCACCAAAAGTGCAGGTGGAACAAAACATTCCACTTCCCCAGTCCTGTGATATGGACACACTCATGTTACATAACATATGGTGCATTACTTCCTCCACCATGTGACGCAGCAAGGCAGATTGTCTTGATGTGTTCTTTTACACCAGATATTATTGAATCTATATCACAGTGCTCTCTACCAGCCAATGCAGGATTGTAGGCAATACACCAAGCTGCGTAAGTGGGTGAGAGTATACAGCCTTCATATGGGATGTCACTGAAATCACATACTGCATGATCAAGTTTAAGAGTATTCTCCAGACATATGCAGAAGATATAACATGTAATAATACTGTTAATAAACAAAATTAATTAATTGCTAAATCAAAGTCAATATTAAATCCATCAAAAACATTAAACAAAACCTGAAAAAGTGGCAATTAGGCTAAAAATTGCATTTACAATAAAATGTTCAGTATTTCTAAAGAAAAAAGGAATTTCATAACCATTTAATAGAAGTCAATCCGAAACAGGTGCCATTTTCCTAAAACACATAAGTGTCCCCTTTTAAATTCCATTTAATAGAAATTTCGGTTTTGGTTGACCCATGGGTTCATGACAGTTGATTGAGCTAGTATAAGCAAAATGTCTTGCTCTTTTTTTTTTACTGCATATAACTAAGGGCTTGATGTACAAAGCATTTTTGCTGATGCAAACAGACAGATTTGCAAAATCCGTGCATTTGTGACTGCATAAATGCTTTTTGCAATGTGCAAACACCAAATTGCGATTCTGTAACTTGTTACCAATTGCAGTTTGAGATTGCAAACAAAAACAGAATCGCTATTTGGAAAGGACGTGTTTATGGCGTCCCTTCCAAATAGGAAATCGGTATGGTATGTATCAATGTTTTGCAACCAAAATTGAGTCACAAAACATTTGCACTATACCGCCAATTAATAGTTGGTGATAATCTATTTGCAAATGGGAAGAGGTTCCCTTGAGATGACTTCCCCTTTGAGAATGTTTGAAAAAATATTTTTTAAGAGCAAGCAGTGCACCCGCAGACCACTGCCTACGGTCCAAAAATACAAATGAAATGTGCAATTTTCCTTTTGAACCGCATCCCGGTTGATGCAAATGAGCTGCATTTGAAAAAAAGAGTGCTTTATTTAAAAGCAATCAGGGACATGGTAGTCTGCTGAACCCAGCAGGCTTCCATCCCTCCGATGAGAGCATGTCATAATGGGTCAGAAATTGCTACCTACCTCATTATTATTCATGCAGTAGGTCTATTTGCAACCTACTAGGATTGGCTAATTTGGAAATCAGGGCCAGAATTCACTTGAGTACATTAGTAATAGCGATTACCAAATAGCGATTCATACAAAATCGTTATTTGATAATCACTATAACTAATGCTTGGACATTTTGCCCCATATTCCTATGATGTTTCACACTAAGGTAAGTAAAAAGGAGGGCAGAGACCTGTGCCCCAAGCCTCACCATTATTTTGTAAACCTCCTGGAGCCGCTGTCCCCAGTCAAGATCCATATCCAGAGATCCAGAAAAAGCCTTTATTCTGTGACTGTGAAAGTGAATCCTTTTTCCCCGTGGTCACTGATAAAACTGCCTGTTGCAGCACGTCATCCTGAAGCACTGTCTGAACAGTGCCCTAATATTTGTTTTCTGCCTTCACCCTCTGTATGGGAAATCTCACTGCTGTTTTAGTGTAGAGAATGTTCGCACTCATCTCTGGATTTGCCTCCTCCCATGCAAAGTCCTGATTCACCACATGACATTTTCAGGAATTTCAGGACTCCATTGCAGACCATCCAAGAAACTCAGGCTGAGCTAGTGCCTCACATTTTGCCTGTGCTACCTTACATTCCCCAAGTGCATCATTGCGGAACACACAACTGGAATTTCACTGACTGCTACCCGCTTTCTATAGGGCATTTCAGTGCCTCTTCATTCTGAGTGTCTTTGACCTCAGAATGATCCATCACCTCCTGATGTCATTTATGGAATCTCCCACTTGTTCTATCTTTGACTTAAATTATGCCAATCTTTTAACTGTTTTGCCCCCCTTGCGATGCCATGCAGCCCCCATTTGACCTCTGTTATCACCTTTTTATGTTATGTTATACCAATTTGTATAGCGTACTACCACCCATAGGTGTCTAGGTGCTTGCGGTCTGCAATCTGTGAGAAAGACAGTTTCTAAAAGACTCATTTTGAAAAAGCCACGTTTTAAGGTGTTTCCTGAATTCAAGCAGGGATGTAATCTTCCTAAGGGAAAGTGGAAGAGCGTTCCATATCCTAATAGTACTATGTTTAAAACTTCTCCCCCCGTTCATTGTTTTGCGAACGCAAAGCTCTGCTAGGGTAGTACCAGCTAAAAATGTGGCGAAAAAATTGTGGGCCATCTCCATAAAGTGCCTTGTGTGCGATACAGAGTGCCATGAATTTCACACGCTGGCCGACTGGGAGCCTATGCAGATCTTGAATCCCAGCCCTAATAGATTGGGGTTTAGGAGCATCCAGAACTAATCTAGTGGCAACATTCAGTACAAATTGTAACCTTCTTAGATGATTGGACTGCAAATTAAGGTATAACGCATTGCAGTAATCCAACTTGGCTAGAACCAGGGAGGTCAAAACTGTTTTTCTGGCTGTTCTAGGAATATAAGGAAGGATTTTGCACACAATTCTAATCGTAAAGAATGCAGAAGACACCACCTTTGAAATATGAGCTTTAAAGTTAAGCTTCTCGTCTATTATGACCCCCAAATTATTAGCCTTAGACACCGGTGTGGGGAGGGGGCCCAAGATACTTAGCCACCAAGCTGGTGACCATAGAGGAGAAAGCTTACCAAATAGCACCACCTCAGTTTTACTCGAGTTTAACTTCAGGCAATGCCTACTCATCCACTTACTCAAGGAGATCACACTATCATACAGTTTAGTGGAGTAGTTAACATCCATGGCTATGGTTGAAATAACCAATTGGGTGTCGTCGGCATACAAGGTCGGGATTAAATCAAAGCTTCAAATCAAAGATGCTAATTCAGATACATAAATATTAAAAAGCATAGGGCTCAATGAAGAGCCCTGCGGTACCCCACAAAGCAGGATAAAAGGTGCCGGTCTAAAATCACCTAAATGCACTGTCTGTGTTCTATCTGCTAAAAACAATGTTAAAAACAAGAGGGCCTTTCCTCCCAGACCTATGGCCTTCAAGCGCTCTGTCAGCAGGGTATGGTCCACGGTATCAAATGCAGCGGACAGGTCGAGCAGGATAAGAGCTGCCAACCCTCTGCCATCTAATTCGAAGCAGATTTCCTCAGTGGTCTTTATCAATGTTGTTTCAGTGCTATGACATGACCTGAATCCAAACTGACTGTGATCTGAAATAATATTTTCAAAAATATGCTTGGAGAGTTCTATGTTTACAATTTTCTCTAGAACTTTTGCGGGAAGCGAGAGACTCATGATGGGTCGATAGTTAGCCGGATCCGTTATATCTAGATTAGGTTTTTTTAATAGTGGTAAAATGCAGGCCTATTTCCACATTGTTGGAAATATTCCTTGTGAAAGCATCCGATTGAACATGCCAGATAACTGCGGCCAATGAGATGGCTGATGTTATGGAGAATCCTCGGAGGACAAGAGTCCTCAGGAGAGCCAGATTTAATTTTTGCGAGAAAGGTAGCAATTTGTTCTGAGGATTTAGGGGTAAAGTTTTAGAGGGTCGTTATGATCTTAGCTTCCTGTTCTGTAATATTAGTATTAGGCGGATATAAGGCAAATTGATCATAGATTTGATCAACCTTTGATTTAAATGCCTGGGCCAATGTATTACAGAATTCATGAGAGCCGTTGACAGCATCCTCCTCCTTTTTAACGGCTGTTAGATTATTTATGACCGTAAAAAGTTCCTTACTTGAATTGCCTGCAATCTCTATTTTCAACGTAAAATATTGACTCTACTCAGTAATTATTTTTTTCCTGTATTCGGCTAGCATTCATATATGTTGCTCTTTTTCAGCTGCATCATAGTTCTTCCTCCAGGTTTTTAAATAGAACTGAATATCCATTACATATCTTTATTAGAACTTAACACAGTTACATCATCATCACCAAGAACAGTTGCCGAACTGGAAAGAAAGGCATGGTGCCAGTACAGCATATAAGACCAACTCACACAGCGATGCTGTGATAAACCAACTATAATCGAGGAATGCCTTTGATTAGGAAAGATTTTGATTTGATTTGATTTGATGTGGATTTATATAGCGCGAATTGCTGCCCAGAGGCGTCCAAGCGCTGAGAATACCAGATCCGACAGAGGGGGGAAGCACGGGAGAGGGGGGAGGTTAGACTGAATGAAACAGGAGGGCTTTCAGTTGTTTGCGGAATGTCGTAAGATTAGAGTTGGATCTTAGATGCGGTGGAAGGGTGTTCCAGGCCCTCGCCGCATTGTAGGAAAAAGACCTACCTCCAGCTCTGGATCTCCTTACTCTCGGGGTGACTGCTAAGAAAGACTGATCTGATCTTAGGTTCCTGTTGGGTCTGTAGTGATGGATTAGGTACTGTGTGATCTTGGGGCCAGAGTTCCAAAAAGACTGGTGGGCTATGCATAAGGCTTTGAACAGCACCCTTTGACGCACAGGTAGCCAGTGGAGAGAGACCAACCCGGATCTGACTGACTGTCTGCGAGGGATGTCAAGTAGCAGACGTGCAGCACAATTTTGCGCTATCTGCAACCTCCTCAGAGTGGATTCTGGGGCTCCGAGGTAGAGGACGTTATTAAAATCAAGGCGGGATTGAATCAGGCCTTGAATCGCTGCTTGCTTGGCTTCCATAGGAAGAAGGGGGAACATTTTCTTAAGCATCTTCATGATGCCAAAGCAGGTGGCCGAGAGTTTGGTGGATTGTACATCGAAAGAGAGTGATCTATCCATCCATATTCCCAAACTTTTAATACTGTTTTTGGGGGTAGGTGGAGGGCCCATACTGGTTGGCCAAAGAGTGGTCGGGAGGCTGGAGACCGAGTTGCCGAGAACCATAAGCTCGGTCTGGTCTCCGTTTAGTTTCAAGGATGATAAGGACATCCAGGATTTTACCTCCTCTAGACACTCCCTGAGTCCGCTCTGTACCGGTAGATTGGTCTCCTGTGTAAGGGAGACCACTAGCTGCGTGTCGTCCGCGTAGGAAATGATCTTAATCCCAAACGGACGGACGACATCAGCCAGTGGCCTCATGTACACATTGAAGAGAGCCGGGCTCAGAGAGGATCCCTGGGGGACGCCACAGTTCAGGGGAATGCTGGTGGAAACTGAATCACCATCAAACACCTGGAAAGATATATCCTCCAGGAAAGAACGGAACCAAGACCAAGCTCTGCCCCTGATCCCAACCTGGGCCATACGGTCCAGCAAGGTGACATGGCTGACCGTATCGAAGGCCGCACTGAGATCAAGGAGAATCACTGCCACTGATCCTCCCTGATCTATGATTTTCCTTGCCTCCTCGGTGACCATGAGGAGGGCAGTCTCGGTCCCGTGTTTGGGTCTAAAGCCGGTTTGGGTGGGGTCCAGAAGAAGGTGTGTTTCTAGAAAGTTGGTGAGTTGGAGATTTATGTATTTCTCCAGGACCTTGCTCGCCCAGGGGAGCAGGGATATTGGGCGGTAATTGCTCATATCCGAAGGGTCCAGGCTGGGCTTTTTCAACAGGGCCTTCACCATGGCCTGCTTCCAGACTGTGGGAACTGTGCCCTTGGAGATGGAAGTATTTAGCACTTCCCTTAGTGTGGGCAGGGTGGTTTGGGCGGCTGTCATTATTATCTCTGGGGGGGCAGGATCATTGGGGGAACCGGATTTAACCTTGCGTGCCAAGGACTCCAAAAGGGCAATTTCCAGTGGAGGAAAGTGACACAGCGTGGGTGATTGGGAATTACACGTAGGCTCAACAGGATGTGGAGGCGTAATTGACGGAGGGGAGTTGGTCCGGGGGAAGGCAGAGTAGATGGAACTAATTTTCTGATGGAAAAATTCTGCAACTTTGTTGCAGTGGGAAACGGGCTTGTCCACTGATGGACTGGGGGGGGGTTTAGTGAGTAGATTTATGATTTTGAAAATTTCCTTCGGCTTTGATTTGGCAAGGACAATTTTCTCCGAGAAGTAGGCGGCCTGGGCTTCCTTTATCAGGTTTTTGTAGTTACTAATAGCTTCTCTGTAACGGGTTTTATCTGCCACTGAGTAGTCAATTCGCCAGCGTCTTTCGAGTTGCCTACAGCACCGTTTTTTCTCTCTCAGATTCTCCGTGTACCACGGGGCAGTTTTGTGGGGGCGTTTAAGCGTGATTTCCTTTTTGGGGAGGGCGATGTCAAGGGATTGGAAAATCCAGTTGACGTAGGCCAGATTGGCTGAATCGGGGTTCTCCGTGATCATGGGACGGGTCTCTGTGAGTGCGTTGGTCCACCTGTCAATCGCTAGATGGGACCAAGTTCTCCTGAATCTAGTAATGGGGATATGTTCAGGGGGCTTAGGGATAGTCCAATTCATGGGGATCAGGAAATGATCCGTCCATGGAAGGGGTATGGGGCGGCTTGTAAGGAGATCGATGCAGTTGGTAAAGACTGGGTCGAGCAAATGGCCTTTTACGTGTGTGGGCAGGGTAACCCGTTGTGAGAGTAACAGAGCTGCTAGGTCGCTTGTTAGAGTCGAAGCAGTAAGGTCGGAGGGTGAATCAAAGTGAAAGTTAAAATCACCTAACAGGATAAAGTTGGGTGAAGAAATGATACGTTCGGATACATTAGTGGGTAAGCTGACGTGGAACTGTCTCGGGGGGCCTGGTGGTCGATAAATCAGGGTGCCTGAAAGGCACTTATTGGGGGACAGTTCTATATTAAAGGTAAGACTTTCACAGTCTAGAATGGTTTCAGCAACCACTCTGCAGTTGAACTGTTCTTTGTGTATTATAGCTAGGCCACATCCCCTCCCTTTTGGCCGGTCCTGGCGCAGGATTTGAAACCCTGCAGGAAGCGCAGCTATTACGGCTGGGTCGGCTTCCAGGGAAAGCCAGGTTTCTGTAAGGAACAGAATATCAGGTGAGTGTTCATCTATTAATAACATTATTTCGGCTGAATGTTTGGGAAGGGAGTGGCAGTTCAGCAAAAACATCCGACAATTGTCGAGTGGTTTGACGGTTATAGTGGGTTTGAGGGGTTTGCGGCACTCTGGACATAGTTGAGGTAGGTTGTCGGCGAAGAGTCTGTGACAACAATGATTGTCCATGGGGGCCCTCAGACTATGGAGGAAGTCAGCACTATAGGAGATGCGATGGGTTGTTGGGGGGGCAGGGGAGCTGGCCCCTGGCCCGGACTCGGCGCGGACGAGCGCAGACGAGCTTGCCTTATGCGCGCCTTCGGCGCGCATTCGTCGCGCCCGCTGCGCTTCCTGTGCATACACATATTTATTGGGAGGGTGTAGGGGGCGTGTCCCTCGCTTCCTCGTGGCCGATGGCGGCTGAGGAGGGCACTCCCTCTGAGCGCTGGCTCCGCTCTGGGGAATCAGGAAGTTACAGGTATTTAAAAACACATTTAAAACTTCAATAAGTGCAAAATAACAATTTTTTAAGCAGCGTGGTTCCTCTCCCGGCTGTGCCTCAGGAGGGAAATGGCATACAGCGAGCTAGTGGTCAGCGCGCTATATATCTCCGAAGTGGGCGTGGCTACGAGGGGGGCGTGTCCCTCGCTTCCTCGTGGCCGATGGCGGCTGAGGAGGGCACTCCCTCTGAGCGCTGGCTCCGCTCTGGGGAATCAGGAAGTTACAGGTATTTAAAAACACATTTAAAACTTCAATAAGTGCAAAATAACAATTTTTTAAGCAGCGTGGTTCCTCTCCCGGCTGTGCCTCAGGAGGGATGAGGCTACAGAGGTTCCATTTTGAAAAATAAGTTCTGGAAGGGGAGTTCACAACTGATCTGCTACTACTAATTGATCATTCAAGCCATTGCCAGTAGTTTTATTTGTGTTCTCCCCATTTGAAATACCTAGTGCAACTGCTATTCTGTGCTCCAGTCACCTATATCCCTAGTCCATCTCCTTGTTCTGCATCACAAAGGTGGGGGGGTTCAGAGAACTGCTAACCCTGATTGGCTGCTGTACATGTGGCTGATTCAGCTTTAGCAAAGGGGAAATTATATTTTCCCTCATTGGGGCCTGGGTTCCAGTTCGGGCATTCGCCCAGGCACCAAAGTCAGATTTCTGCCATTTAAAAAGCTGGCTCTTTTTACTCCTGCAGCAGTCTCATCTGCCTTTCCAAAAGTCAATGTCTTACTGGTCCATTTCAGGACTCCACCACTAAGCCAACATGGTGGAGACCATATTGGTTCTCCATGTCTGAGGGAGGCTCAGTCACAGAGATGATCCTCTGAGATCATTGCCTTTGGCTGCGCCCAACCTGGACCCACTCAGCCACGCCCCACTCCACTCCTACCCCAGTAGCTGCTTTTCATTGTTTTCATTTACTGGGCCCCAAAAGATCTCTGAACAGCTGTCAATGCAGTGACTGAGAATATGATACATGCTGCTATTATTAAATGTTGCATTTAGAATTCCACAACATTTTCTGGCAACAATATAGTAGGAAAGGTGTAGCATACGCTTCCCGTAGCTGACGCTTTGTTGCCTCAGGCATTGAATTTTCACTCCCATGTCCAGTATTCATGAAGGCATCAGCAGAAGAAGAAAGCTAAAAAGGCTCTCTCCCATAGTATTCCTTACTTCCTGTAGTGTCCACTCTTTGCTCGTTTAACAACAACATAAACGGACAGATAATCAAATGCTATGGGCAGGACAAGTCTCCTAATGATGTCATCTGTTATTAAGGGTGAGTGATGTCACCTCTGTTACTGTTACAACAAAAAGGTGATAGGTGGAATACTTGAGTTCATCTCAGCCACTGGCAATTGCTTGGGCCACATCCCAATCCATTGATTTTCACCCACCATGTAACCTCAGTTTGGACCCAGCCATATGCAAATCAGCCTTGTCCCTACTCTTCATGGGAACAGTACAGCACGAACTGCCAAGCCAGGTTCTCCCTGAACTGGAATAAAAGCAACCCATGACTCGTCTCATCCTGAAAAGGGTTTATCAGCCAAGTGTAGCTTGATTCCAGTGGCACAGTGAGTACGGGACCCACGTCTCGGCATACCCATTGCACTTAGGGCATCAACTGTAACAACAACAAGGTGATGGATGGAATGCTTGAATTAATCTCAGCCACTCACAATCGCTCGGGCAGCATCCCAAGCCATCATTTTTCACCCACCATGCAACTTCAGTTTGGACTCAGCAACATGCAATTCGGACTTGGCCCTGCTCCTCTTGGGAATAGCCCAGCTCAGCATGCAAAGCCAGGTTCTCCATGAACCAGAATACAAGGAACATAGGGCCAGGTTCTTCTTGATAAAGGCTCATCAGCCAGGCATAGCTTCAGTCCAGTGGCAAAGTCAGCATGGAACCCAGATCTGGGCATACACGTTGCACTTAGGGCATCAACTGCAACAGCAAGGTGATGGATGGAACAAGTGAATTACTCGGGCTCCTTTCAAATGCATCGGTTTTTGCCGACCATGCCAACACAGTTTAGACCCAGCCATATGCAAATAATTGGTGACACTGCTTCTCATGGGAACAGTCCAGCCTGACCTTTCAAGGCAGGTCCTTCCTGAAGCGGAATGCAAGCAGTCTAGGGACGGGTTCGCCCTGATAAGGGCTCCGCAGCCAGATATAGCTTGATTCCAGGGTCAAGACTGATTTGCATATGGCTGGATCCAAACTGAGCTGGCATGATGGGCAAAAATTGATGGACTAGGATGCGGCCACAAGCAATTGCCAGTGGCTGCGTTTAATTCCATCCATCACCTTGTTGTTTTTACCTCTGTTACCTTTGACATATTGTGAACCAATGTCCTTAATTCTTGTATAATATTTCTAGTCGAAATGTTCTGTGTTTCTCACCATAGTGCTCATGCTGCTTTAAGTCCTGGAATTTTTGCTGCATTGTTCTGTGACTTATCACACGAGTGCATTTAACAACATCTCGGCCACATTACTGATGCTAACTAGTTTTTACCTGACATCATTTTATTCCATGTCGTTAATAAATTCAATATGATCATTTTGCAAAAATAACATTTTTTTCTTGACATTTTGGACAATACAGCTTGTTCTGTGCGTACTATTTCCGCGAAATGTCAACACTCAAGTAATGACTTTAGTAAGTGCAGTACACTCAATGTCTGCTCATTTCTTAGGCCTATTGACTTTTAAAGTAGTTTTCCTAGTGGGGGAAAGCAAGCTTGCACTGCAGTTTTTTTGCATGGCATTTTGGAGATAAGTGGGGAATTTCAGCTTGCACAGCTGCCAATCTGTCATTTTTCAGAAGCACTTATAACACATTTCTCTACATAAAGAAAAACTTGAAAATGCCACACACATTTCCGTACTGTGCGTTCTTAGCTAAAATTGACTTTGCAATCTTTAAAATTAGAGGAACGAGGGATTTAAACTGCTCCTCATTTTGGAATTCTACAAGCATCTTAATGTTAATTTACAGTTAATTCACACTGCATTCGCTATGAAATATGCAGGTATTAATACCAAATGCTTGAAGGAATGTGAGTATTTAATTATTCTGATGTTTAAAATCCAGATTGCAATCCCTATACCATTATCGAAAGGACAGTTTTAAACACGCAATGCAAATGGTGGGGATTTCATTCTTGAACGGGCTGGGTCAATGATGTATAATTAGGAGCTTTAAACTATATTTAAGAACTAAAATATATATTTCTTTGTTTTGGACTTTTATAGTCTTTTATTAAACTTCATCCGTCTTTCTTAACATTTCACTATTTTGTATTTTAAGTTTTGGAATCCACTGAGGTCTGACACGGTGACACCTATCTACTTGCCTCAGACTTGGGTCTGGATAAACATGGCTGTTTGCTTCTGTTCAGCAGCGTAGTACATGTAAAAATGCCGACAATGTATTTTCCCTGCATATTTCATGTATCAGCAAGTGTGTGATTCTAGGTCAAAAGAGTTGGCCATTTGATAGCTAGAGATACATGCTTGAACATGCAATTATGAAATTCATTGACTCCAGGTTTTTTGCAGGAATCACCATAAACCTCTCTTCTTTTGGCTCACGCTCCATATGTGGCAGTAGGGCATCAAAAGCCTTTTGCTTTGAGACAGCATTAAAGGATATCCTCACTCTTGAGAATTGGCCCCATTGAGCTACTTTTTAGGATATTGGATCACGTGGCTCATATGTTCCCGGAAGAGCCTTAAATTTGCGTATTGAATTATATCATTGTCTTACCTAAAGAAGTACAGGCCTTAAATATAAGCCCTTCACGCCGCAGTTGCGTCACTTTTGGTGATGCTTCGGCGGCATAAAATATGAGTCACACTGTGTTATACTTACCAAGTGACCCATCTAGGCAGATGCGTCACTTTATAAACCCCTGAGCTACATTATACCTGTGTCAGGTATAATGTATGCGGGTTGGGCATTACCCGCAAAAAAGGCTTGTAGTAGTGGCGCAGTAAAATCTATGAGATTTCACTATGCCACATCTAGGACACCACTGCGTCAAATCCTTACACCAGATTCACAGCAGGCATAAAGAGTGACGCTCGCCCTTTCACATTGCTGAACTTAGATCCGTTTTCATACACACCCCAGCAATGCGCCACTTTTGCCCTTACAGATACGTCAGGAATACTGACGTTTGTGTAAATCCTTGCAACATGAATTGCCGCACAGTAAATACGGCGCATCCATGGTGTCACAAGGAGGGCGCACTGAAAAGATTTGCATCAATGTTTTCACACAGTGATGCAACACTTTTCATAAATGAGGCCCTTAGTATAAAATGTTTAGTATAATTTCCCTCCCATACTTACCAGCTTGTGACTTTGATAACTCATTGTTGTTGTCATCTAACATGTCTTGCTGCTTGCTATTTATTCTCACTTATGTTTGTTCTGGTTGTTCCTACTGCCTCCAGCAGCCTTCATTCTTCTCATACCCCTTCTTACCTTTCTGGTTCTTCTTAGTTGCTGGTCTGTTCTTCAGTCTTGGTTGCTCTTGCTTTTACTGCTCCTGCTCATGTGAAGCCCTGTAGTTGCGGTCAGGAAAAAATAGGCAATTTCTCCGTAGCACAGGATAAAATCTTACTGTGTATCAGGGTTATTGATATTGATATTTTTGCAGAGTGTAATCCCTGCTTTGCGAGTTTGTTTCGGAAATACCCACAAAAAATGAGAACAGCAGCCTTGACATTGCAAACGACAGGCATTACTTTTTGAAGAAAATGCTCCTGTCATACTGCTGGAAGCACATTTTGCTAATATGATGCTCTCTTTCACTGCAGGGTCTCTAGTCACGATGGTGGGCCTCCATTGGGTGGGGAAAGCTGATGGCCACCTGCCAGGCGGGCAACTAGAGACAAATTTTGGGGGGGGGGGCTGGAAAATATTTCGGGGGGGGCTAATTCTTCCAACCACTGACAGAGTGGCTGTAAGAAGGGGTAAACACACAACAGACCCTAATTTACAGGTAAATGGTATTTTAAAGACCTGTTAAGTACTCGGGTGTGGCTGCAATTAGACAGTCACCAGCCCGTGAAGCTGTCTCCGCCGGGCTGACACTCACAACGGGGGGCTGAAGCCCCGTGGGCCCAATGGGTGTTGCGCGCCTGCCACCTGCCCAAGTAAAAATGTCAATTTCTGCCTGTAGGCAGGCTGTGCTACTTGCACCTTAACAGTACTGATCAAAAACTCCATTATTCACATTACTTTGTTGAAACGTAGCCATCACCTTCGACTAAAACAAATTGAGAATTATAATACATACAAAATGAGCTATCTGTGCATCTGTTCATGCAGCATGTTGTATTTGTATGTTTAATTGGCATACAATGAGCACACTAAAAAAATATATATCTCTGTGGGGTAATTGTTTTACAACTGTGACACATTAGAATATCTCCAGTATCCTCTGATGCAATTGGATTTGTTGAGAACTGGTCGTCTTCAGTGGGAGATAATCCAGAGAATGTCTGGGGCATTGGTCCTTGACATAATCTTCTCTGGTATTGACACCCACTACATTTCCTGCACAATTTACTTCAAGATAACCAGTTCTGGATTAAGGATCGCTTGCCGGTAAGTGCCTCAGGAAATATGAGGAGGTTTTTCAGGACCTGACTCCCACAATCTTCAGTTCCTCCAGAATTAAATTTGATCCCTCTTGGTTCTGTCCTCGGCAATTTGGAGGATCTCAAGACCTCTCAGAGCAGCAGGATGTATAAGCTGGTGTCTTCAAATGGGAGAATGCCAGAGGAATGACTGAATTTGCACTGTTGTGTTTTTCTCTCTTGGGTTTGCATGGTTGATGTAATATTTCAGTAGCATTATGGTATTGTACAAGGAATAGAATATAGCTTAAAGGTTCAAACAGACAAATATAGCAAGGACAAGTAAATTATATTAACTGATGGTTCATTTAATTTATTACAGATACGGTATTCATGCAAAAGCTTAAAAAAGTGTGAATTCTAGCTTGAAAACGCTATCAGACTATTGATCCATGAAGATAGCAATATACATGCAGTAGGTGCAATAATCTGAATTGTTTAAATGGGGAAAACTATGTATAACATGCTGCACATCCATTGCATTACACAACTTTAAGGACAAATGCGAAAATATGCATGTGTATTTTGTGGAAACATGTAGGGGAATTAGATAGGAATGTTGTTGCAAGATGTCAAATGATGGTAAATAAAGCTGAGATATCTTGCACTAGAACATCTTGCATACAGATCTTTGAGCTGTCCCCTGGCATTGAAGAGAGTTTACACATTGATGGGTTGAAAGGATTATCAAAAGGTGTGCAGTGTGCTGCAGACACCAATCACCCATAGGAAATGCGCAGCAGCATAAATGTGCCATGCCTTTGCATTATTTATTCTGCTATGACTCCAGCACACTGCTGCATGTGGTTAATGCACGGTTGATGCATCGTAATACCTGGGTCAAGTTCTTGGAGTGGCCTCGTTGTAATATGCAAGATGTGATGCCACTGGTACTTTTGCATGATTCAGTGGACAGAAAGTTCAGTTAGGTGAGCAACAAACCATGGACAGGGATACAATTGAGTGGGCTGTAGTAGAAGCTTACTTCAGATCCCCTTATGCTACAATGCTTCCGATCATGGGTGAATGAAAGCGATCCCTTACCAACACCACTTCATCAGCCATACAGACTAGGGTAATTGTTTGCTGAATATCATCTCTCTCCTCCGCTGATTGCTTCTCTAGATCAAGGCTAGTGCTGCAAACACTAACATCATCCTAATGGAATACATGTTTGGTGTGTGGTCAGATAAGAATGGTGTGGATCTGTGTATGGTTGTTCACTAGCATGATTTATTATAGGAGAGGTAGAGATGTAGTCACTCACTCCACCCAGATAGTATTTTAGTAGAGTGATTCCTTGCTTTGCCAAACAGTTATATTACCAACAAAATGGATGTTTGAGCAAGGTGCTGGTCTGTGTTTAAATGTGTGTTATCTACATTTTGTTTGATATCTGTTTCATTGCTTTGTCCACGTCTATTTGTATCCATCACACTAAGGACTTTCCTTTGGCTATACATAAAATGTTGCTTTGATTATTAGATTAATTTCACACCGTATGATCTTGATGTTCTCTTGCTTTGTCTAATGTGTAGTTAGGCTGCTGTTGTCACAATGAGTGTGTGGTATTTCTCATAGCGTGGTCCTTTTAATTTTCAGATAATTTTTCATTATACTGTGATTCAGTTCATTAATTGGTCTTTGTGGTTAACCATGGAATATCCTGTAAGAAGCCAACTTGTGCTGGGTGACTTTCCTGAACACTGAGAAGGTACAAAGATGAGCCTCCTTGCCTTGAGCAGGTGTGGGTATCCCTTGTGTGAATGTGGCTCACCGCCATACCTTTCCTTGCTAACGGAGGGCCCCATTCACAAAAGTAAGTCTGCATGTTTAGATCTACTCCTACACTTTGGGGCTCATTACGATGTCGGGCAGAAAGCCCCGTCCGACGGTCGGAATATTCCCGACCGCGTTGTAGCCCTTCTGACCAACTCGGTTGGTTTACATTCCAACTGCCTGTTGTTTCCACTGTCAGGATTACAATGCCAGTTTCCCACAGCCTTTCCGCACCGGCCTTTCTGACATGAAAAGGCTGTTTTTGAAAGTAACATGGGGGCAGATGGCAGGGCCCCCAAACTTCTGTAGCCTGGTTGAGGGGGTACCTAAGGTATCCCACTGTAAAACCTTGCACCATTGTGTCCCGGCAAAAGGGTGCAGGGTTTTACACAGACACACAATTTCCCCATTGGAGCCTGTGTTATGGCCAGTTCTCGGGCGCAACACGAGCTCCCCTAGGAAAACGATCAGAGTCCAATGAACAGTGTTCAGTCGCATTGTAATCTGGTGGTCGGAACCGCTTACCGCAAGTCGGTCGGTCCCGAATCCAAGACGTTGTTGTGCGGAGGCTTTCGGCCTGATATCGTACTGAGCCCCCTAGTTGTATATTTACTATTTTTGAGTGGAGATTACCAAGTAGTGTCTGGTCCTTCAAATGAGGGTGTGAAAACTCTTATACCTGAATTTACAAGTGCAAAGTTATTAATAGTAACATTCCATCTGTTTGTAAAATTTTCCACCACACAGTTGCAGGTAACTGTACTGAAAAATATAGGGACATTTAAAAAGTGTATTTTTTTTTAATGAATAACAAACTAATATGAGTTTAATGTAACATAAAATTGCAAAATAATCTAAAACAAATAATATTAATGAAGGACTACTTGCAGAACAAGATACAATGGACTACTTATAAAATTATCTTTGTATTAGATGTAAAGTAATTTAAATATATTAATAAATGTATTAAATATTATTTTTACCAATAATTACAAAGTAAAATGACCCACCCATATTAATATTTGTATTTATATTCATTTAATAACATATCTGTTTATCGTTTTAATTAATTATAATACTTTTTAGACCTTTCAAAGAAGGATAAGTATTCAATTTAATATATTTTAAATGTAGGTGTTCTAGCATTACATTAACAATACAATGTTGTATTAATTATACTTATTTTTTAATTTAAATTACACACACATATATACACAGAGTGGTGATGGCTCTTATGTACTTTAAGTTACTTCAGAGTTACCATAGGAAGAGCGTTTTTTACTTTGGCACCATTTGACAACTTTTCACAAAACTTTCCAATGAAAGTTAATTTGCCTCAGCTCCTTTCAGAAATGCTTGGGTGGGATCTGTCAAGTGGAAGACGAGAAAAAGGGAGGTCCAAAAATATTGTTTTCTCATGTTAATTTCCAGATGAAAATTTGGTAACTTTGCAAAAGTAGGGTGTGGGGGGAGTGGGGGGGGAGGTGATGATGTTGAACTCTGTATACACTGTGTTGGAAAATAAAATAAATTATAAAAATAAAATTTAAAAAAAGGAAGATTTGGTAAGCAATACAGAAAAAGAAATTATTGAATCAAATTACACCAAAGAAAGTTACTTTACGAAGAAAGTGTGCCTTTTGTGATTTGGTGTGAATCCATTCAGTGTTTCTTTGAGAAATCCACATATAAAGAGATGCTAGGAGTGGGCTTGAAAGTGGCAAAAAGATAGGTATATCAGGAAAGTTGGTCCTGTGGGAGTCCAATAGTACCATCATTTTAAAAAATAAGGGTTTCTTATTGGCCCAGTGAACTTTTTCTCCTGTCGCCCTTTTGGCCCAGCAGGATTGAAAGATCTGATTGACTGTCCACAACTGGAAAAAAAATGTTGAAGCTGCCATTTCAGGACACAGGGACTCAGTCGCCATTCCTGAACAAATTTAAAAAAAGATAGAAGGGGAAGGGTAGGGAGAACCTCACCCACCTTCTTTCATTAGGGGGAACCAGAGGGACACTCCATGGGTCAAAAAAAAGAATTGTACTGCCTGCATTGTAGTACTTCTGTGGGACCCAGTGCTATCCTCCCATGTGGTACTGCAGAACCTTCGTGGGTTCCAGCACAACCCTCCATTCAGGTAACATGGTAGTCCTGTGGGAGCTGTACCTCTAGGTCATCCAACCTTCACTGTGCGGGGCTTGCATGATTCTGCGGTACCATGTAAAAGATGCCTGTTTGCAGCATCACAATAGTGTCTCGGTACTGCAATTTAAATAAGAACAAGTCAAATATGGGGGGGTGGCTGTTTAGGGGAAGTATAGATGCATGCAGGGTTGCTATCTTTGGAGAGTGGGGTAAAGAACAGGCTCTGGAGCCAACCCCCTGTTGGGCATGGTTGAAGACCATGTGCTTCAGGGGTTGGCTGCCCATGAGCTTAGGTAAAAGGCATAGTAGCAGGATAGCCCTGCCACCCATGGCTGAAAGCCATGTGTGGTGAGAGGCTGGCCACCTGCAAGGGTTGGTGTAGGGCCTGGCAATAGGTCAGGCCCTGTGATTAATTCTTGCAGCTGACAGGCAGTAAGCTTTGATCACCCGTGGCTAACATCACACCATGCACTGCTAAAAGTTGTGCTCAGTAGGGAAATTTGTTCAATATGATCAAAAATCCACAGAAATTCACAAGAAAACAAAGGTTAAAGCTACATTATAGTTAGGCATGAAAATAAGATCGTATTCTATGCAAAAAAATCCCTAGAAATACACGAGGTAAAAAATTAA
The DNA here is from genome assembly GCF_964261635.1 of Lissotriton helveticus. Lineage (NCBI taxonomy): Eukaryota > Metazoa > Chordata > Amphibia > Caudata > Salamandridae > Lissotriton > Lissotriton helveticus. The sequence goes on from NC_136069.1 coordinate 1,277,746,017, forward strand.
GCTTAGAGTGATATTATAGTTTGGTATGGTAATAAGAGCTTACCTTAAATAAAGATAATACACTTACTATAACTTGCACACTCACCAGGCACTGCATTTGACCTCACATATAAACTTACATATTACATCACTCATAAAATGCCCTAAGACATCATCGATAAATTCACTGATAAAATCTGAAATGACATCATTAATGACATCACTGTGCATGGTGAGTGTGCAAATTATAGTTAATTCATTTAACTTTAACTGCTGTATTTCAATGGATTTTTACTTTAAAATGTTACATTTCAACTTAATTTTTCACTTAACTATAACATCACTATATCCCTTGTTATTGTAAGTACATTTCTGCATTTTGTTTTGTGTGAAGGAAGATATTTTTACCCTACCTAACTATTGTTTGAACTGGGATTTCTGGTTGGGTAAGGCTTACGCCAAAGCCAGGCAGAAACCACCACTCTAGTCAGGGCAAGGGGGGTCACACGCCAAGATAACCCCTGCTCACCCCCTTGGTAGCTTGGCACGAGCAGACAGTCTTATCCCGGAGGCAATGTGTAAAGCATTTGCGCACGCACACAACAGCAACAACATCCTAGGCACACCACAAAAGGAACTCCACACAAGGTTATGTAAAAATAACTTTTGTATTGTCAAAACACATCAGATAGTAATCACACATATACATTGTGCCAACTGGCACGGGCAATATTCACAAGGGATTATGTACAAGACAGGGCCACCTGGACCACTGTCAGGAATCAGCACTTAGCAGAAATACTGTTAGAAATAGCACTTTGTAGGTCATAGAATAATAATTACTTTAGCACACAACCATTAATCACTGGTAACAGGTAAGTACCACCTACGCAACCCTAACCACCTTAGGAGAATATTGCGCAGGGAACCAGGACCTCATTAGCAACACCTGTACTAGGAGAAAAACAACCACCTAAGTATCACAATACCTGTAGGGGTATAAGCAAGAACATATTACACATGATGCATCAAAACATTCAGAGGTGTAGGAAAGGAAAACACATGATGCATAAATATACATTCAGCGGTGTAACAACAAGGCACGTGGTGCATCAAAACACAATTGCGCAAAACTCACATACGTCACCACCTGTGACTGTCCCTAGGCCCTCTGGCCTTGTTGGGGCTAGGACGCCCTGTGTCCCAATGTCAGGGGCCTAAACGTGGCAGCTGCCCACGAAGTGCTGGGCAGCTGTGTGCACTGATGAGGGGCCACGTTGGAGCCTCGCAGGCTCTGACCAACTGACTGTCCCCTGAGCCCTCGGGGGATCTTCACACAAAATGGCCCCACCGTTGGAGTCCCCCTCCTGGGGACTCAAAATCTCACAAATGCCTCTGAGCCTCTCTGGGGTCAAATTAAACTGATTGCCCCTCTCGAGCCTCCCGGGGCTCATCAACACATGGGGCCGCTTGAGCCTCTCAGGGCTCATTCACAACCATGCCCCCGGACGCTGGAGTCCCTCTCTGGGGACCCTAAATAACAAAACGGTGCCCAGAACCTTGGAGCCTCGTGGGCTCTGCACCACTGAGGAAAGGGCCCCCTGGGAGATCGCGCTACTGGGGGGGGCGGACACCGGCAATGTGTCCCGACGCCCCCCTCTCCTCTTTGAGCTCCCCTGCACTCACCGGCTTTCTGAGCGGCGGCGGCGGCGGCTCTCCTCTCGGCAGCGCGGGGCTCTCCACTCGGGCCCCGGCCATGCTAGATGCTCTACTGCTCTATGCCGGTTACCACGGGGCTCTCCCTCACTCCTGGGAGCCCCCGGGGAAGGCGCCGGCTGCAGGACTCTTCTTCTTTCCCTCTCTCCCCGGGCTGCGGGGGCGGGACTTCTGGCCAGGCCGCGCGGCATTTGGCTGGCCAGCCAACCACTTCCGGGTCATCGCGAGCAGCGCAGCGGCCCGGCCAGGCACTGTAGGCGGGGGCTCAATTCACGGAGGGGTAGGCTCTCTTGAGTGAAACCATAAACGGGACAAACAGCGGCAAAATGAAGGCGGCAATGAGCGGGGTGGCATCCGCGCCGCACGGCCACCACACGGGGGTGACAAATGCCGGGTGGGCACCGGCCAAGGCACATGAAGCGCTCCCAAGCGCTTAGAGACAATGCAGCGCTTCCAGGCGCTATAGGTGAAAGGAAAAGTGCTCCCAAGTGCTAAGGGGGCAGAGTCCATCAAGCCCCCAAGGCAAAGACTCTCATAGTAATGGGGTCCCAGCAGCTCAGGATTTAAGAAAAAGGTCCTGGATCTCAAAAACAAAGGTCCTGGGGGCAAAGTGAAGCAAAGGGAACCCCAGGCAAACAGAGATCCTCCAGGCATCCAGGTCCATCAGGTATCCAGGGGCTGGGCAGGGCCCAGGGAGGCAAGCCTTCCCCTGGGCCCAAGCAGCAGCACGCCCCCGGCAGGATTCAAGTCAGAAACAAGAACATTTTGTAAGGGGACACAGACCCTTTTTATACAGTGAATTCCTTTGTCTAAAGGTGCAGGGTGGGGGAAAAACCAGGCGCAGCTGGTTTGGGAGCTCAGCCACCCCTCCCATTCACTAGTCAGGCTAGGGTCATTAGACGCACCACAGGGCGCGGAGCCAGCATTGTGTGGGGAAAGCCCAGCCCTATTCAGGACCCAGGTGTACCCCTCCCCTCACATCAGCATGCTAATCTCAACACTCACCACTGGGCAGACCCATCCAGACTTCCTGGAGCCAGGCTCCAGCCAATCACGTGTCAGCACACTCACTACACACGCACACCCATTTCTAGAAGTGGCACTTCCACACTAGACACATTCATGCCACATACATCATTACGCAGCATTCAATCTCACGAGTTCGCACATACCAAACTCGACCCTGCACTCCCCACACATCAGGAACTACCATGGTCACACAGATTCCCCATGCATTCCTATGGGAGGGCAGGTCACTCTCACACATACACAGAGAGCTCACGCACTTTACACTGTACCACAGTGAAAAAGTGCACAGAGGCCTAAAATCACCAACACCAGGTTACAGAAACAGGCTAGGCAAAAGCAAAAAGTTTCGGGGTGAACCTGCCAAAAAGGGCCAGGTCCAACAACTATCTTTAACTTTAATTTTAGTTTTTTTCACTGAATTGCTAGGGTTTTTTTTAATATATTATTACCATTTGTGGATGGCCAACCATGCAACGTGAAATTCGCCATGTTTTGATTTGTGTTGTAATTCATACTGTCGCTCTCTTGGAGGTTCCATGGGAGTCCCTCAAGAATTGAAAATAAAGCACGAAAATGACTTTTAAAGGTGTGAACCTTTAGAGCACAGGAAGAGACAGCAAATAACTACAATATAGGAAGTGCCAAAAAGGCAAGACCTTCAGAATGGTAATGATAAGATGCTGCAGGGGAACAAAATGAAAGCAGATCTGGACTCAGCATCTTTATGTTGCATTTCAGAAAGTGTCACATAAAACAGTGGTGCTGAGAGTAGAATAGGAGGCTTGGCAAACATATAATGTAGAAGAGCTACATTCTATTTCGTCAGTGATTATGTGACAAGTACAATATTTTGGCTTCGGTTATACAGTGGCTGCTTTTTAATAACGTTTTTCCAAGCACATGGAAAATGGGAAACAGCACACAATTTGAGAATAAACCACAATACCATTAATAAAAAATGTCCTGTTCTTGGAAACCCGTTCTACCAACAGGCCTGGAGGTTAGCCTATGCTGCATGCAATCTCAGCTGGTTCAACTTGACTGCCAGTGGTGTGTCACAGTTCTTCGGTACATGCCAACCTCTGCACAGAACCACAGTGGTCTTTCTAGCTACAGTTGTGCAGAGAGCCTACAGCCAACACCTTCTGATCAAAGCCTAATGTTGCATCAAACTTTAAAAATTATGATTACTCCTATTATTAACTTTATTTCGTCTATGCTCCCGCTGAATTTATCTACTTCCTTTTTTCGTGAGATTGATTCCATAACTTCATCGTTTCTTTGGAATGGTAAGAGGGCTCGAATTGCATATAAATCCTTGAGGAAACCTTATGATATGGGTGGCTGTAATTTCCCAGAATGGGGGAAATATCGAGTGGCTTTTTTAGCTTCTCAAGGAGCTTTGTGGTTTACCTCACTTCCTGGTCATACGCCTTCTTGGATGTGCATCGAGCAGGCTCTCTCTTTTCCTCTTCCGGTCTCTTCATTTTTAACCACGTCCTCATTTTCTATTCTTTTTTCTCGTGCTATTATATTGGATACCGTTGCAGCCGTTAAATCGGTCGATAGGAAAGTGGCTACTCCGATTCATAAGTCTAGGTCGTAGTCTTCGTGGCGTAATCCTAGAATAAAGATTCTTATTGATCCCCCACTTATTCAATATTGGTCTTCTAAGGGTATCACGTTGGTCCGTTATCTTTATGACTCCAATGATGACCCGTTACCCTTTTCTTCTTTAGCTCGGCAATTCTCACTCTCTAATCTGGATTTTTACACTTTCTTGAAAATTAAAGTCGCTCTTGCCAAAGTGCGTCTCGTTCCCAATTCCCCTCTGATTACGTTATTTTCTTTGTGCCTCAAATCTGGTCATATTGCTTCACGCATTGATAGATTTTTGGCCTCAACTTCTTCGGATTCATGTACTATTACACAACAAAAATGGTCCTGTCACTTTGGTACGGAGATCACTGAGCATGTGTCTTCGGACACTTGGCAATTGATAGGTACGTTCTGTCTGCGCAACAAAATTGCTCCTTCTTTATTACAATCCAAATTCTTTTCCATCAATCTTCTTCATTGGACTCCTATGCGGCTCTGTTCTCTCCATTTAAAAGATGATGCTTTATGTTGGAGTTGCGGTGTGGCTACTTGTGACTATCCACATATGTTTTATCATTGTTCACTTCTACAACCCTTTTGGGATCTAATTCATAAACATCTTATGTTAATTTTTCAAATTAAGTTTCAACTCTCCTTTCCTATGATCTTATTGGGACCGTTGGCTTCCCGGGAACCTCTGCCGTTGGATTCCTTAGATATGCAATTGTTGGATCTTTTACTGACTGTGGCTGTTAAGGTGATTCTTATGGATTGGAAGTCTTTCGCTTCCATTTCTTATCACACATGGTGGGCATGGGTCTCCTTTTTAAGAAGTGCACACACTTCTGTTGATATGGCTCATCTCACTCCCACTATTTCTACTAGCGTATGGAGGGCTTTAGATACTTATATGGATTTGGCCTCAAGGGGGTTGGTCGACCAATATCCCTTTGTATCGTCCGTCTGACTGTTGTGTGTGGTTATTTTGGTTTTTTCTGCGCCACCAAGAGAGATCTTTCCTTTTCCTCTTTTTTCTTTCTTCCTCTCTTCTTCTTTCTTTCTTTTCTTCTGTCCTGCTCTCTTTTCTCTTTTTCCTCTTTATTTTCAGCTTTTTAGATAATGATACCGTTCATGGTTTTCTTATGATTCACTACTGCCACTCTGTTCCTTAACCCTTATTTTGTTTGAAGATGTATGAGTTGTGGCAATTTATCTGCTATTGATGGCATATTATGATGAACTTGTGGATCTTTCCTTATCTTTCATTTTGGTATCATTATAAATTGTACCTAACTGTTTTTATCTTTCTAAAATCTTAATAAAATTATTGAACTAAAAAAAAAGCCTAATGTTGCATAGGGGATGGACGAAATATGGTTAGAAAACAAAGACAAAAAATTCTGAAATTGGCCAGTTAAGGTTAAACTTACAAAGCATAATTCATGCACTGCTAACGAAGTCACACATGGCATTTATGAAAACTAGGAGTAGACGTAACTCATGTAGTTCTATGTAGCTTAATCATGTAGAAGTACCTAAGAATTTCACATGATTAGCCTTGAATTACATGAAAAGAGTAATTCTGCACTTACTACTATTTTCTAGTGCAAAAATGTGCTAATTGAAGAAATAGTGCTAAGTTCAGCAGTACATGAATAGCAAGTGCGAGTATTCGCTCATGTTCAGAAATGTGGTCTTTGAGGAGGATTTTCCCACAACTTACTACTGCCAAATAGTGTTATACTCTTAGCACAAAATGCACCCTCGTGTCCAAAATAGACACAAAGTGGCATTTTGTGCTAAACAACAGTGCTAAATACAGCAAAACACAAATGGCATGCAGCCAGTCGTCAACGCTAAATGTGCTCTTCTGGTAGGATTTTCAACCACAAATTACTCTTAATTACGGGAGGAATATTAATCCCATAATTATTGGAATTTCCGCATCAAAGAGTAACGCGTAATTACTGATTTTACACCGATAACTCTGGAGTAATTGAAATTCTGCTCAAGCCTAATGAAAACATGTCATATGACAACTATTATGACATCACTGAAGTAATATCACATATAATATATACAACATCTCCAACGAAATTTAGTTCACATAATATGCAATACTTATGACCTCACCCACAGTGAAACAGATACAATTGCAAATATTGCAAATGATCTTAAAGATCGCTTTACTTATCGAAGTATCCTTGCTGTGACTATGGTGCAGTATCATTAAGGATTGTTTAATTACATTTCCCTTTCAGGATGTTATTTATTTGTTTATATATTAATAGGTCATATGCACCTAGTATGCGAGGTAGGGTCTGCATGCTTGTTGTTCAAATTATACTCCTAACTATATTTTGAGAATTTCAGTGGTTTTGCGGTCTTAGTTAGTAATCATAACAGCACTTTAGGAGGATTTCTGAGGTTTTTTAAACATGCATGCAGTGTTATAACCAAAGCTAATCAGAATCTCCCTTTAGCCATTGCTTTTTGAAGTGAAATTGAAGTGAAGGTTGCATTTTACATTTCAACAATGACTGTGAGCTAAATATTCATATTTTCTGCAAGTTGTTTATTGCACTAATCACATTCATTTATTTCCAGGGATCTCACCATAGAAATAAACATTTCCATAAAAACAACTCTATAGTCTTACACAAGACGGATAATCTCCAAAATATCATTTTAGTTTTTATTTTTTAACTTTAACTAGCTGGAAAAAAACATTTATTGCCAAGGAGCATGTTATCACATATATATGCAATGCAATATAGGAAAACAAATATCACTTTTAGAAACAGTTACACTCCATTTGGAAATACAATAGTAATTAAAACAATAAACAAGAACATGAAATTCAGGAGGAGAAGGAAATTATTCTATGTTCTCTACAATTACAGAAATTAGGTAAGCTGCTAACAGAGAAAACAAAATGCCCATTGAGATTATAATAATAACATCTTAATTGCACTGCACATGTATCTCACTTCCTGAAAAACATATTTCGATGGCTGCACAGCACAGCTGGTGTCTTAAAATATGCATTACACTAACATCCTGGTTATCAGGAGGGCGGTGTTGTAGAATCCACCAGGGCCAAAGCCATTCTAATTAGCGTCCACCCGGTGGGCGACTTGCCACTTTCATATTATATAATATAAACTAGTGAGAACATTGCATTTCTTCACTGTGTGTCTAAAGGCCTTATTTCAAGTTACATCTGGAAACTCCTCACCTGGAGTTACTGATATCAGTTGATTGCTCTTGGGGAAACACCACAGATTTGCAGTAATACTGTGGATATTGATATCCAAGGAGTGCTGGAGCAACATGATCAACACGTGGCAATAATAAGATCAACTACAATGCGAACAGCATTTCTTTTACCCAGGCACCGATGAAATACCTCAAAACTATCTTTGCGTTAACTTTTATTATCTAAGTGTACCACTTCGGTACGTTTTTACCATGAAATGCATTTCAGTTTAAACAGTGAAGTGCCATAGGGAGTCAGACTAATGTCCATACAGTATCCTATCCTCAAGACTCTTCCTTGTGCTTGTCCGGCTTCTGGTCATTTTGGACTTTTGGACGGAAAGCATCAATCTTCCTTTGTCTACAATCTCTGCTGCATCATCCACCCTTGGAAGGTGGAATCTGTACTTTTTGGGAGAATCAAGTAATCTGAGTGCTGTTCTTTGCAAAACGTTTGTGGCCACCATTTTTGTTCCTATGTTTTTTTTCCCTTTTGTTTGTTTGGTGATGATGACCTGGCGATTAAGTTAAGGATGGTGCAGGTAGGCACAGGTTTTTAAGAGATAATGGCCATTTCTGGATGCTGGTTACAAGGTATTAATAGCATTTTCTCATTTTTATGTAGGCATCTATTTTTTTTTATTTCAAAGCATTTTATTGTCATTTCATGGATACAACAGTCATAATGAGAAAGATACTTGTGAAACAAGCGTACATTCAAGAATAGAACCAAATAAAATCATCCGGTTACGAATCCAAACACACCTGTAATTACAATAATGTTCATTGAAGTGAACCCTTGCGGTTTGTTTGGGGAATTGGAAAGGGGAAGGAGGGGTAAAGGGATGAAATAAGGGTATCCCAAAAAGAGACGGGGATCAAAGGAAGAGCAAGAGAGAGAGAGGAGATAGAAGTCTAGATCGAAAGGCTATTAGCAATGTGGTGGTATGTATTGTTGCCAAGCACTTAAAAGCAAGTGGTGGGCATAGGGTTAGCACCAAGGTTGAGGGTGGAAATATTGTGGATCAAGGAGGTTTTATTTTTTTGCAAGTATAGGTCTAATCTGTTCCACAGTTTCCGATATGTCTGGCTAGTGTAGGCATTATTAGCAAGAGGCCTACCTCAGCTTCTCGTGAAGCAGACTCACGCCCACAATGTGTGGTATGAGAGATTTTGGAAAGATTTCCATTCTCATAGAATATTTGTAATTCCAATCAATAGTAGGCCCATGAGGCATATGTCTGATTGGATCAGTTTCAATGTGGTAGAATGGGCACAGTGACCTATGGTAACTGTAGGGATATATAAGGCAATATCAATATTGAAGATTGCATTTACAGTCTTGTGAATATCAATCCATAAATGTCGGAGCTTACAGCAATTGAATGGCGTACAGGTAAGGGTAACAAGGGAGATTTGGCAGTTCCAGCAAATTCTAGAAGCCCTACTTTGGAGAGTTTTTGTGGAGTCCAGTGGGCTTTGTGTACTATCCAATATTTACATTGTGAGGGACTAGGGGAGATTTTATTTTTGATAGACTATGTCCAACTCTTCTTTCAAGAGAGATAATTTAAGGTCGAACTAGAGGAGATATTTATTGACGCAATCCATTTAGATTGAATTTCTGATATGATTCTTTAGTTGGTGTTGGTGGAGTTCAGTGAGTTGTAAATTCAGGATGCTGCATGGGGCTTTAAATTAACTTGTGTGGGCTAGGGTTCTTTTTCACCCCAACCTTTAGTTTGAGGAAGCTGTAGAATTCAATGTTTTCTAGGTTTTGAGAGTTTTGTAATTCCAGGACACCTTCCTGCACAAAATCCTTAATGGCATTTTCCTTTTTCTATGTGAGATGTGGAATGATGGAGGGCTGGCGGATAATTCTAAATTTGGCAAGCAGAGGACCTCGGAATGGAAGAAGTAAAGTACTCCATCATACTTCTACTTGCCAAGCTCTAAATCAGCCCCTGTGTTCTTTAAATTACTACAAAAGTGAGACATTTAGTTACCAACCTTCTAGAATATAGAAGAAATTATTACACTAACGTAAAAATGAAGTAGTCAGCATTTAGATAAAACATTGCAAATATATTCAAGTGAGTTTGAACATCACACATAATAATATACACTAAAATGTGCGTCATATTCACATTCAGGGTTTTGACAAATTGTTTAGAAAGTTCTATTCATAGAATAGAAAAGACATAGCATTCATGACAGAAGTGGCTTAGAGGAAGGTCACCCATGGATCAAAACCGGCACCAATACCAAACCTAAAGAAGATGTCTCTCAGCGCCTCAATGACTGTATTCATGGCTGAGAGCAGTGCGTCTGATATTGATCTGACCCAGCAGCAAACCAAATCTTTTTCCCAGGAAACTAAATAGCAACCCCAGTCAGCTACACATGGGCTTCCAGAGATGGGATCAGAGCTTGTTGCAGAATGAGAAAGAAGTTATTGAGACTGCTCTGCCATTGAACTTATTGTCTTAACGATCACCTGCAATGAAAATAAATAACACGCCTCTATCTTCTTCAAGTCCCCATTCCAATAATCTTGACATGGATTGGACCCCAACTGAGACCAGCCACGAGAGTCAGGTTCAAAGGGAGATTCGGGAAAGCATTGGAAGAGAGAAATATGATGAGCCAGTGAATATTTATATGGAAAACTGCACAGCGCAAGTGCTTATCACTTCTTTTCAACCTGATGCAGCTTTTTTTGGTTTTCAAGAACCCAAAAAGTTGCAGCAAAAACCAAACCTACAGCAGCCACAGCCTCGCCTAGAGACAGGTCAAAACAACTGCATGGTCTTGCCTCAACACGTTCTTCAGGCATTGGCTCAATAAGAAGGATCTCCTCCCCAGTTTAGGACTTCCTTACATTTAGGCCACAGGCAGAGAATATCACAGAATGCTCACTTTGCCATAAACTAAGGCTTTGCTGTAAGCCAGGTGGATAGTATGATACTGAGGGCCAACTGGCCCATCTGAAAAATCCAAAGGCAATTGTGTGGGAAGAGTACCTCAAACACATATCTGCCTATAAAAGAGGAGAAGAAGTTGAACTAATGGACGTGGTGGTGAGAAGGAAGAAGCCATGTAAAGAAGCCCTGTGAATATCACCCATAGTAAGCAGTGATCACCCACAGCAACCTCGGCATGGCACAAGGAAAAGTGGATATATTCACCCAAAAGCATCCAAGCAACTTAGCTGTTACCCGTTGGCCACTTGTAAAGGTATCCTCACAAAGAAAACAGCCACAGCGACACACTATCAAATTTATAGTCATCAAAGTGTTGCTTTATAACTGAACCCATGTTCATTTATATATTTGGAAAGTCACCAAAATGTTAGAGACTTAATTCCAGCCTTTTTCTATGGTGTAAACCGAGAGCTGTCTGAACTTTGTGGAGACCCTCTATCCAAAATGCAAGGTTCCCAGCTGGACCATTTTTTTCATTGTTGCCGTGCCTGTGCTGTACCATCAAGAGCTGGAATTAGTAGGTGAAATATTGAAGTACTGTGCTATTTAGTCCATCCACTTTATGACAGGCATCTGCACCAGACGCCATATGCATTACTGCACACTTTACCTCCTTCATAGGTGTTAAGAAAAGGCTAGCCACAGAGTCACATAATTGAGGATGCTTTCCAAATAATTTGGTGGCATGCAACAGTTTCAATGTATTCTATAGAAAAATCAAACATCACTGTCAACTTCCTAGAAGAATTTAATTCCAAAGTCTTTGAATGGTTTCAACCCAGGGGTCTCTGCATTGGATATGTTGGAATATGCTACAAAAAAAGGAGCAGTAGTCAACAACATGCTGCTTCAGTGACTGGATGTATGCTAATTTTAGTTATTCTTTCAAAGCCCAGATGCAGTTGAGGATCATGCAGCATGCTAATAGAGCCCTCGTAAAAGTCCTCAAACAGGAATTTCCCTCCAGTTGAAACTTCACCTTTTACATGTGCAACACCTGCTGTGAGAAGTAGAGGTCTATCAATGATTTCATACTAGAAAGGAAAGGGGACGCAACTGCCTAAACCATGATGATAGGGCTTTACAAATGTGGTCTAGTGGAGCATCTAATCCAAATTAGGGGTGAGTGGAACTCGCTAAGTTTCATTCCATGGAATTCTGTACAGTTACATTAAAACTCAGCGAGATTCCATGGAGTGCCACGAGCTGTGGAATTCGGCACGTCTAACTACACTAGCTGATTTTTAGCACTAGAAGCTTGTTCCAAACTAAAAAAATCAGTGTGAATAGCACTGCGTGGCATGCCAGAGGGTGCTGCTTCTTTCTGATACTCGAGTAGATTTTCTACTTGAGCTGCAGCTTTCTGCAGGCAAGCTGTAGCGACCTGCCAGGACCTCCTGTATTGATAGTCTCACCTGGAGGCATTCTAGCACAAGATTTTCTCACTCACACAACACAAACCATGCATGCAATTGGCGGAGTTTTTCTGGAACTCCGCTCTCCAAGCTGAGCACAAAGTAGGTGAAACTCCATGAACTCTGCTGGCGGAGCAGAGTTTAATATCCATCCCTAATCCAAATATTCAATATTCAATATCCAAATACTAAGGCCTTTCAAGGTGGAACAAACATTAATGTCAAAGAAGAACAGCTGCTTTGATCAACAGCTTAATCCAACATCTGAACACAAATCAAAGGCTGCAAAAATCGATTGTGTCCTACAAATAATACATCTGTGACACATTATTAGATCCATAGTACAAAAAACGGGTGCCCACTTTATTTACTTTTTCAACAGTGGATCGCTAAATTTACAAGAATTGGAATGCCAGGAAAGAGGGTTACCTAGAAGGTGAATTATTGCAAAGTTGAGGCCATAATTGAGCTGGAGTTCTTCCTTCAACCTCTGGAAAGCACAGTGTTGGCCCAAAATCAAGAAGCATGTCACAACTACGGCTGCAGTAGAAAAACCATCACCTGCTACTAAACCTACAGCATCAACAGCTTCAATTCTAACATGTGCAGTGGGGTGATTTAAGGATATAGCAGGACTTAAATCAAGTGTACGTGCACAGATAATGCACAAACAACAAGTGGTAGCAACAATGGTGCTTTGGAAGGTAGTACAGGTCTATTTGGATAATGCAACAGAGTTCGACCTGGATCAAGGACCATTTACCTGCTGGCCTGCAAAGAATAAAAAGAGGCCAGAACTCAGCAGCCTGGTAATAAAGTATGTGACATGTCCTATAGCTAGTGCATCTTCAGAGTGTGTGTTTAGTACAAGTGCAGCAATTGATACGGTCAGGAGGACCATTCTGACACATTTCAGGCCCTGAAATTATAAGGCTCCATAAGATATTACCATGGACAAGCTGATGAGTGGTGAGTGGAATTGGGGCAAATGATCCTCTTCTATATGGCCTTCCTGAATTTGAGAATTAACTCTACTTTTCAGATTTAAAAAATGAATAACACAAAGGAAATGTCTGCTATGAAAAAAAGTCAAAAATGGAAAAAAAACAGTACAACTTTTTATTTTTACATTTAGTGTGCGGCTAATGTAAGTACATGTAAAAGGGCCAGTGGGTGTGGCATAGCTATACATTCACAGAATGCAGCCATTTGGCCTGCTAAGTAAATGGTAAGTGGTGACAAACAACGAAAGCTAATTCAACCTTAGAGTCAATAGTAGCATTTTCAATGAGGTAACAATGGTATCTAGGTTAGCATTGACCACCTTCAGACAATTTCATGACAAAACAAGATGCCTGCTTCCCATGTCCATCTGTGCACGCCCATGCTCAGATATGAAGTGAAGATGACGATTACAGGGACACCTGATGAGGTATACGCAGATCTTGGTGTTACAGTTGGTGTGTCTGCATTGTGTCCAGCTGGAGTTCCTTGGTATGGATGGTAAGGGTACAAACATTGCAAACCTTCCACAAGGGTAATGTCTTTTTACTGTTGGGAGGCCCCACAAAGTTGTTTGATCTGCGACCAGTTTATTTTGAGGTCTAGTGTGGACTAGTAAGTCTTTCAAGTTTTGTGTGCTCTTAAAGGTGAATCTAGGGCGCTCCAGGTTCAGGTCTCCTGTGTTAATATTGTGCCAGTGTTTAAGCATTATGTTTTTTACTTTGTTGGATTGAGGCGTGAATGAGGTCATGCATGTGATGATAAACCTCCAGTGGTTTAGGGTGAGTTTCCAACAGGGCATCTCGATGGTTGGTACGTACCCTTTTCCTTGCGATTCTGATAGTTTGTTTAGGATAGCTACTTTTCTCTCGGTTTTTACTTAGCCTGTCGGCCTGTAGTTCGTAGTCGTGGATGGTAGTGCAATTTCTTCTTAGCCTGAGGAATTGTTCAGAAGGGAGATTCTCCCTCAGGGCTTTTGGATGATGGCTATTGTAAGGCAAGAAACTGTTGTGGTCGGTGGGTTTCCGATATGTCTTGGTGGTAAGGCAGGGCTAAACAAAAGGAGAGGTAGGGAGCGTAGAGTGACACTCTTAAACCCCAGTACTGACAAATAAACAATGGAAGAGTGTCAAATGCTATAAGTTCAAGCACGACCACACATGGGGAGCACGACAACGACTTCAATTAAGGCGTTCAAGTGGTTTGAAGAAAGCCCTCACTCACCACCTAGTGATGACATGCTTCATCATTGGGCCCACCAAAGAGACCGAGTGTCTCTTCGCTGTGCTACAACGCCAGATCTACTGCGGAGCGGGTTACTGAGTTCAGGCCGTGTTGTGCGGAGAGAGGTTAACTAGTGAGTGTTGAGTGGTTAAAACCAGTCCGTAGTGTATCAAAATAATAACTTTATTGGAATGACCACTAGGAAAAGACTTAAAATTATGTGTCTGGAAATTGCGTCCACAGTTAATAGAGTGGGAATTTCTTAAGTATCAGTCGACATGTTTCAGCCATGAAACGGTGTGATTTTACCTGGCATTCATCAGGACTATAGTGAGATAAACCCTGGTGGAAATAGACGCGTTAAGGCCCACCCCAACCATGGGACGTGAAAGTGAAAATATAACAAAATCGTGAAAAAGTGCAAAAATAGTTAGGGAGAAAAAATTAGTTCTACCTAATAACTCCTGGTTTAGGAGGCTTCCAACTTGAGCGTTTCTGCACCTGTGAATAGAAAGGACAAGACGTACAGATATTACAAAACATACATTCAGTGATGTTGTTAAGCACTGTATATCGATAGTGCTCCAACGCGTGATTCAAGAGGCAGGGGTGATGAGAATACCAGTATAGTTATCACCACCACAGTCCCTGGGTTCCTAAATAATACATGAAGGGTAGTGCTGTGTGCTATTCGTGCTAAATTAAAATTCGGGAAGATTAAAACAAAGGTGGTATTGAACCTTATATCTATCAAATTAAAATGCAGGCACGGCCGTGCTCGCAAGTTTAAATTTTCAATATAAACACATCTCACTTTTCTGGTGTTCAAAGTTCAAAAACAGAGGAGAAAACACTACAATCAATCATTTAGTGCTTGCGGAATACTGTGAAGAAAGCTTGAAGTTGTTCTATTCACAGGTGCAGAAATGCTCAAGTTGGAAGCCTCCTAAACCAGGAGTTATTAGGTAGAACTAATTTTTTCTCCCTAACTATTTTTGCACTTTTTCACGATTTTGTTATATTTTCACTTTCACGTCCCATGGTTGGGGTGGGCCTTAGCGCGTCCATTTCCACCAGGGTTTATCTCACTATAGTCCTGATGAATGCCAGGTAAAATCACACCGTTTCATGGCTGAAACATGTCGACTGATACTTAAGAAATTCCCACTCTATTAACTGTGGACGCAATTTCCAGACACATAATTTTAAGTCTTTTCCTAGTGGTCATTCCAATAAAGTTATTATTTTGATACACTACGTACTGGTTTTAACCACTCAACACTCACTAGTTAACCTCTCTCCGCACAACACGGCCTGAACTCACTAACCCGCTCCGCAGTAGATCTGGCGTTGTAGCACACCGAAGAGACACTCGGTCTCTTTGGTGGGCCCAATGATGCTTTCTTCAAACCACTTGAACGCCTTAATTGAAGTCGTTGTCGTGCTCCCCATGTGTGGTCGTGCTTGAACTTATAGCATTTGACACTCTTCCATTGTTTATTTGGTGGTAAGGCAGCCTTTATCCAGTATGATCACATTCACACCTCAATCCAACAAAGTAAAAAACATAATGCTTAAACATTGGCACATTAATAACACAGGAGACCTGAACCTGGAGAGCCCTAGATTCGCCTTTAAGTGCACACAAAACTTGAAAGACTTACTAGTCACCACTAGACCTCATACTAAACTGATCAAAGATCAAACAACTTTATGGAGCTTCCGGAGGGTAAAAGGACATTACATTACCCTTGTGGTAATTGCAATGTTTGTACCCTCACCACCCATACCAAGGAACTCCAGCTCGGTGACATAAAATGGATACAAAGCAGACACACCTTGTAACCTCCTCTATGTGGGGATGGCCACCAGGCAAGTCAAGGTGAGGATGAATGAGCATAGGAGCAATGTACTCTGCGGCCCCAGCACTACAAAAATGAGCACACATTACATAGAGACACGCTACACAACTGAACAACTCCACTGGACTATCTTAGAGACCAATCCTCAGTGGAACACGACAGCACTGTTCCAGAAAGAACAGAGATGGGGCCACAGATTACAGATGAATACACTGGATCTTAGAGATGCCATCCCCTGAATAGAACTCCTGTGATACCATTCAGTCACACTCTGCAACACCCACAAAATACCCCCCTGGCTGATAGCCAGAAACCGGTCCTTGGATGCTTGATTCCGGTCTGGGAAAGACATGGCTTGGTAGTTCGGACTGGACTGTTCCCATGAGGCACAGGGTCAGAGCTGATTTGCATATCGCCATTGTCTAACCCAGGGTGGTGTGGAGTGCAAATAAACGATGGATTTAGGCCCAGATCCTTGTACTGGGGTGAATGTATGACATTGTTCTACATTCTGTCCATCAACTGTGTTTTTTGCAATTTTCACCCCGAGTGGGCTGGGTATGCTCAGACGTGAGTCCCAGGCTCTCCACACCACTGGAGTCAAGCTATCCAGGCTGATGAAGGCTGATAGCCAGAAACCGGTCCTTGGATGCTTGATTCCGGTCTGGGAAAGACATGGCTTGGTAGTTCGGACTGGACTGTTCCCATGAGGCACAGGGTCAGAGCTGATTTGCATATAGCCAGTGTCTAACCCAGGGTGGTGTGGAGTGCAAAAAAACGATGGATTTAGGCCCAGATCCTTGTACTGGGGTGAATGTATGACATTGTTCTACATTCTGTCCATCAACTGTGTTTTTTGCAATTTTCACCCCGAGTGGGCTGGGTATGCTCAGACGTGAGTCCCAGGCTCTCCACACCACTGGAGTCAAGCTATCCAGGCTGATGAAGGCTGATAGCCAGAAACCGGTCCTTGGATGCTTGATTCCGGTCTGGGAAAGACATGGCTTGGTAGTTCGGACTGGACTGTTCCCATGATGCACAGGGTCAGAGCTGATTTGCATATAGCCAGTGTCTAACCCAGGATGGTGTGGAGTGCAAAAAAACGATGGATTTAGGCCCAGATCCTTGTACTGGGGTGAATGTATGACATTGTTCTACATTCTGTCCATCAACTGTGTTTTTTGCAATTTTCACCCCGAGTGGGCTGGGTATGCTCAGACGTGAGTCCCAGGCTCTCCACACCACTGGAGTCAAGCTATCCAGGCTGATGAAGGCTGATAGCCAGAAACCGGTCCTTGGATGCTTGATTCCGGTCTGGGAAAGACATGGCTTGGTAGTTCGGAGTGGACTGTTCCCATGAGGCACAGGGTCAGAGCTGATTTGCATATAGCCATTGTCTAACCCAGGGTGGTGTGGAGTGCAATAAAACGATGGATTTAGGCCCAGATCCTTGTACTGGGGTGAATGTATGACATTGTTCTACATTCTGTCCATCAACTGTGTTTTTTGCAATTTTCCTTGTGTAACCACTACATACATGATGTGTGTCAAATAGATATGGTGATCATTGTATAAGCCAAGAACCAGGCACATCACCTGTAGATAACACCTGCACATGTGTGTTCAGCCCATACTACACGTGATTTAAGATAGACAAGCCATTATCACATTAATATCTGCTTGCAACGTTCAATCACGTCACTCAGTGTTTTCAATTCCCCATTCCCACCATACTTTGGCATGAAACGAGATTGCTCTAGGATACATCACTAAAATAAGCCACCTCCCATGTTGGTAGCCTTTAGTAACTTCTTTCTAAGGCAGGGTCGACCCTCTCAATATGGCACCCACTCATATACCAACAATCACTGAGAACGTCCACGGCTCGGCAGCCACACATGTGGGTATTATTTATGCTATCCACTTCTACTCATTGGCCCCACATGCATTTCACACTCTTAATATGCCTATTTTTTCCTAATTCTTAAACTGATCACGATGGGCAGAATGTGGAAATACCGATTCCCACATTGCCTTCTGTATCGGGCTGACCACTCTAAGATGGAACCCGTGCACATGCGTGCAGCTGCCAAGCACGTCTTTAGCTTGACGGCTCCACATGTGACCCGGAACAGCCACGCCCCCATGCTAGTCTGCAGAGCGCTACATAAACACGGCATCGGCAAGCTCCCAGTACTGGCCTAGACGGAGTGAGGTTATGACCAATACTTACCTATTCTTTCATGTGCACAGTGACCTGACGTTTGCCATCAATGGTGGGACCTGGTATAATCTATATGTCATATGCACTACAGTTTGCCTACCAACCATGGCGGTCTTCACAAAGATACTGGGTACTATATGTCCTGTTTGTCCTGTAATCACAAATTTGGCACTTTCGTCACGGTGCCAAAATGACTACACGGAAGCCTATATGCTTGTTCGTCCTGTATTGTTATTTCCTATTTTTTTTCCATAGCTCACTATAGCCTCACATGATATACGCTAACATTAAACAAGGATGACCATGAGGACCTGGTCCAACAATGGGGGACCCAAGTCCCTTTTTACCGTTGTAAATGTTCAAAGATTGAAACTCAATGCAATTCCATTTTATGCTTTTGTCATTCTAGAATACTACTTCCTTATTTCCTAAGTGGCACTAGATTAATCACTACAGTCCACGCATCTCATCTATCTATCACTACACACTTTTATGGTCCTGAATAAGCGCATGAGATCTCCTCCTGAGACCGTTAAATTGCACAAAACATCTCAACCTAAGAAACATACAAACTAGGGGTGTGTCACAAACCTAGCTACAGAGGGCCATTACATCCCCCACAGCAGCACCACCTACTTGGTTTTTACTAATGACAGAGGGACTCTTTTCTTCAATAAATTCTCCAAGCACCCATTCAGTCATTTTTTAACTCCACGTTAGGACACTACTGCCACTCACCCTCACAAACCATTACGGCCTATTCTAAAAGATCTCCAAGAAAGTGACACTTCATGGGACCCATAGGGCAATGCAGTGCCCGACGAGGAGCAATGGCCCAATGATGAAGCATGACATCCTTTGGGGTGTGTGAGGGCATCAAGAACAGGACACACTGTCCCCAACAACCACGGTAGTAGAACAACAACAGCTTTCTGTTTTTGCTTCTCTCTGATAGGAACAGTGACTCTTGTTGGTTGTAGAGTACTTTTCGGGAGCACAAGCCACTGGACCTTTATGCAGCTCCCTGTGTCCCCCCTCTTTTTGATTTTGTATAATACAGCCTGACATTTTAAGATTGGTGGTGTTTTATCATTTCATTGGAAACCTTTGCTTTTTTGGGTAGTTGTATATAACTTGAACTCGACCTGAAGGTATCAGAGTGCTCTACATGAGCACCAGTTGCTTTACAAACAGCCATATCCAATTTGTTAGACACAGGGAGATTAAGTGATTTGCCCTGAATCACAGGATTGTGAACGTCCCTGCCAAGACTTGAACCTGGATCCCCAGCTTTGAGATTGATCCCTCTAGCTGTTAGGCCACAACCTCTTGTTAAATGGAAAAAATAGGTTTTCTTTTCAGTTTACAAAGAAACTAAAGTTATGTAGTAAAGGTGATATATATTGTCATTAGGTAGATGTGCTTGTTCATAATACATATAACTACACTAATGAAATCACATATGAATGATATAAGATTTTAGCTTTCATAATCACTCACACAAAATCCCATGCCCAATGGGCATAGGGGCCAGTGGCCTCAATCAGTACTCTTCATCCATTCCTTCTTCTTCCTGAGCATGCAGAGCACAGCCTTCAGTGATGTCAAGCTCTTGGTTCAGAGTTGTTGGGTGGTCATGCCCTGCATCCTATAACACGGATACCAAGCATGTATGGCATAGCTTTTAGCAATGCAAGTGGGATCGTGATACCCCCAACCTACACCATGCACCCTACCCTCCATCCAAAAAGCCTAATGGGCACAGCATTCAGCTGTGTTTGCACTGTCAGTAAACAGATAGGAAAAGAACCGTTGTTTTTGGATTCTGTGATGTCTCATGATCAAGGATATTAGAGAGCTGATATAATATGTAACATCACCAATGATGTTAGACGTTATGTCATGTAATGTTATATGTGTGTATAAATGAAAAGTCTACATTTTAAACTCAATCATTGGCACTGCCTGTAGGTCTCGCTTTAAAGGAATGTTATATAGCCATGTGAAGCATTACAAGTAAATAGCATTTGAATGTATATGTATTTGTTGTGGAAGCAAAGAACTGCAGAACAATATTAGAGTAGGTAAAAAGGACAGGTGGGAGATGCACTTTCAAGTCATGCCTAATAATCCATGTAGGGTAATGACCGCCGTCCTCCCATCTGGGCGGCTGCCAGAGAAAAACAACATAAATTATCTCGTTATCTAAGGCTCTTTAAGAGCATTGCAATGTCATATATGTACATCTGAAAGTTCAAGCTCAAGCAACTGGATTAATAAACAAAATGATCACAGCTGCATGGAGGCAAGCACTTTTTATGGAAGCACACAACTCCTGCCCAATCTAAACATGTACTCCTGGCTCCCAACTTATGGGTAAAGCCAAAGTCTTCCTCCTGGTGACGGTGGCAAAACTGTCTGGCAACAGCTGTCCTGTCAAGTAAGACCAAAAAAATCATTGCAATTCACATGTTATAGTTAAATCAAAGTAACTATAACTTCCACACTCACCATGCATAGTGATGTCATAAATGATGTCATTTCATATGTCATCAGTGATGTTATTAAATATATTATTGAACATGTCATGAATATTGTAATTTATTCATATGCAGTGAATGGCGAGAACTATATTGGTGAATTTTAGTATTTTCAACTCACATTTTTTCCCTATCATGTCACTTTAACCTTTGTGTTTTTTTCAGCGAATTTCAGTGTTTTTTTTTAACTGGGAAGTAAGATATTTTTGCCATACCTGCCATTACGTCATTTTGATCTTTGTTTTTTCATGCTTTTTTTAATGTAAAGTATTACACGATTACCAGTTCCACCAACCGTGAGAAGTCACACCCCTGCGGCGCACTGCCTAAGCGTGCAGGGTATCCGCCCAGTCACCCCTGGGAGGGATGACATCCCAACATGTACAGACTCTGGCCAAGACTGTGCATAGTAGGGAATGGAGAGGTACTGGCCTCCCAATAAATACATCACAAAACATGACCCAACAGGTTATCAAAGTGCTGTACATAAAAGCAAGCAATATAACCAGGAGAAGATAAAGAATAAAGCAAACACAAGGAGATGATGGATGGTGCACTGAAACATTTAAGACACCAACCCCCAGTCACAGATCTGGGTTGTATCTATCATTATTCCTTAGCTCACTTCACCACCCCATATGCAAATCAGTCTTGGCCCTGTGCCTCATGGGAACAGTCCAGCCCGAACATTAGAAGATAAAGAATACCGTGCATTTTGGTGACTTCAGGACTATTATTGCGAGGAGTTATCCAGGACCTTTGACTTCTCTTATGAATATGGCAATCAAGGGGTTAGTTCTGATTTCGAAGGAAAGGGAGTTCCATATTCTTGGAGCAAGACCAAAGAATGATCGGTTGTAAGTTCTCTTTTTGTTGAATTTCTGAGGCTTCAGCGGTAGATTATTAGAACTTCTTAGGGCTCGGTTTAAAACACATAATTCATGTTTTTTGCAAGACAGACTGGAGTGTTGTAGTGCAGCACTTTGTGTGTTAGGCAGGCTATCTTGAAACTAATCCTTGCTTCGGAAGGGAGCCACTTGAGTTGAATTAGGTCTGGTGTGATGTGATCACATATACTAGAACCTGTGATGAATTTGGCAGCAGTGTTCAGGGTAGGCCTTAAAGGGGCCAGGCTAGCTTTGGGAAGCCCAAAAGGGCCACAATTCCATAATGTTAGCAGAATTTAACAAGGGACTGGACTGCTAGCTGCATGTCATCAGGAGGAGGAACGGTTTGATTTTCCTCAAAGTGTTGAGTTGGTCATTGGCTCCTCTAGTTGTTGCACTGATGTGGTCTTTCTTGCTCAAGTTTTTATCCAGTGTTGTGCCTAATGATCCAGTGGAATCCACAACATCTGGAGTGCAATTGAAGGCCTTTAGTTGTTTGAGCCAGTCTTTAATGGGGGTAGGATGATTGTAGGGGGCAATCAGTTGGAATTCCGTCTTGAGGGTATTTAGCATAATGTGATTATGAGTTAGCCAATGTTGAGTTTTCAAAGTGCAGAGTTAAGAGTTTTGATATTGTCAGGTGAGGAAATCTTTAGGTATGTATGAGTATTGTCTGCGTACATTTGATAATATTTGTTCGAACACTTCAGAATTTAAGTGAGTGGTTCTATGTACAAGTAGAAGATCTTGGGTGATGGTGCAGATCCTTGAGGCACCCCAATTGAGACTGGGGTGTTGTTAGAAAGGGAATGGTTGACTTTGATTCTCTGTGATCTATTGTGTAGGAACGAGGCAAACCAATGTAGAACATTGCCAGATAATCCCATCCTTTTTCAAGAAGATCAATCAGGATATCATGTTTGACCATGTCGAACGCTGACGAGAAATCCTGGAGAATAAGGAGGTTGCTTTCATTCTGGTCAAGTATTCTCAGAGCATCATCAATAATATGTGTCAGACCAAATTTGGTACTGTGACCCGCTCGAAAACCTGATTGGCATTGGTCCACGAGTTGAACCTGATCAATGTGATTACTTAGTTGCGTGTGCACACATTTCTCAAGTAGTTTGGCTAAAGTCATGATATTGGAAATAGGTCTGAAGTTGTTAGGATCATTTAGGTCTGCATTTGGCTTTTTAGGTATGGGGTGACTTGGCCAGTCTTGAGATAGTCAGGAATCATGCCTGGAAGGAGAGATTCATGAACAATCTTAGACCTGAGTGGGAGTATGGAGGGTATAAGTTCCTTGAAAAGCTTGGTGGGCAGAGGATTCTTGAAATGATTTGAAGGTTTTAAGAGTTTATAGTTTTGAGTAGCTCAGCATTGTCTGGTAGAAAAAGGAATTCCATAATACTTGATTTGTTTTCAAGTGAACCATGGAGCCAGAAAGAGGGAGATTCAACAATACCCAACCTGCTCTCTTATATGGCGTTTTATACTCCTTTTTCATAAACAAATTCAGAACTTAGAGGCTAGTCCCCGAGACATGTAATGGCGGTGGCAATATTTTCCTCCATTGTGGCCAGCCTATAAGATCAGTTAGTCCTGCACGAAAAGCCAATCATGTTCTGTTTTTACCCATGTTGACCCTTTGGAATACCTCTAAAATATTGAACCCTTAATTTCTCAACAACTACTTAAATGTGTTTACACCAAATCACAAAAATCATAGAGCCTGGGTAAAGATCTAGCTTTCCATACATATCTGCATTTTCCAGGCGCTGTGTCAGGACCCACTGGGGGGGCCACAAGCTTGGCTTGCAAATGTCCTGGGCTATATCGAAGTAATATTTTAAATGAATAGTCCTGTTTATACTTCAGTGCAAAGATGCTTAACAATGTCCTTTAGTCTACTTCTAAAACAAACACTTGCAAGTATTTCCAAGCAGGTCTTTGGGTGAACCTTTCAGTATGTGTTGCTGCTGTTCTTTTACTTCACAAAGCCATATCAAGAGAGAATATTCTCACTATTCATGATTATACACAACTATACCTTTTGTGCATGACTTTCACACATAAATTGAGAAATATTGATGTGGCCTAACAGTCAGAGCTGCCGACTTTGGATTTGAGGAACAAGGTTTGAGTCCCAGCGTTGGATCAACATCCTTTCATTCTGGGCAAATCACTTAAGGCCTGATTCACAAAGGTAAACTTACACTTTTGTGAATGTTTACAATTTTTGGGGCATTCACAAAACTGAGTTAATAGTAAGTTTATGACTGGCCTGCAGAGACTCCGTAATTGTAAACTTGCTATTAACCCGTAGTTTGTGAATGTCAAAATTGTAAACTTACACAAAAGTGTAAGCTTACCTTCATGAATCAGGCCTAGAATGTCCTGTGCTTTTAATCAAATGGGTCTCAACTTGTGAAATATCATCTGATGCGCATTTGAAAGGCTCCAAAGCCCTTCGACCATATTTGTTTTATATAAAATTGCAATTTAGAGAGAGAGTGTCCAAATTGCACCACTGGGCCACCTTGTAACACAAAATCGATATGAGGCCTCACACCATACTCTGCTGCAAAAGGGGTTTCTCAAATTTCTTAAAATCACTGATTTCAACACCAAATTTTTCAGAAGCCTTGTGATTTTAATGAATGGGTGCCACAGACCACACCTCGCTCTGAAAAGTGTTCCATCTTCAGTGCAGATAGCCATCTGCCACATTTATGGGCAGATCAATATCTTATAAACAGTTTTATTTTGAATGGCGTGGTCATGGTTGGGACGTTTACAAACAATTGTTGGTATTACATTAAAAAATTACCCCAGCCTTATGTCTATTAAAGCTAAGTGGGGTGCGTGTGGCTTCGAGCATCAACATGGGGGTCTCACTCAAAGAGTGATCCAGACCCCGCCGTAATCCGCTCATATCCTGAGGCTCCTATTGCCATCAAAGGGCCATCAGAACTGGCACGCGTGCTACACTGATGGTACCTGCAGTGAACCAGTCACCCAAGTTCTCTGTCCTGCCGTGTTGCCAGCGGTGGCAGTGACCCGATCGGTTGCGCGCCTAAAAGCGAAATCCACAACCCAGGTGCGGTGATTAGAGGGTAGCGATAAAGACCGGTCAGAGTCTAAATCTGCCCTCCGAGCCAGCGGTGGCTCACCTACTGTGAACCTGAGTGCTCCAGCTGCTTACCATGTAAAGGAGCACCCTCGACTTGATCCTCACACTATGATAAGATTGCGGCCGCCAGGCAAGACATGGGCGAGCTACTGGCTTGGAGGCAGTGGGTTCACAGAAGTGCTGGAGGAAAAGTGTTGACTGACCACGACTCCCGATGTCGTACCATGATCACACCATAACGCTGAGCTGCATCGTCCCTCCCACGGCAGAGGTGGTGAGTAAGTACGCTGCATCAAGAGAAATTGGATCATGGGTGGCCCCCTGGGTGGCAGTGCAGACCTCGGGATTGCGAGAGGAGGCCTTTCGGGCAATTATCATGAGTCTGGACAATATGCTTCACAGAAACTGAATTTGAGAAAGTGGCAGCGATTATGATCAAAAGACTAGTATCTATTGTTATCCATGCTTTGTCCTTGATGATGCAGTGACCCGAACTAGAAAGGAGAGCATGGATTCTATTTTGTATCAAAACAACAAGGATCCAGCAATTGTTATTGTTATTGTTAACTACAGCTTATATAGCGCCAAATCACCGTCAGGTCTCTAGGCGCTTATGACAGAAAAAAGACAGTGTTTAGCAGAGTGGATAAAAGGAAAGAGAAAAGTGTGTATGGCAGTGGCACTAAGCAGTGCTTAAGGCTTCCCTGAACAAGAGTGTTTTTAAAGACTTCCTGAAATGCAGCAGATCTGGTTCCTTACGAAGAGACTCTGGAAGTTTGTTCCAGATCTGAGGATCTGCCACCCTTCGTTGCTAGTTTGTAGCGGGGACAGATGTCTGGGATACCAACAGGTGCAGGCCGTTTATGGAATACAATCTGGTGGACAATGACATGACCAAGGTCTTGAAAAAGAACTGGCATGTTTTACAACATGATGAACATTTGTCAGCGATCGTGGGCCACACTCACTCTACTGCTTCCTTTTTTTTTTTTTTTATTCTTTTTATTGAAAGTTTTTTCCCCAATTTTACGTACAGGGCACGGTAATATGTTACATCAAAACTAAATATAATATTTGTTTCACTTTTTCTTCTCCATTAGCGGTTCGATCACAATACAATAAAAAAATGTAAATCAATCAACAAACTTCATATCTTCCTAGTACTTACAGTCTAGTATATCCCACCAGTTTATAATGTGGATTACTCAACAGACAAAAGGAAAAGATAAACAGATAAATAGATAAATGAATGAAAATTCGCATTATATAATCCAGTGCACAACAAGCATATATAGTTCTACTGCTATAATTCTAACATTTTAGTCCATGCTCCCTTCTTTCCATCGAGTAATGGGATCCCAGATCTGCTTACCAAGCTTCCTTCCCTTTTTCCCCTTCCTTGCATAGATCTCAGTCTCCATGTTATATATTGTAAGTAATTTAGCCAGCCAGTGATGAAATGAAGGTGGGATAGGGTCCAGCCATGCAGATGCAATGCAGAGTCTCATAACTGACATAGCTACAAACAAGAGTTCCCCCCACCCTGCATTTGCCCCTCATTCTCCTTCACTCCCAAAAGAATTATCGAGGGGGTTAAGAGAATATCAGTTCCTAATATTCTATTTATAAAGCCCTCGATACCTTTTTCCAGCAATTGCAGTTGAGGGCATGTTGCAAACACATGTAGCAAATCTGCATTTAGATTTCCACACCTAAAACAACTAGTTCCTGTTGTGCCTCCCCACTGAGCTATTTTTGCAGGTGTATGGTAAAGATGGTATATAGTTTTATAATGTTGTGCCTGGAGGGGGGCTGAGCACAGCAATTTATATCCCTTTTCTAAAGACATATAAAAAGTTTCCTCGCTAATATTCAAACTGTTTTTCAATTTTTTTGCCCATTTTTCCGTATCATCCTCCTTTGAGATTCTCAATTCAGAGTAGAATCTCTTTATTGTACAATCCTCCCCTGCTTGGATCACTTCCATAATTAAGTTTTTACTGAATCCTGATGGTCCTCCCTTTTTATTGTACAAAAAACTTCTTATTTGTAGATATTTATAAAATTGTCTATTGTCTAGGGCATACCTTGCCTGCAATTCAGAGAACTGATAGACCCCTTGCTGTCCTAACACATTTCCTACTCTTCTAACTCCTTTCCTTTCCCATTCTTATAAATATAGGGCCAGCGAAAACCTCCTCTGGCAGATTTGGATTTTCTTTCAATCTAGTATAGAAATTATACCTCCCTAGCCCAAACCGTTTGGCGAAAGCTTTCCAAACTGCATGAGCCGCGGTAAGCGTCTTGAACCGTGTCCTTTTGAAATAACTAGGCTCCGTATATTTCCACAAAACGTTCTCGGCTTCTGACCCCAATAAAAGACCATATATTGCCAATGAACCAAACTCAGTCCATCCTTCGGACTCTGCCCCTCCCACCAAGCCTACCATATTTTGCAAAGCTGCTGCCCAGTAATATAGCTTTAAATCTGGCAGAGCCCACCCCCCCTCTCCCGTGGAAGTGTCATAAACCTGATTGCCCTCCTGGTTTTCCCCTTTGCCCAGATAAATCTATTAATCAAATGTTCGATATTCCTAAACACCTTGGTCTCAAATAGTAAAGGTATTGCTCTGAAAAAATAAAGGAACTTAGGCAAGACTAGCATCTTTACTACGTTTGTTCGCCCCAGGATAGTTAAGTGTCAGTTATCTAATCTATCCAGGTCCTTCCGCACTTTATTAATGAGAGGTGTTATATTCTTTTCCACTAAGCCATCCAGGTCGGCCGAGATAGTCACTCCTAAGTATGTTCCTGCCTGAATCACTCGGCCATCTGTACAGATAGTGTGGCAGTTTTTAATTATCTGTGTCTTAGCAGTGTTAAGTTTATAGCCCGAGATCTCCCCAAACCTCAGGGCCTCGATTTCAACTTGGACAATAGCCTCCGTTGGGGTCGGTGTAATCACTGCAACATCATCGGCGTATGCTAGTATTTTACACTGACCAGTTCGTGTAAGTAGTGGAGTTATTGATTCACACATCTCTATTCTACGGATCAGTGGGTCCATATACATGGCAAATAGCAGTGGTGAGCAGGGACATCCTTGCCTCGTACCTCTCCTTATCCGAAATTGTCCTGTGGAGCCGCCATTCACCCGCACGGAGGCCGTTGGATCTACATATAGTGCCTGGATTGCTTTAACGAATCGTTTTTTTACCCCGGATCTTTCCATTACATGCCACAGGTAGTCCCAGGAGACCCGATCAAATGCTTTCTCTGCATCTAGCAACATGACCGCCATCGGGTCCCCTGAGACTGCTGTAGCATCGAATAGAGTTATCACCTTGCGTATATGATGGGTAGTGCCCCTTCCAGGTATAAAGCCATGTTGGTTCTTACTCACAACTTTATCTATTATACTAGCATATCTTGTTGCTAACACTTTAGAGAATGCCTTAGTATCCGTGTTCATTAGGGTAATGGGCCTATATGATCCAGGTTCTTCCGAGGGCTTCCCTTTTTTCAAAATTAGGACAATTTCCGCGCCCCCCATGATCCAGGAATAGATTCGCCTATCTGCGCCTGCTGCATTGTCCTAATTATATCCCCTTCTAAAGTGTCCCAAAACACTTTGTAAAACTCTATTGGGATCTGATCAGGGCCCTCTGCTTTCCCTGAGGGGAGGTCCAAAATAGCATTTTAAATTTCTTCTCCCTGAATAGCCTCTTCCAAACCTGCTGCCTCCTCATCCGTGAACTTAACTACCGGACTCTCCTGTAAATAATCTCTAATTCCCCGGGCATCTCCCCTTATTGATTCACCATATAGTCTCTCATAGAAAGTTCTAAAGACCTCTCTTATTTCCTCTGAATCTGTATGAGTTGTGCCTACATTATCCCTGATCTCCCTCACAGTCCCCGATGCTTCTTGTTGCCTTGCCCGTATAGCCAGTGTTCTGCCTACTGTCTCACTAAATTCGTGACATCTCTCTCTTTTTGTTGCATATATTTTCGCAGCTTTTCTGGCAATATCTCCCTCTGCATCCCCTTTAGCCTTCAGAAGTTCTATCATCACAGTCTCTAAAGGGGTTTCATTCATAACACACTCCTCCAGTTTCTCCTCAGCCTTAATAACTGCCCCCGCTAATTCTGTATTCCGCGTCTGCTCCTGTTTTCGCTTAAAAGAATTAAAGCTCAACGTCTCCCCCCGGATCCCCGCCTTAAAAAGCATCCCAAACTACCCCTGTAGCAGAACTGTCTCTGTTGAACTCAAAAAATTCCCTAATCCATTTTTTCATATGATCCACATATTTATCTTCTTGTAGTAACCCTCTTTCGAAAGTCCACACTCTTTGCTGTCTGGTGTTTGTTAACTTAGGTAGTGTAAGCACTAGGGGATTATGATCACTGAGGATCCTCGGGAGTCTTTCTATGCTTGAGTCCGAAAGCACTATGCTTGAGATGAAGAAGTAGTCCAATCTTACACAAGTTTGATGTGGAGCAGAATAGTATGTAAAACCCTTTCTTTCTGGCCACTTTTTCCCCCAGACATCTGATAAAGCATTATTTGCCACTAAACCCTGCAAGGCCTGGCATACCCTCCTCTTCCTGCCTTGGTATCTACCATATGAGCCCAATCCCAAGCCCTCAGCACCATTAATATTAAAGTCTCCTGCCGTGATAATTCTAGGTGCCCAGGTAGCTAATTCCACGTCCAAAAATTGAAAAATCTCAGGGTCGTCCTCGGTTGATCCGTATACTGATACCAGCGTAGTCCATTCCCCATCTATCATGCACTCAATCATTGCCTATCTCCCCCATTGATCCTGCGCCTTTTTTCTCATTAACAAATTCTTATTCCTAGATAATATAGCTACTCCCCTTTTTTTTACACCTTGCCTCGAGTTTACTAATACCTGAAAACCCAACTGTTTCAGAAAATATTCTTGTGAGGCCATGACATGTGTTTCCTGCAAGAAAATCAACATTCATTTGTCTTAGTGCTACTGCAACCTTTGACCTTTTCTGGGCATCATTTAAACCGCACACATTCCATGTTACATATCTAGTCCCCATACATAGTTTCTTAGTTTGCTAGCATATATGATCACACATTTATTTAACTTATTTGTTTTTCCATTATTTCTTAAATTTTTAAATCTGTGCCAACCATCAAATACAGCCTTCCTTCCTTCGAGCTCCAAATCCCTTGTCTTATCTCCCCTCTCTCCCCACACTCCCACCTCCTCTTCTGTGAAAAAATCTGTCTTTTGTTGCTGTATCGTGCTATATTGTGCGCTGTACCCCTGAATCTGCCTTCTGCCGCTGCACCGTGCCCTGTACCCCCCCTTACTGGCAAATAGGTCAATGCTGACCTATGTCTGACAGCCGAACCCCCTAGGAAGCCTCACCCCCCCCCACTCTCCCACTATTCATCTCATAACTCTTTATAGTGCGTCTTAAAGGGTGCTGCTCCCTTCATTACTCCTCCTTCCTTGGTTTTTTACTGTGTCACATGAGCTGTTTGTCTTATTGCTGCAGCCCTATCGCTTTGCGCTCTTCCTTCTCTTTGTGTCCCCCCTTCTTTTAAATAAGTCAGATACTCCTGTGCCACTATTTCAGAGTAAAATACCCTGAACTGACCATTAAAACCAACTTTGAGGCGGCAAGGAAACATCAAAAATACCTCACATCCTACATTTTGAAAGGGTGTAATTAACTGCCTCATGTGCCACCTTCTCTCCACAGTGGTATGGCAGAAGTCTGGGCGAGCGAAAACAATTATATCTTTATATGATCGTTTTGCCGCTGGCTTTGCCTTGCTGATTACCTCCTCCCTTAACAAAAAGTTTCCCACATACACCAATATGGCCCTGGATTTGGAGCCTACATCATTTTTTCTACGTATCAGTGGGAAACGATGTGCCCGCTGTACCTCCTTGTCCCAGTCCCACTTGTCCATCTCTGGGAAAGCCCCTTTCAGCAGCTCAACAGCAAAAGCACGTACATCAGCCCCCTCCTTCCCTTCCTCAATTCCAAGCAGTCTTATATTATTGCGCCTTTGTCTATTCTCGAAATCTTCTAATTTCCATAGAACGTCCGATGAGATCTTCTCTTGCTCGTGTCTATATTCCTGTAATTTTACAACTTCCTCCTCCACTTTGCCTGTCCTCTCCTCCACTTCCACCAGTCTACCAGACACTTCTGCGTACATTTTGTTAACTTTGCGTAGGGAGCCTTGAATTTTCTTGTTTGCGTTTTTAGCTCTCTGACTCTCTCGCCGAGCCTCTCCCTAGATTTGCTTCAGGGTTGTAAACAGAAGTTCAAAGCTAGCCGCGTAGCCTCCCTCCTGAGCCTGTGTCTGCACCTGAACCTGATTTGGTTGTAAGGAGCCACCAGCTGCACCCTCCTGATATAGCTGCGAAGTGGTTGAGTGGT
The DNA here is from genome assembly GCF_964261635.1 of Lissotriton helveticus. Classification (NCBI taxonomy): domain Eukaryota; kingdom Metazoa; phylum Chordata; class Amphibia; order Caudata; family Salamandridae; genus Lissotriton; species Lissotriton helveticus. The sequence continues at coordinate 1,277,777,309 of NC_136069.1, forward strand.
CCCAATCCAGTTTTTTGGCCACCCCCGTCTGTGTTGTGCTCCCATGCTTCTTGGCTCTTCTACGGGTTCTTCCTCTGACTCTACTTGACTTGCCCCTGGATTTCTCTTTAGTACAGTATTATGCTCTGACTCTGATTCTACTTCTGAGGTGTCAACCTCTGAGACCTCCAAGCAGCTCTCCGTGGATGATGAGTCATCTATATCATCTATTTTAGTGGATAAGTCATCACTTAGATCTGATTCCCCATCCTCCTCCTAATCTTCATTATCCTCATTGTCTTCCTTATCATCGTCATTCCCGGTAAAAAAACAATCATCACTGGGGGAACCAGTAGCTGCTAGAGGCAGATAGTTTTTCCTGTTATCATCCCCATCTTTCCCCCCTCCAGACACTACTTGAGCATTATGTGGGGCTCCTTCACAAATATTCTCCTTATTACCATCTTTAGCCTTAGTCGTTTTCTTCATTCTGTCTACCGGGTTATCTGCTAGGTTATTATTTAAGAACAGTCTCCCTGATAATTCCTTATCACCCGGTAATTGCTGTGTCTTCTCGGTTATCGATAAACTAGCCCCCTCATGTGTCTCACCCATCTGGGCTTGCTGTATGCTCTGCGCCGATTTTAACGATGAGGGTAAAGATATAGCCTTTACAGCACCTGCGCTTGCTACAGTATTTCTCTGTGTGTCAATCACCTTTTCAAACGGGGGACTTATCTGATTTGAGGCGGGTAACTCTCCCTGAGCTGCAGCCTCCGGCTGCTCACTGCTATCACGAGCCACCTCTAGAACTGGAGTGGGTAACCTGCTTTCGCTCTCCAGAGCTGTTACTTTGCCTGTGACATCCCTCCGTGAATCGCTGCCATCATTCTCCGGAGTGCTTGCCTTTTCTCCTTGAATTAACACAGCTGCAGCCCCAGGTTGCGCCACGCTCGTCAAACCACTGACGTCACCCTCCAACTCCGGCTCAGCCTCTAAGGACACAGCCTCGTTTACATCTATCAATAGATTCGGCTGATCTGTAACCCCGGGTGACCCAGCCATCCCAGTAGCGTCGGCGGGCGCATTCTCCGTTCTTAGCGCCAGGAAAGACTTGAACAACGTCGGCTGCCGCAGGCTGATCTCCCTTGACGAGTCAGAGCCAACATCCATGCTCTTGCAAAATCCTTTGCCAGGTAGCTCCTTTTTTCTTTTTCGCCGCCTCTCTGTCCTGCTTTCTTCTTTCCGTCGCCGATAATTTCTCCTCCTCACGCAACCTGGCAGCCTCTCTGCGTGCTTGAGCTCTATGGCGAGCCTTCGCCCTGGGATTTGCAGCCAGGATCTCAGAATCACTCGCTTGTGCCTCTTCGTCCTCTCTCCCAGCTAAGTCCTTGATCGCCTTCAATACCTTCGGGGCCATGACCTGCCTTGCAACGTACCAGCCTGTCTGAAAGCGCTGGATTGTCTCCGCTATCGTTACTCCGACTTTCCGCCAGAAAGTGCTCGCCTTTTTCTCAGAGCAACCATACACTTGTGTCGAAGGCCACTCCGTTTGGGCAAACCAGTTTATATAGTCCTCGATCATTACACTGCACAACTCAACTGATATTGTTTCAGGATTAGGGATGCAGCAAACGCATATCCCTGTCGCTTAATCCAAATCCAAAGTCTTCGGGACAGTTCCATGGGAGAGGGGTTAGGGAGCTGCCACCTCCTACGGACTGTCGGCGGCCATCTTGCCACTCTACTGCTTCCTAATGGAGGACCACGAACCCGGATGATATTGTGATGCATAGTTTTCAAGATCCTAGTTGAAATTTTTCAGGATGGTTAAGAAACCTGATCAATGATTTGATAAAATGTGATACTTGTAAGGCATGCCAGTATGGCCAGAATGGATTACAAAATTTTTTAACGAAAAAAAATATTGTAATGAGACAGGATAACATGTAACACTGAATCTGTAATATATGCCCTTGAGTGTGATTGCTGAAAAGTATATATTGGTAGCACAGATCAAAAAATCAGCTAATGACTTGTCATCACTATATACTTCTGGAGTACCAAGGTACTACTGCAGCCACAGATATACCGAAATAAAAAGCACTTAAAACATGGTAAATACTTACCCTACTTTCTGGCAGTACCCCCACAGAATCATCTGTGCATCATAATAAATAAGCCTTCCAAATCTCGTCAAAATCTAACTGACGGTTTCTGAGCTAAATGGAATACCAAAGGGTTTACTGACAAATTATTGATGCAAAATTACAGAATGCAAAAATCTCAATTCACTATACTTAAACAGGTAAGTCCAAAAATATCCCCCCAAAATATTGATTAAAAAATATAGTTGTACAAAATATCGTATTTTATATATATATATATATATATATATATATATATATATATATATATATATATATATATATATATACAAAAAATATTAAATATGTTAAATAATACAATTAATATAAAAAAAGTAAGTAGAATTATTATTAAATTTAAAAACATATAATAAGAAAAGTTAAACACACATACATAATAGTTTATATATATTTACTTTAAAACAATTAATAAACAATTCATTTTAGTTCATTTCATAATTTTTAAATTACATAAACATTTACAAATATATATATGTACCAATACCATAAAATCTAATTAAAAAACAATCTATTATAAATTAAAACATTAAAGTATTTAAAAATGTTCAAACTTACTCTTCCCACTCCAATGAGTGCAACAGTAGGGAAAGTGCTGGATAGCTGGGGGTTGGGGGGGGGGGGTAAAAATTACTATTCCCACTCCAGTGAGTGCAACAGTAGAGAAAGTGTTGGATAGGGGCGAGATGAAATTCACTATTCCCACTCCAATAATTGTAAAAGTAGGGAAAGTGTTGGATAGCGGAGGGGTAAAAATTATTATTCTCACTCCAGTGAGTGCAACAGTAGGGAACGTAATACCAGCAGAGGGTTTGTAGTGATGCGGTATACGTTGGCGCCTCCAGTCCTAAACGTGTGTGTAAAGCGAGACCATACACTGAACGGTGCTACAGGTAAGAGGATAACCCAAAACCCCCAAAAATGGACCGAAGTCCTTGATACAATTATACAGGTAGCCTGTGCACGAGTAATCCTCATTAACAGTATTGGTACTGCAAGTATCTCATGAACATAACAATAACAGTAGTCGGATTGACGTTTTCTTTACGTGTGGTTTATTTGTGTTTCAGTAGGGAACGTGTTGGATTGCAGAGGAGTAACCATTATTATTCTCACTCCAGTCAGTTCAAAATTAAAAACAAAAAACATTTTAACAATAAAAATATTTAAAATAACAAAATACATTAAACAATATGTAAATATGTTAAAAATTCAAATACAAATATATTTAATATTAAATTAAAAAAAACATATTATAATGTTAAATACATATAACAAATACCTACAAATAATACATTAAATACAAATTTTAAAAACTCCAAACAAATAAATATTTTTAATTGAAAATTATTTCTAAAAAGAAACATTAATTATGCCATAAATTAACTTTTTGTATGTCCTACCATAGAACACCACACAATTCACAACCCACATCTAAATTTAAAAAATGTACTTCCTCAACTAACATAATTAATTACCAATTAAAGAAATATCATTAATTAAAAAACAAATTAAAACTCATAAAAATGATTTAACTTAAAACACAGTACCCCTATAATCCCCACAACGCATAACTAAAATTAAACTGTAAACATTTTTATTACACAATTAAAACGTATTTTCAATTAAAAAACTAATAGTATTTAACAACTAATTATAAAGCAAGTACAATGTATTTACTTCCCTCACTATTCCCCTATAGCAATAAAACCAACACACACATATATAAACAAATACCCTAATTAAATATAAATAAATTCATTAATAATAATGATCAACTTATTTATAATTAATTAAGCAAAAATGACTTCCCACCATTTACCCCTTTAAACCCCACAACCCACACCTAAAATGTATTACTCACATTCCATATTTAACTTGTAATTAATTAATTAATTAATTAATAATAATTAACAACTAAATATTAATTATTTAGACATACATTATTTCCCACCCTTTACCCCATAAACCGCACAACCTACACCTAAACAATCACACAACTACCATAATTAAAAACAATTAATTAGTTAATATAAATTAACAACTAATTATTAATTAATTAAACATAAATTACTTCCCACCCTTTATCCCTATAAACCCAAGAACCCACACCTAAAATGAACTACAACATTTTTGTAATTGATTTTGTATCACCTAATTAATATTAATTAAGATCTAAGTATTAATTAATCAAAAATAAATTACTTCCCACCCTTATAAACTAACAACTCACACCAAATAGTTTTACACAATTACCATAATTAATTATCAATCAGTTAATCAATATTAGATAACAGCCAATTAATAATTAATTACAAATAAATTACTGCCCAAAATTAATGCTATAAAATGTATGTTAAATAAATAAAAAGTAATACATTATTTATTATACTTAAAATGTCACCCCATACCCCTTTAAACCCACAACCTGCTACAGAACTAATAAATGCTAAATTTAAATAAAATAAAATTAATAACTGCTAAACATTTAACACATATATTAAAAAACATAAACAATACTTATACAAAAAATATACATCACATATATTTAGAATTTAAACTAAAATAAATAACATTAATGAAAAAATCGATATTTTAAACATCTATGTTTATGCAAACTATATTAATGACTTTTATATTTTTAAAAACAATGAGGAATATTACCAAGCAATAGCGATAATTATCGCTATTGCTTGGTTAGAGACAAAACTTTACCGCTGAGCTGCGGTGATTTTTATCGCAGATAAACCTTGGTATTACCAAGGTTTATCGCAAATGCAATAAAAAACGGCTGCAATGCATGAATATCGCTGAAAAGTCCGCGATATTCATGCATTACCGAGCTAATGCTCTTAGCCATGTTATCCACCTCCCATTGGATAACATGGTCAAGAACTGCTCAGGGCAGCTGTTAGCTTTTGGAGATATTCGCGCTTAGCGCGAATATCTCCAAAAGTTGGTAATAGGAGATAGTGATGTTAGCGACTGTTTCCAGTCGCTAACATCTTGGCACGCCCACTTTGCATGTCATTAGTGATAAATATCACTGACATGCAAAGTGGGGCCCAAGATGGTCGCTATCTCCTACTAGCTGTCGCTAACTGGTGTTAGCGACAGCTAGGTAATAGGGAGATAATTTTATCTCCGCTTTCTTGGCTTTTAAAGCCAAAAAAGCAGAGATAAACCCCCTTGATAATATGCCCCTATATTTCTTACCTTAAATTCGATATTCCTGAACACGATATTCTTGCTGTCGATATTTCTGAATCACAATATTTCTAGCTCGATATTTGTGTAAGACATCATTTCCAACTCGATATTCTGTCTCAGCACATACAAAAGTCTATGTAAAATGCATTGGATTTTACACCTGTTTTGGGACCCCTTTTTCTCTTTTCACCCCCTTAATGAAATGCCACAAACCTTTTAGGACTCCAAGGATGAAACGGGGCCACCAGGTCTGCAAACGTTCGTGGTCATTCGTCAAATAGGTGCAAAGTTATTACGCGACCAAAATCCCTATCTCTAGTCAGCCTAACATTTCACTTGTTCAAAACTAGGCAAATTCAGCAGTTATAGTTACCTGACCTAACTATAACTTACAACCCTGCAATTCACTGCTTATCACCTCACATATTACATCACTCATGACATGGTCTAAAAGTTACTGAGTGTTAAACATATATAGTAAGGTAAGTGGCTGTGGGAGTGCCTGTATGGGTGAATGAGTCGGTGTGTATGTCATATATAGAAGAGTGAGTGGTTATTTGAGAGACTGTATACATGAGTGAGTGGGTGTGTGTGTTTTTGTATGGGTGAGCAGGTGGGTGTGTCAGTGGATCTGAGAGTAAGTGAGGGCTTGGTGAGTATCTGTATGGGTGGGAGAGGTGGTGTTTAAGTGACTGTAATGGTGAATGAGTGTCTGTATGGGTGAGTGTGTGGCTGTGTCAGTGGCTGTAAATGGTGAATGAGAGGTTGCATGGGTGAGTGACAGGTACATGAGTGTCTGTACAGGATCATGAATGGATGTGTAAGGGGGTGCATGGGTGAGTTAGTGGGTGTCTAAGTGTCTGTATGGATGAGTAAATCGTGTGTGAGTGTAGTATGGGTGACTAATTGACTGTGAGAGAGGTTGTATGGGAGAGAATGTGCTTGTCTCAGTAACTGTATAGCTTAGCGAGTATATGTGTTAGCATATGCATGAGTAACTAGGTGGGTGTGTGAGTAATGGTATGGATGAGTGAGTGGCTATGTGAGTGACTGTATGTATAAGTGGGAAAGTGGTTGTATAGGTGACTGATTTACTGTGTGAGAGTATCTATGGGTATAGGAGTAGATCTGTAAGTGTCTGCATGTCTGCATGACTGCATGACTGGATGTGTGAGTGGGAATATTGGTCAGTGAGTAAGTGCATGAGTGACTGTATATGTGAGATATTTGGGGGACTCCTGAGGCGGAAGCCGGGACCCCGCTATAGCGCGTTTTTAAAATCGTCTTAAAATCAGAATTACTTGATTTTTTAAATTTACGCCCTGCAACAGTTGTAATCTGTGCCCGCCTTTGCTTTCCATAGTAAATGTCCTACCTGCACAGTAAATTGCTACCTGCGCCTGGTATTCCCCGATCCTCCCATTTCTCCGTTCCAGCCGAGTTTGGGGCTGTGGGGAGACTGGGAAGGACCAGGCAAGAGGGAGATGCCATCTTGGGGGGGTGCAGGGTCGGCGGACTAGCTGCCGGGACTCCACCTGACCTAATCACCCCCTATAAAAGAATGACACCTGCCCAGACGCGAAGCGGCCACGCGCAGCGGGCGGGCCAGCGGGGTCCCGAAGGCGCGCCAAAGGCAAGCCCGTCTGCGCCCGTCCGCACCAGTTCGCGCCGGGAGGCGGGAGATGCTGCCCCACCCATTATGCCCACCTTGAGGGACCTAACATCTACGCTCCACTGGTACTCAGGAACAGCCCTTCGGACAATAGGACTCAGCATGCCTAAAAAATCTTGTGGGGAGGGGGAATGCTGCCGCACCTTCCCAACCATGCTGGAAGGTCCTTTATCCTGTAGTACATGTCGAATTCAAAGCCTACAAGGGGAAGCGCCCATTACGGACCCACCACAGATAGCTCCACTGAATCGCCTACTGAATCTCACCCATATTCTATGCAACGTCCGCTCCCTTGCAAAGCATGCGATAGAGATCTGGGACATGATTTCCACTCTCTCCCCGGATACATGCTTTTTTACAGAGACATGGCTAAACTCCACCAACATACCGGCCATAAACATAGCCATACCAACGGACTAAAAATGTATCCAACTCGACAGAAAGGGAAAGACAGGAGGCGGCATAGGAATTGCTTTTAAAAATCACCTCAAAGTTCAATGGATATTGTCCATTAGTAACGATACAATGGAATTAGGCATTTTGTAAGTACTGGTGTCCCCAACAATGTCCTGGGATGGGGCCTTGCTCTACCGACCACCAGGTCCTAAGTCTAAATCAAATTTTTCTACGGCCCTGACAGAACTCATAGCCATGCAAGCCGTGACCTCCAGCAATTTTACTCTACTGGGGGATTTTAATTTTCACGGAGAAGAAGAAGATAACCCAGAGGTAATGACGCTCTTTTCCAATCTGAGCGACATTGGACTCAGTCAGATGGTGTCAAGACCTACACATTCAGCAGGCCACACCCTAGACCTTATTTTGACCAATTCAGAACAGCTGAGAGTATCGTAGCCACTCCCTTTGGTCTGGTCAGATCATTACTTGATTCAATTCTCTCTGCAGCTTCAATCAGGACCAAATCACAGACCCAATCCCACACATAAAAATGGGAAATATAAAAGACCATGGCATAATCTGAATGTGGAAGATTTTAATAAAACTTTCATCGAACTATCCTCCAAACTAGAGCTAACTGATCAAGAACCCTCAGCTATGTTATCTAGTTTTAATCTAGTCTTAATGGAAACGTTGGACACAGTGATCCCACAAAAAAAGGCAAACATGTCATTAAGGGGACCTTCTGCTCCCTGGTACTCGGCCACATTAAAATCATTAAAATCCACATGCAAAGTACTGGAAAGGAAATTGAGGAAACAAAAATCACCTGAAGATAGGAAAACATATAAAGTAGCACTATCCCATTATCATCATGAAATAAAAAACGCTTGTTGCTCCTATCTACAAACTCAAATTGAAAAGGCGAAAAACTCCACGAAACCTTTATTTGACATCGTTAAAGACTTCTCCTCCCCCTCAGTATGCAAACTAACACCACCAGAATCCCAGGAATTATGCGATTCGGTAGGGCAATTCTTCATGACAAAATTGGTCAAATTTATGCGAATTTTCCGGTCACGGACATTAACAAGACCCATACAAATATTAAGCTGGACAATCCCCTCTCTCCTACCATGGGAGCACTCAATCAGTTCAAGCACATTTCACTTGCCGACACAAGTAAACTACTACAAGCAGCTAAATCCGGGTCTCCACAGGACTTATGTTTATCCAGTACGATGGGATGGCCCTTGTGTCGGCAACATGTGCCCCCATGGTCCAACGCATTTTTAATGCTTCGCTTGCGACTGGTCTCATTCCAAGTGCTTGGAAAGAGGCCTCTGTGAGACCTATCCTAAAAAAGCCATCTGCAGACCCCCAGGAGTTAAGTAATTATAGACCTATATCCCTATTACCCCTACTGGGGAAAATGCTAGAATCCAAAGTAAATACCCAACTTAGGGGCTCATTATGATGGAGGATTTTCCGCATCTTCCGGCCGGCGGAAGCCACCGCCGGCCAGGAGGATGCGGAAAATCCTCTGCGGACCCACCAAAGACCCACCGCCACATTAGGATGGCTGGTGGGTCCTGGTTTCAGTCCGCCGCTTTTCCGCCGCCGTTGACTTACAACCGCGGCGGAAAAGCTGTAACATGGCTGACGGTGTCTATCAGACACCGCCAGCCATATTAGGATGGCGTAAAAGAGATGCTTTTCCACAGCGGCTTTTCCGCCGTAGAAAAGCATGTGTAACTTCACTGCTGGGGCCCGTTGCGGGGCCCCTGGGTGAAGGGGGGTTGGGGGGAGCACATGGGGGTACCTATGGTACCTCCCTGCATTTGTATGCAGTAATCGGCAGGCACCGCACGGTGCCTGCCGCTTTCTGCATACAAATGCAAGGCATGCATTTTTAACATTGCGGCGGGTGCAGCTTGAAGCCGCACCCGCCGCAATGTTACAAATAGAGGATGTGAACGCCAGGGTGGCGGTCACATCCTAATTGGACAGGAGGATCCCTCCTACTCTATGGACGCGGACGGACTCAAGTCCGTCCGCTATCATAATGAGCCCCTAAGTCAGTATCTTGAAGCTAATGACCTACTTGACCCCTCCCAGTCGGGTTTCAGACCTGGGTTCAGTACAAAAAAAGCAACGCTGGCGGTCACTGGCTCGTTGAGATGTACCCTCGATGCCGGAGGCTCCTCGATCCTCATCCTCTTAGATCTCTCCGCGGCCTTTGACACGATATCTCATCGGCGGCTAGCGGAGAGACTAAGTGAGTGTGGCATCGGGGGTTCAGCTCTGCAGTGGCTATGAAATTTCTTAAGAGACAGATGGCAAACTACCTCACTTGGACCATACGTCTCAAAAAACACATTTCTACTGGACAAAGGGGTGCCACGGGGCTCTTATCTCAGCCCTACCCTCTTTAATATATACCTGGCCCCTCTGGCTAAGTTAATTCAATCTTTCGGCTTCGAGATTATTTCGTATGCTGACGATTCGCAGCTACTGTTCCCAATAGCAATGACTTGCAGGCCCTGGAAAAAAACTTGATGGCAATGCTCTTGAGGAGCTTTTGGTGTCTTCTAGGACAGTGCTGCCATCTGATGTGAACAGAGCGGCTGCCAGGTATACAGAATGGATCGATCAGGCTTGTTGTACCCTGGCCCCTCCGAAAGTGTGCCGCCCGACGAGATCGGCCCCGTCAGCCCCATGGTTTACGGATGAACTTAGAGATGCCAAAATTGTCTGCAAGAAGCTGGAACGCATTTGGCGCTCCAACTACAATGATACAGACAAGGCCAAATTGAAAGCTTCCCAAAGGGTGTACAAAGATCTCATAAGGCAGGCTAAGAATGTTTATTTCACCGATCGGATCGAGAGGGCAAAGAATTCATCTAGGGAGCTCTTTGATACCGTTGCTGGCTTGGCTACTCCCAAGCCAGTTATCGCTCCTCCAAGCCTGGAACTTTGTGAGTCTTTAGCTGAGTTCTTTCTCAACAAGGTGCAAGCCATCTTCACCACTCTTGAGCCACAGGTAGCCTCAAGCTTACTTGATGGCTCACATAGGACTCTAGCGAGTATCCCTCAGGAAGAGAAATTTTGGCATTTGAGCCAGTATGCACTGCAGACATTCTTAGTCGGCTGTACGCAACTAAATCAGGTTCCCCCCTTGACCCCTGCCCAGCGTCAGTAGCTAAGTTGGCAGCCCTTCCATTTGCTGACTCCATAGCTGTGCTGTTTTACCAGATGTTTGACGTGGGTGATTTTCCCACATGCTGGAAACGGGCCTCCATTTTTCCCCTGCTTAAGAAGCCCTCATTGGGTATCACTGATCCAAACAGTTATAGGCCCATTGCCAGGCTGCCGCTCCCTGCTAAATTAATTGAGAAGGTCATGAATCTCCAGCTGTGTGCCTTTCTACGCTCTTCACAGGGCCTGGACTCAGCCCAACATGGGTTCAGGTAAGGGCACAGTACTGAGACCGCCCTGATTAAATCCACGGAGGAGGTCAGGAAGGCTCTGGATGCAGGAGGCCAAGCGGTGCTGGTCCTTCTCGATTTATCTGCAGCCTTCGATCAAGGTCCACCATAATGTGTTGGTAGACCGTTTAGAGGACTGTGGGATTCAGGGGAGGGCACTGAGTATCCTGAAAGCCTTCCTGAGGAACAGGGTTCAGGTGGTGGCAATGGGAGATTTCGAGTCCAAACCTTTTGAACTCCCAGGGGGGTCCCTCAGGGATCCTCCCTAAGCCCCACACTATTTAACCTTTACCTCTCCTCTCTTGCCCCGGTGATCCGATCCTACGGGTTCGAGTTAACATCGTATGCCGATGATACACAGATCGTGGTATCATTGCTTCCGGGGAAAAATCCAGGCGTTGCCGCCAGGTTTCAGGATTGCATGAAGGCAGTCAGCATCTGGATGGAAAAAAGCTGCTTAAAGTTGAACTGCTCTAAAACGGAGGTGCTACTTTTTGGGTCTAACACCAACCTTTGGAGTCCCGAGTGGTGGCCGGAAGACATGGGATCCCCTCCTTCCCCTGCTACGAAGGTGAAGAACTTAGGAGTGATTATTGACGACCAACTCTCCTATAAACCCCAAGTTAAGGCGGTCTCCTCATCCATCCATTGGACCTTGAAAATTATCAGGAAGATCCTCCCTTTTCTACCAGTAGGGAGTAGAAAGACGGTGGTGTCAGCCCTTGTGCTCTCCCGCCTTGATTACTAAAACAGCCTTCTCCTAGAGGCTCAACAGGGGTTGCTTAATAAGCTGCAGGTTTTACAAAACGCGGCGGCCCGTCTTATTGTCGGTCTGCCGAAATTCGCATCCGTTTCCAGGGAGTTGGATAAGCTGCACTGGCTCCCGGTGCGGAAACGGATCAGGTTCAAATCCATCTGCATTGTTTACAAAGCGCTCCATGGAATAGGCCCAATGTTCTTCCAGCAGCTCTTCCAATGGTACACGCCGGAAAGACAACTGAGGTCGGCTAACTTGGGGCTGATCAAGACTGCTCGTATCAGGAAGGTGCGCTGGGGGGGCCGAAGTTTCGCTAGAGGGGCAGCGGTGGCCTGGAATGCCCTTCCCCTGGCCCTAAAGCAAAGTGCCAACCTTTTGGCCTTCCGAAAAAAACTGAAAACTTGGCTATTTTCGACCTAGATCAGTGGCCGTAAACTCAGGGAGCTACCACTTCAGCGCCAGGACACCGGTTGGTATTAGTGCACTCTACAAATGGTATGAATAAATAAATAAATAAATAAATAACAACATCTCTAATGAGAAACAACGTTTCATGAGCGGTATGCTGGCGATCGCAAATTGGATGAGGGTGCAATGTTTACAACTCAACCCAGGAAAAACGGAGCTATTGCTCTTGGGGAAGTCTGCTCACCTTTGGACTTCGGACTGGTGGCCCCCCCATTTGGGTGAGGCACCAAAGCCATCAGCCTCAGTAAAAAGCTTGGGAATCCAATTGGATGTCAAGCTTAACATGAAGGACAATGTGAAAAGCATTGCAGGATCATGCTACTATAATCTGCGTCTACTGCGTAGGATTATTCCTTACCTACAGCTGGAGCATCGCAGAACCGTAGTACATGCAATGGTAGGGAGTAGGCTAGACTATGGCAACGCCTTGTTGGCTGAGGTAGGAGTCACCACTCTGGCAAAGTTGCAGGTGATACAGAACACGGTGGCAAGAATGGTCTTTAACTGCCCTCCCGGAACTCCATCCCTCCCTTTGCTTAGACACCTACATTGGTTGCCCATACAAAAACGGTCCCTGTTCAAAATATGCTGCCTGTCCTTCAAAGCTATTAGAGGAGAAAGTCCATCTTATCTCCAGAACAAACTCTCCAAACATTTGAGCAAATGTAATCTAAGATCCAATGCTTTATCACTCCTAAATATTCCCTGTGTACGGGTAAGTCACACAGGAGGTAGAGCATTTTCGTTCATAGCCCCCAAATACTGGAATTCACTTCCAGCGACACTGCGAAAATCAAACACATATCTGTCCTTTAGGAAACAACTAAAAACGTGGCTGTTTTGAGAGAGTCAGTATAACTACACTCTGTTCTTGTCTTCCGATCTCTGTACCCCTCTGGTAAGCGCTGAGATGCCCCTGGGTGAGTCACGCGTTATACAAAAGGCCCTAAGATAACAACATAACAACATAGTGGTTGCATTAGTGGATGTATATGTGAATGGCTCCCTGGATTAGTGAGCAGATGCATGATTGTTTATGGGTCTTTGAATGGGTGTGCCAGTGGTTGTGCGGGAGTGGTTGTATTATATATTGTTTGGGGGTATAAGTGGATCTGTCTTGCTCTGCAGATGATGTCATGAGTGATGTCATTTGAGATGTCATCAGTGATGTCATTTAAGATGTCATCAGTTATGTCACTAACGATGCAGTGAGAGTAATGTAACATGTTAGGTCATAAGCAGTGCATTGCAGGGACGTAAGTTATAGTTAGCCTAGGTAACTACAGCTGAATTTCACTGGTTTTGTATGAGTGAAATCTGAGCCAACCTATATTGTCCTTGTAACCTTTGTTTTTTTCAGTGAACTGCTACGGTTTTCAAATTCTATTTCCTAACAATAACATCCGCTTAATCTTTTTTTCAGTGAATTTCTATTGTTTTTTATATTTTATTTCCTAACTATAACCTTTAAACTTTGAGAATGGGTGTGTGAGTGACTGTATAGGTTAGTGAGTGGGTGTATGAGTAGCTGTGTGGGCCTGTGAGTAGGTGTGCGATTACCTCTGTGGGTCTGTGACTGGGACCGTGAGTGGTAACATGGGTCTGTGAATGGGTGTGTGAGTGGCTGTGTATGGGTCTATGAGTAGATGTGTCAGTGCCTGTGTATGTCTATGAGTGTCTGTGTGAGTCCTGCTAAGGATATGGGGGTGGGTATGTGAGTAGTTGTATCGGTTTGTGAGTATGTGTGTTTGAGTGGTGGTATGTTTTTTTGGCTTTTCCATACTCTGGGTTTTAAAAGAGAGAACCATGACCTCTGCTCTTACAAGGAAACATAAATAAAGAAACCACTCATCACAGTTACCCAAGTTCAGATCGCGCTCCAATAGATTAATGATGCATTCACTGCTATTAAGGATTTCAGATAATTTTTCAACGTAGAATATTGGAGAAACATATTGGCTTTGCATTCATCGAACCCAAGAAGTTAGGATCATATGTACTTTACTCAAATTGAGGTTCACCTTGGGTGCCTGCCATGTTTATATTCGTAAGTGCTTCTCGTTGAGGTTTAATTTATCTGAAAAGGGCATCACAGCCATAACGGTACCTCATTTCTTTTTAAAGAAGAGTCTACAGTTTTGCCAAAATGATGACTATCCAAATGCAGTACTTTCTACTGGTAAATTAGTACATGCTTTCCCATTGTTTAAATGCCCAGCATATATTGTTCACTATATCTGTGCAATGGACCACCTATTTATGTATTTCTCTGTGTCTCATCTTGCCATTTGTTTCAGTATGTTAATAACTGTACCTTTTTTCTACATTTTTTAAACATTGTGAATTTGTCCGAATTCCTCACAAAATAGTTTGGCATATATGTTCCGGTTTTGCGGAAATGTCGCAAATATAGCATGTTTATGAAAAAGTGTAAAACACATACATTTACATATTGTAATTAATGTTTGACAACAGCTGCTAACTGATATAGTGTTCAAACTTGTATTTCTGTAATTAATATTAATGTATATGTACATCATTTTTTGATTGTATTTCGTGTTGTCGTGATGCCGCTCATTTTTTCGATCCTGTTGACGTTCGCAAATATCACTTCACATGGTAACAAAGAGCTATGAATGGAGAAGACACTTTCCATTAACCTTCAAAGGTAGTTCCCACCTATTTCTTCCTATTTGAATGTTCCAGTTTGTATTTGGTACATTCTTGGAGATGTACTGTACTTGGAGTGCAGAATTCTGGTTTGTCATGTTTTTCTAAAATGAAATGGCATCAGGAAAAAGTGAGGTGGAGAATATCCATCAAGAAGCTGAGCAGCAGGAGGTACCAGCACGAGGAGAAACACTTCTGATTGGGAGCCAGTGCCCAAGAGAAAAACTGAAGCTTGTGAGTTTTTTGACCTTCCCATCTGGTGTATCTAAAACAGACGTAAAGTTTGTAAAGAGCCCCTTGTGCAACAGAACCCTATGAAGAAGCTCATCTAAAAAGTATTCTTGTGGTGCAACAAGTACTTATCACTAGAATAATCTTAAGAGGGCAGAGAAGGAGAGAGCTGAAAACGAGCCATCAACCTCTAGGGCTGCAACACATGCTCCTGGAGAGACAGTACCATCGGAAGGGGAAAGCCAGCTGCCACAAATGCCTCCAGAATGAAAACACATTGGGACATTTTGCCTTGACTGCAACAGCAACCTCACAGCTGGCAAACAGTCTGTGAATGTGATTTGGAAATTGCAAGAAAGCATACCTACTAATTTTTTTAAAATAATTTACACCAGTCTTCCTACTACTTTTCTGTTTGTGGATATAATGTTTTTTCCCTTGTGGCCATTTTATTTGAGAAAAAAATACAAAAAGAGTAGAAAATGTTAGAAAAAATAAAAAACACCGTTTCAGAAAAAATGTTTTTTTTCAGAACTGCCTTTCATGGTTAAAAAAATATAAACTGTATGTCTGGGTATGTATAAAGAGGAGCATTGTATATGAGTGCGTTATTGGCTGCATGGGTGAGGATTGGGTGTGTAAATATCTATATGGGTGAGTGAGTGGCTGTATGAGTGAGTGATTGGGTGGATTAGTGCTTGTATCAGTGTTTAACTGGTAGTATGAGTGATTGAGTGAGTATGTGATTGCTTGTACAAGTGAGTGAAAGGGTGTTTGGGAGAATGTAATGTTGAGTGAGTGAATGAATCCATGAGTGCCTCTATGGGTAAGTGTGAGACTGACATTTTTGAAATTGAAATAATTTTTATTTGATTTAGTTCTCTTACGAGAACAACAAATTATGAGTGTGTGACTGTGTGAGTGGCTGCATGTGTGAATGAATGGCCGTGTAAGTGGCTATATAAGGGAGTGACTGGGTATTGGAGTTGTTGCATGAGTGAATGATTAGGTGGGGGAGTGTTTGCATAAGTAATTGACGAGATATGTGTGCGGCTCTTGGGATGAGGGACTGGGTGTGAGTGACTTTTTGAGTGAGTGTCTGCATATGTAAGTGGCTACATGAGTTTGTGACTGCCTGTGTCAGTTGGTTGAGTCAACAAATGTGGGTATGAACCACTCTATAAGTGGAATAGTGGTATGTGAATGGTGTATGAGTGAGTGACTGGCTGTATAGGTAAGTGACTGGGTGTTTGAGTCCCTGCATGACTGAATGACTGCATTTGTGAGTGACTATATGGGTGAGTGAGTGGGTGTGTCACTTGTATACATCAAAGTTTCTTCTGAAAATCTATGACATTCTTAAGTGTATGAGAACAAGCACTAACTTGGGTACCATGCTGACCTCTTCAATGATTAAAAGCTTCAGTTTCTTCAATACTCTTGATACCACTTGGCTACCTTCACCAGATAATTTCTGGTATTCTAGTTTATTGTCATGTTCAACGGGTAGCATTAGTAGGCGATGTAAAGTAATACCTTTAATGTTATGTGCAGCTCAATAAATCGGGTTTCTTGTAAAGGGTGACTACTCAATCATAAGTGTCTCAAGGCTCTGAAAGGAGGGTGGATCTGCAGTTCAATCAACGAGCCAGGTCTTGAGGTCCTTCCTGAATTGCGGAATTGATGGGGATTGTCTGGGGTGCAGAGGCTGGCAGTTCCAGGTCTTTTCAGCAAGGTAAGAGAAGGATTTTCCTCCAGCCATGGTCTTGCCTGTCCGTGGAATGGGTGTCAGGGCCATTTGGATGGAATAGAGATGTCTGTTGGGAGTGTAGAAGGAGAGACAGTGGTTAAAGTATGCAGGTCTGGTTTTGTGGAGGGCTTTGTAGGCATGCGTGAGAAGCTTGAATGTAATTATTTTGTTGATAGGTAGCGGTAATGTTCTCTCAGGTGGCCGGTGGTATGGCTTCAGCATTGGGTGTTCAGGATGAGTCTGGAAGAGGCGTTCTGTATGCCCTGTAGTTTCTTTAGATGTTTCTGGGTGGTAGCAATATAGAGTGCAATGCCGTCGCCGAGTCTGCTGCTGACAAGTGCACGGGTGACCATTTTCCTGAACTCGTGGGGATCCACTTGAAGATCTTATGAAGCAGGCGGAGCATGTGGAAGCAGGCTTTTATTTGACGGTACGTTAAGAGCGAGGAGTCCAGGATGATGCTGAGGTTTTGTGCATGGTCCATGGGTCTGGGGGGGTCCTGAGTGCTGTGGGCAACCACAAGTTATCCCAGGCAGAGTGGTTAAGCTCAGGATAAGCAATGGATCCCAGGATGAGGACTTCAGTCTTGTATGAAGTGAGCTTAAGCTAATCTTGTTGGTGATGTTACTACACATGGCATTTGATTCTGAAGTCTTCCGTAGAGACCCAGTCTGAACTTTAATTGCAAAGCTTTTTCCAGTGCCAGTTTTACCACTGATGCATTGTAATATTGGTTGATACAAAGAACATTCACATTGTTTCTTCTCCTTGAGAAATCCATGCTCTATTTTATCTTTAACTTCATAAAAAATCTCTCTCTGTTCGTCTTTCAGTTGTTCAACAATCTGTTAAAAATGATCAGTTTCCTCTCTTGCATGCTGTATTGCACTATCTACATCATTCATAGCTATAGCTTCTTCCTTTTTTAATAATTGGTTCTCCAAGAGGATCTTGAGTCAGTGGTCTAGAAATTGTGCTGCTTTGTGAACTCTCCTTGGCTATTTCACCATCGATAGTTTCTTCCTGTTCAATCTTATCTTTCAACATTTCCACGTAGGTTGGAAGGACTAAACACTCCACGCAGTCTTTCACACCGTTGAAAGAGTCTTTGTAACAGTCATAGCCTCCAAGTAAATCTGATTCAGCACGCCATGGTTTGAACAACTGCAAAATTGGCAAGTAGTAAAACTGTCTTCTCTCTGGAGTTTGGCAACTAAGCTTTCGATGGATAATTAGATTTCCTTTCTTGAGTCTCACCAAACAATCACCTGATTCAATTTCTGCTTATGTGCAATATTTAAGTACTTCAAAAAGATACATGTTTTGAAGATGTGGACTCCTTCTTGGGTAGTATGTATTCAACATATATGTTTTAAGAATGTCTCTACTTTTTAGTTCAAATTTGCGAGATACTGTATTTCTGGGAAAGACTTTAGTACTCTATTTCGACTGCTTGCAGCATCCAATGAGCAAAGCGTTCCAGGTATCTTCACATTTAATGTCCTTTATGATTGAGTTTGCTTCTCATAAGAAGTCAAGCAGGCCATACCACGCATACTGAGTGTTAGAAACCAAGTAGGTGCTCCTAGGTTTCTCAACATGTATTTCAGCTGATGTGACAACAATACATTCTCATTGATGCCACGTTGGCACGCCATCAAATTAATCAAGTTATATTCCAGGTTTTTATCTTTTTCTTGCATTTATTCAAAATCTATATTTTTATAATAAACAATATTTTGTACCAGATATGCTGATTTTGCCTTTTTTAATTTGCTAACATCCACTAACTCTTGCCATATTTTTTTGCTCATGTTAGGGACTTCATTGACTAGAATAATAAGTGTTTTTCCAAAAGTCTCTGCACAACTACAATGTAAATATTCTGCTTGAAATCTAATGACAAGTAAAACAACTCTACCTTTAAGACCTTTCTGTAACTCTGTTGGAGGTAATGCCCCTGTCTTTGACTCCCTATGAAATATAGCTTTGAATGGATGGAAACACCGAATTACAATTGATAAATGAACATTTAAATCTTCAAATTCTTCTGAGATTGGAACTCATTCTGACTTGTTGTGGACTGATCTAGGTGGCATATTTTTATCCTCCAAATGATCATAACAGTAGGTACAAATAATTTGTTGTGTCGAACAATCAAATTGTTCCTCTACAAATCAATAAGCTGCAAATTCTTACCAAATATGTCTGTTGTTTTCTTCACTTTTTGAAAACACAACAACATAACAAGTTTATTTTTTGTAGTGAGTGCATCAACAACATATATAAACACAGTTCGGTTTCTCTGAACAGACTGTATTCAACTTTCAAATCTCTTATTGAAAGTTATCAACAGTAATACCTGTGTCCTGTTCTGATACACCTACTCCTCATTTTCCCTACACTCCTTTTCAAGACCAAAGAAACTAAACTGAACATCATCACAAACGTTTTCTACTTCTGCTACTGCACCATGCAAAAGAGCTCTGTTCACTTCTCCTAAACATGGGCAGGAGTTGTGACATGGCAAAGTCTCCTAACTAGTATTTGCATTTTCGTGTTGTGTACAGCTAACATTCTGAAATGATAAAATGGTTTTGGCACACTTTCTTTGATAGACATGCTAGTAAATGTCCCTGTAAATTAGTATGCTTCCATATGTTGCATCGGTCTAATCCTTGCAGAGCCATAATTTTCTGTTTTAGACTTCTGCTTGGAAACGTGCATGGGAAAGTTCTCAATTTATCAATACATTACTGTTGAATACTGCAAACACTCCTACAGTACCATTTGTATACAGGGGCCTATGTATGCCTTACCTGTACATCTTCAGCAATCACTTCCTCTACATTTCTAGCAAACCTTCAGCTCTTTTGGAATAGGAGTACCATCCTTCATCTTATAACATTATCCAGATTCATCATCTGCATGCACTACTGTGTCCTCTTAGCAGCAGCTTTCTTTGTTAAAGAACAGCTCAGAACTATGAGTATGTCTCAATTCACCACAGAAAAATTTAAAAAATGCAATCAATCAATCAATCTGGGGATTGTAAGCGCGCAACTTACCCGAGAGGGTCTCAAGTTGCTTGGGGGGGGGTTCAGGTACGTGAATGTTAATTCTATTGTTGAGGTATTGGGGTCCGGTGTTGTGTAGGCATTTGTAGGTGTAGATGAGTATCTTGAAGGTGACTATCTTCTCGATGGGGAGCCAGTGGAGCTTTGTAGATGTTGGCTGATGTGCTCATGTTGAGGGATACCGAGGACAAGTCGGGCGGTAGAGTTCTGTATTGTCTGAAGCCTGCAGAGTAGAGACTTGCTGATGCCGGCATAGAAGACATGTCCGTAGTCCAGCCTGCTAGTGATGAGTGCCTAGGTGACTGTCTTCCTTGACTAGGGGAGAATCTATTTGAAAGTCCCACGGAGGATGCTGCTGAGGGTGTTAAAGCAGCTGGAGGCGGCAGCGTTGACCTGCTGGTTCATAGAGAGGGAGGAATCGAGTACGATGCTGAGGTTTCTGGCATGATATGTGGGGGTCGGGGCTGTCGAGGGTGGTGGCCACCAGGTATTTTTCCATGCTAATAGGGTGACTCCAATGACGAATACTTCTGTCTTCTCCGAGTTGAGGTTTAGGTAGCTGTTGCTCACCTAGGCTGCAACGTCTTGCATTCCTTACTGGAAGTTGAGTCTGGTGATGGTGGGGTCCTTGGTGAGGGAGAGGATGAGCTGGGTGTTGTCGGCGTGGGATACTATGTTGAGGCCGTGATGTCGGATAATGGCGGCAAGGGGGCCATGCAGCTGTTGAAGAGGGTAGGGCTGTGCGATGATCCTTGGGGTACTCCGCAGTTGATTTCTGTGAGTTTGGAGAGGAAAGGTGGGATCTGATCCTTTGGCTTCTGCTGGTGAGGAATGATCGGAATAAGTTGAGGGCGGTTCCTAGTATGCTGACGTTGTGTAGTCTGACGGTGAGTGTGGGGTGGGAGACAGTGTTGAATGCTGCTAAAAGGTTGAATAGAATGAGGAATGCGGTGTGGCCTTGGTTGAGGAGGGTGCTGATGTCATCTGTGTCGGCAAGCAGGGCGGTCTCGGTGCTGTGGTCGCTGCTGAAACCGAATTGAGAGGGGTCGAGGATTGGGTTGTATTCAATGAACCTTGTCAGCTCTGCATTGACGGTCTTCTCAGTGACTTTCACTGCGAATGGGAGGAGCAAAAGGGAGGAGCAGGAAAAATTTGTTCTATTGACAAGCCTTTTCTTTTGGCTTCTTCTCCTCATACACAACACTATTTTTTCCAGGGTCTTCTTTATGTTCAGAATCAAACTAAATAGCTTCCTCTTGAGAACAAAGGCCTTATTGACTATACCCTCAACACATTCCTTTTGTCTGACTGCTTCTCTTCTTCTATTATACTTCATAGTTCTTTTTAGATTCAGAATTACTCTACTGTGTAACATTGTAACTCTGAGTTTCCTAAACTGCCTCAGGCTTCTAATTAATTGATTTTTTTACCCTTCATATTGTACTTTTTGTCTACATTCTTAGTTGATCTCAAACTTTGTTTTTTATTTAATTGATTTATATGTCCACCATTTCCAGTGGTCCACAAACTGTTTTAAGAAATGTCTTTGTTCCCTATTCAGCAGCTCTTTTCTCTTTCACCACTTTCTCTGCATTTTGCCCCTTTTGTTTCTCAGTTGTGAGAAGATATTATCCTTGCTTCTGTTTCCTTCTTCTCTGACTTTTAATGGCATTTTTACTGTTTGTATGTAACTACAAACTGATGCCTAAAATGAAAACAAAATAACTACATTTACCTTTTAATTTCATACTATCACATTACATATTGTAAGGTTTTAATTATGCACAAAATCAGTTGTCTTGTTGCAATAAAGCCGAAATTACACTATCAATGTTCATATTTATGTCTATGTGTCTTTTTTTGTGCCAGAGTATGCATTAGTCTCCCACTGGATATACTACCATATCCATTACTGTGTTGCTGTGTTGTCCTCTGTTTAAAGGACTACTTGTCTAAATGAGACACTAGGATGTGTCTGTACTTGGCTAAATACGGGAGTGAGGGTTCGAGTCCATCTGTAGAAGTTGTATCAGATATTTATGTAAGTGTGCCAGTATATGACTCTCTACTTTAGTAACTCTATGGCTCCCTAAATGTGTATGTGAGAATCTGAACAAATAGCTCAGCGCCTTTGTTAGAGAATAGAGGGATATGTAGGTGTGTCTGCAACTGCTTCTGATACTGCTGCATACATAGCTAGTTTCTGTATGTGAGTGAATATATAAGTCCCTTTGTTGCTGTCTGATTGAGAGAGAGGCTCTACTCTTTGGAAACATGTATGTCAGTTGTCTTATGAGTGGTATACTCTATTTAGTGATTGTCATAGGGGCTTACGAATGCATGAGTAACTTACTGAAACTCAAAAGGGCAATTCTCTTCTTTTAAGCACAAAGCACTGTGCTTTATGGCATATCTACAGCTCATCTTAAAGGTGAGTTATATATTCTAAAACATGGGTTTAACTCTTGGTGAAGGACTTTTACATGCCAAATTAGGTGGACACTGACACTGCACAGACACATCTGCACTAGTTGGCCTGACCCAAGTTTTAAGGACTATTTGTCTGGATGGATGACTAGGTTGAGTCATTACTTGCCTACATATCTGAGTGAGTGTAGGAGTCCAACTGTAGCCGACTCATAAGACATTTAAATCATTGTGCCAGTATATAACTGTCTAAGTAACTCTATCGCTCTCTAAATGTGTATGTGTCTGACTGAACAACTATGTCAGTATCTGTGTTAGGGAATAGTGGGGTATTGTTGGACCCGGCCTCATGGCGTGGTCCTACCCCTCCCGCATGGCGGGCCCCGGACGACATCGGCCCTCCACAGAGCCTCGGGCGGCCCCTTCCGCCCGATCCTGCACGCACCAACACTACCGGTCCGGTTACCATCACAGGCCACCACCCCGGCCTGACTCCATCGTGGGCCCATCACGTCCTGAGCACGAGGCCTCGCCCGACTCCATCTTGGGCCCACCACGTCACGAACACGTGGCCTCGGCCCCGGCCCAGGCCCCAGCAAAGCCCCGACATCGAGGCGCCAAGATCTACCCAGGTGGTCGAGTGGCCACTCGACAGATCCCGGAGGGAGGGGAGTTTCGATGCGCCTCCAGCCATCCCCGGACGCCTGGTATCGATCGCCCCCGGCATCCCTGGGTGCTGGCTCCACCCCCCTGCTGGGTGTCTGGACACCATCTTCCCGGCCCCTCTGGCCCCCCTGGAGCGAGGGTCCGGACATCAAAGGACTCCAGTCCTATATCTGGGCCAGCCCCGGAGTAGGACGTCAGTTGTATCCTGGACTGGAAAGCCCTGCTGACGCTTTCACGGCCGACACCAGAAGAACTAATTTTCCCTGTAACCTGAGGATACCCTGAGAGCCTGCTGGCGCTGCCGCGGCCCACCTTTGCCGAACCATCTTGAGAGCCTGCTGGCGCTGCCGCGGCCCACCTTTGCCGAACCATCTTGAGAGCCTGCTGGCGCTGCCGCGGCCCACCTTTGCCGAACCATCTTGAGAGCCTGCTGGCGCTGCCGCGGCCCACCTTTGCCGAACCATCTTGAGAGCCTGCTGGCGCTGCCGCGGCCCCCCCTTTGCCGAACCACCTTGAGAGCCTGCTGGCGCTGCCGCGGCTCGACCTCTCGGATCCCCCCGGCTCGAGGATTGAGAGCTGTGCGCAGGGTATCCCTTCCTGCACCCCAACCGAGACTGTCCGGCTACCCTGACCCTTTTACGAGACTTTACAGACCCCTCGATCTACTTGTACATATCGCTAAGAACCAGCAACCTTTATTTCCTGATAAAGCTTACGAACTCGACCTCTGGTGTGGTGTCCATTTGTGGTGTTGTGGTTACTCTGCTGTACGATCCTAGGAGAGGGCCCTCACCCAGGAGGCCTCTCGGTAACGCTCGGCTACTTCTTGACGGAGCGGTGGACCTAGGGGTGGTCAGTCAGACATCTTCTGCCTCCCCCGGGGTCGCCTTTCTAACATTGGTGGCAGGCGACGGGATCCGAGCCGACGCAGATCGTACAGAGAGTAATTCACTCACTACCGAGAAAAACACACCGTGACCATGACTACTCAGGAAACCGGACCGACTACGGAATTCCAGAAAGAAAAGATGGAAGATTACAGCCACAAGGAATTAAAACAATTCTGCAAGGACCTAGGCATCGCTACCACGGGCCTCAACACCAAAGAGGACTTTAAATCGGCCCTGCAAGCCTGGGCGGATGCCGATAACGCGCCACCCCAGGATAAAGACAACTCGGGCCCGAACGGACGCCCGGAGACCGACGCGAACCCTGCGGGGGAAAGGCCCGCAAACCTAGACACGGGTCTCTCCCACGAAGACGCCCGAGAACGAGAGAGGAACCGGCTCCACGAGTTGGAGCTCGCCCGACTCCGACAAGAAGGAGAGATACAGCTGGCAGAAAGGAAATTAGCCCTCGAGCAAATACGGGTGGAAGGAGACCTAGAGGAAAGGCGAAGACAAAGAGACTACGAAGAAAAGAAACTCATGCTCGAGCATGAGCGCGGCCTCAAAGAACTAGAAATCAAGGCCAAGACCAACGAAACAGGCACCTCCGGGGGCAAGGCCTCACCCCCGCCGGTGGACACGAAGGTGCACATACCCAAGGAGGTCGTCAAAGAATACTATAAGAACGACGACATCCAACAGTGGTTCAAACCCTACGAGGTCGCCATGACCGCCCATCGAGTACCCCTCAAAGACTGGGGCGCCGGCCTATGGGGAAAGTTCATCAACGAGGGGAGAGACGCCCTGCTAGAGCTCCCCGACGCCGAGATGACCTCGTACGAACACATGAAGACCGCCCTCCTCACTCGCTACGGACTCACCCCCGAAATGTACCGGCAGCGATTCCGAGACTGTATAAAA
The DNA here is from genome assembly GCF_964261635.1 of Lissotriton helveticus. NCBI lineage: Eukaryota > Metazoa > Chordata > Amphibia > Caudata > Salamandridae > Lissotriton > Lissotriton helveticus. Next base: position 1,277,802,076 of record NC_136069.1, read on the forward strand.
ATCCCCGGTACCACTTGGGTGGAGTACGTGAACTTTTACAGCAGAGCCTTCGAAGGGAGGCTGCCAGGTCACCACCTACCAGCAGTTGGTCGACCTCATTCTATGGGAACATCTTTCCAATAACTGCTCTATCGAACTCCGGCAGCATCTCCTCGACAGCAAATTGACAGAGCCACGAAAACTTGCTGTCGAGGCGGATAGATGGGTGAGCACCCGAGTTCCCCGGAGTCCGATGGGAGACTATGGCCGGGGATCCCCGGGAAACCACCGACCACGAGGCGGCGGAGGAGGCCAGAGCAGGGGCCGAGACACCCCCACGGGGTCATCCCCTACCTCCACGTCGCCATCCCTGGGTCGAAGGGGGGGCCCCCCAGCAAGACCCGGGCCCCGCCCAAATGTTACGTGCCACAGATGCCAGCGACAGGGCCATTATGCGAACGACCCTCTCTGCCCGATGAACCAGCGACCCGGCACCACCGGTCCCCCGAGCCGCCAGATCGCGGCCGCCGCCCTGAGTGCAGAGGGAGGCGAAGAAGAAGGCGACGACACCGAGCAGGCTGAGTGGGAGCCCGCCGCTATGATCTTAGCATGCCTGGGTGATCGAGACATGATCCCCCGAGACCCGATCCCAGGTAACACCCAGAAATACCGCCAATGGGTCACCATCAATGGACGCCGGGCCGAAGCCCTCCGGGACACTGGAGCCAGCGTGACGGCGGTCCGCTGCCACTTGGTGACCCCCGAACAAATTCTTCCCAACGTCTTGTGCCCAGTACGGTCGGCGGACAACTCTGAGAGTTTGTGCCAGATGGCCCGCATCCCCTTCGAGTGGGGAGGGGTGTCGGGCATGCTGAAAGTGACTGTCCGAGACGATGCCCCCGTGGACTGCCTCCTCGGGAACGACCTGGAATGTTCCCTCTGGGCCGGCGTAGAGCGGAGAGAGCATCTGGGGATGCTAGGCCTTCCCGAGTGGGTCTGTGCGACCACCCGCTCCATGTCCAGATGGAACGAGCTTCCCTCCAAGCTAAGACACACCTCCAATTATCTTCAGTTCAGAAGGGATCTTAAAACGTATCTCTACACTAAACCATAAATCCCAGCTGTCACTCCAGTAGCTTTTCTGGCTCTTAGCGCCGTGATATCCTTCGGGATGATTGATGCGCTTTATAAAAACCGGAAAATAAATAAATAAATAAATGTCTGCCCGAGCCTCCACCCCAACGGAGGAAGCCCCGATCGAGGAGCCGGAGTGGCCCCCACCTCCACCGCCCGCCGTCCCCGAGGACACCGACCCTGAACCCGGCCCCCAGGGGCCCAGCCATGAAGAAATCACCGAGCTCGGCCACCTTCCAGAACTAGCTCAATGGCACCAAGAAGGTGGCCCCACCGGCGAACAATTCCGACAAGAACAGAGCACCTGTCCCTCCCTCGAGGGAATCCGACGACAAGCCGCCACTCAAGCCGCTGGAGACCCTGCGGGGTCCCACTGGGTCTATTGGGACAACGACCTTCTCTACAGTGAGCAGAAGATTGCCGAACTAGGGGCCAGCCGGGTGCTGGTCGTTCCCCTCCGATTTAGAGACTTCCTCTTGAACTTAGCACATGATGTGCCCCTCGCCGGGCACCTGGGGCAGGACAAAACTTACAGCCACCTGGTGACCCATTTCTACTGGCGGAAAATGCGCAACGATGTGCATAATCACTGCAGAACCTGCCCGACCTGTCAAGCCAGCGGGAAGAGCGGGGGGAAAGTCAAAGCCCCGCTCCAGCCTTTTCCCGTGGTCACCACCCCCTTCGAGCGGGTGGGGATAGACATCGTGGGGCCCCTGGACCCCCGCACCTCTCAAGGGCACCGCTTCATCCTCGTTCTGGTGGACCATGCCACCCGCTATTCGGAAGCCATCCCCCTCCGAACCATCACGGCCCCAGTGGTAGGCCGAGCCCTAATGGGGATCTTCTCCAGAGTCGGCTTCCCCCGAGAAGTCGTGAGTGATCGGGGCACAAACTTTATCTCCAAGTATATGCGATCCCTGTGGCAACAGTGCGGGGTCACATATAAGTTCACCACCCCGTATCACCCCCAAGGGAATGACTTGTGGAGCGGTTTAACCGAACACTGAAGGGAATGATCGAGGGGCCTAGAGGAGCCACTACGACGCAAATGGGATGTTCTGCTGCCTTGCCTCCTGTTTGCGTATCGCGAAGTACCCCAGAAGTCCCTGGGGTTCAGCCCCTTCGAACTATTGTATAGGCACCCGGTCCGAGGCCCCCTCAGCCTGGTCAAAGAAGGCTGGGAGACGGCTGTCCGAGGTGCTCCACCAGACGTCTACCAGTACCTCCTGACCCTCCGCAACCAAACTCGGAAGTTCCGGAAACTGGCCGAAGCCAACCTGGAGGCTAGTCAGGAGGAGATGAAATGCTGGTATGACCAGAACGCCTCGTCCATCGAATTCGAGCCGGGCCAGCAGGTCTGGGTCATGTCCCCGGTTGAACCTTGCGCCCTCCAGGACCAATGGACGGGGCCCTTCAAGGTGGTGGAGCGCAAGAGCCCCGTCACTTACTTGGTGGACATGGAGTCCCCCAGGAATCCCCTCCGGGTTCTACACGCTAACCGGCTCAAGCCGCACTTTGCCCGCACTGAACTAAGTCTGCTGTTAGCGACCGATGACGGAGCTGAAGACGACTCCGAACCTCTGCCAGATCTCATGAGCACCACTGAGAAGGACGGCTCCATCGAAGGGGTCCTGCTCTCCTCCACCCTGACCCCAGTACAGCACCATGACTGCCGGCAGCTGCTGGGGCAGTTTGCAGATCTGTTTTCCCTCACTCCTGGAGTCACCCGGTGGTGTGTCCACAATGTGGACACCGGAGACAGCCCGCCTGTAAGACACCGAGCTTTCCGAGTGCCCGATCGAGTGCGGGCCTGCATCCAGTCCGAGGTGTCCAAGATGCTAGCGCTGGGGGTAGTCGAACCCTCCGACAGTCCGTGGGCCAGCCCAGTTGTCCTGGTCCCTAAAGCCGCCGCCCCCGGCACGCCCCCGGAGCTCTGGTTCTGTGTTGACTACCGGGGGCTGAATGCAGTCACCAGGACCGACGCCCATCCCATCCCCCGGGCGGATGAACTGATCGATCGCCTGGGGGCTGCAAAGTATCTCAGCACCTTCGATCTCACGGCCGGGTATTGGCAGATCGGCCTCACACCTGGAGCGCAAGAGCGATCAGCCTTCTCGACCCCTGATGGCCACTACCATTTCAAGGTGATGCCCTTCGGCATGAAAAACGCCCCGGCCACCTTCCAGAGACTCGTGAATAGGGTGCTGGCCGGGATAGAAGAGTTCAGCGCCGCCTACCTAGACGACATTGCGGTGTACAGCCTCCACTGGGATGCGCACCTGACCCACCTCCGGGAGGTCCTGACGGCCCTCCGTCGGGCCGGACTGACAATAAAGGCCAGCAAGTGCCAGATAGGCCAAGGGTCCGTGACCTATCTGGGACACCAAGTAGGGAGCGGCCAGGTGGCTCCCCTCCAGCCAAAGATTGACGCTATCCAGGCCTGGGAGCCCCCGGTCACCCAGACCGCCGTCCGAGCCTTCCTGGGGCTCACTGGATACTATCGGCGCTTCATCAAAAACTATGGGAGCATTGTGGGGCCCCTCACAGAACTGACCTCAAAGAGACTACCACGGAGGGTGCACTGGACCCCCGAGTGCCAGGTAGCCTTCGACACCCTAAAGACCGCTATGTGCACCGCCCCTGTGCTCCAAGCCCCCGACTACAGCCGAGAGTTTGTGGTCCAAACCGACGCCTCGGAGCACGGCATTGGGGCGGTCCTCTCCCAAGTAAACCCTGAAGGGGCCGACCTTCCCGTTGCCTTCATCAGCCGGCGGCTGCTGGCCAGAGAACAGCGATGGAGCACCATCGAGAGAGAAGCCTTCGCCGTCGTGTGGGCCCTAAAGAAGCTCCGGCCCTACCTCTTCGGCACCCACTTCCGGGTCCAGACCGACCACCGGCCTCTGCGGTGGCTGATGCAGATGCGGGGAGAAAACCCGAAACTGTTGCGATGGTCCATCTCCCTCCAAGGGATGGACTTCACTGTGGAGCATCGCCCCGGCAACGACCACGCCACTGCTGACGGCCTGTCCCGATTCTTCCGCCTCGGCGAGGAGAATCCCCAAGAAGATGGGTGACTCTCCCCTGCCTTCAGCTGGGGGGGACGCGTGTTGGACCCGGCCTCATGGCGTGGTCCTACCCCTCCCGCATGGTGGGCCCCAGACGACATCGGCCCTCCACAGAGCCTCGGGCGGCCCCTTCCGCCCGATCCTGCACGCACCAACACTACCGGTCCGGTTACCATCACGGGCCACCACCCCGGCCTGACTCCATCGTGGGCCCATCACGTCCTGAGCACGACGCCTCGCCCGACTCCATCTTGGGCCCACCACGTCACGAACACGTGGCCTCGGCCCCGGCCCAGGCCCCAGCGAAGCCCCGACATCGAGGCGCCAAGATCGACCCAGGTGGTCGAGTGGCCACTCGACAGATCCCGGAGGGAGGGGAGTTTCGATGGGCCTCCAGCCGTCCCCGGACGCCTGGTATCGATCGCCCCCGGCATCCCTGGGTGCTGGCTCCACCTCCCTGCTGGGTGTCTGGACACCATCTTCCCGGCCCCTCTGGCCCCCCAGGCGCGAGGGTCCGGACATCAAAGGACTCCAGTCCTATGTCTGGGCCAGCCTCAGAGTAGGACGTCAGTTGTATCCTGGACTGGAGAGCCCTGCTGACGCTGTCACGGCCGACACCAGAAGAACTCATTTTCCCTGTAACCTGAGGATACCCTGAGAGCCTGCTGGCGCTGCCGCGGCCCACCTTTGCCGACCCATCTTGAGAGCCTGCTGGCGCTGCCGCGGCCCACCTTTGCCGAACCATCTTGAGAGCCTGCTGGCGCTGCCGCGGCCCACCTTTGCCGAACCATCTTGAGAGCCTGCTGGCGCTGCTGCGGCCCACCTTTGCCGAACCATCTTGAGAGCCTGCTGGCGCTGCCGCGGCCCCCCCTTTGCCAACCACCTTGAGAGCCTGCTGGCGCTGCCGCGGCTCGACCTCTCGGATCCCCCCGGCTTGAGGATTGAGAGCTGTGCGCAGGGTATCCCTTCCTGCACCCCAACCGAGACTGTCCTGCTACCCTGACCCTTTTACGAGACTTTACAGACCCCTCGATCTACTTGTACATATCGCTGAGAACCAGCAACCTTTATTTCCTGATAAAGCTTACGAACTCGACCTCTGGTGTGGTGTCCATTTGTGGTGTTGTGGTTACTCTGCTGTACGATCCTAGGAGAGGGCCCCCACCCAGGAGGCCTCTCGGTAACGCTCGGCTACTTCTTGACGGAGAGGTGGACCTAGGGGTGGTCAGTCAGACATCTTCTGCCTCCCCCGGGGTCGCCTTTCTAACAGGTATGTAGGTATGTCTGCAACTGCTTTTGCAGATGAAGTAGTTTCTGAGTATATGAGTGAATGTATGAGTCCCTCTGCCGCTATCTGTATGGGTGAGAGATAGGCCATATGCATTGGAAAAATGTATGTTAGTTGCATTATTTGTTGAATACTCTATGTAGTGCTTGCCACAGGATTCTACAAGTGCATGAGTAACTTACTGAAACTCAAAAGGACATCTCTCTTCTTTTAAGTGCAAAACACTGTGCTTTATAGCATACCTACAGCTTATCTTAAAGGTGTGTTATGTGTACTAAAACATAGGTTTAACACTTAGTGAAGGGATTTTACATGCCAAATTGAATGGGTAGTGACACTGGACAGACACGCTCTGCACTAGTAGCCTGACCCATGTTCAAAGGACTATTTGCCTGGATGGATCACTAGGTTGTGTCAGAACTTGCCAACATATCAGAGTGAGCATAATAGTCCAGCAGTGTCAGTATATGAATGTGTGTTTCAGTAACTCTCTTGCTCCCTAATTGTGTATGTGAGTGGCTGAACAAATACCTCAGTACCTGTTTTAGGGAATAGAGGAGTATATAGGTATGTCTCCACTTTCTTCTGAAACTGCTGCACACATAAGTAGTTTGTGAGCATCTGAGTGAATGTATACATCCCTTTGTCGCTGTCTGAGTATGTGAGAGAGAATCACTATGCTTTGGAAACATGTATGTCAGTTCCATTGTGGGTGATATTCTCTATTTAGTATTTAGCATTGGCATCTGCAAGTGCATGAGTAACTTACTGAGACTCAAACGGACAGCTATTGTCTTTTAAGCACAAAGCACCATGCTTTATGGTATTGCTATAGCTTATATTAGAGGTGAGTTATGTATACTAAAACATGGGCATAACACTTGGGGAAGAGCTTTTCAAATTCCTAATTGAACAGGCAGTGACACTGCACTGACAGACTGTACACTAGTAGGCCTGACCCATGTTTAAAGGACAATTTACCTGGATGAATGACTAGGCTATGTCAGTACTTGCCTACATATGTCAGTAAGTGTAGGAGTCCAGCTATAGCAGAGCCATAAGATATTTAAGTAACTGTGTCAGCATATAACTGTCTGTTTCAGTAACTCTATGGCTCTCTAAAAGTATATGTGAGTGGCTGAAAGAAAACCTCAGTAAATGTATTAGGGAATAGAGCAGTATGTAAGAATGTCTGAAAACTGTTTTTGATATGGCTGCATACATAACTAGTTACTCAGTATGTGAGTGAAGGTATAAGTCCCTCTGTCACCGTCTGACTGGGTGAGAGAGAGAATCTAAGCTTTAGAAACATGTATGTCAGTTGAGTATGTGAGTATACTCTATGTGGTGCTTGGCATAGGGATCTACAAATGCATGAATAGCTTATTGAAACACAAAAGGATCTCTTCTTTTAAGCACAAAGCACAGTGCTTTATGTCATACCGACAGCTTATCTTAGAGGTGTGCTATGTATACTAAAAGATGGGTTTAACAGTTGGCGAAGGGTTTTTACATGCCAAATTGAGCAGGCAGTGAGACTGCAGAAACAAGCTCTGTCTGAATGGATGACTAGATTGTGTTGATACTTGCCTACATATCTCAGTGAGTGTAGGAGTCCAGTTATAGCAGAGTCATAAGATGTTTAAGTAACTGTGCCAGTATATAACTGTCTGCTTCAGTAACTATATGGCTCTCTAAATAAGCATTTAAGTGGCTGAACACATGTTATGGAATTGAGGGGTATGTAGGTAGGTCTGCAACTGCTTTTGATACTGCAGCACACATAAGTAGTTTCTGAGCATGTGAGTGAATGTATAAGTCCCTTTTTCACTGTCTGACTATATGAGAGAGAATCGCAATGGCTTGGAAACAAGTATGTCAGTTGCATTATGGATGGTATACTCTATGTAGTGCTTGCAGTAGGTGTGTGCAAGTGCATGTGCAACTTACTGAAGCTCAAAAGGGCAATTCTCTTCTTTTAAGCGCAAAGCACCATGCTTTATGGCATATCTACAGCCTATCTCAGAATTCAGGTATTTGTAGTAAAGCGTGGGTTTAAGACTTGACGCAGGGCTTTTACATGCCTAGTCGAGAGAGCATGAGACTGCAGAGACAGGCTCCACACTGGTAGGCCCTGACACATGTTTAAATGACTATTTGTCTGGATGGACGACTAGGTTGTGTCAGTACTTGCCTACATATCTGAGTGAGTGTAGTAGTCTACCTATAGCAGCGCCATGAGTTGTTTAAGTATATGTGCTAGCGGTATGCGACTGTCTCTTTATTACCACTATGGCTCTCTAAATGTGTATGTAAGCAGCAGAACAAATACCTCAGTGCCTGTTTCAGGGATTAGATGGGTATATACGTGTATCTGCAAGTGTCTTTGATACTGCTGCACACATAATTAGTTTCTCAGTATGTGAGTGAATGTATAAGTCCCTCTGTCGATCTATGACTGGGTGAGAGAGAGGCTCTATGTTTTAGAAACATGTTTTTCCATTGCGTTATGGGCGGTATACGTTATGTAGTGCTTGGCATAGGGGTCTGCATGTGCATGAGTAACTTACTAAAACTCAAAAGGACATCTCAATCTTTAAAGCACAAAGCACCATGCTTCATGGCATCCCTACAGCTGATCTCAGACATTTGGTATGTGTTCTAAAACATTGAGTTTAGTCTTCAATCAATCAATCATTCAATCAATCAATCAGGGTTTTTAAAGTGTGGCTACTCACCCTTGAGGGTCTCAAGGTGTTGTGGGGGGGCTGCTGATGTGTTTTACATTTTTTTGCTTTTTCAAAGAATTTTGAAATATTTATGAAGATCGTAAATTGTTACAGTGATTTGAGTGTCTATAGTACTTGTATGTTAGTCCATTTACCCTGTTGCTAGGGGAGGTTCTAAATAATCTCCCAAAAAGTTGCACAAAGCACTTGCAGTTTTTTCGGACGTGTTAGTTGTCTTTTTAAGTTCTTATGGGCACCTTATGAGATACTGTTGCTGCTAGTTATTCATCGGTAAAGAGTGTTCCGTCGAGGACGCTTAGAGCATTTGCACTTTATTGAGCACTTTATAAAAATTTGTTTTTGCTACTCGTATTAATTGGGATAATTTTTCTAAAAAGAAGATGCACATAGCTTTTTAAGCTTAGGTTTTTTATGCTTACAACCAAACATGTGTATCTTTTTAAATGTTGTGAGTTGTCTGATATTTATTTTTGGATTACAACCGTATATTAATTCTTCTCTGTACCTCACTTAATCAGGTTTTCCAGATAAACCATAGTTTGCTGCAATTGAAAGAAGCCTGTATATGTTGAAAGACCATCTGCATTGAAATGAAGTTGACCACCGTAGAGTATAGCTTAGTGAACAGAAAAACTGTTCTCTTTTAATCGAACGTTTTTAGCATAGAACAAGCCTAAACAATTTGTAAAAATTGGTAATAATTCATATATGGTAACTTTACCATCTAATGCTCATGTTTTTTTACATGAAATGCAAATTTTATTTGAATTTTTCGGTGTATGGAATTGTGTTTTAATCATTTATTTTATTTGGAATTCTTTGGAATTCTAAATCATAATAAAATATTGAATTGATTACTTTTTGTGTATGTCCGCTGCATCATATCATGGGATTGGATTTATTTGAGGTTTTTTTGGATTTGAGATTTTATTTTGCAAGTAAGTTGGAGAATTGGTGTACATGTTTGTTTGATTGGGCCTTTTTTTACCTACAGTTTTCTGGGCTTTTCATCGTTTATTGTTGTGGGTGGCCTGTACTTTCAGTAGGGGCCTAGTTGTATTTCTTTGAAATTTCAGCCAGTAGGCTTAGAGGTACCCATGGGTCCAACCATGTTTCTGTGGTGTCTGTTGAATTTCAAGTTTAACATCATAGATGGCCTTAGATTGAATTGCAAAATGTGGTTTTTGGAGTGGAATTTCAGTTTTTGGGTGTGTGTTAATTAAATAGGGCTTTTCAGCCAGTAGGTAACCCTAGGAGTCCAGCTTGCGTAGTTTTGGCAACTCTGCATAGCGCGGCAATGCGGACTTACAGTGTTTGTCTTGTTCGTACGCTCAATCTGCGTGTGCGTGAACAATATCTCTCGAGCTGCATAAAACCTTCTCGAAAATGATGATTTTGTTCATTTTGCTAAAAAAACTCCTCAGGTTGTCATTTGGCTGTAGTTTTTGGAGCATGGAGTCATTTTTCGTTTTTTTTAAAAGAGGAAGGAAGTTCCCCAGAGACTCCAACTTCCTGTTCCTGTCCTTTGTATGTACTTTCTTGTTATTGTGAGTGGGCTGACCATGTGGGTGGCCGCCATTTTGTGAAGCCAGGCATTGTGCTTTTGCCATAGGCCTGCATTGTCTGTCTTGTATTCCTTTTCTTTTGGCCATGTGGGGGCAGCCATTTTGTGGGACCAGACACTGTGCTGTTGCCATAGGCCTCCAAACTTGTGGCCTACTCTGCCAGTAGGCACAGAGGTACTACTCATCATCAGTCATCATGGGTGCATGAAAGTTAAACAACTGTTTTTGTGTTGTCTGTTGAATTTTAACATCATGTATGGCTTGGATGGCTTTGGATTGAATTGCAAAATGTGGTTTTGGGGTGGAATTTCAGTATTTGAATGTGTGTTAAATAAATAGGGCTTTTCAGCCAGTAGATAACCCTAGGAGTTAAGCGTGAGTAGTTTTGGCAACTCTGCAAAGCGCAACAACGCGGACTTACAGTTTTTGTCTTCTTTGCATGTTCAATCTACGTGTTCGTGCACACGATATCGACTTTTTGTAGATTGCGATGCTGAACACGCCAAATTTGCCATCTGAGGAACAATATCTCTCGAACTGCATAAAACCTTCTTGAAAATGATGATTTTGTTCATTTTGCTGAATAAACTCCTCAGGTTGTCATTTGGCTGTAGTTTTTGGAGCATGGAGTAATTTTTCTTTTTTTTACATTTTCTTTAAATAGGAAGGAAGTTCCCCAGAGACTCCAACTTCCTGTTCCTGTCCTTTATATGTACTTTCTTGTTATTGTGGGAGGGCAGACCAATGTGGGTGGCAGCCGTTTTGGGAAGCCAAGCATTGTGCTTTTGCCATAGGCCTGCATTGTCTGTCTTCTCTTTCTTTTCATGTTGTTGTGGGTGGCCAGGCCATGTGGTGGTGGCCATTTTGTGGGACCATCCACTGTCCTTTTTCCATAGGCCTCCAAACTTGTGGACCTATCTGCCAGTAGGCCCAGACTCCCAGAGGTACTCATCAGGGGTGCTTGAAGCAACTGTTTATGTGTTCTCTGTTGAATTTAAACATCATTTAGGGCATGGATGGCATTGGATTGAATTCCAAAATGTGTTTTTTGGGGTGTAGTTAACTTTTTGGGTGTGTGTTAAATAAATGCCTTTGTTGCATGTGTATGTTTTGTTGTGTAACTTTCCAACCTTTTTAGCCATGCAGATTTTCCTTTTTGCATCAAAGCTGTGTTGTGTAACAGCCATCCTTTGTCTGGCTATATAGTGACATAGGCCTGCTTGAGTTCCTTGTTTTCCGGGCCTTGCTCTTGTGCCTGTGATGAGTGACCATGTGGCTGGGGGCTGTTTTGTGGTGGTAGTTAGTAATGTGCTGTTTTTGCAACATAGGCCTGTGTGTCTTTCCATTGTTCCTCTTGGCTTACTGCTTCCAGCTCCATTGCCAGCTGCAGGTGCCTGATGCTGCATCCATCCCACATGATGCACAAATTAAGGCCAAACAGGTTCCACTACATTTGTATTTTTGTACTCTGATATTCTTACTCTTCCTGAGTGTACATAGTACACTAGTAGTAATTAAAATTAAAGCACAACAAATTCCACTTTTGACTGATGTTCTTCTGGCTTTTTTGCTTTTGGGTGCAAAAAAGACTGAGGAGGAGGTGTCTGTCATCATCGCCCGTTGTACTGCCAGACAGACGTCCTGCTGTTGTACGCAACGTGACATGTGGTGTGACCTGACCAGACATCTCTGCAACTTGTGCAACTGAGTGCTGCTGACATCTGACGAAGATGGGCCCAAAGAAAGCAGGTACCAGGACCTCCAAGACCAAGAAAGTTGCTGATAAGAAGGAACAGAAGAAGGAAGTGACACTTAAGTCTGTTGTTCCTCCAAAACCTTTTTTGGGAAACCAAAAATTACACCTGCAGCAGTGGTGTCTGGGGGTTAAGCTGGGGGCAGCACCTCTCAATAAGTGGGCCCAACCCACCGACCTAGGCCCAAGCAGATGAGTGTGGAAGAGGTAGCCAGCCTAATGGTGGAAAGCAGTGATGCTGAGCCTGACCTAAACTTATCGCTATCTCAAAGTAGTATACAATCAACACAGGAGGGAACACAGCAGATAAGTGGTCAACAACAACAGCCACAACCACAGCCCACGATATTAGTTGTAGTTCCTCCTGAAGTAGGGGCAGTTCAGGAAATTGAGCCTCATAGCGAGGAAGAAGAAGAGGAAGCCACTCATTCAGGAGATCCATTGTCTTCCAAATCCCCAGCAAGGAAAAGGAGGGTTAGTCCATCGAGTTCTTCACCAAGCATCCCTTCTGATGATCTAGATTACACTTGGGAGCCACAACAACCTGAGCATGAGAAGGGCAGACATCCCAAGACCAGGCTAGGGAAAATGAAGGTTTCAGAAAGCCTAAGACTTATGGAGGTCGATGTAGAACAGCAGGATAATGATGATAAGCCAGTAATCACGATTATCACTACCGGCCCGAGGACATGGAGACCAAAATTATTACCCTATCCAGAATGGCTGTGAATAGGGATGTAGCACGCATACTTCCAACACAGGTAACACCAACACGACCTCCAGTTTCCATATTCACATTAGCAAAGGGCCGACAACGTCCAGCACATCCAGCACAAGCACTACCTCAGCAGAAGTAGGTAGTGGTACTGCACAGCCACAGAGCCAAATTTAACACACACCCTCCAGTTCATCTGGCATTGTAAGTGGCACCTCCAGCAGGAGATAAAAGTTAAACTCCCAAGTGTGGGACTTCTTTACGGTTAGCAAAAAGGAGGAGAACATTGCTATATGCTCCATTTGTCATACCTCTGTTAGTCGTGGTAAGCTTGGTATAAACTATGGTACCGGAGGCCAAATGACCCATCTGAAAAAACACCACGCATTCAACTGGGAGGACTACATTTGTTGCATAAAAACTGGAACCATTGCTGTTGGTGGGGATAAACGAGTAGAAGTTCTGCTCACGGTGGAACAGGATGAAGAAGAATAGGGAGACATTCTCTCTGGTAGTGGTACACAAAGTAGCCCTGTCCCCAGCATTGCAGAGGTACCACCCACATCCTCAGCAACATCTCAGTGGCACAAGAGTAAGAGTCAGCCTGAGACACCAAGGAGTACTGCAATGAAAAAAAGTGCGGTGTTGAGCCTAATAGAAAGGAATACCACGCAACCTACCATTCTTAGCATGTTTACTAGGCCAGAGGGGTAGTAAGAACGCAACCACCCAATAGCATGTTTGTACAATGTGAAGCTGGCTAAAATAATAGCACTGGACCTACACCCTTTTTCTTTTGTTGAAGGGGTGGGTGTTCTGGAATTTGTGACAACCATCTGCCCAAAATGGAAGGTTCTGTTAGGGTTTGTGCACAGCAAAGAGCATGTCCCCTCTCATTGCACTAGTGGTCTCTGTAATAGCTCTCTTTAAACATACTATGCATTGGTCTCTGTAATAGCTCTTTTTAGGCAGCGCTCAAACAAAACACGGCAGTGGATGATGCTAAAAAGAAACTAGAAGAGTTAGCACAAGACATTGAAGGTTACCAAGACTACTTAACCAATAGAAAATCCACCAAACTTAAAAAAGACATTGAGAACTTCAGTGCTGAACTAGTATATCCCTTCCTCCAAAAAGATTATTATACTACTAGGAGGGACCAGATATGGGATAAGCCTCAACAGACCAGTCAAATATATTCTAGGGGAGGAAATAGGAGAATCACTTTATCTGAAACTTCCGGATCTAGTGAGGAGGAAGAACAGAACAATGAACACACAGGGAGAACAAACCCAAACTACCAGAAGGAACAGCAACCTTTTTTAGGTGGTCGCCCCTACAGGGGGCACAGGGGCTACCGGAATTACTCCCGGGAAGAGCCTATGAGGAACCATCAACCTCCAAACCCGGGTACTCCGAATTACCTCAAAACAAGGAATGCGAGGTACTGGAGATAAGCGATCTCCCTATCGTCAACCTCTCTGATAGGATACTTACAATTGAGGAAGTTGAGGTTTTAAAATATGGCTTCAGTTTTGCCCCCAGTGCTCCACCTAACAAATTTGAACTAGAGAAGGACAAGAAAAGTTTCTTTAGGAAGGTGAGACTTAATAGATTCTTTGCAGATAAAAATTATGAACCCACACCGAACACAACTGGTTTCAAACAAAAATCAATTTTTACTCCCAGCCTGAACCAGGTTGAAAGGAATGTAGAACTATTTGAAAGGATAGTAGAGATAGAAGTGAGGAATAGTTTAGTCTCCCATACAGGCACAACCAACAATTTGTCCCACAGCCAAAGAATAGCATTAAAAGACCTACAGAACTGTGATCAAATAACAATCAAACCCGCCGACAAGGGGGGGGGTTGTTATTTTCAACAGTTCCGATTATGAAAAGAAAATGAGGTCCCTTCTAGGTGTGAGAGACCATTATATCCCTGTTTCTAATAAAATGATTGATAAATTGAAGAAAGGTGTTTCCACCTTTTTAAACCATGGCCGAGAAAACGACTGGATCTGCGACGATGAATATAATTTCCTGTTTAATAGGAATCCTATAATTCCTGCAATATATGGATTACCTAAAATCCATAAGAACACGGAAGATCCGCCAATGCGGCCGATCGTCAGCAGTCTTGGGTCACTATTGGAACCACTTAGTAAGTACTCTGATCATTTCTTGCGCCCAATAGTACAGGCCCAAAAATCTTATCTAAAAGATACACCCCACACCATTTCCATCTTTGAGGGGATGGTTTTTAATAAGGATACTCAATATCTGGTGACGCTAGATATTGAGGCCTTACATACAAATATCCCCCAGGATGATACCATTGAGGTTATATCCACCATCCTCGAGGATACTGATCTTATGGAGGGGCATAGAGAATTTATCCTAGGGTGCATCGAATTAGTTCTGAAAAATAACATCTTCCTCTTCAAGGAAGAGCTTTACAAACAGGTGAAGGGGACCAGCATGGGGGTCACTTGTGCCCCTAGTCTGGCCTGCCTCTATGTTGCTAACTTCGAACAAAATCATATCTATAACGAGGTAGCACCATATTTTGAAAACATCATCCACTGGCACCGCTTCATAGACGATATTATTTTCTGGAGCGGTGCCAGTGAGGAGCTAGTCTCTTTCCTAGAATGGCTTAACCTAGGTGACAAAAACTTAAGATTCACAGCCCACTATAGCAACAGCAATGTAGATTTTTTAGACATTAAATTAAAAGACTCCAAAGGTAAATTGGAGGTCGAGCTATATACCAAGCCAACCGACAAAAATAGCCTGTTGAAGTATCAAAGTAACCACCCAAGATCTCTGAAAGACAACATTCCCTTTGGGGAATTTTTGCGACTAAGGCGAAACTGCACGAGTCTTGATGACTTTTATCACCATGCAGAGATCACAGACAGGAAACTGCAGGAATGGGGATACCCGAAAAAATTAATAAAACAATCCCTAAAAAGAGCCAGATTTTATAATAGAGACGCACTTTTAGATATGAACAGACAGAAAATCAACAAAACAGAGAATAGGATAGTGTTCGTGAGCCAATATTCGGGTTTGAGCAATAAATTAAAAAATATTGTCAACCGTAATTGGAAATTTCTCAACAGCGAACTGACAGTACCACTGCCCAAATCTTTGTTCTCTTTCAGGAGAAACAAGACGATTAGAAATGCACTGGTACATACTTATAAAAATTCTTCATGCTTGTCTCAAAGTACCCTGACAGGCAATAGAAAAGCACTAGGTAACTACAAGTGTGGATCATGTTCAATCTGTCCAAGCTGCATTGAAAGTAAAACACTGCACTTCAATGGCAAAATACTGAACCCCCAAAGCCTAAACAACTGTAGGAGTAAGAGTGTAGTGTACCTCTTGATCTGCCCATGTGGCTACGGCTACGTGAGTGAGACGGGGAGGGAACTCCGTATTAGACTGCTGGAACATAGATCAGCAAATAAAAAAATATCAAAAAAAAAAGTGCCCCCCTAATAGACCACTATAGAATCAAGAACCATGGATGTCATGACTTCACATGGTTTATTTTAGAAAAGGTTAACATGAGCAGAAGAGGGGGAAACTTAGAAGTGATACGAAAATCACGAGAACAGTGGTTCATGATATATCTGGATACAATAAATAAAGGTTTAAACTCAAGAGAGGACTGGATGAAAATTGTGGCGAACCAATGAAGAAGAAACCCCACCGGTCCTATATAGTACACTCTTGATACTGTAAACCCACCGCAGTGTCCGGGTATCCGATGTATCATGAATCATTGAGAAATATGTGATCAGCCGTCAGTTAATTAAACCTTATTTGAAATACAGAGTACACTCCAACACAAAAGTATATGTAAGAAAGGCCAAAGTTGCCAGTAAAAAATTTAAATGATCAAAGGTATTTATAACTTCACGAATAACATCTTGTAGTAAGTATAGGCATAATAAAATGGCCGCAGTCAACAGCAATGTTCTCAATATGCTTGGGACATGACTCTATCTCTCAAGAACATGAATAGAGGGATCACGTAAGCGCCGACAATATAGCCCCAATGGAACGCATGTCGTTCCATCTCGAGGCTTGAACAAAAATGGCCGCGTTTCAGAGCGAGGCTTGGAACTCGCTTGCAACGCGGCACTACACATGCACGTAAATCACTACGGGGAGGTGATGACAACACACGGCTCACCTGATATAAGATTTTAAGAGCCAATAGTAGACCTTAACGCTAAATTTAAATAGGGTTGGAAAACGCCGAATAGTCTCTTCGTTTTTGGGCGTAAGATGATCGGCTCCCACTTTGCTGACAACCTGAGGAATACGAGGGGTGCGGGAAACCAGGGTCCGGTTTTTCATCGGTAAGAACTTACCCCCACTAGGAGTAGAACCACGCTAGCTAGGTAGTATCAGCAACGAATTAATATAGAGAACTAACCCCATGCCTTATCTTGATAGGAACGTGCAGAGAGGGAAAAAAGAGTTACCCGCCCCTGAGGAAAGCAGAGGTCAGAATATCTCTACAATAGGGGTAAGATGTGTGAACCTTACATCGCATAGTGAGTTTAACAACATGGTTAAAGGAACAAATAGGATATATATATTTTTGTTCGCAGAAACTTTACACAACGCATCAGCAAATTGAGAACACCTCGGCAAAATCCGAACAGAAGATAGATTAGTGGACTAATTACTGCCTAAAACTATAAATTGAAGGTAATTATAAATACAATGTGCTCTAATTTTCGAAAAGTGCCGCTCAAAATTTTAAACTAAAGGTAAAATTTCCTCCTTCTTTTCGCATTCGTATGGAATACAGGGTCCGTTTTTTATATAAAAAGAGTGCGAGAGGAACAGCTTCCCAACACCAACAAAACAGGATAAAGAATGAAGATGTAATGGTAAATTAATAAATGGTATCAGAAATAAGCAATCCACGATTGTCCCTTTTAAATCAATAAAGTTAACATAAGTACATCTATTTTTCAGTATATATAGACCAGGATGAAAATTCGATCACCCAAGCTGAAAAATCATGAAACCCTGTAATATGTAAAAGGTAAATAAGAAAATTTATAAAATAGGAGGACGAATCAGGGATGAGGGTCTGGACCTACTAAAGAGCAAGAATAGAGTGATAGAGGAAGATAGTTCAAGCAGGTAGAGAGGAACGTGTATATTACAAAGAACAGTAGCTGGTCAAATGGGATCTTATAAGGGAATCAAAAGGGATAGATATATCCCACATAGAATGATGATATAACCAAACAGTATGTGATAGATATGAATTTTAAAAATTTATTAGCTAGGATATTTTTACCTGATAATCATGAATTATTATGATATGAGGCACATTAAGATGTTTGCAATGACATGGGATACATTAGGATATTAGTATTGTGAATATGAATTGTAATAAGTGTTGTAAAAAGTAGAATGTACTATACGTAAGACACTGATGGCAATATGTTTATCCGCAGGAGATCTATACCACGGGCAACCAACCAGTGCCAAATAAGTAGGAGAGACTCATTACTATAGTCTTGATAAAGATGGTAACATATCAATAAAACCATCGAAACGCGTCGACGCCCTACTGCACGATCAAGGGAGTAAAAACCTAGCCTGTAGACAAATAATTACATATTTTCAGGATTGTGTTTATGTGAAATCCCAGAAACGTGCAACATCTATTGACAAGTTGTATGTCTTTTGTATGTCTCTCCTCTCTTTTTCTTATCTCTCAGTTTTATAATTGTTAAATGCCAATTGATTATATTGTTTTTTTAATTTATGTGTATTACAGATTGTATTTTATGAATTTGCTTTGTGAAATTTTAATACGAGGCTCTTTATGAGTTGTTTTTAAACATTCAACTGTATCTGTACGAATATAATTTTATAATAATAAACAATGAACTACATTACTACTGTTTAAGTGTATTAGTTAGTGAAGGAATGTAGTGGGCTTAAAACTAGGTTGTCTTTTAATCAAGTGTTGGGGAGAAGGAATGCTGATCCATTCGGTTTCCAAATTACATATGCTAATCAAAAATGAGAATGGATCACTTGTCCTGCACAACCCTAGGTATGCAGGTGAAGTACAGGAGGAGGGGGTGTCCCGATCTAAAAGACCCTCATGCAGGTGATGGGTATGATGGCGTCTAAAGCGGTATATCTTGATTCTCCGCTTTTGGATCACGTGTGTGCATAATCATTATGTCGATCAAGTTATGCAGCCTCCACCAGGAGGTTCTTACCCAAGGTTGATGCCGTAGTGAGCCAGTGATAGAGAATTTAAAAGGCCCGAAAGACCAGAAAGAAATTTTATTGGTCTGGTAACTCTTGAATTAGTGCATCTTGGAACTAGGTTATGAGTAGTAGGTGCACTTAGAGTGTAGAGGTCATAAATAGTGGGGGGGAAATTTTAAAAAATGGTCGACATGTTTCTGCCTCAATTGCCTTGGTTAGGACTTACGGGCATTCATCAGGGCCGTTAAGTGAATAACGTGAATAGAATATAGATAAGGTGCTCTCAAAAAGTGAAAAGAAATAGGGATGTTGACCTGTTTCTCTGTTATGAAGGTCTCAGTGTACCTGCGAAGAATAAACACAATTGTTTTGCAACACACACATGGGAGGGGGGTACACGGGGACACACACCAAGCAGAAATCTGCTTAACACATCTATCCATTGATAGAGTTCTTAAACAACTAAAAAATGGCAATACTTCATTAACCGGTTAGCAATCATGGCAGTGTCAACTCTCTCTTCAACACTCCAAACTCATGCAGAGGACTATAGCATGCTTGCAGTTGGTGATGCATGCAAATATTTACAACGTATTTGAAAGTAAAGAATCGATCTAAGCGTTTTTTTGTCTCTCTTAATAGGTGGTTGTGCAAAAAGAGTCAGTTTGTTATGTATAATATCATGAACATTCACCAAAGCACCTTCCATTTGGTAACATGTGAAAATTCCGTAACGTGCAACAGATTCAAGACAACCGGTTCAAATGTGTCATTGTATGTGCGGTTTTACAAGTGGGACCCTGACGGACTGTAGTCTGCTGTGGAACGCCATCGCAAAGTTGTTACCTAGCGCATATGGCTAGCGCGCTCCAATCGGATGGTAGAGCCTCAGGGGGACTGGGGAAAAGAAACAATCTGATTACCGTTGAGTTTCATAATATACTTGCGATTAGTAGCGATCTCGTTCCTCCCACTCCGCTACCTATTGCGCCCGTTCCTGGCATCCACTGTGTGCGCTGCTCATGCCGATCCGGAAACAGTTCTTTCTGTTTCCGGGTTGACATTAAAGGGCGGGGGTAATCTTATGTGGTGATCCTATTGGTCTACACACATGTTGTCATAGTGATCTGGCATACCTTCTTTGGATGAGTTGGGACGCCGTTTTAACAATAACCATTGTACAGTTGGATTTTATATAAGGCACCTTCGACCAAAATTACAACGTTAGTCAGTTTATTGACATTGATTATGTGGTTAGAAGGGTTGGTTAGGATATTATTTATTCGTGTCTGATCTTGTGCGTGGAAGCCAAGATTGGTTAATGGCATATCTAAAGTTGCTTTCTAACGACACACAAGGGGGGGATTTATTGTAATTTGAGGAATAATACCATGTGTGATGCGTAGATGCCATACAGGTAAATATTTTGAAAAAATGGTTTCTAAGGCGCAAAACTAGGTTGGCCAAGATACCTATTCTGGGTTGTCCTACTTGAGAACGGTTTACAAGGGAAGAAATTTTCTTTACTGTTTAAGTACCCTATTCCCCTGGTTGTAAGGGGGTCTCTTTTGATTTTGAAACATAGCTCTCTTTAAACATACTATTGAAAGCCTTTCTTGTTATCGCAGCCCCTCCCTAAGACTTCTGTGTATGTTGCTCAATGTATTCACAAGTTTGGACATTGATGTCTTGTTTGCACATTGGACCTTGCTTTTACCAAGGCTTATTTAGAGCACTCCTCCCTAGGCCATGTGTTACTTCAACTCATTAGCATAATAACTGAAGCTCTGCACACCTGCTTGTGAGAACCACACCCAGTTCTTCGAACCACACCCAGCTCTTCGAACCACACCCAGCCCTGTCTATAAAAGGCAGCCCCATAGCCTCACCCAGTGCTTGTGCTCGTCTACCTCCCACTTACCTGAGAACAGATCCTTCGGCACTGGCACTCCTGCTCTCTCCAGACCTTCATTGGCTTCAACGGGCGCGGCTGCTGGCTCTTCCTTCTTCCGGTTTCCGGCTCCTTCTTGCCTCAGCCCCTCTTCTTTCCACTGCAATCGACCTGCAAAAGAGAAAGAGGACAAGGTTAGACTGATCAGTATTCCTTTTCAGCAACAAGTAAGTGCAAAACTTTTTATTACCTGAAATAACTTTGTCGGCGATTTCTGGATTCATGTAAAGACAATTTGGAACAAGATATCTCCCACGAACTTTGTGGTTCAAACCCTTTGTTACAAGAATACTTTGTGGAACTTTGTGAAATAAACATTGTTTTACATGGAACTTTTTAAGAATCGAACAGAGGAAACCATTGACAGCAAGGCAAACAGTAAATCAAGGACTTGCACAAATTACCTGCTGTACTTTGATGTAAAAGTACAGTATTTGTTTTATAAAAAGTCTGGAAATGTGTGAAAAGTGAGTTTCCTATTAAGAATTTAGACTTTAGTTATATTAAGGTGAATGTTAGATGTTGGTAATTCTGATGATGATATTCGTTTGATTTTACAGAAGTTTTACAGTAATAGAAAGCACATCCCAGAACAGTAACACATTCCAAACCTGGAAGCTAAAGACCAGGATCCAAGAGGTAATTTTAGAAGAGAATTTCTAAATAGATTAAGGGTTAGTCAGGAACACATTTAGGGATAGGTTGCACTTATCTGTTCTTTGTTTATGTTTCATTAGGCACCAGTTTCTACAGAAGTCAGAGAGGGCCGCAGATTTTAGCAGCACTTTTACAGTGGAAACGCAAGAACGGTGTTGTCTCTCTTTTTTTATTTTATCCACTTCCCCCTTCCCTTGAGCTTCTGGTTCTTAGTGCACTGTTTAAAACTAGTGTGCTGGAACAAGCAGTTTCAGGGTGGGGTCGGACTCTCTTCAACCTCCATCAGAACTGAACAGAAACTCAGGTGAGCTGGGCTTTGACAGAAGCACAAGCCTTTAAAATATTCAGTTCTGTTGGAAGGTGAATGCCGGGGAAGAAACAGAGGGTATTGACGCCACAGATATGGCGCAGGCCCTAAACGAGGACTTGGCCCATAATGAATCAGTGTCTGGCATCTTGCAACATATGCAAGAGGAAATAGAGAAATTAAAGTTGGAAAACACCTTTTTAAAACAGGATTTAAACAGGTATAAACCTAGGGAATCCCAGCGGAACACAGCTTTTACGCCTTTGTTTAAAACCTCCTCAGAGACAGGGGCGCGAGCAAAACATTCCCTCCCCCAGTGGAGGTTACTGTTAATGTTCCTAATGCTGTGCCTTTAGCAGCACCTGAACGTTTTCATGGAGATAGTAAAAAATTCCATGTTTTTATCAATCAATGTCAATTACACTTCGTTTGTAAACCACAACAGTTCCCTACTGATGCTACAAAAGTGGCATTCGTCTTGTCTTATTTGGGTGGTACAGCAGCCAATTGGTTTTTCCTTTTGTGGATAGAGATGATCCCATCCTCCATAATTGGAATCAATTTAAACGTACTATGACCAGCCTTTTTGCAAAACACACTTTTATGCAGGCAAGTGATAATGAGCTTTAAACTCTTAAACAAGGTAACAAGGATTTATTGACCTATCTCACTAGTTTTAATCGTTTACTCACCGAGACACGTTGGCCAGAAGAAAAGCGTGTCTCCCTTTTTTATAAAGGTTTGAGAGACGAGTTAAAAGACGCGCTGGCTCATATCGTTGATTTGCCAGAAGACTATTCTGATTTTGTAGATTTAGTCGTGAAATTGGAACACAGACTAGGAGAAAGAAAGGGAGATAAATCCAAACTGGAATCGCGGTTAACTGTTATTAGACATGAGAAGAAAGACACAGATAATAAACTCCCTGAACCTGGGCCTACGCAAATAGGACCACTCAGAGGTCCACTCACGTCAGAGGAAAAAGAAAGAAGGAGAAAACTTAAATTATGTTTATATTGTGGCAAGGCAGGACATTTTACCAGAGAATGTCCAGTAAAACCTAAAACTTCACAAAAGGGTACTGTTTCCTCTATCTCCTCAACTGAGTCGGGAAACAATTAAGCTCGACTAGGGGGGAGGTTACTTGTTCGAGAAAACATCTTAATCAAACCTCTAATTCTGCAGCCTTCATGGTACCGTACATACCTAGACATTTCATAATTCAGATCTTTTTAATTGTTACTACCCAAGTTAGACATTCTCCCCCTGTCCTACTGGATTCAGGAGCAACAGGAAATGTTGTGGATAATAAGTTAGCTAACACATTAGGTCTTCCTATTTGCCTAAAGCCTTGTCCAGAAGCAGTATGTGCAGTGGACGGGTCAGAATTGACCTCTGGATTAATCACAAAACAAACAAGTCCCCTTGTCATGGTCTGTCAAAATGGGCACACAGAGATGATTAGCTTTGATCTGATAAATACCCCTAATTTTGGCTTGATTCTCGGGGTACCCTGGTTAACAACTCATAACCCAAAAATTGATTGGGTGAACAGAACAGTTACTTTGGATTCCTCATTCTGTAGATCCAATTGCTATCAAGAAGCGGGTACAGAACAGAGCACAGTAATACACTGTGCTAGAGTTACACAAGACGAACCAAGTCTCCTTCCTGAATATTCTGACTTTAAAGACGTTTTTGATCCAGTGAAGGCTAGTGTGTTGCCCCCACATCGGTCACATGACTGCCGTATAGATCTTATCCCAGGGGCCCCTTTACCTAATAACAGAGTATATGCTTTGACTGACGAAGAGACCAAATATTTAAGAACCTACCTAGACGACCTACTACAGTCTGGGTTCATCCGACATTCCACATCTCCGGTGTCATCTCCTCTTTTTATTATCCCGAAGCCGGATAAATCTCTGCGCGCGTGTATCGACTACAGAGGACTAAATAAGGCTACAATAAAAAATAAATATCCTCTTCCTCTAATACCTGTGTTGTTGGATCAATTAAGACATTCTACTGTATACACTAAACTAGATCTGCGGGGAGCTTACCACCTGGTCCGAATAAAAGAGGGGGATGAGTGGAAGACAGCTTTCAAGACAAAGTTTGGTCTATTTGAGTACACAGTAATGCCCTTTGGCTTGTGTAATGCCCCTGCGGCCTTTCAATTGTTTATAAATGAGGTCCTACACGAATTCCTGGACGTTTGTGTCATAGTATACATAGATGACATCCTCATTTACTCTAAGAACCCGGAAGAACATACTTAACATGTTCGTGCAGTATTATCAAAGTTAAAAGAAAATCATCTCTTTGCTAAACTAGAAAAATGTACTTTTAATGTCAGCAAAGTGGACTTTTTAGGATACTGCCTGTCACCTCAAGGAATAATTATGGATGAAAAGAAAATGAGTGCTATTACTGATTGGTCAGAACCATCATCTGTGAAGGATGTTCAGAAATTTCTGGGTTTTGCCACTTTTTATAGGAGGTTTATTTCTCATTTTGCAGACATTGCAGCCCCAATAACCACCTTGTTGCGGAAAGGGCAACAATTTCTTTGGCCTGATGAGGCGGCACACGCCTTTCAACTTCTGAAACAAAAGTTCACTTCAGCCCCAATTCTGAAACATCCTGATCCTGACTTGCCATTTTTTGTTTAAGCGGATACTTCACAAGTATCTTTAGGAGGAGTTCTCTCTCAACGAGATGCAGTAGATGACCAATTACATCCTATAGTCTTCTATTCCAAAAAGTTATTACCAGCTGAACAAAATTACACTGTGGCTGTAAGAGAACTATTAGCTATCAAAGTAGCCTTTTCTGAATGGAGGCACCATTTAATGGGAGCCAAGTACCCTGTTACCATCTTTTCTGACCATAAGAACCTACAGTTTTTTGGATCACTAAAAGGATTAACTCCACGTCAGATGCGCTGGTTAAATTTTTTTAGTACATTTGACTTCGTTATAACCTATAGACCAGGTGCACAACAAATTCAATCTGATGTGTTATCTAGATACGGACATACCTCAGACATGAAACAAGACAAAATAGGAGAACCCATTATTCCTCCCCAAAAACTTTTGGCACCAGTACAACAGAAGGATTTCATCACAGATCTATATAATGCACACATGCAAATAGCACCTCAAGATTGGTTAAAGGATTCCCATAACTCAATACAACGAGGTTTATTGTATCACGACAACATGCTGTTAGTGCCCACCACAGAATTACAAACACAGGTGATAATTTGGCATCACGCCTCATTGTTGGCAGGTCATCCTGGCTTGGTAAAAACCCTGGAAAATGTGCGAAAACACTTTTGGTGGGATAATATGAGTAAGGACATTAAGCAATTTGTCACTACCTGTCCAGTTTGTGCAAGACATAAATCTTCTCATAGGGCCCCTGACGGTTTGTTAATACCAATGCCATCACTCAAACAACCTTGGCACACTGTGAGTGTAGACTTTATTGTAGGTTTACCACCAGTAAAATCCTTCACAACAGTGTTAGTGATAGTGGATTTGTTGTCTAAAATGGCACATTTTGTACCATTACGGAAATTGCCAACTGCGGCAGAATTTGCCGATATTTTCATAGGAGAAATTGTGCGTTTACATGGTTTGCCAAGTAAAGTGGTGTTAGACCGAGGTAGCCAGTTCAACTCTAGATTTTGGAACAAATTATGCGAAAAACTGAAAATAGATGTGGCATTATCTACTGCTTTCCATCCAGAAACAGATGGACTAACTGAACGACTGAACCAAACCTTACTTCAAACGCTATGTTGTTTATTGGCTGATTATTCTAGTGAATGGTTGGAAGCTCTCTCTGTAGCGGAGTTTGTTTATAATAATACTGAGCATGCAGCTCTACTTAGCTCACCATTCTATTTCATGCAGGGGTATCATCCGAGAGCTATACCTATTTTATTAGAAGATTCCCTGTTGCCTACAGTAACAGATAGACTAACGAGATTAGGTGACATACAAGACAAGACCAGGAAACATTTATTTAAGTACAAAGAACGCATGAAAAGACAGGCAGACAAACACAGATCTGAGGCCCCAATGTATAAAATCGGTGACAAAGTATGGCTCTCCACAAAGAACCTAAATATAGAGGGATCCCGAAAACTGCAACCACGTTTCATTGGACCTTTTAGTATAACTGCCATAGTAAACCCGGTAACAGTAAAATTGGACTTACCAAAAGAATACCCAGTACATGCTACATTCCATGTGTCCTTGCTTAAGCCGTACAACCCAAATACCCGACCCGAACCACCACCTCCACCCATACCAATTAAGGGAAATCTAGAATATGAAGTGAAAAGCATAAAAGACGCAAAAAGAATTCATGGACGTCTGTTTTATTTAATAGAATGGAAAGGATATGACGAAACTGAGTATTCATGGAAACCAGCGTCCTATGTACATGCGCCATGCTTGATTAGACAGTTTTATCTAAAAAATCCAGGGAAACCCCGTCCAGTAGGAGGGCCCTTGAGGGGGGCGACTGTTAGGGTTTGTGCACAGCAAAGAGCATGTCCCCTCTCATGGCAGTAGAGGTCTCTGTAATAGCTCTCTTTAAACATACTATGCATTGGTCTCTGTAATAGCTCTCTTTAAACATACTATTGAAAGCTTTTCTTGTTATCCCGGCCCTTCCCTAAGACTTCTGTGTATGTTGCTCAATGTATTCACAAGTTTGGACATTGCTGTCTTGTTTGCACATTGGACCTTGCTTTTACCAAGGCTTATTTAGAGCACTCCTCCCTAGTCCATGTGTTACTTCAACTCATTAGCATAATAACTGAAGCTCTGCACACCTGCTTGTGAGAACCACACCCAGTTCTTCGAACCACACCCAGCTCTTCGAACCACACCCATCCCTGTCTATAAAAGGGAGCCCCTGAACCTCACCCAGTGCTTGTGCTCGTCTACCTCCCACTTACCTGAGAACAGATCCTTCGGCACTGGCACTCCTGCTCTCTCCAGACCTTCATTGGCTTCATGGGCGTGGCTGCTGGCTCTTCCTTTTTCCGGTTTCCGGCTCCTTCTTGCCTCAGCCCCTCTTCTTTCCACTGCAATCGACCTGCAAAAGAGAAAGAGGATAAGGTTAGACTGATCAGTATCCCTTTTCAGCAACAAGTAAGTGCAAAACTTATTATTACCTGAAAGAACTTTGTCGGCGATTTCTGGATTCATGTAAAGACAATTTGGAACAAGATATCTCCCACGAACTTTGTGGTTCAAACCCTTTGTTACAAGAATACTTGGGGAACTTTGTGAAATAAACATTATTTTACATAGAACTTTTTAAGAATCGAACAGAGGAAACCATTGACAGCAAGGCAAACAGTAAATCAAGGACTTGCACAAATTACCTGCTGTACTTTGATGTAAAAGTACAGTATTTGTTTTATAAAACGTCTGGAAATGTGGGAAAAGTGAGTTTGCTATTA
This sequence comes from Lissotriton helveticus, assembly GCF_964261635.1. NCBI lineage: Eukaryota > Metazoa > Chordata > Amphibia > Caudata > Salamandridae > Lissotriton > Lissotriton helveticus. Next base: position 1,277,828,997 of record NC_136069.1, read on the forward strand.
AGAATTTAGGCTTTAGTTATATTAAGGTGAATGTTAGATGTTGGTAATTCTGATGATGATATTCGTTTGATTTTACAGAAGTTTTACAGTAATAGAAAGCCCATCCCAGAACAGTAACACATTCCAAACCTGGAAGCTAAAGACCAGGATCCAGGAGGTACTTTTAGAAGAGAATTTCTAAATAGATTAAGGGTTAGTCAGGAACACATTTAGGGATAGGTTGCACTTATCTGTTCTTTGTTTATGTTTCATTAGGCACCAGTTTCTACAGAAGTCAGAGAGGGCCGCAGATTTTAGCAGCACTTCTACAGTGGAAACGCAAGAACGGTGTTGCCTCTCTTTTTTTATTTTATCCACTTCCCCCCTTCCCTTGAGCTTCTGGTTCTTACCGCACTGTTTAAAACTAGTGTGCTGGAACAAGCAGTTTCAGGGTGGGGTCGGACTCTCTTCAACCTCCATTAGAACTGAACAGAAACTCAGGTGAGCTGGGCTTTGACAGGTCCCCAGCTGCTATTATTTGGCCAGAGTTGCTGTTCCAGCACTACATCACGACGTGCTGGAATTGCTTGGAAAAGCCTTAAAACAGAGTGCTGTTTTGAGTATCCACCCGACAACACACATGTGGACCAGTTGCCAAGCCACTCATTACATGTGCATCACTGCACACTGGATCTCTTTTTCGGTGTTAGAGAAAATATATCTACAGGTGTTGACACTGCTGAGATTTTTAATGACACTCGCAAACATGCAACTGTAACCATGGTTGCTAAGGAGAAATCTCGTACTGCTACAAACATTTTGGATGAGTTTAACAGCAAGGTCTTTGAGTGGCTGCAACCAAGAGGGCTTAACATTGGTTTTATTGCCACGGACAATGGCAGTAATGTAGTTAAGGCCTTGGAAGATGGTGGCTATTTCAGGGTCCCGTGTTTGGCACACTGCATTAACATTGTTGTTCAAGACTTTCTAAAAAATGAGAGCAAAGTCAGCAACTTACTGACCACCTGCAGAAGAATATGCACACATTTCAACCATTCTTTTAAAGCCCGGAAGCAGCTGAGGGTCATTCGACGTGAGCTTAAAATGGCAGTCAAAGCACTCATCCAGGAGGTGCCAACATGTTGGAACTCAACTAATTACATGCTTGATCATCTGTTTGAGCAGTACATACCACTTAATGCTTATGTCATGAAAAGAAGATTAGGGGATCCTACTGTGAAAGCCATGACCTTTGAGATGGGCATATGGGACCTCGTTAAATGCCTGACAAAGATGCTACTTCATTTTGAGGTCTTCACACGTGAAGTCAGCAGGGAGGACTTTACTATGGGCCAAGCTATCCCATTGTTCAACATGCTAGAGCAACAGCTGAAGGAGGTGTCTGAAACGTATGAAGATGTGGATGACAAAGTAGACACATATTATTTGTCGGACTCCTTAACCGTTCGCTTATCTGAAAATACAAGGATTCAAAATAACATTGTGTCACATCAACATTACATTACTGCCACAATTTTGGATCCACTGTACAAAATATTTCTGAAAAGTAAGGCAGAAATTCCTTTTTCAGAAGTGGATGTTGCCAAGTACAAAACTTTGATAGCAGAGGAAGCCACTTATTTAGAAAACGAACCACTCTTAATTAGAGGTATGCCACCCTAGTACAGAACAAGTACTACATGGCATCCAGGGTCAAATTGTACTTCAGGGCCTGAGAGCAATGCGTTTGTATCCCAGCAGTCACCAACACTACCAATAACATCAACAACAGCACCAAGAGGATCACCAGCCACATTAAAAAAATGGTAACTGATTGGTTTCTACAGAAAGGGTTTGGTAAGTCCATTGCTGATGCATAGTCAAAAGAGGCCAGGCAAATTGGAACACCCCTGAACATTGAGCAGATGATCCAGGCCTATCTGGATGACACAACAGAGGTCTTCATGGAGCAAAGCCCATTGGTGTATTGGTATGGGAAACGAAGCCAATGGCCAGTGCTCAGCAGGCTGGTGATAAAGTATCTGGCTTGCCCTGTCACAAGTGTCTCTTCGGAACATGTTTTCAGTGCTGCTAGTGCCATTGTAACTGTGAAGAGGACCAGTCTCTCGCCCAAAAGCGCGGAGAGATTAACCATGATCAAAATGAATCAGCACGTCATACCACCGGAGTAAAAAATACTTAAATCACAGCAGGAAGAGGAGAGCAATTTTGAAGACCTAAGTAGTGGGTTACATGACCTACCTCTGTCCAAACCACCAGAGTTTGAGGACAAGCTCCTCTTCCCTAACAACTAGGCTTTCAAATTGTTACTTTCTTCCTTCCTTTATTAGTGTGTGTATCTGTCTTTCTGGCTCAAATCAAATCACAACAAATCCATCACCACCGTCTCCTATTTTTATTTCCCTATTGGAGTTGCATGTCTGCGCATTTAACTGTCCACTCCACTCCACTCCTCAGAGTCCTGCTCCATCCTCCTGAATCACCCTAAATACATTTCCATCAAGCCAGACATTGGATGGAGATGGAGAATAGTACAATAAATGTTGCCTCTAATAGTCCCTCCATAAGAAGTGAAACGTATGTGACTATAGGTATCTTCTGTTTTGTTTCCGAGCCGAAACTCATCACTGTCCTAAGGCTACCGCCTCTGTCTGCAGGCATCCACAACTCTTCACTGTCAGAACTTGAGAAGGCATCCAAAAGTAAACTCATCACTGTCAGAAGGCAAGGCATCTGATCTGACAGCCAAAGAGAAGAGCAAGATAGATATGGTTATGAATGATGTCACACATTGCATTGGATGCTTGCTGACTCTGAGCGAATGTGCATGAAGTCGAACTATACTAGTTAATCTACAATGTAAAAGTGGCTCAAGTGACAGTCAATGTTTAGTTGTTGTTTAATAACCACATTGTACTCTCACTACTGCAGGTGCAGGCCAATATCCATTGCAATTTTTTATTATGGTGAAATATGGACGGATTTAATCGGAGTCACTCACTACAGACTGAGTTGGTGTTGGACAACACGTACACGTACCACACCATGACGATGAACATACTATCTTTGCACACAATGAGTCAGTTGTATCGGAGATGATTGATGGAATAACCGCGTTACATGAGCTGGCATAAAAGGTAAACACAACAATTCAACAAGGACCACAGCAGACCTAGGCTACGTGTCCATGTAGTGGTGGAGTCGAGTGTAGTGCTATGACTGACAGTGGCGCATTGATTTAGTCACTTGATTTGAAAAATGCCAGGTTGCTGTATATGCCTTTTGTCTGGCTCTGTCAAAATTGAAGGAAAATGGAGGTTGGGTCACAGCCCGGTGCTGGCTCCTGTCCTGTTGTTGTTGTAGCTTTTGCTGTGTAAATAGAGTAGACACAATGTATCCAAGCTGCCTTAGTCTGAAAGTGTTCTCGCTCAAGAGTTTTGTCTTCTTTCACTCCACCGTAATTGATGCTTTTTTCTAATTAATTTAATTTTCAATATTTTAGTTTTTCCATCTACACTTATAGGCCGGCCTTTACCCAGTGCTATTATACTGGGAGCAACAACTCACACTTACCTTACCCATCCGCATCAGGCAGGCAGAGGCACCCAAGAATGATGTGCAGAGTGTCCATGGAAGGGAGGACCAAGATGAATGACGAGATGCAACTCCACAATTGAGGCCTGGATAATACAGTAACTTTAGTATCATTCATCATTCGTTTTTTAAATAATTTGATTCCTTTTTTCTCTTCAATCATTACAACTGTGTGTTGTTGTGTTGTTGTTTGTTTGATAATTGATCCCTACAGCTATTTTAAAATTTACTTTGCTGGCTTTAAAAGTAAGCCTAGTACAGCATGTAATTTGGGTCTCTCTGAGGGCATACAGGCAAGGCAAATTTCATATAATATTGCTGCCCTGTACTGTCTGATTGTGTAGTAGTAGTAAGTACTACTCATTAACCATCAAGTTATCTTCATCATGCATGCATTTCCTTTTTCTCCCTTTATAGATTTATTGGATAGTGGATCATAGTCATCTTAAGATTGTGTTTTACTTCTGTTGTGTCCATGCATACTGTTTTTCTTTGTCAAACCTTTCCCCATTCATTCATAAATCCTTAACCCTCTTCCCCGGGGCTGTGTGATTTATATTGAGTTGTGATGTGACTACATTAAATGTACACCAACAATTGATCACATGCTTGCTGGGGCAGATGTGGTGAAAGCAACACTAATTCAATTTCAAGGCAGGGCAAGGATCTTCTTCTGCTTGCCCACCAATGCTCAGTCTATGTACAAGCCAATTGTTTTTCCAAAGGGACCCACCTAATACATCATAATTAATTGCCGGCATTGATTGGATTCATCATCAAATTCAGCATCCTACCACACAGCAGCAGGGAAACCATGTGACATAAATACATTTGTAAAACAGTAACCCCCCCTCACATAACAGATTTGGTGGGCTTTAAGGTGTTTGTCCACCATGATCTTAACTCGCTCCTCTAGCTGTGCCACCCGGAGGAGAATTTTGTGGCAAAATGCCCTTCAGTTGCACTTGCATCCAGGGTGGGGGCAAAAGTGCTTGCAAATGGGCGGTGGTGGGCAGCTGCCTGACCGCTGCGCCGTACCACTTGAGGCGGGGCCTTGCTGGGGCCCGGGGCATTGGAAGAGGCTGCATCTGCTGCCGCCTCCGCCTCTGCCAGAGCCACCAGCCGACGGTACTCTGGGCAAATAGCCTCCAGTTTCCGGTGCTGGGCCCTGGCTGCCAACTCCTTCTGCGTGGGTTTTTCATGGGAAGGAGGATCTATATCAAGAAAGAAATTTTTTTATCCAATACTCTAGCAAAACAGTAACACAAAATTAATTCAACACATAGTGGCACAGTAGCACCAGCAAGCGCAGTACATAACATTTGTGGTAAGTATCTATCCTCCCACTTCCTCAGCCTCTAACATTTGTTTGAGTTTTTCAGGCATTATACTAGCACTAGTATGAACCTTGTTGTAGCCGGCATGCCAGCTCAGTCAGCTAAGCTTGCACCCAAGACAAACATACGAGTCATGACGCAGACTCCGTTACTTTTATTTACTACTGTCTGCCGGTGAGGAAGCTCGTATTTTACTATTACAGGTGGCACTGGCCATACTCTCTCTGTTACATGAAAGGCAATTGCTCAATTTCACTTTCACTCTGCCCTGGCTACTACAAAAGGCAGATTAATATTATATATCAGATCCAATGATCATTGCTTATATATGGAACGACGATATAAGGTCAGTACAGTAGCGGTCAGTGGTGGGAGTGCATGTGGGTGGTGGCGCGGGGAGGGGCAGGGTGGGGGTAGTAAACTATGGATTACGGACAATTACTGGTAAGTAAACATATAAATACATTGTAGTGTAGTTCCTATATTCCCAATAGGCTCTGCGCATTGGAATAATAAACCCTGTAGATTAGACGTAGGACTGAGGTCAACTAAGTCTCTACCGAGTCTATTAAACTTAATTGTGAGTGCCAGCTAGCTCAGAGGTCACTAGAAACTTTCTCGAATAAACAAGAAGGGATTAGTTTCTGACAACCGTATAACATGACAACTTTGTTTCCCCGGAATGAAACGTATCTCTAGAGTCGCGGAAACAATAGATAGTTATTTCACTCAGTCATTCGTGCATGCTTCGTTTCACCAGAGTTGCTGAGAAGAGGAAAAGACGGCGTTTTCAATAAAAGTATTTATTGAACAGTCTTATCTCTCAAGCATAAGAAATGTACTGCTACAATCGTAATACTGGTTATAAAGCACAAGGCGTATAATACGAACAGTATTATAAAGTAGTATTGTAAAAGCATGATATGGTTTCTAAGCCATAAGTTGCTTAATACGTATAAAATACATACAATGATAAAAGATGGCTAAAAGTACTCAACTGGTGCTTCTAAAATACGCCTACCCCGGTGTACCTAGTCTAAGTCTTAGTACGAGGGAGGGAGTAAGTAAGGAGTAGCCTAAGATTAGAAATTCTCTGCCAAGAGTCTGATAAGGAATTCTCTAAGAGTTTAATCTGCTCCGTACCTTTGGTTTAGAATAAAGGAGGTCTTGTATCTCTCTCTCGGAACTCGATTTCCCAGCAACCCGCAAGGGTAAACTGGAAACACTGGAGCTGGATTTCTCGGCTGGAGAAAAGACAGCGTCTCTCAGTGCGTCAGCTGGAGGGTCGGCTTCCTTCGACACTTGATACTGCAGGGCGTCGGGCAAGTAGTAAGTCGATCTGCTCCAAACCACCGTGTGTTTGTCTGGGCAAATCTGGGCATATTTATACTATGAAGGTGCCGAGATTGACGTGTGATTGGACTTAATAACATCATATAGGGACTCAATCCCTAGAAAACTGCTCGATTTCCTAGATAAATTAGCATACAGGCAAGGGGAAGTCCCGAGCTGCTGAAGGCGGGTTTCTCTAAGTAATCGTTGTAAATTCCTCGAACTTAGGGGAAGTAGCCATGCCATATTTGGGCTGCATAGGCTCAGACTAAATATGGAGATGATTTCTATGCCTATATAAGGTTCCGATAAACTATACCTAATTAAGTGCATTAATCAGGAGAAGTACCCTAGGGTCCTAGATTGATTTACAACAACATTTTAAAAAATTTGTTGCGCGCACTGCATCTTAATCCATAGTTTACTACCCCCTACCCTGCCCCTCCCTCTCCCCACATCACCGCCTGCCAGCACTCCCACCACCAACCGCTACTGCATAAGGAACTTTGTTCATTGATTGTGTAACCAACAGATAGGCCACCCTTTGCAGGCTGGCTGACACAATCGAAAATAAATTAACATAGGTAGGGAGTGGTCCTCGGAGTCAGAGGAAGGCGCTTGATAATATATGTATGATGTGCTTGCAAACCACTGGTCCACTGTATTCTGAAAATACTACTTATATATTCCCCTCCGCTTTGCTAGTCTGGCACAGTTTCTTTTACATTCTCTTCAAAGTAAGACTCTGAATCCAGTGACAGTCTCCACCTATGCTGTCTATCATGAATACACCCAGGCATCCATCCATTAAAAGTAAATGTCTATCATTCTTTTTTATATATCTCTTAATAAACCTTAGTTGGTTTCACAAACAACCACCCATGCGTCCGCTCCTTCCTTGTTTGTCTTGGCTTTGAGTTTGACCCATAAACCCGGCTGATGATTCTTGCTATATAGTATCCACCCATACTGTGTCGCCCACCCAGGCAGGCATCTTCTTTCACCTTCCACCCATCCTTCAACAACCCATACATCTGATCTGATTCCTATCAGCCACCTATGCATACTTCCAACATATCCTTCTCTGTCAGTCATATCACCTCTCGCCCGTCCTTCCTCCTTCAACCCTTCTTTCCCTTTTTGTTCAACACATCCATCAAGGTCATCTGATCTGACTTTTAGACTTCTCCATAAAACTTTCAAAACTGAGTTGGAGTTAGATAGAAGAGGCCATTGGATACTCAACTCACGCTGGTAATGCTATTGCTAATGCATTGCTAATGCTAAGTAAAGGATGTCTTCTTCAACTGTTGTATAATGTTCACTACAACTTCAAGTTCATACTTGTCTCACAGTACAGTGAGTGAAGTGAACACCCTTCCAGCAAGTAGTAATGACAATAAGTAATGAATATAACTTACCACCGCACGCCACTGCTGCTGGCTCCCCCCGTGTAGCTCCTGCAGGTGCCGCATCTCAAGCCCCCTCCGGAATGGCAGCATCTCCATTGCCGCTGGCCACGCCGGCACTGGTGGTTGGTACTGGTAGTACGCCTAGAAAAAAAATTACACATTTTTAGATGCCTGTACACCTCCCCCTATTTTATTCGTTTTCACTAAGAAGATTGAAAAAACAGTTAATAGTACAACATGTACAACATACATCATCACTAATCCAAATCGGGTACTAGAGTAGAGTCAGTAGACAGACATGAGTAGTGTTCTGGTCCCTAGGGTCATCTCTAGTCCTACTCTACTTTTTGGAAAGTTAGCCTGAGCCATGTATCCATGTTACATTCATGTCTACTCTTTTGCGCATGTTACCTCGCAGCTTTTTGTGCAGTAAGACCCCTTTGAGGCCACATGAGTGTTGCGTACAAGTGAAGAGGTTGAAAAACAAGCCACTTTTTTTCATGGAGTTCGGTTAGTCCATATTGCTTAGCCATAACATTTTACACTTTTTGGCATGACTGCGAAATGCTTGTATAATTGCATTATACTGTCTAAAGCACACCATTTTTCTCATAATAGGCAGAAGATTCCCTTCTACAAACCATAGATTTGCAGAGCTTATGATGCATGTAACCAGTATTTCTACATTTTACGGTGAGGGGTCTCCCAGAATTCACACAGATCTTTGGTCTTCTATCATGCACTTGTAGGAAATGTTTACTGTTTTAATCTTATGCATTTTGCTGTTGGAGCTGGCTGTAGTAATTTCATAGAACAACATCCCGAGGTCTCCGATTGTGTGATTCCTCCCTCCAGTGGGCTACCGAACTGCGACCCGGACTGACGCCCCAGTTCTGGTTCCTAGTTTTGGAGATCGGGATCTTTGTGACACCGGCTGTGTGATGGAAGATTAATGGTCAGGTAAGAGTGGGAGTGGCCCACTTCTTTGGTGATTTGTATCTTTGTTTTGGGTATTGTTCGACTTTTGCAAAAGCCGAAAACCAAAGGGTAAGTACAGTTATATGCTGTAAACATTAGATTTCACCCTTTGACGTTTTGAACCAGGATACACATCTAGAGATGCCTGGATTTAGTAAGTTTCGGAAATGGTGTTGTTGTTATTGTACACAGGACTCCGCATTAGAGGAATCTTGCCCGATTCCTCCTTTGGGGACCCCTAATCATGAAGTTTAGGCTAAACATGGTGTCGCCCCAATTATGTTTTGCTCACTTTGGCACAAATACACGAAGGGTAATGCTGAGTTACATTGGCCAATTTATGGTAGTTTTGAAACTCCTGTGCTAGATAATTTAGAAGAGAAGTTGTTTCAGAGAAAAGCTAGACCTGTGATGTTTGATTCCTTTCGGGGTTTGGCGGAAGGAGCCCAAACAGAAAGAAATCAAACTCAAAAAGAACGAAGCTAAAATAATACGTATGAATGTGATCCAGAAAGTCCAGGATCACGATAGTCAGAGAATAGAATAGGATATAATAATACATGACAGATTACATCGAATGCAGATAGAAGGATGTTACATTACAAAGAAGGTTCCCGAAAAGGCCCGGGACAAGGAGGATGACCCTCTCATGTCCTCTATGTTGAACACCCCTCCGCCCTATACCCCCGCCATGCATCCAGCCATTGATCCCGCACAATTGACTCCCGCCACTGCTCCAGTGGTTGCCCCTGCCCATGCCCTGGTTTGTCCAATTCCTCAGCCACTTGTTCCCAATGCCCCGACTGTTCAGGACACTGTACCAATGCAAGTACACCCTTCCCTTCCTCTTTTTGCACCTTCCACTGGTTCAGTACCTGCCCCTTCAACTCCCGTTGCAACTAACCCGTTCCTTGTTGACAGTCGTCTGACACCTTCCCCTAGTGCAGGGATATTAGCGAATGCTTGGTCAGTGGTCCGTGATTACATCCCTTATGTAACTCTGCCTAGACCACCCACTCCCAGACGACACACTTTGTGCAGACTGGTAGGGAATACTCAAGAACAACTAGCTATGAGTCAACAGGCTCGTTGGTGGATGGAAAATAACACTACTAACATCGCTCAGGATATATGGATGATGATGGATCAGTGGACACGCATCCAACAGATTGATAATTTTTGTGAAGTGTGTGACACACTGATCCAAATGTGGGAGGATTTTGTAGAATCAGGTCCACCCCCATGTCTGTCTGACCTTCGCCATAATTTTGAAAAAGGGGACATACAGGGCCCAGCACTATTATGTGATCTGATCACGCTAGTAGCCTACAGAGATTCTTTATCTGGTATTATGTTAAATAAGGGTTTTCCAATGAGGGAACTACAGCCTGTCTGGAGAGATCGCATTATTGGCGTAGATGGCAACCCTGACACTCCGGCAGGTGTTAGACAAATGTGGGTTCATGTCCCTTGGAAGAGGTCTGACGTCCTCCAACTTAAAAGCCAATTGCCTAACCCGCGTAAAAACCCAGCAGGTTACTACAAGGAATTAACTCAGACACTCCAATCTTGCGTAATGACTTTAGCAGATATAGACATGTTAATGGGACAAGTAGAACTGACTGAGGTAAGGTCGAAAATACGCCATAATGATCAGGCAGAATTTGGCCATACGTGGAAAGATTTTGAGGAAGCTGACAGAGCTTGAACTGGTGGTGAGAAACCTGATCCCATGATCCTAGCCCTTCCGGTCCAGATACTTACCGCCATGAAAAAGATGTTGACACCTCACCGTATTAATTGGGACAGATTAGCAGCTTGCAGGCAAAAGAAAGCTGAGAGTGTATCTGACTTTTTCACGCGATTCAAAAGCACTTTCACCGACTATAGTGGACAGGACATGACTTCAGAGGGGGGACAGCGACTGTTTGTGGATAAATTTGTGTCCAATCTGTTAACCGGAACTTGGGACTAAGCTCAAAATGTCGGAAAGTGCATGGCCCACCTCCACCCCGTCTGGCATTTTGACAATGACCCAGTACTATGAGAATAGAAAAAATGAAGAGCGGGACAGAACGGATAAAAAGACTAAAGACTTGAAGACGAAGGTCTTACTGCAACAAGCATACCCGACCCCGACCCAAAACAGAGGTGCCTCTAAGATTCAGCAAATAGTTCAGAGACCTGCCCCTGTGACTCCTCGCCCGCCGCTGGGACCCAACCAGTGCGCTTATTGTCACCAGGAGGGTCATTGGCGCGATGAGTGTCCCTTGTTGGCTCAAAACAACTCTGCCTCTGCTGACCGCTTCACAGGCCAACGTCCCCAGAGAGGACGAGGGCGAGGCGGACCTAGACCACAGGTACAGGACAGGTGCACCCTTATGCAAGAGAATAGGTTTGATACCGCTAACAATGAAGACCGTAATTACTTTACTGAGATTATGAGCCTGAAGAAGGGACGGGATTCCTGTCCCGCTAGGATTGCCAAGGACAAGAGAAGGGACCCGTGCCTATTCCTGTGGACCAGAAGGGACCGTATGTCCATGTTACAACACTGGGCTCCATTAAGAAATTTTTGGTCAACACTGGTGCAACAAAAAGTTCTATTGCTAGGTCTAAAGTCCCTGGGGTCCCCTTGTCTGGCACGAATAACACTTCTGTGGGTTTTTTTGGTACCCCAGTATTCAGCCCCGTTTTACAACCACTGGAACTAACGATAGGACCCTACACAGTTGATTCCCCTTTAGTTTTGACATCCACATGTGGCGAAAATGTGTTGGGTTTAGATCTATTAAAGAGATTGCTTGCAACTATATACTGTTCTCCTGATGGGGTTTATATCACTATGGGTCCCCTACCACACATCCAGTATATTTAGCCACCCCAGATCAAATTCCCCAAGAACTTCAGAATGTCCCTCCCACTCTTTGGGCCCGGGATGATACTGATGTCGGCCTTTTGTCCATACCCACATTTTCAGTTACCCTGAAGGAAAATGCTCGCCTTCCCCGACTTCCCCAATACAAGATACCCAAAGAAGGAGAAAGGGCATCACTCCAGATCATTTCTGAGCTTGTCGACAAGGGTGTGGTTGAAGAGACAAGAGGAAATGTGTGCAATAGCCCAATTTTGCCTGTCCTGAAACGCTCAGATCCTTCCAAGCCCCCTGTTTATCGCTTTGTCATCGACTTACGAGAGATAAACAAAATAGTAGTTACCCAGTTTCCTGTGGTCCCAGATATCACCCCCCTGCTTACTATGGTTCCCCCGTATGCATGTTTTTTCTCTGTCATCGACTTGAAAAACGCCTTTTTCAGCATACCAGTCGATGAACAGAGTAGAGATCTTCTTGGATTCTCATTGGCAGGACGAAGTTTTCGGTTCTGCAGAGCTCCACAAGGATATACAGAGAGCCCCTCGATTTACAGTCAGGCCCTCAATTCCCTGACCCTATCCCAAGGTACCGCATTACTCCAGTACGTTGATGATCTGCTTATAGCGGCAGACACCGAGGCATTTTATAAAGAAGCTACAATGAAATTGCTCCTGCATCTGGCACAGTTCAGTCACAAAGTTTCCCTCTCCAAACTCCAATATTGTCGACATGAGGTGACCCACTTAGGTAATCTCCTGTCGAAAGAGGGACGCCGCCTCACCCCTGAACGAATACAAACAATTAGTAAAATGCCCACACCAAAAACGCAGAAAGAGGTACGTGCTTTTATTGGTATCACCTCCTACTGCCGCCAGTGGATACCCAATTTTTCTTTACTCATTAAACCTTTATTGAGCCTCACACTTAAAAGCTTTCCCCACCCACTCCCTTGGACAAACGAGTGCCAGCATGCATTTGAAGAACTGAAAACAGCCTTGTGTTCGGCCCCAGTGCTAGGCACCCCTAGTTATCAGAAACCCTTCACTCTTTTTGTACACAAGCATAATGGTTGCACATTGTCAGTACTAACACAGTATTTTGGTGACAGACAACGCCCCTGTGCATATTTTTCTGCAGTGCTAGACCCCGTGGCCCGCGCACTACCCAGTTGCTTGAGAGCAGCAGCTGCAGTTGCCATATCCATTCGCCAATCTGCTGGCCTGGTCCTGGACTCTGCACTTACAGTTATGGTCCCTCACGCAGTTGACACTTTATTAATTAGGACAAAAACTCAACATCTCACTAGTGCACGTTTGTCCGGATATGAATTGACTCTCTTGGCCAGTCATATCACCATCCGCCTCTGCACTACGCTAAATCCAGCCACATTGATACCCTTTGTCGATAGTGACACTAATTCTGATCCACATGATTGCGTCCTCCGGACGGAGGAAGAAACTAAAGGACGTGTGGATTTGACTGACATACTCCTCACTGATCCTGATGGTACCCTGTATGTAGATGGCTCTTGCTTTAAACTTCCTGATGGTAGCACAACTGCTGCCTGTGCTATCACCACTTTACAGACAGTAGTGGAGAGTGAGAGGATACCTTACCAATCAGCACAGACCGCTGAGTTAGTAGCACTAATAAGAGCATGTGAACTGAGTACACTGATAGCCAGTACGTACAGCATGGTCACCTGGTCAGCAGATTGTTAGAAGCATTGACCCTTCCTTCAAAGATAGCTGTGATCAAATGTAGCGCCACAAGAAAGTGACCGATGACATAGGAAGGGGTAATGCATTCGCTGACCAGACTGCAAAGGAAACAGCTAAAGATGTCTCTACCCGTATGTATGTAGCGGGCCCCTCAAACTGGATGCATGAGGATACTATTGAAAATGTGAAGGAAATACAGGCAGAGGACACTAGAGAGGAAAAGGCTCTCTGGGAAGAGCAAACAGGCCTGTTAAATGAGGATGGCTGTTGGACGGACCTGTCTGAACAACAGCGATGGTTGTTACCCGATGCCTATGTTTTGCCAGTGGTCACTATGGCTCATGGCAAACTGCTAGCTCCAGTTTGGCAAAACAAACACAACCCAAAATATGCTGAGAGATTAGTCAAAAATTGCATGATTTGTTTGATGCATAACCCGGGGAAAGGCACACCAACACCTGCTGGGAATTTTGCACCCCCATCTTGCCCCTTTGAAGTGCTCCAAATAGATTACATACAGATGGAAAAATGCAACAATCTCCGATATGTTCTGGTAGTTGTGTGTGCCTTTAGTAAGTGGATTGAGGCCTACCCCCTTAAGGACAACACTGCCATAAGCACCGCAAAAATTCTGTTGAAAGAATTTTTTCCCAGATTTAGAATGCCCAGAATTATCTGGAGCGACAACGAAAGCCACTTTACAGGGAAGATAATGAAGAAAGTCTGTGTAGGGATGGGGATCAGACAGAAGTTCCATGCCGCCAATCACCCCCAGTCAGCGGGTTTGGTTGAACGCCACAATGGAACACTACAATTGAAAATGGCAAAAATCCAGGCTGACACAGGACTGTCTTGGCCGGATGCCCTGCCCCTTGCCCTCCTATCAACCAGAGCCACGGCACATTCTCATACCGGACTATCTCTGTACGAAATAGTGTTTGGTCGGCCAGCAAATGTTTGGGGAGCACCCCGCCCAAAAAGATATTCTGACATTGAATACCCGTTATTGATTGATTACTTGCATGAATTGACCACTAACTTACGTCTCATTCATCGTCAGGTGCAAGATATCCTGCCACCCAAACCCAAGGGCCCTGGTCACACCATCCTACCCGGCGACTGGGTGTGTGTTTGAAACTTCCAGAGAACTAAGAACTTGGAGCTAAGGTGAAAACCGCCCCAGCAAGTGTTGCTGGCTACCAGGTCTGCAGTGAAGGTGGCAGGAAGAAAAAACTGGGTTCATGGAGTACACTGCAAAAAGGTGCCGCTATCACTAAAATACGACCGGTGGGTCAACGAAGGCCTGGGAGATGACGAATGTGAGGAAGTCCCGCGCTTTGTACCCTTCCATTGCCTGGGCTTCATCTGAACAAGAGGACGACGACATCCTGTAATCTGCCGGTCCACCGCATCTGAGGTTGCTGGACACTCAACAGGCAGAGCCTTTGTTTGCTGACCAAACAACGCCCAGGTCCACCCGATATGACCTCCGACCCAGAAAAAAGGACTGAAGAGACAAAGGTCTCTGCCCTCTGCTTGGTATGGTCTGCCAAATCGCTGCAGGGCTGTGATACACCGGCGCATTTTTTGACCGGAGCCGGTACAGCGGACCGGAGCGTGCCAATAGGACTGACGGAATCACTGACCGGCGAAGCAACCTCCAATCACAGGCAGCACCTTGGGAAGACCAAGTGAAGCAGACGATGAACAAAATGAACACTGAAAGCTCGAAGAGCAAAGAAATAAGAAAACGAGAGTGCATGAAGACAATATGTGGCCGGAACTCAATCTGTCTAATAGTACTAATGACTATCTCACTGGTACTGGCCTGCATCGGGTGGGAAATACATGCTGAAGCACCTGAGTCTCCTACCTCCACAGAAACACCTCATCAACATGTGTCATTACCCAACCATGAGACAAACAGAAGGACAGGTTTCTTCAACAACACCTTCATTCAAATGTTACACCAGCACCAGCTTGTGGTGAACACAACAAACTGTTGGGTATGTGGGTTGCTGCCACATACCGCAAGCACTGGATTGTCCCTGATTCCTGCTCCCTTCTCTCGAGCTGGTTCTGCCTACAGCTGGTACACTGTGTTCTTTGATGCATTCTATTCAGGTGAAACTTTCTTTATCACACTTGCACTCAGTGTTCATGAAGTATAATCAATTGTTGCGTGCTCTAGGGTGCACTCTCCGTTGTGAGTGCTGAATAATATGAACCAATTGCGTGCCCCTGAATTGGGTGACGTCCCCTAGTCACAGCATGATCCCTTAACTGGGTTGTAAATTTTCAAAACAAAACTATATTTTCATCTTGTATCCAGATAACTTTATTTTATCAATCCATTAGGTACCAACCTCTATTCATGGTTAATAGCAGAGTTCATCAAGAGCAACAGTCCATTTTTAAGCCCATAATATAATCCAATGCATTTCGGCTATAGGAAAGCCTTCATCGGGGACTGGGTTCTGTAAATTAAATGTATTGTACATGAGGATAAGAGGAAATAATTCGAAATTGTATAGTTAACAATCCATAAGTTGTGTGATTACTATATAATCACCCTAAAAGAGTGCCATTAGGACCCACAGTGACATAAAATGGATAGACAGTGTGTAATTCTATTAATAAGTAATGGTCAATCGAACGCCCGATCCTCGGTGTGGGGGAGACGTTAGTCAACGTAAATGAAAGAGGTGAACTACAGAAGTGAACTATAGTGGAAAGTAAACGAGAGTGGAAAGTAAACAAACGGATAGTGAAAATATTTAAACGAACTGTGTTAGTCCAAAGTGATTCGTGGCGCGCATTCTAAAAGATCGTGTGCTAATTATCGTGCTGATAAACGCGAGTGAATCGTTTTAGCATTTCAAAGTTATGGCGTCACTTACGTGATAAAATTTCAATGAGCCCGCATCTAACACGGCAACCGTGCTCCGTTCTCCGAAAGTGTGTAATCGCTAAACACAATGAAGTTATGTGTGTGTGTAGTCATCGAGATAGGACTGCCATGTCTCGGTTATTATGGCGGCCAGCTTTAAAGTGTGTGATTGATCAAGACAGTGAAGTAGTTTAAAAAAGTTAAATGTGGAGATAAAACGAACAAAATATAATCAATGGTAAGTGGATGAGTAAGCGACATCAGATCAGAGAATATAAGCAAGTACATATCAAAAAGTTATAACGTTGTTTCTCATCAAAATACAATGTAAATTAACAAGTAATAAAGTTTTTTTGTGTTGTTGATGGAGTCTTCACAGGTAACAGCTATATTCAACCCGGTCATTCTTCCCGGTAGGTTTTAGAGTTTCTAATTTGAAGATCCAAAAATGTTCACGTTGTAACGACCTTTTGTTGTTGTCATAGCCTTCTTTTTGAGTCACAATTTCCAAAATGGGGTACCTCAGTTGACTTATGTTGTGTTTGGCTTCCCAAAAGTGAGTAGCAACAGTGGATTTCAAAGACTTAGTGCGAATGTTTGATTTATGCTCCTTGAGTCTTATCTTCATCTTTCTTTTAGTCTTACCAACGTACCCCTGGCCGCAGGGGCATTTAATAAGGTAGATGACGTTTGATGTGTCACACATGGCTGTTAGTCGTAATTTTATCTTATATCCCTTACTTGGATGTGTCACAAAATTCCATCTGATGATATTGTTGCAATGGCTGCAGTTATAACAGGGTAATGTCCCCTGAAATGTCTCACAAAATTGTGATTCTATTGGTTTTAAGAAACTTTCGAGATACCTTGCTCTTTGATAGGCAAATAGAGGTATTTCTTGAAATGCGTTGTTAAAGTCAGATTCTTGAGATAATATCGCCCAATGTCTTTTGATGATATTTTTAAATACTTTGCTTTTAGTGGAGAATTTCGACACAACTACAATTCTTGATGTTTCTTTTCTTGTTGTTTTCTGCAGGAGGTCTTTTCTTTCTTTCTGTGAACAACGTGTTTTTGCTTCCTCTAAAATATGTTGTGGATATCCCCTTTTTTTGAATCTGTTCTCCATTTCATTAATTCTGGTTTCAGCTTGGTCAGGTACTGATACTATTCTCTTTACTCTTATCATTTGAGAGTAAGGGAGATGCTTCTTCAAAGAGTCTTGGTGAAAACTATTATGATGTAACAGGTTGTTGCGATCCGTTGGCTTATGGTAAATATCAGTTTGAAAAGTAGAACCCATTCTTTGAATTTCCACATCCAAGAAAGTTATTTTTTTGTCATTTATTTCTGATGTGAACTGTATACATTCATCTCTTGTATTTAGTTCATTAATGGCAGCCAGTAATACATCCTTTGTGCCGGTCCAAATAATAAACATATCATCAATGTATCTCAATATGAGTTTAGTCTGTGACTTCCACGGTTCACTATTCAAAATATGGTCTTCTTCAAAGCGTTTCATAAAAATATTAGCATATACTGGTGCTGCTGAATTTCCCATGGCTGTACCAGTTTGTTGTAAGTAGTATCTATTTTATCACCTGAAATAGCTACGATAGAGGGTGAAACATAAAAGTTCCATCAGGAAATCTTTGAAGTCTTCATCCAAATTTGTGTGAAGTATTGCCTGCTCAATGGCCTCTATACTATCCTGATGGGGAATGGACGTATATAGAGACTTAACATCCATACTGCATAAAATTATGTGTTTTTCCGATGATATTTGCACTTGATCCAGCTTTTCCAAAAAGTGAGTTGTGTCCTTAACATACGTCCTCATTCTCATTACATGAGGTTGCAAATGTTTGTCAAGTAGTTGTCCAATAGGTTGATGGATACTACCAACAGTTGAAAAAATTGGTCGGAAAGGTGGTTTCTTGAGGTCTTTATGTATTTTTGGCAACATATGAATTGCCAGTCTCCTTGGGTGAAATGTAATTAAAAATGTCTTCGTTCTGTCATTAATAGTTCCATTGAGATGTGCTTTGTTGATTATTTTTTCAAGATATTTCGAAAATTGTTCAGTGGGGTTGGTATCCAAAGGGAGGTAAACAGTATAATTTGCTAGGTGAAGCTCTACTTCATGTTCACAATGTGAGGTATTCATAATTACGATTGCACCTCCTTTGTCCGCTTTCTGACATATTATTTCTGAATTTAGAGCAATTTTCCGAAGAGCAGCCACTTTTTTCCGTGTGAGATTGGGTTGTCTTGATTTCTTATCAAAGTTTAATTTAGATATCTCCATCCTAACCAAATTTCGAAAATTATCCAAAGCTTTGTGACATATCGGCGCGATGTAAGTGCTTGGAGGTGATAAACCTAACAGTTGCTCGACTTTGGTCTCTCCTTTGTCAGATACGATGTTATCAAAGAAATGTCGTAGGCCCAATTTCCTCATTAATTTGTAAAATCTAACTTCCATTTCTAGTTTATCGGTTTCCGTAGTTGGAACGAATGTCATCCCCTTCTGCAAAGTGTCCATTGTCACTTTATCCAAATTTATATCCGAAATGTTTATCACCAAATTTTTTAATACAAGATCTTCTTGGTTTTGTCCTTCTTGTTTTCTGCTGCCACACTTCGAGTATTCTGTGTTTCCTTTTCCTTTTCTTTTACTCCTCCTGGGTCTTCCTTTTCTGAATGGCCAACCTCTAAAAAAGGCACCCCATCTTTCTGTTGTTGTTCCCCATTTCGACGATGTCTCGAAGATTCAGGTTGTTGTTCAGTGGACATAGATTGTTTTTGACTTACTCTCTCAGTCCTCCTTGGTCTGGTTGACTGATCACTATCCGTTGAGGTGGTATCTGTACTTGTGTGTAGGGTTTGTGTTGTCTACGGCGGGCATACACCTCTGCCCAGGTGTATACCTCCCCAAGTTTATAGTCCATAGTATCCCAACGTAGTTTTCTGATCTTCCTATCATTAATTTCCTGTGTATATTTTGTGAGTTGTGTATTTATATCATCCAGTATTTTCGCCCAATCCTCAGGCGGTGTGCTTTTGGTCAACTCAGTGGTCACTGTTTCAATTTCTTTATGGAGCTCCTCCAGTATACTTGACAATTCCTCAATTATGAGAAGAATGAGATCTAAAGAACATTTGTTCAGGATAGTGAACCACCTTTCTTTGAATTTTAGAGAGTTCTTACATAAAGATGGGTTCAGAGCAATTCTTAGGCCCCTTGGTATCCGTAGGGCCCTGTGATATTTGACAAGCGTATTCGCGTGTAGTCCCTGATTGATCTCCCTTTTTGAGAGATAAATTAATTGCTGTATGTTCTGTTCTTTATTTCTGTGTGTGCTAGTTTCCGTTGTATCCTCATGTATCAGAGCGTAAATCCGAGTTGCTTCATCTGCTGAAAAAGCTAAAGTATCTGCTCTTTGATCTGTGATGGTTGAGATGTCCTCATATTGCATTTTTCAGGTTGGTGCCAAGTGTGGGATTGCGGAATTGTATGTAGAAACTTTCTTTATCACACTTGCACTCAGTGTTCATAAAGTATAATCAATTGTTGCGTGCTCTAAGGTGCACTCTCCGTTGTGAGTGCTGAATAATATGAACCAATTGCGTGCCCCTAAATTGGGTGACGTCCCCTAGTCACAGCGTAATCCCTTAACTGGGTTGTAAATTTTCAAAACAAAACTATATTTTCATCTTGTATCCAGATACCTTTATTTTATCAATCCATTAGGTATCAACCTCTATTCATGGCTAATAGCAGAGTTCATCAAGAGCAACAGTCCATTTTTAAGCCCAGAATATAATCCAATGCATTTCGGCTATAGGAAAGCCTTCATCAGGGACTGGGTTCTGTAAATGAAATGTATTGTACATGAGGATAAGAGGAAATAATTCGAAATTGTATAGTTAACAATCCATAAGTTGTGTGATTACTATATAATCACCCTACAAGAGTGCCATTAGGACCCACAGTGAGATAAAATGGATAGACAGTGTGTAATCCTATTAATAAGTAATGGTCAATCGAACGCCCGATCCTCGGTGTGGGAGAGACGTTAGTCAACGTAAATCTATTCAGGTGACACATTCACACGATCCCTGGGGAAGATCAGTAGCAGACAAGCATTCCACCACATCATGACTGCGGAATGGCCCGGCATGGATAAAGACTCAGCAGAGAAAAATGAGTATGAGAACAATCATGGGTCCATTTATCCATCAAACATCTACAATGGTAGGGGAAAGAAAAGACTGCCCCCTCTCAGAGATCTCCCTGTCTACCTACATCCCGGAAAGTACTGTATAAAAGGCAATGGAACAGTGTGGGTTGGGCGAAGTGACTGCGCCTACAAACTCCAGCTCAATGGTTCGACTCCCCCAGCTCTGGTGTCCTCGCTGAACACGTACTTTGCGTGTGGAAACAAGGCCTACACCTGGCTGCCCAAGTCCTGGGCCGGCACCTGTTACATTGCATGGTTACTCCCTCCCACCTACACAGCTGATGCAAAACACCACATCCAGAAGAGAGGTGTGATTGAAGTTAATGACACAGCTGGCCAAGAGTTTGGGGACTTTGCTAAAGGGTTCCTCCCCTTTTGGGGCCCTATGGTCAACAGTCGCAATCTGCGACACCTCACAAGGGTGGTAGAGGCCACCATAAATGCAACTGCCGGTGCCCTCAGTAACATCACGGCAGAACTTCAAGCAGACCTCCTCATGACCTTGCAGAACAGAATGGTGCTCGACATCGTACTGGCAGACCGTGGGGGGTCTGTACATTGATCAGGACAAGTTGTTGCATCTACATCCCAGATAATGCACCAACAGTCTATCAAGCAATACAGAGACTGTATAAAATAGCTTCTGACATCAATCAGGACGAGGGTTCATGGTCCCTAACTGGCTGGTTTTGGAGCATGGTATCCCAGTGGGGATGGAAGATAATGATCTTCGTTGCCATCATTGCAGCCGCATTGTTCTCTTGCTGCCTCTGTGTGCAATGCATGCCCGCGCTCTGTGGGCTCTGTGCAACTTCTCTGACATCCAAGCAAATTAAACTAAGCCATCACAATGCCATGATGATGATCGAGAGAGAGGTCCAGGAAATGATGGACATTGACCTAGACGACGATTGATTGTTGCCTCTGCATGGCAAAAGGAGGAAACTGTTGAACTGCATTTTAAAACGACCCACACAACTCCATTCTGTGTTGCCATGCTCTCGGCAACCTGGTGAAGAATTGCCTTCCATGTCCCTGTTAAGACTTACCCAACCCTCCCTGCTCCTTGTGGTCGGGCCGATTCTGAGAAACTGCCTGTGTGCCTCATCCCCCCAGCTGTGCCAGAGACTCGGACGCTTCCTGTCCATTGTTGGTAACCCGGCCTGTCACGACCAACTGCCCCGTGACCACAACAACTGATAGGGGAAGCACGAGGCGGTGCACTATGACTACACCAACTGACAAAGGAAGCACGAGGCTATGCCCCATGACCATGCCAGTTGGGCAAGGGAGCACGAGGCTGCGGACATTGTGCAATCAGAGACAGATGTCCCCCGGCCCCGATTGCACCACACGAGACTGACGAAGAACTTGTCAAATGAGGAACTTAACTAAACAACGAAACTTGTGTTGTGTAAATGGGCAGGGCTAGCGCTATAAATATGTGTAATGCTGTGGAGTAAAGCAACAGTCTCCGTAGAATTGTCTTTGTACCATTCTGGGACCCAGTCCTTAGCTCGAGCTAATAAATTACTTCCTTCCACGGCTGGTCGTCCTGTTCTCTTTGGTAATGTATGATTTATGCAAGAAAAACCCGTAGATTCTAAGGTGTCCCCTGCACCACTGGCTTTGACTCTCCTAGTGAGGAGGGTCTCTGAAAGCCGGTTCTACAATTATGGCCTGGACAGTCCAGAGGGTAGGATGCATAATATTACAAAAGTAGGACATGTAGTTTTAAATTTTACATGTCCTGGTAGCGAAAAACTCTTACATTTATGTTCACTACTGCAAGCCAGGCCTATCTCTCCCATAGGATAACATTGGAGCTACCTTATTACATCTAATAAGCTGTAATTTCCAAATGAGAGAATGTACCAAGCTCATGTTTGGATCTGGATTTAAAATTACAATTTTTAAAATGCCACTTTTAGAAAGTTACCATTTTTCTCCTTTAGCCCTGTAATGCCTGTATCCTGTACCTGGGTCACATGACTGGGTGTAGCTGACAATTGAGCTTTGTGTATTCCTCCAAAACAACCACACACAATCATGAACATCGGTGTGCCAGGATGTGCCATCAATGGTAGGGAGAAGCTGGGCACAGCCCCACTTAAACTTGAATTGGCTGTGTCCTGCCACCACACAAAAGGCGGAATACCCCCTGCAGTTAGCCTGGAGCCAGGACATTGGAGGCAGAATGCCCTTCAAAGGAAAACCTCTAGAAGCTTCTCAACACTTGCAACTTCACCCTTGAACTCAGGACACCAGAGTAACTGCAAGGGCTAGTCTGCTGACCTCCTGAGCTGAGCCCAGGGGACCTAAAATGCTCTCCAACATCCTGCACTATTCCCTGTACCCAGCTGCAGGGAGTTACTGACCCCCAAGAGGTGCCCCTCAGGTCCCAAACCCATACAGTGGCTCACAGGAGATTAATTCGAAATGTTGGGCTATTTGTGACAGCGAACTGGCCCATTTGCACCAAGTCCTTTTTTCAATGCAAAGCTCCCAGGGCACCCCTCATATACAGCATCGACTGTGTGCAGGGGGCTGACTATGTGAAGCTCAATCAACGACCACCTGCGACGGCTTCTGGCTCTTTGCACTACGCTGACAGCCTCCCGCTATGCTCTCTCTGTTCCTCATAACCCTCTCCAATGCGAGCAGGACTCGTGGCACGAATTTGAGAAAGTACACTTCAGCGGGCCTAACCTGGTGACTGCAGCCAACCTGTGCTCTATCACAGTTGGCTTGAAAGTGTGACTTTGACACGTTCCAGCGTGACCCGATGTCCCTAATTGAGCTTTGTGCTTTTTGGAGCTGTTTTCACTAAAATATTTTAAAACTCATTACTCCGATTCTCCCGGTTGGATATTTGTCATTTTGGTCTTGTTTTATTTGTTACAAATTGTTCTATTTTTCTAATTCTGTTGTGGGCTCCTTCAATGGTGTCTTTTCACTGTGACACTGTTTGAAGTGTCGCACAAATACTTTACGCATTGCCTCTGAGTTAAGCCTGATTGCTCTGTGCCAAGCTAAGGGGGTTGAAAATAGGTTAATTTAGGATTTGCTTGTGACCACCAGAGAAGGATTGGGGTTGCAGCTTGGGAAAGGTTTCACTCCTTCAACCTGTAACCCAATATCTTACACTCATCCAGTCCCGGTTTTGCTTTGGATTGTTAGGCTTGCAGTCCTGATTTTATAATGGGCTAATCGTTACCATAAAGTTAAAAATGCAAAGCAAAAACGTAGACCTACTTAGTTACTCAAGCATGGATCTGAGAAACGTGAGATCTCGGTATTCCATTAGGATACAGGTTAATAAAACAAGATCTCTAAAGACTTATGGTCAAGGGCGTGTAAATGCAATCATTACATATCAAAGAGAATATAATTGTATTTAAGCGAAAGAGCTAAACTGGCTGTATAACCATTAACCAGTCATAAATTACAGTACTAATGCACTTTTAAAAGAGAGACGCTAACACTTAAGGTGTTGAATTATTTTCTTTGATGAACATCCAAGCACCTAATTGTCTGACATTTCGAATTCATGCACATAATCGAAATGCCTTTAGAAGATGCATAAAATAGAAACCACTTGCAAAAGTTCGTGAAGGATTGCATATTTAACTTCACTCTTTATTTGTGGATTGTTTTGCAGATTGTTAAAACATTAGGTTGGTGTTCATAATTAGGTTCTTCTAGAAAGCTAATTTTAGATTTCCGAGTTGGATTGTTAAGTGTATAGGCAATCTCATTTTTAGAAAGGATTTTAGAAATGTAGTTTTTCTTTTTTATATCCCTCTACATATATTGCACTATGGCCGTTTATCTCTTTTTTTACGTGCTGCAGCTTTTTTTGCTTTGCATCTGCCTTTCAGTTTGTATTTCTCAAATAATGCCTCCGCATTGTACTGTTGAGTCGGAAAATAAATTAAGATTTTTTTGTCCGAAAAAGAGCCACGCCTTTACATGGCTGAAACGCTGGCCATTTATTGCACGTCCATCCACTTTGATGATAGCTGTACTGTATTTGTGGACAAATGGTTGCCATGTAAGTCAGTGATATTAATGGGTCAGAAAAATAAAGTGTTCCTACTTTAAAACACTTCACATTATATTTTCAGTATTTCCTGTTTGATAGTGAAGATACGACTCTTTTTCATTTTGTATAACGAGCTTTCAAGAAGTACTTCGCTCGCATTCTGGCGACTCCACCAATACTGCTCCTTCATATGTAATTATAGCCCAGTTCAGCAGTTGGTTAACAGTTCATGTTATGTTGTTCATTCCCATGCTATAATCCATGGGGTTCATACTATTGCTATTTTTTTCTGTAAATGATCAATTCTTCCATCTTACATTGCCAGCGGGCGCCGTACAATATCAGTACTTTTTTCACAGCCACCTGGTGAAAAGCTGATTTCACACAATGAACATAAGTTAAGTTGAAAACCCCTGCAAAGAGTGGGTTCCCACCTCGCGTGTGGAGGGCTATAGAGTTAAGTTCCATTTTGAGTTTTAGAAGCTCCTCATGTCCTGAGTGGCAAAGTTTGTGAAGAGCATGGGAGTAGCTGCTGAGCCAGTGATGGATACAAATCCCAGCCTTTCTCCTTGGTACCACCCATTCAATGTCCTCTATGGCCGCAAAGACCTGTCCTTTCCCCAGAATCTGCTGCTTCTATGGCTAACTCCCTCACATGGTAAAATCTGTTTAGGGTTGACTGATCTGTTCTATACATGCAGGACTAATTTTCCATTCAGCCATAATAGCTATGCTTGGTTTCATAACATTACCTATGACACTTTTTGCATGTCTCTAAAGTGACCGACATCGTCTCACTCAAGGGACCGACCGACACCTGGTTGGCATTCCCGCCCAACTAATTAGGATGTGACCAAACACTGTTTGGTCGCATCCCTAGACTTTACAATAGGAGCCTGTATTCTCGCCGGAATGCATGCTCTGCTACCATTGTAAAATAGGAGGTGCTGTTGATCCCTGCACCCCTTGGCAGGCACCTCAAGGTGCCTGCCACGGGGTGCAGAGATCAACAGGGGGCACTATAGGTGCTCCCTCAGCCACCAACCGGAGGGTGTGCACCCAAGGGGACCCTGCTGGGGCCCCCAAATTCGAGCTCTGACAGCCTTTATGCGTCAGAAAAGTCGGCAAGGACAGGCTGCCGAAATTGACATCAATCCCACAGGCGGAAAAAGTCACCCTTGGGATTACTGGCTGCATTCTGACTGGCGGATGGGCTCTCCGGCCCATTGGAAGCCAGTCAGAATAACCGTTCAGTTTCCTTTCCGACTGACTCCATCGTAATGAGGCGGTCAGAAAGGAATCTGACTAGCATATTACGATGCAGTCAGAAAGGTCCTGACCAGAGGTCGGTGCCATTTCCGACCGCATTGTAATAGGGACTATAGTAGTCAATGTATTTTCAATGAAAGCTAAACCATATTCAACGTACTGTAGTCATCAATCACAGATCTAGAGAGCTGCTAACCTAAGCGATTTTAATGCCAACCCTGGAAAGCAAGACTGCAGGTGCAACCACTGACTTATTGTTAGCGTAAGGGAGGTTATCATCATTACTTGTGGATTTTGGGCATGTTGATATTTGACTCCCACCTTTCATAATTAATTGCCTACCAGCAGAATAGCAGAAAGCAAAATTCAGTTAAAGGCTTCTTGAGAACCTGGGTCATTGGCAGATGCATGCTCCATTGACACGTTATCTCTGGGATGCCCACTCAAGAATATTTTTGAAAGTTTCAGCAATAGTAGATAACTGTCAATATGTGTGCTTGGGTGTGTGTGTGTGTGTGTGTGTACTGATATAATCGCGCTTTTACTACTGTGGTGGCATTCTGACCACTCTAGTATTCCTGCCATTTGATAACTACATTATATTGTGTCTAGCTGTTGTTGGGGGTATTGTGATTATAGGGTTCAGGGCTCGTTAGGAGTGTGAGTGCTACGAGGGTATCACCACTGTATTTCCATCTGTCATCATATGTATATTTGTAAATTAATGTGTAGCTAGAGTAGTTTCCAAGCAGTAAAGTACACTTTAATTGTGTAAGAAGAAGCACTGACTGGACAATGATTTATTGGGTGTTATTTATTGCAAGCTTGTCAACTGGTATACTAGCCTACAGCACTCCTGTGAGTTGGCCCTTAGTCAACTGCTACGATGGAGTACTTCATGCCCAGTAGAAAGAAGGTGGCCAATTTATTTCATGTGAAAGACCCACCTTTGTGCAAATAATAGTCCACTTTGCTAGAGTCAATAATAAGTACCACTTTTTTATTTAACCTTTAGCGTGGGAAGATATAAACATTATATATTACCACCAAAAATGCCGGGTCAGAGCCCAAATATTGCAGGAGGAGAATGATCCCTGAAATCTTAGCAGAAGTGAGGGGAAAGGCTTTATACTACCAGTGCATATTGACAGAGAGAAGGATTACAAGCCCTTAACTAGCGTAGCCTCAAATGCGTTGTATAGCAGACCAGAGTTGATATAATATCAATTCAAGCACAGAAGAATTGCAAGCCCAAGTTTCTTGTAGATAAAACATTGACCTTTTCAAGCACAAATTAATCTTTCTTTTGTAGAGTTTGTGAGGTTTTTGGACTAAATATTTAGTTAAAGATATCGAGGCACAGAAATATTGAATTTCTAATGTTGCGATACACAAATATTGTGATGCAGGAATATCTTTGACAATAATATCGATTTTCTAAGGTAGGCAATATCGATGGCAAAAATATCTATGATGTTGATATCTTTTACTAAATATTTGTAAAAAATATAAATGTTCATATTAATTATTGTTTTCAAATATAGTTTGTAAATTATTAGTTGTTTTTAAATTTAATTTATTTGTTAATAGTAATTTATATTGTCATAGTGGGTTGTGGGGTTTGAAGGGGGGCATGCTGGGAAGTAAAATAATTATAATTAATCAATAATTATTGTTAAATTTATATTCTTTATTTAATTGAAATGATGCACATCATGTTAGTTATGTATTTTTTAATTCATATATTAAAGGCGGGTTGTAGGTTTTTTAGGGGTAAGGGTGGAAAGGTAATTAAATATTATTAATTAATAATTGATTTTATTCAAAATTAATTATTTAACTGATAATAATTTATGTAAATTACACAATTAAGATAATTTTCAAATTACATCTCAGCTGGGGGTCATTGGGTTTGTTGGCAGGGAATTAATTATAATTCAATCTTTATTAGTTATTTCTTATTTATTGCTTAATTTATGATTAATGATTTCTAAAGCAGGCATGCTCTCTATCACTACCCCCATTCATGTAGACTGGTCCGACCACCTCCTCATCCCATTCTCCCTTCACCTATCACACTCTATAACCCTTTGTTATCACTTCCAAGGCTAGACCCGAACCTAGATGTTGACGAACTCACCTCCGAATACCTCACAGTCCTTGCAGCCGAAATCAATAACGTCGCTCCACTCAAAAGCAAAAAGATAAGGCCCACTCCCTCAGCTCCTTGGTTCAACAAATCCCTCCATGAAGAAACGAAGCAGCTAAGACTCCTGGAGAAACAATGGAGTCAAGTACCCTCCACAGATAATTTGGCCACGCTTCGCTCAGCAAGATCCAAGTACCACAAGCACATCTTCCTTGGGAAAGCATCGCACTTCAAAACCCTTCTTGACTCTGCCAAAAATAGACCCAAAAAACTATTCAATCTCATAAAGATTCCTAACTGCTCCCCCCAACCTCCAAGTTGGAGGATTCTACAAAGCAAGCAGTGGATTTCGCTATATTCTTCGATGAAAAAGTGAAATCACTTGTGGATCAGGTCGCTCATCCTAATCCTCCAGAGGAGCGCAAATCCTCAGCCATTTGGCAGAACTTTGACCCCATCTCTGAAGATGACCTCCTCAAGCGCATCCGCTAAACAAAGCCCTCCAACCATTCTCTAGACCCCATCCCCAGTGCCATTGCCATTGTCTTCTACACCCATTCCCTTTCCTATTGGACACTCTGGTCAACCTCTCCCTTTGTCAAGGCTCCCTTCCTGTTCCCTTCAAAACTGGGCAGGTCACCCCTCTGCTTAAAAAACCCAATGCTGATGCGAACGACCTCAACAACTTCCGCCCCATTACTAATCTACCCTTTCTTGCGAAAATCACAGAAAGATGTGTAGCGAAACAACTCTCTCGTCATATCAAGGACAATGATTTTCTTGACAATTGTCAGTCCGGCTTCATCCAAAACTGCAGCACTGAAACAGCCCTACTGCAAGTGGTTGATGACGCGCTGAGGATACTCGATTCGGGGGGTTCCTGTCTTCTAATTCTCCTTGACCTTTCTTCAGCCTTTGACACTGTCAATCACAACACCCTCCTCAACACTCTTCAACAGAGAATGGGCTTGGAGGGCACTGTGCTTAAATGGTTTGCCTCCTTCCTCTCAGATAGATCCCAATGATCAAAATAGAGAACAGTCTTTCATCTCCTGTGGCGGTAGGTCAAGGTGTTCCTCAAGGCTCTATACTTGCACCCACTTTGTTCAATCTCTATTTAGAACCACTGGGAAATCTCATAAGTAAATCCGGGATCCACTATCATCTCTATGCAGATGACACTCAAATCTACCTCAAGGTCGCCTCCACTCATGATCTCTCCATCCTAAGCTCCACTCTCAAATTGAAAACTGGATGTCAACTCATCAACTGATTCTGAATCCCTCCAAAACTGAATACCTCCTCCTCTCCTCCTCACTCTCTCCTCCCCCGGTTCAATCATGGATGGATTAGATGAATTTACTTAACAATAAACCCATCATTGTCGACAGCGCAAAATCCCTTGGTGTCATACTCGACAAAAAACTCAATCTAATCTCCCACATCAATTCCATTGCAAAGTCTGCTCGATACCAATTGCGCCTTCGTTGGGGAATTTGTTGCTTTTTCCCGGAGCAGGACCTTAAAACCCTGGTGCAATCGCTGGTCCTCTCCAGACTGGACTACTGCAATTCTCTTCTTACTGGCCTCCCCAAATCCCACTTGTCCCCCCTTAGATGTGTTCTCCATTCAGCAGCTCATTTCATTTATGGGGCCAAAAGAAGCGACCACATCACACCGATGTTATCCACCCTCCGCTGGCTTCCCATCGAGGCTAGAGCTATCTACAAGACTGCCTGTAACACCCACAAAGCCTTGCACTCCTCCTCCCCTCCCTACCTGGCGAACAAGCTGAAACTCTCTGGAGGCTCTAGACCTTCACGTAATGCGGAAAATCTACTGCTTGAACCTCCCACTTTCAAGAAGGAAAGATCGATGGCCCAATCCTTTTCAGGCAACGCGGTGAGAATATGGAACTCACTTCCGCCTCAGCTCCGGACCTCCACCTCCTCCCAGGTCTTCAAAACGGACCTCAAAGTACTCCTCCTCCAAAGACACCTCCTAAAGTAATTCACGCCCTCTCTATTATCTGAAGGAAGACCTCCCATCACTGAAAACTCTATTCTCCATGACTATGGAAGTGCCTTCTTAGTGCGTTCGTGTGGTTGGAGTGTATGCCATTTATTGCAGTATTATCCTTGTATCTGTGTTTGGTTCTCTTTTGTAACATGCACACGCCACATTTCTCTTGTAACACACTGTTTGCTACCTCTCACATTTTGTTTGCTTTTGATACTTGCACAAATGCTACCATTGCCTACGTAACGTTTGTTCTTGTGCCTCTGTGTCTAGCATATATTGCAGTATATTACCTCCAAATGTACTCTGTTTTCTCTTGTAACCTGCACACTTGTCACTCTCTCCTCCTGTATTGCACTGTTTGCATCCTCATGCATTTTGTTTGCTCACAATTGTCACTTTTACCTCATGTAACTTATTGTGTGCTTTTGTAATTTGTTCATTTGTCATTTTCTGTTCCTTTTGTGAAGTGCTCTTACGCCTTCGGGTAAAGTCCGCGGTATATATAAACGCATAAATAAATAAATAAAATAAATAAATGTAAATTGTGCAATTATTATAAATGTTAAGATATATTTTTGGTGTGGGTTATTGGGTTTACGGGTACATGGTGGGAAGTCAATTAAGAAATAATGTCTTGGTAATTATTTATTAATTTGTGATTCACTTTTAAATTGCTCATCAAGTAAATTGTGAAATAATCATGTTTTTCAAGTTATATTTTAGGTGTGGGTTGTTTAGTTTGTTGAGGTATAAGGTGCAAAGTTATTTAAGTAATAATACATTTAAAAATATGTCTCCATTTATTAAAACTGAAGGCCAGAATTACGATGCCGATCGTGTGGGGAAGGAAACCAACGAGTAGTCAGCCATTCCATCCGACGAATTTGAATGTGACTGCCCAATAAGCGGTTGTAAACATCCTTTTCTCCATTGTTGCTTGTGCAGCAGCCGGAAAAGAGCAGCTGTACAACCTGCATTAAATAATCGGATGTTTACAAACATCCATGCACTGTGTGCCATTCATCATGTAGTGCCTGGCACGCTGGGTATGTATGTTTGGGGAGTACAACAGGTGCCTATAAGGCCTTGTTGTAAAGGCTGTGGAGGGACGAGGCCCTGATAGGGGCCCCCAAGTCCATTTCTGACAGCCTTTCAATGGCGGCTGACCGCTATTGAAAGGCTGCCTGAAAGGAACATCATAATCACAATCACCGCCCTATTGTAGGGGATTACTTTATGACTGTTGCTTGTCGGAAAGGCAGCAGTTGGTCCATTTGCTCCCAGCCTCTGACCGCCTCATCATAACGCGGCGGTCGTACTGCATCGCAAGATGTCGGTCAGACCGCAATTGACAGGCTGTCGGTTACGGTCCGATCGACATCGTAATAGGCCCCTGTGTCCTTTATTATGTAATATGATATTTGTGTCATGATTTTAATTGTTGCCTGTTATAATTCTGAGAATATAGTGGGATATTTTAATGACATTTATATTATTTGTTTTAATTGATAAGGATTGTTACCAATTATAATATTGTAATGTATTTATTTTTTATTAAAATGTAGACATTATTTTAAAATTTAAATATGTATATTTGTTATTATTTAATAGAGTTGTTAAAATATGTTATTTGTTTGAAGTGAACTAGTCTCTCTCTACTGTTGCACTGACTGGAATAGGAATAGTAAATGTATTGCTCCTCAGTCCAACGCTTTCCCTACTGTTGCACTGACTGGAGTGGGAATAGTAAATGTTATCTCTCCTGAGTCCAATACTTTCCCTATTGCTGCACTGATTGGAGTGGGAATAGTAACTTTTACCCTTCCTGAGTCCAACGCTTTCCCTACTGTTGCACCAACTGGAGTGGGAATAGTAACTTTTACCCCTCCTGAGTCCGTTGCTTGAGAATAGTATATTTATCAGTTGTAGAGTTTCATACTTTTATTAATATTGTTTAAATATATATTATTGTGTTTATGTATTTAATTTTACATTTTTTATATATCGATCAAGATATTTTCAGTAAAATACATTTTTATATATTGTTGAACTTTTACTGTATAATTAAATTGGAAATATTAAAAAAGTGTAGTTTATTTGTTTTGCTTTTTGTTTGTATATGTGTAGATATATAAATATACATATATATATATATATATTCACTGAAAAAACCATAGGTTTTACACACGTTATATTTAGGAAATAGCATTAACAAAACCTATGAAATTCACTGAAAAAAAACATAGTTTTCGCACTAGTTATAGTTACCTCGACGTTTTACTCGCATAAAACCATTGAAATTCCCACGTTATAGTTAGTTGGACTCACTATAACTTGCGCGTGCAATGCACTGCTGATGATGACACATATTACATCACTCATGACATGGTCAGTGACATCACTCATGACATCACTGATGACACCATCCAGTGAATGTGTGTCTTTCTGAAAAATAAATATATGTTATATATGTATATGTGAAAGTTGATGGAAGAATACATGTTTAAATAAGTGTTTACATGGATTTTTAAAAATAAATTTGATTGGTTAACTGGCTTATTAAGTGTATCTTAGTGAATACATATATTAGTGAGTAATGTTTAAATATTTAAAAATATGTATTAGTGTTTCACTTTGTGTATAAGTGACTGCATGGGTTGGTGAGTAGCTACATGTGTATGTATTTGGGTTATTAGATGTTTTTCTTAGTATCAGTATGAGTGTCTGTATGGTTTGGTGGGGGTGTTACTTAGCACATAGATGCATGAATGACTGACTCTCTGTTTGTATGTGTTTTGAATACAGCATATGTGCAGGACTGTATGGGTGGATGAGTGTGTATATGTGTATGTTAGTGAGTAAATGACTGTCTCACTAGTGTCTTTATCAGTAACTACATATGTTTTAATCTAGTATGTGTGAATATTGATGTATATAAGTGAGTATATGTGAGAGTAAGAGATTGTAAGAGTTCCTGTTTAAATAAGTATGTGTTTCTATAAGTGATTGTTTAAGAGAATAAATATGTGTAAATTTCCTTAGAAGTAAAATGATAGTGTGTGTATAGCTGTATATGCAAATAAATGGATGTTCAATAGTTTATTTGCATGTGTGAGTATGTGTGTGAGTAACTTTTGGATGACTGTTGGTGTGTAACAGGATGTATAGGTGTATCACTACATATGACGAGTGAGTATATGTATGAGTGAGTATATACAACTGTTGGTGAATGAGTGGATGTGTATATAGATGGTGGAATTACTGAATTGGTTGTTGTAACTGCTATGGGTATCTCTATTTTTTTGAAAATTTTAGTTTCTATTTTTGAATATGTGTTTCAAAGGTTACATTACAGTGAAAGGAGGTCTGTCACTCTGTCACAAGGATGGTGTCATCAGTGATGTCATGAGTGATGTCACTGACCATGTCATGAGTGATGTAATATGTGACGTCATCAGCAGTGCATTGCACGCGCAAGTTATAGTGAGTCCAACTAACTATAACGTGGGAATTTCAATGGTTTTATGCGAGTAAAACGTCCAGGTAACTATAACTAGTGCGAAAACTATGGTTTTTACAGTGAATTTCATAGGTTTTGTTAATGTTATTTCCTAACTATAACGTGTGTAAAACCTATGTTTTTTTCAGTGAATTTCATAGGTTTTGTTAATGCTATTTCCTAACTATAACGTGTGTAAAACCTATGGTTTTTTCAGTGAATTTCATAGGTTTTTTAAATGCTACTTCCTAACTATAACGTGTTTAAAACCTATGGTTTTTTCAGTGAATTTCAAAGGTTTTTTAAATGCTAATTGTTAACTATATCTTGACTGTAACCTATACTTTCATCATTGAATTTCGACAAATGTTTTTATCTGATAAAAAAGTTTTCTTGACTGGCAGAATTGTTTAGGGACTCCTTGTAAATCTCTAGAGGTTTACGAAGTCTTTACCTTGCCTTCTTTTTAACGTTTTCAAACTTGTCACTAAATGTCGGAGAACGTCTTTTTATACTTCCGTGCGCGACCGGGTGCGCGCACCCCGGTATTTTTAAAGATTATAAAAGGTTTTATAGTTTATCAGTATTCTTCTTGGAGCCCAATATGAAGGTGTACAACATCAGGGATTATCTACCTTTCCTCCTTTTGACGTTTTGAAACTTCATTAGATTAAACCGATACTTCCAAATGACGTACGTGACCGGATGGTGTCATCGCGTATACGTCCTAATGCGCGCATGTTAAATCATGTGACTTGAAAAGAACACTTCCTATTGGTTCATAGTAGTTTCTATTCTGAAATTTTCCACAAACCACCCACTTCCCTCACTATCTTTTTTCCTCTCAAGGGAGAAGAACCTTTCACATCTTTCCGAACAGTTTGGTGAAATGGCTGCCGCACGCAATTCATTTCCGGAATCTGAGGAAAATTATCGAGTACCTTTAATAAAAAGGAATGAATCTTTCATCTGGCAATTTTTTACTTATCCTCAGGGTCAAAAGAAAGTAAATGCCCCGAAAGTTACTTGCACAATTTGTGATGCAGTGCTTTCAAGAGGAAATCCATCAAAAAAGTATTTGTTTTCGATACATACGATGAAGAGGCATGTGAGGCAAGTTCATCCTGTGCAATATGCACAGGCATCTACAAGAGCTCTGGCAACACAACTACCATCAGCTGTGGCCAGTACTTCATCTAGAAGACGACCTGCATCTCCATCTACTGCACAGTTGGACTTGAGACCATATTTGTCGTCAGTGCATATGAAATGCAACAAGTGTTCAGGAATGATTGTCTACGGAGAGCAGAGCCTCACTCTTATAGAAAAAAGAATTAATGAACATCAATGCTACAACAGAAGATCATTTTTTCACATTTTCTTTTGTTCCTGTTTCACAGTTTTACAGTTCTAAAATTCGGCTCCAGTTTAAACAATCAAAAACAATATAAAACTTCTCAAAAATAAAGAAAATAAAAAAACTACAAAACCAAAAAAAAAAGTTCTTTTCAGAACTAACTCATTGTACCAAAAATAGCTCTATTCATAAACTGAAGTTTCGCCGCTTTTTCAGCAACATTTTTCAAAAAAGCGGCGATACTTGGGGCATATTATGAAGAAGACGTGATACGTTATCGTCGCTTTCATCGGCAGGACACTGCTAATAAAGCGACGATAATCGCCTTCATAATATGTTCTATAAATTCCAATCGAAACGTATGTTAGATGTCTTTATATCTATCATTACGTTCGATTGCAATTCATAGAGCATATTATGATGGCTGTTTTCCCCCCTATATCGGCAGTTTCCTGCCGTTAAGAGCGGCGATAATGTTTTGCGTATCCTTGTAAATATTGCTCAGCGCCTGCCGTAAGAGTACTTTCCATGTCTGCCACACAGAAAGTTAATGACATGCATACTAGGCGTACGTCAAACCACAAGCAAAATGTGGTAGGAGAGGAAAAGACTATCACGAACACAGCCGCTACGAGAAAAACAGTTGGAAGAAACTTGTTTATCGTACGACTGCCACGGACTGCTTTGATCAAGCATTTGGCAGCGTTAACATGGGTGTGTGGAAAATAAAACGAAATCAACCCCCTCCCCTAATTACAAGGCACACATTAGTGCGTGAAAACAACGCTTGTTTTCACGCGGTAATGTTAACTGCCGCCGGCTGTTACAGGATTTACTATCACATATGTATTCGAATTGATAATAACGCAGTAACACTGCGGAAAATTCTGGCGATAGCCGGCAAAAGTCAAATGTACGATGTTCGGGGCATATTAACAACAACTATAGGTTCACCAGGCGTCCCCGTTTTGCCAGGACGGTCCCCGTTTTTAACCAGCTATCCCAGCAAATTTCAATAAATATTGCTCATGTCCCCGTTTTTAGAGAGGGTCGACTGAAAACGGGGAGAAATCTATTTTATGTTTTACAAAGCAGTTAAAGTTACCTGTTGTTTCTACAATGCAATGTAATTGACAGGCAAGGTACACGGTTTAAAAATTGCATTTTATTTATGTTCTTACTGCCTCTTCTGTAATTCTCTGCTAACGAGCACTCTCATTGCTTGAAGTAAAATCGTAGTCCTTCTTCTATTTTTCTGAAATGTCCCGGTTTTTGGCTTTAAAGATCTGGTTACTCTAAACAACTAGCGATAATTATCACTATGTTGGTTTAGATGCGATAAATCTTTTCGTCGAGCTGCGGCATTTTTTTTCACTTAGGAGTCTTGCTATTATCAAGGTTTATTTCCTAAGCCTGTGATTCACAAACTGTGCACCGCAGCTCCCCAGTACGCCGCAATGAGGTGCCAAGGGCGCGGCGCATACTAGGCTAACCAACCGTCCGTAAATTCCACGGACGTCCCTACCCTGTTATCTATAATTGTAGCCATCACAGGGAGCAGTGCTGCTCCCCTGCGAGAGGCCTCACCCCCGCTGCTGGATCGGCCTCGCACTCCTCCAGGAGCACAGAAGCAGCCCCTCCCGCCCATTGAAATTCTCTATGGACGTCATTGCCACTTATTGAATGAGAATATGGCAGTCAAGGTTGTTCAAGCACATAGCGCTCCTCCTGCCTTAACGTACAGAAGGGATTCTGTTAGATTAAAAAAAGTTAAACGCCCACGCTGGAATGTTAGAAAACACTTCCTTTAAAGAAAGCTATGAAATAAGTTTAAAAAAAACAGATTAACTTTCTTTCATTCTCTCATCATTTTTGAACAGAAGTATTTTCAATATTATATTCAACAATGCCATGGTTACTGCTTTTGTACTTAAAGGAACTAGCAACCATTGACAAAGCCAATAGTCCTTGCTTGTTGTTGGTGTAAACATACTTGCTGTTTTATATATTTGCATGCAATGACAGATACAACATAACACCAGTCGACCACAACACTATGCTAAACGCATATTTGTAGCTTAGGTGTTTTCAACTGCCCACGGAATTACATCCAACACCCCCTTTCAAGAGACCCCTCCATTTTTATTAACACTGCTTAAAGCCCTGGAAACAACACCATTTTACAGTAACATCACATCCTGTTACTGTACATCATGTGTGACTGATAACTTCTACGTTTTCAGTCTGCCTATGTACGGAGGCATTGTGAACTCTCCCCCACCGCACCCCACTCCTTGCTATAGTTTGTTCTTCACAGGCCTCTTCTCCCCACAACTCTGCAGACAAAGACTCAGGTCATAAAGTACAAAGCTGGGTGAGTAAATAAGTTTGAAATGTCTAAATGACTGGATCGATTACTGAAAGGATGAATGGATGAATGAAAAGAGAATAGTTAGATAATCAAAGAAAAGATGGATGAATAAATGAATGAGTGGAAGTATAGATGAGAAAAAAGATAAATAGATGGATGTATGGCTGGAAGGGTGCCTAAATGGCTAGAAGGATGGATAGATATGTTAAAGGATGGATGTATGAGTAAAAGAGCACCTGATGGATCAGTGATTTAGTGGATGGATGTGTGAAAGGATAGATAGATGAATAAATGAAAGGGTAGATGATGGGCAAGTGAATGCGTGGATGGATAAATTGATAAGTGAATGGTAAAGGAATGGATAACTGAAAGGGTGATTATAAAGATTAATTAGTAAGTGAAAGGGGGTAGATGGACAAAAGCATGGATACATCAGTGAAGTAAAAGGGTGGATGGATAAAAGAGCGGATGGCTGGATCAGTAAACGGATGATTGGATGAGTGAAAGAATGTGTCCCAATTACTTTAATGAAGATAACAGGACGTACATACCACTTACACACTGTTAAAAAAAATGGTGGGGAGCCACTGTAAACTGCTGAGTAGGTCAAGGAAACCACAGGTCAACAAAGTTTGCGAACCACTGTCCTAAGTGATAAAAATCGGTCCAAATACATAAATATTATTGTGAAGTCAGCAATATTCATGCATTACCGAGCTATTGGTCTTAGTCATGTTATCTACCTACCATTACATGACATAGCTAAGAACTGCTCAGGGGCAGCTATTAGGTTTTGGACATTTTCGACCGTAGCACAAATATGTTCAAAAGTGGGTAAAAGGAGATAGCAATGTTAGGAACTGTTTCCAGTCACTAACATCTTGCAATGCTAACTTTGCATGTCAATAATGATACATTTCACAGACAAACAAAGCGGGTCACAAGATGGTCATTATCTGTTATTAGATGTCGCTAACTGGTGTTAGCATCAGCTACGTACTAGAGAGATAATTTTATCTCCGCTTTCTTGGCTTTTAAAGCCAAAACAGCAGAGTAAAACCCCCTTGATAATATGCCCCAAAGTTCTTTAACACACATCATTTACCTGCAATGTTTTGACACATCCGCATTAGTGAACTGACTCACTGAAATGATGCTGATTTCTTAAATAAATTTTTAAGAGGCTCCTTGTGACCGTGCAGCCAATCCTCCGTGGAAGTGCTCACATAAAACACGACACTGGTATGACCAGGATACTCAAAGAAATGACACAGTGATGAAAAAGTATTTTTATTTTTTATACTTACCTAAGAAATAGTAATAAAGAAAAACTTAAAATCTTTAAAAAACATGGTATCTGTGGAAGAAAAGTAAAAATAAGGTTATAGTGTCATTTCATAAAACAAAACAAAGTAGAAGTGATTGAAACAGAAAGTGAAAGAAAAGAAGACTGAGGGACAGAAAGAGACCGAGACAGAATATGTAGTATATAAATCAATAAATAAAAGAATTAATTGAAAGAAATAATAGCACTCAAAGAATGACTGTCTAAAGGAAAGTAAAGTGAGAGACAAAATGAGAGTATGATCAGTGATAATACACGAAACAAACAGTCTGTAAAATAAACACACTAAGAGTACCGAAATGTCTTAAAGAGATAGATAAAATAAAGGAACAACACTAAGAGAAACAGAGTGAAAAAGGATCAGTAACAGAAGATGAATGGAATAGAAACAGACAAGGAGTGTAAGAGAGAGAGATAAAGAGAAATGAAGTAGGGTGAGAGAACTAAACTATAGATTTAAGTTTCGAAATTGAGCATAATTAATGAAAGCAGAGTAAGCGAACAAATTGTAAGGTACAGTAAGACAAAGAAATTAAGATTCAGGAAACAAAGGTGATACAGGGTCAATAAAGGTGACTCAGTATAAAACAACGTAAGTAACAAACTGAAGAGTTAGATAGACTGAATAGAATACTAACAGAAAAGATGTAAGAGAAACAGGATAGAAAATTTAAAAATGCAAAATGTGCATGAGTTAAAGGGAATAACCATGTCTAAACACCACTAACAAAGGAAGAGGATGAAAGAAATAAGGATAAGAGAGAGGTACACGAAACTCTCAGATATGATTAGTTGTACTTACCTTATAAATGTAATATCTGTGGAAGACAATAAAGAAATCTGTTATAATACATATTTCTAAATCCAATGTAACAAAATAACTTAGACAACATATTAAATGGTTTATTTTTGCTGTCCTCAGATAAATTGATTTTCACTATAAACAGTGATTTCAATAGTAATCATCATGTAACAGCGGGGAAAAAACCCACAATCAAAATGATTGTGTTTAAAAAACCCGTACAAGATCTCTATACATAATATATATAGCTGAAAAAACATGTCTTAAATGTTTTTCTCTAATTCGCAATTTCTTGAGTAAGCACACCACATACTCCACAGTTACAAACTAATTAAACTATACCACTTATTTTTAAATACCTCTCAACAAATATCCGTGCAACTATGTTCTAAAAACATTTATCTCAAGTCCACATTTTGATATCTCATTTCTTTCCGCGTGGCCAAATAGTATGAGTTAATTCGTTATTTTTTGAGTACCTCTCAACAAACTTCCGAGCAAGTATGTTCTGAAAACATTTATCTCAAGTCCACATTTTGATATCTCATTCTTTTCCGCGTGGCCAAATAGAATGAGTTAATTCCAACGTGTTCTGTACCATTAAACATTAAGTAAACCTTACCTGATACTATCACTATGCCACATAAAAGTTTCATTTATAGATCTGAACACCCTCAATCACATCATATTTCTAAACAACACAGTTTCATATTTTTACAGTATTAATCTTACTACACCATGTAATTTTACTGAAATTTAGGTTGCAAAAATATCAGATAAGAATTTGTTAAGTCAAAAGGCAAACGTTTCTTAAAACTCAATTGACTATCATTGCAGAGCGTCCAACCTGTTGGAGATTTCAAATAAGCTATGTAATGTCCTGATGATATTCATGGCCCTTCATGAAAAATAATTGCTACAGTTACAAATGTTCTTCTACAAATAGATATTTGACCAGCCACAAAATTTTTAATTAAAGTTGACAATTTACTTCCATCAGCTCTGCATCGTTGAAGCATTAACATTACATACTGTCCATATCTGTGGATAAATAATGTTGATAACATTTCTGAGTTACATTGAGAGCAGACCATGTTCTGATACGCATCTTTAACTAGTTTATTAAAGGACACTGTTTTACAATCTGGTAATGTTAAATATATAAATCTTTCTCTGTGTATCTCAGTACTACTTGAAAATGAACAATTATCGCAATTATGTTGCCATTTATAAGAAAGGCCAAAAAGACTATCAATATCTACACCTTCTTCTTCCAAAACTGTAAGCATATACATAATAAATTCCTGACAATCTTGCTGAATATTCTGAGAAAATTGATTTAGTCCTGCACATATGTCTAAAACATTTCTTACTTCTGAAACACTTGCTACTTCACTATTACCACTGCTACATTTTTCAAAGACAGAATTTAAGGAACAACAAAATGTTTGCTCCTGATTTTGTACAATCTGTTGCTGTAAATTTTTTAGAAAAAAAACAACATTAACCACTACATTTGCATAGCAGTTGACACCAGACCTGTTTTCAAATTTAAATCCAACAATCTCTTGAATACTAACCTTTTTCTTACTGCTACCAATGACAGCCTCATCTTTTTTTCTTCGTTTCTCTACTACTTCACTACATTTTTCCTCATTTCTCCTTTTCTGACCAACCATACTTTTTTTATTTAAAGGAAATTGAGGTAAACTTGCAGCATATTCTCTTCTCAACCTATTATACTCCTTCACACATTTTAAATCTGCACTAATCTTTGTCTCATCAAAATCAATTAGATAAAGTCCAGATAAAGTTCTAACTCGAGATAAAGCAACATATGCCATACCCTCTTTGAATACAGTGCTTCCAATATTTACCAAAGCACAATCTACACTTAAACCTTGAGATTTGTGAATAGTCACTGCATATGCCAAACAAATTGGAAATTGCTTCCGACGGACATATAAGTCTTTCACAAGCAAAAAACGTGTTGAACAGCGACTGAATTGTTGAACTTCCTCAATTTCATCAAATTTTATTCTTAAAAATTCAATCTCATCTCTTTTTGGGTAATTTACAAAACCAACAATATTACCCATTGCTCCATTCACCAAACCTCTTTCTACATGTAAATTTCTCCGTAAAATAATCCGGCAATTTAAACATACATACAGATTCTTTTCTAAGCCAGCAGTTTTAGATATAGATTTCTGAAGAGGTTCCAATTTTAACTTCAATTTTTCAGACAAAACAATAGTACTTCCTTCATGCTCTATTTTATCTTTAGCTTCCAGTTTCTTAATTTCTTGATTTTCCAACTTCAAGATTTTTTCATTGAAAACAGAGCATTCTTTTAAAGTTGGCATCAAGCATATGACTGACTTCTCTTCTACCTCTTTACTATATATTTTCTCAGGTACATTTTCTTCATTGGGAAACAACTTAGAAAGTAATCGTGTTCGTAGAGTTTCTTTCGCATCTTCAGTTAATGTTCCAATCCTTATATCTTGAAGAATATTTCCATATTTAGTATCCTTTGCCTGTCGCATATTTTGAATCAGTTCAGTATATTTGAAATGTGACCAGATATTAACATTTCCAATACTGCCCAGGCACTTTCTGGTGTCTTCATGTGTAACAGTTTGAAATACAGGTTCTCCTTTCACAGGAGTTAGTTGCAGTGGATCTCCAAAAACTATGACATGTTTGTCTCCAAATAACACATCATGGTCTGTTTTAAGTATCTGTTGCATTCTTAAATGCACAAAAGCAAGCATTAAATTGGACACCATGCTTACCTCATCAATAATGAGAAGTTTCATTTCTTTAAGGACTCTAGATACTTCTTAACAAGCGTCTCCAGATAGCTTGTGATATTGTAATTTATTTTCATGTTCAACTGGCATCATCAGTAAACGATGTAAGGTAATACCTTTAATATTATATGCTGCCAATCCAGTTGGAGCAGTAACCACACAAGACAGTGGTGACTCAGTTCTTTGCTGTAGATATGTAGTAAATCCTTTAATTAGAAAACTTTTACCAGTTCCAGCTTCTCCACTTACATATAGTCGAATAGGTTGAAATGACATACATGAGCATTCTTTTTTCTCATGATGAAAACCATGCTCAATGTGCTCTGTCACTTCATCATATATCTGTCTTTGCTCAAGATTAAGTTCCTTCTCCAATTCTTCTAAGTTTATTATATCCTCTTGAGCTTGCTGCATTGCTCTTTCCACCTCATCCAGGGCAGTGGCTGCTTCATTTCGGATAATTGGTTGTCCCAGTGGATCCTGACTCAACGATGCAGAACTTTGAGTGTCTTGAGAACTTTCTCTAGCAATCTCTGCTGCAATTGTTCCTTCTTGCTCTATTTCGTCGTTCAACATTTTGAGAAAATTACTAAAAACAGGACATTCTATACTACTTTTAGATGCGTTAAATGAATCTTCATAACTATTAAAGTCGCCAAGTAGTTCCTCTTCTGTACGCC
Source organism: Lissotriton helveticus (assembly GCF_964261635.1). Lineage (NCBI taxonomy): Eukaryota > Metazoa > Chordata > Amphibia > Caudata > Salamandridae > Lissotriton > Lissotriton helveticus. Next base: position 1,277,871,738 of record NC_136069.1, read on the forward strand.
ATGGTTTAAAAAGTTGCAAAAGAGCTAAATAGTAAAATTCTCTTTTGTCAGGACTTTCGCAACTCAGTTTTCGGTGATTAATCAAGTGTCCTTTTCTTTGTTTGACCAGACATCCTTCCTGCCCAATTACAGCGTATACACCTTTTTCAATATTCTCTCTTATATTCCTTTTAAAAATGTATTTTCAAGTACTTCATACAGACAAATGTTTTCAAGCAGAGTACTTCTATTTGGATAGTATGTATCCAACATATTTGTTTTCAGAATGTCTGTACTGTTTGTTTCTTTATGTGCTAAATATTCAATTTCTTTCACAGTTTTCAAAACACGGTTTCGTGTTCCTGCAAGACCTAAACTCACCCACAGGACACATCTAGATTTCGCATAAAGACTTGCTGATGATAATCGATCACAACATTCATATGCTCCAACTTCTCGATGAGATAACATCTTCAAACTGTATGTATACAATTTATTGCTTAGGCTCTTTTCATGAGAAATATCTTCCCACATCTCCTTCAGTTCCGTCTTTTCAGATTTCGTGATGTAAGACGTTACATATCGAGCCACAACAATAGAGTTGTCCGCAACATATTGTATATCCATGTTAGCATTCCACATGGACAAAATGACTGGGTTGTAGTCATTTATATATTTGGACTCTTCACCTCTTCTTAAATTGTAGGTATTTTTGGGTGATCTTCTTGTGATATTATGTCGCAAAGATGACATCAAATTGTTGACTCTTCCTTTTGAAAGCACCGGTCGTGCAAATCCAAAACGACATTTAGTATAGAATCTATCCTTTGATTTGAATTTTCGCAGACAATATTTTCCACAACGATGTCTTTGAAAGCGTAACACTTGTCCTCTTAAGTCCTTATCAGTTGTACTGTTAGGTATGTCACAAGTGGCATATTGTTCAATAAAAGACAGTACAGTGTCATCCGAGTCTGTTCCAAATTTGGGAGCATCCTTGATCCATAATGGCATATGAATATGAGGAGCACCTCTTGCTTGATACTCTTTTCTCCAGAAAAAATCCAGAACTTCACCAAGCGGTGGATTTTTCTTGTTTGTAATAAAAGACATCATAGCTTCAAATCTATGATTAAAATATCTGCAAACATTAACTGGATCCACGAACACAATTCTCCAGTTGTCTTGTAGTTTATATTTTGAATATTTGCATTCGCCTCTCGAAGAAATTCAGTAAATCTTCCCAAGCATACTCTGCACAACTTAGAGTTAAAAACCATGTAGGTGCTCCTAAGTTTCTTAGTATGCATTTTAAATCTCCATGACGACGGTACCAATACTCATTAGTACCACGCTGACATGCCATTAAATTAATTAGGTGAGAATCCAAAACACTGTCTTTCTGTTGCACTTTATCCATAAATTCCTTTGCTGAAACATTTTGCAGATGCACTCCACTTTTTAAGATATGGTTTACTGCATAAGAAAGAGCAGATAAGTCACTCTCAAACAGAAGATGAAACAAATATGGAATGCATTGACGAAATCTCGGATCTTCTGCATAAAATCTTGTTGTCCGGTACTCAGATGCAGGAATATGCATAGGTCGATCATCATATCGTGCACCTTCACCTGTTGGGAATAACTGCGGGAAACAACGACCTTCCAAACTTTCTTCCCATACACTAATAGGACTTCCTTCTGCTTTTTTCATCTGAAATAACTCAATAGCATTCCCCACTGCATCTTTCGAATGCAGTGAATGAACACTGTAATGTTCATAAATTTCTTCCCTTCTGGACAAGTTGACTTTTTCAATTTGTCCAATAGACAAATCATTATCCTCTTCTTCACTTACATCCTCTTCTTCTACGTACACATTTTTATAGTATTTATTATTTTTGACTAAATACAACGTTGCCTTTTTGACTTTCCTAACATCCACTAAATCTTGCCAGATTTTCTTACTCTTTGTAGGTACACCATTAACTAGAATACCTAGAGGTTCCTCTTCTACATTTTCAATACCAATTGTCTCCATATTTTTTTTTAAATCAAGTGGCAAATATACAACTCTACCCTTTAATCCTCTTTGTAAATCTGAAGGATTTAATTTCCCAGTCTTAGGCTCCATACGAACAATAGCCTGAAAAGGATGTACACATTGAATCAAAATAGTCTCATAAGTATTTAAATCCTTCAGTTCCGATGGAATATTTATCAACTCAAGATTATTATATACAGCTCTAGCAGGCATTCTATTTTCATTTAATTTATTATAACAATATTTACAAATACGTTGCTCAAAACCCAAATCAAAATTGTTTTCTACCAACAAATAAGTCGCAAACTCTCTCCACTGAGTATTATCTTCATCTTCACTTTTTAAATATAAATCAACTAACCTAGTTTGACTTTTGTAATGAATGCGTCGACAACACACACAAGTAAAATTTGATTTTTCCCCTGCAATGACCTTAAACTTTGTAATTTCCTGTTCAAAATCTTCAGTATTAAAATCTCCAACATTTTCTAACACATTTCCTTCTATAACTATATCAGTTTCTGCATTGTCTTCTTCTCGAGCAAAATAACTTACCTCAATTTCTGCACAAATGTTCTTCACATCTAATGCACATCCATGCAAAAGAGCACTATTTAACTGTTTAAGTTTAAGTGCTGGACTTTTTGCATAATACAACTTTCTCACTAATTTTCTCATTTTGGTATGATGCACTGCTAACATCCTGAAGTGATGAAAAACACTCTGGCACATTTTTTTAGAAAGACAAGCCAGAGAATGGCCTTGCAAACCTGTTTTTTCTCTCACTCTGCAACGATCTAATTCTTGCAACATTACAATTTTTTTTTTAGACTTTCCTTAGTGTACTTACGTAAGAAATTGCGAAAGAAATCAATTGAATCCTGTCGTGCACTGCAAATACTGCTACAATTCCAACTATAAACAGGAGCATGAACACGTCCCTCTAAAACTTCTCCACCTATTGCCCCTTCTGGATATCTAACCTCAATTTTCTCTTTCTCAATAGGGCAGCCATCCTTCACCTCATACGCTCGACCACTGGTGTCAACTGCATGCAACAAATCGTTACTTTGAAAGTAACTCTCTTCATTACAAAATGGCTCCGAATTTGAAGTATGCATCCATTTTCCAGAAAAGACTTTACAAAAATTAGTTCTATTTATGTGTCTCTTCCATTTACTCTCAGCTTTTAAAACTCTGATTGCCTTATTTGGTGTATTTATTCTATTAAGTACTAAAATAAATTTTAAAAAAATTGTCTCAAACGCGTGTTCAACAACATCCTCTATATATTTTTTCTTAGAAAAAGCAGATTTCCTTTTAGAAACTTTTTCCTTTTTTAATAAATTCGAAACTACTCTCTTATGAAACATACGCTTCCTGATTTCCGCAAACTGATTAGTACGTCTTTTACTGTACATATTTTCCTCACCGCTGATTTCAGACACATTTTTCTTTTTTCTTACATTTCTCCTTGTAGATACTGACAACTGCTTTTCCTTTTGAACATTATCCAATGTACTTTTCCTTTGACACAACTTTTTTATAAAATCCTTGCTGCTCTTACCAGGAGCACTCTTGTTTTTCTCCGTCCTTTGTTGATTATGTAATTCTTGTCCTTCTCTCCTCTTCAAATGGTATGTCCGTTTATACAGCTTTCTTTTTTCATTTCTGGTCGGCATACTGATTGATGTTTGTGTTAAAAATAACAATCTGTTTGGAAAAAAGTTAAAAAATATTATAGACCTCTACTACCATATAACATACAAATTATAACCACTGCTTTATTTTATAACTAGATTAAAGACAAAGAAACAGTCTCTGAACAGAGTAGGACATCCTGTAGTGAATATTGGTTCTAAATGTATAACAGTCCATAGCTGTGTCACCATAAAGACATATTTTATGATTCTAATTTTTCAGGCATATGAACACTATACTAATTTTCAAGCACTGTAGGTGTTCCTCCTGCTTTTAATTTTTTTAAATGTAATCTCTTATACAGTTCATGAAAACGTTTATTCTCATTCTCATAAAGCAGATCAATGACCAATAGCACAAGAAAAGTGCCTTCAAGATTTTTTTTTTAATATAAATAATTTTATTCATTTAATAATTCATATTGTAAAATCACTTGTAGCATAATATCATCAGGAACATCTTCATTATTGTAATTTTCTTCTTCCAAATTCTCTTCTTCACCTTCCACCATTTCTAAATAGGCACTGTCAAAAGTGCGGTCCATAAAGTCCACATTTTCTGTGTCCTTTTTCCTCCTCAAATACTCCATCTAGTAATTCGTCTATAAATTCATTTGCAATTTCAAAATGTAAATTTATGTTTTCGGAATCATTTTCCATGTTAGTATTCCTTTTCTGTCTTCTGTGTCCTTTTAAAAAAATTTAAAGACTAAATTATATCTTTTTCATGAATAGATAACCAAAATTTACCTTTACTAATTTTTAAACTACATACATTTTCATACTTTTTAACACATTAAGTACATATATTAAGATAGCACCTTCCTCTTGTTTTGAAAGAAACTGACACTATGATCCTAGACATTAACACTATCCCTTTCAATGTTTTTAAGTAAATTGTGCTGTAAAAACACATCTTACTGTGAAATTTGTTTTAGGATTTTTGGACTGTAGAACTGTTGATAGACTTTCTAATTTATTTTTAGAGATCTATTTTCTGAGTTCACCACTACAAACTACGATTCAAACTGTATGCAGACTGAAGGGGGGACTCACAATATACCAATTAAAACATTCACTAAACAGATTTCTACTTCCCAGAGACAGTTGCTTTTAGCTTTCAACAGCATACTCAACATGTGAATTTCATCAAATGTAGAACATTTCATGCTAACCATGAGGAACCACATCATAATAGACCTCTGCAAATGCATATAATAAGGTGCAAATAGATAGTACAGTCACAGATATGCACAAAAAATGCCCATCATGCCAACAGCCATATCATAATACACCTCTATAATTCAAGAAAAACGACTGTACACAAATGATACAGCATGAGTTACAGTGATAATGATAACTTAGCAAGAATTAATCCACGTAAAGAGCAAACTCTTGCAGTCAAAGAATAGATGAACCAGAACTGCATAGGAAATAACACATGGACCCAGCCCATAAAAAGATAGTGCCAACAGACAGTGGAAACCTATCTCATAATACATATGTAGTGCAAGCAGGTACAGACATGGTACAAATAGAACATAAAATCCTCCATCAAAAGAGAAGCAGTGCAAATATTCTAAAAAATCATACTTATTATTTTAATCTGCACAAACATAAATTGCCTTTAAAAAATACCAACTCACCTGGAAAAAAGAATTTGATCGTTGTAAAGTCTATCAGGTTGACTTCAGGTTGTTGCTTTTCAGCACCAAACACTCTAAAAGTAAAAAATAAACAACTGATTTTTAGTTAACATATTACAGACATATTTATTACACAACATACACCCATTCTGCCAAATAACAAGCCTAACAGATACATTCCCTAATTTTCTCTCCATTATATATCCTAAAGCCTAACTAACTTTAATATTTGTTTTTTAAACACATCCAATAACCAAATTTTTCACCCAGATTTTTTAAAAATCAAACTTCATTTACAGTGTAATATCCCACACATTGCCTGGATACTACATGCAATATTTATGATATGCACTGCTACACAATGTTACTTAGTATATCTGTTACCAATCTTACTTGGCAAAATATATCAGCATGGAACATCAATATCACATTGTGAATAAAGCTTCTTTTTACATAATTTTGAGTGAATAATTTGCTTTTAAGTTTTATATTTGAATTCTGGTAATTATACTGATTCGTTTTCCTTCCTACATTTTCATAATCACTAGTTGCACAAAACTAATGACAGAGATGGAGAGAGATGTACAATACGAAAGAGACACAGAATAGAAGGGACACAGACCACAGGAGACAGACACACAGTACCAGGGACACCAACATGCAGAGAGAGACCAGCTTTGAAAACACAAATAGAGAAAAAGAAAAAATAACAGAAAGCAGAGAATAGTGAACAAAAAGAGGGAAGTTACAAAAAACAAAAAGATGAACATAGATAGGGTGTGACAGAGTAGAAACAACAGACAGGGCACAAAATAAACAAACGCCAGGAGGCACATGGAAATAGAGGACACCAGGCAAACAGCACAATAGGGAGAAAGAGAGCATAAGGAACGCAGAGATGGACAAGAAGAGCAGAAGGGAGAGAGAGATGGAGAGAAGGAGACTGAATAGAAGAGAGAGAAAGAGATACACCACCATAGAGATAATGCAGGAGAAAGACTGAAAGCAGGAGATAGAGAAAGATACAAAACGACCATAGAAAGCAGTGAGAGATCACAAGGGAGAGGGAAAGCAAGGGCATAAATTAGGCCACAAAGTAAAAGAAGCACAGATGGCAAAAAAAGAATAGTAAAAAGGACAACAAAGAGAGGGACAACAAGAGAAACAGAAAGAATACAACAAACAGTGAGGGAGAACAAAAACAGGATAGAGAGAAAATACATGAGAGTCAAGAAGGATAGAATTCAGAGAGTACACAACATAAAGTAAAACTGCACAATAGACAGAGATACAGAGAACTAGCCGGACACACTGAAATATATGAAGGAACCAGCACAAAGATAGAGATATTGAGAAAAGGGAAAGAAGAAGACAGATATATGTTTGCTAACTCCACAGTAACTTAGTGCATGAAGACATCTGCTGCTGGAAATTCTGTAAAACGTCATAGTCAAAACTCTTTGTTTCCCTTTAGCCCCACCCCTTTCCCCTCTGACCTCTCACCCACCAGAACCACAAACCACACTGTAAATTTTGCCCTACATCTCAAAGCATGAGGGTATGGTACACTAGATAACATGATACCTACAGCAACTGTGGACTATTGCCTTTGACACACATTCATAGCTGCACAAGTTAAATAAGCATTAATATCAATACCACACATAATCTACCTGCAGTTTCTGAACGTGTCTGTTCTGCACTCTCTTTTTTGCTCTACCACTTTTTCTTGAAGTACTGCAACAGCATGCTGTCACGATACGCCGGCAAAAAAAACAGTCTACCTATGCCAGAGCTCAAAAGTGCACCCCGATACACACCCAGCCTAGCTTTAAGAAACTGCCTATAATGAGACCCGAAAAGACCCGGCACACTTAAAGCCCTGAAACTATCATAATTTCTCGTCTCCCTTTGCACCTTTAAATTTCATATTTAAACCACGTTTCCTTTCCATCACACACGATTCTTTTTCGGTGTTCCACATTCAACGCCTAGACACTTTACCCTTTTTGAGTTTGAAACCGCAGCTGTAACATGCCTAATCCACAAATTAATTACTCTATCTTTCGCGCTTTTTCAATGTTTAAATTCCACAGATTTTTTTCACAAAAATACATACCACCGGCTCAGTACCTTTTAGTAACATGAAACCAAGTCCCTCCCTTTTACTTACAAATCCCTTAGAGACGGCAAAAAATTATATTTGTATAGAGATGAGCGTACTGAAACATGGGATTAGTCGTTCACACCCAGGCACTTCCAATTGCATGACTTATTTAACTCGAACCGCTGTAATGTTGCGTTTTTTTTTCAAAGGTACACCAGTGCCTCCTATAAAGCCTACTTTTACCTTAATACTCAACAGTGATTATTTATTTTCAAGCAATGAGAATTGCTATGACTTATTAAACGACAAACCTTACTCTGTAATAGTCACTCTACATATGCTTCTCTGTAAGAATGTAGTTTATCCACCCCCGCATGGGAACCTTGATGTTTCCATCTGGCCGCGAATTCCGGCCTTGAATTCAAAGTTCCATCCCAAGACATGAACAACAGCCTTATTGTCACAAAATCAAGTTTCCCTAGCATCTGTTCACAAACATATCTCCTTCACTTAGCTAACACTCGCAGACAACTGCATAACTTATTAAATAGTGACCTTCCTTTACAATTTCCTGAGGTGACTACCATAATCTTTAACGCATCCTCCACTTCACAGCTGGCCTTTTTTTTTTGCAACTACTAACCAATGGTTTTGTGATTTCTTTCCCCAAATTATTTAAAGTCATTCTGCTACTCTTCACTCCATATTCTCTGACCTATTTTTGTGAACTTGCTGATCTACTACCAGTAGCTGCTACTTTTCTGTTCCTATTTTCTTCTTTACAAAATGGATGTCCGTCCTGTCTTCGCAAACGAGCTGGAGCACTTAGAACTTTTTCGCCACAGGATGCTTGAGTACTATGGCATCCTGCCACTCGCAACTTTGAGTGCATCATATGGATTATCATTTCGATTTTCCTAATTCACCTGTGTGCAGCCTGTATTTCATTGCCTGAGCTGTGATTTCATGTGGGCCCTGGACTTATGTCTCTGCAACTCGGTTTCTCCTGAAGTGAATTACAATCATCTCATGAATCCGTTAATTGATCATGAACAGCTTTGTTCCGACGGAGGAATTATGGCCTTTGCATCGATACATGGAGTTCTGGGTCATTGGAATATATTCGCATCGGCGCAAGATTTCTTGGCACACAGCTACATAGAAAAGTCACTGAGTTGTCCTCTGATTGTACTAGAGGCTCCGGCAATTAAAGAACATGTATGTTCATTTCTCTTTTCAATTGGATGGCTGACTTGTTTTCGGATGATAACACTGACTTCCTTTTAGAAGCGGTTGCTGCTTACTTCGCCTACTCAGTTGTTGGATGACTCTTATGCAAGCCATTGACGTCTTAAGTTTTTTTTCCCTCCCTATCTTTCTCACGTTTTTTATATAAACAGACCTATTAGCTTTACTAACAGTGGACATTACAATTTCATACTGGTGAGATTTTCGTGTTTTATGTGCAGTTAATTTTTTTTCCTCACCTACTCGATTTCGTTCAAAACATTTCATTGTACTCTAATTTGAACAAATCACTTGCTTATCTTATCTTATCTTATTTCAAACGTTCTCGAAGCAAGGCTGGGTAAAATATTGTTAAATGTACCCTGATAAATGTGTAAAGCTACAATGACTTTTTATATGTTTAAACGCCATTTTCCCTTTCTGCTCCTTATTTCTGCCTCACACACATATGCTGCTTTTCTTTTCTGCCTAGTGAAACATGTTCGATTCATAACAGAAAAATATGTGGTTACACTGATATTACCCTTGCTTATCGAGCTGTATCTGACATGGAGTACTGAAACCTTTCAAAAGATATCTCAATACAGTAGTTGTTTTGAACACTGATTTTCGACATCCCTACAGATAACATACATGCACCTCCAGCCAAGTTCTCGCTTTTGGCGCGTTTTGTATTTCCTTACACAATACCATAACACAAACTTGATAGTGCTTCGTATGCACACAACTAATTGTTAATGAGATGATGTCTAACTACAAGCATTTTCATATATGATTACTGAACTTAAAATCAAAAGACACCTTCTTAGATTTAATATAATGTAATATTTTTGCTTAGGAGGCTGTAGAATATGTTTTGCTAAACCTTATTCATTTTGCATCATACTATGCTTCTACCATTTGTGTTCTATGGACTAATAACTATGCCGATTACTTTGTTTCTTATAATATCTTTACTCGTATTAGTTAATAAATTTCGCTACAAAGCACTGCATTAGTGAATAAACATTTCAAATATATACGTTCCCTCTTTTAATCCTTATTCATAATTGAAATTATTGTATACTAAAAGAGTATTCATGTGTTCAACGTAATCTCAGCTATACTAAGTTCATGTTTTCTTTTCTCAACCTGAGTTACTCATACTGCAACCCGCTGGCCTGTGACGGCCCGTCAACCCTTTCTTAGCGGGTCACGGACCATGCAAACAATCGTACCTCTGGGAAAAAAATAATTTATTACTGTTACCAAGCACCGCCGCTGTTGCGCTTCACTCAGACTGATAATCACTGCTCCCCCGCTTCTACAGAGCACACGCTATGTCGTATTTCACTACTTATCACCCTTTCATCTCCACTATAACAAACACTTCTTCGCCAGCCCCAAAGAACAAAGTGGAAAACCAAACGGACTAAGAAGTGAAATACGACAAACCCTTTGCTCTATGGAGCCGACCGAGCGGTAATTTTGAAAGTAGTCAGTCACTGACTAGCGCTTCCAAAAAGCATCTCAATTATATAAATATTATTTTGAAAACCTACCAAGTACTTTGATGCGACTATCTGTGTCTGGCAGCAGAACAAACTTCCTCAGCCCAGACTGAACGCAGACACAGACAGACACACACACACTAAGATAACACAGAGCAACGGATACAGAAAGCAGGAGGGAAATGAAAATGGATTCAGACGGCAGGAGGGAGAGAGCTCTATGTGTACTCGGTCTGCTACCTCAATGTATGAAGGCATGTACCCCACGAACCTGTGTACAACCTCATGGTCACAAGTTTTCATTTTATTTTGCTCGACCCCCTCCCCTTCTCACCCCACCCCCACCAGTGCAGACCTCGGCCACAAACCACACTGTAATTTTATCCTCCAACATAAAGTTTATAAATACCTTAAGCATTAGCACTTTTTCACGACAATATGACATATAATCTACCATTTCTCTCTCTACCTGCATTATCTGTGTCTCTGCTAATTCCATTTTTTAATCTTCAACCAACTTTACAGATTTTATGGAAACGCTCCCAAATCATTCAAATAATTACTGTCTATTTTAACATATTTTATATACCATTTATTCAGTATACCAAAAATATTTCCAAAACTATAATTCACACTTGAAAGAAAGTGAAAAAACGGCGCGCAACCCCCATTAACTTCACAGGACTTCCGCCCCCTCCCCCCCTCCCGTCTGCTGTGGAAGCCCAAGATAACATACATCCCAGATACACACAGAGCCGCACCTGAACGTTTCACATCTCTATAAAGAACCATTTGAATGTTAATTAGGCCTTGCACTTGTTTTACCCATTCTAAGAGCCCCTCCAGCTTTACTCTACCTACTGATTAAACGTTCATGTCCCCTTAACAAAAACAAAATATTTTTCACCCCCCCCCCCCCGAAATTTCGTTGCAGTTCCGTCTCTGACTGACATTGCATTCAAAGAACTAACAGTAGGGGATAACATAAGAACATGCCTGAACTCCACTGAGCTTAATCAAATTTATTAATCGTAATTTAAAACTATTAATTGCAAATAAATAATGTATATAAAGAGTGATTAAATCAAGGGGAACAGTAGTTGAAGAAATAGAAAACAGTGCCAAAGTCAAAAATGCGGTTACTCAGAGACTGTGAGGGAAATAAACAATTGTAGTGACCAAACCACATTTTACGATACATCACAATAGAAACAGTTAGAGACTCACCTTTACCAATGCTTTATAAGATGTAGAATAATGATATTCACAAAACAGATAGTCGTTTGACGGAACTCTCAGTAATGCTTCTATCACTGCAACCAAAAATTAATGGCACAGATTTCCTGTCAATACACACTCATATATGTCTCTTCAACCAATCATATTTGTTCCCGCACAATTTCATAATCAAATTAACATTTCAGTTGGTTATCCCTTTCAATATTTTCAAAGTCACATAAAGGTCACTCTTTACCCTCTGCCTTCTCTGGGTGTTACCATGGTAACAGCTCATTCTGCACCTGGCTGAAGGCACAGGTTAAAAGTTCATATCTCAACGTTCTAAATCAAACCAACAAGGCTCATTTACCTCCAAACACACCTGCCTATCCATTATTTTTTTACATTTCATTTTTTTCACGACCAATAGAAGTTTTCGTTTTAAAAAAACAGTAACATACAACGTAGTCTTCAATCTTGAGGTATAAGAATCAACCAATCATTTTTAGTTTTTCATCAACACCAAACCTCATCCACTTTTTTATCCTCACTTTCACCTTCTAACTGCCATTCCACTTCCAGAACCCATCGGAGTACTACTGCATCTGCCTTGAAAATGAAGGTTTGGCTTTTAGGACACAGCTATATTCACTGGAGTGAAAAATATGCTGCAAACAGAGGAATTTCTAACCTTGACTTACCAAATGTGCACATTACGTGGATTAGCCAAAGAGGATTGAGATGTCACCAATTGATACCATTGGTGAAAACTTTTATGCATCTCCCTGAACCTAACCTTATAATTGTGCACTGTGGTGGGAATGATCTAGGCACATTAACAGGGGTAGGTCTGGAAATGCTTCTAAAAGACACCTTTCGTCAATTGATGTCACTTTTTCCTCGAACTGTCTTGGTGTATTCAAATATATGCCAAAGACAGAAATGGAATTGTTCCAATCAACGTTGTCCACAGATTGAGAAAGCAAGGAAACATGTAAATAAATCTGTTTCTGCTTTCCTCAGAGATTATAGCATGGGTTCTATATACAACAACAACTTGCATTACAACATGCAAGGCATCTATAGGAGAGATGGTGTTCATTTCACGGATGAGGGAAATAGAATCTTCCTCTGTAACATGAGACTCTGCATCGGTACTTACTTATAAGTGCAGAAAATACTCAATTAACACAAAGGCTCTTTTAAGAACAACCTTACATCTAAACACTCAAACTTGTAATTTATGTGCATCTTTCTTTATTTTTTTGTTCGCCGTGCGCGACCGGGTGCGCACACCACGCAACTTTTTTGAAAAAAAAGGTACTTTTACACTTTCAGCGTCCTTAATAAACCCCTGAGGAAACCTACGAAATCAAACAGTCTCCACCCTCCTCCCTTTCCATGCTCTCCACTATAGTTTTTCACAGTCTTGTGAATAGGGATGCGCGAGCGAGTGCGCGCACCCCACAACTTTTTTTCACAAGAAAAAAAAAATCTTTTCGCATTCAGGGTCCTTACTGCACCCCCTGAGAAAACCTACCCGGCCAGACAATCTCTACCTTCTCCCCTTTCCAAGTTCTAACCCTTTGTTCTGTACAAAATATTCACTTGCACTAACAAAATGGCGGTCAACACTTCCTGATTTCCTCCGAATCGAATGTTGACAGACGTTAAACAGCAAATCAGAATTTCGCTCGCGCACAGCCGCACTAGTGAGCGTACCCGTGCGCGCTTACAGATATATAATTGATTTCAACTTTAATTTTCTCAGCAACTACTGGACGGATTTACACCATTTAAACAAAAGCGTGATCTGCGAGCCAGACTCTACCTTTTTACCAAATTTCTTATAAATCCATTCAGTCGTTCGAGCTGTAGCCGTGTCTAAACGTCCTATGGAAAATAACATGGGAAAAACACGTTTTGGGACCCCCCTTTTATCTCAGCCCCCACTTGACAAATCCCCCCAAAACTTTCACAGAAGGAGCACAGAGGACCGAGCCATCTTCTTTGAGAAATTCGCAAAGATTCGTCCACCGGCGCCAAAGTTATTCTCAATAGAATGTTGCAGATTTCCTATGGAAACTAGGTCCTAACTATAACTACCTACTGGCGACCGCCAGTAGGTAATATATATATTCCATGCAAGTTCCTCACACAAGTACCAGCCAAATCCACCTGGCGGGAAGAGTGCAGGTCAGCAGGTATAAACCACAGCATGTCAGGACCAATTATTTTTAATCGCAATGTGTTTCAATCCAAACGGGTCTTCATTACAGCCTAGTTACAAAATATAGTGCTCAATTTCCCTTAAATAGAAGAACAAGCAGTGATAAACATAAAGAAACTTCGAATCGGTATAGGCAGTACAAAATGCATAATGAACACTGGCTCTGTTTGTCAAGGTTTCTCAAATTCATGAAAAACACAATCGCATCATATGAAATGAATTATACTATGAAATTATAATCATGGAAATACTTGTGCACAAATTAACCCGTTTTAACAGATGCAATGCATACATTTTGAAAATAAATCTCTGCAATCCTGCTAGAATTATTGCACATGCAGCAAGCTATCAAATATGTCTACAGTGGTATCTGCTGTGGTGGACAAAGGCTGTGTGGAGAATGGCACCTCTGGTTTGATCTTTCACTGACCCTTGCGGGTAATCCTCTAGGTTTGTAATTCCTACTTTTTTCACATTGCGTTTTACCTCTCCAATTGTCAGATTATTTGATGTATTGGACTTGGGGAAACTTTCAGGATTTTTTCACTACATATTTTTATACTTTTTTATTCCAACGTCTTTGTTTGTTTCAGGACGGAGAAGTAAGGGGGCTCAGAAAACAAAGATGACAAAGCCCCATTAAAATTTTCTAAAATAGAATTATACAGATTGATATTCACATTATCTGTATAAAAAATCGTAACAGATATTATTTTCCTGCCAGCGGAATAAAAGTTTAGTTTAGAGGCCTCCCTTCTTGAAAGGCCTTGAACTCCGCAGTTTCTTAGATCCAGATCAACTAGATACTCCTCATCAGCTGAAAGATCTTTATGCATTTGGGAGCAAATTTCACAAATCTTTTCTTTGATTGTTATATCTGCAAAGAGTCCCTTAAGGACTCCTGATAAAACAAGAAACGATGTGATCTAGGGAATCAAGTTTTTTGTAATGTATTTTAGATTGAAAATTGTATATTTTGAATTGAGTGCATGAAGGATAGGTTGCATGGTGAATGATAGGCATTAATTGTCTGACTCCTGGACTATAGGGTTAAGCTCTTAGCTGGTATTGAGTCGAGAAACCCGTGAAAGGGGAAACCAGGAATTATATATCCCAAACAATTAGCTGGGAATTAGGTAGGTGGATGCAAGCAGAATTAGGTCTGTCCGGATCTATGAGGTCATAATATGCATTGACTCGCTATTCACAGGTAGCATGTTAGTTACTGTTGAATTTCTCTCACTCTGCAGGGTCACTCCCAAACATTTTGCCTGTACCCGTCCTATTTTTCTGAATACATTTTTGCTGGCCTAAGGACTCCGTCTACTTTACCACTGCCACCCAGTGCTAAAGTGCTAGTGCTCACTCCCTAAAGCATGGTAAAATTGGATATCATCTGATTGGCATATTCAATTTACTTATGAGTCCTTAGTAAAGTAGTGTACCATACCCAGGGCTGGTAAATTAAATGCTACTTGTTTGCCTGCATCACGCAGTGCGCCATCCACAAAAGCAGAACCTTAACACCTATCTCAGGCCTGTCATTGCAGCCTGCTGGCACCTTTAAAGCCACTTGCCAAGCCTTAAACTCTACTTTTGTTACATAGAAGCCACACTTAAGGTAGACTCAAGACAGTCCATAGGGTGGATTGCATTTCAATTAGAACACTGTACATGTACTTGTAAGTTTTTCATGTCCTGGTGGTGAAAAATTCACAAATTTGTTTTTCACTTCAATGGAACTTACCTCTCCCATAGGATAACATTGGGTAACCTTATTTCATTTCATAGTAACTAACGTTTGATTGAGAGCAGGTAGGAAATTCATGTTTGGTGTCACAGAAATCCTCTTTAATTGTAAAGTTGGATTTTAAGTCACAACTTGAAAAATACCACTTTTAGAAAGTTGGCATTTTCCTGCCATAACTATTTGGTGCCTGTTCCTGGGTCACACAATAGAGGGATTAGGTGTGCCTCAATGGCCCTCAATGGGCCATCACTGGCAGGATGGTGGTGGAGCTGGGCACATCCCCATTTACAAGTCAATAGGCTGTGCCCTATTTCACACAAAGTACTTCACACTAGCCCATTGTGCCTGCAGCCATGCTGGTGCAAGGGCAGGGAGGCAAGAAACTCTAAGACCTTTAAAGGGAATCTTTAAAAACTTCTCCTACTTCAAAGAAGGCATCAGGAATTAAATTATGACACTCAAGGCCCACTCTTCTTAACATTTGGATACGCATCTACATCTCAGTGGAAGGCCTACTGTGCAGCTCTGCTGCAAGAAGGACTGCTACTTTGTTCCTCTGATTCCTGAGTGAAAAGGACTGAACCTGCATCTTGAACCTAAGACCACCAGAGTGACTCCAAGAGCTAGTTGGCTGGCCTCCTAACCAGAGCCTCATGGACAGAAAAGGCTTCAACCACCTCAAACTCTGCAACTGAGAGTTTTGCCCCCCAACAGATATCATCCCGGACCTGAAACCTTGGAAGTGGACTTGAAGGTGCTCTGCTAGCCCAACTGTGGTCCTAGAAGACACAACGCAGTGCAATGCATTGCCCTGCACCTCCTCAGAAACACAGCTGTACTACCCATCCTTGATGCAGGACCTTGCATCGCTATCCAGCAGCTCCACAGAACCGCTGCTAGGCAAAGCATCCTCCATGCAGGACCTTGTAAAGATCCACAACCAGGATTTAAGGTCCTTTGTTAGGCAGACCTAGCTTGGTACCTGTATCAGGTCCGTGCTCCATCACAGTCAACCTGAACTTGTGACTTTGTCCAAGGCCAGTGCAATCAAATACCTACAGTTGTCGCTTTGTGCTTTTAAGCACTAGTTCTACTTGAGCCTTTAAAAAGACATATCTCCAGTACTACCAGTTAGATTTTAGCTGTTCTGGTCTCAACTACTTTATTAACCTTTACTCTAAGTTTCTAAATTGGTGTGGAATTCTTCTTGTGTTGTGGCCTCACACATTGCCTCTGACTGCTTTTGGGCAAAGCTACCAGAGGGTAAGCACAGGTTAATGTAATGACTTCATTTGTTCACCCTGATGGTGATTATGACTGTTGCTTGGGCAGGGTCTCCTCCACACTCAACCAACAACCCAATTTCGCATAGTCACTAATAATTCCTAATGAGGAGGGGTTGTAGGAATGATTTCAGAGGGACCATGGGCACCTTACTAAAGAGTAAATGATTCATGAAGACCCTCTCGGTCTTTCAGTCTTTCAGAATCCTGGTGGAGATGGCTGTACCCGTCCGTCCCACTTTGCCCATTTACAGTGAGGCAAAACAACACCAAGAAACTTACGTTACAACCGTGCTAGCTGGGTCGGAAATATCTATTGCTACAGAAGTTGTAGGAGGAGGCTCGATGAGGAAACAGCTTAAGTTGGCGGCTGCAGCAGCGAAAGCGGATGCCGTGATTGCCGCAAAAAATAAAGCGCGCTCTGCGAAATCCAAACTGAATCAGTCCAAGGGGAGTAATAAATTACAGCATGCCGAGTCCTCCTTCAGCTCGTAAAGTTCAGGAATTGAGGATTCCCCTTTAAAAGCGATAAGAGTGGTGGCACCTATAGAAGTTGTTCCTAGGGATCAAAATCTTCAGCCAGAGATCTCTGATGTTCGCCTGAATCAGGAGTTGAAAAAGTTGGCACCCCCCATTACTTCCACTGTAATTCGAGAAAGGATGTTCTCGTGCAGGGCACTGTGCAGGCTATTGTGAGGGGTAAGGGGATGCAACAGCAGGAGCCTCTTTATCAGAATCAGTATCCTCTCCTCTTCTTCAGGTCCATCTTCTTCAGGGGGCATCCACTATATTTGTTTAAAGCTCAAGAGGCACAAGTTTCAATTGCACAACAATCAAAATTTAAAGTTCTTGTCCATGGAAAGTTTCATTTATTTACTCGTCTAGAAGAAGCACAAGAGCAGCTCAAGACAATCTCTCCTGGAAGATAATCGACTGGTTGCTTTCTTCATTGTTTTTTTTCTGCTTTCTTAAGAATTTTTTTTTCTTTCTTCTTTTCTCTTGGATTTCTGATTTGGCGACTTTAAGACTTGTACAGTCTTACTTTTTGAAGATTCGTTCTTTTTTTTAGGGGGAGGGAGATCACTTTGTGATGCAATTTCAGGGCACCAGTATGTGTTTGGGGGGTGGAGTATGTGGACAGCGGGAATACCCACATTTCCCAAGGGGTGGAGGGCTTTTTGTTGAAGGAGGGTTAGGGTGGCTGGGGTTAGTTGGAAAAATGAGCAGGTGCTATTAGGAAGGCGCTAAATGGTGTAGGAATTAGTTTAAAATAGAATTGCAGCACGCTGAGCTTTTTGATCTTTCTGTACTTCGTGAATGAGTTCCTCCAGTAATTGCCAAATTCTTTCTGACAACGTTAATTGAATTTTGAACAGATGCAAATATGGTGGATTGATTAGGTGGCTAGTTACTTTCAAACCTCAAATTCTTCTTTTACAGGAAACTCATTTGAAATCCAATACCCCAAAATGTTATATTCCAGGAATGTTTTCAAGGTTTTTTTTTGCTTCAATGGGTGTTGCAATGCGGGGGTGGCTATATATTTTTCTCGTGCATCATGTTTCTTCAGGAACAAAAAGATCCCCAGGGAAGGTGGATATGGGTACAGGTGTCATTAAACGGCCAGATTCTGAATTTTGTTAGTTATTATGGGCCAACATCTGATGACGAATCTGCATTACGTACACTTTATAAACTTTTGATTGGGGTGTCAGGGCAAATTGTCTTGGGTGGTGATTTTAATTATATTCAGGACTTGAAAATGGATACCTCAAATAGAGGGAAAAAACAATTGAAACCTAAAGCAAAGAAGCTATTTGATGCTTTGATAGATGATCTCCAGCTAGTTTATGCGTGGCGTTTTTTAAATCAAACTGGTCGTAAATATACTTGTTCTTCACGCCAACATCAAACTGCATCTCGTATAGATTTTCTATTGTTGTCATACTCTCTGATTCTTAGAGATGGCGATATTGGTGCCAACGCTTTCTCTGACCACTCTTATGTTCAAGTATGTATAGAATTGGGTCTTTCTAAAAAGCTTAGTTCCAAGTGGCAGATGGACCGCCTTCTTTTGCAAGATCCAGTCTGGCTTGATGTATTTGGATGCTGGAGAAAAGATTACTTTTCCATTATTGAAGGGACCGCTGATATGTTTTCTGTCTGGGGGGGTTTTAAGGCTGCAGCCCGTGGACAGATGATTACCACCACTGCTAAGAAAACTAGGGAATGTTTAGATAAAATGGCACAACTTCAGCAGTCATTAATCCATGCTGCTAATCCGGTGGGCTCTTTAAATCGGACTCAGCTGGAACAGGCTAGGAAAGCTTTAAGAGATGTTTTTTATTTTAGAAAAAATAAATAGCTCCCAGACTTACTCTCAGAAGGTCTATGAAGAAAGTCAAATAGTGGGTAAGATGCTCGCCTGGTCAACTCGAGCTCTACAAGAATCGGCCTGCATCAAATTTATACTACTAATCATTCAGTTAATTTCAAGTTGATTGAGGAGTATTTTGCTTCACTTCAAGTTCCTAAAATATCGCAGAATGTAGTGACGATGCTGCAGATGAAAATTACAGAATCCGAGATAGTGACAGTTATTAAATGTTTGGCGGGAGCAAATGCTTGTGGCGAGGATGGGTTCCCGAGCGTGCTCTATAAATGTTTTGTGAAGGAGTTGACCCCTTTTTTGGCAAAGGTATTTGATTATATCAAAATGGGTGGGGCGGTGTCTCCAGAATTTAAAAAAGCGATAGTATTTAGCTTTGTAAAAAAGAGGATAAACCCTCCAATAATTTTAATTCTTACCATCCGATCAGTTTATTGAATACCGATTATAAAATTTTCATGAAGATTTGGGCACAGCGTTTTACTTCTGCAGCTAAGGAAGAGATTCATGGTGATCAAATGGTGTTTATTGTGGGCCGAATTATGTCGACTTATACCCGCTTTTTGATTCAAGCTCTTGATTTTTTTAATATGAAGAAGACTCCTGCTTGTATCATGATGGTAGATGCAGTAAAGGCTTTTGATTTAGGTAATTGGAATTCATTATTTTATGCACTTTCTAGGTTTGGTTTTCCACCATCTGTAATAACTATGATTAAAAATATTTACCAGGGGGCACAGGCTCAGATTATAGTCAATGGGGATCAAGCAGGGTTAATAAAGATAAACCGTGGGACTAGGCAAGGCTGTCCCTTATCACCTCTTTTGTTTACTTTTTTTATTGAACCTCTTGCTAATAGATTATGAGCCAATAGGAACATTAGAGCCCCAATCGAAGGAATGGCAAAACTGAAACTTTTTGCTGACAATGCTATTCTATATCTAGATCCAGAAAAGTTAGATTTACAGTCAACATCGGCGGAATTCAGGGAGTTCGAACAAATAGGGGGCTATAAAATGAATCCTTCCAAAACTGAAATTTTAATGCTAAATTCAGGGCTGGCATGCCTTCCAGAAGTATTAAAAAACAAGAAAAACCGATCCAATTAGGTATTTGGGAATATACGTCACAGGTCATTATGGGGAATTGGTTAAGAATAATTAGGAAGGCTTCAGTATCAAGATTCAGAATTTTTTGAATAAATGGTCTAATCTTCCTTTGACTTTGATAGGACGAGTGGCATTAATTAAGATGTCTATTTTACCTCTTTTGATTTTTTTTGTTCACAAATATTCCGGTTCAGGTCAACGTTAGTTTTTTTAAAGGGATCGATGCTATGATTAGATCATTTGTGTGGAATAAAAAGACTGCTAGAGTTAAGCTACCAATTCTGCAATTAGATACACAGTTGGGCGGGTTGGCACTGCCAAATATTCGTTTATATTATAAAGCATCACTTTTTGATTATGTAGCATGTTTGTTGTCTAAACCTTATCAGGTTGATAATTTTTTCATCAGCAAGATGATCCAAGAGGTCAGAACTCAACTCCCTACTTTTTTAAAGACTTTGAAACTCCCAGAGAGAACATTATTCGATTTTTCAAATCGACTGCATATGGTTTTTAAGCAAAACGATCTCTCTGGGTTCTTTTCTTTAAAATTAATTGAGTGTTGAGATTTAGGATGTATATTCATTCTACTCAATTGAAAAAATGGAACGATTCTGGTTTAGGGGTTTTGAATCAATTGGGCATTCAGGGCAGGCTGATTACTGGGGAAGAAGTTCAGGCTAGAAGTTTGGGTCCCAATAAAGCCTCTTATTTTGAATTCATCAAAGTTTTTAATTTCTTGAAAAAGTATAATTTTATTTGTAACATCCCCCTGGTAAAATTGCTTCCGCACTATATGTTTCGAGATTATCTGGAGAGGGAAATTGGTACTGTTTATTGAATTATCACGATGAATCTCCCTTGGTAATAAAGATGTTGGAGAAAGTTGAAGCTCATACACAATGCGTTTTTTCTTATCATGAATGGCAAAAGATCTCATCTTTAGGTAATAAGGCTTTGAGAGCTGCTATTTATAAAAGAAAAAGAATGGCATTTGTTGCCAACTGGATGGTATATTACACTCCAGAAGCACTAAATAAAATATATCCAGAGGTGATAAATAGCTGCTTTCACTGTGGTACTTTAGCAGAAGGGGGATGGCGACATATTTTTTTTTTCGTGCCCTAAGTTAAAAGTTTTTGGGGAAAAAATATTTGCATATTTTAGTGGCGCGATTATGAAAACTTATAAACCTTCAGTAGAAGCTGCTCTGTTTGGCATAGGTATTAAGGAGGTTATACTCTCCGAAACTCAAGGACGTTTTGTTGCTATCGCTTGGTTGGTTGCCCATTCATTGATTTTACAAAACTGGAGATCATTGGAAATACCTTTGTTTGAGAAATGGTTGAGTAAAATGAAATGTACAAAATGTTTTGAAGCATCTTATGCTAAGCGGATGGGGGCAACTAAGAAATTTTCGAGGGTCTAGGATTATTTTGGTGATTGTTAATTTGATAATGGTGTCTTTTCTTTTGCTTGGTTGCTATATGTATTTATTATGTGCTGAATCAGGATGTGATTTGTTTACAGTGCAACATTTTTGTACTGTGTAAATAATGGCTGTTTCTTTTTGGCTCTGCTCAATAAAAAAATGTGAACAAAAAAATACTTTTCGCTTTCGATATTTTCCCCCCTCGCCCGACATCCTTACTTGCTTCTCTTTGGTGTTGCTGGATACCGGGAAACAAAGTATCAACTGTTGTGTCTTGAAGTGGTGGTTTCCTCGTTGTATACCCAGTGCTGTCGTCAGGAGTCTCCAGATCGCCAATAGCGTAGTGCAGCACGTTGTAGAGAGAAGCCGCAGTGCTGCGTGAAGCGAGGATGCTAGAACCGCCGGATTCTCTGCTCGGAATGCAGTTGTCAGCGACTCGGACGTCGGACATGATGTCTTTTGTGAGCCGCGCCAATCCCAGCACTGCCTCGAGGTCAGAATGGCAGTCATGCAGGTATGGAGGAATCATCCGGCAGGTACTGTTGTCCCGACTCCCTTGGGACAATTACCGTGGCCCGGTGCAGTTTGAAGCCGTTTAGTTATGAGTAGTTAGCCCAGACCGGCAGAGCTCTGCCAGGCTACTGTCGCTCAGGCGCCATCTTGCCTCCAAAATGCTATAGGTTCATAACATTTCCCACAACCAGGAAATGTCAAATAAAAGAAGAGAGCAGTAAAACATTTCTTCTTCCAGAGAACAAAATACTGACCACTCCTCCTCCTCCTTTTTTTGGCAACACAGTGTGGGCCCACAATAGTTTATGTTTTATGAGCTATGACCCAAAAAATACAGTTGTAAATTGTTTGTATCTGAGAGAACAGTCCAGCAGCACTTGGCACTCAGCACACTGCCACAGCAAAGGTGCAACCTGCCCACCTGCCACATCAAATGGCTTTCCCTACCACCTATCTGGGAATGTATCGGCCACCTGTTAGTTTGTCCCCCAGCTACCTTGTAAAGCATAATTCAAACAGTAGACCTCAAAATTAAGGAATAGGTGGGCTTGGCAGTGGCAGGACGCAGTAGCACGAGCATAGCTGCACACCTAACACAGGGTCGTCACAGGCTGAGGTCACTGACACCGCTGAGATTGCTAACATTAGTGCCCCGGTCTTCAACAATAGTTGACAATCAGAAATCAAATTGAACATTGATAACATTTTGAGAGGCAGTGGCAGCAGAAAAGTTCAGATAAAAAATTACAAAGGCATTTTAGTGCAACGCAGCCACTTTATGGCATAATAACGGACAGTCTTGGAGAGGCAAAGAATATTGTTAGTAAAATATTTGATTGCCTGAAGGAGCAAAACAAAGATATTGTGAAGCTCAAGAACAAGCAGTGTCTGAGATTGTGTTATTTTGGATCAATATATTATTTCAGCTTTTTGATACAGCACAAACTCAGCCACAATATCTATTAGGGTGCTTTAATTTTTTTGTATACTTTAGAAGATGTCTAATGTAGTAAATGCCTGTATTTAGTCACACCTTGCTCATTTAACAGCACTAAGAGAAGCTTGAATCTTCTTAAGAAGGCAAAACATTAGTCCAATACATCGAAAACCACTTTCCGGTGAGAAAATACTCTTTAGGGATACTTTTTAATTTCATAAAAATTAAAACAAACATCCTGCAAGAACAATACATTTATTAACACATTGGTCACTTCCTTGAGCAAACGAAAACATTTGCAATTCAATGGATTATAGTTTACTCTCCTGACAGGTTTATAACACATTTAAAGCATTAGTACAGCGACGGCTCCTCCGTTAAGGAGGAGGAGTGCTGCCCCACTTCTCTCTGAGGAGTGCAAAAGGGAAAAATAGAATAATAGCACAATTGTATGCTCGATTAATTAACGTGACTTTTTCCTTTGTTATAATCGTCTGTTCCTGATTTCCAGCAGCAAACAGGTCTAAGCGGCCTGGTTTGCAACTCATACAGTGCCTGGGAGCCTGGGACTGTTCTCCACCCGGCTGTGGTGGAGACATGCTAAGTCTCAGGCTCACAGACACTGTCTGAGTGGCAAACCAGCCCGCTCAGACCAATTACGATGCTGCTGTCATGCTGCTAATACTACTACCAGCATAACAGCAGCGCCATGATTGGCGTATAGGAGTCTGGGAGCCTGTGTGCTGCTGGGAGTCCGGAACAGAACAAAAAGAGGGTGGAGGTGAGGTGGTGGCTGGCAGGTAAGTGATCTTTTGTTTTTTACTCCCCCATACCCCTTGCTGCCTCACCATTTCTGTTCACCAGCATCCACAACTGCATTAGAAACTAAAGCCATAACGAGGAAATCAGAAAGAAAAAATTGAAAATGAATGACAGATTGCAACAAAGGAAAAGGTCCCATTGGTTAATTGTGCCTAAAAGTCTTGCAAAGGGATGACGACTGGCATTGGTATTAAATAAATACTCTTGACACATTACCATTCGGTGACATTTGTATATCCTCTGTGGGCCCCCTCCTGTTTAGATTATATTCATAAACTGCATATTTTCAGAGAGTGAAAACCTATAAGAATGTGAAGTTAAGTAATATGTTAGGATGTCTTTGGAAAAGTATATGGTATAAAGTACCACCTGCTGTACATTATATGGATATTGCAAGTCACAGAGTGGGTCCGTGACCAAAGGCTGAGTTCCTTTATAAGATCAAGGATCTACATGATGACTTACAATATATTTATGATGCATTTCAAGGAGGTATTTATTTGTTATAATATATGATCACATCATCACTCTTCCTACAAACCACTTAATTCCTTGATGCTGTGGTCTGACAAATGAAACAGATAGGACATTGGTAAATTTGAAGAATAAAATGAAAACCACTTGTTCAAAATTAAACAAACGCTAAAGAAGTTAGTTATTTGTTGCAAATAAATACTAGATCGGTTTAATACAAGCCAGATTTAAAAAGTGCTGTAGCTCAGAATTTATAGGAACATGTATAGAGCTTTCCAATAATTACCTAAAGCTTGGAAAAATAAACACATTGCCATAAATATCTTATTTTTACTTTTCACTGTTCGTTTAGAGAAACAGAGCAGAAGAGAAAACACATTGTTTCATTTTTGTTTTGAAAGTGCAGCTTTAATTATGCTCTGTAACCTGCCCCTCCCTCTAGCTTCTAGCTCTGGCAGCAGGCATTGTGATGCCAGAAATCAACAGTAATACGTTATTACAGCTGAGTGGCTATGTTATTTCTTTATTACAGGTGAATGAAGACATCATAAGTCACCAGCAGTAAGGAAATTAGAGAAGAGCTTTCATTCAGAGATTGCAGACTTCCATTTATTATATTCTTAACAACATCCACTGGAACTTCATTTGAGCAACTGTTTATTCATTATCTAATTAATGTATAGTGCCAAATGTTTACACCGTGGCAGAGTTCGTCTGAGGAAATTCAAAGGAATCGTATACATGTGTTTCCTAGATGGAATTGTTGTTTACGGGATCAACGACATTCTGATATCTGTGGCCTGTGAAAAGAATAACAATTCTACTACTGAAATAAGAATGTAGACTGACACCAATCGAAACTATTGAGCAGTAATGGAATGTTCTAATATGCCACTGTAATAAATGGAAAATATCTTTGTAGTGATGACCCTCCTTCCTTTTTTACCTTTGATACATATAAACAAAGTGGTTTTGCTATTACAACCCCTCTGACTTGGTAAAATACAGTGGGACAAGCCCTTTGGCTGGGCCACACTGCGGCACCTTCAAAGCACAGGAAGGCGACATATTTACAATAATATGTGCTTTCCTGTGCTCTCCCCTGCGCTGGTGCACAAACAGCTGCCAATGCGCCGGTGCAGGGACTAACAGACGCTGGCAGAAGTTGGTATCGTCACGAGATCATCCCACAGGACGCGAGATGTTGTCTCTAAGGAGAAAGTCAGACTCTTGGAATCCCGACTCCTGCCAATTACTTGCTACAGAAACGGCCTCGGAGATTAAACTCATTGGAGAAACTATCATTGACTTAATTTCTATGGCATGTCAGTGACAAAAATTCAAGGATTATACCACAAGGTGGCGTCAGGAATAAAAAGGACCGCGATACCAGAACCGAAATGAACATATGAGTAGATACCGGTTGGAATAGAACGTACAGCGTATTCCATCACAAAATAAAAGAACTGCAATCCATTGGGAGGAGTTCACTACTATTAAGATCCCCGATCACACTGGCAGATCAACAATAAAGATAACCAGGATATCACTTTCTGTGGAACTAGTTCCCCTAGAGGGATATGTTCAACTGGACTCCTGTATGGTGGACTAGTGTGCCTAGTGTGCCTGAGAAAATTGTCGCACTTAGTGCTTACAGACCTTTCCCCCCCCTCCTTCCACCCGTTCTAAGTTGTAAAATAACAAGTCCTGAAGAAGATGGTGTAGAAATTAATTGATGACATTGAAACTTGCATTGACCAGCAAGAGTGCGACACCCCAGCTATCAGCACAGCAACCGAGGGTTGATGTTTTCACCAGGACTCTTTTCATCTGCGCATGTAGTGTTGGTCTGGGGTGTAGAGTGTGAGAGTTTTGTGTGCAAGGTTGTGGAGTAGTAAGAGTAGTAAGAAGTGAGAGTATGTGTGGGGGGGTGTTGATTTTTTAAATGTTTGTAGACAGTTGTGATTTCTAAGATGTTGTTATATGTATGACATTACCTGAACTATGAAGATAAAATATTGTGATATCAAGAGTAATAAGCTATATACCTTTTATAATGTGAAATACTAAATACAAAAGTAAAATCAAAAAAGTAATACATGAAAAAAAATTGTAAGAAGGATCATCTGGTCTGTGTGGAAAATCATGTTTTGTATGCCCCAATTTAGAGCTTTGAGAAGTCAATAACTAAAGAAATTTAGATCTAGAGTGTTTATTTTGTAAAACAGTTTTGGTCTTTTTTCCCCCGTTCCCTGACCTTTTGAATTATTTTTCCTTAGGGGGGTGCCTAGCTCATGTTGTGTTGCGTGGAAACACCCACAGCAACACCCATGGAATGCCCCTTTCACGCAAAGAGTTGCATGTAAAGGGGACGTATTTACAAGGACAGGTAAAGTCACGCAAACATAGATTTTGGAGGTTTAATAACTACATTTCTTTTAAATTGTTTGTATCTTACTATTTGAATAACGAAAAGCGTGTATCTCTCACAGTTTTGTGCTTCTTGGATTCATAAAACACTTTCAGTTTCTTGGAAGAAATTATATTACGACTATCTTTAACCCCCTTTCTCCAGTCCAGACTCTTAAACTAAAGGCTGTGACATTACACCGTGCCTTCTAGCCAGCCATTTGGTGCCCACTGATATCCTTCTGAGCAACTGAGCTGATAGACCTGTGAATGGATGACTCTGATGGCTCTGCAACACTAAACTTTGGCAAACTGATCCTGAATGTGGCATTCATCTTGGTTTGGTAGTGTCCCTGTGACTGCCACATTAAGATCAATTCAAAAAGTAATTTTACCCCCACAGTCCCGCTTTGGGAAAAAAACAGCTGCCACCCTGAGGTGTATCCCACTACTTTATGAGGCAAGAGCTGCTAATTGCCACTATCACAGAAACCAAGTGAGAGAATATGTTTCCTGCTACTAAAACCAATTTCTTCACAAAGATGGCAGCCAGGTGGAAGAACATCAATCTTCTTGGCTGGCATAAGAAGAGCGCAGGTCTCAGGATGGGTGTGTAGAGTGCTGTTCCAATGCTGTGTAGCTACTCTAAATAATAGATACATTAGCTGTGGTCTGTAATCCTGTAATAAAAATTATGACAGTGCACATCCTCCACAGTGTTTGGACATTTCACAATTCACACAGTGAAGTGGAGGCACTTGATAGTTGGACTCCTATGCAAAATTATTGAACAAGGCTGTGGAAGAGAAATTACTTCTACTGGTTGACCCACAATATGGATGACACTTTAATTAAACTTTGGCTAAGTAAACAATCAGTGATTATATCCTGGTTCAGGAGGGTTTCATGTTTGGAACAGATAGAGTACAGCTAGAAGCACAATTGAAGATCCAGGCAAGGAAGTAACAAGAACGAGGTTATACCCAAGAAATTATTGAACAGGCCAACACACGGATCCAGGCTACGGATCGGAAAAACTTACTGAAACAAAAACCGAAAGAGAGGAAGGAGAGACACGTGTTTGTGTCCAAATTTAGCACGAGCACACAGAAGATCAAAAACATCATTAATCGCCACTGGGTTCTTTTAGACAGTGAACCAGCCTTTCAGGGCTTGTTTAGCATGAAACCATTATTTGCCTTTACAAGGTCTAAAAACATCAAAGAAATTTTGGAATCTTCATTCAAACAAACACGACCTACATCTTACAGAGGAATGAGGAAATGCACCAATTGTGTACATTGTAACAATGTAATCGTCGGAGGAAGTTTACACCATCCCTCCTCGGGCAAAGAGATTAAGTTATATCATAACTCAGATTGTAACTCCATGAATCTGATATACTACATTAAATGTCCCTGCGGAAAATTATATGTAGGGAAAACTGAAAGAAAACTGAAAGTGAGAATTTCAGAACATAAAAGCACGATTAGGAACAAAAACATAAAGAGCAGTCTAGCACTACACTGGACACAGGAAAGGCATAGTATATCGCAATTACAATTCTCAGTTCTTGAACAAGTTTCTCACTCTGAAAGCACGGATCGGACTCGATCCCTCCTCCAGAGAGAAATATTTTGGATAAAAAAACTGGGTACCCAGGACCCGAAAGGGTTAAATGAACGTATAGATTTTGCATGTTTTCTGTAATTAGGCCATTGTGGTTACTGTTGTTAATATGCCCATGCTTAAAGTTATCATATATCATAGATTTTGCATGTTTTCTGGAATTAGGCAATTGTGGTTACTGTTGTAAATATGCCCATGCTTAAGTTATCATACATCATGAAGTAATAATGGTGACTAGTTTGTAAATGTTCATGAGTCAGTCATTGATTATGAGGGGAGTACTTTTTACACATACAAATCATTCTTTTTTAATTTTTCTTCATTTCATTGTTATTTCCATTCACCATTTTTCTTGTTGTGTTTTTTTGTTTCTTCGTTTTTTTGTCAGCACCCGGTTTCATAAAGACCTATATGACAGCTGAGTTTGTCGATTTTCCTTCAAGTGTAGGTTTGTTGTTCGTACCATCCGCAAAGTAGATACTTTAAGCATTAGGTGTTCGGTATCGGTCACCTTTCCAAGATGGCGCCCATCCTTAGTTCGAAGTTTGTATTCAGTCCGACGTTTGTTTCTATGATATCAAAAAGACGCCAGGCAGAACAGTTACCGATATTGAAACGCGAAGGAGCATCAAATAATGCTAGTGGAGAATGACGGTTTCGTGCACTGTCCTTTGAAGAAGGTGAGCTAGCAAGTGAAGGGATGTTAGATTCGTGTAGTTATTGCAGCAAGAGCGTGAGTTTGATTTCCGGTTACCTTTGTGCTTATCACAGGTGTTTTGATTCGGTCGTATGTAGTCCTGGGAGAGACCGGCGTTTTGGATAATGACCTGTTGAGCAGCAGAGTCTTTAGCACGGGTAAGGACAGAGTCGTTTTATTAAGGTGAGGGACCATGTCTTTGTTCTCATAAATAGTCAATGCTGATAGCTACGATTTGTTTCACAGATTAAAAAGGTCCATTCAATTGCAAGACCACGTAAGCATCAATTTGGTTGCTTCATTATTGTTTTTTATTGTTTGTTTCGAGCACTACGGTGTGGTAAAGGGTTCTTTGAGTTCCTCACAACATACACATTTCCTTTTTGGCATCATGAGCACCACCATACAGACTTCATGTTTATCCCCACTAACAAATATGTAATGAATTCGCCAATCTGGAGAGGTCGCTGATGGAAATATTGCATTGTTTTTTAGATAAAACGGGCTCCTGATGAAGGGCCAAGCATGGCCCGAAATGCATTGAGCATCTAAAAAGGATACACAGAAGAAATTGTGGAAATTAATTTCTTTATGTACTTATTTTGAGAAATGAAATGTATAAATAATATGTTTTCATTTTCTGTGATCAAGATGATTCTGCATTTTTGGTGTCGAAATGAAAACATTTTTAACGCGTAAAGCAAAGAAAAATTTGTTTGACATATATTCAGTTGTGTTAATCCAATAGATATAATCCAGAGCTACAGTGCGTGGGGGCCGGGACCTTCGGTCTCGAGATAGGGTGGAACAGATAGAGTGCCACAACATAGTTGGTGCTAACTTAACGAAGTCCTCTAAATACGATAGGTCCAGCTCCATATAGCAGGCATAGGTGGGTATATTGGTAGGGACCGATAGAAATCTCCTAAAAACACATTCTCACTGGTCTTTAGGTGCAAAGAATTGCAGTACCCCATATTCCTGTACCATAGGTCACATCAGACCAACATTGTGCTTTGTTAATGTTAACCATTACGCCCAGGGGCTTAGAGCAAACCGAAGGGTTGCCTCTGTCGTTTTTTTCAAATTGAATTTCCCTGACCTTTATGAGATGAACCCAGGTACATTTTCTGTAAAAACGAACCCCACAATACACAAAGGTGAGAGCACAAAGAAATGTGTTACCATTAATAGAATGGGATTTCAAGTTGTTAGGGCCATGGCCACGGACCATGGTGTGTGACTTGGAGATGTTGTTGTTAAGCCTAGATGGCTCATAAAGGAAACACATTTGTTCAGCATTATCTGTGGACCCACACAAGTTCTTGAGACTGGGACAGAAACATCTGCATATAACAATACATAAATTCTTCTAGAGCCCACCATGGGCGCACTTCCTCCACAAGTGTTAAACATGCATCAAGATCATTGATATGTAAACAGAAAAGAAAAGGGGCCAGCACACACCCCTGTGTCACCTAATATTTAAATCTTGATTTGAGGAGTGCATTCACCATTAGGCCCACATCATATCAGAATCAGATAGATTATGTACCAAACGGTCTTAGCTCCATCAACTCTATCCATGTTAACATAATCCCAATGAAGGCCTTGGAGAAATTACTCTGAAATTGCCAACTGTACAATATCATGAAGGTGTAGACTGTGCTCATACACTATTTTTCAAATGAGGTGCTAAGTAGTCTATTTCCTAGTACGTCCTACTACACCTCTATGATAGTAGCATGTAGCAATGGTTGAAAAGGAGATAGACATTTCCTAAAAACACATTCTCACTGGTCTGTAGGTGCAAAGAATTGCAGTACTCCAATATTCCTGGACCAGAGGTCACATCAGACCAACATTGTGCTTTGTAAATGTTGACCATCATGCACAGGGGCTTAGAGCAAACCTAAGGGTTGCCTCTGTCATTTCTTTCAAACTGAATTTCTCTGACATTCATGAGATGAACCCAGGTATATTTTCTGTCAAAAATACTCTATTTGTCAATGAGGTGCTAATTAGTCACCTTCCTTCCTAGTATGTCCTACTACACCTCTATGATAGTAGCATGTAGCAATGGTTGAAAATAG
The DNA here is from genome assembly GCF_964261635.1 of Lissotriton helveticus. Lineage (NCBI taxonomy): Eukaryota > Metazoa > Chordata > Amphibia > Caudata > Salamandridae > Lissotriton > Lissotriton helveticus. The sequence goes on from NC_136069.1 coordinate 1,277,902,937, forward strand.
GATGGCTGTAAGAGAAACACATCCTAAATAAGGAATACATCCATTGCAAAAAAAGATGTTTTACTGGATATCACCAATTACTTATCTGCTATTAATGCCATGATGTCAAGAGATGATTAGTAAAGTTGAAGGTAAAATTTAAATTGCAATGGTTAATAAGAGCTCACGTATTAAGACATCACAGAACAGAAGATACACTTGATAGCGAGACTGGGTTGGAGTGGGGCTGGGAGGGAAGCATTGGCTTTACGACTTGAATCAAACAACCAATTAGAACACCTGCTCAGGTAATAGGATATGATGGGCTCTCCCAGATGACTTAAGTAGGAGTAGTGGAAGATTGTGCGTAAGAACTTCCTGTGTTGAAAGGTTCCCGATATGCTCAGTTTGTTCGGTGTTCAGGCATCTTTCTTGTTTTCTTCCCTTTCCTCTTCATGTTTCCTGTCTCTAGATCTTGTGTCCTTGACTGTGTTCCTTTATCAGTTGGCATTCCCATCTTGCCTTAAACGATGTTGCCTCCTGTGCTGCCAAACTACAAAAGGGTTGCCTGCTTCTGTTTGAGTTTTGTCAATGGCCTGACTTGTGGAGCATGGGGTGAGTTTATACAAGCTTAAGATCAATGTCCTTGCTTAGCCTGAAATATCAGATACTCAAGTAATCTAGGACCAGATATATGAAGAAAATGAATACCAATTTGTAAATTGTGATTCTTACTGAATCACAATTTATGAATCAAGTCAAGTCAGTCAAGTCAAGTCAAAAAGGCTTTATTTCGATAAAAATTATCATAAAAGCTTCACAATAAAAATACACAAGTTCATTTAATTAAAAAGAGCTAATTACATTCAACTTTAAGAAACTTGATTTTCGAATAAAAGAAGCATATCATAGGGGTTTGGTTAAAAAAAAAGAATTAAACAGTTTCTTTAAGCCTTTTGCTTCTAATACACCAGGCTCATGATAAACATTTTGAGAGGGTACAGACATACAGTGGGCGTGGGTCAGGGGAGAGGTGTGGCGCCGCGGCCAGGGCGACTGACGCTGGAATCTGGGAACCACGGTTCGATCCCCGGCTCCGGCGGCAGGTTAGCCCAGCACCATGTGACTCTGGGCAATAGCTCGCTTAATCTTCCCGACGGCCCCCAGCGCCTAGAGACCCTTACGGGTGATTGTGCGCTATACAAATGTGGACTTTACTTTACATTAAAATACGTAGTGCCTCGACATGATGTCTAGTCCCCAGCAAGCGGCACAATTGCTTAAGCCATTTTCTTCTTGGTCGGGCATACTCCTGACACTCAAACATAAAGTGTGCCACTGACTCCTGTTTGATTGGACACAAGGGGCAAAACTCTGTAGTCTGTGCTGGTGGTTTCCACCGAGATGTAAAGGTATGCAAAGGCAGAGTTCAAGTTCTAAATTTGAAGTAGAGGGACCTATCAAATGGTTTCTCAATGATGTCTAGATAGAGTTCCCGAATTGGTAAGTCCTTGAATCTCAAGAAGTCCTCCGTCAATCTGCCCAATGTACGAATAGTACTCCGCTTGGTCAGAATCCAATTCCAATACAGGCTCTTGAGTGTTGCCTTCGGTGGAGATGCCTTATTTGACCAGGCTTCACTTAAGCCCAAGTTACACAGGAGAGATTTCATGTCTCTTAACCATTTAATTCTGTGCCATCCTGGTGGAGACATGATTTCTGAGAGCCCTTTTGCATAATTGGCAAGCTCCGGAACTCGCCACAACTGGGCCCATAGGAGTAGAGGCCGGAACTTTGCTAGATCTTCAATAGGTCGACAACCTAAATCGAGCATTAGTGGGGTCATGGGAACGCCTTGGGGCAGTGACATAATGGCCCTACAGAATTTCCTCTCAGATCTTGACAGTTCATTAATATTACATGAACCCCATAGCTCTGCCCTATACAGAGCAGAGCTAACTCCCCTTGCTGTATAGATGTCGATGACAGGTGCTATAGGTCTTATAGCACAAGAACGTTGCTCCTTCAGAAGGGCCCCGATTACCCTCTTATGGGCTAGAAACATTTTATTTAAATGGGGGGCCCACTGCATATTATGCGACAAACGGAAGCCTAGGTAATTAAATACGTCTACCCTCCCCAAGGGTACACCGTTCAGCTTAGGGGGGCGTACAGGTTTTTTGGGGGGATTCATCACAAGATATTTTGTTTTATCGGTATTGATTACCAGGCCCCGTTCTACACAGAAGGTCTGAAAGTTATTAAGAAGTTTTTGGAGACCCATTGGGGATTTGGACAGGAGGAGCGTATCGTCAGCAAAGAGAAGGGTGGGGATACGCTCCCCCACCAGGGATGGTTCGTCTGAAGGATCTTTCAGCAGATGCTCGACCACTCCGTTGATATACAAGGAGAAAGGGTGGGAGCTAGAACACATCCCTGGCGAACCCCTCTCTCCACCGGGATGCTGCTGGTTTTTTCTCCCCCTGTGCCCCATCTTATCTGGGCAAAGCTATTGTCATGGAGCCTTACAAGTAACAATAAAATGTAATGCGGTATCCCCATATCAGTAAGAACTCTCCAGAGGGTTTCCCTAGGTACAAGGTCAAAGGCAGTCTTTAAATCGATAAATGCGAGATAAAGACTGCCTTTGCCTATGACCACCACCTTCCAGTACACTAACATTATCTAAAGGCTTGTTCAATTGTGCCAGTGCCTACTCTAAATCCTGCCTGATAGTCAGAGAGGATGTTGTTCTCATTAATCCAATCCAATATTCTAACCAACAGTACCTTTCCGACTACCTTTTGGCTTATGTCCAACAAACTTATAGGTCTATAATTAGACGGGACGTCCCTAGCACCTTTTTTAAAAATAGGGTCGACCTCCGCCCCTTTCCAGGATGTGGGAATCGGTGCCCCCCTGCAGATGGCAATAAGCAAGCAATGGATAAATTTCCCCCATGTTGGGATGTCTGAGCGCAATAGATCCCCAGGAATGCCATCCGGACCAGCCGCCTTTTGGGGCATGATGGTGCTAATGGCATACTCTACTTCTTTTATTGAGAAGTCTGGGTCAATTGGATCTGCCTCCCAGTCCTTTTGGGTCATAGTTGGAGCCACTTCCCATCCCTGATCTTCCTTAGGAGTATCTAAGATGTTTTGACCGGGTTGGTGGGTGTATAGTTTAGAGAAGTGGTTGACCCACACTTGGCTAGTGATGTTACATGTTATGAGGTCACTATCTGGTCTGTTTCTGGTTCTGATTGTATCCCAGAAACACCTTGGATCTTTCTTAGCACTTGCCTCTTTTAATGTACACCAGAACACTTCTTCCCACTCCTTTTTTGCTCTTACCAGTATTCGCTTGTGCTCTTTCCTAGCTTCCTGTATCTGGGGTTGTGATTTGCCTTTGACAGCCTCAATCAGAAGGGATTTGGCATGTCTGCATGCAGATGTATACCAGTCATGCTTACCCCTCGAGCTCCGGGATACCCTATTCCTCCCCACACACCCCTTTTCCAGGAACATATCCCCTATAGACCTAAGTGTGTCCTCAAAAATAGATGTCACCCTTCCTGTTGCCAAGGCTGGATTAATAGTATCCAGTTCCTTTTGTGAGGTCATAAGCAGTTCATAAATTGTTTTAAGTTTGGCTTCATTAACAGAGATTTTATTCCACTTTAGGCGTCTCCCACAAGTAGAAACGGAGATTTTATGAGCATGTTTAGGGGACTTCTCGGCTGATTTATTAGGCCGGGGGGTTGTTAAAGATAGAGAGAGCGAGTTATGGTCGCTTTCTACCGTAGGTAAAACTACCATGTCCTGCATTAAGCCCCATAGCGTAAAATCTAGCAAAATGTAATCGATCCTCGAGGTGTGGTTGGCTCTAATATATGTGGCAGCACCCAGGGGGTCTGATGGTGTACGACCATTTGCGGCTCTAAGGCCAAACTCCAATGTCAGGGCATTTAACTGGATCGCACTTTGAGACCATCTTTTGATCGGGGAAATAGTTAGGGCTGGAATACCCCTTCTGGTGTCATCCTCACCCAGGTCCAGAATGTCATCTGAGGAGAGTGGCTCATAGGTGCAATTGAAGTCACCCGCAACTAAGATTTGGGCACCCTCAACATTTTCTCTTAGTTCAGCTTCAAGGGTTGTTACAATCGGGGACATAGACCCATGTTTGGTGCCTCTAACATATATATTGAACAAATCAAGGGTTAACCCCCTGCGAGGACCTTTCAGAGAGAGTCCTAGAATGTCTGGACTATTAATCTGCTTAGATTTTATACAGCAATTAAGAGAGATGCTTACCCAAAGGGCGTCCTTTCCCATTTATATGTTTTTCAGCAGGCACAAAATATGTGACATAACCAACACGGTGGAGTGGTTCTAGGCTCCAGGTCTCCTGGAATAAACAGATCTTGTGCGCCTCCACCAGAGTGTTCCACACAGGTGACCCCAATTTCCGATGGATACCTGCTAGGTTCCAGCTAAGAATCTTTAATGGGCCCTTGGGATCATGACCATTACTAATATGAGTGCCCAGAGCTTCACTTAGAGGCATAGTCGATATTAAGGGTATAACCTGGGCATTACTAGACACTAATGTAGAGATAGGATGGGGGCATAAGATTAAAGTTTCCATTGATATGTTCCCTTCCTCACCGAGTCTAGAGTCTAGTGGCAGAGTGTTGATTTCCTCAGGATTGAGTCAATCCACCTCATCCAGTGCGCAGAACCTGTTCCAGTGTGCGTACTGGGATAGAAAAGGATCAAAATCAAGGGTGCCTTGCCAGGGGGATTGCCATTGTAGGAATCTTTGCTGGGGTGCTTGCTGGTATGTCCTGCTCATAGGTATTCTGTTTCTTTGCATTTGCCTTTGGGGTATGGCCGGATAGAAAAATGAGAGATGTAAAGGGTGGATTTGTGTATTAGTTCCACTAGGGGGTGCATTGCATATGTATTCCACTGCAGCCGTATCTCTAAAATTAATGGTTATAATGTCCCCTGCTATTGTTTTAATACTTCTGCCTATCCATTCCCCTCGTCTAACTGTTAATATTTCTCCAGATATGTTGGGAGGCAGAGGTCTATTTAGCTGTAACCATTGTGCACATTTATTCTTTAGTTCATTTTGTGTTTCCTTTTCTCCCTCCTTCATGGGTGGCACACCTGTCAATACAACCACAAAGGGAAGGGCCTCAGGCGGAAGATTGATTGTCTTAAAGTGTGCCGATCTTGCCTTCTCTACTTGGTTTTTTATTTGGGCATTGTCTGTGCTTATACTTTTTTTAGAATTTTGTCCAATTTTATCATGTGAGGGCAAAGCGTTTCCAATTCCTTGTCCTTGCTTCGGTTGGGCTTGTGAGATGGTACTAGGTACACTAGGGTTCAAGGATGCAGAGGCTTTCTTCCCAGCCAGGGTGTTATTTTGTGTTGTTTCCTTAGATTTACTGGCTGAGGATTGATTAACTGCTGTGGTCTTATCATTTGGTATGTTATTGGCAATACCCACTTTTGTCCCCCCTTTAATTAATATACCATCATTTGCCGCTTGCCTAGTAGGGCCCATTCCTTTGTTGTTTATTGGGGACGTCAATCTGTCAATTTTTGACATAAGTGGTTTAATGTGGGCAATGATCGTATCTTCGAGATCTGCCTTGAGATCAGCTACCATATTTGCTACCCAGCAAGGTATTCCTGGTGTAGAATTGGGAGTTGGGGCAACTAAATTATGATTTGGCGTAGTATTCTGGCCCTTTTTTTTCTTCTTGTATGCACAGGCTTCACTAGCTGTTTTCGGCACTGGATTGATTGGATTCGACATCTCCCCATCCCGTGAAATACCTAAGTTGGACTGAGAAATTTCTATATTAACTCAGTGGGTGCCTGAGCACACGGGAGCTCGGCAAAGGAAGAGGTGACACCAAGACTTAAATCTAAGTCATCAGTGGCATCTGTAGTGGCTGCCAGAGGGTCGATTACTGCATCTTGTGAGTCATGGACAAGTATCGTTGGTGGTAAGGACATCCTCCTTTCTGTATTGGCTATTGCAGTTAATACTGCCCCTATGGTCTGCTGCAGCATTATATCAATTGCTGTAAGTGTGGGAACTGGTTGAGGGGTAACCACCTTCTGTTTAGTGTTTGACCTTAGAGTGGGCATCCTGCTAGTTTTAGTGGTCTTCCTCATGTTACTCAAAGACAAAAAGGTGTAGATAGCACTTGAAAATTAGCTGTTCTTACTTAGGTGGAACTAGAGAAGGTCCACCCACAAACGGTAAAGAAAAATTTGAGCATCAAATGGATTTAGGAAAATATGAGTACCTTTTTTGGTATAGCAGTGAGGTTAGGGGGGTGGCCCAGCCCAGCCTCTTCTGGCCTTGGAGGGCCGTAGAGGGCCCGCCCTTTGCCCGGGCTTCGCCCGGCGCTCCCGCGACGCGGGTGTGGAGCCTTGTTTTTAAGCGCCGCCTGGCGCGCTGGTTGTCAGACTCCCTTCTGGTCCCGGTGCAAGGGCAGCTGGGTGATGTCGTTTAGTGCCCTCTCGCTCTCCCTCACTCGGCGGCTGCTGTTGGTCTGCAGCGGCGGAGGGGGAGCGGAAAGCACACACAGGTCCGGGGTCCAAAGTCAGATTTAGTTGCACAAAAGGGGATGAGCCGGTAAAAAGTTATAGGCAGGATGAGTCCCTCGCTCCACCGATGTGGAGCCTTGTTTTTAAGCGCCGCCTGGCGCGCTGGTTGTCAGACTCCCTTCCGGTCCCGGTGCAAGGGCAGCTGGGTGATGTAGTTTAGCGCCCTCTCGCTCTCTCTCACTCGGCGGCTGCTGTTGGTCTGCAGCGGCGGAGGGGGAGCGGAAAGCACACACAGGTCCGGGGTCCAAAGTCAGATTTAGTTGCACAAAAGGGGATGAGCCGGTAAAAAGTTATAGGCAGGATTTACGAATCAGTATTTGGTAGGTACGAATGTGATCAACAGGAACCCAGTCGTATTCGCTATTCAATAAATTGCAAATAGTGAATCAGTAAATAGCGAATGGAGTCACAAATTTCGAATTTTTACCTGGCAGTGAGTGATGAGGTCACAAACAAGAAGTAGAGTAGAAGTAGGCTATAAGAGCACCGGAGAGTTTTGAGACAGGTGATTGCCAATTCAATCCAATTGGGATAAGCACCAATCTCAGCCATGCACCCCTGGAAAGCAGTAACATGTCTTGGCTGAATCTTGAGGAAATGCCACTAGTGGGAGGAAGATAAAATTACAATTATCAGAGAAATGGTTGGAAATACTCACTGAAGAGTATGTTTCCAATCATGATGCACATGTTTAGGAAAACATCTGAGGCACAGAAGAAAAAAATAGGGCTCAACATCCAGCACCGCATTACCTCTGTGAGGGGCACACAGGGATCTATAGAGGAGATACGTAACAGATTTTGTTTTTGTGTCTAAATGTATATAAAAATAAGCTCTATTTTCATACATTTGTGGCGGATTTCTTTCGAGTCATGTCAATTCCTTATCGTCAATGTTGGTACAGTAAACTGCTTTACACATGTTCCTATAAGTAAGCCTGTCTGCTCTTTGCCACTCTACCAGGACTAAGAGAAAGATTACTAGTGTGAATCCACCGTGCACCTTTGGGTATTCTGTCAATATTAAATCGTAAGGCCTCCCAGCCATACCACATAATATTACCACTTTGCTACATTCCCGTTCTATACAATGCTGATTTTTTGATTGCCTGAAGAATATGATAACATATTTAGCTTGTGTGGTAAAAAGAGTGTCAGAAAGAGCTGAAATATATGGTGCATCATCTTTCATTTCTTATTCAGAGTACCTTTGTCAGGAAGGCATGTAAACTTTTCCATGTTGGCTGCCAGGTCAGTAGGCTATAACAAAATCAATAAGAGGAAATAGCTTTCATCTGCCTATGTGAAAGTATATCTGGCATGTGTGGAGTTAGCACACTTCATTGTCTATAAATATAGTATGTTGTTGTGATCCGTCCACACTGTTACATTTTTCAAAGCTCCTGCCAGATGATGTCTTCCATGAGAAAATGCCTCTCTGATAACTAGAAACTCTCAGTTTTGTTTTTCTCAGTGTTAGGCAATGTTCTGGAGTACAGTGAATCTGGGAAGAATTAATTGATCTACATTAGCACTGCCCTGATTGCAAAGGACAATGCGCCAGTTTCCACCTTAAAGAGTCAGTGAATCATTGGGATGTCTTAACAAAGGAGCAGATGTAAAAGTTTATTTAATAAGTTTAAAGGCTTCTTCCTGTCCTTCCCCTCATTCAAACTTCACACTCTTTTTTGTCAACTATAAAATTGGACAGATTATATTTTAAAAATGCTGTATAAATTGCCAATATAAATTAGTAACTCCCATGCTTCTCTGCACTTCATTTACTTTCTGTCAAGAGGGCCATTTTAGAACTGGCCTGAGTTATTCAGAAATTATGCTAAACCCCTCTCCAGCGATAGTAGGAACTTAATTTTTTTTTTAACTTTTTGTATTGTTCAGCTTGGAAACTCACCAATAGCACAGTACCGTACAACTTCATCGTGGCAATCAATATGAATAACACATTTTGTAAACAGACTACAAAAAATTAAGAAAAAAAAAGCAGAAGAGCAAGAGAAAAAAAAAATGGGTCAGACAGTGCGCATATGCCCCAATAAAACAAATGCAAAAACCATATAACAAAACCAGTTCCTACAATTCACCTATTCAGCCATTGTGTAAATGGAGCCCATATTTTCAACCCCCTCTCCCGCCTCCTCTTACCCCCCCTCAAGAACACAGCTGATTCCAAGTTATGGAGAGCTAGAATCCTTGCTCTCCAGTTTACAAAAGTGGGGGCAGCAGGACTGATCCATTCTGACGTTATGCATAGCCGTATTAAAGACACAGCAATGAATATCAGGGCAGAAACATGACTTGTTCTAACAACCAAACCATCAGTCTCACAACCGAATATTACTAGTTCAGGGGATAGAACAACCGGAATTTTAAGACTTAAGTTAATAAATAATTGAACATCTTGAAAAAATGAATTCAGTTTTGGGCAAGTGAAGAACATATGTACATTGTTAGCTGCTGCTAAACCTCATCTTGGGCAGCTGTAACCCCCACTACCTCCCCATTTAGATATTTCAGCCGGGGTATAGTAAAGGTCAAATAAGGCATATAACCTTGGGAGCGTAGGCTCCCAGAGATTAGCACCGTACTGGATAATTCTAGTGCCTGAGAAATGTCCACGACAACCTTGCCTAGCTTATTCTCCCATTTAGTATTATAAGAAGATAGATCATCAGGGAGACCCAAAAGTAAATTTTGATAGAGCAACCCAATTCGTGACTTCCTCAGGATCAATTCCATAAGTGTGTTCTTAACAAATAGGGTGGGGATTTTATGCAAAAGTTTATCTAAATAGCTTCGAACCTGTAAGTACTTAAAAAATTCATGCGTGTCCAAAGCAAACTTATCTTTTAAAAATAGAAAGGAAGCCATATTCCCCTCATAAGCTAGGTCCCCTAGAACAGTAATACCATGTAACCTCCACCTAATTGTAATCTGGTCTTGAAAAATGGAAGGTAGCAATCTAGCTGCTGCAAGGTGTGTGTAGTGATTATTATTAGGAATTAGCCATTTCCGACTAACCTTCCTCCAAACTGAGTACATTGACATGATGACCTTGAACTTAGTTTTTTTGAAGTGACTGGGTTCGAGAACCAACAATAGTATCGCCTTGGCATCCTCTCCTAAGCCGATCTCGAAGATAGAGGGACTACAGGATGGTGGAAGTACTGCTCTGTCACCAAAGAGCGGGAAAGCAAAATGTTGAAGTAGAGCTGACCAGTTATAAAACAGCAGATTGGGCACTTACCACCCACTCCTATCCAGCGGCAAATGCCTTCATTTTGCCGCCCTTCGGGGCTGGTGGTAGCCCCACAGAAACCTTTAGCAACATTTTTCTGCACTGACTCGATAGTAGGAACTTCAATTCAAAGAGACGCTTCTCAGCTTTGGTGTAGTGTGAATATTTTCTCAAATTTGGGAGCACTTCTTGTACGTGACATGGATGCTATTTTAAAGTGGTAGAGTGAATCAGGCTATAATCCTGATATACTACCATACGCACACACAAGCTATTTCTAAATATGGCATTTAAAAAATGTGTGATAGGCAATTGGGCCATTTCAGAGAACAAACCAGCATAACTAAATACTAAAAAAATATCTGTTTTGGTTGTTAACACTAATTTTCTACTCATCCCTTCATGAATCTGTAGTAAGTTATATGGCCTCTATAGTTTTATTTAAAGAGTATTTTTACTAATTTAGCTTGTTCAAGTAGTACAATACAAATGTACCACGACACAACAAAAATGTCTGCTGTTAAATAATTCAGTTCTTTTTTTGTCATAACTGCCCAAAGACAATGTACCTATTAAAAACATATTTACTCCGTGCACATAATATTATGTTCAAGTCACAAACATTCACACACGCATAGCTGGTCGCAATAAATGAGGAAGCAATGGTTGAATGCTAACACGAAAGAGATTCCACGTGGGCCATGCCACATTCAAGCTCTAAATTATCGAGACAAATATAAAGAAATATGGCAATATGGGTAAGGCCTAGAGAAGTCAATCTGGCATTGCAGACATTTAACCTTTGATTGAAACAGACAAAAGTTCTGGAAAATCATGCTACAGGAAAACAGGGTATAAACACCACTCCGAGTTCTAGTTGTGCCTTTGCCAGGCAATCTGAAGAGGGGGTACTCATTCACAAAGAAAGAAGTCCACAGAGCATAGTAGAATCTGCTGTAGTACCTGGTCATCCTAGAGCAGTCTTATTACGGGATCTGAAAGACAAAAGAAAAGAGCAAAGATAACTACTGAATTCATTTTAAGAATCAAGTTGAGAATGTCAATAACTAAAACAGGACATGCAATTAAAAGGAAACCACTTAAGAATATAACATGGAGACAACTCAGTTTGTAAGCAAGGGGTTGTTCTTGAACTCCATTTAAAGATCATATAAAGTCAAGTCAAGCCACTGAATTGTAAGACGATCGGTTTGAGCAGTATTGTTATAGGTTAAAGTGATTCAACAAGTTGGCAGAAAGAAGTTGAACAAATGGTGCATGAGGATTGGGATTTTTGCATAGTTTTTAATTGAAAGCAACATTTGGTAATACAATTCCTGAGCATCAATTGGTAAGTTAAAGAGGTAGAAATGTATATAGACTAGAAAAATAAAAAATGGGATATTTTTTGTAAAAAAGGTTTTAATGCAGAAACCAATAACACAATGTAACTTTTGTTTGCCGGTGATACAGTAAAACCAAAGAATAGTATAGTATGGCTGTGTATGTGCAAAACCATGAGGAGAAAGGCTTTCATGATGAAAACGCCTGAGAATTCTTTCTATACCAAACCCTTTCCCCTTCTGCAAAGGTTTAACAGTAAGTTAGCCTTAGAACTTGGGTCATGCTATGTTAACAAGTAAAGGGGCTCAGTGAAAGTTAGTCAATTTGGTTTCATCAAACAAGCTTTAAGTTTGAATAAACATTTTTTTAAATTTTTTTTTATATTTGGTGTTCTAATGTAAACAAACTTAAATGGACCAGTGTGCAAGGCACAGACAAATAACAGAGAAGGATGCAGCCATTTTGGGCCGGTGACTGAGTGGGGAGGGATGAGAAAGAAAGAAAACAAATTCAACTTTGGGGTCAACTGTAGACTTTGGAGTGAGCAATGGTCTCTAAGTCTGTGAGAAACGCTGCCTTTTTTTCAAAGAACAAGATGCCTCACATGTTTAATCTTTCATTCCCATGCTCGTCTCTCAGCGAAAATTCAAATAAAGGACTGCACTGCTTTTGTATGCTGATTCCATGAGGAAACAGATTCATAAATAGAAAAATACATAACACATTTGGAACAAGCATCTTGCATCAATGAATACCACATGATAATTCATGTGATGTATTGGGGAAACATAGGTATGCTTTTGGGGCTATTCACACAGGTATGTTACATCTGTGAGTAATTTATACATGCAACTTTACCTTTGCACTCTTGAGTAACTTTGCTACTTTTGGCTATTCACAGAATCCAAATGTAAAATTACTCAACAGTGTAGACTTTTATGTCTCCACACTCTGAAAAAGTCGGTGGAGATAAATTTACGTGTGTAATTTACTATTGAGAAAAATGTAGCAGGTCCAGCACACACAAGGCCAATCACTGCTTATGCAAAAACCTTCCATATAAGATAGTGGAAGCAGGAACTTAAATGTAAACCCTATGGGAAATAAAGTTATTTCATATTAAATATTTTTAAATAGATAAAATAGTTAGGAATCTGAATAAAACTATTTAATATTAAACATTATAATAACAAATAATTAACATTAGCTTAGTAAATATTGTTTTGTAGAGATGAATTGTATTTATAATTTCCTTTTTTTCATTACAAAATTAATGTAACAATAAATGTTATCGAATATAAAGTAATTACTTTTACATATTTCAAAACATCACTTTTAAAATGTACTAATGCATAGTAAAATTTGCTTTACTTAATGTTGCAATTTTGTTATTCAAAATTGAGAAAAACAATTTTATTATAATTTGATATATTTACATTAAAGATTTACTGCAAAATGTAGATCATCATGCTATAGCATTTTGTAATCTCTTCTACATTTTAAATAAATATATAAAATTATTTTACATGAATATTTAGCATTAAAATATTTTACCTGTCGAAATAGACTTACGCTTGATTTATTAAATGAGTCTGTACACTAAGTTGATTTTACTGTCCTCTGTCTTATGTTTTCCACTCTCTCTGTGTTCTTTTAGTTTCACATTGCAGAATACTTTTGCTGGCATTCGTGAATGAGAGTGAGCGCAACAGTCTCATATTTACTAACATATGGTGCTGTTTTCCTTTGTTACTGTGCTGTTCACCAATGCACATACCTTGCAGCACAGTGCAAGGGAGTGTACTTGATGTAAAGCATAGCTTTTGTACTGGAAGGGCTATGTTCATACTATAGGTAATTCCCAAAACAAACATCCTTGTGTAGGTCTCAATTGACCCATGTGCATGGGCATCTCCCATTATCAGATGCACTAAGAATTTGTGCTAGAGTGCACAATCAATCAATCAATCAAAATATTTGTAAAGCGCGCTACTCACCCGTGAGGGCCTCAAGGCACTGGGGGGATGCTGCTACTGCTGGAACAGCCAGGTCTTGAGTAGTCTTCTGAAGGTTAGCAGGTCCTAGGTCTGCCATAGGAGGATGGGGAGGGTGTTCCAGGTCTTGGCGGCGAGGTGGGAGAACGATCTGCCACCGGAGGTCGCTCTTCGGATGCGGGGGGCGGTGGCGAGGTCAGCGGAGTGGAGCTGGCGGTAGGGGGTGTAGAAGGTGAGTCGTCTGTTGAGGTATGCTGGTCCGGTGTTGTGGACTGCCTTGTGTGCGTGGGTGAGGAACTTGAAGGTAATCCTTTTGTTGACGGGAAGCCAGTGCAGGTCTCTCAGGTGAGGTGTGATGTGACTGCGGCAAGGGATGTATAGTCTGACCATGGGAAAGGTGAGTGAGAGAGGAGGAAACCAGCCCACCATCAGAATTTGCATATTATCATTCTCCATATCAAAAACGTTTGTGCCTTAGTATGCTAATGCTGTTCAAAAAAGCTTTCAATTTCTTACCTACAGTCTGGACTTCGTGATTCTTAATCTCCATCAAACGTTCTCAGTAGAATCTCCTGTGTGGCTTTGGTTTGTATAAGGATATGGTTTAGAATTGATGTTATATTGGATCCAGCTCTGGAATTGTTTAGCTGTAAACCAACGGATGAGTGAAACTCATGCATTGAATGATGGGGTGGGTCACTGGTCCTCGATTCAATAGAAATAAGCTTTCTGGTGAAGCAAGACTTGTATAGCCCGAACATGAGTGCAACTGCTGCTCAGCAGCTAAGCAGATCATGACCTAGGGCCTGATTTAGATCTGATGGCCGTCTGCCAGCTGTATTTAGATCTTGCGGCATTCTTGGTCAATTTCATAGATATGCCTATTTTTCTTGGATCTTTTCTTGATTCTTTATGCAGTTTATTCTTGTAAGGAACTTTTCTTTATCTTTGTAATGAGCGGTCATGTCTTCCCTTCCTGGGTACATTTCCAAGTACCAATTTAAGTGGGTTTGGGTGAACCCTTAGACTGATTTTGGAAACAGTCAGGCACTTGGGGCAATAAGATAGGGAGAGTCCGAACGGATGCAGACACAAAGATGGGATGGCATAAGGTGGATTAGCTTGAAAAAGTGAAAGGCTTGTCCAGTGATAGCTGTTGTTGTAGTCTTTGTGCTTTTTTGTTAAGGAGGGAATGAAAATTACAAAACAAATTCTCCTGCCTCTCAGCAAGGAGTGGGTATATTATTTCAATGTGTTTTTTTCAGGAAAGATTGAATGAGTTCAACAAGATCAGGAAGGCTACTGGCTATTTGTGAATATATGCATGTAGTAATCTGCTACTGTCCTATTATTGATTTTTAGAAGATGTCAATTTAGATTCATCAAGTACCAATCGAATTACCCTCACATAAACCTTATGCAGAATTAGTTATGAAAGCAAACACTGAGGAGTTGATGGTTTCAGTGCTGCCCACATATCACACTTGTTTTTTCAGATGTTATAAATCTGCATCTCGTCTGAACTATTTCTTAATGACTTGCTCACTGCGAGGGTGCATTAAACATTTCTGCTCTCTCCTCACTCTTCTTCTCACATAATTTTATGACATTTTCTTAATAAAGGTGGACACATAATAGAAGGTTCTATGTCCCATTCAGAAAAAGGATAATTTTTTACTGTTTTATGACTAAATTTTGCACTTATTTAATGAAACTCTTCTATATGTTTATGATGCTTTCAAAGCTTAATTTCAAGTCTATTAATTCTTCACAGTAATGTAATTAAAGGGAAGCACACTTGTTAGATTTACAAGACAAGCTCCTAGAGACAGGAGAACAATTTCTTAGCTCAAACGTATTATGCTTCTCTGACAAATTACAGTATGCATGGGTGGATTTAGAAAACGGAAGAGCTGGCCAGAACACACCAGATCATGGGAATTCACAAGGGCATGTTATCAAGCCCATTATCGCCGCTTTAGCTGCAGTTTCCTGCCTCTAAAGCGGCGAAAATGTTATCGCCGTTCTTGATAATATGGCCCATAATACATTCTTTAGATATTTCAAAATTCCTTTATTGCACATACAATCCCTGTTTTAAAATAATTTCCATTGGGACATTAGATTGGAATAGATTGTATTCAATTTCCATGATAAAACATGTGATCTCTTTGCATCTAATTGGATGCCACCATTTAATAAGCTGTATATCAAGAAGTAGGGAAAATATTTTTAAATTAAACATGTAATGCGATCTCTATCCATCCCACACTTAAGGCCTTATTATTATTATTTGCAGGGATAAACAGGGGGACTCCATAGGCGCTCCCTCGGCCCCCAACCGGAGGCTGCAAAGGAAAGGGGGCCCCGCTCGGGCCCGAAAACATGCATTCTGACAGGGTGTCCATGTCAGAAAGACTGAAATGGAAACCCAGCTGGAACCGCGCATCGTAATACAGAGAGGTGAAACGGCTTCCATTTGGATTAATGGCTGGTCTTCGACTGGCAGATGGGCTTCTAGAGCCTGTTGAAAGCCTACCGAAATTACCGGACAGTTTCCATTCCGACCGGCTGTATCATAATCAGCTCTTCGGAATTGAAACTAACAATGTCAGTCATAAGGTCGGAGGCCTTACAACCGCCATCGTAATTAGGCGCTTAGTGTCTCTCCAGCACTAATTAAGTACATGGTTATAAATAATTTTAAAAAGTTAGGTTTTCCAGAGTAGTTCTCCTGGCCACAGCAACAGACAATAAGCAAAACTGAATGATGGGAAGGTGAACAGTGGCATTCCACTTACTTGCAATAATTAGGGAAAATTATATAAATTTAATGCTGCATACATTGGGGCTAGCAATGTACGCAGGACGCAAATTTATAATATATGGATGCTGGATTATATTCCAGCATATTTAAATCGGGCAAGCCCTATCATTGGGACTTTTTACTACATTAATTTATTAAGTTCACCAGAGCAACTGGTCACTTCGCCTACAGCTTTACTTCAGATTAGCCATGAAGGTCCTCTCATCTTGAAGAGTTTGAGTCTATAGCAATGTTGATAGTTTCGTCTGGTTTACTGCTAGTCTTCCAAGCTTGAGGTAGAAAATTCGAATCAATTCGTTTTTTAGAAATCAGTGTTCATAAACCTAACCCCTGGATCCAACCTTTAAAACAAATTAGAATGCATTTTTTGCACTTTTGCTATAGTTGTTTATGACGATACCTCTTTTTTTTTAACCATACTTGTTATGAATATTAATGTCTGGACAGGATGACTTTATGTAGAGGTCTTGCGGTTAAAACTGCTGTCGTGTATATTTGCAATATATTAAATATATTGCAAATGTGGTTATGCTTCTGAATATTAGCAAAAAGCATGTGTTGGAGCATTCAAAGGATAACTTTGATGCGACTTTGGCATCCAGCTTCTGAAGTTTCCCAGCAGAGCAGACAGAGCACGCTTTGTACGTGGCTTTGTGACTATTATGTCAATTAAAATCGTTCTCAATCCAATATAGTGCAATCATGGCAGGAATAAAGTCTAGTCGGTGAATTCGTATAGCTATTGTGAGAATTAGCGAAGCGCACAGTAGCAAAACCACAAAATCGTACCTAAGTGTTCCAAAAAACCCAAAGAATTTCACAAAAAAAAGATGAATAAGCCATATTTTACTGGCGTTTGTTTTTCTGCATCAACATTATCAGAAGGCATAAAACTAAATAAACTACTCGGCAAGTAGGCCCAGGGCCTTCAAGTGATCCCGTTCTAATGGTCCATCTAGTTTTTATTAGAAAGGTTCTCTCTTGGCTCCCATCCCGCTGCAGCTTTCCAGATAGCTGTCATTAACATAAAAGGAGTTCAAAGACGAAATGGAACACAGTATAAAGGGCTCTATTATCTCGGGATAATTTTAGGTAGCACCTGGCTGCGTTTTCGGGCTGTGGTTTGGGAAGAAAAGTAATAAAAACAGCCCCGCCATTATTCAATTCTGAAAAGACATGGGTGCATAAACATGCCAAACACATCACTTCGCCCTTATGCCATGTAATCAACACTAATCATGTGCTTGCCTGTGTTTCTGCTCATTGCAAAGTAATGCTAGTGGGTCTTTTAAAATCACTCAGCCTGAGACGTATACATTTCTGTAGGACTTCACATCTTCGCATATGGAACTCGCTTGATATGCGGTATTAATTGCAGCAGCCTGGAGAAGTGAAAACAAACATGGTAAATGTTTCCTCTTAGGCCATACCGAATAGATTTAAAAGTAATAGTTTTGGTTTAAAAAAAATAACTTGAATATTTTCTTTATGAGAACTTTAATACTATATAACCAAATTAATGCCCATAAAGTGTGAAATGATGCTTCTTTTTGTTTTGTGGTGGGAGAAGACATATATGCTTTTGGCAAGACCTAGAACTTATCGAAATTCATTTTATATGACATTTGAAAACTTATCCAAAAAATGGGTGTCTGAAAGGAAAAAACTGAGCACAGTAATAAAAGAAGTTATGTTCAGAGAAACGAGGGACTTTCAGATTAGGATTGTTCCAAGGCCCAGGAGAATTAATTTGATAAAGACCGATTTCCCCTCGTTCAAACCTCGACCCACTTCTCGTTAGGTCGAGACTAGCGGCTGCCAGTAGCAGCCCGTGGTGGGAGTGCTGCCGGGCTCTGAAGTGGGGCGGGGGAGGGTCAGGGTAGGGGGTAGTAAATTGTGGAATACGGCCTTTCAGAGGTAAGTACACAAACAAATAAATAAATGAAATGTCCTTGGGCGCTGTATTGCCAAATGCGATGCAGCTTGCTCAACGAAATTCGTTTTATTTATTTGTTTGTGTACTTACCTCTGTGTGGCTGTATTACGCAGTTTACTTGCCCCCCACCCTGCCCCCTCCACCCAACGTCAGCGCCTGGTAGCTCTCCCACCACGGGCCACTACTGGCTGCAGCGCGCATGCACTGCTCGCTCTGCGAGGCATGCAGTAGTCGAGTAAGCTGTGAAAGTCTCGCCTTCTCTCTGCCCCTATTTTGATTGGCTGGTGTCATTGTCCTTGGTAAATTTTGGCTTCCGATTGATATTGATGCTTGTTAGTCCCTACTTGTCACGGCCTTGTCAACATTTGTTACCTCTAATGAGGACTGGATCTTTTGGATCTCGCGTTTCAAGGTCTCCTTCATAAATCGGTAAGGACTATTTTTTTTATTTGCAGCACGGCCCGCTTTCATTTTAGCAGCTGCGCTTGTTATTTAATTATTTGCTGCGCGGGTCGAAAGAGAGCGTTTCAAATCACTAATCTAACAAGTATTTGCAGTGCAATAGGTCTCGCATTTACGCGAGTTTGAGCTATTGTGATTGCAAATAACAATTCCTTTTATTTTTGTTTTTGTTTTGAAAACATAAATAAAAGGCATTGTCATTTACAATGCCAATAACTTAAACTCGCACAAATGACTATTGCAAATACTTGTATTATAGTTGTACGGCTGCGAGTCATTCTAGATTGAAGAGTGCTGTTGTTGTCGTCTCTTTTCAGTGTCTACGGCCACTATGAACATGTTGAAATATTTCTGTCGGTCACTTGCCCCGGTTCTTGGTTTTGAATATGGAGAAGAAACCAATAGGCTCAGTTCGGTGTTCAGCAGATTCAATGTGTCCCTGCTGTGACACACAGGTGGAACATGGTTAAGTTAGATAGTGGTCGAAGTTGGGGAAAAAAATTAGGGGAACTGTGGGCAGAGAATTAGAGGGCGGAATAACCCAAGGATTGGGTCAGTGAGCCGAGTCAGAGGTTTGGCCAGACAGAGCAAATCATTCTAATTTTTAGTATTTGTTTGGCATTTTACTACCCAGTTACAGCTTATTAAGCTATTTAATTCAACCGATGGATACACATCAATTTAAGGTATAATATGAGTTATTGACATTTAGAAAGTGGGATATGTTTCCAATCACAAAATGCTCCAAATATTCTTAAAAGTGAAATCACAAGCCATTTGTCTCTGAGCCATGCAGTTTCTGTCATCAGCACTTCTCCCTTTTTCTACAAGAGCAGTTCAAACATAAATGGCAAAATATCCTAGTTTGCAAATGTTTACTATATAATTATGACTATGCAATATTTGCCACATAATGCATCATCTACTGCATAATTTGACGATTTTAACCATTAAATTGTTTGTAGCTCAAACGGATCAAAAGCTACTAAAAGGTGTGACTTGTATTTCTGAGAAGTGGAGAGCCCTTTGCAAAGGATGATTGGTCACCTTTCTCACTGCTCACATCTTTGCAGAGACTGTTAGCATGTGTAAAAATGTCAAAATAATAAAGTATCAGAAAATATACTGCCTTATGCTGCAGCCATTCTTTTGCTGCATAATTTAGTCAACACTGCGACATAATTTTGTCCCCCCCATTGCGGCATAATTCCAGTGCCCCAAATCAGGCAGCACATGTTAAAAATTCTGGTGCATGAAGCCGAGAGACCATGAAGTTTATGAACTTAGTTTGGTGCGCGTGCAAATCGTGCATTGCAGACCCCTGGTGAGTTGCAGCTATTACTGCCGAAACAAGGCCAAAGGAAGTACCAATGGGTGAGGCGGACTGGCTTAAAGGGCAGGGCCGACTTTATCACTGGTGGAGCCCTGTGCAACAATGTTTGTTGGTGCCCCCAATGACTCCCTTCGCCACGGATTCCCTCACTACCACCCTTCAGCGGTGCTCCTCAAGTCTCCATAACCACGCTCTCTCTCTCTCAGATGCATTTAATTTGATTTACAGCGACGCTCATAACAGTGTAGGGTGGCAGAACACTTTACATCACATTCGTTACACAGAGACAATCAATCATACATGTGTAAATCACTGTATAGGAAATATTACATAAGACAAAGGACTACGAGTGTAGGAGTCACATGGCATTCATACTAGTAGGCAGTATAGTTCATTGACTACATCGGCACAACAATCCTCGATGTCTTGAACTGTTCTATTAGTTCTAGTACAGTTCCTCTCCACTAGAAATGCGCGATGGTTAGGGCTCTCTTAAAGAAGCCAAGTCTGGATCAATCAATTTATCTAATTACCGCCCAATTTCCCTTCTGCCCTGGCTAAGCAAACTGTTGGAAAAACACATCAACAACATCTTGGTTAATCACTTAGAATCCAACAATCTGCTTGATATCTCACAAACGGGCTTCCGCCCCCAACACGGGACGGAAACCGTGTTGTTGATGGTAACAGAAGAGACAAGGAAGCTGGTGGATGAGGGAGGAGTGGCTGCCATCATCCTTTTGGACCTCAGTGCCGCGTTCGACACGGTCAATCATACCATCTTGACCCACCGACTCAAGAACATCAGAGTGTCGGGCGCTGCACTGGCATGGTTCTCGTCCTTCCTCAGTGACCGCTGCTTCCAGGTCTTTGAGGGAGATGTGGTATCCTCTAGACTACCCCTGAGCTGCGGGGTCCTGCAGGGCTCGGCTTTGAGCGCGACGCTCTTTAATATCTATATGAGGCAGGGGTTGTCCGCCCATTTGGTATCAAGGTCGTCAGCTATTCAGATGATACCCAGCTAGTGGTGTCCCTACACCACGACAAGGGTTGATCTAGCACCTTGGGCCCCTGCCAGAGTCAGTGGCCAGGTGGATGGACCGCTCCTATCTTCGCCTCAATGGAGACAAAACTGAGATCATGCTGTTGGGTAATTCATCACCTATCACCTCCGTCGCCCTGTGACCGTCATGTCTGGGTTCCGCACCTCCCCCAAAGCCACAGATAAAGAGCCTTGGTATGTGGCTTGACAGCGCCCTCAATTTTGCATACCAAGCAACCGCACTTTCCTCAACCTGTTATGGATTGATGAGAATGCTTCGCAAAATTGTCCCGCTCCTTCCCTTTCAGGCGAGAAGAATCATGGTTCAGGCACTAATATTGTCCCACCTGGACTAAGGGAATATTATGTACCTTGGAGCCCCGCAGACCACAATCTACAAACTACAAGTAATTCAGAATTGTGCTGCACGGATGCTCCTTCAGACCCCACGGTGGCAATCGGCAAGACCAGCACTGAGACAGCTGCATTGGCTACCGATATCAGCCAGGGTACAGTTTAAAGCTATGTGTCTGGCACATAAGGCTATCTGGAGGACTGGTCCACCTATCTTACATCCGCTAATAACATCATATCTCTCGTCAAGAACTTTACCTTCTAGTTCTCTATATATGACCATCACTAAGAAAATAAGGAAGGCGAGATGGGGTGGACGCTCCTTCTCATTTACCGCCGCAAAACTGTGGAACTCCCTCCCCCAGGCTCTGCGGGGGAACAACAACCTGCTGACCTTCCATAGGCTTATAAAAGCCCATTTGTTTGGAACACTTGTATAGGATCACGGACTGACTCCACTCTGCCCTTCTTTTTCCGCGCTACGAGGCCTCCGGGTAGTTAGGCGCTATATAAATACTCTTTCATTCCATTCCATTCCATAGTGATTGGTCTGGAGAAACACAAAATCAGAATTTAGAACATAATACCATGGTTGGAGGTTCTCTGTAATAACCAGAATTAATTTCTATCCAAATGAACCCTATTTGCCAAATTAGGATAATCAAAGACTGGGGATAAAAAAACATAATGCTGTAACTTAAAACCTTGCAGTTTGCATGCAACTCTTAGATGGCAGTTAATAGCTCATTGTTCTATGTTAGGATTTTAACTTATAAACTGCACATACCAGAAGGATCTCTCTGACAAAATCAGTAACCCACTGACCTATTTACATTATGTGCCGTTTGTGATCTGCATGGTACATGTTCTCTGCAGCAGGCACATTAATCCTCTGCACTACCTTTCCACGAGTCAACACTTCCACTTGACAAAACTCCATCTCTCTATACGAAGAACATTAATCACCAGAATTATCATGGTAATTTTATTGTTGCCGAAAATTGCTGGAGGCCAGAAGGGAGGCAGCAAGTAATTTTAGAAACATAATATATTTGCGAACATTACTCCCCCAACCGAAGTCAGCGCCCGCTGCAATCACATCGGTTGCACCGCCCTAGAGCTGCCCTGCTAAGGGTCCTGTGACCACAGTGACAGAGTCACAGTTGCTCTAGGGTGTGCTGCTTAATAGGCCTGCCGGCATGACTGGAGGGAACTTCAGCATGGATTTTGGTGGACAGACCTTCAAGGTTAACCGACACTTGCCATCACTAGTGTCCACCTGCTGGTGCTAAGACACCAGGACTTCTAAAGTCCTGCGGGGCCTTCTAAGGTCTAGCATGGGAATATGCTCCCTCAGGAGAGTGGTCTGGTGGACTGTTCATGAAGGCTGAACCCAGTTATCTAGTTCCAAACACTTTTGTCTCAAAGGAGCAGTGAATTGCACAGAGCAAAAGAATCTATATTAACGGCCAATGAGAAGCCGGTATACGAGCTAACCAGATGCAGTTGTCACGTGAGCCCTCAAACCTTACTGTTTATCAGTGACGAGTGAAGTGTAGCTGGTAGATCAGCGGTGTTCAGTATCTTTATCTCCCAGGATGAGCCATGACTTTCGTCAGGCAGAGTCTGGCGTGGAGTTGAGTTTGCAGGAGGGAATGGACATGAACATTGAAAGCACTGTGACCATTGCCCAACCGAGGCACTTTATGTATGCCGCAAATTGTTAAGTGTTACTAATGTCTGTAATGTAAGGCTTTAAGTTATAAGCCACAGAATGTTCAGTGTCGTTAACTTAAGATGTCAGACTTGCAGAAAATGCCACAGGTGACATGGGGCCACCGGTAGTACAGCATTTATATAGTGTTTATTACCCGTATGTGGCACACAGAAGCGCTTGCCTTCGTCACCTGTGGTCAGCAAGCTACCTTTAGTGTTTGTTGTTGGAAGGATGTTGGCTTTGTTTCTTGATCCTTTGGGGAAAGTGTTTCCATTTAGTGACTGTTGACTATTGAGGTGTTGTTATTGTGCTCTGGGACGCAGCACATAGATGTGTGTTGGATAAAGAGGTGTGTCAGATGATGGATTTTATTTTTTGTGGTTTTATATAGCGCAAACCCGCCCACAAGGTATTAGAGTGCTTTACATGAGCACCAGTTACATTACAGAAGGACATATACTCCTTTATTATTGTAATATTTTGGTTAGGCACAAGTAGGTTAAGTGATTTGCCCAGGATGTTGAACCAACGCAGAGACAAGAACCTGGTTACCCAGTTCAAAACTCGGCAGGACTTTCCTTAGTTCCACATCCTCTTCCACCCTCAAATAGAGGCGCACTTGATGGTTTTGAATAGGCTGGCACTTTACATGCCTCTTTATAGTATTTGTTATGACCTTAGTCTACTTTAAGTGGTTACTGCGATAGGTTGTTCAATCTGATATTTTGTTTAACATGAGCAATTACAGGAGACTAAAGTGGTGGGACCTGATCATGCAGAGGGGTTATCTTAGCACTTGTAATTTTCCTTCAATGATAACCAATAAGCCTGGGAAAAGCACTACAATACGCTCGTGTAGTTTGCGAAATTTGCGCTTCTTTGCACTACAAGAATTGCACGTAGCACAATGCAAACATGCGTAGAGTAGTGCAGAGGTCATTATTTGCTGGTCCTCAACGTCAAGTTGGCGACCTTGAGCAAGCAAAATAACATCCCGGCGAGACTTTTTCCTTGTTTGCAATCAGCAACATCAAGTTGCCGATGGCGAGCATGGAAAAAAAAACTCCCGGCGAGCTTCTCAACGCCGGGAGGTCAGGTTTCTCATTGCGAGTGGTCGCGTATGCTCACGACCGCTCACGATGAGAAACTACTAGTCCGCGTTGAGAAAGCTGCCGCTCGAGTAAAAATCTACTCGAGCGGCAATAAAAGACAGCTCACACTGTGCATGATGCCATTTTCAATGATTGCACAGTGCGGACAAGCATCCGGCACTGTGCAAACATCGCGAACAATGCAGTAGTGCGCAGTGCACTTTGCATAGCTACGCGTAGCGCTACTTTACGAACTACGCCCAGGGTTAGTAACCAATATTCCTTCAACTCCAGCTATAGATGCCTTCATCTGCATTGTTAGATTAGTAGTATTGTGTCTATGATTAGAATTAGGTGTGTCTCTTCTTAAGACTAAGCACCTGTTTGACCTTGATATATTACAATGTATTCTGAGTTGTTTCTAATTCTACACCACACCTCCCAGAGTAAATCTTTGATGTGTCTGCCTCCCCGTGGATCGAGTCCTAAAGAGGTGTACTTCCTACTCAGGTTTTAGTCCTTTGATAGGTACAGCACCAAGACATCAGCGGTCAAAAGGCTCCACTTAAAGCAGTTGGAACCCAGTTATAGCATTTTGTGTTTTGGGAGGGAGGCTGCTGCCTATATACTCTTCTATGCTTATTTGATGATCAATGTTAAATAGAAAAACTTGTGGGTACTGGAAATTTGAGCCGTTAATGTGGAAAAGAGTGACAGGACTATGGTAAGCAGTGAAGTGGATGAAGCTGAACTTTCAAGCTGTTCAAGGGGTGCCCTTGTACTTTTACTTACTAGCAATGCAGATCATATTTCCACCAGGGTAGACTGTATCATTGTATTTACATCAAGGAGCATGTGTGCTGTAAGCGCATACCTTTCCACATAATTCATCTGTGGTCTCTTGTTTTCCTCTCCCTCTGGTGAGCCCCTGTTGTGGGGCATCCACTGTTGGGCTTCCTGGGTTGCTTACTATGGCTAATTTGCTTCTCAGACCGATTGGGTTTCACTTTCTTTAAATTGTGTGGTCTTTTTCAACCCTTCTGTCATTTCTACCTCCTGTTGCTTACTGTACTAGGGTTGGGTGGACACAAAGGGGTCGATTCCGATCCGGTAAAAAAAACGTCCTTACGAATCGTATCCAGAGCCGTCTCCATACGACTCGTACACATGCCGTACGACCCGACGAGTACGATACAGACCGGGGCATCAGGACACGATTTCTATGGTCCACGTCAGGTAAGGGCGATTCGTACGATAAAGCACACAATCACATACACACCATACGTCCGTACACCCCATGATCGCGGGAGTACGGTCCGTACCCCTGCGATCGCATGGTGTACGTACCGTACACCCATCGTACATGGAGTACGGTGCATACACCCAGCGTACATGGGGTACAGTGCGTACACCCTGCGTACATGGGGTATGGTCCATAGACCCCATGATCACAGGGGTACGCACCGTATCCCTGCGATCATGGGGGGTACGCACCGTACCCGGGGGGCGCGCTCCGTGCCTGTTTCGGCGCGAACCCTGCTTTTACGGCTGTTTTCAGCTCCCGTAAAAAAAGTTTGTACGGTGCGTACCCGACACTTATCGTACTTGCTGGGTCGTATAAACCAGCCGCGAGCCGTACAGACGTCGTGTACAGCGGGTTCCAACGGAGACTCGTATGGGGATTCGAGTCGTATGGTCTCTGTACGATTCGTTCGGAGTCCGGCTCCTGGTACGCATCGTACTTCGACGTACGTACGCGGGACGTTGCAGGGTACGATTCGTACGGGAACAACGCTCCGAACGGCTATTCGGAACGTTTTTTCCCGAATCGGAATCGACCCCCAAGTCTCTTTGCTGACATCAAATAATTAACACCACCTAGGTGCACAGGGCCAACATGTGCCTGCCTTACAATGTCTCAGCAGAAAATAACAAATGCCCCACTTGTGCATGTTCAAAAGAATGGTGCATTCTTTTCCAGCGCAGTGTACCCCTGTGTAAAGCAACCTGAAGTGTGAGGTTATATTGTGGCATTCATTTTCTAAACCTGGCTAAGGAGTATAGATGAGATGATTTGATTGTTCATATTCTGCCTCAAGAAATTTGAGTAGTATTACATTTTAGGCTCTGCACAATATTGGTGCAGTATTATTTTGGGATGCAGGGGCATGCTGAGACTATGCAGGATTATTCATCTGTCTCCAGAAGTCTTCGAACTATCTGTGCTTTCAGTTCCCCAAGATGACATGTGCATTTAGTAGGATCAGCTCATATTAAAGCAATGATCGAGAGAAGATTATGGAAGTAATTTGTATTAAAAAAGATCTTACCATGGGAAAACAGATATAGCTAATAGAAGACAGCACAAGCATATATGAGACCTGGAGATAGACAGCAAGCAAGACGAAAGCAGATGCCAGCACAGAAGGTAATAAAGTACCCAGAATGATGAGCACTAGAGTTTGGATCTTGCAATCTATATAACAGTGTTCTTTACTAGGTGAACATCATGGACTAACTAGCTCACACATTTGTGTTGGAATAGATTCTACGAAGAGTCATTACTCCAGGTGCTGTCATCCATCCCCCAAGATGGACATGCATAGTCGAGCCTTGAAGAGGCTCCCAGGCTCGGGATCATCTTTTAGGTTTAAATCTCCATTAAGCCTGCCATCTGCGCTATACCACATCACAGCTCATTGGGTTAATTCCCAGCAGTACCAGAAATTAATTGGATTCAATTGCTTACCTGAACGATTTGCACTGCAGAGTTCTCCTGGTCAGACTCAATGTGAGCCTGAGGAGGTGGTCTCAGCATCCCGACCATCATCCCTCTGACCTGCCTGTCCTTCCAACCCCCCACATTTGAGAATGTAGCCTGCGGTCTCAGTGATCACTGAGTGAGACCAGAGCCTCCCATGGTTTACGCGGACGTCTACACCATTGTAGCAGTAAGCTCTTCTCACACACTGTCGACTTCTTCAGCACTGCCTCATCTATGCTCTCAAGACCTCTTATTCTCCAAACTGGTTGCCTTGAGTCTTCAGAGTAATCTTTTACCTGATCCAGCTTGAATTTGCCCTCCCTGACGTTGATGGGGCCGGAAGATAGGTGACCTGGCTTCCCCTCCCTGCATCTGACCAGCGCTATCTGTCTCAGCGCGGCGGCTCTGCACCGTTCCAGAGTTCCTCAAGGCTTTTGTTTCTTTTTAGGTCGTGCATAGCAGCAGCGCGCATGCACTGCTCGCTCTGCGAGGCATGCTGTAATAGAGTATGCACTGGAAGCCCTGCCCACTCCCCACCCATATTTGTCATCGGCGTATGTCATTGTTCTTCGTAAATGCTGGCTTCTGATTCATAAATAGCCTTGTTAGTTTCTTCTTGGTACCGCCTTGTCTGAATTTGTTACCGCCCATAAAGACTTGATCTTTTACTTGGCTTGTTACATGGTCTGCATTATAAGTGGGTGAGCACTATTTTGTCTATTGACACTGATGGGGACAATGGAAGCTGCTTTTTTGTATTTGCATGCCGAGCGCGGCATCCGCTTTAGGGACACTCCGCTCTGTTTATTTGTATTTTTTTTAAACTTTAATACTGAACACGGCACCTGCTTCAGAGACACCACGACCTGTTTATTTATATATTTTTTTAAACTTTAATAATGAGCGCGGTAGCCGCTTTGGGGACACTGCCCTCGATTTCATTTGTTCTTTAAAAAACTTTAGTAATGAGAGCAGCGCCAGCTTTACGGACACAGCACTCTGCAATACAATAGGTATCGCTTTTGCAAAACTTTGAACTATTGGTATTGTAAATGACAATGCCTTTTAATGTTAGAAAAGGCATTGCCATTTACAATGCCAATAGCTAAAAAAACTCACAATTGTGAGACCTTTTGAATTGTAAATGCTTGTTTTTCCTGATGGCTGTAGTGCACCCAGCAGTTTATACAAGGGTGTTTGTATAGCCGTATTCTACAGGTGTTCGGAGGCCACGGTTTCAGCAGTGTTTCAGAAGTGAAGGGGAAGTTTCCAAGGAGGAAGTGGCTGGTAGCATTTGAGAAACTTTTTCCGAGACCTGTTTTTTCAATCCAATGTTTGAAAGTATTCAGTTTATCTCTGCTCCTATACTTTTTAATAAACACATTTTATGTGTAGCTGATTACACATCAATAGGAAAAGTGTTATGGATTTTGTGTTTGATGCGAGGCAGGGGTCAAAGCATGTGACAAAACATCAGTTGCCTGTAAATTTGTTCTCTAGTCAGTAAATGTGTGTAGTACTATTATACACAACAGCTTTAGGGAAGTGTTAAAATTTGTGCAGGTGAGTAGGTGGAACTTGTCAGGTGGTGTATGGGCAGGGCGAGTATTCTTTTTCTTGAAGTACACTTTAACCACATTAGTCACAGTAGTCTCCACAGTAGTCTACCTCTAGACTGGGTAATAGAATATATCTGCTTTTGGATTTCTGCTCCATGTGTAACACCAGCTACTTTTATCTGCACTACACTTTTGCAACCTCTTCAGGGCATGTCACAGTTTGTTTTGGAGGGAGGGACCAACTATGCTTTTTTGCTACACATGTGATAGAAAGCAGCAGAGTTGGGCTCCAATTACACAGGGCCTGATGACAAACTTGGAAGCGCGGGAGTGGGACCACCAGGCTGCTGTCCCGCTCCTGCACCGTTAAACCTGTGTGTGCACTTTTTTTGTCACTGGAGGGCGGTTCTTTGAGGGTCACACGGCGGTGGCTATGCATTTTCTTTTGAAGTCTCAGGAGTGTATGTTTTCCCTATAATACTCGCTGATGGGTCATGCTACAGAGCCTAAGTCTTTGCTAATAAAGTTTTTACATTTCAGTTCATTCATTCTGTGCAGTACTTAATTTACTTTACTGCAAAATAGTACAAGAAATCACTGTTATTGGGATTTCACAGATAAGAGGAACATAAGGAACTGTATGGAACTCTGTAAACCTCTCTCCTTCGAGCTAAAAAACACTCAAACTGGTTTTGGCCCCAGGATGCCTCTAGGGCTTACAGGAGCCAGCCTGGGTATGGAAATGTAGGTCCAAAGGTGAGTTTTCACATCAATGTCCTTTGTAGTATGAACGGGCTGCTTTCAGTGTCCCTGCCTGTCATTTCTTAGTCATCTATGCATTCCACATTCCTGTATAACTAAGGGTGGGTGTTTTGGTAGTTTTAGCAATTAACTCTGCCCTGCTACTCTTCTTCCATATGCCTTTTCTTCCGCATTATGAGTCTTTCAACCCTTTTTCTTAAATTAAAAGAATCTAATTCCTGCTGCGGCAGGAGGTGAAGCCCGTCACTACTAGGATTGGGGACTGCTTAGGCATAAATGAATACCTTTGATAAAAAAAATCTGTTCACCAAGGAATTACATTTTTTACAAATGTGATCATTCTGTGATGATGAATTTTCTAAGTCTAGCTATGAAAGTGTGACTGTTAGACATCACATCCTCGGGTGGTAGACCCCAAAACCTTTTGCCTCCACCTTTCCTATATTGTTGAACACATTTTTATTGGATTAATGAGACTGTGCACTTTACCATTGCTAGCCAGTGTTAAAGTGCATGTCCTTTCTCCTTTAAACATGGTAACATTTGCTTACTCCCAATTGGCACATTTAATTTACGTATAAATATCTAGTAAAGTGGTACTACCCTTACCCAGGGCCTGTAAATTAAATGCTACATCGCATGACAACACCTCTCTTGATTTTATTGAGTAGGTCATTAATGTTACATGTTAGTAGCTTAAATCGGGGCCCATCTGAAGAGTTGTGTTAATGCATGGGACGGGTGACATGGGTGCTTATGGTAAATCATGCACATGAACCGTGGAAAGAAAAAACAAAGAACAATGCTGAACAGAACATAAAGATATAACCAAATGCCACACTTACCCCCAACTACACCCCTCCGTACACTTCCCCCCTGGAAGCATCTGTCACCCGTTAAACATTGTTGATTATCCCCTTAACCACTAAACAGAAAAGCATGGTGCACCTAGATTATCAATCGCTATGGCCCGATCTATTGTCTGATGAGGCTGTTCCAGCCCGTCATAATCAAGTATGGTCTTCAAAGATAATCTGTTGATGTCTTATTTTGGTGTTCGTAGTGACTTCTGAACCTCCTGGGATGATGGGAGCAAGCGGGATTTGTGCCTTCTGGTCCCGCCCCTAGTACCCCTGCACCTGTGGGGCCCCTACCTGCAGGTGCCACTCGGGCTCTCCCTGGAGGATCCACCTCCACGTGTATGGCATGGTGAGGCATATGTGTGGGGTAGGCTCCCCGATCCATTCCCAGGCCCTGTCCAGGTGATCAAAAAAGATTGATATCCCCTGAAAAAGCACCTTCAGTTTGGCTGCTGGCCCATGTCGCGTAATTTTCTCTTAACCTATACAAGCCTCACATTTGGCGATGCAGCCTGTTTGCAATTTTACGTAGTTTTAATTTCCCGAATGTTTTTATCTCTCTTTTACGACAATTGTATATGAATTCTAGGGCACAAATTATCGTCAATAATACTAATATTGGGTCTTGTCAAGTCACTAGAGGCACGCGACAAGGATGCCCCCTGTCGCCAATTTTATTCGCGTTATTTATTGAACCTCTGGCGATCGCCATCAGGAATACCAATGCTGACACTGCCCTAATATTAGGAATGACAAATATAAAATTATATGCGGATGATATTGCCCTTTTCATAGACTCCAAACCCTCAAGTCAACTGAATATTTTAAAAATCTTCTCTGACTTTCAAAAGCTAGGGGGTTATAAAATGAATGTAAACAAAACAGAAATTATTCTAGTTAACTGCACTATAGACACTTTAGCTCCAGAATTCAGGCGGACATATAACACGGATCCAAAGAGATATCTTGGAATATTTATATCGGATAGCCTAGATGACCTTTTTTCACTTAATTTTTTACCTTTATTAAAAAAGGTGGGCTCACTTTTAGATCGTTGGAATTTACTACCCCTGTCCCTTATGGGGCGGGCCTCGCTAATTCGAATGCAGTATCAAACCTGCACTCACTTGGGGAGAGAGGCGCATCAACCTTACACCAGCACTGGGACAGCTGAGCGCAGGAGCGCAAAGAGACCACAGACCACGCCGTCTTGCCGCCACCAGCCACCACCAGCCGCGCCACCGCTCCGGGACTACATATCCCGGCAGCCTTCGCGGCGGCGCGTTCCCTGACGCGACCAGAGCACCAGGAGGGGCCAATAAGGACCAGAGCCCTAGGTGGAGCGGGTGGGAGTCCCGCAGTATAAAACCTGCACTCACTTGGGGAGAGAGGCGCATCAACCTTACACCAGCACTGGGACAGCTGAGAGCAGGAGCGCAAAGAGACCACAGACCACGCCGTCTTGCCGCCACCAGCCACCACCAGCCGCGCCGCCGCTCTGGGACTACATATCCCGGCAGCCTTCGCGGCGGTGCGTTCCCTGACACGACCAGAGCCAGGAGGGGCCAATAAGGACCAGAGCCCTCGGTGGAGCGGGACGCGCGCGGGACGCCCGGGGCTAAGCCCGGGCAAAGGCCGGGCCCTCTACGGCCCTCAGCGGCCAGAAGAGGCAGGGCTGGGGCACCCCTCTTTCAAGTCATCGAGAGAAAAGGTATTTGTGCATCCAGTATATTAGATCAAGTAGACTAAAATATTGAAGTCGTGTCTACACTAGTGGGAGAGCAACCCAGTATGAGGAAGCAGGCTAAAAACATAAGGATGCCTACACTAAGGTCAAATTCTAAACAACAACAAAAGGACACCCCTCAACCTGCACCAACATTAACTGCCATTGATATAATGCTTCAGCAGACAATAGGGGCTGTAGCCGATGCTATGGCAAATACGGAGAGAAGGATGTCCCTACCGCCTACTACCATTATTATTCAAGATACACAGGAGGGGGATGCGGATATGTCTGCAGCTACGCTGGAGGCTTTAGACGGACCAGATATTAGTTTAGGTGCTACTTCTTCCTCCCTTGTGGATCTCCCGTGTGCTCAGGTTGTCACTGAGAAGAAAAAGGAGACATTTAATATAAACAAAAAAATAGCCAAATTAAATAATACAAAGGCAAAAGGACCCAGATATTACTCAAACCAGGAGGGGAAAAAAGATCAAAGTAAGATTACAAATCATAATTTGGTGGCACCCATTAATCCGCCTACATCAGGAATACCTTGTTGGATTACTAATATGGTGGCTGACCTGAAAGCCGATCTAGAAGACACTATCACAGCGCTAATTAAACCCCTTATATCAAAAATAGATAGATTAACTTCTTTGGTAAATAATAAAGGAGCTAGTATAGCAAGTCAAACATTAATACATGAAGGCATCACGACAAAAGCAACACAGGATAGGGGTTCGCCCAAAACGCAATTAAAAGAAAAGGTAACATCAACAACTAAATTGTTACCAAGTGAAACAATGAGGGATAAACAAATGAACGTTCAGGGTGTACAAAATTTACCAAAATGTTCTAATTCTGCCAGTATTAATGAGGCAACAAAGGTTCCAACAAAACAACAATGTCAAGGTTCAGTTCAGACATCAAATGGAAATAAAACTCAAATCTTAAATGATAAAACAAATTCCACCATGCGAACGAACGCTTTGGAAAATAAATCTACATTGACCCATTTTAGGACATTTAATCTCCCCCCTGAAGCTTCGCCTTTTGTAGTTGTGTTGACAGGAGTTCCACCACTTAGAGAGGGCAAAAGGGAAACACATTTTGAGCTAAAAAATAAATGTGTACAGTGGCTGCAGTTAAATCGACCCCTACCCCATAATATATGCGGTGAAATCCTTGCAGTAAGGAGGGGGGATTGGATTGGGAAAGGAACTAAAACAATAGGAGGGCATATAATAACTGTTAATTTTAGAGACATTGCAGCAGTTAATTACATATGCAATGCACCCCCGAGTAAATCTCAAACCCAAATCCACCCCGTTCACTTATCATATTTTTACCCATACACACAACAAAGACCTTCACAGAGATTTAGAATTCAAGTGAATAGGGCTCGCCAGATGGATTTCCTGCACAGACCAGCCCAATGGCAAATGCCTCACCAAGCAGTAACCCCAACCTATGATGATCAGCCCCTATCCCAGTATGCGCACTGGAATAGGTTTAGTGCACTTGAAGAGGTTGATTGACATATACAGGACAAATCTTGTGTTCTCGAAATACCTACAGGATTTGAGGAGAAAGGATCAAGTGCAATAGATCTAGGAACACCCGGTACTATAGGATACAACAATGTTAAGGGACCCAATGAAAAGAGTTGTAATTTACAAAAAGGAAGAAAGAAAACTAAGGAACAGTTAACCCATGAAAAAACCCCAATACCGAACAGATATGGAGGCAACACCAGCCCTGAAATTGGTACTTACAAACTAAGGGGCTCATTAGGATGGCGGACGGACTTGCGTCCGTCCGCCACCCTAGAGGAGGAGGGACCGTCCGCAGGGGCAGCGGCGGTCCCTCCAGTCCAACCGCGGCGGAAAAGCTGCGGACGGAAACCAGGACTCACCAGCCATCCTAATGTGGCGGTGGGTCTTTGGTGGGTCCGCTGCGGTTTTTCCGCATCCTCCGGGCCGGCGGTGGCTTCCGCCGGCCCGGAGGATGCGGAAAAAACGCTATCCTAATGAGCCCCTAAATATGGAGGTAGATCACGACTCAAGGGCCCCAAAAAAACAATGTACAGAGGGAAATAATGAATACATCGGAATTTTATCCTGGAACATTGCTGGACTAGCAGCCAAATTTGACTCCCAGGATTGGCATAATTATATCACCAAATTCCAAATCATATGCCTACAAGAAACATGGGCTGTTGATTCCAATCCATATAGTCTAGAAGGTTATAAATGCTTTGCTGTCCCGGCCTTAAATTCGCCATCGGGGAGAGCAAGGGGTGGACTAATAATGTATGTTAACCTCCAAATTCAGGGTGTATGGTCTAGTTATAATTGGGACTCACATAATATTCAAGTTGTGGGATTTCAATTTAGAAATCTTAATCTTATTTTTATAAATTGGTACAATGCCGTTGGTACAACGGGAAAGGGGTCCGTTGTTAAGGAACTGGATTCCTGTTTAGAAAAGTTGAGTTGCGCAAATAAGACACCAAACCCCCCAAATATAATACTCCTGGGGGATTTTAATTGTCATCTCTGTGAAAATTTAAAAACGTTCAACAGAGATTGGTCAAGATGTACTATCTTGAAAGGGCCACATTTTGCTCATGTAGCGGAGGGATGGGAGCTAGAGAAAATAGTGAAAAGACATGACTTGGTTCACACTTTGGACCTCGTTAAGTTGGGTGAAAAGGGAGATCTTAACCCAACTTTTAGAGGTAGAGGTTGCCAGTCGTATATTGATTTCATTTTAGTTTCAACCCCATTAAAGAAAAACATTAGTAATATGGCCATAGACACTAGTATTTTTAGTGATCATAACCCCCTGACTATTGTATTAAGAGGGCCAGTTTTTAAAAAATCCTCTAAGAGACTAGATATTATGGAAAAAGCAGTGGATCAGGGCAGAAGGATTAAATGGGCCAAGATTGATGGAGACAGATTTTATAAACAATTGATAACGGAGGGTCTGAACGCCATAAATGTATGCCTCGATCCTCTTGTGGAAGGAGTACTAGTGGTTAGTGCATTTGAAGAAATAGCCCGCTATGTAGATAAACTCCTGAGGACGTCAAAAAATAACATAGCACCATCAACTCCACGCTGGTTCGATTCTGTTTGCACCAAGGCGCATAAAAAACTGAAACTCAGCTTGAGCGCTAGACCCAGAAATAAGCAGATAATAGCACAAAACAGAATTGAATATAAAAAAACATTGAATAAACGGAAAAAGAGTTTACAAAACCAAGCCTGGGAGGATTTAAGGGAAGCTGCTGAAAGGCGGGATATTTCAGCCTTTTGGAAAGTTATCAATACCCCATGTTTTAAGGACCCAGGAGCACCAAAAATAACGAACAATATCCTACCCGAACAATGGCAGATTCATTTCCAGAGCCTTTATAATCACACAGGGCATCCAGATGAAGGGGAAGGATCAAGACTAAGGCTAGTAAAATGTACAACATTGGACTTTTCCCTGGAAGAAGTTACATATGCTATAGCTTAGTAAGAATAAAGCACCCGGCCCTGATGGAATACCCCCCGATCTTTACGTGAGCAATATAGATCTTTGGGCACCGCTGCTCACGAGGGTTTTGAACGAGGCAGTGGTGGCAGGACTGCCTCGCTCTTGGTCAACAGCAACTATAGTGCCGATCTATAAAAAGGGGAATCGTGATGACCCACAATGCTACCGCCCCATATCACTTATAGATGTGACGGCGAAAGTGTTGGGACGGGTCATCTTACGCCGTTTGCAGGAATGGGCTGAGTTGCACCAGGTCCTATCAGACGTTCAATATGGTTTCAGGGAGGGCAGATCCACCACTGATCAATGTCTAAATCTGTACCTACTGGCAGCAAAATATACCATCGCTGGTAGTGGGAATATATATATGGGGTTTATGGACCTTTCCGTGGCCTTTGATCGCGTAAACAGAGGAAAACTTTGGTCATTACTGTTACATCTAGAAGTGGATCAACCCCTTGTAGACGTCTTAAAAAATTTACACTGGAATACATCTGCAAGTGTAAGATATAACCAAGAGGGAAGAAAAACCGATTCTTTTGCATGTACCAGTGGAGTGAGGCAGGGCTGCATTTTAGCTCCATTCCTGTTCTCCATATATATAAACCTCCTGGAAAAGGAACTCCTTAAGCTACAGGTAGACTCGCCCCAAATTGGCCATCGTGCGGTGCCGGTATTATTATATGCCGACGACGCAGTATTGCTAGCCAGAACTCCCCTGGGGCTACAGAAGTTGATTGACGGTTTTGTTGATTTTATGGCCCAACTTGATCTATCAACTAACCTGGAAAAATCTTATATTATGGCAACAGAAAAAAGGGAAAACTATTTACCATATTGGTTCACACGAAATTGGGCAGGTTAAGACTTTTTCCTATCTAGGGGTACTTTTTGACAATCTGCTGACTTTTAAACCCCTGGCGGAGAAACACGCAATTAAACTGGCGGCGTCAACTGGCGCTATTATGGGGTACGGGAGGAGACTGGGTAGATGGTCCCCAGAGCAGATATTAAATCTTTATAGATCAATATGTAGTGCCAAGGTTACCTATGGTGCAGAAGTTTGGGGCTTTATAGATAAAAAACTACAACCAATACAGGTGGAAGAAAACAAATTTTTCAGAAGAATCCTAAAAGTGCCCCAAAGTGTACCGGCCCTCATTATACATGAGGAAGTTGGAGAGTTGTACATTGAAGATCGGATTAGAAGCAAACCGCTTTTAGCCTGGATCAAAATCTGGACCAATCCGGATGCATCCTTCACAAGACAAATTATAAAAGACTGCCTTAAACGGGATAAATGGTCCTATATACCTTGGTTAAAGTACATCAAGGACTCAATGGAGGACATTGATTGTATGAATTTCTTTGCAGACCCAGAATCCCTTAATATTGAGAACAAAACAATGGTTAAAAAACTTTTTTAGAACATTTAAGTGCGACTAGGGCAGAGAGGGAAAGACGAAAGCCCACTGTTTTATCTTATTACCAACTAACAGTGAAGCAGGGACTGGAACCATACTTGAGGGTCATGTTCAATGCCCAGGATCGTTACCATATGACCCGTTTTAGATTGAATATGCTTCACCATTTATTTTCGGTCTCTCTGGGTTTAGTCTTACAGTGGAGGAGAAGGGTACCTGCGGCTGCGACTTCAGGTCTCCGCAGGATACCCTTCACTTTGTTTTATTATGCCCTTTTTACTCTGCCCCAAGGCGTAAGTTTTTAGTAGGGATTCTGAAAGAAACTAAACTTAGGCAAGCTAAAAAGGCCTTGAGATTTTTACAGGAAGCCCCAGATGCCCACACACTGTTTTGTATTGTGAATTTTATTCGAGTTGCATTACGGTTAAGGAATACAAGAGTAGGAAACTAACTTTAATAATATCTTAATCTGTATGGGTAACTCTTCTTTCTTAAACCAATGAAATATGTGTTTTCAAAATTTAAGGAAAATTATTTTTAAGTGTATATTGTGTATGTGCTTTTATGGTGTCTTTTTAAGTACCGAATAAAGATTAATGATTTGATTTGATTTGAATTCGAATGTCGGTGTTACCCCTTTTTAATTTCCTTTTTAGTGCAATTCCCTGCGCAATCCAGGCCTCCTATTTAAAAAAGTAGAAGCTTTGATCTCCTCTTTCTTATGGGCAAAAAAATCTCCCAGACTTGCACTGAGCACTTTATATTTATCATCCACACAAGGAGGGCTGTCCCTTCCAAATATCAGAGAATATTATTTTGCGTCTTTTGCACATTATAGTTATAGGTTTTTTTCTTAGATTCTCAAGAGACAGTTGATTTTTTTATGAAAAGGATGTTGTCGGAATTAAAAATTTATGATCCGGTCAGAATTACGAAAGATCCCAAAAAAGTACGATATAAATCCCTGCAGTGGATTTGTAAGGTGAAAACTCAGTTTTTTAAATTTTATGACTCACCCAATTTAAGTAATAAGACGAATTTAATAAATTTTAGCTTGGGAGATGCTGGTTGTATGGACAAAAATATATTAACTCTCTGGAAGGAGAATGGCTTCGAAAAAATTGAAGACTTCCTGCTGGGAAATAGGTGGAAATCTTGGGATGAAATGTATAGCCAGTTGATCCACTCGCACTTAATGCTGAACTGGTCCTTTATTAGGATAAACCCAAAACTTAGAGAACTCAATATAGGAAATTTATTTAATAAAGAAAATATTTCCACTATCCTTAATAATAAAAGACAAAAGAAAATGAGTATCTGGATTAAAATATTAAAAGAAAGTAAAGATCAGGACCTTTACAGCAAGATTACTGAAAGATGGAAAAAGAGGGAAGATATTACAATTAATCAACAGGTATGGGATAAAATAAATAAATTCAATAAAACCATTTTTCGAGGAGCACATTTTAAACGTATGCAATTTTA
This sequence comes from Lissotriton helveticus, assembly GCF_964261635.1. Taxonomy (NCBI): domain Eukaryota; kingdom Metazoa; phylum Chordata; class Amphibia; order Caudata; family Salamandridae; genus Lissotriton; species Lissotriton helveticus. The sequence goes on from NC_136069.1 coordinate 1,277,941,035, forward strand.
TAATAAATGGTTAATATATAGAACCCTGTCCTTTTTACATAATATTTTCCCCCAAGTAGCCGACAAATGCTTCTGATGTGAAGAAAAAAGCACCTGGAAACACATTGTCTGGGAATGTCCAAAAATCCAGGTATTATGGAAGGAAATAGAAAAATATCTTTCAATCGTCCTTAAACTAATATTGTATTCGAAGACTTAATCCCCCTCTTAGGCTGCTCTCCTATTCACACCCAATATGACGAGTCCCTTTTTATAGCTTCTTTAATAGCTAAATCCCTTATATTACAGTCCTGGAAAACAGATCTTGTTCCATCCTTCCAGGATTGGAAGACAAAATTACTTCGAATCCAGGGTAGGGAAAGAAAATATGCTCTAAGATCAGGGGCTCTCAAAAAATATGATAAATATTGGAGTGTGTTTGATCCTTAAATTTGTCCTGTTATTACTTAACCAGATCCATACCTTCCTGAAAATATTTATTAGTCTATTACGATTGTCTCGACTCCGCACGTTGCACTTTACAACTTAGCTATGAAATATTAACTGAGAAGACGCTTATTGTATTCAAATGTTACGTACTGTTTTAATTCTAACAAAATCTTTTGAATATCAGTAACAGCCGATTGTTTGTTTGCTCTTACACAACTTTGCACTTATAATTTAAATGTTAAAATGACAAATTGCATGGATGTTTTTAATATTCTTCTTTCTCGTACTGTATTAATTGGATTTCGACTGTGTCCTGTTTCCTATATTCTATTGTTATATTTGAACTCGCAATAAAAAAAAAAAAATAACAAAAAACATTTGGCAATGCAGCGTGGGCACCATTTTTTTTTTTTTGGTACTTACCTCTAATGGTCCATATCCCGCATTTTACAACCCCCCACCCTGAACCTCCCCTGCCTGACGTCACCGCCCCAGTATAACGCCCGGCATTGGCCGTGCCTGCTTGCAGCCCCTGATCACTGCACTGAATCAGATGGATTGCTGGATTTACAACTACGCCGATGATACCCAGATCATCATTCAAATTGACAACTCACCTACAGCCCATCAGAGACTGCAAAATATTTAAAAATTCACAGTCAATTGGATGACTGCTAACTTGTTAAAGATAAATCCGGACCAAACAGAGGTGCTGGCGATTACCACAGCGTCCTGCACCTGGAATGATCTTCTCTGGCCTAATGAACTGGGGCCTTCTCCGGAACCAGTGGTGGCTGTGAAAAGTCTCGGCATTCACATAGATGTTAAACTCACTATGTCTACACAGGTTTCGGCAGTCGTCGGCACTTGTATGGGCTTACGGAGACAATTGCGCAAACTATCCCCTCTCCTGACCTTGGACAAGCTCAGACGGGCAGTGTCAGCTTTGATTTTGGCGCGGCTGGACAACGGTAATTCTTTGTATGCCGGCCTCCCTCAACAACTGCTGACCAGACTACAAACAGTTATGAATGACACAGCCAGGTTAATTTTTAAAAAACCCAGAAGGACACACGCCACTCCACTTCTACGCAAGCTCCATTGGCTCTCAATTAGGCAGCGAGTCAAGTTCAAGGGCCTCTGTATCATGCATAAAGCCCTGTACGGACAAGGCCCAAGGTACATCAGGGAGCGTTTAGTTCCCTATGCTCCCGGCAGGACCCTGTGATCGGCAGATGCCGCATTCCTGGCTTGCCCGCGCTTTAAACTGTCCTCACTAGGAGGGCGAGCCTTTTCCAATGCAATTCCTATAGCCTGGAACTTACTAGCGAGCCTGCGCAAGGAAAAAAGTCTATTACCCTTCTGGAAAAAGCTTAAAACCGTGCTGTTTCAGGAGGAATGGGGTATGTCCTAGTGGCCCTTTCCTTACCCTGATCGTGTGCACCCTCTGACTAGCGCTTAGAGACCCCTGGGTGATAAGGCGCTCTATAAATCTAAATACAAATACAAATACAAATACTTACAGGTAGGTGCCTCAGAATGGAGTTGGGTTCATCGTCTTAAAGCTTGAGTATGCCCAGTGTGTACGAGGGCCTCTCTGCCTTGTAGAGGACGAGTGGGAGCAAGGTTCCATGTTATTCATAAGATCCCAGATGAATAGGTTCTGGAAGACTGCCACTAAGTATTTAGCCATCAGGCAGGAGGTAATCAAACTCTGGTATGACCAGAAGGCTACTCTGGTTGAGTGTCAACGTGGTCAGAAGGTGTGGTTTATGAAGCCTGTGTAGATCTGTGCCTTGCCGGACTGGTGGTGTTGAAAATTGGGTTACTGGTTGAGGGGGTGAAATTCTACTGAAGCACAATCTCTGTCACAGTGAAACGTAAGCAAACCCAAAAAATAACCTGTGATTAACCCTCTGGTGGCCCGGCAACAAAAGGGTCAAGCTTAACTTAGGGAAAATGTCTAAAGTATGTATTCAGCACTTCAAAATTAATAAAGTGATAACACACCAAAAGAAAAATCCTACACCAATTTAGTGCAATATAGAAACATTGAATGGAATAAATATTTTGACACCAAAACAACAAAAATTCAATTAGTAGAACCGGCAATATGGATATTTTAGAGATTTATGTAAACATAGTGCCAAAAAGCACAAAGCGACAACTGTGGTTATCTGGCAATACCAGAACAAAATCACAAGTTCAGGCTGACCATAATGAAGCAAGGAATGGCTACAGGGACCCAGTTAGGCTTGATGAACAAAGTATCTTAAATCCTGGTTGAATAGCGATTCTGAGTCCCACCTTGAGGATGCATCTCATAGTAGCAGTTCCTAGGAGCTGCGAGACTGCGATGCAAATTCCTACACTGGAGATGCACCACACAGACGTCCCGATACAGAATTTGTTGAGGTGAACGCGCTGCACAGTGATCATCTTCTGACAACAGACTGTAAATCGTGTGGGCATTTTCGAGAGGAAACTGATCACTTCATATTTGTTAGTCCATTTTACTTGCAACTTTGACTCAAATAGATTTTCCCGTTGAATTTCATTTTGGGCTTTGATAGATGCCTGATGGCTCATAGGATCTTTGCAACTGACTCCTCAAGGATTATAGCATTTATCATTAGCAGATACCTTTTTGCAACTTGGTTCATACAATCTAGGTCCTTTCCCATTGATCCTAAGAATTTATGACAGATTTTTTTACTTCATTTGATTTTTGTATTCTTTATTCTGCCCATGTATACATCAGCAGCCTGTCAGACTATGTAACTAACACCTATTAACATTATTAATCCTTAAATGACAGACCAGTGTATGTAGGATTTATTTAGATCCCATCTAACCCCTTATCCTTCAATACCATGGCCTAGCAGTCCCTAGAGAACCTATTCTTACTATCCAGTTGTATTAAGTGAGTTCCATCCTTTTGCCACTCCTGAAGTTGTACAGCGTGGTCTCCAGTCCTTAGCTGCTGGAAGGTACTACTCTCCAGCTTGTTTACATGGTGGTTATAATGGATTATTGTTCTTTTCCCAAATGTTGTTCATAAATTTAGACCTAATTACCACAACTGCCGGAGCAATATTTAAGAGGAACTCCTTTTACATGTTGTGCTCCGAGACCCCGTGGTCTCGATGGCAATACTTATTGTGTTTCTTAACATGGCAAAAAGGGTTTACTTTCACATATGCTGGCTGCAGCTTATCATTCCATGAGGTCATGGCTGCAATGACAGTCATGGAGCATGCTTCTACAGTCAGCCAACATGTGATATGTCCTTTGTATGCCATGGTGCAATTTCTATGCCACTGTAGTAGGACTTTATCTAAAAGGCAGATACGCCAACAGGGCATAGTTACTTATTTGCTGTGTTAGGGATCTTGCAAGTGCACTGTGAGGGTATTAGCAGCCTCCCAGTCCCCTATGCCCAAATATGGCAGTAAATTATGTTCAGAAAAATAGGGGCAGAACAAAAAGATGTACTTTTCTACAGGCTGTTGCACTAAAACTCATACTAAAATTCATTCTTCTAATTATTTCATCTGGTGTTTGTGTTTATCCTTTGTCTATATGGATATCAGTATCACTTAGGGCCATATGTAGGTAAATTGAGAATACCGAATCCTTAATACCGAATTTTACCGAATCGGTATTAAGGATTCGGTATACGCGATGTAGATAAAATTTCGTTGAAGTTTACCGATTCGTTATGAATCGGTATTAAATACCGATTTCGGACAAATCGGTAAGAAATTAGAATGAAATACCGATTCGGTTTTACAGAATCTATTACCGATTCGGAAATACCGAATCGGTAATTCAAAAATTCGTCATTTGTTGAATCAGCCAATCCTGATGCACCCAATTACCTCCCAAACAGGAAGTGGCCACACCCAGCCAGGTGCACAGGACCTGGAGCTCACAGTGAGGCAGGCAGGCAGGCAGACAGCCTGGTGAGCTGAGGAGCCAGCAGCAACACAGCCACACAGCCACAAGCAGGACTGCAAAACAACAACAAGCATTGAAATGGCAAGCCAGGACAGGGAGAAGGAGGGAGGTGACAGAAAGAGAAAACTCAAGTTCAGTGACAAGGAGCTGGAGGTCCTGATCCAGGATGTCAGTCAAGAGCACCACAAGCTCTTTGGAGCCCAGTCCCACCAAGTGCCAGAGTCACAGAAGAGGCACATCTGGAGTGGCATCAGGGACAAAATCAATGCCATAGGTGTGACCCAGCGCACCATAGAGGACATCAGGAAGAGGTGGTACGACCTCAGGAAGACAGCCAAACTCAGGATGGCAGAGAGACTGAGGCAGGCTGGAAAAACAGGAGGAGGGAAAAACAGAGCCCCAGTACCAACACCACTTGAACAGATGGTTGAATCCACCATCCAGCAGGAGAGTGTTATTGGCGTGGGAGACGCCGACAGCTCCGCCAGAGCAGCTAGAAAACAAGGTAAGAAGCATGCCCAGCATGCTGTGCTACCCCCTCCCCAACCCCAATCCCCATAGTGGCAAAGGGGCTCCCATTCCACCCCATGTCTTACTGGATACCTGCAATGGATTATGGGTGATGTAGTCAGAGGGAACACATGAATAGGACACTCAGGCTAGCAAACACAATAGCATGGTAAAGTAATTGGCAATGTCAGGACAACCACTGTGCTCTGTAGTCATGTTGTTTAATGAAATCACATGGCAGACAGAGCAGTGAGTATATCTACATTCGTGTCATTACAGGCGAGTCATCTCGCAGTGCAGCAGAGAGCAGCCGAGCTAAGTCAGCCAGGCCGGAGGGGAGGCAAAATGAAGACGCCAGCAGGCCTGCAGGGACCACAAGCTCTGCGTCATCACGGCCATCTATTCCACCACCACAGCCATCACCACAGCGCCAGGGAAGTCCACAATCCCCTCTCACACAGTCCCCACTGCGAATATCACCAACACCCCCACCCCCACAGTCAGGCAGGAGGCATGCCGTGGCCACCCTCCAGCAGATGGAGGAGTCAGATGAGGAGGGCAGAGGGGGCGAACAAAGTCCCATAGGGGAAAGATCCAACAGGGAGAGATGTAGTTCTGCATCCGAGGGTGCCCACATCTCATCCAGACGCCGCAGGGCAAGGCCGGACAGTCCAGAGGCAGCCGAGCTGGGTGACAGTGTGTTCGCTGGACTGGAAGGCAACATGCTGAAGGTCCAGCGCCTGCAATGGAAAGAACTGAAGTCAATGCACAGGGAGGTGGCACACATGAACAAGCATATGCACAGGATGGAGAAGGGCATCAGTGCTATGGGGGAGAACATGAGTGCAGGAATGGAAAGAGTGGCTACTTCGGTGGACAACCTCTGCAGCCAGCTTGAGCAGGACCGTCTAGCCAGGCGCAGGGAGAGACAGAGGCTCCAGGCCTATACCAAGTCGGTGAACTGGCTCGCCACTTCAACATCACTGATGTGTCGCAGGTCCATCGCCATGCAGGAGGAGATGGCGCATTGCAGCAGGGATGTGGCCAGGGGGATGGTGTCCTTGACCTCAGTGCTAGAGCAAATGCAGAATGCTAAGGCCGCCACAATGGAAGGGGGGGGGACAGTGAGGAGGCCACCAGCCGTGGTAGCATCACGCCCTCACCCACCGAGTTCAGAAGGCATAGTGAACGTAACGTGCCTTCACATGAACAGTCCCACACACCGGACAGTGTTGATAGGGAACGGTCACGGGCAGCACGTGGCCGCAAGAAGTAAGGACCTATGGCTGTTGCCAAGCATGAGATGGGTGATGTAATCCATGTCCAATTGGACATTGCTCACATTAGTGGGGGTGTGCCTAATAAACACCTTGAAATGTAACTGAAACTGGCTCTGTGTCGTTACTCACTCAGAAGTAGTTTGCCGTTATCTCTGCTCGTCTCTGTCTCCCATCATGTTCAATAGCAACACCTGCTGCGCTGGGCTCTGGCTGAGGGTTGTCCTCGTCCTCGTCATCTGAGTCAGTCAGTTCCACTGCTGTTCCTTTTTTGATGGCCAGATTGTGTAGCATTGCACATGTAGCAATAATCTTGCAACATTTGATGGGGCTGTAGAGACGTACACCTCCAGTTTTGTGGAGGCAACGGAATCTGCTTTTGAGCAATCCAAACGTGCGCTCCACCACGTTGCGTGTGCTCCTATGTGCCACAGTGTATCTCCTCTCCCTCGGGGTGGTTGGGTTGAGATATGGTGTGAGTAGATACGGCCGGAGGGCATATGCGCTGTCACCTATGTACAGATGTAAGTGGCATTATGTTGTGTGATCAATAGCTTTAGCCAGGGTGTACATCAGAGAGTGTCACATTTACTTACCTAGTATGTATCCGTCTCCAAATTCACCTGCAAGCAGACGGGTATGGATGCCACTGTTCCGGAAGATGTACGCGTCGTGGCTAATCCCGGGGAATTTGGCCATGATGTCAGTAATTAAGAACTTGGCATCACATATCACCTGTACATTGATGGAGTGGGTGGATTTGCGGTTCCTGTAAATGTATTCACTAGCTGCAGGTGGGCAGATGGGTATATGGGTCCCATCTATGCAGCCGATGACGTGTGGAAAGTGTGCCATTTGGTAGAACTCCAGCTTGGTCCTCTGCAGCTCCGCCTGTGTACTGGGGAAGGAAATGTAGTGTTCCATTCTGTCCATCATGGCATCTAGGAAAGTGTTGAAAAAACGGGACAAACAGCTCTGTGACACTCCACCCACTGCAGCTATCACACCCTGGAAACTTCTTGATGCAAGGAGGTGCAGGCAGCAGAGTACCTGGACATGGGTGGGGACAGCGTGGGCCCTTGGTGTCTGATGCTCCAGATAGGGTTTTAGGTCCCGTATTAGCTCCAGGATGGTATCAGGGTGCAGTCTGTATCTTTCATGAATTTCTGCTTCTGTCAATTGGAACAATGTGATGTGCAATCTGTACACCTGCTCCTCCCGTCTCCAGATCCTTACTCCTGCTGCTCTCAAGCGTAGCCGCCTTGCAATGAGGTAGAGTCTCGCCATTGTGTTCCCACTGATGCATTTTGGGCCTGTTTTTATGCACTCCACCTGATTACCACATGCTCCTGAAAAGTGGTAAATACCAATTCGTTATTACCGAATCCGGTCAATTTCGGTAACACCGAGGTTTGCTACATAGCATTTTTGGGGATTGTTCTGATTCGTTATTTCCGATTAGGTAATATTTGTTTCGGTAATTTTGATTCGGAAAATAACGGATCGGTAATTTATTACCGATTCGTTATTAACGATTCAATTCGGTATTACGTACATCTCACATGGCTAATTACCGGTCGGTAACAACGAAAACTGGCCTTTTTCGGTGTTACCGACCGGTATTCGGCCACCTACATATGGCCCTTAGTGAGCAGTGGATACATCTGAAACAGTGTAGGGATAGACCCACTAATGATAGTAGTGGCCTGCAATTCCCAGATTCTGCATTACACATGCCACATAACTTCTGTAGTCCCAGTGGCTGGAAGGCAGAATACATGCCTTAAGTGGGGCAGCCCCTGTCCCATTCACAATCTTTTTATTCTAAACATTAGTCTCAACTTCATTGGCTACCTATTGCCAAATGAAGTTTCTTTAAGGCCCCATTCTCTGAGATGGAAGCTAAGGCATTGAACCTACTGCCTCTGTCTCCATGCGCTCAATTAAATCTCATAAATTTCAGGAAACAGCTAAAAACTCATTTGTTATCAACTTTGGTATAACATCTCTCTGTTGTGCTTGGTTTTGCATGCCATTTACAGCTGTTTGATTATCTGGCATCAGGATGAAAAATACATTTCGCATAATCACTGATCAAATTGTACATGTCTATTTAATTCATATTTTACAGTGACAGAATTCGATATGTTTGTTTTGTTAAAGCTCATTTTTGGAGCTTTTATCTTTTATATTTCCTCCTATGTACGAACAATGAATGGATTTTATGACATTTTAGGATTTATTTAATGTTTTTGATCGTTGAGTAAAAAAATTATGTATTGATGAGATTATTGGAATAAATATATTTGCATATTGTGTATTTGTGTACATAATTCATTTGGATTGTGGGATTGCTTTCAGATTGATCAAAGAATATATAACTTATGTATGTATGTATTTATCATTTTATGTTTGATTATCTTATAGCAAGTACGATTACCTAGGGGAGAAGGTTTTGCTTGGATTATCTGGCAGTGCCAAGACACTTCTTATTGAGGTATTTATGCACATACTAAGTAGTTTACACACATCCTGCCTCTGTGAAGACCACCATTTCAACCTTGGTAATCGAAAGCACCTCAGGAACAATCAACTACTCTCAAGCAACCCACAGGAAAAGCATTTCAAAGACTTAGATTTAGATCTTGACCGTACGACTGGTGGCAGGCTCCAGTATTCTGTTGAGTCGATGGAGTCCCACCCACTGTATTTAGATGTATACGTGATGCACAGAAGACTGCTGCAGCGGTGGTCTTCTTTGCTGGCGACCTGACCATCCATTGCCGTCCTGACAGCTGGGTGCCGCTGAGCTGAATTAGATGCTCCCTTATGGCTGGCGTGTCCTGTTGGCGAAGTCTGTATGGAGGGCAACCACAGCGGTGGGGAGACAGGTAAGTCACCTTTTTTAATATCTGTAAAACATATATATGTAGTATATGTGTAAATATTTGTGTGTAGGATATGTGTTATAATCTTAAATTGTACATATATCTGTGCACACAATCAACATACACACACCATGCAATGTATACCCACACCACAAACACCTACCTGCAACTGTATCAAAACGGGGTGTCTGTCCATCGCAGTCAGGGTGCAGTAGGACGGGGGACCTGGACAACACAAAGAGCATGAGACCACATCTCATACCTCCAGGAATTGTGAGTATTCACCCCTTTTCTTACCTTTCTGCCAACTCGAATTTTGAGGGATTCCTGTTGGTATTCCTTTAGAAGCAACCCAGATCTAAATCTGGTGGGAGAAACTCCTGGCTGTAATCCCATCGCTAACGGCTGCAGCCAATCCCGCCACAGGGGTGGGAATCGAAGGCATGGCGAAGTGACAGGGCCTCGGTGGTCTTCTCTCTCATTCCCAGCCAATATCTAAATAGGGGGGGGGCGGACCACCAGGTTGGTGGGATGGAAGACCATCAAAAAAAGGCCACTCCATTGTGGTCCCACCAACATTATAAACCAGACCCTTAATTATTGTCTCCTGCACGGTCTTATAAGACTACTAGTCATTCTATGCATCCTATGTCCTGTGCACTTTCCAGTCCTCTAATCTTGTGGCTCTGTATGCTCTTCATACCAGATACCCAATCTTTAATCTGAACTTGTCCTCATGCTCCTCCTGTCATGCTCCCCACTCCTCTTCCTTCTTTAGAAACAGCAGCCTAAGGGCCTCAGTCTTGACAAATGTCTTTATTTATGCGGAAGCTGAACATTTTCTACTATATTTGCAGGCTCAATAATGAAACTTTCCCCTCCTAACAGGGTCACTGACCTACTGTGAATGACAAAATAACCCTCTTACAGCTTCTGGTTTAACCTTTGCCCCTCCAGTTACACTAAATATAATGTACCACAAAAAACTGAAAAGCAACTAAATCAAGCACATTTAGTGTACAAAGGTGACAAGAAAAACACTACAAAGCATAAAAGACAAAGCCTCCAATAATCTAGTAAAAGTAAAAACCCAACAGAACAGATATAGACAGAAATTATCAAACAATGGGGAAGGAGACAACAGATTTCCACTAAGAATTGAACACATTTCTTACTAAAAAAAATAGAAAGCCCCACAGCAAAACAAGCTTTCAACCAGCAAAAACACTGTAACATATGCTTTCCCTACAAACTAAACACTGCAAATTACATTTTCACTACCTGTACAAACAGGAAACTCAGATCGGACCTTTATGCTTTATTCTGCAAAAAAACCTTTGTTGTAGCTGTGTATATATACCACACCAAAATTGCAGCATCCAAGAAATCCCTACACAAATAAGAAGAAATCACCTATTATACTTATAAACACTTAACGTTTGATTCATATGATGAACTGTGTCTTACTGAGTATTTTGCAAACTCCTGAATATTACAAGGGCTATCTATGCATGACAACCCGACACAAGAAGTTTTAGTGTTGAGATTTTACATTCATTTACTAATCATATTAAAAATAAAAGGAAGGTTCACAAACAGATATCATGAAAAACTAAACTCACCTCAAAATTCCAGTGCACAATATTAAACGTACAGAATTATTGGCTTTTATATTGAACACAAAGTCAACGGTTTAAAAATATTGGTTGTATTTCCTCAGGTTAAGTTTTATATACTAATCCTCTCTCTTGAAATGCTACTTGAATTACTCTGGCTGTATTCTAGTCCATTGTTTTTTGCTCACTATGCCACTCTAGACAGCATTTGTCTTGATCCAGTAAGAACAGTTCAGTGTGACCTGACAAGCAAGGTCCTCTTCAGATGGAAATACAAGCAAACCCATCCCTGTTTCACACTTTTGGGTCTCATCAATTAGGTGCAGCTTTGTTCACTGCCACAAACTTACTGGAAACTAATGTCAGAATATAGCATCATATTTAGAATATCTAACTTACAAAACTAAAACAAAATGATAGGTGTAATGCTTGGTTTAATCTCAGCCCCTGGTAATGGCTCAGGGCCACACTTCAGTCCATCATATTTTTGCTCATTATACCACTCACGATAGACAGCAGTATGAAAGTCAATCTTAGTCTTGTTAAAGTAGTAACAGTCCAACCTGAACCGCCAAGCTAGAAGTGCACAGAATGGGAAACAAGCATTTACAATGCAATGGTTTCGCCTTTGGAAAAGTTAGAGCTATTGGTATTGTAATTGACAAATTTTGTATTTATGTGTTGGTTTTGAGAACAGATAAATAAATGGCATTGTCATTTAGATTGCCATTAGCTTAATCTCTCGCAAATGTGAGACCTATTGTACCCTACGGACGAGCTCAGCAGACAGCAATTACTACCACACACACACACCGAGAGCCACACACACACACACCCAGAGCCACACACACACACACACCTTGTAAATGAAAAAGTTTGATATTGTGTCACTCCAATTTTTGGTATATTGTTATAATCACGAAAATGAATATGATCAGTGCAGTTAAGCGTCATCACTAACAGTATTCCTGTCTATATGTTTATTAATAATCTGTACCTACAATGCTGTGCATGGATCTCTGTGCATGAGAAGCAGAAGACTAATCAATGAGAACATAGTGCTGGGTGCTTACAGAAAGCATCTTGGCGGAGTTAAGGGATAGTGTTTGGGAGGCACATGGTGAAGAAAACCTGACACTTAAGTTTATAAGGCACTCCTGATGCAGCAATACTTTACCTGATAAACAGTATTCCTGTCTATATGTTTATTAATAATCTGTACCTACAAAACTGTGCATGGATCTCTGTGCATGACAAGTAGAAGACTAATCAATGAGAACATAGTGCTGGGTGCTTACAGAAAGCATCTTGGCGGAGTTGAGGGATAGTGTTTGGGAGGCACATGGTGAAGAAAACCTGACACTTAAGTTTATAAGGCACTACTGATGCAGCAATACTTTACTTTAAGCATGGAGTGTTATAAGTACCGGGTATGCTGTTGCCCTTCCATTCGGAAACTGCCCCTGAGGAATGTAGAGCTACTGCTGAAATTGTCATTTTCACATTTCTGCATTTAATTTCGACACTCTGGGCTATATACATGGACATTTCTTTGCCAGATTTTACCTGGTGAAATGTGTCCTTGAGTATCTTGGGGGTCTGGTGCTACGGAGCTCCTTAGAATCAAGATTCAATTTTTTCCTTTTTTTTCTACACCACTTAGTTGAGGCGCCTTAGCGTGTGCCAAACGTGTGGTGAAGAATCCTTTCTGGTCCTGACGAATGTTGAGCTGACTATTGGCTCCTTAGCAGAAACATGTCGACCCTTTTCTTCTTTATTTTTTCTGACTAACTTGAAGGACGTGATGGTTCAAACTAACATAACCATTTATATGTCCGCTCTTCTTCACTGGTTTTAATGGAGTTAGAACTACCCTCTTATTAAAAGAGAGTTTCAGTTTGAGGAGTAGTCCACACTCCTTTTAATTCACTGTTTTCACCACACCCTTTCGTTATCATTTTCCTACAAGGACCCAATGAAGATAACTGGCTACTGACTTCCAGTTGGTGCCTGAGGGTTCCTTTCTTTATACTAAGTATGTTTATCTTATCTCCCTACTGGTTTAAATTTTTTCTGGTGGTAGAAACTATACTACTTTTTTCTACTTTAGCTATATTGTCACTCTTTTGTTGAATGGAAACTATTATTACTAAGGGGTACGAGAGTGGCTTGTTGACCCTTTCTCTCTTGTTGATTGCATCTAACAGTTAATATTCATGTGCTTCTGAAAATATTAACCAATGCTCTAAAAAGTAACATTTGATATAGAAAGGTACCATAAAACCTCATATGCTAAGTGATAAATTGTTAGCAAGACGTTGTGAATTGTGGCCCCTGGGCGATGTTTTCTGCCTTTGTGCTGCTCACAAGGCACAGCTGTTCGCTCACGCTGTGTCTTGATGCGGGTCTGTTGTTATGGTTGAGAGATCGTGAGGTGCCCTTCATTAAGATTCAGCACAAGACTTAGCTTGCATCCTCAATCAATCAATCAAATAGGATTTAAAAAGCTTTACTAATTACCCATGAAGGTATCAAGGTGCTGGGAACCGTGCTGCTCTGGTTGCATTAATTGAACAATCAAGTTGTGAGTCCCTTTCTGAATTCCTGAAGAGAGGCTATGGTCCAGAGTGGAAGGGGGAGGCTGTTCCGGGACTTTGCGGTGATGCAGGGGTGTGAGTGAGGGAGAGGGAGGTGGAGCTCAGTTGTCTGGAGAGTTGGTGGAAACTCAGGCGGTGGTTGATGTATGCTGGTCCTTAATTGTGCAGGGCTTTTTAGGCATGGGTCAGCATCTTGAATTTACATTTCTTGTAGATGGGGAGCCAGTGGAGTTTCTTTAGGTGAGGGGTGATGTGGGGCTGTTGGGAGAGGTTGAGGATGAGTCTGGCTGCTGAATTCTGTATGGTCTCCAGTCTCTTCAGGAGATGTGTGTTAATTCCTAAATATTGTGCGTTGCCATTGTCCAGGTAACTAGTGATGAGGGCTTGAGTGATGGTGCTTATGATGCATTTGAAGATCTTTCAGAGCATGTGAAGCATGAGGAAGCAAGTGGAGGAGATTGCGTCGATCTGTTTTTTCAGGGAAACATCGTTTACAACGCATGTTATACATTGCATGCCTTTACAACACGGTCATTACAATGAACGCATTGTTACATCGCAAACCATTACAACGCAAGTCATTACAATGACTTGCTGTAGGGGGCAGAAGGTGTTGGATTTAAAATCCAACACCTTCTCTACTGTTGCACAGACTGGAGTTGGAATACTAAATTATACTATTCCAAAATCCAGTGTGCCCCCTTGTAACAACTTGCGTTGTAATGGTATGTGATGTAACAACGTGGTCGTTGTAATGACCGCGTTGTAATGGCATGCGATGTATTCACATGGGTTTGTAGGAGTGAGGGTTCTAGTTTAACAGTCCAGCAAGAGTTGTTCCATGAAGAGGCATTGTTCTTTAAGATCAGTACTTCTGTTTTGTCTGTGTTCAGTTTGAGGCAGCAGTTGGCATACAGTTGGCATTGTTGGTCATGCACAGGCAGAAGTTGACTCTCATGTTGAACGGGTTTTCATATAGAGAGAGGATGAACTGGGTGTCGCCTGTGTAGGATATGAACAATGTTGGCCAGGGGGGTCATGTAGGAATTGTACAGGATGGGGCTGAGGGATGAACCTTGAGGAATGCAGCAGAGGATTTTCTTAGGGTACAAGGTGAAGGGTGGTAGGCTGATTCATTGGATTTTACCTGTGAGGAAGGATGCGAGTATTTTGAGGTAGTTGTCCTGGGTTTTAATCTGATGAAGCCTTTTGATCAGGGTGTGGAGGGACACAGTGTTATGCTATGTTTAGATTAGGTGTCTACTATTGGAATAGGATACTCAATAAGTCAAGTGTTGGCAATGCAACTCCATATAGCCTCTACCATCATTTTTTTCAGGAAACTCTTGGAAACAATATGTCCTAGATTTAGTAATGCTTTGCATCAGGTTTGTGGTATTTTTGTTCAACAAACCCAAGACAAAGTGTTAGGTGGGATTTACTATCCAACTCAAATCTGGTTTTGCATTGGATAGCATCCCATTGTAAAGTTGTATAAGGCACTGCTTTGCGATACTTTGCATTAAGGGGATGTCCCAGGGGTGGTGCATGGGCATTCCCATCCAACCAGCCATGGGCTTTGATGCAAATCCCTATCTATAAGGGATTTGTATCACAATTCTACACGTCCTGGAGACAGGCACAATGAGGAGAAATGTTTTAATTTCTCCTTGTTTTCCTACTTTGCATTTATGCTGCATTGTACTCTACAAATACACAGTGCACAGTTGTAAAAGTCCTAAAGCATAGTTTGTGTACTGGAAGGCATCCCTAAAAAGTACAAAACAGTAACTTTAGAGACACTCTTGCACTATGGTGCAAGGGTGTATGCATTGGTGCATGGCTGCCAAAAGTGCACCAGTGCAGAGAGAGAGAACAGCACGATATTTGAGTAGATGTAGTGGTGTTCTGCTTTCTTCCTTTCACGCAATGCCGAACAGCAACGTTTTGTTCCTCTGATGGCTTGCAAGACTTCTTGGTAAATCAGGTAGTTATAGTGTGCCTTAGTCCCAATGCCAAGACATATGTGCTAGTCTCTCAGAAAAAAAGAGTTAAAAGCCTCCTCCAACACTTGTAAGTGGTCTCCTCTGGACTCATCCAAAACCCCATATAAGTTTTCAAATAGGTCTCACTTAAGAGTCAAATACTCAATTTTTCTGAAATATATATGGCCAATGATGAATCAAGGATCACGGAGTAAGGTCAACCATTTTATAGTACTTTGAAATGCCATAAATGAGTCATTAGGTTGATGAGTTATACTGTAGTATCACAGGCCTGCAGCATTAGTTACTTAATTTCCTTCTCTAGATCCACTAGATTTAGCAATTTAGTCCTGAAGAGCAAGTTCCTGTTATTGCTAAACTTCTGAACTATTTAGGAAAACTACAATTACATGCCTTTGCTTGAGAGTCAAAAATATTCTTATCAAACCAGCTATAGACTTGTTTTAAGCATTAAATGGTTAGGTATTTCTATCTAGATCTAGAATGATATGAGCAGTTCGATTTTACTACGTCTGTTAACTGCGTTCAACACCATCACACATTCACTGTTAACCCAACATCTTTGAAACTTCAGTACTCTTTCTGAATCTGGTCTTTTTGGACAACCAAAAATCCCTGTTTCATTTTCAATTTGCAGTTAAGTGGGGATTCCCTTCACCATTGCTGCCATCTTTTAATTTTGAAGATCACACATTTATAGAAATGGACAAAATTGTTCATATTTATTTTCATAAGAATTACATGCATTACATGGATAATGCTTAGTCATCGTCTTTATGGAAATTGTGTTTGACAAGATCGCCATGATTGAAAATCAGAAACTCTCGTGCTCAACCGCACACCCTCATTGTGGGACACCAACATCGCCAGTAATCTTAAATCTTGAAATTATTACATAAATCCCTTCTCTAAATCGAATGTATTCCTGGAAAAGACTCTCAAATGAATTCTCCCCACTCTTGTGTTTTTCTCTAATTTTTATTGGCCAATGTCCTTAATTTCAGTTTTCTAGATTACAGAAATAGAGCCAATTTAGTGCTTATTTTCAAACTGATTGCTGGCCTCCAGCACAATTCATTAACTACTTCTAGAATGTTATTTAAGGATTTAAAGTTTGGTTATATTACTGAGGCACAGAAGAGTCACCACTGGTGTCAGGAGGCCAATTACAATAGACTTTCTGCTTAGAGGGGACTTCTTTTCTGAATACGAAATCAACATATTTTTTTCCCAGCAAGGGCACTTCGGGGCATATTACCAACAAGTAGCGATAATTATATGATTTTTTTATTGCTGCCTATCGCTGGATATGTTAGCAGAGAAAACATGCTATTAGCAACGTTTTTCTCCATTGTGCTAAAATATCCAGCGATAGCGGCGAAATGCGTGAATATCACTGAGAATACAGCGATATTCATGCATTAGCGACGAAATGTTCTTAGCCATGTTATCCACCTCCCATTGGATAACATGGCTAAGAACTGGTCTGAGCAGGCGTTAGTTTTTGGCGATAGCGGGAATATTTCCATCGCTACACCTGCCTTGCTAATAGGCAATAGCGACGTTAGCGACTGCTTGTAGTTGCTAACAGGTTGGGTACGCCCACTTTGCATGTCATTAGCGATAAATATCGCTGACATGCAAAGCGGGCCCCAAACCGCTCGCTATCGCCTAAAAGCTGTCGCTAACATCAGTTAGCGACAGCATGCTAATAGAGCGATAGAATTATCGCCGCCTAGCGGCCGAAAATGGCTGCTAAACCGGCAATAATTGCCTATCGTCACCCTTGGTAATATGCCCCTTCATTCTTTCTATTTTTGTAGTATGGTCTTAGGCTGCTGCACACTATGTCAACTTATGAGATGATCCTTTCGGGTCAATAAAGAAGAGTGTTTGAGCTAAACACATTGATTTCATGTTTTCATTTAAAGTGATATTCAGGTTGTGTTCACGAATCGGGTGGATATTAGGACAATTTAGGTTTTAAGATACATATCTCGTTTCATATTGAATATTTGTTAAAATCAGAGTATTCATATAAATTGAAACTTTTACAAGCATCTTGGGCCGGATCACAAAATATTTTTGGCTGGTAGTATTATAAACCCTTGGTCATAAGTGCGCGATGCGTATTACAAACACTTTGTGCCACACTATTATAAAAACAGATTTTTGAACGTGGTAATCTGTGAAGAATATTCGTCCATATTTGTTGACTTATATTTTGCTGCAGTGGGGATGTGTTGCACTTTTCTTCTGCTACCGTGCGCTGCATTATCGAACTGTACTGCTGCACTGGGATGTTGTGCTTCATTCAGTTTGTGACCAGGGGCGTACACAGGCCCCCGCAGGCCCCCGCAGCCCCCGAGGTGCGGGGGGGGGGGAAGCTCCAGGAGCCTCAGCACAGCACAGCCCTCTGGCTGCAAAGCTCCTTGCCTTGCAGGGAGGTCTCCTCAAGTTTCGTTTCGCCAGTGGTTCTGACCCGTTTTTTTGTGATGTGCAATATTAACATGTTTTTGTGGTGTTGCTATTTTACTTTGTTTTATGATAAAGGGTTGTGTTCTATTACGTTCTGTAATTGCTTAAGCGATAGCAACACATGCTGCTGCATTTCCAGTCAACTACAACACATTTCTTTTACGTTACAGTGACAATAAGTTACCACTGTGTAAGGTTGTAAAATATTACTGCTCCAGCTCTTCCTCTATTTAAGACACCAGGGGCCACATTATCCAGGCACCACATTTCCCTTCATTGCACAAGGTGCATCTTTTAAAAGGTGCGCCCAGCGCAATGAAGATAAATACACCTCATTTTGGTCTTCAGGGCAGCCGCACACTCACACTGCCCTGGGGGCAGCGCATTCACGAGAAAAACAGAGCGACTGTTTTGAAGCCACTCGCCTGCACTTTGAAGGGCGATTAGAGGTTGCCTTGCAGTTGGGTGCAGTCAGTGACTACACCTGCCTGCAATGGGATGTCCCCTCTCCAGATGGCTGCTCTCAGGGGCCGCACTGACAGTGCGCCATCTTTTATGTGGCAAACTGTCAGTGCACCTCCTGAGAGCTCCTTTGCCTCTACACCTGTGTCTGTAATATGGCACAGGCACAGAGGCAGAGGGATTCCCTCATTTGCATGGGGTACTCCCCCATGCAAATGAGGGAACACCCACTGTAGATAGCACTGGTGCTCCATGTGCACCAGCACTATCATTATTACAGAAGGGGACGCTCAAGCATCTGCGGCCCAATCCGTAATACCAAAGTGAACTGGGTCGTGCAAAATGGGCACAAGCGCCCATTGTACCCACAGGGCACTTTGTGTAATACGGCCCCAGTCAGCCAAAAAACGATAGCAGAGATCATGGGCAGTATCATATAGAGTGATCCTATGATTTGAGCTGCAATATGTTCACTATAGCCGTAGTATCTAACATATCACCCGTAATGTGATAAATAAGCACAATATATCTTCTCAAATACACCCCTAGTCGTGTTTATCTTTTCTGGATGCCATTTGGGCCATACGTGGACTCCTACTCTTGGAACTACATGCTTGGTATGGCCTTTTTAGTCCTGGCGTTACCCAACCAAGACCTTTTGATTATTTTACCTAATGTGCAATATTTACTTCTATATAGGGTCTTTTAACAGCCCTCTTTTTCCATTGGTTTATGGTTTGGTCATTCACATTTTTCTTTCTCCCACTACACAATACACAGTGGGGTCCACCCACTTCAGCCACTGGCTAACATCCCTGTGAGTGTCAGCATTCTGCTCCTTCATGAGAAGCACATCTATGCAAAAAGTAGTTCCCTACAGTGCCAGGGAATGCTATGGAAATTTGAGGCCGACTGACCTTTTATTTGATTCAGCATTTTCCTGGTCTGCTGGAGCCAGTGAGGGACAGAAAGTCCAGGGTTGCTGCTTGTACCTCTGTCAAATTCCCCAGCTTACTGCTAGAATTGCAGCACAGACAGAGGGCTTCAAGAGAGTGAGAAAGAGAGGGAGAAGAGAGAGAGGAAACAAGAAGAGAGAAAAATAGGCATGCAGAAAGATAGACAATATGAAGAAAGGAAAAGTGTGAGACTGGTTTGAGCATTTTGCCAGGAGTGCTTTGATTCCCCACTCCAGTCCTGTGTGAGACCAAAAAACTAATTTTGCTTTTCGTCAATTTTCTTATATTAGTGTAGGCCTAGTAGTGGGGTGTGCCTTGGTGCCCAGAGGACATGGCGGCATTCCCGCAGGGCTCCAGACCCGAGGAGGAGATGACGAGCACAAAGTATGCATAGCGCGAAGGACAGGAGAGGCATTGGTACTTAAGGAGCCCCTCACATGATTGCGCTAATTTTCGTGCATTTATATGCAGAGGAAATGCAATATTTAGCAATTTAAGCCCAGAGGCGGGTTTGCGATATCGCTGCCGCCATTTTGTTTATGAATTGCATGACGGCGGCGCTCACACGTCCTCAATGAAGAGGAAAACGCCCTAATTTCAACAGAATCCACTTAATTTCAATTTGGAGCTTAACCATTGTGATTACCTACATTGTATTCATGAATTTTAGCTGCAACTTTACTCTCTTTTGTAACCCTGTTATTTTTGACTTGAGGTGACTACGGGCGCCATTTTAGATGTCACCTAAGTTTCCCTTAGTGAATGGCTAAGGAGATAATGGCAACCTGACTTTATGGACATTTTGTATTTTACATATAGCGCCTCAAGGAAATTCTTCACCTTTTTGATATTACCAGCATACGTATTGTAACTGGGTTGGTACCACATTCAGTATGAGATGAATTTGAATACCAACTGCAACATAATTGTACACATCGGCGATTGTGGTGACTGGTGATACAGGAGGATGCCAGGCCTTCCCTAAACTTTAAATTAGCCCACAATTTTCTCTCATCACTTGTCGCATTTCCCGAGCTCCCTCATTGTACTACTCTATTGGTTACAAGAGTTTTAGTTGATTGACTCAATAATTGATGGGTAGAACGAAAGGATCTTCTTTTCCCACACCCAAGCCAAAATGTGTCTTTATTAAAAATGTGATGCTGTTCTCAGAGCTCTCAAAGTTTGAAAACTCAGCATCTTTGGAGTCTGAGGATGACAACAGCATAATGAATCATACACATTCTGCACCAGGAAAACCAAGCGTAAAAAAACCTAAAACAGGATCCTCCTTCTCCACCCAAAGCAGATTACTCAGTTTCCATGGATTTATTGTTGCAGGAAATAAAAGCTCTTAGACCCTTTATGGAGGAAACTAACTCTAAATTGCAAGTGCTATCAGACAGTTGGTCACAACTTGATACTAGAATCTCAGCTATGGAGCATAAGGTCTTAGCCTTGGATGAAACCCCCAAAACCGTTTCTTTCATGCAGTCGCAAGTATCAACACTCCAACAAAAGGTTGAGGACTTAGAAAATCGCAACAGGAGGAATAACCTAGGTAGTTATGATTTGAATGAAGGGGTCGAAGGCTCAGACCCTATCTCTTTTTTCAAATTTTTTATTCCCAAAGTCTTACACTAGTCAGAGGACACTACTTTGAAATCTCTGCCTACAACGCCTGGCTTCCTTTGGTGCTCCTTGCTGCCTTTCCTGACGGGCTCCTGACATCCGCCCTGGTTCTTCGCGGCTCCGCTCCCTGCTCGCTGTGGGCCTGTGGTGGGCTCCTGACATCTGCCCAGGTCTCCCCCCGCCACCAGTGATGCCACACCATCCCGCGTCGCGGCCGCCGAGAGGGGGGGGACTACAGCCCCCAGGAGCCTTTGCGCCGCCACCTACACCTGGCACCCGGAGGCGCATAAAACTGCCGGACCCTCACGGCAGAGTGGGAAATCTCTGCCTACAACGCCTGGCTACCTTTGGTGCTCCTTGCTGCCTTTCCTGACGGGCTCCTGACATCCGCCCTGGTTCTTCGCGGCTCCGCTCCCTGCTCGCTGTGACCTTGTGGTGGGCTCCTGACATCTGCCCAGGTCTCCCCATGCCGCCAGTGACGCCACACCATCCCGCGTCGCGGCCGCCAAGAGGGGGGGACTACAGCCCCCAAGAGCCTTTGCGCCGCCACCTACACCTGGTGCCCGGAGGCGCATAAAACAGCCGGACCTTCGCGGCAGAGTGGGAAATCTCTGCCTACAACGCCTGGCTACCTTTGGTGCTCCTTGCTGCCTTTCCTGACGGGCTCCTGACATCCGCCCTGGTTCTTCGCGGCTCTGCTCCCTGCTCGCTGTGGGCTTGTGGTGGGCTCCTGACATCTGTCCAGGTCTGCCCCCGCCGCCAGTGACGCCACACCATCCCGCGTCGTGGCCGCCGAGAGGGGGAACTACAGCCCCCAAGAGCCTTTGCGCCGCCACCTACACCAGGCGCCCAGAGGCGCATAAAACTGCTGGACTCCTCCCGCAATGCGGGAGCGTGCCGGGAGAAGCCCGGGAGAAGGGCGGGACCATCTGTGGCCATCAGGGGCCAGAGGGGGCCGGGCTGGGCCACCCCCCTTGGCCTAACTAACAGGTACTTTGCATGTGGCAGACTTTATTGAACACGATACCCTAACAGTCATAATCTTCCAGCATCGGACGAGGGGTTACGGACTAGCTGAGTATAAATCTGTGTGTGACGGTGGGAAGGGGGGAAATCCTGTGTAACACTTGGCAGAGGCGGGAGGCCCCAACTACGAAACCTGGAGATAGTCTAGCAAGGGGTAGGAGATACTAAGAGCAAGATCCCCTGCACGCCTCAAGGCTACCACTATGGCCAGTACAGTGAAAACGCGCTCTGCGAAGGGAAAGGTACACACACCCCTCATATCAAGTACATCAGGGTCTGAGCCTACCCCTACATTATCACATAAAGCGCCACCTACTGCGATTGATTTAATGCTAAGGAAAGTCATTGGGGCGGTCTATGGGGAGATTGAGCGCACAGAGAGGCGCATGTCCACAACACCAATGATCACCCCATCAACACCTCCACAAGCTATGGAAAGTATTACATTGGAGGCTTCCCAAATTGACAACCTAGAAATCTCGAATGAAAGCATTCCTTGTGCCCAGCCGATAGAAGATGCAGTGGTAATCACAACCAGGGCTGAAATTGGGTCAGTAGGCAAAAATATTAAAAAAGGGGGGACTAGGAAGACTCAACCGAAGAAAGTGAAACCAAACACAGTTGTACACAGGTCAAAAGAGATAGAGAAGGGGGTGATGGTAGAAGAACCCCCACACCATTCAGGCCCACCAGGATGGATGGACGATGTAATAGCAGACCTCAAAAAACACCTAGAAGCCTTCATTGTGAGCCAAATAAAACCGCTAGTTAGCAGACTAGATAAAATCGTTAATGAACTGAACAAGCAGGGCAAGACAAAGGGCTCCACAAACACCAACCTAACAGCAAACCATACCCCATCAGTGAATCTTTCAGTGCAGCAAACTCCTACTAGTAACAACTGTGTTAGCAATGAACAATGTACCATCGCACAAGTCCATGTACCCCCCAAACCTACAGCTCAGGTGGGGGTGACAAACACACAAAAGGGTGGGAATAAGAATTCAGATAAACACCAGACAAATAGGCAGCCAACACAAGAAGGAAATCCCTTAATTGGTAGAGTGGCAGAAATACACCAGGCAGGACAGGAGCCAAACGACAGCACAAACTACCCCCTACCAAATATAAATTTAACCCCTGAAGCATGCCCCTGTGTCGTTGTTTTTGCTGGGATACCAGAACTCAGGGCGGGGCAGAAAGAGTCACACACGGAATTAAAAAACTAAGATAACTAATTGGCTGAACATACATAGGCCCCTGCAGTGTGAGGAAGGCGGGGAGATCCTCCATGTGAGGAGGGTAAATTGGATTGGTAACAGGAGGAAAGATATTGCAGGGAACTGCATTATTGCAAACTTTAGGGACACCAATTTAGTGGAATACATACTGGGCAACCGAAACAGGAATGACACTAGTACTATAACATCATTACCACTAGGGTATTTTTACCCAAGAAAACGTGTCACACACATCGCAAGTCACATGTATGGCAGAAAGGGTAGGGTACCAGACATGAACTGGGCAAGGAACTATGAACAGGCAGGCCCGCCCACATTATACCAGGGTCTTCCACAGTGGACAAATAGATTCAGTCCCCTACTCTCCCTGGACGAAAATGACTGACTATCCAACTCAGGGAACCCTCAAGAGATGATGGTTAGAAATGTGGGCCACAAACCTATTGCCCAGACAGACCGGGTTAATTCCCAGGTGAAGGGGCTCGCAGAACTCGCACCAAAACAATATGGGGAAGAAAAAAGGGGCATTCAAACAAAAAGGGTTGAACCCATGTCACATATACAGGGCACAAATGATAGTAAAGGACATAGGGGAGGGATGAACATAATGTCCTGGAATATAGCAGGTCTTTCTGGAAAACTAGAAAACACAGACTGGAGAAATCACCTACGTGGGTTTCTTATATTAGCTTTCCAGGAGACATGGGCGGTCGACTGCTCCCCTTATCAAATTGAGGGCTACAAATGCTTTTCAGTGCCAGCCCAAGAAAGTACATCGGGAAGGGCAAAGGGAGGATTAGCACTATATGTTGACCTTAATATTGAAGGAACGTGGACACTACCCCCCTGGACATCACATACTCTCTAGGCGGTGATATTTCAAGGGAAAGGGTTATTTAACATTTATAACTCAGGGCCTGTTAATGGACATAACGCGGTACTCCAGGAAGTAGACTGCAGACTCAACCAAGAGGCTGAACAAAGGAAAAGAGGGGCAGAACCAATTGTTGTGGTAATGGGCGATCTAAACTGCCATCTATGCCCAAATCTGCTCCCAGTAACTGCACATTGGTCCTCCTGTCCTACTAAGAGCGGGCCACACTTCGAACACAATAAGGAGGGATCAACTCTATCTAAAATACTAGACACTCACGCCCTAACGCATACCATTGATCTGGCTGTTCCGGATACAGATGGTAACCTTACTCCTACATTCAAAGGAAGAGGTTGTTCCTCGATCATAGATTATATGGTGATATCCACCTTCGCAAAACACTGGATTATGGAGGCTAGAACTGAATGGGGCACATTTAGTGACCATAATCCTTTAGTTTTGGAGCTAATATATAGCGGCAGCCCCATAAGGTGCAAACAAGCTGATACCAAAATGAGGCCTACTGATCGGGGAGGCGACTCAGGTGGTCGAAAGTCAATGCCCCTGAATTCTACAAATCCCTAATAGTAAAAGGCAAAAAGCAGATTGAAGATTGCCTAGAACCCACTGTAGGTGGATGTGAGTATGTCATAGTGTTTGGGCAGCTAACTAAAATGGTGGACGAATTGTTGAAGACAAAAGGCTCCAGAAGGAACGTTTCACAACCAAGATGGTTCGACACCAATTTCTCTCGAGCACTAAGAGATCTAAAATTGAGCCTCAAAGCTAATCCCAGGGACAAACTAAAAGTGGCCCTTTGCAGACAGAAATATAAAACCATGGTAAAACAAAGAAAGGCTACACTGCAAGCGGAAGTTTGGGCCGATCTCAGGGAGGCTGGGGAGAACAGGTATTTCACGGAATTCTGGAGAATAATAAACAGGCCTTGTTTCCAGGATAACAGTGCCCCGGTGATCAGCACCAACATACTTCCTGAACAATGGGTCACTCACTTTGAGGGCCTCTACAACCATATCCATGACACAAAGCCGGACGAGGGCTGGGATGGGACACAGAGAATGGAAATAGATTTCTCACTCATAGAGATAATCAAGGCTATTCAAGGATTGTCCCGAAATAAAGCCCCAGGGCCATATGGCACTCCGCCAGATCTTTACTTAAGTAACATCGACCTATGGGCACCAATCTTGACGAGAGTTCTAAACGCTGCTATTAAATCAGGACTTCCTCGATCTTGGTCTACTGCATTAATTGTCCCTATTTTCAAAAAGGGGAGAAGGGACAATCCTCAATGCTATAGACCAATATCACTGATTGACGTCTCAGCCAAAATTCTGGGCCGGGTGGTACTGAATCGTCTTATGGCTTGGACGGAAGAGCACCACACCATAGCAGACACTGAGTATGGCTTTAGTTTAGAGCGGGTAAATCAACTAGCGATCAGTGCCTAAATTTATATCTATTAGTTGCCAAGTACACGAAAGCCAGTAATGGAACCATTTATATGGGATTTATGGATTTGGCTGCGGCCTTTGATAATGTAAATAGGAACAAACTGTGGGCTATTATGAACAACTTGGGAATTGACCCAGGACTTATAAATATCCTCAGAGAATTACATTGGAACACCACTGCCAGGGTCCGCTTTAGCACGGAGGGGGGGAGTACTGATCCCTTTCCGTGCACCAGTGGAGTGAGGCAAGGGTGTATCCTTGCTCCCTTTTTATCCTCCCTGTACATTAATGACCTGGAGAAAACCCTGATTGCCCTGAATGTAGACTGCCCCAAAGCAGGAACGTGTCAGATCCCGGCACTGTTGTACGCGGATGACGCGGTTCTGCTTGCACGAACAGCACGAAGCCTACAATATCTTGTTGACGGATTTGTAAAGTTCATGGACAATTTAGATCTGTCCATGAACCTGAGCAAGTCCTTTGTGATGGTGGCAGGTAAAAGGCCATCCAGGAAATTCGTATTTAAAATAGGGACCCATAAATTAGAAACTGTAACTACTTTCCCTTATCTGGGCCTCTTACTTGACGGGGAAATGAAGTTTGGTTCCCTGATTGAGGAACGCTGTACAAAACTAGTTTCCTCAAACAGTGCGATACTAAACTTTGCTCGAAGGCTGGGCCGCTGGTCACCAGAACAAGTGATGAGCCTGTATGGCCCCATAAGTACTGCAAAGGCCCTGTATGGAGCAGAGGTGTGGGGTTTCAGGGACGCAACCCACTTAGAGCAGGAGTAAGATAAATTCCTCCGCAGAATCCTAAAGATCCCACAGAGCACAACAGCAGAAATTACACACACCAAACTTGGGACCCCATACATTATAGATTAGGTGAAATTGAGGCAAGGCTCAGAATCTTGGTAAATCCTGAGGCAGAATTAAGCAGGGTAATTGTTGGGGATTGCCTACAAAGAGATAAGGGGGTGCAAATCCCCTGGTTAAATTATGTTAAGGGCACGCTAGAGAACATAGATCAGCATAACCTCTTCAGCGACCCAACCGCAATTTCCCCCTCGGGCACATCTCGAATCAAAAAACTGTTGCTAGAAAAATTTACTTATGACAGATTAGGCTCTGATTCCCCAAAGAGATCAGTAGCGGCTTACCGCCTAGTAACTAATGGGGAGGGCATGGAACCCTATCTATTCCTGATGCGCAACCAGCAGGATAGGTTTTTAATGTGCCGTTTTAGGCTCAATTTGTTCCCCCATATTCTATCTTACCCATCTGGTTTTACTGTAACAATTGAGCAGAAGGGTGCCTACAGCTGCGACAATAGGTCTCCGCAGGACACCCTTCATTTTGTACTTTTGTGTTCATTTTATCGAAGTCCCTGACGTAGATTTCTGGTGGATATTTTAAAGGAGGCAAAATTTGTTCACGCTAAAACTGCACTACTCTTTTTACAAAAAGCAAATGATATGCGCACTTTATGTTCTATAATGAATTTTCTAAAAGTCGCAGTAAGACTAAGAAATACAAGAGGCTAAGCAAGCATGTATGCAATACCATGTTTTTATAATTGTATACATTTTATTTCTTATCTAGTTCAGAATTGTAAATGGATTTTTGTAAAATGTATTTTTATGATGGTTTTTAATCATCGAAATAAAGATTTACTGAACACTACTTTGAATATCCAATGAGCTCATAGACTGGGCAGAGTTTCTAGCAGTTTCTCTCCTTCTCCAAGACCCAGAGGTGTTATTCTCTATTTCTTAGAATACACGGATCTGTTGAAAGTTTTGGCAGCTGCTAAGGTTACTCAGCGGATTTCATGGTCTGGATCTACATTATTTTTAGCGCAGGAGTACTCAAGAGCTAGAGTAGCTAGGCGCAAGGCTTTCTTCGACATGAGATCAGATCTTCGTGCTATGGGAGCAAAATATAGTCTTTTCCACCCCTGCATACTTAAAGTCACATTCAATAACAGAACGTCTTCTTATGAAGACCCTGTCTGACTGCAAAGCTTCATCAATTCAAATAAGTCAAGTCAAATGGATTCTTCAAGGCCTTCTTCCTCGCATGGCTCTTGACTTTTTATGTTTTCATATCTTTGATTTTACCCTAATTTGTTTGCAGGTTCTTCAATGATTGAATGACTATTATATTTCTATGGGTCGATATAACCTTTTGAACCACGGTTGCGGTTATTTACCTTTGATGTTTTTTTGGTTTTGGTGTTTTATTCATATATTAACGTTATGTGCTTTACCAAGTTCACTTATTCTCTTGTTTTTCTTCTCCCTCATCCTTCGCTTAAACAGTGTTGTTCACGGTGTGACTTGTCCCTTCCTCGGTTGTTCCGGTCCTTGCCCGAAGTTCTGCTTGTTCCATGTGGTTCCACCTACCCTCGCTTTCATGTTCCCTCAATGCAAGTATGTTTCTTGTTTTGTCTTATGTTCTTGGCTTTGTCTTACAGTTCTTCCTATATTGCTATTACGGTGACCTTTGTTTTCTTACCCATT
Source organism: Lissotriton helveticus (assembly GCF_964261635.1). Lineage (NCBI taxonomy): Eukaryota > Metazoa > Chordata > Amphibia > Caudata > Salamandridae > Lissotriton > Lissotriton helveticus. The sequence goes on from NC_136069.1 coordinate 1,277,968,986, forward strand.
TTCATTTTCCTCTTTCACAGGTTTCTTCTTCGCTTTCATTTTTGTTCTATATATTGCTTCACATTCCTATACTCCTTTTCTTATTTAGTTCTTCTTTTGTGATTGTTATCCCATATTACTCATGTTTTTGTTCAAACTTTGTCTATCCTTCCATTGTCCTTGTTATGGTAGTCATTTTACTCTTTGTTCTATGTCTTGTTTTTTGTATTCGTATTTTTTCTCATGATGGCATTGCCAGTTGTTTCAATCGCCTCTATTTGTTCATATTCAGCGGTATGCCTGTTGTTACAACCATAAAGATTTTCTATGCATTTCTTGCTCTATGTAGTACACTAAGCTTTTCTAATCTGCCCTTTTACCATCTATTCTTTGCACACATTTTTCTTCATTTGATCACGCTCCTTTTCTACCTTTACACGTACTTTTCTATTTTCTCTTTCTCTACGTTTTGAACTGATTTTACTTTTTTCTCTCTCTTGAACATCTCTCATAATACTACCGATATCTTTGCAACTAATTGGATTTTGATGTTTCTAAGCCTAGATTTTTACGTATTTGCTTATTTCAATCTCTCATATGTCTGCTTACCCACTTTCTCTGTTTTTCACTGTTCTAGAGTTCTTCTACTTTTTCTCCATTTTTCCATTTTTTTTCATAACCATACAATTCTCTCTGCAATGGACTGGGCTTTTGTATTGTAAGTTTGGATCATTTTTTATCAAGAGACAAAGAGTTTTATCACACTTGGCTAAATTGAATGCTGACATTGTTTTTTTACAGGAAACCCACCTTACAAATATTGAATCTCTAAAAAGGGGCTGGGAAGGTGAGGCTTATTTCTCTCCAGGTGATGGCAATCGAAATGGAGTGGTGATACTATGTCGTAAATATTTACCAATCACATTTATATTGCAAGAATTAGATGATGAGGGGAGATGGTTCATTGTTAAATTATCACTAAAAGGTGCTGTACTCTCTCTCCTTAATGTTTACGCACCTAAAGGAGGAGATGCTTCCTTTTGGTCTGCTTTGGCAAAACGTATTTGTAAAGAGCTGAGGAGGCAAAGATAAGTTAAACTTTAAGTTTAATTAAAGTTGTACAAAGACCCACTGGTGCTCAAACCTATGCGCCTAGACCAGATCAGCTCGAACCGCTTCTCTGGTCTAGAACCTCGGTTCACCAACAACACAATCCACATTACATTCCAAGCATTCCACATTACATATTAAAATTCTATATGACATCACTTGAACTATTTATGAAATTAGAAGAAAGACATTACCACATGTACCTTTTTCTCAATAAAATAAAACAACAAAAATTAAATAAACAAAACAAAGAAAAATTAATCTAAAATATAGTCATCAAACTTCTTTGGCAACCTAACACATCTCTTAAGTGAATCATGTAAACCATGGACAGATGAATTGGTACCAACATCACAATCAGAAACAGAAGAATCCACAACAGGAACAGAATCTGAAAGAACAGTACTGTCAAGACCATCATTAGAATGAATAGGCCACTCAGACCGTAATGGACGACAGGAAGAATCATCAAACCAAATATCTTCACCATCTTCCGTTTTACCAAAAAAACGTTCTTCACCAGGTTTGAGAACAACCACAGAACTCTTGCTCCACCACCCCTTGCCTTTAAGCAAAGCAGCAGAATCAGTGACAACTTCCACTTCAAATGGTTTGGTGAATTTTGACATACCTTTAGGTGTGAAAGAAGGATTAACAACTCTCACCCAATCACCCACATTCAAACTTTTGCTCTTACAATGAAGAGAATCATCATGATAAGACTTCCCAGACATACGTGCAGAAGCTATGTTATCTCTGGCCGTACCAACAGAAGTCTCAAAACTTTCTTTACAATTGTTATTCCTTTTTACTAGAGGCATAAACAGAGATCATGCCTGTCTACCTCCCATTAAAGTGTAAGGAGAAACTCCTGTACAGGAATTAGGTGTTAAGTGATTGCTCCAAATCTTTTCTTTTGAAAATTCAAACACATCAATTTTACTTTCTAAAGCAGCTTGAAATTCCTCTTTGAAAAATCTATTAGCTCTCTCAACTTGACCATTGGAACGAGGACTATAAAGAGGAGCTATTTTAGCTGACACACCAAATTTTCTCAAAAACAACTGCATCTTACTAGAAATAAACTGAACACCATTATCAGACATAATGGACATAGGTGCCCCTTCAATCCTGAAGATACTATCTAGGAAACGTATAACCTCATCAGTACAGGGATGCTCAACAAAAGAGTAGTACAGCCACTTGGAGAAGTCATCAATAAGAACCATTAAAAATCTTTTCTCCCTGCCAAGAAGCTCATAAGGACCTGAAAAGTTGATATAAAGCTATTCCCAAGGACCTGAGGGACCTTCACCAATCGACAACGGTTCAGTAGACACCTTCCAGTGCTTGTCCGACTTGACACACACTGAACAATTATCAATAAACCTTTCAACAGAGGCATCCAAACCAGGCCACCAATAATGACACTTAAGTAATTTTTTTGTTCCAGAAACACCCGGATGCCCTGAATGTGCTAAGCTGACGATCTTATCTCTAAGACTAGTTGGTGGAACAAACAAGTCTTGTCTTAGTAAAATTCCATTCTCAAAAGACAGTTCCTCCGCAACTTGTGCAAAACTTCTCAAAGGTAGTTCTATATTATTTGCTGAAGGCCATCCATTAATAATAGGAAATTTGACCTTGGCCAACAAACTGTCTTTAACAACATGATCATTCCATTCCTTCTCATCAATACCAAAATTGCAAGACTCCACAGCATCTAAAGAAGCCACCACACACTCATGTTGATCAAAAATGTCATCACAACAATCATTAACTGGAGGCAATCTAGATAAGCAGTCTGCAGTAAAATTCTTACCACCCGGAATATGCTGAATCTCAAAATTGAACTCCTGCAGCCTAGCTATTAATCTAACCAACCTCGATGACGCCTTACCACTCCTGACACCATCCATCATGTAAACAAGAGGTTTATGGTCCGTCACCAACACAAAAGGTCTTTCCCACAAAAAATTCTTATATTTCTCCACAGCCCACACACAGGCTAGGGCCTCCTTTTCAATAGTACTATAGTGAACTTCAGATCCCCTAATACCTCTAGAAATAAAAATAAATTACCCGTTCTTTTCCATCTACAATTTGCGTGAAAACAGCACCCAATCCGAAATTACTAGCGTCAACAGTTACAAACGACTTCCCTTCAGGATCAAAAGTTTTAAGGCCAGGTGCTTTATCAATAAGTTTGATCACATTTTGAAAAGCCTCATCATGAACATCAGTCCACACAAACCTTGCACCTTTCTTTAGAAGTTGTCTAAGTGGCTCGACAACAAAAGCATAGCCCTTTACAAACTTGGCATAGTATTCACTTAACCCAAGAAATGAGCGTAATGCATCCTTATCTTGTGGCTTGCTAGCATTTACTAGGTTGCTAATGATATCCTCTTTTGGAAAAATGCCTTCCAGAGTCATTTTCTGACCTAAATAATCAATCTCATTAACCAAAAACTTACACTTTTCCTTACTAACAGTCATGCCTTTGCTGCTTAAGTTGTTCAAAGCTCTTTCCAAAGTTAAATTATGCTCATTAATAGATTTTGCAAAGATTAAAATATCGTCCTGAAAGGACTGAACACCTTTCACACCATTGAATAAGCTCTAAATTAATTTCTGAAAGACACTGGCAGCCGATGCCAGGCTAAAAGGCATCCTTAGAAATCTATACAACCCAAACGGAGTAATAAATGCCGTAAGATCTTTCGAATTTTCCTCTAGAGTAACCTGATGATAGGCTGCTTTAAGATCAATGATTGAAAAATATTTTGCACCATTGACAGCCGCCAGCATTTCTTGGATCCTAGGCAAAGGATAAGTTTCTACTACGATGTTTTTGTTAAGAGATCGAAGATCAACACACAACCTGATATCTTGATTTTTTTTTTAAGAGCAATTACAATTGCCGAAACCTATTCAGAGCTGTCAGCTGGCTCTATGATACCCTGGGAACATAGATCTTCCAAATGTAATTTAAGTTTGTCCCTCACCCCCAGAGGTACCATTCTAACTTTGTGCTGTACAGGTAAGGCTCCTTTTCTGAATTTAATCCAATTTGAAAATCCTTTGACCTCCCCCACCTTATCCTCAAAAACTTTCTTATATTTTAGAAGAATGGAAGACAATGGACTCTCTAAAGAAACATTGCTAATAGACATATCTCTCAATTGAATTGGACGATCTGAACCAGGACACAGATTCACACCAAGCTTTCCTAAATCGTACCATCCAACAATATTTTTTCCATCCATCGCTACATAAATTTTGGTAAATATCACACGAGTTTCAAACTTCAAAGATTCCTCAAAGAAACCTAACATTTTGATTTCAAAATTACCAAAAGCTTTGGGATTGATATCCGTTTCTGTAAGATTGACACCTTTCCAATTTTCATTAAAAAAAAATCAGATAAGATGATCACTGGCGAACTCGAATCCGCCATAGCTTCAAAGTCAATATTACCAATATAAACAGTACCTAAAGGAGCTTTGAAAGGAAGAGTGACACTATTGATGTTTCCATTAAATGCATCGTCATAAGTAGTGATGATTAATTTTTGCAAATCATCATCAACACTTGAGACACTACTAACAATAGGATTAGCATTGACACATTTCCTTGGAGTTTTACACGAAGATGAAAAATGACCAACCTTCCCACACTAAGGGCCAGATGTAGGTAGGCATTTACCGGTCGGTAACGGCCGAATTCGGCCGTTACCGACCGGTAAATGCAATTTGAGATGTAGGGCCCTGTATTTTACAGAATCGGTAAATTTGGCGATTCTGTAAAATACCGAGTCGGTATTTTTACCGATTCGGGAAAATTGATATGTAGGTTGGACTCTTCTGAGTCCCACAAGCATTAAAAAATCTGTATTTTACCATCAAATACTATTTGATGGTAAAATACCGATTCTGGTGTGCATGCACATGTGTGCATGCACACCTATGCCATATGACAGGCAGACCTGCCCTTAGGGCAGGTATGCCTGCCACATGGCACCCGAGCCTCTTTTGGGGGTGCCAGAGGGTGTCAAAGTGACACCCTCTGCATCCTTGTGACATTCGGTATTTACCAATTCGGTAAATACCGACCGGTAAATGCCCAATCATTCCTATGGGCTTCAAAGCCCATAGGAATGAATGGGCATTTACCGGTCGGTATTTACCGAATCGGTAAATACCGAATATTTCCGATTCGGTAAATGCACATCTGTATTTACCTACATCTCGGTACTTATATTTTACCACTTCTTAAATACTGAATCGGTATGATTCGGTATTTAAGAGGTGGTAAAATAAAATTACCTACATCTGGCCCTTAGTGCACCTTTTCTTTACAGCTGGACATTCCGCAGAGTTTGCCAAATGCATTTTAGGCCCACATTTGAAGCAACGTAACTCTCTACTAGTTTTAAAATTACCCCTATTACGCATTTGTACAGCACAAACAGAGGAATTATTTGTAGTTTTGTATTCATCAGCAGCAATAACCTTAGAAGACTCAATAGATCTTTCTATCCCTTTAGCTAAATCTATTACCTCAGCTAAAGTAGGATTACGACAAGCTAAAAGTCGTTCCCGTACTTTTTTGGACGCACAATTAAATACAAATTGATCTCTTATGGATAAATCAACATAAGCTCCGAATTCACAGTTGGCTGCCAAAACTCTTAAAGCTGCCACGTAATCTTCCACTGACTCATCAATTGACTGTTTCCTTTTATGAAAGGCATGTCTTTCAATCATCACATTAGGTTCATCTTCAAACTGTTTTTCAAGTCTTGCCACTGCCTCAACGAACACGTTCCAACCATCACCACCTCCACTTGATGGCGCAATGGGCACGAGATTCCTAAAAATTTCTATTGCCGCTGTACCTAAATAACTAAAAAGAATAGCTTTTTTCCTTCCTGCAGAAAATTTTGAACCATCAATGGCAACAATATAATTTTCAAATGTCTCAAACCACTTCTTCCACCTTAATTTTGGTTTTCCAGGAATTTGCAAAAAAATAGAAGGTTGATTACAAATTTGAGAAGATGCCATGTTAATTTATAAAATGTTTCGACAATAAAATGCAACAAGAGAGGGAAATAAATATTTCAAAAGCAATAAATCATGAATAACTTTTAAATTGTCTTCAAATCACTGTTGTAAAACAGATGTGACCTGCACTTAAAAATAAGTAAGTGTGCACATCACTGCAGCAAGTAGATCACAAATGAAAAATACTTTCAACAAAAACTAGTTAAGTGTGCATATCACTGAAGCAAATTCCTATAAACAACCTTTAAATTGTGTGCAAATCACAGTTGTATCCAGAATGTAACATGCACTTCAAAATAAGCAAGTGTGCATATCACTGCAGTAAGCAGAATATTTTAAACATTCCCGCTTACCAAACTTTAAGTTGTTTAATTTTCCAGAACTACCTATCATAAATAGATTATAAGTGTGCGAATCACTGAATCCGCCGTTATCAATCTCTTGTCAGAACTCTTAAACCAGCCCCTGTTGTCATGCACTGCTTCAGATCCGCCGTAAACTTCTTTACATGACTGCTGGCCCACTCGTAAACGCTCCCAAAATGGCCGCGATGTTACGTGCTTCAACGCTGCGTTTCACAATCAACGATGCGTTCCAGTCATCCGTTGTTATGTGCTGACGTCACTGCATTCACAGGCACACAGCTTGAGTTGCGCAGATCAAAGTCGCGAGCAGCCCAACCGTCAAATGAGGCGCGAGCAATGAAAAACAGCCAGCGACCTCTAACTCTTCCAAATTTCAAAGTTTACAGTGCCTTTAACTTCGGCAGAGATCACCGTAATGAACTGTCATCACATTACCAGGAAATGCTGATCACGCCGTGAGTCCGATCTTTTTTTTTTTAACTTTCTTTTAAAATCAAATCAGCAGGCACTCTGCAACACAGTGTAAAGAGCGGAGGAGGCAAAGATAAGTTAAACTTTAAGTTTAATTAAAGTTGTACAAAGACCCACTGGTGCTCAAACCTATGCGCCTAGACCAGAACCAGATCAGCTCCAACCGCTTGTCTGTTCACCAACAACACAATCCACATTACATTCCAAACATTCCACATTACATATTAAAATTCTATATGACATCAATTGAACTATTAATGAAAGAAGAAGAAAGACATTACCACAGTATTTCTCATTGTATTGAGGATAATTTTATTTTAGCTGGAGATTGTAACCCGGTGTTTGATCCCTTTTTAGATAGAAATTCCTAAGTAGCCTTTGTCCCCAACAAATCACATAAATTCTTTACTCATGGTATACAGCAGCATAAATTGCTTGACACTTGGCGTTTATGTAACCCAACTACTAGAGAATATTCCTTTTATTCCTCCACCCACCATATCAATCAAGAATTGATTATGTTTTTGTATATCATAACATCTCACAGTCCCTTACTCACGCAGAAATTGGCCCTATTCTTTTGTTAGCTCATGCACCCGTTTCCATTGGTGTTGATATTCTCCCTAAGAATACTGCTCCTAAAAGATGGTGTTTCAATAATGCACTCCTCTTAGACCCCAAATTCGCCACGGCTTTTGCTTCATTCTCCATGGAATATTTTGAAAGGAATAACTCAGACTCCCTCTCTCCTGCAATCATTTGGAATGCCTTTAAGGCATCAGCTAGGGGTTTATTTTAGATTATGTAGCAAAGAAACGAAAGGCTGCACACAAAATAACTAAAGATATTCTTCAAGATATTAAGGCATTGGAGCATTCATATTACATATCACACTCAGGAGGTTGTTTAAGGGAAACAATCTTTACAACGCAACTTTTACAATGCACTACCATTACAATGAAACTTTTACAATGCAACATCCATTACATCGCATGCCATTACAACACAACCATTACAACGCATGACACTACAACGCATACCACTACAACGCATGTCATTACAATGCATACCATTACAACGCATAACATTACAACGCATAGTACCCTTACACTTTCCAACACTTACCCTACTGTTGCACCCCCTGGAGTTAGAATAGTAATTTTTACCCCTACACTATCCAATACTTACCATACATGCAATGTAATGTTATGCGTTGTAATGGTATGCGTTGTAAAAGGTAGTATGCGTTGTAATGGAATGCGCTGTAAAGGTAGTTTTAAAAAATTTGTTGTAATGGCATTTGTTGTAATGGAATGCGTTGTAATGATGTTGCGTTGTAAAAAATGCGTTGTAAAAGTATGCGTTGTAACGTCATACATCCGTTGTTTAAAAGCCCTCATTAATGCCAAGTTGGAGTTCAATAAAAAATCGACAGATAGAACAAAGCAGGTAAAATGTTAGCCAATTACTTAAAAATCCGCCAAAACAGACTGAACATCGAATCTATCTTTTATGAGCACTCGGTTTTAAAAGTGAAGGATGCCGAAATTTTACATGAATTTTCTCTCTTTTACAAATCTTTATACTCTTCAGAAACCCAACCCACGGATCATCTACTTTCACAATTCTTTTCTAACATACAAAAACCTTCACAAACTCTTTTAGATCTTTTCCCCTTAGAATCGGACCTTTCCCAGCATGAACTCTTAAAAGCCATTCAGATTCTCAAAAAAGACAAAGCTCCTGGCCCGGATGGCTTTACTTTTGAATTTTACACCCACTTTTCAACGCTTCTAATACCCAAACTACATTCCCTTATAACTTTCTTTTGTGCCTCAAAAAAACACTTCTGGATCATTTTTTGAAGACTCCAAATACTGCAAAAAATTATAGGCCAATTTTGCTAGTCAATATTGATTATGAAATGTTTTCCAAAGCCTTAGCCATACATCTTGACTCATACCTCCCCAGGTTATTAGGTAAGGAACAATCTGGATTTGTTAAGGGGCGAGTCATTACAGACAACACACGGCTCTTTTTTGATGTCCTATCCAAATCTTCTCATCTTAATCATCCTTTGGCGGCAATTGCATTAGATGCCGAAAAGGCTTTTGATAGGGTTGAGTGGAAATATCTATTTTATACCCTTAAATGGTATGGATTCGGCCCCAACTTCATAATTGTATTGTCCCTTCTCTATTCTGACCCCGTGCAGCAATTTGTGCTAATGGCTTGATCTCCTCATTTTTTTACTTAAGCAGAGGGGTACGCCAAGGCTGCCCTCTTTCGCCTTTTCTTTTTAACTTGGCTTTAGAACCATTCTTTTCCAAATTACGTCAAAATCCAAACATTTATGGTTTCCAAACATCAAATGTCCACGTAAAACTTGCAGCTTATGCTGACGATATTCTCCTATTTTTATCCAAACCAGAAGAATCAATACCAGTTTTTTTAGAAGTAGTGAAATCTTACTCACTTATTTCCGGATATAAATTAAACAATGATAAATGTGAAATATTACCATTAACAAAACATAATTTTAGTTTGCAATTTCTAGCTTCTCGATTTAAATGGAGTCCAAATCATATTAAATATTTAGGTCTACACTTTACTCAATCTCAGAAACGGTTACTTTATGTATGAATAAATGCTTTCAAAAGATTTCAGATCTGACCTCTAAGTGGCATCATCTTTATTTGTCTTGGTGGGGCCGCTTGTATAAAGATGATGTTGTCGCCCATAGTATTATATACTATTTTGAATATCCCAATTCCCATAACTTAATAATTTATTAAAAAAATCAACTCCATTTTGTCTTCTTTCTTATGGAATACTAAGAAATCCCGTATGTCTTTATTAAAACTGATAGGTCCTAAAAGAGAGGATGGAGTTAATTTCCGAGAATTCCAGGCTTATCATAAGGCTTTCTTACTGCGTCAGGCCTCTTTGTGGTTGCTTGATTCCTCAGATGAATGTCCTCTCTGGACTTTAATTGAGCGCCTATTTATGTCTCCTTACTCATTTTGTGAATACCTTTCTTTCTCATGTAAGCCACAATCCATTTCCACTCCTGTTTGAAACATACTTCCAAACTACTTGACCTATCTACCCGTCCTCCTCTTTCTTCTAAAGATTCCTTTTTGAACTCCACAATTTGGCATAATAAAGATTTATTGATTCATAATAAACCCTTTTACTGGAGTACTTAGAGGGACAGAGGTTTGATATGGATTCATCAATTGTTCTTAAATTCAGAATTTATGACTTTTCCCATGCTTATGCAGGCATTCAACTTACCGGCTTCCTTTATCCATAAATACCATGCACTTAAACAAGCTGTATTGGAAACTTATTCTCCTCTCCCTGTCACACCAGCTATCTCTAACAACTGAGAACCCTCTTTATGACTCCATACCTTGTTAATGGCCAAACCTACAGCTTCTACTGTTTACAAACACTTACAAGGCAGTGACACTGATAGACAGAAAACAAAAATTGAGGAGGCATGGACAAAGATTTAGCTGTATGTTGGCCAATCTTACTATGGAAAGGCATCTGGTCCAAAATACGCAACACTTCTAGTGCAGCAAACACCACAAACATTATTTTTTGTCTATAATAGACTTTTATTTACGCCAACCATTTTATGTAAACGTATTTCAACCACTCCGGACACTTGTTGGACCTGCTATTCCTCCAATGCTGACTTGTTTCATATGTTGTTCTTATGCCCACTAGTACATACTTTTTGGAAGCAAGTATAGTCACAAGTTAATTTGATATACAATACTATGTTTCCTTTTTCTGTTAGTCATATCTTTTTGGGTAGTCTTTCATCTATCTGGAACAGGGTCTCTTCAAATGTTAAGATTATTGATTTGTTACTAGCGATTGCATTTCAACAAATTACCGCCAACTGGAAAGACTTTTCGAAGATTACATACAGAGCTTGGTGGTACACTGTTTGTCATAATCATAGGTTAGACACTGCCTTTGTATACCCACCTCAAATGGCTAATAAACGTGTTGACTTGTGGTCCCCAGTTACAACATTTTTTGATGGTAGTGCCAAGAAATATTCTTTACCAAAACCCTCTCAACAGGAGGTTCCCAAACCACCCTGACTTCCTTAGTAGTTCCATTATTTATTTACTTTCTTTCATTTTTCCTATATTGCATATATGTTTCATTCAATGTACACTGCTTTCTTCTATGATTTGCCTATGTGTTATTAGTCAAATTCCTTTCCTTCTCAAAAATAAGATTGGAATGTGATGCTACGTTATTTATAACATATACTCTGTATGGTCACCTTGTTTTTCTTTTCAATAAAAATTATTTGAACTTAAATAAGTGTAGGCCTGGTAGCTCCAACAACAATATATTTGGGGACCACTGCTTCGAACAGTCTTTAATGCCATCCTGCGAGGGGTGGATATTCCCCCGACCTGGAAAGGTGCGGAATAATCCCCATATTTAAAAAGGAGATAAAGGGGACCTTCTAATTACAGGCCAATAAGCCTATTAGATATCTCCCAGAAAATGTTCAGTAAAATAATCCTGTCACATCTCCAAAACTGGATAGAAGAAAATAACATTCTTTCCCATCTGCAGACAGGCTTTAGGGCCTCCATGAGCACACAAGACCAGGTGTTTTGATTTCTTTTGCTCATTTGGAAAGAAGTGAAGATCAGGAGGGGCCACTTGTATGTCATATTTGTCGACCTTAAAACAGCATTTGACTCCATTGATCACAATAAACTGTGGGCTGTCCTTAGGGATCTAGGACTCCCCTGTGACCTACTTCATTTATTGGTCCATTTTCACCAAGACAAGTATGCCAAAGTCAGGTGGAATTGTGATGGTAGTCTCACTAATACAATTTCAGTCACTAAGGGGGGTGCATCAGGCCTGTGTGCTTGCCCCAACTCTGTATATGAACAGGCTTATAAGCAAACTTTATGAATGTAGGATTGGGGTTCTCCCAATGCATGCAATGAAAAACAGTTGGGTAAATGCCACCGTATCTCTCTTGTGTCCGTTCTGTCTTTCCACTCCAGAGACTATGGAACATTTAATTTCTGCTGTCCCGCTTATGTAAATCTAAGGAAAATCCAATAGAACAGCAGGGAAATGAAGGGGTTGATGTGTTTTTATGAAGATATTTTTAATTGATATCTTGATTTTACGGGAAAATCACAAACTATATTCTTGTTTTGAATATTAAAGTTAACGTTTTTAACTACTGGTTTTTAACATTTCCATTAATAATGTATGCTAAGTGTTCTTTGTTTTGTTGTGTATGATCATGCTTTGATCGAATAAACAAATATATATATATATATATATATAATAAAGTTTTGCCAAAAACCATGTAAATAAAAAAAGTATTAACAAAGCCAAAAGGCTGCAGCCAACCTTAGACCTATTGGCTTTGCAATTGTGCGTTCATAGTAATGACCAGCAAACTTCATGAAAAAATATATTTCCATCTGAAAAACAATGGCAACGTAAGTTATATGGTGGCTGAGACTCTTCTGTTTGAAATTAAATAGATAAAACTATATTACTGCTGTTTTTTCAGGGGATTAAATGCTGCCACAGTATGTATACCAGGCCTTAACCGTTATTTTCATATGTATTTTACTATACAAAAAGCCTTATTGGGAAACATTGCATTCAAATGCCACATCCCCTCCTTTCCAAAAAGCAAGCATAAAAATCAAGAAGACCCTGTAGACGGGTAGGTCATTCGGTATTCTGAAATAATTCAGAATCTTTACTGTAGTGAACAAATAAAAAAGATAGCTAATTTAAATCAAGGTCATCATAACATGTCTAGTATTTTCATTTATCTATTCTAGCAACCAGCAATGTATGTGTAACTATACTGGGTGATACATTTGCCCATCGCTTTGTTTCTTATGTCTGCTTAGAATTCCTAAAACATAATACATCTACTTCATCAACAGTACCACATTTTGACTTTTATCCATTGAACTTTAACGCCTTTACCGCGGCGGAATTGCCGCCGCGGTAAAGGCGTTAAAGTTCCATTAAGTGCCCGGGGCTGCATCGGCCAATGGACGTGCGCAGCACTACCGAGGTAGTGCTCGCGATGGCCGTACTTAAAGGGTTAATGGGTTTTTAGCTAAATGTATAAAATGTCTCTGTTTATCCTTAAGCAACTTGGCCCAAATTACGGAATGTGACATTAAATTTGAGTTCCAGCTGCATCAATATATTGATCACAAAAAAACCAAGTCTGCCTAAACCTATCCGAAACCACTCTAGTGAAAAAGCCTGCTCCACCAAACTACACTTGTATCAAATTATCAACTTGTAGAATGAATACATCTCAGTGCCAATAAATGTACATAAGGTGAATTGACAATGCTGTTGATTGTACCCGCAGCCTACTAAGCTCAGAATTAAATACAAATATCACTGTGAACCATCATGGCTGCCATTCCATAGGCATTTCATACGTGAGTAATTGTACATAGTCTACAACTGCATTCATGAAAATGAATTTACATTAGTGCAATTATTTTATTTCTGTTTTAACACGTGCATTTTGTTATTTCGTTTTTACCTTATACACCTAACTAATTTTAAAGATGATTCCTTTCCAACTCCACCATGGAAAGGAATTCACAACTGCCCTTCCAGGCAAAGAATGGGTTGAGAAAGAGCTTGTGAACATCCACAAATTACGAAATGTGTCATGTCTCCAAGCTTGCATGGCTTTTGTGCTCTGGAATATCCATTCCTTAGTAGGAAATGCAATCAGATGAAAATCTACGAGTGAATAATTCTTGCAAGAAGTGTAAAATCACTGTTTTTACATTATGTACGCAAATAAATGTGAAATTTATAACCATTGGTTTTGTAATTCTATGGAAATATTCAGCGAGATTTGTGGCAATGGCATTTCCTATTTAAGAATATTATCTCTCCAATTGCATGCCCTAAAATAACTGGCGGTGTAAATGTCTTATAAATATAATTTCGATATTCACACATTATCAAGCCAGAACATGGCAGTATGTAGTTTCAGACTAGGTTCTGTAACAAAGGCAAACGTGACCAGTCACATTTTGACATGCTTTCTTTTCCTTTGGTCTGCATTACATGTTCACAATGAATAAATTATCAAGCAGCAATTAAAAACGTATGACTTTGTAAGGGTGCGTGGGAGGGGAATACAAGAACTGCCTAGGAGGTGCTAATTTGCAACAATGTGCTATTTTACACCAAATTACACATTAGGAAGGTGTGCTTTTTTGTTCTATTGTCCTTTGCTGCAGAAAACATGGTTTCGTTATAGCTGAAAATAAATACATGTACCTTTCTCGTGTAATCAGATACATATATTGATAAATTGGTGCCAAAAGAAACAGAGGAAAGAAAGTAAACTTTTATATTACTGGGCGTGGTGCGAGATAACACCAACTCATAGGGGCATATTATCAAGACAGGCGATAAAGTTATCGCCATTTTAGCGGCAGAAAACTGCAGTTAAAACGGCGATAATGGGCTTGATAATATGCTCTATGGAATTCCAATTGAAGTCCATGTTAGATGTCCTTCACATCTAACATGTGCTTCAATTGGAATTCCATAGAGCACATTATCAAGCCCATTATCGCCGTTTTAGCAGCAGTTTTCTGCCTCTAAAATGGCGATAATTTTATCGCCTGTCTTGATAATATGCCCCTTAGTTCTTGAAATGCAAGCTCCAAAGAGAAATGCAACATAGTCGATAAAACTGCGCTTCAGGTCACCTTGCCACCACGTGTGCCCTTGGGGCACTGAACGGTTCTCGTAGTCTGACAAGTATCCACAGGATAGGAGGCTCTTAATAATGGAGCATAAATGTCCTTAGCACCTACTTGAAGCTGCTGAATTAGCATTGGGTGATTAGCTAATTAGGTAGATTAGTTAATTACGCAGATTGTTCCATAGGGAATATAACTGAGCATTGAAGGCGCGCCCTTTATTAATGAAGAGAAAAGAAAAATGAAGAATGAACCTAGGCATTCTAGAAGATGTCTGTCCAGATGGCGTATAGGTTCAGTCCTACGGAAAGGCATGTACTCCAGGGGGCGTAATACCTGGCCGATCATTCCATTCTGGTCTCTATTATAATAAAATCTTTGGATGCAAACAGAAGTTTGTCCCCAAATTGGGATTTCTATTTGTAGTGTAATATGACAGTTCCCTCCCTGCATGCATTTCACCAGATGAAACCTGGCACAATGTGTATCGGGAAAATACCAAACATTTTGAATGTTGTGACTGGCGGTGGCAGACAACATGCATTGCCAGTGTGATATCCCCAATTTTATGTTAAGGAGCCCGGAATGGGAAGCCACTACTGATGATGATGAATGAATAGGATTTGTAAAGTGCACAGATGCTCCAGTAGTGCCTTGGCGCTAGTTTTCACAGGTAAACACTTCAATCTGAGCAAAAAGCCATATTGTTAGCTTCTTCTTGAAGATCTGTTCAGATCTTGCAAGTTGGGGGTCAAGGGGAAGTTTATTCCTGGCAGACGGACCTGGAAAGGAAAAGGAGCGACTACCTATCCTGGAGCGATATATCCTTGGAAGCGAAGCCAAGGCCATATTAGAAGAATGGATCTTCCTAGTAGGAAGGTATAAAGGAAATCTAGTGGCCGTATATCTGGGGCCCATCTGATGTAAGGCTCTATAGGTAAGAACCAGAGTCTTGAACAAATATGTTTCCTCATTGGGAGCCAATGCAAAGAATTGGAGATAGGGGAAGACCTGGGTGTTCAAAGGAAGTTTGAGAAGCAGCCGTGCCACTGCATTCTGAACCACCTGGAGCCTTTGGATTAAATAGTCTAAAAGGCCAAGATACGAAGCATTTGCATGATCCAGCCTGGAAGTAATAAGGGCCTAAATCCCTGTTTTCCTAGCTGGTACAGAAAGATAGGCAAAATTGTTTTCAATGTACGATAGCCGAAACATGTCCCTACCAACGTCTGGACTTGAGGCTGAAACTGCATCAGTAAATGGCTCACCGGGCTTTATGGTATGTATCAGGTGTAGTATAAGCACCCCAAATGTTCTGTGTCTTGGAATGAGGTCCTTAGTGTAATCCTGTACTGTCAGCTAGTGGTGGTTTTAAGGTTTGACACAGAAAGGAGAGGTGGACAACAATAAAGAGGCAGGACCCATGTATTATGGGCAGGACTTTATAAAAGCTGCCATAGTTGAGTAGTAACATTAAAACCATGTTTTTGATGTATGTTTTTTCTAGTGAAAGGGCCTTAGCTAGGAGCACTTGTTGAAGGTCTTAAATAAATAATCGAAGGAGTTGGTTACCTAAACTATTTGCAGAGTCTAAACGTCATGGCACTAACGTCACCAAATATTGCCCTTTTGTACAAGGCTCAAGTAAGGAAAATGTATAAAAGAACATGTTTATCTTTGTCAGCTAATGCGGACAAAGATGGCCTCATATTAATATGTATCTCATTGACTGTAAAGATTAAGGTGGACAACAAGTGAATGTTGGACCCGGCCTCATGGCGTGGTCCTACCCCTCCCGCATGGCGGGCCCCGGACGACATCGGCCCTCCACAGAGCCTTGGGCGGCCCCTTCTGCCCGATCCTGCACGCCCCAACACTACCGGTCTGGCCACCATCCCGGACCCCCACTACCGGCCTGACTCCATAATGGGCCCATCACGTCCTGAGCACGAGGTCTCGCCCGACTCCATCTTGGGACCACCACGTCACGAACACGTGGCCTCGGCCCCGGCCCAGGCCCCAGCGAAGCCCCGACATCGAGGTGCCAAGATCTACCCAGGTGGTCGAGTGGCCACTCGACAGATCCCGGAGGAAGGGGAGTTTCGATGGGCCTCCAGCCGTCCCCGGACGCCCGGTATCGATCGCCTCCGGCATCCCTGGGTGCTGGCTCCACCCCCCTGCTGGGTGTCTGGACACCATCATCCCGGCCCCTCTGGCCCCCAGGCGCGAGGGTCCGGACATCAAAGGACTCCAGTCCTATATCTGGGCCAGCCCCGGAGTAGGACAGCAGTTGTATCCTGGACTGGAAAGCCCTACTGACGCTGTCACGGCCGACACCAGAAGAACTCATTGCCTTGAACCTGAAGAGACCCTGAGAGCCTGCTGGCGCTGCCGCGGCCCACCTTTGCCGAACGATCTTGAGAGCCTGCTGGCGCTGCCGCGGCCCACCTTTGCCGAACCATCTGGAGAGCCTGCTGGCGCTGCCGCGGCCCACCTTTGCCGAACCCTCTTGAGAGCCTGCTGGCGCTGCCGCGGCCCACCTTTGCCGAACCATCTTGAGAGCCTGCTGGCGCTGCCGTGGCCCACCTTTGCCGAACCATCTGGAGAGCCTGCTGTGCCGCGGCCCACCTTTGCCGAACCATCTTGAGAGCCTGCTGGCGCTGCCGCGGCCCACCTTTGCCGAACCATCTTGAGAGTCTGCTGGCGCTGCCGCGGCCCACCTTTGCCGAACCATCTTGAGAGCCTGCTGGCGCTGCCGTGGCTCGACCTCTCGGAACCCCCCGGCTCGAGGATTGAGAGCTGTGCGCAGGGTATCTCTGCATACCCCCCAGCCGAGACTGTCCCGCTACCCTGACTCCCCTTTCACGAGACTTTACAGATCCCTCGGTCTACTTGTACATATCGCTGAGAACCAGCAGCCTTTATTTCCTGATAAAGCTTACAAACTCGACCTCTGGTGTGGTGTCCATTTGTAGTGTGTGGTTACTCTGCTGTACGATCCTAGGAGAGGGCCCTCACCCAGGAGGCCTCTCAGTAACGCTCGGCTACTTCTTGACGGGGAGGTGGACCTAGGGGTGGTCAGTCAGACCTCTTCTGCCTCCCCCGGGGTCGCCTTTCTAACATTAGTGGCAGGCGACGGGATCCGAGCCGACGCAGATCATACAGAGAGTAATTCACTCACTACCGAGAAAAACACACCGCGACCATGACTACTCAGGAAACCAGACCGACTGCGGAATTCCAGAAAGAAAAGATGGAAGATTACAGCCACAAGGAATCAAAACAATTCTGCAAGGACCTAGGCATCGCTACCACGGGCCTCAACACCAAAGAGGACTTTAAATCAGCCCTGCAAGCCTGGGCGGACGCCGATAACGCGCCACCCCAGAATAAAAACAACCCGGGCCCGAACGGACGCCCGGAGACCGACGCTAACCCAGCGGGGGAAAGACCCGCAAACCTGGACACGGGCCTCCCCCACGGAGACGCCCGAGAACGAGAGAGGAACCGGCTCCATGAGTTGGAGCTCGCCCGACTCCAACAAGAAGGAGAGATACAGCTGGCAGAAAGGAAATTAGCCCTCGAGCAACTACGGCTGGAAGGAGACCTAGAGGAAAGGCGAAGACAACGAGACCTCGAAGAAAAGAAACTCATGCTCGAGCATGAGCGTGGCCTCAAAGAACTGAAAATCAAGGCCAAGACAAACTAACCCGGCACCGCCGGGGGCAAGACCTCATCCCCGCCGGTGGACACGAAGGTGCACATACCCAAGGAGGTCGTCAAAGAATACTATAAGAACGACGACATCCAACAGTGGTTCAAAGCCTACGAGGATGCCATGACCGCCCATCGAGTACCCCTCAAAGACTGGGGCGCCGGCTTATGGGGAAAGTTCATCAACGAGGGGAGAGACGCCCTGCTAAAGCTCCCCGATGCCGAGATGACCTTGTACGAACACATGAAGACCGCCCTCCTCACTCGCTACGGACTCACCCCTGAAATGTACCGGCAGCGATTCCGAGACTGTAGAAAAATCCCCGGTACCACTTGGGTGGAGTACGTGAACTTTTACAGCAGAGCCTTCGAAGGGTGGATCAGAGGCTGCCAGGTCACCACCTACCAGCAGTTGGTCGACCTCATCCTATGGGAACATCTTTCCACTAACTGCTTCATCGAACTCCGGCAGCACCTCCTCGACAGCAAATTGACAGAGCCACGGAGACTCGCTGTCGAGGCAGATAGATGGGTGAGCACCCGAGTTCCCCGGAGTCCGTTGGGAGACTACGGCCGGGGATCCCCGGGGAACCACCGACCACGGGGCGGCGGAGGAGGCCAGAGCAGGGGCCGAGACACCCCCACGGGGTCATCCCCTACCTCCCAGTCGCCATCCCTGGGTTGGAGGGGGGGCCCCCCAGCCAGACCCGGGCCCCGCCCGAATGTTACGTGCAACAGATGCCAGCGGCAGGGCCATTATGTGAACGACCCTCTCTGCCCGATGAACCAGCGACCCGGCACCACCGGTCCCCCGAGCCGCCAGATTGCGGCCGCCGCCCTGAGTGCAGAGGGAGGCGAAGAAGAGGGCGACGACCCCGAGCAGGCCGAGTGGGAACCCGCCGCCATGATCTTAGCATGCCTGGGTGATCGGGACATGATCCCCCGAGACCCGATCCCAGGTAACACCCAGAAATACCGCCAATGGGTCACCATCAATGGACGCCGGGCCGAAGCCCTCCGGGACACTGGAGCCAGCGTGACGGCGGTCCGCTGCCACTTGGTGACCTCCGAACAAATTCTTCCCAACGTCTTGTGCCCAGTACGGTCGGCGGACAACTCTGAGAGTTTGTGCCAGATGGCCCGCATCCCCTTCGAGTGGGGAGGGGTGTCGGGCATGCTGAAAGTGACTGTCCGAGACGATTCCCCCGTGGACTGCCTCCTCGGGAACGACCTGGAACGTTCCCTCTGGGACGGCGTAGAGCGGAGAGAGCATCTGGGGAGGCTAGGCCTTCCAGAGTGGGTCTGTGCGACCACCCGCTCCATGTCCGCCCGAGCTTCCACCCCAACGGAGGAAGCCCCGATCGAGGAGCCGGAGTGGCCCGCACCTCCACCACCCGCCGTCCCCGCGGACGCCGACCCTGAACCCGGCCCCCAGGGGCCCAGCCATGAAGAAATCACCGAGCTCGGCCACCTTCCAGAACTAGCTCAGTGGCGCCAAGAAGGTGGCCCCACCCGCGAACAATTCCAACAAGAGCAGAGCACCTGTCCCTCCCTTGAGGGAATTCGGCGACAAGCCGCCACTCAAGCCGCTGGAGACCCTGCGGGGTCCCACTGGGTCTATTGGGACAACGACCTTCTCTACAGTGAGCAGAAGATTGCCGAACTAGGGGCCAGCCGGGTGCTGGTCGTTCCCCTTCGATTTAGAGACTTCCTCTTGAACTTAGCACATGATGTGCCCCTCGCCGGGCACCTGGGGCAGGACAAAACTTACAGCCGCCTGGTAACTCATTTCTACTGGCCGAAAATGCGCAACGATGTGCATAATCACTGCAGAACCTGCCCGACCTGTCAAGCCAGCGGGAAGAGCGGGGGGAAAGTCAAAGCCCCGCTCCAGCCTTTTCCTGTGGTCACCACCCCCTTCGAGCGAGTGGGGATAGACATCGTGGGGCCCCTGGACCCCCGCACCTCTCAAGGGCACCGCTTCATCCTCGTTCTGGTGGACCATGCCACCCGCTATCCGGAAGCCATCCCCCTCCGAACCATCACGGCCCCTGTGGTAGGCCGAGCCCTAATGGGGATCTTCTCCAGAGTCGGCTTCCCCCGAGAAGTCGTGAGTGATCGGGGCACAAACTTTATCCCCAAACATATGCGATCCCTGTGGCAACAGTGCGGGGTCACATATAAGTTCACCACCCCGTATAACCCCCAAGGGAATGGAATTGTGGAGCGGTTTAACTGGACACTGAAGGGGATGATCAAGGGCCTAGAGGAGCCACTGCAACGCAAATGGGATGTTCTGCTGCCTTGCCTCCTGTTTGCGTATCGCGAAGTGCCCCAGAAGTCCCTGGGGTTCAGCCCCTTCAAACTATTGTATGGGCACCCGGTCCGAGGCCCCCTCAGCCTGGTCAAAGAAGGCTGGGAGACGGCTGTCCGAGGTGCTCCACCAGATGTCTACCAGTACCTCCTGACCCTCCGCAACCAAACTCGGAAGTCCCGGGAACTGGACGAAGCCAACCTGGAGGCTAGTCAGGAGGAGATGAAACGCTGGTATGATCGGAACGCCTCGTCCATCGAATTCGAGCCGGGCCAGCAGGTCTGGGTCATGTCCCCGGTTGAACCTTGCGCCCTCCAGGACCAATGGACGGGGCCCTTCAAGGTGGTGGAGCGCAAGAGCCCTGTCACTTACTTGGTGGACATGGAGTCCCCCAGGAACCCCCTCCGGGTTCTACACGCTAACCGGCTCAAGCCGCACTTTGCCCGCACTGAACTAAGTCTGCTATTAGCGACCGATGACGGAGCTGAAGACGACTCCGGACCTTTGCCAGATCTCATGAGCTCCACTGAGAAGGACAGCTCCGTCGAAGGGGTCATGCTTTCCTCCACCCTGACCCCAGAACAGCACCATGACTGCCGGCAGCTGCTGGGGCAGTTTGCAGATCTGTTTTCCCTCACCCCTGGAGTCACCCGGTGGTGTGTCCACGATGTAGACACCGGAGACAGCCCGCCTGTAAGGCACCGAGCTTTCCGAGTGCCTGACCGAGTGCGGGCCTGCATCCAGTCCGAGGTGGCCAAGATGCTAGCGCTGGGGGTAGTCGAACCCTCCGACAGTCCGTGGGCCAGCCCAGTCGTCCTGGTCCCTAAAGCCGCCGCCCCCGGTGCGCCCCCGGAGCTCCGGTTCTGTGTTGACTACCGGGGGCTGAATGCCGTCACCAGGACCGATGTCCATCCCATCCCCCGGGCGGATGAACTGATCGATCGCCTGGGGGCTTCGAAGTATCTCAGCACCTTCGGTCTCATGGCAAATCGGCCTCACACCTGGAGCGCAAGAGCGATCCGCCTTCTCGACCCCTGATGGCCACTACCATTTCAAGGTGATGCCCTTCGGCATGAAAAACGCCCCGGCCACCTTCCAGAGACTCGTGAATAGAGTGCTGGCCGGGCTAGAAGAGTTCAGCGCCGCCTACCTGGACGACATTGCGGTGTACAGCCTCCGCTGGGATGCGCACCTGACCCACCTCCGGGAGGTCCTGACGGCCCTCCGTCGGGTCGGACTGACCATAAAGGCCAGCAAGTGCCAGATCAGACAAGGGTCCGTGACCTATCTGGGACACCAAGTAGGGAGCGGCCAGGTGGCTCCCCTCCAGCCAAAGATTGACGCTATCCAGGCCTGGGAGCCCCCGGTCACCCAGACCGCTGTCCGAGCCTTCCTGGGGCTCACTGGATACTATCGGCGCTTCATCAAAAACTATGGGAGCATTGTGGGGCCCCTCACAGAACTGACCTCAAAGAGGCTACCACAAAGGGTGCACTGGACCCCCGAGTGCCAGGTAGCGTTCGACACCCTAAAGACCGCTATGTGCACCGCCCCTGTGCTCCAAGCCCCCGACTACAGCCGGGAGTTTGTGGTTCAAACCGACGCCTCGGAGCACGGCATTGGGGCGGTCCTCTCCCAAGTAAACCCTGAAGGAGCCGACCGTCCCGTTGCCTTCATCAGCCGGCGGCTGCTGGCCAGAGAACAACGTTGGAGCACCATCGAGAGGGAAGCCTTTGCCGTCGTGTGGGCCCTAAAGAAGCTCCGGCCCTACCTCTTCGGCACCCACTTCCGGGTCCAGACCGACCACCGGCCTCTACGGTGGCTGATGCAGATGCGGGGAGAAAACCCGAAACTGTTGCGATGGTCCATCTCCCTCCAAGGGATGGACTTCACGGTGGAGCATCGCCCCAGCAACGACCACGTCAATGCTGATGGCCTGTCCCGATTCTTCCGCCTCGACGAGGAGAATCCCCAAGAAGATGGGTGACTCTCCTCTGCCTTCAGCTGGGGGGGACGCGTATTGGACCCGGCCTCATGGCGTGGTCCTACCCCTCCCGCATGGCGGGCCCCGGACGACATCGGCCCTCCACAGAGCCTCGGGCGGCCCCTTCTGCCCGATCCTGCACGCCCCAACACTACCGGTCCGGCCACCATCCCGGACCCCCACTACCGGCCTGACTCCATAATGGGCCCATCACGTCCTGAGCACGAGGTCTCGCCCGACTCCATCTTGGGACCACCACGTCACGAACACGTGGCCTCGGCCCCGGCCCAGGCACCAGCGAAGCCCCGACATCGAGGCGCCAAGATCTACCCAGGTGGTCGAGTGGCCACTCAACAGATCCCGGAGGAAGGGGAGTTTCGATGGGCCTCCAGACGTCCCCGGACGCCCGGTATCGATCGCCTCCGGCATCCCTGGGTGCTGGCTCCACCCCCCTGCTGGGTGTCTGGACACCATCATCCCGGCCCCTCTGGCCCCCAGGCGCGAGGGTCCGGACATCAAAGGACTCCAGTCCTATATCTGGGCCAGCCCCAGAGTAGGACAGCAGTTGTATTCTGGACTGGAAAGCCCTACTGACGCTGTCACGGCCGACACCAGAAGAACTCATTGCCTGTAACCTGAAGAGACCCTGAGAGCCTGCTGGCGCTGCCGCAGCCCACCTTTGCCGAACGATCTTGAGAGCCTGCTGGCGCTGCCGCGGCCCACCTTTGCCGGACCATCTGGAGAGCCTGCTGGCGCTGCCGCGGCCCACCTTTGCCGAACCCTCTTGAGAGCCTGCTGGCGCTGCCGCGGCCCACCTTTGCCGAACCATCTTGAGAGCCTGCTGGCGCTGCCGCGGCCCACCTTTGCCGAACCATCTGGAGAGCCTGCTTGCGCTGCCGCGGCCCACCTTTGCCGAACCATCTTGAGAGCCTGCTGGCGCTGCCGCGGCCCACCTTTGCCAAACCATCTTGAGAGCCTGCTGGCGCTGCCGCGGCCCACCTTTGCCGAACCATCTTGAGAGCCTGCTGGCGCTGCCGCGGCTCGACCTCTCGGAACCCCCCGGCTCGAGGATTGAGAGCTGTGCGCAGGGTATCTCTGCATACCCCCCAGCCGAGACTGTCCCGCTACCCTGACTCCCCTTTCACGAGACTTTACAGACCCCTCGGTCTACTTGTACATATCGCTGAGAACCAGCAGCCTTTATTTCCTGATAAAGCTTACGAACTCGACCCCTGGTGTGGTGTCCATTTGTAGTGTGTGGTTACTCTACTGTACGATCCTAGGAGAGGGCCCTCACCCAGGAGGCCTCTCAGTAACGCTCGGCTATTTCTTGACGGAGAGGTGGACCTAGGGGTGGTCAGTCAGACCTCTTCTGCCTCCCCCGGGGTCGCCTTACTAACAGTGAACATGCATGAAAACTTCAAATTGCAGGTCCTGGAATTAAGAACTTTGCTCTACAATGGAGAAGCCAAGAAACAAACCTTGCTCTCCTCTTGTGAGGCATACTATTATACAGTATATTCCTCTTAGCTGGCAGTCTGAAACATTATGCAGACTGTATGTTTTGCTTGCTGGATATATAGTAGAGGCTCCAAACCATTAACCCAGAGCCTGAATATATGGCAACTGGTTACATGAAAAATGATCTTTCAAGTTCTGTGATATTTTGAAAAAAACTGCAGAGGTCACCTATAAATCAAGGTGGACAGGAGTACTTGCAATAATAAACAACAATGATTACAAAAATAAAACATACAAAATTCAAATTGTATGGCTAATACATCATACCTTCAATAATTATAGACAAAAAAAAAAAATATATGGCCATGTAGGCGATGATCATATAAGCCAACTGTAATTTGCAAAAAAGAAAATGTATTGTAGAATATAGATGAATGCCCCCCCCCCAGAATAAAAGAAGTACATTTACATGTACTCATGTGCAAAGTGAGCCCAGGGAACTAAACAAGTGGAACAAGTAGACTGAGAAAGAGATCAAACAAGGTTACAGTCACAGTCTCAACATTTAGTCATCAAGAATCCTCACTGTAAGCAAAGTCTGTACAGCTGCTAAAGTAGTGCACTGTACCCAATTAATCAAAACTGTATCTGGTGCTGTATTGGTGTCGATGACATATCAATCCCATGTGATCAGATGGGTCATCACATCATCAGGACCAAGCAGTTGCGGCCCGTCGAGGGAGTTTGGTGAGGCGGAAAGGCGGGGCGGGGGAGGGGCAGGGTGGGGGTAGTAAACACCGGAATATGGATGATTGCAGGTAAGTAAACAATTAAATGAATAAAACGAATTTCATTACGCGCCCTGCATTGCAAAATGCAATGCAGCGCGCACTACGAAATTTGTTTTATTCATTTAATTGTTTACTTTCCTGCAATCATCCATTTTCCAGTGTTTACTACTCCCACCCTGCCCCTCCCCTGCCTCGCCTTTTCGCCCATCGAACTCCCTCCACGGGCCGCAACTGGGACCAAGTTGTTTCCCTGAGCACACATTGATAAACTGAGTTACTAGCAATAGGTACAAGATAATGTGAGGAGTAACCCTGGTATATGAAGTAACAAGATCCAATAAAGTTAAGCTTTCGTCCGCACTCCCCAGAGGTTCTATAACAATTGGTGCAGGCAGGGAGACATGGTCTATCTGGACTGTGCTTATGGTGGTGGTCTGGAGCTGGGTGCCACAATGCCATGTATCAAAACCTCCTGGGATCAATCAGGGCAGGCCCGGGGGAAAAGCGTGGTAAGGGAATCTATAGTATATAAATGTAAGTCTGGTTTTACCAAGTAACTGGAGGGCAGCTCATATATATACCGAATGGAACTGGCTACAGTCTGGTCAAGAAGAAATGAGATGCCCAAGATGGCAACAAACCTGCAGAAAATGAAGAAACAGGTCTCAAATCAGCATAAACATTTGTCAGGGACATGAATAAACTGCACCAAATCCAGAAGAAATATGGTCAAATTTCTTGAAACCTAAGACGAAGTGTGCTGCAGCATGTAGTGTTGCTCTCAGTGGGCCTAGGTGAACTTTGGGAATGCATGAGAAAAGGACAATTCCATAGTAGTTTAGTCTAGAGAGAAAGAGAGACTGCACCACTTTTTTGAATTCTTGTTACGGAATCGCTTCTCTGATGCCCCAAAGCTGCAGATGTTGGTGTTGTGAACTGTTGGCTATGGCTACTATGTGGCTTTGAAGACTGAGGTGATTTTCAAGGGTGATGCCTTGTTATCTGGCACTCGTGACGATGGCAGGGCAGCCAACCAGGGTGGGAAAATTGGCCATACATCCTTGTACTGGAGTTTTTGATTTCTGAGGTGAGATCAAAATAAATTCTGTTTTAATTGTATTGAGTTTTAAATGTTTTTGGGACATTCAGTTTTGAATCTTTAAGGATGTATTTGAAAGCAGGGCAATGTCTTCCAAGGATGAGACTTTTAAGTATATTCAGGTATCATCGGCGTAGAGGTGGAAGAGAGTCCCAGAATTTCTGTGAATCACACACAGTGGTTTTAGGTAGAGGTTGAATAGGGTCGGGAGAGGATCAAACCTTGAGGAACCCCTTGGTGAATGCTGACTTGTCTCGAGAAAAAGGTTCCCATTTTCGCAATTTGGGAATGGTTGAATAGGTAAGAGGAGAATCATTTCAGGACAGTGCCTCCACATCCCATGCGTAGCTCAAGAATACGAAGGAGGTCAAGATGAATGACAGTGTTGAATGCGGCAGATAAATCCAGGAGAACCAAATGGCAGGAGTTGCAAAAGTTGAGGATTCTAAGGGAGTCATCGACTATTTTGAGGATGGCAATTTCTGTACTGTGACCCTAGTGGAAACCTGACTGGAGAGTGTCTAGTGGATTGTTTGTTCAAATGTGTGAGGGTAATTAGGACGCTATGCTACTTTTGATAACTTTGCCCAAAAATGGGATTATAGAGACTGGGCAATAGTTGTTCAGGTTCTCTGGATCAAAAGGCTGTGTTTTCAAGCGTGGAATGATTTGACCAATTTCTTGCATTTCTCAGGACAGGCTTTGTGTGAGAGCGGGATTGGCCATTGTGGTCCATATGGGGAGTAGGTGTGTGGCATGGTTTGAAAGTTTTACTTTGGAGATAGTTCGCTGTATGTCCTGCTCGGAGATTGGATAGAAATATGACTATGATTGTAGTGTCTTGCATGGTAGATACTCAGCTGTTTCAAGGGAGTCATTGATGAGGGGCAAAATATATATGTCTCTAACTTTTTTATCAAAGAAATCCACAGTTGTTGCAATGGGCAAAGGATGAATTAGGAGCCAAAGTTATAGAGGGGATAGTGGACTGTGCAATGACCATAAACAGATGCTTCAGTCTATTCTTTGCAGAATTCACTCACTTTGCGAAGCTTAGTTATGCTCAGGTGAGATTACTCTTGTCTCCATTCTTTTTTGCATTTTCTGATAAGCTTTCCTTCTCCATAACGCTCTTTTGCGAACCAGTATGTATGTACGAGGTATTTGCAAAGCACAAACTAGCCAGAGAATAGCAGAGTGCTATAACGGCTGAAAGCAAGCAAGCAGGCTATGAGTGATAGAAGAGGTTCTTTGAGGGTGAGGTTGGTGTCTAAGGTGAATCCAAGTGACTCGGCATTCAGTGAAACTTGAGATTCAAAAGTATCAAGGTTTGTGTCACTGAGCAAGGCTTGTAGTATTCATTGCTTGTTTTTCTCGGAAAATATGAGAAACTATTTCTCCATCTGGTTTGAGCTTCCTGTAGGTGTTGGATATCCAGGTCTGGATGAGGTGGAGGCAGTTTTTGAGGGACATGATGTCTAGAGTGGAAGAGATTTTCAAGTAGAATTGTGCATCATTGGCATATTTGTTAATTCTGATGCTAGTATCTGTGAGAAGGGCGTTGTGCAGAGACTGACCTTGATAGAGGGCAATATTAAACCTTGAGAGGCTCCTCAGGCAATAGGGATCTTTTGAGATCTGGAGGCACCCATGTAAAGAACTGGTATTGGGTGGAAAGGTAGGAGAAGAAACAGGATAGGACATTACCACTGAATTTCATTCAAGACATCAGGTTGTGGATGAGGGTGGGATGATCAACTGTGTCAAAGACAGATGATTGGTCCTAAAAGATGAGCATGCAGAGAACATTTTCATCTGTGTTCAGCAGGTCATTGTCTATGTGTAAGGTAGCCGTCTCCATGCAACAGCATAATCTCAAGCCAGATTGGTATTCATGCAGGACATGGCTACCTTTGATGTGATATTGGAGGTGAGCATAAAATGCTTTTTCGATGATCTTGTGAATTAAGGGTAGGTGACTGATAGACCTGTAGCTGGCAAGGTAATCAGGGTCTACTGCAGGTTTCTTTAGACATAGGAGCACCTAGCCTGTCTTGAAAGCTTCTGTGAACATGCCATGAGTGAGGAAGGAATTGACAATGGTGAGTGGAAGTGAAAGATCTTCCTCTGACTCAACTTTAATGAAGGGTGACGGTAAAACATCTGAAGAGTTTGGTGTAGGAGGAGATTCAAGCATGGTGTGTTAAATTTGCTTTTCGATCTCCGTATTTTTTCACCGAAGAAGCGGTTGATGGCGTTGTCCTTCACAGTGGAGTGTGGAATAAGAGGGACAAACAGGGGGTTGAAGCAGAGCTTGATTGTCTTGAAGAGAGTTTTGCTTCTGTTGCTCTCTTCATCGATGGTGTTGGTAAAGTACTTTGCTTTGGCTGATTTAGTAAGCTGTCTGCATGATGTACAGAGGGACTACAGTATCTTGAGGTAATTAAAAATCCGTTTATTGCCAATTACTCTCTTGCCTGCAGATGGAGTGTTAATTGTCAGCAAGGTGCTTAAAGTGCGAGGGTGCTGAACGTTTGTACTTAAACTGATTGTTTGCTGATTACAGTACTTCATCTTCACTAGAAATGTATTTTTTTATGGATATTAAAATGAACCTTTTATGTGTTTGTGGATTAAGCTGATGTTTAATGTATATGACAGGCTTTCACCTACTCCACTACCTTGACTGGCCACTCAATGAATTAACACTGTGTTGTTATGTATGTATGTAGGTGTACTTATATAGCGCAAACCTGTCACCCAAAGGGCATCCTGGCGCTTGCTTAGGGAACCCGTCCTGGTATTCCCCTGTGAGAAACCCCGGCAGGGTGTCCACAAGGTGAAAGCCAGGCATCCCACCACGATGGGACGTAGTGGAGATTAAGCAAGCTATTGCCCAGAGTTGCAGAGTGTGACCCCGTGATTCGAGTAGGCACCGGAGCGAGAATTGTCGAGTCCGTGGAATTTTTGAGCCCGAGACCCGCCGAGGCGGGGAATCGAACCCTGGTCCACAGTCGATCTCAGCTTCCGGGTCTGCCGCCTCTAACCACTGAGCCACGCTTCTCCACTATTCTGTGTTGAAATACAGGTTTGCAGTATACATTTCAGAGACAAGGTTGTCATCTATAGTTCATCCGAGTGTATGCTCTTCATTGCTGCTCGGAATGCTGTGTTATGAAAATCATTACAAGCTAATGGGGTAACCCAATAAACGTCAAAGGACCTGGGTATAATGCGATTCGAACAACAAGTGGTCCCAACGTTCCTCCTCGGACAGACCAAAGAGGTTGTGACTCTCATAATTTAAATAGCTGAGTCACTCAAAAGTGATTTCGTGTAATAGTTGCACAAGAGAGAACTAAATACTCTTCAGCATGCACCAGAGTGAAAGAAACAACAGCTGTATTAAGAAGAAAAATCTTTTTATATTCTCTTGTTATGCAAAATCTTTGCAACATATGGCAGTATATCAGTAAACAGTTGCTCTAGGAATGGGTGCAGAAAAAAAGTGTGAGAAGTGAGTAAGAAAAGGAGAATTCAAAGGAAAACTATTGAGAAACACAATATCACAATTTGCAATAGACATTGGCTGGGATGATGCTGCGAACATCGCAAGCGCATGCAGTCTCACTAATTACAATTTTGTAATGTTGCCAAAGTCACAAGGTTTAAAAAACAGGAAACATACACAAATTTGTCTCCATAATATGGTATTTGAATGCCTTCAGAGATTTGAAAAGCTCTACTCTTCACTTTCCTTATGCAGACTGCAATAAGGGCCTAATCGTTGGCATTTTGGTGAAGGGGAGTGCAGCAAGACACCTTGCTGTGCTGCTATATGCTAAAGTGAAAGGGCAGGAATGCACTATATTTAAGCAATACAGTGCATTCCTGTCCTTTCTGCCTGTGCTGGGGCCAATGTAGGCACCCTTTTACCATGGTGCAAGGGTGCCTCCATTGCAAACAAGATTGTTTTTGTGAAGGAATGGGCACCTTATTGCACAAAAACAACCCTATGAGGCGTTTTCCTCTTTCTTTGTGTGCTGCAGAATGCAGCACCAATGGAAATAGGAAAAACAAGGAGCAATAAACATATTTCTCCTTGTAGGGCCTCACCTAGAGAGGCTTATGATGTTGACACTTTCCCATGTTTACATCACTTTGTACATTTGGGGCAGCATCAAATTCCATTGGTGTTGTATGGGAAACCCACTGCAAGACCCATGGAATGCTTCCCCGGCCCACAGTAAGGTGACGCAGCAATTTGAGCTGCGTCATCTTACTCATGATATATGAGGCCACTCAAAGGGACGCTGGGTGGCTTTGCGTGGCTTCATAAATCTTTATGAGAGACCTGCTTCCCGCATGTACCACCTTAAGTGGTGCAAAAGTGATGCAGGTCTCTCATAAATAAGCCCTTGAGATACTTGTTAAACATCGCTGGAGTAAGGCACAAGCCTTTTCTGTAACATGCTGCATTACCTTAAGCCATTACTAGAGTTTCTTTGATTCACGCACAAATGATTACTTTCACAGGCTGCAATTCCTTAAGCCATTGCTACAGGTACCTTAAGTCAGATACAAATGCTTTGTTTTCCGGCCTACAGTACCTTAGGCTGTTGCTGGAGGTATATTAATGCTTTCTTGGTCATTACTAGAGGTCATACAACTGTCCACCACTGACCCTTCTATTTCAGAATACCAGCGATTATAGGCACAATGGACTCAATGTGTTGTTATGTTGAAAGGGAAACCAAAATTGAAAAAACGTGAGTATACTTTCTTTTCGCCAAGTCAAATAACATAGATGGTGAGGCGTCAACATAAATGTCCATATTCACTTTCACTTGTGCAATGAATGTTTTCCTGTCTATTATGTCCTGTACAATATGATAATGATGGGTCATAGTGAAGATAGTCATTATCAAAGCTTTAAAGTGTAAGCACGGGGTGCAAGGGAGGGAAAGTGAGAACAGGGGATTGAGGGAAAGCTGCTAGCCATGCAAGGGCCAACTATGACAAATACGATTGTTTGTGGCTGAATAGGACTGATCAAAGAACATCTCTCGCTGAACAAGCAAATCCTTTCTGCTTGCTTTAACAGGATGTAATATCTTAAGCTGTTGCTAGAGGTCCATGGGTCAGACACACATCAATAATGTAGCAGGTTTCAGTTAAACCGTTAACAGAGGTCCCTTGAGTCTCACCCAAACACTTGCTTAGCAGGCCTTAGGCCATTACTAGAGGTTCCAAAGGACCCTTCAATCTTGGTATACAGGGAACTTTAACCTGTGCAGAGAATATATTTTATTGAAAGTGGAAAAGAAAAAGTCCAAAAACTTTTTTTAGCAGCCCATATCATTTAAAGGGCACAGCGGCAACATCAATCTGCATATTCACATTCATAAGTGTAATTAGTCTTGCTTGTTTTTTACATACAGAAGAAACATAATAATGATGGGCTATGTTGAAGATAGTCAATTTCAAGACTCAGAGTGCAACACCAGCATATTCAGCAAAAACGTTACTAGGTACATGTATGTAGAATCTACCAACGTTATGTATCTAGAGTAGCTTTTCCTCTATTTAGTTTGCATGCAGCAGTAACAGCAGAACTGCTTGGGGAAGAGACAGAAGGCGTAGAACTAGCCATCAAAAACACATGAAAGGTAGTGGCTCTAAGGGGCTAACTCAGAGTCCATTCTCTCTCTCTGCTAATTCTTATAGGTTCTTTTTTAAGCATTTCTAAGTTGTGTTCTTCCAGACAGCTGAGGCTGTCTGTAGCTTGGCGAACGAAAAACATGAGAGAGGAAGTCAGACAACAGTTACTTTACATAATATGACTCATCATTATTGTTTCAGTACATCAATGTTTGTAAATATCTTTTCATGAACAACAATGCTGTTTGAATCTTTCATGTACTGGCAATGCAGTAGACTTTCACATTTGGCATTTTTTTTGCATGGCAGCAAAGTATTTATATATTTGTTTGATTAATTGTTTATTTATTTAGAAAGTGCAGCTTGCACAGAAAAAGGCTTCTTGACCTTAGGATATCACATGTAAATGGAAAGTCCCACAGGTGGTATGACAAAATCATGAGTAATTGAGCATTAGAACAAATATGTTTTCAGCCTTTTCTGAGAAAGTGAGCAGTCACTCTGGCTGGGAGAGCAGTCCACATGTGAGAGCTGAGAACCCTGAAAGACCCTGCCCACTCCAAAGCAAGCTATGTGAAAAAGGAGGTCTTCTACAAGTCAAGAGATACTGATCTCAGGCCGCTTGTAAGGACAATGCCAATTTTTCTGTTATAAGTTTTCCCTTGTGATGTGTCTGTCGGGGCAGCATATCTTTGACAGCCCATTTTATGTTACTGAACTGAATTTTAATGAGGTGGCAATGTTGAGAGGAAGACAGACCCTTTGAGAAAGCGGAACCCAGTCCGATCTTGGCAATGATAAAAGAGCAATTGAGAAAAAAGTGTGAATGGAGTTATATATGAGCCTGGGTAGAGTTCGCTGAGTTCCGCTATGTGGAACTCCTCAAAGTAGAAAAAACATTGCCGTGCTACGCAGAGCTCTGCAAGCAGCAGAGTGCATTAGGTAAATACTGTTCGCAATGATTTTCAGTGTCAGGTGCTTGTCAGCACTGTGCAGTCATCGGGAATGCCACCATGCACAGCGCAAGCGGGTGCTGCTTCCTTTCTGCCATTCGAGTAGATTTTTACCAACGCAAACAGACAATTTCTCAACTCGAGTGGTCGTGAGCATACGTGACCACTCGCAATGAGGAATCTGACCGCCCGGGTTGAGAAATTACGCCGGGAGGTTGATTTTCCACGCTCGCCAACTTGACGTTGACGATCGCGAAAGAGGAAAAATCTCGCCGGGAGGTGGATTTTCCTCTCTCGTGCTCACCAACTTGAAGGTGATGTATGCGAGTGAGGAAAGAACCTCTGCTCCACTAGTTTTTAGGAACTCCGCAAGCTCTGCATAACGCAGTGTGCGGAAAACTCCGCAAACTCCTTGAGTGGAGCGTAGTTTACCTCCCGGACTAACTTATTTACAGGTGGTTTCCCTTAAATGAAAACTGTACGTACATACCTGCTTCTACAGAACACTTTCCCATCTTTAAAACTGCATTAATAATTTCCACAGTCAGAAGGATGTTTGGTCTAACAAAATCTCTTCTACATTCAAACTCTTTCTGATTACAATGGATTTATTCATCATGGCATCAGAAAGAATGGGCAGAGAGGGCATTGGACCCCATGTCCGCTCTTTCTCAGTGCACTACTCTCGTACTGTAAACTTTATAGATTTTACACATTTCTGTCCTGATTATAAAGGATAAGGCAGCTACCTCAACTAATGCCAGTAGAGAATGCCAGAAACCGTAGTTGCTCAGTTTTTTAATCCCTATTAAACATATCTTTTTTAATTTAGAAGCAGATCTTGGTTTTATTTGATGCCCCATATATAGTTCATATCGTTTTTGACCCAGACTCCACAAAAATATTCAACAAGCATGTCTCATTTGGAGCCTTTGCAATAGTTTCCAATTTTCTGTAGTAGACTTCGATATTCTGAGAAAATAATTTTTCTGTTTAAAATATTTCTCAGGGCTGGATTAGCAAAACTTGGTCACATGTTGTGCCAGTGTGAAAAAAGGTGATCTCTAAAGCACAAAATGCTATCCTGGCTTTCTATGAAGTAAGCCTCCAGACACTTGAAGGAGCTTATATACTAACAGAATGGGTCACAGTCTGCAAGACCCTCAGTGGGAGCATTTATGGGACCAGTCATTGGCCGATGGCATATGGTGTGCCAGCAAAAAAACACTGACTGTCTGACTTTACTGCGCTTTCAGTGTGTCTGTAAGCACACCATTGGTTTGATTTTGAAATGGGCCAGTGATCCCTCTGAAAGAGGGTTCAGACTGTAATTGTACCCCACTGTGTGGAGTCCCTAGGGGTGGCAGTGAACCACTGTGACTTCTTCCAAAAATCACTCTGCCAGGGCCCATTAACCCAGAAACCCATCTACTGGATAGAGGACAGTCTTTGAGCATCCTCTGAAGGCCTTTTTGCCAGTGCCCTGCATCAGTAATGTGGCACACGCTCACAGGCTAGGAGTTCACTCAATGAATATTCAACAAATCTGATCTCTTCACGCGGGCAGATTGTTGTTTTTAGTCCAAACTGCAGGTCCTGGGGAGCGGAATTGGCGAGGCGACACAGTAGGGCCGGAGTGCATCGGACAGCCAGGGAAGGAATTTTTGTTCACAGCAAGACAGTCAAGATTGCAGTGAGACAGCCGGCATCGGCATCGGACAGCCGGCGAAGGAATTTGTTATCAAGATTGCGGCTAAGGAATTTTGATCGAGATTGCAGCGAGAGCGCAGTGTCCAGTAACCAGCCCGGGAAGAGCGGGCTGTCGTGAGCAAGGGTACTAGCGGTACCAAGAGGTGAGGTGTTGGAGGCTGGGAGGCACGGGGGCAGTCCCGGGGGGAGCGGTTATCTAAAGGTTCTTTGGGGGTTGTTAATTTTGTGACCCTCGAATTCTTCTTGCTGGTAATCCTTGTGGCTGCTCTTTGTGCCCTCAAATTCTATGTGCTCAACTGAAAGCATGCGCGGCAGGCAGCACCTGTCCTCTTTTAGCCACGAGTTGGGGCCAGGGTCAACAGAGAAGGGCATAGAACGATCGGTACGGCACGTTAGGCCGCAACTCCGGATCGCTACCTTGAACTAAGTTAGGTGCACAATTAGGAGTGTAACTGTTCGTCTGGATCACCCATAGTGTGCACCACGTCCTCGAGTACAGCGGTCTATTAACAGGGGCCATAGTAAGGGCTGTAGCCCATTATTGAAGGGGAAAGCGGGGAGTCAGGGCGGCAGTAAGGCAAGGAAAGGAGCTTCCCTCCAAGGAATAAGAATGCCATCCAAGGGACGTAACCCTAAGAGAAAGGACAGCTACCCCAATCTGTCCCAATTATTAAAATTAGTCCTGGCTAAATTAAGTAGAGACGAGGGGAGTGATGAGGAAATAGGTGACCGACCAGGACACAGAGCAGGCGCAGGAAGAGGAAGGGGGGGATCGTCTCCACAGAACGCATGTACCTCCCAGGGCAGTTCTCCCCCTAGAAAAAAGGTCCAGGACTCGTCCAAGTAAGGGGAAAAGTATAGGTAGGGGAGGGGCAAGACAGAATAATGCGAGACAGGGCGAGGGTGAGCCTGGGGAGCAGATCCAACCTCAGGAGGCCACCATCGAAGAGCCTCGTTCAGTGCCAGCACAGGCAGCACAGAAGGGGGGAGAGCAAGATACATTGGGGGCAGTATTAGCAGAGATTGGGGGGCATTACAGGCATTAGCGCCCACACCCCAACACCCCGGTGTCGTGACCCCAGTGCCAACACAAGGGCCAGCCCCAATACCACAAGTTGCTTTGGGAGGGGATCTGCCAGTGCCAGGTAGCGCTCCTGGGGGTCGTAGCTCCCCCTGCACCAGGTAATTCTGAGGGGCCAGCCTGGGTAGCACAGGGGGCAACGGCTAGTGTGCTGGCCTCTGCAGCAGCCTTGCTGGCTCGATTAGCAGCACCTGGGGTGGAGAGTCAAGGCAGCGGGACACCGGTGGCACCATGTGCACCTCCATCTGCTCTGGGGACCACAGTCAGCGATATCAATAGACAGGTAATCCTCTTGGGGGGGCACAGGTCAAAGATGTGAACACAGCCCCTTCAGCGGCAGGTCAAGCAGCCCCCACACAACCCGCTGCAGTGACAGTGACCGCGACAGGTAAGGCGGTTGAGAGCACAAGCAGGAGCATGAACAGCGGGACTAAGGCGACTGGGGGGCAGCATACATTATTGTCAAAACCAGGAAAATTGGCGTTGCACATTCCTCTGGACATGGTGGAAAAGATTTGGAAGGGGAATTTATTGATATATTCTCCCTAATCAGACCAAAAAAGAGGGGAGTAGAATCTAAAGAAAAGGAGAGGAGAGAGGGCGCTATCAAAGATAGGAAACCAAGGGTGGAGGAGTCCACTACTAATTGGTTGTTTGGTTTTAATGTTTTTCTCAACAGTAATGTTGGAAAGAAAGCCTGAACTGGCGGTCCCATTGATATTTTACGCTAACAAAGTTCTGAAAGCACACACAATGTATGGTTGGATGGCATGGCTGGATTACGACAGGGATTTCAGGTGGGCCAAAGTGGAGGACACCGACATGGGTTGGGATCAGACTGAGGTAAATATTTGGTTGGATAGCGTGAACAACAAAGCACCAATGAAGCAGCCCTTTCGGACATCGCAAGGGGGGTGGGTGAGAAGAAAGGGACTTGATGGGCATTCAACCGAAAGACATGTACTTGGCCAGCAGGGAGCTGTAAGTTTAAACATGCCTGTGCATTCTGTGGACACCCATCTCACCCTGAATTTAAGTGCATGAAGAAATCAAAGGATAGAGGTAGGGAGCACAAGGGCCCCTCACAATAGGTTACCCATGCCAGTGGAGATTGGGAAACTGATTTTTTGGCTGAATGAGTATGCCAACAGGAATGCTGCCAATGTGTTGTACCAAGGGTTTTCTGCAGACTTTAGCATTCCTGCACTAGGGGTGCCACCAGTGGGTTAATGTAATAATCTACTGTCTGTACGGACCCAATCCATAGTAGTGTCACTAAAGTTAGTATAACTTTGGGGTGGTGTTGGGTACACGCGGGTGCCGGGAGGACTGGCCAGCAGCTTGGCATGAGAGTGGGCTAACCAGGAACATTGCCTTCCTGGAACTATTCCCAATTGCGGTAGCTGTGACTGTATGGGCTGAGGTCTTTAGGAATAAATCGGTAGTTTTTTGGTCTGACAACATGGCGGTGGTTGAAGCCATTAACTGGCAGAGGGCTACCTGTACGCATGTTCTGAGGTTGTTGAAGCATTTGGTATTGGCATGCTTGAAGCTGAATCACCTTTTCTGGGCAGCTCATATCCCAGGTGTAGAGAATCAGGCTGCTGACGCTTTATCTCGCTCCAAATTGCAGGAATTCTGGAGGTACCATCCACAACCAGAGGACCAGATGACAGAGTTCCCGACATCTCTGTAGAGGATTGGAGCCCCGCATTAGAGGGGTTGGTGGGTGCCTCCTTGGGCGAGCACATCCGGAAGGCCTATAAACAGCATTTCAAGTCTTACAGGGCGTTTGTGCAGCGCGCAGGGATAACGGGCTTCTTTTCATCTGAGGCTATATGTGGCTTCTTGCAGGGTTTAAGGGAACACGCAGGCCAATTTCCTATGCTAGGGCGCACGTAACAGCAGTTGGCTTCTTTGCTAAATTAGCAGGGGCCTAGGACCCAGGGAACACATTCCTAGTCAGAAAAGCGCTCACAGGCTGGGCCAGGTTAGAGGGAATCACGAAGGATTGCAGTAGGCCTCTGGATCTAAGCATGCTGGGCGATATTCTGGACACATTACAGGCCATATGCTCTTCAGTTTATGAGGAAAAACCAAAGGTGGTGATGGACAGAGCGTTGACAATACAAACACTCACCCCAGTCAACTGATCTGGGTTTAATCCATCACCGTTCTTTAGCTCACTCCGCCACCCCAGTTCAGACATGGCCATATGCAAATCAGTCTGACCCTGTGCCTCATGGGAACAGTCCAGCCCGAACTGCCAAGCCATGTCTTCCCTGGACCGGAATCAAGCTTCCCAGGACCGGTTTCTGGCATTACAGCCGTCTTCAGCCAGGCTTGCTTGACTCCAGTGGCAAAGTGAGCAAGGGACTCACGTCTGAGCATACCCTGCCAACTTAGGGCGAACAAAGAAAAAACAAAGGTGGTGATGGACAGAGCGTTGACAATACAAACACTCACCCCAGTCAACTGATCTGGGTTTAATCCATCACCGTTCTTTAGCTCACTCCGCCACCCCAGTTCAGACATGGCCATATGCAAATCAGTCTGACCCTGTGCCTCATGGGAACAGTCCAGCCCGAACTGCCCGAGTGTGCTGGGGATGCTCAGACGTGAGTCCCAGGCTCTCCACACCACTGGAGTCAAGCTATTCAGGCTGATGAAGGCTGATAGCCAGAAACCTGTCCTTGGATGCTTGATTCCGGTCTGGGAAAGACATGGCTTGGTAGTTCGGACTGGACTGTTCCCATGAGGCACAGGGTCAGAGCTGATTTGCATATAGCCAGTGTCTAACCCAGGGTGGTGTGGAGTGCAAAAAAACGATGGATTTAGGCCCAGATCCTTGTACTGGGGTGAATGTATGACATTGTTCTACATTCTGTCCATCAACTGTGTTTTTTGCAATTTTCACCCTAAGTGTGCTGGGGATGCTCAGACGTGAGTCCCAGGCTCTCCACACCACTGGAGTCAAGCTATTCAGGCTGATGAAGGCTTATAGCCAGAAACCGGTCCTTGGATGCTTGATTCCGGTCTGGGAAAGACATGGCTTGGTAGTTCGGACTGGACTGTTCCCATGAGGCACAGGGTCAGAGCTGATTTGCATATAGCCAGTGTCTAACCCAGGGTGGTGTGGAGTGCAAAAAAAGATGGATTTAGGCCCAGATCCTTGTACTGGGGTGAATGTATGACATTGTTCTACATTCTGTCCATCAACTGTGTTTTTTGCAATTTTCACCTCGAGTGTGCTGGGGATGCTGAGGCGTGAGTCCCAGGCTCTCCACACCACTGGAGTCAAGCTATTCAGGCTGATGAAGGCTGATAGCCAGAAACCGGTCCTTGGATGCTTGATTCCGGTCTGGGAAAGACATGGCTTGGTAGTTCGGACTGGACTGTTCCCATGAGGCACAGGGTCAGAGCTGATTTGCATATAGCCAGTGTCTAACCCAGGGTGGTGTGGAGTGCAAAAAACGATGGATTTAGGCCCAGATCCTTGTACTGGGGTGAATGTATGACATTGTTCTACATTCTGTCCATCAACTGTGTTTTTTGCAATTTTCACCCCGAGTGTGCTGGGGATGCTCAGACGTGAGTCCCAGGCTCTCCACACCACTGAAGTCAAGCTATTCAGGCTGATGAAGGCTGATAGCCAGGAACCGGTCCTTGGATGCTTGATTCCGGTCTGGGAAAGACATGGCTTGGTAGTTCGGACTGGACTGTTCCCATGAGGCACAGGGTCAGAGCTGATTTGCATATAGCCAGTGTCTAACCCAGGGTGGTGTGGAGTGCAAAAAACGATGGATTTAGGCCCAGATCCTTGTACTGGGGTGAATGTATGACATTGTTCTACATTCTGTCCATCAACTGTGTTTTTTGCAATTTTCACCTCGAGTGTGCTGGGGATGCTCAGGCGTGAGTCCCAGGCTCTCCACACCACTGGAGTCAAGCTATTCAGGCTGATGAAGGCTGATAGCCAGAAATCGGTCCTTGGATGCTTGATTCCGGTCTGGGAAAGACATGGCTTGGTAGTTCGGACTGGACTGTTCCCATGAGGCCCAGGGTCAGAGCTGATTTGCATATAGCCAGTGTCTAACCCAGGGTGGTGTGGAGTGCAAAAAAACGATGGATTTAGGCCCAGATCCTTGTACTGGGGTGAATGTATGACATTGTTCTACATTCTGTCCATCAACTGTGCTTTTTGCAATTTTCACCCTGAGTGTGCTGGGGATGCTCAGACGTGAGTCCCAGGCTCTCCACACCACTGGAGTCAAGCTATTCAGGCTGATGAAGGCTGATAGCCAGAAACCGGTCCTTGGATGCTTGATTCCGGTCTGGGAAAGACATGGCTTGGTAGTTCGGACTGGACTGTTCCCATGAGGCACAGGGTCAGAGCTGATTTGCATATAGCCAGTGTCTAACCCAGGGTGGTGTGGAGTGCAAAAAACGATGGATTTAGGCCCAGATCCTTGTACTGGGGTGAATGTATGACATTGTTCTACATTCTGTCCATCAACTGTGTTTTTTGCAATTTTCACCCCGAGTGTGCTGGGGATGCTCAGACGTGAGTCCCAGGCTCTCCACACCACTGAAGTCAAGCTATTCAGGCTGATGAAGGCTGATAGCCAGGAACCGGTACTTGGATGCTTGATTCCGGTCTGGGAAAGACATGGCTTGGTAGTTCGGACTGGACTGTTCCCATGAGGCACAGGGTCAGAGCTGATTTGCATATAGCCAGTGTCTAACCCAGGGTGGTGTGGAGTGCAAAAAACGATGGATTTAGGTCCAGATCCTTGTACTGGGGTGAATGTATGACATTGTTCTACATTCTGTCCATCAACTGTGTTTTTTGCAATTTTCACCTTCAGTTTATGAGGGCACCCTACTTAGGGTGGCTTTCTACAGGGCATTCAGATTAGGCAAGTTAGTGGGGGCCTCCAAGACAGATCAGAGTGGCGGTTTACAGTGGCGGGAGACTAAGTTAGATCAGGGAGGGCTGATGGTGGTATTGCGTAGATCCAAGACTGACCCTTCGGGCAGGGGGTACCACAATTCTGCTTGGTCCTGCACCCATAGCAAGAGTATGTCAGCTCGCCAGGATGCGAGAAAACTGGCGTCCGCCCACCGGGGAGAGAGCAAGCCCTGTTCATACATGAGCAGGAGGGGTGTCTGTCAAAGTATCAGTTCAGGGCGGTGTTTATGAGCGCTCTGAAGAGTTTGGGGTTGGATCCCAGTGGGTACTCATCACACTCATTCAGAATTGGGGCAGCGACGCTAGCAGCAGGAGTGGGCTTATAAACGGAGGAAGTGAAGCGAGAAGGGCACTGGTCGTCCGCATGTTTCAAGCGCTATGTGCGGCTGGAATTATTGTAGGATGGCCCACAAATCCATTGCCATGACCACCCTGACTTTTCCATTTCTTTTCCTGCTATTAGTATGCCAACTAAGATGATATGGGTGCTAGGATACTCGTTTGTGCGTCGCGCCATGGGCCGTTTACAGCAGCAGCAGGTTTTGAAACCGGAGGGTTTGAAGGAGATGGCGTTCCTTTGGCGAGGCATTGGGGGCTTGCAAATTGGGCAACTGCGACGGCTGGTGGATGAGACAAGAACACACGAAGGACAGCAGTCCCCGAATTTGATTATTTTACATTTGGGCGGCAATGACAGCGATAGACCTTGGACGCCAGGTGGTCAGAGAAACATTGCTGACAGAGTTTGCATGGTTGGCGTGGGAATTTCCTCGGGCACGGATCGCCTGGTCATGTATGATACCGCGCCAGACATGGGGCGCCGGAGTAAGATCAAGAGCACTGAACGTGTCAGTAAGGCAACCCAACAGGGAGCTGGTGAAGCTGTGCACTGGACAGGGCCACTTATGCCACATCCCGCACTGACTGATCAAAGGAGACTGAATGTTTCACCGCGATGGCGTGCATTTGTCAGACATTGGGACAGACACGTGGATCAGAGGCATCTGGTCGTTTGTGTAGAATTTGTTTGGTGGTGGGGAGGGTGAAGGACCTGTGGGCCCTGGTCACCCTTGTGGCGGTAAAGAGGCCACAGCAAGATTGAATCGCATGGTTAACGGGAGTCCTCCTACATACTCCCTAGGCCAGCACTGAGGGGGAGAGACGTAAGCTCCCCGCACAGAGAATGGGGACACCGGCTGGGGAGGGAAGGGCGCCAGGTCACAGGGTAGGGCAGGGGGCAGCGGCCTCTGGTTATTCTCTACAAGCCTTCTTGGCAGCCTGGTGGTAGAGGGGTGGGCTCTAAAAATGGTGGACAAGAACCAGGGGGCTGGGGCTCACCTTTCAAGGACGCAGGTGGGGTGCGCCTTGCATGGTTTCTCAATTGGGAGATGCGAGCCAGAGGGCCCCTTGGTGCTGGAGTGGTGGAAGGTCTTAGAAGGTCTTAGATATGTTAGTTGGTTAGACTGATTGTTTTATGATTGCCAATATTATAAGTGTAAATATTGAATGTATAACTGTGTAAATAAGTCATTTTAATTTATCATGTTTATGTGTGTTGATGTTGATGAATAAACATGGCCGTTTATACCCACAGTTATAGTGTCAAGTCTTAATTGTAGGAGTTGTGGGGGTTCAGCGCTGGGAGCATCCTAGGGGGTCCGGGCTCTAATGGTTGGATAACCTCTTGGTGGCGAACAGAACCAAGGAGAGGCATTTCTAGCACTATTGTAGCCAGTGTGTCATGAGCTTTACTGCAAGGAAGGAGATGCCGCCCCTGGCTGCTGTTTGAACTGTTACAAACAGTTATAATCAGAGTTTGTGGGTGCCTCAGGTCACTGGGCTCTGGTGCAACTGCGCCTGCTGCACAAATGAAAGCTACGCCCATTTTTCTTAGACCTCCACAAAGGAGATACAACTGATTTTATTTAAAGTGCTAAATACCATTCAGGCAACACATAGATATCAATTAAAGATTTGAAGATTGAAGATTATAAAATGTTTGTAGTGAATTTTAGGTAGGTACTCAGGAAACAGTAGCAGCCTTGCATTAATATTGGGATCTTTCATTCCATCCATTTTCTGGTGTCCTACACTCTATCTATGTTTTTTTTTGCGAGATATCCCATACTAAATATTTTCATTTTCTAAAACAATCTAAATCCTAAAATAATTGATGTGCAGAAACATTTTCAATGCTGAAGCAAATAACTGAATTTATGTTGAGTCCCTTTGCACTGAAAACTGTCAGGGAGATAAATACTGATGAATTTGTAAGGGCTCTTAATCATTTCCCATTTTTCAAAGTGATGCAGGTAAACAAGACGAGAGCATGTGTATCGGCCCCAGAAAAAGACAGCAGACAAATTATGTTCCCGAGGAAAAGTGTGCATGTGCTCGATGTGTAAATAAATCTTCTCGGATTGCTGCTAATAGAAACAAGATTAGTCAAATAAAGGATTGTCGGCCCTGTGGTTTGATCTACTTTATAACAGAAATACACATAAACTGTAGCCTAGTGTGCATTTTTTTCTATTAACCATTACTTATACACGTCGGCCACGTGCAGACTTGCTGGCAGAGCAATCAGAATTAGGAGTTTTGTGGTAATTATCACACCCTCGAAGTTCTCCCCTGCTCGGGTCTCCTTACGAGCAGTAAATAAATTGGTATGTATTGCATCTGATAAAATCACACTCCATCGGGAAGTAATTTATTGGGTGCGATACATACCACCCGATGACACGTTTTGAGGGAATAATATGTAGATTTTGAGACTTACCCTACCAAAATCCCCATGTTCCAGTTAAATCAGATCATTTTTTCCTGAAAATAACCAGCGGGTTTGACCTGCAAATATCTATTATTAAACCCCTAATTGTGAAATGAACTGTGACGGAAAATTACAGCACCCGGACAAGTAACTGATCGACATACCCTGTGAGTTCGTGTGGATTTCCAGCCAATTATATTTGAGGTGTTTAAAAAACGACCCCAGAATGATCGCAAAACATCAAGATTTTTCAGGCCAAGGACATCAGCCAACATCCACTGAAGAGGATGCCATGGAATTTAAACAACTAATTCATTGTAAAATTCCTCGCTAAACTGCAGAATTGTAACCGGGAAGACATCTTCTGACAGTAACAACTGCATTATTAATTGAATGTACCTGTATGTGCTACTGAAGCTTGGGAACAAGGATCTATTTATCCATCCATCTACCTATTTATGTATTTAGCCTCTTTAAAGATAAAGACACTAGAATATTATGTGGACTAATAATAAAAACAGACTGATCTTGAATGTGTATATATTCTGAAGTTGAATGCAGACATGAATGCACATGGGAAGGCTACTGCACAATAATAGTCACCAATTGACATCATGTCAAAGGCAATACACTATGATTATTTTGTTAATCGGGCTATTGAGGATTTGAATATTAGCTGTAATGTTGTGACTTACCAGCACTTATGAGCTGAAGGGCACACAAGATACTCTACTTGAGTTTGTGTATATGTCCCTGATTACATGGTAGGCAAAATATGCTGAGATATTCACCACACGTGGTAAATACAGTTACTGCGCATGTCACAATTCGGGGTTTAATTATATAATATATAATATAACTGCCTGAAAAACTACACAAAGTCATAGGGTATGCCGATCAATTACTTGGGCATGTGTTGTTATTGTCTGTTACGGCCCACCTCACCCAGCACTGTTCCAGAGAACTCAGAACAGACAAGTTTAACCTTTCTGCATCCCAAAAGCAATTTAGTCATATTTTAGTGCCCCTACAATTTCCAGGATGCATGACTTGACTAAGGGGTTGAGTCCCTCTGAATGTATGTGCCATAGTTTATTATCACTTGTGAATGTTGCCAAATGGTATTGTGGTCGATTTACTTATTATTATATTGGTGTGTCTGTATGTTTTTTTGTCCCAGATAGCC
Organism: Lissotriton helveticus; assembly: GCF_964261635.1. NCBI lineage: Eukaryota > Metazoa > Chordata > Amphibia > Caudata > Salamandridae > Lissotriton > Lissotriton helveticus. Next base: position 1,278,013,457 of record NC_136069.1, read on the forward strand.
ATGTCCTGATATAGGATGCCGTAACATCCTATAGTTAATTTTAAATATTATTTATGACGTTATCTGGGTAGTATAATATTGGGTATGTTGTGTACTTGGTAAATGTCCTTATCTTTAATTCAACCTGCCGTAAAAGTATATCGGTTACTTTGTTGACACCCGGATTAAAATGAAAATCTTGTGCACTGTGACAAAGATGTATTAGTAAAAGGACATATGAAACATAATGCAGCTTCTCCTGCACTAATCTCAACAAGGGACCAAGGATCAGCAAACTCCCACACCACCAACAAGAAGATACCTAAATGGCAGAGACACAGACCCCTTTTTGTAGAGGGCCTCCCACCATGATGTTGGCTCAAATCAGCCATTACATCACAGTCTATTTTCAGGAAAAATCTGAAAAGCATTTTTATAATCAGTAAATGTAGAACTAAACCTAGCATGCATTGGGATGGCTATTGAGACTACAGTCGATTCCCAGCTCCAGTATTGCTTGCACCTCTCCGCGAATCACCATCACCAATGGTACCTACTCTAGTGTCTAATTTTTACAAAGTTCAACAAGCTCTGTACCTGGAAAATAAGTAGTCCAGAAGTCAAACTCTTTATCAAAACTAGGTGTAGCTGAATATTTTATCTGCACGCACAAAACTGTGGCAATTTGCCAACCTCACACATCTCCACTTCCAGGAGAACTTTCCAAAAATCTTGTAAGCAAATGTCCTTGGAAATTGATATAATACAAAGATGGTAGTAAAGATGTAGGGTCGGCAACTTGAAAAAATGTTGGACTTTGACTGATCTGAATTATATGGACTGGAGAGAGATTTAAGGATAAAGGATTACATTTTGATGCAAACTCATTTACGATATGTAGAATCAATCCAAAGTAATTGCCTAAATACTTACTTTAAGTTGGATGTATTTCCACTAAATTGTTTCATTGTTATTGAAGGAGGAAATTAAGAGATCGGTTCAGATTTATCAATATGTAACTGTGGCTTTAGTTAAGACATACAACGTTTCATAATATTTCCATACTATGAAAAGGCCTGCTTGCGCAGTATCCAAGCTGATTGCTCAGAAAACCTCACAATTTGAAATTGGAAGAAGCCATGCATTGTGCTGAATGAGAAGGCACATGGTATATGCTATCTATAGTTCCAATGCACTTGCATGGAAGATAATAAAGAGATGCAATAGGACAAATCAGTTTTCCCTACCAATTATTTTAAATAGCTTCCTACTTTATGGCTCCCTTGCACTTGAGACAGGAGCTGTTTTATTAATGTATTTACTTTATAAAATGGTTTCTTTAATGAACTGTAACAAACATTATGGGAAATTGGATACAACTGCAAATATGTGCACGTTTTTCTGCTTTATGAATTGATTATTTCAGTTATACTAACTGATCGGAATTTTTCATCAACCATTTTTTGCATATTCATCCAATAATTGGAATTCTGTGAAGATTGTCTCTGATAAATAGATCAATAGGAAAGGGTTCCCACGTTTAATTTTTTTAGAAAACCTTTCAAAGTTCTTGCCGATAATCACAAAGAAATGCGTTTGGAGAGGTAGTACTTGTGCATCTTCATGCATCCCTAATCAAAGGGCCTGATTCACAGAAAGAACTCAAGACTAAATCCTAAACTTACTACCATTTTGGTATTCACAGAATGCACTTACTACTTTCGGCATTTACAGAATGAACTTACTACTTTTGGGATTACTAACTTTACGTCTGCCGCCGGACTGTATTTTCCGCCACCGGGCCGGAATTTACGGCTCTTTGGCGGACTTTACGATTCCGGGCTGCAATTTCCGATAAGATGCCGTAATTTCCGATTACGGGCTGGAAAATCCGATTACGGGCTGGAAAATCCGATTACGGGCCGGAAAACCCGATTTATGGCAGTTGGCCATGTTAGCCAAGGGTAAACACCTGTCCAAGTGCGTACCATCCCCCACCATTGATCAGCTGACACACTGCAGCCAATCCCAGCCAACAGCTCCATTTTGGCATGGAGAATGTTGCCAGTGCCTACCATCCCCCACCACGCTCCAGCTGAAGCCAATTAACAATAATTGACCAGCACTAGAAAACACATAAAAGCAGCACACATTGAAGGAACAGGTTTGGCCACAGAGAGTTTGTATCTACTACACACACAGTGACCCTGAAAATGGACATGAGGAGGAAAAGGGACTTCACAGCAGAAGAGACCACCATGCTTGTGGAGTTCATAGTAAGGCATCACAAGCGCCTCTATGGCTTACCACCCTACTGCACCAGTGGGGCACAGAAGGCAGAGCTATGGCAGCAGATAGCCGCGGCTGTCTTAGCCTTGGGGGAGGAGAGGCGAACTGTACAGGACATTAAAAAAAAGTGTCAGGACGAAAGGCAGAGGGTAAAGGAGAAATACTCAAAGATTGAGTTAAGCCGGATCCTCCCTGCTGCATGCCCTGGACCCCGCCTCCGGCTCACCCCACTGGAGGAGGATATCCTGACAACAATACACCCCCACTTGATCCATGGGCTGCCTGTCAGTGATGTCCGCTATGTGGTAGCAGGTAAGTGAAATGAAAAGAAAAAGTGCATGAAAAGATTGTCTGTTACACTGTCATTGGGATTAAGGAACTGGTCCAAAGTGTATTTAAACATATAGCCAGTCAGAGACTCATGTGTCACTCTCTGTATGTAGCACCACAAGTCCCAGAATCCTTTGTATTAGAAATGGCAAATCCCTCCCACCCTCCTTAAAACATGGGCACAGTACTGCAGCCGTACACGCACAACCCTGCACATTTAATAACTGTTCATATTGACAGGAAATGTGCAATATGGAAATGCTAAATTAAGTTAAAAATATAAAGTAGCAATTGACAAATATTAGCAGGGAAGTGCCAGTACCAATGTGACATGCAATTCAACCCTTGCGCCAACACGGTGGGGTGCGTTCAGATGGTGGTGCACTGTGGCGCAGGGATTGACAGCTGTGTGTTGAATCTGATGGTGTTTAAGGGGGGCTTTGCTGGCGTTTTGTCGCAAGAGCTATGCAACTCCAATAATGTGCATGCACTGCCCATACCTAACGTGCTGCGCCACTACTTACGTCTGCTTCAAGCAGGCGTAAGTTTGCATCGCAGCGGCCTCTGAAAAGTGACTCGGTGAAAACTTGTAGATTTCACTGAATCACTTGTACACGGCATATCCCAAAGTAATGCCCACCTTGGCTACAGCAAAGCTGACGCAGGTCCAATGTTGCGCAGGGCCTCACAATGTGACGCTTCACCATAGAAGCCTCACGTTGCAAATAATGCTAAATGTGTCGTCTGTTGTACCCCACCGTTGTGTCACTGAAGTGATGCAACAGCAGTGTAAATCTTAATCAAGGGGCATGTAAACCTGCCACAAATTCACAAAGAAGTACATAACCCTGTGCCAGCCTAAATCGCAAAGCTGAAGGTGAGCGTATCATCAGATGTAAATATGTAATACACATATTCTGTTGTCCATTTTCCACTCTGCCACGCCATAACATCCCCAACACACCACTGCTCCTACATGCCCCATCTGCGCCAGTACTTCACAACACTGTTAGCACGCAGAAGATATGGGCAAATCCCCAAAAAGTTCCACAAGCACATTTTCCATTTGTTTACTTTTCGGTCTTCTCACCCATTGACACATCCAGCCAGAGCACAGACAACTGCAGTAGCAGAGGTCACCGCATCTATTGGGGGGAATCGGCAACGTACAGAGAAAGGCATGACAACCACACTAACTGGTAAGTTAAATTGGCCAGGAGATGGTCAAAATGCATACATTGTCAGGAGACGAAAGAGGGACAAATAGTGCCCACCTGTGTAAGTCAACCAGAGATGCAAAATTTGCTTGATTACATTTGGAGTTGTCAATGGACATTCACCTTTACCATATGACATTTGTGAACAGCGAAAGACAAAATATGAAATGTATTGCCTCATCATCCCTTTGTAATTGTGGTACTCAACCTGTATTTCACAAACAGAGCGGGGAAACCAATCCTGTAATCGAGGGCCACAACTAGTCAAAAGGGTGTGCCCACTGTATCGCAATAGTGTCTGTAGACCTAATCAAGAAAATCTATTTGCACTCTAGTGGACCTTACCTCTGGATTCGTAGGCATGTCATTGTGATATAGGTAGCATCAAGGTAGTGGGCCCATGCGCGATTACTCATTACAATATGTATGACACACTTCTGCAATGGTGGTGCACAGAACTGCTTGTGCTCGTCCACTGTGCCAGAAATAGAATGCATCACATGTGGCAGCAGGAATGTAAAGTTGCTAAACATAATTATCATTTTAGGTACAATGCGGTCCTCCCAGAATCAAAGACGCGCACAGACTTCTGCTACTAGGTTGGACTTGACATCTGTTATGTTATGTTATGTTAAAATCAATTTATAAAGCGCTCGTACGCCCGTGGGCTTCATGGCGCTATAGGAAAAGTGAAGAATCCGTCCAACATAACACTGAGCTAACAATGGCTAATGGTAGGCTTGAGAGAACAGCCAAGTTTTTAATCCCTTACGAAAGGTGAGTAGATCCTTACTCTGCCTAATTGGTACGGGGATGGAGTTCCAAAGTGAGGCTGCTAGATGGCGAAAGCAGCAGCCTCCCTGTCGCTTCCTTCTAAAGCGAGACACCTCCAGTAGGGATTTTTGAGCAGAGCGCAGGCTTCTGGTGGGTATATATTTAGAAATCAGACGACGAATAAAGGCAGGGCCTTTGTCTTGTGTGGCCTTGAAGGTGATACAACCTGCTTTAAAGGCTATGCGCTGGGAAATCGGAAGCCAGTGTAGCTTTTCTAGTCCTGGTTTAATAGAAGACCATTTTGGCTGTTGTAAAATGAGTCTAGCCGCCTGATTCTGGACAAGTTGAAGTCTCTTCGACAGGCCCACTGGAAGTCCCAGATAGACGCTGTTGGAATAGTCCAGGCGGGACATGACCAAGGCAATAGTAACCTGGATTAAGGCAGACTGGGTGAGGAGGTGAGCAATTTGTTTTATTTTCCTCATTTGGAAAAAGCTTGCTGAGACCACGGCGCCCACCTGGGTTTTTAAGGACAGGTCCGAGTGGAGCGTGATGCCTAGGCTCTTTACAGCCGTGGACCTTACAGGGGGGATGCCCAGGTCTGCTGGCCAGAAGTTAACACTCCAGCTGGATAAACTGTTCCCGGGCAAAAGTAGTTCTGTTTTGCCCGGGTTGAGTTTTAGATGGTTTTTGTTCATCCAGCATTGGATGTGTTTCATGGTGTTCTGAAATTCGGACACAGCATCAGGGATGTTCAGATGAAATAATAGCTGTAAGTCGTCCGCGTAGTTGAACACCGTGACTTTAAACTTCTTAAGGGAATAAAGAAGAGGGCGGAGATAAAGATTAAATAATAAGGGGGATAATGACGACCCCTGCGGAACTCCACAGGTGGACGTATGCCTAGTGCCTATAAAGCTGCCCAGTTGAATTGCCTGAGTCCGGCCCTCGATAAAGGATGTAATCCAGCTCAACGCTGGTCCTCTCAGGCCGGCCTGTTCGACACGGTTGAGCAAGATGTCATAGTCAACCGTGTCGAACGCAGCCGAGAGGTCAAGCAGCACCAGGGCTTGGTGTGTATCGACATCCGCATTGGCTCTAAGGTTGTCCTGAACCGCCAGGATCACCGCCTCTGTTGAGTGACCCGGGCGGAACCCCACTTGATTAGGCTCCAAGTAGTTGGTGGTCTCGATGAAATTAGAGACACTCTTAGAGACATGAGCCTCCAGCACCTTTGAGAGGTAGGGCAGCAGGGAGATAGGTCTGTAGTTTGTAAGATCCGAAGGATCCTTCCCTTGTTTTTTTACCAAAGGTATAAGGAGAGCTTTTTTAAAATCTGTGGGGACTCTGCCTTGTCTGAGGGATTCATTGAGAATAGGCAGGGGTGCATGTGGGAGGGATAGGCCTAATTCTCTAAAGATAGAAGGGGGACAGATATCATTAGGTGACCCTGATTTGATCCGTTGAAGAAGTTCCGACAATTGTTTGGAATCAATCGGGGGGATGTGGTCTAAGATCTCTGGATTCATGTATGTGTCCTCAGTGATGTTGCTGGCAGGGTGTGGTGGTATACTTTGTTTGATTGTAATGATTTTGTTAATAAAGTAGTTATTCAAATCATCACATAAAGCTTGAGATTGTGCGATAGGTAGTGACGTACGCTCATCGTTACAGAGGTCGTTCACTATTCTAAAGATGTCTTTAGTTTGATTCTGGGATTTCAGAATTATGCCTGAAAAATAATCAGTCTTCCTCTTAAGGATGGTTTTTTGGTAGAGACGACGGCTCAGGCAGTAGACCTCTTTATCTTGTGGAAGATAATTTCTGCGCCAGATTCTCTCTTTTTGCCTGACCTCTAGTTTGAGTTGTTTGAGGTCCGCAGAGAACCATTTGTGCGCCTCTTTGTTGCGTGAGCGGGAGAATTTTACATTAGGGGCATGAATATTGGCAGCACTTTGGATCCACAAGAAGAGCGCCTCATAGATATCATCTACGTCCCCCATGTCATCAAGTGGTGGCAGAGTAGAAGCCAAAGTGTCCAGAAAAGCAGAAAGATCTATCGCCCCCCATTTGCGAGTTTCCCCTCCAGGCTGAGAAGGAGTCTGATGTTGTCTCCTTACTTGAAGGGAAAAATAAACAAAATGGTGATCTGACCAAATACAGGGCTGAATCAGGATAGATGATAGAGGGAGATTATGCGACCATAATTGGTCAAGATGGTGGCCTTTCTCATGAGTGGAAGACTGTATGAATTGGGTCATATTGATGTCGGTGAGAAAATCAAACAATTCTCTAGCTTGGGTATCAGTGTCCAGGTTGTCAAACCACAGATTAAAATCTCCAATAAGGATGGAATGAGGGTATTTCATAGTGATTGACGCTATTTGTTCGGCGAGTCCTGAGGGAAAGGCGGGCATAGATTGTGGGGGACGGTAGAGTAAAACCAGGGCTATGGCGCCTTTCTCAGTATCAGTTTTTATAACTAGATTTTCAGTACCAGGTAGCAGCAGGGACGGGCGACTGATAAAGTTATGTTTTTTATTAATAATGGCCGCCACTCCCCCTCCAGCTTTACCTGGGGCGCGATTTACTGCCAATATATAGTAGTCTGATGGGAGTGAGGCCAGTATGTCGGGCTGCGAATTCTCAGTAAGCCAGGTCTTAGTGAGTAGTAATAGGTCGGGTTTCTGCGAAGTAAGTAGCAGAAATATGTCCAATTGATGCTTCACCAAAGATCTAGTATTAAGGTAAATACAATCCAAATTGAGCAGAGGTAGATTGGAGCTAATAGGGGGTTTAATGGATACCATACTGCGTTTATAATTCGGTCCAGGTGGTAAAATGACCTGAGAAATACCTAGATCGCTCAGGCGTTTAAGCGTGTAGCAGGGGAGTGAGGGGCAAAGGGACGCTGGAGGTCTAAGGCATAGGAGTTCCTGGGTAGTGTATGTGTGGATAGGAGAGCGGGCACACACTGCTCCGGTGCTGGGTCAAGGTAAGTCAACCTGGCTGAATGCTCATTCATTGTGCCTTTCACCTCCACCGTATGTGTTGTACAACACTGGTGTCCTGCATCACAATATGCTCACATAGGGCATTTGAACACATTGCCGATCAGACCCTGGTGGCAATTGAGAGGCTGACACAAAATGTATGCCAAGTGTGTGCAGAATCAATCAATCAATCAATCATGCCATTTGTATAGCGCACTACTCACCCGGGAGGGTCTCAAGGCGCTTGGGGGGAGGGGTATGCTACTGCTCGAACAGCCAGGTCTTGAGTTGTTTCCTGAAGGCGAGATGGTCCTGGGTCAGCCGAAGGTGGATGGGGAGGGAGTTCCAAGTCTTGGCAGCCAGGTAAGAGAAGGATCTTCCTCCGGCGGTGGCTCTTCGGATGCGTGGTACGGCTGCGAGGGCGAGGCTGGTGGACCGTAGCTGGCGGGTGGGCGTGTAGAAGGTCAGGCGGTCGTTGAGGTACTTGGGGCCCAGGTCGTGGAGAGACTTGTGTGCGTGGGTGAGGAGCCGGAACGTGATCCTCTTGTCGACGGGGAGCCAGTGCAGGTTCCTCAGGTGGCTGGAGATGTGGCTGTGTCGGGGGACATCCAGGATGAGTCGGGTGGAGGCGTTCTGGATGCGCTGGAGTCTTTTCTGTAGCTTGGCTGTGGTTCCGGCGTAGAGGGCGTTTCCGTAGTCCAGTCGGCTGGTGACGAGTGCCTGGGTGACAGTCTTCCTAGTCTCGGTCGGGATCCAGCGGAAGATCTTGCGAAGCATACGCAGGGTGTTGAAGCACGATGAGGAGACGGCGTTGACTTGTCTGGTCATCGAGAGGGAGGGGTCCAGGATGAAGCCCAGGTTGCGTGCGTGGTCGGTTGGCTTGGGTGCGGTGCCCAGGGCTGGGGGCCACCAAGAGTCGTCCCAGGCGGAGGGCGAAGATCCCAGGATGAGGACTTCCGTCTTGTCCGAGTTCAGTTTCAGGCGGCTGTCCTTCATCCACTCGGCGACGTCTTTCATCCCTTCGTGTAGGTAGGTTCTGGCGGTGTCGGGGTCTCTGGTGAGGGAGAGGATCAGCTGGGTGTCGTCGGCGTAAGAGATGATGTTGAGGTTGTGCTGGTGTGCTATGGCTGCAAGAGGTTTCATGTAGATGTTGAAGAGGGTGGGGCTGAGTGAAGATCCTTGCGGGACGCCGCAGATGACTTTGGTGGCCTCGGAGCGAAACGGGGGGAGGCAGACTCTTTGTGTTCTTCCGGCGAGGAACGAGATGGCCCACTCCAGTGCCTTCTCTTGGATACCGATGTTGCTGAGGCGCTGGACTAGGATGCGGTGGCAGACCGTGTCGAACGCAGCGGAGAGGTCCAGGAGGATGAGGGCCACTGTTTCCCCCTTGTCGAGCAGGGTCCGGATGTCGTCGGTGGCTGCGATGAGGGCGGTCTCGGTGCTGTGGTTGGCTCTGAAGCCGGACTGCGAGGGGTCGAGGGATCCGTTCGTCTCGAGGAAGGCGGTCAGCTGTCTGTTGACGATCTTCTCGATGACTTTAGCAGGAAAAGGGAGGAGCGAGATGGGGCGGAAGTTTTTGAGATCGGTGGGGTCCGCTGTAGGTTTCTTCAGGAGGGCGCTGATCTCGGCATGCTTCCAGCTCTCCGGGAAGGTGGCGGTGTTGAAGGAGGCGTTGATGATGTTCCGGAGTTGGGGTGCGATGGTGAAGTCGGCCTTGTTGAAGACGTGGTGTGGGCAGGGGTCGTCGGTGATCCGGAGTGGATGGTGTTCATCGTGCGGGCTGTGTCTTCGGTGGTCACCGTGGTCCAGGTGCAAAGGGTGGCGGTGGGGGGCGTTGGTTCGACGGTTGGGTGCGTGGGTGGGGCGCCGAAGCTGTTGTGGATGTCGGCGATCTTGCGGTGGAAGAACGAGGCGAGGGAGTCGCAGAGGTCTTGTGACGGAGTGATGTCGTTGGTGCCGGTGCTGGGGTTGGAGAACTCCTTGACGATAGTGAAGAGCTCTTTGCTGTCGTGGGCGTTGTTGTCCAGTCGTTCCTTCAGGGATTTCTTCTTGGTGGTGCGGATGAGCTAGTGGTGCTTGCGGGTAGCGTGTTTGAGGGCGGTCATGTTGTCGGTGGTCCGGTCGAGGAGCCAGGCTTTCTCGAGGGTGCGGCAGGTCTTCTTGGCGCCTTGAGGTCGTCGGTGAACCAGGATGCCTTCTTTCTTCTGGGTCTGCTGGGAGGGTTCTTTAGTGGCACCAGGTCGTCGGCGCAGGCGGTCAGCCACTGTGTGAAGTTGCGGGCTGCTTCGTTGGGGTCCGTTGTTTTGGCGGGTGGGCTCTGGCTGAGGGAGGTGGTGAGCTGGTCTGCGGTGATCTTGCTCCAATTCCTGTGAGGTACCTGTTGCGGGTGGTGGTGGGTCGTGAATCTTTTGAAGCTGAAGTGGACGCAGCTGTGGTCGGTCCAGTGGAGTCCGGTGGCGTGGCTGAAGGTGATGTACTTGCTGGAAGAGAAGACGGGATCAAGCGTGTGGCCGGCGTAGTGGGTGGGGGTGTTGACCAGTTGCTTGAGTCCGAGGTTGGCGAGGTTTTCCAGCAGGGCGGTGGTGTTGCGGTCCTTGTTGTTCTCCAGGTGGAAGTTGAGGTCCCCGAGGAGGATGTAGTCAGTGGAGGGGAGGGCGTGCGGGCTGATGAAGTCTGTGATGTCTTCGCTGAATTGTGTGCGTGGTCCCGGGGGTCTGTAGACGAGGGTGCCTCTGAGGGTCGTCTTAGGGTCGGTGTGAATCTGGAAGTGGAGATGTTCAGCTGCGGCGAAGGAGTCGTTGGCGTCGGTCGTGATGCGGATGGTGTTCCTGTGGACGATGGCGATGCCACCTCCGGTCTGGTTGATGCGGTCCCTCCTGATGATCTTGTACCCGTCCGGGATGGCGATGGCGATGTCGGGTGCAGAGGAGGCGTTCATCCAGGTTTCCGTGAGGAAGGCGACGTCCGGTGATGTAGCGTCGAGGAGGTTCCAGAGTTTCACGGCGTGTCTGTGGACGGAGCGGGTGTTGATCAGGATGCACTTGAGGTGGTTGCTGCTGGTGTTTGTCTTGGCGGGTGCGGGGCAGGTTCGGAGGCAGGTGAACTTGCAGGTGCAGCAGGTGAAGGGTCCGTGGGTGCGTCTCGGGGTGGCTCGGCAGCAGGCGTGGGTCCGGCCGGCATTGAGTGCGTTGAGAGTGGCGGCGTCGTAGGTCAGTCGGGTCGTCTTGCCTCGGCGGGGAGGGCCAGGGGTCTTGGTGCTGGGCTCGGGCCAGGCGCAGACGGGCTTAACTTTGGCGCACCTTCGGCGCTCCCGCTGCGCGCGTCCGCTGCACGGTCGCTCTGGGGGCGTCATAAGTAAGGAGCCGGGAGGGAGGAGCAGCTGGGTGGCGGGAGCGGGGCGGCGAATGGAATCACAGGGGGGCGGGGCCGCAGGGAGGCAGCGGCGGGAAATTCCAAGAAGCAGCGGGCAGCGGGAAATTCCCAGGAGCAGCGGGAAATTCCCAGGAGCAGAGGGCAGCGAGCGAAGGAATCTGGAGGCAGGAGGCGGCAAAGGCAGGCAGGAGCGGCAGCAGTGAGTGGGGCGACCAAGCCCTGTGGAGGGCTGAGCGGTCACAGAATGGACATACAATGGAACAATGTGTCATATGAACTGACCAAAACACAACAGGCTTGCACTTCAATAATAGGATGAATCCCTAGCAAACTGTACATGGTTAAATCAAAATGAAATAGGTATGGCTGAGGCACACACTGGTGCCAGTTGTGTACATATCAGATGGTTGTAGGGGCTGCTAATGCGACTCTTCATGCAGTTACACCTGCAGAATGAATTGGCTGATGAGCAACACGATAATCCAGTGCAGGCGGTAAGCCTCAAAGCTTCTCACCTCATATGCAATGTGTGATCATAACCAAATGTTGTTTTCTGCTTGCCTCCCTCCTATCGTATTCACATATATAGGTGAATGCTTGACAAATGAGGTTTGGATGTCTGCTGCACAAGACACCATCCGTTGTCATGTCAGTAGTAACATGATATTGAAAATGGAGTATAGGAACAGAGAACACTCAAAGAATGGACATTAGTAATCTGTGGGAAGCAAAAATGGGCAACATCATGTCCCTGACAACTGCACATCTCACACATGAACTCCTTTCTGACTTGTTAACAGACAACATTTCACCCATGATAAAAGTTAGTCTCAATGGTAAAGGTGAAATCAGTGTGATGCAGATGAGTCAGGCTCATTTATCCCCTTCCTTGAACTATCAGTAACCTTCTCATACAAGTTTGTCAGTTGATGTGTCATCGAACTGATGTCATTGCTGCATGTATGTAACAGCTGTCAAATGCTGCTTGTGAGCAGGTGCCCACATGTAAAGTAAATGAGGTAAACATGCTGCACATTGTCCTTGATTATCCGCAAATGGTAATGAGAATTAAATGTTGGCTCAAAGCTACAATCTGTTGTACTAAAATATGGACATGTAATTCACATCACAGGTGCTGACAGGACAAGACCACTGCAGCGGACAAAATCCCGGGAATGCATGACATCCTGGCTGCAGCTGTGAAACCATCGCGCACCTGTCCTTCAGGTAAATCGGGCATGAGGTGTGTCACCAGCTTAGATTACTAAACCATGACAGAGATCGAGATCCTATTCTGCATGGAATCAACAGTTGTTATTTACAAAGTGAAATACAAACCAGGAGTATCACATATGCCTGTCTGACAATTGCTGATGCAGATCATTGAGAATGTAGTTTCTACCCGCTACAGCTATGTCTACAACAACTATGAGGAGACAAGTGCAGCAGGATACACCAGGGGGGAACGCAAAGTGACAGCGAGTTGTGGCTCGAGCTGGTGGGTCTGCTAGTATTATGTAAATCTCCGTGTAACTCCTCAGTGCCATGGTGTGAGTGGTCATTTGTGGTGGTACCCTAAGCAGATCACATGAACCTCATCAGCTGATGCGAAGTACAGTTAATACAACCCTGGTGTTGCAGCACATGTAATACCTGGTCAATCAATAATACGGTTGCAACCTCTGTGTTTCAGATCGTGCCAGGGGAGAGGATGACAGACCAACAACCAGTGCTGGCCGACGGGGAATCAGAGGGGAGAATCCCTTGATCCTCCAGGCAGTAATGTCGGCAGCAAGTCAAGATCATGAGGACGTTGACTTGGAGGAGGAGGAGGAAGACCACATATCAATTGACTCGGGGGATGACGATACTGACATCACGGCATCACATCCACTGCCAAGCACCGCTCGTCTGTCTCCTCTCACACAAACAATACCATGTCCTCAGCACAGATCACACCAGCCACGGCTCACAAACATCCAATCACAAGCATCACTCCCTCACAGCCCTCACATGATAGTTCCCCTACCCACTCTTCCCTACGCAGTGTATCCCTGACACCCTCTCCACCATCTGTGGGAAGTAACAGCCCTGTTACGGTGCAGGTATCCCTTGGGCACCCGTCTCCTGCCCACAGTTTTCCACCTGCCAACCCCCCTGTTGTTGGACCTGCTCATCTCATCCCTGGCAGACACCTGCGGAGGGTGCCTGCACGTGGCGATGGTGGCCAGTGGGAGCAGGACTTCTACCAACAGCAGACAGATGTGAGGCAGGACATTCGTGCCATAGGGGCGACCCTGGCAGTCATGTCACGGTCCCTTTAGGACATGGTCCAATTCCCTCCGGGGGTGGACAGGATGTGCCAAGCTTTGGATAGGATGGGTAGCACTTGGCAGGAAATGTCTAGAAATATGATTGACCTGATATCCATCCAAAGGAAGAGAGTGCAAGACGCCATGCCTTGGCCATGAAGATGATAGAGGGCATGGTGAGAGTGTTCCAAAGTAACTCTTCACGGCCAACGCAGGGAGGGGAACAATCATGTCAGCCTGCAGGACAGCACATCCCCACACCTGAAACACCAACTGCACAGCACCACAGCCAAGGTACACAAACACACCTGCACCCTGATCAGTCACTCCCACTACCTGCAAAAGCACCACCAACCTCTGGACAGTCACTCCAACCACCCCCACCACCTGCAAAAACACCACCAACCTCTGGACCGTCACTCCAATCACCCCATCACCTGCAAAAACACCACCAACCTCTGGACAGTCACTCCAACCACCCCCACCACCTGCAAAAACACCACCAACCTCTGGACCGTCACTCCAACCACCCCCACCACCTGCAAAAACACCACCAACCTCTGGACAGTCACTTCCACCACCTGCACAACCAGCCCTTGTCCAGGTACAGACTCCAAATGTGCAGACGCCATCTTCACCTGCACCTCTTGATCACCCTGTACAACACCCACATACACGGAGGCGTCAAGCTCCACCTCACCCCTCCCCGCGGTCATCACCCCCACTATTGCGGAAACGCAAACACGATCGCCAGTGAAAATCACGTGGCCAATTTGTCTTTGGGTCCTTATGTGTATAGTGTAAATAAAGATCTACAAAAGTAATATCCTGTTGTGTATCATGTCCTGTCTAACGATGTAGGCATGTGTGCGTGTGCGTGTGTGTGTCTGTGAGACAGTCACAAGTGTGACCCAACATAGCAACACGTTATTATGTGCCTAGCACATGACTCACCAAATGTGTGTCCATCTTTGGAAACAAAGCGACACAAAAGGGGATGATGGACGGAGCGTTTGAGCAAATCAAACACTCACCCCCAGTCAACTGATCTGGGTTTAATCCATCACCATTCTTTAGCCCACTCAGCCACCCCATTTCAGACATGGCATATGCAAATCAGTCTGACCCTGTGCCTCATGGGAACAGTCCAGCCCGAACTGCCAAGCCATGTCTTCCATGGACCGGAAACAAGCATCCTGGGACCAGTTTCGGATTCATAATCCTCATCAGCCAGGCTATCTTGAATCCAGTGGCCAATTGAGCAAGGGACTCACGTCTGAGCATACCCTGCCACACTTAGGGCGAACAAAGCGATACAAAAGGGGATGATGGACGGAGCGTTTGAGCAAATCAAACACTCACCCCCAGTCAACTGATCTGGGTTTAATCCATCACCATTCTTTAGCCCACTCAGCCACCCCATTTCAGACATGGCTAAATCAGTCTGACCCTGTGCCTCATGGGAACAGTCCAGCCCGAACTGCCAAGCCATGTCTTCCATGGACCGGAAACAAGCATCCTGGCACCGGTTTCGGATTCACAATCCTCATCAGCCAGGCTATCTTGAATCCAGTGGCCAATTGAGCAAGGGACTCACGTCTGAGCATACCCTGCCACACTTAGGGCGAACAAAGCGATACTAAAGGGGATGATGGACGGAGCGTTTGAGCAAATCAAACACTCACCCCCAGTCAACTGATCTGGGTTTAATCCATCACCATTCTTAACCCACTCAGCCACCCCATTTCAGACATGGCTATATGCAAATCAGTCTGGCCCTGTGCCTCATGGGAAAAGTCCAGCCCAAACTGCCAAGACATGTCTTCCATGGACCGGAAACAAGCATCCTGGGACCGGTTTCAGATTCATAATCCTCATCAGCCAGGCTATCTTGAATCCAGTGGCCAATTGAGCAAGGGACTCACGTCTGAGCATACCCTGCCACACTTAGGGCGAACAAAGCGATACTAAAGGGGATGATGGACGGAGCGTTTGAGCAAATCAAACACTCACCCCCAGTCAACTGATCTGGGTTTAATCCATCACCATTCTTAACCCACTCAGCCACCCCATTTCAGACATGGCTATATGCAAATCAGTCTGGCCCTGTGCCTCATGGGAAAAGTCCAGCCCAAACTGCCAAGACATGTCTTCCATGGACCGGAAACAAGCATCCTGGGACCGGTTTCAGATTCATAATCCTCATCAGCCAGGCTATCTTGAATCCAGTGGCCAATTGAGCAAGGGACTCACGTCTGAGCATACCCTGCCACACTTAGGGCGAACAAAGCGATACAAAAGGGGATGATGGACGGAGCGTTTGAGCAAATCAAACACTCACCCCCAGTCAACTGATCTGGGTTTAATCCATCACCATTCTTTAGCCCACTCAGCCACCCCATTTCAGACATGGCTATATGCAAAATATTCTGACCCTGTGCCTCATGGGAACAGTCCAGCCCGAACTGCCAAGCCATGTCTTCCATGGACCGGAAACAAGCATCCTGGGACCGGTTTCGGATTCATAATCCTCATCAGCCAGGCTATCTTGAATCCAGTGGCCAATTGAGCAAGGAACTCACGTCTGAGCATACCCTGCCACACTTAGGGCGAACAAAGCGATACAAAAGGGGATGATGGACGGAGCGTTTGAGCAAATCAAACACTCACCCCCAGTCAACTGATCTGGGTTTAATCCATCACCATTCTTTAGCCCACTCATCCAACCCATTTCAGACATGGCTATATGCAAATCAGTCTGACCCTGTGCCTCATGGGAACAGTCCAGCCCGAACTGCCTAGCCATGTCTTCCATGGACCGGAAACAAGCATCCTGGGACCGGTTTCGGATTCATAATCCTCATCAGCCAGGCTATCTTGAATCCAGTGGCCAATTGAGCAAGGGACTCACGTCTGAGCATACCCTGCCACACTTAGGGCAAACAAAGCGATACAAAAGGGGATGATGGACGGAGCGTTGAGCACACTCACCCCCAGTCAACTGATCTGGGTTTAATCCATCACCATTCTTTAGCCCACTCAGCCACCCCATTTCAGACATGGCTAAATCAGTCTGACCCTGTGCCTCATGGGAACAGTCCAGCCCGAACTGCCAAGCCATGTCTTCCATGGACCGGAAACAAGCATCCTGGCACCGGTTTCGGATTCACAATCCTCATCAGCCAGGCTATCTTGAATCCAGTGGCCAATTGAGCAAGGGACTCACGTCTGAGCATACCCTGCCACACTTAGGGCGAACAAAGCGATACTAAAGGGGATGATGGACGGAGCGTTTGAGCAAATCAAACACTCACCCCCAGTCAACTGATCTGGGTTTAATCCATCACCATTCTTTAGCCCACTCAGCCACCCCATTTCAGACATGGCTATATGCAAATCAGTCTGGCCCTGTGCCTCATGGGAAAAGTCCAGCCCGAACTGCCAAGACATGTCTTCCATGGACCGGAAACAAGCATCCTGGGACCGGTTTCAGATTCATAATCCTCATCAGCCAGGCTATCTTGAATCCAGTGGCCAATTGAGCAAGGGACTCACGTCTGAGCATACCCTGCCACACTTAGGGCGAACAAAGCGATACAAAAGGGGATGATGGACGGAGCGTTTGAGCAAATCAAACACTCACCCCCAGTCAACTGATCTGGGATTAATCCATCACCATTCTTTAGCCCACTCAGCCACCCCATTTCAGACATGGCTATATGCAAATTAGTCTGACCCTGTGCCTCATGGGAACAGTCCAGCCCGAACTGCCAAGCCATGTCTTCCATGGACCAGAAACAAGCATCCTGGGACCGGTTTCGGATTCATAATCCTCATCAGCCAGGCTATCTTGAATCCAGTGGCCAATTGAGCAAGGAACTCACGTCTGAGCATACCCTGCCACACTTAGGGCGAACAAAGCGATACAAAAGGGGATGATGGACGGAGCGTTTGAGCAAATCAAACACTCACCCCCAGTCAACTGATCTGGTTTTAATCCATCGCCATTCTTTAGCCCACTCAGCCACCCCATTTCAGACATGGCTATATGCAAATCAGTCTGACCCTGTGCCTCATGGGAACAGTCCAGCCCGAACTGCCAAACCATGTCTTCCAGGGACCGGAAACAAGCATCCTGGGACCGTTTTCGGATTCATAATCCTCATCAGCCAGGCTATCTTGAATCCAGTGGCCAATTGAGCAAGGGACTCACGTCTGAGCATACCCTGCCACACTTAGGGCGAACAAAGCGATACAAAAGGGGATGATGGACGGAGCGTTTGAGCAAATCAAACACTCACCCCCAGTCAACTGATCTGGGTTTAATCCATCACCATTCTTTAGCCCACTCATCCAACCCATTTCAGACATGGCTATATGCAAATCAGTCTGACCCTGTGCCTCATGGGAACAGTCCAGCCCGAACTGCCTAGCCATGTCTTCCATGGACCGGAAACAAGCATCCTGGGACCGGTTTCGGATTCATAATCCTCATCAGCCAGGCTATCTTGAATCCAGTGGCCAATTGAGCAAGGGACTCACGTCTGAGCATACCCTGCCACACTTAGGGCAAACAAAGCGATACAAAAGGGGATGATGGACGGAGCGTTTGAGCAAATCAAACACTCACCCCACGTCAACTGATCTGGGTTTAATCCATCACCATTCTTTAGCCCACTCAGCCACCCCATTTCAGACATGGCTATATGCAAATCAGTCTGACCCTGTGCCTCATGGGAACAGTCCAGCCCGAACTGCCAAGCCATGTCTTCCATGGACCGGAAACTATCATTCTGGGACCGGTTTCGGATTCATAATGCTCATCAGCCAGGCTATCTTGAATCCAGTGGCCAATTGAGCAAGGGACTCACGTCTGAGCATACCCTGCCACACTTAGGGCGAACAAAGCGATACAAAAGGGGATGATGGACGGCGCGTTTGAGCAAATCAAACACTCACCCCCAGTCAACTGATCTGGGTTTAATCCATCACCATTCTTTAGCCCACTCAGCCGCCCCATTTCAGACATGGCTATATGCAAATCAGTCTGACCCTGTGCCTCATGGGAACAGTCCAGCCCGAACTGCCAAGCCATGTCTTCATTGGACCGGAAACAAGCATCCTGGGACCGGTTTCGGATTCATAATCCTCATCAGCCAGGCTATCTTGAATCCAGTGGCCAATTGAGCAAGGGACTCACGTCTGAGCATACCCTGCCACACTTAGGGCGAACAAAGCGATACAAAAGGGGATGATGGACGGAGCGTTTGAGCAAATCAAACACTCACCCCAGGTCAACTGATCTGGGTTTAATCCATCACAATTCTTTAGCCCACTCAGCCACCCCATTTCAGACATGGCTATATGCAAATCAGTCTGACCCTGTGCCTCATGGGAACAGTCCAGCCCGAACTGCCAAGCCATGTCTTCCATGGACCGGAAACAAGCATTCTGGGCCCGGTTTCGGATTCATAATCCTCATCAGCCAGGCTATCTTGAATCCAGTGGCCAATTGAGCAAGGGACTCACGTCTGAGCATACCCTGCCACACTTAGGGTAACAAAGCGATACAAAAGGGGACGATGGACGGCGCGTTTGAGCAAATCAAACACTCACCCCCAGTGAACTGATCTGGGTTTAATCCATCACCATTCTTTAGCCCACTCAGCCGCCCCATTTCAGACATGGCTATATGCAAATCAGTCTGACCCTGTTAAAGCCCGGCTAAAGAACGGTGATGGATCAAACCCAGATCTTTTGACTGGGTGTGAGTGTTTGATTGGTTCAGATGCTCCGTCCATCACCACCCCCTTTTGTATCGCATTTGCAATGCGGCACACCGTGGCGCTTGGGTGGGCAGATGCGTGATGCATGCCTGGTGGAATAGCGGTGCTTTGCTGGAGTGGCGTGGCAATTGCGAGCCCACTCCAGCAAGGCTCGGGGGTGCACGATTGCTAACATGCTGCGTCAATCCTTACACCGGCCTCAATCATGCCCAGAGTTTTGACGCAGCATGGCCCTAAAAGTGACTGAGTGAAATCTTGTAGATTTCACTCTGCCACTTTTAGGAGGCGTCCCTGCACCAGATCCGTCACATTGTAATTACCCAGCAGCATTGCGCTTTGTTTGCTCCGCCGCGTCATCACAAAAGTGACCCAATGGAGGCGTAAAAGAGGCGCAAGTGCCTTGTAAATCTTCCCCTCAGTCTTTATGGACTTAATGGGGGTTGGGAGCACACTGCCTCACAGTCCCAGCACTGTTAGCCCCTTTGCATCCTGGAAAATGCAGTACACATTTCAAACTTACTTCAAATTCATCTGTGGTTGCGGGAAATGCTGCCAAGTTCCTCTCAGGTCACAGTACCACTCACAATCACACAGCAACCCAAAAAGATTTTTCTTTGCTCTCTAAAACTGCTGCACTCTATGAAAGGCTCAATCCAGTAACACGTGTCTAGAGATATACAGCAATGTCTGCACCAACTTTGATGAATGACTCCAGATTACTTAGAAGTGAGTTTGAACTGTGTACTGCATTTACCAGGATGCAAAGGGGCGAACAGTGCTGGGACTGTGAGGCAGTGTGCTCCCAAACCCCATTCTGTTTATGAACTTACATTACATGTGTGTTCACTGTCATATACTGAATTGAGTTCGACATGGGCATCTGATGTATATTGTTGTGGCTTACCCAACTGTCTTGGCCAAACCTTAACCTTGGCATTCTTGTGATTTGTGTGTCCTGTCACTGCTACATGTGCCACTTCAAAAATAAGTCCACCAAAAGAGAACATGGAGAGTCCAGATTAAATTGATTCTTGTCATTGATATGGATTTGCAGCTATTTAACGTCTGGACAAGTGTCATCTGCTTTGGAGCATTGTATGGGACAAGCCAAATGTGGGTCACAGATCCACATAGTGTCTGGACTACTACTCTGGCTACATTGTGAGTCTAGCCTTCTGCCGTCCCCACACATCATCGGACAATCCAGTGCCACATATTGGCTTTGTTGACTTAAAAGTTAGTGCAGTACACCAGTGAACAGTGGTGGGTGGTTGTGACAGCTACCTGTACATGTAAAATGTCATACAGGCCACTGAGGGTGAGACGTCTATCAGTGGGCACACCTTGCAAATTTAGGAACACCTAAGAGTGATGCAAGGATCTCAAAGTCTGTCTTGACTCCATGGCACATGATGATCTGTCTCAATTGGAACCCAACTCTGCAGGTGCAATGCGAATCACAACATCCAATACCCTATGGCCTTCCATGTACACACTGGACAGTCTCTGTATCGTAGCTCATCCAATGCACACATCAGTTATGATTTACTTGGTTCAATGGTAGTGGTGCTGGCAGAGTACAATTCAATAAGAATGCATGAGTGTGGCTCATTTACCCAGTTGTAATGAAGGAACTACAACTCCCAAAATGCACTCTGCCCTGTACAGTCCATATGCCACAGTGTGCCTTTTGAATCTTGGTGCCTGCTACATGGACACGGGATTGGTGAATGGAGGCATGGAACACACAATGGTACAGCACTGTTTCACTCACATCATACTCCCAGACACATATTGCATATGGTGCACTTACTATGTCCCTGCTGCTCATGCTCCTCCAGCTGAGCATGGAGGCTCGGCCAAGCTGCTTGCAGGACCCTCCTGTACAGTGGGGAGAGGCGAGGACGATGCACATGGTGCTGGGAAGACAGGCCAGCCAGCTCCGTGGCCTTGTGATGGGCCCAGCGCTTTAGGTCCTCCCAGCGCTTGCAGCACGCCCTAGCACTCCTGGTGGATACTCCCACTGTACTGCAGCGCTCTGCGATGTTGGCCCATAGCCTGCCCCGGGCTGCAGTGCTCAGCTGGTGCTCAGGGTCCCCATATAGCTGAGGAAATTTCGCCAGCACCCCCTCCACCAAGATGTCCAATTCCCTTTCTGAGAAAGTGGGTGCTCTCTCCTCATAATCCTCAGCCATTATGTGGAAATAAGTTGGAAGAGAGCAGCAGGATGCCTGAGGATCTGCTCAGTGAAAGAGGATGACTCAGAATGAACACAAAATGGCTGCCAACTACTTCCTGTGATGTATTTCCTGTCTCCTACTCCCTGTATAACATTTCCTGTATGAAATGAAGTGTTCTAGTCTATTTTCGGAATTTGCAGCACGAAAACGTAGTTTCCGGTTCCGGAGCGTAGTATACGCGCATGCGCATTACGCCGCGGCGACGGAACTTACGATTTTGCGCCGTAACTTCCGAAAATGACCTGGAACACAATATATCATACAGGAGATGTTATACAGGAAGTGTGAAACAGGAAATACATCCCAGGAAGTAGTTGGCAGCCATTTTTAATTCATCCAGGTCCATCCACAATCAGTAATCTAATCCACTGCCATCCTGTTAATCTGTTGTAGTATAAAGTGAAATGACAGTGCAGGTATGAATCATGAATATGTATCTAAAGGGGGAACAGATAATTTCATGAAATTTCTGCACAGGCAGGGGGGCCAGACAACATCAGACCCCAGTTTCTTTTTCGCATACTTTGCATTATGGGACATGTAGTCCATATTGAGAGTTCCGTATCAGAGTTGTGTGATGTGTTACGTACCACTGGTGTGGAGCAGTGTGGACATGTCACAGACACATGGGGGCAGATTTAAGAGCCCTGCATGCCACATTTGCGCCACAGTCGCGTCACTTTAGCACAGATCAAGACTGAAAAATAGAGTGGCGAATGCACCCATGGTTCAGCATTTCACAGAGACTAACCACCGTGAAACAGAGTTCAAATGGACAGTGCTATATAGCATTAACCAAAGCAGGTGCCCGCCTGACATTGAGAAAATGCTCCTTACTAAAGAAGCATATCTGATACTAAAATTCAATAGCACACAAAGTGGGCTAAATACACTGTCGGAGGTCTCAAGACTTTAATCGAAATTTCATTGACTCATGCTTTGGGTCACACTGGTCTGCTAAATAAATAAGATTTATGATGAAATAGTGCTCTGCGCGAGTATCGGGGGTGGTGAATGTCCCTTGCAAATGGCCCCTAAAAACAGAATAATATCCCTGTTATGCCAAAACTACATGTCCCAGAATCCCTAGGTCATGTGACCAATACTATATGTCATGCCCACAGCAACATGGAGGTTGTTGCAAAACGCTAGATGCACTGAGAAGCACACAGCGCTGTGAGATCTCTGGACTTTGATTTACCCCTCGTTTTACCTAAAGGTAAGAATCAGCCGCCCCAAACCGCATTTTTCTAAAAAGCAATGCGAGTAAAAACATGTAGTAATGAGCCCCGTTGTTATTCAGCAGACTGAAGCTGAACGGTGTGGGCACCCGAAAAAATAGAAACATTCGCTGAGCGAGGGCCGCTCGCTCCCCCCACAAGGTACTTTAACCACTTTTACTGTAAAAGTATGACATCACAGTAATTTGAATAGAAGTACAAACTACGCTCTCCTTTTATGCAGGGGCGCCCAGGCACGCAAATTAACAATCGCGCTGGTCGCAGACTCAAAGACTCAAAGAACAATACGATTTTTAAGCAAAGACACACGGCGCTGCTCACAGGTAGGAAACTGATATGTATTAAACAATCAGTACAGGCACCTTCCACGCACCAACCGCTTGACTGGAATACTACTCTTTTTACAGAGTTTTTAACCAACACAAAATAAGAAAAGGGAGCTGTTGAACCGGCTGGATCCAGCTACACTCGTGCATAAGGTACATTAGTGTCTCTGACACCCGTTAGAAACAGGCAAATGGGCTTGAAAGAATAGAACACAAATAAGACGTCTTTCTCTTTTTTCCTTTTTGCACAAAAATTCCTTTAGATCAAGGAACAAAGTGAAAACGCCCTGATGAGACCGCGTTTATTCATTTAACCGGTTGAAACGCGTCGGCAGTAAGAAGGCCCCTCTAAAAAACACAAAAAAATGATTGTGATATAATATTAATTTATTTATATCCACTCGCCTTCTTGTAAAAAAAAAAAATTCTCAGAAGAATCACTATCTTGTTTCACTATTTGATACGTGTTATCACCATAAATAATCTTTTCTGTTTTTCACTATCTTAAGATATATCATCACTGTAAATAATGTGCAAAAAAATGTTTTGTATTGTATGACTTAATGTATTTGTAAATAATGTAGAATTGTCAAATTTCGTTTAATGACTATTTGTGTAGTGTTTTTCTCGTACATATCCAAACTCTTGATTTGAAATACCTAAAAAAAGCAAGGGCTAAAATAAATAAGCCTACGTAATCAGAAATTGTCCTGATTATTGTTTTTCTCTAAACAACAAGTTCTAAGTACAGGTGTGGGGGTCAAATTGTATGTTTATATTACAAACACATTCAGAGACATCCTGAAAGGGTTTGTTTGTGCCTGTACTGCATTTATCCATGTTTGTGGGCTGGGATTGGCTGCAGCGTGTCAGCTGATCAATGGTGGGGGATGGTACGCACTTGGACAGGTGTTTACCCTTGGCTAACATGGCCAATTGCCAAAAATCGGGTTTTCCGGCACGTAATCGGATTTTCCGGCCCGTAATCGGATTTTCCGGCCTGTAGTAGGAAATTACGGCATCTTATCGGAAATTGCGGCCCGGAATCGTAAAGTCCGCCAAAGAGCCATAAATTCCGGCCCGGAGGCGGAAAATACAGCCCGGCGGCGGATGTAAAGTTAGAAGTCCTAAGTCTATTCTGTGAATACCGAAAGTAGTAAGTTCATTCTGTGAATCCCAAAAGTAGTAAGTTCATTCTGTGAATGCCGAAAGTAGTAAGTGCATTCTGTGAATACCAAAATGGTAGTAAGTTTAGGATTTAGTCTTAAGTTCGTTCTGTGAATCGGGCCCAAAATCTTTCCTTAGACAGCCTAATTCACATCAGCCATTATCCTCCTATGAGCCCACAAAGGTTTGTGCCTTTCCTTAGCTTTTACTGCACTTGGAGGGCCAGAAAGCAGTATGGTCATGGTGAAAGGGTTCTCCCAGCGGACATCACCAATTATAATTTTTTTTGGGTTGGTCATCTCTGGCAATCTGTTGCATTCTGAGGGTGCCTGTTTAGGACACTTACCTCTTGAGCTAACAAACACACACAGCACTTACAACTCATCAGAAGCATTCTGAGGGCACCTGGTCCGTACACTTCCCCCTCCTGCTTGTTTTCTTTTGCTCCTGCATGGTTTGTTCACAGTGTGTAATTGTACACATTCAACCATTGTGTTATTATATTTATTAAGAGTTTAAACTTATTTGTTACCATCAGCATGTTTTTATTAGAGCCCATGCCGAGACTCCAACCCGGTTCCCCAGGCCCAAAGTTGGCAGCTTTGTGTGTTATGCCACATCACTAAGGGTCTCCTGTTTCTAACAGGTGCATTCAGCTAAGCCCAGCACCCTGGCAAAAGGTGCTCTTCATGGAAACTGCACTGTATTTCCTAGGTGTCCCACAGGACTTGCATGTTTTGGATGACCTAAACTGAAGGTTTGGTGTTCCGACCACTTCCTGGCACCCCCACAGGATATGTCAGCCGTTAGACCAGCTAGCTCTACAGTGCCACTACCACTCCCTGTATACTACAGTGGTGTAGGTAGTCTCTGGCAACCACTGAACATGACAAAACTGATTCCTCAGGGATCGTGGAAAACAGTACAGTATGTTTCACTCAGACACTCATGCTTGCTTTCTCTCAGAAAATATTAAGGATGGCGATTAGGACGTTTCAATAAGTATTTATCGGTCCAGCAACAGCCTCGAGTAAAACATATGTGCTACAACAATCAAGGGACAAAAGTATACAAAAGAGATTGCTAGTACCAATATACAGAACAGTTTAGATAAAAACAGTAGCACTTGCATATTCCTAAAATTCGTGCACTAATTACTTTTCTAAAATGTACCTAGCCTCATCTGGATGTGTAGGTGTATATGCGTATAGCTATGTGTATCTGTAGCCAAGAATCCCCCATGGATGAACCAGCCCCTCACCTGATGGTTTAGAATAAGCATGGGTGTAAAATCCATTCCGTTTGTGGAATTTGCAGATTTTCTGCAATTTCGCGGTCCGCGAATCTCGCGAAATTGCAGAAAAATCCACGAAATTGCGTTTGGGACGGATTTTCAAAAACTGAAGTACATGAAGCACTTACAGGGTTACAGCAGGTGCCCAAGTTGAAGCTAATTTCTTTGTAACCATTTACAAAATGGTTACAAAGAAATTAACTTCAACTTGGGCACCTGCTGTTAACCTGTAAGTGCTTCCTGAGGCGCCTCGTTACCTACTTGCAACTATTCTCTGACCCTGCTCTGACCCTCGAAGCAGGGTCAGAGAATAGTTACAAGTATGGCACAATGCTCCAGGCTAAACAAACAACTCAAGTGGAACCCACTTGACCTTATGCGCACTGTTGCGTTCCCTGCTGGAAGGCTAGATAAAAAAACTGTTATCATAAATTTCTTCAATCATTCTTCAACAACAACTTAATTCAGTTCACTTGAAACATTTTGTGATTTGTTCATCTTTACTTTACTTTGTTTCGTATTTAGAATTTGAGTTCATAATTTACAACCAATTACATATTCATTGGATTACAATTTCACAAATTGTTCACATATGCAGCTACTACTTTTTTCAATGCCCTATGCATTTCGAGCCTATTGGCTCTTCATCGGGGGCTGAATCTGAAAATAAACAGACAGATACATGCTATTCATTATGATCCTTCAGCGTATTCAAGAATGCAGTTCATACCTACTTAAACATCATGACTGTGTGTTATGTAAAAGTGATTTCATGCTGTTTGACTGTGACTTCAATAATGCAAAAGCGAGTGAAAAAGAAGAATTCAAGAAAATAGTGAGGGTGCTCTATTAAAGCCGTGCATGAAAAAATAATGTAAATTCGAGATGGACAGATAATAGCCCAAAGAATAGCGTCCTCTGGTCATGCAATTAATGTAATGCCACTATAAAAACTAAAGTCAGAATGTCACGCAAGGCCTTCTATGGCTCCGTTGGTACTGACCTTCACAACGCTAAGTTAAGTTACTTGCGTTTCCGTTAATACATGCCGTTTCCTGTAGATCCTAAAACCACGAGAGATTTCAACTGAGTTACAGCTGAACTGAAACATATGCCATACAGTCAAAAGTCACAAACTGTCACCGTGAATCGATCCTACCTTCTCTTAGATCTTGTGCTCGTGGCGGAAGGGACTTCTAAGGTCTGCTATGGTCTTAACCCCATGCTGAAAAAATAAATACACGGAGTACGGTCACTAACCGCGCTCATTATTGAACGGGGGGCCAAACGCTTTGACAGTTATACTCCCAGTATTTACCTGTCACGGGTCTCGAAAACTCGGCAAAGTTCCGCTACCGGGAAACCACGGTGTCTCCTACGCTTCGGCGAAGTATGGGTGCTCGGGTGGGTCAATACGACTTGTTTAAAAAGACGGACTACCGGAAAGAGGTAGTGTGTATCGGCGGCCATGATGATTTTTTTTTTTTTTTTTTTTTTTACAATGCTCCAGGCTGTCATAAAAATTAAACCACAGCAGGAAGCACTTACAGATAAGGTAGCAGGTGCCGCACTTGAAGCTCAAATTCAGTAACACATTAACCAGCCCCCGGTTGAGCCTGGGCAGGTGTGCTTTCTCCCCATAATCTACAGTGGTGAACCAGAGGGTGCTGTGATGAACCAGAAGGTGCAGTTGTGAACCAGAGGGTGCTGTGATGAACCAGAGGGTGGCAGTGGAGAACCAGAGGGTGGCAGTGGTGAACCAGAGGGTGAGGTGATGAACCAGAGGGTGGCAGTGGTGAACCAGAGGGTGGCAGTGATGAACCAGAGGGTGGCAGTGATGAACCAGATGGTGCTGTGATGAACCAGAGGGTGGCAGTGATGAACCAGAGGGTGACAGTGATGAACCAGAAGGTGACAGTGATGAACCGGAGGGTGGCAGAGGTGATCCAGAGGGTGGCAGTGATGAATCAGAGGGTGGCAGTGGTGAACCAGAGGGTGGCAGTGGTGAACCAGAGGGTGGCAGTGGTGAACTTGAGGGTGCTGTGATGAACCAGAGGGTGGCAGTGATGAACCAGAGGGTGACAGTGATGACCCAGAGGGTGGCAGTGGGAAACCAGAGGGTGGCAGTGATGAACCAGAGGGTGGCAGTGGTGAACCAGAGGGTGACAGTGATGAACCAGAGGGTGGCAGTGGTGAACCAGAGGGTGGCAGTGATGAACCAAAGGGTGGCAGTGGTGAACCAGGGGGTGGCAGTGATGAACCAGAGGGTGGCGCTGCTAAACTGCCCAGGAGCCCTGTGGGTGTGATCCCCTGCGCTGCTGAGCTGCCCAGGGGTTGTGAGCCTACGTGCTGCTGAACTGCCCCTGGGCCCAGTGGGTGCGAGCCCCCATGCTGCTGAACTGCCCCGGAGCCGTCTCAGTGTTAAAATCATTTGTGCTCTATTGCCTGGGAGCCCTCTGGGTGTGAGCACACATTGTGCTAAGTGTCCCCCTGCCCCCAGTACATATACCCGTACCGCACAGCACCATTATGCTCTTGCCCCATGAAGTCAGGTGCCTGGATGCTCCTGATCCGTGTAGGTGGTACCACCGTCTGGTGCAGTCAAAATGTAAAGTCATAACTTGCTACACAGCACCAATAAACACGTGTCTTCCCTGGCACTGGTATGCGCATGTACCAGGCGTGGAGCACCCGCATGCCACTCTACCCTACTGCCCAGCGCCAGCATATGCCTGTACAGGGCAGTTTAGTATGAGATGGGACATTGTCCAGCAGCAGCAGCTGCATGCGCCTGAACCCACTGAGCAGGATCAGAATGGCTTTGTACCAGCACGCGCAGCAGAGCTATCTTGGACATCTGAAGGATTCTGGGGTCCTGTGCCAAACGTATTTTTGCATCCATGAGTTTCCCGAACGGCATCCCCGTGTAGCTCCTGTGACCAGGAGGCTGCTTTCTCCTCATCTGCTGCTCTGCTCTGTCTCTGACCCTTTATTAACAAGATGAATGTGAACTCGCATAGAAGCCCCGCCCGTTTGGCCCCATCCACCACACACTAGCGGTATGAAACATCTTCCCGCCCGTCCCCACTATAATGGCCAGCTCACTCAAGAGACCTTGGCGTCTTTTGGCGTGCCGGCAAAGTTACAGGCACATGTCGTTACATATTTGTGCAAATGGCACAAAAATCAGCGAGTTCGCGGGAAAATTCGCGAACTCGGGGACTTTTTTTGCAATTTCGCACAAATTCGCAGACCGCGAATTCGCTAATTTTGCCCATACTTAGTTTAGAACGAAGGACCCCGTCACTGCGTCGAGAATGACAACCCGCAAGGGATGTCAGACCGCTGTGTTTCGAAGATTCGGCATGCAGTACCCCTGTTTCAGCCTGGAAGACATTCTCCTCTAATTTGTTGGGGGAGTGAGGGTCTTTTATACTAAATTGGCCACTCCAAGGTTTTTTTCTAGAACCAATATGTTTTAAAAACAATCATGGGTGTTATGAAAACAATTATAAATGTTTTGAAAACAATCACCGATACTTTTCTAAACAAGTGTGATCATGCACAGCTGGCTGCTGGCCAAAGATGAGAAAAAAGTGGTGATCCTTATATAGAATAATTCTGACATGCCTACGGACATGTTTATGTACGTCAGGTGCAGGGATTGTTATGGAATACTTAAAGCCTGGTGTCGAAGATACAGTAGCAAGCTACTGGGTAAAAAGTCACCTGTTCAGAATCGTTATTGTCGTGTGGATGGGACAATATAAGTAGAAATGGGGTATACATGATGGGACTTTCCTAGAAGACATGACACCCACTCCACATCAAAAGGTCAACAAGATCAGCTAGATAATGAGCAAGCCAATGCTATTTAGAAGCATAAAAATCATTTATAATGAAACATACTAAAAAATACTTTAAAAGCCTGAAAAATGTCCATGAAAGAAAGTTGTTTTTCCCTAAAAAGCTTTCAAAAGGTCCTCTAAACTTGTATATATTGTGTTTATTGCACTGAGAACCTTGAAAGCCATGAAGCTCAGTGAGAGTCGAGCTGAAAAATAATACAGAGTCAGCTTCACCCTTCACTTATAGTAAATGTTTAAAAAATTGCCAACAGACTCAACATCGCTGAACATCATAGCCGCAGATGACAGTCCCTCAAGAACTTTCAGTATCATGTCCAATGAGCAAAGGGGGTCATCTCTCGTTCCCATGGCAACTGGAATACTATTCTTGTTCCTTGAAGCGCCAGGATAGGTACAGGTGTTCTGTAAGATGGCCCAAACTCCTTCTGGTCGACAATCTTCTCTCTGACCTGGTCCTCAATCTTTGGGACCCAGATAGGTCTTGCCGGAACCGGTTTCACTTCCCCAGTGGTGGTGCATTTTACTTGGACGTTGCTTTGTAATGCCCAGAATTCATTGAGTTCCTGTAAAACAGCCAAACCTTCTTTCAATTCAAATGGTTTTACATCCGCCACTGTGCTGGCACAATCAAGGTCAGGGACCCACATTCTTGTCTCAAACAGGATTTCATAGGGGTATGTCATCCCAAGGACTTTCTTGGCATATTATTCAGTGCCATCTGGACCCCTATGGGTGATTGACCCAGCTACCGCCCAAACCTAATACCCTTGCTGTTAAGGATTGCTTTAGGTCCCGGTTTTTCCTCTCCACCACTGAAATTCCCTCTGGATGGTTGGGGGAGGAGTACCGCAAGGCCACACCCATACTTTCCGTGGCTTCCTTGTAAGCCAGAGAGCTAAACGCAAGGCCACATTCGGAATGTAACGTGCCAATTGTGTATGTCCCAATGAAATTCCGCAAATCCTTTATAACTGTTTGAGTGTCAGCTGAGCACTGAGGCCAAAACCCATAGAAATCCAAAGCTTGAATCTACAGCCACCAAGATGTACTTGTAAGCTCCGTCTGAATTTAAAGAGCCGCAGTGATCCACATAGACACATGCGAGAGGTCTGTCTGAAATGACCAATGGTGTTTGTGGTGGCCGTGCCCTTGTAGAACCTTTCATCTGCTGACAGATGGCGCACTCCAAGACATAAGCCTCTGTTTGTTTAGACAAACTTGGCCACCAGAATAGCCACTTCAGTTGCAAGACCGTTGCAGTGACTCCTGCGTGTGCAAAGCCCAGACCCTCGTCTGCGGCTAGTATTATATCTAATCTGCGATCTCTGCTTGGTATAACTCTATCCCCCACTCCTGGAATTTTAGCATACAGTGTGTTTTGCACATCTAGTTTATAGGAATATTGAGTGGAAAGCCCTTTGGAATGGCAAAACCGTTATTTGAGTCATTGGCAGCTATTAATGTGTCTCCATCTATCCTCATGTTGGAATGAGTGATTGCAGCAACGGCAGAAGTTTGCACTGTCACCTTGGTGGCTTCATAAGCCAGTGAAATCCCTTCAACGTTTATGCCAACACGCTGGTGACTCAATGTGTGAACAACTTAGGCCCATGGCAGGCATGCTTTCAGCTTTTCTTCTTGTACCCATAACAATTTTTGTTTATTTGTGCAACCCTTGGAATCTCTGAATCCATTCTGGCCCCAGTAATGAAGATATTCATTGTATGACTGCACACAGTAAAACAAATCGCATATTATCAGTGTGGGGAATTCCTGATCCGTGTACTGAAGTACCAATATCTGCCAATTGCGCTGTACAATCTCCTAGCGATTGCGTAGTTGTATTGCTGGGATGGAACTTGCCGTCCCGCATACGTCCCTTCACTATAGCACATACAGTGCTATATTGTTGTTTACATCCTATGGCAGACTGAGCAGATCCATCAGTATAAATGATGTATATTTCTCTCGAGGCAAGATTTCATTCAGGAGAGGGTATTCTTGTTCGTTCTGCAGGAATGCTTGTGTTTTTAATGTAGAATCTTATTTGGAATCTACATCTGTTGCAGTGAAAGAATAAGCCCATTGTATGCATTGTGGATGTAGTGCTTTTGCATTTGGAACACTTGCTTTGGTAACAGCTTCTAAAGTTTGTACCTGGGTTAGAACAGTTATATGTTTCCATTGTGCTAGTGCTCTTTCTCTCACTAAAGCAGTCTGTACTGTGGTCAATATTTTTTTAGTTGCCGCAAATCGCATTGCAGTATTTGTGTATAAATGTGATTTCTATGCAATTGGAACTGTCTCCCCTTCATTGAACGTGAGGTAAGTATACCCAGATGAACCTGGGACCACCCGGATCACCAAGTTAGTGGTATTCACACGTGTGTGCAAATGTTTAGATGCTATCATGTCAGCCTGAACTGAACTGAGACTATCTGTGTGTTTCTGAGTCCATTGATGTGGTGTTAAATCAGGTCTTATTAGGTTGTTTTCTGCATAATCTAAAATGCATGTTCTGCCAAAATTTTGAAATCCTAAAATGGATTGCAACCTTTTAGATTCTTTGGAGGCTGGAGCAGCACACACTTTTCTAAAAAATTGGCTGCCATGCTTTTGCATTCACTTGAGAGCTCGTATCACAAAAATAAGACATTGAGATGGGCAATTTTAGATTTCTTAAAATTTAAATTGGTAGCCCAAATTGGCGAATTCAACAATTATGTTGTTCACCCTGCACAAGTGTTCAAGTAAATCATCGTCCATCAGATAGATGTCATATACATAGTGCACTGCCTCCTCATCGCATGTTTGTAATATTTCTGACACTCTCGTCAAGAATAGCCCCAGGCTGTTCTTATACCCTTGGGGCAAATGACAAAAATATCCCTGAGTGCTGAGCGCAGAAAATGCTGTCAGATATCTGCTATCTGGAGCTATATTTTGGCAGAAGAATCCATTTGAGATATCAAATGTTGTTTTGTATTTTTTCCGCACAATGTTATTCATTAATGCGGCAATGTGTGCATTTTGAACTGCAAATGTTCGTGTGCATGTGTTTAAATGTCGGTAAACTAAAACTAGACGATATATATTGTCAGGTTTCATTACTGGAAACAAAGGTTTATTCATTGGAGGGGTGCAAGTCTCAACGACACCTTGGTATTCGAGTTGGTCTAAGATTTCTTTGCCCTGTTTCTTTGCATCATTTTTAATAGGGTACTGTCTCTGTGGATTAGGAGCATCTTTTAATGGGATTTGATGGTGTGTAGACTCCACGTCCCACCCTACATGATTTCTGTATAATGGCGGAGTTAGAGCTAGCACCCACTCCTGTGCTTATGAATTTTTTAAAGATTCTGGAACGAGGTGAGAAAAAGCAGGCAAAATGATGCTTTCATCTTTAGGGCACTCCATTACAAACTCATCCAGCCAATCTCTTTCTGCTAACAGGACGTCATATCCAAATGTCAACTTTTCCCAAAAGAGACCCTTGCTTTTTCTTGAGATGTCCCCTTCTATATGTAGTGTAATTTTGTATAGTCTATGCGGGACACTCACATTCGTATGAGGTGTTTCCACTGTGATATGTTAATTCAATACTATTGTCACCAGAAAATCCTTCAGGTTCTGGCGAACTGTTGTTACTTCTTCTGCGCTGTCTAGTATTGTTAGAACACACTCCCCGTTCAGAAGCTGAGTTCTCAGTAACCTGGGCATGACTAATTTTTAATCCAGCTACTTTCTTATTTTTGAATTGAGGTTTTGATTTAGGTTGCTCTTCCTGTTTGAAAATGTAATCTGAAGTGCAATGTGTTTTCCCTTTTGTTTTCGGTTGATCTTCAGTCTTTTGATCTGATCACCAGTCCCTCTCTGAGTTTTTTGATGAACCCTGGAAGGAACGAAAAGGAACGTGTATCAGTGTCTACCTGTCAGGTTTTTTAATGTTATCATGATTCCTAAGGTTGTACCACTTTTCAGAGGACTCCCGTTGGGGAGACCCACCCCTTGATCGTGAATTCTTTTCTGAATTATTATTTTTAAAATGTTTACTATCCCACATCTTTTTAGAAGACGTGGGTGCTTGTTTCAAGTTGTCCTTTTTGGGAATACCCGTCATTTGTGGGTTCCCTGCTTTGGTTCTCAAATTATCTCTACCTAAAGCAGCATATGTTACCTCGATAATTGTTGGTAATTCTCGCTCCCTATTGATAGGAGCTGTTTCCCTTTGGCGGCCACGCATGGCCACTGCTGCTGCCTCCCCCATTATGTTGCTCAGCATATTTTCTGAGACTTTGGCAAAATTACCCATTAGCTTCATTCCCAAGTCCACGGTGGGTCCTGCCCCGTACTCATTCTGTATCTGTTTCAGTACATCAGGAACTGCTGCTAAGGAAGGAGTAGTATGCACTCTGACGTATACAGCAGCAATGATGGTTCTGCAAGTGGTAAAATCTGCAATTGAGGGAACCATCCCAGTTAGCAAACAAATGGTTAGCATTCGGACTTTTTCCTGCGGAGCCGTATGGGGAAACACTGCGTCCAGCTGTGCTATTTCTTGTGCTATCCAGAACAGAATTTCCTCCCGTTTGGAAAGTATTGTCCCTATTAATGATTTCAGTGTCTGTGGGTTAATTGTAAGGATTGCCTGATGTGGAATGTCTGGAGCATGTCTTGCAGGTTGAACTGTTAATGTTTGCATGACAAAGTGGACAATGTGTCTGTATAGCCTGACTCTGTCTTTTCTATATTGTACGGACTTCATCCACTGGTAGTGTATCTATCTCGAGATGTGGAGTGTATGTCGCTAAGAGCGGCCATATTGCTCCTTCTAAGCTGAGCGGACCGAGTTTCACAACAGATGTGTGTAGGAGGGCGCCTTTAAACCAGTTTTTGTGCTGCTGTATGTTAATGGGACTTCAATGTCTTCGTATGGATTATATTTTTCTGGTGGTTCAACCACAATGTATATGTGGAACAATTTAGTTACCAGATCTGCAGGTGGAAAGTGAACCCAGGAATAGAATACTTCTGATCTAAACTCCTTGTGTGCCTCTATCACGAAGGTAGTATGGTAAACAAGGGTATGACAATATTAGAACCTGGGGTGAATTTGTGTTTTTTAGAAGACAATGGTTCCTATGGCGCACCCTGTCTGGAAGTCGGCGACACAGCCCGCTCCTCCTGAATAGACTGACTCCTGCGGTCTGTTTCAAAAATTAATTACAACGGGAGACATATTTATTATGCTCCGATGTCCACCTTGCAGTGTCACACGACCTAGCGATCGGCAAGCATAATTCAGTTTACTATACCTTGATAACTGACCTATTGGATATTTTTGTGTGCTCCTAATACCTTGCCTTCTAATCAGGCACTGGTTCTTTCGACTTGCCTTGATTACTTCTCTTCACCTGGGCCTTAGCAACCTACTAATAGACGCCAGCCCCAGCCTTCATCAATTAACGTTTGACTATGGTTTTACAGCCTGAACACCTTCATTATGTCTTCACTATCTGTTTACATGATCACTGGCCTCTTCCAGCCTCAAGAATTCAGCTTGCTCACATATGCTATGTCCTGAAGATGATCTCAAGTCACTGAGATCGAAACGCAGTTGACCCCCTACAACAAAAACTCCTTGCATTTTGTATAAACTATTCATAAGGAGTTCCCCTGTGTGTTATCAATGCAATGTATATATTTTTTTAAGTCACCCTCACTGATCACATCACATTTTTCTGTGAGTACCTGAACTATTTTTTGAAATTTGTCAAAAAGAAATCACAACGTTTTTTTTTAATTGAATCTTGTCCCTGTGGATACATTTCATTACTCCCTCTGGCATTAATTGCCTATCCTAAAATCAGACCTTTTGTTCTCATTTCTGACGCAAACCCTGCGTCTTTTTTCTTGGACCATTTTGGCCACATTGGAACCATTGTCTTCTAAAAAACACTCAATCACTAAGGTAATACAGCAGCCTGTTCCGGGTACGCCGTGTTCCAACAGCTTTATTGCTACTGCATGTCTGCAATTCTCTGTGTTGTAAAGAGCATTAGCCAATTGTCTTACCCGAAGCTCATCGCAGGCTTAGTCCATTTGATTATCATATCTCAGTGTAGTCAATGTTTTAGCAATTATTACTTGGGATCCCAAAATTAAAATGATCCTCTTGAAGAACACTCAAAAAATTGCTTTATTCTTTTTCATTCATAGAAACCATCCATTAGACATATCTTAAGAGAATTGCCTGCTAATTTCTGTCATTATCTCCCAGCTCCAAACAGAAATCATTCATTGTTTTTGAGAAAGTATTTTTACTGGATAAAGGTTATCTTTAGATCGACTGAGAATGTATAATTGGTATTCAGCATCTGAGACCAAAACATAACTGTTATATGTTCATCAATACCAAATTCTCCTTCATAGTGTAAAGCTTTCAAATATATGTACTCACCAGAGAATTTCAGAAGTTTGAGAGTAGCAAAAGCTGGCAATTTCTACGTTTTTAGTATCTGAAAAGGTAAAGGTAATATGGTAGCCAAATAGTTGTGTGTCTATAAGTTTTTCAATTATTCCTTTACAAGTATTATACATTCTTTTTTTTCCCAAAACAGCAACTTCTGTGTGAGTTTTAAATGCTCAAAAGCAAATAAAAATCAGTTTTTCAGACAAAATATGAAACATGTTATGTTTAAAGGCTGATGGTAGATTGATTATGCAGGTACACTTCCTTCTTTTAGTATGTCAGTGCTTGTTCATAACATTTAGCACTCGCAAATGTCAATTTGGTAAATTTGGCTTAAGGGGGCACCTTGTCTGAATATAAAATGCTTTAATACTGAAGATTTTGAGGGACCAAATTCCAGCACTATCCAATTAAAAGAATTGTCCTCACTGTTAGAATACTACCCAGATAACTGCCCAAATATAAAGGAAGGTTTTAGTTATATAAATTATGGAATCCAAAAAAACATTTGCCTATCCATTTTTAATACTTCCCACATAAATTTAGGTTTCTTACTCTGAAATTCACAAACAATTTATCTTTTGACTTTAAATCATTTGCTTCTGAATTAAGTGTGGAATATGAATCTGAGTGCTACATAAATTTAGTACAAGTATTTTACCACAGTATTCTGTATATGAAAGGCTAAAAAATCTAAACAGTCAGATAGAATTTGTAAACCTATATATTTGTTGTTGTGAGGAAATCATTTATTACCTAAGCTTTTCACATGCCTCTTAAAGCAAAATTCTAATGAGAACATCTTCCTACTTATCCTTATGTATAGAATCAAAGTGGCTATTAATCACTTAAAGGCAGATTTACAAGACCCTTGCGCCTCTTTTACGCCGGCGTTGCGTCACTTTTGTGACGCAGCGGCGGCGCAAAAGATGCAACATGGTGCTGGGTATTTACATTGTGATGCATCTGGGAGAAGCGTCACGTTGTAAAGCACTGCGCCAGAAGGAGGCGTTCCTGCACAGGGAGGGGCGTTCCGGCACAGGAACGCCTTCTAAAGGTGGCTCAGTGAAATCTACAAGATTTCACTCAGTCACTTTTGAGCCCATACTGCGTCAAAACCCTGTGCCTGCTTGAAGCAGGCGTAAGGATTGACGCAGCATTAACAAGATAGGGCCCCCCAGGGCATTGCTGGAGCTGCGTCGTGCTTGCGACAAAACTCCAGCAATGCGCCACTTTTACGGCACAGATGCGTGACGCATCTGTGCCGTTTTTGCCCCATGGTGCGGCGCATTGTAAATGCGGCGCATCCATGGTGGCGGAGGCATGGCGCACAATAAGTGGCGCATCCCTGCTGATATGCAGGGATGCGCCACTTATTGTAAATATACCCCTTAATGTTCTGTTAAAGATAACAGCATGGATATAGCTTTCCAGATGATATTTTATTTAGTTATTTGTTTAATGATTTGTATTGTACTTGTGTAGCAGAAGCCACTTTGTACCACCCCCTTTCCAAGTTTGAGGATCATAGCTCATGTAGGTAAGGAATCACCTGATGGTTGCTACAATTCAGGCTTCAACAAAGAGAATGTTGTGCTCTTGATTGCTCCATCCCTACAGGGGCATTCGTGTGAATATCTACTAATATCGTAATGCCTCTTTGAACAGAATTTTCTTGAGTGCAGTCAAAGGAGAGTAGATGATGAGGCCTGGGCACATCAAGTTCCAGAGTTGTGTATCTGGATTGCTCTGCCAATGTGATTTTTGCTGTTAAACGTGGCTTGTAATATCAATTTTTTTTGGTTTGATCGCAGGTTCCTTCTGGGTGTGCAGAGTGTGAACAAGTCTTCTTTTACTGTTTTACCTCTAATTCACATTTTAAATGGCACACTCAATTAAATGCTGTTGTTTGGATTACAAATATTGACTCCATCTTCTATCAAACTCATCTTCAAACTGGTGAACAAAGAGTATCGTCACTGATGCCAAGCAAGGGCTAATGTTTTCTAACATTTGCTATACTGTAATAATATACAACTTGACACAGTGTATTAAACTAATTGAGAACTATCAATGTCCACTGACATTTGCAGCATAAAGGATGAAGAAATGGAGATGGTTGATTTAGACAGCTCCCTGAGAATTTTTCAATTTATAGAGATATGTGATGCATTCCTCCCAATGCTACTCAGGAAAAGTGTTGGGCATACAAACAAATGTAACGGATTGTGCGCACACACCACCAGGTGTCATGCTTCATCATAGGACAATCCTTGCTCTCCAAAACCTCCATTTGATGGAGAGTGGGCCTACACCTGGAGTCAGTGAGGCACTTCTAATTAAGACTGGTTCAGTGATATAAGCATGTTTAAAACCAATGTGGCATCCTAAAACAGTTTATTCGCTAGAAATGACACTTGGTGATTAAAATCAATTGTGGAGATAAGGGGAATTAGTACCCCATCACCGCTGTTACTGTCAACATGTTTCTGCTGTGTGGCTCAATTGAGTCCGTGGCTTTCATCAGGAAAGGCATACAGAATCATTAATGTGTAAAGTATTTCCATTCCTTTACCTACATTGTTATCAATGTATGTTAAAAACATCATATGAGTTAAACTCAGACAATACAAGGCATGCCTCAGGTTGCTCAAAATCTACACGAGAGGTCTGTTTTCATCCATAAACATTTCCTTTGGTTTACATTGCTCATTATGATATGGCAGTAATCTCTATTTTTGACTTATCCTTGCGTAGCTAAGGCGAGATTTAAAATTGTGTTAAATGTAGAATTCATACAGCCACACATCCTACATGTTACTTGCTTTTGAAGTGAATTTTCTCAATGAATAGGGAAGACAATCAGGTTTT
Source organism: Lissotriton helveticus (assembly GCF_964261635.1). Classification (NCBI taxonomy): domain Eukaryota; kingdom Metazoa; phylum Chordata; class Amphibia; order Caudata; family Salamandridae; genus Lissotriton; species Lissotriton helveticus. Next base: position 1,278,051,989 of record NC_136069.1, read on the forward strand.
TGGAGTACATAAAGTCAGGCTATGTCATACATTATTTACAACAGGTTTGCAATAGAAAGCAAACTAATGGTGTGCGTAGATCAGTGGTTCTTCACCTGTGGTCTAGGGATCCCAGAGGGTCTGCAAAGCCTTTACTGGGGGTCTGCCATTGTTTAGAAAATTAAATATTATTATCAGATTAATAAAGTCTACATAAATGACTGCACAAAATGTAAAATTAACATTTTTAAATGTTTTGTAAACATGAAGAAATTTGAAATTGAATGCTAAAAATTAAAGTGTCGATTTTGATTGCGGTGATTCCGCATCCTCCAGGCCGGCGGATGCGGAATCACCGCTGCAGACCTTCAAAACACCCACCGCCAGATTAAGATGGCGGTGGGATCAGCGGCGGACGGCAGGTCCGTCCGCCGCTGATCCGCGGGATGTTGGACACAATTTGGTGGCGGTGTCTGCAAGACACCGCCAGCTAAATTACGATGGGTTTGTAAACATGCTTTTCCATGGCGGATTTACCGCCGTGGAAAAGCATGTGGACAATAGCTTCTGGGGGGCCCTTGCGGGCCCCCAGGGTGTCGGGGGGTGGGGGGTGCACATGGGGGGTACCTATGGTACCCCCCTGCATTTGCATGAACAAAGCGGCAGGCACCGCGCGGTGCCTGCCGTTTTGTGCATGCAAATGCAAAGCATGCATATTTAACATTGCGGCGGGTGCTGCTTAAAGCAGCACCCGCCACAATGTTAACTATATGGGATGTGACCGCCAGGGTGGCGGTCACATCCTAATTCCAATGGAGGGACCGCCGCTGCCCCTGCAGACGGTCCCTCCACCTCGGGGGTGGCGGACGGACGCAGGTCCGTCCGCCATCCTAATAGGCGCCTAAGTTAGTATCCTAAGATTCATTTGTGGGAGAAGTGCAAATGCATCACACAGGATATAGTATGGGTAATAAGTGGCCTCAATTGGTTTTTAGAAAAGATCCACCCTACCCCTTAAAATGTTACCTTTTTTATATTTGTTTATGAGTTAAATAAATCTATCACCATTTGTGCAATTGTTTGATGAATGCTTGTTTATGTATTTTTTGTGTATTGTTTTGTGGCTCAAATCATTGAAAATGCTTATTTTGGGACCTTCCATCCAATATTGACTCAATGGTGGCCCCTGGCATCCAATAATTAGTCACCCGTGGTCGCCAGGTTCCAGTAATGAATAAATGGGAGTCCACAGTAGTCCAAACATTAAGAACCACTGGTGAATTTTGATTCATTCATAGTTTACCACAAATGTTACACATTTTTGTAATGTAACCTACTGTATAAAAAAACTGATAGCTCAGCAGGGTGGTAGAGCTGATTTTGAGAAATAAGTGCTTCATGCTGATGTGTACGACAATCCACATTGTGTTTGCTTGCAATAAAAAAAAAACATCTGTGGCTCTTCACACCGCCCCAGAATGTCCTGACAAATTTGCATCATAGCACATTTACACTGAAGGCTTCTCTCTGACTTTTTTCATTATAGTGTGTTTTTAGTTTTCTTTCATGGTTGTCCATTATTCTCCCTTCAATTCGACTCTCTTCCTAAGTAAACACAGAGAGTGGCGGGTCCTAACTGGTCCAACAGGATAATGTAATGATCAGACATTGCTCTACCTAACCTCTGGTCCTGAGGTATTCAGATAATAGTTGAGGAGGTGAAGAGTCTCTTCCTGTGGTGTTTTATACTGTTTAGGCTTATTATGTTGTGAAATATTAGAACTTTAATGTCTCAACCCCTCGGTCATATATTTAAATTGATAGTTAAATTCAGCTGCCCTGCTCTTCTCTAAAACACCGAAGCTCCTATGGACCAGATACACATTATTTAAATCTGCTGCAAATACTAAACACTGCTGGACACTAATGAGTTCCTACGACCAGCATGCCCGTAGGGTTGCCATTGTATGCTTGAGTAAGTCCCAACATGCCTTGACTACAGATTCTAATTTCCTTCTGCATATAGACATCGATCAGGTTGCTCTTCCTCTCTCTCCTCTGTGGGCTAAATTGAATCTTCAGTAGGTCCTTCTCACTATCAGATTAACTCCGTATGGCATTCACTCTTTAAACTCCACAGAGTCTCAATTGGGTTATGCTACCTTCCAGTCCTCGATGGACTCCATTAGAACTGCAGTAGTTAGTTGCCTTCCATTTTGTCTTCTTGAATGGCTCGTTTGGGGTGATCCCACTTTTACTCGTGGATGGACGCCAAGGAGTATTCACTAAGATTCTCTCTTTTTTGATCCCTGTGTGGACTTCAGTGAGACAGGTGGCTCTCCCTTTCACTCCTGTGTTGACTGCATATAGTGCTTTCCTCCCAAATGGCTTAAGCAGCACCAGAAGGCTGCTACTCTCTCACCTGCATACGACCCTTGCAATGCATGCTTGGGTGTCAGAAACCGATAACCTGTAGCCACTCCGCCCCAGGCAGTACTGAAAGAAGCACACACTAACAAGCAAAAATGGTCTAGTAATTTAATTCAAGTAAAGGAAATGTCAAAAAACACCCAAAACATTTTTGCTTCCACCTTGGTCAGGAGTCGCAGAGTGAACACAAACAAAGAATTATATAGTCCACAGTGCAATTGGTAAATACAGAAGATGGAGTACCTGGTGATTTTGTGGAGTCTCATTATTGCCGCCATCTTGAAGCATGGAAATATATGCATGATGTGAGTACAAATATACAATCATCAGGCAATAGAGGAAAATGACATAATGAAAAACAGAATAACTTGAAATCTGAAAAATACAAATTTAAATACCATCAAACCATACTTTCTTTTTGCATCCACAGAAATTCATTCGCAAGAAACAAGAATGAATGACTGATATTTGTAATTTTACGGATCGCCAAATATGGCATTCCAATTCAAGATAGGTTTGCCTTATAGTTTATTAATATAATCAATATGAAAGTCACGGAGCTGCATAACGATGCAAGTCGTGAATCAATCTAGGCCCTGTCATCTTGAATAATGTACACAGTGCCCCAAAAGCCATATGTGTTTTGAGATAAAAGTTAAGGAAATATATGTAACACATCCTTAAAATGACACAATGAAAATAGACAACATTCTCATTCAAATACATGATAATGTCCAGCCATCAAATGGTAGCCATCATGCTCTTGTGAGATACTGGTCTCTGTATAGGAAATCTATGTGCAAAAATGTACTGGAATGGTGCCCCTTCAAAAAACACTGGTAATGGAGCTGAAGTGGCCATAGCACGTGAAATGAAGAAATAGTACAATTACAAAGCCCCATTGTGCTGGTACTCATCATAAAAAATGTGTGCACCATAGCAGTAACTCATCACAGAAGAGGCCCTAGCATTCTGGTCATTTATGCACCAGCCACCCAGTTGGGCCTGAATATCAAATAATTCAATCCCCAGTGGGCTGCTTATTGTATTTGCTTACACCTTCAAAAGAACAGCATCTTTCATGAATAAGGTCCAGTGGGCAGATGTATGACATTACAACGCATGCTTTTACCACGCATGCTTTTACATCGCAGTTTTTACAACACATACCATTACAACGCATAGCGCTTTGGGGTGCTGGATAGTGAATAGTTTAATTTACTATTCCAACTCCAGTCCCCGTGGATAGTAGGGAAGGTGTTGGATAGTAAATTAAATCGATTCCCTATCCTAGAGCGCCCCCCAGCGCAATGCGTTGTAATGGTTTGCGTTGTAAAAGTTGTGATGTAAAAGCACTGCGTGGTAAAAGTTGCGTTGTAAAGGATGTTTCCCCCAGTGGGCTAACCATGTATTGCTCCAGCCCCCCCAGTTGCTCAAAGTTATCTCATTGTGAATACTAGAAAAAGAATGAGCAAAAAAAGTCTTGTGGGTCACCACCATGTGCTGGCAGGACACTTTGGGCCAAACTGATAATTTTTTCATGCAGAGCAACGCAGCAAGTCACCTTGTTGCACTGCACTGTATGGAAGAAAGACGGCAGAAATGAGCCATATCTATCAAGATAGAGCTCATTCCTGCTCTCTTCCGGTGCTGGTGCTCTTTTGGCTGTTGAGCATCAATGCAGGTACCCTTGCAACATTGTGGAAGAGTGCCTGCATTGCAAACAGGATTGGTTTTTTGTGCAAAAAAGGGAAACCTTCCTGCACAAAAACAGTCCTCTGAGGCTTTTTCCTTGTCCTATGTGTGCTAAAGAATGCAGCACACCTAGAAAGAGGAAAAACAAGGAGAAATAAACACATTTGTCCTTATTACACCGCCCCTGCGAAGGTGTAGCATTTTGAAGCATTCCCAGGTATGCCACTCATATTAATCTGGGAATGCACAACAATACATTGGTGGATGCTTGGGAACAGCAACTCCCCACCCAAGGAACGCCTCCCTGGAGCAGAGTAATGCAAGGCAGCGACTTGCTGTGCCTTGCATTATTCCACATTTTCCAAGCCATGTAGGGCCATGCAAGTTGTTAAAATTGTTTAAAAAATGTGCACTGTATTTGGACTTTTTGTCATTGTTCCTACTTCAGACCTCTTAATCCCACTCCCATGAGGGTTTAACAGATTGCTTTTTCTCCTCTCCTTGTCTAGTGCCACCTCTTCCTCTTGGTCAGTCCCTGCCCAGCTGTTGCTGTCCTCTGTCTTTGTTCATTAGGCAAAGTTAAACTAAAAATAACTTTATATTAAACTCTTCCCGGAAGCAATGAAAGTACTTCCATCTGGAATGTCGCTGTATTCCTATTATGCTGAACTCATATCCAATGTAAATGTATCTTTCTTGTCTTATTTGATTGAGAATTTGTTTGTCATTCCTTCGTATATTTCTGTATCTCTTGCTGAAAGTGAGAATCCTCTTTTCCGCATACATATCATTTAATAAGTAAACTCTCATTCAGTCACTAGAAACTCACCTCCCATTCATCCCTTACTCATCCTAACCATGTTAAACCTCTACTTTGCCTCCTGAAATAGTATGCCAAACTTTCTGCCATACCTCACTCGCATACACTGCTACCATACAGCATAACGCAATAATATTAGAAGCCAGCATAGCACTGTTAGGCAGTGCCTTACCTCATGGAACCTACTCATCCATCAATCAATCATGTTCACCTGTCTGGCAAGCACAATTGGTTTATTTTCATTACTCACACCATGGCAGCTGAGGGTGTGGGGATTACCTTCTGTTTGTCTAAATAATTATCTTTTATTATCCTGTAAAATACTCATAGCATTGCTAAATGATTTTTAAGACACTTCGATCATTACTAGTTAAGCTGTCCTGGTTTGGCAAAGAGCCCTGTGTCAGGTGGGAGATTTCCACCCTTTAACTTTGTGCCCTGATCTTGAGCTTCATTACTAAATGCGCAGGGGTGCGCCATGCACAGAACAGGTACCGCCCACCCTATGAATACCACAAGTAGCCACTAATTCTGCAATAATGTAAAGGTGGGCATGTGATGTCAAGCGTAAGTTTTGAAGAAGGGTATCATTTAACAATTTCACAAAACCTTATGGCTGCCTCTTGGAGGCATACATTTTTGGCACAAAGTCCTGCCTATTTTATTTTAGCAACGACTAACATTCCAATGCAAATCAGAATTTGTGATGGAAAGAAAATCCCAACACACCACCATCCCGGGTTTGCGTTGCTTTTGTGAAGCAAACCCAGTGAAAAGTGTTAATTCCCCCAAAGTATTTTTGCACGTATTGTGACAGCCGTTCTTATACCGTGTATAGTCTAATAAATTTTTTTAATTCTGACCTATGCATTCAAAATGCTTTCACTTCTAGGCTGGGAACTCCTAGGTCTATAAACACACGTCACTTGTCCCTAGTGAACCAACCAGAGAATAATGAATTTCCTACAAATCATTTTATATTGCATTCATTTTCACTTAAGGTGTCTACATTATATTTTACATGCAGTTATCACGCACTGTCAGGGCCACTGTTATTATGTGGCTGGGAGGACAAAATTATGTGGCCGGGTTGGATAAATTATGCAGCAATAAATACATAAAGACATAATGGGCATATTATATGATGGTATCACACTTCATTATGTTGAGATGTTATCACTGGGCAAATAATTCACCTCATTTGTACCAGTTTAACGGGATAATAAAGTAATTAGCAACAGAAAGGTTTACAGGCCACCTTTGGAATGGACTTCCACTCTGAAGTTATTCGTGTTGCTGGGGTTTAGTAACTTTGGTACCATTTGACCTCTAAAGATTACGCAGCAGATGCCCCGGTTACTTACCGGTAATCTTCATTACTCCGAGTATAGTCTTCCTCGCCACATGACTAACATAGTGAGCTTCAGCTCCACGACAGAACCCTCCAAAGTAAAAAAAGCCTCCCATCCCCTCCCAACATGGCCGACCAGTCACCCTTGACCTCTATAAGAGGCGGGCCGGCCCAACCAACAGCCTGAACCACCAAGCAAAACAATGAAGCCGATAGCCAGACAGGGAGGGGGGGAGGGAACTCATGTGGCGAGGAAGACTATACTCGGAGTAATGAAGATTACCGGTAAGTAACCGGGGCATTACCTCCTCGTTAGTCTTCCTCGCCACATGACTAACATAGTGAGCAAATACCCAAGCCAAAAGGCTTCATTGACCACAAGAAAAAACAACACCACACGGTGAAGTAGAAAACCAACACAAGGTTTATTCAGTACAAAAGAAAGAAAACAGGAACAACAGCAAACCTGAATCCAGAAACAAAAAAAGGACCATCAAGGAGCCTCCGCTCCAGCACTCAGTACGGCCCCAGCAAATTCCCCAGGAACAGAACCACCCAGGATAACACGATAATGTTCCATGAACATGTGGGGAGATGACCATGTCGCCGCCCGACAAATCTCCTCAGTGGAGACACCCTTGAAGGAGGCCCAGGACACAGACACACTCCTAGTGGAACGACCCTGGACCCCCACCGGAACAACCGAACCCAGAGAAGCATAGGCAAGGAGGATAGCCTGCTTAAGCCAGCGACTCAAGGTGGAAAGAGAGGGCTTGTGGCCAGAATGAACGGGACCGAAAGTCACGAACAGGCCATCACACCGGGAAAGGGAAGATGTGCGCTCAAGGTAAACCAAAACAGCACGCCGGACATCCAGCAAGGACAGGGAAGGATCCGCGTCGGGAGGGAAAGAGGGCAACGACACCTCCCGAGACCGGTTCACCAAGGAAGGAACCTTGGGAAGAAAACGGGGGTCATGACGGAGAACCAGCCGGTCAGGCAAAACCCGCAAGAAGGGAGGAGAGCGGAGGAACGAACCCAGCTCGCCCATCCGACCGGCAGACACAATGGCCACCAGGAAAATCACCTTAAAAGTGAGAAACCTCAGAGCCACCGAAGACAGGGGTTCAAAGGGGGGACCCTGAAGGGCCTGCAGAACGAGGGGAAGATCCCAAGGGGGAGATAGGCAGAGCGCCCGAGGGCGACGGAGAAAACAACTCCGGAGTAAACGAGCCACCAGGGAATCCAGCCCGTCGAAATCCGGACTGCGGAAGGCCCGCAAGGCCGCCCACTGTGCCCTCAGGGATGAAGGGGCCAAACCCAAGGAAAACCCCTCAGCAAGAAAATCCAAGACCCGCAAGGGATCCACGGAGGCGGGATCAGCACCCTGCAGACCGCACCAACGCGAGAAGGAAGACCAATGCCGGGCATAGGAGGACAAAGTGGAAGACCTGTGAGAGCCCTGCAGCAAATCCATCACCCCCGAAGAGCAACCACGGGAAAGCAACGTCACCCGCTCAAGAGCCAGGCCTGCAGATGGAGCCGGCGCAACACCGACCCCGGGAGCGGGGGGCCCCTCAAAGGAAAAGGAAGATCCGGGATCGGCCAGCAGGCCTGAACCGCCAGTTCGCAAAGAAGAGGGTACCAGGGGCGGCGAACCCAGCCGGGAACCACCAGAAGCACCCTGGCCCTGTCCAATCGAATCTTGCAGAGGACCCGAGGGACCAGGGGGAAGGGGGGAAATGCGTACAGGAGACCGGAGGGCCAAGGGAACGACAGGGCATCCACACGCCATACCCCCGGAACCGGAAGGAGAGAGCAGAACCTGGGCAGGAGGGCCGACTCCCCGTCCGTGAACAGATCCACCAGAGGCAGACCGAAGCGAGACACCAGGCGGCGAAACACCACCGGAGACAGGGAGAGACAGGACAAAGACGGAAAGATCCGACTCAGACGATCCGCCTCCACATTGTCGGACCCCGGGAGATAGACAGCCCGAAGGGACAGGACCGACGACTCCGCCCAAGACAACAACTCCTGAGTCAGCAACCAAAGGGAGCAAACCTTGCACCCCCCCTGGTGGATGAGATAGCTCCTCACAACCTGGTTGTCTGTCCGGACCAAGACATGGTGACCCCGGAGAGAAGGAGCAAAATGAAGGCAGGCCAGGAAGACCGCCTTCAACTCCCGATAGTTCGAGGAGCAGCGCGACTGGAGGAGATCCCAACGACCCTGAACCGACCCCGAGCCCAAGGTCGCCCCCCAGCCGAGGAGACTGACATGGTCGTGACCACCCGGGAAGGGGAAATCAAGAAGGGAAGACCCTCGGAGAGGTGAGACTCCACCAACCACCAACCCAACTCCGAACGAAGCTGAGGGGAGACCGGGACCAGGAAATCGTAATCCTCCGAGCGGGGATCCCAGAGGGAAAGCAGATGGTTGACCAAGGGATAAAGGTGGAGGCGAGCCCAGGGGAGAACATTGATGGTCGCCGACATCAGGCCCTGAACCCTCAGCCAAAGACGAACAGGAGCGGATCCCCGAGCCAGAAGGGACCCCAGATCTCGCCACAAAGTGTCCCGAGTGGGGGACAGATGGGACTTCCGCTCGTTGATCAGGAAGCCGTGGGCGGAGAGGACATCGCAGACCCGTCCGACGTGCAGCATCCCCTTGGAAAAAGAAGAGGCAGAGATTAACCAATCGTCCAGGTAAGGAAAAACCCTGATCCCCTCCTGGTGAAGAATACCCACCAGGGGAGCCAGGACTTTAGTAAACACCCTCGGGGCAGATGACAAGCCAAATGGAAGTACCTGGAACTGATAGTGGGAACCCCCAATGCAGAACCGGAGGAAGGACTGGGAAACTGGATGGACCGGGACATGGAGGTAGGCGTCGAGGAGATCCAGAGAAGCCACCACCTCTCCCTGAACCAGAAGAGGCAGAATTTCCTGCAGAGAGACCATCTTGAATTTAGTATGCGGAATGTAAGAATTCAACCACTTCAAATCCAAAACTGGCCGGAAATCCCCAGAAACCTTCCTTACCAGAAAAAGGATGGAGTAGACGCCCGAACCCCTCTGAGAAGGCGGGACCGGGCAGATGGCCCGTTTGGCAAGCAAGTCCTGAACTCCGGCCAGCAAGGCCCGTCTCTTGACCAGGGAGGAAGGCAGGGGTGTAGCGAGGAAAAAATCCGGAGGAGGGGAAGAGAAGACGATGGAAAAACCCTCCTTCACAATCCGAAGAGCCCAAAGATCTGAGACAGACTCCTCCCAGGCCGGGACGAAATGGCGGAGACGGCCCCCCACAGGGAACACCCCGGAGGGAGACGGCCGAAAGTCAGGATTTAGGGGTGGAAGAGGAAGCGGCAGCTGCAGGCTGAGACCGGGATTTGTTGAAGAACGGGGCGCCCCGGCCGCGACCCTTCCCTCGAAAGGGCGCGCTGCCCTTACCCCTGGATGACGAGGAGAAAACACGGCCGCGACCAGGGATGCGGGCCCCAGACGTCTTGATGGGAGCCAGCAACTTGCGGTCCTCAGCAGATTTCTTAACCATAACCTCCAGAGGAGTGGCAAACAACTTAGCCCCAGAAAACGGAATCTTCATGAGCAAAGCCTTCTGGGCTGCCTCCGACTTCCAATGCCGAAGCCAGATCTGACGCCGAGCCTGTATCGCAGCACCCCCAGCGGCAGCCGCCGCACCCAGAGTGTCAAAGGAGATGTCCGACAGGAGGCGCGTCTGCTGTTCCATTAAGGCAAGGGTCGGGACAACATCAGCCCCCCGATCCAGGAGCTCACCCAGGGATTAGAAGTCCTTCAACAAAGACTGCACTGTGCAAGACAAATAGGCCGAGGCCCTGATGGAGAAATTAGCCGCAGCATAAGAACGCTTAGCAGCAGCTTCTACACGCTTGTCCACAGGGTCAGAAGGGGAGGCGTCCTCCGAAATGATCGAACCCTGGGAAGACAGTCCAACCACCAGAGAGTCCACCTTCACCGCCGGAGGGAAGTCCTTAGAGAACTCATCAATAGCGTAACGCTTAGTCAGATACCGGGGGAAGGACTGCATATCCACATCCAACCACTCCCCCTCGATTACCTTCTTGATGGACGCATGCAGAGGAAGGGAATCCGGAGCCTTGCGCTGATACTGGACAAAGAAATCCTCTGAAACATCCTCCGCCGCAGGAGGAGGGAAGGCCAAGTTATCCTTGATGTGGGAAAGAACATCACGAAGCTGCTGACCCTGGATGTAACGGCCATGGAGATCTTCCTCCTCCCCCTCCGCATCAGAGACAGGAGTGGGGTCCCTGCGAGGACGCTTCGGCGAGGAAGGGCCCTGGGCATCACGCTGCGCAAGGGCATCAGCCACCGCCGACTGTATCATTAATTGCAGGGACTGCGCAGAAAAAGGCAAAGCAGACAAGGAGTCAGCTACCGACACCGCCGTGACAGAATCCTGATCCATAATGCGTGAGCAAACACCACCAGCAGAAGAAAGCGGAGAAACTCAAGGGCACCCAGGCGCAGGAAGAAAAAATATATATAGCCAGAAGGGGAGGCGTGCAAAGACACAGCTGACGGCAGTAAACCCCACACGCTGCACCTGGAGCGAAACCCCGCCCCCAAAAGGCGGGTCGCGCCTCGGGCCAATCACAGCGCGGCACAGAGCCGCGGGCCGAAGGCTTGAAAACCCCCTGAGAGGCGGCAGCGTCCAGCGCCACAAAATGCAACTCCCGGAGCGGCCAAGCGACCAGGACGGCCGGCAAAAGGTAAGTGCGCAAGCCCCCCTTCACCCGGCACGCATAGGCGCGAGGCCGGGAATAGCGTTTGAAAAGAATGCAAAAAATGCACCAAGAAGCGCCCTGAAGCTCCGAGCGGGGCAGCGGCCACGGGGATCACCGAGGAAAAACAAAAATCAAAACACCAGGACGCCTGATGCGTCCTCGAACCCAGGGACGCGCAGGCATGAAGCGGCACACAGTGGACACAACAGCCGGTCCCGCGGCCCACCGTCTGAAAAAAAAAACGGCGGCCGCCAAAATGCAAGTGACCGGAGCCCTACAAAAAAAAACCAGGAGCCAGCGCCCGTCCACAGAGCCCGAAAAACGGGCGAGGACCACAAAAAACGACCGGGAAACAGGAAGGAGTAAACACCCAACATCCCCGGCCGCCCCCCCCCCCCGTAGACCCCTGGCACGCTAAAGCAGCACCTAACCGGCCCCACAGGACCGGGGGAAGGAAGAGGGGGGGGAATGAAGTCCTAAGGCAGGACCTCCAACCCAAAACCCATGGACCAGCTAGAGCAGGTCCAACTTACCTGTACAGCGCCTCTGGAGAGAATCGCGCAGAACAAAAAAAAACAGGCTGTTGGTTGGGCCGGCCCGCCTCTTATAGAGGTCAAGGGTGACTGGTCGGCCATGTTGGGAGGGGATGGGAGGCTTTTTTTACTTTGGAGGGTTCTGTCGTGGAGCTGAAGCTCACTATGTTAGTCATGTGGCGAGGAAGACTAACGAGGAGGTAATGAAGGTTTACGTGGCAAATGCTACAAATCCATAATGATGTGGAAAATGCAGCGGCAGCAGAATCACATTATTCCAGTGACCATCCTCATGGTGAACTGCTCGACTTGGTATTAGTTAGTCACAAGCTGGTCCAGTCACACGTTGAAAAAGATTAGCGCAACACAGTACGATAGTACTAGTCGAGACTGACTTGCGCAGTCTGTTGTGAAAAACAGTCACCATTAGGGTAACCACGATGAATTCCAAAAGCAGCAAATTGCATCTTTGAACAGTTGAAGGAAGAAAATAGAGAACAGGAAAAATAGCCAGGAAAAATAGCTAGGAAAAACAGCTGGCGAAAGGTAACAAAATGTAAAGGTTCAAGACAGAAGCCCTAAAGATCCTACCTCCCGACATTCAAACGTCTTAGGTTGCAGGGAGTTGATTAATTTAGACAAACCAATCCACCTCTGGCTGTGTGGTCCCGGCATAGGATTAAATAGCACAGATATCAAGGATTTGCCTGGGAGTCCCGCAGCCCCGCTTCTTGAAAAGAACCGTGCTGAACTTAAGTCAGGAATAAACATAATTAATTAAAGGATTTAAAATTTAAATGAAAGGCAAAGGATCCATCCAACTCATCAACGGATGTAGTGAGGAATATAAAGGGTTACCTGGATGGCCCTGAACATTAAGGGAATTGAATAGGATATACAATGCTGGACTTACGGACAGTCAGGAGGGATGCCTATTTGTAAGTTTGCTATATCGTGAGATCGTGAGCAAAATGTTTTCTTGCTGTGTTTCATTTTCCTTACCTGCAAAACATTAGGGGTCGCTAGAAGGTAATTCAGCATGTGGTGTGCCTGTTCCAAAAAGAGGATAATAAAGAAAATAATAAAACTATTGATCGAATATTTGCCATTGTTATAAATGTCCCCACAGAATTCTGAAATTCGCATCCTGCGGCAACACAAACGATTCAACCCATATTAAAAGTTGGCAGTGCTTATAGTTCCATAGAAACTCCCACCTTACTTAATATTCCCGTCGATATCACATCAGCTTCGCATCTCTTTTAATTAGAATACAAAATAACTAAGAATATGAAAGTAGCTTGTTGCTGGCACGGCACATTTATGCGTAATCTGCATATGGAATATTGAGGAAAGAGAGAGTTCACGGGCGATTTTACAAAAACCGTGGGCCTCATTTTATGAGAAATGACGCATCGCTGCGTGAAAGCAGCGATGCGTCACTTCTCAGTGCGCACTCCTTGCGACATTTCTGATGCATCATATTTAATGTATGACGCATCATGGGGCAAGGAGTTACAGATACGTCAGTATTTCTGACGTATCTGTAAGCGCAAAAGTGACGCATTGCTGGAGTGTGTCACAAAAGTGACGCAACTCCAGCAATGCGTCCTTTCACATGGAGAAAGTCCCATGTGAAAGGGCCTGCGTCAGTCTTACGCCTGCTGTGAGGCAGGCATAAGAAATTGACGCATTTGTGTCCCAGAAGTGGCGCAGTGAAATCTCATAGATTTCACTGCGTCACTTCTACGACCCTTCCTTGCGTCAAAACGCCCCCCTTGCATACATTATACCTGGCGCAGGTATAATGTGGCGCAGGGGTTTACAAAGTGAAGCATCTACCTAGATGCGTCACTTTGTAAATATGGCGCAACAAGGCGCATTTTTTACGCCACTGGTGCGTCACAAAAAGTGACACACCGGCGGCGTAAAAGTGACGCACAGCCTCATAAATGAGGCCCGTGTATTCAAGCATCTGGTCCAGGCATTAATCTGACAACATTCACTTTCTGCTCTTCGGCCCTCTAGTGGCAAGACAGAGAATCCCATCCTACAACTCGCTCAGTGAGTCGTCTCGATGGAGCAAAACAAATAGCCGCTTCACGAAGTCTGCCAAACATCATGTAAGGATGCTAGGAACGGCGAGGAGTCTTCCTCACAGGAAAAATGAAGCTGTACTTTGCTTGGCATACACTCCAACTGTTTCTTCAGGCTAATTATTACCATTATAAATCAGATGTTCCTCTATAAGAAAAACGTGCAACCTATATTGTCACATTTAATAAAATGTACCAGTTGTCAATGACAGACTGCAATGTGTATACATAAATAAAGTGATTTGTGTGCAGCTCCAGTGCTACGTATTGGCAAATTTAACATAGAGCTTGTTTATATAGGAATCATTGTTCATTCTCCAGAATAGCAGCAGTGTATTTGAAGAAAAAGAACTTGTCTCAGTTAACTTGACTCAATGGGGCACTCCAGTGGTTTCTAATGATTCATTGCTGTCCAATAACCGCAGTAACCTGGCTGGCAGTCGCAAAACATGCTGTAATCATTTTTTTGAAGTTTCTTGCCCAGGCACGGGGCTTGCCATTTCTCAAACATTGAATGGAAGTAGTAGGCATGTCTTCTATAATCAAACAATTTATTTATCTCTGGTATTTATTTAGTACCACAATCCCACATCATAATGTAATGTCTGATGTACACATTAACTTGTAAAATATGTCATCTACTATGTCAATTCCAAAATTGTTGAACAACATACAGTGCAACCAGTCAAACGTGGAATTCATTCTACTTAATAAGCTCTTAGGGGATCACTTAAAGATGGGTGCCAAGTGAACTTCCCCAATCAAAAGCCAAACGTCTTGTTCACTGTTCCTTGAATTCAAGCTCCATATTTAGAAGACAGTGGGACACTGTATGAAACAATGGTGGATACTTCAGACTCTGCCATCCGATGTGTTATCATGCAGTGTTGATGTTGCCACAAAAGGTGGTGGATGGGCCGCCTAATTTATAGTGATCTGCATTTTGTTTCTCAAAACTTAGAAAAACTGGCTTGACGACCTGGGTGGTCTTTCCTGAAAATGCCATACAAGTGTCCCTAGCATTCTGGAAGAAACCTTCCAACATTTGAGTGAGCTTTTGTAGGTACAAAAAACATACTGCATTTTACTGGTCCATTTCTAGTACACAGCTATGATGGCAGCTATTACAGATGAGAATTGGCAGCTTGCGACCTCAGGTTTTCTCCCTGAGGTTGATAGCACTATGTGGGGGAAAACTCTTTGGCCCTAATTATGATGAGACCACAGGTCGGAGTCTTCCCGAGTGTCATCGCTGGTTTCACTTTCGAACACCGCATTACGATGCAGACGGTCGAAAGTCAAAGCAGACGGTCAATCTGGCTGGATTTGGTCGGGCTCAAGGAGCCAGTCAGCCAGTCAAAGGCCTGTCCGTAATCCCTATGGACAGCGTTCACATCGTAGGGATTACAATGTCGGTTAGCAACAGGATTTCCATGTCGTGCTTTCTGCCATGGAAAGCCTTTCGGAAAGTGGCATGGTGGGCCCCACTAGCAGGGTCCCTTTCATCCTGCGGACTCTGGTTGGGGGCCGTCTGCACTGTGTTATAGGCACCCTGGGGTGCCTGCCAAGCGGTGGAGGGATGAAGATTCTCCCATTTCTATATGGGAGCTTGTGCTATGGTCGGTTTCCGGCTGCAGCACAAGCTCCCATAGAGAAATGGGAGAATGCAACGCACCATGTGCGGTCTCGTTGTAATGCTGCGGTTGGGCCGCCGACTGGAGGTCAGTTGGTTCCAATTCTACAATGGTTATGTCCGCCTGACATTGTAATTAGGCCCTTTGAGTGAAAAACACTCAACTTTGTGGCAGCTGGGGAAAATAATGCAGAGCGTCCTCTTTCAGCGTTGCCCAATGGTTTCCTCCATCTCAGGTGGTTGATTGTAAAATTAAGGATATTTTATGACTACCGCAGAAGAAAATGTCAATATTTCTGTTTATTGTGTTAATGTGAGTATATGCAAGGTTAAAACATGCAGAATACTCATTACGCCAATTCATACATGGCACATATGGCTTTGTATCCCTGGATTCCCATTCACAAATAAGTCAATCTGCCCCGTGGACTATTTTCATTCAAGGGGCTTGAACCTGTGGGGTATTTGTCTCAGTGTCAGCACATCCCTAATTCATATAAAGTGTACCATGTGTACTTGCATGAATACGTGTCCTTTACTATACACATGACTGAAGCAGCTCAGTCGCTAATATGATGACTAATGTGTTAAGGCTGTTTTTACCACTTTCGCATTAGTAGAAATCATTTTTACAATGAAGATAAAATTGAGAATACCGCTCTTTACTGCATGTTCTTCCAAGTTTAGCCCAAGGCATCAGGTGAACGAAGATATGTTGTTAAACACATGCCTCCATCACTGTACACATGTCCCTACTTGGAGCCAATCACAGTATAAATATCATGGGAAGGTCTATCACTTATATGTTCATAGAGAACAGGACTGCTCAGCTCTTGCACCAACCGCTGGTGGATTCTCCCACAATGCACTGGTTCCATTTTTGAGTGTGAATTAGGCAATATGAATCTGCAAGCGGTTTCTAAAAGTTACCAATAAATTAATACATACATGTGGATTGCATGCTCGGGCATTTGTGAGCCACAGTACCACTGTTTTCTATCATGTAGTGCATACAACAAGGACATCTTTATGTGATAAGCTGCACAGCTACTCACGTTTTGAAAATAAAAGGTCACTGGAATGCTTCCAGAAAACATGGAGTCTTCTTCTAAACTCTAGCTTTTGTAATGGTTCGATTGAAACAACATGAGGGTGGTCTTTTGATTTCTGAAGTACACTGCCAGGAATAATCACAAGGTAGCTTGTCTCATTAAATACAGTAAAATGATTTTGCTGGACTCAATCAATTCACTACATGAATTCTACCTTTGCTGTTTATCAATCGAAATTATAATTATTTCCATAAATCACTCTGTCTGTCCAGAATCAAGACATAAACCAACTATTGGTAGCTAGATTGTACAGATGGACAATAATAATAAATGATCTGGTTTGAATATCTAAGTACCCTTGGAGCGCAGACACTTTAACCCACTGTTCATGCTCAGGTCCTATCAGTATGACAATATTTGCCACTGTCTTGCAAAACCCATTTTGCAATATGCATCGTATGGGTGAACATTTCCTGCCAACACAATATTACATGAGAGTTATATTGTTTGCATACAGCAAAAGCCCCAAAGAAATATGGGAAAATCTTGCCTATACCATTGTTCTGGTGTCATCATAATGCCCAGAAAAATTATATAAAACAATTAGTCAGATTCCACCATCTTGAGAACTGAGACTGGACAGCCCATGAACATGTACATGAGTTTAGATATGCAGCTTTCTAATCTCAGTGTGTGGCTTCTGTGTGCTGACTATCTATTGAAGCTATTCTCAATTTTGTACGGATGGATTAGCTGAGCTACGAAATTGGAAAGAGACAAGAAAATCTAAATTAGCAACAAAGTTATGTTTTTCAAAATGTAGGGTCTCCTAACAGTATTTTGTTTTAGTTTAATACGATCTAAAATAAAGCAACAAAATAACTTACTATAGAAATGTAATTACGTTACTTACAAAAAGGTATAACGTTTATTATTGGGAAGAAACAAGAAAAGAGGAAAAGAAATTAAACAGGAAATGGAATATATTAGCATTTAAAAGATAGAATAAAACATACTGATCTCTTAAATTATTAAAGAGCAGAACATTTGGATAAAAAGATAGTAAGACGAAACCATACTGAAATATTAGTTTTATATTTAAAGAAGAAACAGTTTCTATCCCATGATTATCACATATATGGTTCCACCAAGACTGATAGGATTTGTTATCTGCCTAAAAGAAAAGTTCAATATATTGATATTGAACATAGCATGAGAACCAGAGAATATTAGTGATCCCAAAAATACATGTTTAAATGATGAGGAACAATGCATTGCAAACGTTTAGAACATTTAAACAAAACGAAGGTCCAGAATGAATTAGCATATTTTCAAGAAGCTATCATATGTAGCAATGTACCTTCTTCACCTTTACAGGACCAACATACATTAGAAACAGAATTATTCATTTTACAAATACATCTTGGGGGAAGAACTAATCTACCTTAAATAAAAAAAAAATATGGGGGAGTAATATTTGCAACTTTAGATGTTTGAGGCAAGTTGAGGAGTATTTTTTTCCCATAACATTTTTAAGTTATTCTATCAAATTGTTTTAAGGTAAAATTCAGAACCATAAAAGGTAGCTTTGAAATAAAAAAAAAATATTTTAGGGGCATTCATCATTTTAATATTATTCATTCTTCTCAACCAAGAAAGTGAACCGAGAGCACATACTAATAATGGACCCTGTATTTTGGTTTTAAGGACACAGACTTTAAATTGTACAGTTTTTCTGAGGTTATGTTTAAACCAAAAAGTGACATAGTTCCACATAAAATGTGAATTTTCAACCATATGTCTTATGCACAGAGCACACATTCAATTAGAGAACCTCAGTTTTATTTAAGTTCAAGGTATAACCAGAAAACTGTGAATACAATTCAACTTCATCCAAACAAGGTTGCATCAAGGTGGAAGGATTGACTTGTATAATAAAATGTCATCGGCATAGTCTGACATTTTTACTTCCATGTCATTGCATTTAAAATCATTACTAGAAGAAATACATCATAAGCATTCAAAAATGGTTCCACCCATAACACACTCAATAAAGAGGAGAGATGGCAATCATGTCTATGTTTATGGATATGATGATGGAATTTGTAAAGCGCATGCCTACCCAGGGGCTTTCCAGCGCTGCAGAGAGGAAGCAAAGTGTGGAGAAGAAGATTTAAGGGAACAGTCATGTCTTAAGTTTTTTCCTGCTTCTTCTTCTTTTATCTCTGGTCAGTCTCAGTTCCTTGGTCATGAAGTTCCAGAGCTTTGGGGCAAAGTGTGAGAAGGATCTCCCTCCCCATCTCGATCTCTTTCTCCTTGTATGTTTGAAAGGTAGTCAGAAAAGGACCTGAGAGATCTATTGGGGGCATAAGGGGTGACTATGGTTTTTAACAAGGCTGAACCCCTATCGTGCATGGCTCTATGAGCTAGGCAAAGGGCTTTGAACCTCACACTGGACTGGAAGGGGAGACAGTGCAGTTTTTTTAGAGAGGATCTAACTGACTCCTGGCAAGGGATTTTCAGGAGCATCCTGGCCGTGGCAATCTGGACAACTTGTAGCCTGTCGACCACGTATTTAGGGGGGCCCAAATACAAAGAGTTGCTGTAGTCTAATCTTGAGATCACTAGGGCCTGGACCACCGTTCTATGCACCTGTTCAGGGATGAGGTCCATGATCTTACGGATCATGCACAATATGTCAAAACAGACTGCTGAAAGTTTTAGAGCTTGAGTTTCCACGGAAAGGTTGTGGTCTAGTCAGATCCCCAGGTTTTTTATGGATGGCTTTGGAGCAGGGAGGGCACCCCAGTCCTCTGACCAGCTGATCCTAGTCCAGTTGCCCATTAACATAAGGTCTGTTTTGTCGCCATTCAGTTTTAGATTGGAGTTCTCATCCATTTGGCTATCTTTTCTAGGCATGGTACCAGCTGAAGATGATCAGAACTCATCTCTTCTGACACTGAGGCTACCAATTGTGTATCATCAGCATAGGACACAATCGTTAGCCCGAACTCCTCTACAATTTGTACTAGAGTGGTCAGGTAAACGTTGAACTGATCCAGCGGGCTATAGGAAATATGTCATAAGCTACGCTACCCAACTCCACAATATACACCATTAATCAATAATCCGTCACAAGGCCCATAAATCTAACATGACATATTTTGCCAACTGAATCATGTGACCTAATTAACCTATTCACAAATTATATACATTTTTATACAACCGCGGTAAATGAATTCATCATACTTTACAAACCCTACTAATTAATTAAGCCACTGTGGCGATAAGATCTTGCTAATGGTAACCTAAACTCATGAAATAACAAGACCAGCTTGTTTTCCAAAGTAAGATTTTATTAGCTACTCATTTGGAAAATATATTAGAATTTTTTATTAAAGCATTTTTATTTGAATGATTGCAAATGGTTATGACAGTTTTAATGTGAATCAAAATATTATTGCAAATGAAAATTATCAGTTTGGCATTTTCAAAATCTAAGTCCCTAACTAATGCTAACTATAATAAAGAATTAAAGAGTAAAGTCTTAGAGGGCTCTTACGTGCTCCAAGGAAAGTTCATCAGCACGACACCCTCATCAAAGGTCAGCAAGAAGAAGCGAGACTCTTCCACGGGGCAAGAGTTTTTATACCTTTCTACGCTAAGCTAATCTAAGAAAATGTATATTTCTCTGCTGAAATCGGAGTCCAATTGGTCCAAAAAGTGACAGGCGACATGTCACCACATTTTTAGAATCTCAGTTCCGTCACGTTCTTAGAGACCATTGTCTCTAGTTTTCGAACAACGCAGCTTCCTCCAGTTTGCAACATATAATACAAGAAGGTTTTGCTTCCTCAGATACGATGCTGTCACAGGCCTCTTTGCCGGTTCCTGGCCTTGGCCTTGCTCGACTAAGGATTGTCAGCTCATCACGACAAATTTGTTTCAGGCTGGAGGAACTCTTTGCCAACATGGACTCTTTCTGGCTCCAAGCAAACGTGAATATTCACTAGGCCCAAAGCCTCTTTCAAAAACTATCATATAAACAAACACAAAAGAATAATTAATGCGAGCAATACAGTTCGTTCTGTTGCCACCCTCCATTTCTAATGATTAACCCATTAGTCTAAATTACCTAGCTGAAAGCGTACGAATAAAGCAGCATCTTTTAATCCAGCAGGATTCTTTATGCACCTATAAGAATAGAGTGACACCACATAGACAGGGAAGCAAAATAAGCACATGCCATTTATTCTAAACAGCTGCAATTAATTATGACACAACAATAGACATGATTAAATTATTATTTTTCACATACAAGGAAAATGCAACATAATGCACGTTTATAAGCACACATGTTAGTAACCCTTTATGTAATTTCTTGTGTATGTAACTTAAAACAAGGTTGAATTAATACACATACAGCACAATTGTTAGCATTAATATTTCTTATTATGGAAGTGTGACTTCGCGAGTTGAAATGAAAAACATTTCTGAATCTCCCTCCATCAGAACAAGGTCGGACTGAGCGCCGAGGCCTCAGGAACTCCATGGGGGGGCCGGAAAATATCTGATAGGTTGGCTGATTCCATGCATTGGAACGATCTATCACTTAGGAAAGAGGTAAGCCATTTTTTGGCTTTATTCTGTATCGCGATGTTGCTTAGTCTCTATAGAAGGATATTATGATCCGCTGTATCAAAAGCTGCACTTAGATCTAAAAGAAGAATGGCGGCAGATCCCCTTGATCCAGTATGATTTTTAGTATGATTTTTAGTAGTTTATCGGTTATTGGTAGGAGGGCCGACTTTGCTATGTCCTGGGCGGAACCCCATTTGTGTCCGGTGTAAGATGTTATTTTCCTCCAGGACCTATGAAATGATACAGTTGACATGTTTTTCCACTACTTTGCCCAGAATAGGTAGTAGTGAAATGGGGCAGAGATTCCCCAAAACCGAGGGATCAAGTTGCTGTTTCTTGTGCAAAGGCTTCACTATGGTGTGTTTCTACATCGTAGGGACTATCCCAGTACACAGTGATAGAGAAAGAAGGTCTGCCATCATGAAGAGAATGGAATTACCACCCTGAAGTAGGAAGTGAGGGGGGGGGGCAGGATCAAGTGGAGAGCCAGACTTAATTTTGATTAAGATTAGTTTTGTCTGTTCTTTGCTCAATATCGGGAAGGTATCTAGTACTGGAGGATAAGGTGGGCTACGTTGATCTAGACTGGATGATTGGCTTTACATATCTGAGGTTGCTTGCCTCTCTTCGGGGCTATCTGCAGGGTTCAGTGTAGCAAGTGGATTATCTAGCTCCACTAATTAAATAAAAATAAGAGGAAAAACAGAATTATTTAAAAAGATCTAGGGGAATAATTCAACAGTTTAACAAATGAGAAACTCAGACTCAAACCAAATCTTTGAAGAGTCTTCAATATATATTGGCAAATAATATTATCAAAAACTTTCACAGCCTCAAGGGAGAAAGCTTCTACTGGAATATTAGTTTAAGAGGCAAGCAAAATGAAGTTAGAAACGAATGATGTGTTGTCAGACACCAATCTGCCGCTAATAAATCCAATTGGTCAATTTTTATATTATATCGCATGACAGACATAATAGACACTAGCCTGCAAGCTGTCTGGGAACGTTGTGGTCCACAGTTGATTTCTTTTGTGTGCCCTATTTGTATTTATTTAACATGAAGACACAAGCATCAGTCTGGACAAGGATTTTGATTCAGTTATGCGGTTATGATTATTCTTCCAGTTAGTGCCGAAATTGGACATTTTTTCTGGAGCCTTTACTGCGCATCATTTCAAGAACATATACACATTTTTTTGTCCTAAAGAAGACTTGACTTGAAGATCACACCTTTGTATAGCAGAAACTTATGTCAACATGTTATAATTAGCAGCACATGCATTCCTTGCAGGTATTTAGGTTTTACAAAGAACTCCTTGATTTTTTAATTATTATACCACTCTTGTCACTTGATTACATGGCTCCTCAGTACAATAATAATTAATGAGCAAAATAATATAAATTCAGATATCTGAGCGTCTATTAATATGGATACAATAGTCTTACTAAACACATGTGTTCCCATAACTTTGTTACCAGTATGTGTGTTCACAACTCTACCATTGGTGTAAATCTGCCATAATGTAGTAGTAAACAGAAACAGAGCCCACATCCTGATATCCATCATTTTCCCCCTGTGCTTCAAGATGCTATGAATCTCAGACCTCAGATACAGTTGTGTGTCATGGTGTGTTTATTTGCCTATTTGCGTCTTTTCTGTTTGTCTGTGCGGGACATGGGCATGTTTAGTGTACACAGTGAGGCCCAGACCAGGCTTCATAGTGTCTGTAAACCCTGACACGGTAAGACAAAAAACATATTTGTGAGGACAATGGCACCAAGTGGATCATTCCTTTGATGTGTTATGGTACTTTAAAGAGAAAGTATCAAAAAATGTAAAGCACAATTATGTTTTCTTTGGTCCACTGCATAAACTTCTCCAGTGTTGTGAGTCCCCTGTTGGGCCCACTGTAGTTTTCCCTTATGTTAGCCTAACTGCACATGTTATAGGCCGCTTTTTCTTTGCACATGTTACGCAGTAACACGCTTGTTTGTGTGCCACGCTGTGATTTTTCAAAATAAGCTGCATATGTTTTGTTATTTAGCTTTTCTGCTGGGATTTTGTCTGTGTAAGGCCAAAGAACATTGTTCCCTGTTTTTCTCTGAAGTCAGACACTAACACCTAGACATAATAGAGAGATCGGGCGGCTATTTTGTTAATAGAACAAACATTATCATATAATTAGAGGCTTGCTGATAAAAAAACTGAGTGAAATGAGACTTGCAGAGAAAAGGTCCAGAGATGAAAGAGCTCCGCACCCGAGATGTAGACCAGCTGATTATGCTCTCAGGTATGGGGTCCTTCAGTAATCCCAGAGATCTTTAGTATAATACTGTGTTTTCATAGTAAGGGTAAGCTTAGGCTGATATGTCATTCACTATGACAGGGCTTTTCATTGTGTACAGTTTATTGATTTTGCTCTTCACATTATTGACACTTGTATATGTCTCCTAATTGCAGCACAGTTTCTCCATTACAGAGCATGCCGGTTTCAATAAATAGTGTAATCTATCTTTGTTTCTCTTTCTATTTATTGTGGACACATGAGAGTGAGAGAACAAAGGGTGATGGCCTGCTACTGCGACTCTAGAGCGAGTTCAGAGTGTTGTGTTCTGGGAGCTAATTTAGCTGTCTCTCTAGAAGGTTAGGAGAGCAGGTAAAGAACTATAAGAGTTAGTCCGAATTTGGGCCATAGGTACTGATGTGGTATGGTGCCTAAGTCCCTCCATGCTGACGTTCTATGATCTCAGGCATAGATCTGTTTCTGAGCAGAGTCCCTGCCACATGGTGCTGCCAACATTTGGTCTGGTACTTATTCACTGATCTCCTGAGTAGTTATTGTGCATGTCCACATTACCGTTACACCTCTTCCTGGAGACGTCTGAAGTGTTTGGGATTTATCCTCCAGTGTTTAGCTGGTTTTACAACCTTGAAAACTTAAGAGGACTACACCCATTTTTGTTTTGCACTTTGTTTTCCATACTGCTGTCTGATGGCTGTGACACAGCCTGTTGTTATTCCTTTAAATTGCAGGCTGCCCATTCACACGTAATGCGGTATGAATTTATTAATGCGGGTGCTGCTTTTGTTTTTGTAGTTGAAGCTGATGATGCTTACTCCTTTGAAGCCTTTTATTCTTGGGTTGATTTTCCATCTGGGAATGGATTCCATACATATACCACACCTCCAGCGCCAAATGTATATAGCCCAGGTGCACCTATGGAAACACCTCTGTCTTATTGAGAATCTCACACTTGGTTCCTAGGCGCCCTCCCACATGTAGAAACACCTGTATGCATGGTTCCCCTCAGTAATGTTGGGGCGACCTGACTAGCCTTAGCTGCATATTCATCATATCCTGATACAGATAATCAAGATCTGATAAAGACACGAGCATTGTAACTTGCTCTAGTAACACTATATAGATGTTTGACTCAATACATTTCATGCACCTTATTGGCGTAGCCAGCAAGAATTGGACTGCCAGGGCATGCCCTGGTGCTGACAGTGCCTACAATCAGTCCTGTAATTGTTCATTCAGTTATGGGCAAAACACCCATTAATCATGAGGAAATTCCATTTTGGAGCACCAAAAAGGTCAACCAGATTGAAGCTGTGTGTCCCCTTATGAGACCACAAGACAAGTATAGAATTTTAACTATGTGTTTACCCCAGGGAATGGTTCCCACTATAGGAGACTGCAGTGTTCGCTGCTGTTTATACAATCAGTCACAGCACACCCTCTATGTCAGTCTTTCTAGGCATATTAAAACAAATACAGAATGAACACGGGGCAGCTGCTGCCCTGGATTTGCTGATAAAACTAATGGGGAATTTCACCATAGTATCTGCAATGATCTCTGGCTATATGCCAGCTGCTAACAGTGGTTTCACAAGTCGACTGTGAACATGAACTGCCTATTAATATTGCTGATGTCTATACATCCTTAGAAAGCAATAATTTGGGAACTAGACCTACAAAACCACCTCTTGGCAAGCATAGCATTGACAAGGAAACCAAGCAGACCTGAGAGTCTGTTTTAAATAAATATTTAATAATAAATTAGATATATCTTAACAACCTCAGAAGGTAAACCTCGTGGAGGTTCTCCACCCCTTGAGACCTCTGAGAGGTGCTACAATTTACAGGCTCGCTTTAAGCTCAATATTCTGGATAGGTATCAGCTTCACATTCTCCTCATTCCTTTCAGAAATTGTCTGACAAGCAGTACAACAGAGGAGAATGTTCTGAACTCAGACAAGAAGAGTATGTGAGACTGAAGAAGTACGCACAACACTCATCTGGTGTGAACATAAATAATAAGGAACGGCCTCCACAATATAATGCCCCTTTTAACAAAAAAGAAAGTAGCAGCCATAACCACTAAAAATGCCAAAGCCACTGAGAACCATCCTCTTGAACAGGATTTGGGCGGTGACTCTCCTCAACAGTGCGGAAGAAGTCCCCATAGTGCACCAGAATCTATAGGAGTTTCTGGTAGCGAGAGCAACTGATACTTTTATTACAGTTGACACCCCAACAGGCGCGAAGCCCCTCCAGATAGATCATATAATCTAGACATCCAAAATAAGGGTCATATACAGCGCACCATTATAACAATATTCTGGGAAAATTCAAATTTTTCTTATGATATCCTTTTGGTGGAGTGCGACTGGCCCCCACAGTTTGTGCAGACGCACCCACAAGGTGAGGATGTGATACTTCCTTCCTTTTCAGTGCTTGTCCCTCATCAGGTTCAGAAGGCTTACGCAGCTAAATAGGCTCTTGCACTGGCCCCTGCATTATATCGCAACCATGTCAGCTGGGATTAGGATTCTCCTTATCACATTATACCTTTAAGGTCCAGCCCACTAGTGCAACCACAATACCATATAAAAGGGAATGATTAAGCACCTGTTAGAGAGATACTCACCCAATTGGAGTATCAGGGAGTAATTGAATCCTGTGTCTCTCAAATGAATAATCTCTTTTTTTCTATTCTGCAACCAGATCATACATATCGAATAGTCTTAGACTACAGACATTGCACGCACTTTTGGAATACAGAATACGCACAGTACACCACTTTTTAACAATATGGGGCTAGATGTAGGTAATTGTAAGTTACCGATTCGAAAATACCGAATTTTACCGATTCAGTATTTTCGAATCAGTATTGCAATGTAGATAAAAATTCGGTAAAAATTACCGAATCGTTAATATTCGGTAATTACCGAATCGGTATCGACCGATTCAGTAATTGCCATTCATTCCTATGCGCCTGGAGGCCCATAGGAATGAATGTCAATTATCGAATCGGTAAACACCAATTCGGTAAAATAGGGAAAAAGACAAGGGTGGGAGGGTGTCACTTTGACACCCTGTTGCACCCCTGATTAGTGCTGGTGTGCACATGTGGCACACATACATGCCCTAAGGGCATGTATGTCTGTCACATGGTACAGGTGTAAAGGCACATATTTGCATTTACATAGGAATTCGTTATTTACCACCAACTAATAGTTGGTCGTAAATAACGAATCCTTTGAGCCCAGAAGCACTGTTTGAAGTGCTTCCTACATTTCATTTACGGATTCGGTAAATACCGAATCGGTAAATGATGATTCGGTAAATATCGAATCGTTAAATACCGATTCGTTATTTACCGAATCGGTAAAATGGCCTCCTACATAGGAAAAGGCTTTTACCAGTCTGTAACGGCCGATTTCGGCCATTACCGACCGGTAAAAGCCTACCTACATCTGGCCCATAGTCTGTAAAAAATACAAAAGAACCTTGGATATTTCCAATGGTTTTTTCAGTCACAATCTAGCGCTTGAAACCTTAGACTGGACAGCCTTCCCAGCACTCGGCTTTCAAATGAAATATGCAATACTCCCTATGGGTTATAAAAATAGCTCTGGACTATTTGATTACCACAGTGTCAATTCTACAAGATATTGACCCAGATGCACTGCTCTGGACTATTTGATTACCACAGTGTCAATTCTACAAGATATTGACCCAGATGCACTGCCCTATGTAGATATGGACAATAACTCAACCCATATTTGGCCAGAGTACATTGCATTATACTGGGATTTGCTACACTACTATAAGCTCAACTTTAAAAAATCTAATATAGCTTTTCTAAGTGTCTTTTTTCTAGGATATGAACTTACACATGAATGGAAGAGTTTTGTGCCTCGTTTTTTGGAGAAGTGTGCTCAATTACTACCTCCAAATACATTAACGGAATTACAATGTATGTTAGGCAGAACATACATTCCTAAATATGCACAATCCATAAAATCTCTTTATGAAGTAATTCGTCCTGATTTTTCCACTTCACTTTGGACATAAGAACATACTAACACACTCATATCCGTTCAATCAGACTTACTTGCCACAGGTCAATTACATACATGTGTAAATGCGACAAATCTAGTCATCTGGGTTTTACCCGGTAAAATCGGATTTGCTTATGTCACTTTTAATGAAGGTGAAACAGTGCAGATGGCATATAAATCACATTTATATTCCAGTGCAAAAATGTGTTTTGCTTCCACTAAAGAAATACTGCCTGCAATACACATGGCTATCCTTAAAGAAGGAAGTAAACACATGGGGATGATGGGCGGAGCACTGAAACTTTCTAGACACTGACCCCCGTCACAGATCACATCATCGTTTTTTAGCACACTTCACCACTCCATTCAGACCCAGCCATATGCAAATCAGTCTTGAACCTGGTCCTCCTGGGAACAGTCCAGCCCGGGCTGCCAAGCCAGGTCTTCCCTGTGCTAGAAACAAGCATCCTGGGTCTGGTTTCCGGGTAACACCCCTCATCATCCAGGCTAGCTTGAATCCAGTGGCAAAGTGAGCAAGGGAGCTATGTCTGAGCATACCCTGCCAACTTAGGGCGAACAAAGTAAACACATGGAGATGATGGATGGAGCGATGAAACTTTTCAGACACTCATACCCAGTCACAGATCTGGGTTGAATCCATCATCGTTCTTTAGTTCACTTCACCACCCCAGTTCAGACCCACACATTTGCAAATCCGTTTTGACCCTGTTTCTCATGATAACAGTCCAACCCAAGCTGCCAAGCCAGGCCTTCCCTGAACCAGAAACAAACATTCTGGGACTGTTTTTGGGGTAACACCCCTCATCAACCAGGCTCCCATGAATCCAGTGACAAAGTGAGCATACCCTGCCTACTATGGGCGAACAAAACAAACACATGAAAATGATGGACGAAGCGCTGAAACTTTTCAGACACTCAGCCCCAGTCACGGATCTGGGTTGAATCCATCATCGTTTTTTAGCTGCAATTTAATATTGTACATGTTTTTTATGTTTCTTTCCTTTTATTGTAGACACGTGTGAGTGAGCGAACGAAAGGGGATGATATGCTACTGCGACTCCTGAGAGAGTTCAGAGTGTTGTGTTCTGGAGTGCTAATTTATCTGTCTCTCTGGAAGTCTAAGAAGGCAGGTAAAACACTATGGGTTAGTCTGGATTTGGGCCAATAGGTACTAATGTAGTATGGTGAATGAGTCCTTATATACTGACGTCCCTTGATCCCAGGCACTGTTCTGTTTCTGAGCAGAATCCATGCAACACCAGTATTAAGGCACTCATGGAGTTAGAACTCGAAATACACTCTCCATTACAAATCAATGGTGTGTCCTCGTTTACATGATGTGTCTTTCAATGTGTATAGAGAAGTGCCAGCTAGGAGATGAGTCGTGTTTTTCTTAATTCATTAACATTTTACACATTTGATATTGTCTTTGTGTTATTCATTAGTTATATTTACATTTGCATAGGGTCATGCAACTTTTCCAGTTACTTTTTTCATTACATTTAGTTTTTAGTTTTTATTTATATTATAATGTGATTTATACAGGTGTCTATTATGTTTAAGTTGAATTACCATTTCTTTTCTTTTGTTTAGTTTTATCATTTTTTGGTGTGGGCTCTGTGCTGGTACTGTTATTCCCTGTTGCCAATGATTTCTACGTGATTTCCTTGCATTACCTGTGAGTCACCATGTACGATTTGTAAAGTAATTCAAGGCTTGACTGGAGTACATTTAATTCGGTTTGGGCCATAGAACTAATTAAGATTAGTAGAAATCAATTTCAATTAACTGATCTTTGGGTGTGTTTTTATAATTGCATGTATCTCCCTTTGCCCCCTCTCACTTTTCCAACTTGTACAATTTAGTGGTAGACCTTCATAATTTTTCAGCCACTCTCCTTACAACCCCCATATTTACATTTAAAAAGTAAGTCTCTGTGTGAGGAGATCTAAGCACTCTTAGCAGAGAACTCTTCATTTAAGAGATGTGCAAGTCATAGCTGAAGATTCCAGGTACCTTTGTGAATTTCATTTATCAGTATTTGTAGTAGTGCAACAGGAGAACTACAGCACATACTCATGAATGCCTTTTGTGAAATTGGGCCCAAGTTTTTAACCCATCCAAATTATCACTCGTGTTGTCTAAGCAGTGAGGCATGTACAAGTAAAGTATGAAATGCATCTAAGTTATACAAGTTTATATTGTCATATTTTAGGTCTGAGTTACAAAGATTTTGTGGTGATTTGCTCTCATAGTACTCCAGCAACGTCCTGAATTCCAAGAGTAAGCCTGGAGTAGCCAGGAATCAGGCTCTGCCCTGCAATTCAAGAGTAGCCAGAGGTTCTCCAAGCGTAAGTCCAAAGAAATGCTTTGTAGGTTGGACTTTCACAGATTTTCAAAGTGTGTATGTGTATATCAATTTTTATTTATAAAAGCCCAAAACGTGTCAGCAGCAAAACTACTTTCCAGGAGCCTAAAAACTAGCAGTGCCTCAATAAAGATCTATTTTACATGTTGGATCGTATTGAACTAACAACCAGTGTTGTCTATTCCATGAGATGCTGAGTTTGTATATGAGTTATAAACAGTTTGGGGCAGATTTACAAGAAAGTGACTCAGTGCATTCCGTAAGCCAATTGGCTGTGCCGCACTGAGTCCCTTTCAGAGCACAGCAATGTGACATATTACAATGATATGTTGTATTCCTGCGCACAAACAGCTGCCATGCGCCAGCGCAGGCACCCTTGCACCATGGTGCAAGGATGCCTGTATCATGGGGAGATAGTTTTCGTGCAGGAAGGGGCACCTACCTGCACAAAAATAATCACTACAGGCATTTTCAAAGAGGAAAAAACGAGGAGAAATAAAAACATTTCTCCTCGTTGCGCCTCCCAACGCCTCCCCAGGGGAGGCGTAGCATTCATACGCATTTCCAGATTCATGATTCCTCGCAAATCTGGAAATGTGTCTGGTTCCATGGTTGTTGCGTGGGAACACCCACAGGGTCACTCATGGAATGACTCTTTCACGGAAAGTGTTGTGTGTAAAGGGGCCGTATTTACAATGACAGGAAAAGCCATGCAGGGTGGCTTTTCCTGTCCTTGTACATGTGGAGCAGGAAAATACGCCACAAGTACATCACAAAAAGTGTTGTACTGGTGGCGCAGGGGGCTTGTAAATCTGCACCTTTGAGTTTTTCGGTGTGGATCCCCATTCTGCAGCTGTGTGCAGGCGAAGAACAAATTCATGATAATGCCGCCGAGCAGTATCTCGAAGGTGAGCTCTGCTGCTTAAAATAACTGGGCTCCTGTTTATGTGATAGTACACTGTCTAAAAGAACACACATTTTAGGCATTCTCTGTGTTAGTGTATGAGCTGTTGATAGAACAGCTCGGACACAAAGTAGTTGTTGTTAATGTCTCCAAGCTCTGCTCAGTTGATACAGGAGGAGTACACAACACAATACAAAACATACTGCTGAAATGTTTTCAGTTCTAAATGTATCCATTAAAGCATAATTGTATGTGCCGATTTTGCAAGCCATGCCAACAGCAAAATATGTAAGCCCCTCAGTAGAGACTTAAAACTGCATTTTACATTGTAAACAAGTAGGCATGTACTGAAGGGAAATAATTATCCCCAGCCACTGCCAGTTGATTATTTCTGCCCAGCACCGTGACCTATCCTCCGCCCAGAGTCATTCAGAGCCAGATTGTCTCTATTTAGTCAAACCGCACACAGACTTCTCTGAGGCACGACAGCCACTGTCATCCGTTGTCTTTGATTAATGAGGGCATGGGTCTCTAATTAATCAACATGCTGTTCCTGCTTAATTATCAGACCAAATGTGCCCACTTATGGATTGCACCACATAACTCATTGGGCACAAACCCAATGGCAGTCTTTTGTGAGTAGACACACGAACAACCACGGAGCATCCGGGCACAAGGGACTCTGCCCACAAGAGCCAGGGGAATAAACACAGGCAGGTGATGTTGCCAATCCGATGCAGAGAAAGATACATTAGCTGTCAGTCCAAGATCTGTAGATATCATTGTGGCTGACAATTTATGTGCACGTTACATAGCACTATGGTTCTACCCCCATAGCTCATTAATATAGAGTGAGTTGTAAGAATGCACAGAGGGGGAGATTTTCAAACAATCCACGCAATGCAGCGCAAGCCCCCTGCGATGCTGCGATGCACTTCAGGGAGGGAGCAAGAGAGCGCTATATCTTCAGAGTTATAGCTCTCTCCTCCCCTTTCCCTTGTGTCCGTATGGATTTCAGCTGACGTACGTCAGGCACACACCTTACCGCCATAGCGCTGGGGTGTGCGCATGAGTATAGCATAGGTTTTGTAGAGGAAGAGTACCCTTCCTATACAAACTACTATGCCTAGACACGATACAAAGTTTCCCCCACTTTGTATGTTTTTTTTTGCTATTTACTTTCCTGTGCTTTGAATGTAAATTGCAAAAAAAACATTTTGCGCTGGTTAGTGTCATTTTTGTGGCTCTAACCCATCACAAAATGTTTGTAAATCTCCCCTAGAGTATTCAGCAAATACTGAAGCACCAATAAACTGCCTCCCATTCCAAGACACTTTAGGGCTAGTTTGTCCATAAGAAATGCTGTGAGTTAGTCCGGGGATGAACTTGACCCAAAGGCATTGGAGCGCTTTACATGAGCACCAGTTACTTTTTCACAAGGATACGTTATTTTTTTGGTAGGAACTGAAGATTAAGGGGCATATTTATGAGTTCTGGCGCATCTCTGCAAATCAGCAGGGATGGGCCAGAACAAATGTGTCACGCAAAACAACCCTTGCATCACGGCGGATGCGCGCATTTACAATGCGGCACGCCATGGCGCAAGGGTAGGCAGATGCGTGAAGCATCTTGTGACGTAAGGGCGGCGCATCGCAATGCTCGGGTGTGCCCTATACTTAACGTGCTGCGTCAGATCTTACGCCTGCTTCAAGCAGGCGTAAGGAATTGACGTAGCAGCGTCGCACTAGTGCCTGCGTGAAATCTTGTAGATTTCACGCAGGCACTTTTGCGAGACGCACCTGCCCCGGAAAACCCACCCTGCGCCGGAACGCCCACATGTGGCGCAGGGCTTTACAACGTGACGCATCTGCCTAGATGCGTCACGTTGTAAATGGGTCGCAGGGATGCGCCATGTTTATGCCCGTAGCATTTGCCCGCTACTTCCCGAATCTAGCTATCGAATGCCAGTTCGGAGTCAAACCATACTCCGAGATTTTTAACTTCAGATTTCAGTGTGGGTAATTGGTCCAGTGTCTCCGGCCACCAGGCTGAGGACCAAATGGCTGGTGCCTTGCCCACAATGAACACCTCTGTCTTATTTCCATTGAGCTTTAAGCAGTGGTGAGACATCCACGCTGCCACCTCTTCCAGACACTTGGAGAATCAGATTGCTGCCTGCTCCCTGTCTTGAGACAGCATCACAATTAGCTGCGTGTCATCAACGTATGACACAATGGACACCTTACGCTCTTCCACTTGCTCAGCCAGTGGTCCCACGTCTAAATTAAAAGCAGTTGGGCTCAGAATCGATCTCTGTGGGACACCCTGGGGCAGGGGGATGCTCTTAGATAGGTAGGACTGTTGAGCGACTTAGAAGCTTCGCACAGGTAGAAAAGATGTCATCCAGCGCAGAGCATTTCCCCTAACACCACATGCCTCTAACCTCTGGAGGAGCAACTTATGGGAAACGGTGTCAAACGCTGCCCTGATGTCCAACAGGAACAGTGCAACCGTCTGTCCTTCATCAGCGTATTTTCTCATTGTTTCTGTTGCTAGGAGTAGTGCTGACTCCATAGAGTGTGCAGCTCTAAAACCTGATTGGGAGGGGTGCAATAGGTCATTCTTGTCAATATGATCTACTAGTTGTTTATTAGTTACTTTTTCAGCGATCTTAGCCGTAAATGGAAACAATGAAATGGGGCTTAGATTCTCTAAAACTGTTTGATCTATAGATGGTTTCTTTTTGAGTAGCCGAACTATAGCTTGTTTCAATTTAATGGGGACCTCTCTTGTTTGAAAGAAGCATGTGATGAGTTCAGAGATATATGGCACAATGAGGTTTGCTCTCTGTATTAGTATCTCCGGGTGGGCAGGGTCTAATGGGGAGCCTGATTTAATCCCATTTGCTGTGACTTTGAGTTCTTCTACATCCTGAATCTTAAATTCACCAAGGATCTCCCCTGCAAATGTGATATCACGTCTGCATGTCGTGCTTATCCCTTGCTGCACTTCCACTGGGAAAGTGTCATATATTTTCGTCACTTTGTTTGCGTAGAATTCTGCTATTTTATTGCAGCTCTCCACAGAAGCGATTGCCTCATTATTTATGTTTTCACGTGCTTTGAGGGACTTCAGTATTGAGAACATTTCTTTGGAGGAGTTACTGGCCCTTTCAATCATTTCCGTGTAAAAGTCACATCTAGTTTTCTTAATAAAGGCATGATATTTTTTTAATTCCTTTTTATAGTTCTCTGTAGACTTCCTACAATAGTCCATTGGGAATGACAGGCCTTCCCAGGGATGATGGCCTGCTGGGCTCAGCAGACCACCATGTCTGGGACTGCTTTTAAATAAAGCAGTTTTCTTTTCCTAAATGCAGCCCGTTTACCTTAAAGGAAAACAGGATGCATTTTTTGAAAAATGAAATGTTTTTGTTTAATTTTTTAAGGGCAAGTAGTGGTCCCAGGGACCACTGCCTGCCCGTAAAAAATATTTTTAGAGACAGTCACAAAGTGGAAGGGGTCCCCTAGGGACTCCTTCGAATTTGCGACTCCATTACCACCCTCTTGAAGAGGGTGGTAATTTGCGAGTGTTTTGCGACCGCAATTGTGGTCACTAAACATTTATACCTCGGGTTGCAGTCGCTATTGGAAGGGAACGCCCCTTCCTAACAGCTACTCGCAATTCCTAAATAGCGAGTCGTAAATAAATCGCGACTCGCTATTTAGGAATTGTACAGAGCCCTTTCACATTTTGCATGCACAAACAGGTCGCAAACCTGTTTGTGCATGCAAAATAGGGTCTACATCTGGCCCAAAATTTATTATGGAGCGAACATGCAATTCTGCAAATTTGCAACTCTGAATAGTAATGGCTTGTCTATGTGCAGTTATGTGATGCTATGTTATCCAAAAGAAATAATAATTTACAATTTTGTTTCCCAGGCGCAGTTTCATGATGAAAGTTTGTCTTATTGGACTTTATTTAAAAAGCATGAGGAATTGTTTTAGAAAGAAGCAGGATGCACACTGTTTCACTTATATGTATCCACAAACTGCAGCATAGGTCTATGGAAGAGTATTGTTAGCCCGTAGGACATTGTTCTTTTACTTTCGACAACTGTGAATGATAACAACAATTAGAATTAATAACTTAATGGGTAAAACACTAGTGAGACTCCTTGTTGGTTCCCTTTCTATGACTAACGCACTTCGCATGCCTTCAATAATAATTGAAATTGTGCATTGCAATGATTTGCCCATGGGTTTCAGAAATGTAAATATGGGTTCTTATCCAACATTCTTAGGCAGTTAATTTTGCGTAATTTTGTTGAGTGTTATTTAACCCCACTCCCTGTGAGATCTCCCCCCCACCCCTCCAGCTCCCACCCCATGCCAAGGATTTTTCTGGGCTATTTAGGGCAGTTTGCACTTAGGCCCCCATACCGTTTTGTCCTTATAAGCTATGCACGTAATTTTGCATCCTAGTTTTCCAGCATCCTGGGGATCCTAAAGGTGCCTGGGAATTGTGGATTCCCCTGGAGGGGACTAAGAAATTTGCCAAAATACAGCCAAATGTTGGTTTATTGGGGATAAATTAGAAAAAAGTACTGCAGAAGAAAGTGCCTGGTTTCTTCCCTGCAAATGATATCAATGAAGGGTTTATGTTGCTAAAATCAACATTTTCCCACCTTCCAGGAACAGGGAGACATGTGTCAAAAAATCTAATTTTTCAACACAGTTGTGGCATTTTACTGGGACATAGCTCATTATTCCGGACGCGTGTAAGTAGGAGCTTGCATTGCTAGCTGCACTTTTTAAACCAATTGCGACATTTAGGAACCTAGGGGCATATTACCAACGTTAAGCGATATTTATCGCTAAAGATGCTTAGCAACGAATTTTTTAACGCTAAGCATCGGCAGAAATTATCGCAGACAAACCTTGCTATTATCAAGGTTTATCGCAAATGCGATAAAAAACTGCCGCAATGCATGAATATCGCTGAAAAGTCAGCGATATTCATGCATTACCAGCTAATGCTCTTAGCCATGTTATCCACCTCCCATTGGATAACATGGCTAAGAACTGCTCAGGGCAGGTGTTAGTTTTTGGAGATATTTGCGCTTAGCGCGAATATCTCCAAAAGTTGGTAATAGGAGATAGCGATGTTAGCGACTGTTTCCAGTCGCTAACATCTTGGCACGCCCACTTTGCATATCATTAGTGATAAATATCACTGACATGCAAAGTGGGGCCCAAGATGGTCGCTATATCCTACTAGCTGTCGCTAACTGGTGTTAGCGACAGCTAGGTAATAGGGAGATAATTTTATCTCCGCTTTCTTGGCTTTTAAAGCCAAAAAAGCGGAGATGAACCCCCTTGATAATATGCCCCCTAATTTTTAAAATCACTCACCACTTGCTTTCTCTGTCACCGACTGCTCCCCGGTCGACCACGGGTATGCCCACTTGTTGTGGAGGAAGCAAGAGTCTTGGTTGCTTTCCGGGTGGAGGCGGGAGAAGTGGAGCGCTGACGTCAGCAGTCAGCTGACCGCAAGGCTAGAAAGCCTACGCCCGCACTCTGCGCAGCGGATGCGTGTAAGTAGGAGCTTGCATTGCTTGCTGCACTTTTTAAAACAATTGCGACGCTTAGGAACCTAATTTTTAAAATCACTAACCACTTGCTTTCTCTGTCACCGACTGCTCCCCGGTCCACCACGGGTACGCCCGCTTGTTGTGGAGGGAGCAGCGGTCTTGGTTGCTTTCCGGGTGGAGGCGGGGGAAGTGGAGCGCTGACGTCAGCAGTCAGCTGACCGCAAGGCTGGAAAGCCCATGCCCCACCCTCCGTGCAGCGGACGTGCGCGGCGGGCGCGCCGGCGTCGCGCCGAAGGTGCGCCAAAGGCTAGACCGTCTGCGCCCTTCCGCGCCTGGACCGGGCCTAGGGCCATGAACCCTGGTCCTACTCCTGTTAACTTCACAAAAAACCTGCCTGATGTAGACACTCAGGCTTCCCATACCATTCGTAGCATAAATGTTTCATCACTTAGGTATAATCCAGAACAGCTTTGGGCTCTACACATCCCTTCACCACCGAAATGTGCTAAATTGCATATGGATGGCGAAATTACATCTTGTTTTAATTGCCGCTTTACATTTGCTCCCAATCGTAATTTAACTATGGAAAGGGAAAGCCATATTAGGAATCAAAGTCAATCCCAGCACAAAACATTTTCTTTTCTCAGCTTGAACTGTAGGTCTCTACCGAAACACAAATTTGAGATTTTTAACCTACTAATGGACGAGAAACCCGACACACTTTTCCTTACGGAAATCTGGCTCCATGAGAGCTCAGACCCTGACATTGCCGTAGCTGTTCCTGACCATTATGCAATAGAAAGAATTGACCGCACAAATAAAACAGGGGGTGGTATTACTATCCTTTTTAAAAAAGAGTACAACTGCGACTTCACTCACTTACCAAATCCTAACTGTGAAGCAGCAATATTTAAGTTATCTCTTACCCCCAATTTTATGTTTTCTGGAATACTTGTCTACCGTCCACCTGGCTCTGCTGCGGCATGGGCATCTGCCTTCCCGGAACTCATAAGTCCCTTGGTGTTGAAGGCGGCCAATTTTTCCCTCGTAGGGAACTTAAACATACACCTAGAAAATCAAGCTTGTACAGCAACTTCTGAGTTTATTTCTGATCTTGCTGCCTTAAGTATAAACTTGCTAAATTCTGGATCCACACACATAGCTGGTCACTTTCTTGATCCCATTTTTTCTAACCTTAAGGCAATTAGCTGTCTTCCCGCGCTGCCAATTTGCTGGTCAGATCATTACCTAGTCAGGTTCTCATTCCGGGTAGTAACACATGAGTCCAAACTCCCTTCTAATCAAACCACGCTAATAAGGAATTGGAAAAAATTAGACATTAAAACATTGAACAACTTCTTAAATACTCATCTTACCTGCTCAAAGCAATCTGTACACTCATTATCTAAATCAGTGCAGAAATGGCTCTTGACGGCAATAGACACTTGTCTATCTCTGACCAACATAAAGCTTAAGGGCCATCGACCCCCGGCCCCTTGGTTCACGGAACTATTGAAAAAAGAAAAATCTGAATGTAAAGCATTTGAACGTAGATTTAGAAAAAACTATACATCCGAAGCTAAAAAAGCTTACAAAAATAAGCTAAATAGGTATCACACCCTTTGTAAGGCTCGAGCCAAACATGTTTCCTCCACTATCTCAGAAGCTCTAAATCGCTCCAAAACTTTATTTAAGATGGTGAAAGAACTCGCTGGCTCTAAAGTGTTAGCTATGCCACCGAATTTAAATAAGCAGCAATGTGAAACATTGGCTACTTTTTTTATACAAAAAGTGGACAATATCTATCAAGGAATTACATCGACCCAGAATAACTGTCTCTCCACTGCAGTAATTCCATTGAGTTCTCTCACTGACAACAATAACTGCAACTATGGCACGGGGTTTCTTCAGAACTCCAAAGGTACTCTGGACAGCTGGCCCCGACTAAACTCCGAGGCCTTAACCAAATTACTCAATGACGTCAAATCTGGATCCCCGAAAGATCCCTTGCCTTGCACTATACTTAAGCAGCTCGATTCTCTGTCACTGGATGTTATTACGGAAGAAACCGTTCCAGCTGACTGGAAGCATGCAATGATACACCCACTTCTAAAAAAGGCAGGGACCGATCCAAATCAACCTTCAAATTATCAACCCATCTCCCTATTACCTGTGTTCTCTAAAATCCTTGAAAAACATGTTCACCAAAATCTAGCGGAATTTGTAACTACCCAAAATTTGCTGCCTCCCTGTCAATCAGGCTTTAGATCCGGTTTTTCGACAGAAACCACTTTATTAGGAGTCACAGAAAACAAAGCTGCCAATTAGAAAGGGGAGAGACAGTGGCCCCTATCCTATTGGATTTAAGTGCTGCTTTTGATACGGTATCACATACTGTATTACTAAACACTCTTCGCTCCTTAGGTATCCGCAAATCAGCACTTAATTGGCTCATCTCTTTTCTGACCGAGCGCACATTTAAAGTTTTTTCCCAAACAGCCTGCTCAGACACACATGTCTTTGCTCATGGTGTACCACAGGGCTCTATACACAGTCCTTTATGATTTAATCTTTTTATGAGCCCTTTAGCTAAGGTGGTAGAAAACTATGGATTGTCGATGTACTCTTATGCCGACGATTCCCAGCTGATTTTTTCCCTTTCTTCCAACAATACAGATACCTCCTCCCCACTTAAAGGAGGTTTAATTAAAAAAGCAGCATGGATGCAGGACAATTTTCTTAAATTAAATGGAGAAAAAAACGAAGTAATTATTCTCGGCAAAAATAAAAATCTGTGGGGCCCACAACACTGGCCTTTGGAAATGGGTACGCTTCCCGCCCCTGTTTCTCAGGCGCGCAACCTGAGCATCATCATCGATGAATCCCTCAATATGCACCAGCAAGATGTAAAAACCTCTGCCACGTGTTTTGCCATCCTCAAATGGCTAAAAAAGATCTGCTGGATGCTGCCTGACTCTACCAGGAAAACCGTAGTCAATGCCTTGATCACCTCTAGGATTGACTATGGAAATGTGCTTTATCTGGGTTCAAATAAAGCAACTACACTCAAACTGCAGGTGATACAAAATTCAGTGGCTAGACTGTTATGTAAGATCCCTAGAACTACCTCCACTACCCAGTATCTCCGTGATCTTCACTGGCTTAAGGTCGAAAATCGGGTCAAATTCAAAGCACTCTGTTTCATGCATAAAATCAAAGTTGGCAGTGCTCCGAAATATCTTCAATCGCTTGTTTGCCCGTATCTTCCATCTCGTCTTCTCCGCTCCTCCACGCTAAAGTAGTTTGTCATTCGTAAAATCAAGCTTTCTCGGATGGGCGGCAGATCTTTTTCCTACCTAGGGCCCTCGTTATGGAACTCTCTGCCTTTCTCATTACGAGAGGAGATTGATTATATTAAATTTCGTAAAGCTTTAAAAACCTGGCTATTTAACATATAGACACTCGTCTTTGCTCAGCCCTCCTTACGCAACTCCATTAGTCCGTGCCGGGAAACTCTTTTTGGGTAGCTGCAGCGCCTTACAAGTGCAAATAATAAATAAAATTCCTATTTTTTGTGCTTTTAACCTTCTTCTAGTTAGTGGTAGAAGTGGGTATGAAACCAATATTGGATCCCAAAAAGCTACACATTTCTGAAAAGTAGACAAAATTCTGAATTCAGCAAGGGGTCTTCTGTGTAGATCCTTCAAAGTTTTCCAGTAGAAAGTAATAGTAGAACAAATTGCTTTGAAATTGAGTTGAAAAACATTTGTGCCTACGTTTTCAGCTTCTAATTATGGCAGATTTTTTAAAGCAATATACAGTTACGTCTGCAAGATCCCCATGGTTGCAGGGATATATAGGTCTTGTAGATTCACCAAGAACCCGAGATACCCAAAGCCAATTACTGAGTTCACCAAGCAATGGTTTTTCATTGTCTACCAGGTATTCAGCAATTAATTTGGTCAAATATAATGGGTGAATAATAGGTATGAAGGAAACCTATGCATTTCCGAAATGGAAACAAGATATGGAGTTTAGAAGCAGTGGTTATTTGCACATCTCTGAATTTGGGGGTACCCATACTACCATGTGAATTATAGGTTAGTTTTCAAACTGACTACTTTTTTACACACTGTCTTATATTTGGAAGGCACAAATTCAGTGAAAGACAATAGGTAATAGCACTTGTTCTACTATTCTGTATTACCCAAGATCTCTAAATAAAATTGGTGCCTCACTTGTGTTGGGTAGGCCTAGTGCCAGCAACAGGAAACAGCCCACAATGCAGCATCGACACATCACATTTTTCAACTGAAAACTGACCTTTTTGCAATGTGCCTAGCTGTGGATTTTTTTGATGCCCTAGCTCACCCGGCATCTAAAGAAACCTAGCAAACTTGTAAATTTGTTAAAGCTAGACACCTAGGGGAAACTAGGACGAGGTGCCTTGCATGGCTCTTTCCATGTTTTCTTACTCAGACCCCTTGCAAACCTCAGAATTTGTCTAAAATACACATTTCTGTGATGGAAAGTTCTGTAATCTGTGATCCCACCGCTTTCCAACACAGAAATGGGAGTAAAATATGATTAGTTTGCAGGGGATTCTGTGGAATAAAACCTTGAGGGGTCCACACAAGCCACACCTCCCTAGACTCCCCCGCGTGTCTATTTTTCAGAAGCATCTGGGTTAGGTAAGTTTCCCTCAATGGCCGCCAAGCCTGGAACCAAAAACGGAGGTCGCCCACTTGCAAAACCAGGTGACTTTGGGCTAGATCATTTTGATGTCTCTACAACACGTTTTGGACCCTTCCTTGTCATGGACACTTGGGCCACCCACACAATTGAGGTAGAATTGTTATCAAGAGACTTGGGGGAACACCGGGTGGTAGGAAATGTATGCCAGCCTAGTGATCCCACAACTTTCTGACAGAGAAATGTGAGGAAACAATATGTTTTGATCAATGAATCAAATTTACAAGCACTTTTGGTAAAGTAAACCTTGTGGGATCCACACAAAACATGCCACATACCCTTGGTGACCAGTTTCTAAAAAGATGTGAGGGCAGAAGGTGTTCACTACTGAGAGTGTATGCAGTGACAGTAAAAAGCAAAAAAAAAGCAGCAAAACATTACTGCACATCCATCCACTAATCAATCGCAGGCATTCTGGTTGGATTTGGCACAAGGGTAAGTAAATGGTTCATAAAAAAAGTTTATTTACCAATGACTTTACAAAATACAATATGCAAAAGGCATTGTTAATCATTTCAATATTATCTCAAAGAGCCACTGACTTACAGCTTGTGAGCTGTAAAGCCATGTCAAGACACCAACCACTTTACAGTCCATTCAGATGCATTTCAAGTGTCAGACACAGAATACCATTCACACTGCCAGCTGCAGGCCCAACACAATACCACGCCTACTCTTACAAACAGCACCATTCAAGGGCCCATCACTCTCATATGCCAACAGGACTAATGAAATAATCTCACCACCAAGCACCTAAACATCATACAAATGGCAAACACACGTCAAGCAAGTCAATACACATACTGCCTACCAGCCAACAACACATCGTCAGTCCAAGCGCACTACCAGCCAAGTGCTGTTTACACAGACCGCTATCCGGACACCAGTCCACACGCACTGCCAGTCAAATGCCAGTCCATATGCACTGCCAGCCGAGTGCCAATCTACACATAGCACCAGGCGAGCACCAGTCTACACACACCGCCGCCAAACATCAGTCTACACTCACTGCCAGCTAAGTGTCAGTCTACATGCACTGCCAGCCAAACACCTGCCTACACACACCGCCAGCCAAGCACTAGTCCACAAGCACTACTAGCCAGACACCAGTCCACATTCACTTGCAGCCAAATGACAGTCCATATGCACTACCAGCCAAGTGCCAATCTACACACACCACCAGGCAAGCACCAGACTACATACACTCCCTGCCAAGTACTAGTCCACACGCACTGCTAGCCAAGTGCTAGTCCACACTCACTGCCAGCCAAGTGCCAGTCTACATGCACTGCCAGCCAAATGCCATTCTATAAGGTTCTGCGAAGGAGGCACTACAGGTCCAAGGCAGGCTCTGGCCAGTAATCCTGACCAACCCCTTGCCACTTCAAAAACCTTGAAGCAAAACTCCTTAAAACTAGCGTGTTCTTGAGAAGGGAATCCCCCTCTCACACATAGATACACTTTAGGGTGTGTAGACACATAGTCTGTATCACACATCCACTAGTTTTAATTGCACACACCTTTTATCTGTCCTGAAGAAAGCCAGCATATTCATAAGGCACTGGCTGAAACATGTTGACCCATCAAGGACGTGGGAGGTCGTAACTCGCCTCTAACGTCCCACAGCCTTATTTTTAACCGCTGACGGTGGCCCAGGTATTAAAGTTTATTCACCTTCGGGTACTGGGACCTCCGCCAAGCCGTTTTAAATTCACATTCAAAGCACCCCTCACCGCACACACAGCGATATACCTGCTCCGCTGTAATCAGGCGTCGTAGCACACCCGGGACACGCTAGGTGTCACTGGGTGGGCCCGATGATGAAGCATGCCACCAACTAGGTTGGTGGGTGAGGGCTTCATGAGCACACCTACTAGGTGTCACTATCCCTTGACAAAACAAGACTGAGTCACTTAGATTTTAATACTAAATCTTGTTCAACCTCCCTCAAACTTTAGCTAGTCTCCTTTTGATTAAAGTCTATATAAATTGGGGATACGGACTAGCTAGCTGGTCCTCTCTCTCCCTCTTGATACACGATCATTCTATAAGTACCGCCAGTCAAGTACCAGTCTGAGCAAACTGCCAGCCAAACACCAGTACCAACAGACCATCAGCCGAACTCAATTTCACTCACACGCATAATCTTTCCCTGGTGTCTATGGTTTTCTGTTTTAGGTGGGCCTAAAAATGTGGCTGATCTGCCCGGGGGGTGAGGGGGCAGAAAACATCCACAAAATTACCCCAAATGGGGAGTGTCCCTTGCCCAAGGGGCTACTTCCAACATGTAAATAAAGAAAATCCTTGGTGTCAAGTGGCTTTCTGCCACTCTTGGGGACAGAAGGGGGCAGAAAATGGGCAAATTATTACCCTCATAATGGGGAGTGACACATGGCCACGAGGCCCCTCCCCAACATATACGTACATAAAATCCTGGTGTCAAGCAGTATTAATAATGCTGAACTGCCCCAGTGGAGGGCAGAAAATGGCAAAACATTGCCCCGTAATGGGGTGTGACCCTTATCCAAGAGGCTACTTCCTAACATATAATTCTGTTGAATCCCTGGTGCCTAGTGGCAGTGATTGGCCTAAAACTAAGGCTGATCTGCCCCTGTAGAGGCAGGAAATGGCCAAAACAATTCTAAAGTTATTAGGAGTGACCCTTTCCCAAGAGGCAGTTCCCTTGTAACAAAAATAGTCCCAAAACATCCCTAGTGACTAGTGGGTGCATTCCTGCTGCGCGATCGGGCAGCAGGAATACACTGATTTTAGCTTATATATAAGAAACCCTAGGAGTTCAATGAAAAAAACTAAAGATAAAGTGACGTTATAGGGAGGTGTTGAAATAAGGTAAAAACCAAAAAAGAATAACAACAGTTGTACTTCCCTGAGCTAACCATAACTTGCGGCCCCACCATGCACTGCTTATGACCTCAAATATTTCATCACTCATAACATGCTAAATCACATCATTGATGACATCTATAATGATATCTCAAATTACTTCACTGATGACATAACTGATGACATCAGACAATCATTGTGAGACTCTTGTATATTGTCTGGTGCCTTGAAGTAATTTAACACACTACAGCTGTAGCAAATTTTGATGCACCTCAATTGAATTAGCAACCTAAATACTTCACAAAACCCAGAATTTTGAGTCAAGGGATTGACAGGCATACATTCATCACTGTAAAGACACTTT
The DNA here is from genome assembly GCF_964261635.1 of Lissotriton helveticus. Lineage (NCBI taxonomy): Eukaryota > Metazoa > Chordata > Amphibia > Caudata > Salamandridae > Lissotriton > Lissotriton helveticus. Next base: position 1,278,096,205 of record NC_136069.1, read on the forward strand.
CTTCCAGATATTATGGAGAACACGCCGTAGGTTTATGACAAATACAGTATACACATTCCTGCAATGGGTACAGTGACATACAACCTTAAAGCCACACTTACAACACCAGTGGGAGATAAACAGTGTAAGAGATAAACCATATGTATTTGGCACACCCATACATTCTATATTATTCAACAATCTACAAAGCCTCAATAACCTGAGCAAAGTTCTAGAAATAAACATGGACACTTTATAGATGTCCTCACTAAATAGATGTTATCTTTACCACTATATTATAACTATTTAATGTGGGCGGGGGGCGCTAGAGGGCGCACTTGCGGCATGGCTGCACTTCTGTGAGGCTCCTGCAGCCTGGAGTGTTAATCCGTCCACTTATCCTGTTTTATCGTCGCCTGCTCCTCTTTTGACCCTTGATCCTTGGAGGTGCTGCCGCGATACACACTCGGTCCAATTTCCGTGTGATTTCGAGGTTCCTGGCCGGAGTTATGCGTGGGTGAAGATCTCCCCGAGGGGCGCCCTGGAGGTGACTCGCACTGCTGGCCGGCTCTCTGTGCTACCTGAGCCCGCGGCGTGACACGTGGTGTGAGGGCCCAGACGCACGTCTTCCGGAGAGGTTCCCTGGTGTGGTGCTCGGCTGCGGTGCCTGCTGCTGGAGAGTGGACCCGGTGTTCCGATCCTGCCCAGGTATATTCGGGGCTTTGCTGCGGTGGTTGCAGTGCTCGCAGGCTGAAGGGGATCGTCGCTGACACTGGGCCGGCGGCTGTGTCTGGAGGCGGCCATTACACGGACGGGTGTGGCGGGGTTCTTTTACCTGCTCGTGCCCCTGTCTGCTTGAGACCCTTCCCCGCCTTGGCTGTGGGCTGACGGACATACGGCGATCGGTGCTGCACTGGAGTGCTGTTCTGTGCGTGCCCTCCGGGTATGCTGCTGATGCAAAGCCTCAGTGTTATTTGGCGCCATTAGAGACACCGGGTACGTGTGTCAGGGACGACGGACGTCGGCGGGGCACGGGCTATGCTGCACTTACCACAGCTGGAGGTATACTGGATCTGTACAGCGGGAGACCCTGCACGCTGGGCTGTTATTCTGTGCACTCTCCTTCTCGCTTCCTCCATGGATCCCTTTTGTTGACTGCTGGCCCTATTGTATATGGTACTGGTAACTGGGCGCCGCTGCTGCTGGCGCTGATGTGTCCTTCATATTGCCTATGGCACTGATTGGAGAAGTGGATTAAACGTGCTTCCTATTTCCCTGCGAAACCTTGTTGCTGGAGATCCCTCACTGCTGCTAGAGGTGTGCGGACGCGAGTGTCCCCCGCTGTTACTTTGGCTGTGTCTGCTCTTGGTGATTCTGGAGTGCGCTGCGGCCCGTGGGTCACATCTGAGCGGTGCTGGCGCCTAGGAGCTACGGCCTGCCCTGAGGCACCTGTGAACTGTGAGTACCGGGTGAGGGGCGGAGGACTTTCCTCTTGGATTGCGTTGCCGTGTGCTGGTGGCTGCTTTGAACATCCTTATCGCCCCCAGTAGGCGCTGAGAATCGACCACAGGCATATTGCCATGGGTAAGCCGGACAATAAACAGCCTAAACTGTCCTTTGACTCAATGGGGGCCAGGAGGGGTGCGCGCCTTGCGCCGGATTCCGGGAGATCTGGGTCCTCCCCGCCTGACACTGATGCTGCTCCGCAACCTGTTACCCCGGACTTTCAGCAGATGCTGCAAGAAATGAGGCAGGGGTTTGCCACTATCGTAGACAAAGTGGATAAATTATCTTGGCGGATGGACGCGGTGGTGCAAAAACTGGACGTACATGAGGAGCGCATCACTACGGCGGAACAGCGTATTTCGGACCATGATGATACTGCAGCTACACACACGACGCAACTGGCAAGAATGGACAATGTCTTACGGGTGATAGCTGCAAAGAATGAGGAGTTGGAGGCCAGAAGTCGGCGCAACAATATACGCGTGGTAGGTGTACCGGAGACGACAAATGTGGGGAAGATGGAGATGTATGTGGAGAAAATCCTAATTGGTGCGATTGGTGCGGAGGCGTTCTCTAAGCAGTTCATTGTGGAACGAGCGCACCGATCCCTTGGACCGAGGCCAGCCACGGGTACCCCACCGCGCCCTATCATTGCGCGCCTCCTGAACTATCGGGATCGGGACGCAGCTCTTCGGGCAGCTCGCACTGCCCGTACGCTCTCCTATGACGGGGTCAACTTCTCCATATACCCGGACTTCACGCCGGTGGTGCAGGAGCAGCGGCGCAAATTTCTTGATGTTAAGAAAAAACTTAGAGAGATGCAGGTGGACTATGCTCTGCTATATCCCGCAAAGCTGAGAGTGACGCATCAGGCGAAACAGTATTTTTTTACAAACCCGCAACAGGCGGAAGATTTTGTGAAGCGCCTCAGGCGGGAACGTGCTGCAGGCAGGCGACGAGATGAAGAAGGACAGGAGGGTTTCCATTCGGCGGATGAGGATGCTTGATCCTACCCACTGCATGGGCTATGGCTGTGCTTTGTACTTTTTGGGCTAGTACTGTGGTGGCCACCTTCATTGATTTTCTGTTTCTCGTCTTTGTACTGTTGGAAATTACTGTGAAGAATGGCGGATTGAATCGACTGGATGTTGCTGAGGGTCGTTGGAGGAGCGTTGGACGACGATGGTAATATTCTCCAGGCACCCACCCCCCCGACGCCTGGGCCATACACACGAAGAACGTGGGGGCTAATGGCGTGGTGTGAGGGGGTGGCCATGTGCGCCTCTGGACTACACCCCGGAGGGTATACCCCACTGTTGTGGATGTTTCTTATGCAAATGTCTTGTTGGATGGGTGATGGGATGGGTGGGGGGAGGGCTTGTGGTCCTGACAGGTTGGGGTTGTTCAGGTGTGCGGGGGGGGATGCACCGCTCCTGCAGTGCGTTGGATACCTGGGACTGTGGTTTGGCATACTGATGTTTGCGGCTATGCTTTCAATGTACCTGCCTTTTTGGACCGAAGACTTGGTTATTTCGGGACCGTACTGTGTCTTGCCTATGTGGATATGCTTCGGGACGTTTTTGTGCCTTCTGATCAACATTGTCGTTGCCATGAGGGAGGAGGGGGGCGATGTACGTGTTCCAATGGCGGAAACATTGTCAATGGTCATTGGATGATATATATTGGGCCTGCATTGTTACTGGTACTGACCAGGCGTTTGTTGCATGTGAGTTGTTGGTTGGGGTTGGGTGGGGATTGTCATGTTCGGGGGTTGGAAGAAGACAGGGACGAATGTGGTGCGGATCTGGTGCGGGTGGGAGTATATACTGGTATTGTGTTGCGCTGTTCCTCGCCTGGGAGGCGACGTTGTCGTATGGCTGAATCTGTCATAGTGCTCTTTCTTCATGGGTGATGCCTGATAACGCGCTAGATAGGATATCGATTTTGTCCTGGAATGTACGTGGGCTTAATGATGCCAGGAAATGTAGGAATGTGCTGCAGTATTTAGATAGACATTCAATACAGATTGCTTTCCTGCAAGAGACACATTTGCGTCAGACAGCGGATCCCACGTTTGGTAGGCAGTGGGCCACAGTTAGGAAATTTTCATCATACTCATCATATGCACGTGGAGCTGTTGTGCTGATTAAGAAAACACTTTCTTTTCAGGAGTTGGGGGTGCGAGTGGATCCGGATGGGCGATATGTGATTCTGTGGGGGAGGCTTGGGTTGGATACTGTGGTATTTATGAACTGTTATGCGCCGAATGTGGATACACCTGCCTTTTTTCTTACACTTGTGGAAAAGTAAATTTTGCCATGTTCTGTGTCCCTACGTGTTCCCCATCTTATGTTATGTGTGCATGATTAATATGCATATGTATTCCCCCTGATCGATTAAAGACGCAATTACAGTTGTGTCCAACTCTATTATGCCAGTTTCCAGTTCTCGTGAAAGCTACGAGTATTCGGCCTATGTAAAGCTACGTTGCCACGTTTCTCAGTGTGCACGTTATTTCATTGTAAAGTCCCCGTTTCTAGGCCTCAAAAGGGCCCGGACTCAGATTCAGCTCCTGTCTCCTGAACCCTCGCTGAGGAGCGATACAGCCCCCACCTGTATCCCTGACCCTTCACTTACTTCCTGCCTCACAGTGCCCGGCTCGGCCTGGCTCTGCCTGCTAGTCTGCCAAGAGTATGTTATGATTCCAGTTATCAGTCCAGCCCTCCTTCCCTGCATTCCTAAGCTACTGAATCGCATCAATAGTTTCCGTCATGGTCTAGCCTTTACGTCTCCATGTAAGAGAAATACTGTATTAATGGTCAGTTAATATTCCTCAACACGCACTACATGTAGAATAATGCATGTACCAGTCTTAGTGTCTGCTAGCCTTTGCCCTGATAACTTTTGGATTCTATCAACATGTTCTCTAAACATCAGATACTAGATAGTGTTTAGGTACATGTCGCTCTGACTCTCCAGACTTCAGTCTCTTCTTCTAGCGCAGAAGTCATAGCCCCCAGTTTCTCCTAGTAACACGTCATTGCCAGCTTGCACGCACCACTAGGTTAGAGGTCCCGGCTCCTTAGGTAGCCCCCTCCATGTTTCCGCCCCATTTATGACATATTCTGTTACGTTTACATCACATGTCTATGTATACGCCCTGTTCACGCCTCTTGTTACACCTACTTTCTGCCTTATCTTTCGCGACTGTTATAGGCCCTGCCCACTGCTACGCCTATTGTATTGAACATCATGTATTTTGTTTAAGTATATATATGCTTGTGCCCTGTTATTAAAGTGTGCAGCGCTGCCATCCTATTCCCGTGCAGGTTGTCCTGTTCCTGTCCTTTATGCTGTATTAAACCTGCAAACTCCTACTACCTCGAATCTTGACTCTTATTTATTGAGCTATCTGTTATTGTATATCTAGTCAAAAATAGAGGTATTATTTATTTATTTACCACATAATGGCGCCCGAATAGGAACTTGCCCTTTCCCCACGCGCCGGTGAAGCCACGCAAGCCCCCTGATCCTCTGCAGCCGTGACGGAACCATACCGTGCACGTGCAGATATTTCTGCTTCAAGTATCCCTCAGGCCCACGGAGGAGACGGAGGTTGCGGTCCAGCATCCAGACGAGGCGGTGGAGGAACGCGGCGAGTCCCGACCAGAGCCCAAGCCGAGAGTCCAAGGTCCGAGGTATCCGGAGGCCCACCCGTAACAGAAGTCCGAAGTTCGTCCGTCCGTCGTCGTAGCAGTCCAGTCCAGTCCGAGGCCTTCCGTTCTTGCTGCCCGGTGAGTACCGTTGCTGGGGTAGTATCTAGACAGGGTCAATTGCATTGTCTCTGGTCCGTGGGTTTGGGGTACACAGATCCAACACGAAGTGTCCACTTAGGTGGATGCGGGTCCTGACGTGTCTCTTTATGAGACCGGTAAGTTTCGTACTGTTTTAGCAGTGCATCTAGTTTCTGTTCTAGTCCGTTCTGTTCTCGAGAAGTTCATGTATTCTGTTTTCAGTATTCCAGGTAGTATTTTGTCAGAACTGTTATTTTAAATGTCATTCATGTATTTCAATGTCGTGGTATGAAAGTGGTGTATCTTCAGTAATTATCGTGTTCATTGTGTATTGTATTGTGTCTAGACTACAGTTCAGTCATGCCGCTGTTTTCAAAATTACGTCAGTTAAAAACTAGAAAAGGTCTGTTAGAAGAAGCAGTTCCTGTCCCGCCTAGGGACAGTCCAGGTCATTTTATGTATCAAAAGCATGGCATAAGTGCCATATTATATCTAGATTTATGGGTGGAGTACACCAAACAGTTAGAAGAAAAGTACAGATGGCCCGTATCGGGTACATGGGATGCCGAGTGCATCATGCGAGTAGAAGAAACATTATGGAAAAAGAAAGCCAGACAGTCACAGAAAGATGCCATCGAGTTATGGCGCAAAGAATCTCATAAAAGAACCGAAAAAGAAATCAGAAAGTCAGAATTAAGTAGAGAATCCTTAGAAAGAGCCCAAGAAAGGGAATTAATCGAAATAGGTGAACGAGTTAAAACCGAACAGTCAGACAGACAGAGGAATGCCCTCATTAAGGGTATGTATCCTCTCCTTGCCGAGGGCTTGCCAAAAGCAACCCCGGAGGCATCCAGTAATTTTCCGCCACCCTTAGTTCCGACCAAGCTACGTCACAAACCGACCGCAGCTGATATTTTTCTCTCGTCCTATTTGGACGACACAGTCCCAGAATATGCAAATCCTGTTCCACCAGCTCCTGTAAATAATGTAATTCATGGTCTTCCAGCCACCGGGGCACCTGTTGCAGTACCTGTTACGGTACCCCCGGTCCAGCCCGTAGTACAAATTCCCGCCACATCAGTCACTCTGCCAGCACGAAGAGTATCAGTCGACGATTCCAGTATAGGGGCCTCGGGAGGAGGTCCTCCTGGTACCCCGCCGCCAAGTAGACGTTTAGGAGCAGTCGAGTTACATGAACGTGCGTTACAGCGTACGCCCAAATATCAGTCCATTGCAGAAATCAGGCGAGTTCTTACTGAATGCTGTTATGATCCAGTCCCAGGCGAGGATAGTATGGTTCTATACTCCGTACGTATAAGACAGGTGTCCGAGTATTTGGTCACCCTACCGAATATGAAAGAAGATCTAGACAGAATGTATTGTTTCATTCGTACAGGACAAGATCCAGAAAGTATTGCTGAAGTCATGTCTCTCAGAAAAGCTGAGATCCAGTTTATGCTATTAAAGTTTCTGATCAATTGTTTAATACGGGAACAAGATTCCCCGACTAAAGATCCGGTCGAAATGAAAGTTCTGACAAGGTGGAGTGATAATATAGCCGAGGGTAAGCACAAGACACTCAATAGTATAGAGAGTATGTACAAGAAAATTCGTAAAGAAATAATAAGGTTACACGAACAACGCAAAGAAGCTCTAGGAAGCGAGAAAGAAAATGACTCTCCTACTGAAGAGTTAGAGGACGAGAATACCGCCAGAATAGCGTATGTAGGTAAATCTAGATTTCCAGACCGACAGTCACGCCTAGAATACAAGAAAGTCTTTCATCTTCCAGCACCAGAACAAGGCTCTCTAGAACAAGTATTTCAAGCTACCGATCAAATTCTGAAATCACGAATCGGTTATAGTGAATTAAGTACCATGCATGAACAAGAACTAGCCCGATCAGCAGTCCGATGGATTACTGATTCTACCACTTTTCCAGACGAAATAGTGGCACAAATGTTTCTGAAATTGCCCCCAGCCGAGCAGCGACTGGTGGGTATGTATATGATCCAACACCTCATTACACTGTATGAGGGTCAACATTCTGATCCAGGTCCGTTACATGATATCCTGAACGAGTTACTCCAGTATAGATGGAAAGGTTTAGGTACCGATTTAATTAGTGTCATTCTAGAACAGCGCCATAAATATAGAACGTTTCTGAACCCGCATTTTGTTCATGTCTCACCTCCAGAAAGTAAACCGTTTTACATAGATAGACAGCATCCGTTACGAGAAGTACACCCAGTTAGGACAGCGGATGGTGAAATGCAACGAGTATTTGTTTACACCCCAGTTACCAAGATGGAACTCTTAGAGATGAAGAAATTAATTCCCTGTCACGACAAAGATCCAGCAGGGTTCCATCGAGAATTAAAAGACATGCTCCGTATGGGAGAATACACGTATCCAGATATCATTAAAATTTTAAAAGTCCTGTTGCCTGCGGGCATATACGAAAAACTCAAGGAAAAAGATTGGGAGGTGGGAGAGAAAAAGATCGATTGGACAGCTCTAGAAGCTGAAGATAAGATACGAGTACCAGGTACCGGTCTTGGAGACAAATGTAAAGAATTACCAGAATTATTAATACAAGTTTTGCCTAGATTATTAGCCACTAAAAAGGAAGACTGGGATGCAATCTCAGCCTGTAAACAGAAACAAGACGAAGACACTAGTGATTTTTATTCTAGATTTGAGAAATGTTTTATAATAAACAGTGGTTTGAAGACGAGTAGCGAGTCATACCCTCATCTTTTTGTTACTAAACTAGTCGAGAATTCAAGTCCACAAGTTAAGAATAGAGTTTTGAAAGTCGAAAGTACATGGCAAGCTAGTACCCCGTCCCAGATGTTACAGATGCTCCAGTATCACCAGAATAGAATCAGAGAAGAGCAAGAACACGAGAGAAGACGTATGAAAGACACAAAAATGAAAGTACTAGTTGCACAATCTGTTCCCCAAGACAGTCAGAAGAGGGGTCCGAATCAAGCGAATCAAGCCAGTCATCCTGCAGTTCCCGTTAAAGGGACATGCAATTATTGTAAACAGCCAGGTCATTTTATAAACGAGTGTGCAGTTCTGAAACACAATATAGCCACTGGTAAAACTAAAGAAAGACCACGTCCGCCTAGACAAGAACAAGTTTCACAGACTTCTCAGCCACAGAATGCACAACAGACAGTTACAGCACCGCAGCCTATTGCTGCAACACAGCATGTTACACAGCAGATGTACCAGTATGCACAGACAGAGTATCCAGAGTATCAAGCGTATTCATGAAACAGCCTAGAGAGGGAGGTAGGCTTGCCTCTCATCGAGATTCCTGTAGATCAAGAAGGTCCCTATGTTCATAGTCAAGTATTAGGGAAAGACAGAAAGTTTCTGATTGATACAGGGGCAAGTAGGACGACTATTAGTCACGACGAGGTTCCAGGGGCTCCGCTCTCAGGCTCTAGAAATGTTTCCCTTGGATTTTCAGGAAAGCCTATTGTAAACGAGATATCAAAGCCAGTTACTCTAGAAGTAGGTCCATTGTCCCGAACTACTGATCTATTGCTTACGAAGTCATGTCCAGAACATTTGTTAGGTATTAAGACACTGAAAGACTTAGGTGCAGTTATTTGTTGTTCCCCAGAGGGAATACGTTTGTTTTTACGTGACTTCAAGGGTCACTATGTATTACGAGATTTTGATCCGAGATTGTCTAATGTTCCGCAGAATCTATGGGCGCAAGGTCCAACTGATGTTGGTTTCATGCAAATCACACCCTATCGTGTGACTCTCAAGCAAGGTGTAGTGTTGCCACGAATCAGACAGTACAGATTGCCACCTGAGGCTGTAGCAGCCTTATCCAAAATTATTGACGAGCTCATGGCTCAAGGAGTAGTTGTAGAAACTGACTCCAATGTATGTAATTCTCCTATCATTCCAGTCATGAAACGTACTGATCCAAATGCACCCCCAGTATATCGATTAGTGATTGACCTTCGAGAACTCAATAAGTGTATCATTCCCCAGTACCCAGTTGTTCCAGATATCTCATCTCTGTTGACAGCCATTGATTCTGAGGCAATTTTTTTTACAGTAATCGACCTCAAGAATGCATTTTTCAGTGTCCCCATTCATCCAGACAGCCAGTACCTTTTCGGTTTTTGTTTAAATGGAAGGAGCTATAAATTCACACGAGCTCCTCAAGGTTTCACAGAAAGTCCTAGTATTTACAGTCAAGCACTTAAGAGACAACTAGACAACATTCACATGCCAACTGACACTGCCCTGCTCCAGTATGTCGATGATCTACTGATCACTGCCCGTTCTGAATGTGACTGCGAGCGAGCATCACTTACAGTTCTGTATTTCCTAGCCGAGATGGGGCACAAGGTGTCCCCTTCAAAGCTTCAATTCTGTGTCCAGCAAGTGATCTACTTAGGCCACTTACTGTCCAAGTGGGGTAGGCAGTTGACACCCGATCGTATCCAGTTAATAGCGAGTCTTCCTCAGCCCAAGACACAGAAGGAGGTACGTGCTTTTATCGGCCTTACTTCTTATTGCAGACAATGGATTCCTCAGTATGCATTTCTAGCCAAGCCACTGATACAGTTAACGACACAGGAGGCAGCCGTATCGACTGTTCTCCCTTGGACATCTGAACATACACTTAGTTTCAATGAGTTAAAGAAAGCTTTATGCCAAGCTCCTGTTCTAGCTACACCGAACTACAGTAAGCCTTTCACACTTTTTGTCACAGAACGTGATGGTACAGCATTATCTGTTCTCACACAAGATCAAGCCGGACAATACAAGCCCTGTGCTTATTTTTCGAGCACACTAGATCCAGTAGCCCAGGCTCTGCCTGCGTGCCTCAAGTCAGTTGCAGCCACAGCACTAGCTATCAGACAAAGTGATTCCATAGTATTAGGACACTCCTTGACAGTACAAGTTCCACACTCCGTGGAAGTTCTTTTAAACCGAACACAGACTCAGCACTTGACAATTGCACGTTTGACAGGTTATGAACTGACACTATTCCAGCCACACATAGAAATCAGACGCTGCAACGTTCTAAATCCTGCTACACTGTTACCGTCAGTTACTTCAAATCCTGCCACACATGACTGTGTGGAAGTTGTTAACATTATGACTAAGCCAAGACAAGATCTGACAGATATTCCATTACCAGATCCCGACCTGACACTTTATGTGGATGGTTCATGTATGAGAACGAGTACAGGAGAACTAGTAGCCGCATATGCAGTGACTACTGACACTGAAGTTATTGAAACACACCGTATTGACACCCTGTCTGCTCAAGCAGCAGAGCTAGTTGCTCTGACTCAAGCCTGCATACGTGCCAAGAACCTGAAAGTTAATATTTACACAGATTCACGCTACGCATTCGGAGTTGTACACGACTTCGGAGTGCTCTGGCAGGAGAGAGGTTTCATGACTTCTCATGGAACCAAGATTCAGCATGGTCTCCTCATTCAAGCTCTGTTAGATGCAATACATTTACCGACATCCATCGCTATCATGAAGTGCAAAGCACATACTAAAGTTACTGACATTATTTCCCAAGGTAATGATCTAGCAGATCGAACAGCCAAGCTTACAGCTCAGACACCAGACATACCAGTTAACAAGACACCGACATCCACTCCAGATCAGACTACTTGTATGACAGTTAAGGACCCTACTCAAGATGTCATAGATATTCAGTCACATGCTACTCCTGAAGAAATTAAGAAATGGTCCGAACGAGGAGGGGTCCAGACAGATCAGGGATGGTTGACGAAGGGAAAAGCCACATGGTTTCTCCCCGACTCTATGGTTCAAGTCATTATCAATACCGCACATAGTCCAGCACACTTAGGAGAAAAAGCCATGTTAGACAGTATCCAGAACATTTGGTTTAACAAGCATTTACGAGCTGCAGCCAAGCAGAAAGTCCGTACCTGTATGATATGTTGCCAGTTCAATCCAGGTAAAAGTGTCCCGGTGGAACAAGGTGGATTCCAGCCCCCTGACCACCCTTTTGAAGTCCTCCAGATGGATTATATTCAGATGGAGCGATGTCGAGGTTTCAAGTATGTCCTTGTAGTTGTATGCGCTTTGTCCAGGTGGACAGAAGCATATCCAGTCCCAGATTACACAGCCGCGACCACTGACAAGCAGTTGGTTCGTGAATATTTCCCCCGCTATGGACTCCCTAGGGTCGTGTATTCTGATAACGGCCAGCCATTCTCATCCGAACTAATGAAGCACGTGTCCCTGTTGTTAGGGTACCAGTGGAAGTTCCATTGTGTACGCCATCCAGAAGCAGCCGGTCTCGTAGAGAGACATAATCAAAACTTGAAAATCCGCATTGCCAAAGTCTGTAAAGAAAAAGGTGTAGACTGGTTAGTTGCCTTGCCAGTCGCTTTGTTTTATATGCGCATGGTCGCACATTCCAGATCAGGTCTGTCCCCTTATGAGGTCGTATTCGGCCGCCCCCCGAACGTGTGGGGTACACCCAGACCCCGAAGTATTACAGATGTTTCCAGTAATATGCTGACAGATTACCTAGCTTCCTTGATGTCTGCCCTACACTCTTGTCGTTCACAGGTTGCCGCTGCATTTCCCGACAATACTGAAGTCAAGCCACACGAGATCCTTCCCGGCACCCTGGTCCTCGTCCGCAATTTTGATCGTTCAAGTCCGCTGGAGCCTCGCTGGAAGGAGCCGAAGTTAGTCCTTCTAACCACCCGCACAGCCGGGAAGTTGGAAGGCAGAAAAGGCTGGGTGCATCTGTCGCATGTTAAGAGATTTCACGTACTAAGACCTAAACAGCTCAAAGACACTTCTATAGACACTTTCAAGTCTGAACATTTGCCTATTATCAAGGACTGTCCCGCAAATGACATTGATATCAAGCCCTCCCTGTTAGAGAAAACTCCGCAGCAGGAGTATAAGTTGAAGCTCCGGTCTAGTAAATTAAGTCAGCCAGTTTAATTGTCTAAGTCCTCCCCTAGGTGAAACGGTTAGACAGGTATCTGACATGTATGAAATAGACCCCCATAGTGAGAGAGTTAGTCAAAACTCAATCCGATGTATCGTTTTTCTAAGTTTTATATTGTTTTTAAGCTTAATGGTTACCTGCACGAGTTATGCATTTCATTTATGTTTTCCAATTTCTCATGAAAATAAGTTTTCTAATGCTACAGTAGAGCACACGTTTAGTGATCTGCCTCCTCACGAACTATCCTATCGTCTTGCTATGCGCAATAATTCATTTATCCGTATGTTACATTATTCACACCAGACCAGCAATGCCACTAATTGTTGGGTGTGTGGTCGACTCCCCCCTTTCCAGACACCGAAGGGAGTTCTGCCACTCTTTCCTTATCCGTTTTCACATAATGGTTCATGTGGAGCCTGGTCCATGTTAACGTCATCTTCAAATGATATGTCCCTTCTGAACAGTACATGTTTTCCAGACAAGCAAGGTCTTCCCCACAGAACAGGGTTAGATCTAGAAAATGAAGTTTATAATTTGGGTAATTATTCTTCGAATTTTATGGTCCTGAATGTTCAGTCTGATCCTACTCCAGACTTACCTGCTATTTCAGTACTACCAGTCAAAGGCGAATTATGTGTCAGAAATAATGGTTCCGTCCATGTAGGACACAGTGATTGTACTACTATTGTCAAGTATAGTGACAGTGGGAAATCTATTTTCAAAGCTTCACGTCATTCATATTTTGTTTGTGGTCAGACCGCATATGTTCGTCTGCCCCTCGATTGGGAGGGAACCTGTTACATTGCCTTCCTACTGCCACCAGTTTTTCTAGCCCCATCCGATTATCATAGAAACACACATCTAGTACACATTAGACATAGAAGGGAGATCGAGTCAGATTTCAATAAAGGATTCTTCTTCTTTATAGGACCTGTCCAGAATAGTAAGTTAATACGTAGGTTAACAAGAACCCTTGAAGCAGTAGTGAATGAGACTGCCTCTGCTCTAGGTAACTTAACCGAAGAGCAATCTGCTATGAGATATGTCGTGCTCCAAAATCGTCTCGTTCTTGACGTCATATTGGCCGATAGAGGAGGAGCATGTAGAGTCATCGGATCTAGTTGCTGCATTTTCATTCCTAATAACGCGCCGTCTGTTTATTCAGCTATAACCAGACTTCATAAAATTGCCCATCAGTTACACCAGAATCCAGGCACCTGGACATGGTCCGGTTGGTTTTGGAGTATAATTTCTGCCTGGGGATGGAAAGTATTGTCCTTTCTAGGTATTGCAGTAGCGATCATATTCAGTTGCTGCCTCTGTATACAATGTGGCCCTGCGATTTGCGGCATTTGTGCTACCTCTTGTATTCCTAGTCCCAAGTCCCGTCCTAAATCCCGTTCCAAGAAAATTCGAGACGAGCAAATGATACTGTATGAAATGATAGATGGTATCATGAATGTTGATGTTTCCTGATGGAAACGTAGTGACAAGGAGGGAATGTGGAAAAGTAAATTTTGCCATGTTCTGTGTCCCTACGTGTTCCCCATCTTATGTTATGTTTGCATGATTAATATGCATATGTATTCCCCCTGATCGATTAAAGACGCAATTACAGTTGTGTCCAACTCTAGTATGCCAGTTTCCAGTTCTCGTGAAAGCTACGAGTATTCGGCCTATGTAAAGCTACGTTGCCACGTTTCTCAGTGTGCACGTTATTTCATTGTAAAGTCCCCGTTTCTAGGCCTCAAAAGGGCCCGGACTCAGATTCAGCTCCTGTCTCCTGAACCCTCGCTGAGGAGCGATACAGCCCCCACCTGTATCCCTGACCCTTCACTTACTTCCTGCCTCACAGTGCCCGGCTCGGCCTGGCTCTGCCTGCTAGTCTGCCAAGAGTATGTTATGATTCCAGTTATCAGTCCAGCCCTCCTTCCCTGCATTCCTAAGCTACTGAATCGCATCAATAGTTTCCGTCATGGTCTAGCCTTTACGTCTCCATGTAAGAGAAATACTGTATTAATGGTCAGTTAATATTCCTCAACACGCACTACATGTAGAATAATGCATGTACCAGTCTTAGTGTCTGCTAGCCTTTGCCCTGATAACTTTTGGATTCTATCAACATGTTCTCTAAACATCAGATACTAGATAGTGTTTAGGTACATGTCGCTCTGACTCTCCAGACTTCAGTCTCTTCTTCTAGCGCAGAAGTCATAGCCCCCAGTTTCTCCTAGTAACACGTCATTGCCAGCTTGCGCGCACCACTAGGTTAGAGGTCCCGGCTCCTTAGGTAGCCCCCTCCATGTTTCCGCCCCATTTATGACATATTCTGTTACGTTTACATCACATGTCTATGTATACGCCCTGTTCACGCCTCTTGTTACACCTACTTTCTGCCTTATCTTTCGCGACTGTTATAGGCCCTGCCCACTGCTACGCCTATTGTATTGAACATCATGTATTTTGTTTAAGTATATATATGCTTGTGCCCTGTTATTAAAGTGTGCAGCGCTGCCATCCTATTCCCGTGCAGGTTGTCCTGTTCCTGTCCTTTATGCTGTATTAAACCTGCAAACTCCTACTACCTCGAATCTTGACTCTTATTTATTGAGCTATCTGTTATTGTATATCTAGTCAAAAATAGAGGTATTATTTATTTATTTACCACACACTCTGGGGTCATGTTATGGCTGTGGAGGCCTCGCATGTTGTGTGGGGTGGTGATTTTAACTTAGCTATGTGGGTAGTGGAGGATAGATCTGATGGGAGTCCTCAATACAACGCTCAAGCTAGAGATGTGTTGCGGGGTATTGTGGAGGAGGCAGGTCTGGTGGATAGCTGGAGATATGCTCACCCGGGCGTAAAAGAGGGCACACATTTCACGGCGCATGCTCGTACTTGGGCGCGTTTGGACTATGTTTTTCTGTCAAGGGGGCTTGTCACATGAGGTGGAACATCTCCCCAGAACATACTCAGATCACTGCCCGGTTAAGGTTACGCTGTCGATACCAGGGCTCCATAGGCCGCGACCGCCCTGGAGGCTGTTTCCCTCCGCCCTGTTAGATCCCATCTTTAAGACAGAGCTCGGAGAGGAAATAGAGGCGTTTTCTCCCAGGAATAGGGGATCAGTGGACAGTGTGGAGATGATATGGGAAGCGTTCAAAGTAACGATCCGGGGCGTCACAATCTCCAAAAGTTGTGGGGTGCTCAAGACTATTGTTCGAACCATCTCGAAATTGGAGGCTGATTTCAAAAATCTAGAAAATAGAATGCTGACCAGCTCTGACCCAGACATTAGACATCAGTTTAGGGACAAACTGTCAGAATATGAGGAAGAGGCGGACAGGGAGGTGAAGCACAGAGGGAAATACTGGACTGCGAGGAAGTACTGTGAGGGTGAGAGGCCGGGGAAGGTACTTGCTGAGCTCACGAGACACCCACGGTTTAGTACAGATGTGTTGGAATTGGTCCTGCGGGACGGTACACGTTGTCAGAATGCGAAGGGGATTCAGGAGGCATTTGTGCGGCACTACACACAGTTATACACTACACAACAGGTGGGAGAGGTTAGATATGGGGGATTCCTTGATGATCTTGCTTTATGCTGGCTGTCAGACGATCATAGGGCGTTTCTCGGTAGGCCCCTTGAGGTGGAGGAAATCAGAGACGCCATTATGTCCTTGAATAATGGAAAGGCAACGGGGTTGGATGGACTTCCTGCCCAGTTTTACAAATGCTATATTGATATTATGGCTCCGGTGCTCAGGGAGGTCTTTGAGGAGTCCCTGGAGGTAGATATACTACCAGGGTCCATGAGAGAGGTGGCAATCACCTCTCTGCTTAAACCTGGCAAGGATCCCCTAGACATGGATTCCTACCGTCCCCTGTCACTACTTAATTGCGATGCCAAAATATTGGTGAAAGTTCTGGCAACGCGACTCTCATTGCTTATGCCCACCATAGTGCTGCCGGATCAGTCCGGTTTTGTACCGGGTCGCGCGACATCTCATAACCTTCGAACTTTATTTTCTCTGATCCCAACGATAGCTCCGGACCTCCCTGTGTCCGCGATTTTTTGGGATGCTACGAAGACGTTTGATTCTGTAGAGTGGAATTACCTTATTGATGTCTTATGTAGAATAGGCTTTCCCAGGATCTTTATTTCGTGGGTGAAACTGCTGTACACTCAGCCTGTGGCGAGGGTGATTGTGAATGGTGTGCTCTCACCCCAACTCCCAATAATGAGAGGGACCAGACAGAGCTGTCCTCTTTCCCCCCTATTATTTGCTATTGCCATAGAACCGCTGGCTTGTCGGATTCGGCAATTGCATAAACACAGTGTGTTTAACTGTTTTCAGCGCCAAATAGGGATCTCGCTGTATGCGGATGATGTCACGCTGTATGTGAAGGACCCGCAGGCGAATCTCAACGCGCTACTGCGAGAGCTTGTTGCTTTTGGAGGTATATCTGGCATACATATTAATTGGCAAAAATCTAAATTTTTCCCGCTCAATGCAGCGGTTAGCCGATTTCCGCTGGACTACCCCCTGGAGTGGTGCGACTCGGATCTTCGCTATTTGGGCATTGTGGTGTCCCTTGACAGGGAGAACACGGTTAGGCTCAATTATGGAGTCGCTATTACCAAACTGGCGGACAATGTTACAAGATGGATGTCTTTGCCCCTGTCTATGGCGGGTAGAGCGTCATTAGTGAAAATGGTGATACTACCGCGCTTCTTATATCTGTTTCAGAATGTTCCCTATCATCCGGGCGTGTACTTTTTTAAACGCCTTCGTTCGGAGCTGCTTCGACTGCTCTGGGGAGGTAAACAACCGAGGTTAGCATGGTCTACTTTAATATTGCCTTATGATAAAGGGGGGTTTGACATTCCGGATTTTGAAATTTATTATATGAGCGCTCAAGCGCAATATGCCTATCACTGTATGCGTCCCACGCCGTTTATGCCTCAGATAGCAGCTGAGCAGTGGATTGCGCATCCCCTCCCACTGGAGGGTATGGTGTTGGGGAACGTCGGTGATGTGGATACACAGCCTACCACGGTGACTTGCACGGTAGATGCCTGGGCTCGTGTTGCGAAGACATTGGACCTAACATTCCTTTACTCGCCGGCACTGCCTCTGGCTTATCATCCTGCACTGTCCTTGCTACGGGAAATAGGGTTCCAGCGTATGTGTAAACGTAATGGGACACTTACGTGGGGGGATCTGTTTCATGAGGGCAGTTTTCGTACCCGTGAACAATTTTTTGGTGGAGCAGCTCCTTCTCCCTTAGATGTGTTTTATTATGTGCGCCTTAGGCAAGGCCTACATACATTGCTACCTAGGTTCCCGAGTGAACCTGGAGTGGCTCTACCGCTTCACGCTATGTTGGTGTCTGATGGACGTCATCTGGTCTCCAAATTATACGGCACCATCAGGAAACAGCGGGTGGCGCCGGCTAGTCGTGCACGGGAACATTGGAACCTTGAACTTGGAGTTGAAATTTCTGATGAGCAATGGGCTCACTGTTGTGGCGTGACTGCCAATATCTCTTCTAGCTGCCGTCTAAAGATCATTCACTATAAAATTATACAGAGGTTCTACTATACTCCGGCCAGGAAACTCAGATTCCACTTAGCAGAGTATGATAGATGTATTCGGTGTCGGGCGGAAGGAGCTGATTTTCTCCACTTGGCATGGGAGTGCAGTGCCATATATGATTACTGGGTACAGGTTCACGAAGCCCTACAGGTCATGACTGAGGAGGCGGTGCTGTTTGATCCCATAGTGATGCTACTGGGGTACACGAAGGGGGTACCGGCACCTTATCGTAGGTTTGCAGATGTGGCTTTACTGCTGGCAAAACGGCGAATGGCATGTCGTTGGGGTAGAGGCAGGGCGCCGAAATTTAAGGAGTGGCTGGATGATGTGACATACTGTCAGGATCAGTACAATGTCTATGCGGAACTGATGCCTGTGCGCTGTAGGCCCAAAGATTTCTGGAGTCCGCTGCAGGTTTATTTACTGACCAGGGCTGTGCAGGATACTGACTCAGAATGTGAAAGTCGAGTTGGAGTGGGTTAGAAATGCACCGCTTAACGGACATCATGCCACACATTTTGAGATACGTGTATTATTGTAAGTTATGCTGACCCTACGCCCTACTGGAATGGTGACTGGGTGAGCGCTGCTGTCTAGATGCCGCTGGTACGGCGGATGGTTGCTGGGTGTTATGTCAAGGTTACTGTGGGTTCTTCAGAACTGCCTGTTACAGGCGGCTGGGAAGCGCTAACTTCACCAAATTTGCTTTAGGTACTGTGTTATGCGGGATTGATGACCACAGTGCTGTGCCTCCTCACTGAACTCTGTAAATGTATTGTACGCTGCCCTCTGGCGTACCTATGACCTACTGTAATTGTTTGTAACGCACGATGACCGGAAAATAGAACAATGTTTGTTAATATCTGATGCTGAAATGTACTTTTCACTCGTATGCCAGATCTGAATGTACACCGCTGATGATGCCTGTCTTTTGCTTAAATAAAGGTTTTAAAAAAAAAAAAAAAAAAAACTATTTAATGTGGGCATGTGCTCAGATATCCACTGATGGATAATCTAATGTCACCATAAGGTTTGGGTTTTTCTCAAAGATTTTGTTGAATAGGCTTTAGCATCAAACCTCAGATTACATTCAACCAAACATCTGCGACCCACATTAGGTGCCCTCAGCCTTTACATTATTTAACAGGGAGTAATATTTGCATCCTAAATATTAGTGATTTGAAAAGAGTGCACCACGTAACTTCAAACATGCACAATCATGCTTGCCTCCAGGGCTTGTGCTATTTCCTTGCAATTAACCCACACCTGTTCACTTTCTAACTCTATGATGTATATCACTATGGTGTTATCAGTGAACCTTTTGTTTTAACTTCTATTGCTTATGCTGTTTGATGGACGCTCTATATATACTTGTATTAGCTTCACCACAGTCCAAAAATTTATGACTATGTCTGTAGTAAAGCCCAAGGCCCTAGAATGATTCTCAAGGCTGGATACTCATTTGACAAGGTCCTGGTGAAGCCACTCGTTTTGACAGGAAAGCCCAGAGTGAAAGCAATTCAAAATCCATGCTGAAGAAGTTCACTGGCTGGACATATACTTTTGGTGCCTTTGCCCAGTGAAGATTTCTTCACTGGGCAACAAGGCGGAACAAGGTTGCATATGGCCAGATACCCTCATTGCACCGTCCCACTGAAATGAATTTGCAGCTGCAGAAAAGCTCTAAGCAGGAGCAACCCAAATCTATGGCAGAGTGGCACTGCTCCTTCGTCAGAATGACCAGGCATATTTGTCTTTACCCACCCGAGATCTTTGGAGCCAACAAGTTTGTAAGTCCAGATTTTTCAGGGGGTTAGGAGGAGTACACTTTGACACAGCCAGGAATCCCAAGACCTCAGGAAAAGCCCTTAGGGAGCTTAGGGGCAAAACACACATGAGCAGAGGACACTAGCAGGGCCCAAGGCAGCTCAAGTTAGAACTGGCGAGCTGGGCACATCAAGAAAAGGGCTTCTTTCAGCTTGTTGTTTTAATGTAGCTTAACAGGAGTTCAGTTAACCCTTACAGTCCACTTCTTTAACTTGTTTACAAGTGGGAGCAGGTCAGTCTCTCAGGTCTTCTTACATGTTTCCACAGCAGGCGCAGTCCTTCTTCTGCCTTCTATAGGTCCAGTACTAACCTGTGGGTAGGGGATAACTCCTTGCCCCTCCCAAACCAATAGGTAAAAGGTTCCCAGGTGTAACCCTACACACCTTTGCAGCAGTTCCCATGTGCCCTACTGCAAACAATCCCAAAGAGCACTTCCCTACAGACAACTAAGATGTCAGAACCTTTCTTCCACTGTGTAGAGCTCCTGTGCCTATCCCCGAGGTACGACCAGGGAACTCCTCACCATCTGGTTGAATGAGGACCCCCACCAGGTGTCAGCTACCGTTTACCTCTGAAAGCGTAGGCATCTTTGAATTTAATCAGGGTCCTGGGCACGCTCCAAATTGTTATCCTACCAGAGGAAGAGAAAACTTCCCCACACCTAAGGCCTTCGTTCGGCTCTCGGAGCAGTTTTCACACTTCATCAAAATGGGCTATTCAGCTGCCAGGTGAAAGTATGGGTTCATGTAAATGGGCCTTCAGAGGCTTTGGATAGGGAAAAGGTAATTTTCTGAAAGTGCGTGTTCCAAAACATTTATTACAAAGCCGATTTCACCAGTGAATTTTGCTTGTAATAAATATTTTTAAACGTGCTAAAATGTTATTTATATATGTTTCCTAGCCGGAGATGACATTACATTTAATATTGTATCCCAATGCTTTCCTATGAAACAGCTCATCCTGCTAGAGTGAAAATATGCTTTTAGAGGCTTTTCACTGTAAAGACACATTCAACATTAAAGTTTTTGAGGGACTTTTTTCCTACTGCTATCATCGTCACATTTCTTTTCAATCTCAAAGAAGCTATATTTGACAATACATGTGATAAAAGCATTGTGCATAAAATACCATTAAAATAATAAAAATATAAATAATTAAAAATATTGTTAAAATATGTGCAAAGAAGCATATGTAAACTCAGATTGTTTCAGTGTGTTATGATGCAGGAAAGTCTTACAATGAGGAGCATAATCAGTTATGCGTATAATTTCATGGCTAAAACATTAAAAAGCAGGACTAAATACCACGGGTCAATGTTAAAGGAATGATTTCACATCCACAGGCAGTATTATTCCAAGTTCAATTGTTTGTGGTCAAATATTGAGATCTTGTAGACCATATTCATTTAAAAAAGTTTGCTACTGGGATTCCATAGCTGAGTGATGAATCAGTGCCCAAATTTCTCAAGGCAACACTACATGATCTCGTTTCCATGTTCCTGCATGTATGCACCAGCCATACTTTTTAGGGACTGGAATAGGCTGGGCAGACAAATAATACATGCTTTTCCTCCTATTGTCATGTAATCATTCAGTTCAAAAGGCTAACTTGATATTCTGATTCATAGTGCCTCCCACTCTTGGTCGTACCTATACTCTTTTTAACAATATTCTATTTGACTGAGTCCTGAGTCTGTTGGGGGGCTAAGAACAAGCTAGAATGTGTTGTTAATATTTAATCCTATTTATTGCTAAACTTTATGCTTAGTTTTATTGTCTTCTGATACATACCTACCCATTACTCAACCAGTATCAAGATCTGAAAATGCACTACTTGTAGCAACAAAGAAAACACTGGCTCAGAAATTCCTGTGAGCTCTGCCAAACCTATTCAGCATGTAAACGGTAAACATCCTTTACAACGAAACTTTTACAACGCAGTGCTTTTACAACGCAGGTTTTACAACGAAAACCATTTCAACGCATTGCGCTGGGGGGCGCTCTAGGATAGGGAATAGATTTAATTTACTATCCAACACCTTCCCTAGTGTCCACGGGGACTGGAGTTGGAATAGTAAATTAAACTATTCACTATCCAGCACCCCAAAGCGCTATGCGTTGTAATGGTATGCGTAGTAAAACCTGCGTTGTAACAGCATGCGTGGTAAAAGCATGCGGTGTAACGTCATACATCCCATGTAAACTGAGCCAGTTTATTTGATAAATGTATTTGTTTATTTTTTTGATTTTTAGAAAGCATGAACATTACTCAAGGGTATCAAAGTGCTGTGGAGAATAAACATGAGGTCCATTAATAAGCTTGTGGTTATATATAACATGAGGTAATAATGTTCATCGTTTCAAATGGTGTTTTAAAAAACCGTTCATCATTACAAATTGTAGTTCATATAGGTTACATATTTCAGAATGTACATGATGCCTCCCACTAGGTTTGTAATTACATACCAAGCAGGAATGTACAGTTGCCATCATCAATGTAAACAGTGTCCAAATTTTATTTAATACCAATTCCGTCAATTGCATGAAGCATGAGAGTGTTGTCCTAGTTGTCACTGTGGCTGTGTTACTATCTGTCTTTCAGTGTTTTTATCTATCTTTCCATGCTGTTGTATAGGTGTAGGAGCCTGTGTGCTGGCCGGCTTTAGGTTGGTGCGACCGGTGCAGCTGCAGTGGCTAGAAATCCGGGTGTAATTTTTTACTTTCAACTCTCTTTCATCGCCCAGGTTTCAGTGGTGGTTAGATCAGGTCTCTGGATCCTTCGCATGCTCCAAAAAATGGCTGCACCTTCTCCCACACGATTGTCAGGGCTTTGATCTCATCCCTATTGGATTATGTCAATGTTTTGTACCTGGGTCGTCCTGACTACCTAGTCCAGTGCCTATAAGTGATACAGAACATGGCAGAATGCCTAATTTACAGCTACCTAAATATGCCTCAGTATATCACTTCTGTGAGGAGCTTCACTGGCTTCCAGTGAGCAAGCGTATAGTGTTTAAAAACCTGATACTGACCTACCAAGCCCTCTACAATAGAGGTCTCTCATGCATGAATGAGAGGATCAAGGAGAACAGACCAGGAAGGCTGCTACCCTCCAGTGGCACTGGCTTGTTAACAATTCTCCATTTCCAAAGGTAAGTGTGGTGGGTCTTCTTAAAGGGATTGGGTCACATGGGCTGGGAACCAAGGGAGCAGGGCTGGTTGGTCGATGCTGGGGCCAGTGGGGCCAGAGCAGAATGAACAGGCCGGCTGGGGGTCCTGCGCCTCGAGGTCTTCTTAGTCAGGAGCAGGCAACTTGGAGAGGGGATCTCGGGACAGCTAGACCACCCAGGAAGTGGGTCTTGGGTGTCTCAATGTCCCTTGAAGGGTGCTTGTGGTTGGTGCTTCGGGAGTTCAGAGTGGATTCTTCATCTTGGTGTTTGCCATTGGTGGTCTGGTACCCTGGTATTTGTACGCCGTGGCTCCGATGGGTCCTGGTGCCTCCAAAATTTGTGGGAAGCAGATCTGATGAACCAGAGCTGTTGTACCTTTTTTGCCTTTGGTGCTGCATGAAGGTCATCGAGGAGCAGCACATCAACAAAACAGACTTCATGGAATCTGTGCCTGTGTGTGCATGGGAGTGATGCCTTCACTCCAAGGGAGCTTCATGCTTATTTCTTGATGGCTAGCGGTGCCCTAGGGTTCTTGGATTCCTTCTCGGGTTTCAGGACAACAGAGCAGCAGCAATTGTTGAGTCCTCGGAGAGGCAGGCAGGGTTTGACACTGTATTCTTCTGTAGCAGGGCTTAATTTCTAGAGCAGCGTGTTTTTTTTTGTCCTGGTTTGTCTGTTGAATCTGATGTTCAGGTCTTGGGTACCACCAAAATACTAAGTTTAGGGGTGTTACAAGAGGAGACTGGTAGTAGCAAATGGGCTACCTACCTTTAGGATGTCTGCACCCTCAAGTGACCACTTCCTGTGGGAAGAGGCACTACCCTAGCCCTGATAGAAGGTCTTCCCACCATCCAAAGATAGTGGAATTGAAGGAGAGGGGTTCAGATTGCCTGTCCCACCCTAGAGGTGGTGTAGGCTAAGTGGGGACTCCCCTCCTAATCTAACAGATTGTCCTGCCTTTCTCCCCATCAAAAGTAGAGCAGGAAAGGGGGCTTGCCCCCCCCCCCACTATCTGGAGGTTGCTGGGTTGGATTTTAAGGGGGGCATTGCCTTTGAAGCTTGCCGCCCATATAGGCCATGCTGCCCTGCAGGCGGTGAGAAGCACCTCCAGCCAGAGCAGGTTTTGTCTCTGTCCTCTGAGAGCACTGGCTCTCACCTGATGAGGTCAGAAACATGTCTGGTAGTGGCAGGCTGGCAAAAACAAGTATGGAACCACACCAGTGATTGGTACATTTTCAGGGGACCCCTTAAAAGAGTCTCCTTTGTGAACTTATTATTAAATCTCACACTGGCATCAGTAAGGATTTATTGAGGCAAGATGTGTGGTACCAAACACCTTATGAATCAGTGAAGCCATTGTGGAGTTATGAAACTCGTGTTGATAAGTATCTTGCCCATGCACTTGTTATGGCTTGCCTGTGCACTTACAATACCTCAGAATAACTGGACATTGTAAGGGAATATCTGCTCATGCTGATATGCCCATGCATAGGATATAGTGCACTCTGCCTTAGGGCTAAAGGCCTGCACTAGGGTAGGGGTGACTTACCTAAATTCCATGCAGTGTATGGAAGGCATGGCACACAGGGCTGTGGGCCATGTCCAGTCTTCAGATTTGTCTGCACCGTCTGCAATGGCAGAGTGCATAGCCTTGGTGAGGGGTTCCTGGGATGGCACAAAAATTGCTGCAGCCAGGGAAAAGGTAATTTTCTGAAAGTGCATTTTCCAAAATATGTATTACAAAGCAGACTTCACCAGTGAATTGGCTTTGTAGTAAATATTTAAAAAAGCACTAGAATAGAATTTGCAGTTGTTTCCTAGCCAGAGATAACATTACATTTAATATTGTGTCCCAATGCTTTCCTATGAAACAGCTCACCTTGCTACAGTGAAAATAAGCTTTTAGATGCTTTTCACTTTAAAGACACATTTACCATTAAACTTTTAGCTAGCATCATATTTCTTTTCCTCCTATGGTCATTTATTCATTCAGTTCAAAAAGCTAACTTAATATTCTGATTAATCGTGATTCCCACTCTTGGTCATACCCATACTCTTTTGAACAATATTCTATTTGACAGAGTCCTGAGTCTGTTGGGGGGCTTGGAACAAGATAAAATGTACTGCTTATATTTAATAATATCTATTGATAAGCTTTATGTTTAGTTTTATTGTCTTCCGATGCACACCTACCCCTTACTCAACCAGTATCAAGCATAAAAGTGCACTACGTGTAGTGACAAAGAAAACACTGGCTCAGAATTCCCTGTGAACTACGCCAAACTTATTCAGCATGTAAACTTGAACCAATTTATTTGATAAAAGTATTTATTTATTTTTGTGAGTTTTACTCCAGGGTATCAGAGCACTGTACAGAACACATATGATGCCCATTAATACATTTGTGGTTACATATATCATGAGTAAGTCTGGGTGCTGAACTCCACTCCGTTCGCAGAGTATGCGGCGTTTTCCGCACTCCGCAGAGCTCGCAGAGTGCAGAAAACTCCACTCAGCTTAGTGCAGCAGAGTTTTTTACCTGCTCGTGCTCATTAATGGTAAGTTTGCGAGCGCGAACTGCTGCTCAGGTAGAATTTCTACCCCAGTGGCAGGAAGATCAGCATGAACGGCAGTTCGCACTGCACTCCGCCACTTGCGGATCTCTGCAGAGTTTTTTGAACTCTGCATAGTTCTGCATAGCGCAACTCCGTGAACTGCGCCCAGGCCTGATCATGATGTTACAAATAATGTTCATCATTTTAAATAGTGTTTTACAAATACGTTCATTATTAGAAATGTTAGTTTATATAGGTTACATAATTCAGAATCTATATAATGCCTTCCACTAGGTTTGTAATTAGGTACCAAATGGTAATTTCCAGTTGTCATCATCATTGTAAATTGTGTCAATTTTTAGTTAAGATCAATCCTTCCATTTGCATGAAGCATGCCAGTGTTGTCCAGGTTGTCACTGTGGCTGTGCTACTTTGTCTTTCATTGTTTTTATCTGTCTCTCAACGCAGATGCATAGGTGTAGGAGCCTGTGTACTGGCCAGCTTTAGGTTGGTGTGACCGGTGCAGCTGCAGTAGCTAGAAATCTGAGTGTGATGTTTTACTTCCAACTCTCTTTCAACGCCCAGGTTTCAGTGGTGGTTAGATCATGTCTCTGTATTCTCCGTGTGCTCAAACATATTTCTACACATTCTCCCACACAATTCTCAAGTAACGATGATCAGGCAATTGATCTTATCCCAATTGGTTTATGTCAATGTTTTGTACCTGGGTATTCCTGACTACCCAGTCCAGAGCCTACAAGTGATACAGAACATGGCAGTACACTTTATTTACAGGCTACCTAAATATGCCTCAGTGGATCACTCCTGTGAGGAGCTTCACTGGCTTCCAGTGAGAAAGAGTACAGTGTTTAAAACCCTGGAACTAGCTCACCAAGCCCTCTACAACAGAGGTCCCTCATACTTGAATGAGAGGATCAAGAAGTACAGACCAGGAAGACCACTACCCTTCAGCGGCACTGGCTCGTTAACATATCTCCATTTCCAAAAACATGGGAGAGGGGGTCTTCCTTCATGGTCAGAGCTGCAAGAATGTGGAACTAGCTGCCTGGTCTTTTACGATCAATTACCACACAATCACCCTTAAAAAAGGCATCGAAGAAGTATCTTTTTAAGCTCTAAGGACTTTGGGACACCTCAAGACTCTGCCTCTTCTCACCTGTACTCCTATGCTGAGTGCCAGGACACTCTTTGAGTAGCTGTGTGCCACATGCCACTCATTCATTGATCGATCCAGCTGGTAGAGGGATTCAGAGGGTACTGTGTTTAGAAATAACTGATGGATTAAAAGCACCTGCTGTAGAGTTCATTGCGTGTCCAGCAATTTTCAGGCAACAATAAACATTTCAAAAGAGTTTTGTCTAGTAGCACTTTGTATTGGTCATAAAGCAACGCAGAGGGTTAATATGTCTGTTGCAAAGTACAAAGTGGATAGCTCAGTGGACTCCTTCTTGATGTTTGCCCTTTGTAGTCCAGTACCCCTGGTATTGGTTCGCCGCAGCTCTGTTAGGTCCTGGTGTCTCCAAACTTCGTGGGGAAGCAGGTTTGATCCCCCAGAGCGGGCGCACCTTTTCTTGCTTCAGAGCTGCATCAAGGTCTTCGGGGGACAGCACGTTAACAAAACAAACTTCATGGGATCGGTGCCTGCGGTGTGCATGGGAATGATACCTTCACTCCAAGGTAACTTCATTGTGATTTCTTGATGGCTGTAGGGGCTCCAGGGTTCTTGGCGTCCTTCTCAGGTGTCAGGAAAACACAGCAGCAGTGACAAGTCCTGGAAGCAGCAGGCAGGGTTTGGCAACTTTTTCTTCTGCAGCCGAGCTTCAGTTCTCAAGCGGCGTGTCTTCTTTGTCCTGGTCTTCTCTTGCCCGTCGAATCTGAGGTTCAGGTCTGGGGTACCCCCTAAATACTGAATTTAGGGGTGTTACAAGGAGAGACAGGTAGCAGCCAATGGGCTACTAAACATTAGAGTATCTACACCCTCTAATGACCACTTCATGTGGCTCTGATAGGAGGTTTTCCCACCATCCCAAGATGGGGGAAATTCAGCAGAGGGGTTCAGATTGCCTGCCTCACCCTATAGGTGGTGTAGGCAAGTGAGGACTCTCCTCCTAATCTTACTAATTTTCTCATCTTTTCTCCCACCAAATGTGGACCAGGTAAGGTGGCTTGGCCTCCCCCACTATATGGAGGTTCCTGAGTTGGATTTTAAAGGGGCCTTTGCCTTTGAAGCTTTCCGCCCAGGAAGGCCATTCTGTCCTGAAGGAGATGTGAACCACCTCCACCCAGAGCAGGCTTCGCCTCTGTCCTCTGAGAGCGCTGGCTCTCACCCCATGAGGTCAGAAACATGTCTGGTAGTATCAGTGTGATGAAAACAATTCAGGAACCACACCAGTGCTTGGTAGGTTTTATGGGGTCCCTCTAAAAGGGTCTCCTTTGTGAACTTATTATTAAATCCCACACTGGCATCAGTGAGGATTTATTAATACAAGATGTTTGGTACCAAACACTTTAGGAATCAGTGAAGCCTTTGTGGAGCTATGAAACTCATGTTGATAAGTATCTAGCCCTGCACTCGTTATGGCTTCCCTATGCACTTACAATATATCAGAATATACTGGACAATGCAGGGGAATATCTGTTCATGCCGATATGTCCACGCATAGGATATAGTACTATATCCTGTGCGTACTACTGTGTTAATGGCCTGCAGTATGGGTAACTTACCTAAATACCATGCAGTGTATAGGAGGCATGGTACACATGACTGTGGGCCATGTTAAGTCTTCAGATTTCTCTGCAGCAAGACACACAGTCTGCAATGGCAGAGGTCATAGCCTTGGTAAGGAGTCCCTGGGGTGGCACAACCAGTGCTGCAGCCCCAGAGGTCCCTCTTCAGTACCCATGCCCTAGGTACCAGGGGTACCACTTACTAGAGACTTACAGGGGTAAGTAAATTTGTGCCAATCGTGGTACAGTTTTGGGGGAAAAGTTCTGGCCCTGGGAACCTGGTTAGCAAGGACACATTTGCAGTTTGGAATTACATAAGACATCAGGGAAAAGATGTGGGCTAAACATGTCAAAAGAGGCACTTTCCTATACAAACCTACTCAATAACCATCACTTCTCCTCTCTAATCAACACATTAAATAGTAAGCAGTGATGATGCCACAGTATGCTGATAACTGGACAGTAATTCCAATGGACTTGCAAGGTAATCACTGTTATGTCCTGAAGGAATATGCATCTTGGTCTCACAGAGGACGAGGGAATCGAGAGGCCATCAGAAGCCCCGGCTAAAGGATTCAGAAAAAGAGAAACAAATGGACAGCACAGCAATGCAGCAGAAAACATAGTATCAGTTTCTGAATGCCATAACTGAAACTAAGATGATAATACTAACAGATTGCAGTGAACAAAAAAAGGCCTTATCAACACGTGGGAACTTAACTGACTCACATGTGCATCCTGCAGAGAGCATAGAACATAATAATGGGAGCCGTAAGAAACACTGTTTCTACCAGGGTCTGCCCGTCTCGGAGGAACCCATAGCTGGGGTGGTGGTGACAGAGTGACTTTAACATCTATTGGAAGCCAGTAAGAAATGGTAGCCTGTTGCAAACGAAAAATGTAAAAGTGTGGCCGGAGCTTTATAACCCTGCCTGAATATACTTTTACTTTTGTTTCCTATTCAATTACATTGACAGCAATATACGACTGGGAATGTCATGTGCCATGTTCCAACATCTCCTATTCACCCTGTGCTTAATTCTACATAGTATATAATTCTGCACCCATGTAAGTGAGCCTCCTGTGTAAGTGCAGGTTATGTAGCCTCGCTGAAAAACATTCACACTGACAAAAGTTCTTCCACTACACCCTCAGCAAATCTGGGGTTGATCCAAGACCCTTTCCCATCCTGGAATGGGAGTTACTCCAGCCCTTTGTCCGAGTATATCAATGACCATTTTCAGGGTGGAAAGAGTCTGTACTGAAGTTTGGCAATGACCTCCAATGTACATTTGTAGGCATTCATAAACTTACAAGACAAAGAGTGCCATGGAATTTTCATTTCCAACCTCTTGAGTTAGAGTAACTACTTCAGATGTCTCCTCACTCGTGTAGGAAAAATCAACAGTAATAAATGCACTTAGGCTGCCATGAATACCATTCTGAATTACTGTCAGGCATAAATAAGGTCAATTTGGCTTAAAACATACACTTACAGTCTAAGATACCTTTGTGAATAGGCCATAGGGTTTTTGGAAAGGAGACAAGGACACAGAGGAGGAAGAGAAGGAAATTGAAACTCCAATACTGGGTAGTGCAATGGAGCCACAGATGCAAAGGGACAGGCAGAGTCGGACATGGACAAAAAATGGGCCTGGACACTAAAGAAAACAAAGTGGCCCCAAATAGATAAACAGATAGCAAAAAAAAGTGGTAATATCATGGAAATCAACTGTAAAATCCAGCACTGAACTGCTGAAAATCCAGTCCACGCGCTCATCTCTCAGATCAGCACATTAGGCAGTGCCTGATTGCCCTATAGGCCTGTCCGAACCTGGGAAACAGAGACATAGTTACATGAATTCAGGAGGCCAGGGAGACAACGACACTGGGGAGGGGACGATGCATATACATTGTGAAGAAACAGAGAATCAGAGACAGTAAGATTAGAATGATTGAGGCAGGGACCTCAGAAATAATGCTCTAAGAGTAGGAAATTGGGACATAGAGGCGGCAAGATAAGGAAGTGGGATGGAAATATAGACCTGTATTTGGGAGAGAACCAGATGCATTTAGAGTTGTATACAACAGGGGAGCATAGGAACAATACAAGGGCACAGAAAGAGGGACAAAGGAGCATTAGGACATACAGTGGTGGAGGAGACCAGGGCCTGGAGTCACAAAGTTAAGGGGTGGTGGAGGAAGACAGGGATTTGGATATATGGGTTAATGAGAGAGGGGAAAAGAGCCACAGCAGCAAGGGTGAGGACTTAGAGGCGCAGAGACTGTGGATAAGGTCAAAGGGCATATAGAGACACAGAGCACAATATACTGTTTTAAAAATCTGCCCATTTAACTATGATATCAAGGTTGACAAATCTACTCAGACCGAGAATGTGGGTGAGGCACTCAGTTTACTAAACGGGAAAAAGCCACCTTCTTTCGCAACCAACTTGACCGCGCTAAGACAAGACCCAGAGAGCTCTTCAATATTATTAAATGGCAAACTACCCTTTCCTCCCCACATGAAACAAAAGCCACCAATGAACGCTGTGAAGAATTTGCCAACTTCTTCACTGATAAAGTTGCAAAAATTGAACAATCCTTCTTCCAAGTCACAAATCTGACATTCCTACCAACTTTCTCCTTGGCCTCACTCCATTTCATGGCAGAACACCCTCCTGATGTTACCAAGGACCGTATGGCCTCTATAAAAACTAATTTCAACCTTGATCTCCTTCAACTGAAAAACAAAGCAAATTGGTCCAATTTTGAACCTTTGACTGAAAGTGAAGTCTTTAATATAATTGCGAAGTTGCCCACATCCCACACTTCGGATCCTATGCCTTCCACAATCATTCAAATCCTCAACCATATCATTGCCCCATTCTGGACTAAAATCATCAACTCATCTCTCTCCTCAGGCAGTGTTCCTGACTACTTCCAACTAGGCCAAATCACACCAATACTCAAAAAAACAGGTGCCGACCCCAATGACCTCAATAACCTCAGACCTATCACCAACCTTCACTGTCTAGCCAAAACATTGGGGAAGTGCATCCTACAACAACTAATCCAACACATAGAACAATTTAACCTCCATGACATCTTCCATTCGAGGTTCAGGAAAGGCTGTAGCACTGAAATTGCTATGATCAATATCTCGGATGACATTCGCAGATCCTTGGATGAAGGTGATGCTTGCCTCCTAATCCTACTTGACCTATCGGCTGCCTTCAATACCGTAAAACACACTGTTTTACTTGAGGCTCTCAAGAACCTTACTGTGATCAATGGCACAGTCCGAAGATGGTTCACATCTTACCTGCAACATCGCTCGCAACAAATAAAAATCAACAACTGTTTCTCAAAACCAACACTAGTTTTTCATGGTGTACCCCAAGGCTCAACTCTATCCCTGGCCCTTTTCAATCTCTTCATGGAACCCCTTACGGTTATCCTGAACAAAGCAGGGGTCAAATATCACCTATATGCTGATGACACCCAACTCTATTACAAAATAAATCGCCCAGTGACATCCTACATCTGAATATCACACTAATCAAGATACAAACTTGGCTTAGTATCAACCACTTAAAGCTAAACCCCAACAAAATTGAACTACTACTTTTCTCCCTGAAATAGAACCTGCTACCAACCCAAATATGGTTCGAGAATTTGGATGCTCTAAATTGTTCTCTAACACTGTCCAACACTGTTAATTCCTTAGGTATCACCCTGGACAGAAAAGTCATTGAAATCCCACATCAACAACTCAGCCAAAGGAGTACTCCTCACACTAAAACACCTCAAGAAAATCCAAACTTCCATTCCCCCTGAAGTATTTAAGAGGGTAGTGCAAACACTTGACCTCTCAAAAGTGGATTATGGTAACGCCATCTTCACAGGAACTTGGAAAACTCACCTGGCCCCCTTAAGTTCAGTTCTCAACATGGCAGCCAAGCTAATAACAGGTTGCAATCCATTTGAGCACATCACACCGGCCCTCAAGAACCTGAATTGGCTCCCAGTCGAAGGAAGATGTTTCTACAAGACCGCTTGCATCACCCACAAAGACTTTCACACACATAACCCACACTATCTGGAGAACAAACCTTAGAAAGCTGGTAGAGCCAGATCTCTAAGGAGCTCCAACGCACTTCTTCTCATACCTCCCAAACTGAAAAAACAATCCTCCCAGACATGTTCTTTCTCTGGAAATGCTCCCATGATATGGAACTCACTCCCTAGTGACCTGCGCTGCAACCCCTCATTTTCCTGGTTCAAAAGGTACCTTAAACACCTACTGCTCAGCAAATACTTTAACACAGACCCTAACTGAGCTATGTTCCCAAAGCTCACACCCACTCTACCTTGACCAGTTGCAGCGGTTAAATTAGTGTTTCAGCGTTCCACTATGTCTTGTACTTTTTTTAGATCAAGCGCTTCTTATGTCTGCATACTGTAACTACCACTGCGGCTGAACGATTTTCTTTGTTTTTGTGCATGTACTTCAATCTAATGATCTCGCATTATATGTAAAGCACTCTGATACCTTCGGGTCTAGCGAGCACTATAAAAAACTTATAAATAGATAAATAAATAAATAAATGAGGTGGGGAAGTGTGGCTGAGCCCAATGCAGATAAGGCAGGTACAGAATTCATCCTGGTGGCTTGTCTCAGAAAGACCCCCTTCTCTGCTTGGCATCTCTTTGCTCTACATTCCTTGCTTTGCCCAGCTTCATGGCAAACAATTTGACTTGGGTAATCGATGTGTGCGGTTACACAAAGACAACAGCGGCCTGTGCAGGTAAGAGCGGTGTGGTCTCGGTTGGGGGGGATTCGACAGATGACCACGACGTAAAATGAAATAAATAATTAATTTTCCCTGGTTGTTGTCTGTCAAAATCCTCCCCCACCGCCCCACAACTCTTACATGCATGGGCCGCTGCTGCACCAAGATGTGTGTGACCACTACCAGCAAATTTGGCTGTGCAATTTCTGCTCTGTAGACATATTGTCTACTTAACATCATAACCAAATGGAAGTGTCTGTAATATGCCATTGAACTGTAATATATGTAAACAACTTATGAGAATATATTTGAAACTGCATCATTATACTTTTAAAACTAATGCTTATCTATTGTTCGTCAGAAATCAAATGCATTAATGCCAATAGTATCCCATCAATTATGAAAACCTAAATATTGTAAGTTATACATTGAGGGCCTGATTCACAAAGAGCCTCCGCACTCTTGATGGAGGCCCCACAGTCGTGAGGGAGTCTCCATACTTGGGGCGGATTCTCTGTAATGAGAATTCTCATAGCGGAGATTTCCGCCCGAGTACAAAGACTCCCCCACGACTGCGGGGCCTTCGCCATGAGTGTGAAGGCCCTCTGTGAATCCGGCATTGATTATTTGGAATTCCTGCCTTCTTTGAACTTTGGTCCACTTGTGGGCCTAGGTTTGAACAATGTTGAAATAATGGGATTTATTTAGAGTTTGGTAGACTCAGCTCTATACATGCATTGAAGCCGCATATTCACCCACATAGCAGATGGGATATTAACTACTTTAGAACAGATGTCTCATATCCACCAAACTATAAATAAGGCACTAAAGGCAGGCTTCACCTTTTCCTTTGTGCATCGGCTCCTTGGTATTAATGCTTAGAGAAAGCTATACCACGTTTCAATCACTGAGGGGTATATTATCAAGGGGTTTTATCTCCGCTTTTTTGGCTTTAAAAGCCAAGAAAGCGGAGATAAAATTATCTCCCTATTACCAAGCTGTCGCTAACACCAGTTAGCGACAGCTAATAGGAGATAGCGACCATCATGGGCCCCACTTTGCATGTCAGTGATATTTATCACTAATGATATGCAAAGTGGGCGTGCCAAGATGTTAGCGACTGGAAACAGTCGCTAACATCGCTATCTCCTATTACCAACTTTTGGAGATATTTGCGCTAAGGGCGAATATCTCCAAAAGCTAGCACCTGCCCTGAGAAGTTCTTAGCCATGTTATCCAATGGGAGGTGGATAACATGGCTAAGAGCATTTGCTCGATAATGCATGAATATCGCTGACTTTTCAGCGATATTCATGCATTGCGGGCGTTTTTTATCGCATTTGCGATAAACCTTGCTAATAGCAAGGTTTATCTGCGATAAAAATCGCCGATGTGCGGCGATAATTTTTGTCTCTAAACAAGTTAGAGACAGAAATTATCGCTAGTTGTTGATAATATACCCCTGAGTTTCTACACAGAGGTGTGAGATACTATGAAAATGGATATCTAAAACAGAAGAATTGAACTCATGCCATCAATGAAAAGAAAGTCTGCCTTAGAAAGCCATCTCAGCCTGGTCTAAACATATTTTTTTAAAGTGTTATTTTGACCCGAATTTTTAAAGGGAAGACATATTTAGTAGGACATGGGTACCTCAAACAGGAAAAGGGTTCTGTTTGAACATGTGTGGAAAGAGCAGTTGCTGAGTGAACAATCCAGTTGAATGCTTATTTTAACTTCGCCCAAAGCCCTGAGCGAATCAATACTATCGCTTTCTGCAAGATGTAAGAAATTTGGTACAAGCAAGAATTTCCATTAAAAATTATTTTCTAGACCCTGATGACTGGAGGTTAATTGCCTTTCACTAGGTGAAGAAAGATCAATATGACCAGCTAAGTGTTGCCCCGAGGTATCACTCACATGCTGTAAAATGGACTCTGAAACACTAGGAAATACTCGAAAATGTCTTTTAGCACTCTACGTTTTACTTTATAAAAATGTTTGATCCCTGTGTTAATCACAGAAGACCAAACTCCAAGAATCCTTATTTCATTAGCTTGTTTCTAATTTAAAGGGCATTTAACTAGCACACTTCTCGAAAACCAACTTATAAACCAGCTATGACTCCATACAAGAAACAATTGCTTTAATTTTCGGCTGTTTGTTCTCTGACATATCTGTCGAAGGCCCTCTAATTGTGCTATGCTTTTGTGAAATAAATCAACCATCGAGAGTCCATTTCGCAAAATCTGAAACATTAGGGAAGTAGAAAGTCAGGGAGAAAATCATTACGGAATATGAGGGAAAACAGCATTTCTTGAGGCAAGTGGAGAGAAGTGAGAAATGGGAGCGGCACTACAAGAGCATTATAAAGAGATATGGTTGTGCAATTTACGGTACAGGGTAGATGAGTTATTGAAGCATTGACAACACTTGAATTAGCTGAAGGGTGACACAGTATTGTTCAGACAAATTAGTTCTACAGGGGGTTTGGAATAGGAATTGAAGTCACAAAGTGTCAAAGTCAATATGATTGCCCTTTGCTCGTGGTGATCTTGTGTTTTGTCCACGGAGCCATAACTCCAGTGAAATCACAGATCGTTGCCGATCAAGAGCATACGGTTGTTTCTGTGCAGGATAAGATTGAGGTTACTGACAATTTGTCAGACAGCAGCGGGTCTTATATTGAACACAAACGGAGACACCTTGCCATACAAGTCCTTCCTTTTGGAAGAAAGATGTGAACACGTGACTCCATAAGCAAGTGCTTCTATTTATATGGGTATTGAGTCCTCTCATGATCTTAACCTGCCCCTTCTGACCCCCTTGCATACTGATCAAATGGAAACAATCATGCTTACTCCCTTTTAAATGATCATGGGAACATAGGATAACTTGTCATGTTAACCCTTCACTAATGGCACTGTGAGGCCTTTTATAGTCTTTAATTCTGGCCTAACGTTTGCACTGGGCTGGCAATTAATATAGAGAGCTGTAGCTGCACCGACTAGTTCTGTTCATGTATCAGCAGATTAATTTATATTATTACATTTGTATTATTAGTACATTTGCTAAGTAGCATCCTAACATTGTAAGGCAACAAATAAATGGGTAGGAACAGGGAATAAAACAATACAGCAGAGTGAATTACGATTTCAGCGTACACCCCAATGCATGCAATTGTCTGAATTGATGTACCATTATATAGAAGGTGCTAAATTGATGCTTGGCACTGCTAAATATATCAACACTGAGAAAACCACCACCTAAAATAATGGATCCATGTGTAAGTGCAAAGGTTAACGTTTGGGTATGGCGTAGGGGTAGGAGTGAATGAGTGATTGAGGTTAGGATAAAGGGTAGGTTAACCATAGGTTCAGGATTTGGTATCGAGCCAGGGTAATATTTATTGTAAGCGGTTCATCGGTCCTGAGTACTTGCATGCCACAATTTGTTCACTCACTTCTACTGTTCCCTTGAAACCTTGTGACAAGCACCCTGCACCTCCGTATGTCCAATAGCCACAATTATGCAGTCCTGTGACTTAAGGCTTGCACCCTACATATTCTGTGATTTGAGTGACTGGTTCCCCTCATCAAGATATAGTACTACATTTTGACCTCTCTACCCTTAATAAATTAAGTGAATGATGCTGCACACCCAGTGACCGGATCCCTGCACCGCCTCTCCTTATTTTGAATGCTTGGACCTATGCATACCCATCACCCGTAAGTCTCTAACTTTGCACTCTTTGGGGCATATTATCAAGGACCGGTGTTAAAATCATCGCCGTTTTATGTTAACACAAGAACATGGGCTTCTTTGGGAATTAACAAGGGTGTATTATCAAGCCCATTATCGCCGTTTTATCGGCAGTTTCCTGCCGATAAACCGGCGATAATTTTAACACCGGTCCTTGATAATATGCCCCTTTGTTCTTTGTGTGATTCTTGGCCCACATCACTGCACATGTAATCCTAAACCCTGGACCCTAGGAAAGTTGAGTGACTGGCACCAGAACTCTTTCACTTTTTATACACCAAAGATTTTATCATTATACTTGATATAATCAAAGGGTCTGATGACCAATATCCCTGTATACTAATACTGCATGCTGTACTTTCTGCAATCTGACACGTTTGTGCACACAGAATCTGTATTTTAACGACCGTGCTGCATCAATTACACAGCTTTGCAATGAACATTATCCTTGATGTGGATCTTGAGAAATTTATAACAAACCTTTTCTTCTGAAAGGTCATTTCTGATCAAGCTCTAACCAATACTCACAAATCGGCACTTACCTCCATACCTATCCACTTGATCTAATGTTGGTCTCTGCGCTAACCACCCACACTCAATCCACTCCTATCTGGCCATGCTCTTATACACAGGAAGATTACACCACTTACCCATCACTCCTATTATTCCAGAACAACTCCATCTTTCTTGAAATGTAAAATATAGTCTAACTGCTGAAAGCAGACTTCAGAATAGTGCACAATAACTTTTTCACTTCAAGTCATCCATTGACAACCTTAACAAAATGTTATGATCAGTGTTAGAGGCATCATTCCAACTCAGAACCTTCAAATTCTCCAAAAAAACATACCTCTTCATGTATGAGACCTGAAATCCCAGTTTCACCGATAAATACATTCATGTGCATCACACCATTATAAAGATTACCGGGTGCATCTGCCTGGGTGTGCAGGGGCGGGCCTGCTCCGCTGGGCAGCGGGAAGAGCTCGGGTGCATCTGCCCGGGTGCGCAGGGGCAGGCATGAACCGCTGGGCGGTATGAGGGGCTAGGGTGCATCTGCCTGGGTGCGCAGGGATGGGCATGCACCGCTGGGTGGCGGGAGGAGCTGGGGTGCGCAGGGGCGGGCATGCACCGCTGGGCGGCAGGAGAGGCAGGGGCTGGGGTGCATCTGCCTGGGTGCGCAGGGGTGGGCGATGATGGTGTATGCAATTGTGTGTACTTTGCCAATCATTTATCTGGACTCTGTTTCAGATGACGGATCTGTTTCAGATGTGGGACCTGGTGAACTGCAATACCGGCATGTGGTTGGAGACACACCGGTGTCAGCAGGTGAGCAGTGAGGTCTGGGTGCGCAGTGTGAGCACTCTCTCTCCCTGTCCATCTCTTCTGTTATCTGTGTCTCGCTCCCCCTCTCTGTCCATCTTTCCCTCACTCCCCTACTCTGTCCATCTTTCTATCACTCCCCCTCTCTGTCCATCTTTCTCTCGCTCCTTCTCTTTCACTCTCACTGTTCCTCTCTCTCTCCTTCACTCTCTGTCTGTAATTTGATGAGCGCAAGTCACACCTTCTCATCTGGATTTTTGTCTTGCAGGCCTTGACCTACAGATTGTCCCGAGGAGAGCCGCCATGTGTCTTCATTTCTGTTCTGTGTTTATTTTAATAAAATTACAATTGTTTTTCGAAGGTAAATGTGTGATGCTCATTTTTGTGATGACACATGCATGTCACCAAATGTGATTGTGCGACATCAGGTTGATTATTTGGTACGTGTTTTGTGTAGTTGATGTGACATGTCTTTGCCCGGGGGAAGTACGGGGGGCGGGGATGGGGGCTCCTTGGGGTGGTGGCAGTGGGTGTTGTGGCCCTGTTGGGGGTCCCAGCTGCAAGATCATTGGATCCATGGCATCTGTTGCCCTTCAGGTGTGGCTCTGGGCTGGGCACCCTTGTGTGGTGCAGGCTGTCGTCCGACTTTACACAGGTCAGAGCAGGTGTTATTTTCCTGCTGCTAACGCGGCTTATCGCATGTTTTGGGTCCTTATCGCCGATCTCGCTGGTCATTAAAATTGTGGCGGAGTGGTGTTGTCGCAGCTTTTGGGATGGGAACACATACTATCCA
Source organism: Lissotriton helveticus (assembly GCF_964261635.1). NCBI lineage: Eukaryota > Metazoa > Chordata > Amphibia > Caudata > Salamandridae > Lissotriton > Lissotriton helveticus. Next base: position 1,278,135,057 of record NC_136069.1, read on the forward strand.
TCTCATTAGCGACAGTTGCCAGGGTCATCTGTGGCGACGTTTTTTTGCGGATGCTATCTCAGATAAACTGGTGATATGGGCTGTTTACACTAACTTGTGAATCGTGCCATAAATGTATCGACACTTTTGCTGCGATAAAGTGCTGTTAACTCGGCAATAAGTCCTTGAGAATATGCCCCATCGTTTTTTCAACAGGTACTTATCTTCTAGGGAATGTTTAAGTGCTGGTTCTCCAAATGCAAGGTTTTTTTCAGAAATTGGAAGACTTGGAATTTTGTGAAAATGAATGCGCTCCATATTTTTCTGCTTTCTGAAGGCTGGGTAAGCACTATAGGCCTTGGTAGCTATGTGCTAGCTGTGATATTGGATTTTAATGACAGTGATACCAGTTACCTTGGCTGGTTCCATGTGAGGAAGTATTAGGTTACCTACTCTGAAGGGAGAATTATACTCTTCGCTAGCAAAACCTAGTTCTTGTCTAGCAGGAGGTGATTATGGGATTAGCAGTTCTAAAAAGATCAATGCTAGGGAGGAGTAATACGTGGTTTTTCAATGAAGGCAAAGAAAAGGAAAGATTAAAAACTCTGCAAATATATGTGCCCGGACAACAAAAGAGTGCCTCATTGCCAGTGTATGTATCATCACTTTACAGTACAGTATTTCACGATAATTAACTAGTCATTATTTAACTGGTCAGGAATCTGTGAGCTCATTTGACATCCGCTTACCACTGCCGAGGAAGACTGAAAATACAAACACACAGAAAGACAAACGTGTTCTTATAATTTAAGCCCTAATTCCAGATTTAGCCGCCTCAATCTATCAGTAATTCCTTTGTTAAGGTGGGTGCTAAGTTCCTGAAGCATCACCACTATGTATGCAAATTTCTTAAAAATTAACAGGATGCCCTCACACCCCTTTCGGGTATCATGCTTCATCATTGGCCATCCTGTGCTGACCAAAGCCTTCTCTAATGGCAGGGGAGCCCTCAATAAGAGCTCTAAGTTACGTTTCTCTGATTAGCTCCCTGCTCAGACCAGACCTGGACTATGAATTAGTGACCTCTCTTTTGCTTCTACCCTAACACACTACACTAAAAACATGGAAGGCAAGGTAAAAGCACATTACAGCTGCACTAAGCTATGGTGTGGTTAGATGCAATTGTACTAAAAGAATGAAAAGTCAGTTGTGCTTCACTGCACACTTGCACTGCACTCAAATGGTTGCTTGTAAATATGTTTCCCGGGACGATTCAAATGGTAGAAGGGACTGGAAAGCCAGCCCATAGAAAATTCCCTGGAAACCAAAGGTGGCTAAATATTTCTGACCTAAATGTATTTCTTAACATTTCTGGTTATGCTACATTGCAGTGAGATCAATGATGAGGACTTAACAAATAATGCCCAATATGAGAAGCAAATGTGTGTGTGTTCAGACTGCAGTTTATGGCATACCAATCCCATCTGATGTAGCCTTACCTTCCCCAGTGTCCACACCTCTCAATGGTTATTCCTGTGAACACTTCCACCACATCCGGTTGTAATACCATTAGGACCATCCAACCGTGCTTCAACATAACAGTCACTTCATCAGGGTTAATGGATCAATTGTCCTGTTCGTGCAACAAATGTTAAAAAGAAAACATCTATCAAAGTCACAGTGATCTTAAGTAGTACATTATTATTAGAAGGAATAACTGGATAGCCTCTCAAGTTAAAATCTACATAATATTCAGCTACAAGATAAGGGTATCCAACATAATACCGTGTATTGTCTGTAGGGATAACTTGATATTTTCTTGAAATTAATTCTATTAAATCTTCTTCTCCCGGATAAGGGTATCGATATTGATCGAGCACATTGACAATTTCGGCTTATAACAGTTACCAAAAGTCAAACCCAGATCGGAGGATTACAGGGCAGGCCTGGGGTAATTGGCCTGAACAATAAGGTGTGACGTTTGTCTTATTTTGAGCTGCAAACTGGGCCAAGAACATCCCTGACTCACTAGACACTCAGGATAGCAATGACACTCTATCTAATGCATCTCAAGGATATAATGTGAGGGTCTGAGAGTTACAGCGCAAGCACTTAACTAAAGGGCCTGGAAGAACTTTTATTTACACATGCATAATTGGTGTAAATCTGTTTTTTTGTGTAACAAACTTTATGCAAAGTTACTGAAATTGTACCTTTATTCCACTTCTCGTGAAAAGACTCCAGTTTGGGGGGAAACTGTAACACAGGATGTATGATTTGGTCATTTTTGAGAGTGAGCTGCAGTGCTTTGAATGCAAGTAGCAGTGTTTTTTTGACCATGAGCAGTCAACAAACATTTCGGGTACATTTTGTACCCAAGTAGACTGTTTGGGTACTTTTTTAGCACACAAATACAAATCCACACACAAGTGGCAGTGTTTTGAATGTGAGTGACTAAAGTAAAATCTAAATTACATTTTCGATTTAAATTTGTATTGAACAGACCATTCGGGTACTTTAAAGAGTGTGAGATATATTTCACGTAATTACACATATTTCTACTGTAATTGTGCATAATTACGCTACAGCAAATTACATGAGTATCACACACCCATATAATTGATAGATAGAATTAATAGCTCAATACTATGCATAAGGAATATTCTCCACTTCGGAGAGCATGGTCTATGGATGTTACAACAGTTGCTACACAGATAAACAGAAACTTTAGATTATAGCACAGGTGCTGGCTAATTATGGTGAAATAGAGCAGTCTTCTTGAGTTCTGTCACCTGAAGGTCAGTCCGTATGCTTTCACTAAGCAGTTCTCTTTAGCAGGTTGCAATCACGTCAACAAAAGTCGAATAAACCTGTTAGCCAAGTTCTCAGTACATTGTTTGTTTAAAGTATAGTGTTACCTATGGTGAAGCACATCCGCTATCTTCAGTTAAGGGTGTGCAGTCTTCAACAGGCAGCATCTATGAGGTCTGAGTGAAAATGTAAAGAGAACGACAGGTATTTGTTAGTTGGTTGTTTCCTCATAAAACCTGCTATTGTGGGTGACATGACATTTATGGACTTGGATATTATGTCCTGACGCCCAGGCAGCCCATTTCTGATGCACACACCAAGGGCTATCCTGTAAAGTAGATGAGTTTGAGGTGTAGCTTAAATGCTTCTGTGACCGGGAATCCCCTCTTCATATGTGTGACATCAGTGCACCTGGCAGTTTACTCAGATCACACACCAGGAGATTAGGAAAGTAAAAATGACCAGAATAACAATGGCCAGGTACTCATGCAACAGCAGTTCCCCAATACCCTGTTTTCGATAGGGGAGGTGTCATTTTAAATGGAAGACTCACCCCTCTCAAAAAGCTGTCTCTTTTAGCTGAATTCCTGCTTGAAGAACACTGGGGAATTGAAAAAGACTAAGGGGCAGATGTACGACCCTAAATTACGGTCGCAAACAGGCAATCAGCCCGTTTGCGACAGCAATGTAGGGCATGGCCAAGTACAAACCTCATTTTGGGAATCAGTAAATTTTACTAATTCGCAAAATGAGGTTTGCCACTCTGTATTAGTAAGGAAGGTACCAAGGGCGTACCTTCCTAATAGTGACTCGCATTTGTATGTATGAATGTTTTGCAACCACAACTGCGGTTGCAAAACTATCCCAATTTACCACATAGGTAGGTGGTCAACCATTCGCAAATGAATAGGTAAAAAAATATTTTTTTTCCCAGGGATCACTGCCTGCCCTTAAAAAATGGAACTGAAAAGTTTCATTTTTCTTTTTTTTAAATGCATCCTGTTTTCCTTTAAGGAAAATGGGCTGCATTTAAAAAAAAAAGACTGCTTTATTTGAAAGCATTCACAAACATGGTGGTCTGCTGACCACAGCAGGCCACTTTCCCCTTGAGTGCTAGCCATTCCTAATGGGGTCGCAAATTGTGCCGGCCTCATTAATATTATTGAGGCATGCAAGTTGCGGCCCCATTAGGAATCGCAAACAGTGTTTGAGACACTGTTGTACATCACAATTTGTGAGTTGCAAATTGCAAGTCGCAAATGTGACGCAATTTGCGAGTCACAAATTGGTGAGTCGTACATCGGGCCCTAATTTTCCAAAAACAGAAATTCATGCACTGGACCTCAAGTGATTATTAAAGTGAAGAGTGACTGGTATATGTACGACTACACAAACAGGAAAAAAACACCCCAGATGTATTCCATGCCTGGTGGACTGATTAGGGGATTAATCCAACCAGGGCTCCAGTGTTCGAGAATGTTCTTTGGACAAAACAAATTATATAAATAGGCCTCTCTGACATCATACACAAGGATAGCAGAAAATGCTACAAAGGAGGAGTTTGCAATCAATTCCTAGTAAAATAGGTATTGTGCTCTGTCTGCCTCGTATTGACCAACTTGGTGATGCCATACTGGACCTCAAGGTTAAAAACTCTGGGCCTATGCATCAAAGGCTATTGCACATTCAGTGTGTGCCGGGAAATACCTATGTCCATAGAGTGTAATACCACCAGATAGATGGATAAAATAAAGGGGATTTAGGAAGGTTCACTCTAATATAGGCTATAGGCCTTCACATTTTTAGACTATATTGCATTGTGGGGAATGTGACACAAAGAACATAGGTTCAGATGAATGAAGGATTTTTCGATTGCAAACCTTGAGATTTACAAAATGATAAGTTTTCAGTCTACAAAATCCCTATTAATTATTTTCAAAACAAATGTTATCAGTCGGAAAGGTTTTCAACTCATAAAATGGGTTCTGCACCCATACTGAATTGCAATTGGGAAGGGAAGTTAAAGGGGTGTTCCTTCCAAATTGCAGTTTGATAACCTATGTATCAATGGTTGCCTCTACAATTCTGGTCCCAAACAACTGACCAGTTACCAACTGTTCAATGGACGTGGTGACTAAGTTGCAAAGGGGAAGGGTTGGCAACAGCAGGGAGAGTAGGCAGTGGTACAGGTGACCATTGCCTGTTCCTTCAGAAGTTTTTCAAACAGAAAACTATTTTCTTAAAGCTGCATTGGTTGCTCTAAATATTTTGTGATTACAAACATAGGTATGGTGGTATGCTGTACCTTACAGGCCACCAAACCTGTGTCAGTAGCCCATCACAAGGGTCGCAAATTGATACTCGCCTAGTTATATATTAGATTTGCAACATTTGTAGGGTTTTTGAGAAACCCTGCAAATGGTGATTTTGCACACTGACCCAGTTGGTTTGCAAAATTGGATTATATTGCCAAAAGATATGTTTCAATGATGAGTATAGTCTCACAGCGAAGCATGTGATAGAGGATATTAACTTACTTAAATGAGAATTTAATTGATGATACTCATTGGACCTCACAGGAGCTTTCAGGTTAAGGTCACAGATTGGATAATTAATTAGATGATGATGAATATAAAGGATAAGATATAGAAAATTCTGCAGAAACGTATGACCGGTTTGAAACTTGACTTCATGGAATAGACACTGAATTACATTTGCATTGGTGGGTGATATGTGCACCAAGAAAGGAAGAATGAAATGGATGTTCCTGCTAATCCATTTGCAGTGTGTTGCGGATGCGCTCTGTGATGGTCGACATTTGTGTTGATTGAGAAAGGTTTCACAGACCTCTAACTTTTGAGGGCATTTGAGGGAATTCTAGAAATTAGCCGTGGTCATAATGTTTTAGTCCATGTGTGAGAGTAGAGTGCAAAGTAAGTCATGTTAAACTATAGAAGGCCATACTGTACTGAAGGGAGACCTGATGCGAAATAAGATTAATCCTTCTTTCATTGTGAAGGTCGACTCAAGAAGGCAATAATGGGAATGGGAAGTGCTACTACAGATAGCCTAGTAGGTGATGATATGGTATATCAAGTAATTTAAAAGGAGTTTCAAACATTTGACTGTAATCATTGGAGAAAATATCAAGAAACATCACAGTTACTATCTTGTTTGCATGATTGACTCTCAATGGTTGAGTAGAAATTACTGACTAAATGCTTAAGTGAGAAATATGATTCTTAAGTGAAGACAACGATGACTCAGTGAGGTGAGTAGTTTAAAAAGACAATAGATATTTGATTTAGTCAGACAAGTTGGCCTAACAAGGTATAATATGGTTAACTATCAAGAAATAGGATGTGGAAGCATGTGGTAGTCAAATATTAAAAGTGAAGTGGCAGTCGAGGATGCACAGAATGCTATGATGGTATGTTGTATAGCACTATTGATAAAAAAATAATGAATTTTTGACAAAGCCCAAATGAAATGCTGATTGCAGGTTTGAATCAGAAACCATGTTCAATGTATGTGTCACATTTTAGAAAACGTTAAGTAAAGTCATCATCCCTTACCTTTGTACTAGTATGCTTACAGTTACAAAACTAACAAAAAGTAATAGCTAATTCGTAGAAGTATAGGATTATTTTCCCTACTAGATGTTATTAACAAAGTATTGGAAAGGCAAAAAGAGCTTCATGGGTTCATAATAAATCTATATTGAAATTTGAGAATAATGGATTTTGTAAAGGCCTCTTTGCTACCCTTAGTTGTCTTGCAATGCACAAGATGTAGGAAGATATTGTCAAATGTGCAGATAGATTATATTATCAGCTTTTGATTGAATGGTGGGCCCCAAGTTGTTCGTAGAAATGATGAGCTGGGGAATTCTGGTTTGTTATTGTTTATCACAGTGGCATTGAATGCAGAAAAGTACATCACAATAAAGGTAATTTGTAAACAGAAATTTTGGACCTTAATCAAATGGTCTTTGGTTGCATGTAGCCAGGGAGCATAGTGAAACCGCTGTAGTGTAGTTCCTATATTCTCAATAGGCACTGCTCATTGGAATAATATACACTATAGATTTGACATAGGATTAAGGTTAGTGTGTCTCTATCGAGTATACTAAACTTAATTGTGTGTGCCAGCTAGCTCAGAGGTCACTAGAAACTTTCTCGAATACACAAGTAGGGATTAGTTCCTGACAACCGCATAAACATGACAACTTTGTTTCCCCAAGAATCAAAACATATCTTCAGACTCGTGGAAACAATAGATAACTATTTCACTCAGTCAATCGTGCATGCTTCGTTTCTACAGAGTTGCACAGAAATAGAGAGACTAGCGTTTCAATAAAAAGGGGTTTATTGAACAATCTTCTTTCTCATGCAAGAGAGGTGAACTACTACAATCGTTAGACAGAATGCAAAGTATAATGTGTACAGTGAGAACAGTAATATAAAATAACACTGTGAAAGCATTGTCTGTTGCTATGACATGTAAAAATACATACATAAATAACACAGGCTAAAATACTCAACTGGTGCTTCTAAAATACGCCTACCCCAGTGTGCCTAACCTAGGTCTAGTACCAGGGAAGAAGTCGGAGTTTGTCTTTTAGCATAGGTTTTGTTCTGCCAAGAATTGCTAAAGATTTCTCTAGCTTCTAATCAGCTCCATACCTTAGAATGAGAGAGGTTGGTATCTCTTTCACGGACTCGATTTCCCAACACCCCGCTAGGGGAGTCAGAAACACTGGAGCTGGATTTCTCGGCAGGAGATGACAGCTTCTGGTCAGTGCATCAGCTGCAGTGTTGGCTTCCTTCGGCACTTGCTGTAGCGAGCTGCTTCGTGCAAGTAGGTAGTCGAACTGCACCGACCAACCCCGTGCTTTACTATAGCAAGTGAAGGTATATTTATACCTTGAAGGTGTTTAGGAATGCCAGCTTTGAAGTAAAGTCAGGCATATGAACGTTATGAATGAGCCCCTAAGGAATAGTTGTTCATGCATGATAATGAATTTCTTGGAGAAATCAATATCCAGGCTTGGGGAAGTCCCTTGTGCATTAAGTCTGGTTTTCCTAGAAATCGTTGTGACGTAGATGAACGGATGGAAGTACCCATGCCGGTATTTGGGTAGCATGGACTATGCCTAAATAAGGACTGGATTTCTATGCCTATATAAGGGCAATGTGAATTATACCTATATAAGGGCATGATTCGGGAAAAATGCATATGGAATCTAAATCGATACACAACACCCACTCCACTTTCTTATGTATGGCATTACTAAATTATTAACATGTGATACATATCTAAAACATAGCCACACAAGAAGTGTGAAAAAAAACACCCGAAATACATAGAAATGCATTCAAACTTGGTTGTGCACATAAAAGATGCATTGGTGTTGTACGCATTAAAGCAATGTTTCATTCGAAGCATATATTCACATTTTGAATGCTAAATGAATGAATCATGAAAATATACATTTATGAAATGGCTCGTGAATACAGAAGAAAAAAGGCAGAAACCATTTCATGTCAGATTACATTAAACTGTTTGTATTTGGACAAGGTCAAATATTGTCTCTTGGAAGTAATCCAATAATTCTCGTTCTCTATGAATAGTTCTACTTTAGGCAGATTACTTTGTGCCCAAAAATAAAAAAAATACAATTTTGAGGAAGAAAAAATTAATTATAGGAAAAGTTCTTTGTTTTTTTTTTTTAAATGAAGGTCAAATTCAAAGTTTCTCAGAACACTGTGTGCCAAATTCAAAAGTCAGTGTTAGTGCTTGGAGAAAACATGAAATCTTCTAAGTCTGTAAAAAAGTTGTCTATCATTGTAGGTGAAAGTTAGATTACCTCATTTAGAAGATTAACTGCACATGGATGCATTGGTCACATTAGCAATGCTCAAATTGGATGGTACCTGTGTGCCTGAAGTTTCCTTTCGTACCTCAGCGTCAGCATTTTGCGTCTGTGAGTTTTCAATGAATGCCGTCATCAGAACTGGTAGCAGTTGGGGACAACACTGCGCATGGGCCGTTACCAGGTCGAGCAAAGTATCAACATCCATTGGCATGACTGATGCGAGTGTTAGACAGATATCTAGCACGCATTCTTCTCCGCATAGCAAGCAGTGTAGAACAGGTAAGATGCAATCTTGCCCGATTGGTCTGAATGATAGAAACCATGTGGTATTTAATTCTCGTAAACGAGTTAACCCCAAAATGTGGACGATGCGCTCACAACACTTCATCTCCAATACAGCTCTCTCTATTGTTCTTGAAGTGGCACTCGTGATTTGGCTTGCCATATCATAGCAGTAGGAGCAAAAATAGTATCCCCGCAACGAGTCCCAAAACGAAAGGCAGTCTGCGAAACACAGAGTGCACAAAGTTTGGAAATATTCCTCGGACCGCTGAAAAAGGTGCTAATAGTCCGGAACATACGTTCTTAAATAGATGTACAATACACCTCGTATCAGACATGTTTAAGATACAACTTAACATTTCTGAGAAATGTATAGGGCAGTTTGTAGTTAAGAGGGCATGTATCTCGGCAGAAGTCCTTGCAACTTGCACATCATAGGTCTCTTTGGCCGAGGTCAGTGTACAGTTTTTTGCAAAAGAATGGCTTTCATTCTGCTTAAAGTAACAATTCATATAGAAGAGATGTTCAGTGAAGGCCATAAAGAGGATTCCCTGTCTGTCTTAGTTTTAGGAAACAATACTTGCATACAGCAAGTGACCCTGGCTGACACAGTTAATAGATATGGTATACCTGGCAACATGCCACAGCAGCTGTGATTGTTCAACATGAGGTAACTTCCATTTGAAAGTTGTCCATAAATTGGATCAATCACTGCAGCTGGTGAACCTTGCAGGTGGCAGGATACGTTGTTAGAGGAACCATCACAGGCCCCGTGTAAGTTTATACCCTGACAAAGGAGAGAACCGCTTAGTGCGTTTTTACAGTTTTTACCGCTAAGAAACACTTCACGTCCCCCACTCCAACATCTATGTGTGCACGGTAATTCCCAGGATGTCTTGATGTATTCTTCACCCAACCTTTCATATGTGCCTGTTGGTATGTGTTTTAGGCAATACTGAAAATGGAAAATTTTAACAGGCAGAGTGATTGTTCCATGTCATTCAATAGCTGTTTTTTCTGCTACCATAAATGGCAATCTTTCCAGTTTTTCAATGCTCAGCACCGTATAGTCTGCTCCCCTCTGTGCCAGTTTGATCTGTTTATCAGTGAGATTGAATTCTGAAAACAATGACGTTGTGTTGATTAAATGCCAAGGCACATAGCCTGAACTAAGGTTTTGCAACGCCCAGCCTAATAGCATGATAGAACGTAATTGCGACTGACCATGTTGCAACATGACCAAGTCCTGTTCCATGATGTCTATGGTAGAAGACACTATTCTGTCCAATGAATATATCCTGGACGACAGAGTTGTTAACCCATTTTCAACTACAGAGAGAGTTTTCTCTAAAATGAATACAATCAATTTCTCGTATTCTTTCTGCAGTCTCTGCTTGCATAATCTCCCATGCTTCATTATAAACAGCATAGATACCAGCATATATAAAACGTTTATGACTCGGTTTTCTTGGTCCTAGTAAGAATTCCCTAAGATCAGCGGCATCTTTAAGTAAAGATAAGTGTTGCTTTACATCCTTAAGTGTAGTTCTATGTAGCCAATCAAGGCAGAGCTTCCCTACACTATATGTTGTTACTATTCCTGGATGCTGTCTTTGAACATATCTTGGGTCTGGCCTATTGAATGTGAAACTCTGTGTTTTGTTCAGGAATCTATCTTGACAGTTGTTTGTGTCTGTGGGCCAGATCAACTATTTTCCCAATCTGGATCTGTTCTGTTGTGATGCAAAATAGTATGTACGTTGACCTCCCCCTCTGAAGTGTTACTGCTATCAGGCGTAGGTGTAGGTATGGACGGATTGTTCAGGTCTTTTATCTTGGCTATCCCAAGGCAAGACGTCTGTTGGACAGTGTAATTCAAAAACATAATTTGCTCAGTGATGATGCAGGCTCTAAACAAAGCTTCTACCCCTGAACCTGCCAATCGTTTGTACCCCAGACAGTTTTTGTCTCAATGTTTTTCTTTCCAAAAGTCGAAACCTAGTTTAGACAGTTGGGCATAAAAGGCTGCAGAATAGATCTGTTTTATATTGGTCAACATATTTTTCATTCCTGTTTTGTTTACATATTTAAAGTAAAATGATTCAGCGTTTGATGCATTGAACCCTGAAAAGTATGCAAACTTATTGGCAAACTTTTTTGAGTTACCTTTTGGTGGCGTAGGACAATGTTCTCATTGGTTAAACATTAATACATTTCTAGGATTTTCAGATTTGTGCAAGAAATGATGACCATAATGATTATAACAATACATTTGTTCATAGCTTGATGAACCTTCTAAATATTCATGATTTGTAAATACTGCAATGATTAAAGAAGAAGGGGTGACCCTGTGTCCCTCAGAACCTGGGTATTTAATACTTAAACAAAAAGGTGGTTCTGTTGGGTAAGACAGGTTATTTGAACAATGCTTATTAATGCAATCTAACACAAATGCTCTCTGAAACACACCTAATTTGAGAAATGAATGCTCAAAATACAGAGTCGTAGGATCAAAGGGTTATATTGTGCAAATTATAACAAAATTTCTTCCATTTCTATCCGAATTACTTCATTCAAGGATAACATACACTGCATGATAAGACCGTCATAAAAAGTGCAAATATTGTGACTTTGTGATGAAAAAGTGCTCAATGAGTGTAACAATATATACAGTGTGATGAAATTTGATATGTACTGACGCATTCATCGGTCCAGAACCACCAGGATCCCAATAGGAACACTAAGAATCCTTGGTTGAAATTCAATATATGGCCAATGAAACAACTTGTATATATTTGTACATATCGAATTCTCAGAAAACGTATTAAAGTTAATGAAATAGCCAGAGGCAGTTCTGTCAATTGTTGGAATTGTATCAGGATTCATTGAAATCGCTGGAACCACTCGATCACTTGTTACTTAATTGTAGACAGGTGTTTCTTAACAAACTGTTATTTGGGTTTCAAGAGAGACAAGTTCCATAGCTATGTTGCTTAGTCTTTCTTTTCGCACTGCAGATTCTTCACATGTGATGAGTCTCTCAGTTATAACTTCTTGGATATTAGCTAGATTAGGGTGTCTGCTACATTGGCGGAGTCCACTTGGCCTACTGCTTAGTATCGGCCACATAATGTGGTTTGACAAGGTCGATGGACACAAACCTGTTCTCCTTTTTACCAGCAAGGGGCGGCAGTAATACTGTTCTTGATCCGTGGATTGCTAGGACAGGTACTGGTTGTCTGTAAGAAGGCCCAAATTCCTTCTTGTCCGTGATCTTTTCTCTGACAAGATCACCAAGCTTTAGGATCCAGACAGACCTTGCTGGGACGGCTGGTTTTTCCTCAGTGGCAGTTGGCTTCAGGGGCACGTTGCTTTGTTTAAATCTTATTTCTTTTAAGTCCTGTAAAACAGCCAAATAATCTTTGATATCAAAATCATTGTGGTCCCCCACTTATGTCTGACAATCAAGGTCCGTAACCAGCATCCTAGTCCCAAAAAGGACCTCATATGGAGTGATACCCACTAGAGAACTTCTTGGCAAGTTGTTGAGACTACGTTGGACACTTATTAGATGTTTGACCCACCCGTCACCCGAACCTAATACCCTAGCTGTTATAGATTGCTTTATGTCCCATTTTTTCTCTCCACAACCGAATTTCCCTCAGGATGGAATGGACTAGAATACCGCAATGCAATGGCCAATTTGGCCATGGCCTCCTTGTAAGCTCGAGAGCTAAACGCAGGACTCTGGTCAGAATGTAGCGTGCCGACTGCGTATGTGCCGATAAAGACTCGCAAATCTTTTATAACAGTTCGAACATCAGCTGAGTGCTGAGGCCACATCCAAAAGAACCTTTAACACAAGTCCACTGCGACCATGATATATTTATATTTACCATCCCTCTGTAGGGGACAGCAGTGGTCCAGGTAAACGCAAGCTAATGGTTTATCCGAAATTAGAAGGGGCGTCTGCACAGGATGTTTCACAGAAGAGACTTTCATCTTTTGGCATATTTCACATTCCAAAACATGGTTTCTGGTTTGTTTCCTCATGCGGGGCCACCTGTATCTCTGTTTTAATAACAATACTGTGGCGGAAACACCTGCAAGTGCAGAGGCGAGCCCTTCGTGTGCCGCTAGGATTAGTCCTAATCTATGTTCCATGTTTGGAATTACCCTATCCCCCACTCCAGGGATTCAAGCAATCGGAACAATGTTCGCATCAGTTATATATCAGTATTTGAGTGGAAATCTTTTCGGTAATGTTTTACCACTGTCTTTGCTTGAAGCATTGACAGCTAGCATTATTTCGCTGTCTATTTTCATTTTTGAACGAGTGATTGCTGCCATGGAAGCCGTTTGCCCAGCTGCCTTCATGGCTTCATCAGACAATGAATTCCCCTTCAACGTGAACGGCATCACGTTGATGACTCAGCGTATGTATCACGTGAGTGTTTTGTAGTCCTTGTCGTAACTGAACTACTTGTTCCCAAAGCAGTCTATGCTTGATTGTGCCACCTTTTGCATCTTTGTAACCATTTTTAATCCAGTTTTGCATGTATTCATTATAAGATTGAATACAATAATACGAATCGCACACTATGAGTGTGGGGAATTCGCAATCCGTACTCTCAAGTGCCATCTTGAATGCTTGTAGTTCAGCTTGCAGAGCTGTACAATCTTCTAATGTTTGAGTTTTTGTGACAATTGGTCGGAATTTGCTATCACGTCGGCAACCTTTAACGATCGCGCGCGCCGCACTATAAGCTTGTTTACCCTCTGTAGCGGGTTGAGCTGATCCGTCAGTATAAATTATACATTTATACTGATCAAGAGGCAGAATTTCAGTAGGCAGAGGACACTCTTGTTCGTATTGTAGAAATGCTTGTGTTTTCAGATAAGGATCAAAAACGTATTCAACATCAGTTGCAGCAAGAGAATTAACCCATTGTATCCATCTCGGATATAAAGCTTTAGTATTTAGAATGCTTGCATTTGTCACTGCTTCTAAGGCAGGTACAGGAGTTACGACTATAATGCATTTCCCCTGTGAGAGGGCTCTTTCTTTTGCTACAGCAGTTTGAAGAGCTGTCAGAATTTGATCGGTTGAAGTGAATTTCATTTCTGCTTGTGATTACAAATGTGATTTGTATGTGATTGGTACTTTTTCACCTTCATTAAAAGGTAGGTAGGTGAATCCGCATTGACCTGGAATGATTCGAATCACTAAGTTGCGTATGTTCACGCGTGTTTGTAAATGTTTAGTTGCTAACATATCTGTTTGCAATGAACGCAAAATTTCTGTGTGTTTTTGTGTCCAATTTACTGTTTTAAAATCAGGTTTGATTATTTCGTAGAGAGGTTTAACCCTCTCTGCGTAGTTTAGAATGTAAGTTCTTCCACAATTTAATAATCCTAGAAGCGACTGTAAGTTTTTCAGAGTTTTTGGAGGTTGGAGCAGCGCACATTTTTCTAGAAAGTATACTGCCAGACTTTTGCCTTCACTTGAAAGTTCATATCCTAGAAAAAGGAAGTTTAAATGGGCAATTCTAGATTTTTATAATTGAATTTTTAACCCTCAGAGGCAAATCCAAGTATAATTGTATTCACCCTATTCAAGTGCCTATCCAAGTCATCATCTGTCAGATAGATGTCATCCACATATGATAATGCTTCATCATCATAAGTTTGTAGTAACTCTGTTACACTTGCTGAAAATAACCCAGTACTATTCTTGAATCCCTGGGATAGACGACAGAAGTGATGCTGTGTCCCCATAATTGAGAAAGCGGTCAAATAACTACTTTCTGGTGCAATGTTTTGACAAAAGAAACAGTTAGAAATATCTAATGTGGTTTTATATTTTTTACGCACAATGTTATTCACTAATGCTGTACTGTGTGCATTTTGCACTGCAAACGTTTTGCAACAAGAGTTTAGATCTCTGTAATCCTATACTAGACGATATGTATTGCCTGGTTTGGAGACAGGAAACAAAGGATTGTTCATTGACAAGGTGCATGTTTCAATCACCCCTTGGTATTCAAGTTGATCGAAGATCTCCCTGACCTGTTTTTCAGCTTCTTGCTTAACTGGGTACTGCCTTTGTGCAGTTGGTTGATTTTTTAGTTGTATTTTCTGGTGATGCGAGTCCTCATCCCATCCTACATGATTTTTGTATGACGCAGGAGCTTGGGCATAAGTATATTTTTAATGAATTGGAATATAGTTAGATATGGCTGGCATAATGATGTCCTCGCCATGTGGTCACTCCCTGACAAATTGTGGTGGCCAGTCTTGTTCAGCTAGAAGAATGTCATAACCCTTAGAAAGTCGCTCCCAAAAGAGTGCTCTCACTTTTCTTGGTATATCTCCCTCCATCCGAAGTGTTATTTCATATAACCAATGTGGAAACTAACCCTGGTATCTGCAGTTTCAACTTGAATAAATTAATTCAAGTCCACTGTCTCCAGACGATCCTTCAGGTTCTGGCGAGCTATTGTGACTTCTGCTGCACTGTCAAACATTGTCTGAGCCCATTCTCGGTACTTGAGTTGTGTCCTCAAGATCCTCGGCATGTCTGAGTTTTAGACCCGCTACCTTCTTTTTGGTAAGTTGAGGTTTCTTGCTTTTCTGAACATGTTGATCGTCTTTGGACTTCACGCGTTCTTCCTTGTTTTCTGACCTTCGTCTTCTTTCGGATTTCTGTGACGAAGTCTAAAAGATACGAGAGGAACGTGTATCAGTATCTTGATATCTATCAGGTTTTCCCTCCTTTCAGAGGGCTCCTTTTGAGGAGACCTACCTCTAGAATGAGAATGCTTCTCTTTAAAAGTTTTTTTTAGTGTTTTCCCAATTTCTTTTTAGAAGGAGTAGGAGTGTTTTTGGTAAAGACAGTTGTCTTTTAACTGTATAATTCTACCAGCCGCGGTCGGTAAGGGAGTACCTGCCGGGCGGTGAAGTGGAAAGGGGGAGGGGCAGGGTGGAGGTTTATAATCTATGGATTATGGAGGTTAACAGGTAATTAAACATATATATTATACATATATTAAACATACATGTTTTTCTCGTACCTGTAACTTCTGGCGACTGGACCCCTGCAATTCTCTCCGGAGCTTCGGCGGACTCCTGGACGGTTGTGGAGTGAGTGCCTGCTGCGGATGTTGGCGTGACTGCACGACGTGAGGATCAGCCCGTGAGCACCGATCGCCAGGAGGCTGCCTGCTGGGGCGGCAGCAACGACCGGGCAAGCCGGGGTCAGATGGGAAGCGCTGCCCGCCACTGTTCGTGAACGCCGGTCGGGGGGAGGACGCCAGGAGACTGACCACCGGGGTCGCAGTCACTGACATGCAGCCTGGAGTGTGCAGCCTCGAGGCATGGTGAGGCGCTGCCTGCTAAGGCTTGTGGGCGCATTGCGGGACGCCTGGACGCCTGGAGACTGTGTGAGGCGCTACAGAGGGCGGCATTGGGATGCGCAGCCTGCTGCTGCTTGTGGGCGCATTGCGGGAGACACTGTGAGGCGCTACAGAGGGCGGCATCGGGAAGCGCTGCCTGCTGCTGCTTGTGGGCGCATTGCGGGAGACACTGTGAGGCGCTACAGAGGGCGGCATCGGGAAGCGCTGCCTGCTGCTGCTTGTGGGCGCATTGCGGGAGTCACTGTGAGGCGCTACAGAGGGCGGCATTGGGAAGCGCTGCCTGCTGCTTGGGGGCGCCGCGAAACAGAGAGGAGCGGTTGGGAGCCTCTGACCTCTGAGAGTCCCGCCGCGAAGCGCTACAGAGGGCGGCAAAGCGCTACAGAGGGCGGCAAAGCGCCACAGAGACCGCGGAGGCTGTCCCCTGCGGCGGAGGTTCGGGGGCTGGGCGGATTGCAGCAGAAGTGCACCCGACCCCCCTCTCCCGTCGGTATACATGCTTGCAGTGAGCTGGAGGGATTCTATTGCAACGGAGCATCCCAGGGCTTTGGGGCTGGATGGAGGAGTAGGGCAGCGGGTCGGCCAGTGCACGGCACGGCGGTCCTTGGAATGAGCACGCTGTGACTGAACACGGAAGCAAGGAATCTATTAGCATCGCCCCCACCCGGAAACATGCTAAATAAAAGAAAACAAGCATACAAACGCAGGCAAAAAAACCAAAAATAAAATAAAAAGGATTGTATTTGCCCCTGAGGCTGGGTCTACAGAACGCATGACGAAGTGAAGGCTGATAAAGGTATTTACTGTGCCCCAATCGTTTTTGCTGGATTAGTTACTTATTTTGCCCCACTCGTTTTTCTTATTCATTCATTTTGAAAAAAACTCTTTTGTTCAAAATGGCCGGGGCCATAAACTGAGCACTCAATCCCCCCCCTGTACCGCCTGAACCCACGAGGCCCCTCAGCAGCTCCACTTTAGATAACAAAACTGAGATAAGACTCCCCATGGAATGCAGGACCCTGAGCCAGCCGGAATAGAATCTGAAACTGCTCTGCCCTGCTATGAAAACAGCAACAACTAAAAGAGGACTAATGACTCTATCCTCCCTACTTGGCGGCCATTTTTAGACTACTCTTTCTCCCTTTGGCGGCCATCATGAACTAGTCTTTCTGAATATTATTTACTATCGGTACCACAGACAGACTTTACATAGCTCTGTATTTAAACCTTGGTGTGCTTGAGTGTCTGCCTTCTACTGCAGTATTATATTACTATTGGTATTCTACATGTTATTTAACCTACACCCATTTCCACTTTTCCTCACCGACAGTGCACTGATTGCTACCTCATATTCTACCTCATATTCTACCGGCTGCTCACTAGTGTCATACTTGTTATTGCAGTAATTTGTTTGCACCTATATTAGATCCAGTAATTCATTAGTAGTTTAGCCCTATTTGTATATTGTATATGTTGTAAACTGCACATTCCTCACCTTTATCCCTATCATTCACTGCTCGCTACCTCACTTATTTGGTTCATTATTGTAAGCATATTGTAAGCATTATTGTGATTGTCTCTGCAAACGCACTGCATTACCTGTACTCACCTGTATTCACTTTACCTATCCGTCATGTAATGCATCGACTGCACATATGCCTATCGTCTCACTAGTGTATTTTCTGCCCGCTAGTGCCATCCCTGATCCTGATAGCCTGCTGTGCTTGCATGTGCATCTTGCTCCGGCATATCACCAACCCCTGCGCTATACTGCCACCATACCAACATGGAGCTCAGCGGCAAACACACATATAAAATAAACTACCCTCCCGTGCTCACCAAAAAAGCTACTAAACGCTTTAAACACGACTTCCTTAGGTCTCACTCAGAAACACCCTTTGCCGACACTTACTTCTCAACGGTCAATGGACCCTTGAACACCGACATCATTTTCCACACCACACGTAGAGCGCAATGGAAAAAAGTGTTCCTCGCCCTATTCACCGTCTCCACCTCCAGGAAATCCGCACATGGCCTAACACTCTCCATCACATCGTCCCAACTCCTCCCAGGCAGAACCACCGTCACTATATACAACAACGGGATTGTCTTAATTCAAGCGACAGACAGGAACCTGGAACTACTCGACAACATGTTCCCCTCTCTCAAAGAGCACCTTTCCAATCCTCGGACTTACACGCATATCACCCCCTGTCCTACCTCTCCTAACGTCACAGCTCCCACCCTTAACTCTCCTAACCCAGGTCAGCAGCAAGAAGACACGCACCTCACCTTCACACCCTGCTCCACAATCAATCACCTGCCCGTCTCAGCTAACCCTCCCCGCCCCTCATACACAGACATAGACCTGGTCCCCCCACACACCACTCGCTTTCCCAGCCCCCCTACTAACCCCCGTACCTCCGCACATCCTCCTGTCTCCCCCCCCACACTCTGCACCCCCGTACCTTCCCCCGCACATTTCTTCTCAGAGCACCCTTCCTCCCCCAATGGCACCCCACACAACATGACTCTCTCTCCGACTTCCGCCCCCCCCACAATTAGCACTCCCGCCACGCCTAGCCTGCATCCCTCCCTCAACCTCCCACCCCCCTCGCTCACTCCTCAATATTCCACCTCCTCCCCCACAACAGCCAGCCTTCACATCGCCCCCTTATTCCCTTCCCCCCCTAGCACGGATGCGCTTCCCAATAACACCTATCCTCTCGCTAACGCCCCCAACACCCCCATCGGCTCCGCCTCTCCACCCGGACTGCCCCCTGTCAACGTACTCGCCGGTTCAGCGCCAGTACCCTCCCCCAACACCGCGCCCATCATCACCCTGGACATTATTATGTCCACCCTTCTCCAATTGAAAGAAGAATTTCATTCCATTAAAGAGTTGCTCTTCACACACCCCATCAGACCCCCCCCATCACCACCCCTATCGCACCTAACACCACGTCCCCCTCACCGCCTACCCACCCTACCACACAACACTCCACACACCGGACCTCTATCCCCCCGCGCAACACCAACAATTGCAATCTCAGTACTATCAAGCGCAATACTCCTTCTTCTTCTACACCTAACAACACGTCCTCCACACCTCCTACTCGCCTCATCACACATCTTTCCCCACATTGGACTTCTACCCCCTCCTGCAATACCACCAATCGCCCCAGACGCACCACCAACACGATCTCTGACCTCGACGTACACAACCTTCTCCACTCTTACGACCCGGCTCCCCAAAAGCCACTTGCTACCAACAACATGTCCATCCCAACGATTATATCCAACCACCTCAGGCACCAAAAGGATAACAACAGAGGCACTGTCCCCAACAACCTCACTAATGTACCCCTCGTTTTGGAATCATCCTCCACCCTTTGCACCCCTAGCCTTAAATGCATACTTCTCAACTGCAGATCGGCCCAAAGGCATTCTATGGAGATCGCCGACCTCATCATGTCCCTGGAACTGGATCTAGCCATTCTGACCGAAACATGGCTGTCTGATTCCTCCACACCTATACTGGATATCCTAGTCCCTCCCAACTACTGTATCATTAGACTTGACAGGGACAAAAAGATAGGAGGTGGAATTGCCTGCATCTACAGAAGCAACCTCTCAGTCACCAAAGTGACCGTCTCCTCTCTTATCTCCTGTGAATACCTCTGCCTTGATATCAACAGCAAAAGCAAACCGGTATGCTCACTACACATTATATACCACCCACCTGGGGACAATTTCTCCTTCGTCCAACAACTCATGGATACAATTACAGCCAACTCAGGACGACAGCACACCCAAATTTTCCTTGGCGACTTCAATCTCCACTGGAATGACAACAGTGACACAGTGGTAAACAGCCTCAAAAGCTTTCTCAACGCACTTGATCTCAACCAAATATGCAACAGCCCGACCCATAAGAGAGGTTCTACCCTTGACCTCATAATCTCCAAAGAGGGCGCTATTCAACTGGAGTCAATCCAACCTTGTGACTGGTCAGATCACCATATTGTCTCCTTCATCATCAAGGAAAAAACCAGACTTAACTCAGTTCAACCACCTAAGCACAAAGTGTGGAAAAGAGTCTTGAAGAAACTCAACCCAAACACCCTACCACCTAACAGCTGCAATAGGCTACTTCCCCCTCCCGGCGATACAGACGTTCAACTTCTGACTGACTTCTATCTCAATACTATGTCCACAATAATCGATGAGGTGGCGCCCTTGCAACTGAAAAGAATCTCGTCCAAGAAGACCTCCAACCCATGGTATGACGGAAGCCTCAATGAAGATAGACGGGCGATGCGAATGGCGGAGCGCACTTGGAGGTCAGCCCCTTCTGCAGTGCACCTAAAAAGTCTAAAGAAACAGAGAAATGCCTACTTCAGGAAAATAAAACGCTCAAAAAGAGAATTCTTCAGCCTCCAGCTCGCCCAGGCTAAAAACCGTCCAAGAAGGCTGTTTGAGTTGGTCAGAACACAATCCAAAGAGCATCCCCAGACAATCAGCTCCATGGTCGTCTCTCCTTCCTGCGAAGACTTCTCTGCCTTCTTTATCCAAAAAACTGAGAGAATAAGAAGCGATCTCCTCAATGACGCTGCCCTGTACTCCAACCCCCGACACACAGCAATACCTCAACCTAAGAACAATGCCACCTGGTCATCCTTTGACACTTACTCCGTAGAAGAAATTGGCAGACTGCTCAGCGCCTTGAAACCCTCCAATCACCTCTCTGACCCCCTTCCTGCTAACGCTGTAAAAGACTTTTCCCCTTGGCTTCTCCCACTCTGGTCTAAGATTATCAATAGCTCTCTTCAACAAGGATCCATCCCTAACGCCCTCAAAGTAGGGCAAGTCACACCGCTACTAAAAAAACCAACCGCAGACCCCACTGATCTAAACAATTACCGCCCTATCACAAACATTCCCACTCTCGCTAAACTGTTGGAAAAATGCGTACAACTACAACTGACTAAACACATAGATAAGTTTGATCTCCTAAACGCTCATCAGTCAGGCTTCCGAGCAGGGCACAGTACCGAAACTGCCATGACTCACATAGTGGACGATGCCCTCCAAATCCTAGACCAAAACGATACCTGTCTCCTCATCCTTCTGGATCTCTCCTCAGCATTCGATACAGTTAAACATGAGAACTTACTCGAACTGTTAAACACAAGAATGGGCATATCTGGGACTGTTCTAAAGTGGTTCACCTCATTTCTACACAACCGGACACAAAGAATGAAAAGCAACAACCTGCTGTCCTCTCCGGTACCGGTATCGCTAGGCGTCCCTCAAGGATCCTCCCTCTCCCCAACACTGTTCAACCTAGTTATGGAACCGCTCACCACGTTGCTACAGGCTTCTAATGTGCACTTTCACATGTATGCCGACGACACCCAACTTTATCTCAAAATACAATCTCCCAAGGACATCATGCTGCTGAACACCACGATCAAAAACACCCAATCCTGGCTTGCAGAGAATCACCTCAAACTCAATGCTCTGAAGACCGAGTTCCTCCTGATCTCACCTCCCGCTAAAATATCCACGGCTCAAATATGGCTTAAGCAATTAACGGCTCTAAATGTACAGCCCATCGTAGTAGACTCAGCTAAATCTTTAGGCATAACACTTGACACCAATCTCAACATGCAGCAGCACATCAGCAAGGCAACCAAAGGAGCGAACTTCCAAATCAATACCCTGAGAAAACTTAAACCCTTCCTTCCGGCCAAAGACTTCCAAACTGCAGTACAATCAATAGTCATCCCGCACATAGAATACGGTAGCACCGCCCTCTGCGGGCTCCCCCTAACTACAACGGCACCCCTAAGAGCGTCCCTTAACGCCGCAGCGAGACTCGTCAAAGGCTCAAAAAAACACTCGCATATCTCCCCGGACTTTAAATCACTGAACTGGCTACCTTTTGAAGCCAGAATTCAACAGAAAATCGCATGCATGACACACAAGGCTGTGCATCTGAATTCACCCGCCTACCTCACTCAAAAGTTGACAATTTCGGGTGGCTCCCGAACTACTAGGAGCACAAGCAATCTTCTGCTGAAACCTAGAAGATTTCGGAAAGAAAAAACGTATAAACGCTCCTTTTCAGGTATGGCACCCAGGATCTGGAACGCACTCCCTCCTGAAACAAGGCTCATCTCCTCCAACACAATCTTTAAGAATGAAGTTAAAGCGATCCTCATGGCAAAATACACATGACCTATTCTACGTATCACTACGAATGTCACATGAGTATCACATGAATCTATACCCTGTATTATCGAATTACGTAATTGTATACGCTCAATCTTTGTATTTTGTTATAATGTGTGATGCACTTGGTTGATTATGTATATTGTTATATTGTTGACGCACCTGGTTGACTTTGCACACTTTACCCTCTCCACCTCAACGATCCTTACTTCCCTTCTACTATCGCACCTGTGGGACTATACATTCTGCACACACCCACCTCAACTAGGCCCACCTTTAAACTCTAAATACTCTAAACACGCTTAAGCAAGTATATGCTCCCTGTTATTGCACTTTATGCTATTGACACAATTGTTTGTCTATACTCAGTGTACCTACACTACCACACCTGTGACCTACCTCATGTCCTTTGACCTACCCATGTAACTAGCACCTTGTACCTAACTACCTCATATATTACTTTGTATATACGCTTCTTACCTTGTATTTTTACTCTGTATTCTTACTTGTAAAGCGCTCTGATATCTGCAAAGATCTTGTTCGCGCTGTATAAAACTCTCAAAATAAATATAAATAAATGCAATGCAGTGCGCGCAACAAAATTTGTTTTATTTATTTATATGTTTACTTACCTGTTAACCTCCATAATCCATAGATTACTGACCTCCATCCTGCCCCTCCCCCTCCCCACGTCACCGCCCGGCAGGTACTCCCCTTCCGACCGCGGCTGAATTCTACTAATCTTTGTATACTACTAAGTAATTCATCATCAGACATTGCTTCAATGACAGGGTCAGGTGTGAACCGGCTATGGCAGACCATGTTGCTCCTGGTCTACCTAGTGGACCGAGCCTGGTAATGTGATTTAAATGTTTTAGGGCGCCTTTAAACCAGAGCTTATGCTCTTGGTATGTGAGTATAATTTCTATATCCTCGAAAGGAATGTATTCCTCCGGTGGTTCATCTTCTTTGTAAAAGTGAAACACACGTGTTACTGAATTTGCTTCAGGGACAACTATCCAAGAATAGAATACCTCTGTCTGGTGATATTCATGTGCCTTTATCACAAAAACTGCCCTACCACCTCTCGATGTTAGGCCATGTTTTATAAGTTTTATAGTGATGTCTTTCCGTAAATTTAGAGGAATGAATATAGCATCCTTGTCGGTTTCTTGGAAACCTGTGAAGTTAAAAGCTGCATCGGATGGATCAGCCGCAGCTCCACCGGTTTCGGTGTTGTTGCCGTTATTCGACATTGTTTAATGAAAAATTGAAGAGCAAGTTTCAAGGAAACAAAGATAAGGTGCACAATATTTTGAAACACTGTATCCTTCAACGTTGAACAAACCAAAAACTAATACATAGGATTTTCATCCTACTCACTGTGGCGGATATAATCCTTTTACCCACTCCAGACGTCTATTGGAGTATTTACAGGAAAAAGGGGTCTCTGAAAAAAGCACGACTAAGTTACTTTAGGATCTAGCATTAAATTAGTGCCTTACGAAGCGTTGGGCGCCATGTAGTGTAGTTCCTATATTCCCAATAGGCTCTGCGCATTGGAATAATATGCACTATTGATTTGACATAGGATTGAGGTCAGTATGTCTCTATAGAGTATACTAAACTTAATTGTGTGTGCCAGCTAGCTCAGAGGTCACTAGAAACTTTCTCGAATACACAAGAAGGGTTTAGTTCCTGACAACCGCATAAACATGACAACTTTGTTTCCCCAAGAATGGAAACATATCTTCAGAATCGTGGTAACAATAGCTAACTATTTTACTCAGTCAATCGTGCATGCTCGGTTTTACACAGTTGCACAGAAATAGAGAGACGGGCGTTTCAATAAAAGGGGTTTATTGAACAGTCTTTTTTCTTATGCAAGAGAGGTGAACTGCTACAATTGTTAGACAGAATGCAAAGTATAATGCGTACAGCGAGAACAGTAATATAAAATAATACTGTAATAGCATTGTCCGTGGCTATGACATGTAAAAATAAATACATAAATAACACAGGCTAAAATACTCACTTGGTGCTTCTAAAATACACCTACCCCAGTTTACCTAACCTAGGTCTAGTACCAGGGAAGAAGTAAGTGTTTGTCTTTTAGCATAGGTTTAGTTCTGCCAAGAATTGCCAAAGATTTTTCAAGGTTCTAATCAGCTCCATACCTTAGAATGAGAGAGGTTGGTATCTCTTTCACGGACTCGATTCCCCAACACCCCGCAAGGGGAGTCAGAAACACTGGAGCTGGATTTCTCGGCAGGAGATGACAGCTTCTGGTCAGTGCGTCAGCTGGAGAGTTGGCTTCCTTCGGCACATGCTGTAGCGAGCTGCTTCGTGCAAGTAGGTAGTCGAACTGCACCAAACCACACCGTGCTTTGCTATTCCAAGTGAAGGTATATTTATACCTTGAAGGTGTTGAGGAATGCCAGCTTTGACGTAAAGTCGGGCATATGAACGTCATGAATGAACCCCTAAGGAATAGTTGTTCATGCATAATGATGAGTTTCTTGGAGAAACCAATATCCAGGGTAGGGGAAGTCCCTTCTGCTTAAGAGTCTGGTTTTCCAAGAAATCGTTGCGACTTAGATGAATGGATGGAAGTAGCCATGCCTGTATTTGGGTAGCATGGGCTATGCCTAAATAAGGACTGGATTTCTATGCCTATAAAAGGGCAACGTGAATTATACCTGTATAAGGGCATGAATCGGGAAAAATGCATACGGAATCTAAATCAATACACAACACCGCAACACTTTGCTTTGCACTTCTCAGAACTCCTCCTTGCTCTAAAAGGTGAAAAGGCCTTCCCCAATAACCAAGTTGACCCACAAATTCAGATACTTTTCTTTGATGGTGATGGATCTTTAGTGAATGCTTAAAAGTCTTATAGATATCTGCTGAAGAACCTTTTTCAAATTAACTTAAAACAATTCAAATGGTCTATTAGTAGAAAGGTTTGGCAGACAATAGTGTTGTTATCAATGGGTTGCAGCTTATATATGTGCACATTGCAACTTAAGTCCATTGCAAGTCGTGATACATGCTGACAGCTACAGAAGTTATTAAGCTCTACTTGGGCACAGTTTGAGGTATTCATCTGGTGGCAATTCCTAGCAACAATAGTTTCTTTTATATCTACTCATGATAATGGTTAGGAATAGTCAATCCTCCCACCAGGACAGGGTGAACGGCAGCAGATACCAGTTCATCTTCAGTTATTAGAAGCAGCAAACAAGTCAAGTGTTTCAATATAAGCTGAAAATGGGAAGGTCGGCCTACTATCTATGTATCCCCTCACTGCATCACTCTACTGTCCTGTTGAAATGCTCCATGTCAACCTTTCTGCCAACCTGCCACCAGGATCTTACGGAATTTTAGTTCATTGAGTGGCTGCGATTGGGTTCTGCATGAAGATGTGTTCACAGTCACCATCTTTGAGCCCAAGATTCAATGCATAGAAGTCCATGGAATATTGAATAGCGATGGTCAAATAACCCTTGGCTAGGGGCACCACATGTACTGGTTTTGCAGTGAGGCTGCATGCAGCTATGCCCACAGTGACTGAGACAAATTACCCCTTCTACTAGCTGTGGGACAGGTTATCTGGTCATACTACAGCTAGCTAATAGTCTAACCACCTTCAAGCTCAACATGGCATCCAGTCTGTGGTCTGGTAGTACAACAGTCGAGACCTGCAAAACAGGTTTAAGAAACGTAATTGAGCAGCCTCTCTAGAGTTATCCGGAAGCAACTCAATGCATGTTTGGAGTAGGACCTATTTTGGGGGAAGAGATTTAAATAAAAGTATTTAAATAACAGGATGCAACTTTCTATGAGTGTGAGGTCATACTCATTGATACCCTTTCTGAAGTGGAACTGGGGTGGCATAGCTGAGGAGCGTAAATGGTTCTATGATCTCAACTGTGTTCTAAGAACACAATACAGTCAATAGTTGTCTATGGGCTTGATCACAAAATAATATTGATTGAAGCTATATCGTGTCCTAGGTGGTTGATTAATGCAGTGCTTCCTACAAACATATCTTTCCGTCATATTTTGAAAGTAGGATTCTTGAGGTGGTAATGGGTGAAAAGAATATTTATGCATATTTGCTTGGTTGAATTTTGTTGTGGTGGTGATGTGGTCTGTTGTTTTTTGTGCTGCTATCATTTTATGATTAATTACTGCAATGTGATGATGTTATGTTGCAGTGTGGTTATCGTGTTGCATTCTATTTTAACTGTTGTGTTTTCCTTGTATGTTTTTCATTGTGATGTTATATTGCCTTGCATGTTACTGTTTTATGTACAGTAGTTTACTTTAGATATGTCAAAATATACCACTAAAGCTTCAGTTAAAAGCACCACATAACTTCACAGATCCAGTGACAACCATTTACCACTGTGTAAGGTAGTAAGGTGGCACTGCAACAGCTCTTCATCCTATTAAGTCAGCCACAAACTGTTGCAGAAACCATGTTGTAAACCAGTATTACAGTGCTTTCTTTATGTGATAATACCCTGGGGGGCAGATTTGCTATGATTGATTTGATGCAACAAAGAGCAGTTACCAAACTGTCTGTGCTGCATCAAAAAAAGAGAGCAGAATAGCACCATGACTACTTTTCTCCAACATTACACCAGCGACGAGGAGGCATATTATTTTATATAAATTCCTATTACTAATGTTAATAAATGGATATTTTATGTCAAGACCCGGAGGCTAATGTTATGCTGTAAATCCCTTTATTGCCTCAAAGTTCATGGGTTGTTTCATGGGAATCCCCATGTAATATCCACGCAACACACCTTTGACGCAAAGTAGCACAAAGGTGTGCATAGTGCTAATTGTGTAACTGTAGGACTATTTTCAAGAGCAAAAATAGGTTTACATAGATTGTAAGCCCCAATTCTACACGTTGCCCCTGTTATTTTCACTTTTGTGATGCACACCAGAGCAATATTCTAGTAAATCCAGGCCAATGTGTCCGATTTGCTGCATTTTATGCTTTACATCATTTATTTGTATCAGTTCAGTCAAAAATGCATCTGTTTCCATTAATTCTACCATTCTGTTTTATAATATGTATAAAACTACGATATATTACATTACGTTTTCTGAGACACACCTAGTTGGTGTAATATTGCATGGCGAATGCTCTCAGTGACTGTTGGTGATCAGATCACAGACTGTGAGTTTGGGAACTGAGATGCTGCATCTGTAGCTGTGCTTTCGGGTCCTCCCCTATAGAGAAGAAAAAATACACTTCCATAACATTAAATAACAATCCTGCTGTAAACTGCAGAAACGACTTGGACACATCATACACTGTGTCTCTTAGAACCGGCATTATTAAAAAGAAAGCTCTGGCAAGTGAAGTATAAAATATATATTTAAGCCATTACAAACCAAGTGCACGGATTGTATAATATTGAAACCTATTCTGGGCACTTTCAGTGACATCGTTTCCTCCTGGATGAAGGAAGACCAAGGTCCAGAATAAATGAAAACATATAATTCTTCAGAATGACACCTTCGAGTACCAAAGGTCATGGGTTTGTTTTTGCCTCTGTGTTCACATACAAACAGGACCCCAGTTCCATTGATGCTTTGGACGATTGTGTCAAATTGTATTGGAACGGATAAAGCCTGTGTGGCAGATGCTGTTTACTTTGGACTGAACACAAAGGCGCACGTGTGGGAGTATTTTTTCACACATCACTCTCACTAATGAATTTACTTGTTCTAGTTGGTGCTGTTATTTCAGTCTTTCGATCTAGCGCCCGTGGAATGCACTAAGATGGAGAGAAGTGGAAACTCAAGTACCGCACACTAGTGATGTATCCCTGAGGGACAGACAAATGCCCATCAACCCTGGTGTGCGAGAAGTTCAGATTGATTCCAAGGTCATCCAAATCTTGTTGTCTGTCAACCATCAATGACAAGAAAAACTCACAATACAACTAAAATATAATCATTTTGTTGCACAGTGGACAACATTTCATTGGAAAGTGTGTTGACAGCGCCAACTCACTTAATAATAATACCCCTAAAGTAAGAAGTTAAGTATGCATTGTATTAACAACCAGGCAGCTTATTTATGAGCCCTTTGCGCCGCCATTTCATCAATTTTGGTGACGCTGCAGCGGTGTAAAAAATGAGCCACTTTGCCTCATATTTACAAAGTGACGCATCTAAGCAAATGTGTCACTTTGTAAAGCCCTGCGCGACCTTATACCTTATACCTGCGGCATGTATAATGTATGCATGGTGGGAGTGCCACCGCAAAAACGGCTCATAGAAGTGGATTTCACTGCGTCAAATCCTTACGCCTGCCTCACAGCGGGCGTAAGACTGACACAGGCACTTTCACATGGGGAAAGCCCATGTGAAAGAACGCATTGCTGGGGTTGCGCCAGTTTTTAGACACACTCCAGCAATGCGTAATTTCTGTGCCGAGAGATACGTCAGGATTCCTGGCGTATCTGTCAATCCTTGCGACATGGAGCGCCGTACAGTAAATACGGTGCATCCATGGTGTTGCAAGGAAAGGGCACTGAAAAGCAGCGATGCAACACTTTTCATAAATGAGGCCCCAAGTTTATTTTGTGTGAAGCTTGTGCTTTATACTCTTTCCCTGCGTCACAAAATGTAAAATTAGTGAATGCACTCAAAATAACATTGCCCTGCACGCGCAATCAATATTTTTTGATTTATTAAATGAATGACAAAATCTCAAAGTTAGTCTCCTAGGGATGAGCAACCCAAGCAAATAAGATTAATATAACCTAGTCAAAATGTAGTCAAACAAGGCATGTCATTTTGCAGGTACGAGTACACCTCCCATTCAGTTGAAAGGCACTGCTCATAATCCAAAGCATTCAACAGACAGAGCAACAGTTTAGCAAAATCAATCATGTCCATGTAAAGGGCAATAATCTGAGGAGAAGGGGATCATAAATGACAGCGATCATTATATTATATGTTTTAGAGGTTAAAGTTCACTCCTGATATGACGCATAATGGGAGTTACTGCAGGGTACTGGATCGTGAGATACTGAGTGGGAGGCGGATCCCAATGGGATAAAAATAAAACATTTGTAAAGGCATATGTACATCTTTCACCCTAACGCAGAACGTGATCAAAATTTTCGTAAAAAAGAAATCCATAGAGGCTCTTTTTTTCGCTGGTTTCTTTGGATGTTATCAGTACTACCAGTCGTATTTCATTTTCCGCTATCCAGCTTTTCTAACAGTGGGAGGGAATTTCCTCCAAGGCCTTATCAGCTTGAACCACAACCCCTGTTCTGGCTTCTGGTTCAATGACAAATTACACTCCCTTAATCCTGATCCAAGCAGGTTTTAATAGCTGTGCATTTAGTATGCATGGCTTTAAAATGATTCTGATAAGGGTGACTTCTGCATGTATCCAAATTATGCAGAAATGGATTTCACTGAAGCTTTTCGAGAACGGCTAATGTTTGCTTCTCGCTGAGTTGTGGTGTGCGACTTGTTTTGCTTTAATATTAGTCTCAAAAAAGTCATTGCATTTTGGTAAATGTCCTAAAATGATTACACGCCATTTACATTTTTCATTGTCTGCCTTTCAAATATTGATCTCCCATAGTTATATTTGGGACATTTGATGTTTCATTATACACTGATTACTTTGGTTAACCTTTTGCACCTACAGCAGAACTTGATTGTAGCATAGGTGAATGCCTATCTAGCATTTTTGCCCCTGAGTATAAATCCATGCTTCCACGCCTATAGCCTGCATATGTTACATGTCAATTTCCGCTGTTAGGTGTTCTCCCCGCTTCTCCTGCTGATGATCTCCTCACATATTGCAGATCATGCCTTTAAGAAGCCACCAATGCTCCTAGTTAATCTTTGGTTTCGAGAAGGATATCACTCCTATCATACTGATGCTGACAACTGCGATCTTCTGCCCTATTTCTAGCTAGGGATCCTCGGTTCTTCCGCCACAAGCTGGGTGGATGTTCTCTGGCTGTTAAGGCTGCCCAGGCTTGGAATGCCCTCCCATTTCTACTACGCAATACTCAGGACCCGTTAGCCTTTAAGAAACTATTAAAAACTCACCTGTTCCCAGAGATGTTGGCTGTGCAGTTTAGAGACTCTTCTTGGTTCCGCGCTAGGACACTCCTCAGAGTAGCTATTGCGCGCTATAAAAGCACTTAACAATAACAATAACATTCCATTCAGAAACATGCGTCACTCTATAATCATTTCAATAATTCCCTCTGCTAAGTGCTTGCTCATAGAAAGCAATAGCTCAAATATGGGATTACAAAATGTAACCATCTTGATGCACAAGCCCCAATAAAGCACACAAATCTCAAACACCTCATGCTATTCAGTTCATCACGCCCTCATTCACAAGCTAGTAACTGACAGCAAGCACTAGGTGAAAGCCATTACTCTTGTTACGTGGTGTTCTGGCCAAATTCCGCCAATCGCAGATTGGTGGACTTTTTTTCCTGCAAGACCCCAGAACTGTGAGATGGTGAGGGTGAGTGAGGTTTGGTGTACCCTAGCGTGGTTTTCTAACATGGGCAATAGTAGGTCTCCCTGAATGGTCGTGGTCAGAAGGCTGCTTCTCAAGTAATTTTGCCACAGCTCGAGCAGATTTTGTACTCGTTTGCACTGATTTGTCAGTGCTGCTTACTCTACCCTCACTATTTGTAGTGTGAGCAGCGCAACATGCATATTTCCCATTCATTGGTGTAACTCTACGGACTCTAGCTGAGTTTTATGTACCACTGCAGATTTCTGCAGATTGAAACCCTGCAAATTACGCCCACTCCTAATGATACCTGGATGCAGTCCTCCCCTGAATACTATTACCAGTTGTAAAAAGATCTCCAAAATAGGATGCAGAGGCTCCCAGTTATTGTGTAAAAGAACAAGGACCCCCTGGTGCTAATAGCGATCCTGGCTCCCAGTTATCCCCTTGTATCACCCTAAGAATCACTGGTGAGCTCTCAAAATATTGGCACTGATGCATAGCCCCTCCATTGCAGCCATGTAAACACATAGCTAGAAACGCACACTTCCAACCCCCAAGGCATGTGTAGGCTCAGGTTCACCCTTAGATGCATAGACCCCCCTTAAAAACAGCCATTGTGTTATGTGGATCTAAATATGACCTACTACATACAGCACTAGAACAACAATGGACTTAAAAATGCCCCACAAATGATCACAATGCAAAACTTGCAATCTTGCTCCAAAACCAGTCAAAGACACAATGTAACTGGCACATAATCATCAACTGTCAAGGTCACACACCTCTATCTTACAGGACATGCAGGAGTGCTACTGATCCCACCAATTCCTCTGAGAAACCCACACCAATCATAGGTACTCAATGTGTGTGTGTAGCTCGTTGGAGCAATGGGGGTTTGTGAATTGAGGATTGTTAGAAGTTGGCTTGGTATAAGATGTCCACTATTCTAGTGGGCACCGTGCACCAGTCCAAATGACCCTTATTGATGGTAGGTTATAAAGTCAACCTTATAGAAAGCTATCCTAGTGGTAGCTGTGGAGAGCAGTCCTCGGGCTAAGACTTAGAGGCGAGTTAAGCTAGTTATTTTACCAATTAGAATCTCTTGAATGATTAAATGAAAGCACACCACACGGGGTATATATCAAATATATATGTATTTATTCTAAACACAACCCCTCTGGACTCTTTATGAGGTCAGAGGTAAAAGTACAATACAAGGAACTTAATTAGCATACGATAAGTTGCACAGTATACGTTATGCCCTAGGGACCTCACACACCATAGACTACAATTGTGGTATAAGAACCACGTGAGAGTTAGAAAGCAGGCCTAGGGCCTGTAGAACCGCTGGGCTACCTAAAATCACTAAAGGTTAGGATGCAGGAGGCCCATGGGGGATGCGTGCAGTGTCTAAAAAGAGCCGCGCATCACCGTTGACTTTCTATGGAGAACGAACAAGTTACAATTTTAAAGATTAAGGGCACTTCTAGGTGAACTACGATGGAACCCTTTTAGACTAGGACATTTCGAGAGTCAAGACCCATGGGAGCACCGGAGTACTCATGTTACCTCACCCAGGGAAGCCGGGTGCAAAGGTGTCTTTTGGCGTCGTGTTTCGTCGTCAATTCCAATGGAGAGCTGCAAACAAATGCTGCTGGCGACCAGAGATAAAGTGTCCCGGTGGATCCAGGGGTGGGTCGGAGATGTGAAGAACCTGAAAGCAGAGGGGACAGAGTCTGGGTCACTAGCCAGTGACCAGGATAGCGAGGAGAAGATGCCAGCTGATGTCGGGTGCTTTTAGGGGAAAGAGGTGAAACTTGTCTCTTCAACCACGGGGACCAGGAGGAGTCGGTGATGAGCAGGAGCTGGATTCGAGCTGTTCCACAAAGGATCTAGTTGACTGCGGTGTTGGAATCCAGATTGGACCAAACAAGCCTTAGCAACGGCAACCCACGCATGATGTCAAGATTGGCTTGTGCAAACCAGCAAGGTCTGAGGGACTCCTCCTTTGGAGAGGAGTGGGAGCAAGTATGGAGCAACCAGGAAAGCTCAAGAAATCAAAGATGGCCCTTTGTGGGGGCTCGCGAGCCAACGGACTAGGAACTGCAAAGGGGCCTCAAGCGGAAATGCACAAAGCGGGCCCACGGGACACTCGTGGAGTGTAGGCCTCTGAGCTTCAGTGCAAAAGGTGCTCGGGCAGGGGCTTCTTATAACCCAATGCACAACTTCTGCAGTAGCAAAAATGCAGGATGTCCAGGAGTTCCGGTCCCACATCTCTCGTGTCCGCTACAGGTCTCAGGTTTGCTGGGAGCACAGGTCAGCATCAGAGATATCTGGAAGTCCATGTCCTGTGTCACAGATTTTTCGGGATCCGGCGGTAGCCTCGAAAATGCAGACCGGCAAAGATGCTGGTGGTGCCTGTTTGGACAGAGTGGTCACTCCTTGACCACAAGGGAGATTTCTTCCATCTTCCAGTTGATATGGAATGTCGAAGGTCCAGAAATTATGTATCAGAGTTTCAAAGGGTCATCTAAAGTCCTAGGGACTGGGGTTCTATACTTATAGTAAGTTTAGGGGTTGGACTAACTCTAAGGTCCCTCCTATAGGTGGACCTGGGGAGGGGTTGGTAACAAACCCTTCCCCTTTGTCCAGTTTTGCGCCAGAGCTGGGGCTGAGTGCCCCAACAACCGGTTTGAACTGGGAAATGCATGGAGCACCTTGTGTGCCCCAAGCAGTCTCTGAAAAGCATTCACTGAATGCATCCCACCCTGCCCCAATACACTAAAGCCTGTCTCGGGAGGTGCTGGCACTTCTCTGGACAGGAAATCTATTGTCCAGGCCTCCCCTGCCGGAGTTTCATCCAGCAGCAGGAGGGCCGACTCGTGTCTGTGGCAGCAGCATCCATTTTGTTATTCTGGGGCTCTGTTTAACTTTAACCGGGTTTACCAGTATCTACATGTCTTCTCCCTTTAGAAGGGTGGAATGCTACCCCCGCCGCCAGAACTGGCGGGGAGGGGTAGTATTCCAAAGTGTTTGACACCTTACACAACATGTTTTGATGAAGCCAAACCAAAGTTAGCATTAACCACAAGGAGTATAATGCACTTAAGAGTATATAGTATGGATATATCATAGAACAGCTATAAGGAGATGGTTCCGAAAGCTGCAGAGGGGCTCAGCTCATGCTAGTGCACCCTTTCACACAAAACCAAGCACTCTGCCTCCAGGATTGTCAAGGCCTGTAATAGGAGTGGCTTATAGGTTAATATGTATCTATATATATATATGTATATATAAAATATATAGATATAGGTATACTGTATCTAAGTAAGGGGGCTTACACCACCTTACCCAGGCTGCAATTGCAAACCTGTGGTGTCAGTTCAGTTTGGAAGGCTAACCAGGGTGGGGCACAATACATGATGCAGCCCCTGGTAGGCCTAGGGTGCACCTATGCCCTGGGGGCCTAAGGTACCACATACAGGGGCTAACAAGGGTGACCCAGTAACCAATCTGGTATGTACCTAAAGCACATGGTATCAATTTAGAGAGAGAACAGCCAGGCTGTGGTACTGATTAGCAGGGCCACAGCCATACTAAAGTAAAAAAAACAGTGAAACACAGCAAAAAGTGGGGGGTAACCATACGAAGCAGACCCTACTCTCCTACAAAGATGCATTGTGAAAGATTTGAGGAATATTATCTGTTGTCAGTTTTCACATCTGTTTGGCTTTTAACGTGCTTGCAACTAATGCTTCTTAGGTTTACGAGCAATTTACTTTGTACAATGCTAGGAACAGTTATCAGCTTACCCTTTCAAAGTAAAAACATTAATCTTGTACAAACAATAGTATGATGCTGAGATCTTCTTACCAAATTACATCATTAAACTCAAATTCCCCTTCTCAGGTTCTGTCTTTGAACAGCATCCAACTATAATGAATGGAGAAGCAGCAATGTTTTGTCATGCTGCTCTCATTTCTAATTGGCCGTTCTTGTTTCTTCACCAGTATAAAGTGTTTCTCACAGATTTCACAAGCTACTAGGCCTTAATATTTATTCAGATCCTGAAGTTTTCAAAAACTCACAAAAGTGTTTTCTTAATGTGATGGGTAGGTTTCAAGGGGAAAGGCTGTTGCTGAAACTAGTAAGGTCAAATGTCATCAAATTAAGAGACACTTGGGGCTTGCTTTGGAGCCACCCTGCTTAGCAATGCTCTGGGATGCTCCGCTGGTGCATTTATTACCTTCCCCAACACTTGTCAGTCACTCACCCCAACCTTGGCTGCTCTTCTGAACCTCTCTTTGCCTCTTGGTGTTGTGCAGTTGGTTGGTGCCCATTGCTCAATATCCTGGATTTGCAGGACCGCATTTTGGGTGCCAGTGAGTCCCCCCGAATCCCTCGCCCACCACCTTAAAAGGAACCTCCCCCATACTCAGACAAAGGCACCAGACATCTGTCATTCACCCAGCCCTCAGTGGTTGGCCCACCAACCTCCTGCAATAAGCCTAAAAAACTTTAGAAACCAGACTAATTCAACAGTTCTCATGAACAAAGCCTTCTGGTTCCATTTTCAAAGACCTCAACTGCCACTCTCGAAGGATACTACAAGAGGACTATTAATAAGGCCAACTAAACACAGATTCTAACACCATTCACTCTGATAATCCGGCCTACCCCCCTCTTACCCAGCTAACACTGATTAACTAACCCCTCTCTAAGATTCCAATTCCTCACTTGTATATTTCATGTTTCCATATGTTGTCCTAGTCCCTGTGGATACCAATGAATTAGCTTGATCACTCAGACTCTGAGAGTATAATGTTGCCCTCTCCCTGCCAATCTCTAATCATATTTGACATATGACGTATAACGGCATATGACATATAACGGCCCCTCGCGGCGGGATGCCTGGCTTTCACCTTGCGGATACCCTGCCGGGGTTATCTCACAGGGGAATACCAGGACGGGTTCCCTAAGCAAGCGCTTAGAAACCGCTTGGTGATTTGCGCTATATAAATTCCTGTACATTTACATTTACATTTACATACTTTTTGCAGCTTTTGCACCCCTCTCACCCTACACTGTTATTACTAGAACATCTATACATGTCGGAACCCTACCTCCCCAATCTTCCACTATGCCAGTTTAGCAATGCCCTGTCCCCTGCCAATCGCATTAATTTTCACAAACGTTTTGCTGCATCTGCAACCCTCACCAGATATACTGATACTGCTCTGACATCAGCTCGCCCCTAAGCAATCCAGTTCCAACAATTTTCCATCCTGCTCCCTTCTCCAGCTATGACTACCTCCTTCGCCCCCACAGATCCCACCTGTTGAATATTTTCTTTCAATCAATCAATCAATCATGCCATTTGTATAGCGCACTACTCACCCGGGAGGGTCTCAAGGCGCTTGGGGGAGGGGAATGCTACTGCTCGAACAGCCAGGTCTTGAGTTGTTTCCTGAAGGCGAGATGGTCCTGGGTCAGCCGAAGGTGGATGGGGAGGGAGTTCCAAGTCTTGGCAGCCAGGTAAGAGAAGGATCTTCCTCCGGCGGTGGCTCTTCGGATGCGTGGTACGGCTGCGAGGGCGAGGCAGGTGGACTGTAGCTGGCGGGTGGGCGTGTAGAAGGTCAGGCGGTCGTTGAGGTACTTGGGGCCCAGGTCGTGGAGAGACTTGTGTGCGTGGGTGAGGAGCCGGAACGTGATCCTCTTGTCGACGGGGAGCCAGTGCAGGTTCTTCAGGTGGCTGGAGATGTGGCTGCGTCGGGGGACATCCAGGATGAGTCGGGCGGAGGCGTTCTGGATGCGCTGGAGTCTTTTCTGTAGCTTGGCTGTGGTTCCGGCGTAGAGGGTGTTTCCGTAGTCCAGTCGGCTGGTGACGAGTGCCTGGGTGACAGTCTTCCTGGTCTCGGTCGGGATCCAGCGGAAGATCTTGCGAAGCATACGCAGGGTGTTGAAGCACGATGAGGAGACGGCGTTGACTTGTCTGGTCATCGAGAGGGAGGGGTCCAGGATGAAGCCCAGGTTGCGTGCGTGGTCGGTTGGCTTGGGTGCGGTGCCCAGGGCTGGGGGCCACCAGGAGTCGTCCCAGGCGGAGGGCGAAGTTCCCAGGATGAGGACTTCCGTCTTGTCCGAGTTCAGCTGTCCTTCATCCACTCGGCGACGTCTTTCATCCCTTCGTCTAGGCAGGTTCTGGCGGTGTCGGGGTCTCTGGTGAGGGAGAGGATCAGCTGGGTGTCGTCGGCGTAAAAGATGATGTTGAGGTTGTGCTGGCGTGCGATGGCTGCAAGAGGTTTCAGGTAGATGTTGAAGAGGGTGGGGCTGAGTGAAGATCCTTGCGGGACGCCACAGATGACTTCGGTGGCCTCGGAGCGAAACGGGGGGAGGCGGACTCTTTGTGTTCTTCCGGCGAGGAACGAGATGATCCACTCCAGTGCCTTCTCTTGGATACCGATGTTGCTGAGGCGCTGGACTAGGGTGCGGTGGCAGACCGTGCCGAACGCAGCGGAGAGGTCCAGGAGGATGAGGGCCACTGTTTCCCCCTTGTCGAGCAGGGTCCGGATGTTGTCGGTGGCTGCGATGAGGGCGGTCTCGGTGCTGTGGTTGGCTCTGAAGCCAGACTGCGAGGGGTCGAGGGATCCGTTCGTCTCGAGGAAGGCGGTCAGCTGTCTGTTGACGATCTTCTCGATGACTTTAGCAGGAAAAGGGAGGAGCGAGATGGAGCGGAGGTTTTTGAGATCGGTGGGGTCCGCTGTAGGTTTCTTCAGGAGGGCGCTGCTCTCGGCGTGCTTCCAGCTCTCCGGGAAGGTGGCGGTGTTGAAGGAGGCGTTGATGATGTTCCGGAGTTGGGGTGCGATGGTGGAGTCGGCCTTGTTGAAGACGTGGTGTGGGCAGGGGTCGGTCGGTGATCCGGAGTGGATGGTGTTCATCGTGCGGGCTGTGTCTTCGGTGGTCACCGTGTTCCAGGTGCGAAGGGTGGTGGTGGGGGGGCGTTGGTTCGACGGTTGGGTGCGTGGGTGGGGCGCTGAAGCTGTTGTGGATGTCGGCGATCTTGCGGTGGAAGAACGAGGCGAGGGAGTCGCAGAGGTCTTGTGACGGAGTGATGTCGTTGGTGCCGGTGCTGGGGTTGGAGAACTCCTTGACGATAGTGAAGAGCTCTTTGCTGTCGTGGGCATTGTTGTCCAGTCGTTCCTTCAGGGATTTCTTCTTGGTGGTGTGGATGAGCTGGTGGTGCTTGCGGGTAGCGTGTTTGAGGGCGGTCATGTTGTCGGTGGTCCGGTCGAGGAGCCAGGCTTTCTCGAGGGTGCGGCAGGTCTTCTTGGAGTCCTTGAGGTCATCGGTGAACCAGGATGCCTTCTTGCTTCTGAGTCTGCTGGGAGGGTTCTTTAGTGGCGCGAGGTCGTCGGCGCAGGCGGTCAGCCACTGTGTGAAATTGCGGGCTGCTTCGTTGGGGTCCGTTGTGTTGGCGGGTGGGCTTTGGCTGAGGGAGGTGGTGAGCTGGTCTGCGGTGATCTTGCTCCAATTCCTGTGAGGTACCTGTTGCGGGTGGTGGTGTAGTGTAGTTCCTATTATACCAATAGGCTCTGCGCATTGGAATAATACCTCCAATAGTATAGACCTAGACCAGACGTTAACTAGGTCTTCTACTGTCGATATTAGACTTAAAGTTTTGGGTTTTCCAGCTAGCTCAGAGTTCACTAGAAACTTTCTCGAATAGGCAAGGAGGAGTTGAACCTCCCTGGATAGACAAGAAGGGATTTCGTTTCTGACAACCATAGAACATGACAACTTTGCTCTCCCCTAATCAAGACTGTATCTCTAGAGTCGTGTGAAAACAAAAGACAACTTATTTTACTCAGTCAGTACGTGCATTCTTAGTTTCACCAGATTGTAGAGAAAAGGAAGAGACGGGCGTGTTCAATAAAAGATGTTATTTATTGATCAGTCTCTTTTCTCGTACAAGAGAAATGGATCGATATTATCGCAATACTTATGGTTAAGTAAAGTGCATACAATAAAAGCAGAATTATAAAATAATACTGTAAAAACATTGATATGGTTTCTAAGCCATACGTTATTTAAAATGGATAGAATAGATACATACATATAAACATTTGACTAATCGTACTCAACTGGTGCTTCTAACTTACGCCTACCCCAGTGTACCTGACCTAAGCCTAATATGTGGGCGGGGATAGAAAGTAGCAGTTTAAGTTAAGTTTGTTTTGCCAAGTGACTGACTCAAGAATTCTCTGCAAGGGGTTATTCAGTTCCGTACCTTGAATCTAGGATGATTGAGGGATGGTATCTCTCATCTTTGGTCTCGATATTCCAGGCTGCCTGCAAGGGCTGCTCGGAAGCGCCGGAGCTGGATTTCTCGGCAGGAGAAAGGCAGCGTCTCGTTCTCAGCGCGTCAGGAAGGCGGGGCAGTGTCAGTGGGCTTCGCTCTCTGCTGAGCTTCGGCAAGTCTCGCTGCTCCGATCTCGTCACCACCACGTGTGTTTGCTTAAGGCAATATCGGTAATATTTATACCTGTAAGGTGCCGAGATTGACGTAAGGATGGACATAGATACGTCAATAAGGATGTCATACGAGCTGGTCGTTAGCACATTCTTTTACTGAAGTTCTTTGAGAAATCAAAACAATGGCCGCAGGGATTTTCCCAGGTTGTCATAGGTTTGATTTGTTTTGAGAACTCCGTATGCCTTATCAGGGGCTGGAGAAATATAGCTTGCCTAATTAGATGGCAAGCGTTATGACCTAATCAGATAACGCGCTCCTGTGCCGTGGTCTGGCGTAATCAGATAACGGTTTCTGCATCATGGGATGGCTGCTAGTTAATTTGTTAACCAGAATAGGGTCAGGAATAGGGGGATCGATACAGAACCTATAGGAATACATCACACCCACTCCACGCTAACTATGGCCATATTTACGAATCTAGGCATAGTAAAACATACTGTCGAGTATTGTGTATACCTTACCACCCCAAAATA
Organism: Lissotriton helveticus; assembly: GCF_964261635.1. Classification (NCBI taxonomy): domain Eukaryota; kingdom Metazoa; phylum Chordata; class Amphibia; order Caudata; family Salamandridae; genus Lissotriton; species Lissotriton helveticus. The sequence continues at coordinate 1,278,175,201 of NC_136069.1, forward strand.
CACATAATGCATTTTGAAATTATGTAACATACGGGAAAAAAATAGTCATATGTACTATATGCACTCAAGCAGTAGAATAATGCTAAAATAATCACGCATATGTATACATTATTAGTAATTGAATATTAGAATTACACATGAAATGGCTCTTAATACAGAAGAAAAGTTCGAGACCACTTCATCACAGTTCAAAAATATTTATGAACATACCAGCGGGCAGCTAATGTCTATGAAGTTTCTAAAAATAGAAATTAGTTCTCTAAGAATAGTTCTTACTTTAAGCAGAAGAAAAGTGTCCCGTAAAATGTAAAAAAATATTTTGGGGCTGCTAAAAAAATTGCTGTCCGTGGACTGGAGGAAAAGTTGATCTTGCTACTTTATTATTAAAGTTGAAGGCCAAATTCAAGGTGTCGGGAACGCCGTGTGCTAGCTTGCTCAAGAGTCATTATTTCTGCTCTGGTGAGAACATCATATCATTGAGACTGCTGAAAAAGCTGTCAACAGCTTCCTGTGAGAGTTCCACTAACTCGGAAGAGGATGTAACCATGCATTCATGTGCATGATTGTCTCCATTGACGTTTTGAGTAGTATTCCTGACAGAGGGTTGTACCTGATCGATGCTGTTTTCATCTTGATCTTCACTACCCCTTAATCGTAGTGGTGAAGTTTCCACGAATGCCGTCATCAGGATTGGCAGCCGTTGAGGGCAGCACAATGCATGAGCCTTTACCGGACCCAACAATGTTTCTGCATCCATTGGCGCATCCGATTGTAGCGTCAGACAGGTGTCCAACACGCATTCTTCTCCGCACAGCATGCACCTTAGTACAGGTAAAACACATCTTTGCCATATTGGCCGAAATGAAAGAAACCAAGTCATGTTCAGGTCTCTAAGCCGGGTTAGTCCCAGGATTTTTGATATCCGGTCCCGGTATCCAATGGCTCGGATTGTTTCTTCCCTTGTCGCGGGTGTTTTGTTTGTGACATGGTTTGCCATAACGAAATATAAGGACTAAGAATAGGATTCCTGCAATTAGTCCCAAAAGGAGGGGAACTCCTCCAAAAATCGAATGGACGAAGTCTGGAAAAATACCCAGTATGGCTTTGAATGGTGTTAATGCCATCGAAAATACTGTCTTAAATACATTTGAGACTCCACTGGTATCAGAAATATTTAAGATTTCATTCAGGATTTCTGCGAAATGTATGGGGGAATTAGTTGATAATAATGAGCGACTAGGAGATCATACGTTTCTTTTGATGACGTGAGCCTGGTCGGCGTCTGAAGAAGCACTGTTTTCATTCTGCTTAAAGTATCAACTCGAATAGAAGTAATTTTCAAGTTAGGCCATGCCCTTGCCTCCCTGTCTGGAAAGGAGCTGGGGAACAATAAGCGTCCACAGCACATGACCTTCGCAGTCGTACTAACGAGATAAGGAACCCCGGGCAGTAGACTACAACATCTGCGATCCACAATTAGAATGTAACTCCCGTTATAGAGTCTTTTAAAGAATGGTTCTATCTCTGTTGCAGGTGTGCCTAGCTGGTGACATGAAAGGTTATTTGAATTCCCTTCACAGGCTCCATGCAAACTAATTCCATTACACAGAAGTGTACCGCTTAGTGACCTCGCACAATTATTGCCACTAAGAAACACTTTCTGTCCTTTATTACTGACACATGCATGTGAATAGGGCAAGTTCCATGTTGTCTTAATGTACCCTTTACCCAATTTTTCGTACATGCCAGCCTGTATATATTTTTGGCAGTATTGAAACCTGAAAGTAGATATCGGAATATTAATTATCCCATGTATTATCCATTCAATGACAGGTCGTTCTGACATTGTCAATGGTAATCTCTCAAGTTTCTCAATGCTCAGGATTGTATAATCAGCACCCTTTTGTGCCATACTGATTTGTTTATCAGTAAGGTTAAAGATATTGAATAGTGACGTTGTGTTGATTAAACGCCAAGGCACATAGCCTGAACGCAGATTTTGTAACGTCCAGCCAAGCTGTACAATAGAACGCAATTGAGACTGACCGTGTTGTAACAACAGTAAGTCTTGCGATATTATGTCGATTGCTGATGACACAATGCTGTCCAATGAAAAGATTCTGGAGGACAGAGTCATTAACCCATTGTCCACTACAGAAAGCGATTTTTCCAAATTAATACGGTCAATTTCTCGTATACTTTCTGCTGTCTCAATTTGAGTTATCTTCCAGGCCTCGTTGTAAGCTGCATATATAGAGGCTGCTATGAAGCGTTTTTGACGCTGTTTGCGCGGTCCCATAATGAAATCACGCAAGTCAGCACCATCAGTAAATAAAGTTAGGTGTTGCTTAATCTCTGTCAGTGTGGAAGTTTGTAGCCATTGAAGGCAGAGTTTGCCCACACTGTAGGTGGTGATTATCCCTGGGTGTTGTCTTTGGGAATATCTAGGGTCTGGCCTGGTCAATGTGAACCCCTGTGTTTTGTTCAGGAATCTGTCTTGACAGTTATTAGTATCTGTGGGCCAGATCAACCATTGTTTCCAATTAGGATTTGTTCTGTTTTGGTTTAATACAAAGTTTACGTCTATCTCTTCATCTGCAGAGTTATTGCTGTTCATTGTTGGTTTTGGAATAGACGGTTTATTTAAGTCTTTGATTTTGGCTAATCCAAGACAGGTAGTTTGTTGAATAGTTTCATTCAAGAATATAATTTGTTCTGGGATCATGCAGGCTCTAAACAATGATTCTATACCTTGTACTTGCCATTCTTTTGTACCCCAAACACTTTTTACTTCAACATTTTTGTCCCAATAATCAAAACCAAATGTATTCATTTGTTCAAAAAATGAGTCCGAATATATCAATTTCGTATTTGTAAGCATGGTTTTTGTTCCTGTCCTATTTGACAATTTGAAATAAAATGTTTCAGCATTACTTGTGTTGAACCCTGAAAAGTATGAATATTTGTCATAAAAGGTTCTTGAGCTTCCTTTTGGAGGGGTTGCACAATGTTCCCATTGATTATAATTTAAAACATTTCTAGGTTGTGCTGATTTATGTAAAAAATGGTTACCATAGTGGTTGTAGCAGTACATACTATCATAATTAGACGAACCCTGCAAATAATCATGTTTGGTAAATTTAGCAGACATCACTAGGTCAGACATCATGTCATTAATACTTTCAAAGTCCCAATCATCAGCAAATGAGTTTGGTTTTACAAAGTCACTCAACGAGATCTTGATTTGGTGTGGATATTTGAGGATTTCAACCGGACCATAGATTTCATAGTCAGTATTGTCCCATGCTACCCCACCCGGTATAGGATTGGCTGTGAAGTTGACTGAAGAAAGTTCTCTTTTCTCGACGTGTGAAGACGTGTGTGGCTTGAGGATCAAGTTGATTTTCTGGCTTGCTGTGTCCATTTTTGCATATTTTCCCTCAATGAAGCGTCCCAAACATAGTATCATGATGAGCCAAAGTATCAGGATAAATACACCAAAGGACACTCAAAATTCAATCCATGGAGAAATCAGATAGGTTTCTTTCAGCTGTTTCAAAGGTTCCTTAGCTTTGTCTTTAAAAGTTTTTGCTGATGGCTGTGTCTTTGATTCACTTAGATCTTCAGAAGAATCATCAAAGTTGATGAAGTAGCCGGATGCCGTTCTGTCTATTGTTCCAATTGCTTCAGGATTACTGTTTCTTGCAGCTTCAGCATATTCATTTGTTACTTCATTGTAGGTTGGTGTGTCTCTACTAAGTGTTTTTATTTGGGTTTTCAGAGGTGTGAGTTCCATTGCATTGTTGCATATTCCTTGTTGTTGTTCTGTAGGCATTTCGAATGTGATTAGCCTTTTAGTTACCACCTCTGTACTTGTAGCAAACCTCGGTGTTCTACTACTTATTGGGAGTCCACTTGGCCTACTGTTTGTTATCGGCCACATGATTGTGGTTTTACCAGGTCGATGGATACAACTCGGTTTTCCTTTTTACCAGCAAGCGGCGGTAGTACAACTGATCTTGTCCCGTTGATGGACAAGACAGGAACTGCTTTTCTGTAAGAAGGCCCAAATTCCTTCTTTACCGCGATCTTTTCTCTGACTAGATCCCCGATTTTTGGAATCCAGACAGGTCTTGCTGGGATAGGTGGTGGTTCTTCAGTGGTTGTTGGCTGCTGTTTCAACTTTATGTTGCTCAGGTCTTTTCTTGTTTCGTTTAAGTCCTGTAAAATAGCCAAACGATCTTTGATATCAAAGCTTTTTTCTTTCACCACTGAAGTCTGACTGTCAAGATCTAAGACTAGCATCCTAGTCCCAAACAGAAATTCGTACGGACTGAATCCCCTCAGAGAATTTCTTGGCAAGTTGTTTAGACTATGTTGGACACTTATTAGATGTTTGACCCACCCAGCTCCCGAACCTAATACCTTTGCTGTTATAGATTGCTTTATGCCTTGGTTTTTTCTTTACACCATCCCGTATCCCTCAGGAAGGAAGTGAGAAGAATCCCGCTTCGCTATGCTCATTTGGCCGTGCTTTCCCACAAGCTTGAGGGCTAAAGTGAAAACATTGGTCAAACGTAGCATGCTCCTAGCGTATATGCCATTTAGACTCGCAAATCTTTGTATAACAGTTCTGGCGTCAGCCGATCGCTGGGGTCTACATTTATAAGTGGAAACTAGTCTTTATTTGTTAATGGGACGCATTATTTACACTTGTTTCACTGATTATTGTTTAGCCCTTATTGAGTGAAACGCCATGGTATTACCCCGTTCCTCTCGCCGCTGCGATCTCTGTTGCAGCCCGGGCATTTTTTTACAAAAATGTGATGATGCAGGCTCATGCCTGGCCACCAGTACACTGATTGTAGTTCTTCCAGAGAATCTTTTAGTTTGAGGTGTCTGAGACCCTCGCCCATATGTGCGTCTGCTATTAACAAAGTTCTCCTGTCCTTGTTTGGAATTACTCTATCCCCCACTCCAGGGATTCGAGCAAAAGGAACGGAGTTCGCATCGATTATGTATGTATATTCGAGTGGGTAACTGATCGGTAACGCTGAGCAGTCGCCTTTTGATGACGTTTTCACCGCCAGCATTGTTTCACCGTCAATGTATTTTACTGCACGCTTTTTCCTAGCTACGGAAGCCGATTTAGTTGCTACCGCTGTGGCTTTCTCAGCCAATGAATTCCCTGCAACGTGAACGCCATCACGCTGATGACTCAGTGAGTGTATCACGTGAGTCTTTGGTAGTTCTTTTTTTAACAGAACTATTTGTTCCCAAAGCAGTTTTTGCTTTATTGTTGCACCTGTGTCATCTTTGTAACCGTTTTGAATCCATTTCTGTAAATCACTGTTATATGATTTGACGCAGTAATACGAATCGGACACTATGAGTGTCGGGAATTCGCGATCTGCATTATCTAGCGCCATTTTCAATGCTATTATTTCAGTCTGTTGTTCTGAATTAGTTTCTACTGAGTGTGTTTTTGTTAATAGAGGTCTTAGTTTACCTCCGCGCCACACTTCTTTTGTAATCTCACATGTGGGGTTGTATGCTTGTTCACCCCAAACGGGGGGTTGAGCATGTCCGTCTGTATAGATTACACAAGCATACTGTCGTAATGGCAGAATGTCGATTGGCAGAGGGAATATTCTTTCATATTCTAGATATTTTAGTTCCTCTAGTTCTGGATCAAAGTAGTATTTTACTTTGTCCATTGTAATGGAATTCACCCATTGTATCCATTCCGGATTCAATGCTGTTGTTGGTAAATTACACGGGGTTGTTAATGCCTCAAAGGCTGATTCTGCTGATCTGACTGTGATGTGTCTACCGTCAGCTTTATCTTTTTCTCTAGCTATTGCGGTTTGAACTGCATGAACAATGTTTTCTTTAATGCTGAATTTCTTTTCAGCTTTAGTGTACAAGTGTGATTTGAATGCAATTGGTACCTTTTCTCCCTCATTAGAGGTCAGGTATGTGAATCCGCATCTTCCTGGGATGACTCGAATCACAAGGTTGCGTGTGTTATCAAGTGTTTCTAATTTTGTTTTAAGTAACATATCTGTTTGTAAGGATCTCAGAATTTCTGTGTGTATTTGAGTCCAATTGTTTTTTTTTAAATCTGGTTTTATTAGATCATAAAGGGGTTTGACCCTTTCTGCGTAATTTACAATGTGTGTTCTTCCAAAATTTAGGAAGCCTATGATTGACTGTAGGTTTTTTAGTGTTCTAGGTGCTTGGAGTACGGCACATTTCTCTGAGAAATTGTCAGCCAGGCTTTTGCCTTCACTTGATAATTCATATCCTAAGAACAGGACTGTTAGATGGGCAATTCTAGATTTTTTAAAGTTGAATTTGTAACCCTCTGCCGCGAACCCAAGTATTATGGTGTTCACTCTCTTCAAGTGAGTATCCAAGTCATCATCTGTTAGGTATATGTCATCGACATAAGATAATGCTTCGTCATCGTATGTTTGTAGTAACTCTGTTACTCTCGCTGAGAATAATCCTGGGCTGTTCTTGTACCCCTGGGGTAACCAACAGAATTCTTTTTGAGCGCCATTTATTGAGAACGCTGACAAGTATCTGCTCTCTGGTGCTATATTTTGACAAAAGAATCCATTAGAGATGTCTAATGTTGTTTTATATTTTTTGCGCACTATGTTATTCATTAGTGCAGCACTATGCGAGTTTTGTACTGCAAAAGTTTTGCAACATGAGTTAAGGTGTCTGTAATCCAAAACTAGACGATATGAATTGTCTGGTTTCGAGACAGGAAACAAAGGGTTGTTCATTTGTGAGGTGCAAGTTTCAATCACCCCCTGGTATTCTAGTTGATCTAGAATTTCTTTTACCTGTTTTTTAGCTTCTTGCTTGATTGGATACTGCCTTTGTGCAGTAGGTTGTGATTTTAACTGGATTTTGTGAGGAGGAGACTCCTCATCCCATCCTACATGATTTTTATATAAAGCAGGAGCTTGAGCTACTGCCCACTTTCTTGCAAGTGTATATTTTTTATGAATTGGAATATGATTTGAGAAGGCAGGCATAATTATTTCTTCGCCATGTGGGCACTCCCTGACGAACTCTGGTGGCCAATCTTTTTCAGCTAGAAGGATGTCATAGCCCTTGGAGAGATTATCCCAAAAAAGGCCCCTTATTTTCCTAGTCTTATCCCCTTCTATACGTAAAGTTATTTCATATATTTTGTGAGGTTTGCTAACTCTGGTGTCTGCAGTTTCCACCTGAATGTATTCATTCGTGTCCACTGTCTCCAGATGATTCATAAGGACTTTGCGTGCTATGCTCACTTCTGCTGCGCTGTCTAGCATTGTCTGAGCCCACTCTCCGTTTTTCAGCTGTGTCCTCAGTATTCTCGGCATTGTTGAATACTTTAATACTGGCTACCTTCTTTTTTGGAAACTGTAATTTTTTATTTGGATGAGCAGGTTCCTTGTCTTTGGACTTGACGTGCCCTTCCCTGGGTTCCGATCATCCTCTTCTTTCAAATTTCTGCGAGGAAGTCTGAAAAGATGGAGAGGGACGTGTATCAAAATCTTGATATCTATCCGGTTTCTTTATGTTATCCCTATTTCTAAGGTTGTATTTTTTCACAGAGGGCTCCCTTTGGGGAGACTTGGGTCCTTGGTCCGGAGATCTTTCTCTCCGCCGAGGAGACCTTCCTCTGGACTGGAATCTCTTTTCTTTTGGATTGGATTGTTTGTTTCCATCCCAGTTCTTCTTTTGACTGTTTAGATTGTTTTTAATAAATATTTTTTCAGGACTTTCAATTATTTGGGGCTTCACTGGTATTCCACCCAAACTATCTCTACCTAGTTCTTCATAGGATTTTTCTATAATTCTGGCAATTTCAGCTGGTTGGTCTGCTATATCTGTCTCTTTTAACCTCTGGCGGATCGCCACATTCGCTGCTTCTCCTTTTATGTTGGCTAGTAATATTGCCGAGACCTGCTTGAAGTCTTTTAGTAATTTCATACCGAGAGTTAAAGCGGGTTCTGGACCGTATTCGTCTTGAATTTGTTTTAGCACATCTGGTATTACCGACATGGATGGTACACCGTGTGTTTTTGTGTAAATGGAAGCAAAGACTGTACCCCAAGTGTCACAGTCCTCCACGTGTGGTGCGATTCCCATTGGAAGACAGATAGTCAGAATCCTGTGTTTATCCACAGGGGTGGTGTCTGGAAACACCGCCTCTATTTGGGTGATTTTTTGTGCTAACCAGAATGGTATTTGTTCCCGTTTAGCTGGTACTTTACCTAGGCAGGACTGTATGTTCTGTGGTGTAATTTTATTTGTGTTCCCCTGATGTGGGGTCAGCTGTGGATTTTTAATTGCTGGTTGGATTGTTGAAGTCCGCATTACATATTGGACTAGTTGTCTATATATTTTAATTAATTGTTTTAGTTGTACTAAAACATCTGCTGCAGACATTCTTTCGATGTCTGGATGTGGTGTGTATCCGGCTAGGACCGGACATGTTGCTCCTGGTCTACCTAGTGGACCGAGCCTGGTGATGTGTTTGTTGTGTTTTAGGGCGCCATTAAACAAGAGCAGGTGCTCTTGGAATTTAAGTGGTACTTCTACTTCCTCGAAAGGAGTGTACTCATTAGGAGGTTCCTCTATTTTATAATAGTGGAACTCCTTCGTTACAGCATTTGCTGCTGGAAAGTTTATCCATGAATAGAATACCTCTGTCTGCCGATATTCGTGTGCCTCTATTACGAATATGACTGTACCACCTCTTGGTGTCAGTCCATTTTCTATACGTTTTAACGTTATAGATCTTCTTATGTTGACCGGAATGAGTTTTATATCCGGGTCCGCTTCTTGCATAGTATTATCAGCTTCTATTAGTTCAGCTGCTACTCTAGCTCTCTCTCTTTCATCATCACTTTCTGGCATTTTACTGTCAGGAAGGTTATTCTGTTTGTTTGCAGATCAGGTTTCTTGTGGAAACAAAGATTAGATGCACAATATTTTGGAACAGTGTATCCTTCAACGTTGATTGAACCAAGAACCATACATAGGAGTTCCCTCCTGCGAGGTTTGGCGGATTTTACCTCTCACCCACCCCAGACGTCTTTGGAGTATTATGGGAAAAAGGGGTCTGAGTGAAAGAGCACGACTGAGTTACTCTAAAGTCTTGCGTTAGTTTTATCGCCTATCCAAACACTTTGGGCGCCATGTAGTGTAGTTCCTATTATCTCAATAGGCTCTGCGCATTGGAATAATACCTCCAATAGTATAGACCTAGACCAGACGTTAACTAGGTCTTCTACTGTCGATATTAGACTTAAAGTTTTGGTTTTGCCAGCTAGCTCAGAGTTCACTAGAAACTTTCTCGAATAGGCAAGGAGGAGTTGAACCTCCCTGGATAGACAAGAAGGGATTTAGTTTCTGACAACCATAGAACATGACAACTTTGCTCTCCCCTAATCGAGAGTGTATCTCTAGAGTCGTGTGAAAACAAAAGACAACTTATTTTACTCAGTCAGTACGTGCATTCTTAGTTTCACCAGATTGTAGAGAAAAGGAAGAGACGGGCGTGTTCAATAAAAGATGTTATTTATTGATCAGTCTCTTTTCTCGTACAAGAGAAATGGATCGATATTATCGCAATACTTATGGTTAAGTAAAGTGCATACAATAAAAGCAGAATTATAAAATAATACTGTAAAAACATTGATATGGTTTCTAAGCCATGCGTTATTTAAAATGGATAGAATAGATACATACATATAAATATTTGACTAATCGTACTCAACTGGTGCTTCTAACTTACGCCTACCCCAGTGTACCTGACCTAAGCCTAATACGTGGGCGGGGATAGAAAGTAGCAGTTTAAGTTAAGTTTGTTTTGCCAAGTGACTGACTCAAGAATTCTCTGCAAGGGGTTATTCAGTTCCGTACTTTGAATCTAGGATGATTGAGGGATGGTATCTCTCATCTTTGGTCTCGATATTCCAGGCTGCCTGCAAGGGCTGCTCGGAAGCGCCGGAGCTGGATTTCTCGGCAGGAGAAAGGCAGCGTCTCGTTCTCAGCGCGTCAGGAAGGCAGGGCAGCGTCAGTGGGCTTCACTCTCTGCTGAGCTTCGGCAAGTCTCGCTACTCCGATCTCGTCACCACCGCGTGTGTTTGCTTAAGGCAATATCGGTAATATTTATACCTGTAAGGTGCCGAGATTGACGTAAGGATGGACATAGATACGTCAATAAGGATGTCATACGAGCTGGTCGTTAGCACATTCTTTTACTGAAGTTCTTTGAGAAATCAAAACAATGGCCGCAGGGATTTTCCCAGGTTGTCATAGGTTTGATTTGTTTTGAGAACTCCGTATGCCTTATCAGGGGCTGGAGGAATATTGCTTGCCTAATTAGATGGCAAGCGTTATGACCTAATCAGATAACGCGCTCCTGTGCCGTGGTCTGGCGTAATCAGATAACGGTTTCTGCATCATGGGATGGCTGCTAGTTAATTTGTTAACCAGAATAGGGTCAGGAATAGGGGGATCGATACAGAACCTATAGGAATACATCACAGTGGTGGGTCATGGATCTTTTGAAGCTGAAGTGGACGCAGCTGTGGTCGGTCCAGTGGAGTCCGGTGGCGTGGCTGAAGGTGATGTACTTGCTGGAAGAGAAGACGGGATCAAGCGTGTGGCCGGATTAGTGGGTGGGGGTGTTGACCAGTTGCTTGAGTCCGAGGTTGGGGAGGTTTTCCAGCAGGGCGGTGCTGTTGCGGTCCTTGTTGTTCTCCAGGTGGAAGTTGAGGTCCCCGAGGAGGATGTAGTCAGTGGAGGGGAGGGCGTGCGGGCTGATGAAGTCTGTGATGTCTTCGCTGAGTTGTGTGCGTGGTCCCGGGGGTCTGTAGACGAGGGTGCCTCTGAGGGTCGTCTTAGGGTCGGTGTGAATCTGGAAGTGGAGATGTTCGGCTGCGGCAAAGGAGTCGTTGGCGTCGGTCGTGATGCGGATGGTGTTCCTGTGGACGATGGCGATGCCACCTCCGGTCTGGTTGATGCGGTCCCTGCTGATGATCTTGTACCCCTCCGGGATGGCGATGGCGATGTCGGGTGCAGAGGAGGCGTTCATCCAGGTTTCCGTGAGGAAGGCGACGTCCGGTGATGTAGTGTCGAGGAGGTTCCAGAGTTCCACGGCGTGTCTGTGGACGGAGCGGGTGTTGATCAGGATGCACTTGAGGTGGTTGCTGCTGGTGTTTGTCTTGGCGGGTGCGGGGCAGGTTCGGAGGCAGGTGAACTTGCAGGTGCAGCAGGTGAAGGGTCCGTGGGTGCGTCTCGGGGTGGCTCGGCAGCAGGCGTGGGTCCGGCCGGCATTGAGTGCGTTGAGAGTGGCGGCGTCGTAGGTCAGTCGGGTCGTCTTGTCTCGGTGGGGAGGGCCAGGGGTCCTGGCGCTGGGCGCGGGCCAGGCGCAGACGGGCGCAGATGGGCTTACCTTTCGCACACCTTCGGCGCTCAATCTGCGCTCCCGCTGTGTGCGTCTGCTGCGCGGTCGCTCTGGGGGAGTCATAAGTAAGGAGCCGGGAGGGAGGAGCAGCTGGGTGGCGGGAGCGGGGCGGCGAATGGAATCACAGGGGGGCGGGACGCAGGGAGGCAGCGGCGGGAAATTCCAAGAAGCAGCGGGCAGCGGGAAATTCCCAGGAGCAGCGGGAACTTCCCAGGAGCAGCGGGCAGCGAGCGAAGGAATCTGCAGGCAGGAGGCGGCAAAGGCAGGCAGGAGCGACAGCAGTGAGTGGGGCGACCAAGCCCTGTGGAGGGCTGAGCGGTCACACTCTGTGGTCCCCTTAAGTAAGGAGCCGGGAGGGAGGAGCAGCTGGGTGGCGGGAGCGGGGCGGCGAATGGAATCATAGGGGGGCGGGGCCGCAGGGAGGCAGCGGCGGGAAATTCCAAGCAGCAGCGGGAAATTCCCAGGAGCAGCGGGAAATTCCCAGGAGCAGCGGGCAGCGAGCGAAGGAATCTGCAGGCAGGAGGCGGCAAAGGCAGGCAGGAGCGGCAGCAGTGAGTGGGGCGACCAAGCCCTGTGGAGGGCTGAGCGGTCACTTTCACTTATCATCCACTTCCATTGCTATCTGCAAACTACTCTCAGCACCCCTGAACCAGCCCTCATTACAGAACACTGATACAAGAGGCTGCACTCTGCCAATCTGCCGCCCTATCCCCTTTACCTTCCACCTATCTCCACCCTTCATACCTCTTCACCTTCACCCCATCCAGAAAGCCTCATCCTAATGTCTACCTGCCCAAATCAGAGCCCAAAATCCAACCTCACCAGAGAAGGTACTACAAAATAATTTACCCCCCACCCCCAAAACTCTCTAAAGATGTTGTTAAGCACTTCAAACACAGACTTCTCTGGAGACTTCCAGAAATCCTCCTCTCTGACAAATATTTCTGTGCAAAATAGGACTACAAAAGACGGACTACACCTTTTCCTCCTGCACACCTGCTGACTGGACTAATATGTTTGTTAACTACCTGAATGTAAATCGCTCCACTGCATTCCCCTGAGGTCACAAACGTGCTATTGGCCCATCAATTATTCTCAACATACAAGCCTCACTCTCCATCTACAACAATGGCAAATTAATTATCCAAGCCTTGGACAGTAGCCTGCAGATATTCGACCTTCGATTTATTCCAGAAACATCAATCCTATCCCCTAAACTTCAATTCATCATACAGGTCCTGGCTCAGTCTTTCTTGAAAGAATCCTAATCACAGCCACTGGCACCTAACATATCTTTATGTATGTTAGGTGTCATATCATTTCCACAACCACACACACTACTCTATCTCCCAACACTACCACTCACTACCTGGTTGCACCACACTGTGACCTACTCTCAGTTTTTGACCTAAGTGATCCACCCATTATGCTCCCCATTCTCCAAAACCACCTGCTACATACCACCCACCTCTTCTCCTTTCAGTTCTACCACTGACATCTGGAACAATCCTACCCCTACTCTCTCACAGCTTCACCCGTCATATCCCCTAGTAGCCTACCCCACCAAATTCCCCAAATCCTACCCCGCCTATACAGCTACCTTTCCTTTCCCAACAATCCTCTCCACCATCTCAAAAGGCTACCACTATATCACCTAGTCACTGTGTAAACCATCCTCACAAAACAGACTCTTGCTCTGCCCATTGTACCACACCACACCCACCACGAACTACAGAAACAGGCCTTCAGTCAGATATAAGAGAATCCTTCACTCCCTACCCAACACTCTCCTACTCGACTCCAGTTATGATCCCTTTCTACATACAGGCAAACATTAAGAACTCCCGGCTGAAATCTCTATTGTCAACTCTTTGGCCCTCATTACTAGTTAGGCAGAATAGAGGGGTATTTACCACTAACGGTAAACATCATTTACACAGAGTGAGGTATTTACCATGTGTGGTAAATACATCCTATTCCAACGCATTAGCTTACAAATGAGGCATTACATGCAGATTCAGCATTTAACAAACTGAGTTCTGCCTCTCCTGCCTTTTTAAGCGCCTTTTCCAAAGTTTCCTCTCCCAAAAAAGAACAGCTTCTCTCCTCTCTAACTTCCTCCCTCCTAAACCCCAATGATATATGCCCTCTTTGGCCATCTATACCTAACCTCAGCAAACTAATCCACACAATAAGAGCTCTCAATGACCTCTCAATCTTTAACATAGTAAGTTTACTTGATTACTGTAAACTCAAGAGCTTCTCTTTCCCTAATTTGAGCTAATTAAACATAAAGCTACTTTGAAAAGCTACTTTAAGAGGCAGCTTCAACAACCTAATCTAAGTTCATATGCCCCCTCAATTTCCACTGAACAAATTCTCACAAACCTCAAGTGCATCCTTCACAACAGCTGCCAAACACTGTACCAAGCTAGTGGACATAATTCTCATCACAAAAACATAGCTCACTATACATTCACCTCCTGCCCCTCATTTACATACTGGTCCTTTTCAAATTTCAGTATCCCCAGAAAATCTATTCAACTCAGTCATCCTGTATCTAGGAAGTACTCTTCATTTGAATGCATGGGTGTTGAGCCTAGAGCACAGATTCTAACCCACACATACTCTTTCTCATGTACCAGCATCTAGGTAACAACCTCATTTTTATTGAAGAGTTATTACAGTGCATCTCAAGTCAAACTCTTGTTTTCTGAACATCCTCTTTGTAGGTTGCCTTCGACATACACTGGAATAACTAAAGAAATCCCCAGGTAACAGAGTTGAATCTCCTCAATATCAACAACCTCTCAGAACTCTGCAACGATCAGATACCTAATAAGGGAGGCACACTCAAACTATTTAGTGCAATAGGAGAGAACATCTCTATAGATTCCATACAATCTGTCAATTGGTCTGACCTCAAATTAATCCATTTCTCCTTGTCCGTAATGAGAACTAGATCAAAAGGCCATGCAATTTGACCTAAACTAGAGACACAAGGTACATAAAACCACATGACCTTGAATGAGAATTGATGCTCATATACCCAATCTCATCAAAGGTCATTCATCAACACTATTGACCAGTCACTACAACTCTACCATGGTGAACCTAATGGAATATCTACATCCTCTCCTAAAACTTAAAAGGCAATAAAGTAAGTACAACCATCAATGGTTTTCCAGGAACTAACTGATGACCGTATACATCTTCATCTGCATAACGTAAATAGAGTCAAAACCTGTAAGCCCTGAACCTCCTTTCACTTCGCCAAACAAGGAGACAATATACAAACAAAATCTTTTTTGCTAGATAGAGATTTCAATTGGATCAGGCCAGAAATCATCCCAAAAATGGTTTGACATTATCAAACAACAGTCAGACTCAATATTACACGTCAACATCAATACCTCCACAAAATAATGCGAATAGCTGGATAATTCTTTTGTGAGAAAATCAGAGGGAACTAATCAATCACTCTCTTCCTATCCAGCAGATGTCCACACTCCAGAAATACAATGAAAATAAATACTATTGGACCATGCCCCAGATGGTCACTGACTCAGAGCTAAAGCAGATCACAATAAACTCAAAACCAGCCATGCACTCTGCTGACCTGTTCCCAACCTCCCGAGTTAAATCTGTCAACTCAAACATTACTGCATCTTGGACCCATGTATCAACTGCCATCTCTCTCTCGTTGACTTGGTAAGGTTCTGGTTGCCTGAAGATCGTACAGGTCACCCCACAGCTGAAATAGACTTATGCCGATCTCAGAACCTGAATAATCACTGCCCTATCACCAAACTCCCCGATTAGATAAAAATCTAGGAAAGCGATGTCTCTGTCTAACTTACTAGTTAGTGTTCAATCAGGCTTTATAGAGGGCTCTTTGTCTGAAACTGCCAAGCAACAAATCACTGACGGATCCTTTTATCTCTTCAACAAAGGAAGCTCATGCTTCCTAGTACTCCTTGAAGTGTCAGAAGGCATTTGATCCAGTCAACCACTACATCCTGCTTTATACACTCAATGAAAGAATAGGAATAAGTGGCACTGTACTAAATTGGTTCCAATCCTACCTCAACAGCTGCTCTAAACTAAGGAAGATGCACAATTTTCTATCTACTTCCTTCATCATATCCCACGGGGTGTCAAAAGGATCCGTGCCCCTCCCACCCATTTCAATCTACCCATTGAGCCCCTAACCACTATTCTCATGAAAAACAATCTTTCCTACTATCTTTACACTGACAACAAACATCTTAACAGGAAAGTGTCCTCACTGGATGTTAAACTCTGACTGAACAATCCTTAGAGATATACAATCCTGACTATCCCTCAACCACCTAAAACTACACACTGTGAAGACAGAATTTCTCCTCATCGCCCCACTTCTCATCTTTTTCTGGTAAATCTAGGCTGTATTCTCTCAACATCCTAAGCAACACCTGAATATCCTTGAATGGATCAAATCACCTGGAATCATGCTTAACAAGAACCTGAACGTGCCAGCACATATTAACATCTCCCACAAAAGCTGCCCAATACAGGCTCAAATGTCTAAAAAACATAAACATATTCATTACTGAATCAGACTTCAAGAACACAGTTCAATATATAGTCATCTCCAAGTTGGACTAGAGAAATGTGCTATGCACGGGTCATGCTAAAACTCATTGGGCTCCTCTGAATACTACACTCAATTCTACAGCGTGAGTGGTTTGGGGTACTAGGCTCTTTGACAGCATCACACCAGTACTGATTTAGGGGTGCACAAAATTTGCATCATTTGCTTTTACATCATTACGTAAAGTCATGTTAAATTACGTGTAATTATGGGAAAAGCAAATCTCATTTCACACTATATTTTAGAGTCAAATGCATGCTCATTTCAATTTCTTGCACCCAGACGCATTAAATAAAAGCACTGTGACCAACAGCCTCTTGTGTTCTGTTCATGTGCATTCATGGTAAATTTTTATAGCGAAATGTGCAATTCATGGAAATTTTTCACCACAAATTGTGCACAATTATGCAGTGTAATGGCATAATTACAGGAATTATGCATAAGAAGCACCACATGAAATTCTTGATATTGTGGAAATTGCAGCAGTGTAATTTAAATTTCACCTAGGCCTCTACTGATCCTGCTAAACTTGCTCCCAATTGAAGCTCAAAGATCTCTATTAACTCATTGTTCATACATAAAGCCCAAAATGTCTTGCAGAAGCATTAGTCAGAGCCAGAGGCACTCACTCCCTGAGAAGCAGACAATGTTTGTGCCTTGAATCCCCTGCTTCGTTGCTGTCAGTGGATCAATCCCAGCTTCAGCTACAAAAATGAAATCCCACTTATTCATGCAGCATATAAAGGATACCAGCAACAATGTCCAGGCTAAAACCACCACTCATCCTAGATCTCTGAAGAGGTGTTGAATGATGACTTATTATTTTCAGATTCTCTCTGCCCCCATTTCAATGGCTAGCTGCAGGAGAGTAATCATGAACCCATCAAGAAGG
Organism: Lissotriton helveticus; assembly: GCF_964261635.1. Classification (NCBI taxonomy): domain Eukaryota; kingdom Metazoa; phylum Chordata; class Amphibia; order Caudata; family Salamandridae; genus Lissotriton; species Lissotriton helveticus. The sequence goes on from NC_136069.1 coordinate 1,278,192,211, forward strand.
GCAGGGCAAGAAAATATAGATTACGTCATACTTCTTTCAACCCCACATCCATTGAGCACATTCAAATGCCCCTAAACTACCCCCTGCTCCGTCTATTAGGTGGTCACCACTTCAAATACTTGGGGTTAAACTGCATAGGCCAACCTTCTCCCCCTCTTGCCATACATCTAAAAACCTTCTAAGCTGAAGATTTCCTGTCTGACTATTTTTGGTCTAAGTTAAACATTGCAGGATAAGATCCTGGAGATATGTGGGGGGAGTAAGAGGGCATGTCTCAACCTTGAGTGCATTTGTCTACGCTCATAAGGTTTTCTCATTGAACATGCAGTGTGTATGTGCCTCCTATTTCACACTGTCAGCTGTTCAGTGTAATGACTTATCTCATCAATATTAATCATTCCTGGTTGCTATGATCTAGAATATTGGCTAATGGTCCTAGCCTGCTTTACAATGTAACCTGGCGCTTCCATATAACTGCTTAGCTGGAACTGAATCAAAGAGCCATATGAACATGGAAGTCTGACTTGCATGTACACATGTCTAGATTGGTAAACAGCCATTAGTATGCGGCTGTTTGTATGCATGCCATTACTTCGCAAGCATTACTACGCATGCGATGTAACAACGCATAGCCTTTAGCATGTGTACTGTTACATCGCATGCGTAGTAATGCCGCATGGGTGGGGGGGTGAGCCGCTCTTGGAGGTCACCACAGTGGCCATTTGCTCCAGTGAGGATCTGAGAGTGTGCTGCTGGTGCTTTTCCGGGTCTGCTGCTGCTTTTCCGGGTGCAGGCCAGAATCTGCAAGGGTGGTCTGTATGCGAGTCCATGCAAGATACTAGTTTTTGGAGGTGTTGCACAAGGACGTAGGTGAAGTTCGCTGGAAGAGGAGGCACTCTGGGACGGTAGTGGCGCCGGGGGCCACTCTCTCCTCCTGCCATCTAGCCCCCTATCCGCTTTATATCCTACCTGCCCACGAAGGAGGAAGCCGTGGAAGCAGGAAGGAGAAAGGGGGAAGGGGGAGAAGATTGGAACAACGCGTGGTAAGAGGTAAGTGGGGCTGTGTAGGGTCATGTAAGGGCTGTGTAGGGTCATGCAAGGTTGTGTACTTGTGTTAGTGTAGTGTAGAGTAGTGTCAGGGTCGTGCAGGGTAATATTTGGGAGTAGGGACAGGACTGGAGCTAGGAGCAGGGTTGTGCTGGGGGTAGTTTTGTAGGGTTTGGGGTAGTGTTCTGATGGTTGTGTAGTGTAGAGTACTATTTTCGGGTTTAGGGTAGTGTTGGGGTGTTGTGCAGGGTAGTGTTTAAGAGTAGGGACAGGACTGGGGCTAGGGGCAGTGTCGTGCTGGGGGTAGTGTTTTAGGGTTTAGGGTAGTGTAGTGGTGTTAGTGTAGTGTAGGGTAGTGTTTTAGGGTTTAGGGTAGTGTCAGGGCGTGCAGGGTAGTGTTTAGGAGTAGGGAAAGGACTAGGACTGGGGCAGTGTCGTGCTGGGGGTAGTGTTTTAGGGTAGTATTATGGTGTTAGTGTAGCGTAGGGTAGTGTTTTAGGGTTTTGGGTAGTGTCGGGGTCGTGCAGAGGATAGTGATTTAGGGTGTAGGGTAATGTAGTGGTGTTTCAGTAGTGTAGCGCACTGTAGTGTTTGAGTGTTTTGGTAGTGATTTAGAGTTTTAGATGTGTAGGCTAGTGTATTTCTATTTATTATTTAATTTAGTGTTGCATTTTAAACGTTTTAAAAAGGGGGTTACATGTCTGTTTTTAATATGTCACGTTATTCCGCATACCTAGGCAAGTTTTTACATCACATACATTACCACTTTCAATGTAATGGTATGCAAACTAAAAACTTGCGTTGTAACTGCTATTGCTAATAACTACGTAGTAATGGCATGCGAAGTAATGGCATGCAAAATAACGTGTCATATTCAGATTTTATGTGTGCAAGTTATATATTTTCTACATGAACATTACCCAATGATTTAGTTATTTTGTGCATTAGTAAATGACGCTCAGGCAGTGACAAGTCTGGTTTTCAGGACAGGGTTCCCTTGAAATTTTGGAATTCCGAATCAGTATTTTCAGAAATACTCTATCTGACCCAGTTACACCCTGAAGGAAACACTTCCAAGATTGTAGAAGGTGTTAGGGAAAGGGTTCCGAGGTAGGGAAATAATTTCAGAGAAAAAGCAGTGGCAATTCACAATGCTGCAATGTACAATGCATTTTTATGTTAATTTGTGACTCATGGAGTGCACATGCACCTGGAAATATTTCGGTGAGGTGGAATCAGTGGCTCAGAGGCAAAAGTTAACATTTAGCTACAAATAGCTGTGTCTTCAAGAATTTCCACTACCTTGAAGAGATAAAGGATCAAAGACTTTAAGGGAGAATATTCCAGAAAGTGGGTAGAAGAATGAATGAATTCCTTTCACAGAGATGAGCCTTCCAAATTTGGGAAACTTCAGGAGGATTACAAAAGATGATCAGAGAGATCACACCAGGACCTAACGGTTAATCATATCCTGAGAATAGGCAGGAACACATCATCATAGGACCTTAGCATTTGTCCCGAATGGCAAGCCAATAAAGAGTTCAGAATGGCTAAGCTAGGGAGAACAAGTCACCAGTTGGCTGCTTGGTTCTAGATGACTTGGATTTGTTGCAGCAGAAATTTGGGACGACCCAAGGAAATGAGGGCTCTGGAGGACGTTGGAAACTCCAAAGTCAAGGGGCAGTGCAAAGAAGAGAAAGAAAGAGAGACTGACTGAAACCAACCCAAAAATAATGATGTGAACCCAGTTATAAAGGGTTAGTGATAGAAAAAGCTTGGAGGTAGTTGAATTAATAGGAATGGTATAAATTGTCAACCTTTGCAGATAGATATAGAATAGTCGGGGCACTGACTGTGTCATTACCCACTTCTATCCTAAGTTTATATACAGTCGTCATCAGGAGCAATTCAGTGCTGGACCGAGGCTGCAAACCTTCTTTGACATCATTAGAGGTATCCTTGAACTCAGAGCAAAAAGGGGCTTTGCTACTTACGGTACGGAAAATATATGAGCTGTTGGGAATTTAGTGATAGTGCATAAGTTTGCAAATTCTGATGGAATAACCTCAAGCTTTTTTTAGAATGGGAATTATCTGAATTGATTTGAACTGGACAGATATTATATCTAAGGTGGAGAAAATAACTTATTTGGGCCACATTAACCCGTTGCCTGCTGCCGTCGGCCATTGGCCGACGGCAGCACTACCTCGCTGGTGCTGCCGACGGCCAATGGCCGACGCGACCATGCCCGTTTTTTAAAACACCCGCACTGCCGCAAAAAAGCGGAAGCAGCCAACGAGTTAAATGAGGCAATGAAAATGTAAGCATGGTAACTATTCAAGGCTCAACACAGGGTCCGACAAGCGCCATCATGTTGAAGTTGATGTCAAAGGAGAGAAAACTGGGAAATGATGTAGGATGATGAAAGCGCCCCAAGAAATTAGAGGACTTAAATTGATCTCTTATGGTTTTAATTTTATTAGAAAATTATCCATGGCGAGCCACAAAGATCCTGGGAGAGAATAATTTAAACTGGCATAACTGGAGGGTATGTTAATTACTTGATTATTTTTAATATTACTTCTTGATATTCTAGCGGAAGGTGTTATTATATTGCATTAGAACTCCATACCAGGGGGCATGGCCAGGCGCCCAAGGAGGATGGTCGCATCTACGTAGGGCTCCCGGCACCAGAACGGAGAGGACCTACCCCACGGCACCTAAATGTGAAGCGGTTTGTGGGGAACACCACCGCACCGACGCTGATTCTGGGGTGAAGACGTCCGCATGCGTTTAAAGTGGAAATAATCATTTTTCTGCTGGTAAAGTAATTCCTGAGCGTTTTTTCGGTGCCACGGCCGCCATTTTGAATTTCGTAATGCAAGCGGTGTATGCCTTTCTGCCTCACTTGGTAAACAATTAGCAGCTTCATTTTGCCCCACAGCTCAACTCTCAGCCAGGAACCTTAATGTCTATGTTTTCAATAAATTCCGTTCAACAATCCTTTTCATTGTTCTGTCAGCCCACAGCTGCTGAAGGATATTTGCAATGGCTGCCAGAATTCTTTCTTCATTCACATCGAGGATATGACGCATTTTCCAGCGTCCAGATGAACTGTTCTTCCCTATCTCTTACTTTCACTCACTTGCTTAATTGAAAGCTGGTCATCTCTCACCTAATTATGGGTTCAGTTTGATGGTCTTCGTGAAGCAGTTCTGAGAGAGGATGTAAGGGGTCTGAGGCAACACCATTCATGCGCTCATGAGTTATGCAGTACCCTTCCTCTGAGATAGTTAACACTTGATAACCTACATGATATTTCAACTTATTTGATTGCATATCTTTTATTATAAGAATTGTGTGCCCCACTCTGAGGTTCCCCCTTTCTACGTCCGCACTTCTTACATTACATTTTCTGACTCTAACTCCAGACCTTGCTTCTGGGCTCGTTTTCTCAGTACATGGGCAGAACAAAAGGCTCTCTGCAAAGCGTACCTGCACCAAAGCGCTCTTTTATTAAAAACTCCTCACTCTTCTCACGGCTGTCTAAACTGGAGAATTCACAGTTGTTAGAGCTGGATAACGCAAACGCAACAATGGATTCTACACCTGTGGCAGAAGGCAAATCAAATGTTAATAGGTTGAAAAAAAGACCCTCCTTCGCCCCCCAAACCAGCTTCCCCAGTCTTAATGGACGTATTGCTGCAGGAGATTAGAGCACTTAGGCCTGTCATGGAGGAGACAAATTCCAAACTACAAGCTCTCTCAGATAACTGGATGCAACTAGACACAAGACTTACCGCAGTTGAGCATAATGTTTCTTCCCTTAGCGATACTACTAAGAGTGTCCCTTTTTTGCAATCCCAAGTCACGACCCTCCAGAAGCAGGTCGAAGACCTTGAAAATCGCAATAGGAGGAACAACCTACGTATTTATGGCCTGGGAGAAGGGTCCGAAGGCACAGGCTCCATCGCATTTTTCAAATCTTTCCTCCCTAAAATATTACATATGCCAGATGACATTACGCAGAATATACAACGCACCCAAAGATTGGGGCGAGCTTCCACTACTGCTTCACCTTTGCAGAGACCAAGAGGAGTCATCCTTTATTTTCTAGAATATACGGACTTGCTAAAGGTATTGACAGCAGCTAAAGCTATTCATCGCATCACGTGGTCTGGTTCCACATTGTTCTTTGCGCAAGACTTCTCTAAAGCCACGGAGGCCAGACGTAAAGCTTTTCTGAACTGAAGACTTGACTCACGTTCCATGGGTGCCAGATATGGTCTTTTCCATCCATATCTCTTCAAGGTCACCTACAACAACAGAACAACGACTTACGAAGATCCAGTTTGTCTGCAGAGTTTCATCTATTCGCATAGGATGGATTCTATGACTTCTTCAGGATGACCCTCACCGTATATTTCATAAACTATTGATGTATACATTTGCATTGTTGTTGCTCTTTTAATTATAGTTCTTTTGCAACTAGTTTTTGGTTATGTTGATGGCCTATCTTTAACAGTTCTTTAGTTTACTTGGCTCCTTCTACGCTGTGTGGTTGATTTAAATTCTCTGTGTCCTATTTATAGTGTTTCTAAGTCGTGTTCTTATTGTTTTTACTTTCTTAAATTTCTCTCTCCCGCTAAGTTATATTTCTTGTTTTCTGTTTCACAGCTACGTTTAATCGTTAAATGGTCTTTCCCGAATCCTGCTGGACCCTCCCTAGATGAGTGTCTGCTCCATGTGGCTCCACACACCTCCCCACCCACATTTCCCTTTTGTAGGTATGTTTTCTGTTTGTCCTTTGTTATTTGTGTAGTTTTGTCTTTGGTTTCTCAAAATGTTTTGAACTTTACAATCAGATGTTTACCTGATGTCTTTCTTATTCTTATTCTTATTCTCTTGCATATGCCCGATAATACTTCTATGTCTATTGCTGCAGTTTCGACTGTCACCATTTCATTCCTCTCTCTTTTCTTACTTACTTTATTTATCTTCTCTTTTCTCAATAGGTTATGTTCACTTCCTTGGTTTCGTCTTCATTTCTGGTTCTGGTTATCTGATTCCTATGCTTTTTCTTAGTATGGTACTGAATTCAACTTTAATTTCTTTCCTCTCTTCTTTCACATTTTATTTTATTTTATTTTATTTAGCTCTCACAACGTATTGGACCGATGTTTTATTCTTCTTGATCAATTTATTTCTAATAATCTAAGTCATTAAAATTGATTATTTGGAACGTTAGAGGATTGCACTCTCCCATTAAGAGGCAAAGAGCCCTGACCCACTTAGCCAAATTGGATGTAGATATTGCATTTCTACAAGAGACCCATCTCTCGGATGCTGAAGCATTACAATTAAAAAACGGTTTGGTGGGGGAAGTTTTCTCTTCCCCAGGTGATGGTAAATGTAATGGAGTGATGATATTTTGCCGCAAATTCCTTTCGCACACACTGATATCTCAAGAATCTCATGTTGCTGGCAGATGGTTGAATGTTAAATTGTCTCTTACGGGTGTTCCAGTCTCTTTCCTAAACATTTATGCTCCCACTTGTGGTGATTCTTCTTTCTGGCCTACATTGGCCAAGCAAATTACTCACTGCATAGAGGATAATTTTATTCTAGTGGGTAACTGTAATCAAATTTTTGACCATTTTATTGATCGGAATCTAAAGCCTTGTTCTTAATAAACCTCATGAATCTTATGCTTTCACTATCACTCAGCATAAATTCCTCGATGCCTGGCATCTCTGCAATCCGACCACTAGAGAGTACACCTTTTACTCCCCTACCCGCCATTTTCAATCAAGACTTGATTATAGATTTGTCTCCCATACTATTTCACAAACTCTCACAAATGCAGAGATTGGACCCATTTTATTATCAGACCCTGCCTCCATTAGCATTGACCTCCTACCCAAAAGTACAGGCCCCAGAAGATGGCGTTTTAAAAATGCCCTTCTTTTAGATCCAAAATGTAATGCCTCCTTTACTACCTTTTTTAATGAGCTTCTCCACCCTATGGGGTGCATTCAAAGCCACAGCGAGAGATTTCATAATTGACTTTGTTGCCAATAAACGTAGGATTGCCCGTAAATTAACTAAGGATCTCCTTCAGGATATCAAGAGACTGGAGAACTCTTATTATACTGCAAATTCGAAGGATTGTTTAACAACTCTAATTAATGCCAAATTGCAATTCAATAGGAAATCAATGAAGATGCTTCACTGTGCTTATTAAAATCTAGTGCAGCATTCTATGAGGGGAAAATAAAGCAGGGAAAATATTGGCCAACTACTTAAAAGTTAGACATAATAAACTGAACATTGAATCTATCTATGATACACAATCAAACCTAAAATTCAAAGACACTGATACTTTGAATGAATTTTCACTATTTTATAAGTCATTATATGCTTCTGAAACACATCCCACTGACCATTCCTCCTTGCCCTTTTTCTCCAATATCCAAAAACCTCAACATACTCTTCCAGATCTATCATCCCTGGAGTTGGATCTTACACAGCACGAACTACTGAAAGCTCTTCAACTCCTTAAAAAAGATAAATCCCGGGGCCAGATGGCTTCACTGTTGAATTTTATCTCCAATTTTCCAATTTTGTAATGCCCAAATTGTACTCCCTAATAAATTCCTTTAATTTTTTTAGGCAGCTCTTCTGGTTCCTTCTCAGGAGCTCACATTTGCCTTATTCCCAAGGAAGGTAAAGATTCTCAATACTGCAAAAATTATAGACCTATATCCTTGGTCAACTTTGACTACAAAATGTTTTCCAAAGCATTAGCCACACGATTAGATTCCTACTTACCAGACTTGTTGCGAAAGGAGCAATCTGGATTTGTCAAAGGTCATTTCATAACTGATAATACACAACTCTTTCTTAATGTTTTATCCAAATCTTCTCACTTCACACATTCCCTTGTAGCGATAGCACTAGATGCCGAGAAGACGTTTGATAGAGTTGAATGGACTTATTTATTTCATACTCTTAAATGGTTTGGTTTTGGCCCTAAATTTATATCTTTAATTTCTCTTCTCTACTATAATCCTCGTGTGGCTGTTTGTGCCAATGGTCTGATTTCCCCATACTTTGATCTAGGGAGAGGTGTGCGTCAAGGTTGTCCTCTTTCCCCATTTCTTTTTAATTTGGCTTTAGAACCTTTTCTATCCAAATTACGCTAAAACCGAAATATACATGGTTTTCAAACACTAAATTCCCATATTAAACTTGCCGATTATGCTGATGATATTATGCTATTTATGTATAAAGCAAATGACTCAATCCCTGCCTTTTTAGCGGAAGTGCAAGCTTATTCCAATATTTCTGGTTATAAACTGAATTATGATAAATGCACGATTTTGCCCTTAACTAAGTATACTTTTAAATCAGATTTTAGTGCTTCCAACTTCACATGGAGTCCCAATCATATTAAGTATTTAGGTTTACATGTTACCCCCTCAATTTCGGACACAGTATCTTTATGCATGAACAAATGTATACAAAAGATTTCAGACCTAGCTGCTAAATGGCACCCTCTTTACCTGTCCTGGCTGGGCCGTCTGGACACTATAAAGATGATGCTCACGCCTATAATTATATACACTATTTCTAATATCCCTGTCCCTATTCCCACAACATTTTTTAAGAAGATTAATTCCATCCTCTCCTCTTTCCAATGGAACAACAAGAAATCCTTAATGTCTTTATTCAAGCTACTTAAACCCAAAACAGAAGGTGGAGTTAACTTTCCCGACTTCCCGGCGTATCAAAAAGCATTCCTTTTACATCAGGCTTCTCTTTGTTTGCGTGACCCCACAGAAGATTGTCCTTTATGGACTACACTTGAGTGACTTTTTCTGTCCCCCTACTCCTTTGAGGAATATCTTTCCTTTTCACGTAAACCACAGGCCTTATCCACTCCCATAATCAAAATGACTTCTGGCACCCACCTCCCTCACTGCTCATAGCACTATAGACTCCTTCATTAACTCAACAATTTTGCACAATAAAAATCTACTCATACGAAACAAACCATTCTATTGGAAGACTTGGCATCAGAGAGGCTTAATATGGATCCATCAGTTACTTTCACAATCAGATTTCATACCTTTTTCCTCACTTAGTCAATCTTTCAACCTACCAACCTCATTTATTCATAAATATAATCTACTTAAGACTGCTGTGATGGACACATATACCCAACTATCTAATACGCATATTGTTCCCATCGCTCCAGATCCTCCTTCACAACTTCATACTCTATTACAAACTATGCCCAAAGCTTACTCCATATATAGGTATTTACACTGCACTGACACTGTTAGGCAGAAATCCAAAATAGAAGAGGCATGGGAACGAGATTTTGCTTTATCTTGGCCAGTGTTCTTATGGGACAGCTTATAGACTAAGATACGTAAATCATCCAGGGCAGCTAGTATAACGCAAATCCTGTTTTTTGTTTACAACAGACTGTCCTTAACACTGTAAAAAGTAAAAAGTTTACGACTGTACCAGATGTTTGTTGGACATGTTCCTCCCCAAACGCTGATTCACTTCATATGTAAGTATGGTCCCAAATCAACCTAATTTTTGGAACTCAATTTTCTTTTTCTCCTGCTCATGTTTTCTTAGGAAGTACCTCACCTTTTTTGGAACTTGGGAACTTTAATGTTAAAATTATTGATTTGCTTTTAGCAGTAGCATTTCAGCAAATCTCTGCAAAATGGAAAGACTTTACGAAAATCTCTTTTAAGGCAGGGTGGTATGCTGTTTGCCACAATCACAGATTGGACACCTCTTTTGCATATCCCATACACATGGCAGTAAAACGCCTCAATTTGTGGTCTCCGGTTACATTATACCTTGATGCAAGTGCCAGATGATCTTTCCAGCTACAACCTATCCAACAAGAGGTTCCTCAACCCCCTTAACCCCCAACTGTTCCTAAACTGTTTGTTACTTCAATGTTGTTAAAGTGTTACTTTTACTGCTTCTTCTTTCTATTTTAATTCTTGAGTCTGATTCATGTAACTTTATTGCAGCTAATTCTTTCGTAATGATATGCATTTAATATTGTGAACTGTGTATTGACACCCTTATTCTCTAATAACATTTTTTCTGAACTTAAAAAAAGAACTCCATACCAGTTCTACTAAGAAGATTTGTTTTTTTAGGGCGAAGATGGAAAATGTTCTTAAATACTCCTAAAAACCAGTGACCCTCTCAGTTTTCTAGGGAACTTTTAGAACTTTTTTTAAGTCTTGTGAGGTTGTGTACCTGTAGGCGCGGATTTTTTACTGTGTTTGTGAATCTGGCCATTGTGCACAGTAGTGCACTTGTGTCTGGATTTTAGAAAGGGACGCATGATATGACATATTTGTCTGCACTACGTTACCTCCATCACTTTAAGGAAACAATACAATATTGGAGGAAAGCAAATTTAACTTACATTTTACAGCAGAATAAAATCATCAGAAGTGCACCCTATCACACCTGTCCCAGTGGCTTTACAATTGATAGCTAGCATATTACAATTGTTTAGTTCAAGAAGTATGAAAAACGCATAATTTATATTGGTAGAATGTTGGCACTGCTTCCATTCAAGTAACTAAAATGATTGAAAGTTGAGGAACAATTAAAGGGACAAATGACACCTATTTATAGGGACATCGTATCATTATAACTGCATTTATAGCTAACAAGCTAATTTGTAATTGGCATCCTTGAACAAAGCTAAACATGGAATTAGAGCTTTTTTGTATCCCTTGTTTGCAACTTATAATGTGTTTTATAATATGTTGCTTCCTCCTCCATCCCACCTATGTACAAAGGACAAATGAATTACTTCCAGGAAAGAAAAAATGTCCTGGTTGGAAACCTTTATCCTGAACCTGAATGGCTGTAGTCATGTTCATTATAATTTATATGCAAAGAAGTTGCTTATTTAAGAATCCGTATGATGGGCAACATTATAGCATTGCACACTTCTGAATGCAAAGAAAACATACACTTATTTTAAGTTTACAGCTTTCTACCAGCGAATTAATATATATCACATAGAAAATACAGACTGTGAGAGCGCATATATATTGCAATTATAATTACACTGGTGCTTCTGTTGGCAGGTGTTGACCATTATGGCCAGGGAGTTGCCGATGTCCCATGATTACTTACCATTACCTAACCAAGATCAATGTCAAAACAATGTCATGAGCCCATTTCTTATTTTTTTTGGGTTAGGGGTCGTAAGACCCCTGGCTGTATTTATTATTTTCACACAAAAAACATAATCTTTCAAATTATTTTACACATTAACCACGTTATTTACATCTTGTTTACATATGAGGCCTAGCCTTAACAGAGACTCTAGTACATGGGAATCACCTAACCATAACTAGTCTGTTCCTGTGCAACCAACAAAAAGATTCTAAACCATTCTGACAGGCTCTGTTCCACTTCTTTTTACTACTCCTCCATCCCAAAGGATGGGGCTCCACCTTCCCTCTCTCGTTCAGGGAGCTCTCCCGACTCAGACGTTCTTGTGCAGGGGGCCCAGCTGCACATAGGATACCTACCGCATACTACCCCCTACACCGACGTTCCTCATCCCCCAAGGACCAGTGCTAGGTTGTGCCCAAAATGCATCTGTGTGGGTGTTTGATAGGTAAGGACCGTGTGTCAGCGGCTACCCAGAAACCCTGCATGCGTGCCACATCCCTTTGCCCTGGTGGCAGGGCCCCTTGGAGGGTCCAGAGACTCTGAAGTTAAATTTGGTACAAAAAGGATGCCTTAAAGGGACCTAAAGTGTCCCCCAACCAATCTTGACATCACCCGCCACAGGCTAGCATAGTTTACCGACTATCTGGCCTCACTCCACACATGGTGTGAGTTGACCTAGCCATACAAGCTAATTTTCCAGAAACATTGCATTACCTTCTTTTGACAGGTGTACTCCATCCTGTATTAAAAACGCTCTCCCTTGATGCATCCATGATGTATGGATAAGAAACGAGTTGTCCTGAACAACTTATCCACCTTCCGGTTCAACCATTTTACTGACTCATTTATAGCTCTGATCAACTTACTACCTCTCCAACTCAACCTCAGGACAATACTGGGTATGCCCAGACATGGGTCCCTAGCTCACTTTGCCACTGGATTCAAGCTAGCCTGGCTGATGAGGGCTGTTTGCCTGAAACCGGCCCCAGGATGCTTGTCTCCAGTCTAGTGAAGACATGGCTTGACAGTTCTGACTGGATTGTTCCCATGAGGCACAGGGTCAAGACTGATTTGCATATAGCTATGTCTGAACTGGGGTGGCGAAGTGAGCTAAAGAACACTTGGCAGCTTGCTGATTAATGCACTCCAACTTAGGGAAGAGTTCAAGGTAACAAATGTTGGCAACCAGCCCTGATTCTACCCAGTCTCCTGGCCATCGCTGTGCACACCAGGCTGTCCCTAAAATGGCACCAAAGCCTATGCTGCCTGCAGCATCTGTAAAAAGATCCAAATCCTTATTTGTCTGTGAGGTAGAGACTGGCCCTCAAAACCTTAAATTGCCCAATGCTGTCTTGTTGGGAGTACCAGAATCAGAGAGCCAAAGGGTTAATCCTTCAACCCCTCCCATGCAGGCTGCTGACATGCACACCCAATGGGAGAGCCAATTGGCTGCTCATGACGGCTCTGAAAAGGAAGGCCCACAGGAATCAGGTGTGTAGAAGGAGGAAGACGCAGTGAGAGGGCGACTGGCCAAGAACCGAATAGGAGGAAGTCCTTGAGCCTGGCATCCAGGACCAGAACTCCGTGGACGAAAGCCCCGACGTCTGAAGCTAGGAGTGGAGGATGCCCCAGGAGAGCCTGAAGTCCTGTCGCAACTCAGGGGAAAGTTGTTGCTACCACTGTGAGTGCTAGGGAGAAAAGGGAGAAGGGACGGGGGAAGCACACTGACAACCACTGCACCTCTCTCGAACCTCTCATAACCAACCGAGGCTAGTATCTTGGACACCAATTCTTTTTATTTTTGTTGTTTTATTTTTTATTTTCTTTGAGGTATTGTTTTTATTCTCAATTTCTTTTTCTCCTTCATAAACAAAGCAGTGCCAAGCATTCCAGAAAAGGGCAAACCGTGCGTGCTACTCAACCCCACCAGCTGGTACTTACCTGCAGACTAGGGAGGGGGGGGAGGGAACAAAACCGGACTTTGGTTGTTGCGCTTAAGTTTTCTATAAGTTCACTCACGGAACGGATACATTTACAGTCATATGAGAGCTTAAGAGAATAAAACAAGAAAAGGAACGTTTTAGTTCAACCCCTTTTCCTTGTTTTCACCCCCCCAACAGTTAAGTGATCTTCTTTGGTGTGGTGAAGGCTATCCTGTCCCTAATAAACCCATTAGGAAAGACCCCCATACCCACCGCTCCTTTTATTTTTTTCTTGAGCCACCTGGGGATGTTCGTACTCAATGATCTGCCCTGTGAAGAGAAAAAAAGAAGACATAGATCAGCAATGTGGATGAACATCGTAACCGAAGAAAGGACAAAACAACGTAACAACCAAACCAAAGTGCATCCAGAAGAAACAAAGCACTCCTTGCAAGAATATTTTAATATAAACCCATTTCTGGTCTAAAATTGTTATAATAAATTGGACAAAATTTAGAACCTTATCTGGCCTCCTAGATTTTGTCTCCTCCCATCCCTCTGGCATGGTTTTGACATGGCTTCGCCATACCACCGTCCCGTTAAAGTCCTTCAAAAATGTCTCCCGTATTCTCATGTACTGGAGGACCTCACTTGTCAACCTAGTATGATGGTGCCTCAACTTCAGACCAGACATGGCCTGCGTTATAGACCTGGAAAATGGATGGCCCATGGGTATAATGCGGAGTGCAAAATTCAACTGCCCCACTAACACCTGCAAATGATGTAGTGTCACCTTGGGAGCCTCTAAGCATTCTTCCAATGCCTTTGTGAAAAGGCATTCTCCTGTGGGAGCTAGGATACACCAGCAATTCAATTGTGGTTGCCGGTCCACATGTCTTTACTTGCGCAAGTGGTACCCTGAATGCACTCATCAATTCCTGGAAGCACTGCAAAGCCCTGCCACATTCCTCTGTTCCAGGCAGACTCAAAAATAAGAACTCTTCCAAATAATGGAGTGCCCATTGGTGTCCTGATCTCTGCCTAAAAACGAATTCCAAGAAGGTACTAAACCTCTCATAATCAGCATATGAGATGGGACTGCCCACAGGCATACATTTGTCAAAGTAGAAGGCACCCTCAAATTGAAAACCCAATAAATGAAAGTCATCAGTGTGCACTGGAAGCAGCCGACAAGTGGATCCTCTATCTGCTTTTCCCAGCAAAGTCCCAGGTCCCAGCTCTTGGTGCATTGCAATTGCCTCGGCTAGTGAGGCATACATGACTGAGCACCGTGTCCCGTCGATAGCCTCTTTGCCTCGCTGCACCCTCAGTGCTGAAAGGTTGTGTATCAGACAATGCTCCCCAGGTCCTTTTGGGAACTATCCCCAAAGGGGAGCATGCAAAATTCTCAAACGGTATGTAATCCAATGAACCTGTTTCCTCCCCAAATTCCTCTCTTTTGTAATGCTAGGATTAGGCCTTAAAGACTGCTGGTTTCTGCAATAGGCCACACCTACACAACCAGCAGTCGGAATCCTAACACCATTCTTAAATCCCTTATATAAAGACTGTGCTGCCGTTGTGTTGCTGTAGATGTTAAACCATGACACCATTGATTGCCAATTAACCAGGGAGAGGGCCTTGACAAATAATGTGTACTCTATGCTTTGTCATTTTTTAGGCCGCAAAAGAACAACAGTTTCTTGCACGTCTCTGGGGCTCCAGAATAAGTAATTTTATTGAAGTCCCAGCATGCCCCCTTTCTTGCCCCGTCCCCTGAATTGCTGTTTGGCCCAGAGCCCGCCCTCTGTGGATTCAAGTGTCGTAACCATGCATTCACATCTATGTGATCCTATCCCAAAGGGGGTCATGTGGCCTTGATCCACCTGAATTCCTTGTTATAATCCCTCCAGGCAGTGCCTCCAAACTATTCATGTGCACAAGCTATCCTATTTTGGTAGCACACCACCCCCTCCCCCCAGAGTTGGGAACCTCTCTGCTAGGATTGCCTGGAAGACCTCTTGGCCCTTTCAAATGGTCGCTCTCCACTACCCCTGCTGAGGCATCTCCCAATAACGTTGCGGACCACACTCTTACCTTTGAGAGCCAAGTTAACACACTGTATAAGCTTGCCACCAACTCCAGCTGACCTGCTGTGCTGACTGGGGCCATAAAGCTATTATCTATCTGTACACTGCTGCTGATTGCCGGTAGCACTGCCACTGAAGGGGCGCTGCCCTGCCCTTTGGCACCATTTACTCTGCCAACCGTCATCACTTCTGCAGGAGCATTGCCTACCCTTTGCTTATACTGCCCACCGGAGCAACCTCAGGGGTGGCCTGCAGCCCTTGACCCCCTTCGCCAGGTGTCCCCTGCCACCACTGTGCCTCCATTCTGGGAGAATGCTGCCTTCGGGACAACCCCAGGCCTCCGGGGCCAATCTGCCGGCACTGCTGGCTCTACTGGCTGTCCTCCCTGGGAGCCCTGTGACTGAAATAGCGTCAACCTTCTCATCCATCTCCTCTATCCTGTGCCCCTCCCTGAGCATCATCTCCTCCATCCCACTAACAGGGGATGGAGGAGGATCTTGGCACCCTTCCTTGCTCCCCCAGGCACGCTCACAGCGTCCTAATCTTATTTTAAATACGGTGCTCCTGGTAAAAAAAAACTGCACCCACTAATTCACACTTATCTGCTATAGTGACACAACAGCCCTTAACACCAGACTTGATTTGCCTCAAACACACAGCTTTAAAATGTGCCTAGTATTTTGGCAGCTGCTTACAGAAATCAACACCAACTCTCAGCACAACCAGGGAGATGATCCTCTTCCCTGTCCACAATAAACTTTCTCCCAGCGCTCCCAGCACTCAACATATGAGCCCCAAGCACTTAAGCTCACACCAGCTTGCCCAGAAAGCCTACCACCAACATGCAGTTGATCCCCACAAGCACTACATTAAAGAAAAACTGCAAATTAGGAAACAGAGGAGCAAACCTATCACCCCAACAGTACTACAACATAAGTTCCAAGAATTCCAGAGAAATCGCCTGCAACACTCCCCTTTAACTTCCCAGACCGGGCAAGAAAAGTTTTCTACTACGTACAGCTCCCTGCAGGGCAATGGTTTGGGAGGGGGTTCCCTAAATACAGCGTGGTTGTTGTGGGGGGGGTAAGGTGTACTGGAGTGAAATTGACCACATCCTCGTTTGCCACGAGCAGGAACCAAGAGACCTGCTCAAGGCTGTGCGGCACTTTAAATATGGGTGTGACTTAGCTGCGCTGCCCCGGAAGCACTTTACTGCTTCCAGGTCAGTACCTGACCTAGCCCATTCACTATTGACCTCAATATTGGGAGCCGGGGCAACCACGCCCCGGTCCTGTGTCTGTCCCCCAGCTCCCAACCTTATTGGCAGCTCTTCCAAGGTGGAGAGCCTCTTCTATTTTCAACTCTGCATCTTTAATGACTATTGAATCTACCCAAAAAGTTTCTGCTTTTGTCGTGGTATCATTTGTCTCCAGGAAGAAGCATCTTTTTCTTCATCAGAAAGAGACAGTGAATTTAGACACTGTTTTCTTTAATACGGTGCATGTATGGTCACCTTTGCCTGGACCCTCTATAACACATTGTAGGTAAGGATGACAACGTGAATTCACTAATAGAAAAGCTTCCTTTTCTTGAACACACATTCATTATCACTTACCATACATTCAATATAACGTTTAATAGAAGGGTTAAACCTATTTTTGCCAATTAAGCTGCAAATACTATAACTAGTATTATGTAAAAAAGTTGAATTTATTACATTTTAGTTTATATTTAAAATGATATATACAATAATGAATTATTAAAACTTTTTTATTAATATGTGTCTTTAAAATCCCTAGTGAGTATCTAAATATCAGAGTGCATACAGTTCATTTCAATCTAAGTACCCTTTTATGATAATTCTAAGCAGCAATATTAGACATTCACAGATTATAATAAAAACATTAAAAAAGACTCAAAAATCCAAAGGCAAATCTCATAGACATGAGACTATAACTAAAGTTGTCGATGTGGTGCTTCAGTGGATTCATTTGTTCTCTCCACCTTCTTTAGGACAAAAATTATAATAAAAACATGGATTTATCTCAAAAATAAATAAAAAACAATATTTATATATATTTAGTCCAGTTCATTAAATATTACATATTTACATATTCAGGTTCAATGTTAATAACATATCTGCATTTTATTACATGTCAATGAATATTTAGGTTATCACTGTTGTACATGCATTCACTTTCTTTTCCTATAGTAGTGACACCACACATGGTGTAACCCACTAAACCTAAGGATCACACCTTTGTATTAGACTTTCCTCTTCATACAAATCTCGTGCATTCAATGCTTCGCTTTATGCTCTCCCACTTCCTGGGAGACCGGGACTTCGGTAGGAGTATCGGTGGACCCTGGAGAGGCCTAAACATCTTGCGAACCTCTCACGAACCAGCAGATATCCTTTAAACAGGGATTGGGATCAACTGTCCTAACACGCACACCGGTCGCAGCTTGCCTCAGAGGGGAATGGAACGGTAGGAGTGCCCCTACGCTGTGCCACTGACCTGCAGGACCATTGTTGAGTGGCTTAACCTGCTGCAGAGAAGGGTAGAAGCGGGTGAGACGCCCACACATGCACCACTGTGTGATTTCAGCATGCACTGCTTGAGCCTTGTGAGGGTGACTCCTAGGGGGAAGACACAGATGACTCTGGCATGAGGAACAAACGCTGTGCCCACAATTACCCCCAAAGCTATAGCGAGCTCTAACCCTAGCTTATTGGAATTGAGACCGGGGGCCAGTATCTGACTCCAACATGGCACTCACAGTGACTGTATAGGGGACTTTCCAAGAAGCACTAAAATTCTAAATGGAAGCAGTGGGGGCTTTATTGGGAATCCCACCTGATATTGCGATCGAGCCCAGGGACTAGGTTGAAGCCAATGTATTCTTTGCAGAGCCTTCTCAGGGCAGTGCCTGGCTTCAAGGTGGTGACTGGAACCAGTCGTGACCACCTCCGAGGATGACTCTGGAGACTCCGGAGCACTCCTAAACTGAGATGTTGGGCATCCCTTCTGATGCCCCTTTACATAGGCGCTCCATCCTGGGGGCATTTCAAGGACGTGATGTCTACTGTACGATCGGCCAGGAAAACGCCTGACTCTTAGATGGTGCCCATCCCCTGCCGCCGCTGTCTTCTCCAGCTCTCTGGCTTTTGCCTCTCACAGTTTTCGAGCCTCCTGCTGATGGCGCCTTGATAATCACCAAAGCAATATCCCCTTGTTCATCTGGATTTTGTTCGGACAGCAGTTTCTCATCTCTCCAACTCCCAACCGGACATCCGGCTCAGCCTCTCCCCATCTCCCTGTTTTGTCTCCTTTCACCCCCGCCCCCCCCTGACAGCAGAGTCTGAGCATTAAGGCCGATGCCAGGTGGGGCTGCCAGACAGCTATAGAGGAGATCGGCCCTGATTCTTCCCCTTGGCCGTCACCTACCCAGCCGGACATTGGACACAGTTTCTCCCCGTCTCCTTGATTTGTCTCCTTCCTCCTCCTCCTCTGATGAATTTACCTTAACGCTGCTTTTTTTCTATGTTTAATTATGCTTTGTAAGAAATGTAACTAGTAACCTGTAATTCACTGATCCTCATGTAAAGCGCTCTGATACCTACGGGTCTAGCCAGCGCTATATAAAACTCAATAAATAAAATACAAATAAATACAATTTTATTTGGGGACCCCTGTCCACACTGAGACCTATGAGTTAGGGGAAATTATTTTTTCCTTCTGCTGTTTTCTTGATTTATTCTTTTATATGATGTATTTTACCACTCTAGGAGAAATAATACTCTCATTTAGTTTCATGTAGTATAATAGGAACGCAATTAATGGGCATATATCTATTATACTCATCACCTTCTGTGTTTTAGTCTCTAATAATTACTCATGTGGATTGTGTTACATCTAATTCCTGTTCTTTATTTCTCAGCCCATCTACATAGAAATATGAAAAGGTTTTCCTTACATGATAACCCATTTATTTTACAACCTGTCTGTTATTCTTCATACTTCAGCCAGACAACATTCTCCTTGTTCTTACCTCAGTTATTCATACTGCAGTGAGAACATCTTCATTTCTTCTTTTAAAGTATAAATATGAGGAGAGCTTTTTTGATGTTGCTCACTTTACCAGGGGTTTCATAATCAATATCCTCCCTTGCGATCTGTATGGAATACACAAATTGCTAAAATCATTTTTGTCTGCTCTGCACCAACCAATTTTCTGATTATCTTTGCATTTTTCAGTAACCAATTTTATAGATCATCCCTACATTTTACATAATCTTAGTATCATGGTGATAATCAGGAATCTCTACTTAAACCATAGGGTGCTTACATTGTATGCCTAGGGTAATTAAGAACTTGAAAGAATTTTGCAAAGCAAAAAGAATTTTTTCTCCACGGTTTTAAATACTGCTCAAGAGGACACAACCTGTAATATCCCTGTACCAACCCCATATTGACCACTATGTATATTCGTTCTGGTGTCTTTGGTTTAACCTGGTATGGTCCCCCCACTGTATGAGCTGACCAGCATTTCTCATATCGATGTTGTTAGATTTAAAAACAATAAAGAATGTACTTTATTAGTAATGGTGAGTGAGCTACAACGCCGCCTGTTGCTACATCACTGAGTTCTGTCATATTAACTATGTTCTCCAAATTACAGGAAAGGACGCTGTGTTTGCTACACCTCTCTTGCGATCATTTCCCCAATCTGCCAGGATACTTCCACAGTATATATTTTGCAAGATCTTATGCCAGCTGTGTACATCGATATAATACCAAGGTGGGTTTACTATAATATATTAACAGTTATGCCCGGACTACACGCTTACCTTTATTTTTCGCAGCAGGGTCCTGTATCGCTAAATCAGTTTTTCAAGTTTGGAAAAGGGTGTTGTGTTCGACTAGCCCTCTTTTTAAACAGTCCCCGGTCATGCATGTGTAGCACCATGGTTGTAATGTGCGTGGTTAGCGGGGGACCATGTGCGCGCTGCAGCGGCAAATAAAGTATGCTACGCTGTGATTAATTCTGTAGTACGTTCCCAACTACCGCGACTGGGCACTGTTTATTTATTATATATCGGCGCATTGCATCATGCACCAGAGCCCAGGCGTACGCTATGTGCGTGGGTGAACTGCACTGTCACCCACACTATGAACATTACATTCCTATTTACCTTAGTTTAACACAACAACATGAGAATAAACAATCTGTAACCAGTTCAGGATGAATCTACTTGCAGCTCGATGACGCTGATACCTGTCGCAGCCCTGCACCTGACCTTAGGTTCCTCACTCCAGCAAACCTGCAACCGGGCGGAGGGTGTAGGATTGCTCCGCAGATGGTATCAGGAACATTCTTCTCTGGATGGAGGCAGAGACGGGGCCCCTCTTCTGGGACTCAGCCATCCGGGGACCTCGGAGGGGAGCTGGATTGTTCTCCTTCAGGGTCACTCTGTGGAGATGGGGGCTCCCGGTCGGGCACATTCGAGACAGCCACGGGGGTCATCCTCTGGCGGGTTTCACCTTCCTCGGCCATTCTCTGACTTGGACCTACCAACCCACTTTCCCGGATTGGGAGGTTGGGAGTCCCGGCATGAACTTTTTTGAAGAAATATATATTCTGTGTGAGTTCTTCCGTTCCCTGCCGGGAAGTGATCATCGTGCCTCTCCGGCGAGTTACTGTCCACTGGAATTGCTCAAACTGGAGGCGGAATTTGCTCCCTGGATGTCGGTCTTTGACGTAGACCATGTCTAGTTAACAGATGACCAATGCTCTTGCTTTTCTGTTGATACTGGACTGGTCATTGGTGTTGGTCCTTTTTGGCTAGGACCTGGGCTCTGTCAAACGGGGGAGTAACCCAGTTCGGGTGATGGGCAATAGTGTCTTGAACTACCCGGCCCCTGCTTGCAGGCCCCTGTGCTCTTTCTGTCATGAGATGGGGTATCAATCGGTATTCCCTCAGGATGCTGTATATGGCTCATTCTAGGGGTGCTTCTTCGGCATGAGCAATGTGAATGACTTTGTTGAGGGTGCGCATGAACCATTCAACTTCCCTGTTTGCTTGAGGCCAGGGCGTTGTTACTTTCCGATGGCAGTTGCCCTAGGATCTGAGAGAGTCAGCGAACTTTTGTCCCTGAAATGGCAGGCCATTGTCAGTCTTCACCACCTCAAAGATCCTGTGGGTGGCAATGATCTTCTCCACTTTGGTGATCACTTCCATGGCGGGGTTTGGCTCTCTACGATTTCTACTTTGTGTAATCATCTAGGACTACAAGGGCGTAGCGTCCATTCGGCAAGTGCCCAAAGTAGATGCTGACACACTCCCACGGTTGTTGTGGATTGGCTTCTGTGATGACGGGTGCAGGTCGAACTGGCTGGCCTGAGACCTGGCACCACTGGCATGTTTTGATGACCCGCTAAACCATCATGTCCATCCCCGGGAACCACACTTTTGCTCTCTGCCGACTTTTTGTTTTCACGACGCCTTGGTGCCCTCGATGTGCTAGTTTAACTGATTGCTGGGCAAGGCTTGACAGGATAACTAGTCGCTGACCTCTCAGGAGAAACCCACTGCTGTCAGTGGATAGTTCTTCTCTGACTCTCATTGGTGACTCCAACGTGGCCTTCGCTTGTGTTGTCCGTCTGGCCATGCTGGTCTGGATGGATTGCCAGTCATTAGCTTGAACCGCAGCGATGGCCAGTTGCTGGCACGTATCATTTCTGGTGGCTTCAACTAGTGTTTCGATCATCATTGGCATCGGTCAGGAGCGTTCGGCGATGAAGCGGACACATCCTCGGTGTCCTCAGCCTCCTCCTCTTCTGCTTTGGTCGCCGCCCTAGAGTGCATCAAGAGATATTCTGCCGGGTTGCATGAACCTGGTTTGTAATCTACCCAGTAATCATATCCTTGCAGCTGGAGTATCCATTTTTCTATCCTCGGGGGCTTCGAGGGGGACCCTTGAATGAGAGGTATAAGAGGCTTATGATCTGTGGAAACTGTAAACGGGTGGCCGTATACGTAGATGTCAAAATGCAGACAGGCCCAATGAATGGACATAGCCTCCCTTTCAATCTGCGAGTAGCGCTGCTCGGGTTCCGTCAGGTAGTGGCTTGCATAGGCGACTGGGGCCCATTCCTCATTATGTTGCTGTTGTGTGAGCACTGCTCCTAGCCCGTAGGGGCTGACTTCAACAGCAATATTGGTAGGCCGGGCTGGGTCAAAGTACAACAGCTTGGTGTCCACTGAGAGAGCTGCCTTGTTGTCTTCGAAGGCTCGTTCTTGGTGGGGTCCCCATTGCCACGTGGTGGCAGTCTTCGTAAGTTCCCTGAGGTGTTTCATGGTGTTGGTCAGATCTGCGATGAAGCATCCACAGAAATGAACCATCCCCAAGAAGCTCCACATCTTCGAGACGTTGGAGAGTGCCTGGGCATCCTTAATGTCATGAACTTTGTCGGGGTCTGGGCCCACTTCTTCCTTTGTCTGAGAACATGTATCTAAATAAGCTGATTTTCTTCTGCAGGAATTGGCATTTCTCTCTGTGCAATGTGAGGCCGGCTTCTCGGATCCTTTGAAGGACACTGCAGAGCCTTCTGTGTTGGTCTTCCAGGGACGTGGCATATACCAGCAGGTCATCGCTGATGTTGAGGACTCCTGGGAGCCCACTTAGGTCTTCCCTAATGGTGGTCTGAAACACCTCGGTAGCGCTCAAGATACAAAAGTTGAGGCGCTTGTGTTTCTCTGGCCTAAATGGGTGGAGAAGGTCATGATATAACAGGAATCCGGATGTAGGGGCAGTTGGTGGTACCCCGAGCGTAAGTCCATTTTTGAGAACCATACTGCACCATTCAGCTCACTTAAAATGTCACTGATAGTAGGGGTTATGTGACGTTCCCCTTTAATGGCAACTTTTGGGAGGCGCACGTCAATGCAGCGGACCTGCTCTGGCCACCACGATTAGGGACACCCATGGAGTGGGCCCACTTACCTTGTCTATGATCCCTTGCCGTTCCAATGCCTCCAGTTCATCTTCGACTTTCAGTCTGAGGTGGCACGCTATGCGTCTGTGTCTCAGCACCACCGGTTGAACTGATTGGTCGAGGTGGAGAGAGACCTCCTTCCCTTTGAGGGAGCCTATCCCTTGGAAGATATAATCAAAGTCTTCCATGAGGGCCACGGCCACTAATTCTTCTTACTGGATAGCGAGGGCAAAGGAGATAAGCTGCAGCTCTTCCGCTGCATAGCCCCTGACCAGCATTCTGCTCCCTTCTTCTGTCAAATACACCGTGGTGGGGATTGGGCATGGACTTAGGTTTCTGTACCCGTTGGTTGCCATCAGCTCTATTGAGGCTCCGGTGTCTATGGTGGCCAGCACTTCTTGGTTGTGAACCTGGACACGGCATTTAGGGAGCCTGCACCTTTTCTGCAGTGGTTGGTCTACTGCAAACACGTAATGAACGGGATAGTCACCAGAGTCGCCATCCATGTCTTTACTTTTGGGTGCTTCGCCTACTGCCTGGGCCATTTCTTTCTGGTGCTTTGACTACCTGCACAAAGCCGCAAAATGGTTTATCCTTCCACAGGCCATGCACCTCTTCCCTTCGCCGGGCAGTCCTACATGCGGTGAGGTGTACCTCAGGAGTATCCGCATTCTTTCCCCTTGTCCTGTGGATGCTTGCCTGGGGATTGGCGTGGTTTGGCCTTCACGACGTTCGCCTGCTCAGTCTTGATGGGGCGGTGGAGTTTGATATTTTGATATTTGATATTTTGATATTTATGGGGTTTTATAAAGCGCGAACATTCGCTCCCGGGGGAGCATCTTGGCGCTGAGCTAGCGAACAGTAGATAGATGAAAAATGAAGTAGGTGAAAACGATGAAACTAAATGGCTGCCAGTACAGAGGTATCTGATTGTTGGTACACATGCAACCTCCATGTGTGATGCTCTGGCCTTCGACAACTCCTTCAACCGTCCCAAGGTGAGAATGTCAGCCAAGGGGTTGCCTGACTCCTGGATAATGTTCTCTATTAGCATTGAGTAGTAGCGGCCATGTATGATCTGGGCCCTGATTTCTTCCTGTTCGCCCTGGAAGCCGCATGCGTGGCCAGTTCTTTCAGGCGACCATGGAACGGATCTAACGACTCCTTCACCTCCTGCTTAGCCTGGCAGAAAATTAATCTCTCATAGTTCTTGTTCACCATAGGCTTGAAGTGAGCATTTAGAACGTTTAGCAATGCCACGTATGTCTTGGGCAAGGCCTCCACCAGCGTCTTGTAAATGCGATGAATGTCTTTACCTCCTAAGCATGGCAGTAGTGCTCGTGCCTCTCATGGGCGATGCCCACCCCCTCAAAGTGGAACTGAAGTCGCTCTGTCCAGTCCTTCCACTTCGGGGCCAGTGAGGAGGGAGCGCCATCCACCACAAACAGCTCGATAGCCGGGATCGTCGCCATCAGGATGTAACAGGGCGCACCTCGCGGCACCGGCACTACCTTACCTTAGCAGAATAGGCAGACATGTCCTGGACTCACAAAGGCCTCTCCTCACAGTAGCCAGCTTGGCAGCACCAGTAGTGGATGTCCTCCAGGGGGCGCACAGAGCTGAGATGAGGCCTGAGTGATGGCGTGGAACTTGGGTAGCAGAACTACTCCCTGCGACAGCAGCTGTCTCACCTCCGTGGCACGCTGTGCAGTCGAGCGCCGTGCGGCGAAGTAGCATGCATCCGCTACCACCTCGTCACCAGTTTATTGTGCTTGGTTATAGGAGGGACCATGTGTGCGCTGCGGCGGCAAAAAAAACGTATGCTACGCTGGTGATTAGTTCTGTTACGAGAAAATTATAAAGGGGTTCTGCCCAAATTACCCTCCCATACCTGGGCAAGGGACATCAAAAAGATGAGGAAGTAGAAACGAGAGGTACTGAGGAATCAATTAAGCATATACGTTCACAACAAGATATATTTAATTATCCTGTTTTTACAGTTATTTGTATCGACATCAAATTATACAATGTAATAAGGACATATATACGAGTCACAAGAAAAGGTGGCACAAACCAACCTAGTAATCAAAACATTACAATATATACAACAATCTACATATACAATATATACACCATATGTACAACGATGTACCCTACAAAGAAATGAAAATAAAGTGAATCAATTTTCAAACAATACCCACTCCTAACTTTGAGTGAAGTATTACAACAAAGGAAGTCCTCGCAGCGCCTGAGTGTGTAAATTCTCATTAACAAAAGAAATATATATTAATCAAGGCGCCTGACATCTGTGGTAAATAAATAATTAATTACCGGTACTATTTTTCAGGATACTCATACAAATAGATAGCTCAATAAATAAGAGTCAAGATACGAGGTAGCTAGAGTATACAGGCTTTAATTAAGCATAAAGGACTGGAACAGGACAGCCTGTACGGGGATGGGATGGCAGCTGCCTGGGGCAGGGACAAAGGAGCGCGCTAACTTTTAATAACAGGGCACAAGTATATATAGTTAAAACATTTACATGGCATTTAATACAATAGGCGTAGCAGTAGGCGGAGTTTGTAGCAGTCGCGAAAGATAAGGGCAGAAATGATGTAACAAGAAGGCGTGTACAGGGCGTATACATAGACATGTGATGTAAACGTAACAGAATATGTCATAAAAGGGGCGGAAACATGGAGGGGGCTACCTGAGCAGCTGGGACCTCTAACCTAGTGGTGCGCGCAAACTGGCAATGACGTGTTACTAGGGAGAACTGGGGGGCTATGACTTCTGCGCTAGAAGAGGAGACGAAAGTCTGGAGTGTCAGAGCGAGATGTACCCGGGCATATCTAGTATCTCGTGTTTAGGGAACATGTTGATAGAATCCAAAAGTTATCAGGGCAAAGGCTAACAGACATTAAGACTGGTGCATGCATAATCCTATATGTAGTGTGTGTGCGAGGAATATTCTATGAATATTAATACAGTATTTCTCTTACATGGAGACATAAAGGCTAGACCATGACGGAAACTATTGATGCGATTCAGTAGCTTAGGAATGCAGAGAAGAAGGGCTGGACTGATAACTAGAATCATAACATACTCTTGGCAGACTGAGAGGCAGAGCCAGGCCGAGCCGGGCACTGCGAGGCATGAAAGTAAGTAAAGGGTCAGGGATACAGGTGGGGGCTGTATCGCTCCTCAGTGAGGGTTCAGGAAACAGGAGCTGAATCTGAGTCCGGGCCCTTTTGAGGCCTAGAAACGGGGACAATTCAATGAATTAACGTGCACACTGTAAAACGTGGCAACGTAGCTTTACATAGGCCTGATATTCGTTGTATTCACGAAGACTGGAAACTGGCATACTAGAGATGGACACAACTATAATTGCGTCTTTAATCGATCATAGGGAATACATGCATATCGATCATGCACATATGACATAACATGGGGAACACGTAGGCACATACAACATGGCAAAATTTACTTTTCCACATTCCCTCCTTGTGCCCTACGTTTCCATCAGGAAACATCAATATTCATGATACCATCTATCATTTCATACAGCATCATTTGCTCGTCTCGAATTGTCTTGGAACGGGACTTAGGACTAGGAATACAAGAGGTAGCACAAATGCCGCAAATCGCAGGGCCACATTGTATACAGAGGCAGCAACTGAATATGATCATTACTGCAATACCTAGGAATGACAATACTTTCCATCCCCAGGCAGATATGATACTCCAGAGCCAACCGGACCATGTCCAGGTGCCTGGATTCTGGTGTAACTGATGGGCAATTTTATGAAGTCTGGTTATAGCTGAATAAACAGACGGCGCGTTATTAGGAATGAAAATGCAGCAACTAGATCCGATGACTCTACATGCTCCTCCTCTATCGGCCAGTATGACGTCAAGAACGAGACGATTTTGGAGCACGACAAACCTCATAGCAGATTGCTCTTCAGTTAAGTTACCTAGAGCAGAAGTAGTCTCATTCACTACCACTTCAAGGGTTCTGGTTAACCTACGGATTAACTTACTATTCTGGACAGGTCCTATAAAGAAGAAGAAACCTTTATTAAAATCTGTATACTGTTCTAGAGCAGTTTCAGTTTGATCGACAATTGGGGACTCGATCTCCCTTCTATGTCTGACTTGTACTAGATGTGTGTTTCTGTGATAATCAGATGGGGCTAGAAAAACTGGTGGCAGTAGGAAGGCAATATAACATGTTCCATCCCAATCGGGGGGCAGACGAACATATGCGGTCTGACCACAAACAAAATAAGAATGACGTGAAGCTTTGAAAATAGATTTCCCACTGGCACTATACTCGACAGTAGTAGTACAATCACTATGTCCTACATGTGCGGAACCATTATTTCTGACACATAATTCGCCTTTGACTGGTAGTACTGAAATAGCAGGTAAGTCTGGAGTAGTATCAGACTGAACATTCAGGACCATAAAATTCGAAGAATAATTACCTAAATTATAAACTTCATTTTCTAGATCTAACCCTGTTCTATGGGAGAGACCTTGCTTGTCTGGAAAACATGTTCTATTCAGAAGGGACATATCATTAGAAGATGACGTTAACATGGACCATGCTCCACACGAACCATTATGTGAAAACGGATAAGGAAAGAGTGGCAGAACTCCCTTCGGTGTCTGGAAAGGGGGGAGTCGACCACACACCCAACAATTAGTAGCATTGCTGGTCTGGTGTGAATAGTGTAACATTCTGATGAATGTGTTATTTCTCATAGCAAGACGATAGGATAACTCGTGAGGAGGCAGATCACTAAACGTGTGCTCTACTGTAGCATTAGAAAACTTATTTACATGAGAAATTGGAAAACATAAATGCAATGCATAACTTGTGCAAGTAACCATCAAACTTAGAAACAATAGAAAACTTAGAAAAACGATACATCGGATAGAGTTTTGACTAACTCTCTCACTATGGGGGTCTATCTCATACATGTCAGATACCTGTCTAACCGTTTCACCCGAGGGGGACTTAGACAATTAAACTGGCTGACTTATTTTACTAGACCGGAGCTTGGATTTATACTCCTGCTGCGGAGTTTTCTCTAACAGGGAGGGCTTGATTTCAAAGTCAGTAGCGGGACAGTCCTTGAGAATAGGGCAGTCTTTCGAAATGGAACAATCCTTTGAAAAAGTTTTAGTTCGTAATCCATGGAACTTCTTGATGTGGGACAGGTGGACCCACCCCTTACGGCCTTCCAACTTCACGGCCGTACGGGTGGTCAAGAGGACTAGTTGAGGTTGCTTCCAGCGGGGCTCCAGCGGACTTGAACGATCAAAATTCCGGACCAAAACGAGATCCCCGGGGATGACCTCATGCGGTTTCACTTCAGTGTTGTCTGGAAATGCGGCGGCAACCTGTGAACGACAAGAGTGTAGGGCAGACATCAAGGAAGCTAGGTAATCTGTCAGCATATTACTGGAAACATCTGTAATACTGCGGGGTCTAGGTGTACCCCACATATTTGGGGGGCGGCCGAATACGACCTCATAAGGAGACAGACCTGATCTGGAATGTGCGACCATGCGCATGAAGAATAAAGCAACTGGCAGGGCTACTAGCCAGTCTACACCTTTCTCTTTACATATCTTAGCAATACGGATTTTCAGTGTTTGATTATGTCTCTCTACGAGACCGGCTGCTTCAGGATGGCGCACACAATGGAACTTCCACTGGTACCCTAACAAGAGGGAAACATGCTTCATTAACTCAGATGAGAATGGCTGGCCGTTATCAGAATACACGACCCTAGGGAGTCCATAACGGGGGAAGAATTCACGAACCAACTGCTTGGCAGTGGTCGCTGCGGTGTAATCTGGAACTGGGTATGCTTCTGTCCACCTGGACAAAGCGCATACAACTACAAGGACATATTTGAAACCTCGACATCGCTCCATCTGAATATAATCCATCTGGAGGACTTCAAAAGGGTGGTCAGGAGGCTGGAATCCACCTTGTTCCACCGGGACACTTTTACCTGGATTGAATTGACAACATATCATACAAGTACGGACTTTCTGCTTGGCTGCAGCTCGTAAATGCTTGTTGAACCAAAGGTTCTGTATACTGTCTAACATGGCTTTTTCTCCTAGATGTGCTGGACTATGTGCGGTATTAATAATGACTTGAACCATAGAGTCGGGGAGAAACCATGTGGCTTTTCCCTTCGTCACCCATCCCTGATCTGTCTGGACCCCTCCTTGTTCGGACCATTTCTTGATTTCTTCGGGAGTAGCATGTAACTGTATGTCTATGACATCTTGTGTAGGGTCCTTAACTGTCATACAAGTAGTCTGTTCTGGAGTGGATGTCTGTGTCTTGTTAACTAGAATGTCTAGTGTCTGAGCTGTAAGCTTGGCTGTTCGATCTGCTAGATCGTTACCTTGGGAAATAATGTCAGTAACTTTCGTATGTGCCTTGCACTTCATGATAGCGATAGCTGTCGGTAAATGTATTGCATCTAACAGAGCTTGAATGAGGAGACCATGCTGAATCTTGGTTCCATGAGAAGTCATGAAACCTCTCTCCTGCCAGAGCACTCCGAAGTCGTGTACAACTCCGAATGCGTAACGTGAATCTGTGTATATGTTTACTTTCAGGTCCTTGGCACGTATGCAGGCTTGGGTCAGAGCAACTAGCTCTGCTGCTTGAGCAGACAGGGTGTCAATACGATGTGTTTCAATAACTTCAGTGTCAGTAGTCACTGCATACGCGGCTACTAGTTCTCCTGTACTAGTTCTCATACATGAACCGTCCACATAAAGTGTCAGGTCGGGATTAGGTAATGGAATGTCTGTCAGGTCTTGTCTTGGCTTAGTCATAGTGTTAACAACTTCCACACAGTCATGTGTGGCGGGATTTGAAGTAACTGACGGTAACAGAGTAGCAGGATTTAAAACGTTGCAGCGTCTGATTTCTATGTGTGGCTGGAACAGTGTCAGTTCATAACCTGTTAAACGTGCAATGGTCAAGTGCTGAGTCTGTGTTTGGTTTAAAAGAACTTCCACGGAGTGTGGAACTTGTACTGTCAGGGAATGTCCTAATACTATGGAATCACTTTGTCTAATTGCTAGAGCTGTGGCTGCAACTGACTTGAGGCACGCAGGCAAAGCCTGGGCTACTGGATCTAGTGTGCTCGAAAAATAAGCACAGGGCTTGTACTGTCCGGCTTGATCTTGTGTGAGAACAGATAATGCAGTACCATCACGTTCTGTGACAAAAAGTGTAAAAGGCTTACTGTAGTTCGGTGTAGCTAGAACAGGTGCTTGACATAGGGCTTTCTTTAATTCATTAAAACTAAGGGGGTCATTAGGATCGCGGACGGACTTGCGTCCGTCCGCGACCCCAGAGCAGGAGGGAACCTCCGCATGGCATGCGGAGTTCCCTCCTGTGCAATTAGGATGTGACCGCAAGGGTTGCGGTCACATCCTCTATTTTTAACATTGCGGCGGGTGGAGCTTCAAGCTGCACCCGCCGCAATGTTAAAAATGCACGCATTGCATTTGCATGCAGTAAGAGGCAGGCACCGCGCGGTGCCTGCCGCTTTCTGCATGCAAATGCAGGGGGGTACCATAGGTACCCCCCATGTGCACCCCCCACCCCCCCTTCACCAAGGGGGCCCGCAACGGGCCCCCGCAGTGAAGTTCCGTATGTTTTTCCACGGCGGAAAACCCGCCGCGGAAAGGCATACTTTACAGGCCATCCTAATATGGTGGACGGTGTCTGACAGACACCATCACCATATTAGAGCTTTTCCGCCGCGGTTGTAAGCCAGCCGCAGCGGAAAAGCTGCGGACGGAAACCAGGACCCACCAGCCATCCTAATGTGGCGGTGGGTCTTTGGTCAGTCCGCTGCGGTTTTCCGCATCCTCTGGGCCGGCGGTGCCTTCCGCCGGCCCCGAGGATGCGGAAAAACCGCGATCC
This sequence comes from Lissotriton helveticus, assembly GCF_964261635.1. Taxonomy (NCBI): domain Eukaryota; kingdom Metazoa; phylum Chordata; class Amphibia; order Caudata; family Salamandridae; genus Lissotriton; species Lissotriton helveticus. The sequence continues at coordinate 1,278,223,497 of NC_136069.1, forward strand.
TAATCGACCCCTAAGTGTATGTTCCTGGGTCCAAGGGAGGACAGTCGATACGGCTGCCTCCTGTGTCGTTAACTGTATCAGTGGCTTTGCTAGAAATGCATACTGAGGAATCCATTGTCTGCAATAGGAAGTGAGGCCGATAAAAGCACGTACCTCCTTCTGTGTCTTGGGCTGTGGAAGACTCGCTATTAACTGGATACCGTCTGGTGTCAACTGCCTACCCCACTTGGACAGTAAGTGGCCTAAGTAGATCACTTGCTGGACACAGAACTGAAGCTTCGAAGGGGACACCTTGTGCCCCATCTCGGCTAGGAAATACAGAACTGTAAGTGACGCTCGCTCGCAGTCACGTTCAGAACGGGCTGTGATCAGTAGATCATCGACATACTGGAGCAGGGCAGTGTCAGTTGGCATGTGAATATTGTCTAGTTGTCTTTTAAGTGCTTGACTGTAAATGCTAGGACTCTCTGTGAAACCTTGAGGAGCTCGTGTGAATTTATAGCTCCTTCCATTTAAACAAAAACCGAAAAGGTACTGGCTGTCTGGATGAATTGGAACACTGAAAAATGCATTCTTGAGGTCTATTACTGTAAAAAATACAGCTTCAGAATCAATAGCTGTCAATAGGGATGAAATATCTGGGACTACTGGATACTGGGGTATGATACATTTATTAAGTTCTCGAAGGTCAATCACCAATCGATATACTGGAGGTGCATTTGGATCAGTACGTTTCATGACTGGAATGATAGGAGAATTACATACATTGGAGTCAGTTTCTACAACCACTCCTTGAGCAATGAGCTCGTCAATAATTTTGGATAAGGCTGCTACAGCCTCAGGTGGCAATCTGTACTGTCTGATTCGTGGCAGGACTATACCTTGCTTGAGAGTCACACGATGGGGTGTGATTTGCATGAAACCTACATCAGTTGGACCTTGCGCCCATAAATGCTGTGGTACATTTGACAATCTTGGATCAAAATCTCGTAATACATAGTGACCTTTAAAGTCTCTTAAAAACAAGCGTATTCCTTCTGGGGAACAGCAAATAACTGCACCTAATTCTTTTAATGTCTTAATACCTAACAAATTTTCTGGACATGATTTCGTAAGTAACAAATCAGTAGTTCGGGACAATGGACCAACTTCTAGAGTAACTGGCTTTGATATCTCGTTTACAATAGGCTTTCCTGAAAATCCAAGGGAAACATTTCTAGAGCCTGAGAGCGGAGCCCCTGGAACCTCGTCATGACTGATAGTAGTCCTACTTGCCCCTGTATCAATCAAAAACTTTCTGTCTTTCCCTAATACTTGACTATGTACATAGGGACCCTCTTGATCTACAGGTATCTCGATGAGAGGCAAGCCTACCTCCCTCTCTAGGCTGTTTCATGAATACTGTTGATACTCTCGATACTCGGACTGGGCATACTGGTACATCTGCTGTGTAACATGCTGTGTTGCAGCAATAGGCTGCGGTGCTGGAACTGTCTGTTGTGCATTCTGTGGTGACTGAGAAGTCTGTGAAACTTGTTCTTGTCTAGGCGGACGTGGTCTTTCTTTAGTTTTACCAGTGGCTATGTTGTGTGTCAGAACTGCACACTCGTTTATAAAATGACCTGGCTGTTTACAATAATTGCATGTCCCTTTAACGGGAGCTGCAGGATGACTGGCTTGATTCGGACCCCTCTTCTGACTGTCTTGTGGAACAGATTGTGCAACTAGTACTTTCATTTTGGTGTCTTTCATACGTCTCCTCTCGTGTTCTTGCTCTTCCCTGATTCTATTCTGGTGATACTGGAGCATCTGTAACATCTGTGACGGGGTACTAGCTTGCCAAGTACTTTCGACTTTCAAAACTCGATTTTTAACTTGTGGGCTTGAATTCTCGACTAGTTTGGTAACAAAAAGATGAGGGTATGACTCGCTACCTGTCTTCAAACCACTGTTGATAATGAAACATTTCTCGAATCTAGAATAAAAATCACTAGTATCTTCATCCTGTTTCTGTTTGCATGCTGAGATTGCATCCCAATCTTCCTTTTTCGTGGCTAGTAACCTTGGCAAAACTTGAATCAATAACTCTGGCAATTCTTTACATTTCTCCCCAAGACCGGTACCTGGTACTCGTATTTTATCTTCAGCTTCTAGAGCTGTCCAATCAATCTTTTTCTCTCCCACCTCCCATTCTTTTTCCTTGAGTTTTTCATATACCCCTGCGGGCAACAGGACCTTTAGCATTTTAATTATATCTGGATAAGTGTATTCTCCCATACGGAGCATGTCTTTTAATTCTCGATGGAACCCTGCTGGATCTTTGTCGTGACAGGGAATTAATTTCTTCATCTCTAAGAGTTCCATCTTTGTGACAGGGGTGTAAATAAATACTCGTTGCATTTCACCATCCGGTGTCCTAACTGGGTATACTTCTCGTAACGGATGCTGTCTATCTATGTAAAATGGTTTACTTTCTGGGGGTGAGACGTGAACAAAATGCGGGTTCAGAAACGTTCTATATTTGTGGCGCTGTTCTAGAATGACACTAATTAAATCGGTACCTAAACCTCTCCATTTATACTGGAGTAACTCGTTCAGAACATCATGTAACGGACCTGGATCAGAATGTTGACCCTCATACAATGTAATGAGGTGCTGGATCATATACATACCCACCAGTCGCTGCTCGGCTGGGGGCAGTTTCAGAAACATTTGTGCCACTATTTCGTCTGGAAAAGTGGTAGAATCAGTAATCCATCGGACTGCTGATCGGGCTAGTTCTTGTTCATGCATAGTACTAAGTTCACTATAACCGATTCGTGATTTCAGAATGTGATCGGTAGCTTGAAATACTTGTTCTAGAGAACCTTGTTCTGGTGCTGGAAGATGAAAAACTTTCTTGTGTTCTAGGCGTAAATGTCGGTCTGGAAATCTAGATTTACCTACATACGCTATTCTGGCGGTATTCTCGTCGTCTACCTCTTCAGCAGAAGAGTCGTTTTCCTTCTCGCTTACTTGTGCTGCTTTGCGTTTCTTGTGTAACCTTATTATTTCTTTACGTATTTTCTTGTACATACTCTCTATACTACTGAGGGTCTTGTGTCTACCCTCGGCTATATTATCACTCCACCTTGTCAGAACTTTCATTTCGGTCGGATCTTTAGTCAGACAATCTTGTTCCCTTACTAAACAATTGATTAAAAACTTTAATAGCATGAGCTGGGTCTCAGCTTTCCTTAGAGACATGATTTCGCCAATACTTTCTGGATCATCCCCTGTACGGATGAAACGATATATTCTGTCTAGATCTTCTTTCATATTCGGTAGGGTGTCCAAATACTCGGTCACCCGTCTTACACGCAATGAATATATAACAATATTATCATCGCCTGGGACTGGATCATAACGGCATTCGGTAAGAGCTCGTCTGATATCTGCAACGGACTGATATTTGGGCGTACGCTGTAACGCACGTTCATGTAACTCGACTAACGTTACACGTTTGTGTGGCGGCGGGGTACCAGGAGGACCTCCTCCCGCGGCCCCTAAACTGGAATCATCGACTGATACTCTTCGTGCTGGCAGAGTGACCGATGTAGCGGGTACTTGTACTACGGGCTGGACCGGGGGTACTGTAACAGGTGCTGTAACTGGTGCCCCGGTGGCTGGAAGAACAGGAATTACATTATTTATGGGAGCTGGCGGAGCAGGATTCGCATATTCTGGGACTGTGTCGTCCAAATAGGACGAGAGGAAAATATCAGCTGCGGTCGGTTTGTGACGTAGCTTAATCGGAACTAATGGCGGCGGAAAATTACATGGTGCTTCCGGGGTTGCTTTCGGCAAGCCCTCGGCAAGAAGAGGATACATACCCTTAATAAGGGCATTTCTCTGTCTGTCTGACTGTTCGGCTTTAACTCGTTCACCTATTTCGATTAATTCCCTTTCTTGGGCTCTTTCTGAGGATTCTCTACTTAATTCTGACTTTCTGATTTCTTTTTCGGTTCTTTTATGAGATTCTTTGCGCCATAACTCGATGGCATCTTTCTGGGACTGTCTGGCTTTCTTTTTCCATAATGCTTCTTCTACTCGCATGATGCACTCGGCATCCCACGTACCTGATACGGGCCATCTATACTTTTCCTCTAATTCCTTGGTGTACTCCACCCATAAGTCTAGATATAATATGGCACTTATGCCATGCTTATGATACATAAAATGACCTGGACTGTCCCTAGGCGGGACAGGAACTGCTTCTTCGAGCAGACCTTTTCTAGTTCTTAGCTGACGTAATTTTGAGAACAGAGGCATGACTAGACTGGAGTCTGGACACAATACAATACACAATGAACACAATAATAACTGCAATACGAATCATTCATACCACGACGTTGAAAACACATGAAATAACATTTAGAATAACAGTTCGGACAAGATACTACCTGAAATACTGAGAACAGAACACATGAATTTCTCGAGAACAGAACTTACTAGAACAGACTAGATGCACTGCTGAAACAGTACGAAACTTACCGGTCCCATAAAGAGACACGTCAGGACCCGCATCCACCTAAGTGGACACTTCGTGTTGGATCTGTGTACCCAAACCCACGGACCAGAGACAAATTAATTGACCCTGTCTAGATACTACCCCAGCAACGGTACTCACCGGGCAGCAAGAACGGAAGGCCTCGGACTGGACTGGACTGCTACGACGACGGACGGACGAACTTCGGACTTCAGTTACAGGTGGGCCTCCGGATACCTCGGACCTTGGACTCTCGGCTTGGGCTCTGGTCGGGACTCGCCGCGTTCCTCCACCGCCTCGTCTGGATGCTGGACCGCAACCTCCGTCTCCTCCGTGGACCTGAGGGATACTTGAGGCAGAAATATCTGCCGCTGCGCAGGATGGTTCCGTCACGGCTGCAGAGGATCAGGGGGCCTGCGTGGCTTCTCCGGCGCGTGGGGAAAGGGCAAGTCCCTATTCGGGCGCCATTATGTGGTAAATAAATAATTAATTACCGGTACTATTTTTCAGGATACTCATACAAATAGATAGCTCAATAAATAAGAGTCAAGATACGAGGTAGCTAGAGTATACAGGCTTTAATTAAGCATAAAGGACTGGAACAGGACAGCCTGTACGGGGATGGGAGGGCAGCTGCCTGGGGCAGGGACAAAGGAGCGCGCTAACTTTTAATAACAGGGCACAAGTATATATAGTTAAAACATTTACATGGCATTCAATACAATAGGCATAGCAGTAGGCGGAGTTTGTAGCAGTCGCGAAAGACATGTGATGTAAACGTAACAGAATATGTCATAAAAGGGGTGGAAACATGGAGGGGGCTACCTGAGCAGCTGGGACCTCTAACCTAGTGGTGCGCGCAAACTGGCAATGACGTGTTACTAGGGAGAACTGGGGGGCTATGACTTCTGCGCTAGAAGAGGAGACGAAAGTCTGGAGTGTCAGAGCGAGATGTACCCGGGCATATCTAGTATCTCGTGTTTAGGGAACATGTTGATAGAATCCAAAAGTTATCAGGGCAAAGGCTAACAGACATTAAGACTGGTGCATGCATAATCCTATATGTAGTGTGTGTGCGAGGAATATTCTATGAATATTAATACAGTATTTCTCTTACATGGAGACATAAAGGCTAGACCATGACGGAAACTATTGATGCGATTCAGTAGCTTAGGAATGCAGAGAAGAAGGGCTGGACTGATAACTAGAATCATAACATACTCTTGGCAGACTGAGAGGCAGAGCCAGGCCGAGCCGGGCACTGCGAGGCATGAAAGTAAGTGAAGGGTCAGGGATACAGGTGGGGGCTGTATCGCTCCTCAGTGAGGGTTCAGGAAACAGGAGCTGAATCTGAGTCCGGGCCCTTTTGAGGCCTAGAAACGGGGACAATTCAATGAATTAACGTGCACACTGTAAAACGTGGCAACGTAGCTTTACATAGGCCTGATATTCGTTGTATTCACGAAGACTGGAAACTGGCATACTAGAGATGGACACAACTATAATTGCGTCTTTAATCGATCATAGGGAATACATGCATATCGATCATGCACATATGACATAACATGGGGAACACGTAGGAACATACAACATGGCAAAATTTACTTTTCCACACATCAAACACAAATTGCAAAATATGGGGACTCCTTATCACAAAGTGAGGAAAGTCAGGAAAATGGTCAGGCGATTTAGTCGATGTTTCTTAAGTAATTTTGCCCGGCGTTAAACGCCTCTAATACCTTACGAAGTTTATCAAATAAAGAGGCAGGCGCTGGAGACAGGAAGACAGGAAACAAGTTTTATTCCGACGGAGTAGAACACATCAGGTCGGACAACAAGGTATCGTCTCGAGGTGCTCTCTAGCAGCCTCTCTAAGGCTTGGCCTTTTATACACTGGTTTACGACATGTGACCGTTCTTTATTACAATAAAGACATTGTGAAGTAATGAAAGATGACATCCCCAGTACCCCTCCCCCCAGTTCCGGCTCATTCCAACACGTGGCTACAGTAGAGGTCCTCACCCCCCATACAATAGGAGGGGGCTATCACGCAGCTGAGTGTTCCGTCGATTCCTTTAGAATGTGTGCGCCTGATCGAATCTCAGGGGGTGGGGAGGTCATGATCAATAGTAGCTCCTTTAAAGAGGGGCGAGTGCATACAGTGGGGGGCAATAAACTGTATCCTCAGGCCAAGGGATGACCAGCGGTCCGTGCAGACAATCGGGCTCAGAGGAAGGGGTCATCAAAGGAGAGATATTCATGAAAGAAAGGATCGGTGTGGACAATCGGGCATAGAGGAAGGGTTTATCAAAAGAGGGGTATTCATGGAAGGAAAGGAGGTGTTGGTCAGGCGCGGGGTGTGATTCCCAGAGACAGAGTCATGTGGAAGAGGAGGGTTCATGACTTGTGCATGCGAGCGCGGGGGCAGCCGGGGTGCATGGGCGATGCTTGCAGGGTCAGGGAAGTGCGCTGATGATCGATCGTGAACAGGGAGACCATGGTACCTAAAATGGCTGTCGTGCATGTTCATATGTGAGTCTGAGGAATGGGCAAGATGGCGCAGATGATGTTCAGTTCACGAAGTAAAATTCCGCAGTCCTCCCTTTTAACATGTCTCGCCAGCTTGTCAATTCGGATCTATCCCCATAAGACCACGTATTTCTATCTCATAGAGGGGCCTCATGTGCTCAGTTCTAAAGTCCAAAGTCTTAGGGCACATACAGTTAGAAATGAGTGAACACAAAGGTGGCAAACATTGAATACCTAAGCAACACCCACACAGTATCATGACTGGTATCAGTATAAATGTAAACAACCTCCATCCCCAGTCCTTCAAAGTGTCCCAAAACCAGCTTCCAAGCGACCATCCTTCTTGCTCCTGGTGAACCTCTGAGGATAGTCTGTGGAGGTGTTCGATTGCTTTGTAGACTGAAGGCGAGTTATCTGGCACGTAGGTGCAACAGCTGGAGCCGATGATGCGGCATGCTCCTCCACGGTCGGCCAGAACCACATCTAGAACAAGGCGGTTTTGAAGAGCCACCAGGCGGACTGCCTGAAGCTCAGCCGTGTTGTTAGCGAGGATGCCAGCCGTGATGTTAATGGTTGTTTCTACTGCCTGAGTCAGGTGTCGGATAGCACTGCTATTTGCCATTGGGCCCCACAGAGGAACAAGTCCCTTCACCGCATCCAGGAACTGTGCTCCGGTGGAGTCGGCTTGTCCAATGTCTCCGGCGCGCTTTTGCCGGTGATGGTAGGCTGGGGCCACATACGTGGGGGGAAGAATGAAGGCGATGTAGCACGTACCCCTCCAACCTTTCGGGAGCCAAGTGTAAGCTTTGATGCCACAAACAAAGTACATATTCGGAGAAGCAACAAAGGAGGGGGGGTCAACTGAGACCAATGTTCTGGTGATGCGGCAGGAACTGTGACCCACCAGCCGTGTTCCCTGGCCTTCGAGGCACACGAGACCTGTGACATTGATGACAGACAGGGCCACAGTCAGAGTGGCAGCCGTTCGCTTCCGCAGGTGGGAGAAGGTGGGTCTAGCTGGATTGTGGAGTACTTGCATTTCAACTCGTTCTTTGGCAGGGATGTTCATATGGAAGGCGGAACCTGAGGTCACAGGACAAAAGGGGGCAGACGTCCTTCCTGTTTTGTTCAGCCAGAACCCATAGTAGAAGTGTGACACTGTTTGACCAGAAGCGGCGTTGTCCTTGTGGCTTTCCTGCAAGAGGATCAACCAGGCGAGGCAGGAGCCGTGAACTGAGAAAGGAGAAGGGATGAAGGGGATGGAGTGTCCAGTGGCATGCGGGAGCAACCCGCAGACCCAGCAGTTTGTGGCATTTGCAGCAAGGTTGTGCTGGTGTAATAGTTGCACGAAGGAATTGTTCCAGAACTCCTTACGCCTTTCTCGGAGCTGAGGCGAAAGGGAGATCAGGTGATGCTCTTTCATGGTGGTTGGCTGTGCAGTGGTCAGCAATATCTGATGAGCGGGCGTGCTGTCCTCCAAGATCCAGAAGGAAGTCATGAGGAGGAGGCAAAGGAGGAAGAGAATGAAGAAGGCGATTGTCTTTGATTTGTGCAAATTGTCAGCCTTTGGGTTCCTGTAGTGGGTATTTCCAGTTGCGTCCATCATCTTCTTATCTGGCGCTTCCATCATCTTCTTATCTGGCGCTTCCATCATCTTCAAGGTGCTCGGTAGTGGGCAGAACCACAGACTTAGTTTAGCTTCTCTCCGGGTAACCCTTGGTTGTTTTAGGCCACCGTTCTGAGATTTTAACTTAGTCCGTGGTCTACTTAGCCGAAGCTCCCTCCTTTCGACGCAGGAAATACCCTTCCCGGGATGGCACAGTGGGATAAGGGAATTTTGCAAGTTCAAGTGCCTCTGTATCAGGATAGCAGTTCAGTGATGGCCGGTCTTTGTTCAGGAGCTCTTCTTGGGTGTCGACGTTTTCTGTCGTGGCCAGGGTCGAGGAGACCTTCTTGCAGTGGTGGGCGTGCAGCCAGTGCCTTTTCCCCTCTACTCGAAGAGCCGTCCGAGTGGTGATCAGTACTTGCCAGGGGCCCGTCCACCGGGGTTCCAGACTCTATGCCCGTTGAAAATTCCGGACTAAAACATAATCTCCCGGTTGGATATCGTGACCGGGACCCCTGGAAGCATCGGGGATGGCCTGCTGCACCTGTTGATGAATGACAGACAACGTTTTAGTTAATTTGCACAAATAATCTGACAGCAGGACGTCGGGGACGTCGTGAATGGAGGTCGGTTTGGGGGCAGTCCAGAGGTTCATTGGTCGCCCAAACACAACCTCGTAGGGGGTCAAGTGGTGCTTAGTGGGAGTGGAGCGCATCGATAGCAATGCCAGTGGGAGGGCATCTGGCCACTTAAGTCCTGTGGTGGCCACTATTTTTGACAGTTTTTGTTTCAGTGTAGCATTGTGTCGCTCAACTAGGCCAGCGGATTGGGGGTGGAAGACCGCATGGAACCTCTGCTTTACCCCCAGCCCCTTCAAGATTAGTTGGATAACTTCAGCTATGAAGTGGGGGCCATTGTCACTCCATAAAATTCGACAAAGGCCATAGCGAGGGAAAAACTCTTTCAGTAGTACTTTGGCAGTAGTCATGGCAGTGTTATCACGGGTTGGATAGGCTTCCACCCATTTGCTGAAGGCGCATACAATGACTAATACGTACTTCAGGCCTTGGCATCTCTCCAGCTGGAAGTAATCCATCTGGAGGACCTCAAAGGGGTGGTCGGGGATCCCAAACCCTCCCCGGGGTACCACAGTTCCTTTCCCGGGGTTGTGTTGTAGGCAGATAAGGCACTGCTGGACCAGGCGTTTGGCTGAGTCGGAGATTTTGTTGTTGTGCCAGACTTTGGAAATGAGTTCAATCATGGGGGCAGAACCTATGTGTGCAGGGGAGTGTGCCATAGTCAGTATGGGAATCAAGTATGAGTCAGGCAGCAACCATTTGTTTGTGTCTTTTGTCCGCCAGCAGCCTTCATCGTCCTTCAGACCCACCCGTGCCCATTCAGTCAGTTCGTGAGGTGTGCTGGCCGACTGGATGTCCCTAATCGTTTCCCTAGCGTCAGTCCATTTTTCCGCTTGTGACCTGGTCACATATATGCGTGTCGTTGTCCTATTCTCAGCTGTGGTTCGGGCAGTGATGTCGGCCAGTGCGTTTCCCTGTCCAACTAAGTCCGTCACCCTCTTGTGTGCCTGGCATTCGATCACTGCTAATCGTTTGGGGAGGAGAACTGCTTCAATCAGGGCGGAGACTAGATCTCCGTGAAGGATGGGCGTGCAGTGGGACATCAGGAATCCCCTTTCCCTCCACAAGAGCCCAAAATGATGAACCACCCCGAAGGCATACTGGCTGTCCGTGTAAATGTTCGCCGTGGTTCCTGCTGCTATGATACATGCTCGTGTGAGGGCAATTAGCTCTGCCGCCTGTGCGGATCGTTGCGTGATGCGGGCTGTTTCAACTACTGTTCGGGCTGTCGTCACCGCATAGGCAGATGAAGTGGTGCCATCTGGGAGTTTGATACAAGAGCCGTCTACCCATAGCTCTCCATCAGGGTCTGTAAAAGCAATGTCTCGTAGGTCAATTCTACTCCTGGTCTGTTCGTCCGTGAGGGTCACACAGTCATGTATAGGGGGCACATCGGGGTCATTTTCAGGCAAGGGCAACAGTGTAGCAGGATTCAAAGTAGTGCATCTCTTCAGAGTGATGTGGGGTGCAAGTAGGGTCAATTCGTACCCCGTCAGTCATGCACTGGTCAGGTGTTGAGTCTTGGTCTGGTTCAAAAGGGTGTCAACTGCGTGGGGTACTAACACCGTGAGAGAGTTCGAAAGTACAATTCCCTCACTCTGACGGATAGAGACAGCAGCGGCGGCTACTGCTCGAAGGCAGGCAGGTAAAGCTCTGGCGACTGGGTCAAGAGTGGCAGAGAAGTAGGCACAAGGGCGTTGTTTGGAGCCGATGGGCTGAGTTAGAACCGACAATGCGCATCCCTCCCTTTCGTGAGTGAAGAGGGAGAAGGGCTTGGAGTAATCTGGTGTCCCTAGGACGGGGGCTGAGCAAAGGGCATCCCGCAACTCCTTAAAGGACGCTTGGCATTCGGGGGTCCAAGGGAGTGGGAAGGAAACATCTTTGGCCAACAGGGAAAGTAGGGGCTTTATAATGAGACTGAAATTTGGTAACCATTGTCGGCAAAAAGAGGTAAGGCCCACCAATGAACGGACTTGCTTCTGTGTCTTTGGGATGGGGTGTCTAGGATGGTTTGGATTCGGTCGGGTGTAAGTTTCCTCCCTTCTTTGGACAGGAGATGGCCTAGGTGTGTCACTTGAGGCTGGCAGAACTGCAGTTTCTTTTTGGAGACTTTGTGGCCATTCTCCGCAAGAAAGTGCAAGAGTTGGATAGTGGCCGTGATTGCAAGTGGAGTGGTGTCGGCCGCCAAAAGGATATCATCGACATATTGGATCAACACCACTCCATCTGGTAGCTGGACGGCGTCCAGCTGTCTTTTGAGAGCCTGGCTGTAAATGCTGGGACTTTCAGTGTAGCCCTGGGGAGCTCTACAAAATCGGTACGAACGGTTTTTTAAAGTGAAGCCGAAGAGATAACGGCTGTCTGGATGGATGGGGATAGAGAAAAATGCATTCTTGAGATCAATAACGGTGAAGGTGGTGGCAGTGGACGGGATGAGGGTCAGAATGGTGGTGATGTCTGAGACTACGGGGTACTGTGGCACCACCACTTTGTTGACTTCTCGCAGGTCGATGATAAAGCGGTACGCTTTCTCATCTCCCTCACCTTGCTTCTTAACAATGGGTAGGATAGGGCTGTTGCAGACATTACTAACCACTTCCTCTACCACTCCTGCATCTACCAGGGACTGAATAATCGCTACCAATGCCTTCTCGCCTTCGGGCGATATCCGGTACTGTGGGAGTTTCGGGAGTATTGCGTCTGTTTGAACAGTTATGTGCACAGGGTCGATCATCATTCGTCCTACATCCGAGTCGTTTCTGGCCCATAGGTACAGGGGTAGGGTGTCAAGCAAGGATAGGTCAGCATCAGTTATAGAGTACATATGTCGTGCGGGGCGGGATCTGGACATGCTCGGGTTGTCGTACAGGATGACTCGGACTCCATCTGGGGAACACCTAATAGTAGCTCGGAAATGTTTTAGTAAATCAATACCCATAATGGCATCAGGGGCGTTGGAGGAGAGCAGAAATGTTGTGTCAGTGGGGTTGTTTCCTAGGTCAAAGGAGATAGGTACAGACAGGGGATTAGTGGAGGGCGTTCCACCGAAACCTATCGATGTAATGTGTGAGCCAGACAAGGGTGCCCTTGGAATCAGTCGCTTTGATAATACACTACGTGTCGCTCCAGTGTCTACCAAGAATGGAGACTTTGTACCCAGGACCTTAGCGGTGACGTAAGGACCTTGCTGGTCAACACAGAGCTCGACTGGATCCCTCCCTTGCCCCTGGCAGTCCTATGCGAAGTCGGGAGTGTTCTCACTGTCAGATAGTTGGTATTGGTTCTGTCGGGGACGGTCAAATGTGTTCGATCTTCCTGGTCTGTCGCCGTTGGTGTCATTTGTGTACCCCCGCCCCTGCCCTCTAGTCCTGGGGCCATTCGTCATGTCCCTCGTTTCTTTATTTTTAATTAGTTCCAGAAGAGCCGGACATTGAGACTTCCAATGCCCAAATCCTTTGCAAAATGCACACTGATTATCTTCTATGTCCCTACGTCCAGAGTAGGGAGTGGGTGTGCGTTCCTTTGGGGGTGGATTTCTAGGGGCGATTGATTGGTAGCTCCCCCTGTGTAGTTCTTTCCCAACTGCCACCCCTTGTATCTGAGCTATCATCACCCTTTCTTTCAAATCTTTCTTCTTTCTCTCGGTTGCCCTATCATTCTCATTCTTTTGGTGTTCGTAGTACTGAGCCATTTGGAGGATAGCGGCGGGTTTGGAGGCCCCCCAACTACTCTCGCTCGTTTGTAACTTTTCGGAAACCTCTCGTCGTCTAGTTAACAGATCGAAACCCCATCGACTTAAATGACACCTTATACAAAACTGCACTGCTATAAAATGATGTAAAGGTGTAAACCATGTTGTGATGTACTATGACATTGTGTAAATTCTAGTACTTCGAACCTCACGCTTGTGCCTACAAGCCCTTTTGTTTCTTCGTCATTAGTGTGTGTCAGTTGCACAATTGCAAGTTGGTACAGGCTTGTGCCCCATATTGTGTACTGTTGTGTAATCGTTCTCTTTATTCCTCAGAAGTAAAAATATTGGACCACTGTTCGGCTGGACAAGTCCACAATTCAATATAGCTACGACTGTGTCTATATTTATTCTTCATGTATTTCATATAGTTGGGACCACTGTTGTCTGAATAACGTTAACCCAAATGTCCCCTCTGATCTAATTGGGAACCTTGTTGTCTCTAAATATATGCACTCTGATAAGGCGCACGGTGAAAAAAAATACAACAATGCCAGCTCAAAGGAGGGGACAAATCCCGGCATATGTAAAAGAGACCTCTACCATAGGGACCCTGGTCCTTCAATTTCAACAATATGTTAGAGGAACTTCCAGGGCACAAAAGTAAAGGAAAGAATTCTATGAAATATCCCTCCACCACAAAAGTGTGAAATCAGTATTTTACAAGCACTGCATCTCCACATACAGATTTACAATCTAAGAACAGTATAGCACACAAAATACATGATGAACAGTTTAAAATTACACTCAAGGGTGAGTTAGAGCAGCAAAGAATACACAAGCAAACCACGAATATGTATTTGCTCACCTATATTTACAATTCACTGAAAAAACCTTAGGTTATAGACCATATATAGTTAGGAATTAGCATTTAAAAAACCTTATTTTACTCACACAAAACCATTGAAATTCCATATATAGTTAGTTGCACTAACTATATATCGCGCACCCGCAATCCACTGCTGATGATGTCACATATTACATCATTCATGACATGGTCAGTGACATCACTGATGACATCACTGATGACATCTCAAATGACATCACTGATGACATCACTGATGACATCATCCAGTGACTGTGTGTTTCTGTAAAGTTTAAATATGTTTTACATATTGAAGAATGAGTAGATGTATAAGTGTCTGGACGAAGGATTTAGTAGGTGCATGACTGAATGTATGAGTGAGTGATTAAATGTGTCTCACTGAGTGCATGGGTTAGTGACTAAACTGTCTTAATTTGTGCATCATTATGTCTGTTGTTCTGTAAACTGCTGCATGTGTTGATCAGTAGCTATATGATTAACTATATGGGTTATTGATTGATTGTCCAAGTATTTGTATGGGAGACTGAGTGTGTGTGTGGCTGGCTGGGAGGTGTGTGACTCTGTGCAGATCAATGTGTACTTGTATCAATGATTGTATAAGAAAGTAAGTATGTGTTAGTATATGTTTGAAAATGTAAGGTGCTCTATGTTTAACTGTATAGACAAGAAAATGGAAGTGTGATTGATTCTTTACAGGACTGACTAGGTGTGTGAGTAACTCCATGGATGAGTGGCAGAGTGTGAGTGTCTGTATAGGTGTATGAGTGCATATGATAGTGTTGTAAAGATGAGTGATTGTATGTATGAATGATTGTATGGGTGAATGAGTGAATGTGTGTGTAGACGTAGGAATCAGTGAGTACGTATGTAGTAACTAGTATTGGTGTGTCAATGGTTTCAAAAATTATACTCTGTATTTAACACTGGGTGAAACAGAGGTTATATTAAAATGTGAGGAGATGCATTGTCACATGAATGATATCATCAGTGATGTGGTCATTGATGTCAAATGAGATGTCATCAGTGATGTCATCAGTGATGTCATTTGAGATGTCATCAGTGATGTCATCAGTGATGTCACTGACCATGTCATGAATGATGTAATATGTGACATCATCAGCAGTGGATTGCGGGTGCGCGATATATAGTTAGTGCAACTAACTATATATGGAATTTCAATGGTTTTGTGTGAGTAAAATAAGGTTTTTTAAATGCTAATTCCTAACTATATATGGTCTATAACCTATGGTTTTTTCAGTGAATTTTCAAGGTTTTGTAAATGCTAATTCCTAACTATATATGGTCTATAACCTATGGTTTTTTCAGTGAATTTCAATGGTTTTTTAATAGCAAATATCATAAGCTGTCGAATGTCAAGTACGTGGTAAGTGAAAACATTTTCGTGTTTATGCACACTGATCTGCTTTGAATGGTGCCCCCCCCCTCATTTCTATTAGGAGTACTCTCTCTTTGCAGATAGTGAAAGGTAGTTAACGCAGGCCTTTGCCCCCGTTGTAATACATCGTGCCTACTTCTCTCTCCATTTGATTGATTGTTATCCAAGTATTTACTGTTTTAGAATTAGTTCTCTTTGGTTCATTCTCTATTTACAAACAAACACAGAGTCGCAATACTCTGTTTAGTCTTTGTAGATAACGAAAAATCGTGTAAAAAAAAAAGAAAAGGAATCGAGCAAAATCAGTAGGCCACTAATGGGATCTCTTTTTGACCTCGCTAAAATAGAAACATTAGGAACAACCCGTCATGACAAATACAAAACTAGTGAGATGAACTGAACTCCACACAATGATGGCTGCAAAACAGCTCGGCTCCGCCACCCATCCCGCCCAAAATAACGATAAAGAGCGGCTGCCATGATTGGTTGCGGAATGGCCACGACGGAGCTACGAAATGGTGCTGCTCTCATGCTAACCCCAGCTTCAGTCTGAAACATCCAGAAACACTGTAGACTACCAATTCGATCAGTTCCGGTAGCGCCCCAATGTAACCCGGTAGAGAAGAACTAGCCCTCCCCTCTTTGACTGATGGTTCTTGTTGCCTGTCCCTTCTGTTGTCATTTAACAGAACTATTTAGCCTGCTGAAAGGGGTTGTGTTCCGACCGCTGGTTGGTGGAGACATTTTGACTATATTCTGGACCTGCGTTGTCGCGTAATGCGTCATATGACGTGCCGCGTTAGCGCATCCGGAAGTCATCCGGGGCGCGCATCGCGTAACGTAAGCATAACAAGTCATGTGACTTGTTAATAAAACTTTTCATTGGTTCATTTTACTTTTCTTATTCTAATGATGAAAGGCTTGGTCATATGACCTAAAAATTACGCTTTTTATTACTTCCGAACATTATTTTTTCTTAAATATATGTTATAATGTTCCAGGCTAATGTACTTTCCCGGAAAATTTACAACTGTCCTGCAAGTAAAATATATTCTTTTTTCGAGAAAAAGAGCGTTTCTTCGTCCCATGACGGAGCCGTTGAGCAAAAGAGGGTCGACCTGCTGTCTTAGTTGCCGATACGCCTGAATATGAGATTCTTATCGATCACTTTATGTTGCAGGAGTAGAAAACACAACAGCCCTTGACCATTTATCTTTACTGCGTTCCTTCGTATTATACCTTTTACCCTTCATGTAATTGGTCTGCTTTATTTCACTTGCCTTTTAATGATTCTAAAACAGTGACTATTATTAAAATCTTTACCAATGTATATACTACTACCATGTTTTCTTTTAAAAACCTTTATTGTGAAAATTTCATTATACAAATACGAGCCTATAACCACGTGGGCCGGCCACGGAGCAAACTGTAATCGTATATGATGAGTAGACATTTACACTGTAGAGGAACGTAACGGGCGGGCCATTAGGTTGCAAGAACTAAGGTGTCTAACAGTTACGGAATCGGTGGACGTACATTTTATAATTAAAATACGACAGGGCCAGTTACAATAAAATTATCTAGATATACATTTGCGGGCAAGTACCATGGGTGACGTTAATTCGAACTTTCAATAGTACAGTAATCAATAACACATCAGAACTTAATATCAATAGGGAGGTCGAAATATTCAATCAATTCTCGTCCCCGCCCGCCATGTGCTTCAAAACTGCATACGTATCTCGTGATTTCAAGGTTCTGCAACCAGTACACAACAAGGAGTTACACGTCCCATTTATTCCGGCGCCATTTTGGGCGAGGACGGGCAGGTCCAGGATATAGTCAAAATGTCTCTACCAACCATCGACTATGATGATGTTCATATGCTGTATTTATTAGAGTAACACTCATCTGTCCACATGAAATTAATTTGCCACAATCTAAACATGTCATTTTAATCTTTCCAAAGTTCTTCTAAATATTTGGGACCGTTTCCCTTGCCTCTGATGCTGTCAGTGCACTTCTTTGATGAATGTACTAGCAGGTCAGGGGTTCTCCTCCAAATCTCTCTTTTATGCAGCACTATAATTAATTGGTGCCACCTCTCCATATGACGATGCATGGTATAGTTACCATAACTATATATTTTTTCGGTTCCTCTGGAGAGTTCATCGTGGCAGATGAAGCGTGTAACGTACCGGGCATTTACCTTTTTTTGCATGTACAGGAAAGGAAAAAAAAATCGAGCGTCCGAGTTCTAAGGTGTCCCAGGGCCATTTTAGTGGACCAGGCCCAAATCCAAAGAACAGGCCGCCATTTTGAGAGTCCTGTTGCAGCCGCCTGTCGCTGTAGCATCAAGAGCAGCCGAAACTCAGCTGAATGGCAACTGAAATGGTAAAGGGGCGCCCCACTACAGCAGACGAGCCTCCACCTAGGAAGGCCCGTTCACGCCGCCTCCCCCCCCCCCTTCGGGCATCCCACGCCGTTATTCGGAGCAGTATTGTAGGATGGCCACACCAGTGCGGCAACTTGCTAGACATCACCTCGGTGGTAACCGAATCTCAGCGCCTTGTGGTGTCTCCTCTTCAGAAAATATTCTTGCGCTACCTTTGCCCCATTCACACATCGGTCCGCTACTGACACCATCTCACAGGCTAATGGGGCGCCCCACGCCGAGTTTCAGCATTGTAGGATGACCACACCAGTACAGCAACTTGCTAGACATCACCTCGGTGCCATCCGGATCTCGGCGCCCCACTGCAGATGAAGTGCCTCTCAACTATGAAACCACCACGGTGACATCCGGATCTTGGCGCCTTGTGCTGGTTCCGGCCTATTCACACATCGGTCCGCTACTGACGCCATCTCACAGGCTAATGGGGCGCCCCACGCCGAGTTTCAGCATTGTAGGATGACCACAACAGTACAGCAACTTGCTAGACATCACCTCGGTGCCATCCGGATCTTGGCATCTCAACGCCTAGTGGTATCTTCCATACAGAAAATATTGTTGCGCTGCCTTTGGCCCCATTCGCACATCGGTCCGCAACTGACACCATCTCACAGGCCAACAGGGCGCCCCACGCCGACTTTTACCATTGTAGGATGGCTACACCAGTGCCACAACTTGCTAGACACCACCTCGGTGCCATCCGAATCTTGGCATCTCAGCGCCTTGTGGTGTCTTCTAGTCAGAAAATATTGTTGCGCTGCCTTTGGCCCCATTCGCACATCGGTCCGCTACTGACGCCATCTCACAGGCCAACGGGGCGCCCCACGCCGACTTTCAACATTGTAGGATGGCCACACCAGTGCGGCAACTTACTAGACACCACCTCGGTGCCATCCGGATCTTGGCGCGTTCTGCTGCCTTCGGCCTATTCGCACATCGGTCCGCTACTGACGCAAACTCACAGGCCAACGGGGCGCCCCACGCTGACTTTCAGCATTGTAGGATGGCCACACCAGTGCTGCAACTTGCTGGACACCACCTCGGTGCCATCCGGATCTTGGCGCGTTGTGTTGCCTTCGGCCTATTCGCACATCGGTCCGCTACTGACGCCGCCTAACGTGCCAACGTATTTTCTCCGCATTTTATACCCTATGCCGCATAACAGGTCATGTGACTTGTTTATAAAACTTTTCATTGGTTCATTTTACTTTTGGTTTCCTAATGATGGAAGGCTTGATCATATGACCTAAAAACAACACTTTTCATTGGATGAAAACTTTTTTTTTTTCCCAAACGATGAAAGCCCCACCTTGTTTCTGGATGTTTCAGACTGAAGCTGGCGTCAGCATGAGAGCACCACCATCTCGTAGCTCCGTCGTGGTCATTCCGCGAGCAATCATGGCAGCCGCTCCCCACCAGAAGCCTACAGGAGTCGGGGGCCCCCAAAACTTTTGATGAATCCTCAAGGCGGAGGGGACGCTTTCGAGAATGGGGTCCAAGACCTAGCAGACAAGCGTCCGATTTCCAAGGTGTCCCAGGGCCATTTCAGTGGACCAGGCCCAAAAAGGAAACAGCCTGCCGCCATTTTGAGAGTCCTGTGACAGCCGCCTATCGCTGCACCGCAAGAGTGGGCGCAACTCAGCTGAATTGCGGCTTTTGACACAGTGGACCAAAAGCGGACGGAATGGCAACTGAAACGGTAAAGGGGCGCCCCACTACAACAGACGAGACTCCACCTGGAGAGGCCCGTTCACGCCGCCTCCCCCGGGGCGCCCCACGCCGTTATTCGGAGCAGCATTGTAGGATACCAAAACCAGTGCGGCAACTTACTGGACATCACCTTGGTGACATCGTTCTGCTGCCTTGGAACTATTCGCACAACAGTTTGCTACTGATGACCCACCCCCCGCGACGCCCCACGCCAGAAATCTGGACGTTGTGCTGCGTTGGGACTATTCGCACAGCCGACCGCTACTTCGTTGTTTTTCCCTAAAAATGTTTATATGTTATTACTGTTTTTGTTTTTTTGTATATATTTATAAGTTATTAAAGTTTTATAATCTTACTACTTTGTTGGAGTGCTATATATTTTTAATGTGACACATAATTGTAAAAACTTTGATGTACAAAGAGTCATCCCTGGAATCTTCCGCTTCAGGCTCGGTCCCCTCCCCAATCACAATACAGGATGGTTTTCAGATAATAGGAACGCGTCTGCTGTGACGGATCTCATCGAGTGTGGGCCTTGATCTACTATAACTCCTTTGAAGAGGGGTGATTCTTTACATCTGGGGCCATAAACTACATCTGCAGGGCTAGCTGATACCCTAGGACCGGCCTGGACAATCGGACACAGAGGAAAAGGAGTGCCAGAGGGTGCGGTAGTGAATAGGGCGAAAGGGAGGTGTCGGGCGGGCACAGGGTGTGATTCTCAGGGAAGAGCAGCGCAGATGGGGGGTGGTTTATTACCCATGCATAAGACAGAGAGCGGGGGTGACCACTGCCTGGGGGAGATGCTTGCGAGGGTGGGGAGCCATGCTAAGGATCGACAGCGTGCACAGAGTGGGTCTGGTCAAGGCATCTAAAATGACTGCCGTGCACGACAAAAGTGTGGCATTTGAAAAAAGGCAAGATGGCGCAGACAATGTTTTTCAACACTTCCTGATTTCCTTCTAATCGAACGTTAACAGACGTTGGGGCATATTACCAAAGTTAAGCGATATTTATCCCTAACGATGCTTAGCAACGATTTTTTTACCGCTAAGCATCGTCAGAAATTATCGCAGATAAACCTTGCTATTATCAAGGTTTATCGCAAATAAGATAAAAAACGACCGCAATGCATTAATATCGCTGAAAACTCAGCGATATTCATGCATTACCGAGCTAATGCTCTTAGCCATGTTATCCACCTCCCATTGGATAACATGGCTAAGAACTGCTCAGGGCAGGTGCTAGCTTTTGGAGATAGTCGCGCTTATCGCGAATATTTCCAAAAGTTGATAATAGGAGATAGCGATGTTAGCGACTGTTTCCAGTCGCTAACATCTTGGCATGCCCACTTTGCATGTCATTAGTGATAAATATCACTCACATGCAAAGTGGGGCCCAAGATGGTCGCTATCTCCTACTAGCCGTCACTAACCGGTGTTAGCAACAGCTAGGTAATACAGATATAATTTTATCTCCGCGAAGCGGAGCGCTGTTACAGATATATATCTTGTTTTTGAACGTTAATTTCTCAAAATCCACTGAAGCACATATATTGAGACCTAGCAAAGGCACATCGAGCTACCAGTCCCTACAATTTTGCCAAGTTTCGTGCAAATCCATTCAGCCGTTCGATTATTATTATTATTTTTTTTTTTGCCCCGCGGGGCCCTTTTAAAACCTCCACATCAAACCTAAGAGGTCAAGGAGGATCTACTATGCCCCCTTATGGTCATTTGCCCCTTCGCTTTGGCCTCCTCTTGTCTCTCGATCCTACCGAGAGACAAGATGGCGGCCGCTACGGACTGTTTGCAATGTTTACAGACGCCGGAGAACCAATCAGCTTCGCAAACCTCCGTTACGCGAAGCGGAGCGCTGTTACAGATATATATCTTTTTTTGAACGTTAATTTCTCAAAATCCACTGGAGCACATATATTGAGACCTAGCAAAGGCACATCGGGCTACCAGTCCCTAATATTTTACCAAGTTTCGTGCAAATCCATTCAGCCGTTCGATTATTATTATTATTTTTTTTTTTTGCCCCGCGGGGCCCTTTTAAAACCTCCACATCAAACCTAGGGGGTCAGCGAGGATCTACTATGCCCCCTTATGGTCATTTGCCCCTTCGCTTTGGCCTCCTCTTGTCTCTCGATCCTACCGAGAGACAAGATGGCGGCCGCTACGGACTGTTTGGAATGTTCACAGACGCCGGAGAACCAATCAGCTTCGCTTCACAAAGCTCCGTACCGCGAAAAGTCCGCGAACCGGAGCGCTGCCCGGTCCGCTGTTACAGATATATATCTTTTTTTGAACGTTAATTTCTCAAAATCCACTGAAGCACATATATTGAGACCTAGCAAAGGCACATCGGGCTACCAGTCCCTACAATTTTGCCAAGTTTCGTGCAAATCCATTCAGCCGTTCGGGCTAAAAGTGAGGCCAACCGCCCTATGGAAAACTCAATGTTAAAAACACGTTTTGGGACCCCCCTTTTTTCTCGGCCCCCCCTTGACGAACCCCCCCCAAATTTTCAAGGGCTGCTCAGAAACAAAATGTGCCATTTTCCTGAAAATGTCAGCCAATTCCGTCCACAAACGCCAAAGTTATTAGACATAGAATTTTCAAAAATCCCATAGAGAAAAAAATCCTAACTATATATACCTACTGGCGACCGCCAGTAGGTAATAAAAGTAATTTTTTATCTTTCCAACCAAATAGGTACCCCAAGCCTAGGTGGTGCCTTCACGGGTTCATACATAATTGGAAGAAGAGAAGCAGGGGACCTATAAAGGAATATTTGCATTCGAACAGTGTACTTTAAACAACTAAGGACAAATCCTGTCAAAACATATAACCATAACCAACTAAGACTACTGTTCTACCAGACTTTTTAAATTAATGCCCATAATTCATCACGGTCATTAAGGGCATTCGTGGTGGTATGATATCTCTTGATTAGTCAAGCCTCTGTACGATTTAATTTCATTTCTAGGTCTCCTCTGTTCTTAGCTGCTACTGCCACTAGCACAGCCCAGGTCAAATCCTCCTCACTGTGCCCCGAGTTAATGTAATGTTGTACTAGCGAAGCCCCGCTAGTCTTGCATCTAATGCGAGACTTATGTTGGCCAATTCGCATTTTAATGGCTTGTGTACTCTGCCCTACATAAGCTAAGTTACAGGGGCAGAACACTACATACACAACATTTTTTGTATTGCAGTTGGAGAATGAGCGCATGGTATGAGTCTGGCCATTGATCACAATGCTTTTTAAATCTTTTGAATTCGGGCAGACTGCACAATTCATGCAACGGAAATGCCCTATCACGGCCGGTAGGCCTAACAGGGTCCTCGTATCTTTTTTGATTGTCGGTTCTCTGCTTGCTCTAACTAGATGTTGCTTTATATTTTTTCCGTTTCGGAAAGCAAAGAGTGGTTTAAGGATATTCAAATGTTCAATGAGCCTCCAGTTTTTTAAGAGGGTCTGCTTAACTTTATTGGCCTTTGGATTGGATTGAACGTCAGGACACAAGTCATTGCAGATTTTTAATATTTTTCTTTTGGAGTCAGTAAGGTTTCACGAGGTGTATACCAGGCTCTTTTTAGAGAAGCTTTAACCAATTTCCTCGGGTACCCTCTGGAGCATAATTTATTTAAGAGAATTTCTGCATTGTCAAAATAGTCATTCTTATTAGAGCAATTGAGTCGAATACCCAAAAATTGCCCGTAGGGCAAATTCTCTTTGAGGCTCCTCGGGTGTCCACTGGAAAAGTCCAACAAGGTATTTCTATTGGTTGGTTTGGTGAAGAGGCTATCCTCCAGTCGGCCACCGTTATTAAAAATCTACAAGTCTAGGAAGTTGATTTTCTCTTTACTAAAGTTAATAGTGAACTTGCGATCAGGCGTACATGAGTTTAGCCATCCGTGAAACTGGTCCAAATCTTCCTTATTGCCATTCCAAATCAGGCATATATCGTCAATGAAACAAACCCATCTCGCCAAACAATGCCGAAATGGGTTCGCCTCACCAAAGACATATCTCCCCTCAAATTGGTCCATAACAAGGTTAGCTATCTCCGGGGCAAAACAACACCCCATCGCTACACCCTTAAATTATAAATATAGTACCCCTTTGAACGAAAAGAAACAGTTTTTTAGACAGATCCTTGCCAGATCTAAAATGAATTTGGTCGGTACCTGGTGTGGCCTACTCCTTTGATCTAATACTAGCTCCATCACCAACAGTTCTTCATCCTGCGGAATAGTTGTGTAAAGACTCTCGATGTCGAAGGAGACCAACAACTGCTGGTCTCCATCGAACACCGATCTCTCAATCTCATGGATAAAATCCATAGTATCCCTTATATAAGCCTGTGTGATACATACAAATGGCTTAAGGAACGTATCAATATATTTCGCCAAAGGTTCAAGCATTGACCCACACGCCGCAATGATGGGGCGACCTGGGGGTTTAGCAGCATCCTTATGTACTTTAGGAAGTACGTACAGGTTAGGTGTTTTCTGCATCGAGGTATTCAAATATTCATATTCTTTCTTCCCTAGAAATCCACAATCCAGTGCTTCATTTATAAGATGTAAGATCTTAGCTCTTAGGTTGGGGGCAGGGCTGTCTAGAATTTTACGGTAATGCATAGGGTTAGCAAGTTGTCTCAACACTTCATTATCATATTCATAGCAGTCCCAAACCACAATCCCCCCACCCTTGTCAGCAGGTTTTATTACTGTCAAGGGGTTGTTGGCTAGGTTAACTAGAGCCTGCTGTTCGTCTCTGTTAAAATTGGGTTTAAAGGAGATTTTTTTAGTATTCAGCTTATCTATTTCCCTCAGGACTTGGTTTTCAAACCGCACAATTTCATCGGGCATACTCACACTATCTGGACAGAAAGTCGATTTGAGTTTCAGACCACTTACATTCCATTCCACATTATCTTCTTGTTCTAAGAAATAGGTTTTAAGTCTGATTTTTCTTAGGAGCTCTAAAACTTTGGTCTTAGTGTCAACAGGGTCTTGTACAACCAAAGGAGCAAAGGATAGGCCCTTTTGCAGAACTTTCAATTCTAAAGGTGATAAAGATTGTTTTGAAAGATTGTAAATGGGGATCGCCTCCATGTCATTTATTTTGAGGCAACATGGAGAGGGCACTCCCTGAATTTTCCACTCTCTCTACCGCATGTAGACCCGTTGTCTCGTTCGGAACAAATTCTGGTCCTTGGCTGGCAGTGGCTGTGGGAAGGGCTGGAACTGTGGTTGTCTCCATCCGCTTCTGTAACCCCTGCCTCGACGTCCCCCTCTGTCTAAAAAAGGTGGTGGGCCTTGTGGGTATTGATAGAAGGGTTGGTACTGTTGATATGGTTGATAATATGCTCCTCCACTCTGATCCGAATCCGACGAGTAATCAGAAAATGTTAGGAACCTTGTCCGTGATCTCCCCTTATTTTGGGAATTCAAAGCCCCCGGGTTGGTGTTTTTGAAAAAATACTCTTTTAAATACGGATACACTTGTTCTTGATTGAAGTTTTTTATATCATTACTTAATTTTGTTCTTTTTAAATTAACCATATTAGTTTTGAAATCAGCTAAGATTTTATTAATACTTTCCAGAAGACCTTTAGCATCAGCTATGGTGGAGTCTCCCTCTATCTCCTCCTCCAATTTCTTTATTTCCTTAAATTCTACTTCGCTAATGCGTAAAGCGGTGTTAATTGATAGAACTATCCAGTCCTGGGAGCACTTAGTTCAAACCCCACTAAAGTCAATAAGATACGGTTTGTCCTGAAGGAAGATCACCGGAATATTTTTTACTTGTAACCCCACAGGGATGGTGTTTGTCTTTAAATACCCCAACAGCACTTCAGCATGCTTATTTTGCTTGTTTTGAAATATTTGCTTACAGGACACATACCATCTGAACTGATGTTTTCCTAATCAGTAGTATACATTTGATTGCAGAGCTACTAAATCGTGTGCTCCACATGTTGGTTCCTTAAAGTATTTAGACATATAGAATAATGGTGTATTTACTATGATTTGCCACTTCAAACCAGTACATGAATGGTAGAACTCTGTGACATGTAATGCATATCTATCACCTGCTAATCGGTAGAACGATTCCAGATTCTGTAGTTGTGGAAAAAGTATACTTGATATTGGTTAAAATCTAGTGAGATATGCTTATAGTAGCTTAGGGCATACATTACTATAGCCTTATAGCCCGCCGTAGAGGGCTATACCAGCTATTAAAGGCCCTCTCCAGTGTTAAAGGCCCCGAGCCGAAGGCGAGGGCCTTTAACAAGGGAGAGGGACTTTAATAGCGGTATAGCCCATCTACGAAGGGCTATAAGGCTATTAGAAAATTCTGTCAGTAGAGGACAGAATGTTCTAACAAAAAAACTAAGTCTTTTGGGAGCGTGAGGGGATTGGAATCCCCTCAGGTTCCCTGAAGCCTTTGTTCACAGCCAGAGCTGTGAACAAAGAAACATTGGAATGTTGGTGCTCCAGGCTTATACTAGCCATTATTAGCCCAGAGCACTCCATTGTTTTCAATGGCGCTCCCAACATTCCAATGTTCTAATATGTAGTCAACAAAGAAGCTAGTGAACTACGTTCTGCAATGGGCAATGAGATATGGGGGATTACTCTCATATTATAAGGGCACCAAAAAGCATTATTCATAGCTGTTGGTTAAATTAACATCTTCTAGTCCTGTACTTACAAATTCAAATGAGAGATATGCAAATGATAAACAAGTCAGATCCCCTCTCCATTGGTGGTCGCCTGCTTATTAATTAGTGGCCAATATTTTGCTTGAGTAGTAGATTTCAAAATCAGTGTTCATTCTAAGATTGAACCATTACCAAATGTAGGTATACTGAGAATTAGGAATGCTCCACACTGTGTACCTGCTTGTGAAGACACAACTTTTGACATTAGATCAAAAATTATCACCTGATTTAAATCTCATATGACCACCACTGTGACAAATGAGCCTTGTATTTAATTATATCATTTATTTACAATCTTTTTTTGTGTGCGATGACATGAACATTTCTGCCAAATCTCGCTGCCCTTGTAGTACTCTAGGGATCTTACTAGCCCCTGAATCCTTATAGAAGACCAGAGAGGCACTACAAGGAGTGGTGCAGTGGAGGTGTAGTGGGAAAGAGGGAAGAGGAAAAGGTTGGAGTACTAGTGGGTCCAAAGTGTTGAGAGTGAAGAGTCAAGAGTCAAGGGTGAGGTAGGGGCAGCATCCGGTCTGGAATCTTGCAATGGGAACTGAAACGAAGCAGAACTGTACTGAACTGAACCAAGCTGCCAGTACATAGCTCTTTACTTTTATTTCCTCGTCAGCCTGCCTGTGGGTGGAGGCGGCAGTCTTTCCCGTGGAGAAGGCAAGTTGGATTGGTTCTTCTGTGCCTGCCCATCATCTTCAGGGCCGGACTGGCCGTAGCGGGCACCGGGTAATCCCCCGGTGCACTGCACGGGTGGGGGCCGGTTTGGGGTCCCTGGGGGGCGTTTCTGTTACAGGGCCGTTATTGCAGCAAAATCGTCCCTGTAACAAAATCGGCTGAAAACCTGCCCTGGCAAAGAGTTCGGCGGGACCTCCAACGTCCCCCCCCCTCCCGAGTGGGGAGGGGGAGGCCGGCCGAGCACTTTGCCAGTACCGATTTTGGTTCCCAGTTCGGCCCTGGTCATCTTTACAGGGTACAGGGTTGTGGTTGAAGTTAACCTGGTGCCAGGTATGGTGCCGGCCTCTAGGTAGATAACCCCGCGTGTACAACTTCCCTACTTCACTCTGTACTCACTTTGCCCTTACCCGGTACTCCGAAAACTTGTACTGCCAACTCCATGCATTGCTTCAGCTATTGATAAGGACGGGTCTGATAGCTCACTTTTCTTGTTACCATGGGGAAGAATAATGCTGATCCTCCTACCCCTAAACTCACATAAAATACCTCTTTAGTTGGGTTTATCAAGTGAACAGTAGATGTTATAAACAAGGAAAAGAGCTGGTAGAGCGCTGTTTATAAATCATATCTGAGTCCTCTGCCGAACTACAAAACCTAACACAGGACCTTCCTACAGCAGACTTGCTCTACCCTAATGTGACGTGTTAACCTCCACTGATGAAACTCGTACTCATCTCCAGGGGGAAGGTAATTTACCGCTTATGCATAGTGGATCCTACTCTTTACTTTCTGCGGGGAATGGGGCTGTTGGTATCAAGTCATTGACAAGTCCTGTTTCCATTGTTTTAACGCTGGAGTCTAGTACCCAGCCAGACAGGGCCACTTTGGACATTGGTGCTCCAGTGAAGCGCAAGAGGCCTACCCCAATTTCTTCACCAATCTACTGTCAATTCCACTACATCTCCTTCTGGCCTTTGTCCATTGCTTTTTGCTTGTCCAGTTGGCACCTGCTGGTACAAGTACCAATAATATTCTACATGCAGGCACTCAATCCCCATTAGACAGCAACATTTTCTCTATATTCATTTAAGTCCCTCTTACCGCCAATCCATGATTATTTAGGTATTATCGAACAGAGACTATCGACAAATAGGGCAAATGTTCATTTTCCTAGTGAGATGCACTCGGACAGGCACTCAACTATGACCAATAGGCCTAACACCAAGTTAAGTGCAGAGCTGTTTTTGTGCCTACAACAGGGGCTACATCTCGAAGTGAATGGTCTACCACCACTCTTCAGGCCCTGTTCCCTATCAGGTTCACGATGTCTCCCACATCAGGGGCAACTGCTAATGGGAGGGTTACTCAGGAGGCACTGGTTCATCTCCACCTTGCGATCTTCCAACTCTCATTGCGACGGCTGCCAAAAGGGTGTGAGTACATGAGTAGTACGCAGGCCCATGTACCCCACAACGTTGTACTTATTCTTCTGCTAGCAGCCAGTCCTTACACAGTCGTCATGTTGAATGTTCCTCCCATCGCCCTTGATGCACCAGAGTTATACATCTTAAAAATAAGGTACTACATTAGCTGCACTCCAAAACCAGCCTTTCCCTTTTGGAGGCACATAATATCTTGATGGTCCATAGGGTTAATTGGAGCTGTCCCTCCATTAAGGATTTTGAGGGTGACTGTGTCATAATTAATTTTACATACGTAAGTTTGACACAAGATCATTTAGCCAAATACAACCTCATGTATGCTTCAATAGGTTCCATCAAGTTATTACCGCTAGGGTTTTTCTAGAGGCACTTATGAACAACCACAGTTAAGCCTGTCAATTTCCAAGTGCTTTTTATCCTTTTGCTCCTTTTCTCACTATGAATCAGTATGCTGGTTTTACTAGTCTTTCTAGTGTTTTCTGACAAGCCACCATCATCCGTTCTTAACCTGCTCAGATTGGGCGATATGCCATGCCCTGGCCCAAGATCCATCATTTTACTTCAATAGAACCGTGAATGACTCAACTTATTGTAAACAGCAGTCTCCTTATCAGCAAGGTGAACTTGGGCACCAAATCCATTGTACAAATGTGTCCCAATCCTGTGACTTTAAAGGCAGTCCCTCTATTGACGAGGAACATTTTGTAAAGACAAACCATTGTTCCAGCTGGTTCTAGTTCTCTGTCTCCACACGCGGCACCATGAAATCAGATCAAGACGTCTGCTGAAAGCCTTAAAAGTGTAGGTGACTTTGTGGGCTCCTTTAGCTGCTCTGTGTAAGACATGGGGTTACCAAATCTCCAAAAGGGGGGTAGCATGGAGCAGAGCGGGCAGGCTAAACTACGGAGGACATGTGAAGCACTCACGCAGTGACCACAAACAACACACCAGGCACACTACAAAAGAGTCATGACACCACCTTTGGTTGGAAAAAGAATACGTTTAGTGATCTCCAACCTGCAAGGTAGAAAGGAACAAAATAGGGGTAATCACAACAAGGCGCCAACCTGCGCCGGAGCCAAGTACATCAGGGGGGGGATTATTTACATGGGACGAAGGGGTTGAGTCCATAAGTCCATAGCTGAAATAAAGAAGAACGTGATTAAGTTAACATTAGACCTGGGGCCAATATGGCGGGGCCAACCCAGGCTCTCCTCCTTAGGGGGTGGCTGTAATTTCAAAATCCAACATTAGCGCACATACATCTCATACGTTATAACGCCAATCCCCACCCCTGTAAGGGAAAAACAACAGAGCATCACAGCACCTACTAGACAGGAGCACCTGTAAGAAATCAGTACTGCAGCTCACAAACATGGGGCGTAACCAGGGGCCTGGAATAACTCGTCAGACCAGCATAGGGGCACACCTGTAATAAAAGGGCCATCATCCCTGTGGGTATAACACATCAGCCTAAACGCATTTAACATTCGGCACACACCTTAGCAGGATAATCAGCCTACAATGAACACTAAGCGCAGAAGCGCATCACACCTGGACAGGTAACCTGAAAATACTAGGCATGAATCAAACGGCGTATGTCAGAATAACCATTTCAATATACATACAGGGCGACCATTCCCTGAGGCATAACACCCTAAACATTTCATGAAGCCCACCCCTGCAAGGAATCCATTAAAGAGTCATTCAAGTACATTTCATGTAGAGCCATCAACAATCACCTGTAGGCAGCCCAGGGATGCAGCACTAAACAGGAATAAGGCTACTCATTCACGGATAAAACCTTTCCTTCAGCAGGAATCAGCAGGGCATTGAATGAGAATAAACATTTCAATACATGTAGATCACTTCCTTAAATGTAAGACATTTCACTAGCCGTCGGAACCTTTCCCATAGGGGTAAACACTGCATCAGCAACAGGAGATACTCCTAAGATTGATCAGGCCGGTATCACCTTTAACCTGGGGCCTGAATATTTAGCATCCCAGCAGTAACCTCAGGGGGCAGGTAGCAGTCACAATAGCAATAGGCCCAAACAGATTTAATATGGGGCAGCATGAGGGCCTCGACATTAGGTATAGGCCTTACTCATGCGGCCGGATCCACGGCGCTTCTCTGGGGCATCTACAACTTTAGCCCCGGCTGGAACACATAACATAAACCAGGCCTAAACAACTGGGAACCTGGGGGCCTAATACTCACTGTCTCAACACTTAGGCCTCACCACTGGCCTCAGGGTCCTAACAGGGCCAGGCAAGCTAGGCTATTCCCCTACCCAGGGGTTCTTTCCCTCTTAGGCACCCCTCAACCTGGTAATTCGGGCTCCCGCCCAGTTCACAAGCCTTTCCTTAAAGGGGCCACATTGGCAAGGAGTTTCCCCGCAGCTCCTTACTCAGGGGTTCCTATGCTTCGGGTTCTCCCAGTGTTTTCCGGGGCCCTGGTCCTGGTCCGGTTCCAGGGGGCCCACTTTTCCTCGGTATGGGCACCCCGGTCCCTGGGGGTGAGTCCCCACAACACAACACTGGTCCTGGGGGGTGGACTCCCGCTCTGGTCACTTCAGGCTTCCTCGTGCTTCATCGTGCTTCCGCCCTCACAGGGCGGGTTCTTTCAATCCCGGCGCGGCTCCAGGCAAAGCTCCTTCTCCTATCCCGACCGGAGCTTCTTCCTCCGGCTCACTCTAGGCTGCCCGGCCGGCAGCCAATCCCTGCGCGGCATGGCTGGGGGCGTGGCGATGACGTCACCGGCGCCCCAGCCACGTGATGCTGGACGCACTGGCTTCAGGGCCTATCGCGGCCTTCACCTCCTCATCGGCGGCCCCCTCCTGGCACCGGGGGTCGCCGTGACGACGATAAACACGGCGGGGGTCCCTCCAAGGTGGCACCGGGCCGCGGCTGTGATTTGCGGCTGAAATAAGGGGTAGGCTCCCTTTTAATTAATTATTTACTTCACGGGGCCAGCGCAACTGCGCGGGGCAGCAATAAGGGGTAGGCTCCCTTCTGGTCAGTTACTCCTCACGCGGGACGCGCGCCACAACGAGGGGTAGGCTCCCTCAGCGCTATTAAGGCCATTTACATCTTCCGGCCACACAGCGCTTTTCTTCCCACAGCACTGGGTAGGCAGTACAGGGCTTCTAGGCACACGCAGCTCCTTCCAGTCCAGCGCTTAAGGGGCAATGCAGCAGCAGCACTTCCAAAGGGGCCACAGCTTCCTGGGGGCACCAACCTCCCCAAAACAGAGCTTGACAGGCACACCTCACGGAGGGGGGGGCAAACAGTTCCACAGCCAGCCCCAGGGGCACACTCCTCACCTCCTGGGGGGTTCAAGCCCACAGCATTCCTCCTCTTCTGGGCGCCTCTTTCCCTCAGCGCTGGCGTAGTCCAAGGTCCCACAGCGCCAGGGACCTAGGGGGCTCTCCTTTTGTCAGGGGCCCTGGGGGACAGAGCAATCACACTACTGGGTCAGGTCAGCAGGTGGTGGGGGCGTCATCGAGGCAGGGTGGTAGGCTTGCACCATCCCCACTGCAGCGTGGCCCTCCTCCCACACAACAGCCTTGATCTCCTGAAGTGGGGCTGGCAAGCCCTGGGGGACAGTTGAGGGGGGATAGAATGGATGCAGGGCCCAGCTCACAGGCCCATGTGGCGGTGACTCCTTGCAGCAGGTCCCCTCACCTCCCTGTCCTAGCTCTGTCTCTCCCTCTGGTGGCACTTCCCCCGTACTTATACCCTCCTCCCTCACAGCGCCAGAACCTTCTAGAATGTTGGGGAAAACTGGTTCACACTGGCTCAAGGGGAGGGGTTGAGCACCCTGGGTGCCAGTCTTCCCTCCAAAAGCTAGGGGTGGCTGGGTAATAATAACTAGACCGCCGACCTAACGCAGTCAGGTGGCACTACCCAGGGCCATGGCATCCATTTTAAAAACACAGTACATTTCAGTCAGGTGCATTTTTAACATGGGGGAATATTTTCTGCACACCATTTCACGGCATTTAATTTTACAACAGGGCAACTCTTACCACACATGGTCCTTACATGTTTAATACCATGGGGGAGGCATTTCAATTTAGGGGGGCAAAAAGCGAAAATTTTTGGCGAAAGGGCCAAGTCCAACACTCTGACATTCCTTTTTTACATCCCAATAATAGGCATAATACATTACCTGCCCCTCATGGGTTCACTCCTAATACCACTGGTTTTCCATCACACCACACTTCTAAACTTAGTTGTCACCCGGTTTACCCCATCCATGTTATTTCATGGAATATGGCTGGTCTAGGCGCGAGTTATTATCCCCTGACTATCATAACGTATCAACAACAGCCCAATTAATATGCTTACAAGAAACCGCAGCCCTTAACGGTATTAACAGGGAAGGATTTTACTCAGTAGTTAATGCAGCCACACAATCCAGTTCAGTTAGAGAAAAAGGGGGCTTAATTTTACTACTGTCAACTGTGCTCCTAGTAGACTTTATTAAGATCTTTGCATGCTCTCCTTGTTACCAACTTGTTCTGTTATCGACTAGGAAAGGCCATTATCTGTTAATTATTAACGTTTACAACATTTTTGATTCCACATGTAAAGAGGTGACAAATACCTGTCTAGATTTGTCCCCACAACGGTGACCCACTATGCGTTTTTTGGGTTTGTGATTTTAACATTTCAAAATGTACGCTACCCTCTAAGGATATGTGTGGCATCTCTGACGCTTTGGGAGCAGATCAGTCAGATTTTTCACTCAATGGGTACAGCAACGCACTGCATAGTATGCTGTTTGCACATACTCTAACTTTCCTGGACCTGGGTGCTTCTCCCTTTGGTCAACACTACACGTTCATAAGGAGGTGAGACAAGACTAACATAAATAATGTCCTCCTTTCTTCAAACTGTATGCCTAATTTGGTCAACCTCTTGATTATACCTGACACTGCTGGTGACCATAATCCTCTGGTCCTCAAACTATGTTTTTCCTTTAGTAAACAAATCGCCCGGCCATGATAGGCAATATTGGCGTATCAGGGTTAAATGGGCCATGCCTGAAATGTTCAGGCATCACACCCACTCCAGTTTATAAACAGATTAATTGATAACAACAAACAGGCATTTGAGTTCCTTTTGTCTGAGATAGAAAATTATTTGACTATTCTTATATCTTTTGGAAATATCACTTCTTCGGTTAATGCCCTACTTTCTCGAGGTTTCAGGGCTTGTAAGCAGGTTAAGTTGGGTTGGTTTAACCAAGCCTGATCTAGAGCATCAAACAAGTTATGCCTCACTCTCAGTGCATCGCCCAGAGATCGTCTTTTGGTAGCGGCCTATAGGAAACAATACAAGGAGGCACTGTCAGCTAGGAAAAAGGAGCTACACTAGGAGGCTTGGTCTAAGTTGGAGAAAGCCGCTGCCACTAATAATTGCATTTTGTTTTGGAAGAGGATGAACTCTCCTTTTTTGAGAAACAACACAGCCCTTGATCTTGATTTACATGTACCAATGCAGGTATGGGTTGATCAGTTTTCAAGAATATTTATTAAAACCAGAGGTCAAGGATCAATCCCATCCTGGCCAATCAAATATTTATTGTAAGCCTATAACGTTCAAGTTAGATGAAGTTATAAGGACCACTGCGAAGAGCGCCAGAGGGAAATTGTCAGGACCAGATGATATCCTGGTCGATATATACAAACATCTGCCTGATTTATGGGCACCCATCCTGACACAAATATTGAACGGGGCAGCCAATGATCATATTCCTGAAAGAGAGATTGGTAATCCTATTTTTAGAAAGGTTGTAAAGGTGACCCAAAATGCTACCACCCCATTTCTCTCCTAGACTCCTCTGCCAAGATACAGGGCATAGTAATCTTGAAAAATCCAAAAGATTAGGCTGAAGCCAACTGTGTGCTTACAGAGTCTCAATATGGGTTTAGGAGGGTTGTGGAATGGTGGAAAAATGTGTCAACTCTTACCTCCTCATAGGGAAACACACGAGCATCATACATTTAAAAGCACAATGATTTTGATGATGTTAGAGGCCAAATATAAGACAGATGGAATGTTGCAATTAAAAATGTTCCAAATGTTGGCCCAGATTCACAAACTGCATTTTGTAGAACATAAAGTAGCATTACAGTAGCCTCACCTACTTTCCACAAAATGCAATTTATAAACCTACAAGTGTAGATCTCCACTTTCACCTCTCCTACCTTTTCTGAAGAGAGATCCTCACATATGTAAGTTTACTGTTAAGTAGCAACTGTGGGAGGGACTAGAGAGAGTGGCTTGAAAAAGCGGCATACTTACTATTAAATAGCAGAGGTTTTAGGAAAAGTAATAAGGGGAGGGTTTTTATAAGGGGATAAGCAAGGGATTTAGGGGTATATTATCAAGGGGTTTTATCTCCGCTTTTTTGGCTTTAAAAGCCAAGAAAGCGGAGATAAAATTATCTCCCTATTACCAAGCTGTCGCTAACACCAGTTAGCGACAGCTAATAGGAGATAGCGACCATCATGGGCCCCACTTTGCATGTCAGTGATATTTATCACTAATGATATGCAAAGTGGGCGTGCCAAGATGTTAGCGACTGGAAACAGTCGCTAACATCGCTATCTCCTATTACCAACTTTTGGAGATATTTGCGCTAAGGGCGAATATCTCCAAAAGCTAACACCTGCCCTGAGCAGTTCTTAGCCATGTTATCCAATGGGAGGTGGATAACATGGCTAAGAGCATTTGCTCGATAATGCATGAATATCGCTGACTTTTCAGCGATATTCATGCATTGCGGGCGTTTTTTATCGCATTTGCGATAAACCTTGCTAATAGCAAGGTTTATCTGCGATAAAAATCGCCGATGTGCGGCGATAATTTTTGTCTCTAAACAAGTTAGAGACAAAAATTATCGCTAGTTGTTGATAATATACCCCTTAGAGAGGCACATCCTCTACCACCCACAATAGAGTAATCCCATTGCTATTCACAAACTGCACTTTTAAAGTTATTCCAACCGAAAAGGACCCAAAACAGAAGTAAATGTACTACAGCTCAGAGCTGGGGTATGTCCAACACCACACATGGTGATCCACTGGCACTGGTACTGCAAACACCCTCCCATAAAAAATAATGGAGGCTGACACTTAAAATAAAAGCCAAAAAGAAATAATGTAAAATTAGATTACGTTTTTCAAATTAGTTATAAATATAACTTAACGTCATTGGGGCAAAGGTAACATATATGAAAAAGTTGAAAATGTTATTACAATTAAATAAAATTAGCAACATTATTTTGATGTTGAATATTAATTTAAATTAATATTATAAATGTATTTGAAATGTGTGAAATGTATAGCAGCATAAAAATGCTACACTAATAGCTTAATTTAGAATTCAAAGTTTAATTAATGTAAATATATTAAAATAGAGTAGGTTTATAAAACAATCCCCTAAAGTAAAATGCATTATATTAAAAAAGTTGTTTAACATTTTGTTTGTGTAGGTATAAAAAGAATCCAAATTGATTATTTAATTCAACATTTTGTCCTTTGGACTTCTTTCTTAAGGCTGTGACTCCATTATTTTCAAAATAAGGGTGTTGCAATATCAGTGAGTGCCAAGTGTGGTGCTGGACTAGCTACTGCACCTTTTTTTCAGTAGTCATTTACATTCGTAAATTTGGCTCCTTCCGCTGTTTCATGAAGACATGTAAGTCTACACTTTTGAGAAACTTTACACTTGTAAAAGGTGAATAGCCAAAAGTAGTAAAGTTTAAGAGTAAACTTACATTTAACTTACTCATATGTTATGTTATAAGCTGTTTTGTAACGCGCTCAATTACTACCGGAGTATCCTGGCGTGGTATACAGCTGGGGAACCCATCCTGGCTTTCCCTGTGGGATGGTCCCTACTGGGAGTCCCCAAGGTGAAGCCAGGCATCCCCAGCATTGATGGGGCCATTGTGGAGATTAGGCAAGCTAATGCCCAGAGTTGCCGAGTGGGACCCCTGTCTAGAGTAGGCACCTAGGTGGGAATTATCGAGTCCACTGACCCTGGTCCACAAACCTGCTGCATCGGGAATTGATCCCTGGTCCCGGGCCGACTCCTGCTTCTGGGTCTGCCGCCTCTAACCAGTGAGCCACACCACTCCACCATATGTGTAAGTTACCTTTGTGAATAGCCCTGGTATAGACTCAAGACACTGGGAAGTACAATTTTGACTTAGTTACCTGAGAAAAGCCTTCTCAGATAAATACCTGCATTATTGTAGCATGTGGTATTACAGAAAATTAAAGACTTGGGAGCTAGAAACTCAAATGTTAGAAATGTTCTAGATTTGGCCTGTTCCATACTCTGTCACAAAAAAAAGCTTAATTTCTGACCTCTAGTCCACTGATCCAACAGCTCATCCCGATGGCCATGTTTATAGTACATTTTCAAATCCCTCTTGTATTGATTTTTTTTTATCCACATTTTCATCCAATATTTTAAATACACTTCATTGTGAGTTGTTTTTTTAATTTTCTTTCACTGGTGCAATAAAAGACTACCCTGCAGAAGGGTGCGATAGCCCATGCTTCATGAATAAACTTACAATTGAATAGGAAGGCAAAGAATATCATATTTCTCAGTAGGCTCTAGAACAATTATATTTTCTTTTACTCTAATATTTATTTAAATTCAGTCACTCCCTTTTAAGAAATGGGTTGATAAATAGTTATTTGGTGTCGATATGTCATTGCAATATTTTGGCAGGGCTGTACAGACCAGTAGAAAACAGGGGATTGATTTTGTCTCTTATAGGAAATTATTTGGGGGCATGGAATGGAATGGAATGGAGGGGGCAGCTAATGCACATTTGTAGGTGGTCCTTCAGTGGAAATTGGAGTAGAAGTGGCATACTAAAAGTCCACAGCTATTTTATGAAATTCTACCATTTTAAATAAAACAGGTGTAGCATATTTTCACAAATCATAAGCATGGTTTTGAAGTTTACAGAAGAAACTGTTTTCTTTATATAGGATTACATTATGTCTCAAAAATCTAAATATGTGCCGTAAACATTGTGTGACTTTTTCTTAAATTCAAAGACACTATATAAAGGCAAATCAGTTGAGCCTAAAGGAGAGAGTGTGGTTCCTCATACACTGAAATATGACATGACCACTCAACTTGGAATGATTTTTGACTGGAAGGAGGGAAGCAGGTATACCTTATGGAGAGAGATAGAGAGGTTTCTGGTGAAACTCTACAGGGGGAATTGATATCGTTTGATATGGTATCATGTCTTTCTTTACCACATCACAACTCTTCATAGGAGGTTTAAGTTAAAAAAGAAATGTAAGGTTTTTCCGATGTCCTCACGGCTGACACCTACCTTTTGAAATGATTAGTTGTATTCCGGGCTGACAAGGCTACCATTTATAAGACAGAAGTTAGTTGTCTTAATTGTATTGAATAATATATGGAGAATGAACTAACCTAATGTTTGAAAACTATGCCAGAAAGCTAATAATTACTGAATTTGAAAAGTTTATTTATGCACTATTGCGACATTGGCTCTTCCATCCACTGATTAAGAAGTGACCTACTGGGCAGCTCACACAATTCCAAATCTTTGTCAAAGAATGGCTGTCTGGGCATCCAGTGTCCATCCTCTATAGAAATGTGGACCAAGATCTATACAAAAATTACTTTCGACCTCGGCTAACCCTATACATAGTAATATATAGTTGGTATCTTACTTTAGACTCATTTCAGTTGTCTGATTTTTACTTCTGGATATATTGTATATAATTGTAGTCCTCATTAATGTGTATAATATTGGGCATTTACATTCAATTGATTGCTTTCTTGTTCAACTAGACTGCTACTATTTCTTTCTTGTAACCTCTTGAGCTGGTTTGTAAAATAAAAAAACGTTTGCTTTGGACATACGGGGGTCGATTCCGATTCGGGAAAATCCGCTCCGAATAGCCTTATGGAGCGTTTTTCCCGTACCCTGCAAAGTCCCCCGTACGTACGACGAAGTACGATTCGTACCAGGAGCTGGACTCCATACGAATCGTACAGAGACCGTACGAATCAAACCCCCGTACGAATCTCCCTCGGAACCCGCTGTATGCGACATCCGTATGGTTCGCGGCTGGTTTCTCCGACCCAGCAAGTACGATTCGTGTCGGGTATGCACCGTACGACGCTTTTTTTACAGGAGCTGAAAACGCCCAGAGAAGCAGAGTTCGCCTCGAAACAGTTACGGAACGCCCCCCCCCCGGGTACGGTGCGTACACACCATGATCGCAGCGGTACGGTGCGTACCCCTGCGATCATGGGGTGTATGCACAGTAAACCACGATCATGGGGTGTACGTACCGTACCCCATGTTCGCTGGGTGTACGGTGCGTACACCCTGCGATCGCGGGGTACGATGCGTACACCCCATGATCGCAGGGGCACGCACCGTACCCCTGCGATCATGGGGTGTACACACCGTACGGTGTGTATGTGATTGTGTGCTTTTCCGCACGAATCGGCCTTACCTGACGTGGACTGTACGAATGGCGTCCTCATACCCCAGTCCGGATCGTACTCGTCGGGTCGTAGGGCATGTTTAAGATTCGTACAGAGAGGGCTCCAGATACGAATCGTACGGACGTTTTTTTTCCAGGATCGGAATCGACCCCACTGTGTATAGTATTATTCCCTTGTACTTGTACTGTATATAGTATTTCACAATTACTTTCAATTAATTGGTTTGTTGTTCAAAAAGACAGTTAATGTCTTTTTCTACTTATCTTCTTATTTGGATTTTTACCCTTGATTATTTAAGTGGAAAGTGCTCTAACTATTCTAGTTAATGTTTGGACTACAGAAAATCGCATTCATTAATATCTGATTGAGATGTTTGAGTATGGGCCAGACCGTTGTTGGTGGGAGCGCACTATATGTCGCTTTGCACAGTTGTTTCCTTGCCATTGTAATAGTTTCAGCACTGAGGTAGCACAAGCGTGTGCATCAATAGCTGACCATTGATGATATAAAAGTAATTTTGCAGATTGACATACACCCACATGGTGTGTCCCGGGGAGTCATTCATGACTCACATATTGATGAAATGTCATTGGTGATAATTGTGAAACAGGTGTTTGAGGTGACATGGTGGCTATAATGTAACAAGTGTGCAGTACATTAAATAAGCACACATGGGGTTTAAGCCACAATATATAATTGTTAACTCTAACATTGCATGATTCGCAAGGACATTGTCGTGAAAATGTATTGTTGCACATGGATGTTGATTACATGTAGCAAATGGAAAAGCCATCGGAGCCAGCTTGCTTGTGGGATGATCACGGTGATGTCATTAGTTTGGAGAAATAGACAACTGGTGGGAAATTCAGTGCAGCTAGTATCTTGACATTGGTTGGGCATGCTTTGCATGGCCAGTTGGTGATGTGAGTACACCAAAAAACACGAGAGGTACTAAAAGTCTAGAAATCAGAGAACTACTGGAACCTAATTGTGTCCCATATTAATGTTCAGACCACACTGTTAATCTAAACAAATGACAGTGTCATGCCAGAGAAGTGAGACAGAGAAGATACAAAGTCTAAAAGACTAGAAAAAGTACCCATCAGCCCACTCAAAAGTGGAATCTCGTCATCTGGGTTGTTCAGTGTTGGAGACAGGTGTCCTGTAGGCTCCTCCTCAGGGAGAGTCTGAGGTTGCCTAATGATGGACCCTGGGATCAAGCATCCAACCAACAGAAGACAGTCTGTGAGCGGAAGGGGCAAAAGTTGCAGTGCTCAAAAGAAGAACAGAAAAGGAAAATAATCCTAGTGATTTAAAAATACCTACTTTCATGACATAAAGAAACTTTATTAGGTCTGACCATCAAAGTGGTATTATTAAAAGCAGTATGCTGATAGCGTGCAAGGAATTGCTATCTACCATGAATGTTAGTTGGTCGACATGTTTCAGCCTAGAGCGGCTTTCTTCAGGACCTATGATTTGCTACTGCAACACTTACTTATCGTGTTATAAGACGTGATTTACAACCATTCTCCAATTGATTAAGAGGAAAGATGGTATATCTTCTCCTGTGTATACAAATGTGGGAGACAAAAGTAAAACAGTATTAGAAATATGCATATCTGTAGCATACACTTCACAACTCTGTACAGGTGAAAAAAATAATATAAAAAATGTAGTTCTCACTCACCCTAATTGTGGGGAGAAAAAACCTCACCTCACCTGGCGACAGCTCAGGTTGGAAGGAGGCCACGCACTGTAAATAAGCGCATGGATCTGAAGTTAATTTCAGGGCAACTATTATAGTCACACAAAACATTTAAAACATTTCATTAGTGATACTATTGAGGCAAAAAGGCAGAACTAGATTTAGAATGTACACAGCTATGGAGAGCGTCCAACTGGAATATTCCATTAGGCCACCTCGCTAGCTGGTCAAAGTAACCAAGTAGCCAT
Source organism: Lissotriton helveticus (assembly GCF_964261635.1). NCBI lineage: Eukaryota > Metazoa > Chordata > Amphibia > Caudata > Salamandridae > Lissotriton > Lissotriton helveticus. The sequence continues at coordinate 1,278,264,295 of NC_136069.1, forward strand.
AACACAAGGGAACCAAGACGCTTTTCCATTAGTGCTTGGGTGAATAATTAGTACTCAATGAAAAAGTACCCCACCTCCAGTACTCTGTCAAAGACAGAGAACAACCGCATAGTAAACCGCCATGACTCACCTCTCCGTCGTTGCCTCGGATTGAAAACTGAGCCGAGGGGAGGTGAAGTACTGAGTTGTAAGCGGTGTTTTATCAGTAGGTGGCGGACCTTAGAGGGAACTCTCAATGTAAGCGTTTCTATTGGCTTGCTATCTGCACATAACATGAGCCAATGGTGGCAGTTCGGGCCTCCGTGCTGGGCTATAGGAAGCGATGAACTGTCGGCCAATGGAGGGCCATAATGACAAAATTAAGTCCGTTAGGGTGGCGGACCTTGTTGGAAGCTCATAAGCGGAGTATTCCCATAGGCTGGCTGTCCCGACCAATAGGAAGTCTCAGAGCAGAATACCACTCGAATTCAGTGATTGGTTAAATGTAGACCAATCACGGAAGAGCTCAACTTCCGTGGTTCTGTCCAAGGGGATGGTGGACTGTGTAGAAGACTGGTTTCAGAAGTGTTGTTATGCGTGCGAAACAAGGGTGACGTCTGCGGTATTACGCGGACCAATTGGGAAGGTGAATGGGAAGGAGAGTTTTATGCCGCCTTTCCATTCGTAAGAGAGCTGCATTCCCATATTCATTTCCGAAGAAATAGCGCATTATGTAGAAAATTAGTAGCAGAATTGTGGTAAATCCTTCGCTTGCAAATGTGGGTCACAGGCTAGCGCACAGACTCAAAACTGTGGTTAAATTTGAGCCAATGCCAAACAGCAATAACGTCAAAGGTTGGACGTGGACCAATAGGGAAAACAGTTGGAAGAATGGTATAATACGGCCACAACAGAGTTCATTTTGACTAAAGGCATATACTGATCAGCCTGAATGCTAAACAGCTACCTTAACATTCAATATGACAGTGCAAAGGGCAGTCGATCCTTCGTACAACATCGATCTTGCCGACAAAGGAAGGCAGACCCAAAGTACGATGAAGAGAAACTCAGACAGAATCAAATAACCACACGATCTAGTGCGACATGCATATGTTGTAGTGTGGAATCGATATATCCAAAGACCAACGCGACCAAAGTAGATAGTGAGGCCAATGTACATTTAGAAAAAACATTAGAGAAAACATTTAGAAAAAAGGCTCGCGAAAAAGGCAGTGCCTATCGGTCAACATGGTATGTAGAGCCAGGTGGTTTATCTAATGCATGGGCATATGTCAGTAGTATATGACATTGTAGCCAAACAATCAGGAGCAACAATACTTATATGCCAGGTGTGTCATTCAATAATGTCAATTGGGTGATACAGCTTATCAGCTAAGTCATACTGAGTTCAGGCTCACAACTGCATCCACGGGATGTCGTCGTTCAAACCTTCTGTGTCACTGCGTAATTTATAGACCCATCTTTGTTCTTTCCTGAGGAGAAACAGTGGAATATCTGTAACGTGACTGGGTATATGTGGTTGCTCAAGGATTAACCACTTCAAATCATCGGGATTGTGTTTTTTGTCTAAAAAATGCGAGGTGAGGCGGGTAGCCTGCTTATTGCATCTAATTGTGCTCTTATGCTCTTGTATGCGCAATTTGATTTTCCTCGTCGTCATCCCTATGTACCTCAGACCACAAGGACAGGTGATTTGATAGATGACTTTGTCACTGTTGCAATTCGTGTGGCGTTTAAGTAGCCAAGGTCTGGTAGTGCCAATGTCTACTGCAAGGGTCTTACTGGTTTGTGCACACACTGAGCAGTTCCCGCAGGGATGATGTCCCTGCACCGGAGGAAGGTTCCACAGGTTGGAAGTGGATTCTACAACTTCTTCTCGGGTTCTCGTGTTGACCAGAGCGTCTCTCAAATTAGTACCTCTCTTGAAAGAGAACAATGGCAAAGGAATATGTTCTCCTGAGCTATTCAGAATACGCCATTTCTGTCTAATGATTTTCTGAATTTTAGACGAAGAGGTGTTATATGTGGTCACACACACCAACCTCCCAAGAGGTGGTTTCTCAACTGGAGGCTCCAGTAGGGCCTCTCGATGATTGTTCGCAGCGCGTTTTAAAGATTTGCGAACTAGAGTTCCTTATATCGAAAGCCAATGGCACGAAACTCATTGCTGAGATTTGATAGCCATCATCCCCGTTCCCTCAGAGAGAACCTCCCGTTCGGGCAGTTCCTGAGGATTCGGAGGAATTGTTCCAACCCTACAGATTTCCATACTAAAGCCAAAGATCTCTCCACGAAGTTGAGAATGCGGCGCTACCCGCACACTCTAGTTCGCAAATCTTTAAAACGCGCTGCGAACAATCATCGAGAGGCCCTACTGGAGCCTCCAGTTGAGAAACCACCTCTTGGGAGGTTGGTGTGTGTGACCACATATAACACCTCTTCGTCTAAAATTCAGAAAATCATTAGACAGAAATGGCGTATTCTGAATAGCTCAAGAGAACATATTCCTTTGCCATTGTTCTCTTTCAAGAGAGGTACTAATTTGAGAGACGCTCTGGTCCACACGAGACCCCGAGAAGAAGTTGTAGAATCCACTTCCAACCTGTGGAACCTTCCTCCGGTGCAGGGACATCATCCCTGCGGGAACTGCTCAGTGTGTGCACAAACCAGTAAGACCCTTGCAGTAGACATTGGCACTACCAGACCTTGGCTACTTAAACGCCACACGAATTGCAACAGTGACAAAGTCATCTATCAAATCACCTGTCCTTGTGGTCTGAGGTACATAGGGATGACGACGAGGAAAATCAAATTGCGCATACAAGAGCATAAGAGCACAATTAGACGCAATAAGCAGGCTACCCGCCTCACCTCGCATTTTTTAGACAAAAAACACAATCCCGATGATTTGAAGTGGTTAATCCTTGAGCAACCACATATACCCAGTCACGTTACAGATATTCCACTGTTTCTCCTCAGGAAAGAACAAAGATGGGTCTATAAATTACGCAGTGACACAGAAGGTTTGAACGACGACATCCCGTGGATGCAGTTGTGAGCCTGAACTCAGTATGACTTAGCTGATAAGCTGTATCACCCAATTGACATTATTGAATGACACACCTGGCATATAAGTATTGTTGCTCCTGATTGTTTGGCTACAATGTCATATACTACTGACATATGCCCATGCATTAGATAAACCACCTGGCTCTACATACCATGTTGACCGATAGGCACTGCCTTTTTCGCGAGCCTTTTTTCTAAATGTTTTCTCTAATGTTTTTTCTAAATGTACATTGGCCTCACTATCTACTTTGGTCGCGTTGGTCTTTGGATATATCGATTCCACACTACAACATATGCATGTCGCACTAGATCGTGTGGTTATTTGATTCTGTCTGAGTTTCTCTTCATCGTACTTTGGGTCTGCCTTCCTTTGTCGGCAAGATCGATGTTGTACGAAGGATCGACTGCCCTTTGCACTGTCATATTGAATGTTAAGGTAGCTGTTTAGCATTCAGGCTGATCAGTATATGCCTTTAGTCAAAATGAACTCTGTTGTGGCCGTATTATACCATTCTTCCAACTGTTTTCCCTATTGGTCCACGTCCAACCTTTGACGTTATTGCTGTTTGGCATTGGCTCAAATTTAACCACAGTTTTGAGTCTGTGCGCTAGCCTGTGACCCACATTTGCAAGCGAAGGATTTACCACAATTCTGCTACTAATTTTCTACATAATGCGCTATTTCTTCGGAAATGAATATGGGAATGCAGCTCTCTTACGAATGGAAAGGCGGCATAAAACTCTCCTTCCCATTCACCTTCCCAATTGGTCCGCGTAATACCGCAGACGTCACCCTTGTTTCGCACGCATAACAACACTTCTGAAACCAGTCTTCTACACAGTCCGCCATCCCCTTGGACAGAACCACGGAAGTTGAGCTCTTCCGTGATTGGTCTACATTTAACCAATCACTGAATTCGAGTGGTATTCTGCTCTGAGACTTCCTATTGGTCGGGACAGCCAGCCTATGGGAATACTCCGCTTATGAGCTTCCAACAAGGTCCGCCACCCTAACGGACTTAATTTTGTCATTATGGCCCTCCATTGGCCGACAGTTCATCGCTTCCTATAGCCCAGCACGGAGGCCCGAACTGCCACCATTGGCTCATGTTATGTGCAGATAGCAAGTCAATAGAAACGCTTACATTGAGAGTTCCCTCTAAGGTCCGCCACCTACTGATAAAACACCGCTTACAACTCAGTACTTCACCTCCCCTCGGCTCAGTTTTCAATCCGAGGCAACGACGGAGAGGTGAGTCATGGCGGTTTACTATGCGGTTGTTCTCTGTCTTTGACAGAGTACTGGAGGTGGGGTACTTTTTCATTGAGTACTAATTATTCACCCAAGCACTAATGGAAAAGCGTCTTGGTTCCCTTGTGTTATGGCTACTTGGTTACTTTGACCAGCTAGCGAGGTGGCCTAATGGAATATTCCAGTTGGACGCTCTCCATAGCTGTGTACATTCTAAATCTAGTTCTGCCTTTTTGCCTCAATAGTATCACTAATGAAATGTTTTAAATGTTTTGTGTGACTATAATAGTTGCCCTGAAATTAACTTCAGATCCATGCGCTTATTTACAGTGCGTGGCCTCCTTCCAACCTGAGCTGTCGCCAGGTGAGGTGAGGTTTTTTTCTCCCCACAATTAGGGTGAGTGAGAACTACATTTTTTATATTATTTTTTTCACCTGTACAGAGTTGTGAAGTGTATGCTACAGATATGCATATTTCTAATACTGTTTTACTTTTGTCTCCCACATTTGTATACACAGGAGAAGATATACCATCTTTCCTCTTAATCAATTGGAGAATGGTTGTAAATCACATCTTATAACACGATAAGTAAGTGTTGCAGTAGCAAATCATAGGTCCTGAAGAAAGCCGCTCTAGGCTGAAACATGTCGACCAACTAACATTCATGGTAGATAGCAATTCCTTGCATGCTATCAGCATACTGCTTTTAATAATACCACTTTGATGGTCAGACCTAATAAAGTTTCTTTATGTCATGAAAGTAGGTATTTTTAAATCACTAGGATTATTTTCCTTTTCTGTTCTTCTTTTGAGCACTGCAACTTTTGCCCCTTCCGCTCACAGACTGTCTTCTGTTGGTTGGATGCTTGATCCCAGGGTCCATCATTAGGCAACCTCAGACTCTCCCTGAGGAGGAGCCTACAGGACACCTGTCTCCAACACTGAACAACCCAGATGACGAGATTCCACTTTTGAGTGGGCTGATGGGTACTTTTTCTAGTCTTTTAGACTGTGTATCTTCTCTGTCTCACTTCTCTGGCATGACACTGTCATTTGTTTAGATTAACAGTGTGGTCTGAACATTAATATGGGACACAATTAGGTTCCAGTAGTTCTCTGATTTCTAGACTTTTAGTACCTCTCGTGTTTTTTGCTGTCAAGTTGGGGGACTAGGTACTCTCACGGTCTATAAACAAACTCCCCTAGGACCCTCCACCACTCCTTTTGTCTTTTTGATGTGAGTACACCACCCTAATCTGTGACTATGCAAGTGTTTACATGTGCTGTAAAGAAAAACCAGTGGAGCACATACTCATTCACCAAACAGGTGACCCTGACCCTTGGCCTGAATGCTAGATCTTGTCTTCTGGTCTGTGCATGATAAAGGGAGCCAGAAGTATTATACCTAGACCCCTGGAAGCCTATGGCACCTGGTTTCCTTTATTCCTCATCATCTTAGGGCAGAGTACATCAGTCCCAGTCACTCGACCCATCCCATGCTCATCCTGCATCCCTGGGGTGATATCATTATCGGTGGCCAACTGAGCCCTTTAATCAGCTTTTGCTCACCAACAACTAACTGGACATTGTGGCAGCTTATATGGCCATTCACAATCAGTTGAATTGAGGGGACAACCAACATTAAAACAGATGTACAAACGCTGTGGCACAGGTGGAGGGGAACTGACAAAGGAGTTTTGCAAAACGATTTGAAATGTGTTCTGTTATGATATATATTATGTGCTATTATTATATATATTTAGGATGTATGAGTACATTATTTCATCACACCTATTGTGTAAAAAATTGGATATTACATTTCTTTAGCACAAGAGGTCATCTCTTATCAAAGTCTTGAGCATATCAAATAGCCGTCCATAATGTAATGCTGTAGTACAAAGGATCGTTTTGGTGCATCTTTCATAGAACATATATTGTCTTCTTTATTGAAATGACAGTAAATAATGTCAAGGTTTATTGCGCAGGTGACAGTTATATGCCAATAATTCATGGACATCTCTATGAACATTGAACGGTTCACCAGTATCTTAATTGTATGATGGACATCTTCCCTGATGTTAATTAAGAAGTTTATTTGGTGAAGAAGTGACAAGAGCCACCAGATGAATTGCTTATGGCATCACATTATGTATACCAATAAATGTCAAACGTTTCCAACCTAACCTTCTTACATAAAAACACTTAACCAAACACAGAGATGACACTGTATTACAGCAATCTAATCCATAACAATTCAAGAGGAATTCATATCAGTGATGACATTGATGTAATATGTGATGTCATCTGTTACGTCATGTGTGAGGACATGACCAGTGCACTTAATGGGCGAGTCATGGATTTCCTGGTGAGGACATGAGTTACATTTTGTGTGAGTAATCAAAAGCTGTCCCATTTCAGGGTTTGAAATCTTTTTCGTAACCATTATTGCACTTAATTTTTAAGCCCAACTGTGTTATTCCTGGTTGAAAATACCATATTATCAAAAGGCATTCTCATGCTGCAAAACAACAGAACTGTATTCCCGAAATTCAAGGCCTCATTTATGGGGATTTGGCGTAGGGTAGCGCAGTAAGTCATATTGCTGCACTGCCCTACATGATAGTGAAATGGCAGGAAAGCACCATATTATGCAATATGGTGCCTTCCTGTCCTTTCCCCCTGTGCTGTCACAGTTTCGGCAGCCTAGCACCAACTCAGGCACCCTTGGACCATTGTGCAACAGTGCCTCTGTTGTCACCAGGATTGTTTTCATGCGGGAAGGAGCCCCTTTCTGCACAAAAACAATCATCCTGGAAGCATTTACCTCTTTTCATATGTGCTGCAGAATGCATTTGGGGAAATAAAGTAATTTATCGACGTTGCACCTCCCCTAGGGAGGAGGAAGATTTTGGCACATCCCCAGGTTTACATGGTTTTGTAAATCTGAGCAAAGCATAAAAATCCATGGTTGTTGTGTGGTAACACCCGCTGCAATGCCCATGGAACACCTCCTTGGCGCAAGTAACATAACATGTGTATTTGTAAAGCGCACGTTCACCCATAGGCCTCTTGGCGCTGAGTAACAGATGTTTATTGTTCCCCAACTCAATGATAGTCATTTTATTGTCCTCAGATGGATGAAAGGCTGAGTGGACCCACCAGGATTTGAACCTGTGTCAATGAGGTCAAATCCAGGCCCCTGCAGTGGATGCATTTGTCCACTGAGCCACCAGAGCCGGCAATTTGCACTGCCTTGCCTTACTCCATATCTTTGAGGCCATTCAAAGCAAAGCAAAGTGGCTTGTGTGATCTCATAAATTGATTATGTGGTTTGCGCCTCCGGAGCGTCACAAAAAGTGCCGCTCTAGCCGCGCCATGGGGCTTATAAATACACCCCTCAGTTTACAAGATTAGGATGCACACCTGTGGTAAAGCAAGTCTGGGCCAAGCTGATTTGGGGGATTCAAACTATACAGGCTGCAGAATATGATAACTCTGAATGCAAGCTGTAAAATAAATGGAACAGCATCAGTGGGTGGTCAGCAGTATTATTTCATTCCCCATGCTAGGGAAGTAGCAAGGAAAACATTTACATTTGTTCTTCGATTTAAGAGCAAATCTTTGGATGGGCTCGTTTATTCATACATGCGGAAAATTATTTTTAAGAACATCTGCTGCTTTCCAAATGCTTTTGCATCACTGATTAGAAATGAGTAGCTGAAAATAAATGTCTAAAATAGACTCTCAGGAGAAAAATGAATACATGACGAAATGTTAAGTGACATAAATTAACACAAATATCTAAAAAAAATGAATACATGCAAAACATGCTGAAAAGAAAGGCAAATGCACCACAAAATGTTAATTTCCTTTCATTGCTCAGTTTAATTAAAACAAAACAATACACTACAATTCATGAAATAAGTAAAATATGTAATGCAAGTGACACATAAACATAAAACATTTGCATTTCGGTTAATATTGTTTTACGGGAAGTGTGTATTTTTATGGATTTTATCTATTTCTCGAATTACAGTCTTGTAAATGAGTTGATCTAATATGAACAAAATAGAAACGTATTTGCTGGTGTCTAGGAACGTATCCAGTAGTTCATTTTAAGAGATTCTGCAGTGAGAAACAGTGCAATTACTGGCCACTACACATGTGAAATTTATAACAAAGATTGGTAGTCCAAACTATTTTGGTGCATTACAGGCCTCAGTATCTATTACCTGCTTCCAAAGGGCTCATTACCTACTCTGAAAACATAACCTGACATGACTCTCACCCTAAATCTGATTAAGGGAAGAGTAGTTTTAAAATAGACACAGCTAGGGAAATTGTCCTTTTGAAAATAACCAAACAACAAGAGGGGGGGGGGGTCACGCAGGCATTTATGAGTATGTGAACAAGTACTCCTGTAGTAATACTTCATGTACCCTTAAAACCCTTTTTGAACTGCCCCAAAACATCTAAACTGGAATGTTTAGAGAGTTTTTATCAGTACATGGTGTAGTACTCCTGTAGAACTCATGAATAAAATTCATTATGTCAAAATAAAAGTGATGGATGCGAAGAGCAATATCTATAGGATTTTGGGATCTTGAGGACATGCATATTTTGATGACCCTTTCTTTTACATTTGAACATGATAGGTACCGAAAATGGTATGTCTCAATGACTCATTGCCTTCTATAAATTCTGAGTATTGACAAACATCTACAGTCAGCAAGAACCCACTTTTGTAGAACTACTACATCTGTGGATCAAAGCCGACGTCCATGTACATCGAGGGTTGGCCACCAGCCATGTCCTGCATCCAACCCCAAAGGGGTGGCCAATCCCCGCAGTGCACTGCAGAACACTGTGGGCAACAGGGATTGGCTACGCATGTTGGGTTAGGTGGAAGACCTCTGGCAACCCAGCCTATGCGCAGGCCAGAGTCCAGTTCTGGGGCAGCATTGCAGGGCCCAGGAGTTAAGAGGGCCAAGATTTTATTGGGATTTGTGTATTATTCTTAAAATAACCCATTTGTCTGTACTTTTGTTTTTTGGTAGAAATGTTTTTGTGGGGGGTCAGGGGGATCTTTTTTCTGTTTTAACTGAGCTTTGGTGTCACTGTGGTGCCAAACTACCACTTTTAAACAACTTAAATCAAAGGGGCATTTTGATATAGAGTTCATGCAGCGAAACCGGCCACCTGGCTGCCCTACGGGAAAGGTCAGGAATTCAATGTATTTAAACTAATATGACACATTTCCTGTCTGTTCATTGCATAGGTGCCCTTTTGGCTGCATAGCACCAATGCAGACACCCTTGCACTGTGGTGCAAGGGTGCCTGCATTGCAGACTGGATTGTTTTTGAGCAGGAAGGGACACCTATCTACACAAAAACAATACTTTGCGCTGTTTCATCTTTCTGTGTGCTGCAAAATACAGCATACAAAGACAAGGAGAAATAAACATAATTCTCCTGAGTACATCACCCCTGGGGAAGGGTAGCATATGGACTCGTTCCCAGGTTTACCATTGTTGGTAAATCTGGGAATGCACCAAGATCCATTTGTGGATGCATGGGAGACCCACGCTCCATCTATTGAATGCCTCCCTGGAGCAGAGAAAAGCAATGCAGCCATTTGTGCTATGTTGCAAAACTCTGCATTTATCAAGCCATGCAGGGCCATGCAAGATAAATCTGACTTAAGTTTTGTGTTGCCCTTGTGCCACTTTACATGGTGCAAGGGTGATGAAAAACCTTCATAAAAATGCACCCCCTTGTTTTTTCCAGTGGTCGTCCTCTTTATTAATTGCCAGTTGTCAGATTTTGCTCTCCACATCACACTTGTGTGATTTGTGATGTTTTATGCTCTTGCAGGAGTTTGAAAAAGTCTTTTTCATGCTTTGATTTCAGATGTCTTAACATCGTCAAAGTTCCAAAGATGAACAGGCTTTCTCTGTTGCAGCTTAACCTCTGGTCAGAGAGTTTCAGGTAACCTTCTTCAAATCTAAATCTTCTTTTCTTCTGTATGTGTGGAAAAGCTCTTACATTATGAGACCCATTTGTGTTTTCTGTCCCTCCTTTGTCTCTCCATTGCCAAATACTTATTCCTTTTCCTGAGATGCTGATGAAAGTCCAGGAGTCTCCTTAGCAGCTGTATCAGTCATGGATCAACTATAGCAGCAATACTTGCTGCAAACTGCACAGGTCTCCTGCTCTTCACAAACTAATGGATGCTGCAATGAAACAAGGCATTTTTTGTTTTGGATCGCTATGCATTTGTTATTGAGTGAAAAACCTAGAATATTGCTAAGCTTGCCTACATGTGAACACACTTGACTGAAAATTTGCAGACTTTAAAGGAAACTCCGGCCTCATTGTAGGCATTCTGGGTCTGCTGAATTCTGTTTGAATCTGTGGACTATGTGCGCTGATAAAAATCTTCAGTTTAGTATAACTTCACATCCTGAAATACAATCTGTCCACAGCCCACTCCTAAACAAAAGATTAAGGGTCAGATGTAGGTAAAACCGAAATACCGAGTCCTTAATAGCAATTTTACCGATTTGTAATTAAGGACGGTAATTAGTGCATTCAGTATTTTGAAAAATTGCAAATTGTTGAATCAGCCAATCCTGTGCTTCCTCATGACCTCACAACCAGGAAGTGGCCACACCCATGCAGCTGCACTGATCCTGAAGCTGTTGGAGAGGCAGGGAGCACAGCAAACAACCCAGGAGGAACTTTTCCAAGTTTTTGCTGACATCCCAGACCAGAAATGGATAACCAAGAGAGGGAAGGTAGTAGAGCGCAAAAGGAGACACAAATTGAGTGAGAGGGTGCTGGAGGTCCTGATTGAGGAGGGTACAAAGGACCATGATAAAAAATCCCTGTACGTCCCTGAATCACAGAAGAGGCAGATATGGCTGGTCATCCAGGAAAGGATTAATGCCATTGGTGTAACCCAGAGCTCCATTGAAGAACTTCAAAAACGCTGGTATGACCTCAGGACGCGTGCAAAGGAGAGTTTGGCAGAGAGAATGGAGCAAGCCAAGCAGACAGGTGGAGGGAGATACACAGCACCTGCCCCAACTGCCCTGGATCTCCTGGTGGAGTCCACCCTCCAACTGGAGAGTGTGAGTGGGATTGGGAATGCAGACAGCTCAGCCAGTGCTGGTAACAGGCATGGTAAGATGCAAGCACATCATGCTGTGCCTCCCACTCCCTAACCCCAATCCTCAATCCCCAATGAGGCAGTATGATTCCCACACCAGTACATGTTTTACTAAAAACCAGCAACGCTTTATGGGAGATATAGTCAGAAGTAACACATATCATAACAGTCTGTCCACTGAACCCAAAGGCATGTGACACACATTAGCAATTAGCAAGCAGAGGACAGTCAGTTTAATTGGCAGTCATAAAATGTATTATTACGCAAATGCTGCCAGACAAGTGAGCAAATGTACATTCTGTCTCCACAGACGAGCCATCGCGCAGGCCTGCAGAAGGTGACACAGGAAAGGCACCAAGAAGGGAGAAAACATAGGAGGAGGAGGTCCTGTCACCTGCAGAGCACACCACACCACCACCACCATCACCACCAGTATCACCACCGCCACCAACACCGCCACCACCACAGAGAGCCAGGAGGCATATAGAGGCTAGCCTCCAGCAGATGGAGGTTTCTGAGGAGGACAGCATGGGAGGCCAACATTCCACACTGGCAGAGGATGACATCATTGCAAGCACACACAGGTGTCAGACACTGGCAAGGGCAGCCAGTCCTGTTGCACGGGGCGAGGATCCAAGTGTTTTCAACAGTCTTGAGGGGAATATGCTCAAGGTGCAGCGCGCGCAAGGCAAGGCAATCAGATCAGTGCAATGGCAGATGGTCCACATAAATAGACACATGCTAGATATCAAGGAGGGCATCAACAGCATGAACAATACTTTGGCTGAGGGCATGAGGGACATGTCTGAGGTAGTGTGACTGCTGTGCAGCAAAATGGATTAGAATCGTTTGGTGAGGCGCAGGGAGCGACAGAAATTGGACAACTGCACTAAGGTGGTGAACCGCCTCTCCACTGCCACCTCTCTGCTCTGCAGGTGCTCGGTGGCCATGCAGGAAGAGATGGTCCTCTGCAGCCGTGATGTGGCAAAAGGGGGCTGGTCACAGTGACCAGTGCACTAGAATTGCTACAAACAAACCAAAAAGCCACTACTGGTGCAGGTGATGGGGGGATAGTGAAGAGGCAACTAGCGCAGTAGCATCACGCCCCCGATAACCGAAGCCAGGAGGCGCAGCGAATGGCACAGCGCTGCCACAGGAAAGACTGCCAGTGAGGACAGTGTGCCCAGAGAATGCAGAGGTGCTGCACGTGGGCGCAGGAAATAATGCCAGCCATCACCTGGTACTACAAAATGGGTGATGTAACCCATTTCGCCTTTGGATTGGCCATAGCATATTGGCCTGGCATGTTGAGGCCTTCATGTTGTGGCAGTGTGCTATGCTATTGCCTGAGTCAAGGTTATTAAAACACTGTCGCTGAATTACAGTAACTGGCTGTGTCTCCTTACTTACTCAGAAATAGTTGTGTGTGATCTCAGCCCATCTGTGTCTCCCATCTGCTGCTCCTGCCACACATGCTGCACTGTGCTGGTGCTGTGGAAAATCCTCACCCTCGTCCTCGGAGTCAGTCAGTTCCACTGCTGTTCCTTTCTTTGTGGCAAGGTTATGCAGCATGTCACATGTTGAGATTATTTTACAGCAGATGGGGGCGGTACTGATGTGCACCTCCACTTTTGTGGAGGCAGCAGAACATGCTTTTTAAGAGTCCAAATGTGCGCTCCAAAACATTGCATGTAGATCTATGTGCCACATTGTATCTTCTCTAACTTTGGGTGGATGGGTTGAGATATGGAGTCAAGATAAATGCCCGCACATCATACGTGCTATCACCTGAGTGAGAAAAGAAGTGCCATTAATAACAGTCACCAACACATTCATTCAAGGTATACATAAGGGTGTGTCACATTGATTTACCTAGCAGGTATCCTTCTCCAAATTCACCCCCAGCCAGATTTGTGTCAATCCCACTGTTCCTGAATATGTAGGAGTCATGGGTACTCCCTAGAAATTTGGCTACAATGTCAGTGATGATGTGGTCCGCATCACATTAAACCTGAACGTTGATAGAATGTGTAGATTTGCGGTTCCGATATAGGTACTCTGTAGCTGCAGGTGGGCAGATTGGTATGTGTGTCCCAACAATGCACCCTATAACATGTGGGAACTGTGCCTTTTGATAAAAATACATCTTTGTTTTCTGCAGTTCCACCTGTGTGCTGGGGAAGCATATGTAGGGATGCATTCTTTGCGTTATGGCATCCAGGAAAGTGTTGAAAAAACGGGACAAGCAACTCTGTGACACACCACCTGCCACAGCTATCACCCCCTGGTAAATACCCGATGCAAGTAGGTGCACGCTACAGAGCAGCTGACCATGTGTTGGTATAGCGTGCGCCCTTGGTGTCTGATGCTCCAAGAGTGGGTGCAGGTCCCGTATCAGGCCTAGGATGGTTTGGGGGTCTAACCTGTACCTCTCATTTCAGCCTCAGTCAGTTGGAACAGTATAACACGCAGTCTGTACACGTGTTTCTCCCGTCTCCAGATCCTCAGTCCTGCTGCTTGCATGCGAAGCCGCCTTGCAATAACGTAGAGGGCCGCCATTTTGTTCACACTGTTGCATTTTGGGGCTGTTTAAATGCATTGCACCTGATTACCACCTGCTTTGAGTCAGTGGTAATTAGCGACTCCTAAATACCGAAAAATGGAAAAATCGGTATTAACGAATTTTGGTACATCGATTTGTGAGTTTCTAAGGATTTCTTATTTACCGATTCGGTATTTGGGGTTTCGGTGTCTGCTAATCGCAAATTAAGGAATCGGTAACTGGTTTTCCTTATTTTTACCGATTTCTTATTTGCGATGGCGTTTGGTGTTACCTACATTGTACATGGCTAAATACCTGTCGGTAACGCAGTAATTCTGCGAATTTCTGCATTACCGACCGGTATTTAGCCACCTACATCTGGCCCATAATGACTAAAATGCATATTTGAAAATGTATTTTTGCTGCCCAAATGTGTCCACACTTTATTCAGACCTTGAGTCTGTGGACTCACAACATTCAAATGGGCAGTGTAGCACGCAGACTCGGGTCAGAGAATACAAACTCTGAGAAGGCACCCATCACCAATCCACAGGTTATTGAGGCTGCAAACTCAACTCAAAGTTTTGGAACTCTAAGCAGGGGACCCAACATTGTTCCAACAGTTCTTTAGTGCACGATCTCTGCCCAGAATTTTCGAACCCTGATGAGAGGACTCAACATCAATGAACAAGTTCATTGGTGAGCAAACAGTTTGCAAACTTTGAATCAAGTCTCCAGATGTCTAGGCCTGTTAGAGGCCACAAACCCTGAACCCAGTTTATAAACCCTGTACATCAAACAATTTTCAAATACATTTGTATTTTTTATCCATGGAGTGGGTCTTTATGCCCCCCCGACCTAGGTTTGGTGATCAGATTGAGCTCACAATGACAAGTTAATAGGCTTTTTTAATGATATGCTATTTAGTTTCTGCTGAGTCCAGCCAATCAGAGTCCAGGGATTTAACTTTGAGTTGTCGAGCCCAAAATAGACAAAGGAAGAAAATGGTCCCTCATCCAATGAGGTTGTATTATTTTTTTTATTTTAATTTGCAGATAGTCCGCAATTCCTAACTCCAGAATTGACCACACTTTAGTGGTGTGCAAATCTCTATATTCAACCCATTGATTTGGCTCCCCTCAGCAATGTTATAGTTTATTGACAGTTTAAGGGTAATTCTGTTCTGTGTTTTTCTGCAGTGGAGAGATACGTTTTCTATGGATTTAAAATTAGAAACACTCTTTTTTATGCTCCCTTTAATCCCTCCAGGGTGTATCAGCATGAATGTTGACATGCCGAGACTGAATCACAATTTCCTTTTTTTTAAATGTTGGTACAGATTTTCAAACAGCAAAAAAGGAATGAGCAAAATGGCCTTTTCATTGGACCTGCAGGCCTAACTATAAGTACATAGTCACTATCTATATACATAACAGGTTATGGTGTAGCATCAGTTTATAGTACCATGAAGGGATTCTGGTTAAACATTTTAAACCATGAGGCTGAAGGCTGAGTGGTTTATAAATTTGACCTGAACCCTGTGATGGTAATGCTGGGCCATATTACACGTTACTGGTAATGTATGTTTTTATTGTATATGATTTACTATTTGATTTTATTACTGCTAAGAAAGATTTGTAGCATTTGAGAGTTAAACATTCAGTATTAATAGTTTGCCTGAGACTGCAGCTATACCTGTCAATGTTAAGAGAAAAGTGGGTTTACAGGTGTAATTTGCTAATATTTAGAATGTGTTTTATGCCCAAACAAGTATTATTGTGAGGCAAATTTTAATTTCAAAGTTCAATGTAAGGATAGCAAAACATATATTCTAAAATGTGGTTGTCCTTTGTCATACATTGACACTATACAGTAGATTTAACAAGACACATATGAAGAACGAAAATAAAGACCAATGTGGGACAAGGGTAATTTCATGCTGCCTGTATTTTCACACACTGTGGAGGATTCATCGGTTAAGGCTTCAATCAAGGATGGCCTGCACGTTAAGCTTGTCAGCCCTTCACGTTACTGCTCTAAGAACAGAAATGTGATTTTGGAAGTTTTTTTCTTATCAGCACTGAATGAAGGAGGAATTGCCACACATTTAAATTTGATTTTTTTCATCCATGTAACTATATATGTGGGTTTGTGAGTGTTTCTATGTGTGGGCATATTTGTTTAGGTGTAACTTGAGGCCCAGTGGAAGACACAAGCCGAAACGCATCGGCCTGGTAGACACTTGGTTGTGTCTATTTGCACTTGAAATGAAGTTACTTTTGGAATTATGTAAAAAATTCAAAAGAAGGTTTTGAAGGATAAAAACTTTGGATGTATATATATATATATATATATATATATATATATATATATATATATATATATATATATATATATATATATATATATATATATATATATATATATATATATATATATATATATATATTCCATACAAAATCAATTAATGAAGCGCTCTCAGAAGACAGGAGTGTCACACAGTGTCGGTTTAATTGCTGCTACGCGTTTCGGGAGTCCTTGCTCCCTTGCTCACACAACAATACCACAGCATTCCACCAGTTACATACACTTAGTGTAATAGCCATCAAAACAGGACTGCACAATACCATTTTGGCAGACATCTTAGAAGGGGTTATTTTCACACACTTTCCTTATTCTTGATGCCATGTTTTAAAGCAACTCTTGAATCAATAATGAAGTACATTATAGTTATTTTTAAAGTTATTTTTAAATTATACTTTCGCCACAGTGGCATAATTAGCTGTCCTGTCAATTACCCTTGCTTTCTTTCGCCTAGTGGCTGTATAAGGGTCAATTGTCTCTGGGGGTTTCGCTGTTAAAAACATAAAGTGAAAAAACGTGAACTAAAGTGAATAAATTGTAACGTTACAAGGTGACGTGATCTCTTATAACTGAATTCTTCCAGGTGACAGGTTTCAATTGCTCGTGAAGTGCACGTGATATCTACTCTGAGCTCTCTGATGTCACCTGTTAGAGTAAAACAAAATACAATTACATTAGAATTCCTCCTAGATGTTTAAAAACATATATACATTGTTACGTATTGACCAAATAACCATTTAAACATTTATAACATTCTTTACTGTGCTAACGGATGATCTCAACAGTGACTTGATGGTTAGGAAAGAATTTATCATGTTCAGGGATCATACAGATGTACTACTAGCTCCTCATGATCGTTATGACCATCAGGCTGCCTCGTCTCTAATTCAAGGATCCACTTGGATTCCTTCTTTCGCAGTTGTAGCTCTCTGTTTCCACCCCTCGGGTTCTGGTTCACCTGTTCTATTGCGAAATACGTTAGTAAATTGCAATTCGAATTATGGTGTTGGGCAAAATGTCTCGCGACAGGGTATTGTGGGTCCTTATTGGTGATGGCCCTTAGGTGCTGCATCACTCTATTCTTAACCATCACAGTTGTGCTCCCCACGTATCTTTTTTGGCATGGACACTCCAACACATATACCACATGTGTCGAGCTACACGTCAAAAATTGTCCAATTTTCTTTTTGTTCATTACATGAGGGATCTTAAACTCCTTTCTCATTGAGCTATATTTGCAAGCTTTACAATGTCCACATGGGAAGAAACCCTCTAAGTTATGCTGGTTCCTATCTCTATGTTCTGTGATATCTCCCCTTGTGATCAGGTCCCTCAAACTTCGACTTCTTCTGTATGTTATAGCAGGTCTTACACTCAGTCTTGGTCCATCAATGGGGTCACATTTCAAAATATTCCAATTTCTGGAAATTATTTTCCTCACAGCTTGCGACCCTTTATTGTACGTGAGGATTACTCTAGTGTTTTCAGTGTCCTCCTCTACCACATTCTTTGGTGTTAGTGTTTTTTCTCTTGTGACACTTTCCATTACCTGTTGATGACAATGGATGTTAATGCATTATATACCATAATTGACCACAAACAGGGAATTGATGCATGCATGTACTATCTAAAAGAGCGGAACATAATGTACTTGGAACACACAAAAATGATAGGAGACATGATAAGAATATGTCTTGAAAATAATGTATTTATGTTTAATGGTGAACTGTACAAACAGACCACAGGGACTTGTATGGGTACTAATTTCGCGCCGAGCTTTGCGAATCTGTTCCTTGGTAAGTGGGAGGAAGAAATCAGAGTAGATCAAAGATATAGGCAGGCGTTTGAAAAAGTCAGAATGTGGCTAAGGTATATAGATGACCTGTTTGTAGTGTGGAGTGGCAGTGATGTAGAAGCTGAAGAATTTGTGGAACAGCTGAATATCAACAGGTACAATATAAAATTGTCTCACTGTAAAGATAGACGTAAGGTAGAGTATCTAGACGTTGAGGTAAGAGCAGAAGGAGATCGACTGACAACTAAATTGTTCCGTAAGGAAACCGCGGGCAACAGTGTCCTCCATGCTCTTAGCAGTCACCCAGACACCCTAAAATGGAGTATCCCTTACGGGGAACTGCTACGAGCAAGGAGGAATTGCTCCAATACTGAAGAGTACAAGCAAGAAAGCAAAAATATGGTACAGAGATTCAGAGAAAGAGGCTATCCCAAATGGGTTTTGGATAGGGCCTTATCTAGAATGGAAAGTGTCACAAGAGAAAAAACACTAACACCAAAGAATGTGGTAGAGGAGGACACTGAAAACACTAGAGTAATCCTCACGTACAATAAAGGGTCGCAAGCTGTGAGGAAAATAATTTCCAGAAATTGGAATATTTTGAAATGTGACCCCATTGTTGGACCAAGACTGAGTGTAAGACCTGCTATAACATACAGAAGAAGTCGAAGTTTGAGGGACCTGATCACAAGGGGAGATATCACAGAACATAGAGATAGGAACCAGCATAACATAGAGGGTTTCTTCCCATGTGGACATTGTAAAGCTTGCAAATATAGCTCAATGAGAAAGGAGTTTAAGATCCCTCATGTAATGAACAAAAAGAAAATTGGACAATTTTTGACGTGTAGCTCGACACATGTGGTATATGTGTTGGAGTGTCCATGCCAAAAAAGATACGTGGGGAGCACAACTGTGATGGTTAAGAATAGAGTGATGCAGCACCTAAGGGCCATCACCAATAAGGACCCACAATACCCTGTCGCGAGACATTTTGCCCAACACCATAATTCGAATTGCAATTTACTAACGTATTTCGCAATAGAACAGGTGAACCAGAACCCGAGGGGTGGAAACAGAGAGCTACAACTGCGAAAGAAGGAATCCAAGTGGATCCTTGAATTAGAGACGAGGCAGCCTGATGGTCATAACGATCATGAGGAGCTAGTAGTACATCTGTATGATCCCTGAACATGATAAATTCTTTCCTAACCATCAAGTCACTGTTGAGATCATCCGTTAGCACAGTAAAGAATGTTATAAATGTTTAAATGGTTATTTGGTCAATACGTAACAATGTATATATGTTTTTAAACATCTAGGAGGAATTCTAATGTAATTGTATTTTGTTTTACTCTAACAGGTGACATCAGGGAGCTCAGAGTAGATATCACGTGCACTTCACGAGCAATTGAAACCTGTCACCTGGAAGAATTCAGTTATAAGAGATCACGTCACCTTGTAACGTTACAATTTATTCACTTTAGTTCACGTTTTTTCACTTTATGTTTTTAACAGCGAAACCCCCAGAGACAATTGACCCTTATACAGCCACTAGGCGAAAGAAAGCAAGGGTAATTGACAGGACAGCTAATTATGCCACTGTGGCGAAAGTATAATTTAAAAATAACTTTAAAAATAACTATAATGTACTTCATTATTGATTCAAGAGTTGCTTTAAAACATGGCATCAAGAATAAGGAAAGTGTGTGAAAATAACCCCTTCTAAGATGTCTGCCAAAATGGTATTGTGCAGTCCTGTTTTGATGGCTATTACACTAAGTGTATGTAACTGGTGGAATGCTGTGGTATTGTTGTGTGAGCAAGGGAGCAAGGACTCCCGAAACGCGTAGCAGCAATTAAACCGACACTGTGTGACACTCCTGTCTTCTGAGAGCGCTTCATTAATTGATTTTGTATGGAATGAACTTTACTGGCAGGGCTCTGCCAGTTTTGACGCGCCACCGGACCACGGGCGGTTCCCTTCGCAAACGAGCCGTAAGGAATTGGAGCATATATATATATATATATATATTCACTGAAAAAAACATAGGTTATACACCATATATAGTTAGGAATTAGCATTTAAAAAACCTTATTTTACTCACACAAAACCATTGAAATTCCATATATAGTTAGTTGTACTAACTATATATCGCGCACCCGCAATCCACTGCTTATGATGTCACATATTACATCATTCATGACATGGTCAGTGACATCACTGATGACATCACTGATGACATCTCAAATGACATCACTGATGACATCACTGATGACATCTCAAATGACATCACTGATGACATCACTGATGACATCTCAAATGACATCACTGATGACATCACTGATGACATCTCAAATGACATCACTGATGACATCACTGATGACATCTCATTTGACATTACTGATGACATCACTGATGACATCATTCATGTGATAATACGATGAAGCTCTTCAGACTCTAATATAACCTTAGATACAGTAAGTGTAAACAGACACTCACAGACCGTCACTCATCCATAGAGTTACACACACACCTAGTCAGTCATGCAAAGAATCAATCACACATCCATTTTCTCAACTATACAGTTATACACACCTTACTTATTCAAAGATATACTAACACATATTTACTCTCTTATACAATCCCTGATACAAGTTCACAATGATCCATACAGCCACTCACACATTCACTGGCTCTTATGCACAGTTATTTATATATGTCAACTCTCACATGTACTGTGTTTTACATATGTACTTACTTTTACATGTAGCACTGACATATCCATTCACTCACCCATACACTCATGCACACAGTCAACCGCCCATACAGCTGTTTCCACATGCACTTTTGAACCCATACATCTAGTGAATCAACTGCTCACACATCTATGCACAGAGTCATACACCTCCCAGCCACCCATACACACTCTCAGTCTCCCATACAAATACGTAGGCAACCAATCAATAACGCATATAGTTAATCATATAGCTAATGATCAACACATGCAGCAGTTTATAGAACAACAAACATAATGATGCACAAATTGAGACAGTTTAGTCACTAACCCATGCACTCAGTGAGACACATTTAACCACTCACTCATACAGTCAGTCATGCACCTAATAAATCCTTCATCCAGACATTTATACATCCACTCATTCTTAAATATGTAAGACATATTTTAACTTTACAGAATTATACAGTCACTGGATGACGTCATCAGTGATGTCATCAGTGATGTCATTTGAGATGTCATCAGTGATGTCATCAGTGATGTCATTTGAGATGTCATCAGTGATGTCATCAGTGATGTCATTTGAGATGTCATCAGTGATGTCATCAGTGATGTCACTGACCATGTCATGAATGATGTAATATGTGACATCATCAGCAGTGGATTGCGGGTGCGCGATATATAGTTAGTACAACTAACTATATATGGAATTTCAATGGTTTTGTGTGAGTAAAATAAGGTTTTTTAAATGCTAATTCCTAACTATATATGGTGTATAACCTATGGTTTTTTCAGTGAATTTTCAA
Organism: Lissotriton helveticus; assembly: GCF_964261635.1. Classification (NCBI taxonomy): domain Eukaryota; kingdom Metazoa; phylum Chordata; class Amphibia; order Caudata; family Salamandridae; genus Lissotriton; species Lissotriton helveticus. The sequence goes on from NC_136069.1 coordinate 1,278,286,033, forward strand.
GGTTTTGTAAATGCTAATTCCTAACTATATATGGTCTATAACCTATGGTTTTTTCAGTGAATTTCATTGGTTTTTTAAAAGCTAATATCTACAGAAGTAAAATGTATTCTTCTTTAAATCCCAAAATATATTTTATATGTTTATTAATAATTTTTTTTAAATATTTTTTTTGTTTCGCTCCCGGTCCGCTAACCGGGAAGCTTCCCGTTAGCTCAATTCGATTCCGCGATCCGGTCCGCGAACCGGTAACAAATCAACATAGTGACGGTATTGCGTTGCCGCGTAATGCGTCTTATGACGTACTGCGTTAGCGCACCCGGAAGTGCCCCGGGGCGCGGACCGAGGCGCGAAACGCAACTCCCCGGAAGCGATCCGCGGCGCGAAAGCGCGACGTATCGCGTTGCCGCGAAATGCGTCTTGTGACGTATCGCGTTAGCGCACCCGGAAGTGTCCCGGGGCGCGGACCGAGGCGCGAAGCGCAGCGAACCGGAAGCTAACCGGGGAGCGTTCCGCAGCGCGTAACATGAACGTTAGAGGTCATGTGACTTGTTAATAAAGCTTTTCATTGGTTCATTTCACTTTTAGTTTCATAATTATGGAAGGCTAGGTCAGGTGACCTAAAAATAACACTTTTCATTGGTTGAGAAGTATTGTTTTTTCCAAATGATGAAAACCACTCCTTCTTTCCTCACTCTGACTTTCATTATTGTGAGAGGAAGACCTATTTTGCTTCTTGGAAGACCTATTTTGATTGTATGAAAATGGCTTCACTGATTGCTTCAGCTGGTGCACCCCCACCACCACCTCCACCTCCTCATGGGAAGAGAGGACCACCTCCCCAGGTGGTTACCAACACTGAGGAGGAAGATGAAGAGATGGATGAGGAGGGAGAACAACCACAATTTCTTGAAGAGTTGCCCCGGGTTTCAAGAAAGAAACCCAGTTTCATCTGGCAGTTTTTTTCCATCCCTCGTGGCCAAAAAAAGGTCAATGCCAGGTACGCAACATGCCTCATATGCAAGGAACAATTGTCCAGAGGGACGGACAAAAAATACAGATACGGTAATCATACCATGCATAGGCACATGACGAGGAAACATCCCTTAAATTACAGCCGGGCGGAATTAAGGGATATGATGGACAATCCTCGACCAACTCCTGTGACGAGACCAGCAACATCGGTTTCTTTATCACCAGAGGAGGCACGGGAAACTGTGCCAAATATCCAACCCAATTTTGGGAACATGATACACTTATGTATGCGCTGTCGTGCATTATTAGCTTGTGGCAACATGAGCATCAATGCACTGAACCTGGCGTATGAAAACCATGATTGCCCTAACCGCCCCCAGTAATTTTTTTTTGCTCCTGTTGAGCCCTTTTCAACGCCTGTTTTTTGTTGTTTCCCCCCCCCCCAAAAAAACCAAAAAAAATATAAAATCGTTCAAAAAATACAAAAAAAACAAAAAATACAAAAAAAATACAAAAAAAATATAAAACAACAAAAATATAAAAAAAAAAGTTCTTTTCAGAACTACCTTCCCTTTCCAAAAAAATTGCTACAATGTTTAGCACTCTGGCAAGCTCTCTTTCTTTTGGTTCGCTCCCGGGTTAGCTTCCCGGTACGCGGACCGGGAGCTAACCAAAAAAAATATTTTTTTTTTAAAAAAGAGTAAGTATAAGGAAAGTAAACAGAGAGTGATGTTTCAAGAAAGACAGCTGTAGGCAGTAAAGAAGAGATACTGTTTAATAGATCTATTTACCAAAGAACAGACAGAAGAGGGTATAATTGTGAAAAACAAAATAGATAACGAAGTGAAATAAAAACAAGCATTGGCATAGCCAATAGGTATCGACTTTGGGACCTTCTAAGTATTTAGTTATGCAGCATAATATCCTTGGTGCAGCAACATCAACTGTTGCATGGCTAAACACGTATAAGGTCCCAAAGGCGAGACCTATTGTCTATGCCAATGCTTGTTTCTTAAGTAGAATTGCAATACGTATGGCTCTTCCATGTAAAAAAATCTTATCTTGTGCTCTAAAGATTGCTAAAGTCTCGACAGAGAACAGGCTAGATTGTAAGTAGGGTAAATTGCGCTTGGTGATCTGTTTGAGGGAGCGTCTGCTTTGCCTGGTGTCTTTGGAGAGCAATTTTGATTGTTATACTGGACAATATAGCCCTAATGTAAATAACATAGGGGCATATTATCAACATAGGCAATAAAAGTTTTGCAGCTTTTATCGGCAGAAATGTGTCGCTAAAGCTGCTTTTGCGGCAGAAAACTGCCGCTAAAGCCGCTTTTGCACCAGTTTTCTGCCAATAAAAAGAGCAATAATTTTATTGGATGCATTCATAATATGCCCCTTAGTGTGCTTCAACTACACAGAGAAAGCATTATGAACAAATAGTGATACAGTGATCAGTCAAAGACACTAAGAGTAATAGAGACGGAGTGAGTGAACAAGAGTGAGGAACTATGAGAAGAGAGGGACTGAGAAAAAGAGTGGAAGGAGTTGAGTAAGTAGGTAATAGAGAAAGGAATGAGGGAAGTAGGAAAGGCAGGAAACTGAGGATTAAAGAAATGAAGCAGTGGAACTAATAGTAGTTCAATGTGATAGAAATGTAACGAAAAGAGTACAAAATACTTACCTTATAATTGTCGTTAAATTCCTCACTTTTTATTTTTATACTTTCAATCTGTGAAAGAGAGAACAAACATTTGAAAAATATAAAAACATGTATTAAAAAATTACAAAAGACAAGGGCAAAGATTGAATGACAAACAGTTTTTCAATAACTTTGACACTTACAGAAGCTACACAGTCCTAAAGATATACATTTTAAACTAACACTATCTTGATGCAGATGAAGTGAGGCCTATCTTAAAACATGGTGCATCTTTTGCATTGCTGTTGTCTCAGAAAAGTGTCGCAAGACACTAAAATGTAAAATAATTGGTTCAGGATGCCAATAAGATGTCTACTATCCAGAGTTTTGTTTCAGGTGAGGCCTACTCAGGGTTGCAGATGAAATTTCGAGTTGTTGAAGAGAATAGAGGACATAATACATGTGAAGGTCTACCAATGAAGTGAGTCATGTCCACTGCAATCTTCAACAAAGTCCAAACCTCCTATGTTTCCCTGGACAGACCTAAACTTGATCTGCACAATGTGATTCGTAATGATAGGAAACACACGTGATGTAATTGAAATACATGCAATTTATTTTGCTCATTTCACAATCACATCACTTGTGTTTCCTTTGCTTAGGTATCTCATTGTGCAGATGTAGTCTAGCATATCAAAGAATACGCAGAAGTGCAGCACTGCATGCAACAACTTTGACACTTACAGAAGCCTCACCTTCTCCATGCCTCCTACACAGTTCTACATATACATCATAAATGCAAACAGTACAGAATTAATTATACATGTTAAATGGTTTATTTTTGCTGTTCTCAGAATGTATCAAAATTCACTAAAAACAGTGACTTGAAGGTATTCATCATGTAACAGCGGGGAAAAAAAAACACAATCAAAATGATTGTGTTTAAAAAACCCATACAACATCAGAAATCAAAAATCAGAACTCCTTAAAGTTAACTTACTTTCCATGACGTCCAAGGATGTCCTATGAATAGCTTACACTCTTTTGTGCTGTTATTACTTTCAGCCCGCCACTTTCTGAAAGAAAATCTCCATCGTTTTTAAAAACATGTTACATACAATAAATGACTTCTTGCTCTCTACCACAAGATTCCACAAGGCCAAATCTTGTCAGAGCCATGTATAACTCTTGGATTTCTTGTTAGCCAATCCCATCATTTGGCATTCCCGCAACTTTCAGAATGAAGATCATTTTCACAATCCTGGAATAGTAATATCTTCCCCTTCTTGCTCAGTCATGTTCTACATTTCCTATGACACTGATACTGCTTAATATGAAGCAGACTTACACTACCTCTATGACTACAACAATTATTTAATTCTCTACATCACTTTTAATCACAAAGCAATGTAAAACAGTAGACAGCATTGCAGACTTACATTCCCTCTACTCCATGTTTTGATTGGCTGCTTCAATTAGCTTATAAAAAGAAACAGTTTTTCTGAACTCATTCAAAGTGCACATATATCTCCATGATGTCCTGTCCTATGATTAGAAGTTGTGTCTCTGAACTACACTTATCCTCAAGGCCAAATTGTGTAGGAGCCATTAGAACTTCTTGAAATTCCACAGAGCACATCCCGAGATTATTTCCCTAAAATTTTGGTTTTAAAAACACCAGGTAAGAGTTTTTAAGGTCATACGGCAATTTTTTTTTGAAAATTAAAACAGAATCATTGCAGAATGACCAGCCATTTCTAGACTTTAAATAAGCTGTGTAATGTCCTGATGATATTGAAGGGCCGTCATGATATATAATTGCTGTAGTTACAAAAGTCCTTCCTGATATTGACAACTGCGAAGCTACAATTTTTTTTATTAAAGTTGTCAATTTTGTTCCATCAGGCCTACATCGTTGGAACATTAAAATGACGTACTGGCCATATGTTCGTATAAATAATGTGGACATCATTTCAGATTTACATTGGCTACACTCCATGTTGTGATTAGCAGCTTTTACTAGCTTATTAAAGGAGACTGATTTACTGTCTGGCAAAGTTAAATATATAAATCTTTCTGAGTCTACACTAGTAGTACTTGATATCATACAGTTCTCGCAGTCATCATGCCATTGATAAGAAAGCCCAAACAGCTGATCTACATCTACACCTTCAGCATGTAATACATCAAGCATATACATTAAAAACTCCTGACAATCTTGCTGAATATTTTGAGAGAATTGTGTTTGGCCTGAACATCTGTCTAACAGATTTCGAATTTCAGACACACTTTCTATGTTTCTTCTATCAGTGGTACATTTCTCTAACACAGAATTTAACAAACCGCAAAATCTTTGATCAGAATTGACCACAATCTCTTCTTTTACATTTTTTAGAGAAAACAAAACATTAATTACTACATTAGCATAGCAGTTGACACCAGAACTGTTTTCAAACTGAAAACCAACAACATCTTCAACAGAATCCTTTTTGTTTCTGCTTGTAATTTTAGGTTCATTCACTTTTTGTCTTTTTGCTATAACCTCCCCAGTATTGTTCTCATTTCTTCGTTTCCGGCCTACCAGACGTTTCTCAAACAAAGGAAACTGAGGCAAATGTGGCGCATACTCTCTTCTTAACCTATTGTATTCCTTAACACAATCTAGATCTGCACAAATGTTTGTGACATCACACTCAATCAAGTACAATCCCGATAAAGTTCTAACTCGTGACAATGCCACATATGCCATACCCTCCTTGAACACAGAACTGCCAATATTCACCAATGCACTGTCTACACTTAAACCTTGCGATTTATGGATTGTCACCGCATATGCCAAGCAAACAGGAAACTGCTTACGGCGAACATATAAGTCTTTTACAAGCAAAAATCTAGCAGAACAACGAGCAATTAGCTGTACTTCCTCAATGCCATCAAATTTAATTTTTAAAAATTCAATTCCATCTCTATTTCTGTATTTCACAAAATCAACAACATTACCCATTGATCCATTTACCAGACCTCTTTCAACATGTAAATTCCTTCTTAAAATTATACGGCAGTTCAAGCACACATTCAGAGTCTTTTCAAAACCTGCAGTTTTAGATATACTCTTCTCTAATGAATCCAATTTTGTTTTCAGATTCTCAGACAAAATAATTGTTGATCCCATATGCTCTACTCTATCAATAGCTTCCAGTTTCACAATCTCTTCCTTTTCTAAATGCAACATTTTGTTGTTAAATTTGGCACATTCTGCAAGAGTTGGCATCAAACATATTCCAGATTTCTTTTCAGTAATTTTCTGAAAAATATTCTCAGGCACAACATCTTGTTCTGGATATAAATTTGACAGTAATCGTGCATGTAAAGCTTCTTTCCCATGCTCGGTCACTTTTCCAATTCTAACATCTTGTAGAATAGTCTTGTAAACTTCATCCTTCGCCTGACGCATATTTTCATGCAGTTCAGCATAATTGAAGTTTAACCATATATTAACGTTGCCAATGCTACCTAGGCACTTCCTGGTATCTTCATGCGTGAGCATTTTGAACACAGGTTGCCCTTTCACTGGTGTCAGCTGCAAAAGATCTCCGAAAACAATGATGTGTTTGCCACCAAATAACACATCATACTCTGTTTTGAGAACTTCTTGCATCCTCAAATGCACAAAGGCAAGCATGACATTGGAAACCATGCTTACTTCGTCAATGATAAGAAGTTTCATTTTCCTCAAGATTCTTGAAACTTCAAAACAAGCATCTCCAGATAGCTTGTGATATTCTAATTTGTTGTCATGCTCCACTGGCAGCATCAGTAAACGATGTAAAGTAATCCCTTTAATATTATGTGCTGCCAGTCCAGTTGGAGCAGTGACAACACAAGACAGCGATGACTCTGTCTTTTCCTGCAAATAGCATGAAATTGCTTTAATGAGGAAACTTTTTCCAGTTCCCGCTTCTCCACTCACGTACAGTCGGACAGGCTTCAACGACGTACATGAGCACTCTTTCTTATCATGACTTAATCCATGATCAATTTGCATGGTAACTTCGTCATATATTTTCCTCTGCTCAACGTTGAGTTGCCTTTCCAACTCTTCTAAGTTAACCGCATCCTCTTGAGCATGTGCCATGGCTCTTTCCACTTCATTCATAGCAGTGGCAGCTTCATTTTCGATAAGAGGTCCTCCTAGTGGATCCTGACTCAATGAAGCAGAACTCTGACTGTCCTGAGAACTGTCTCTGGCAATCTCGGCTGCAATTGTTGCTTCCTGCTCAATTTCCGCATTCAACATTTCTACATATTTGGGAAAAGCAGGACATTCTATGGTCTCCTTGGCGGCATTGAAAGAGTCTTCGTAACAGAGGAAATCTCCAAGCAGTTCCTCTTCTGCACGCCAAGGCTTGAAAAGTTGCAAAAGTGCTAAATAGAAAAACTCCTTTTTTTCAGGAGATTCGCCACTCAATTTTTGATGGTTTATCAAGTGGCATTTTCTTTGCTTGACCAGACATCCCTCACTTCCTATTACAGCATACACTCCTTTCTCAGTATCTTCTTTGATGTTCCTCTTGAATATGTAATTTTGCAGAACCTCATACAGACAAACATTCTCGAGGTGACTGCTTCGATTTGGATAATATGTATCCAACATGTTTGTCTTCAAAATGTCGGTACTGTTTGGCTCCTTTTCCGCCAAATACTCAATTTCCCGCACAGGTTTGAGAACTCGATTACGCGTTGCAGCAAGACCAAGACTCGCCCAAACGATACTCCTGGACTTGGCATAGAGACTTGCTGAAGACAACCGGTCAGAACATTCGTACGCTCCGATTTCTCGATGCGACAACATCTTCAGACTGAAACTGTACAACTTCTTGCTGAGGCTCTTTTCATGGGAAATGTCCTCCCACATATCCTTCAATTCTGTCTTCTCTTTTTTGGTGATGTAAGACGTCACATACCGAGCCACAGCCATACAGTTATCAGCCACAAACTGTATATCCATGTTAGCATTCCACATGGACAAAATCACCGGGTTGTAGTCGTTGATGTACTTGGACTCTTCGTTCCTCTTCAAATTGTATGTGTTTTTAGGTGATTTCTTCATTACATTGTGTCACAGCGAAGACATCAAACTGTTTACTCTTCCTTTAGAAATCACCGGTCGTGGAAAGCCGAAACGACATTTGGTGTAGAACTTGTCTTTGTTTCGGAATTTACGACGGCAGTACTTTCCACATCGATGGCTTTGGAAACGCAGAACTTTTTCTCTTAGGCTTTTCTTCTCCTTTGCGTTTGGAACAGCACACGTAGAATACTGTTGGATGAAACTCATCACTGAGTCTTCTGGATCCGTTCCAAATTTAGGTGCATCCTTGATCCACAGCAACATATGTATATGAGGAGCACCTCTTGCTTGGTACTCCTTTCTCCAGAAGAAATCCAACACCTCTCCAAGAGGTGGATTCTTCTTATTCATGATGAAAGACATCATAGCTTCAAATCTATGATTGAAGTACCTACATACATTGACTGGATCCAAAGAGCACAGTTCTCCGGGTGTCTTGAATTCGATGTTATCTACGTTAGCATTTGCCTCTCGTAGAAATTCAAGTAAGTCTTCCCAGCCATACTCGGCACAGCTCAGAGTGAGGAACCATGTGGGAGTACCTAAGTTCCTCAGCATACATTTTAAATCACCATGACGACGGTACCAGTACTCATTAGTACCACGCTGACACGCCATGAGATTAATCAGGTGAGAATCCAAAATACTATCTTGGACATTGACTTTATCCATAAAGTCACTTGCCGAGATGTTTTGCATGTGTATACCACTTTTCAAGATGTGGTTCACTGCATATGACAGTCCAGACAGATCGCTTTCAAACAGGAGATGAAACAAATAGGGAATGCATTGTCGAAACCTAGCATCTCCTGCATACAATCGCAAAGTCCGGTATTCAGAAGCAGGAATTTGATGAGGTCGCTCATCATATCTTCCTCCCTGACCTGTTGGAAAAAGCTGTGGGAAACACCGAGCTTCCAAACTTTCCTCCCAAACACTAATGGGACTCCCTTTGGCTTGTTTCATTTGAAACAACTCAATAGCATTCCCCATGACTTCCTTGGAATGCAAAGGATGAACACTATAATGTTCATATATTTCTTCACTAGTAGAGGGTTCTACTTTCTCAATTTGACCAGCACACAAATCGCTATCCTCTTCCTCACTTACTTCCTCTTCTGCAACATATACATTCTTATAGTATTTATTATTTTTTTTCAAATACAATGTTGCCTTTTTAACTTTCCTAACATCTACTAAATCTTGCCATATTTTCTTATTCTTTGTCGGAACCCCATTAACTAAGATAACCAGAGGTTCCTCTTCCACTTTTTCTACTCCAATTGTGTTAATGTTTTTCTTGAAATCTAGAGGCAAATAAACAACTCTTCCCTTTAATCCTCTCTGTAAATCTGATGGAGGCAATTTCCCTGTCTTTGGCTCCATTCTTACAATAGCCTGAAAGGGATGGATACTTTGAATCAAAATAGATTCATAAGTATTTAAGTCCTTCAATTCAGAAGGAATCTCAACCAATTCCAGATTATTATGAACTGCTCTAGCAGGCATCTGGTTTTGTTTTAATTTGTTACAACAATAAGTACACACACGTTGATCCAATCCCAAATCAAAACAATTTTCTACCATCAAGTATGTTGCAAAATCCTTCCATTCACTATTATTTTCCCTTTCACTTTTTGCATATAAATCCACTAACTTAGTCTGATTCTTATAATAAGTGCGTCGACAACACACACAAGTGAAATTAGGCCTCTCACTTGATTTCACCTCAAACGTCGCAATTTCCCTCTGGAAATTATCTGTACTGGAAACCTGTACACTATCTTCCACATGACCCTCTACTTCTTGCTCAATTTCAACATTCTCCTCTTTACTTCCAAAGTAACAAAACTCAATTTCTTCACACATATTCTTCACATCTATTTCAGAACCATGCAAAAGAGCAGCGCATAATTGTTTCAGCATAATTGCTGGACTCTTAGCATAATACAACATTCTAACTAATTTCCTCACTTTGTTATGATGCACTGCTAGCATCCTGAAATGATGAAAAACACTCTGGCATACTCTCCTGGAAAGACAAGCCAGTGAATGACCATGCAAACCTGTCACTTCTCTTACTCTGCAAGGATCTAATTCTTGCAACAACATCATTTTCTGCTTCAAACTTTTTTTGTTAAATGACCGTACAAAATCACAAAGCAAATTGATGGAATCCTGTCGCACACTGCAAATACTACTACACTTCCAGGTGTACACAGGACCCTTAGCACGTCTTCCTAAAACCTCATTACCTAACACCTCTTCTGCCTCTGTTGTCACAAGTTTTTCTTTTTCAACTGGACAACCATCTTTCACTTCATAAGCACGACCACTGGTGTCAACTGCATGCACCAAATCATTATCCTGGAAATAACTCTCCTCATTAAAAAATGCCTCAGAGCTTGAACTATGCATCCATTCTCCAGAAAAAACTTCACAAAAATTACTACGATTAACTATTCTCTTCCATCTACTATTTCTTTTGAAATCAAAAATTGCCTTGTTTAGCTTCCTAATTCTATTGATTATCAAAATAAATAACTTACGTTTAATTTCAAATGCCTGATCAATAACTTTCTCAACTTTTTTTTTTCTCTTATAAAAAACTAGTTTCTGTTGACCTTTCTTAATATTTTTTAACAAATTGCCAATTATCCTGTTGCGGAACATTCGTTTACGAATCTCCCTAAACTGTTGTTTCCTTCTACTATCATGCACAGATTTATCTCTTGCTCTAGCAGTAACATTTTTCATTGTCCTTTTCTTTCCATTTGATTTCCTTCTCGTGTTATGGACTGAAACATTTTCTGTAGTAATATTATTTTTATTACAAATATTTCTTATGAAATATTTAGAGCTCTTACCCGGTGCTTTCTTCGTGGCTTGAGAAATCTTTTTGTTAGAGGACTGCTGGGTTTTTGTTTTCACCTGCTGTCTTTGACGTTTTGCAGCCTTAATCTGTCTTTGTATTGTAGGCATGGTAAAATCTTGAAATGATCTGCAGTTGAATCTGAGGAAAAATATAATAAAAAATGTTAATAAACATTATTACCAAACAGTAAATCAGTAACAGTGATCAAAAACTTAACACACTACTTGACATTTTAATTTGAAGATTTTTTAGTCATTGGCAATCTTACAATACAAAAATACCAGAAAAGAATCTATGCTATTTTATATGTGAATCTGATCTAATTTTATGAACATATTTTAATATTTTATTGAAGACACTACACATAACCTGTTTTTGAAGGTGTCTTTATTTTTAAATTAAACGGTTTACCTTTTTACTTTTTATTAATTATAAATTTTAAAAATAAATGTTTATATTTCCAAAGGCTCAAGCAGGTCAGCTTCCCATCCTATATCATATAGTTCGGACAAATCTGCATCCTCATCACGCTCTTCTTCATCCTCAGGATTTAAATCATCCAAAGGATCAACATCCACTGATGTTTCAATTACAAGTTCAATGATGAGGTCAAAATCAACTGATTGCAGATTGTCGCTCATGTTGAGGTTGTCTTTATCTTTAAAGAAAGATAACAACAATGAGATGTTGCAGAGTAAGAGTCAAATCTCAGAGATTATTTTAGTAAAATTGTTTAACAAGATTAACATTTAGCAGCTATTATTTAGCCATGTCCAGCAATGCTGAGCAGGTGAAGCCTATGTCTAATTATTCACTGAACAGGACTCATCTCTTCTTAACCTTGGATAAGCCTCACCGACTCTGTGTCCCCTGCACATACTTAAATGTAAAGGGGCAGATTTATATTAAATGGCACATCCCCAGGCATGCACCAGTTAACGTGCACCACTGCTCTGCCACCCATGGTGTGCCGCATTTACAATCAGATAGGAGAAAGCTGCGTCAAAACCCTGCGCCTGCTTGAAGCTGGCATAGGTCTTGACGCAGCATTGTGGAGATGCGGCACCCCTGAGCCTTGCTGGAGCTGCATTGCACTTGCAATACAACTCCAGCAATTCGCCACCTTTACGGCACATATGCGTCACGCATCTGTGCCATTTTTGCCCCATGCTGCGCCGCATTGTAAATGCAGCACACCATGGGTGGCGGAACAGCGGCGCAGGATGACTGTCACATCCCTGGTGATGCGCCAGTCATCATAAATGTATCCCTAAGCTTCTTATCTTGTTAGAGATGAACTGCCATATGTATCATCAAAATATTTTACATTTCCTAAATAGCGAATTTTAAGGAATAAATAGCGATTCTTTACCATTCCTAATTTGCGATGAGCAAATTGCTAATTGCAAGTTACCCATTCATTTCCATGGGCTAGGAGGCTCATAGGAATGAAGGTTTAATTTGCGATTACCATTTTGCTCATCACAAATTAGGAATTTTTCCAAGGGTGAAGGGGTGTCTCAAGAACACCCTGCTGCACCCCTGAAAAAGAAAATTGGGGGCATATGGCACACATACATGCCCTAAGGGCATGTGTTGGCGTCATATGGCACCTTTTGTTTTTTTGAAAAAAAGCTTTTTGAAAAGAATTCACAAATTACCACCAATTTACCACAATAGTTTCCAAATCCTTAATGTCATTTTTTACATATTTTTTGTTTGATACATTGCATTTAAGGAATCACAAAATTTGCAAATCCTTCAGTGCAATTGCAAAATAAGGAATAGCAAATTTTGCTACTCCTTATTTTGCATCAAACTTGTTTGATACATACCATTTGTCTAATTAACATTCACAAAGGCCGAAATTCGTAGAATTTTGATCTTTGCAAATGCTAATTACCTTCATACATATGGCCCCAAGTGAGGCCTGTCTTGCGGCATGGTGCATCTTTTGCATCACTGCTGCTTGGGTTTTATGTGGTACGTTTTTTTTACACCATGACATATCTGCCTAAATGCATCAATTTGTAATGTTGTCGCCTCATAGCAAATCTTTTGCACCCCCGCTGCATCATAAAAGTGACGCACAGTGGCACAAAAGAGGCATACACCTATCATAAATCTGTCCCTACCATTTTAAATGATTAATCCAGGATGACAATAAAGTGTGTCCTATCCAGAGGTTTGTTTAAGGTGAGGCCTACTCAGGATTGCAGATTAAAGTTACGCTTGATGAAGAATACAGAGGAGATAATACATGTAAAGGCCTACCAATGAAGTAAGTAATGTGCACTTTATTGCGCTAGTCATCATAAATGTATCCCTAAGCTTCTTATCTTGTTACAGATGAACCACCATATGTACCATCAAACTATTTTGCATTTCCTAAATAGCAAATTTTAAGGAATAAATAGCAATTCTTTACTATTCCTAATTTGCAATGAGCAAATTGCTAATTGCAAATTAACCATTCATTTCCATGGGCTAGGAGGCTCATAGGAATGAAGGTTGCAATTTGCGATTAGCAATTAGCTCATCACAAAATAGGATTTTTTTCAAGCGTGCAGGGGTATCTCAAGAACACCCTGCCGCACCCCTGAAAAAGAAATTTGGGGTCATATGGCGCACATAAATTTTAACAACATTCCTTTACCTCAACAACGATTTTCAAATCATAACTTCAAAACACTACACATGGGAAAATTACTTAAATTGTCCTTAAGACACATAAAAGCGTTTTTTGATTGGCTTTCCTGCATGGTAGGGTCACTTTTAACATGGCTATATAACACAAACATTCAAAATCTACATTTTCCATGCACATGTGGGAGCATATTTACAAGCAATTTGCGCCACAGAGAAAGGTCTTACACTAAAATGAGAAAAATAACATCAGGGACAGTCAATTGCCTTATAAAGAAGCATACACCATTATGTCCTTGTCATGATTTTAAAAACAATTCCTTTTCCCCAAAAACGTTTTTCAAATCATAATTTCTAAACACTGCACATGGGAAAATGACTTAAAATGTCATTAAAACACATGAAAGCGTTTTTTGATTGCCTTTCCAGCATGGTTGGGTCACTTTTAACATGGCTATGTAACACAAACATTCAAAATCAAAATTTTCCATGCACACGTGGAAGCATATTTACAAGCAATTTGCGCCACAGAGAAAGGTCTTACACTAAAATGAGAAAAATAACATCAGGGACAGTCAATTGCCTTATAAAGAAGCATACACCATTATGTCCTTGTCATGATTTTAAAAACAATTCCTTTTCCCCAAAAACGATTTTCAAATCATAATTTCTAAAAACTGCACATGGGAAAATGACTTAAAATGTCCTTAAGACACATAAATGCGTTTTTTGATTGGCTTCCCTGCATGGTAGGGTCACTTTTAACATGGCTATGTAACACAAACATTCAAACTCTAAATTTTCCATGCACATGTGGGAGCATATTTACAAGCAATTTGCGCCACAGAGAAAGGTCTTACACTAAAATGAGAAAAATAACATCAGGGACAGTCAATAGCCTTATAAAGAAGTATACACCATTATCTCCTTGTCATGATTTTAAAAACAATTCCTTTTCCCCAAAAACGATTTTCAAATCATAATTTCTAAACACTGCACATGGGAAAATGACTTAAAATGTCAATAAAACACATGAAAGCATTTTTTGATTGCCTTTCCAGCATGGTTGGGTCACTTTTAACATGGCTATGTAACACAAACATTCAAAATCAAAATTTTCCATACACATGTGAGAGCATATTTACAAGCAATTTGCGCCACATAAATCATAATTTTCTCCTTAAAACACACTATTCTCTATGTAAAGTAAAGAAATATTTTCTCACCTTAGCAAATACTTTGAGTTTGAAAACAGTCTCAGAAACACACCAATTTGTCTGCAGCAGAGCAAAAGGTATGCACTCCAGAGTCTGCAGCTATGAAAAGCACAGAAATGCTGTAATTCTTCACACATATCTCTCATGTCACCCAATCAAAAGTCTTCCCTCACTTTTTTCAAATGAAAACCCATCCCCCCCTCTGCCCTTTCTGCTTTATCTGCATGGCAACCACCTCCTGGAAGAACTCTGTTGTTTGCAAGTTCACACAACAATGTTGCAATTGAACTCTGAACTCTCAGTGCACCTGCATATCCAGTGCATTCTTTCATTTAATGACTTTTTATTGACCACTCAAAATACATCTTTCAAAGAACACATCCGTGCACCCTAACTTTTTGTTTTCAGCAATCAAAATCCACCAATCACTGTTACTGCTTCATGAACACAGAAACTCCACAGTTTTTTTCATTTCAAACTCTCATTTTTTCAACTGCCATTTCATTGCCACACTTCATCTGACTGCAGGAGAACCTTCTCTCACCATGTTTTCTGTCTGGATTGTTGGTCATAGTTATATTCACTGGGCTCAAAGGTACGTTGAAAGCAGGAATTTACCTAACCTCAATTTACAAGATGTGGAAATTAAGTGGTTTGGCCACAGAGGATTAAAATGTCACCAATTGATACCATTGGTGAAAACCTTTATGCATTTGCCCAAACCTGACCTGTTAATTGTGCACTGTGGAGGTAATGACTTGGGCACTTTGACTGGGGTAGGTCTGGAAATGCTTTTAAAGGACACCTTTGAGCAATTGATGGCACTTTTTCCTCAGACTGCCTTGGTATATTCAAATATATGCCAAAGACAGAAATGGAGGTGGTCAAACCAATTTTGTCCACAAATTGAGAAATCGAGGAAGCATGTAAACAAATCTGTTTCAGCTTACATGAGAGACCATGGAATGGGCTCCCTGTACAACAATAACTTGCGTTACTACATGCAAGATATCTACAGAGGAGATGGAGTTCACTTCTCAGATGAGGGCAACAGAATTTTCACTCTGAATTTAAGAATGTGCATTGGTACCTACTTATAAGTACCTAAATGTACCATAAACCCAAAAGCTCTTCTCAGAGCTACCCTACATCTGATCACTCACAATTATTATTTAACTCTAACATTTTTCACTAATTTTCAACAAAATACGCTACCGGGGCCGCTACCCGGTACGCGAACCGGGAGCTAACCTCGCGAATTTTTTTTTGAAAATGTTTTTTTTTCGCACATATAAGCCTCCTCAGCCACCCTCAGAAAACCTAGGGGGTCAAGATAACTCTACCGTGCCCCCTTCTACCCATTCTGAACATTATTTGCCCTCCATCTTGTATCTTAATTCGACCGAAACACAAAATGGTGGACTCCTGGAACGCTTAAGGTCCGCGAACCGGGGCGCTCAACGGTTCGCGTACCGGGTCGCTCCCTGGGAAGCGCACCATCAAAAAAGGTGGGAAAGTAGTTCACACAAAAGCCACTTGAGACAATTTCACCAAATATAGATTAGCTCATACTACATACCAATCCCTACCATTTTCACAAATTTGATTGGAATTCCATTTAGCCATTTAGCCTGTAGACCTCTCTAAATACCGTGAGGTAAATTACTTCACAAAACACATCTGAAGTGTTGGAATTGACAACCAATTAAAATGTTACTTTCATTTTCTACTTTTTTTACCTGACATTTGATTGGTTATGTACCCGAATATATATAAAGGAAGAGAAGGAAACACAGCCATTTTGACTACTACTTCCTGGTGTACATTTCAATAGGATTTTCATTAATAACTTCAACTTCTTTTTAAAGGTAAGTTGTTATTTTTAAAACTGAAGTATATTGTGCACTTTAAGTTAATATGGCAAACCTCTCCCTGACCAACGACCCCGACGCCGCCAGAGCCAACCTGCACGAAGGGATGAGAGAGGTAGCCGAATGGATGTCGACCAGCCGCCTGAAGCTGAACTCGGACAAGACGGAAGTCCTCATCCTGGGCTCCACGCCCTCCGCCTGGGACGACTCCTGGTGGCCCCCCGCCCTGGGCACCGCACCCAAGCCGACGGACCACGCGCGCAACCTGGGCTTCATCCTGGACTCCTCCCTCTCCATGACCAGACAAGTCAACGCCGTCTCCTCGTCATGCTTCAACATCCTGCGCATGCTACGGAAGATCTTCCGGTGGATCCCCACCGAGACGAGGAAGACGGTCACCCAGGCCCTCGTCACCAGCCGACTGGACTACGGCAACGCCCTCTACGCCGGAACCACCGCCAAGCTCCAGAAAAGACTCCAGCGGATCCAGAACGCCTCAGCAAGACTCATCCTCGACATCCCCCGACACAGCCACATCTCCGGACACTTGAGAGACCTGCACTGGCTCCCGGTCAACAAGAGAATCACCTTCCGCCTCCTCACCCACGCGCACAAAGCCCTACACGACCAAGGCCCGAGCTACCTCAACAACCGGATCAACTTCTACACTCCCACGCGCCTCCTCAGATCAACCAGCCACGCCCTCGCCGCCGTCCCCCGCATCCGAAGAGCGACAACAGGAGGAAGATCCTTCTCCTACCTGGCTGCCAAGACCTGGAACTCACTCCCGTCCGACCTGCGCATGACCCAAGACCACCTCTCCTTCAGGAAGAAGCTCAAGACCTGGCTGTTCGAGCAGTAACGGCACCCCCCCCCCCTCCCAGCGCCTTGAGACCCTACGGGTGAGTAGTGCGCTCTATAAATGTCTTGATTGATTGATTGATTGACTTATATACTATCCCTCTGTAGTACTTATAAATTTAGATACAATTTTTTATATTCCTACTTCCACTCTGATACTATACACTGCCCAAAGATAAATTCACTGTTAAAAACTGCCTATCTAAAATTAATCCCAACAGTGCCCTACCTCTACTAATATATATTTTTTTAATGCAAATTTCAGGGAAAATGGAAAGCGAACGAAAAATTTCATTTGAAATTGTCCTTCCAGAGTCCAACACAGAAATCATTGATCCAAATGAGATTGAATTTATGGATGAAACTTGGGACCAAGAACTACTGCAATGTGTACAAGCAGTAGATAACCTCCTTGCAAATGAGGACATTTTACAACCTCAGAGACTACAATGTATATTCCATGATAATTTTGAAATTTCTGACAATGAAATGTTAGAAAGTTTAATAAATTATGAAACACAATAAAAAATGCTTAAAAAAAAAAAAAAAAAAAAAATAATCAACAAAACCAACAATCAATTAACATACAGCATTTGAAAAGTCTATCATTCATTTTTCATTGCAGTACGCTGCCCAGAACGCTTCCTGGTTCGCGTACCGGGCGCTACCCACGCAAAAAAACAAAAAAAAATTATTATTTTTTTTGCCCCGCGGGGCCCTTTTAAAGCCTCCACATTAAACCTAAGGGGTCAAGGAGGATCTACTATGCCCCCTTATGGTTATTTCCCCCTTTGTTTTGGCCTCCTCTTGTCTCTCAATCCTACCGAGAGACAAGATGGCGGCCGCTCCGGACTGTTTGGAATGTTTACAGACGCCGGATAACCAATCAGCTTCGCTACGCGAAGTTTTGGTACGCGCCCCGGTCCGCGAACCGGGAGCTGCCCAGTCCGCTGTTACAGATATATATCTTTTTTTAAATGTTAATTTCTCAAAATCCACTGGAGCACATATATTGAGACCTACAAAAGGCACATCGGGCTACCAGTCTCTACAATTTTGCCAAGTTTCGTGCAAATCCATTCAGCCGTTCGGGCTAAAAGTGCGACAGACCGCCCTATGGAAAACTCAATGTTAAAAACACGTTTTGGGACCCCCCTTTTTTCTCGGCCCCCCCTGGACGAACCCCCCCCAAATTTCCGGGGGCTGCTCAGAAACAAAATGTTCCATTTTCCAGAAAATTTCAGCCAATTCCGTCCACAAACGCCAAAGTTATTAGACATAGAATTTTCAAAAAACCCATAGGGAAAAAATCCTAACTATATATACCTACTGGCGACCGCCAGTAGGTAATATATATATATATATATATATATATATATATATTTTCATTGAAAAACCCATAAGTTTCAGGCATGTTATAGTTAGGAATTAGCATTTAAAAAAACCTTCGAGAATTCACTGAAAAAAACATAGGTTTCAGGGGTGTTATAGTTAGCTGGACATTTCACTCGTACAAAGCCATTGAAATTCCTCTGTTATAGTTAGTTGTACTAACTATAACTCGCGTGCCCGCAATCCACTGCTGATGATGTCACATATTATTACATCATTCATGACATGGTCAGTGACATCACTGATGACATCACTGATGACATCTTAAATGACATCACTGATGACATCACTGATGACATCATCCAGAGAATGTGGTTTGGTTCGACATTTAAATAAGTATTATATATATATAACAATCTGCATTGAAGAATGACTGGATGTGTAAGTGTCTTGAAGGAGGATTTAGTAGTACTGTAATTTGCTGTCTAAGTGACTAATTTAAAGTGTTTCACTAAATATATGTGATGGTGATTCAATTGTGTGGATCTCTGTTTCACTTTATCTGTTATTGTGTAAACTACTACATAAGTTGATTACTAAGGGGTCGATTCCGATCCGGTAAAAAGCGCTCCGAATTGCTGTTCGGAGCGTTTTTCCCCGTACGAATCGCACCTGTAGGCTTCCCCGTACGATTCAGCAAGTACGATCACAAATTAAAGCGTCACTCCGTACGACTCGTAAAAAAGACCGTACAAATCGGAAATCCATACGAATTGCAGTCGGCTGACGCACCACGCAGCGTCCGTACGTAAATAGACCGCACCTTCCGAACCAGGAAGTACGATCCGTGTTGAACACACTCCGTACGGCTCTTTTGCTACGAGAGCTCTAAACTACCGTAAACCCACACTCCAGCAAAACCGGCACTCGGTACACGACAAGCAGGACATGAATGCCATCGTCCGTCTCATCCCTATCCTGTACGCCCACCACCTCGTACTTAGAAACCGACGACGGCGCAGAAGGTGAGTACAACAAACTCCAACATACCTGTACGTGTTGCCACACGGGCACATCTCCATTGCACGACTGTCATGTCTGGGTCCGTTGCACCACACACTCCCTCACTTCACCAGTGTAATACGGAGACGTACCGCACCTACGTCATCGACTTCGGGGTACGGTACGTCACCGCACAACACCAGTGTAATACGGAGACGTACCGCACCTACGTCATCGACTTCGGGGTACGGTACGTCACCGCACTCCACCAGTGTTATACGTGCCGCATGTACGTCATCCAGCTCGGGGTACGGTACGTCACCGCACTCCACCAGTGTAATACGGAGACGTACCGCACCTACGTCATCGACTTCGGGGTACGGTACGTCACCGCACTCCACCAGTGTTATACGTGCCGCTTGTACGTCATCCAGCTCGGGGTACGGTACGTCACCGCACTCCACCAGTGTAATACGGAGACGTACCGCACCTACGTCATTGACTTCGGGGTACGGTATGTCACCGCACTCCACCAGTGTTATACGTGCCGCATGTACGTCATCCAGCTCGGGGTACGGTACGTCACCGCACTCCACCAGTGTAATATGGAGACGTACCGCACCTACGTCATCGACTTCGGGGTACGGTACGTCACCGCACTCCACCAGTGTAATACGGAGACGTACCGCACCTACGTCATCGACCTCGGGGTACGGTACGTCACCGCACAACACCAGTGTAATACGGAGACGTACCGCACCTACGTCATCGACCTCGGGGTACGGTACGTCACCGCACAACACCAGTGTAATACGGAGACGTACCGCACCTACGTCATCGACTTCGGGGTACGGTACGTCACCGCACTCCACCAGTGTTATACGTGCCGCATGTACGTCATCCAGCTCGGGGTACGTTACGTCACCGCACAACACTAGTGTAATACGGTGACAGGCCGCACCTACGTCATCGACCACGGGGTACGGAACGTCACCGCACATCACTAGTGTAATACGGTGACAGGCCGCACCTAGGTCATCCACCACGGGGTACGGAACGTCACCGCACATCAGTAGAGCAATACAGTGACATGGCGAACCTACGTCATCGACCACGGGGTATGGTAAGTCACCGCACATCACCACTGCAATAGACGTATGGGACATACGACTGCTATATCAACGTTTGTCTAACTGGTGTAAAGTAAACACATCCACCACTTCCCACCACTGCCCAGCATCAGAGTGCCCACCACTGGCCAGCATCAGAGTGCCCACCACTGCCCAGCATCAGAGTGCCCACCACTGCCCAGCATCAGAGTGCCCACCACTTCCCAGCATCAGAGTGCCCACCACTTCCCACCACTGCCCAGCATCAGAGTGCCCACCACTGCCCAGCATCAGAGTGCCCACCACTGCCCAGCATCAGAGTGCCCACCACTGCCCAGCATCAGAGTGCCCACCACTTCCCACCACTGCCCAGCATCAGAGTGCCCACCACTTCCCACCACTGCCCAGCATCAGAGTGCCCACCACTGCCCAGCATCAGAGTGCTCACCACTGCCCAGCATCAGAGTGCCCACCACTGCCCAGCATCAGAGTGCCCACCACTGCCCAGCGTCAGAGTGCCCACCACTTCCCAGCATCAGAGTGCCCACCACTGCCCAGCATCAGAGTGCCCACCACTGCCCAGCATCAGAGTGCCCACCACTTCCCAGCATCAGAGTGCCCACCACTGCCCAGCATCAGAGTGCCCACCACTCCCCAGCATCAGAGTGCCCACCACTTCCCACCACTGCCCAGCATCAGAGTGCCCACCACTGCCCAGCATCAGAGTGCCCACCACTGCCCAGCATCAGAGTGCCCACCACTGCCCAGCATCAGAGTGCCCACCACTGCCCAGCATCAGAGTGCCCACCACTTCCCAGCATCAGAGTGACCACCACTGCCCAGCATCAGAGTGCCCACCACTTCCCACCACTGCCCAGCATCAGAGTGCCCACCACTGCCCAGCATCAGAGTGCCCACCACTGCCCAGCATCAGAGTGCCCACCACTGCCCAGCATCAGAGTGCCCACCACTTCCCAGCATCAGAGTGACCACCACTGCCCAGCATCAGAGTGCCCACCACTTCCCACCACTGCCCAGCATCAGAGTGCCCACCACTGCCCAGCATCAGAGTGCCCACCACTGCCCAGCATCAGAGTGCCCACCACTGCCCAGCATCAGAGTGCCCACCACTTCCCAGCATCAGAGTGCCCACCACTGCCCAGCATCAGAGTGCCCACCACTTCCCACCACTGCCCAGCATCAGAGTGCCCACCACTGCCCAGCATCAGAGTGCCCACCACTGCCCAGCATCAGAGTGCCCACCACTGCCCAGCATCAGAGTGCCCACCACTTCCCAGCATCAGAGTGCCCACCACTGCCCAGCTCGTACATCAAAAACATACCATTGTCAACCTCATTACCCTCAGGAGATAGACACATTTTAGCAGACCTAAATGTGAACATCACACCAGCTCCCAGGCACCCAGCAGTCACAGACATCATCACACAAACTACAAATCTGAAAAGGAAAAAATTAGCTTTATTCAGCGGAATCACAAAAGAAAAGCAAATGAGAGTCCTCGCTCATTAAAGGCCAATGGCCAGTCCAATAGAGTCTCTGCAACAGTTTGTGCCTCCATGGGTGTCATCTCACCCAAACCTGCCTGCACATGGCGTTTAATCAGCTGTGCTGACTGCGGGGGCACCATCTGTGGAATCCTCTGGCACCGCATGGACAGGAGAGGGAAGGACAGGTGGAGTGGGTGCAGGTGTAGTGGATTCATCCACACTGGTTGGGGCATCGCCGAAAGTAGATTAAAAAACCTGGCTGCACACCTCAGCCAGGGCGGAAAAACTACCACCTGAACCCGGGGATACATTGGGGGTGGAGGTACAGGGCTGTGAGTCTGTCCTACTGGGTGTGTGGATGCGTGTGTGAGGTGTCTCCCCTCTCCCTGTGGGTATGCCTACTTGCCCTTGAGACTGTGTGCGTGGAGCTTTGAGCTTCTTATGCTGTGCGTGTGCGCTGGGTGTGTCTGACCTGTGGCGTGTGCGTGTATGCTGTGTAGGTATGTGAGAGGCAGAGGTGGATGGCTCTGAAGGAGGGGGGGGACAGATGCTGCTGGGTGTAGAGAGGTGCCGTCAGTGTTGATTCAATGGCAGCCACACTCCGACGCAGATCAGACATGGCTGATGACATGCCCTCCATGAACGACACCACCTGTGTCATCAGTTGTGTATATCCATGGAGGACAGACAGCATGGATGTCTGACCTACTGCAATCTGCCGGAGTAGGTCCACAGTCTCAGCACTGAGGGCAGCAGGGGACACAGGGGCAGGGGCTGCGGTGCCGGGAACAAAGGAGACACGGGGGCTAGCACGGACCCTAGGCACACCAAGGACTGGGAGGTTGGAGATGGGACTGGAGGAGGGGAGGGCAGCCAAAGATGAATGAGTGACCATTGCTACATATTCCCCCCCCTCCTGAGAGTCTGTCTCGGATTCGTCGGCATGGTAAGATGTGTCAGTCACATGTCGTCCGGCCTGCAGACTCTCCTCACACTCTGTGCCACTGCCTCCCTCTGACACCTCAAAGCAGGTGGCACTGTCGGTGTGTCCCTCCGCCTGGTCCGCGCCTGTGTCTCCTCCAGATTCAGATGATGATGCTGTGAGCAAGGAGAAGAATGAAAACATATCAGTCACCTGTACACATCAGACATATCAGCTGCAAATCATTTGGCCTCATTCCTCAACATGGCATGCATCATGAGTCACATGACACAGAACTCTGCATAATGACAATTCTACTTGTGGACAAATGTCAGAGACACAACGCTCAATGTAAGGTAGGAGACAAGGTATAAGCAAGGAAAATACTTGTATGAGAGACACAATCATGATCCACTGCCTGACAACAGGATAGCTGATGATGCATAACAGTTCATTAGCCAACCCTGCCATCCAAATCAAGACCTGGTCATGTTTGATTCGCTTTGACTCTGTGCCACATTAGAAAAGTCCTCGGCGAACTGCCATGTGATGCCATCTTGGGACCTGAAACAAGTCTTCCATCACCTCACACTGCCATCACCGCTTTGTACATCCAAAGTCACATTGTGTGGCAGACCATCAATACTATGTACAAAGAACATGCAACAGATGTTGAGGATAGGCACACACGCACTGCCCAGTGTGAGTATGCAGAAGCCCAAAATATAGCACATGTACATTGTGCACCTGTAGCTAACACAAGATAATTAGAAAGTGTACCATGGACAAAGGCCACTGAGGCTGACTTGTGCATAAAACACTTGTTGAGACTCAAGAACAGTGCCACAATATGAAGAAGGGCAGACATAGTGCACATGTGGTGCTACATTTAAGGTACGAACAGGTGTCACATACCCCCCCTACAACATGATGATGTGCAAAGGAAGATTCAATCTGAGACACTGCACCATAGGAGTACATGTCAAAAACAAGCATTAGCCAAAGCAAACCTCTAATGTGGAGTAGGGCAAGGCATGTAAAGAAGCAGCTGCAGACAGAGGGACAATCAAATTCCAATGCATGAACTGCCTGTCTGACCACACCACTCAAACTATGGGAGTGTGACCATGCCTTTGAGCTCTTCAGGTACCATTTCACACACACATGACTACAAACAGACATGTACCTACCCCCTTCGTGCTGCTGTCCCTCCTGCAACTGCCTATGGAGGTCTGGGAACACCACTTCCAGGACCCGGAGCATGTTGGGGGTGAGGTGGCGGCTGCCGCCATGCCGGCGTGGAGCTTCCAGCTTCAGCTGGACTCGGGCGAAGCGGTGGCTCCAGCACCGGATGTCCTGCCACCTCTTCTTTATATTTCGAAGCCTCCTGCGAGGCCGCCCCTCTCTCCGGACAGCCCTGGCGATGTCCACCCAGATTTCACCCTTCTCATAGGCAGATACCTGTCACAAATGTAAAGTTACAGAACATTAGTATACCTGGTGCATGTTCCCAAGACACCCATATGTGCACAAAATACATGAGGACAACAGGGCATCGTATGCCACACACATTTGCATCATTGTCCAGGAGTATGTGGCCTGTGTGCAAACACAACTGCTTTGCATGACATTGAAATTCTACAGAAGACATGAGGGCTGCAAAACACTCTTTGAGCATGGCACTCACTGAACAATATATGCTATATCTGGGTGCAATGCAGCACGTGACATGCTGTCACACACCACACTACAACAAATAACTCTCTTGTAACAACACTGTGCACCCTGGCACTCACTCACAACAACATTGCATCTATCCACTATTACTACACAGTGGCTATGATGTCACACACACAACAGGTGCACACTCCAAGGTATTGCACACATCACTCACCTGATCCTCTGGTCTCCCATACAGCTTGCTGAAGTTTGGCAGGAGGGCATCCAGCAGGGCCTTGTTCTCACCATCAGTGAATGCAGGTGCCCTCTCCATGTTCAGCTAATCAGGGTCCAGAGGATTCAGAGACAGCAGCTGTGGTTAGCACACCAATGTTGTGCAGGCAAGTGTCCTCCCACAGCCACATGCTGCCTTATATGTGTGCTGCAGAGGGTCTGTGAGTCCAAGGAGTAGTGTGTGATAGGCCACCATAATTTGCATCCTATGTTCCATCCAATCACATCACACCTAAGCCCATGACACACATATGCATGGTTTGAAAATAGAGCCAGAGCTGAACAACAACTTTCGCAACATTGTATACTTTTTCCTAACTGATTCTTCCAGGACACCTGTAGGAGTTTAAAAAAACTCCGTATCCATGACAACCTGGTTGCATTTTGAACAGTACACTGTTCCCCTAGTTGTTCCCTATGCATTTTTTAAAATTCACACCCAAGTACGGTGACATTGCCATTGCCAATGCTACACATTGAATGGTGTAACGATGCGTACACACGCACGTACCATTGTGGTACGCTTAGCTCGCGTAGAGCCGAAATGCGATAGGGAAACGAGGCTGACACATGCACGTACCATTGGGGTACGCTTAGCTCGCGTAGAGCCGAAATGCGATATGGAAACGATGCGTACACACGCACGTACCATTGTGGTACGCTTAGGTCGCGTAGAGCCGAAATGCGATAGGGAAACGAGGCCGACACATGCATGTACCATTGGGGTACGCTTAGCTCACGTAGAGCCGAAATGCGATAGGGAAACGATGCGTACACATGCACGTACCATTGTGGTACGCTTAGGTCGCGTAGAGCCGAAATGCGATAGGGAAACGAGGCCGACACATGCACGTACCATTGGGGTACGCTTAGCTCGCGTAGAGCCGAAATGCGATATGGAAACGATGCTTACACACGCACGTACCATTGTGGTATGCTTAGGTCGCGTAGAGCCGAAATGCGATAGGGAAACGAGGCCGACACATGCACGTACCATTGGGGTACGCTTAGCTCGCGTAGAGCCGAAATGCGATAGGGAAACGATGAGTACACACGCACGTACCATTGGGGTACATTGCGTCAGACATGGTCAAGTGAACGATTGTGTAGGCTGCGTCCCTGTCCACCTTCATGTCACCATTGGGAGAGTTACACCAGGAAATCACACAGCAGGGATGTAGTCTACACTCATGTCAACGATGTGGATGCATACATCAGCATGGCACACATACATCAGTATGTGCCAGGTGTGGCAGACATTGAAGAAGCACAGGGATTGTGACCCTGTGCCTCAGTTGATGTGTGAATAGCTTGCACAACATGTCATCAATCATGATGCACATGTGCATCACATGCATTCAACAATTTCAACCCGATTAACGTCAGCAACATGTAGCGAGGCACATGAACACTCGAATGGCCCACAATTCAGTACAGGGAACTGGCACATGATGACAGGAACATGCCCACTGTCACAGAGGTGTCATAGCCGCACAGCATGACCCTGTGTGACCACGTAATGTGTGTGCCATGTGCTACATTGTGCATGCTGTTAGCATATGCCATGAACAGGTCAGTACCGTATTACTCACCTCAGAATATCCCCACATGTCATCCTAGACATGGCAATTTCCGTAATACTGTACACTTGTGTGTTGGTGTGTAAATCCTCTGGCTCTGCAAGTATCCTTGGCGTTGTGTGTGCCCTGATGACGTTATCTGAGTAGTCATATGTCACCTCTGCGTGTGAGGTTCCGTGAAAATCGTTACAACGTTTTGGGCATCGCCGAATATGGACGAGTGTGGTATCTATGAACCGTAAATGACGAGTTTAGTAAGTGTACGCGGTTTCGCCATGCTACTCAGATTTGTTCGTCTCATTTACAGGTTTCTCCAATGAACCCTCGGGTTCCATTTTAGATACGGCATCCATTTTGTTCCTTGCCCTCACGTAGTCAGCGAACAGGCAACTGCCCGCATCGTGACCCTCTAGTTCCCAAGCTTTACGGTAGAAGCATATTCCTTTCATGCGTCTTTTATGGCTAGGGGAGGACAACTGCTAAGGCAGTTGCCTCCGCTCAAAGGTGATTCTGCCGAGCCGGTCTATTGTTTCAGCCTCGCACGTGCTGGGATCAAGCCCTTTTAAGCTACGATTACGCATCCAATATTATCCTCACACTCTCTCTTCCCTGTTGTCTGACTTCCTTGCAGCTGTTCTTGTCTCTTTCTCTTGCTTATTTACAACTCAAGTGGAATGTACCTAATGGTGGGAAGATGTGCTTTTACAGTTGGAACTGGTGATGTTAATGTAATTATGTTCCGGGGTTCTCAATACATGAAAGCGATCCTTTTAAATTTTACTGTGGGAACTGAGCTGTAACCTTTTGCTTACATATTATGCAATGACAAAATCTTGTATAAAAGAGAGCGACCCACAAATGCAATTTGAAGCAGACTCGCAGAACCTACATGCTGTTGTACTTCTTGTGACTTTTGCCTCCCTGCAGTAATAAACGCTGATCTTTGACGCCCAAGGAAGTCTCCCGTGTCTCTGTCTTTCGTGCGCCAGAACAGGTATCCCACGAAGGTTTTAGGTGTTGTTCCCTGGCACCGCTGGGCCTTAAATAGCCCAGTCCTTCAGTTGGCGCCCACCGCGGGGCGACATCGGCGGTACCGGTCCAAAGCCTGACGATTGTGGGAACTTCGTGTGAAATCTCCGAGGAAAAGGTGCACCCCGCTTCATCGATCCTGTTGTCGAAATAAGTGGTCCAAAGATTTTTCCCGCGAAGATTCCCGCCTCCTGACGGCTGCGACGGACTGATGCCCTGACTGTCGACCTGTTTTCGACGCCTGGCGTAGACCTTTCGTACAAGCGAGACGATAGACGGGCCTTCCGGGTGACGCCATTGTATTTTCAGTTAAGTATTTGTGGGTCGCTCCCAGTCCTTAGTGGTTGTTGCAGCTTATTGAAGCTTTGTTGTATTGCATGGTTCCATTGCATTTGTGGTTCTTAGTTGTTGGTCCTTAGTTGTTATTTGACAATTGCAATTGCCAAAAACCGAGGGTTTTGTTTTCACGAAGAATTAGTGCTTCGGTAACCCTTGAAGTTTGATACTTGGTTAGCGTGCACGATGCCTAGCCATAGTGGTGTTCTTGGTTTCTTTAAATGTTGCAACAAGGATTCCCGGTTGGAGGACTCGTGTCCGATACCTCCAGTTGGAACTCCGATATATGAGCTCTATAGTCGACATGGTGTGGGCCCTATTATATATAATAAATATTGGGTCCGTTACACGAAAAAAGATGGTGTCCTTAGTTGGCCACCGCACGGAAGTTTTGACCTCACGATCTTAGATAATCTAGAAGCTAAGCTGTTTAAAAGGAAAGCTAGGCAAGCTATGTTTGATTCCTTTCGGTTATGGCGTAAAGAGGCCAAACAGAAAGAAATCAAACAGCTTAAAAAGAATCAAAGAGAAGGTATCGTTCCGATAATGCAAGTTGTACAACAATGTCAGCGAGATAAAGAAGAAAAAGAATAGAAGTTTCTACTAGATTACATCATATGAGGATAGACAAATGTTATCCGGTTTTACCAACTAGTCAGGATAAGAAAGAAGAGGATTCAAAGGAGGATCCCCTGTTAGCGTATTTGATGAAATCGCCACCCCCTTATGCACAGGGTGCTACGGCCCCTGTAGTTCCTCCTGTAGTTCCGCCTGTTGTTCCTCCTGTTGTCCCTCCTGTTGTTCCGGCGGCTGCGGGTCAACCCGTTGTTGGTCCTACGTTTGTCGCACCACCTGTCTCTATTCCTACTGCTCCTTTGCCTGTACCCTCTCAGCCTCTTGTCCCTGCCACCCCGACTACCTTGCCTGCTTCTGCTGTGTCTGCCTTCACTTCAAACGTTGTGGCTCCTGCTCTTCTTTCTCCTTCTGTTCGTAATCGTATCCCTAACACTGTTGCTACCCTTTATTCACCGCTTTCTGGTCAGTTATTTCCATCCGATACTTCTGAAACTCCCCAAAGACGGAGTCAGATCCCTAGTGGAAGGGAGAAAGAGACGTTAGTGACAATGGCACGTAGGTGGATAAGACATCCTGCCAACTACCCCCCACGCATGGTTTTCGAGACGTTTTCTCAGTTTAATGAGCCGACACAGAGATTTGTGTTCGAAGAAATGTGTAACTTTTTGAGGGAACAATGGTATAATGACAATTTAGATAACGTACCGCCCGATATGATTGAACTTCAGAGTCAATTTTCGAGCGGTATGATTTTAGGTGGCGACGTGCCTTAGAGCGATTGTTATCGTTTAGATCCACAGTGCCTTCTAGCGTGTCATTTAATGATGACGACTTAGAAACTTGGAAAACGGCTCCTGGTCAGTATCCTATGAGGGAGGTTCCGCCAGTATGGATGCCAGTTGATCCTGGTGCTGCTCCTCCGGTCCTTCCACATTTCCAAAGAGTTTGGATACACCTCCCATGGAAGCGATCAGAAGTCTTACAAGTCAAACAGTCCTTGCCTGATCCACGCAAGAATCCGGCGGGTTACTACAAGGAGTTGTCTCAATTAGTAGATGCTACTATTATGAACCTTGCCGACATCGACATGCTGTTCGGTAATGTTGTACCACAGCCCGTTTGGGCGAAAATTCGTCAGGAAAATCATGCGAATGAGTTAGGCGGTGATTGGGCTGCAATAATAGCGGCTGATGGCCGACAAGTTGGTGGGGCTAAGCCTGAGCAGGTAATTTCGGATCTGCCCCAGAGAATAATTACGTTCATGAAAACGCTTATGCCGGCGATGAGGGTAAACTGGGATAAATTAGCAGCTTGTAAGCAGAAGAAGGACGAGAGTGTCTCTGATTTCTTTACTAGATTCGGAGAGGCATTTGTCGATCATAGTGGTCAGGATATGAGCCCTGAGGGAGGCCAACGGTTGTTTGTTGACAAATTCGTGATGAATTTGTTGCCAGAACTATGCAACAAATTGAAAAATTCAGAAAGTGCATGGGCTGTTTCAACCACTGCACAGATATTAGCGACGGCTCAATATTATGAGAATAGGGAAAAAGAAGAAAGTGATCGTGTAGATAAGAAAAGGAAGGAGCTGAAAACGAAGGTTTTGTTGCAGCAAGCGAATCCTCCGCGTTCAAATCACACTGATTTGCAACAGCAATATAGACCACAATCACAATCCTCCAGAATACAGTCACGTCCTGACTCCTCTGACTTTAGATCTATGCTTGGGTATAACCAATGTGCATATTGTAGAAGAGAGGGACATATAAAATATGATTGTCCAGCTTTGCGTGACCGCCTTAATGGTGTGTCGGCACGAGGGGGTCTTGGTGGTCCTCAACAAGCATCTCGAGGTAGAGGTCGCGGTGCCTTTCAAAATCAGACTGAGCGCCCTAATACGTCCTCGGACGCGAATAATTGTTTTGACCAGCGAAATGTAAGGTCCGATAAATCGGCGCAGTATTACGCGGACGACTATTACGTTGAACATGAGACTGTTGTAAACGATCGTTACTAGGACAGCCACCGACAGAGAGAGGGAGTAGTATCAGTTCCGGTTGGTCAGAGTGGGCCTACGTCGCAGTTGCTACATCTGGCGTAGTTGAGCCTTTTCTGTTAGACACTGGTGCGACGAAAAGTTCCATCATGCATTCGAAACTCCCTGGCGCACCTTTGTCCGGCTTAACAAATGTTTCCGTTGGATTCTCTGGCGCCCCGGTTAGCAATCCTGTCTCCAGCCCTTTGCCCCTCACTATTGGTCCTCGTGAGTTGGAGGCTCCATTGATTCTATCTACTGGTTGTGGTGAGAACCTTTTGGGCTTGGATTTGTTAAAACGGTTATATGCGACATTGTATTGCTCTCCTGAAGGAGTGGAGCTTACATTAGGTCGGAGAGTAATCTCTCCTATGTACTTATCGATCGATAAACTCCCGCCGGAATTGAGCTCCCTTCCCGCGTCTCTATGGGCCACAGGTCCCAATGATGTGGGTCTTTTGGACATCCCACCTTATACGATCAAGCTGAAACCAAATGTGCGATTGCCACGTATACCACAGTACCGTATCTCCATTGAGGGAGAACGGGCGCTATTAACGATTGTACACGATCTGATCGAAAAGGATGTCGTTGAAGAAACTAGGGGAAATGTGTGTAATAGTCCTGTGTTACCCATTTTAAAACGTACTGATCCATCTAAACCTCCTGTGTATCGTTTCATAATTGATTTGAGAGAAGTAAATAAAATTGTGATTCCACAATACCCCGTGGTCCCTGATATCACGACTTTGTTGACCCTGATTCCAGTGTCTGCCTCCTGGTTCACAGTGATTGACCTAAAGAATGCTTTCTTTAGTATCCCGATTGCTGAGGAAAGCAGAGACCTACTCGGATTCTCATTAGGTGGTCGCAGTTTTAGACTGAAACGCGCACCACAGGGCTATTGTGAGAGCCCGTCGATCTACAGTCAAGCCCTTAAAAGTCAACTTGATTCATTTGTATTACCGGCAGGCGCAGCCTTCATTCAGTACGTTGACGACCTGTTGGTAGCTGCTGATACCGAAGATATTTGTAGAACTGCTACAGTATCATTGTTGCGGCATTTATGTGACTTACATCACAAGGTGTCACCTTCCAAGCTGCAATATTGTTGCCAAGAAGTAACCCACTTAGGTCACTTATTGTCAAAAGAAGGGAGAAGGTTGACCCCAGAGAGAATTGCAGCGATTACCCGAATGACTGTGCCAAAAACTCAGAGAGATGTACGTGCCTTTCTAGGTATTACGTCATACTGCAGACAATGGATCCCAAATTTTTCACTATTGGCGAAACCATTGTTAGCTCTCACGTGCAAGGATGTTCCGACTCCTTTGCCATGGACTGAAGAGTGTCAAAAAGGTTTTTCTGAATTACGTGATGCGTTGTGTTCGGCTCCTGTGTTAGGTACTCCTGATTACAGTAAGCCGTTTACACTGTACGTTCACGAGAGGGATGGTTGTGCGTTGAGTGTTCTGGCGCAACAATTTGGTGACAAACAGCGTCCCTGCGCATATTTTTCTTCGACCTTAGACCCAGTAGCTAGAGCTTTGCCGAGTTGTTTAAGAGCAACAGCGGCAGCTGCGGCGTCCATTCGACAGTCCGCAGGTCTGGTCATGGATAATATGCTCACGGTGATGGTTCCGCATGCAGTTGACACTCTCTTGAACCGAACGAAAACTCAACATTTGACGAGCGCAAGGTTGTCTGGGTATGAGTTGACGTTACTGGCTAGTCACATACGGATAAAAAGGTGTAATGTGTTGAATCCAGCAACATTATTGCCGATCAACACGGAGTCAAGTGATGTAGCACCACATGACTGTTATCTGAGAACTGAAGAAGAAACGAAGGGTCGTATTGACCTAAAAGATACTCCATTGGTAGATCCCGATGGTACTTTGTATGTTGACGGTTCCTGTTTTAAGTTACCGAATGGTGATGTGACAACTGCGTATGCTGTAGTGACGTTGAGTACGATTGTGGAAACTGCGAGATTGAGTCAGAACTCGGCCCAGGCAGCTGAGTTGGTCGCCTTGACGAGAGCGTGTGTGTTGTCCAGAGGAAAGCGGGTGAATGTGTTTACAGACAGTCAGTATGCTTTTGGTGTGGCACACAGTTTTGGGCGATTGTGGAAAGAAAGAGGATTCTTAACGTCGCATGGCACGAAGATTCAGCATGGACAGCTTGTGAATGACCTTTTAGATGCACTCACGTTGCCTAAACAGGTGGCCATAATTAAATGTAGTGCGCATCGAAAAGTGACAGATGATGTTGGTCGTGGTAATGCGTTTGCAGACGAAACTGCTAAAGAGACAGCTAGAGATCTGACAAATCGAATGTACGTTGCGAATTCAGTAAGATGGCCAGCAGAAACTAGTATGTGTGAGGACACAGTGGAGAGTGTGAAGGAAATACAGAATGAGGCCACTGAAATGGAAAAGACTAAGTGGAAAGAAAGCACGGGAAAATTAGATGAGGATGGATGTTGGGTTGACTTGTCAGAGAAACACAGATGGATGTTACCGGATGCATATGTGCTTGCTGTTGTTACAATGGCCCATGGCACAGCACATATTAGCTCGAAGGGCATATGCAAGTTGTTGTCTCCTGTACGGAAGAATGATGGGATTACTAAATGTGCAGAGAGAGTGGTTAAGAATTGCATGGTATGTTTGATGCATAATCCTGGAAAGGGCACTCCCACTCCACCTGGCCATTTCGCCCCCCCGAAATATCCTTTTGAGGTTATTCAGTTAGATTTCATCCACATGGAGAGATGCAACAATTTGAAGTATGTTTTAGTCGTGGTTTGTGCATTCTCCAGATGGATTGAAGCTTACCCTCTTAAGGATAATACTGCCCTATCCACAGCTAAAATTCAGCTCAAAGAGTATTTCCCCAGGTACGGCATGCCTCGGATTGTATGGTCGGACAACGGAAGTGAGTTTGTGGGAAGCGTGATGAAGAGTGTGTGTCGTGGTTTAGGAATATCCCAGAAATTTCATAGTGCTAATCATCCTCAGTCAGCGGGTTTGGTGGAAGGATACAATGGCACCCTGAAACTAAAACTTGCTAAAATTCAGGCAACAACTGGTTTATCATGCTCCGACGCTTTGCCTCTAGCTCTCTTATCGACCAGGGCTACTGTACACTCTCGAGTAGGGCTTAGCCCATATGAGATTGTGTTCGGCCGTCCTGCGAACATTTGGGGGGTTCCAAGGCCTAAAGAATTGAACAGACTTGAATATCCAATGTTAATCGATTATCTATATGATCTGACTGCTAAATTGAGTTTGATTCATCAACAGGTCTTTGAGGCTCTGCCGTCACAAACAGAGGGTCCTGGTCATCGGCTCCAACCAGGGGACTGGGTCCTCACCCGTAATTTCGGACGAAAACGTCACCTTGAGTCGAGATTTGTGGGACCTTTCCAGGTGCTACTAGCCACGAGGACGGCGGTTCGGCTGGAGGGGCGAAAACACTGGGTGCATGCCACCCACACCAAGAAGGTTCCGCTTCCTCTGCCGGCAGACACATGGATACGTAAAGGTTTTTCCTCGTCTGAAACTGACGTTCCCCAGCGCTTTGTCCCATTTAGCGAAGCTCAGACCATAGGGAACACTTCAGTGTTATCTGACACCCCTGTTGATTCCCCTCAAACAATTTCCCTTCCTTCAACATTGGGGAATACAAGTACTGAACAATTGCCTGGACCATCGAACATTCGTTCGCCATCCAATCCACTGTTTGAAGATCAGACTCAACCCGGGAGAAGTCGATACTTTCTTCGACCGCGCGTTAAGGACAAATAAAAGAGTTCTGTTTTTTTATTCCGTTTTTGAATTTACAGTACCCCTTACTGTTGTCATGAACATTGTGGATATTATATATTGTGTTTACCCTTTCTTTTCATGCAGCTAAGAGACTATTATTGAATTGATTCTAATTCATTTAACCTATCATCTGGGTTGGCCGTAGGGCCGTGCGGGTACTTCCTTCTGTTTAGCAGCTATCGACACTAGGTCGGTTTCTTTTGTCGATTTCTGGGAACTCCTGGGAATTGGCAATCGCTACTCAGAACGAAGTGCGTCAAGAACGTCACGGACGGTTTTTTAGAGGATGGACTTCTCGAAGCTGTCAGAAAGAGAGAAAATGTTGGCGCAAAGATCAAAAGTGTTTTGTACAAAATGTTTTCTATTTCAGATCTTTATGTTGTTCCTAACCGTTTCAATGCTACTGGTGGGTGGAGTATATTATGGGATTCAATTATTATTACCTTCCATTTCACCTACTCCTCCTTCCTATAATCTGAATTTCGCTTCCACTGTTTCTCCACATTCCTTTCATCTCCTGCCCCAACATGAACAAGTCAGACGTGCAGAATTTAGAAACAATTCCTTTGTGCAACTTTTGTATCAGCATCAGTTGGTGGTAAATACTACAAATTGTTGGGTGTGTGGGCTAATGCCACATACCATGGACAGGGGTATCCCATATTTGGTTCTTCCGTACAGCCCCCAAGGGTCAGCTCGGGCATTCCAAACCATGTTCCGTAGTGCACTAGATTCCTACCCCCATCGAGAGCCACGCTCAGCAAGCTTTGGTCCTGGCCCGTACCATAAGTCTCTGGCGACAGCGATTGCTGATCTAGATAAAGACATTTTTGATGCTTCGCTTATCCCAGAGGAGGAAGTGCAGGCCTATAAGTACCTTAGTGAGGCTGAGTATAGTATATCAGTGGGTGATAGGCAGCTTAAAAGCTCATCTCCAATCTGGATTGTACCTCACCTAGGCCACTTTTGTCTGCAAGGTCGTGGCCAAAATCCAAGAGCCCAGCTTGGGAAGAGTGCTTGTGTGGATACTTACGTTCTACCGATGCTCTCTTTCCCTGTCTTTCTGACTGCCAAGGGTACCTATTTTGTATGTTATGACCGAGCATATACGTGGTTACCACATGACTTCTCAGGTACCTGCTATATTGCAAATCTCTTGCCCCCGACTTTCACTGTTGCTGCCGACTATCACAAAACCAGAGTTGTAAGAGGTGTCATTAGTAAAGAGGATACTTCCGGTCAAGAAGCAGGAGACTTCTTCAAGGGTTTTCTACCGTTTTGGGGCCCTATGGTCAATAGCCGAAATCTGAGACAGTTAACTCGTGTAGTAGAGTCAACCGATAACATAACTGCAAGCGCCCTTGGTAATCTGACAGCAGAGCTTCAAGCGGATAGGCTTATGACGTTACAGAACCGGATGGTTCTGGACATTGTTCTAGCAGATAGAGGTGGTGTGTGTAAGGTCATCCATTCGAGCTGCTGCATATTCATACCTGATAACGCTCCAACGGTTTATCAAGCCATCTCCAAGTTGCACAAAATCTCGGAGTCCATACACGTGGACGAGGGAGATTGGCCGCTTCTAGGATGGTTTTGGGGTCTAATGTCGACTTGGGGTTGGAAGATTCTGATGGTTATAGGGGTTGTTGTGACGTTTCTGTTCACGTGTTGTCTTTGTGTACAGTGTGGTCCTGCCTTATGTGGCCTTTGTGCTACAACGTGTATAAGAAGGCCATCTGTTACCAAAGAGACATTGATGGATAGAATTATGTTCCAACAACATCTGAATGATCTAATGAGAATCGAGATTGACTCCGACTTCGACTAGTTCTTGACTACATGAGGGCAAAAGGAGCGTCTGAGGTTCCGTGAAAATCGTTACGACGTTTTGGGCATCTCCGAATATGGACGAGTGTGGTATCTATGAACCGTAAATGACGAGTTTAGTAAGTGTACGCGGTTTCGCCATGCTACTCAGATTTGTTCGTCTCATTTACAGGTTTCTCCAATGAACCCTCGGGTTCCATTTTAGATACGGCATCCATTTTGTTCCTTGCCCTCACGTAGTCAGCGAACAGGCAACTGCCCGCATCGTGACCCTCTAGTTCCCAAGCTTTACGGTAGAAGCATATTCCTTTTATGCGTCTTTTATGGCTAGGGGGAGGACAACTGCTAAGGCAGTTGCCTCCGCTCAAAGGTGATTCTGCCGAGCCGGTCTATTGTTTCAGCCTCGCACGTGCTGGGATCAAGCCCTTTTAAGCTACGATTACGCATCCAATATTATCCTCACACTCTCTCTTCCCTTTTGTCTGACTTCCTTGCAGCTGTTCTTGTCTCTTTCTCTTGCTTATTTACAACTCAAGTGGAATGTACCTAATGGTGGGAAGATGTGCTTTTACAGTTGGAACTGGTGATGTTAATGTAATTATGTTCCGGGGTTCTCAATACATGAAAGCGATCCTTTTAAATTTTACTGTGGGAACTGAGCTGTAACCTTTTGCTTACATATTATGCAATGACAAAATCTTGTATAAAAGAGAGCGACCCACAAATGCAATTTGAAGCAGACTCGCAGAACCTACATGCTGTTGTACTTCTTGTGACTTTTGCCTCCCTGCAGTAATAAACGCTGATCTTTGACGCCCAAGGAAGTCTCCCATGTCTCTGTCTTTAGTGCGCCAGAACAGGTATCCCACAAAGGTTTTAGGTGTTGTTCCCTGGCACCGCTGGGCCTTAAATAGCCCAGTCCTTCACGTGCACACGTCAGGTCCTCTGTTTGTTTCTCAACACCAGCGCAGGTCCCGTCTAAGTTAAAGCTTACACATTTTGTACCCTAAATCATTGTACTGACACTTCTGAGCATTTACCTTTTATTGTCATACTCAAGACCGTGCCAATAGGGATGTCACTTACAAAGCCTGTGAGGAATGAAAAAGCCTCATGTTGGTGAGTGAGCCTCACCGTCTGTGTCTCCACGGTTTTCACGTCAGGCACAACAACAAGAGCTGCTCCAATTGCGGGGACCAGACAAATGAATCCAGGTGTGATTTGTCCCACAAGCCACTCAGACTCCAGCAGTTGGCACAGCACCACAATAGCTCATGGTTGGGATTTAGGACGAGTGCATGTGTGTGGGTGTGGAGACATGTGAGCCCCTTATTAGTACATCATTCCCCAGGCCAAACTCGTCAGGTAAACAAAAGAAGTCAGAGATGTGTAATTGCATTAACAAATAACCACGATGCAAGTGCAATGCTCCATGGGATTAGGGTGACAGCGACCACTCGGCTCCATCAGAATTGCAGCCGTTGTAGCCAGCACCACGACCTACGGTCCCAGCCCTGCATGTGACACAGGAGGAGTAAGTGCACT
Organism: Lissotriton helveticus; assembly: GCF_964261635.1. NCBI lineage: Eukaryota > Metazoa > Chordata > Amphibia > Caudata > Salamandridae > Lissotriton > Lissotriton helveticus. The sequence goes on from NC_136069.1 coordinate 1,278,323,833, forward strand.
TCCTCATATCCATGATGTCCCTCACCCCGCCCACTGACTCAGCGTCAGCTTCTGGCCCACCGTACCCGTCTGGGGGCAGTAGCGCCTCTGTTGATATGCCCCTGACGCCATCACTCGCTGAGTGACGGACGCAGGCGGTGCATACGTCCCAGAACCGCTGTGACAGACATGATTGGAATGTTCATCCTGGTCCCCGCTGGTTCAACTCACAACCTCGCTGCCAGATCTCCCCCAGGTGTCAGCCGTGGCACCATTCTGGGGTGGTGCTGGCCCGATACCACACACTGTATGGCTCCGCTGTGGTAACTGTGTGGCAGAACACCGCTCTTAATGCTGCATGGGAATGTAAACATCAATGAGCTGGCCACACCTCATTACAATTGGCGCTAATGAGTATTGGGAGGGTCATGAAGACCCACTGGCACGTGAGTGTCAGTCCCAAGACCACAGGACAGGTGGACTGGGGGATGCGAGTGTTGTTGACACCTAGCCAGACACTGGTGATGTCTCAACTCAAAAGATGTATTTGGATGATTGGGCAACGTACAGTGTAGTGTTTATGTGGGCGGTTGGAACCATGGCCCTTCATCTCCCTGTTGCTGCGGTGAGGACCAACTTGTCACTCAGGTCCTTCAACTACACTAACGCTACGCTGAGCCTCTGCAGGCCTATCTTGATGAAAGTACTGTATGTATATTGGCAAGCATGTACAGCCACGCAGCATGTTTGTCTGTAGATAGGCACGTTGTCAGACCCCCACTGCCCTACCCGGACTGACCATGTTCCCTGTCCTACCACCCCATCCCAGGAAGCATCTGCATCCAGGCCTCAAAACCACAGACAACATTCCCGTTAGCTACGCTGTAGAGGGTATCCAAGAGGTACAGGCACTACGCAAAGATGTCATCATCCTCCCTGACTCTGGGAGTGATGTTTAGCTACTTGACATCCATCTTTGCCTGCTACCCACACTCTCTGTGGGATATGTTTGTGTAACAGCTGCCAGTGTATGCGTTGTAGGTACGGGCAAAACGTGGCCACGCCCTTGTCGGATGCCAATCTACAACACTGGTTTTGTTCCGGTGTGGCCTGGATAGCCACCACTCACTGGTCAGATCGATGGCACCCAGGGAGGCTAATTAGTCCTAAGCTATGTATGTATTGAAATGTGACACTTTGCTACTGCCTACTGTTCCTTACAGATATTGGTTTACAAAAGGTAAGTAACTAGTCCTTGAAAGTTCTGTGCATCTGCTGTAGGAGCATCTATGTTGTGTCCTTGCTGTGATGGCAGGGTGACTAATGTACACACACCATGCCACGTGTGTTAATGACCCGTTCACATGTGTGATGGCATCACAGACCATCAGTGACAAATGTAATTATCATGCTGTATGATGATGGTCATGTAATTGTAACTGAAAGTACACACCGCAACATGACTAAGGCTGAACAGTGCAAATGATGGCACATGTGGTGTGTGTGTGTATTGCAGTCAGCCGTCTGGATGTGCAGACAACCTCCTACTGACATTGACATGACGTGTCTCACTGACATGATACATTGTCATGCTCACTAAGACTTTTCCATCTGATCGTTTGTATGCATGTCACATCCATTCCACACACTACAGGTATTTTCCTTCTCCACGGAGGAGTGTGTGGGAGCTGGCATCAGTGTGTATCCCACGCCACACTCCAAATTGTCTACATTATTTGAAGCAGTGTTGCTTGTGCCAGGTACATTGTTATAGTCTTAGTCAGACAGTTGAAGACATTTCCTTAAAATTGTGTCTTGCAGGGCACCCCCTCTGGAAAGGCCGTTGCCTGACTTGGAAGCCATGAGGGAGCGCAACTGCATCCGTCGATATCGGTTCGGCAGACAGTTGATCAAGGACCTGATGGGCAGGCTTGAGGCTCACCTACAACCACGCCGCAGGTATCCAACTGCACTGACACCCAAGGTAAAGGTGATGGCAGCCCTCCATTTCTTTGCCACAGGTACGTTCCAATTTACCATAGCTGATGTGGGAGGGATGTCTCAGACCATGTTTAGCCGGGTATTGGGTGATGTTTTGGGAGCAATGTTGCTCCACCTTGTTGAATTCATTACATTCCCTACTCCAGAAGAGTTGACAGATGTCAAGGGGGAATTCAATGCCCTGGGCCGCATGCCACATGTAATTGGTGCAATTGATGGTACACATGTTACTCTTGTCCCACCACAGGCTCAGGAGCAAGCGTATCGCAACAGGAAACACTACCACTCGATAAATGCCCTGGTGGTGTGTCTTGCCAACATGATTATCTCACATGTTTGTGCACGTTATCCAGGATCGTGCCACAATGCTTTCATCATGAGGCGTAGCAGGGTACCACAGATGATGCTGCAGCTGCACAACCACCGGGCATGTCTAGTTGGTGAGTATACACTGTGAGCTCTGTATGTCAGTATGTCACAACTTCATGATCTGCATCATATGATTCACTCTTGTACATGATGTCAAATTGCAGGAGACGCTGGATATCCAAACATGCCGTGGCTAATGACTCCGCTACGCAACCCCAGGACAGCTGCAGACCAGCGTTACAACAATGCTCATGTGAAGACCAGGCAGGTGATCGAACGGACCTTTGGACTCCTGAAGAGCTGGTTCAGGTGCCTGGACAAGACAGGCGGAGCCCTCCAATACAGCCCACGCAAGGTGTGTGACATCTTCACTGTGTGCTGCATGCTACACAACATGGCAGTGGAGAAGGCTGTGCCACTCTACCTGGATCCTGATGAGCTGGAACATCCGCCCGTTGAGGATGAAGGCCTTGGCCAGGATGCCAGTCATGATGGTGAGTCATTTCATCTTTTATGTAAAAGATGGACTATAGAGTTGCATGGGTAGCCTGCTGTGTATGCAACAGACTGTAAGCAAGATCACTTGGATGTGTGTTGTGCTGTGTCACATGTTCAGTTGTAATGCTACACACATACGTGCTGTGTGTGCACTTGGAATGTACAGGTGTGTCAGGGGGTCCCCTGCTCGGCGCCGGCTGAGTTAACTGCCTCTTCGTCTTCCCCACAGACCGGCAGCTACGGGCCCTTTAAGGATAGCCTGGGCTTGCATATCCCCGGACCACCTGACTTTGTTGGCCTAGCAGAGCCGACCTCGCGGCTTATGGAGGAGGACCCGGAAGACGCCAGCGCTCGTGTGCCTCGGAGGAACACGTCTTGGGAGACAGACGTGCAGCGCCAGGAACATAAGGCCAACCAGGACGAGGACGGACCGTGTATGCCCGGAGCCGAGGACGACGCGGAGGACCCCCTTCTGAAAGAAGCCGGTGACGAGAACCTGACGGAGGGTGCAGCGGAAGCAAGGAAGCCAGGAGGCCAACGGTTCCGTGTTCCGCCCAGCCACGCGAAGGAGGACGCGTGGCTTCTCTAGGTGCGTGGTCGTTTGCGTGCACTTTTCCAGTTTAAGAGGGGAGGGACCGGGTAGGCCGCGAGGCACTGTCAGGGCACCGTGTTCTTTCCTGTGCACACTTCACGGGTCGCTATACTCGGTAGACATTGCTTTGTTGGTGGTGGTTGCCTGTTCCCTCACTCCCTGCCCTGACTGTATAAGTAGGAACTGGACAGTCTACTAAAGTCCGTTGTTCTTTTCTTTTTGCATACGCTGGAGTCCGGCTCTTCACAACCAGGGGATAAGAAACAGAAGCCACAGGATCCTGGACTCTGCCTGTTGTTGTATCATTCAGACCTGTATTTCATGCTGAATAAATAGTAGAACTGTCGCCCCAGTATTGGCTCCTTCCTTCTTGCACCCTCAAAGGTGACAAGGTGTCATACTACATCTGGCTATTCAACAGACATTGACAAAATTACATTATACAGAACTTGACCCCTTGTGTGCCACTCTCATCCACGGCTCGCCCTGCCTGTTGTCCGTTGGGGTACATCGTGGTCATCCTGCTACTGCTCATTATGATTGCAACGTCAGCCACATCAACGGAGCATGCTTGGACATGTGGAGAAGTCAATTTGGGTAAGGACTCATATGAGGCTGTTTAGCGTTGGTATGTGTAGAAATGTGTGGTACATGTTCATGTGCATGTAGTGTCACCTTGCATACATGCTACTCCATTATGTACCTTATGACATGTATGGCCACTCCCATGACAGGATAGTCACCCCTTCTGTCATCTGTTGTACTTTGATACTCTGGTGAATGCATCAATGTGTGTAGACATTGCCACAGCAACATTGCACATACCATGGCATCACATTGTGTCAGAGGTCACAACAACGGACTCTGTGGGGGATTGCAGCCTCACTGTGTGCATTAGAATGTGACTGGATCCTCACCTCCAGCTTGTGGGCCAGTCCAGTGTGATTACCATGAAACCATGTGGTGTCGGTGTTGCCCAGTGTATGTTCCACATCTTAAGACAACTGTCCTGTGAATCAGTTAACATGGATGCATTGCCCCTTGCAGCAGTATATCATGTCACTGTCATGTCGTTACCTCAGTGCAGGTTGAGAATACTGCTACGCCAGCCTTCACAGTGAGTAGCAGTGATGTTTAGATGCACATGATGCCATGTATGTTTAGCATGACTAAGTAAAAAGTGTGAAAGATGCATATGTGAATTTTTGTGTAGCACCAGTGGAGTGCGGTCATTCACATGAATCTCTGGTCACCGGCACCATTACTGTGCTATGGTAGGGTCTGATTATGTAGCTTGGATGGACATCACTTGCACTTAATATTTATTGTACATGCATATCATGTTTAGCATTGTGATGCATACTTGACACACCAAAAGACTGGCTACAGAGTGCCTTCATTGCATGTCGATCATTAGCTTCCTCATCATATGTGATACTAACAGCTGTAGTGGATTTGCTCAAGTTAGCCTACATGGCCCTTATGGCTAACCAATATCAGATACAGACTTTAGAGTTAGCGGTAGTTGGATTTCCATATGTTTCCATTTGTTACTGAGGTCCACCTCATCTGTGCCTGGGAATGTGTTTATACTACATAGATCTTTTTGCATGGGTGCTCACTTGTGAGCGTTACACATGACTCTAATGGATGACAGACTGTCCCAGTTTTTATGTGTCTGTGTCACAGCATCGTATCTCATGTGATGGCATGATTAATCATCATTATTTTTCACCAGTCAGTACACTTCACAGGTGTGACTGGTACAGTGTAGCTAATGAGGTTTTTGAAGTGTCTGTGACATGAGAATGTTGTCCTAATGCTTATTTGCCTCTGTTTCAGGTCTCCCTCCCAGCAGTTCCCATCCTCTCCTTCCCTCGCCTGATCACCCTTTTGTGTCTGTTGTTTGTACTCAGACCAATGGGCTATTTGGAGGTGGAACCCTTAGAGCATCACACCACTCTGATGAAGAAAGGTACGGCCAGTCGTTGACAGCCTTGTAGGTATTCGTAATGCGGCATTACAGGTGACATCATGATTAGTGTAAATTGGACTTATTGACAATGCACATGTATGTTTGTGAAAGCTCCATGGGCTCACAATGTAAATTATCATGTTGTGCATGACGTCTGACTCCTACAGAATATAGTGCCTGCTTGGGGCTCAACACACATGTCCGTCTAATGTGCACATATACTATTTTGAATGTAGTTACCTCATGCTTGTTATGTGTGTAACTGTATATTGACCACACGCATGGGGTGGGTGGAGGCTAGAATACTATGTTGTGTGTGAGGTAGATGTCTTTGTTGGTGAAGTTTGGATTTGAACACACTAGCTCTTGTATACACCTGCTGACGCTGTGTGTCTTGTGCCCCACTTGACCGTAAGGGCCCTGATCCAGTGACTGTGATGTGTGGTGATTACTGTGCCATTTTGTTGTTAGTGATCCTGAGTGAGGCAGACACTCCTGCCTTCACATCCACATGTCACTTTGTGCATTGCGGGTGCCCTTTTGTTATGTGTTTGTTTAGCAATTAGTCACACCCCTCCTGCCGTCATGTCTTCACTCATTGCTGCAGCTGCATACACAGCCACCATGCAGCGCACACTATCCAGGAACACAGACACCTACAGGATGACCCTCCTTCCATCCATTAATAAAGCATGCTCCTGCCACCCTACACACAGACAACACCAGACATTCACCCTCGTGCTATAAAAATGCTTTGTACTCAGCCATAGCTGCTGCTATGCATGTGTGTGCAACACATACTGGTACGACTATGCAGATTCACATGACATTGGGTCTACGTACCATCAGGTCATGTGCCGTGTCCAACACACACACACACCTTACATAGGCACAATATTCTACAGTGTTAGCTTGTCAACACCACTAGATCAGAAAACTGTTAGCTTACAGTCACGTGCCAGAACACAACATGCTCACACCACTTCAACATTGCTGTCACAGTCAGTCAAGTTGGCACATGGGACACACACCATGACCCTGTCTCTTGGGTGTGGTGTGATTTGGCCGTTCAGGGGTAGGTATTTGTCTGATGTGTGTCGTTGTTCTGAATGCGTTGCTCCCATTACAGTAGTATAGTACTTGTAGCTCCATAGGGGTAGGTCACCTAATTAGGTGTGCTTGTCTAGAGTGCTCCAGCCCATTGCCCACAGTCTGTCCTGCCACCGTTATCCTGTGCGCCATTAATCACATACACAGTAATGCATCATGCTGATGGTAACTCACATACCTGAGGACACAGTTGTAGGTACTCCCTACATGGACTACTACTTTTGTGACACTGACATGTACTCCTCAAAGTGACTCTCCTGGGCCTGCCTGTGCTAGCAGTATTGGGATTCAATCCCCCCTCCAGCATTGACTGTCCCACACAGGTGTGTCTTACCATCCATGTATGTAGTTTGTGGACATTTCTGACCAATGTGTGTCCTCACTCAGATTCTGATCCAAGTGTGTGGATGACTGCTGTTTGTTGTATACCTTGCATTTTTGACATTTGCAGACACATATACATGTATGCTGTTTCAAAGATTACTCACCAAATGCGTATGATGTTTGGATTATTTATTGGGAGATCTTGTGCATGAAACGTGAATAGGTGCTGTACAGAAAGGGGTGGAATCCAAAATTCACAGCTGGAGATGAGATGCCTTACAGTTTCAGTCAACAGAGTCCAGGCCACAGTGCCTGACATCATTGGGCAGACTGTGACCAGCAAGTCCATGTGGGAGAGTCTCATAGGGGATGCTGTTGCACCCAGGGGCAATATGCCAGGTCCAGTGTCCTGGGAGAAGTCCATAGGCCACAAGCCCTCAACGTCTTCGCCGTGGACGACCCACCTTCCTTGGGGGACCCTCATGTGCAGGCATGGACGGTGCATGGGACGCTACGTCAGAGGGTTCCTCCTCCTCCTCCCTCTCCTCCCTCCCTGTGGCTGGTGTTGCACTTTGCCGTGATGTTGCTGGCCTTGTGACACAGGGAGGGGGCTGCATGTTGGCAGCCATCTGACGTATCACATGGAAAATGTCCCTATGCACCATCAAGAGCTGAGCCTGGTGTGCCTCCACCCGTCCATAATGCAGGTCTTGCCTGGCTATTTGCTCTGCCTGCTGTTCTCTGAGCTGGTTGAGGGTCTCCGCAAGATGGCTTACCTCCCTGGTGTCCCGCCGGTATGCCTCAAGGATGTTAGTGAGTTCAGCCATACCGGTCCCTGCAGCTGACTGGCCAGATTCTCGCCTCCGCCTTGCGCCACTCCCACCACCCTGACCCACATGAGCATGGCCTGCGCTTGTGGGCACATCCGATCGACGGGCCCCCCGAGTGCTGGGAGGGTGGAGGTTGTCACCAACATCAGGGGCGCCCGACAAAGGGTGTCCCTCATTTTCAGACTGGCTCTCTTGTGAATCATGGGCAGGGCTCTGACCTGTCTTCTGGGATGTGGTGGGAATAGGTCCGGTGGTTGGCAGAGATGTAGCTGGTACAGTTGCTGCAGGGGTTTGGGATCCAGAGGAGCCAGGTTGGTTGGGGTCCTCCACAGTGCGTTGAGGGACGGCGCTGCCGGTGGGGTCTGGGTCCTGCTGAGCCTGGGACTGGGATCCTTGGCCCCCCTGGCTGGGGGGGAGATCCGCACGTTGCCCTGTGTGTGGGAGAGACAGGCACTGTTAAGGCAATATCAAGTGACATGTGGTTTGGTTATCCATTATCAGCATCACTGTTCCACAAGCTATACATTGTTGACATTGTACAGTTGTGTATTTAGTGGTAGAAAAAACTATTGTACGATGGGGTATTTACATTCTTCCAATCTCTTGACAATGACTGACACAGCCATTGCTGTGTCTTGTGTTGCCGGCACCACACGTGGAAAGCATTGGTAAGTTTCACGCAACATCCTGGATACGGTGAAAATTCTTATGTGTGCGTCAAGCATGCAGAGAGTTTAGATGCAGCATGTTAATGTAAGAGACAGAGCATCATTATTTAGCATGTCAGCTACTACTTTGGATGTCTTTTGCTGTTCCATGCTGGCCAAACAATGCCAACACCGCTGGACCTGTACACCCACTTCTAGATCATGGCTTTAGAACTTGGCACTTCTCTAAGACGCATCACCTTGTCAATACCCATGTCCATGTTGGTACTTATGTGCATCCACAAAGGTAATGAGATGGGGCACGTGCTTTTTTAGAGAGGCACAATGGACTGGAGCTTCTGTTATGTGCATGTATGAGTTGTATGCATATTCATATGAGTACGTGTTTTGTTGGGGTACATGGCAATTGGGACAGTGTTGCAATACAACGCCTGTCCCCCGGGGATGAGTTTCTGTAAGGGATGTGTACAACAGGCCATGCTATTACTTTGTTTGTGAATTGCAAGCGTCCATTGTTCATGATTTGGCTGTCCCCTCATGTGGCATGGTGCCATAATCGTGGATTTGTGTTGGTGCACAGGATGTGTGACCTTGTCCTGGTGTTTGTGTTTGCAATGAGCACAGGAGGGACTTGTGCTGCCTACACCTGTGCCCATTGTGTACTACAGAGCTTTCTGAGATGTGTGTCCTGACACAGTACAGTGTTGACAGCAAATGGTGGGTGTCTTACAGGCACATAGCAGATGTTTGCTGGTACTTGTGAGACATCCCTTAACATTCTGCTCTATGGAGTTTGTGAGGCCTGTGCAGTGCTTGTGTGCAACTGTGTGTGTGCCCCAGGGATGTGCGTTGAGGTGACAGAGGGACGAACACTGACTGATGGAGACAGAGGGAGAGGGAGAGGGAGACAGAGGGAGACAGAGACAGAGGGCGACAGAGGGAGAGGGAGAGGGAGACAGAGGGAGAGGGAGACAGAGGGAGAGGGCGAGACAGGGATGGAGACAGGTAGATTGTGCTTGCTCTCATGCTACACTGCTTTACTTTGTCACAAAATGATGCATCTCTGTAAGGTGTGTCAGCAAATAGTAAATATTTAGAAGCTGTGGTCTAGTATCTTGTGTGATCTTTACCTATCCCTGTGCATTGGTCATTATGCTTGTGTGTGTCCCTGGGACATATGGCATGAGAGCAGCCTCTTACCCTACACATTGCACCCTATGTGCCTCCCCCTTGCAACTACCACCATTTGGTAGTGTACTGCTTGGACTCATGGGCCACCCACCCCATGCTGCTGGGCACTGTTGTTAGTCTACCCATGTAACTTGTGTTTTTTGTACACTCACCAGACTCAATGGCTCCTTCTATTCCATGTACTCCCACCGCTGGCAGTAGGACCATGACCTTCTCCTCCCAGGGCTGGTATACAGGAGGTCTGCGGGGACCACCGCCTCCAGTGTGGTGTGCAGAGGCGTAATCCTGTGCCATCTTCTTCTTCACCATCCTCCGCAGATCGTACCACCTGGCCTGGCATTCATCCCTGGTGCGCCTGATGGGTGCAACAGCATTGACCCGGTCTACGATCCTCACCCACAGGCGTGTTCTTTCTGCCAGGCTGGTCTGTCTGACCAATGCGCCAAAACCCCTGCTTCACAGCCTCCATTGGCTCCCAATGAATCAAAGGGTCGCCTTTAAGGTGGCATGTCTCACCTTCAAATGTCTTCACTGCCCCAGTCCAGGGTTTCTCAACTCCCTCATCCGACCCTACCGCCCCACACGCAATCTTCGTTCTGCCCGCAATGACTTACTAATTACCCCTAAAAACAAAACCAAGAAATTTGGTGGCCGGCGCTTCTCTCATTTGGCTCCCACTCTTTGGAACTCCCTCCCTCTGTCTATCAAATCTTCCCTCTCTCTTCTCTCATTCAGAAAACTCTTAAAGACCCATCTCTTCCCACCCCTATGTTAGGTTGCTCTGTTTTCCGTTTTCTCCTACCCTGTCTAGCAGCGCCAGGAAGCTTCGGCGTTAGTGCGCTTTACAAATGGCACCTAACATAACATAACATAACATAACAGCTGCGGCTCGACTCTGATGACTTCATCTGTAAGTATCTCCATCTCCGGGTTAGTGAATTTTGGATTCTTGTGTGTGGTCATGGTGTGTGGTGTATGTGATTGAGGGGTTGATGGTGTGTATGAATGAGGGTGTTTGGGTCAGAATGTGAAGGGGGTGGTGTGTGTGTAGATGAGATAGGGTGTATGTGTGAAGGTATGTGTCTGCAATAGTTTGTGTGCTCTCAGTTTCCTCGCAAGAATGGGTATAATGCAAAGGATGATGGGTTGTATGTGTGGTCCCTTTTATTGGTCAAATGGTGGGTGTGGCTTAATTTGAATTGTTGGGGTGGGTGTTATATGGGGTGGGTGTTGGTGTTGTCCTCTGTTTGGCTGTTTGGCTGTGATCAGGACATTGATTGTCAAAGGTGTGTACACAGGAGACATGTTCAGTGTGGTAGTGCGACTCGTTAGCAAGGTCCTTGTGGTCGTTTTGGTGTTGGCGTTATGTGTGCGTGCGGTACTTGTGCGTGCGTTTGAGTAGTACGGGGCGTTGGCGGGTGGGGGTGTTCGCGTACGCTTGTTGGGGGGGGCGTGTGGTACTTGTGCATGCGAGTGAGTGGTACGGGCCGTTGGCGGGTGGGGGGGTTCGCGTAGGCTTGGCCGAGGGGTGTGCATGTGGTACTTGTGCGTGCGAGTGAGTGGTACGGGCCGTTGGCGGGTAGGGGTGTTCGCGTACGCTTGTGGGGGGGGTGCGTGTCGTACTTGTGTATGCAAGTGAGTAGTACGGGCCGTTGGCGGGTGTGGGGGTTCGCGTAGGCTTGTTGGGGGGGGTGCGTGTCGTACTTGTGCGTGCGAGTGAGTGGTACGGGCCGTTGGCGGGTGGGGGGATTCGCGTAGTCTTGGCCGAGGGGTGTGCGTGTGGTACTTGTGCGTGCGAGTGAGTGGTACGGGCCGTTGGCGGGTGGGGGTGTTCGCGTACGCTTGTTGGGGGGGTGCGTGTGGTACTTGTGCTTGCGAGTGAGTAGTACGGGCCGTTGGCGGGTGGGGGGGTTCGCGTAGGCTTGTTGGGGGGGTGTGCGTGTGGTACTTGTGCGTGCGTTTGAGTAGTACGGGCCGTTGGCGGGTGGGGGTGTTCGCGTACGCTTGTTGGGGGGGTGCATGTCGTACTTGTGCGTGCGAGTGAGTAGTACGGGCCGTTGGCAGGTGGGGGGGTTCGCGTAGGCTTGTTGGGGGGGTGCGTGTCATACTTGTGCATGCGAGTGAGTGGTACGGGCCGTTGGCGGGTGGGGGGTTCGCACAGGCTTGGCCGAGGGGTGTGCGTGTGGTACTTGTGCGTGCGAGTGAGTGGTACGGGCCGTTGGCGGGTGGGGGTGTTCGCGTACGCTTGTTGGGGGGGGTGCGTGTCGTACTTGATCTCCTCTGAGGCGGAAAGCCGGAGGCTTAGCTCTATCTGCATTTATTTTTAAAATTGTCACAAAATATCTGTTTTTAAACTCACAACAACAATCTGTCTCACCTGGGTTGAAGCGCTGCCGCTTCGCGCTCACAACAAACCCCCACCTTCAGGAAATCACAACAGCGCCAGCGCGCCAAAAGGCGGAGCCACGCCCACTGCGAGGCCACGCCCACCGACCACTACAAAAACGCTAGGAAAGCGCAACGTAAGCCATTCTTGATCTCCTCTGAGGCGGAAAGCCGGAGGCTTAGCTCTATCTGCATTTATTTTTAAAATTGTCACAAAATATCTGTTTTTAAACTCACAACAACAATCTGTCTCACCTGGGTTGAAGCGCTGCCGCTTCGCGCTCACAACAAACCCCCACCTTCAGGAAATCACAACAGCGCCAGCGCGCCAAAAGGCGGAGCCACGCCCACTGCGAGGCCACGCCCACCGACCACTACAAAAACGCTAGGAAAGCGCAACGTAAGCCATTCTTGATCTCCTCTGAGGCGGAAAGCCGGAGGCTTAGCTCTATCTGCATTTATTTTTAAAATTGTCACAAAATATCTGTTTTTAAACTCACAACAACAATCTGTCTCACCTGGGTTGAAGCGCTGCCGCTTCGCGCTCACAACAAACCCCCACCTTCAGGAAATCACAACAGCGCCAGCGCGCCAAAAGGCGGAGCCACGCCCACTGCGAGGCCACGCCCACCGACCACTACAAATGTGTCGACCAACCAAGCGCAGCGGACGAGCGCAGCGGGAGCGCCGTCTGCGCGCCGAAGGCGCGCCTAGGGCAAGCCCGTCTGCGCCCGTCCGCGCCAAGACCGCGCCTAGCGCACGAAACTCTGCGCAAACCCCAACCATCATTAAGTACCTCCCTGAAGACCTCTATCGACTACAGGGTGGCAAACACTGCCCCTGTATACTCGATCTAACAAAGCCTGCGGACACTATCAGCTGTAAAAGTTGCAACTGGACGCCCACTAATCCTCCAGCCTCTATACCCACCCCCCTATTGCATTCCAAGATCACCCCAACGCTTTTTAAAGGAGGTCTGATTAACGCACGCTCTATGTGCAAACATAATCAAGACATTCACGACCTCATCTGCGATTCGGACCTAGACTGCCTAATGATAACCGAAACTTGGTTAACAGAAGATAGCAATCCTGATATTGCTGCCTCCCTACCTCATGGCTACTCATTCTTTAGGCAGGACAGACCAAAAGGCAGAGGAGGAGGTGTCGCCATAATAATTAGGAACACCTTCCCATGCCACTCCTTCAACCTCGAGCCCCTAAAAAACACGGAAGGCCTAGGTTTCTCAATCAAATTGAACGAGCAAACCTCCTTCTCTGGCGGCCTCATTTACCGCCCGCCCGGTAATGCCACTGATTTTCTTGATTCACTGTGCGACTCCCTGGGCCACTTTCTTCTCCGATACCCCCACTTCACCCTACTCGGGGATTTCAACCTACATCTCGACTCCAAATCGGATCCCCAAGCCACCAATTTCCTCCAAACACTCGAAATGTTCAATCTCAAACAACTAGTCTCCCATCCTACCCACCTGCATGGGCACACCCTTGACGCTGTATGCACCAATCTCTCTTCCCTCATCACCCTACCCCCGCTCCCTCAAGTCTGGACTGACCACAGCTTGATTTTGTTCCACATCCATAGCGTATGTTCCCCCTCTCGCAATAACACTAACTCTCGCCCCTCCAACCCTACCAATTGGAAAAAAGTCCAAGAAAGCCTGACTCTTAAACCTATGGATCAATCCCACACCCCGACCCTGTCCGGAAATATAGAAATCGACGCGACCTCTTTTACAATTGGCTCACACACGAAATGAAAACCAGAAATCCCCCCAAACGTCAAGGCAACTCTCATAAAAAATCCAAAATCAATGCCCCCTGGTTTACCCCCGACCTTGCCACCTCTCACCTACTATGTAGGAAAGCAGAGCGTAAATGGCGTAAGTCCTATGACATTGACGATCGTCTTCTATATACTCAAACAAGAAAAGCCTATCTTTCGAGTATCAAATCTGCTAAGAAGTCCTATTATGTGAACGCCATTAAAGAATCCCATCAAAAACAAAAGACCTTGTTTTCTATTGTAAAGTCATTCACCCAGCCCAAAGCACTGCAACCTGAAATACCCCCATCACAGGACCTCTGCGATAAAATCTCCGACTATTTTGAAGAAAAAATTGTTTCCATCCAAAGCAATTTCCCCCCTTTTTGTTCCTCCTCACTCCCCCCTCCCTCGGATTCCTTTTCCGGAAGCTTGAGCAGGTTCTCCCCTGTAACTCTAGCACAAACTAGAGAAGTCATCCTGGCCTGCAAATCAGGCTCCCCCTCCGACCCCTGTCCCCCCAGAATTCTACACCAAACCATCGACGTGATCAACCCAATAATTAACAAAATAGTCAATTCGTCGCTTAACACAGGAATAGTCCCCCCCCCGGTGGAAGAAAGGAATTGTCAAGCCTCTCATGAAAAAGGCCAATAAATCACCATCTGACTTGACCAATCTGCGCCCGATCTCACTACTCCCTGCCCTAGGCAAAATAACCGAACAACTGGTCTATAAAGAACTTAGACAACACTTGGAAACAAATAACATACTCCACCCGCAGCAGTCGGGTTTCCGTCCCAATCATTCGACGGAAACAGCGCTGATAGAACTATCAGACACGATCAAACTGCTTCAAGATCAGCGTAAAAATTCAATTCTCATCCTTCTTGACCTGACCGCGGCGTTTGACACCATTTCCCATTCCATCCTCATCAGTAGACTGATGAACATAGGGATTTCAGACTACGCTCTATCCTGGTTAAAATCATTCCTTACAGACCGATCACAGACTGTCGCTCTGGGCCCTTTCCATTCAAAAGAAAAAACGATTTCCTCAGGCGTCCCACAGGGTTCTATCCTAAGTCCCCTCCTTTTCAACATCTATCTCATTCCTCTCCTATCCCTGATTGAATCCTTTGGAATACCTGTTACCTCCTACGCCGATGACACCCAGCTCATCGTGCCCCTAGATGGTAGCTCCACCAGCGCCGAACTCAACCTCAAGAACTGCCTAACGGAGGTCTTCCATTGGATGAACATAAATCATTTAAAATGTAATTCTAATAAAACGGAGATTATCCCAATTGGAAAGAACACCTCCTTCAGCCCAGCCCTCTGGTGGCCAGACGACTCAATCGCCCCCCCCCAAACTGTAACTACGGCCAGGAATCTAGGCGTCATTTTCGACTCAGATCTCTCCTTTGACCAACATGCTAAGACGGTAGCCGGCAAATGTTTCGGGACAATAAGATCCTTAAAAAAGTTCTTCAACTTCCTCCCTCTCGACGCCAGAAAGAGTGTAGCAGTAGCCCTCATAATTTCACGACTAGACTACTGCAACGGCTTACTGGCAGGAGCAAAAAAGAGTACTCTTGCGAAACTCCAGAGCGTGCTTAATACAGCTGCTCGACTCGTACTCAAACTGCCCCGTAGAGCCTCCATCTCCGCAGCCCTTCGATCCCTACACTGGCTACCTCTTCACAAGAGAATTTTATTTAAAATTCTAATCATCGCCTTCAGAGCTTTTAATAAATCCGGTCCAAAATATCTCCACAAACGTTTTCCCCACTATACCCCCAGACGATCTCTCCGTTCGTCCCAGGACAACCTCATCCTGCCTGCTAAGTATAATCTGAAGAGGAAGGGAGCCAAAACCTTAAGCTACTTGGCCACCAAAGCATGGAACAATCTGCCCAAACACCTCAGGCAATTAACGCAAGAAAAACCATTCAGAAAGGTTCTTAAGACGTGGATCTTCAGCCTCCCCGATGATCTCGCTAAAGCAGCCATCTAATTTCCTCTCCGCCCCCAGACCGGTAATCAAGGATTCTTAGCGCCATGATGCTCCTTCCGGAGCGACCGTCGCGCTTTACAAATACCCCTACAAATACAAATACAAATACTTGTGCGTGCGAGTGAGTAGTACGGGCCTTTGGCGGGTGGGGGGTTCGCGTAGGCTTGTTGGGGGGGGTGCGTGTCGTACTTGTGCGTGCGAGTGAGTGGTACGGGCCGTTGGCAGGTGGGGGGGTTCGCGTAGGCTTGGCCGAGGGGTGTGCGTGTGGTACTTGTGCGTGCGAGTGAGTGGTAAGGGCCGTTGGTGGGTGGGGGTGTTCGCGTACGCTTGTTGGGGGGGGTGCGTGTCGTACTTATGCGTGCGAGTGAGTAGTACAGGCCGTTGGCGGGTGGGGGGGTTCGAGTAGGCTTGTTGGGGGGGTGCGTGTCATACTTGTGCGTGCGAGTGAGTGGTACGGGCCGTTGGCGGGTGGGGGGGTTCGCGTAGGCTTGGCCGAGGGGTGTGCGTGTGGTACTTGTGCGTGCGAGTGAGTGGTACGGGCCGTTAGCGGGTGGGGGTGTTTGCGTACGCTTGTTGGGGGGGGTGCGCGTCGTACTTGTGCGTGCGAGTGAGTAGTACGGGCCGTTGGTGGGTGGGGGGGTTCGCGTAGGCTTGTTGGGGGGGGTGCGTGTCATACTTGTGCGTGCGAGTGAGTGGTACGGGCCGTTGGCGGATGGGGGTTCGCGTAGGCTTGTCCGAGGGGTGTGCGAGTGGTACTTGTGCGTGCGAGTGAGTGGTACGGGCCGTTGGCGGGTGGGGGTGTTCGCGTATGCTTGTTGGGGGGGGTGCGTGTCGTACTTGTGCGTGCGAGTGAGTAGTACGGGCCGTTGGCGGGTGGGGGGGTTCGCGTAGGCTTGTTGGGGGGGGTGTGCGTGTGGTAATTGTGCTTGCGTTTGAGTAGTACGGGCCGTTGGCGGGTGGGGATGTTCGCGTACGCCTGTTGGGGGTGGTGCGTGTCGTACTTGTGCGTGCGAGTGAGTAGTACGGGCCGTTGGCGGGTGGGGGGGTTCGCGTAGGCTTGTTGGGGGGGGTGCGTGTCGTACTTGTGCGTGCGAGTGAGTGGTACGGGCCGTTGGCGGGTGGGGGGGTTCGCGTAGGCTTGGCCGAGGGGTGTGCGTGTAGTATGTATTGGTGGAGCTTGCAGTGAGGCAAATGTCCCGTACGAATCAATGTTGAAGCGTGAATACTTTGGCCCGTACGTATCTCGCTCAGGCCTTTCGTTCCGAATCGGAATAGTGAGTTTGTACGGACTGATAACGAATCGTACGGTGGTCTGCACGAGGCTTATTCGTACGGGTAAACGAATGTCATTCGTACGGGTCGTAGCAAATCATACGGAAATCAACGGAAACGGATCGGAATTCGCAGGTCGGACGATAGTTTCCCATTCGTTCGGAATCGGCTACGAATACGATTCGTACGGCGGATTATTTTACCGGATCGGAATCGACGCCTAGGTGTGTGAAAGTTTATGTTAGTATTAATTAGTTAAGTGAGTATTGGTATGGTATAGTGAATGTGTGTGTGTGGTTGCGTGGGAGATGTGTGACGGTCCAAAGATGTGTAAATAGTTGATTTAGTAGGTATATGAGGTTAAGACTGCACGTGGAACACTTCTTTGGGTCACTGAATCTCTTTATGGGTGTGGTGTTGAGTAAATATATTTCTCAATGATAAATATTCAACAAAGTAGAAATATAAAAGGTACCGTATGTGACATTTGTTGTTTATAAATAACTATATATAAGACTCAGTGATTGTATCAGTGACTGTATTGAAAACTGTATACTTGTAACAGTGATTTTATAACACACTAAGTATGAGTTACTATTTATTTCAATAAATTAAGTGGTGTTTGTATAAGTGTGTAGCTGAGTAAATGTAAGTATGATCAGTTGTTTGCATAAGTGAGTAGGATGGCTGCGTAAGAGAATAGGATGTGTGCTGGTGTGTAATGTCGATTTACGTTTATAAGTATATTTAATAGTTTGATATTGATCTTTGTTAGCATGTATGAGTGAATCTTGTACTGGCGTGTCAATGGTTTGAAATATGGTATTCCATATTTTATAATTAGTGTTGATAGGTATACTAGTGTATGATGATGTGTATCAGATTGTCACATGGATGATGTCAGCAGTGATGTCATCAGTGATGTCATTTGAGATGTCATCAGTGATGTCACTGACCATGTCATGAATTATGTAATATGTGACATCATCAGCAGTGGATTGCAGGCGCGCAAATTATAGTTAGTACAACAGAGGAATTTCAATGGTTTTGTATGAGTGAAATCGCCAGCTAACTATAACACCCCTGAAACCTATGGTTTTTTCAGTTAATTTCTAAGGTTTTTTAAATGCTAATTCCTAACTATAACATGCCTGAAACCTATGGTATTTTCAGTGAAATTCTAAGGTTTTTTAAATGATAATTCCTAACTATAACAGGTCTCAAACGTGTTTTTTTCAGTGAATTTCAAAGATTTTTTAAATGATAATTTAAAAATATCTTTATTGTTGTATTTTTGAAATATTTTTTAACTACATTTTTTAAATATTTTTATTTTATTTTTATTTTTAGATATCTTATTTTTAAAATTACATTACACATATTTAAAAACAAAATTAAAATGTATATTTTATTATTATTTTATATTCTATAAAATATATGTAAATTATTTTTTTATATTTTTTTCTCCTTTTTTTGGGAGTCGCGCACCCAAAGCGCACCCTGCTCCTTCACTGCGCGGAACGTGTCTGCAATTTTAGGATTGGAGTGTAGGATCCGCCCATGGTGTGGGATGAGTACGACTTTTCCAACACGGACACTATGCGACTGGTACGCAACTTCTGGCGCATACGCGAGATGTACGTATTACACGACGTGACGGACTCACGGTAGCGCGTGACGTCATATGCATATGGGACAAGGTGGGTGCGCGACTCCCGCGAAATTTTTTATTGTTCAAAAACTTATATATATATATTTATTTTAAATATTAAGACAAGACATTATCTGAGGTAATTATAAAAATAATATTCTTTAACTTTCAAAAACAGTAAATTACTTTTAAATGCAATTTCGCGAAGTTGCGCTGTGTGCGGGCTGGGTGCGCGTACCCTACGCGTACCCCATGTGACCTCAAAAAAAGAAATTTGATTGGTTCATTAGACTTCCTATTCTTAGGGGCCCATTATGATGGCGGGCTGATTGCCCCTGCCAGGCTGGCGGTGGCCACCGCCAGCCTGGCGGGGGCAATACACCCGCCATCCACTCATGTTTTCCCCCCGCAATATTAGTATGGCGGAGGGGACCTCGGCGGACGGAAAGACCGTCCGCCGCTTTTCGGCCCGGTCACCTTGCGGCCGGGGCGGAAAAGGAATAATATGGTGGCGGTGTCTATCAGACACCGCCAGTCATATTATAATGGACATTTTTCAATGCTTTTTGCTGCCACGGAAAGGCAGGTGGACTTCACTCTGGGGCCCCCTGCGGGCCCCCAGAGTGAAGGAGAGTAGGGGGGTGCACACGGGGGTACCTGTGGTACCCCCATGCATTGGCATAATCAAAGCGGCAGGCACCAAGCGGTGCCTGCCGCTTTGATCATGCAAATGTAAAAGTGTTTTTTAAGCATTTTGGTGGGCGGTGCTGAGAGCACCGCAAGCCACAATGCTTAACATGCAGGATGTGGCTGCCACTGTGGCGGGCACATCCTAATACCACCACCGAGACCCACGCTCTTATGGCGGGCGGTCCCGCATACCGACAAGATGGCGGGCGGACAAAGTCCGGCCGTCATCCTAATGACCCCCTAAGTATTGAAGGACACCACCCATTTCAATCACTCTTCTTAGACCTTTTCTTAGGAAAAGACTTGCTGAGAGAAACTGCTGCTTTTTTAATTAAAGACCTCATTGTCCTGATAATTTTGAAAATGGCTACAAATCCACCTTTTTCTTCAGACTCAGAACATTCAACCACTGAGAAATTCCTTCCAGAACCTCCCCCCAGAGAGATATTCATCTATTGTGTGGAAGTTTTTAACATTCCCACCTTGATTAAAAACGTGAATGCGATGAAAGGTAAAAAGCTAAATCTGCATCATGTGGGACAGCGAGCATGAGGAAGCATACGCCATCCTGTGAACTATTCACGAGAGGAGATGTGAAGGCTACAACAAAATGCTCCTGCACCACCAGCTGTTCCAAGCACATCTGGGACAGCACCATCTACTTCAAGTTCACCACCAGATATACGTCCCCAATTTGCACGAGTCAGGATGAATTGCGTAAAATGCGAACATCTAATGGCTTATGGAGAACAATCAGTGGACCTTGTTTGTCAGGCTATCGACAACCACTGTTGATAGTTTTTTTTTTCTCCTCATAGTTTTTGGTTCTATTCGTCCTGTTTCCCTGTTTAAACAAAAAAACTAAAAAATTGTTTATAAACCCCCCCCCCCCCAAAAATACAAAACTACAAAACAAAAAAAAGTTATTTTCAGAACTACCTACTCTGGTTAATAAAAGAGCTAAACTTGTATGCTACTGCGTGAAAATTTAGATGAATGTATGTATAGTGCATAATTGACTCTGTAAACTGTTTAAATACAGCATGCTGTGGTACTTCTGAAGCACAGGGATGCAACATATGTATATAAATATGTTGCAGGTCTGTGCTTCCCTCTGCACAGCTGCTTAAACTGCAGCCATGCGCTAGCGCAGGCACCCTTGCGCCATAGTGCAAGGATGCCTGCGTCATGGGGAGATTTTTTTTGTGTAGTTAGGGACACCTTCCTGCACAAAAACAATCACATGAGGCTTTTTCCTCTTTCAATGCATGCTGTATAATGCAGCACGCATTGAAAGAGGAAAAAATTAGGAGAAATGAAAACATTTCTCCTCATTGCGCCTCGCTACACCACCTCTAAGGTGGCGTAGCATTCACATGCATCTCCAGATTTACGATTTCTTGTAAATCTGGAGATATGTCTTGGTCCAAGGGTGTTGCATGGGAATACCCACAGCAACAACCATGGAACGCCACTCCAACGCCCAGGGCTGCATGTGTAGGGGGTGTGTTTACAAGGAGAGGAAAAGTCACGCAGGGTGGCATTTCCTCTCTTTCTAAATATGGACGAGCCACCTGCGCCACCAGTACGTCACAAAAGTGACATAGTGGTGGCGCAGGGGGCTTGTAAATCTGCCCCTTAGTGATGTGCTTTGAGTTAAATATTTTTATTTCTTATAATTCTAAAATTACCAGGACCTACAAGACTACTATATGACTCTATTGTGTACTATACCATGTATCTTGCAGACAGGTGCTCTGAAGCTGTCTCCTATTTGATACCTGTCTTCATTAAAATGGCGCAAATCTAGTCTATCCATCTTCCTTTTTTTCAACTGTGTGGAAACACAGTCCATTGTGCATTTTAAGACTTACTTAAATTTACCTCAGCATTAATACATCTAAAAAATGCTACACATTTAATTCACTTGTTTTTTATAATGTAAAATATAGTAAATTCCGTATTTTAAAATTAGGATCTGTAAAAGAAAAGAAAAAATTGTTATAACATGTAATAATATATTTTTAACAGCACAGCATAACTTTAACATTTTACAAAGTAAATTATTTTCCTTTTTTGCTGTTCTCGGAATATATTGAATTTCACTAGAAACAGTGATTTCAAGCGTACTCATCACATAACAGCGGGCAAAAAAACAAACAAGCAATTACATAGTTTAAAAAAAAACCAATCCATACCCTGTAAAATTGCGGATAATACAAATCACACAAATATAAAATGGTTACTGCTAAGAAAATGTTATATCTTAAATGTATAAACACTGTAAATGTTGTCAGTTAAAAATATGCACCAAGACAATGTGCAAGAAAAAGTCCATAATTCAAAGATATACTTTTCCTTGAGGCCAAATAGTATTTTTGCACTTCTTTTTATGTAAATTGTCCAATCGTAATCCTATTAAATCATAATAATACATTTGTCAGAGGCTGAATTATCTTCCGAAAACGTTGGTATTAAAATTAAGTAGGAATTTGGTAATTTGCTTGGCAAACTTTGTTTAAGAACCAACTGAACATCATTACATAGTGTCCTGCCTTTGTCACATTTTAGATAGGCAGTGTAATGCCCAGATGTTGAGGAAGGACCATCATGGAAAATTATTGCTACTGCTACAAAAGTCCTTCCTGATTTTGATAGGTGACTTGCTACAAAATGTTTTATTAAAGTGTCCAATTTTCTTCCATCAGCTGTACAACATTGCATCATTAAAATGATATATTGTCCATATCTTTGTATGTTGATAACATTCCTGATTTGCATTGCTACACTCCATGTTTTGATTTGCAACTTTAACTAATTTATTGAAAGACACTGATTTACAGTCCAGTAATGTCAAATATAGAAATGTGTCAGTGTCTACATTAGTGCTACATGTATACATACAATTTTCACAATAATGTTCCCATTTATAACAAAGGTCAAAAATATTTTCTATTTCTACACCTTCATTTTCCAATACGGTAAGCATATACATTGTGTAAAACCAGAACATACATCCAAAAGATTACGAACATCAGAAACAGTTTGTATTTTACTTGTATCAGTTCTCAATGGTTCATAAACAGAATGCAATAAGGAACAACATTTTTTTCCTGATTCTCCATAATTTGCTGTTGCAAACCTTCAAGAAAAAAAACAAGATTTACCACTACATTAGCATAGCAGTTGACACAGAACTATTTTCAAACTGATAACCAACAATCTCTTCAACAGTGTCATTTTTCTTTTTGCTTGCAATCACAACATTATCTTGTTGTTTTCCCTTCTCTACACCTTCAGATATTCTCATACCTTCTTTTGCGACCAACCACACGCTTTTCAAATACGAGATATCGACCTAAATTGGTAGCATATGTTTTTCTTAACCTATTATATTCTTTGACACAGTTTGCATCTGCAGTAACCTTTCTGATATCAAAATCAATCAAAAACAAACTAGATAATGTTCTGACTCGCGACAAAGCAACATATGCCATTCCCTCTTTAAACACAGTATTTCCAATGTTCACCAAAGCACTTCCAACACTTAAACATTGAGATTTATGAATAGTCACTGCATATGCCAACGAAACTGGAAACTTTTCTACGGACATATAAATCTTTAACAGGCAAAAAACAAACTGAACAACGACCAATTTGTTTAACTTCTTCAATCTGATCAAATTTAATTTTTAAGAATTCAATACCATCTTTATTTTGATAATTAACAAAATCCACAACTTTGCCCGTTGCTCCATTAACCAAACCTTTTTCTACATCCAAATTACGCCTTAAAATTATCCGACAGTTTCTACATGCATATAGATTCTTTTCTAAACCAGCAGTTTTAGGTATTAATTTTTCTAAAGAATCCATTTTTGTCTTCAATTTGTCTGTCAAAATAATAGTGATTCCTTCATTATCTATTTTATCGGTGGCTTCCGTTTTTATTATTTCTTCATTTTCCAGTATCAAAAGTTGTTAGTTGAATATAGACCACTCACGCCATGTTGGCATTAGGCAGATTACAGATTTGTTTTCTGCAATTTTCATGTAAAACTACGTTTTCATTTGGAAACAAATTGGAAAGTAAAAGCTTGTTTGCCATGTTCAGATCTGTGTCTGATAGCTCTGGAGTTTCAGTTAGTTGGGCATTTGATGTTTTAACAGAGTGGACTTTGTTGGTTAACACCTGCCTTTTTATTGAATCAAATTTTTGGGAAAAGGTGAAAATGTTTCCAGTTTCAAAATCTGATTTATAGCGTGCAAATTTGAAAACTTTGCGTGTTTTGATGGTTTTGTGTTTTTCTAGACTTTTTTTTATCTCCTCTTGTCCTTTGCTGATTACATCTTGTTGCTCCACAGCATTCAATTCCAGATTCAATGCATCTATCTGACCCACAATCTCAAGTCTGTCAATCTCAGCGTATTTAACCAGGATACAGACCATATTCATGGAGGCTTCTAAGTTGTATAATGCCCATTCCTTTAGCATAAGAGGGTTGGGGTTCTCAAATGATGGTGCTATGAGAACCCTTAACCTTCGGGGCACTCTCCCGGCTTCTTTATACTTTTCTAGGGACTTCTTTTCCCACCACTTAGTAAGCTCCGTCCGGAGCAGTTTCTCCAATCTCTTTAGTTTAGACTTAACATCACTAGATTCTGTTATTTTGCCATTAATTTTGCTGCCAGTGTGAATGTCCGGTAAATTTAAAAACAAAGCGTCTGCTATTTGCTCTCTGTCTCTGAGCACGTCAGCTGCTGTCGCCATAATGAGCAAAATATACATAAATATATATATATATATATATATGCAAAATTGTTCACAAAGTTGTTCATGCGCTCTCAGGAAGAAAGGAACAAATGGGGGGGAGGAGCCAAGATGGCGATCGGGATGGTTGTATAAACGCTTGGCTCCGTGTGCCCTCCCGCCTTGCACGCATATCCTGGTGCTTATCCTGAACAGCGTCTGTAAATTTGAGTAGGTGAAGGGAAATATTCACTTACCGTCTGCTTCTGCGGCCCAAGTGATGAAAGAGTCCGGCCGGAAGTGAATCGCCAACGACCTCTGGCTCCGCTGGGACACCGGTCGTAGAGATTCCGAGATCCGCGAACCGAAAGAGATGAGATCCACCCACTTCCCATAGTGGGTTGCCCGGCGGAAGGTGTGATATTGCTGTGCCGGAGAGAAATTCGTGATGCCCAGCTCCCCTTTGGTGCGATCCCCGGTCATGTTCCTAACCCGCCCTGGGAGCCTCTGGGTGGCTCCCTAGAAGATACGGAGGCTGGTCTAGCCTTTTGGTGCCTCTCCTTTCTGTCGCCTGCCCCGACCTGAGATCCTGTTGAGAATCCTGCAGTGGCCGGGTGCTGGACCCGTTTCCACGGTGAGGTGGAGGGACGAGAAACCGAAACGGCTGAGATGGCGGATGATGCCCTCCTGTATGCCCCTCACCCGGGCAGGGAACCTAGTGCACGAGAGAATTCCGGGGTTTGGCACTGTGAGAAACCACCCACTCCCAGAGATGTCCTGGCTGCATTAACAACTTTGCAAGCTACCCTGATCCGGGAGGCCCGAGACTTGGGGAAAAAAGTGGCCGCCGTCTTTGCTCCGCCATTTTGTGATGACACGGACCGCTCTCATGGTGGCGCCGCTGTGTCTGCCTTTGATACATTGACCCCGAATGAATCTGCTCTCGTGGAGACGAGGATAGCTTTGGTTCATGAGCTGGCTGTGGCTACACCGGTTACGTATGTGATTGTCTCCTTGGGGCATATCTTTCAACTGCGTGTGGAGGAACAATATCGATCCATGGATTGGGCGGCTTCGACGTGGTATCGGCGCTTTCTGCTTCGTGTGATTCCTTGTTCAGGGATGGCGGGACTGTATTCTGACTTGAGACTGTTGGCACTGTTGATATCGTCCCGATCCGTCTCCCGCTGTGCATCATTGACGAGACTCCGGTGGCTTGTGTCCTATGACACAACGGCATTGCCAGGTTCTCCCGGTGCGATCAAACCTTTAGTGCTATTTGATATCCTGTCTGAAGACTGGTTCGACGTTGGTACTATCGACAGAAGAGGCCAAGGGTGAATTTGTTTGGGACATGGAGGGACTCATAGACGGTTTATGGTGATTTAAGGGGCGCTTTGCAGAGCTATAATTGATTGCGTTTTACATGACTGCTGTTATTTGTACTTTTCGTTCGCTGATGTTTAGATTTTTTAGCATGCGGAGGTGGGAGGGGCGGGGACATTAGGTTGAGGGCCCTCCTCCTGTATATTTTCTTTTTCTTTTCTCTTTTTCTTCTCTGTATTTCGGGTCTCTTATTTAGGGCGACAGGCACGCTGCTGGGGGGGTAGGCCATAGCCTTCCGCCGGGGTGCAGGATTGGGGGTTGGGGGATGGGTGTGTTGTTTTGTTTTTTCTTTTGTCTCTATGGCCCTTTGCCCTTTTCTTTTTTGATGTCGTTGTCTTTCATGTCACCCTTAGTGTGTTTCGCCATGAGGGGTGGGACTTGTTCGCCATGATTACTTAATGATTGTCGCGTTTCTCATTCCCTGATGCCCCTTTCCCCTCATTCTCAATTTATGTATATCGCTGGCGTACTTTATTGCTCTTAAACCAGCTGTACTGGGGGTGTGTATGACTGTGCGACATTGATACCATTTAATTTTGTTGTTATTGCAAAATGAACCGTCTCTGATCCTTTTTATTGTGTGGTACTTTAAATATATGACATATCCTGGATGTTGATCTGCCTTCGACCCCCGGACTGCTGTGGCTTGTATATTATATTGCTCCTTTATCCTGATTTGCTTAGCGGCCGGCCGGACTGGTTGTAGGCCCATGATTGTCTCTCTATGCTGATACAATAAAGGTTCTTAAAAAAAAAAAAGTGATGAAGTGCGTAAAAAAGTGGAAGAGCGTGATGCTCATTCCAAAAATACTCCTAGTTATGGAGTGTATCAGCACTTTAAAATATGGCGCTACCTGCACCATGGGTCTCGGGAGGGGGGTTGGAGCGTCCCTGGCACATCGCCCTCAGCACTCGCAGCCCGCTTATACACCTGGCATTTCCTCAAACCGGACCCCGACGATGTCGGGGTCCGGTTTGAGGAAATACCAGGTGTACGCACTTTATCACTTTTTATTAACTTTTTCACTTTAACGCCCCCAGGCCAGGGTGGGCGATTAGAGAGTCCATACCGCCGGGGTTTATCTCTGTCCTGACGAATGTCTAGGTAAATTTAAACCACCCGTAAGGCTGAAACATGTTGACTGATTAAATCTGAATTAACCATACATTACCTTTGGCACTAAATTCAGACACATAAACCTTTTAACCGTGTCCTAGGGATCATTCATTAAACTTCTTTTGTAGATACCCTTTAGACACTTTTTACTTTCAATTTAACCTCACAACATGCCCATTTCACACAACCAGCTCCGCAGTCTTCTGGCGTCGCAGCACACCAAAGAGGCACTCGGCCTCTTTGGTGGGGCCCAATGATGAAGCATGACACTGACTAGGTTGGTGTGTGAGGGCTTTCTTCTCCACCCAAATAGGGTGTGAGTTCCACTAGTGGTTTCGCTCCATCTATGTGGCTTATTGATATTTCAACCTCTCTTTTCTTGTTTACTTGCATTAAACCGGGGATCAAGAGAGTGTTCCTGAATTTCAAAAAAAAAAAAAAAAAGAAAGGAACAAATCCAAAATGAAGTTCACAGGTTTAATCCACACAACGCGTTTCACCTTGCGGCTTGTTTGTGTGGATTAAACCTGCGAACTTCATTTTGGAATTGTTCCTTTCTTCCTGAGAGCGCATGAACAACTTTGTGACCAATTTTGCATTTGGAAACTACCGGCTTGCTCCGCCGGAATACGAGCTAACCCTCACGGGTCCCAATATCTCAGAAGGAGCGTCTTGGGGACTGATATATATATATATATATATATATGTACACAAAAAAAACAAAGGTTACAGGGACTTTATAGTTAGGAAATACCATTAAAGAATCATAGAGTTTCACTGAAAAATACCAAAGTTTACAGGGATGTTATAGTTAGGTACAAGTTTTACACACACAAAACCATAGAAATTCAGCAGATATAGTTAGAGTTATCTCAAGTAACTATAACTCATGCCCTAAGGTAGTTATAACTTGCAACCCCACCATGCAGTTTTCTCAATATGAATTTCACAGCAAATGTTGCAGTGATATTATCAAAGATGTCATGAGTGATGTAATATGTGGGGTAAATAGGAGTGAGTTATAGTTACCTTGGGGCATTAGTTATAGTTACTTCAGATAACTCTAACTATAACTGCTGATCTTCCAGCAGGGGCAGGGAAATAGATGAAAAGTCCAATATCAGCGGCGGGGGCATACTTAGGGTTCCATTAGGATGGCATGCGGACTTTGTCAGCCCGCCATCCTATCGGTCATTGGGACCGCCCCCCATAAGGGCGGGGGTCCCGTGGTGGGTAATAGAATGCGCCCGCCACTGTGGTGGGCGCATCCTGCATTGTTAGTATTGTGGCGGGCGGTGCTCTCAGCACCGCCCGCCACAATGCTAACAATGCACATATGAATTTGCAATAACAAAGCAGCAGGCACCACGCGGTGCCTGCCGCTTTGTTAATGCAAATGCAGGGGGTACCACAGGTACCCCCCTGTGTGCACCCCCACCTCTCCTTCACTCCGGGAGCCCGCAGGGGGCTCCCAAAGTGAAGACCGCATGCCTTCCTGTGGTGGCATCGCTGCCATGGAATGGCATCTGTTCTGGCCCATCCTAATATGGCTGTCTGTGTCTAATGGACACCGCCACCATGTTAGTCCTTTTCCGCCCCAGTCGCAAGGCGTGTAATCTTAGAATCCATAACAATAGTAATGCTCTGCAGAGTGAATCAGGGACTGCTATTATGATCAGAAAAGCTGTTTTTCATAGGGACCCATGAAAAGTTTCCTCTTTTTTAATTAGTATAAACATAGATAAAATATATTTACTGAAAAAGAATGTTAAATTGAAATTGTGGTTAGGTTTGATTATACCACCCTCAACCCTGATGTTATAGATGCAATGAGAAATGCAGGAAGTAACCTTACAAATGATACTGACAAACACATCACCTTCAAAAATGTGAAAGAGATGCCCATAAATATAGCATTACATATTGGTTAGATTATTTAATATCAAGCATTCTGCTTTTTGGTGTTCTTACTTACTGTTATACATATTGTGCAGTCTTAAGTATTGCATTTGATGTAGGAAATATATTTTGCATGTCTGTTTTGCAGTCCTAACCATAAAATGTGAATTTCAGTGGGCTTTCTGTTTTAATTTAGAACCATAACTCAATTTTGCATTTGTTTTTCTTTCAGTAAGTTGCTGAAGTATTTTTTTTATCCGATGGTTAATTGTTATAAACAAAGATAACTTTACTTTAACCATGGGATTTGTTCAGTGACTTTTGTGGTTTTTGATCAAATTTCACATCAAACCGTTTTCTGCACCCAACCTGTAGTGGGTGGACAACACCTGCTGGAGGCCATGCGCAGCAAGAATTGTCTTCAGGGTTAAACCTACAACCATTCGTTTTCTGCATTGGCTGGAGAGTCGGGTTTTTGACCAAGTCCTCTTATTTTCCCTTTTGTTAAGGGTTTGCATGCCCCATCTAAGGCATTCATAGCCGGTGATTTTGGAAACAACAGTCTTTGCCATCTCAATATGGGTTTGTACATCAGGAACAAAATAAAATTGTGGATCCTCTGAGGCCTATAAAACCGGGTTCAGTAACTTCTGTGAAATAACGGTCCAGATATCACTTTAACTTAAATACTTAATATCCAGACTGAAACAATATTTAAATGCTTATTTCTCCAAAGGTAATGAATAGATTACCTTAATGCGGCTTTTTTAATTCTGTTTAGTATCTCTTCTGTAATGAAGAGCAAATATTTCAATGGGAAATAAAATGGGAAATGCTACTTTGATGACTCTCTCAATTCAGTCCCCTCCCTGCCCCCCCTCTGTTCCACTTGACACATCTCAACAGAACTGCCATTCTGAACCCAGAGAAACTTTTTTATTGGAATCTGATCATGACTTTCTGAAAATACAGTTGTACTGTGGTAAGTTCATTTGGTTTTTTTGGTGGGGGCGTGCTACTATTTTGTTGCTTTTGCGTGACACCCATTACTCCCTTCAGCGAAGGCACCTCTCATAGTCTCTCCTGTGGTATTCTTTTCTGCAACACTATTATCGTACTTTTCACAAATTGCGATTTTCAGGATGACTGAAAAATGCTTTGATGCTCTTCATCATCCAATCATATATTTTGAAGTGTATTGAAATGTAATTGACAGAAAATATGATTTGAAAATGAGAATTTTAAATTGCCAAGATCTACAAAAGACCAATTATTACCTTTTTTGAATGCCAGTATCTAAAAAAACGAGTTAGCAAATGTAAACCAAACCATGAAAAGTACACACTTTGAACAATCGTGCTAAGTTTGGTGTAAATCAGTTCTGCAGTTTTTTGCTGTAACACTAAGTAAAGTTTACTACTGGAGTTATAATGTAAAAAACCCTCTTGACAGTAGCAGCCCGCACTTATGGACTAATGCGCTATGCCCATCCAACCTGTTTGAAGGCATGAAGACTGTCTGTTAGGCTGAACAAAGATCAGCCTGACAGACACTCTTCTTGTTCAGGTCAAGCAGGCAGGAGTTAGACATGTACTAAATGTGCAGGCTCCTGGCTGCCTGAGCTTAACTTTCCCAGACTGAAGATTTCACAGCCCTTTGGGTGTGACCTCCTCATCTGGCAAAAGTGGCTTCAGGGCTTCCCCCTCATGACGAGGGAGAGCATCACTGATTGCCTCGGACCTGGGTGTTTCAGTTTTAAGTACTGAAGTGCCCAGACCCGATTGTCAATCAGTGACACCTCATCACAGAGATGTGGAAAATGACATTGTATATGTACATGAGCGGCGTTCATTTGTGTTCACCATACCCCTAGCTGTAAGCAGAACGAATACCGCGAAGCATTGCCCGCATCATCTCGCCAGAATAGGCCCACTCCCGATAGCCAGCGTCTCTCTCTCCCCAGCCTCGCAAGCATCCCAGACATCCCCCGGTCTCTCATGCATAGGCCATAAAACCCTCTCCCTCTGCGCGACCCCGCTCTAAAAGTGACACCCCTGCCTGACCGACACCCCCTGCATTCCTCCCAGGAACACCCTTCCCCTCTTCTGATGACCCCCCCCCCCCCGGCTACACCTGGCCTCTTGACCCGGTCCCAAGTCATAAAACAAAGCCTCATGGATGTACTCCCCCTGGCCCCGCATAGCAAAACGTGATACACCAACCGAAGTGCCCGATCTTATTGCTTGCCCAACCTTAGATCTGACCACCCCCCTCTTGCCCTCGTGTCCTGTTGGAATGTCCGGCTGCAAGATTACAATCACATGTTACATTTGGGAGGGGAAACGACATCCGAGCGACTGGTGTGGGAATAGGCCTGAAGCTGGGATTCCAAACATGCCTTTTCGTACTTCAAAGTTTCTTTATTGCAATAAGGAATGTTTGTGCATCATAAACCTGTGTATAAAAGACGGAGCCTCAGAGAAACTTGTTAGAGCACCTCTTGAAGACATTGTGTGTATGTCCGAAATGACAGGCTCTCCTCATGAGAAATAAAACTCTGTTCCTGCACTCCCGCTGCCAGCGCCCGTCTCTTTATTTGGTAACTGGTCAATATGGGAACTAAGAGGCGTCGTGTGCCAGCAGCCTGGGCATCGGTTGTAAATTGGGCTGTTTTTCCTCAATTGACGTCCCAACGCGGGGCCCATCAGCGACATAAGGTCCGGTAAGAGAGGTCCAGACGATGGGGTGAACATCTGAACGATTGGAGTATACCTGCCTTGAGAGGGCCCTCGTCTGGCTGCCGATTGAATGAACTTCACCGATTCCGAACGGACCTCTCTCAAGTGACCTACTGTCCTGATTGGGATCCCACAGGAATGCTGCGGTAAAAACATGGAGTAAGAGAACGATCGGGCGCTGGAAAGGGAAGGCGAAGAACTGTCCACACGGTCCGGTCCGGGTAAGGTTAAGTAGGACGTCTTTACGTCTGATTGATTGTTTATATTGGAATCGGTATTTAAATACTGGTATTGTTCATTGATTGGTCCATTTAGCCTTAGTTGCTACTTGAAGTATTGGTCCTTTTGAGACATTCTCTATTTGCAAACAGCGACGAATAGGAACGTTCCTCTCTCTTTGCAAATAGTGAAGGATAGGTAATGCAGACTTTTGTCCCCATTGTAATCCGTCATGCCTATTTTTCTCCCCACTGATTGATTGGTTGCTCTGTTGCTCTTTGATACATTCGCTGTCTACAAACGGGGAAGAATAGGAATATTCTGTCTCCCTTTGCAGATAGTGAAGGGTAGGTAATGCAGACTTTTGTCCCCATTGTAATCCGTCATGCCTATTTTTCTCCCCACTGATTGTTTGTTATCGATTTTTATCGATTATCGCTCTTTTGAGATATTCCCTGTCTACAAACAGAGAAGAATAGGAATATTCTGTCTCCCTTTGCAGATAGCGAAGGATAGGTAATGCGGACTTTTGTCCCCCGTTGTAATCCGTCATGCCTGTTTTTCTCCCCACTGATTGATTGATTGTCTGGACATTTATTGTTCAAGGAATAGTTCTTTTGAGGTATTCTCTGTTTGCAAATAACGTGGAATAGAAATATTCTGTCTAGTCTTTGCAAGTAGTGAAGGGTAGGTAATGCGGACCTTTGTCCCCCGTTGTAATCTGACAAGCCTATCTACTCCCCACTGATTGGTAAACTAGTTCCACCCGGACCATTTATTAGAGGCAGATCATCTGGCTCAACCGGGGGGCGCCCCTAATAAAAAGGACATATGTAAAATATGAAGTAATCACCGTATCCTGTTAACAGAAACTTTAGCGCAAAAACACACTAGAAAAGGAAGGAAAAAGAAATCGAGCAAAATCAGTAGGCCACTGATGAGTTTTTTGATTTCGCTAGAAATAAGAAACGTTAGAAATAGCCCGGAATAAGAAACATGAAAGTGGTGAGAGAAGCCAAGCTTGACATCACGGCAGCCACGAGGTAGCTAGGCTCCGCCGCCCCTCACTGCTCCAAACATGTCTGTCCCAATAACGGTAACATAAGACAGATACAAGTCAGCAGATACCTAACCCCATTCCGGAAGCTCCCGAAGTGCAACAGGTCCACGGTCACGCCCATCCGGAAGACGAGGCCTCGACACATGCAGGGCGGGGCCCGGCTGGCCGCCATCGGCCGGAGAGGAGAAGGGGTGGATGGCCCGGGATGTACTGGTCTTCCCATCCTCTTCTTCTAGCGCCTTGCAGGCCACGGGGGGGGGGATGTCTTGCTTACGCCTCCGACCCCCCCCCCCTCTCTCATCATCTGGTCCGGCCACCACGAATGTCAGCGGCCGGAGAAGTCGTGGGATGGATGGCCCGGAATGTACTGGTATTCCCATCCTCCTCTTCTGGCGCCTTGCAGGCCACGGGGGGGGGATGTCTTGCTTATGCCTCCGACCCCCCCCTCTCGCATCGCCTGGTTCGGCCATCACGAATGTCAGTGCCGGGAGACGGCGTGGGGTGCACTGGGAGGGAGAGGCGGCGCGGACGAGCCTCTCCCACCTCCCCAGGTGGAGGCCCCTCAGCTGCACCCCCAACGCTCCACTCACCCGACAAGGGTTCGTCCACTCTTGCGGTGCAACACCACGCCCGACAGGCTGGAGTCCGTCTGCCCTTGCGATCCAACGACTGCCAGTTGCCGCAGAACTCGTAAAATGGCGGTCGACTCTGCAAGATTGGACCCGGCGTGCAAAATTGGCCAGATCGCCTGCCAGCTAGAAAATGAACCCCCTCGTCCAGAGGCGTTCTCCTCAGCTTTGAAGATTCTATGAGAGCCGCAGGGGCCCCCGACCCCCGCGGGCCCCGATGGAGAATGACTGCCATGATTGCCCATGGAACGACCAAGACGTAGCCACGAGACGTTGGCGCTCTCATGCTGGCGCCAGCCTCAGTTTGAATGACCGAAATCCTGCCGACTAACAATTTGATCAGTTCCGGTGGAACACCAGTATGACCCGGTAGGAAAGATTGTTGCCTCCCTCACCCCTTTGACTGATGGTTCTTATCGACGGCCCCTTCTGTGCCCTTTAACGAAACTTTTGGACTGCCGAAAGAGGCTCTGGTCCAACCACGAGTTGGTGGAGACAGTTTTGACTATACTTGGACCTGCCTGACCTCACCCAAAATGGCGCCGGTACAAATGAAACTCGCAACTCCCTGTTGTGTTCCGGTTGCTCAGCCTTGATATCATGAGATATGAATGCAGTTTTTTGAAGCACGTGGAGGGAGGGGATGGGTACTGATTGAACACTTGGACAATGAATTGATATTAAGTTCTGACGCGTCATTGATTACGGTATTATTGAAAGTTCGAATTTTCGACACTTATGGTACTTACCCACAATGAATTTTCAATATGATTTTATTGCACTTGTCGCACCTTTATGAAATCAACGGTCACTGACTCCATTCAAATAAATATCCCCTCATGTACAGTTCCAGTCTGCTCCGTGGCTGGCCCACGTGGTTGTAGACCCGTATTTGTGCGTCAACATTTTTAAATAAAGGTTTTGTGAAAAGCAAACTTAGTTGTAGCGCTTAAATTGGTAAGTTTCGAATAAATGGCCACTGTTTCCGATATAAGGAAAATACAGGTGAAATAAAGCCACTCGATTACTTGAAGGTTAAAAAGCAGAGTACACAGAAATATCGCAAATGTGAATGGTCCTGGTTTGTTGTGTATATGTTTTTTTATTATATATTTTTATTTTTGTGCAACGTAAAGCAATCGATAAAGGTCCCGGTATTTAGCCTTTACCTTATGTGCCACATGTATCAGGGAAGTTGTTTCAGATGCCCCTAAGCCACTCCGAAGGAATGCCACCTAGCCCCTCTAGTCTCCATGCCTAGGGAACAAAAACGACCCTGTACCACTGTGGACCATCCCTCCTCCTCGAAGGAGAGCACGAGTTCACCCCCCACTCTACACTGACTGCCCTCTGTTTTGACCCTTCCCTACACACGATCCGTAATACCACACTTGGGCGATCTATGCAATACACAGTCCATCGAAGTATATCTCTCCCGCACTACCGGTCCCTCTGGGCTTAAACGCCGAGATGAAAGGGATTGCATCCCGCGGAGATAGGTCGAGTATGTGGTAAGTAAAGGCATTTTCGGGTTTATGTACGCTGATATGTTTTAAAACGCTGCCCCCCACCCATTCTTTTTCCCTTCTTTCTGCAGGGCACATCGGAACGTCGACCAAAGTATGGAGAAAACCTAAGCAACACGCCATGGTTCCGCACGGAAAAATTGTATATTGTCTATGGGGACTGCCCCTGAGAACGTGACGAATTTGTGTGATATGAATGCACGCGTGTATGCCCTGATGTGTATAGCTCGACTGAATACGCGTTGAACACGCTTGGATTGATAAGGGAAATGTTTTATGTATGACTTAAGTGATGATCGAACGGCCGATGGAATGGGGAAAAGGGGTCTGAACATGGTGCCTATACACGACGAACAAACAAAGATATAGCACTCCCTTACTTAGAAACGACTGTCTCTCTCTCTCCGAACCCAGCGACTGGGAGGGTGGCCTGAAGCAGAAACTTGACGGGTTATTGCAGTATGATGAAATATGACTCCAACCGGCACCCCAAATAATGCAACCAAGAATGACGTGCACCCATGAGTAAATTCATACGGTGACTAAATAGGGAAAAGTTCAGGAATGTTCCGGGGTGAGGTTTGCCCAAGTGCCCTCCTCCTGGAAGACTAGGAAAATTGTCAAATGTTTAAGATTTACCACCTCCTTCTTGCACCCTCATAGACATGAAACTCAAAGCTGCCCCATTGTTCTCCCGACTGACACCCTCCGTTGCCTCAGCCTGGATACCCATTCGCTAAAAATGATTCGAAGACCCCACCGTGAGTATTAGCCCGACCAGGTTAGTTCCCAAACAATTGACAAAGGTGTAAGTATTTGCAACAGAGGCCACCAGCAAAGGCAGCCAGATGAATTAAGTAGGATACTAAGGATGCGCAGCATGCAGGAAGAAATCTTTTTGGCCAAGTACTGTTCTATGTTTTGTCTTGGATTCTTGTATATAATGCATGTACTACCCCCCCCCGCCTGAATTCATGTGTACGTAATGTATGGATCTACGTCGTCCCTCAGTCTGTTTTTCTGTATAACTTGACCCCTGCTGTTCTGTGTTGTGTGCGCATTAAATGGCCTATTATTGTACACGTTTCTCTATCTCTCTCTCCATGTCAGACGTGTACCGAATAGTTCATTTAAAATGCGGACGACTCTCTCTCTCTCTCTGAGGGTCCCCCTGTTCCCTCTTCCTTTGTGTGGTAACGTTGTGCCCCGCCGGCACAAGCCTAATTGGTTTCTGAACACAAAGGTGTTCGGCAAAATTGACAGAAACTAAAACAATTGTAATTTGCCATATTACTACCTCTCCTTTCTGTAAAATGATGGAACTTGTATTGGCTAAGAAGGAAAGGACAGGTAAGACGACTGATGTCCCCTAATCTGGCTCTTACTTTTTTTAGGGGGACTATATGTCATTGGCCTTCTGTTCTCAGTTTGTTAGAAACGCAATCCCCAATGCCCAGATTGCCCCACCTCTCTGCACCCAAGTACGGATGTCCAAAGCGTCCTCGTTTCTCCCGATTGACCCCAGCTCCATATCCCAAAGTATAACTGATGACCCTGATTAACCGTTGCTCGCCGAGAAAAGAATGTTTAGCCTCTGTCCCTCTCTCATGATAATAGAAGATTGCCAGGGCTTGAGTTAGAAAGACGAGTCTCTACCGTAGGATCCGATTTCGAGGTTGATGGAAATACGCAGTTGATAGGAGTCTGACTTCTCTCCATATACGCCATGAATGAACGCCAAATAGACTTGGTACAACCTAAGTAGAAATGCCCACATACATACTCCATGGTGATAACTTCTGACCGTGACCGATGAACGTATCCCCAGCTACTTGAGATTGGGGGCGGAATTGAAATGTATAAATGTCTTCTCCTGCCAGTTCTCTAAAGCTTGTTTTGTACCCATTCAAAGATACACAATCACCGGAGGAGAGGGGCCGGACGTGACGCACAGCCTAGCCGCAGATCATGAAGCACATGTGACCTCGACCAAAGGTGGAGCCGCAGAGCAACGAGACGCGGGACGAGGCACCACTCTCGAACACGGAAAATGAAAGGATGGAGGGCTGACTTGAAGCCCTCTGCTTGCTGACCCACGCGTGCCAGAAGTCCCCGCCCCTTTGAGCCCGATTGATGGGCCTGCCTGCTCGTTATCCTTTGCTCCCTTGGTTTGTCTCAAAGATCTGATCCCACTCCGCCCTCTCTTCCCTCGGTTATCCGACAACCCCCCTTTCTTTCACATGGATTTTGACTCTGAGAAGAAGAACAGCATTTAGGTAGAATAGGGTTTGCCACGAAAGGAGAAAGAAATGCAGGTGCCCAGCATGAGGCACCCTTAAAAAGATTAGTTAGGAAACAGGACTGTGGTCTAACAGCAGAGGACAGATCGCACCCTGCGACGTGTAAGGATGGATCCGAGCTGGACCTATAGCTCCACCGCCGGTGCTCAACAGCGCCAACGGAAGAAAACGAACTACTAGAACCTACCAGTGATGGCTCGCTGCTAAAAAGACACTGTGGCGAGGACCCCCCTCTCCCCTTTCTGGACTTTCTACCCCCCCCCCCTGGACTAATTGCTTGTATTGAACTGAATTCCTCCCTCAACCACTTTGTATTGCTTTCAAAATGTTTCATCGGTCACTTTTAACTGTACATTGATACCGCCGGAGAGAGAGTCAGAACATGGTTCCATAATGTGTACATAACACGACAAATGTAAATTCATCTGTATTGCACCTCGTCTATCGCATCAACTGCACATAGTTATATGTAATCCGCCAGTATTAACAAACGCTATTTCATTGACCACCCATGGCTATGTGTACACCCCGTCAGTTATGATAAACACGGAAATGAACTAACTTATGTTAAAAAGCGGCGACTGTGGAAAATGACATTGTATATGTACATAAGCGGCGTTCATTTGTGTTCACCATACCCCTAGCTGTAAGCAGAACGAATACCGCGAAGCATTGCCCGCATCATCTCGCCAGAATAGGCCCATGCATGCACGTACACGACAGCCATTTCAGGCACCAAGGCCTCTCTGCCCACTCCCGATAGCCAGCGTCTCTCTCTCCCCCTCACTCCCCAGCCTCGCAAGCATCCCCGATAGCCCCCGGTCTCTCATGCATAGGCCATAAAACCCTCTCCCTCTGCGCGACCCCGCTCTAAAAGTGACACCCCTGCCTGACCGACACCCCCTGCATTCCTCCCAGGAACACCCTTCCCCTCTTCTGATGACCCCCCCCCCCCGGCTACACCTGGCCTCTCGACCCGGTCCCAAGTCATAAAACAAAGCCTCATGGATGTACTCCCCCTGGCCCCGCATAGCAAAACGTGATACACCAACCGAAGTGCCCGATCTTATTGCTTGCCCAACCTTAGATCTGACCACGCCCCTCTTGCCCTCGTGTCCTGTTGGAATGTCCGGCTGCAAGATTACAATCACATGTTACATTTGGGAGGGGAAACGACATCCGAGCGACTGGTGTGGGAATAGGCCTGAAGCTGGGATTCCAAACATGCCTTTTCGTACTTCAAAGTTTCTTTATTGCAATAAGGAATGTTTGTGCATCATAAACCTGTGTATAAAAGACGGAGCCTCAGAGAAAATTGTTAGAGCACCTCTTGAAGACATTGTGCGTATGTCCGAAATGACAGGCTCTCCTCATGAGAAATAAAACTCTGTTCCTGCACTCCCGCTTTCAGTGCCCGTCTCTTTATTTGGTAACTGGTCAAAATGGGAATTAAGAGGCGTTGTGTGCCAGCAGCCTGGGCATCGGTTGTAAATTGGGCTGTTTTTCCTCAGAGACCTTAGCAAGACTCAAGGTGAGAGCCAAATGTGGTGCAGATCTGTTGAGTGTCGACCAAAGATATATATATATATAAATCAAAATATGTTTTTTTAATTGAAGGTGCTACTGAGCCATAACTGCACTGTGGTCTCTCTCTCTATCTCTATCTATCTATCTAAATATCTATCTATCTATCTATCTATCTATCTATCTATCTATCTATCTATCTATCTATCTATCTATCTGTGCCAGTCTTTCTGTATGGCTATCTAACTGTCCGACTTAGAAAACAAAAAAGCACTTTCTTGAAATAAGCTGCTTTTGCAGCACAGATACACATATCTGAATTACTCAGGTCCCACAATGGATTTGAGAATTAGTCTATTTTCTTACATACCATTCTTTATAAAAATGTTTTGAATTAAGTTTCCCTTTTTGGAGGTGAAAACTGAAAAGCTATGAAAATAAAACACAGCCACATATGCAAAAAAATGGTAGATAAATGTTCTGTAACATTAATTATTAGGTC
This sequence comes from Lissotriton helveticus, assembly GCF_964261635.1. Taxonomy (NCBI): domain Eukaryota; kingdom Metazoa; phylum Chordata; class Amphibia; order Caudata; family Salamandridae; genus Lissotriton; species Lissotriton helveticus. The sequence goes on from NC_136069.1 coordinate 1,278,362,820, forward strand.
CAATTACTACAAATGTTGAGGATCGGGGTTAGGTGTCATGAGCCGGTAAGTACGTTTTTTACAGCTTGTCTACTACATTACCAAACATATTTGTGAATATTCTATACTTTTGATAGAAAGGACGGCCAAGACAACATATGTAACATAGAAAAGTTTAGAGTGGCCATAGATGATATAAATATTCATACTTCATACTTCATAAGCAAATATTTGGTTTTATTGCAATGTCTCACAGAATAAAATATTCTTTGTTGAAAGGATACAATGCTTCATTGGACTTTAATTAATTGAATAAAGCTTCTACAGTGAGCACAAGCTTATAATCAGTTACACGGAATTGTTCTACGTTAGAATAAAAATTGGATTTAATAATTGATAACAGGCATTTTAATGTCGTAGGATTTACTATATATTATATAGTACATATCTTCATGTCTACTTTCCATACTATCTTTTTTTCACTGTTAGTAGAACATCTGTTCTGCATCTAATGTTAACTGACATATAATTATGGCTCCTTTTTTGTAGCTGTTAAATGATTTAGACATTATACATTTTGAACAGTGAAAGTGTGATCTCTTCTGTCACTAAAGTATGTTAAAATAAGTCTCAGGTATACTGCCGCCTGAATGAAAGCTATTGTGCGACTTTCTGAACAAAGTGGACAAATATGTGACCTTCATCTTTCCAAGTGTCATCAAAATATAGCTTCACAAAACAGGTTGCACAGTCAGGGTCGGATATGAAGTGTTTTCGTTTTTTGACTTGCGTGTCATGCGCCATCTGTGTTTACCCTGTTGCAGGAAAGCCGAGCACATTCTAAAGATGACAGAAGTACATTTCAGAATAACATTACCATAACGTGCACTGGGGACAGGCAGCAACAGCTACTGAATAAAGACATATGTGGTGAGACAGGCTCCCCTGGTACCTAATATAAAACATATGGGCCAACAATAGGTAGGCGTCTGCACCATCAGACACCATCTTGCATCACTTTCGCACTGGCAGGAGGAGGGGTCCTCACAAAAGCATCACCACACAAAATGGTGACATCGCTGTGGCTCAAAATCTGCAGAATTTCTTTAATCAATTTCAGATGCTGAACATAAGCTTCCACTCACTTTGCTAGTAGACAGCACCACCGACATTGTCCTCCTCTTTTCTGACTATTTGAGAGGAAGGACAGTATTATGAGGGGCTAGAATAGCTTATGGCAGAGCCGCGTCCCTTTTCTTATGCGTCTGCAGTGTGTAAAGTGAATTCATTATATCTGCATTTCTACGAGTTAGGGCTCGCTTTTCAGACAGTACAGCGGGGAGAGGGTGAGAAGGTTTTGCCTCTTTGTGTTTCTGAGCTGTGCTGTCTAAAATTGGGCCCTAACTCAAATAAATATTCGTTTACATTTTTTTTACACCAGGAAGCACATACAAACAAGCACTTGGCTCTCCACTGAGGAGTACGAAGGGATACCCAAATAACCCCCTGCAATCTAGGCTTTTTTCATCAAAAAATGCAGCCCCTGATGAAAAGGTGAAGCCTAACAGCATTCTACCTAACCGTCTAACAAGCCGGGTCTGGTGCCTCATTGGACCAATGGTCTACTGCAGGCCCCTATATTCGACCTCATGGTCACAGGTTCAAATCGCAGCGTGGCCACTCAGCCTTTCATCATTCTGAGGTTGATAAAATGAGTACTATTGAATTGGGTAACAGCAAACATCTGTTATTCAGTGCCAAGATACCTGTAGTGGTGAATGTTATGTATCATTACTCTTGTGAAACAAGCAATATTTTTCACGCTGTCGTTTTACACATATCCAATTTACCCATGATAATCATAGGTCATATATTAGCCAACCAAAGATATCATGTGAAATTCAGTCCATTTTTATTTAGCGAACAGGAACGTTAAAAAAAATGCATTGAAGTGCATTCAAACACCACGTAAAAGGGAGACCATAGTCCTTTATCAAGAACACAATTCCTATTTTGAAACACACACTATTTAAATGAATTTAGGAAGCACACACTAAATGAAGGTGACCAGTGTTTTTAATCCACTGTACCAGACAAACAGTCAATGTTAAGAAATCAGACGTAAAATATACAAAATTCAATGCGCCCACAAAGAGAGGGGGGGGGGAGGTGCAGGGAGGGGGATGTATTTCACTAGATTGTACATCACTAGTTAACATTCAAGAACAACAACATAATACATAGTTCAAAACGTAATTCCACATACATGAAAGGCCATGGAACATGACATATATCATAACAAAAAATTCCTAAGAAGATACTCCTATAATGATTAATATATCAAACTGGGGTTAGGAGTTCCTGGTTGTAGGGTGTAGATGTCTACGTTTCGACCCAGAAGGTGTAGGACAGTGGATCCTTACTGCGTGGGTCTTCGTCAGGACGTGATGGGTGAAGGGGGGGTGGGGCGTTTAACTCTGCGCAAAAAATAATAAAAATTGTTACTCAACCGGTCTCAGATGAGTCCCGACACAACTACAGAATTATGGACAAGAGAGTCCATTTTTGAAGGATCGAAAAAAAGGAAGGGCTAGAAGCCAATTAGTTACCGCGTGCCACGAAGGGCCGCCATACAAAGAGGCTGCCATGTGTGTCTGAAAACCTTATTACCAATGTCACCCATTGGGACAGATAGGATTAACTAAAATGGCCTTGACAAGACAGAACATTAAATACCTGGCACACCGGGAAAGTCCCGTCAGGCGGTTATGCACAAGGGTCTGCCACGTGTGGAGTCAAGATCTGCCGTGTAAAATCAAATACAAAACCACATTTGTAATTAAATCCCAAGTGGGGTGTAGAAACTGAGGTAAGGCTGTATAGATTAGGGGCCTACCTTGTTGTAAAAACAAATACCGGAGATTAAGTCATGGGTCAAAGCATTGCCGGCTACATCTGAAAACAATGGTGAACAGCGTGTCAGGAGCGCAGTAGCTTTCTCAAGTGAATCAATAAAGAAGATTCAATATAGCTCAGAACTCACCCGTGTAGGTTGTACACCGAGCTAAACCCAGCTCTTTATCCAAAAGTTTATTTGAGTGACGTGCGTTGTCAAACTTGCCTCCGCAGTATAAAAATCTGCAAAAACACATTGATAGACATCTTAGGAAGCCGCCCAGCGTTAACAAATACGCCTCGCTGCTCCCAGCCAGAGGGAAGACTCACCCGCAGTATTGTTTGAAGGGCCAAACCGGCCTTTTCCAAATAGACCAAATCTTTTTCCAGTGGCGCGCGTTGTCAGAAATGTCTCTGCAGTGTAAAAATCTGCAAATACACAAGGTGAAAGACAGCTTAGGAGGCAGCCCAGCGTTACCAAACACGCATGGCTGCTCCCAGCCAGAGGGGAGACTCACCCGCAGTGTTGTTTGAAGGGCCAAAACGGTTTTTTTCTTTTTTTCTTTAGACCAAATCAGGGAAAAGCCTCGTCGGTATACAAATGCCGCGTGTCAACATCTGTAGAGACACGGAGAGAGCACACTTAGACAGCCGCCCATCAACTTACAGAACGCACGGATGCAGAACGCCAGGAGGGAGAGAAAAGAGAGGGACTCACCCGCGCTGCTCATGGAAAATTCCGATAGTAGTGCGTGCGCGCCGCGTCTCCTGGAAACAGGAAGTGTTGCCCCGAGAGACGGTGTTATTTACTACTTAGGTGAAAACAGACTCGGGTCAGTTACCGCACATAGTCAGTGACGGAAAAAGACTCTTATCAGCCTTATTTAAACTGGGATTTTTTTGTCATGAAGAGTAAACACAATCAGGGCTAGTGAATAAATCCAAGGCCAGGATAAAATAAAGGTACACAGCAATAAATCCGGATGGGGCTCATTTGCAAAATACGTGATCATAGCACTGGACCTACCACACAGGGCGGTCAAAAGGGCTACTTATTACAGGCAATCCCCCCTTAATAGGAAAACACATGAAAAAACATTTTTTAAAGCCCATATATACATCTCACATACCAAAGGGTCAGAATTGGTCATATATTATAGATGTCAAACGTGCCAAAATGGTGAAAGGGGCATCAGGGCTGCTGTCCATACCCAAAATAGGTGGTAGATAGCGCGAACCTGCCAGGCACGGCGGTTAAAGCGCTCTATTATTCAATTTGAACATTCAGGTACATTGCACATTTGTAAGACAGATAAGTAATGCTTGTTGGGTAAATTATACCAGGCTTATAGCTTCAAAATGTCCACATGACAAATCTCACATAGATTTTGAAAGGACCAGAAGGTTAGGGAAGCATCATACGCCATTACGTATTCCTAAATCATTAATTACTTGCGCGAACCTGCCAGGCACGGCGGTTAAGGCGCTATGTAGCACAAGGTTAACATTTTAAAACAAAGGTAATCATTTGAAACATCATAATCCACAGGTAATTGCTAAGGCACATTGATGAAGCCACACTAAAGAAGGAATACCTGAATCCCTATGGAGAGGCATACTGACATAGATGTTTCACAGAGTAGCCATTTGGGCGAAACTACTTTCAGACTCATTAAGGCCCCCTCGTACAGAATAAAAAAAACGGATCCATTTGATTTCTCTCACATTCAAGATGGGTTCGATGCTCCCACCCCTCGGGCCCAGCTTGACCTGCTCCAAAACTAACCACCTCAAACTCTCTGGTGGGTGGCTTTTCTCATTACAATGTTCCACCAAGGGTGCGCCTGCAACCTTGCATCTCACACGGCTGCAGTGTTGGAAAAAACGTACTTTGACTCGTTGCTGGGTTTGACCCACATAGATCAAGTCACAAGGGCATAGAATGCAGTATATCACGTCGGTCGAGTTGCAGTTAGTATGCGACTTTAGTGGAACTTGTTGTTGTCCGTGGCTAAAGACCTTGGTTTGGATTGTCGCAGGGCATGCTTTGCATGAGCCGCATCGATAATGGCCCACAATGGGGGGCAGGTTCCACATGGTTGTGATGGTAGGTGCATCTTTGGTCGGCAAGAAAGAGCGAACCACATTATCCCGAATATTCTTAGCTTTCTTGAAAGCATGAAGGGGCAATGAATTACACCCAAGATCTTCTGATATCAAATTCCAGTATTTGTTGATGGTTTTTTTCACCTCATTGCTCCTTGTGGAGAAAGTCGTCACACAGATGAGGCGCTCCTCGTGGTTCACCGATTTGTCACTGGGTTGAAGCAAGGTTTCTCTTGGGTTGAACCATGCTCTTTTTTTGGCTTTGTTGACCAGGCGTCTGGGGTATCCACGTTCGAGCAATCTGTTCATCAACACGGTGGACTGTTCTATGTAGTCATCCTTCCTGCTGCAGTTACGCCGAATCCTTAAAAACTGGCCAAACGGAAGGTTATCCCGGAGACCTCGGGGATGGTGGCTGGAGTATAGTAGTAGAGAATTCCTCTCCGTCGGTTTCCTGAATAGCGTAGTTTTTAAAGTGTCATCTTCCACGAAAATGGTAAGATCCAAGAAATCTATTGTTTTTTTGTCGAACTGAATAGTGAACTTAATGTCCGGGGAGCGTGAATTGAGCCAATTGAAAAACCCGGTGATTTCCTCCTCAGTGCCAGACCAGATACAGATGATGTCGTCAATGTATCTCATCCAGGTTTTTATGTGGGGTCTGAAAGGGTTAACGTCAGTAAGTACAAACGTGTCCTCATACATGGACATAAAGATAATGGCCAAATCAGGGGCAAAGGGAGCCCCCATCGCCACACCCTTGGTCTGGAGGTAGAAACAGTTCCGAAAGACAAAGAAATTCCTCATCATCGCAATTTTTAATAATAGAATGATGAAAGATGTAGGCACCCAGATTGGAGCCTCCCGCTTGTCTAGTGCAATTGTCATTGCCATGAGGGCCTCCTCTTGGGGTATGCTTGTATACAGGGAAACAATGTCACAGGTTACCAGAAGGTCTTTAGCGGAGTCATAGGGATGCCCTTCAATCAGGTTGATGGTATGAGTTGTATCCCTGAGGTAAGTTGTAGTGGCTTCTGCTATAGGTTTCAGAAAAACGTCTATGTATCTACATAGGGGTTCCAAAACAGAACCACAACCCGAGACAATCGGGCGTCCGGGAGGCTGGTTGAGATCCTTGTGTACTTTAGGTAGGGTATAGATGGTGGGGAGTCGCGGATGCCTCTGGTTCAAATATTGGAATTCGTGTTCCGATAGGAAGCCTTGCTGTCGTCCGTCCTCCGTAACCCTCAAGATCTCGGCCGTGATGTCCTTGGCGATGGGGGCTGCCTTTGCCCCTGATTTGGCCATTATCTTTATGTCCATGTATGAGGACACGTTTGTACTTACTGACGTTAACCCTTTCAGACCCCACATAAAAACCTGGATGAGATACATTGACGACATCATCTGTATCTGGTCTGGCACTGAGGAGGAAATCACCGGGTTTTTCAATTGGCTCAATTCACGCTTCCCGGACATTAAGTTCACTATTCAGTTCGACAAAAAAACAATAGATTTCTTGGATCTTACCATTTTCGTGGAAGATGACACTTTAAAAACTACGCTATTCAGGAAACCGACGGAGAGGAATTCTCTACTACTATACTCCAGCCACCATCCCCGAGGTCTCCGGGATAACCTTCCGTTTGGCCAGTTTTTAAGGATTCGGCGTAACTGCAGCAGGAAGGATGACTACATAGAACAGTCCACCGTGTTGATGAACAGATTGCTCGAACGTGGATACCCCAGACGCCTGGTCAACAAAGCCAAAAAAAGAGCATGGTTCAACCCAAGAGAAACCTTGCTTCAACCCAGTGACAAATCGGTGAACCACGAGGAGCGCCTCATCTGTGTGACGACTTTCTCCACAAGGAGCAATGAGGTGAAAAAAAACATCAACAAATACTGGAATTTGATATCAGAAGATCTTGGGTGTAATTCATTGCCCCTTCATGCTTTCAAGAAAGCTAAGAATATTCGGGATAATGTGGTTCGCTCTTTCTTGCCGACCAAAGATGCACCTACCATCACAACCATGTGGAACCTGCCCCCCATTGTGGGCCATTATCGATGCGGCTCATGCAAAGCATGCCCTGCGACAATCCAAACCAAGGTCTTTAGCCACGGACAACAACAAGTTCCACTAAAGTCGCATACTAACTGCAACTCGACCGACGTGATATACTGCATTCTATGCCCTTGTGACTTGATCTATGTGGGTCAAACCCAGCAACGAGTCAAAGTACGTTTTTTCCAACACTGCAGCCGTGTGAGATGCAAGGTTGCAGGCGCACCCTTGGTGGAACATTGTAATGAGAAAAGCCACCCACCAGAGAGTTTGAGGTGGTTAGTTTTGGAGCAGGTCAAGCTGGGCCCGAGGGGTGGGAGCATCGAACCCATCTTGAATGTGAGAGAAATCAAATGGATCCGTTTTTTTGATTCTGTACGAGGGGGCCTTAAATGAGTCTGAAAGTAGTTTCGCCCAAATGGCTACTCTGTGAAACATCTATGTCAGTATGCCTCTCCATAGGGATTCAGGTATTCCTTCTTTAGTGTGGCTTCATCAATGTGCCTTAGCAATTACCTGTGGATTATGATGTTTCAAATGATTACCTTTGTTTTAAAATGTTAACCTTGTGCTACATAGCGCCTTAACCGCCGTGCCTGGCAGGTTCGCGCAAGTAATTAATGATTTAGGAATACGTAATGGCGTATGATGCTTCCCTAACCTTCTGGTCCTTTCAAAATCTATGTGAGATTTGTCATGTGGACATTTTGAAGCTATAAGCCTGGTATAATTTACCCAACAAGCATTACTTATCTGTCTTACAAATGTGCAATGTACCTGAATGTTCAAATTGAATAATAGAGCGCTTTAACCGCCGTGCCTGGCAGGTTCGCGCTATCTACCACCTATTTTGGGTATGGACAGCAGCCCTGATGCCCCTTTCACCATTTTGGCACGTTTGACATCTATAATATATGACCAATTCGGACCCTTTGGTATGTGAGATGTATATATGGGCTTTAAAAAATGTTTTTTCATGTGTTTTCCTATTAAGGGGGGATTGCCTGTAATAAGTAGCCCTTTTGACCGCCCTGTGTGGTAGGTCCAGTGCTATGATCACGTATTTTGCAAATGAGCCCCATCCGGATTTATTGCTGTGTACCTTTATTTTATCCTGGCCTTGGATTTATTCACTAGCCCTGATTGTGTTTACTCTTCATGACAAAAAAATCCCAGTTTAAATAAGGCTGATAAGAGTCTTTTTCCGTCACTGACTATGTGCGGTAACTGACCCGAGTCTGTTTTCACCTAAGTAGTAAATAACACCGTCTCTCGGGGCAACACTTCCTGTTTCCAGGAGACGCGGCGCGCACGCACTACTATCGGAATTTTCCATGAGCAGCGCGGGTGAGTCCCTCTCTTTTCTCTCCCTCCTGGCGTTCTGCATCCGTGCGTTCTGTAAGTTGATGGGCGGCTGTCTAAGTGTGCTCTCTCCGTGTCTCTACAGATGTTGACACGCGGCATTTGTATACCGACGAGGCTTTTCCCTGATTTGGTCTAAAGAAAAAAAGAAAAAAACCGTTTTGGCCCTTCAAACAACACTGCGGGTGAGTCTCCCCTCTGGCTGGGAGCAGCCATGCGTGTTTGGTAACGCTTGGCTGCCTCCTAAGCTGTCTTTCACCTTGTGTATTTGCAGATTTTTACACTGCAGAGACATTTCTGACAACGCGCGCCACTGGAAAAAGATTTGGTCTATTTGGAAAAGGCCGGTTTGGCCCTTCAAACAATACTGCGGGTGAGTCTTCCCTCTGGCTGGGAGCAGCGAGGCGTATTTGTTAACGCTGGGCGGCTTCCTAAGATGTCTATCAATGTGTTTTTGCAGATTTTTATACTGCGGAGGCAAGTTTGACAACGCACGTCACTCAAATAAACTTTTGGATAAAGAGCTGGGTTTAGCTCGGTGTACAACCTACACGGGTGAGTTCTGAGCTATATTGAATCTTCTTTATTGATTCACTTGAGAAAGCTACTGCGCTCCTGACACGCTGTTCACCATTGTTTTCAGATGTAGCCGGCAATGCTTTGACCCATGACTTAATCTCCGGTATTTGTTTTTACAACAAGGTAGGCCCCTAATCTATACAGCCTTACCTCAGTTTCTACACCCCACTTGGGATTTAATTACAAATGTGGTTTTGTATTTGATTTTACACGGCAGATCTTGACTCCACACGTGGCAGACCCTTGTGCATAACCGCCTGACGGGACTTTCCCGGTGTGCCAGGTATTTAATGTTCTGTCTTGTCAAGGCCATTTTAGTTAATCCTATCTGTCCCAATGGGTGACATTGGTAATAAGGTTTTCAGACACACATGGCAGCCTCTTTGTATGGCGGCCCTTCGTGGCACGCGGTAACTAATTGGCTTCTAGCCCACCCAGTATTTCTCATTCTTTATGAACCTCCTACTACTTCCTTTTTTTTTTCGATCCTTCAAAAATGGACTCTCTTGTCCATAATTCTGTAGTTGTGTCGGGACTCATCTGAGACCGGTTGAGTAACAATTTTTATTATTTTTTGCGCAGAGTTAAACGCCCCACCCCCCCTTCACCCATCACGTCCTGACGAAGACCCACGCAGTAAGGATCCACTGTCCTACACCTTCTGGGTCGAAACGTAGACATCTACACCCTACAACCAGGAACTCCTAACCCCAGTTTGATATATTAATCATTATAGGAGTATCTTCTTAGGAATTTTTTGTTATGATATATGTCATGTTCCATGGCCTTTCATGTATGTGGAATTACGTTTTGAACTATGTATTATGTTGTTGTTCTTGAATGTTAACTAGTGATGTACAATCTAGTGAAATACATCCCCCTCCCTGCACCTCCCCCCCCCCTCTCTTTGTGGGCGCATTGAATTTTGTATATTTTACGTCTGATTTCTTAACATTGACTGTTTGTCTGGTACAGTGGATTAAAAACACTGGTCACCTTCATTTAGTGTGTGCTTCCTAAATTCATTTAAATAGTGTGTGTTTCAAAATAGGAATTGTGTTCTTGGTCTGGGACCCCCTATATATAACGCTATTGATCACCCAGGTCCCACTGACTATATGGGTACAACCCCCCTTGTACAACATAGTCCTTTATCAACATTGTTTAGAGTTCCATGCACTTAGAATCTTGTCCAATAATATCCCAGGAGCTCATTAAAAACACGTAAAGCCCATAGGCTAAACCCATTTGGCCCAAATGTCTCTAGAGAAGAATCAACCCATGTGTCACAATCATATTTCAAAAAGCAAACTTCTCAAGTGTAGAAAATGCTGACGCGTTCCGTTCAACCATTTATGGTCTCATCAGGACAAAGTTTACATAGGGCCATGTGGAAACTTTTATGATCACTTGATGAATCTCCTCGGTTCTCCACCTCCTCCCAGGACAATGAGAAAACGTATTCTCCCTTTGTCCCTGCAATGTACATTGATAATGATGCAGTATTAAACTATGCTCTGCATAGAACAAGACCCAGTGCAGAGCTGCTCTGATAAATGAGAGTAGTGGTTGAGCCAGCACAGTCCATAGTGACACTACCCTAAGTTTAAAAAGACTTGCAAGGAAACACAAGTAGCACACATGGTTTTCGTTGTATATTTGAGGTCCGGCCCAGAGTCTCCTTTAGCTGTTTTGCCAGCTACATATTTCCAAGGAATGAATCATAAAAATACATATGTGCATACATAAATTAATAAAAAGTTAATTAGCGGGCTGGATTGTGAGAAGAACAAGTTAAAGAACAATGAGGAGATATGAAATAACAAAGTTAGTTTTGACAGCTCTTGAATGCCACATGAGCATATTATTGAGATTGTCTATTTTTTCTGGGAACAATACTAACTATGAAAAATAAAACAAAAGACAGCCTCATTCTAACAACACTTTCAGAAAAAAGAGAATTTCACTGCAATTTGCATAAGCTTGCATTAGGAACGTATCCAAGCAAAGCTCCTTTTGGGGCAAACTTTCATATGCAATCATCTGCATATATAACTAGATCAATTTATTTAAATTTTGAAACATCATACACATAGGGTAAGACGCATCTGGAAATACAGCTAATAAGGGAGAGCTTTTGACAGATATGTGATGTATCTTTTTCCGTTTAGGTCTTATGAAGTCTGGCATTAACCAAAGACCTTTTGATTTTACGAACGTTTAACCCCTTCGATGCTGATGACGAGCTCAGCTCATCAACAGCTACGGCGCTCCTGTGCTAATGACGAGCTGAGCTCGTCATGTAACGCGGGTTTTCGAAAAACCCAGCACACAGCGGGAAAACCGCTAGCGCGCAAGGGGTTAATGTAGAATATACATAGTAATATTGTGGTGTCGCCAGCTCGCTTTGCCCATTGGTCTGTTATTGTGCATTCACATTTTTCTTTCATCCACCCTGGAATATATAGCATGGGCCAGTGGGTAAACCCGTGTGGCTCACTGGTTAGAGGCATCAGACCTGTAAGCAGGGAACGGCCCGGGACCAGGGTTCAATTCCCGACGCGGCAGGGTCTTGGACCAGGGTCAACAGACTCGATAATTCTCGCCTCAGTGCCTACTCTAACCAGGGAACACACTCGGTAACTCTGGGCATTAAGCTTGCCTCATCTCTACAACGGCCCCCTACAGACGCCGGGGATGCCTGGTTTCACCCTGGAGATACCCAGAAAGGGACCATCTCACAGGGAAAACCAGGACGGATTCCCCAGCGGTCTACAGCGCCAGGACACTCGGGTAGAGTAACAGTGCGCTTTACAAGTATCCCACATTTACATTTAACTGTGAATGCAAACATGTTACTTTTTCAAAAAAAGGATATCTGCACACAATGTAGTTTCATTCAGCACCAGAGACTACTCTGGCCCAAAAATATTTTTTGCTTTTGGCAAACATTTTTTGTCCTCTTGGATTGAGACAGGCCAGGTAGCTTCCCTATCATTAACATTTAGCAAAAACCGTGATAAAACAAAACAAGCAATGGCAATGCAAAAGTCTGGCTGCCAATATCAGGTGTATTGGCTTTGTCAATTCTTGCTTTTTTTATTTGAGCCACACCAGTAAATGTTTGTGATTTAATATAAAAAAGTAATGTATGAAGTTGTGAAACAGACACTATCTGTGTTTCAATTGGCTATATAAACATACACACTAACTTGAGAAGTGCTGGTACATTGAATGGGCCCGATTCACAGAACTAACTTAAGACAAAATCCTAAACTTACTACCATTTTAGTATTCACAGAAGGCACTTACTCATTTTGGTATTCCCAGCATGCACTTACTCATTTCGGTATTCACAGAAGTTAGGAGTCCTAACTTTAGGACTCTTAAATGCCTTCTGTGAATACCGAAAGTCTTAAAGTTAGGATTTTTCTCAATTTAGTAGTAGTAAAGTTAGGACTCCTAACTTTAGGACTCCTAAATGCCTTCTGTGAATACCGAAAGTCTTAAAATTAGGATTTTTCTCAATTTAGTAGTAGTAAAGTTAGGACTCCTAACTTTTGGACTCCTAAAAGCCTTCTGTGAATACCGAAAGTCTAAAAATTTATTTTTTTCTCAGTTTAGTAGTAGTAAAGTTAGGACTCCTTACTTTAGAACTCCTAAATGCCTGCTGTGAATACCGAAAGTCTTAAAATTAGGATTTTTCTCAAATTAGTAGTAGTAAAGTTAGGACTCCTAACTTTCGGACTCCTAAATGCCTTCTGTGAATACCAAAAGTCTTAAAATTTGGATTTTTCTCAACTTTACTACTACTAAACTGAGAAAAAGCCTAATTTTAAGACTTTCGGTATTCACAGAGGGCATTTAGGAGTCCTAAAGTTAGGAGTCCTAACTTTACTACTACTAAATTGAGAAAAATCCTAACTTTAAGACTTTCGGTATTCACAGAAGGCATTTAAGAGTCCTAAAGTTAGGACTCCTAACTTCTGTGAATACCGAAATGAGTAAGTGCATTCTGTGAATACAAAAATGAGTAAGTGCCTTCTGTGAATACCAAAATGGTAGTAAGTTTAGGATTTTGTCTTAAGTTAGTTCTGTGAATCGCGCCCTTTGTCTTTGAATATATTTTACCTCGTGTGAGAAGTGTTGGTACTAAAATGCCTTTAGGTTTTGAGGGATTCATGTTATCTTCACATTTGAAGCAGGATTCACTATTAAAGTACCGATTTTACTCTTGTAATGTTGTTGTTTGAAGCATTATTACAATTGTAGCACACACTTAACATCTGAAATCTTTTCCACTCACATGAGCAGCAGAGACTGACATTTGCAACATATTTCTATATCTGCACTACTTTGCAGTTGTGCACCATGGTGCACCCAAACTACTGGAATTAAAGCAAGAGCTTATGCTCAAATGGGCCTCTTTATATTAATTCAAGAATATTTCCAGATTAAGACATATGATTTATTATAAAACAAATGATACATATGACGCTCTAAAGAAGTCACATATGTCTGTATCGAATGCAGTTGTTCAAAATCAAATGTAAACAACCTGAGCTTGAATTGAAAATATTTTATTGGAAGCTGAAAAATGATGAAGTGCACAAATGTTCGACAGGTTTGGAACCTGTGGCTAGCTCTAACGTTAATGGCATGTTATCAGCCAAAACCTATGAGCAGGTGCAGTAAGCAACATTAATTTTTTTAAATGACTTGAGATGCAAATAAGAAACTATATCAGGAGATATGTCACGGATCTTTAATGGGCTAATGAGACATTTCCCTGCAGAGCAATCTGAGCAGGGGAGGAACAGCTTTAAGCATCGTTAATATTTAGAACGGTTCTAAGAACAACATGCAAATAATGCTCATAAGCAGACTTTCATTATTTTATTATCTCTGAAAATGAAGTCTTTGCACACTCTGATTAAAGGGGTCATAAAGAACTCTGCATGTGATTTTCTTATGAGGTTTTTTTTAAAGGATTATGGTCTCATAAGCTGTTTCATTAATTTAAAGAGTCATACTAACATTGAAAGCCTGAGTAATGTACTGTACACTTTTACAGGCCAGAATCAGGTAAACATTGCTGTCAGACCTGGTTTGGTAAGGCTACAGGGTACACAGGGGATACTGAGCCCACACTGTGTTGGCTGAAGTTGTTTGGCCCTGGTATCTAGGGTTCTGTCCAAAAATGACACTGCAAACTGGTCTATGTACAACCCTTTTTGCACTTGACTCTAGCCAGGGTAGAGTAGCGAGGGCAAGCAATCAAACGCTTCTCGGTGATGTAGTGTGTGTGGGGTAAGAGATCAGAACTTAACAGCAAACCAACAGACACAATACTGGAATGTCCAGCACACTGCTTACTTTTATGCAAAACGAAAGTACTTTAATCACCTAGCAAAACTGAATACTGTAAAATTAATGGAAGTGACATATAGTATTGAAACTATGTTGCAATAGCTAGTGAGGTACTACACCCCCTACTTCCTGGTGTCTTCTCTATATCCCCAATTCATACCACTGTGACGGAGACCAGTTAGCTATAGTCCCCAAAACAAATCAGGTTTTAGCATGGATTGTGCACAGGTACATTGTTTATTTTATATGTGAATTGCGCAACTTCAGTCATGTCTCATTCCCCTTATTAACACATCTTAGAGAGCACAGCAGACTCATCTGTACATGCTTAGATTCTAATCACTTATGCATAGTAAGCTCCATGTTTTTACCTGCTGGCTTCTGTAGCAGTTCGGGTAGCATAGTATGACACAAGCAGCTCCTATCCTCACGATAGTGGATCTTTTCAAGTGTTGATTGCGATGGCAACCTTGCTCAGGATGATGGATATGGAAGTAATTGGTGGATCCGCCCTGTAGAGCAATGCCAACTTTTCAGCAGGCATGGTTCTTCAGACCAGACACAGCAGTGTTCTGGGGTGGCAGTTTTAGCCTCTGGTCAATTTATTCTCAATATAGTAGCATCTTGCTTGGCAATAAAGCACTTCTTTCTTATAGGGTTGGCAGCAGCAGCAGCACAAATGTCTCAGCCTGCGGCAGTGTTAACTACAGCATACAAGGGAAATGTGCAGAGCTACCTGGTGGGTCAGGGTGGGGATCATGACACAGATCAATGCTGTGTTTGCTCTCCAGGGAAAGTCAGCTTTCTCTGGGTGCTCCACATGCTGGCAGTTTGCTAGGTTTCCTTTCCTGGGCAGTACATTTTACTGCAGAGCCAGGCAAACACGTTATCTCTTACAGCAGGCAGGCAGGCTTGTGGGCAATTCAGGTAGTCTCAAAAAAAGAGAGAGGGGTCCTACTCACCAAAGAGACAGGACACCAAACGACACTATGTCAATAACAGATTCCCTTTGGGATTCCTCAATAGCATACTATACTTTTCACTACCACATTCGAACTATCATTCAGTCACCAGAAAGTATAGTTATAGCCAAAAGATACCAACATAAAAATGTTTATTAGATAGATCTATTCAATATGTTAAAAATTATTTAACCCCTTCGACGCTCATGACGAGCTCAGCTCGTCATGAGGTACACGTCTCGTACGCTCATGACGAGCTGAGCTCGTCATGAACCGCGGATTTTTTAAAACTTCAGCGCACAGCGGGAAAATGCGCCGCACCGATGGTGTTAAAATACACAATGTATAATGTAAATACAAACAACAATCCATGTAAGTTCATTATATGCCATACAAAGTATGGAGAAAATACAAATAATATTCAGGTGCAGGTAAATATACACAACCCAACCAATGATTATAGCAGGTTCACCATATAGTAGATTTTGTTCATAGGAACCCCTATACAATGGTAGGTAAAAAGGACCAAGAAGCGATGCGTTTCGGTAGTATCAATGTGTCCAACCACCTTCTTCAGGCTTAAAGAAAGATGTCTCCCAGCACTCTTATCAGCAGCTGAGGATGTTAGTTGTCTAGATGGGGACCTGATTCCTCCACCCAGTCCGATCTCTTAGCTCAAGTCTCCACACGATATCAAGAGAAAGCAGGCAGACATGTAATCTCGCCACTGTCCTTAAATTCTCAATTAGTAGTAGAAAAGAGTCTCACAGAGGTACTGAAGCTCCCCTCAGATGTTAAAACCTTTTTTTCATGTTTTTGCCGATGGTAAGACTGACACCAACAAATCACCATTCAATGATGTCCAGAATTTAAGGGCAAAGTACTTGCATTATCAGAATGGTTGACTTTAATTACAATTATGCTGATTCCCAATGTTTTTGGAAAAACTTCAATAACTGCCACTCAGGTTTATAGCAGAGCAAGCTGCCAGGACTGAAAAGCCTCCTGGCATTCTCCGTTTTGGCAATTCAGGGAGACCATCAGCTCTTCTAGGCAGAAAGTGCAGTTGTCAAATGAGATGCTGTCATCTCTGGGAACCTGGCTGCCTGGCAGACACCAGCTCTGGTTGCACATCAGCTCTTTGACTATTCTGAACAGCACTACCTTCCTTGGTCAAGGAGAACCTGGCGGTAAAAGAAAGTGGGGTGGTTTGGATCCAGCTTCTGTACATATAGGATGTGATTTTACTGTCTAAGACTTCAGAACTAGTTTGCGTTGGTTCTTTTATAAATGCTAATTTCCGGCTGCTCTCTAGACACAGACTTTGTTCAAAGTGATGGTTCCTACAACAGGAAGCAATGGGACTAGCTGCAAGAAGGAGTATCCAAAACAGGGGCACAGTGAAGTGTGAGATCTTCTCTGCACGTGACTATCACCAGCCTTCCAGAAGCATTAATCAGTGACAGTCAAAAAAACAGGTCCCTCCTAGAAACTTTCTCACCTTGAACGAAGGAAACTGCAGTCCCACCCCTCACCCATATGATTAACCAAATGGCAGCATTCAGGAACAACTTATCAGCAGCCTCTTACTAACAACGCCCTGATTGAAATTCTAAAGGTAGACCTGTGTCAGTCCTTCTCACTTCAATATCTTGATCACCCTCTCTAGCTACAGGAAGGCAGGCAATACATTTCCAGTATGGGATAACTACTGTCCTCATTGCCAATCTTGTGCCATGCTAAAACAAGAGGAATCCAAAATGGATTCCACAGGCCCTAATACACACAATGATCAATCAAACAGATTTACAAAATATGGTATGCTGACACCATTGCTTTAAGGGATGTACCCAAAGCATGGACAAGACTCCACTATCTACTATAAGGGCACTCTTGCTGAGGCCCTCCAGGTCTAAGGATCTAACTCAGACCTCACATTACCAGGTACAGGTCTAGGTTTCTGCGCAGATGCTACCTTAGTGTGACACCATGGCCAAAATATAAGTCAGTCTACCTAATTCACATGCAGTCATGCACTCACTCAGGGCAAGGGAACACATACCCACTTTCCCTGCAGAGGAGATTTTCTTTCTATAAGTTCAAAATGTCCCCATTATAAAAAAGGGGTTATGATAAGTGATGATTAATACATAGCGAACTTAGCAATAAATGAAAGAAAATATACCTGTCCAAAGTTAATATTGATTTTAGAATAAATTGCATGCAAAAGCAGCTTAAAACCTTCCACCACATCTCTTAACAAAACATTGGAATGTTGGGAGCGCCATTGAAAACAATGGAGTGCACCGGGATTTTTATGGCCGGTAGAAGCCCGGAGCTCCAACATTCCAATATTCTCTTTCACAGCTGTTGCTGTGAACAAAGGCCTCACGGAGCCCAAGGGGATTCCAATCCTTCCGGGCTCCATGAGGCCTTTGCCTTATTTGTTAGAACATTCTGCCCTCTAGTGGCAGAATGTTCTAATAGCCTTATAGCCCTTCGAAGCTGAGCTATACCTGTATTAAAGCCCCACTCCCTTGTTAAAGGCCCAGAAGGCCTTTAATGGCTGGTATAGACCGCTACGGTGGTCTATAGGGCTATAGTAAAGTCCTCCTTCTCTTTGCTTTAGAATTCTTCCTGGAAGTGGGTTCAGAAAGTTTTAAAACTACAAAAGGCTTACTTTCAATTTCTTACTGCAAAAGAACTTGATCTCAGATATAAAACCCAGCATGCTTAATGTTGTTCAAAGTTGCCACTTTTTTAATCCTGCCAATGCAAATATTTCGCATACATGAGTACCAGAGTTCAAAGCCCCTACTGCAAAGTTATGTGATGGATCTGAGTCATCACTGAAGCAAAGCCATCAAAGATCATGCTGTCGATTTATTGAATCCTTTTCGATAATAATTGCCATGTTAATAAGACTCAGCATAGGATGCTAAAATTGGTGAGGAATACATAGAATGAGAACAGTAGGTACTTTTATGTCTGCATCCTAAGTTCACTAACAGTTTTGAAGTTGAGACCCAAAGCAGATGAAAAGAGGGGGATTTGTGGAAATATCCTTATTGCTCACATTCTCTAAAGCATCAACTGCTATGGAATGCTCTTTACCATATTTAATAGTTCTTGCCTTATGCTAAGGGCAGTAATTAAATAAGTGGGCAATTAGAAGGGCATAACCGTCTAAGTGTATGGCAATAATGCTTAATTATGACTTTCTATGTTCAGGTTGTCATTCCCTTGTTGTTCCCCTGGTCTCCTTATAGGGGAAATAGAGGGCAAGGAGAGGATCGTAAATGATACTGGACTCCAAGTATGAAGTTTGCCAAAGTTTTAGAAAAGCTAGCGCTTTTATGTTATCAAACACAATGGTCTAAAGACACTTTTTTGGTAACATAAAGAGAAGGAGACCCTTTGCCTCCGAAAGACTTAAGGCGTTTTGACTACTTGACAGCTTATACAACTTCACCCAAAAATCTTTTTGAAATTCAATCACAACCGAAGGAGAATTTGGCTGTCGGCCATCACAAGAGGTTTGAGAGGAAAGACACTATCCTGTGTCCCTTTCATATGGCTCAATATTAGTTACTATGGCACCCTCTGGTAGGTAAGCTGGGGACTTTGATTGTTTCCACCTTTGAGGAGATTCCTGGCTTAGTCAAACTGCAAAACATTTCTCTCTAAGTAAAGAAAACTCTGTAGCGCCATATTTACAAAGTGACGCATCTAGGTAGATGCGTCACTTTGTAAACCCCTGCACCACATTATACCTGCGCCAGGTATAATGTATGCAAGGGGGGTGTTTTGACGCAAGAAAGGGTCATGGAAGTGATGCAGTGAAATCTAAAGATTTCACTGAGCCATTTCTTGGGCGCTAATGCGTCAAAATCTTACACCTGCTTCATGGCAGGCGTAAAACTGATGCAGGCACTAACAACATGGGGCCTCATTTATGAGGCCTTGTGTCAGTTTTGCGCTTCCAATGTGTCACTTTTTGTGACGCATCGATGGCGTAAAACATGCCGCCTGTTGCGCACTATTTACAAAGTGACGCATCTAAGTAGATGCGTCACTTTGTAAACCGCTGCGCTTCATTATACCTGCGTCAGGTATAATGTATGCAGGAGGGGAGTTCCCCCGCAAAAAGCCTCGTAGGAGTGACACAGTGAAATCTATGAGATTTCGCTGCGTCACTTCTAGGATACCATTGCGTCAAAATCTTGGGCCTGCCTCACAGCAGGCATAAGACTGATGCATACCCTTTCACATGGGGCTTGCCCCATTTGAAAGGACGCATTGCTGGAGTTGTGTCACTTTTGTGACACACTCTAGCATTGCGTCACTTTTGCGCTTACAGATACGTCAGCAATATTGACGTATCTGTAACTCCTTGCGACATAATGCGCCATATATTAAATATGAGGCATCAGGTATGTCGCAAGGAGTGCACACCAAGAAGTCACGCATCACTGCTTTCAGGCAGCGATGCGTCATTTCTCATAAATGAGGCCCATGGGACTTGCCCATGTGAAAGTACACATTGCTGGAGTTGCGTCACTTTTGCGCCTACAGATACGTCAGAAATACTGACGTATCTGTAACTCCTTGCGACATGATGCGTCATATTATAAATATGATGCATCAATCATGACACAAGGAGTGCGCACTGGCAAGTGACGCGTAGCTGCTTTCACGCAGCGATGCGTCATTTCTCATAAATGAGGCCCTGTGTAATTGGTCGAGATGACTGATGAGATTGCTGGAAAGTGACTACACCTCAGTATGTAAAGTTCAGCAATAAACTTACAACCATTCTTGCATAGAGGAAGTGAAGGGAAAGTGTAAAAGGGTGTCGGAGTTGTGTTACTGACGGCGTAGTTCATTAAAATAATATAATATCCTGCTAAGGTGGGATCTCCTAGGACGTACAGTGGGCAACAAACTATTTTAATGTTATGGTGAACTGCCTAAAAGCCTAACAAATGTGGACATGTGTAATCAATCATTACTATGATTGCACACAAGAAACTATTATCGGTTCTCTTAGGGTGTAACTCGATATTATTCAGAATTTTTGTCCATAATACCTATCAATCGGGCATCTGGGTTGCCTTTATTTAATACATAAATAAATAAATAAAGTATACAAACGTTTTGTATACTTTATTTTAAAAATAACACAGTGGATGTGGAATCAATCTCTTTATATACTTTCAGGCCACACGATTGAATCTCAGCATGGCTGACTCAGCATTTCATGCTTCTGGGCAGTCTGCTGACTGAACACCACAAGAACCATAACAAACAACTTGATTGTGTAAACAGTACTTAAACTACTAAATTAATTTGAAAAACAAATCCCGTAAAATAGCGAGTGCGCACCTAGAAAAACAAGGCATCACAATATTTAGTAGTTCTGCTATGGGTAAGTGTCACTTTGCACGATTTTACATTTAGTTTAGAAGTATTAACAGTGAAATTGTGAGATGAAAACGCCTCTTCACACATTCCTAATCATGCTATCGTTTTATTTATTTTAATTATAAGTTTGTTTATCTTTCCCTCCCAAATTCGAATCCTTTCAACCTGCCCAACTAAATTACCTAATCTAGTTGTGACAGGGAGACATTCTTTACTTGAATGAGCTTTACAATATGTCACTAGCCAAAATAGCACATCCGCGAGCATTTAACCACACCCATTCTTGTAATTTGCATTTAACTAGAATGATATTCGTATTTTGACCTCGGATTGTCGTGTTAATATTTCGAACCATTTTGCATGAACTTGAAATCGAATTTTTGCAGACAAGGATTATATAAGTTTGATGGTGGTAACCAAATATATAAATTCAAGAAGCTTATATCTTGCACGCCGTGAATTTCTTGATTTCATCTCAACTTGCACTGTGCTGAAATTCAGTAAATTACTACACTAGCTACAGAATTATGAGTTTCTAAATCACGGCCACAACAGCAGGGTTCCACACACCAGGAATACCATTGCAATTGTGCGTATGAATGCATTATATATAGGTGTATGACTGTGCACATTTGTTTAAACCGTCAACTCCCTTTTCACCTTTTTCGAAGTGTTTGTGTGAAAAGGTGCACTCAGGGACACCAGAGAGACAGAAGAGTCATTTACAAAACAGTAAGTTTAATTCCAAAGTTTACAGTATCAACCAACAGGTCAGCCAAGGGGAAAACAATTGCCAGTAATTTTCCAAACAAAACATTCCACATTCCTACAATGTGAAGTCACGACACTCCACGTTCCCTACTAGGTTCCACATTCCATCCTAAGCCACCTACATAAAACCCAACACTGCGTTTAATAGAATATGGCATTTTAACTTGTTTTAAGGAGGGTAATCCCTTTCCAGGACATTGAAAAAAAAAATCTATGGCAAAGTGTGTGTGTGTGTGTGTCGGGGGGGGGGGGGGGGGCGATTGGGTGGATTTTACACGACTTTGCCAAGTGACAAACCCCAACACATTCTTCAGAGTTTTAACGTTGATTGCACTAGTAGAACGATAGAGCATGGAGGACCCATTTATGTGGCACGATTATCTGAATTAGGCAACACAAGATGCACATTATGCAGCACGTGCTCCAGCAGTATTATGTTCAACCATTTTAGCTAGAAACCACTTTCTGTGAAATCTGCAAATTATGTGCCCTATTATGTGACTAATGTAGTACTCCCTGCGTATGCGTAAGCACTGTATCCACAGATTCAAATAAATGCACCGACCCTCACCACTGTCCATTGTTTTAGGAACAGTATTTTCATGGAAGGGAAACACGACCTAAACATTCTAATGCCAGTCAGCGCCCATTGCCAGATGTACTTCGAACGTGGCCCGTACAACGTGGCAATGAAGAAAGGCATTTTTGAGAGCAGAACACCCTAAAAGAAAGCAAGAGATGGTGCTGAGCAGCGACACAGAGTAATACCTTTTTACTGCCATCCATTTTTTGTGCTCGATACATCCATTGTTTAGTTCACTTTGGGCACATGTTTCTCCCACTTCTGTTTTTGTGGCAGTGCTAACACTCATTGTAATGTTTAAAAAGCAATAAAAGACATCAATTACCTTCCCACTATCTATGGACTTAGACTTAGGCCATAATTATGGGACCAGATACACACCAGCCATTGATAACTCCTACAGGCAATACAATGTAATTTAAATATTGGCTATTTTGGACCTCCTCCTTTGAAGACAACTAGGTGACAATAATCACTGGCTTAGACCTTGCCCTCAACATTCAAATATTTATCTTTCTGTTTCGCCTTCCATTATTAAGATTATTTTTGGGATTATTTGTTGGAATATTTAATAAAGATTTTAGTTATTCAGTATTGGGTAAAAGTGAGCCAAAATGTCCAATAAATATAATGGGTGGCCTTTAGCGGTAAGTTTAGCCCTCAGCAGTGCACTTGAATTCTGGATAAAGAACATATCTAAACAATGACTCACCAATTGTTGGTAGGTTATATTTGGAAACTGATTTATAATTCAAATGAAAATTGAAATGACTAAAAGCCACCCATTTTTGCAGTTGACTATATTCATCACAACTACCTACTGGTTGAGTAAAACCTCATATACCAATATGGATTCGGAGTTGTAAAGTTGATTGACATTGGGCCTGTCATAGTAGTCTAAAAATAAATGTTTAGTTTGCTATGTCATTGTATATTTTATTCACAACAGCATTTCTCAGCTTTGTTACATCATCCAGATGTATACATCATGTGTAGTTTAGTGTGCCATTTTGCTTTAAAACTCTCATGACAAAAAACAATGACTCCAGTTAAAAGCACATCGAATAACAGAAATAGGAAGATTTGAGAATGTAATCTGTATTTTGTATAGAACTATATGGTGACATGCGATTGCTTGGCACCAGTATATGAAATAACAATTTGCAGTTATATGAAAGACAGAAAATAAGAAATGTTGGCATCAGCTGGGCAAAACCCATTGCCAGTGTTCTTTTTGTGACCCTTATTCTGTGCAGAGTCCACACCAGGTGACATTACTCTGGATGTTTGGTGAATAGTTGTGGAGTTTTCCAATCAGTCAATGAATCCACCTCAGTGAATGAAGACCACCTCCTTCCTCTCCGGCACAACCAAGAGCGTCCGCCTTCCCCATTCCGCTCCGAAGCCACCAAGATCATCTGCGACGTACCCCAAGGCTCATCCCTCAGCCCTACACTGTTCAACATCTACATGGCACCGCTCGCCCACATCGCCCGACTGCACAACCTCAACATCATCTCCTATGCCGACGACACCCAGCTGATCCTCTCCCTCACCAAGGACCCCCACCCAGCCAAAACCAACCTCCATGAAGGGATGAAAGCCGTTGCCGAGTGGATGATGAACAGCCGACTGAAGCTAAACTCAGACAAGACGGAAGTCCTCATCCTCGGACCCACCCCCTCGGCCTGGGATGAGCCCTGGTGGCCGACCGCACTGGGCTCAGCTCCAACACCTACCGACCACGCACGCAACCTAGGATTCATCCTCAACTCCACCCTCTCCATGACTAAACAGGTCAACGCCGTCTCTTCCTTCTGCTACAACATCCTCCGCATGCTTAAAAAAATCTACAAGTGGATCCCCACCGAAACAAGAAGAACGGTCACCCAGGCCCTCATCAGCAGCAGCCTGCACTACGGTAATGCCCTCTACACAGGAGCCTGGGCCATACTCTTGAAATGACTTAAACGCAACCAGAACGCCTCCGCACGCCTGATCCTCGACATCCCTTGCCGCAGCCACATCACACCCCACCTGAGAGACCTGCACTGGCACTCCCCATCAACAAGAGGATAACCTTCAAGCTCCTCACCCACGCACACAAGGCACATCATAACACCGGACCAGCGTACCTCAACAGACGACTCAGCTTGGAAAGCATCCGAAGCATTCTGAAGCATCCGAAGAGTGACCTCCGGTGGCAGACCATTCTCCCACCTCGCCACCAAGACCTGGAACAGCCTCCCCATCCCCCTACGGCAGACCCAAGACCTGCTGACCTTCAGACGACTCCTCAAGACCTGGCTCTTCAAGCAGTAGTAACTGTCCTCCCCCCCCCCCCCAGCACCTTGAGACCCTCATGGGTAAGTAGTGCGCTTTACAAATGGTTTGATTGATTGATTGATTGATTGAATAAACTTAGATTTGTTGAGTGTGGCTAAACACCCATGAGGGTATCCAGACACTGGGTTCTTACTGGGATAATTTGAAGAATAGAAGGAGAAAGCAATGAAAGCGAGGGAAAAGCACAGACAGGGCACTAAAAAAAAATGGGGAATGGAGAAACAGTGAAAATTAGGAAAGAGCAAGGAGAAGACACTCAAAAAACAGGAAAACAAGCAGAGAGAAAGCCGTGAAAACAAGGGTAAAGCAAGGAGAAGGCATTCAAAAACAGAGGCGGAGGAAAAAGCAAGGATAAAACAGTGAAAATTAAGGAAAAGCAAGGAGAAGGCACTGAAAAAACGGGGTAAAAGGAAAGCAAGGAGAAAGTAGTAAAAATGAAAGGAAAAGCAATGATAAGGCAGTGATAATGGGGAAAAGGCAAGCAAAATGTTTTCTGAAGAGCCATGCAGCAGCACAGGGAGAGCTGGGGCTGAGACACGTTAATGGGGTTGTGCTGCAGCCTCCATTAAGTAGGCCCTGCGAGGAGGAAGGGGCGCCGGGAGGATGTGGGTAGGGCTAGGCAGGAGTGGAAATAAGGGAGAAACAGGGAGAAACACAATGGAAACTGTGGAAAAGCAAGGAGAAGGCACTCAATAAACAGTGGGAAAAGGACGGAAAAACAGTGGAAACTAGAGAAAAGCAAGGAGAAGGCACTCAAAAAACAAGGGGGAAAACAATGGCAACAAAGAGAAAATCAATGAGAAGGCACTCAAAAACAATAAGTCAAGGAGAAGGGACTTAAAAATGAATGAAAAAGCAAGGAGAGAGCAGTAAAAAAGAGGAAAAAGCAAGGAGAAGGCACCCAAAAAACAAGGGAAAAAGTAAGGAAAAAGCAGTGAAAATGGGAAAAAGCAAGGAGAAGACAGGAGCAAGAGTGATGCAGCAGCACAGGGTGAGCTAGGCCTTGGGTACATATTAGAAGTTTCTTCCATCTTCTATGCAGATTGTGACTTAAAACATAATTCAATTAATTCTAGCAGTATATGCCCTGCATGCAGATCTACCGATGAAAGCGAGCTTCACATTCTTTTCTTTTGTCCTGCCTACCAGGGGATTCGCAGACACTGGATTCTCCCCATATGTAGGAACTTGGGATTCTACAAATGCTTGCAGGCTTACAGAGTTCTAAAAACTGATATGTCCCATCAAATTGTATTTGCAATGGCCAAATACCTGGGCGCCTTTTGCTTTACCAGAAGGAAATATCTCTAAAACTGGGGGCTGAATATGGTTCTGTGGTACTATATGTAGTTTTTTTCCAGCAATGGTTTTATGCATTTTGTATGTGTTTTATATTCATTGTACAACTCATTTTAACATATGTGTAATGTGACTGTCTTTTATGGTAATACTTTTACCGAAATAAAGGTTTTTCAAGTCAAGTCAATTCAATTAATTTGAAGGCATGTACTATTGCCATACACACAGTTCAGGCTGGATGCTCTCTGACATTTCCTAAATGGAAGTGTACTGGCCATCTGTAGAAAGTGGTTAATTTCAGTTTGTGGTGCGATTATATAATCATTAATCGGGTGGCAATACTCTGAACTGGCATATGGTTGTTCAACAACAAATTGTTGAATTCATCAGTTGGAACTCAGGGACAAATGGCTAACATAGTAAATTGGACTAAATGTCTAGGTCTATTTACTGTGGACTAAGGAAGCAATAAATATTGGCCTTTGAAGCCCCAGCTACGTGTAGCATATTGACGCTATATGCACTCTGACCCCTGGGGTTCTGGGGCAGACTCTACGTCATATGAGGGAAGTTTTAAGGTGTGTTTAATATTGAGTATGAAAGAATGTATGTGTGTATATGTACGCTGAGGAATAAAGAAGAAGTTAACTGCGGCTCAGGAGTAGCATATTTTATGTGCATGCTCCAGAGCTGAGGTAGACACTACATCTAGTAACGAGTAGGGAATACATGTACCGAAAAAAACACAGCTGCTCTCCCTGAGAGTTTTCAACGGTACAGGAAACTGGTCATGCCCACCACATGTGACGCAAATCGATTAACACTACGCTGGGAAGACTACGCCCGCAGTCCTTGCCGTTCGTTATCACATGTCGACAACCTTATTTCAAATTGCAATAGGAGCGCATGCTATGCTGGATTGACAACCAGCTCAGCAACACTTGGTCCTGGACCTTAGAAAACGGTCATTAATGCTAGAAAAGGACATTCGGGGTTGCCCAAGGAGGTACTCCCCAATTCAATTACCCAGGGTTACCCGATCTGATTATCACAAATGCCTTTTTTCACAGTAAAGGCTGAAGTTGAAGGGCTTCTGGCCCATTGCATGTTATTATACCTACTTTGTATTACTCCCTGGATTCCACGAACTGACGGTACGGATCAATTAAAGGAATTGCCATAAAATACTTGGCACTTAGGACAGTAGTCCCCAGAATTCTCTGTCCTGAAGAGACCCCAATACTCATAGTGGGGTCGAAAAGCAGTCGAAAACTTAGGATAGTCTTGAAAATTCTAGAAACAACTTTCTGGTCCTTGCATTGAATCTGAATCAAAAGACATCCTCTTCATCCCAATAACATGTCCTTTAATACAGGCACTTATGTTATAATACTTGTTGGTTATGGTCACTTCACTGGAGTCACATAAGTCGCATTCTCTTTTTACGTTAATATTGCCATGTATGTTGTGTTATGTGAATACATTTAAAAAAAAAAAATCACTAACTTCGACTGAAGTGAGAAGAAACTGAAATTATAGGTTGATATTAAGTTATACTTCCAGGATTTATCACTACCTCTTTGTGCTCTTGAGACAGTATGTTGCAATAATTCATATATTTGCTCTAAATGATAAAATTTTTCTAAAAATTAGTTCCTTGTGAACAATTGTTTCTAGATTATTAGCTAATACCCAGTTCACAGGGACATATGGGTTACTCTTGTGTTTTGATATAATCGATGCCAAGCAGTCTGTGACTGGTAAAAGTGGAGCAAAGCCCAGCACCAGCCCATACATGACCAAAGAAGAAGAAGAAGCCCCTACAGAGGAGCACATTCAAAATTGCCAGTGAAGTCTTCAATGGAAAAAATGTAAAAATTTAAAATAGCTTTTCTATAGCGCATTCTATCGCTCCAAGGAGCATCTTGGCGCTGTGAAACCCCCCTAGAGTGACAAAAGGTGGTTTAGCTGGAACAACTCCTGAGAACATAAACCTTACACTAGAGCCCTACAGGCCGCATCAGTGAGCGTAAAGACCCAGGTCTTTAAGGCTTTCCTAAAGAGAGATTCTGATGGAATTAGACGGAGCACGGGAGGAAGTTTGTTCCAGGCTCTAGAGCCTAATACCACAATGGATTTTCCACCTTTAGTGGCTAGCCTGAATTTTGGGACAACTAGCAAATTGAGGTGGGAGGATCTCAGATTCCGGGTCGGAAGGTGCCGTTTAAAGTTTTTTGAAAGATATCTGGGTCCTTGTGCGTGATAAGTTCTAAAAGTGATGATCGAGATTTTAAACAACAAGCGCTTATGGATGGGGAGCCAATGGAGGGCATGAAGTGCAGCCGAAGCCGAAGATTTCCTGGGCCAGCCTAGAACCAGGCGGGCGGTGGCATGCTGGACCATCTGCAACCTAAGGAGCACGGACTTATTAGCTCCCGCATACAAGCTGTTGCAGTAGTCCAGTCTTGATGTAATAAGTGCCACCACTACCGTCTTTCTCGTGGACAATGGGAGGAGGTCAAAAAACTTCCTAAGCATTCTAATGATATAAAAACATGTGCTGGCTACCCCAATGGCTTGTTGCTTGAAAGATAATGCATCATCAAACTTGACACCCAGGTTACGGGCAGAAGAGATGGTGTTTGGAGGAGCTTCAGCGCCTTCAGGCCACCACTGCTTGGGGAAAAACAGATTTTGCGGGCCAAAAGGTAATATCTCTGTTAGGTGCAGCGATGCACCTTAAATACAGAGAAAAAACTCAAATTAAGCAGAAAGATAACCACAGCAACATCCAGGTACAAGAAACAGAGAATTTACTTGTATAACCAACATCTCTAGTGCGAATGGGTGCATCTTTTCACAACTTGCAGAATACCAGAACATAAAGCATATCTGTGGCCAGGCCCTGTAGTTAACTTCTCCAGCAGACAGCCACAGCCCACCACCCATAGCCAAGGGCCCTTCAAGGCATTGGGTTTGGTGCAGGGCCCGGCCTGTGGCCACACAGTGCACTCAGCTCCTGTGGACAGTCAACACCTGCAGGAGATCAACAACCTAGAAATCTCCAATCCAGGTTATTCTTCGTTATTGTTTTACATTTTTGAGGTACCGCAGCTGAAGTGCATACAGTGATGCTTGTGTGGTCTCAGGGTACCATAGCTCCTGCAGGACTACATGGGGACCTCACTGGGCCCAGCAGGAGTACCTCAGAAAGCTTGCACAAAAAAATTATACTTCTGTGGGTTCAGGGGTAGTCCCTCTGGGACCCATTAAAAGGGACAGGGGTCAGGATACTCTACAATGCCCCCTAGTATTCCATTTTGTTTATAACTTAGGGACTGGGGGCAGGGTCCCAATGCTCTGAAATGGCATCCCCAAATTTCTGTTCAAGTAGCAGCCAGTCAATCAGATTATTCAGTCCCACAAGACCAAAGGAGGCAACAGGTAACAAAATACCCTTTCAGAAAATCTGAATCCTTTATTTATTTTTTTAATGATAGCCACAAATTTCTCTTCAAGTTGCGGCCACCCAATCAGATTGCTCGGTTCCACAGGAATGAAGTGGGCAACAGGAAAAAAAGCCCTCTCTGAAAATCTGGATGCTTTGTTATTTAAATTTGTAGTACATATATCCCCTAAATGAGCTGTGCACTTTAAATAAAGCACCAGATCCTGGAAGGACTTCTTGGGCTTTTGTTCTGTTACAAAATTTGTATACGGCCTGCTCCCACATTGACACATACACCAGCCATCACACATTTAGGTATCTCACACATACACATGTGTGCGCATACACACGTGTGAGGTTAAAAATGGCTGCTGCACACACATTTTTAACATAATTTGCCTCTCTTCATTTCGACAATGAGCAGATTCAACAAATGTTTTTCTTGCTCCAGGATGTGAGCCCCGTAGTGCATGCATGACCTGTCACTGGCAGCTGGAGACTCAGGGGAGGGTGGCACACACTGTGTAGTAATCTCACCCAGTGCAGGGTCTGCTCCACAAAGTGGCACTACTTTCTAGCTATTCTAGCTGTGGCTGATTTGAGTAGGAAGTGGCTCTCGTGCAAAACACTCAAGCACAGTGCCACCCTCATGCTAATGTCAGGACATCTTAGACACCTCTTTGTGTTGCTCATTTCCTATCTCTACCATAATGGTGGGGGCAGGGGTAACCACATAAAAGATTGGCTAAACAGGTAGACAGGGGACAAAATGAAATAAACAGCACTGTGGCATAAGACACAAAATGGAAAACAAGTTGAAAGAAATGGGAGAGACTCAGAGGAGTGTGGTAGGTGGAGTGCTTGACTTAGGGAACACAGCTAGGAAGAAGCAAGATCGAGTCAGTGTGCCAATTCGTCCTGAAAATGGACACATGCATGAATCACATATCATGCCTTGTCATGCTATTTTGTATGCATTTTTAACATAATATTTTTTTCATTAAAGGCAGGGAGATGCATTCCACTTATTTATGTATAATTTCACATTGGGTTTTGGGAATGTCACATAATTATGCTAGCAATAATTATGCAAATTTCCCAGACCTCTAGGAATGATGTGATAGAGAGGGTGAGAGGACCTGTCGAGATCCTCCACCCTACCTCCTACCAACACTTCCACCCACCTGCAGAGGTGATGAACACAAATTGAGCATTGCAAAGGGAGCAACTACAATTTTTTCCAAGTCCCTCTCCTTCATGTCGCATTACTTCTCTGAAAAAAGAGAAGAATTATGAAGGGGCTGCGTTTTGGTAGTCTGTGCTCCAACAAGGAGGAAGACTCTATCTGGATTTTTTTCTTATAATTCACAGACACACAATTGTATGCCCCTACAAGCAGCCACACTCTGTTTGGATTTTAATGTATATACAACTAATAGGAGATGCTCAGTCAATTCTTAAGGAACAGAAAAATGCTGAATGCTGCAGAAATGTAGGGACCCAATTTGAATAGTTTGCCCACCACCTGGCTAGAATAAAGAGTCCATCGGCCCACCCTTACTGGCAGATGTATGACGTTACAACGCATACTTTTACCACGCATACCATTACAACGTGTTTTTTACCACGCATACCATTACAACGCATAGCGCTTAGAGGTGCTGGATAGTGGTAAGTATAATTTTCTATTCCAACTCCAGTCCCCGTGGACACTAGGGAAGGTGTTGGATAGAAAATTAAACTTATTTCCTACCCTAGAGCGCCCCCCAGCGCAATGCGTTGTATGGTATGCGTGGTAATACCTGCGTTGTAATGGTAGTGCGTTGTAAAAATTTTGTTGTAAACGTTGCATTATTTAGCATCTAGGTCCTGAAGAAAGCCGGGTCAGTTGACCAGTACGCCTGAAACATGTCGACCGCATTAGCCATAGCCAGGAGATAGTCAATATTTCTCACACTATCAGGTTATTTTAAACATGACACTTGGACAATCTTCAATAAACATATTTTTTGTCCAAGTAGCCATTTTTAACTTTTCACACACTTGAGCACTGCACTTCACTAGAGTTCACATGGTTTGAACATCCACCTTGGCAAGAGCCTTTCAGGAGCACGAGGTCAGGTACCCAGCAGGGCAAGGTGGCTCAGGGCTGTGGTCCTAGATCTAGATCTCCTTGAGCTCCAAATGACGAAGCTCCGCCAGTAAGGGTGGGCCGATGGACTCTTTATTCTAGCCAGGTGGTGGGCAAACTATTCGAATTGGGTCCCTACATTTCTGCAGCATTCAGCATTTTTCTGTTCCTTAAGAATTGACTGAGCATCTCCTATTAGTTGTATAGACTGTGATTGGGGAGCGGAGGTGTTTCAGTCCTTAATCAATTCCCCTGAGACCCTTATTTACATTGTATTTTCGTCTTTAGAGCAGTTACGGCTGCTGGTCTTTTTTCAGACTTCGGATTCTTTTCAGAAGTCTTTAGTGCTCACTAGGGTCACTGACCTTATTACACTCGCTCCACGATGGCTGATTTTGCAGGCTTGGCCTTCGATGACGAAACTCTCAGCTCAATATTGTCTGACAATCCCAGCATTTTGGACGCTCTACCTGAGCTTACAGGGGGGGACAAAGGATGACTGGGCAACTCTACTTACCCTCAAAAAGACACAGGCGTGGACAGCAGTGCATGGGGTAGTAATGGCTGAGTATTTACGAGGAAAATGTTCCCCAACAGGTCTGATCGTGGCCAACTCTCCCAGACTATTCCTCACAGACAAACATTTCTTACGAGACTGGTCACTGATTGCCTGGCGGTGTACCCGTGACTGGTTGATTCTGATAATCAGCACGGCAAAACGCTGGCCGACGCAATTCTGATTAAAATACAGACCCTTGAGGGGCAAATTAAAACCACCATTACGGCAACTCTATACAAGAAACATATGGATGAGACCAATAAGACTACTAAAGAGTATGGAGACAACATTTTTCCTTGGTGATGATCTATCCCTACACTAGCGATACCTATGTGGCACCGGAGTACAACAGTAGAGGTAGACGCTAGGGGTCCAACTACTCATCATGTGGATCTGGATCTGAGCAAGGGTCAAGTGATTCCGACTCCTCTAACACCGGTGCGCCTCGGATGAGAGTGAGGGGGCAATCCTGTAGATCCAATAGGAGGCGGGGGCTACAAGGATTTTACCAAAATCAAGGTCAATGGTGGGCTCCAGCTCCTTGGGGCTACCAACCATTTGCACCGCACATGCAACCTTTCCCACCACAACAGCATTTCTACCCTAACCAGTCTTTTTTAGATCAGGGCTGAGGCCGCGCCAGGGGCAAACGGAGAGGCACCCCCACTGTCCATTGGCAA
Source organism: Lissotriton helveticus (assembly GCF_964261635.1). Classification (NCBI taxonomy): domain Eukaryota; kingdom Metazoa; phylum Chordata; class Amphibia; order Caudata; family Salamandridae; genus Lissotriton; species Lissotriton helveticus. The sequence continues at coordinate 1,278,395,382 of NC_136069.1, forward strand.
CCAGATCTGACATTTCCGAACACCCGGAGCAGGAGGGGCAACCAGCAGCAGACCCCCAATGCGACCAGGGAGTGAAAGATCTGATAGTCAATTTGAGCTCGAGGATACTAACAGTAGACGAACACAGGGTCCTCAATAAAAGGCTTGGGTTTGTACCGACCCATTTAGGTGACCCATTCGCTCTACGGTGCGAATTAGAAAACTTTTTTAGGAAGATTCGACTCCATTTTTTCTTCCGAGACAAGGAGCAGGACACTAGTACACCTCCTGGTGATACCACCAACACAGGCCTACGTCCCAAATCCAGTTTCACCCCTCTGGCACATCAGGTCCCTTCTCAAGTCACATCTTTTGAGAAAGCTGTTACTTTATTATTTTATTTTATTTATTGTACTTATAGAGCGCGCTATCACCTCAAGAGGCATCTTGGCGCTGGCAGTCACAAAAGCAGAAGGAAGAGGCAGTTAGAAGCGGCTGAAAATTAAGGCAAGCGTGGAATGTTATGGCATGATGGCATGATGTTATGGCACTATGTGACACACGGCTAACGAACTACAGTAATTTTACTAAGAAGGATAGACTGGCCCTTCAGAACTTAACGAGAGATGAATCGATTACCATCAAGCCAGCGGACAAAGGGGGCACAACGGTCCTCCAAGACACTGTAACCTATCGTACAGAGTGTCTCCGGCAACTGAATGACATTAAATCTTACCGGGTGCTGGACGAAGATCCCACACCGAGGTTAACAATGGAGATAAAACATCTTGTCGAGGAAGGTGAGGCAGAAGGGTGGATCACATCACATGAGGCTAAATTCCTGGTGACCGACAAACCTGTGATGCCATACATTTATTGCCTCCCGAAAATCCACAAGAGCCAACGACCACCTCCTGGACGACCCATCATATCTGGGATTGGCTCATTACTTGAGCCATTATCCAAGTTCGTGGATTTTTTTTTGCGACCGTTTGTCACGGCAATGCCTACGTATCTCAAAGACGCGGCTGATGTCTTACGCATTTTGCCTAAGATCGAGTTCAACACCACCACCGACATTTTGGCGAGCTTTGATGTGGAGTCACTCTACACGTGCATTCCACAACAAGAAACCCTAGATTCCATCAGGGGTCTTCTATAAGCCAGAGAGTTGAACAGTACCACCCCGGTCACTTTCATCATGGAGTGTGCCAGAATGGTCATGATGGAGAACTTCTTCAGATTTGAAGATCAGATCTTTCTCCAGGTCTCTGGCACCTCAATGAGCAGTGTTTTCGCGCCCAGCCTCGCAAACCTCTATGTCCATCTCTTAGAACAAAACTATGTACTGAACCACAGCAACCCATATCGTCAACAACTGGTGCTGTGGAAGAGGTACATAAACGATGTGCTTGTGGTTTGGCAAGACTCAACCGAGGAGATTAAGGCATTTCTCAACTGGCTTAACCAACAAACTGCCTTCTTAAAATTCACCATTGAATTCAGTCGACAACGACTGTCTTTCCTCGATATCTCGATCTTCCCCTATGATGGGAGGTTACAGTGTGAACTATTTAAAAAACCAATGTCAAGAAACTCTCTGCTGTCTTTTGACAGTCCCCACCCAAGAGTCCTCAAGGAGAATCTCCCAGTGGGCCAGTTCCTGCGTGTCCGTAGGAACTGCTCGACCAGAGACCTCTTTGACAAACATGCCAGTGAACTGGCTCTTCAGCTTCGGGCACGCGACTACCCCAAACGGCTCGTACGCCAGGCCTGGAAGAGGGCATCGAACAACAATCGGGATGCGCTGCTGGAGGGTGGCACTCCCAAACTTCCCAATGACAGGCTAACATTTGTGACGACTTTCTGCACATTATCAAATCAAGTACGGAAAACAGTGCGGAAGCACTGGCGTATCCTCAACGTGGCTGCTGAGAGCATTCCGCCTGCCCTATTTGCGTTCAAAAAGGGCCCTAGTTTGCGGGACAGCCTGGTCCACACACGACCACTGACACAGCCCATGAACGACACCAACACCTTGTGGTCATTACCTCCCGTACGAGGCCACTACCCATGTGGCTCGTGCAGTGTGTGCCCACAGACCACTAAAACGGTTTCAGTGGACATAAGCACGAGTCGCCCCTGGATACTCCAGAACCACACTAACTGCAATTCGGACTGCGTAATATACATGTTTACATGCCCTTGCTCCCTGAAATTCATAGGCCACACTACACGGAAGGTGAAGCTGCGTATCAGTGAGCACAAAAGCACCATACGGTGTAGAAAACAATCCACCTGCCTAACTGATCATTTCCTTTCCAAACAACATAAGGCTGACGACCTGAGATGGTGTGTGTTGGAACGACCCTTTATACCTCAGCATGTATCGGATATTTCCCGTTCCCTGTTCATAAAAGAGCAGAGGTGGATTTTCAGAATGAAAACGGATACTGAAGGTCTCAATGACCATATACCATGGGTGTCGATCTGAGAAAACCCTTCCTTTGTACCTTTCATGTACTACTCTACCGTAAGACACATTATAGAGTTATCACTTGAGCTCTATTACCCTATGTTTATGAACTGGGTGGATGCAATCACTCTTTTTGCCAGCCTTGCCCTTGCGTCCTCTTCCGATAAGGATGCAACTGCTGTAGGCAACATTGTGGATGAGCCATGAGAAAATACAATTTAACATCTTGGGCTCAAATTTTTGACTTTTTGCCTAGGAGATGTATCATGCTGCTTATAAGAGTTCCACTCTGGGGCGCAGTGTGGCTTTAGAGGTGCATAACATTCTTTTTTCACCAAATCGACAGTGCAATGCATTTTCCGGTGGTTACACACCTCCTATCATTTCACACTACCTGACAGCAGATATTAGAGTAGGCCATAGGGATCTTGAACAGTGCTGTAGGTTCCACGGCCTGCAGGTGTGTGATAACAAGTGTTCTTTCACACAAGGTGTTTGGGCAGACGCAGTGGTAAGAGGCACAACACACAAATATATCGACACGTCTCTCACACATTAAGCCGCAACTTGTGCTGGCTCTGCCTTTTCAAAGTGGGCGGATCTTGCCTGATTCAGGATTCGGGCATTGCTCATGCGCGCTAATGAGAAATCTTCCGCTGCAGATCCAAACACCAATCTATACCTTTGCGCATGCGCGTGATATAGCATTCTAAATATGAGCATGTCGTGCACGTAATGCGTGTAGTATTGAGCCTTGGTAGCGCGCATGCGCGTAGAATAGCGTCCCGAGTGTGAGCATGTCAAAACGGCTCACGAGCAGACCGGGACTCCGCGAGCATCAGCTGGATTGAATTAGCTGATCTAAAACCAATCAGGGCGAGTATATAAGCAGCTGTCCCTCCCCCTGCCGTCACCTCCCAGACTGCTCGCAGTCTGGCCTGGAGCACCGACGGACAGGTAGGGAAGAGAGAGGTCCTCTGCTTTTACTTTTGTGTATCTTGTGAGCATTACTCTTTCCCCTTGCTTCCCCTTAGATGTTGGCTCTTCTAATGACCTTGCAGGGAGGGTAGGGTTTTTGTTTCATACCTCTAGTGGTTTGTACTTCCCCTAGAGGTTTTGCTCACTTTTTAAATATATTTCCAATGAGCCGCTAGGGTGTACATAGACTAAGGTTCCTCCAAAATACATCAGAACTGCCCCACTAAGGAGGTTCTCTTGAGAACTGGGAGTGCCAAGGAGGTCATACAAGTCTTCCTGCATTTTTATTCTATCAGGAGCTGAGTGTTTCTTGGTTTTTGATTGTAGGTTTATGATAATGTTTAACGCCGATGTGAAGTATTCAGACAGAGTAGTATCAGTAAGCAACTTCTTTGTCTCACTTTACATGTAAACAGAGCGGGGCTTCCTTCTCCGAGCAGTCAGCCGGGTGAGGTGAGGTTTTCCTCCCACATAAAGCTGGGTAAGTGAAGAATAGCTTTTCTAGAATACGATGATGTTTGCACTTGCATGAAACCACGATCTGGGTTTTTGTAATGAGTAGTGCACAAATTGCACTACGGAACGATAATTGCTGATGCTGCGATGTGTTAAATACTTTCAATAGTTTGACCCTTGTATTTCTTAATTTTTAGGAAAGAAGAGGTAGCTCTTACCTGCAAGATCGTACACTGCGTGTCTGGTAGGGTGGCAAGTGCCACAGATTTACCTAAACATTCTTATTCTATTTTTAGTTTACACAGTTTTCCATGCACTAGTTGTGTTTTTTCCTGCAGTAGCTTCCATTATTTAGCATCTAGGTCCTGAAGAAAGCCGGGTCAGTTGACCAGTACGACTGAAACATGTCGACCGCATCAGCCATAGCCAGAAGATAGTCAATATTTCTCACACTATCAGGTTATTTTAAGCATGACACTTGGACAATCTTCAATAAACATATTTTTTGTCCAAATAGCCATTTTTAACTTTTCACACACTTGAGCACTGCACTTCACTAGAGTTCACATGGTTTGAACATCCACCTTGGCAAGAGCCTTTCAGGAGCACGAGGTCAGGTACCCAGCAGGGCAAGGTGGCTCAGGGCTGTGGTCCTAGATCTAGATCTCCTTGAGCTCCAGATGACGAAGCTCCGCCAGTAAGGGTGGGCCGATGGGCTCTTTATTCTAGCCAGGTGGTGGGCAAACTATTTGAATTGGGTACCTACATTTCTGCAGCATTCAGCATTTTTCTGTTCCTTAAGAATTGACTGAGCATCTCCTATTAGTTGTATAGACTGTGATAGGGGAGCGGAGGTGTTTCAGTCCTTAATCAATTCCCCTGAGACCCTTATTTACATTGGATTTTAATGTAACCTAAGAATACACCTCCTGGCTCCTTATTGGTGCATAAAAAAATGTCTGTGCTTTAGTGAGGAGCCAGATGATGCTTTGATATTTCCTTAGCCACATAAAAACCCAAATAGTGTCTGGCTTCTTGCTGGGTCACAGAAACACACAACTGAGCGTAAAGTAATCCATCACCTTATGACAACTATCAACCTCAAACATTCCTGAACACTAGCTAACAAGTCATGTTCTGATTGGTCTGGCTTGGATGAATACCACCACTCACCACCACTCAAACCCATGGAAAACCTACACGTTTGATAACTCCAAACTCAGAAGACATAGATTTGTGCCATGCCTTGTATGGGATATTTTACTGTGTGAAGAAGACTGAAGGAAACTGCCATACTTTGGGAAAAATAGTGAGAATCTGACAAGTGTCTTGTTCAGTGCATTGTCTCAGGCACCCAACAATAGAAACCTTACGATACATCTCCATATAGCCTAGGGTTGCCACCTGCAGGCAAAAAACAGAAAGCCTAAACTAGTGTTAGACTTGGCATCCTTGGCGGAGTTTTCCTCCTAGGTTTTTGCCTTCAGATTTCCTGTTTTGCTGGCCTTAGCTAACCAGTGGTAAAGTGATTGTGCTCTCTCCTTTAAAATTGCCTTATACCCAATTGGCATACTTGATTGACTTGTAAGTCCCCAGTAATGTGGCATTACCTGTTGCCCGGGCCTGTATATTAAATGTTACTAGCGGGTCTGCAGGACGGATTGAGCTACCGACTTAGGTAGCACTTTAAATATGTCTCAGGCCTGCCTGTGAGTGCAGTTTTAAAACTGCAATTTCAACCGGCAACCTAAACAGTTTTCCAGGCCCAAACCTTCCTTTTTAATACATATAAGCAACCCGAGAGTAGGCCATGGACAGCCAAGAGGGCAGGGTACAGTGTATTTAAAAAGTTGAGCATGCACTTTTAAGTTTTACCTGTTCAGGAAGTGAAAAACTCTTAAATTAATTTTTCACTACTGCAAGGACTACCCCTTCCATAGCATAGCATTGAAGTTACCTTATCACTTTTAATAAGCTGTAATTTCCTAATGGGAGAAGGTAAACAGTTCATGTTTGTTGTCTTTGAAACTGTAATGAAAATCCTAACGTATGGTGAAGTTGGATTTTAAATACAATTCTCAAAATGCCACTTTTGGAAATTTGCCATTTTCCTGCCTTACCCATTTGGTGCCTGCTGGCTGTCTTCGGGTCACATGACTGGGTGTAGTTGAGAGTTGGCATTTGTGTATTCCTTCTCGACAGCCACACATAAAAGGGAGCGTAGGTGTACCTGGATAGGTCATCACTGGCAAAATGGAAGGGAGGAGCTGGGCCCAGCTCCACTTTCACTTGAATAGGCTATGTCCTGCCTCCACACAAAGTGCTGCATTCCCCCTATAGTTAGTCTGGAGCCAGGAAGGCAGGGCACCTAAGCAATTCAAAGAACTACCTCTAGAATCTTCTCCCCCCTTCAAAGGCACACTGTGTATAAATACTGGACTTCAGACACCAACTATTCAGTACACATTTGGACCTATAGACACTCTACCAGGAAGAATGACTGCTGTGCTGCTGAAAGGAATGCCACACTGAAGGTCTACAGCTCTGAAGGACTGGTGCCCTGCTATACTGACCAGGTGCCTGCTACCCTTTTGACTGGGTGAGAAGGACTCATCCTACATCCCTTGAACCCAGAACCCCAGAGTGACTCTAAGGGCTAGTTGGCTAGCCTCTTGATCGGAAGTCTCAGGGACACAACAGGCATCCAACAACCATGCACTTGCACCTGCACCTGGAATCTGACATCTGTGAGTCTATCCTGTCAAGTGGTGCCACCCTAGTCTGGGTCCATTCGAAGTGGGCCTAAGGTGCTGTACCAATCTCTTTGGATCTAGCAGAATTGGTGCATCTCCTCTACTGTGTGGCACTGATGCATTGCTGTGTGAATTGGACCCATTGCAAAGACCGGCATTGCATCACAGCACATCGGAACCACCACTGCACATTGCTTCCTCTGTGCCGGCCATCACATCTCTCATCGATGGCAGCCTTGATGACTTCACACCGGAGCCTTGCAGCTCCTTTGACCCTGAAGAAGTCACGGATGTGACAAAACGCGTTGGCAACAGGCAATTCTGTAATTTTAATGAAAATTGAATAAAAGAAATTTTAAACCTACAATCAAGACTGTGATATTATATGTGGGAAGTCTCATAATGAATGTTAAATATATATTGTAAACTACTTAAACCAGCTGATAAATTTTTTATACATGTACCTTGGTGCGGGTCATTTTTTGGTTTTCAGCTCCTCGGAAATTAAACAATACCTCAACTGTGCAATGCATCCTCGACACAGGACGTTGCATTGCAAGCCCTCATCGATGAGATCTTTAATGAAGATGCAGGCCCCCGCACTGCAGCCTTGCCACATCCCGTAATTGACATATCACTTAGGATGTGTGACGCTTTTTCAACACAGATCCTCATAATGCTCTGCAAGCCAGGATTTAAGATACTTTGTTCAGCAGGCCTAACTGGGTCCCAGTATCCAGCCCATGCACCATTTGGACAGCCTGAACTTGGGGCTTTGTACGGGTTCGGCACAACCAGATATTCTGATTTGATGCTCTGTGCTTTTTAGTGCTAAGGAGAGTAGGGTCTGCTTCCTATGGTCACCACCACTTTTTGCTGTGATTCTCCGGTTTTTCAACTTTAGTGTGGCTGTGGGCCAGATAATCAGACCCACAGCCCAGCTGTTCTCTCTCTAAATTGATACCATGCACTTTAGGTGCATACCAGATTGGTTACTGGGTCACCCTTGTGAGCCCCTGTATAGTACCCAGGGCATAGGTGCACCCTAGGCCTACCAGGGGCTGCAGCATGTATTGTGCCACCCCTGGTTTGCCTTCCAAACTGACACCACAGGTCTGTTCACACAGCCTGGGTAAGGTGGTGTAATCACCCCTTACTTAGATATAGTATACCTATATCTACCTTTATATATAGACACATATACACCTATAAGCCACTCCTATGGTAGGCCTCGACAATCCTAGAGGCAGAGTGCTTGGTTTTATGTGTGAGGGTGCCCTAGCATGAGCTAAGCACGAGTCTGACCTCCTGCTGCTGGATGAAACTCCGGCACGGAAGGCCTGGACAATAGGTTTCTTGTCCAGAGAGTTGCTGGCACCTCCCCAGACAGGGGTTTGTGTATTGGGGCAGGGAGGGCTGCATTCAGTGAATGCATCTAGACACTGCCTGGGGCACACAAGGTGCTCCATGCATAGCCCAGTTCAAATCAGTTGCTGGGGCGCTCCAGCCCCAGCTCTGGTGCGAAACTGGACAAAGGGAAAGGGGTGTAACCACCCCCTTCTCAGGTCCACCCATAGGAGGGATCTAGTCAGGTAATCCAGCCCCCATCCTTAGTATAAGTATAGGAGCTGTGTCCCTGGGACTTTAGATTATCCTGGACGAATCTTTGAAAGACATAACTTGGGCCTTCGACATTCCATTCTGACTGAAAGATTGAAGACAACTCCCTTGCGGTCAAGGAGTGATCACCCTGTGCAAACATGCACCAACAGCAACTTTGCTGGTCTGCAGTTTCAAGGCTCCCAATGGAACCCGAAGACTCTGTGACTCAAGAACTAGACTTCCAGACTTCTGTGACCCCAATCCACATCCACAGCAAAGCTGAGACCCGTGGCTGACACGAGAGACGTGGGATTGGACATCTTGGACATCCTGCATTTTGCTACCTGCACTCCTTTCCTGAAGCCTCAGTAAGTTGTGCATTAGGGTACAAGAAGCCACAGTCCCGAGCACCATTTGCACCAAAGCACAGGCCCCCACACAAAGTGTCCCGTGGGCCCCGCCTTTGTATTTGAGCTTGATGCGTCTACCCGGTTCCTTGCCTGTTGGCTAGTGAGCCCCCTGAGGATGCCATCTTGAAGTTACTATGCTTTCGTGATTGCTCCAGACTTGCTACAGCTTTCCTGAAAAGGAGAAGCGCCACAGCCCTTGCTGGTTTACAACAGAGACAATCTTGACATCCTGTATGGGTTGTGGTTGCCAAGGCTTGTTGGGTTCAATCCAGATACCAACACGGCATTCATCTAGATCCATCATGGGACAGCTAGCATCCAGCGCCTGGTCATCGTCGATGCCTCCTGGACCTCGTGACTGAAGAGACAAGCTCACCTTCTTCACCTTAGAGCACCCAACATTGCCTGGTTCCTTCCTGGTACCTTCCTGGTCACTGGCTAGTGACCCAGACTCTGTCCCCTCTGCTTTCAGGTTCTTCAAATCTCTGATACACCCTTGGATCCACCCGGACACTTTTCCTCTGGTCGCCTGCAGCACTTCTTTCCAGCTCTCCATAGAAAACGATGACGAAACCCAACACGAAAAGACACCTATGCACCCGGCTTCCCTGGGTGAGGTAACACGAGTACTCCAGTGCTCCCCTGTGTTTAGACTCTCGAAGTGTCCTAGTTTAAAAGGGTTCCATCCTAGTCCATCCGGAAGTGTCCTTAATCTGTAACTTTGTATCCTTTACGATCTCCGTAGAAAGTCAATGGGGACCCGCGCCTGTGTTTAAACACTGCACGTGTCTCCCGTGGGCCTCCTACTTCCTAACCCTTGGGTGTAGCCCCAGCGATTCTACAGCCCCTAGGCCTGCTTTCTAACTCTCACGTGGTACTTATACCACTTTCTTAGTATATGGTTTGTGAGGCCGCTAGGGCATAACGTATACTGTGCAACTTATCGCGTATTAACTGTGTGACTTGTATTGTATTTTTACCTCTGACCTCATAAAGAGTGCAGAGGGGTTGTGTTTAGATTAAATACATATATATTTGATATATACCTTGTGTGGTGTCCTTTCATTTGGTATTCAAGGGATTTTATATGGTAAAACAACTTGCCTACTGAAGTCTTAGCCTGAAGACTGCTGGTTCATGCTACCACTAGGATAGCTTTCTATAAGGTTGACTTTACAACCACCATCAATAGGGGTCGATTAGACTGGTGTAAGGTGCACACTAGAACTAGTGGACATCATATGCCAGGCTAACTTCTCACATTGGTGTGCAGCGGTTGGGATAAGAGCTTGCAATTTGTTTTTCCAAATACTCTTGTAATATCATCTGAAAGATCATATCAAGGTACCTGTAGGTACATATTAATTAAGTCTTATATACATATGTTCTACTGAACCTAGTAGTTGTAGGTGGTAAGGGCTTAGCACACCCTGACTACAACTCCTAGAGAGGTTCTAGTAGGAAACCATTTAGTGTAGATAGGTGCACACACCACACCTCGCTAGAAAATGTCCTAGGAAGCAGGCCCTACTGGACCTCTTCAAGAAGAACCCCAGAGGGTGCCTTTTAAATATGACACATTTACTTTTCAAGAACTGAGAAGTTTGTGTTTAGTCAGAAGACTGAGACAAGGACAGAGTCAAACCTTTGACCACCTGGTAGATATCTTAGTGGCTCATGATGTAGAGAATGCATCAGACCCAGGTAACCAAGGAGGTAGAGAGGGGGGGCCATCTCTCAACAGAGGAAAATACCACTGGAGAAGATCCATTGGTCTCTGATGAGGATCATGACCAGGATGCAGTTGATGAAACTGACCTGGGCCACACAGGACTGTCTGGAGGTGGAGAGGGCCATGGTAGCCCCCCTCTAACCTTCCAAATAGGCCTAACAGTGGAAACAGAAGGCACAGGTCACTGTCCAGTGGTTCTGATCATTCTGATTCCTCAGTATGGTCCAGTGCCTCTGCTCTAAGGAGGATGACCTCCCCTCAGAGGAGAGAGCACAAAGCTAGGATGAAAGAAGTCAAGCTTAGGATCAAGAGTCAAGAAGTTGCCCTTGCAAAAGAGACCCTGGCTCTTGAAAGAGAGAAAAAGTTAAGTGGGCTAGAGCCCACTGGCGGCAGCATAATTCCTAGAGATAGGGAAAGGTCTCATGACCATAGAAACCTGAACAAGATTGTCCCTCCCTATCAGATTGGGGATGACATCCACAAATGGATAAATGCTTTAGAAAGGGCCTGCAAACTACAGAAGGTCCCCAAGGAGCAGTGGGCAGCAATCCTGTAGCTCTCCTTTTCAGAAAAAGGCAGAGATAAGTTCCTAACAGTTAATGAACAGGATGCTGACAACTACTATGTCCTGAAGAGTGCTCTAATAGATGGGTATGGCCTAACCACTGAGCAGTACAGGTTGCTGTTCAGGGATACCCAAAAGACATAGACTCAGGACTGGACTGATTTTGTAGATTGTGCAACTAAGGCTCTGAAGGGCTGGTTACTGGGCAGTAAGGTCAATGACTATACAGGATTGTATAATTTGATTATGAGAGAACAAATTCTTAACAACTGTCAGAACCAGTGTTAGAAATGGGGGTCACTAGTTGGCAGTGGCTGGCCACAGTCCAAGTAGGGTCCCTTCTTCCTAAGTCAGAGTAAGGGGGCTACACCCTTTGATAACCCCTGCTCAACCCTGTGGTAACGTAGCACGAGCAGCTTGGCTTATCTCAGAGGCAGTGTGTAAAGCATTTATGATCATACACAGTAACACAGTGAAGGACACTACAAAGGGACACCACACAAGTAGTTATAACAAATAAGTATCTTTATGTATAGACTTAACACAAGACCAATAATGGTAAAAAGCCTCAATACTGGAAAATGGGGGTACTCTTGAAAAGCTGAAAAAAGAGTTCAAGGGTTCAAATAGGGGTTCAGTTCAAAGCAGTGGTCTCTGCGCCCCTCTTACTTACAAAGTACCTGGATTTCGTAGAAAAACCAACAAAATGTCGCAAAGGAGCTTTAGCGTTGATTTTCCCCACGCTAGGCCGGCGATGCATGGAATCCTTGCCGCGAGGGAGGATGATGCGCTAATCTTGTTGCGTGTGTGATCCTGTTGTGATGAAAGAAAATGGCGCTCCGCGAGGGAGCAACAATCCGGGAGCGTTGCGAGGAAAATGGTGGACGCTCGGCGTCCGCGCTGCGATGATCTTGATGTGATGATCCGGGGTCAGTGAGCCTTAGAAAAGCCTGCAAACGTACGATGCGATGATCTCTGGGGTTAGTGAGCACTTTGGGGCCCGCAAGCGTGTGATGCGATGATCTTTGGTTTGCAAGCACTCGGCGGCAGCAGTGCGTGGATTTTTCTTATGCTCTTCAGCTGCAGCAGCTCGCAAAAGGCGTTAGCGACAATTTTCAGCTCTCTTTTCTCTGTAGTAGAACTAGAGGCCCTGGAACTCACAGGGGCCTCACCTGCAGATAGAAATCTTCACTGGGAGGAATCAGGAAGCTGGTGGGGGGAGTCAGATGGGCCTGTGACTCCAGCAGGAGGCTAGCTCCCTTCTAGCCCTTGGGTGATTGCTTAGCAAAGATGAAAGTCTCTCAAAAGTCCTTTTCCCTCTTCTCCCAAGTCCATAGGGAATTACTGCAGGCCAATCCAAGAAACAGCACACAACCACAAGGACAGTCCTCTCCTGCAGATTCCTTCAGTAACACGGGCATAGGTTCCTCTTGACATCCAGGAGCAATACAAAAATCAGGGGTTTGGGCACAGATATTTATACCCCAAAAGTCTTTGTTCCCAGTAGTCTCTAGTCACTGAACCCAGCCAGAACCAGTTCTGCTCAGGCCTGGAGCACTTTGTTTACCAGGCTGCATCCTTCCTTTCAGAAAGAGGGGGTCTGCCATCAGACACACAGTAGGAGGTATAGCCAGCATTCACCTTGCCAGGCACAGCCCTATTCAGGACAAGTAGCTACCCCTCCCCAGTACTCAATGCAGATCTCTATTCAACCCAGGTCTGACTCAGCCTGCCTTGCCCCTCTAAACCCAGACAGCCAATACACATAACAGCAGAGCACACTGGAGGCTTAGGCAAGAAAATTCCTACTTTCTAAAAGTGGTATTTTCAAACACAGAATATTAAAACTAACTTCACTGAAAGATGCATTTTATAATTCTGAGCTCAGGCATACTAAATTCGAATTTCTACCATGTTCCCTGAGTCAGATAGGACTATAAGATGTAATAGCCAATCTGCCCATTATAGCCTATGGATAACAGGTAGCCTTGCAGCAGTGAAAAACAAAATGGAGGGGGATTCACTACCAGGACATGCTACACATATCAAGCCATGTCCTACCTTACGCACACAATGCATCTACCATAGGGGTGACTGACATGAGGCTAAGGGAAGGGTCAGGGGCTGGGAAGTGTGGACACTTCACAGCCAAGATGGCAGTTCTGGACTGCGCGCAGACACTGCGGTGGCAGGTCTGAGGTACACTTTACAAGGCACTTCTTTGGGTGGCGCAAACCAGCGCTGCAGGCCCATCAGCAGCATTTGGGTTACCAGCCCTGGGCACACAGGCCACACTACTATGAACTAACAGGTAAACCAAATAAGCTAATCAGAGATATACCAATTACAGTCATATTTACACAAGGAGCCTTTGCGCTGTGGCACTGAATGGCAGTGGCACAGCGCCCAGAGCATCTAATACCAGTAAAAACAGAGGAGACAACAGCGAAAAATGGAAGGTAGACCCACGCCAATGGTGCCAGGTCTAACAACCGGTTATTGCATCAGCACCTGGTTTTTGGAACAAATGTGCATGTAGCGGATTTATAAAAGTTCATATTTGTTTGTAAACAAGCGTATAAGAATTGAATTATGCTGCTGGGATTTCTCAAATTGCCAGCTTCAGTGAATCATGCTTGTCCGCTTCATGGAATGACACAATTACTTTGGAGCGTTCCCAGAATAACCACCCCACTACAACGTTTCATGCACAGGAAATAGGCCTGAGGTTCCTGGAGCCTAATGAGCGTGCTGTACATACAGCAACATGAAGATAGAACAGGTGCATATTCTCTGAACACGACTAGCCATTAAAGAGACTGCAAGAATACTGCACTTTAAATGAAGACAGCTAATTATATTTCAGAATCAAATCTTTACGTCTAAAAAATAGACATGTTGCGTGCATATAGAATAGAAAATAATGCACTTCGAGTCACTCCAAACCGGACTATTTCTATTTCTAATTGTTTCATATAAATATTCTTAAAAAACAGGGCAATTGCATGTTTGAAATACTGATCTTCAGTTTGAAGGATAGGAAACGTTCAGATTATGGCGCCATTTTAAAAAGCATTCCAATGAGAAAAGCACTGTCCCGCAACAAATAACGCAAAGAGAAAAAAAAAAATTTCAATGACATTTAAATAAAATCTCACATTATAAATATGCTGCCTCCAAGTATGAAGGCAGTAGAGAGCACTGGAGGTTGGCAGTTAAGTCAGCATAGGTGAGCTTGGGCTATTGATTATGCCTACGCACAGTACTATGATTGATGAGCAGCCATCACAAAAGCAAAACATATTTTCCACTGAGAGTTTACAGTGACAGACCGCAAGCTGGTGCATTTGTTTATAAATTTGCCTTTAAAGCACACGGGAGCAAAAAGTAATACAATGGAACCCTTCGCGAATCCTTATCAATTACACACTATAGAGAAAGAATGCAGAAAATCATTATGCATGTCATAAAACACTGAATCGTTAAAATATCGCAATAGAAAATACAATAGAGGGGAAAACATCAACGTTCATTCATGAATAAAAGTGAGCTCAATATTTCCCTGAAATGTGATAAATTGTCTGCAGCTCGGATATGAGTAGAAAGAAGGTTCGATAATTGGAAAGCCAGGACTGAGATGGATTGCAGCTTGATTGTTACAGTTTCATTTTTAGAACAAACAAGAGCATGGCGGCCCAGAACCGAGAGGACCTGTTTAGATGCTGGAAGCTACTTTATCAGTTAATTAAACATATTGTTTGCCATCTTAAATAGGGTGATATTCACTATATATTGTTTGTTGGCACATATCAACGAAGATAAAATCCAGAGATGAGTTATGATAAATACTGCAACACTTTACCTTTGCTTGTTTGTAGGTGGGAGCAAAATTAAAGTGTGTTTTGCCTTAAAAGATGAAAATGCAGAAAAGGATAGTCTTATGCAAGTACTTACTAAAAACAAAGTAAAGAAAAGTTAGGCAAAGTGATATGAACAATAGAGTTGATCACCTTTTTAACGCAAAACATTTTGGGGCTGACTGTCTCTGCAAGCGCAGCCTTAAATCGTCGTTGTGTCTCTACAACGAAATGGATTATTAATGAGTGACGGCCGTATCCCCACCAACTTAGTAAACACACTCAGTGTATGTCACATTATAGGTCCAAGAGAATCTCTGCTTAACCCCTAGTGCAATAACACAAAGCACGTAATTCCCCCAAAGAAATCCATGTTTAAGTAAATTAGTACTAAACAACATTAAAGTTAGGAATATAAAGGGGCGTGGCTTGCGCGCCGCGACGTGATGGCGGCCCGTGAGTAGCTCCGGGGCTTCGGTGGCTGTCGGGACGATTTAGGTCCCCTTCCAGTGCTGCCTACCAGTTCCAAAGTGGATTCTCGGAGGTCGGAAATTGCCGGGAATGGAATATGCCGCTTTCTAACATTTGGAGCGTCAGGAGAGCTGTGTTTTGGCTTTTTGAGGAGTCCTGAGTCTCGGAGGCTGGGAGCAGCCGCCATTTTATGGTGTGACGACGCTCGGTTTCTCTCCCTCATGAGCCAGTGACGACTCCTTCCATATACAGGCACAAGTTGATTAAGGTGACTTTTTTTTCAGATATTTATTGCTGCCTATGACCCAGTTATCTTCTGTTTGCTGCATAACCACTCCAGAGTGCTGTGAATGTTTTTGAGGTCTCTGGAAATATTAGCTACTCCTTACTGGATTTTTGAACTACGCTTTTGACCTGCATGTCTCAAATGCTTCAGTGCTATTTTCTTCAATAACTATTTTTCTTCCTGCTTGTGTGCTGTGCCTACTTTACAGGCTGCGCTTTTTCTATCTTTTTTGGAGTCCCTACTGCGATTTAGTGCTCTTTTGATATTGGGATACCCAACCTCTTTTGCTTCTTCTCTGCTACTTTATCGCGGTAGCGGATATCTCTTAAGGCTGATATCATGGGTCCCCCCTCTACTAATAAGGACTCTAAAGGTGCGCTTAAGAGGCTGAAGCAAACTTCTCCTACCCCAGAGTCCTCTCAGAAGGAGGCGAGCACTACTTTGGACACCATTTTGGCACGTCTTAATGCTGTTCATGATATTGCGCAATCCACTAAAACTCTAAAGGTGCGCTTAAGAGGCTGAAGCAAACTTCTCCTACCCCAGAGTCCTCTCAGAAGGAGGCGAGCACTACTTTGGACACCATTTTGGCACGTCTTAATGCTGTTCATGATATTGCGCAATCCACTAAAACTAACACTGACTTGCTGCAGGTTGAAGTGGCGGCTATTAAAAATGATTTCAAAGCATTGTCTGTGCATGTTTCGACTGCGGAGACACGGATTAGTGATGTAGAGGACTCTGCACGGCGGCATTCCAAGCATTTTCAACAAATGGAACGCTGAATGGCGGCGTTGCGGAGGGATCTCACGGAGCAGGAAGACCGCAATCGTAGAAGTAACCTGCGTATTTTTGGCCTGCCTGAGGAAGTGGAGAAGTCGGCTCCTTCAATGATTGATTTTTTACATCAGTGGCTTCCCTCTACGCTACAAATTTCCTTTCAAAGAGACTTTGAAATTGAACGGGCTCATCGAGTGCCAACACTCGGAACAAATTCTGGCACAAATGAGGAAGATTAAGACGGTGTCTTGGGAGGGTCATCGGATTTCTATTTCACAGGATTTTGCTAGAGATACAGTGATTCGTCGGAAAGGTTTTCTCAATATACGGAATCGCCTGTCAAACATGAATATTCCTTTTTCTTTTGCTGGTCCCTTCAGATTTCGTATTACCGTCAATGGGTCATTTCGTTTTTTCTTCTTGCGTTGTTTGCTGCGTATATCTACTCTTTTGTTGGTAACTACATGGCTTGGCTTTTGTCTAGTCAGCTCTTTTTTTTTTTTTCTCATCTTTTATGATGATTTTATTCCCTCATGCATTTCTGCTAGTCTAATGTTGTTAGTGTTGTCGGCTTGATGTTTTTTTTTCTCTTTGTAGTATTTTAGGTGCTGGTTGTTTCTTCAGTTTTTCTCTTAGACCTTGGATATTTTGTCTCTCGTTGATTATAGTTTTCCTGTTCGTATATTTACCCCTGTCTTCTCTTTTACGTGACTTCCATGTAGTTTTTGAGTATAGTCTCTACACCTAATTGTATGTTTCGTTTTCCACTATTGGGAGTCTCTTTGTTGTTCTATATTTCTCATACTTATTTATATATATATATATATATATATATATATATATATATATATATATATATATATATATTTTTTTTTTGTATATAGAATCTATTGTATAGTGTTTTTTGCTTATTTATTAAGTGGGATTGTTTATGAGGGTTCTTTTTTCCTTCTACGCATAGCGTTATACCTTTTTCTCTTTTTGATAATGTTCTATTGATTCCTATTCCTACTTCATAGGAATTTATGATGTTCTTGTTACAGTATTTAGCATGATTCTATTTTGCCTAACTCATTAAGCATATTTAGTTTATACCATATGTCTATACTTCTAGCAAATAGTAAACTGTTTTTCTCAGTAGGTAGTTGTTCATTTCTTAATATTCCTTGTTTGCATTTCTTCATAATGTTTTTTGTCTCAGTATGTAATGTGCTTTTTAGGCCTTTATTTACCTAACCAGGAGATGTCACATTACCTTTTATCCTCCAATTTACGAGGTATTTAATATTACAGTGCATATTTTCTCTGCTTCTGTACCTTTTTGTATGTTCCCCTGGCTAATATGAGGTGGGTGGTCTTACTCTTCCATGGTTAGTTCCCAGGCGGCCCCACTGTTTGCCTCCTCCATGTCCCCCCTGGCATAATGGTCGTCCTTTCTAGACCTCCCCTTGTGGATCTTTCTCTTTTTCTCTTATCTCTCCTTTCTCTTCTTTCTTCTTTTCTTTTCCTTTCCTTTTCTTTTCTCTTGCTATCTTGTGCCTCTTGGATCTTCTGTGGGTGCGTTATTATTTTTTTTTAATTATTATTATTATTGTTGCCATTGTGATTGTTTCATTTGCAATATTTTTATGATTGAATGATGCCTGGTTTGAATGTGGTTTCCCTTAATGTTAAGGGATTGAATCATCCGGTCAAGAGGGCTAAAATTCTAGATTATTGTAAATCTTTATCTGCGGACTTGGTTCTGTTGCAGGAGACGAAAGTTTCCCGTACAGAGGCTCTGTGGTTGGAGAAGGACTGGGTTCTGGCTGTGGCTTGTTTGGATGCCCTTGGCAAAAAGAATGGTGTGATAACACTTATGTCTAGGAAGTCCGGGTTATCGAATCTTTCTACTGAACAGGATTCTGAAGGCTGATGGCTTCTATCTAAGCTATCTGATGGAGTTTCAGATCTTTATGCTATGAATATTTACGCGCCGAACAATGATGATCCTGTTTTTTGGCAAAAGATTATTAAAGTACGTGCCCGCACACAATATAATGGCAATCTAATAGTTGGTGGTGATTTTAACTTGCCTTTAGACCCCATCTTGGATAGAAACTCGGCTTTTACCTTTCGTCCCCCTAGATCCCACAAGAAATTGTTGAATATGTGCTCTTCTGCTAATCTTCAAGATGTCTGGCGCCTTCATAACCCTACGGGTAGTGAATTTTCCTTCTTCTCTTCTCCTCACTCTAGCTTTTCTCGTATTGATTATCTCTTAGTACATTCGTCTTTAGAGCAATCCTCGTCTTCACCGTACATTCATCCTATTCTTGTCTCAGACCATGCGGCGGTTTCTTTTTCTTTGTCAAGTTTTGCTCCTTGGAAAAAGCATTCTTCTTGGAAATTGAATAGGGAGATTTTGCATGATACTTCTCAGGTTCAGGCCATACAATCGGAAATTGAGCAGTTCTTTTCTGAAAATGAAGGTTCCGTTAGCTCCCCAGTGGTCTTATGGGATGCATTTAAATGTACGCTTCGGGGCCAAATCATTAAAATTATGGCGAAGAGAAATGCTGATATTAAGAAGGAACTTACTGTGTTATCAGACAGTATTAAACATCATGAACGTCTTTTTCGAAGATTTAGAGATAAGCAACTGTTGCAATCCATTAAAAACCTGAAATATTCTTATAATTCTATTGTTACTAAGAGGGCGCATATTGGGGTTCAGGCCCAGAAATCGAAACGGCTTCTTTTGAAGAATGGGGCTGGTAGGATTCTAGCGACCACATTAAAGTTTCAAGAGTCTAGTTCTAGGTCCTCTCAAATTTCTTCTATTACTGATAGTTCTGGGAGTAAGAAATTTCAATCTAAAGAGATTCTTGAGGTCTTTCGTGATTTTTATAATACCTTATATACCCCAACTAATCAGGCGTCTTTTGAGGATTGTCAGGAGTTCTTAAAATCTATTCCTCTTAAATCTGTATCAATAGAAGATAGGGAGAAACTGGGTACCCCGATTACACATAATGAGATTATCCAGGCAATTCAATCTACTCGATCTGGCAAGGCCCCTGGTCCGGATGGTTTTCCCATATTGTTCTATGAAACTTTTCTTCCCTCTATGGTTCCTCGCCTCAAGGATGTCTTTGACTTATTTATTCAACAGCGTGCGGTCTCGGGAACGGCGGCGGATGCTACCATTGTAGTAATCCCAAAAGAAGGGAAGGATCCTTCTGATCCTAAAAATGTTCGTCCTATATCCCTCCTTAATATGGGGGCTAAAATCTTTGCTAAGATTCTGGCTAAGAGGTTGGAATCTTATATTCCCTCGCTGGTCCATTCATCTCAGACAGGTTTTGTCAAGGGTCGGCTTGCTAGGGATAAAATCCGTACCTTTTCCCATATTTTAGGTACAGCCTTAGACGCCGAAAAGGCTTTTGATAAGGTCTCTTGGCCTTTTCTTCATGCTGTCCTTCGGGCACATAACCTTGGGGATTCTTTTATTAACATGGTGATGTCCCTTTATGCCCACCCTAGGGCGAATATCAGAGTTAATGGTGGTACTTCAGACTTTTTTAGTCTTCGCCAGGGTACTCGTCAGGGGTGTCCGCTATCCCCGCTCTTGTTTTTATTAGCTATTGATCCGCTTCTGAGATTAATTGATCTCAACCCAGCCATTAAGGGTTTTACTTTAGGCTCGCATTGCCTGAAAACAGCGGCACATGCGGATGATGTCCCTATTTTTTCTGATGATATCGTTTCGGCGAACCCTGCGATTACCGATACTATTGCTCTTTTTTCTAGGGTCTCTGGGTATACTCTTAACAGAGACAAGACAGAGATGTTTCCTCTCAACGCGTATTGCTTCCCATCACATATGGGATCAGCGGGTTTTAAATGGCAATCAAAACATCCCAAATATTTGGGGATCTGGTTCTGCGGTACTCTTTATGATACTGTGGCTTATAATGAGGTTCAGACCCTAATTAAAGTACGGCGTCTTTTAGATACTTGGTCCCCTAAACATATTTCTTGGTGGGGGTGGGTACAAACCTTAAAAATGATGATCACCCCTATCATTAATTTTGTTTCTTCAATGCTCCCGGTGAAGTTGTCTTATTCCGTTTTTCGGGAGATTGATTCTATTTTTTCTAAATTTCTCTGGAGTGATAAAAGGGCCCGAATCGCGTATAAGTCTTTACGGAAGCCTTACGATATGGGTGGATGTAATTTCCCAGACTGGGAGAAATACCAATTGGCTTTTTTAGCCTCTCAGGGAGCTTTGTGGTTTTCTTCACTCCCTGGTCACACACCTTCTTGGATGTTCATTGAGCAACATCTTTCTTCTCCTCTACCAGTCTCTCCCTTTTTAACCACGTCTACACTAGCTATTCCGTTTTCTCGTACTATCATATTAGATACTATTGCTGCTGTCAGAGCTGTTGACAAGAAAGTGGGTACTCCGATTCATAAATCAAGATGGTCTTCCTTGTGGCATAACCCTAGAATAAAGTTTATTATTGACTCTCCGTTAATAGAATATTGGGCTTCCAAGGGAGTTACGTTGGTTCGTCATTTATACGACGCCAGTAATGACCCACTACCCTTCTCCTCCTTAGCTCACCAGTTCTCGCTCTCGAACTTAGATTTTTACACCTTCCTAAAAATTAAAGTTGCCCTCGCCAAAGTTCATTTGGTGCCCACCTCTCCCACTATTGCGTTATTCTCTTTGTGGCTCAAGGCCGGTCATATTGCTTCACGAATGTATACATTTTTGTTATCAACTTCTTCTGATTCAGGTACTGTTGCTCAGCAGAAGTGGATACATCACTTTGATGAGGAACTTAATGACCATATCTCTCCGGAAACATGGCAGTTGATTGGTAAGCTCTCTGTTCGTGATAAAATTGCTCCTTCTTTGATTCAATCTAAAAAAAATTCTGTTAATCTTCTTCATTGGACTCCTGTGCGATTGCATACTCTACACTTAAAAGATGATGATCTTTGTTGGAGCTGTGGCTTGTTGGCTGGGGATTATCCGCATATGTTTTTCCACTGCTCGCTTCTGCAACCCTTTTGGGATCTTATACATAAGCATCTTATGTTAATCTTTCAAATCAATTTCCAGCTTTCCTTGCCCATGATTTTGTTGGGGCCATTGGCTTCCCGTGATCCTGTGCCATTGGATGCTGTAGATATGCAGTTATTGGATCTGTTATTGACGGTGGCTGTTAAGGTGATTCTTATGGAGTGGAAGTCTTTCTCTTCAGTATCATATCATACATGGTGGGCATGGGTCTCTTTCTTAAGAAGTGCACACACTTCTGTTGATGTGGCTCATCTATCTCCCGCTATTTCCAGTAATGTATGGAGAGCTTTAGACATATATATGGATTTGGCCTCAAAGGGGTTGGTGGACCAGTATCCCTTTATGTCGTCTACCTGAGTGTTGTTTGTCCTTTTTGTGTATATGTAGCACCACAGTAGATCCTTTCCTTTCCTCTCTTTCTTCTTCTTCTTGTTCATCTCTTTCTCCTTCTTTCTAGTTCTTGTTTCATGTTCTTCTCTCTATATTTCTTGCCTTTATGATAATGATACCTTTGAAGGTCTGTACGGTTCATTAATGTGATTCTGTTATTTTTACTCTGTTTTTTGATCTGAATATTAACTGCGATGTTCTATTTATTATTTGATCGATTACTATAATGAACTTCTGTATTTCTTTTCTTTTCCTCCATCAATTGTATCATTATGTATTGTATTTCAATTATTTTTACCCTTTTAAAACTTTAATAAATGTATTGAACTAAAAAAAAAAAGTTAGGAATATAAAGACACAACACAAAAACAATCCCAAACAGATTGAATCAAGACAAGTATAATATGCAAAAGTACATTAAATAGTCAACATCTGACAAGAGGAGCTGGAGATTTTGATTTAAATATTTTAATAAAAACAAGTCAGGAAAGTACAAAGGACAACTGAAAGGCACAGTCCAAGATTGATTGGGTACTAGGTATGATTTGAGACCGACCAAAATGAAGCCATGGTCCGATAGGTCGAGCAGGTCACATTGGTTGGTGCAAGACAAGATGCTGAAACGGGTGAGGTTCGCGTGAAACCAGAGGCGTCATCGCTGGTGAGTTCCAGCTAAAGTCTTACAGCTGTGAATCAGCAGTTCTTCCCAAGACCAGTACCTTCACTGAGCAGTAATACTGAAGCCTTTTTCAGCACAGCACAAAGCTCTAAGGAGGATAAACTATATCTTGCCCCCCAAGGATGCAAGCTCTCTCTGGAAGCCTTAGCTTTTTGGCCGTGTAGTTCAGAGGTCGAAAAAATGACTACGTCTGAAAATATCTATGTTGCTGGAAAAGTATCTTGTCTACTCTGCATCTTTCACCTGCTCAAGAAAGGAAAGTTTCTAAGCAGCAGGGCTTGATGCTTCTAAAGATTTCTTAAGGTTCAATCCACAGTGTTACGCTGTCCTTCTGGAGATCAGGGAGCACTTTTGCTTTTTGTGTTGTGTCCCTGTAGCAACAACAGTAGGACATCCACATGTACTTTGGAGAGCACTCCCAGTCCCTGGGTGACAGCCGGAGTCTGGATCCTTGGGTCTTCTTTTCTACAGCATGTCGGGGAGAGTTTTTTCCTTTTTAATGTTTCATTACAAGTTGAGGAATACTCTAAGGAGGAAGTGGTGAGCTCCCTGTCTTATTTTCTGCACTAGTCTGTGACTGGAGAATTCCCTGCTCAAAATTCTGGCAACTTTCTTACCAAAGTACGACCTGATTTTTCAGCATTTCCTTTCTCAATTTACACATGGGCCTGTATTATACATTGGGCCCTCTGAGTATAACCCAGGCACACTGGTTTTAGAGAAGGGGATGCAAACACTTGTGCATCCCCTTCTATAATACAGATAGCACTGGCAAACGTTGCACCAGCGCTATCATGATAGGACATTCCCTCATTTGCATGGGTGCTTGGCCCCATTGCTTCTGCACCTGCATTGTATTACTGACATGGGCGCAGAGACAAACATGCCTTTAAGAGGCAAACTGGAAGTGCACCTTAAAAAGGTGCGCCTCCTAAAGGCAGCTCTCGGGGGGAGGGGGGGTTGGAGACGGGTTCTCATGAACCCCTCAGACATCCCTCTTAAAAGTGCAGGCGGCTTGCTGCCTCCACAGTGAAACACAGAGCAGATTTTAAACAGCTGCTGCTTTTTCACTTGAATGCACTGCCCTAGGAGCAGCACAAGTATGTGGCTCTCCTGGGAGCAGCACATTCCTTTTAATACCGTGCACTCTCCTTGTTTTCGCAGGGCGCACCTTTTTAACCCGCTGACCGTGGCGCGAATTAAACCGCGGTGCTGGTGATTTATGGAGTGGGCGTATTTCAGATGGCCCCCGGCCGTCCTCCGCATACTCCCACTGTGAAGTCAGACGGCCGATGCATGGAACGGGTTAAAGGTGCCCCATGGCGCAAAGAAGGAGAGTACCATATTCATAATACTGCTCCGTTAGACCTTGTATCTGGGGTGTGGTTCCCCTGACTTTTTGCCTCTGCCTCCTGTATTTTTGGCTGTGTGCTGGACTTCGTTTTTACTGGTTTAGGTGCTCTGGGCACTTTGCCACTGCTGATCAGTGCCAAAGTGCAGGTGCTCCCTATGTAAGTTATAGTTCTGATTGGTTCTCCCTGATTGACTTATTTGATTTACTCGTAAGTCCCTAGCAAAGTGCACTGTGTGTGCCCAGAGCCTGTGAATCAAATGCTATTAGTGAGCCTGCAGCACTGGTTGTGCCACCCACACAGGTAGATTTTCAAATGTGTCTCAGACCTGCTACTGCAGTGTCTGTGAGGGCAGTTTTAAACGTCCATGTAGACATGGCAAGGGCACCCACTTGTCAGGCCCCAACCTTCCCTTTTTCTACATGTAAGGCACCCCTAAGGTAGGCACAAGGTACCTCCATGGGCAAGGTGCAGTGTATGGGAAAGGTAGGATATGTCCTGGTGTGTTGTACATGTCCTGATAGGAAAATGCTGCCAACGTCGTTTTTTAATATTACCAGGACTAGCTCTCCCATAGGCTATCATTGGAGCTGCATTATAACTTTCAATTGGAAACAGTTAGAGATTTGGAGTTTAGACTCTCTGAACTCAGAATGTAATAAGACAACTTTTAATAAAGGTGGTTTTTAGATTGTGTGTTTAAAAATGCCACTTTTAGAAAGTGACAACTACCTGGTAGGGGTTGGGCCCTAGTCAATAAGGCTGGGCCACAAAATGAATATGATCACCATTATTGTCAGACTTTTCATCTAAATAATTGTTTTTTTACTCCAATAACATTTCTCAATCAATGCATCAAATTCTCATAAACATAAAATCATACACAGCACGTACATAACACAATTTATATAAACCACTCACATCAACATGAACCAAAAACTCCTGTCCTCACACATGAAATATAATGAATATAATAAACTATTTTGTGCATCATACAAAATAATAACGCATCAAATTTTTATAACAAGCAATTGAGCCCGCATTCTGACTTTTCCAAGCCTATCAAAAGCCTCATTATTATTTCATATATTTAGTGCTCCTTTCTAGGAAAGTGTTTCTACATCTAGGGTCATTTTATAAGTCATCAAGATGCTGAGATTCAATTTGATTGGAGGTGCTTAGGATGGGTATCTCAGACCTGCGATAATGTGAAATTGTTATATAAAAATCACCACATCATAAATAATTTTCATGTGACTTGCACAGAACAGGAGGGGAGTTATTTCCTGCCCCCACATTCCATCCTCCTGGGGGTAGGTTGACATACAACTAAGCATGGGCTGAAAATTCGTTCCGCTCACGGAATTTGCGGATTTTCCGCGATTTCGCGATCCGCAAATCTCGCAAAATCGCGGTAAAATCCACGAATCAGCAGGGATGAATTTTCAGCCAAGCACTTACAGGGTTACAGCAGCAGGTGCAAAAGTTGAAGCTAATTTTTTGTAACCTTTTACAAAAGGGTTACAAAGAAATTAACTTCAACTTGGGCACCTGCTGCTGTAAACCTGTAAGTGCTTCCTGGCGCCTCGTTGCCTACTTGCAACTATTCTCTGACCCTGCTCTGTCAGAGAATAGTTACAAGTAGGCAATGAGGCGCCTGTCACGAAAATTACACCTCAACAGGAAGCACTGACAGATATAAAAACAAGCATTTGCAATGCAACAGGTCTCGCCTTAGGAAAGTTTGAGCTATTGGTCTTGTAAATGACATTTTTTTTAATTTATGTGTTGGTTTTGAAAATAGCTAAATTAATAGCTTTGTCATTTACAATGCCAATAGTTATAACTTTCGCAAATGTGACACCTATAGCATTTGTAATGCAACATGTTTTGTATTTACATGACTTAGCTGTATTGATATTACAAATTACAATGGCTTTTAATTTTTTTAAATAATGAATACTTAAATAAAAGTGATTTTAATTTATAATGGCAATAGCTTAAACTTTTGTAAATAACTTTTGTGATGATTATGTTCAGTGTATTTTATTGTGACGAAAATCCAAGAACAGAAGTGAAATATTAACATCTTTTTGTGACATTTGTAATAAAGTTTGAAACATTGAGAGAACATATTTGAACCAGTTGTTGTTGAATGGTTGCGCAGATTGATGCTGGGGTGGCGCTGAGTGGTGCTGTGGTGGTGCTGAGTGATGCAGTGGTGATGCTGAGTGGTGCTGTGGTGGTGCTGAGTGATACTGGGATGGTGCTGAGTGATGCTGGGGTGGTGCTGAGTGGTGCTGTGGTGGTGCTGAGTGATGCTGTGGTGTGGTGGTGCTGAGTGGTTCTGTGGTGGTGCTGAGTGGTTCTGTGGTGGTGCTGAGTGATAATGTGGTGGTGCTGAGTGATTCTGTGGTGGTGCTGAGTGATGCTGTGGTGGCGCTGAGTGGTAATGTGGTGGTGCTGATTGGTGCTGTGGTGGTGCTGAGTGATGCTGTGGTGGTGCTGAGTGGTGCTGTGGTGGTGCTGAGTGATAATGTGGTGGCGCTGAGTGATGCTGTGGTGGCGCTGAGTGATGCTGTGGTGGCGCTGAGTGGTGCTGTGGTGGTGCTGAGTGATAATGTGGTGGTGCTGAGTGATAATGTGGTAGTGCTGAGTGATGCTGGGGTAGCGCTGAGTGATGATGTGGTGATGCAGAGGGCAGACAGGCACAAAAAGCAGTCTAACAAAGGGCAGAAGGGCAGAAAAACAAGGGAAAAACGAGTCTAACAGAGGGCAGAAGGGCACAAAAAACGAGTCTAACAGGGCAGAAAGGCACAAAAACGAGTTTAACAGAGGGCAGAAGGGCACAAAAAACGAGTCTAACAGAGGGCAGAAGGGCACAGAAACAAGGGAATAACAGAGGGCAGAAGGGCACAAAAAACGAGTCTAACAGAGGGTAGAATGGCAGAAAAACAGGGGAAAAACGAGTTTAACAGAGGGCAGAAGGGCGGAAAAATAAGGGAAAAACGAGTCTAACAGAGGGCAGAAGGGCACAAAAAATGAGTCTAACAGGGGGCAGAATGAATCCCGCCCTGCGTGTTTGTCCACGAAGATGCCACCTTTTTGTGCAATACCTCTACACAACTGGAGTACTTTCTACTGTCTAATCAGTAAGTGCTCCCTCGTTGCCTAAATGTATAGGGGCAGATTTACAATAATTGGGGATGCGCCAGTTAGTGTGCGCCGCAGCTCTGCCACCCATGTGGCAAAAATGGCACAGATGCGTCACGCATCTGTGCCGTAAAAGCAGCGCATTGCTGTAGCTGCATCGCACTTGCGACGCAGCTCCAGCAATGCTCTGGGGGGCCCTATCTCCCCAATGCTGCATCAAGCCTTGCGCCTGCTTCAAGCAGGCGCAGGGTTTTGACGCAGCATTGGCCTAAAAGTGACTGAGTGAATTCTTGTAGATTTCACTCAGCCACTTTTAGGAGGTGTTCCTGCGCAGGAACGCCCTCCCATGCGCCGGAACGCCACCTGATGGCGCAGGGCTCTACAACGTGACGCATCTCTCAGATGCGTCACGTTGTTAATACCCAGCACCATGGCGCATCTTTTGTGCTGCCGCTGCGTCACAAAAGGTCTCGGTAGAGGGTGGCAGTGGTGAACCAGAGGGTGGCAGTGATGAACCAGAGGGTGACAGTGATGAACCAGAGGGTGGCAGGGGTGAACCAGAGGGTGGCAGTGATGAACCAGATGGTGGCAGGGGTGAACCAGAGGGTGGCATGGGTGAACCAGAGGGTGGCATGGGTGACCCAGAGGGTAGCAGTGGTGAACCAGATAGTGGCAGTGGTGAACCAGAGGGTGGTGAACCAGAGAGTGACAGTGGTGAACCAGAGGGTGGCAGTGCTGAACCAGAGGGTGACAGTGGTTAACCAGAGGGTGGCAGTGCTGAACCAGAGGTGCTGTGATGAACCAGAGGGTGGCAGTCGTGAACCAGAGGATGGCAGTGGTGAACCAGAGGGTGACAGTGCTGTACCAGATGGTGGCCAGGGTGAACCAGAGGGTGCTGTGATGAACCAGAGGGTGGCAGTGGTGAACCAGAGGGTGGCAGGGGTGGCAGGGGTGGCAGGGGTGAACCAGAGGATGGCAGTGGTAAACCAGAGGGTGGCAGTGGTGAACCAGAGGGTGACAGTGCTGTACCAGAGGGTGGCAGGGGTGAACCAGAGGTGCTGTGATGAACCAGAGGGTGGCAGTCGTGAACCAGAGGGTGGCAGGGGTGAACCAGAGGGTGACAGTGCTGTACCAGAGGATGGGAGGGGTGCTGTGATGAACCAGAGAGTGGCAGTGCTGAACCAGAGGGTGGCAAGGGGTGAACCAGAGGGTGGCAGCGGTGAACCAGAGGGTGGCAGTGCTGAACCAGAGGGTGGCAGCGGTGAACCAGAGGGTGGCAGTGATGAACCAGAGGGTGGCAGTGGTGAACCAGAGGGTGCTGTGCCCATACACGACCGCATGGGTAACTTTGCCATGCAAGCTGCCCGCGAACGCGCAAAAAGTTCCGCAAACATGCAAAAAACCTCACGAACATGCAAAAAAACAAAAATTCGCACAAATTCGCGGATTTTGCGGATTGCGAATTCGATTTCACGCGAATTCACGGAACGGGAATTCGTAAATTTCGCCCATACTTACATACAACATAATATCAGTGAGTTGGAATGTACAAGGGGTAAATAACCCCTGCAAGACATGCTTCATATTGGCTTACCTTACCAGGCATGGCATGGACTTAGTTTTAATTTAGGAGATACACAGACACACATAGGAAGTTCCAGCATGAGCAGATTAGTAAAAGTATCACTACTTTTATTGTACTGCATGTCTCTACTTTTCCTCATACTCCACTGATGATCCATGAATGGTGGTATTAATTAAGCAGGGGATGTCATGCAGACCCACTGCCACTTCAATGGATAAACTGGGTTGTTACTTACTGGTGCATAGTACACTGAGAGATACATACATTATTTCAATAAACAAATACCATCCAAACCTAGATTACATGAATTTCATCCATATATAGGTAAAAAGAATCATTGGAATGCCCCTGTATTATAATTTGCGGGGGGGGGGGCGACTTTAATACCACACTGCAAGTTGAGCTGGACTACACTGCATCAGATGATTCAGATTGCATTGTTAGATTTCCATTGTGTACGTTACCCAACTGCCAAAGACTACTCATTTTATTTAGCAGTTTATGAGTCACACTCCAGGAAAGACTTCTGGTTAGGTTCAGGAGATGAGATGGGATTGATGGAATCTGCTTGACATTCCCAGAAGTTTCTCGGACCAGTCATCAGTAACACTTACTTTAAACATCCTTGCGATTCCGCATATGCATGGGCAATGGCAACAGCAACCAATAGAATCATTAGACCCAGTTTTTAAAACTGAAATGAGGCAGGTTATTACGTCATACTTTTAGCTAAATAGGGGTTTGATATCCTCACTTGCTTCACTATGGGAGGCTTACAAAATAGTTGCACTGTACAAACGCATCTTGATAGTTCAATCTCTATGTGGCAAACTTACTAAACTAGAAACTGAGGCAGAATCCCTAGAGCGGGAAAGAGATGGTTGGCCATTTGAAATTAAGTGAGCTGAACTAAATGTGAAGAGGTTCAACTTTTAGAAAGCGGCAGAGAAAGAATTACCATTTTTGGACAAATACATGACTGATAGACGTTATAGGAAGGGAGAGCGCCCTGCTCATACACTGGCAGGCTTAATTTGTCTGCCTTAGTCAGCATTTGAAAAAATGCAGATATACACACATGAAGGACAGTCTGCAGGATTACAGAATTCTATGCTGAGCTCTGCATGGCCAAGAAATATAATACCATACGATACATGCATGAATATCTAAATGATACAACACTGGCATGGCCAACGCAAGCCATTATGTACTTCAATCACAACACAAGAAATTAAAGGGGTTATAAAATCTATGAGAAATAGATCCACCCCCAGTGGTGTCCACTTGTTATTTACATTTTATAAAGAAGCATGTACCGGTTCCACTTGAGGTCTATACTCAGGCCTTTGAATGCCGTAGACTCCTCCAACACTGAGGGAAGCCACAGTGATTACCCTTCCTAAACTGGTAAACCATCACACGTATGTGAATCAACTGTTGTCACTAATCAATATGGATCACAAAATACTGGCCAAAATCATAGCCAAAAGGCTTCTGCTTTTTCATTTCTAGTCTAGTGTGCCTGTATCAACCTGGCTTTATTCCAAGCAGGTCCATCTCGGAAGTCAATTTTGGCAAATTATTCATTAATCAGACATCAAAAGGACACAGACTCAGGGACGGACTGGCCGTAGTGGGCACCGGACAATCCCCCGGTGTGCGCACAGGTGGGGGCCGGTTTTAGGCCCCAGGAGGCCGTTTTTGTTACAGGGCCGTTTTTGCAGCATACCTGCAAAATCGTCCCTGTAAAAAATCGTCCGAAAACTGGTCCTGGCAAACAGCTCGGCGGCACCCCCACACTCCCCTGGGAGAGGGAGGGTGGCCTGCAGAGAACTTTGCCAGGGCCGGTTTTGGCTCCCAGCCAGCCCAGCCCTGCACAGACTTTGCTGTGGATTTTTATATGTGGTTTGAATCCATCAAATGGCTTTTTCTTCAGATGGTGCTTGAAGGAATGGGCATAGGTAAGGCTCTACTAAAACTGATTTCCCTGCTTTACATAGAACCTCTGTAAGAATTAAAGTACATAAATGTATCCATTCTGATTTCAATTGGTAGAGGTACTAGACAGGGATGTCCCCAATATCCCATGATCTTTACCCTGGCGATAAAGCACTTGGCATGTATTTTCAGAGAGTACATTCACCAGCAAAAAATACAATCTATAACACACAAGATAGTTCTAAGAATGTATGGAAATAATATTTTGCTTATAATAAAAGACCCAGAATAAAAACAACCCCAATCATTAAAAAAAATATTATATTTTGCACATGATCTGGTCTGCAGAATAACTGGAAGGAAAATAGATCTTGATACCTCCTAACCAGTTGCACACAGCAACCTGTGCTTATGTTCCCCCTAAAGTGGCGGACGCAACCTATTCAGTATTTGGGCATTGAATATCCCTGGGATCTAACTACTGTGATCAGGGAAAACTATGGGCAATGCATGACTAATATCACTAGGCAGACAGAAAGGTGGATTAAACTACCACTCACTGTGTTCAGCAGAGTAGTCCTCATAAGAATTGGCACTACTTCCCAAACTCTATATCTTTTTCCGAATGTTCCAATACCACTAACAAAAGCATTTTCGAGAAGCTCATATCACTCCCGATTAGATTGTCATGGGCAGCCCGGCAGCTCAGGATAGCGTGGACCACAATGCAGATGCCCTACAACTTGGGCAGCTTGGTAGCCCCTAATTTTGAAATATATTATTTGGTGGGCAAGCTCAGTTTGAACATTACTGACTCCATGACTCCATGTAATCTCCACACCAGAGCCCAGAAGCATGATTAGTTGCCCCCACTCTTTTATGCAACGCAATTCTATTTAAAACACCATACACTTATGCTGAGATGCACAGAATTAGATGCCCAGGGTGAGCCTAACCGAGACTTGCCACGCTAATTGCAATCAAAAAGAAATTTTCTTCACATCTCCCACTAATCCAAAATCCACAGTTGCCATACAAGACAGGGGAAATTAGACAACTTAGTTCCAGGGATCTTCACACTCTTGGGCATCTCTTCGTCGACAGCTGATTCCTGACATTTGTTGACTATTTAGGCGCCACCCCAGCCAGTTCTATGAATCTGCTGATACATCAATGTCTCCACAATTCCCTGAAGGAACAATAGCCCACATTCCCCAATGAACACCTTAAATAGCAACATCTAACATTGATGTTGGCCAGCTGTAGCTCATCCAAGTTAATTACACATAGGTATAACTGCACTGTCAATGTCATGAGGTTTCAAGATTTCAGAAGGGCAACCTCCCTGAATATCAAACCCACAATATCAGTAGGATGGGATATTGAGGACAAAATATAGTAAACAAATTTGACATATAAGTAAGCCTAGATTTTCTATGCCTAACCCCACATATATGTACCCATGTGGTACCTATATCTTCTAGGTACGTTGATGTGGAGTTAGGACTAGTAAATCTATATATGCACATACCTTTCGATATTCTTCCTTTGGTATTCTGCCCTTGAAATTCTTTTACCACGATATTGTTGGTGTCGATATTCAGTGGTACAATCATTGAATATGAAGGTGGGGGGGCATGAACTTGGTCACGATATCACTGATGATCAATGGGTATATTGTTGAGGTCAGCTAAAGAGCATCTACTTCATTACTACTTGTTCTAACCACATGGGTACTTATGGTACCCTATTACCAACTGCATCTTGACCTATAGACATATGGGGTACACTTTGCGGGAACCTCGTCCACATTAATCAACAACCATGTTTTTCTATGTTGCATACTGGAAAGGATTTCAGTTTACTTCTATCATACTGTTGTAATAGTCTCAGTACTGTACCGGTATGGCGATCCAGTCAGCACAGTATATTCTGCAGTCACCTACTGCTAAGTTAAATGCATGATTACAGTCTGTAATACTGTGATGCAGATATACTATCCTTCAAATGGTGTCAAAGCATATACTATATTAAAACTGAAAATAAAAGTTTAAAAATAAATATTTTGAAACTATCAATCTACCTTAACTAAACCAAAACAAATCTTCACTAAATTCTCCATGAACTTTCCAGAATGGTTTAAAAACTTTAGCCAACATACCTGTGTTAAAGCAGCCATCAACAATACATTCACTTACCTTTTTCAGTACTTAATTCTTCTCATATGCGTTTTTCTAATCTTCACTCAATTGATGTAGTCTATTAAATTCAAATTCTGCTTGAAAAACTGTACTGCTTTCTTAATTCAATGGGACATATATTACTGTATTTATAACATCTTGCAATCTTATAGATAATCTAGCAATGCATGCCAAAGCTCTATGCAATCCTTCCCAGCAGTACTCCTCATCACCTGGAAAAGGATAGCGACTCTCATATAGAAGGTAACCTATTATTTATGACTCTAGCTGCACTGCTTCACCAACCAATGTCAAGCTCACTTCCCAAAGATTCATACCTAAACCCCTTCCAGGTGATAGGATACTAAATAATAATAAGGAATACAGAATGAAGACACCTGATGAAACTCAGTTTTGCACATGAATGATTCAGTGACATCATAGTCAGTCCACTAAATTCAAAGTGTTGTTGGGTTTCCTAATTCCTAACTATAAAATGTATCTTCATCTCACCAGATGTTTCTCCATCGTCTGCCAAAAAAGACCTTGAACTAAGTGATGGACCCTCAATGGATTTCTTTTGTTTTCCACTACACTTCTGGGGCATATTTATGAGTGTGGTTGCATTGCACTTGCACCACACAACGTGGTGCCTGTGTGACACAAGCCCAAAATGAGATTTATAAAGTCAAGCAAGGCCACATTGCATTGCTCTGGATGGTATCATAAATCCAGAGTAACACAATGTAGTGCAAATCACTGCATTGTGGTACTCTGTGCCAGGGAGGCGTTCAATGGGTGCTGTGTGGGTATTCCCACACAACATCCATTGATTTTGACACATTCCCAGATTTAACAGAAGTGGTAGACCTGGTAAAATGCCAACATGCAGCACCATCCCATGTGAGGCGTAAAGTAAGTATGGGCCAAAAATCTGTTCCGCTCGCGAAATTTGCGGATTTTCAGAAATTTCGCGATCTGCGAATCTCGCGAAATTGCCGCAAAATTTGCAAATTTGCTCGCGGGCGGATTTTTTTTTTTTTGATGGCCAGCTCACTCAAGGGACCAAAGTTACAGGCACACACGGTCACTGGAGACAAATCTTATGTCCCTTTACGCAGCTGCAGTGTAGGAAAATCACCATAAATGTACCCAATGAGGTAGCACTTACTGATCAGCCAGTAGAAAGTACTCCAGTTGAGTAGAAGT
Source organism: Lissotriton helveticus (assembly GCF_964261635.1). Taxonomy (NCBI): domain Eukaryota; kingdom Metazoa; phylum Chordata; class Amphibia; order Caudata; family Salamandridae; genus Lissotriton; species Lissotriton helveticus. The sequence goes on from NC_136069.1 coordinate 1,278,429,290, forward strand.
ATCGCACAAAACGGTGGCATCTTCGTGGATAACTATGCAGGGCAGGATTCATTCTTGCACGAGGCTCCTGTCACAAAAATTAAACCTCAACAGGAAGCACTTACAGTTAAGGCAGGTGCCCGAGTTGAAGCTAACTTTGTAACTATTTTAGAATGGCGCCGGCAAGCTGCCAGAGTTGAAGTTGCTTAGTTGCAAATTCGACTCTGGCAGATTGCCGGCACCATTCTAAAATGGTTACAAAGTTAGCTTCAACTCGGGCACCTGCCTTAACTCTGTAAGTGCTTCCTGTGGGCCAAAAATTAAACCTCAACAGGAAGCACTTACAGATATAAATAAAGCAGGTGCCCGAGTTGAAGCTCAAATTCAGTAACGTTTTAATCAGCCCAAAACATTAGTGAGCACGGTCGAGGCTGGGCTAGTGTGCGTTAACCCCATATCTGCCATCAAAAATTAGCTGTAATACCCGAGGGAGGTCTTTGAATTCCTGAGTTTCTCGAGCGCAATCCCCGTGTAGTTCCTGTGCCTAGGAGGCAGCTTTCTCCTCACCTGCTGCCCTGCTCGCTCTCTGACCCTTTACACAAGAGGCATGTTGACACGCATAGAAGCCCCACACCACACACTAGCGGTATCAAACTTCTTCCCGCCCTTTCCCAACTATGATGGACAGCTCAATCAAGGGACCTCGGCGCCATTTGGCGTGGTGGCAAAGTTACAGGCACACATGGTAAGTGGAGACAAATCTTCTGGCCCTTTACACTGCTGCAGTATAGGAAAAGCACTTTACATTTACCCAACTAGGTAGCACTTACTGGATTAGCCAGTAGAAAGTGCTCCAGTTGAGTAGAGGTACTGCACAAAATGGTGGCATCTTCGTGGATAACTATGCAGGGCAGAATTCATTCTGGCACGAGGCTCTTGTCACAAAAATTAAACCTCAACAGGAAGCACTTAAAGATATAGCAGGTGCCCGAGTTGAAGCTCAAATTTAGTAACATTTTAATCAGCCCAAAACATTAGTGAGCATGGTCGAGGCTGGGCAAGTGTGCTTTAACCCCATATCTGCCGTCGACAATTAGCTGTAATACTCGAGGGAGGTCTTTGAATCCCTGAGTTTCTCGAGCGCAATCCCCATGTAGTTCCTGTGACCAGGAGGCTGCTTTCTCCTCACCTGCTGCCCTGCTCGCTCTCTGACCCTTTATACACAAGAGGCATGATGACACGCATAGAAGCCCCGCACCACACACTAGCGATATCAAACGTTTTCCCGCCCTTTCCCAACTATGATGGACAGCTCACTCAAGAGACCTCGGTACCTTTTGGCAAAGTTACAGGCACACATGGTCAGTGGAGACAAATCTTCTGGCCCTTTACGCAGCTGCAGTGTAGGAAAAGCACTTTACATTTACCATACGAGGTAGCACTTACTGGATTAGCCAGTAGAAAGTACTCCAGTTGAGTAGATGCAAATCGCAAAAAAATCCACCAGTTTGTGGGAAAATCATCAAATTCGCGCATTATATTGCGATTTCGCGCAAATTTGCGGCCAGCAGATCCGCAAAATTCGCCCATACTTAGCGTGAAAAGGATTAATATCTTGCTTTCTTTTCGTTACTTTATCTTTCTATGTGTTGTGCATTCTGCAGCACACATAGAAAGAGGAAAATGCCTCAAAGGATTGTTTTTGTGCAGGAAGGTGCCCTTTCTTGCACAAAAACAATCCTCCTTACAACACAGGCACCCTTGTACCATGGTGCAAGTGTGCCTGCCTTGGCGCTAGGCAGCAAATACCGAGCCAGCACAGGGACAACGGCAGGAATGTGACATATTCTTTTAAATAAAAGCACATTCCTGCCCTTTCCCTATCCGCAGCATGGAGCAGCAAGGTGACTTGCAAGGATGCCTGACTTTGCCCTATTATGGCCCCGGATCTTTTTCATAAGTGCACATTTGAAAATCAGATCATATTATGCATTATAATCATTTTAGCCTGCAGAAGCATGTACTGATTGAAAAGCAGTGCTGCTTGTTTGAACATATTTGCCAGGGATGCTTTTGATTTCCAGCCAATCCCTTATCAAGAAGCACACCTGGACTCACTTGCTGTTTCTGCTACTCTAGGAAATATGGTACCCAGCATTCAACTTTCAATTTGAAACCTCAACCTATATTTGGTGATTCTGGTAGTATTCTGTTGTGTATTGTGTTAGAAAAAAACTGGGGGCCAGACTCAAATAGGTAAACTTACACTTTTATGGAAGTTTACAATTTTTCCCTTGTCACAAAGGTATTTTATTTTACGTCAGTATTTTACGGGTATTACTTTTATTTGCAGAGTCTCTGCCATGAGTGGGGAGACTCCGCAGTCATACAGATAATACTCGTTAAATACCTTCGTGAATAGGAAAAAATGGAAACTTAAACAAAAGTCTATGTTTACCTTTTTGAATCAGGCCCATAGTGTTTATTACCTGTGACCGCAATTAGGGGTCCATTAGGATCCTGTCGGGGGCAGGTACTGTTCGCCACAAGGGTGGAGGAACCGTGCCCCCAATTAGGATGCACCCGCCACAGTGGCGGGTGAATCCCACATTTTTAACATTGCGGCGGATGGTGCTTAAAGCACCGGCAGCCGCAATGTAAAAAATGCTTGTTGTGCGTTTCACAGCACAACATGACAGGCACGGCGCGGTGCCTGCCATGTTGTGCTGTGAAACACAGGGGGTTACTATAGGTACCCCCCATGTGCACCCCCCACACCCCCCTTCAACCTGGGGGCCCGCAACGGGCCCCCAAAGCAGGAACCGTATGCCTTTTGGCATTCCACCCAGGCCATCTTAATATGGCTGGCGGTGTCTGATAGACACCACCACCAAATCAGGTATTTTCTGCCACGGTCGCAAGGCGACCGCGGCGGAAAAGCGGCGGACGGTCTTCCCCTCCGCCACGGTCCCCCCGCCATTGTAAAATGGCAGGGGGAAGGAAGGTGGTGGTCGGGCAAGGATGGCGGACGGATCGCCACCGCCTGCATGGCGGTGGCGATCGATCCGCCATCCTAATGGACCCCTTAATTCAGTGAACATTGGTTTACAAAGCCGTCCAAAGAATTGACAAGGATATTTTTTTTTTTACGTTTCATAGCTCATAATCTGTGCAGTTTGTATTCTGGAAGTGTTTTACTGCAAGCCCAACCAAACTAGAACAAGTTTGGGAAAACTTGAATGGATTCTGCCCTGTATCATTGTGACAAGTTATTTCAAACACTAAGGGGCAAATCTACAATATTTTGGCGTAGGGCAGCGTCGCAAGCCTTCTATCTGCACTGCCCTACATCAAAAGAAAAGGGCAGGAATGCACTCTATCTACAAGATGCAGTGCATTCCTGTCCTCTCTGTCAACGCTGGCACACAAACTGCAGCTGAGCGCCAATGTGGGCACACTTGCACCATTGTGCAAGGATGTCAGTGTTGTTGGCATGATTGTTCTTGTGCAGGAAGGTTCACCTTCCTGCACAAGAAGAATCACATAAGGCACTTTCCTCATTCTACATGGAAAGAGGAAAAAACACATTTCTCCTCGTAATGCCTGCTTCGGGAAGCCGTTAGTTTTGAAGCTGCTCCATATTTACGCTATGTTGTAAATCTGGGGCTGTGTCAAAAAACAAGGGTGTTGCGTGGGAACACCCACAGCAACATCCATTTAATGTACCTTAAACGCAGAGTAAGGCATTGCCTTACTTCATGTTTACAAGACCATGAAGAGCCACTCAGAGTGGTTTTGAGTGGCCTTGTAAATATGGGCTGGCACCCTGCGCCTCTGGAGACTCACAAAAATGACGCTCCGGCAGAGTAAAAGTACCGCAGGGTAAATATGCACCAAAGTGCAGTAATGTTTTTCCCAAACAATAGATAACATTGCTGACAAACTTGCCTTCCATTTATTAATTTCCGAACTCTAAATCTGCCAGTGTTCGAATAAAACGAATACTATACTGTGATGGTCAGACTAAATCCTAATAGATGAATAACCTCATTGGGTCAGTCTGAACATGGACCCTGCCTTTCCAGGAGACATTAAATTGTAATTTAGAAGATGGTGGACAACGCTTTCACTTTTAAGCCTCGTAGTTTTGCTGTCCCTTTTATACCACCGTAACCATAGAGCTGTTCTTTATGATGTTTGGACTAATGGAAAGTGTCGGATATGAAAAGGGCCACCTTATAACTGTTACGATAGTGATGGCGAACAAGTCGGTTGAACAGGCAAGGCTGCTAGCATCTGACTCTACATTCAGTTTAGAGTATGCATGCAGAAAACATGATATTGACATTTGCCTTTGTAAAGGAACCTAAAAAACTGAATTTATTGTTAATCTACAAAAATGTTAAAAAGGCCCTAAATTGTAAAACTGAAAATCCTCTACTTGAATACACGTCTGATATTTTCTGTAATCACTAGGACACAGAAACAGAGTTCAAAAGAAAGCAAGTTTGAATCCCATAGACAAAAGAGATTTTATCAAGCAGCTCAACAAAAAAGGGTATACTACAATAGATTTATTTGAAACCTTTCACTCACTTGTATATAGTTATCTGCGATACGTGCATTGCGTTGCACGGATATTTGTTTTATCAGGTCAATATTCCAGTTCTCTCTTTCTCCCTCAGATTGCTTCTACGAATCAAGATGACCTTCAACTCGCAGGAAATGCTCCCAGACTGCCAACATACAGACGCTCTCACTATATTTTGGCCTTTAAAAGTCGCAGTTATCATTACTGTGACATTTCATATGGCTTCTAATGTTACTTACTGGATTTTAAAGTCTTTAAAGTATGCACTTACCGTTTACAGCAATCACTCGCATTTAGACTTCTCTGACAATTTTCCATTTTATACCATAGAATCTTTCTTCTTTGAGACTGTTCAAAGATACCAATCCCTTGACAACTGCTGATTATATTGGGACATTTTATTGACTAGTTCCTTGCTTTGGCTGAGGTTTCATCTCTAGGCTGTTGAAGGTCTTTTATGCAGTGTCGTGACTAGCCTTGAAAGACCAAGATCGTTTTTAGACCATACTTATTTGTTGGGGTCCTCTTCCACTCACTATCTGCAGCCAATATATAACACATAGAGAGGCAACACAATAGAGTTTAGCGCATCAATGCACATATAGTAAAGAAAGATCCGAATTTCTACTTCGTTTCTTAAGCACACTTCTTTTAATCTTGTCTTGTCCTCATATAGTCTGCCAAAAGATGTTACAAGACCAGCTTTGAAAATAGCCAATGCGTTTCGCCCCACAGGGGGCTTCCTCAGGGCAGACTTAATAAAGTTCCAACTCAGAGGGTGGAATAATTCAAATCCCCCTCAAGATTTTTCTATTGATTCTTCGCAATTCACACCCTGTAGTCAGAGCTTCAATGACAGTTAGATCGTTCTCGGTTCTCGTATTGTGCTTCCTGTTTTCAAGTGTTCTTTCCAAGTATTTGGTTGACGTACAGAAATGGACGTGAGTACTTCAATGATCCATGGTAAAATGCCTGGTCATTACGATAGTTGACTCCAGATAACAGCGCTTCAGTGAACGCACCTTCTCCGTATTCCCTCTCGTCCTAACTGGTACGAAGACCAGTATCCCTTACTGCCTGTTCTTTAACTATATGCAGCCACCAGCATCTTTCAGGGTGTAATATACTGTACATTGCTCTTGACTGGTTACGGCTACACCCTGGTTGAACCTGCTCCATTTTATGTAATGCTCTTGCGTCTTTGTGTATTATCATTCACAAAATGTATATAAATCCAGCTGTTATCTTCATGCTTTATACTGTGTTTTCATACATGCGTAAGATAACTTTAGCATGCCCAGTTCTTCTAAAATTTCGAATATATTTCTATATTTTTCAATGCTAGACTGATTATGTTATTTGTTTGAGGAAAAGTTTACAATTTTCCTGAATGCTCTATTTACTGTGTTAGCTTTGAAACCTGTCCATTCTACATTATAGCCATGGGGGGATTATAAAAACGAGTTTCTCCTTAACAAGAATTCTAACTGGTATTTTACTGTGTCTTGAAGACAAGGGGCTGTAAAACTACCTGTACTTTTAAATGAAAGACAAATATTGTGGTTTCAGCTGCAGTTCCTCCGTAATGGCCGAGGAGCGTTGCCCCACTGCGAGCCAGAAAAAATTAAATGATAATAAAATACTTTTTTAATTATTTTATTTTACTGACTGAGCCAATGTTGGTCTAGGGTGGGGCGAGGCCAGGCTATGGCAGGGAGGAGAAGTCGGGTGAACTTATGGGTGCATATGATGATTTGGCCTGTTGTAATAGGCCGGCCAAACAGACATGCTCACTTAGGTTACCCCAACCCAGCTGTATTCTACAGTCGGATGGAGAAACGGCACAGACTCCCTGTGGCTAAGCAAGCGTCAGACCAGCCTGCTCAGGCCAATCCCAGCGCCCCTCTCACACCTGGTATAGCATGAGGGCAGTGTCGGGATTGGGTGGGAAAGTCAGAGAGGTTTACTGACAGAATATCGATTCCAAAAATATCCCCATACACAAATATCCATGCAAAAACATAGATGTGAAAAATATCAACATCCTATATTTGAAATTGTGAATACAAAAATATTGAAACATAAATATTGATGTAAAAAATGTAGATGTACAAAATATCGATGTTTTTATTTAAATCAAAATTAATGTTAAATATAGTAAATAATAAAATTAACTTTTAAAAATTATTTAGATTTAATATACATTTTAACAAATATAATAAAATAAATTTAATGTAAAAAATATTTATACATACATATATCAAATGTAATATATATATATATATTTCTTTTAAAACATTTATTAAACTGTTCGTTTTAATTTAGTGTATAATCATATAATTATATAAATATATACATATTTACAAATAAATATATATATTTACATACGCTTATAGAAAAAAAATCTAATAAAAAACATTATATTATAAAATTTAAATATTTCATATGCTTTCAAATTTTTCATTCCATTGAGTGCAACAGGTCGGAAAGTGGCAGAAAGTGGAGGGTAAGGCTTACTATTCCCACTCCAGTGAGTGCAACAGTAGGGAAAGTGTTGGATAGCACAGGGGTCAAACTTAATATTCCTACTCCAGTAAGTACAATAGCAAAGAAAATGTTAGATAGCAGAGGGATAAAAATTACTATTCCCACTCCAGTGAGTCCAACAGTAGAGAACGTGTTGGATAACAGAGAGTTAAAAATGACTATTCCCACTCCGGTGGGTGCAACAGTAGGGAAAGTGTAGGATAGCGGATGGGTAAAATTACTATTCTCACTACAGTCGGTGCAACAGTAAGGAAAGCGTTGGATAGCGGAAGGGGAAAAGATTACTATTCCCACTGCAGGGAGTGCAACAGTGGGGAAAGTGTTGGATAGCAGAGGTGTAAAAATAACTATTCCCACTCCAGTTTGTCCAACAGTAGGGAATGTGTTGGATAGCGAAGGGGTAAAAATGTATATTTCCACTGGAGTCAGTTCAAAATTAAAAACAAACAAATTAACAACAACTACACAAAAGATTAAAAAAAATAAACATATATAAAAGTGTTTAATATTACAAAAGATAGAAACAGATTAGAATGTTCAAAAAACGTAACAAATACATAGAATGATTATTTAGAAAAATTCTCAAATAATTTAAAAACAAAAATCTATTTCCTAGTAGAAAATGTGTATAAACAAAAATATTATTTATCACACAAATGTAATATTTTCTATTTACAAACCTAAAACACCACACAATTCACAAACAAATATTATTAAAAAAAAATGTAAACAAATAAGTTAATTTATTCACCAAACTTACCCCTATAAAAACAAAATACACACAAAATAACAATAAACAATTACCATAAATATGTATCTATTGATAAATTAATATTAATGATCAACTAATTATTCATTTTATTAAACATAAATTACTTTCCACCCTCTACCCCAATAAACACCACAACTAACACCTAAAAATCATACACAATTTCCAAACCTAATTTTAAATTATTAAATTAACAATTTATTAGTTAATTTAAAAGAATTTGCTTCCCCTTTTACCACTATAAACCCCACAACGTACATCAAAAAATAATTATACAATTGCCTATTTTTAATTTCAATTAAATAATTTGCATTAATTAACAAACAATTAATAAATATTTATAAATAAATTACCTCCCACTCATGTCTCCTATGAACCCCACCACCCACTCCTAAAAAACATGACACAATTAACATAATTAATTATTAATTATTTAATCTTTATTAACAACACATTCATAAATATTTAATAATAACATAACTCCCACAATTAACAGTATATAATATAAGTTAAATAAATATGAATAAATAAAAAATATGAATACATTTATTTTAATTAAATTACTTCCCACCCTATTCCCTATAAACCCACAACCCACTCCCAACAAAAGACACAATTAACATAATTGCCAATTAAATAACTAATAATAATTAACAGCCAATTAATTAATACTTAATAATACATTAATTCCCACAATTAACACTATAAAATCTAAATAAATAACTAACTACACATAAAAAATAATCATTAATGTATTATATTTAAATTGCTTCCCAACCTATCCCCTATAAACCCACAACCCACTACAGAATTTAAAAATGCAAAATGTAATTATGATACAATTAATAACTACAAAAAATGTAACACATACATTAAAAAACAAAACAAATTCTTATAAAAATAGATCAGATACTTTTAAACTACATACTAAAATACATAACACTATTTAAACCATCAATATTTTAAACAATTTTATTTTTGCAAACGATATTAACAACTTCGATATTTCTCAAATCGATATTTCTTACCGGCAAGTCGATATTCTTGACGATATTTAAAACTCGATATTTATGTATGTCTACATTTTAAACTCGATATTCTGTCTGTGCACCAGTCTGGGAGCCTGTTCTGTGTGCTGCATCGAAAAGGAGCACCAAGGTGGCAGCCAGAGGAGCACCGCGGCCAGCAGCAGAGTCAGGAAAGTTTAAAAAAAATGTTTTATCCCCCTCACCAACTTTAAATGGTAGCAGCCACCACTGTGTAGTTTGTCTTCTTGCTTGGATAGCTATTATGCAAACACTATTTTAGAAACAGTGCCTAATGACAAGGCCCTCTTCAACCATAGCTTCCTGACCCTGAATACTACAAACACTGGTTCACTGGGTGTTTGGACAAAATATTAAGTTTAAAATATTGTGTGAGCAACATATTGTGTAAGGCATAACTGCCAAGTTTCTAGATTCTTATGTGTGACATTTCAATGGATTCAGTGCACATATGAGTGCCATTCAACTGCCAAAGGTGTGGCACTTATAGTGACACTAAAACAGAGCATTGAAATGCATAGAAAGAGTCAATTATTAGAAATGAGACCCTTTTCATCAATTAGCAGTTCTAAAAATATTTTGAAAGTGCTGTAAAAGTCCTAAAATGGAAGGTTAACACTAGAGGGCATATGTACAATGGGATCGCACCACTGGAACGTCCAATTTATTGACTTTCCAGTGGTGCAATGCCCTACTCCATATTTACAAAGTGGTGTTAAGCCACTTTTGAGGTTTAACACGGATTTCTAAATAAGTTACCCTTTCATGCAGGTATGTGCATGAAAGAGGCGTGTAATGGGTGTGGTTGTGGGTGTTTCACTGCAACAACCATTGCTTTTTGATGCTGCTCTAGATTTACAAGGATCTGTAAATATGAGGCAGTGCCAAAAACTAATATCATGAAAAAGCAGACATTAGATTGGTGCAACGAGGTGCCCCTTCATTCACAAAAACAACCATTAAATAATGGCAATTTGCTACTTCTATGTGTGCTGCAGAATGCATCACACATGGAAGTAGCAAATCACCATTATTGATTGTTTATGTGCAGGAAGAGACACCTTCCAGCACAGAAACAGGGACACCTTCCAGCACAGAAACAATCATCCCTGAAACACAGGCAGCCTTGCACTATGGCGCAAGAGTAACTGTGTTGGCGTTAGGCAGCTATTTTTAGCACTAGGGAAAACACAGAGGGGGGCCATATTCTTGTAAATACGGCACACTTCTGCGTTTTGGAAATGGCACAGTGCTGCACTGCAAATTTGTTGCACTGCCGTGATGCACTATTTTCTTGTACATATGCCCCTAAATGTATACACGTTTTGCACCACCCTGTCTTGTGCTGTGTGTAATACGATTTTAAAGCAATGTGCATATTCACAGTGTTTCAGTTGCAGGTTGGCACCTCGTATCACTATAAAACAGTAGTCACTATTTTCCAATTCAACAAGCAGGAGTCACTTCTGTTTCTCTCAGGTTACACACAAAATCTATGAAGCGATTGCATTAACCAGTTAAGGTACCACCTGCATTATTCACAGACCTCTTCTTTTTACGTCTTTATGGTCCCAGTCGCTCACTGTCCCACTTTTATTCTGTAGGTAGAGCAGAGGGAATCATTCTTATGCTTTGTCAATTTGTGATGCTCAGCAGCTCTGCAGAGACTAATGCACAGCACACTTCATTCATAGTCTACTTTTTGGTACCCCCAATAAAGCCACCAATGTGCCCACTCTAAGCCACGAAGACGACTGGCCTATTTGTTCCACAACTAGGACAAACTGTAGATTTCTGCAGCTTAGCACAGGTTATTTCCACACCAGAAGCCATCACTCCCCCAACACACATGTAATTCATAAAATGATCCCTCCTATTGGTGCTAGGTGACAATTCATTATCACCAGGAAACATGACTAAGCATTAAGTATAGGGCACATTGGTTGTAACAGAGAGTGGGGGTGGGAGTGTGCAGGCACAGGTTTTAACCCATTCCTTACACGTTGGCAAGGTGCAGTATCCGGGACAGGGGGCTGCAGGTGACCCTTGTCCTACATCAGAAAGTGCAAATACCACGCTGCAGTGTTAATGAGAGACCCATGGCCAAACATGCCAATTTAGCCAACAGCATGCTGGGACTTGTAGTTTCTAATATAAGTTTGAGTCAATAAATGTGTGCATGTACACTGTGATTGGCTTAAAAAAGCATAGCACTCCCAAAGGCCTTACACATCAGATCTGGTGTTTGTTTATAGAGGTGCAGTAAGTGCAGTGGAACCGACGGTCAGGTTTGAGAGAGCCCACTGCAGGTCATGTATGTCTAAATTATATGACCGAACCCGAGGATGGGAAGGCCCATTTCCCTGGCTTACATTTGGGTTCCCTACCACCCCTGAAGTGCCATTGGGCGGGTATGCATGTGCATTGCATGTAATGGATTTCCGTTTGCATAACCTTGTTTTCTTTAAGAATGCGGGCACACCTGACACAAGAGAAATAAGGTTTATTTAAATCTGGAAAATTTTGTTAAAGCAGATCGCCACTGCAGTTCTGTCAGGCTCTTCAGAGGCTCAGAATTAGGACACATTCCTATAGCTGACCTTGTCTAATTAAACCCATCCTCATAGGATGCAAGTCGAAGGTTTCCTAAAGCGCAGACGTCTTTGGAAATGCCTCAGAAACCTGCTGATATCTTGACATTTTGATGCACGCCGTGGAAATAACAGGCAGAAGTAGACTTTCGGACTCTCTGGGCCAAGTTCATAAAGATATTTAAGTGTGCATCTTGAACTTACACCCACGGCTGCCATGATTTATAAATGCAAGTTTGTGCTTTATATTAAGAAACCGTACTTCACAACTTTCCATCCAATCATGTACTATTATCCAGAGGATAGCATAATATTATGTGGACGTAAATCTGCTAATCCTCCAAAGCTAGTTAGGGAGCTCTGTATGTGTGAGTATTGCATTTTACTGTGGTGATGCTGACACCAGCAAAGAAATGCATTAGTTTAACCATTGATGCGTGGTACTTGGCACAGCTGGTCAAGGATATCGAGGATAAATATATTGAGCATGTAAGTTTCTATGGGTAAACAAAGTTTTACTATACTTAACTCCACAAATACATGCCTTGACAAATATATATATATTCACTGAAAAAAACATAGGTTTCACACATGTTATAGTTAGCTGGACATTTCACTCGTACAAAACCATTGAAATTTCCCTGTTATAGTTAGTTCAGCTAACTATAACTTGCGCGCCCGCAATACACTGCTGATGATGTCACATATTACATCACTCATGACATGGTCAGTGACATCACTCATGACATCACTGATGACATCTCAAATGACATCACTGATGACATCCAATCCAATCCAAAAGTTCTTTATTTCGGCCATCAAGGCCATAAAAGATGCAGTAAAAACAGTAAAATCCTCGTGCAATACAAATACAAGCTAAAAAAAAGAGCATCAACATACAATATTACAGCAATTGCAAGGAAGCGGAAACTAACTTAATTCAATATGTGTAAGGATCCAGGAAAGTCAAGATACTATGCACTGCAGTTCATCTCACGGTTAGGGATTAGCCTTTCAGCAGTTTTTTCCTTTTCAACCACATAGCCATTAAATACTTAGATAGTGCAAATACAATACAGTGTAAAGTGCTTGACTTTAAAATTCTAAACGAATGTAAACAGTGTCTAAAGCCTAGATTCCTACACAAAGGTACTAGCCAGTGCTTTCTTGGTCTGCTATAGGCAGGGCAAAAAAACAGCACGTGTAGTTCATCCTCCACATTCGCGCTGCACCCTGGACAGGTTTTATCGTTCGATATAGACCATTTGCTTGTAAAGTCTTTGATGGGCAATGTACCAAACCTCCATTGAATAAAAAGTTTCCTTGCAATAGTGGGAAAAATAATATCCATGAATACTTCTAACTTGATTGAACTTTTGGAGACCAAAAATTGTTCAGTAGGGGTGCCAATTTTAGGGGCACACAGGAGCGTAGTTAGGCTTTTATCCTTGAAGATCTTACTCAGCGATTTGCGTGAGACCTCAAGACAGCCTCTTTCGGGATCATCCCACAGATCAGCCAAGCCTAGTCGCATAAGTTCTCATTTTACATAGGCCAACCATGGGATTCTGTCAGAACAACTATAGCTCAGGACATGCTTCAAATCTTGCCTGTAGTGGGACAGTTCAGTAGTGGACCATAGCCTATGCCAAAACCTCAAAGGCTTTAGGGCTAACTCGCCCCCTATAGAAGGGAGGCCCAGATCTAGTCTCAATGGTAAAAGAGGCGTGCCTTGTGGTAGAGACAACAATCGTCTAAGGAAGTTAGTCTCTACCTTGATGAGTTCTGTTCCAGCATTATAGCCCCACAGTTCACCACCATATGATGAGGCTGCTCTGGCTTGAGTTTTATACATCTCCAGTGCTGGACTAACTGGCTTGAAGGTTGAAGAATTTGAAACCTTCAAAATCGCCCCGCCATCTGCGATAGCTTTAGACGAGATCTTGCTATCTGTGGACCCCAAGATAGGGTTTCGTGCAGAGTTACCCCCAAGTACTGGAACGTTGTGACCCTTTCCAGCCTATCCGAGCCCAAGGTTGGATTTGGCCTGGTTGTTGCCGAGGGATTGAATACCATAAACTTGGTTTTGTCTGCATTGTTCTCAAGGCCGTGGGTTCTGCAAAAGTCCCCAAACCCGTCCAGTATCCATTGGATCCCCATGGGGGATTTGGAGAGCAGGAGAGTATCATCGGCAAACATAATTGCCGGTACCCTCCTGCCTGCCTGCCTAGGGGCGTCATTGTTATTGACGTTGTCAAGGTGAGATATTACGTTGTTGACATAGAGGCAAAACAGGGTTGGTGCTAAGACACAACCCTGTCTCACCCCCCTGCCAACGGGAAACCTAGATGACAATGCCCCATCCCTCCCACAACTGACCTGGGCAAAATTCCCTTTGTGGAGCCTAATTATTACATGCAGGAGCTGTGGTGGAACACCTAGCTCCCTAAGGACCGCCCATAATTTCTCACGTGGTACTAAGTCAAATGCGGACCTCAGGTCCACAAACACCATTTACAGACTTCCCCCCTCGATCCTTGCCGTTTTGCAGAAAAGAAGAACGAGGCGAAAAATCTGATCCAAGGTGGATGTGTTCTTCCTGAATCCTGCTTGGAGAGGGCTAAGGATTGCGTTGTCCTCCATCCAATCCAAGAGCTGGTCCAGCAGTAGGCGTGTGAAAAGTTTTTGGGGTACATCAATAAGGCTGATCGGCCTGTAGTTGGCTGGGAGCAGAGGAGAGCCCATTTTAAAAATCGGTACTATCTCTGCGCCCAGCCAATTACAGGGGATCTACACTCCCCTCAAAACTGAATTAAAAATAATGAGCAGATAGGGGCCCCAGATCTCTGGTTGGTGCCTGAATAAGTCTCCAGGCAGTTTGTCTAGGCCTGCAGCCTTCCCCCATGCAAGTCTCCCTATTGCGTTTAGTACCTCGCCCAGAGAAAACTCTAGTTGGTCGTTATGATCAAAAGGGGTGTCAGTGACTGCCTCTGTAGGCATAGTGGGACCATCATGATACAATTTACTAAAGTGGGATTCCCATACTGAAGCAGCAATGTTTGGCTCTACAGCAGCTTTCGGTTCCCCTGATCCTGTATGTACTAATGACCAAAATTTTCTAGAGTCCCTGGTTTCCAGGGCCATTGTTAGATTGTGCCATCTATCCCAGTCCCATTCAGACTTTGCGTGGGCAATTGCCTCCTTATATTTCCGTCTGAGCTCATGTGTTTTGTGTTTATTGGTGCCAGACTTAACCATTAAAATCAGCTCGGTCTTGATCTTTTTACACGTAGAATTATACCAAGCTTAGGTTGGTGTCCTCTTCTTCCTTCTAACGGACACAGGGTAGAAGACCTCTCCTAGCCTGTCAACTAGGTCTACGTGGATCTGCCCTAATTTCTCATTAAAGTCTGTAGCTGTGGGTTGATTAATCAGGTCATCCATTTCGACTAATCTTGGGAGCGCCAGGTCATAGATTTTCGTAATACACTCTGTAGAGTTAACTAATTGCCCTCATTTTACCCTACGTCTATTGTTGGATGATACTAGAGCCCCTGTGTCTTGATCAATAGCATTTGATGGTATGCTTTCTTTAGGCCCTGGGTAAACCATTTCCAGACAGGGAGCATTGTGGTCGCTGTCAACTCTCACCGTCACCCTGAAATCCAGGACCTTAGACCACATACTAGTATACACAAGAATATAGTCTAGGCGTGATTCATGGCCCTTCCTGTTGAAGGTACACATTAAGGGACTGTCAGATGGAGTGCGCCCGTTACAAGCCCTCAGGGCATAGTTCAGGGTAAGGGACATAATCTGTAATGCCAAAGGAAACCATGATTTTGGACTTGGCGATCGGCAGGGGGGGAATCCCCCAATAGTCGTCCTCAGCCATTAGCGCACCCTCCTTTAATCCATGTAATTGTTCAAAGTGGCAATTGACATCCCCTCCCATCAGAATCGTACAATCAGCAGGTAATAGCCCTAGAAAGCGGGATAATTAATCTATAGTGGGTGATTCCATAGACACACTCACTGGGCGTGAGTAAACATTCACAATTGCTAGTTTATAGGCGTGTGGCCATTTAAGAAGAACGCATTGTACGTCTTCCGAATGTGTTGGTATATTTTCCACTGTGCAACCCAAATGGGTAGCCACCCAAATTCCAAGTCCACCAGACGGCCTCCCTTTGCCTCTCCACCTAGCAGGGACATAGAAGGTTGCATAACCCACCCTGGGATAATCTTCCCTAGCCCAAGTCTCCTGGAAGAGACAGATGTCGTTACTATCCACTAGGGAGCCCCAGTCACTGCAATCCATTTTATTAGCAATGCCTGCAAGGTTCCATGAGAGAACCTTCATCCTTTTTGGGTCCAAACTGGGCACTCTCCCCACCTCGCACTCAACAACCCCGCCGAGGGTACCTGCCCTTCCAAGACCCCCGAATCTAAGGCATGTTGAGATGCTGTATTCCGAGGAAGGATTTCCAATACACGCGGACCGGGGGGGGGGGTGCTGGTAGATTGTATAGGGGATTCTAAAGTACTAATAGTACTTGGCCGATCAGGGAATACACAGACACAGGCAAAATTGCCAGTATCAGAAATATCTGCCACTGTTCCCAGCTGAGCTGTGTGGGGGACCACCCCTTTTCTTCCCCCAGTGCATTCATCCCGCTGAAGTCAGTCTACCTGATCAAGGCAACTATACCTGTTGGCATGTGAATAGTTGCTCGGTGTTGGTATATCATAACGTGTAGGCCTATACCTTGTGCCATCAATGGCGAATCCCACCCTTGTCCAGACATCATTCCCCCCAGAATGCAAGTTGTGATTTCTTGGATAGAAAAAGGACAGAGGTAGCAGTTGGATGGTTGTGTTTCCTGTGCTCCCCAACCAGTTACAAATATGGGAAACAATCTGCGTATCCCTGAAATTTACCAGAATGCAATCACCCTTTATTTTCTTTATGGTATATCCCACCCAGGGGACCCTCCTGACCATCAATATTTCACCTCTCATATTTGGTGGCAGGGGCCTATGAATGTTCAACCAACTAATCACTTTGTTTCTTAAAGAATCAAAGGATTCTGGTGCAGAGTTTGAAGCTCAGGAACCCCGGTCAAGATTACAGTATGGGCTGCCGCCTCTGGAGGTAGATGAACTATATTTGACCGATTTAGGCTGTTAGCATTCTGGTGGGGGCGGTCATCCGTCCTAATGGATGTCTTTTCTTGCCTCATTATGGTCGTTGGTACAGGCAGCTTTGATTTCCGCACTAAGGGCATGGGAGGAAGTTGCCTTGGAAGGGGTAGGGAGATAGGATTTGGTAGGGTAACTATGGGTACACTTACTGTAGAGAGGGGTTAGTCTTCTTTGTAGTTAGGGTACTGGATGGTTTGGAGGGAAGGGGAACTGTTCCCTCCTGCCACAAGACCCTTCACCGAAAATAAACGGGCCAGACTGCACTGGCATCTGCAATTGGGAGGGCTGTATTGAACTCACAGTTTCGTTGACAGTCATGGGAGAAGGAGATTCCGTTGTGTCGGGCATATTATCAGTGATGATGGGGGCATGATCCAATTTGGCCCTTTTTACACCCTTAGACTGTCTAGCTCTTTTTCTTTTTGGCACAGCACCTTCCCGAAGACCCCGTGAGTGAGTTAAGTTGAGATCACTCCCCTCATCCAGAGTCAAGACTGAGTCAGATGTTGGAAGAGGAGTCGCCTCAGATATAGTCTGAAGGGAGTCTCGATGTGAGTTTGAGGAAGTCGTCAGCTGTTGTAGGACAGATTCAATTGTTTGATCAATGCTATCCAAAAGAGAAAGATTGGAGGCATCCAGAATTTCTGGGGATCTAACATTCGCGGTTAAACCCAGAGAAGATCGCCTAGTACTTTCAATCCCATCCGCAAGCTGTTTTTCTAGGGCTGTCAATTCATTATTTGTTACGATATGTTATGTTACGATATTGGTAGAGCGCAAACAGCTGCCCCAGCAAAGGGGCGTCCCGGCGCTAATAATTCACATAACATCCTGGGGGTAGATATTCGGCAAGGCCTAGAGGGGAGGAAATAGGTGGGTTTTCACAGCTCTTCGGAAGGCGTATAGATTTTCCAGTGAGCGGATGCTGAGGGGCAGATCATTCCAAAGTTTGGCTCCTAATACTCGGAAGGAGCGTCCGCCAGTGCGAGCCAGCTTAGTGAGGGGGATCTTCAACAGTTGTTGTCCAAGTGAGCGCAGATTACGCTGTGGAACATACGGAGTAAGGAGAGGCCGGAGGATTTCTGGGCGGCCCGTCTTGAGGATTTTGAAGATCATGACGAGGGCTTTAAACTTGATTCGGGATTCGATAGGCAGCCAATGAAGTTTACGGATTGTGGCCCTGGCCGAACATCTGCGAGGAAGTCCGACTAAGGTTCTTGCCGCGGTGTTCTGTATGCGCTGCAGACGCGCAATCTCTGCTTTATTGGCGCCCAAGAGTAAGACGTTAGCGTAGTCTATGCGAGACAGAATTGTAGCTTGGATGATCATTTGGCGGACCTTGGGATCAAAGAATCCGAGTATGGGGTTAAGGCTTCTCATCAGGCCCACACAGGTGGCCGCTACTCTTTTAGTGTGGGTTTGAAAATTGAGTGATGAGTCCATCCATACACCCAAGTTTTTGACCAGTGATTTGGGGGGAGGGACAGTGCCCAGTGAAGATGGCCACCAGTGTTGGTTCCAGTGACTGGTGTTCTTACCGAGGAGCAGCACCTCCGTCTTGCCGGCGTTGAGCTGTAGGCAGTTGTCTGTCATCCATTGGGCTACTGCTGCCAGCCCGTCCCTGAACCTTGCTGCAGAGGAGGAGGGGCCCTCAGTTAGAGTGACAGCCAGCTGAGTGTCGTCAGCATAGGACACCAGCGACAGGCCCCATTCTCTGGCTACAGCCGCGAGGGGCTGTACGTATAGGTTGAAAAGGGATGGGCTGAGTGCAGAGCCTTGAGGGACCCCCTGCCCGATAGAGTGGGACTGTGAGAGGAATGGTGGGGCTGAGACCCTGAATGCTCTGTCCTCCAGAAAGGAGCGGAACCATTCCAAAGCACGGTCCGCAATACCAGCTGTGGCCAGACGATTTAGAAGGATGTTATGGGAGACCGTGTCAAAGGCCGCGCTGAGGTCTAGTAGGATCAGCGCGGCACTTTGGCCGGCATCTAGGATCGTCCGGAGATGTTCTGACGTGGCTAGTAGGGCGGACTCGGTGCTATGGCCTGGTCTGAAGCCGTTTTGCGATGGATCCAAGGTGTTATTTAGATCCAGATGTTTGGACAGGGCGATGTTTACGTGGGCCTCAGCAATTTTGGATATCCAAGGGAGCAATGAGATGGGTCTAAAGTTCTCCAGTTTGGAGGGATCGAGGGTTGGTTTTTTAATAATGGGAGAGACCCATGCTTGCTTCCAGACTGTCGGGACCGTGGCCGAGGAAAAGGATAGGTTTAGTATATGTGCTAAGGAGGGGAGTAGGAATTCAAGTGATTCCATGAAGTGTGCCGGTCTCATGGGGTCTGCTGGGGAGCCGGATTTAACTTTCTTGCAGAGTACCCTCAGGTCTTCTTGCGAGATTTCAGGTATATGCTCCAGTTTTGTACCATTGTTGGTAGATAGAGGGGGGTTGCGAGAGGCTGCCAAGTGATGCGGGAAGGATTTATATATATTTTGTACTTTGTCGACAAAATAGGATGCGAGGTCCTCACATTGCTGTGCTGACAGGGTATGGGAGGAGAGAGATCTCTTACTCTGCAGCTCATCCACAAGTTTGAACACCACTTTAGAGGGGTTGGGGCTGGAGCTAATCTCTTCCGCATAGAAGGCGGCCCTGGCGGAGCAGATTGCTTTGTGATAGAGCTTTTGTTTGAGCCGGTAGGTGGATTTATCTGTGTTGCTATATACACGTCTCCAAGTTCTTTCGGCAGTCTTACAGTCCTTCCGCATAGCTTTCAAGGTGTTATTGTACCAGGGGTTGGAGGGGGAGCTGCGGCCCCTAGTCCATTTAAGCGGTATAAGGGTGTCTAGCCCTTGAGTGATCCAGTTGTGAAAGGCAGCATAGGTAGAGTCTATATTTGAATGCGCCTCAGGATGGAATTCACCTAAGGTGGCGCGCAGGTCGCTGGGTAAGAGTTTGTGCCATGCTCTTTTGAGGTGACGGGGAGGTACGGTTCCGGTGAATGCTTCTTTGATCGGTATACTGAATTTGATTAGATGATGGTCCGTCCATACCATGGGTTTGGGCACCTCTGTTCGGGTCTCCGGTAGGTTAGTGAAGACCGGGTCCAGAATGTGACCAGCCGAGTGGGTAGCATCCTGAATCAAGGGGCAGAGTTGTAGGGCTGAGAGGTCAGCCAGGAGATTTTTGATATTAGGGTCTTGATTCCGATCGAAGTGGAGATTTAGGTCGCCTAGGATGGTGAAATTAGCCGATCTTACAACTAGGGAGTTTGCTGTTTCAAGGAGAGCTTCAGTGAACTTAGAAGAAGGGCCAGGGGGGCGATAGATGTAGAGGCCGGACAGTGAGAACTGCGGACCTATATTGATTTTAAAGTAGGCGTTTTCACAGTTCGAGATGGATTCTTTAGTGAATGAGCACAGAAATTGCTTTCTGTATATAACAGCGATACCGCCACCTCTAGTGTCTCGATTAATGGATTTCATGTGGTAGCTCTCAGGAAGCGCGAGATTGATGATACTGGACATGTCGTCATGTAACCAGGTTTCGCACATGAAGAGAATGTCAGGGTCTTCTTCCATTAGTAGTGAGTTGACCTCTTGGTGGTGCTTACTGAGCGACCTTACATTGAGTTGAAGGATAGTGAGGGGGATGGATTTGTGCATAGCGGACAGGTGTTTGGGGAGACAAGGATTGGGTGTGGAGAAATGACAGGACTTACAGTGGAGGTAGGTCTGACCAAGATATCCCGAAATGATCTTACAGTTTTTTCTGGGGTTCAATGCGATAAGGGTGTCTCTGTCGTAGCGGATGGGATCCCGGATCGATTGGCCAGGGGGACAGGCGAGAGGCGATGTCTTGGCGATGACGGGCGCAGACGGGCTTGCCTTTGGCGCGCCCGCTGCGCCCGTCCGCTGCGCGTCCGCGGTACGCACATGTTTTTGTAGGAGGGTGGGAGGGGGATGGGCGTGGCCTCAGAGGGGGCGTGGCTTCGCGGGTCGCCGGAATGGCGTCAGGAAAATGCAATCTTTCCCTCAAGTCCGCGGCAGCTTGCAGTCAGCTGCGCGGAAGAATTATGATCAGGCTATGACCAGAATAGGCGGCGAAGTGCAGTGGGTTAAAAGAATACACAAAGTAAGTGACAGTCAATTTTAAAAGTATCCTCCCGGCTTTCCGCCTCAGGAGTGCGAGTGATTACTGAAAGGAGCAGGCAGTCAGCGTCTATTTAAGGCGCGAGCAGGGGGCGTGGCCTCAGAGGGGGCGTGGCTTCGCGGGTCGCCGGAATGGCGTCAGGAAAATGCAATCTTTCCCTCAAGTCCGCGGCAGCTTCCAGTCAGCTGCGCAGAAGAATTATGATCAGGCTATGACCAGAATAGGCGGCGAAGTGCAGTGGGTTAAAAGAATACACAAAGTAAGTGACAGTCAATTTTAAAAGTATCCTCCCGGCTTTCCGCCTCAGGAGTGCGAGTGATTACTGAAAGGCGCAGGCAGTCAGCGTCTATTTAAGGCGCGAGCAGGGGGCGTGGCCTCAGAGGGGGCGTGGCTTCGCGGGTCGCCGGAATGGCGTCAGGAAAATGCAATCTTTCCCTCAAGTCCGCGGCAGCTTGCAGTCAGCTGCGCGGAAGAATTATGATCAGGCTATGACCAGAATAGGCGGCGAAGTGCAGTGGGTTAAAAGAATACACAAAGTAAGTGACAGTCAATTTTAAAAGTATCCTCCCGGCTTTCCGCCTCAGGAGTGCGAGTGATTACTGAAAGGCGCAGGCAGTCAGCGTCTATTTAAGGCGCGAGCAGGGGGCGTGGCCTCAGAGGGGGCGTGGCTTCGCGGGTCGCCGGAATGGCGTCAGGAAAATGCAATCTTTCCCTCAAGTCCGCGGCAGCTTGCAGTCAGCTGCGCGGAAGAATTATGATCAGGCTATGACCAGAATAGGCGGCGAAGTGCAGTGGGTTAAAAGAATACACAAAGTAAGTGACAGTCAATTTTAAAAGTATCCTCCCGGCTTTCCGCCTCAGGAGTGCGAGTGATTACTGAAAGGCGCAGGCAGTCAGCGTCTATTTAAGGCGCGAGCAGGGGGCGTGGCCTCAGAGGGGGCGTGGCTTCGCGGGTCGCCGGAATGGCGTCAGGAAAATGCAATCTTTCCCTCAAGTCCGCGGCAGCTTGCAGTCAGCTGCGCGGAAGAATTATGATCAGGCTATGACCAGAATAGGCGGCGAAGTGCAGTGGGTTAAAAGAATACACAAAGTAAGTGACAGTCAATTTTAAAAGTATCCTCCCGGCTTTCCGCCTCAGGAGTGCGAGTGATTACCATAGTGTTAGCTCTAATAGGAAAACTGTCCAGAGTACCTGCAACCATGGTTGACGATGCCGTGACTTTGCTCCTTGTCTTCCTTGTTGACATGTTGATTTAGTTTTGGTATAGTTGGGTCTCAGCCAAGCTAGAACAATGGGGCACAGAATATGGTGAGTCTTGAACAGCTAGCCACGGGCCCAGAGGGGTGGCCCGGTCCGGTCTCCCCCGGGCTCGAACGGGCCCGCCCTTGGCCCGGGCTTGGCCCGGTGCACACCCGCGCACGTCCCGCATCGCGGGGCTGTAAGATCAAATTAAACCTTCCTGGCGGGGGGGCGTGTCCACCGGGGGAAGAGGCACCAGGTGTAGGAAGTAAGGCTTGCTGGTCCTCGCAGTCCCCCGGATATTATCACTTACAGCGGAAGTCCTTCTGGAAGCAAGCTGAGCCCGTGTGACGTGAGACGCAAAACACTGGAGAAGCCGGGACTCGTATCCTTCAGTGGACACCTCTAACCTTCAAATCAGGTGAGCAGCAGTTCAGGGCAAGTGAGCGGCACCCGCGGAGCGGGTGGCGCGAAAAGTTAATGTAGGCGCCTGGCGGGGGGCGTGTCCACCGGGGGAAGAGGCACCAGGTGTAGGAAGTAAGGCTTGCTGGTCCTCGCAGTCCCCCGGAGATTACCCCTTACAGCGGAAGTCCTTCTGGAAGCAAGCTGAGCCCGTGTGACGCGAGACGCAAAACACTGCAGAAGCCGGGACTCGTATCCTTCAGCGGACACCTCTAACCTCCAAATCAGGTGAGCAGCAGTTCAGGGCAAGTGAGCGGCACCCGCGGAGCGGGTGGCGTGAAAAGTTAATGTAGGCGCCTGGCGGGGGGCGTGTCTACCGGGGGAAGAGGCACCAGGTGTAGGAAGTAAGGCTTGCTGGTCCTCGCAGTCCCCCGGAGATTACCCCTTACAGCGGAAGTCCTTCTGGAAGCAAGCTGAGCCCGTGTGACGTGGGACACAAAACACTGCAAAAGCCGGGACTCGTATCCTTCAGCGGACACCTCTAACCTCCAAATCAGGTGAGCAGCAGTTCAGGGCAAGTGAGCGGCACCCCACCACTGATGACATCATCCAGTGAATGTGTGTCTTTCTGAAATATAAATATTTTTTATATATGTATGTCTAAAGGTTGATGGAAGAATAAATGGGTAAATAAGTGTCTAAAGGGATGTTTTTTTTGTAAAATTGATTGTATAACTGACTTATTGAGTATATCTTAGTGAATACATGTATTAGCGAGTAATGTTTAAATATGTAAATATCTGTATCAGTGTCTCACTTTGTGTATAAGTGTCTGCATGGGTTGGTGAGTAGCTACATGAGTGTCTATATGGGTTATTAGTTGGTTTATTGAGAATGAGTGTCTGTATGGTTTGGTGGGGGGTATTACTTAGCGCACAGATGCATGAATGGCTCACTGTTTGTATGTGTTTTGAAGACAGAATGTGTGCAGGACTGTATGGGTGGATGAGTGTGTGTATGGGTGTGTTAGTGAGTGAATGACTGTCTCAATAGTATCTTTATGAGTAACTACATATGTTTTAAACTAGTATATGTGAGTATTGATGTATGTAAGTGAGTATATGTGAGAGTGAGAGATTGGAAGAGTTTCTGTATAAATAAGTATGTGTTTCTATAAGTGATTGTTTAAGATAAGCATGGGCGTAAAATCCGTTCCGCTTGCGGAACTTGCGTATTTTCGGTAAATTCGCAATCCGCGAACTCTAGCGAATTTGCCGAAAATCCGTCAATTCGCACGCGGCGGATTTTTTTGCTTGGTGATCCAATACTGCGGCGCGCGGCGTGGCGCACGGCGTTCACTTTCCGTCATTCAGCGTTTGCCGAGTTGTTTTTCTCGATATTTTGCGAGTGCTGTGCCATTTTGGATCTTGTTGCGAGATCCCGCGGGAGTTGGCGCCTGCGAATACGTAATCGCGGCTTGCCACCTTACCTTGCACAGCACGCATCGCGAAAGTTCACAATTGCGAACACGTAGGTGCGGCCAGGAACAATCTCGCACTCGCGAAATAGCGATTTTGCAATTCTGCACAAGAAATCCACCAGCAAACAGCATAAACCTTCAGAAAATGAGGATTTTTATCAGAATCACTCCTCAGGTTGACATTTGCATGCACTTTTTTTTGCAAGGAGTCCATTTTTTTGGGGGGGGGAGGAAGGAAGTGCCCCACAGTCTCCAACTTCCTGTTCCTTTCCAGCAGGCTCCTCCCAGTGCTTTGTCCATCTCCTGGTCACTTTCATTTGGATCTGGAGCTGGAAGGATTACTTTTTGTGGGTGCTGCTGGATATTTGGATTTGAGGCCTTTTTGACTTTCTTTGGATCACCTTTGGATTAGAAATCAACTTTCACAAGTAAGTTTGTTTGGGGCATTACAGTTGCTGCAACTACAATTTTGGAACTTTTTCAGAACATTAAATAAAATATATTGTGGGTAGTGAGGTAACGGGTTTTTAGGAACCCGTTTGGTGCCAGGGGATAACACCTGAAGACCTCTGAGTTCTCCCTGTTCCGGACCACAGAAACACGGAGTCTTCTAGTCGCAGTCAGAGATCAAGTTTTATTGGCAGCTACCAAGTAACAGAAGTCCTAGAAGCACGACAAACACGGGTCATGTGTTCTCAGGAGACTGTTCGTTTTTACAGAACCAGCCTTCTCCTTATATACAGAAATAATAGCTGCAAGCAAGAATTCTTGAGTTTATGATATGGCTATACATATATTTCTACAATAATACAAAAGAGCGAAGTCATGTAGGCAAGCCCGTATTTTAGATGTCCGATTCGTGATAGATTACCCAGCCAAGCCCGGAACTTCCATCAGATATCGGTGAAGCCCCAATAAAAGAAGGCACCTCCTAGTCATAAAACTGGCCATAAACAGGGAGCGTGGACAGGGGTGTATGTGTGTAGAAAACATGATCTGTACGCGATGAATGGTTTGTGGTATGTTGTGCATTGATGCTATCGTGTTTGGCCACTGGGCGAGGAGCTGCCTAAACAGGTTTGGCTGGAGGAAGCAAGGGAGTCAGTTGGGACAGGTCAGGGGGGAGTCAGGGAAGGTGGACGTGTCCCTTGAGATCAAGCTCGACCTTTATTTGACTTATCATGAGGGCAAGACACAAAATGGATTCCGTTTACAAAATGGAGTCTGGGGGGTTGGGACGGAAACTACGATTTAGGGGTGTTAGCATGTCTCGATCATGACGCAAATGCATAGGAATGATGTCCTAATCATTATCGGTTCGTCGACACCAAATTCGTCATGGTACGTTGATGTTTCGGGACACGGGTATTGGACCTCGATACCGGGACAACGGTAGGGTCCAGAATTTTCAGAACCACAGACCCTCCTTTTGCCCTCATATAAGGCAATGATTCATGTTAATCCGAGTCTAAGTCTGTATGAAGGAATTCGTGGAGATGCTGCTGTAGCATCATTCTGTTGCTCAGTTCGTCCCTTGACATAGGCTTCCGTACACATGAGGTAGCACAGAGGCCACATAGTGCAGGAGCGCACTGTACACACAGGCAGAACATAAACAGGAGCGCTAAGATCATCCCAATGAAGATCAGTGTTTTCCATCCCCAGGTAGCGATCAGTTCCCAGAACCACCCTAGTAAGGACCAGTCCCCTTTTTCTACGTGAAGGGAACTAGATATCTCGTGTAGCTTAGAGATGGCCTGGTACACTGTCGGTGCGTTATCAGGGATAAAAATGCAACAACTGGATTGGATCACTCTACACACACCACCACGATTGGCGAGTATGATATCTAGGGCAACTCGGTTCTGAAGGGTCATAAGTCGATCCGACTGAAGTTCGGTCGTCAAATTGCCAAGGGCTCCGGCCGTTGTAATCACGGCGGATTCAACTATCCTCGATAACTGGCGAATATTCCTGCTGTTCACCATAGGCCCTCAAAATGGCAGAAAACCCTTTGCGAAGTCAGCAAATTCCTGACCCGCGGTGTCGTCTTTACTCACGACCCCTCTAGCTGTCCTTGTCCGATGGTAATCTGCTCTGGCCGTGTAGGTGGGAGGCAGCAGAAATGAAATAAAACATGTACCTGAGAAGTCAGGGGGCAACCAGGTGTAGGCTTGGTCATGGCAGACGAAATACGTGCCTTTGGCTGCTAATAGTATAGGGGAAGTTCGGGAGGCAAACACATAGGTTTCCGTGCATATACTCTTTCCTAATTGTGCTTTGGGATCCCTGCCGATATCTTGTAAACATAAATGACCTCGGTTGGGTACTATCCAAACTGGGCGGGATTTCTTTGCTGTCTGGCTCTTACTCAGGTAAACCCCATATTTAGTTACGTTCCAACGAGTATACGGGGTGAGTTCATCTTTGGGAATCGTAAGATAGGTGTCGAACTCTCTACTCATATTTCTTATCCCTGCTACTAGTGCCTTGTTACTGGAACCACTTTCAGTAGAACGAGTTGGGTATGGTTCTAGGGCGAATAGGAACATGGTCTGGAAAGCCCATAGAGAACCATAATAACTGAATGGCAGGATGAAGTATGGGATACCCTTATCAGTCGTGTGCGGCATTAGTCCACATACCCAACAGTTCGATGTGTTCATTACGGACTGGTGTTGGTGTAGAAGTTGAATGAATGAGTTATTTACAAATTCGAGTCTTCTGGCAGACTCGTGTTCAGGTAGAGGGTGAAAGTAGTGTGGAGAGATAGTGGGAGGAGGCGGTGGCTGGGTGTCATTTGAAAAAGTAACTCGGAACACGAATAGAGTATAACCAGTCAAAAACATCGTTATGCTACACAACATTAAAATACACGTTATCAAAAACCTTCTTTTGGCCAGTACAGTGCATAATTGTCTTTCAAAGTTCGTGAGTCTGGTAGGTCTCTTTACCCTAGGAAACTCCATCCTCTAGTTGCTGCCCGCGGTGGTAGGTTGGTTCTCCCAGGGAGTACGCTCTGTTCAGTCCGGGGTAACTCCCTTGGACCAACCAGAACCGTTGACCTAGACGTCCCCAGTTGCACTCCCCAGACTTCAACCGCGACCCTAGCAGCAGAACCGGATGGCGGTTCGAAAAATCAAAAAATGAGCAAGTTTCCTGAGAGTGAGAGAGCTGAAAAAATCAAAAATAGTTCTTGGGGGAAGGGAAATCACATTAGTCTGCTTTTTATTAGTCTCTTTGTCTTGACCTTAGATTGTATTGTTGTTTCCCAGGTACGGTATGGTCTTCAAACAATGTCTCAGGTTCGGTAGTGTCCAACTGCATAGACGGTGGCACAAATCCTTGTAAAATATGATCACTCTCCTTTTCGGTACTAGTCTCTTTTAAACGTGCATCGCTGAAAGGGATGAAGCGAGGTACGGATTCTGTCTCGGAGTCGGCAATTCCTTCGTTGACCCACCGGTCGTATGGAAGGGGCAGAGGGACCCGTTTACAATGGGTCCCGTGCACCCAGTTCTTTTTGCCTTCCACCCGAATAGTTGATCTCGTTGAAAGAAGTACCAGGTATGGTCCGGTCCACCTCGGCTGTCCGTTGTTGGTGCGCTGGAAATTCCGCACCAAGACCCACGTGCCGGGTTCGATGGAGTGACCTGGATCGTCAGAGGCTGGCGGAGAGGAGCTGTGAACCTGTTGGTGTAAAACACGCAATTTAGTTGTTAATTCGCAAAAATAGTCAAGCAGTACGGGGTGCTCTATTTCACTGAGTTTCTTTGGCCTTGGCACGCCCCAGACGTTGGCTGGGCGACCAAAGACTATCTCATGAGGACTGAGTCCTAACCTGGAATGGACAGTCATTCTCGTTGACAAGAGTGCTAGGG
Source organism: Lissotriton helveticus (assembly GCF_964261635.1). Classification (NCBI taxonomy): domain Eukaryota; kingdom Metazoa; phylum Chordata; class Amphibia; order Caudata; family Salamandridae; genus Lissotriton; species Lissotriton helveticus. The sequence goes on from NC_136069.1 coordinate 1,278,457,171, forward strand.
GCAAGGCGTCAGGCCATTTAAGACCTGTACAGGCTTGGATCTTGTCTAATTTGAGCTTTAAAGTGCCATTGTAGCATTCTACTAATCCAGCTGATTGGGGGTGATTCGCAGAGTGGAACTTTTGTTGTATCCCTAAACACTCACACACTCTCTTCATCACGCGTCCTACGAATTCACTTCCATTATCACTCCAGATGATTCTAGGCATGCCGAATCTCGGGAAGAACTCTTTGACAAGGGCTTTGGCAGTTGACAAGGCAGTATTGTCCTTAAGGGGGTATGCTTCCACCCACCTGGAGAAAGCGCAAACAACAACGAGCACATACTTCAGATTGTTGCATCTCTCCATGTGAATGAAATCGAGCTTCAAAACCTCGAACGGATACGTTGGAGGCGCAAAATGACCAGCTGGAGTTGGGGTTCCCCTACCGGGATTGTACTTCAAACACACCATACAGTTTCTGACCACATTCTCTGCATATTTCGGGATATTGCTATTTTGCCATACTGGGGCCAGTACTTTACAGATTCCTCTCGAACTGATGTGTGCAAATCCATGAGCCATTGTTACTACTGCGAGTACATAGGCGTTAGGTAATAGCCATCGCTGGTGTTCTGATAATTCAACCCAACAACCATTCGCATCTAACCTACCCTTACTTTCTCTCCATTCATTCACCGCTTTCTCAGTTGCCTCGGCTTGTATAGATTTCACGCTTTCGATGGTGTCCTCACACATTCCCACATCAGTAATCCATCTAGCGGGACCTACAACATACATCCGACTCATTGTGTTCCTTGCAGTCTCTCTCGCAACCTCGTCTGCAAATGCATTCCCGCGGCCAACATCATCCTGAATCTTTTTGTGTGCACTGCATTTTATAATTGCGACTTGTAGTGGCAAGGTCAGTGACTCGAGGAGTTCATTAACTAACTGACCATGTTGTATCTTTGCACCATGTGACGTAAGAAACCCGCGTTCACGCCACAATCTCCCAAAACTGTGAGCCACACCAAAGGCGTATTGGCTGTCAGTGTACACATTCACTCGCTTTCCTTTCGCTAACACACATGCTCTGGTAAGCGCAATTAGCTCTGCAGCTTGTGCAGAATTATGGGAAATGCGCGCGGTCTCTATAATGGTGTGTAATGTCGTTACGGCATATGCTGCAGTCGTATCACCATTCGGCAGCTTGAAACATGAACCATCCACCCATAAAGTATCGTTGCATTCAGGAAGGGGAGTGTCCTGTAAGTCTACTCTCCCTTTTGTCTCTTCTTCTGTCCTAAAACAGCAGTCATGGTTATCAATCTTGTCTGTTTCTGTCGGAATGGGTAATAACGTTGCGGGATTCAGTACATCGCACATCTTTATGTGGATGTGACTTGCTAGCAGTGTAAGTTCGTAACTGGATAGTCGAGCGCTAGTAAGGTGTTGTGTCTTCGTCCTGTTTAGTAAAATGTCTACTGCATGCGGAACCATAACGATCAGAGTATTGTTCATGACTAATCCAGCGGATTGTCGAATGCACACAGCTGCTGCGGCGGTAGCCCTCAGACAACTTGGTAGGGCTTTAGCCACAGGGTCTAGAGTTGCCGAAAAATACGCGCATGGGCGCTGTCTGTCCCCAAAAGGTTGTGTTAAAACTGATAATGCACAACCTTCCTTCTCATGGACATATAATGTAAAAGGCTTACTGTAGTTGGGGTTTCCCAACACAGGAGCCGAACATAATGCATCACGCAACTTGTGGAAACTCGTCTGGCAATCTTCGGACCAAGGCATAGGATTTGGCGTGTCTTTGCAGAGTAGTGCCAGCAAGGGTTTAGCTAGTAGTGAGAAATTCGGTATCCATTGTCTACAGTACGATGTAATGCCCAAGAAGGCTCGAACCTCTCTCTGTATCCTTGGGGCACTCAGTTCTGCAATTGCCTGTATTCTTTCTGCTGTCAGTCTCCTTCCCTCCTTCGACAAGATGTGACCTAAGTAGGTTACCTCTTGTCGGCAAAATTGTAGTTTGGAAAGAGAGACTTTGTGCTTCATGTCACATAAGTTACGTAATAATGATAATGTAGCTTTCTTGCAAATTTCTTCAGTGTCTGCAGCGATCAGCAGATCGTCTACGTACTGAATCAGAGTTGAACCATTCGGTAGAATAATCGTGTCTAGTTGTGTTTTCAGGGCCTGACTGAATATTGATGGGCTTTCGCAGTAGCCTTGAGGAGCGCACTTGAAGCGGAAGCTTCGTCCTCCTAAATTGAATCCAAAAATATCTCTACTCTCCTCGGCAATCGGGATGCTGAAGAAAGCGTTCTTCAGGTCAATCACCGAGAACCAATTTGCTGAAGCTGGAACCATCGTCAATAAAGCAGTAATGTCGGGGACAACTGGAAACTGTGGGATAACTATCTTGTTCACTTCTCTGAGGTCGATCACGAACCTGTACACCGGCTGTTGTAAAGGATCAGTACGCTTTAAAACGGGCAGAACTGGACTGTTACAAACATTTCCTGTTGTTTCTTCGATGACGTCTTTATCAATTAGGTCATAAACAATCGTCAATAATGCATTCTCGCATTCGCTAGATATTTTGTATTGGGGAATACGCGGCAACCTAACGTTGGCTTTCAGTGTTACGACATACGGTGCTATCTCCAAACGACCTACATCATTAGAGCCATTAGCCCAAAGTATATCAGGAAGTGATGACAATTCAGTCGGAATATTGTCCTTTGACAAATACATTGGAGAAACGACTTTCTTACCTAAAGTAAGTTGTACTCCCAAGGGGGAACAGTACAAAGTCGCATATAACCTTTTTAGCAAATCCAAACCTAACAAATTTTCACCGCAACCTGTTGTAAGAATGAGGGGTGCTTCTAATTCGCACGGCCCAATAGAAAGAGATATAGGACTGGAGATTGGGTTTCTAACAGGGGCGCCAGAGAAACCTACTGAAACAGTCATTTCGCCAGACAAAGGTGCGCCAGGAAGTTTCGAGTGCATGATAGAACTTTTTGTAGCACCAGTATCCAGCAGAAATGGCTCTGACACTCCTGACGTAATTACCTCGACATAAGGTCCATTCTGATCTACTGGAACTGAAACAACTCCCTCTCTTTGTCCATGGCTGTCCTAGCAATCGTTACCCTCATTTTCGTGTTCGGTGTAATAGTCGTCAGCATAGTACTGAGCTGACCTGGACGACGCATTATTCTGTTGGTCAAAGCTGTTCATCGAATTCTGAGGCGGAAAGGAAATCGTATTCTGGGTGAAGTTTCCACGGCCCCTACCTCTAGGGGCATGTTGACCACCTCTTCCCCTTACACCTGGAGTACCGCTCGAACGTCGCGCAAGGGCCGGACAATTACCTTTAAAGTGACCCTCTTCTTTGCAATACGCACATTGATTCGGGCCATAAGCAATACGCTGATGGGGAAACTCGTTTCCTTGCGCGTTTCTCGAATATTGCTGTTGTTGTTGGTAATTGGGCTGACTAGCCGTACGAGGCGGATACGCTTGCTGGAGAAGAATTTTTGTTTTTAAATCTTTTGTCTTTTTGTCGACTTTATCTAGCTCGTCTTTGCGCCTATTTTCATAGTACTGGGCTGTTGCTAAAATTTGCGCTGACGTAGAGACAGCCCAAGCACTCTCTGAATCTTTCAGTTTATTACACAGTTCAGGGATTAAATTATGTACGAATGTGTCTACAAACAACCTTTGACCACCCTCGGTAGCCATATCCTGACCACTATGGTCGGTGAAAGTCTCCTCAAATCTTGTGAAAATGTCAGACACATTCTCATCTTTCTTCTGCTTGCATGCAGATAGCTTGTCCCAGTTTACGCGTACCTCAGGCATTATCGTCTTCATGTATGCGATAATTCTACCTGGAAGTTCGGCTATTAACGGCTCAGGTTTAGAACCACCAACTTGTCTAGCATCTATAGCGGCAATGTTCGCCCATGAGTCACCTAGTTCTTGGTCATGGTTCGTATGACGTATTTTGCTCCATAGAGGATGTGGAACAACGTTCCCAAACAACATGTCGATATCCGCTAAATTCATTATACATGAGCTTGCAGTTTGTGATAACTCCTTATAATACCCAGTCGGGTTTTTACGAGGATCAGGCAGTGTCTGCTTGAGTGCTAAGACATCGGATCTTTTCCAGGGGACATGTACCCATACACGCTGGAAATGAGGCAGAATTGGTGGATTCGCATTCGCATCACCTTCCCTCCAAACCGGAGAAACCTCTCTCATGGGGTACTGTCTCGCTCTTTTCCCACCTGGTGTATCGTCTTCGTGACATGATCTAGAGACGTTTCCCTTACTCCTATAAGAGAACAATAACTCTATTGCTTTCTCAACATCTGCACCTATAATCATACCTTCATAGAACTTAAAGCGTGTACGCCATAGTTCGTTCATTGTGTATTTGGGATCATTTGTCTTCACATCTTCGCCTAGATATACACACATTTCTTCGAATACGTATCTCTGAGTGGGTGCATTCCATTGACGGAAAACTTCCATAACAGACTGAACATCATATCTAACAGTATCCGTAATCCATTTACGGGCTAGTTCATTCAGCACTTTTCTTTCCTCGTAATCAGGCAGTTGACTACGTAACTGTCTATCTTCTGTTTTGGGGGTCGTTTTAGGCGACCCGAAGAAAGGTGAAAGCAGACCAGTGACGGTACCTGTCACTCTTTGTCTAATAGAAGGAAAACCTTGCGGAGGAGCAAGTGCATCGGAAAAAACAGGCTGAGGCAAAGAAGAAGTAGAGGCAATAGCAGAGGAAGTTGAAGTAGTAGCAGACGTAGTATCATAGACAATAGCTGGAGCTGTAGGCAAAGTCGTAGAAGTAGATGGAGTAGGTAGCAAAGATGGCGGCCCTTGAGAAGGCTGCGCCGGAGAAGTAGAGACCAGCTGAAGAGGAGCTGGCGTTCGTGCAAGAGCTGCGTTACGTGCGCCGGGGCGCGGTATAGTAAAATGCTTTGGAGGTGCGGTAGCGTTTAACGCATACGGTGGAGGTGAGTTTAATAAGTGGCACATTAATGGATCTTTCTCGGATCTCTCCTCTTGATCTTGTCCCCTATTTGGTAACATCGGGTAGCATTTATCTACTGCTAGTTTCTTGCTCCTAAGTATTTGTTCGCTTTCTTGCTCTTCCTCGTTATCTCTGTATGCAACGGCAGCTTGTACCATTGACATACCTCTTTTATTCCTTTTTGCTAATTTTATTTCTTTCTGTTTGGCTTCTTTGCGCCATAAGCGGAAAGAGTCAAACATCGCCGGCTGGGCTTTTCTCTTAAATATTTTGACCTCTAGGTTATCTAATATTTCTGAGTCGAAACTACCATATTGGGGCCATTTTAAAACACCATCTTTGCGGGTGTATTTTATCCACACTTCATTATATGTGATAGGACCTATGCCGTGCTTTACATAGAGCTCATATGTTGGAGTTCCAATCGGAGGAACCGGACAGGAATCCTCTAATCGGGAGTCCTTACTATAACCAAGACAAAACAAGTTTCCAAGTCTGCTAAAACCAGGCATCTTTGCTCACTAGTCTAGCTTCAAACTTCAAAGGATTATCTGTTACGATATTTCTCGTGAATACACAAGTCCTTCGGCTTTGGGGCTTGCAAGTACCAAATCAAGGCGTATCTCAAGGATACCAAAAACTAAGGACAAACTAAGGACTGGGAGACGCTCCACTTATACTTAACTGAAGTATTTGAAGATCGGTGACGTCGCTAGAAGACTCGTCTATCGTTTCGCTCTACCAAGGATCACTGGGTCCAAAACAAGGCGATAGTCAGGGCAGCAGTCCTTCGTAGCCGTCGGGACACGGGGAACCTCGGAGCAAAGACCTTCGGAACCACGTCGACATACAGGGGTCGCTGAAGTGGCTGGCCGTCCTCTGGAATTTTCACACGAAGCTCCTCACGAACATCTGGCTTGGACCGTCGCCGCTTGATACCGCCCCGAGTTGGGCGCCAACTGAGGTAACGGGTTTTTAGGAACCCGTTTGGTGCCAGGGGATAACACCCGAAGACCTCTGAGTTCTCCCTGTTCCGGACCACAGAAACACGGAGTCTTCTAGTCGCAGTCAGAGATCAAGTTTTATTGGCAGCTACCAAGTAACAGAAGTCCTAGAAGCACGACAAACACGGGTCATGTGTTCTCAGGAGACTGTTCGTTTTTACAGAACCAGCCTTCTCCTTATATACAGAAATAATAGCTTCAAGCAAGAATTCTTGAGTTTATGATATGGCTATACACATATTTCTACAATAATACAAAAGAACGAAGTCATGTAGGCAAGCCCGTATTTTAGATGTCCGATTCGTGATAGATTACCCAGCCAAGCTGATCAGATATCGGTGAAGCCCCAATAAAAGAAGGCACCTCCTAGTCATAAAACTGGCCATAAACAGGGAGCGTGGACAGGGGTGTATGTGTGTAGAAAACATGATCTGTACGCGATGAATGGTTTGTGGTATGTTGTGCATTGATGCTATCGTGTTTGGCCACTGGGCGAGGAGCTGCCTAAACAGGTTTGGCTGGAGGCAAGGGAGTCAGTTGGGACAGGTCAGGGGGGAGTCAGGGAAGGTGGACGTGTCCCTTGAGATCAAGCTCGACCTTTAATTGACTTATCATGAGGGCAAGACACAAAATGGATTCCGTTTACAAAATGGAGTCTGGGGGGTTGGGACGGAAACTACGATTTAGGGGTGTTAGCATGTCTCGATCATGACGCAAATGCATAAGAATGATGTCCTAATCATTATCGGTTCGTCGACACCAAATTCGTCATGGTACGTTGATGTTTCGGGTCACGGGTATCGGACCTCGATACCGGGACAACGGTAGGGTCCAGAATTTTCAGAACCACAGTAGCCACAGTATCCAGTAGGACCAGGGTTGGTTATGGGTGCATGATGCAACTGTTTTGTTGAATTTAAACATCATTGAGGCCATGGATGGGCTGGGATTGTGCTTAATTTTGTGTTTTTTGTCGATTTTTTGGGGCTGCTGTTGGGGCCTTTTGCCCAGGGGTAGTGAGTGGTGCATGGACTGAGTCTGCCTGTGGGGTCTTTTTAATGTAAACATCCTGGATGGCATTGGATTGTGGTGATTTTTGTGTGTTTTTCTTTTTTTGGGGGGTGTACTGTTGATGTGGACTGGCCATGTGGTTGGTGATGGTGGCCATCTTGAGTGCTGGTACAGGCAACATGTGCTTGGGGTGCAAGGGGCCATTTTGAAGAGAGGCAGTGTCTGAGGCCTGCACTTATTTTGCCTACTTTTCATCCATTATGCCCAGGGGTAGTGAGTGGTGCATGGGCCTAGTCTTTCTGTGGAGTGTCTTCTTGAATTTAAACACCATTGAGGCCATGGATGGGCTGGGATTGTGCTGAATTTTGTGGTTTTTGTCGATGTTTTGGGGCTGCTGGTGTGGCCTTTTGCCCAGGGGTAGTGGTGCATGGACTGAGTGTGCCTGTGGGTTCTCACTCTCTTTAATGTAAACATTTTGGATGTCATTGGATTGTGGTGATTTTTGGGTGTTTTTCGTTTTTTTTGGGGTGTACTGTTGATGTGGACTGGCCATGTGGGTGGTGGTGGTGGCCATCTTGAGTGCTGGTACAGGCAACATGTGCTTGGGGTGCAAGGGACCCTTTTGAAGAGAGGCAGTGTCTGAGGCCTGCACTTATTTTGCCTACTTTTCATCCATTATGCCCAGGGGTAGTGAGTGGTGCATGGGCCTAGTCTTTCTGTGGAGTGTCTTCTTGAATTTAAACACCATTGAGGCCATGGATTGGCTGCGATTGTGCTGAATTTTGTGGTTTTTGTCGTTTTTTTGGGGCTGCTGGTGGGGCCCTTTGCCCAGGGGTGGTGAGTGTTGCATGGGCCTAGTCTTTCTGTGGGGTGTCTTCTTGAATTTAAACATCATTGAGGCCATGGATAGGCTGGGATTGTGCTGAATTTTGTGGTTTTTGTCGATTTTTTGGGGCTGCTGGTGTGGCCTTTTGCCCAGGGGTAGTGGTGCATGGACTGAGTGTGCCTGTGGGTTCTCACTCTCTTTAATGTAAACATTTTGGATGTCATTGGATTGTGGTGATTTTTGGGTGTTTTTCGTTTTTTTGGGGTGTAATGTTGATGTGGACTGCCCATGTGGGTGGTGGTGGTAGCCATCTTGAGTGCTGGTACAGGCAACATGTGCTTGGGGTGCAAGGGGCCATTTTGAAGAGAGGCAGTGTCTGAGGCCTGCACTTATTTTGCCTACTTTTCATCCATTATGCCCAGGGGTAGTGAGTGGTGCATGGGCCTAGTCTTTCTGTGGAGTGTCTTCTTGAATTTAAACACCATTGAGGCCATGGATGGGCTGGGATTGTGCTGAATTTTGTGTTTTTTGTCGGTTTTTTGGGGCTCCTGGTGGGGCCCTTTGCCCAGGGGTGGTGAGTGTTGCATGGGCCTAGTCTTTCTGTGGGGTGTCTTCTTGAATTTAAACATCATTGAGGCCATGGATGGGCTGGGATTGTGCTGAATTTTGTGGTTTTTGTTGATTTTTTGGGGCTGCTGGTGTGGCCTTTTGCCCAGGGGTAGTGGTGCATGGACTGAGTGTGCCTGTGGGTTCTCACTCTCTTTAATGTAAACATTTTGGATGTCATTGGATTGTGGTGATTTTTGGGTGTTTTTCGTTTTTTTTGGGGTGACCTGTTGATGTGGACTGGCCATGTGGGTGGTGGTGGTGGCCATCTTGAGTGCTGGTACAGGCAACATGTGCTTGGGGTGCAAGGGGCCATTTTGAAGAGAGGCAGTGTCTGAGGCCTGCACTTATTTTGCCTACTTTTCATCCATTATGCCCAGGTGTAGTGAGTGGTGCATGGGCCTAGTCTTTCTGTGGAGTGTCTTCTTGAATTTAAACACCATTAAGGCCATGGATGGGCTGGGATTGTGCTGCATTTTGTGGTTTTTGTCGTTTTTTTGGGGCTGCTGGTGGGGCCCTTTGCCCAGGGGTGGTGAGTGTTGCATGGGCCTAGTCTTTCTGTGGGGTGTCTTCTTGAATTTAAACATAATTGAGGCCATGGATGGGCTGGGATTGTGCTGATTTTTCTGTGTTTTTCGACTTTTTTGGGGTGTATAACTGAACTGATGTTCTTCTGTCTTCCATTGCTTTTAGGTGCACAAGACTCAAGAGAACCACCAGTGCCAGGAAGAAGTACTGCAGCGGTGTGTGTGTGCAGCATACCGTCACGTGACGTCACGTCTGGACATAGACAACTCTGCAACTCGTGCAACTGCTGCCTGCTGTTCTGACCTGCTCTGAAGAAGATGGCCCCAAAAAAAGTTACCCGTAGCTCCTCTAGCAAGAAAGTTGCCAGTAAGGAGCAGAAGAAGCAAGTTACCAAGGAGACTGGTGTGCCGGCCGCCCATTTTTTTGGGAGTAAAAAAAAAGTATGCCTGCAGCAGCAGCGGGATCTGCTGGGGACCAAGCTGGGAGCAGCACCCCCGCTCCATTGGGCTCAGTGCCACCACCACCACCACGCCAACTTAAGTCCAAGCCCTTCACTGCTGCTGAGGCACTTAGTCTAGTTGTTCAATCACCATCGACCAGTGATGTTGGCTCATCGCAAGAAAGTAGCAGCAATGTCCCTCAATCAACACAGGTTGTTGTAACTCATCTGACGAGTGTTGAACAACCACAGCCGCAACAAAAACCACATGTGCAAATAGTACAAGCCCAAGTACATGTGGAAGTAGAGGCAGCGCAAGGAGATGCGCAAGCAGAGGTGCATGGAGGGTCACGAGTGCCCACAATAGTTGTTCCTCCCGAAGTAGGGGCACATCAGGAAATCGACAATCAAGGCGAGGTATCATTTGAGGAAGCCACTCCTCCTGATGATCATTCATTGTCTTCCACACCCTAGCAAGGAAGAGATCAAGGGTGGTGTCTACATCTTCTTCAAGCACACCTCCTTCTGATGATACGGGTCAAAATTGGGAACCAGCACCACTGCCGTCTGAGAGTGAGGCACACCATGATCTGACAAAGGTAGTTAAGCGTAAAAGGAAGCTCGTCCAAAGTCTCAGAGTTATGGAGTGTGAAGATGAGGCTCAACAAGAAGTGGCGGATACTGCTGCTGATGAAGACTCTGACAACGACGACCCAGTCATCATAAAGGTCACTGCAGCCCCAGCGGGCATGCAGCAAACAGACATTTTGACCCTAGCCCGAAAAGCTGCTGAGCGTGATGATGATGATGATGTTGTCAACGAGGAGGCAGTGGAAACACAACAATCATTGGAGTTAAGTAGTACACCAACTCGTACCGCTTCCATATTTCTTTCTCGCAAGAAGGGACCTCCATCCACCTCGACCTTAATTAGTGGCGGTGAAAGTGCACAACGTACAAAAGTTGGGCAATCCACATCCTCCACTTCATCTGGAATTAGCAGCATGACCACCACCACCAGTATCGCCGCCGCCTCCTCCGGCCCCCACAGACAATTCAAGTCCCCAGTTTGGGACTTCTTTACTGTTTGCCCAAAAAGGGAAAAGTTCGCCATTTGTAGCATTTGTAAGCTTGCAGTTAATCGTGGTAAGTTTGGTACCAACTATGGTACCGGAGGCCAGAGAGGTCATCTTAGGAGACAGCACGCTGTCCAATGGTTTGCGCACCTAAAGAAGATCAAGGAAGCCTGAATTGGAAGTCAAGAAAACGTTGATGTTTCATCTGATGATGACGAGGAGGAAGAAGACGTGTCAAACACTTCACTTACACCCAGTACCCCTGTCAGCAGCACACCCCATGTGAGGCACACTAAGAGTGTGGGAGCGAGTGAGACACCAATGGGAAAAAGTTCACCAGCGAGCATAATTGGGTCAACGAAGTCATTATCATCCCGTAAATGCTTGGTCCAGGGCAACATTAGAACCATGTTTTGTTCAGACGCGCCATATGAACGCAACCACCCACTGACGCGTCTGTATAACACTAAGCTGGCTAAAATGCTAGCTCTGGACCTTCTCCCTTTTTCTTTTGTAGAAGCGGTAGGTTTTCTAGAATTAGTGGCAGCGCTCTGCCCTAAATGGAAGGTTCCTAGCCGGTTCTATTTTGCCAGAGTTGCGGTTCCAGCACTACATGAAGATGTGCTGGAGGTGATTGGGGCAGCTTTGCAGAAGAGTGCTGTTCACACTATACATCTGACAACAGACATGTGGACCAGTGGCGCAGGCGCTGACTACATGTGCATCACTGCACACTGGGTCTCTTTTTCAGGGGTTAAAGCAAAGCTAAACGCAGGTGTTGACCCGGACCAAGTTTTTAAAGCTGCTCGGAAACATGCAACACTAGCCATGTTTGGCTTGGAGAAACGTCACACAGCACAAAACATTTTGGACGAGTTTAACAAAAAGGACTTTCACTGGCTGTCCCCAAAAAAACGCCAGATCGGTTATGTTTCCATGGATAATGGCGCCAATGTAGTTAAGGCCATGGCGCTGGGTCACTATTTCAGAGTGCCGTGTTTGGCGCACTGTATCAACCTGGTAGTTAAAAAATTCTTGAGTGATGAAGACAGTCCAGCGTGCAAGGTAATGGCCACCTGCCGAAAAATGTGCAACCATTTCAGCCATTCTTTTAAGGCCCGGAAGCATCTGAGGATCCTGCTACATCAACGTCGAATGCCAGTGAAAGCACTCATCCAGGAGGTGCAACACGTTGGAACTCAACCTTCTACATGCTTGAGCGTCTGTATGAGCAGTATACAGTACTCGATCACTATTTCTTAAAACAGGGTACAGCTCAGAAGGACCTGAGGATGGATGCGGCGCAATGGGACATAGTTAAAAGCCTGAAAGAAATGCTTCGTCCTTTTGAGGTCTTCACGCGTGCAGTCAGCAAGGAGGACTGTAATTTGGGAAAAGCTATCCCATTGTTGTGCATGCTGGAGCACCAACTGAAGGCAGTGTCTTCTGAGTTTGAAAAAGATGAAAAAAACAAAGACCCTTTTGTTTTGGCGGAGAAATTATTAGAGCGCCTACGTGGTGATGAACGTCTTAAAATGATCAACTCAGAACAGCATTACATTTGTGCTACTATTCTGGATCCACGCTACAAAAAGGAGCTGGCAGGCCAAGCATTCCTTCCTTTTGCTGATGAAGATGTTACAAAGTACAAACTTTGGCTAGCCAGGTCAGCCAAGAGGTTTGAAAAAGAACGGCAGGATATTGAAGGAGAAGGCAGTACATCAGCATCAGCATCAGCAGGCCATCCCCAGTCAAAAGAATCGACTTCTGCACCTGTGGCTGTGGCACAAGTGACCTCTCAGCCGTTAAAGACACCGGCAACCGGATCATCTGCACCACACACAAGAGTAACATTGGCTGCTGAAGAGGATTGGCTAACTTTGCTTGGGTATGGTTCTCGAAAAAAGGTGACAGGCACAGCAAAAAGTAAGCAAAGTGGAGGAACCGTTGAGGAGCTTGAGTCGATGGTGCAGGACTATCTGAATGACTCAACAGGTGTCTTTCTTAATGATGAGCCATTGGAGTATTGACATGGGAAAAAACAATTGTGGCCACAGCTCTCCAACCTGGCTATAAACTACTTGTCTTGCCCACTCGCAAGTGTGTCTTCAGAACGTGTTTTCAGTGCTGCCGGTGGCATTGTAACTCCCAAACGGAGCCGCCTCTCGCCCAAAAATGTGGAGAGGTTGACAATGATCAAGATGAATCAGCACCTCATACCACCAGATTACAAAGTACGAGAAACCACGCCGCATGAAGACGAGGAGGACAGCAACATAGATGAGGGAATTTGTTCTCTGTTCGGTGACACTGACCGCATCCTGCCTGAATTCGCAGAGTATGATGACGACCTCTTATTCTTATTCCCTGACACTGAGCCCTGAAAATGAGACAATGAATCAATACCTTTCTTTTTCGTCCTTATTCACTTTTATTCCTGTGTGTCTGTCTTTCTTTGTTTTGCACAGTTAATTTAATTCAAACTTTAATCACCTAATCACAAAAACAAGCCCATCAGCAGAACTGTCTTCACTTGTTTGCTTATTGATTTGAAGGTGCCGCAGTCTACATTCCTCAGGTTAACAAGTTCAGAAGAACATGCTCCTCTATCCTCCTCCTCCAGACTCCTCCTATTTCCCTCAAAGCAGAGGGCTGGATTACGCCCAATGAAGAAAGACTCAGCAGCACTTGTGGGGGTGTTCTACTTCTTTGCGGGTGAGTTGAGGGCTCTGGGGCCATTGCTGTGAAGCTCTAATAACGGATAAAAGTGGTTTGGACCAAATATGAGGCGGAAATTTCTTGCCGTTTTTTGCTGACTTGCTTGCCTTTGAGGTGCTCTTTGCCGGGGTTCCGGGTGTTTGTGGGTGAGTTTTGGGGTCTGGGAGCACTGCTGCGACAGTCTAATCTTGATTGCATTTGCTTTTCAGGAAATCCGTGGTGGAAAACAGGAGTTATGATGATGATGACCTAGCAGCACAGCGCGTTTGGACCGAAGGCCGAGAGATATTGTAAGTATGAGATTTTGCTTTTTGGCTGTTTGGGGGTGTTGTCGTGCTTTTTTGCGGGTGGGTTGGCGGGTCTTGGGGCATTCATGGGAAGGTCTAATACCGGATAGAAGTGGTTTGGACAAAATCCATGCAGAATTTTATTTTGCTATTTCTGACATCTTGCTCAATGTAGCGTTTTCGGGGGCCTGTTTGGGGGGCTTCCTGGTGTTTGTGGGTGGGTTTCGGGGTCTCTGTCGGAGCACTGCTGCGACAGTCTAATCTTGATTGCATTTGCTTTTCAGGAAATCCGTGGTGGAAAACAGGAGTTATGATTATGATGACCTAGCTGCACAGCGCGTTTGGACCGAAGCCCGAGAGATATTGTAAGTATGAGATTTTGCTTTTTGGCTGTTTGGGGGTGTTGTCGTGCTTTTTTGGGGGTGGGTTGGCGGGTCTTGGGGCATTCCTGGGAAGGTCTAATACCGGATAGAAGTGGTTTGGACAAAATCCATGCAGAATTTTTTTTTGCTATTTCTGACATCTTGCTCAATGTAGTGTTTTCGGGGGCCTGTTTGGGGGGCTTCCTGGTGTTTGTGGGTGGGTTTCGGGGTCTCTGTCGGAGCACTGCTGCGACAGTCTAATCTTGATTGCATTTGCTTTTCAGGAAATCCGTGGTGGAAAACAGGAGTTATGATGATGATGACCTAGCTGCACAGCGCGTTTGGACCGAAGGCCGAGAGATATTGTAAGTATGAGATTTTGCTTTTTGGCTGTTTGGGGGTGTTGTCGTGCTTTTTTGCGGGTGGGTTGGCGGGTCTTGGGGCATTCGTGGGAAGGTCTAATTTTGTTCTAAAACACAGTTTACAGTACACCTAGCTTGAGGGGAAAGATCCGCTAAATTAATTTGGCCATACTTATTTATCCTTCAAAAGGTGACTCAGACAGACTACACACTTTCCAAAATATTGTACTGTCTATTACGAAAATCAAAGTGTGACTAATTGGACAACACAGCGTACATACCTTATATTTATTTATCAGTGGTATTGTAATAGCACTTACTGTTTTCCGTTCAATAATTACAGGCCGGGTTTCAGTCTGTGCAATGGGGAAAAAAGATGGAGTCAGGCTTCACATTAACGAGCCGCAATTCAACATCCGCCAGGCAGGTAGTGGACAGGGTGTCTTCTGTCAGTGGTCACCAACATTGATGGACGAAGCGTCAGCTGGAATGGAGGAGTGCCGCTAATAAGAGGAATTGTTTGCTGCATGCAACTTACTTACCAAATTCAACAGGACAACTCCAACAACAACATACAGATACAGTATCCATTGTTTTCTTCTATGAGTGTGACTGCATTTCTTGGATCTCTCTCTGCTTCTAAATTGATGCCTACAGCCATTCTATAGGTTTTACTTCGGCTAATTTTTAAACCTAATGTAATGTAAGAAGTGTTTCTCTGAGTGCAGAGATAGGCTAGTGAAAACGCTGCAGCCCTGTACTGTCGCATTCTAGTACTACTTACTTTTCAGTAACAATGCATGCAGTAGGGCATGCACTTCCTTTATGTCACTTAAAAGATTTGTGGTTAGCTTTGTACCCAAAGATTTCTTTATCTTCAATTATTGTTTGTCCATGCTGTGCTTTTTTTTTCTTCTCTCAACAAAACCTACCCAAAAAGAAACCCCCATTCCCATCCATTTTCCAAACCCTAACCCTCTTCCCCCGGGCTGTGTGGTTTTGCTTGATGTGTGACTAAATGACATCAATAATTCCACACACTTGCTGGGGAGGATAAGGTCATAGCAACAGGCTGGTGAAGGAATCCGAGGATATATTCTAGACTTACTCAGCTTCAGTACTATTTCTTGTAGTAGTAGGAGCCAATGTCAAATAAATTCAACGCAAGTACTAGTTATACTTGCAATACTTTACCATTTGTTAGGCTACATTGTGGCACTGTTCTAGTGTACTGTCACCTGCTATATTCTCTATCGTACCGTAACCGTTGTAATGCTACAGTAAGGACAAACCAGGTTTCATTTTCTTTTTCTCCATAGGCATGCAACTGCCACTGTGTCACACCACTAGTACCACCGCAATGAGGACATTTCATCCGCCCAGGATTGCCAACCTTAATCCCCATTTCCCGTGGAGCCAGCCCTGGGCCTAGCCCTACTTTCTTTTTTTTTTTTTTTGAAAACCTTTATTGTGCAGAAATTGCTCACAAATACGGGCCTACAACCCATCGGGCCGGCCACCACAATTATAGAAGCACATTGGTCAAGACAGAAGCTCCAGCAGGGTACCACAATAATCCAAACGGGAATCAAAGGCGAAAAGCCACAGAGCAACCACCACGCGCAGGATGAGAGAAGGTTGATTTTATAATAGAAGAAGGGGTATAGCAGAATAATGGCAGTCATTAAGGTCCAGAGGGCCGTGGCGGGCCGCGAGCAAGCAGTAATACAGAACACAGGAAAATTCAAAAAGAACAGTTACATTTTAGCAAAGGCAGAACGTGAGTCCCACATTAGTAAGCAATTGCAACCGCTGCCCAGCGCCCACCCACCACTACGAGAACACACAATGATACACAGAACGGAAAATAGGCTTGCAAAACAAAGAGCCCTCCGCTACAACAACCCAGGGGAGGGAAGAAAAGAAAAAAGGGAGGGGGGAAAAAGGGAAAGGACATCGGGAAAAAAAGGGGGGAAGAAAGAACGCGGCATCACAGCATGCGCCCCATGGCTAACAAAGCACTCAAAAATAGACCGGCACAGGGAACCCGTGGTAACAGGAGTAATAGATGCATAGTAAACCGTAACGGCAGGGAGACCAGAAGGCCCATGCTAGCAATAAACACCCCAGGGGGCCCACATGCAGACACCGCGTCCCGAAAAAGGGGGATACATAAGAGCCATAGAACCAAAAAAGGAAAAAAGGGGGAAAAACAAACTGACAGACCCCCCCCCACCCCGCACACCCCACCCTGCACCCCTGCAGAAGGCTATGGCCTACCCCCCCGCAGCGTGCCTGTCGCCCTAACCAGAAACCCGAAATATAGAAGAGTTAAAAGTAAAGAAAGAACCACAAAGACAAAAAGAAGAAGGGGAAATAGGGAAACAACGACGGGAGAGGAGCCACATAATCAAAACCCCATCAGCTCCCACCCCCCCGTCCGAACATACTCAGTGCCCACGGGAAGATAGTAATTACAAGGATAAGCTCCAGGAACATGAAGGAGAATCGAACATAGTCATACAGTCACAAACGGATCACCCGACCATACCACAAAATAATAGTCCACCGAGGCAAGTTCATCTCAACCCTGTCCTCGTCTATCCAAAGCCGTAGGCATCCAACGCACCAGGAACCAGAGCATGAGGAACCAGAGGCGAATAGCAGGGAGTCCAATCGTCGATCCACACAAGTCATATCGATTTCGACCCAGATGAACAGGAAGAGACGGCAACCACCGCAGGTATTGCAGGCACAGTTCCGCCGACAATAGGAGGAAAGCCGTTTTGGCGGAGCAACCACAGGATATTCGTTCGGCCATTCGAGGCAAAAAAGGAATGGGAGATCCAACGAGACCGGTCCGGACGGGACCCGGCCGGCGGACCCCCAGCACAGGGGAAATCACATGATGATTGAGAGCAGCAGGTATCCGTACACCCAAACAAGCGGTCCAGGAAAGTCCCAGCAGCACACAGCAGCGATGAAGCCGCACACACCGGGGGGGGCCCAGCAGGCCCGGCAAAATGATCATCATCCAGTCCAGCGATAGGTGCGGTCATAGAAGCACTCCAGGAGCGCAAGGCGGCGAGAATGTCGCCAAGCGTAGGCTCACCTTTACGGTATTCAGCAAACGTGCCATGCGGCGGACCAGCGTCGCCAGTCTCGGCCAAGCTGAGAGACAGGGAGCCGGCCGCCATCTTAGAAGCCCAGCGGGGCCGCGGCAATCTCCAACCCCCGTCCGGCCACAAGCGGGGTCACACAGGATACAGCCGACCACAAGCAGAGGCACCCCCAGGGCAGGAAGGCGGGCCCCCAGGATAAGGAGGGTCGCCGGCTCCCCAACGCCACCGGCTCCGTTCTCCGAGTCCGGGCGGAGGGACTCAAGATGGCCGGACAGGAGAACAAAGGGGAGACGAGCCACATACACGGTCAACCCCCGTCCATGGAAGGCAGCGCCTCAACACCAGGCCGCAGGATCGCCGGTCAGGCCCGGAGAGCCGTCACCGGTCTAATTGCACATCGGCCTCTCCGACCGAGCCCACACCGCCACCAAGGGTCGGCTACAGCGCTCCGCCCCGCCCGGGCGCCGCCGAGGAGTTTCAGGCCCGCCCGCTCCGGAGGCCCCGAAGCGAACAAGGGCGCAGCTCAGGATCCGCGGCACCTAGGAACAGGCGGATCAGATGGTAAGTGCCAGCGAAATGTCTTAGTTCCATAGTCTACCAAAGAATACTTCCCGGGGCAGGATAAGACACAGGATAGACGTTCCAGGCAGGAAAGCGAACGGAGCCGAGCTAAAACGCGGCCATCGCGGACGCGAGCTTGGCTCCTCCCCTCTAGCCCTACTTTCAAACACAAATTCCAGGTAAGATAAGCGTTTGGTGGGAGGTAGTATAATGGAGTATTAGGACTAGACGAGAGATTGATGGTAGTACTACTAAAGTCCTAGGACTCTTCAGGAAAACAAACTAACTGTTAAACCCCCACCCACCAGACTCAAAAGCAGTAAAAAACAGGTATGGTCAGATAAAGTTTAAAAAAGTATATTTATGTAGCCCTAACAAAATAATCTCCCTCAAGACCCTCCCTAACCCCAACGATTGTCTTTCAAAAGTCCCAAAAAGAACCCAACTCCCAAATCCCACCCCCCAAAAGTCTCTAAAAAGAGGGCAAGGGACACTACACTACGGGAGGGTGCTGTTGAATTTAGCGGCCAGGGCATCATACTCCTTGCGGAGGGTGGCATGGTCGAAGCGGAGGCCCTCCACCAAGTTCTTGTAGCTAAGGACCTCCTGCTCCAGGTAGGACACTCTGAGTCCTAAGCGGCGCTGGCGTGCCTTGCAACTCCTGTGGGGGGCAGCTGGTGTCTTTGCTGCTTGGCGGTGGCGGTTGGCTTTGGTAGCCCGGCTCCGTACCGCTGGAGCACTGCGCTGGCTGGCAGCCCGTGGGGGCACGGAGGAGGATGCAGCTGTCCCAGTGGAGGATGTTGTGGTTCCACCGGTTGACTGCGTGTCCTCCTCCTCCAGGGCCACCAGCCGCCGATATTTGGCGACAGTGGCATCCAGCCTCCGTTGCCGGGCCATTCGAGCCTGCTCCCTCCGTGATGGTCGATTAGATTTGGAAGGAGCAACTATATGAAGAAAGAAAGACATAGTCTGTAACCAATGCTCCTTAACATTAATAACACAAAGTGATTGAGCAGAAAGTTGTGTCACAGTACAAGAAGCAAATTGAAAGCACAGTACATAACTATTGAGGACAGTATCTATCTAACCTCCCACTTCTTCATCCTTGCTCTAACATTAGTGGGAGTTTAAGGAACAAATTCTACGACCGCTATGGACTTCCATTACAGTCGACTATGACAGTACACCAGTCTTATTCTTCTTCTTCTCTCTGGTTTAGGAAAATTGGTACGTTATCTTATGCAAGCCGGCATAATGCCAGCGCAGTGAACTTGCACCCAAGAAAAACAGACGCACACCATGATGAGTGAGACAGACTTGCGTTACTGTACCGGTCCAGTACATGCAGGTGGTGAAGCTCTTACTTTTCTATTACGGGTGGCACTGAGAATACTCTGTTACAAGGGCTACTGCTTAATTAATTTAGCGTTCACTCTACAGTGCAAATGAGTACTAGAAAAGGAAAATGAAGAAGCTAAATAATTTGATTATCTATCACTTCACATGGGATGTATTTGATGACATATGGGATGACTTTAGGTGCTTTGCTTATTATTGAGTGAACAGTGATACACCCACACATGAATGACGTACTACTACTAAACTAAAGTTATTAAGAGAGGTACGGAGTGTCCACCGTAATAACCGGATATATGCTGTGCTTGCAGTTGCAATACAAACTACTGCTACTATTCATGGTAGTTTTTGGAAAAATTTACAACTTCTTTTCCTTGCCTTCCCTACACTGGAACGGACGTGGGGGTGCGTTGTTACATGCTCTTCAAGGTAACACTTAGTTCATCCAGTGACCATCTTCTCTCTCTAGATACACATATGCTATCTAAGAGTCAGATAATACCATGCTCCAGGCATCCATCCGTTCAAAGTATATGCACACATACAGTTTCTGTTTCACCCACCCAGGCTGTTCTCCTTCCACCCATCCTTGCTTCATCATTGACCCAGCCATGCACTATACCATATTCTTTCCTTCCCAGCCACCTCGGGGACCAAGCAAACACATATCATTCTTCTTTGCCAGCCATCATAAAATTTCTCGTCCTTCCACACTTACTTACACCCTTCTTTCGCTTTTCGTTCATCCCATCCATCCAGTTCATCTAAGATCTTATTGGGATTCTTCTCACCAAAAACTTCACAGCTAAGTCGAAGTACATTTAGAGGAGGCTACTACCTGGTTGATTTATAATACACCCATGCAGAAAGCACACTATACAGTCTTCAATCTCAATAAGTAAGGAATATATAGCTTACCTCTTCCCGCCACCACCGTGTGAACCCTCACAGGAACGTCCGGCACTTGCACCGCATCCTCCCCAGAGTCCTCGTCCAACACCACCACCTCCGCGCTGGCCCCGCCACCAGATGTTACACCTACAAAGTACATTTAAGAATGTTACAATACACCACTCACGAGTATATAATATTTGGTCTAGGAGGAATAAAGAAATGTTAAAAAAACGAAAGACAATGTAATAATTTGTAACTGTCTACTCTAAAGTAAAAATGTCCCTTTTTCCAGGGAAGGCTGTTGTCTTGCTGCACTTTTTGGCACAACTGATGAATGCTTGCTTAAGTTGCTTTTTATTTTTAACACACACCACTTTTTCTCCTAACAGAAGCTTGACTTCTAAGAACACGATCAGGGTCAAGCTCAAGTTCAAACCAGGTGAGAGCTCAGCTCGACCACAAGAAATGTGTCCAATTAATCGTTAGCACTAAGCACTTTTCCATTTTCAGTTAAACGTTTACTTTTATGACAAAGTTGATTTTCATAAATGTGTTTACTTTTAATAAAGCTTTTAAACTTAAATAGACTCTGTGGTTTTTGGTCCTCCAGACTACAGTGGATGAGCTAAAGGTTTTGGAATTTTTGCAAGCATGAGTGCCTTCGACACTTCTTGACTCTGACTCCGTACTCTTGTCCTGCGTTGGATAATCTAATCATCATTGGGGATCAATCATCGGTGACTTTGGGAGCTAAATGACTCTCCCACACTATCTAGTCAGTAAGGAGATTGGGGGTTCTTCAAAGTCTGATATCACTGAGGTATGTGGAAAGAAAGTCTACCTGCGCCTATTTTAATTGATAAACAATGCACTATTTAGTGTTCATAGTTCGGTTTGTGCAGATTTGTCCCTGCAACAGTAGTAGAATGGATTGTCCTCCTATCCAAACCAAAAGTAAAGTAGTATGTTATTCTTTCTTGGTGGTCATTCACCTTTTGATTGTTGGCAATTGTCAAAGCATAAACATTTAGAAGACTTGAAAAGACATTATGGACAATCCCAGAGGACTGCACTCAGTGCATAGAGCTATTGCTGACTAGAATGGGAGTCCAATGGAATTGCCAAATGGGCAATCTTAGTTAGCTACACAGACAGACTAATAAGAATAATCTAGTAATACCACAGGGAGTCATAGTCGAAGCAGGATAAGATTTTAGATCCAGTCTACAAGAAGATCAAAGACGATTTAGAAAAAATCGAATGAGGAACGCTAGGAAAAAATAGGTACTCTATTTTAAAATTAAAACTTACTGGGGCCAGCAAAAGAGCCCTCGCCTGCCCGATCCTGGCCTGCATCTTCCTGAACAGCACCCTCCTCCTCCTCCTGTGTCCTCTTGCCCCTGGGGGAAGCTGATGTACAACATGAAAGAAAGAAAGACCAGAAAACATGGATGATATTTGTCAACCAAATCAAACATTTCAAAAGAACAATAACAAAATATTTTGGCGAAATAGCTAATAGATAGACAACTATTCCACGGGATATATTGACCAATCTCATGTGGTATACTACTACGTTATTCGTATTGCCTGATTTGCGGACCGTTGACTTTGAAAGTTCCTATGTAACTCACTAAACAGACTACTAAAAAGGTTTGCCTAGGCCTGGCAGGCAGCAGTCCGTCAGGAGGCCATCAGGGGGCGTTCCGGCGCAAGGGAGGGCGTTCCTGCGCAGGAACGAATCCTAAAAGTGGCTGAGGGAAATCTACAAGATGTCAATCAGTCACTTTTAGGACAATGATGCGTGACTGAAACCCTGCGCCTGCTTGAAGCCGACGTACGGCTTGATGCAGCATTGGGGAGATAGGGCACCCCAGAGCATTGCTGGAGCTGCGCCATTGTTGGCACGCAACTCCAGCAATGCGCCGCCTTTTCGGCACAGATGCGTAAGGCTTCTGTGACGTTTTGGGCCCATGGGTGGTGGTGGTGGCATGGCGCACAATTACTGCCGCATCCCTGCTACTTTGCAGGGATGCGCCGGTAATTGAAAATATGACCCTTAGTGTCTAGCATTACGCAGTTCTTTACACTACACTCATACATAATTTATCAGGCCAATGAAATGAACACAAAATACAAAAGAAATAAGCATAGTAGCAAGGCTACCGAGAAGGAGAGCAGTGCACCTGAAATGCATAGAAGATTTTGAAATATAATTTACCTACAATGTAATCGGCAGCATTATTGCTCTTGGTAAAGAACAAAGATTTGCAAATAACAGAGCCGGATAAAACAGAGTAGTGATGAAATAGCTAGAAATAGCTACTACTACTCACCAAGCCCGGGGACCTCTACGCCGAGCGCGTCCAGCAAGTCGCGTTCCCGGTCCATGACATCCGTCCAGCGGTGGGTGGCCTGGTTATAAGTGCGCCGGACCCCAGAGAGTTTAAACATGGCCCGGCACACCTTCTCCCACCGCTTCCGGCGCTCCCGGATGCCGTAGCCGGTTGCGATCTTGCCGCCTCCCAGGATGGTCTTGGGGAGGCGGCACTGGACGTGGAATATTAGTGCGGCCACCTCCTCCGCACTAAAAATCTCCCGGGCCTTCACTGTCTCCCCCCTAAAAACGCCCGCACGGGAGCCAGGCACGGGGTGCGGGACCCTTCCCCTTCTCAGGATGCTTCCCGGCTCCCTTTACCATGGTCTGGGCAGAAATGAAGTTAAATAATAAAGAAGAAATAGAATAGGGAAGAAGAAAAGAAAAGAGTTTAAAAAAGTAGTTTAAAATTAACAAAAAGTAGCAGAAAACACAAAAATATAGAGCTAGAAAAATAGAGGGATAGATAATAATTAAATAGCTCAAAAAAACTTCAAACAGGCAAAGGATGGCAGAGATTCAGAGAGGATACAAAAAGCATGCCCAGAACCATAGCAATGAATGAGAAACAAGATGGCCACGCCCATTCACGACCGCGTGGGTAAGTTCGCGCGAGATTTTCCTCGCGATCATGCGCGAAATTGTACTAGCGAGCCGCACACTTTGCGAGATTACACATAGCGGGCGGAAACGGAATTACGTCACGTAAACAAGATGGCCGCGCCCGTGTACGACCGCTAGGGTAACTTCGCAAACGTATCGCTACAAGCGCCTTGCGAACACGCACATAATCACGCGAACATACACGCCGCAAAAAAAAAAATAGTGTATTCGCATGAATTCGCAGCTTCGGAAATCGATCTCGCACGGATTCGCGCCCCGCAAATCGCGCGAAATTGCAGAAAAACGATTTTTGCAAAACTGAAAGCAATCAGCAGGTGCAAAAGTTCAAACTTAACATTAGTAACCATTCACTCTAGTGCTTCCTGAGGGGCCCCCCCAGAGTTCAGTTGCCTATTTGCAACTATTCTATGACCCTGCTATGACCCAAACAGCAGGCTCATAGAATAACTACAAGTAGAACATAAAGGTCATGTGAAAAAAAATTGCACTGCAACAGAAAGCAAATTACAGATAAGGAAGGAAGCAGGTGCCAGCCAGACTGGAAGTTTCAAAATTACTGACACATTAATCAACCCCAAATTAATTCATGGCAGTTGAAGAAGGGCAGGTGTGCTTGCTTTCACTGCAACAGAAAGCAAATTACAGATAAGGAAGGAAGCAGGTGCCAGCCAGACTGGAAGTTTCAAAATCACTGACACATTAATCAACCCCAAATTAATTCATGGCAGTTGAAGCAGGGCAGGTGTCCTTGCTTTTTTTCACCCCCATAATCTACAGTGATAAACAAACCTAATGGGTGGCAGTGAGGATGTACCAGAGGGTGGCATGGGTGTACCAGAGGGTGGCAGTGGTGAAACAGAGGGTGCTGTGAACCTGTGATGATAAACCAGACATAGAAACAACATAGTCGCGGCCGTTGCGAGCCGACAAGTAAGTTCGCAATTGCGAACTGGTCCACAAATCCTCGCGAATGCTCGCGAACACAAAAAACACAAAAATCCGCGAATCCGCGAGAGTTCGTGGATTTTGCGGATTGCGAATCCGTAAATACGCAAATTCGCGTACGCGAGATCCGCTAGATCCACCCATGCTTAGTTTAAGAGAGTAAGTATGTGTAAGTTTCTGTAGAAGTAAGTGTAGTGGTGTGTGTATAGCTGTATATGCAAGTAAATGGATGTTTGATAGTTTATTTGCATGTGTGAGTATGTGTGTGAGTAACTCTATCGATGAGTATCGGTGTGTAACAGGATGTATAGGTGTATGAGTACATATGATGAGTGAGTACATGTATGAGTGACTATATAGAACTGTTGGTGAATGAGTGGATGTGTATGTAGATGCTGGAATTACCTAAAAGGTTGTTGTAACTGGTATTGACATCTCCATTTTTTTGAAAATTTGTGTTTCTATTTTCGAATGTGTGTATCAAAGGTTATATTAGGGTGAGAGGAGGTCTGCCATTCTTTCACAAGGATGATGTCGTCAGTGATGTCATAAGAGATGTAATTTGAGATGTCATCAGTGATGTCATGAGTGATGTCACTGAACATGTCATGAGTGATGTAATCTGTGACGTCATCAGCAGTGCATTAGCTGAACTAACTATAACTGGGGAATTTCAATGGTTTTGTATGAGTGAAATGTCCAGCTAATTATAACATGTGTGAAACCTATGGTTTTTTCAGTGAATTTCTAAGGTTTTTTAAATGCTAATTCCTAACTATAACTTGGCTGAAACCTATGGTTTTTTCAGTGAATTTCAAAGGTTTTTAAATGATATTTCTTAAATGTATTAATTGTTATATTTTTTATACTAATTTACTACATTGTTTTAAAGTATTTATTTTTAGATATTTTATTTTTTAAATTACATTACATATTTTTAATATAATTTTTTTTTTAAATATTGAAATTGTAATATTATTTTTTTATTTAATATTTTTTTAATGTATTTATATTTTATATAGCAGGCAATGATATCCTACGGAAGGAAATTCAAGTTACTGGTAAGTACAGTTAAATTTACTTTTCAGGAATAGTAGTGAACTGAAAGATGCAGCACTGAGGTCTCTCCTGATAACAGGTGAGTAAATCAGAATTCGTAGTTCGGCTGATTTTTGAGGAATTTTTTAAAGTTCCAAAACTCCACACTTAGAAAAATTTCCAAGTGAAACCAGTCAATGTTAGCCTATGGAGGGAAAGTCAAGTTACTGTAATTACGATTAGATTTACTTTTCAGGATCAGTAGTGGGCTGTAAGATGCAGCACTGAGGTCTTTCCTGATAACAGGTGAGTACATCGGAATTCGTAGTTCGGCTGATTTTTGAGGATTTTTTTTAAAGTTCCAAAACTCCACACAGAAGAATTTCCAAGTAAAACATGTCAATGTTAGCCTATGGAAGGAAATTCAAGTTACTGTAACTACGATTAGAATTACTTTTCAGGATCAGTAGTGGGCTGAAAGATGCAGCACTGAGGTCTATCCTGATAACAGGTGAGTAAATCGGAATTCATAGTTCGGCTGATTTTACAGGAATATTGTGCTCAAAGTGAGCCAACTAGCCCACCAGGTACCTCCAGTATTTGCTAGGGAGCTGTGTTGCAGAGAGGTGTTCAGAGGGCACGCCCCCTTTTTACAACACTCTGCACCACAGCTCTGTGGCACTTACTGGAGATACCTGTTGGACTAGTTGCCCCCTAGGGGACCTCTGGATTGAAGAGGAATTAATTCCCCAACTACTTAAAACGCACCACATGGCATGTTTGCAATCACATCACCTCAAACCCCGCCCCCTACCTTTACCACTGTGCAAACGCACCCTGTAGCATGTTCTAAGTTGCATACTGGGGGTCCCTGGGGACCAACTAGCCCACCAGGAACCTCCAGTATGCGCCAGGAGGCTGCGTTGCTGAGAGGTGTAAAAAGGGGCGTGACCTCATTACACCTCTCTGCAACGCAGCCCCTGGTGTGTTTGCAGAGGGGGGACTAATTCCCCTTGCATACTGGGGGTCCCTGGGGGCAACTAGCCCACCAGGAACCTCCAGTATGCACCAGGGGACTGCCCTTGTCCCTTCCACCCACTCCCTCTCCCTCCCATTCTCACTATTGTCCTTTCATTCGGACTACCTTTCTTCACCTCTTCCACATGGCACACATACTTATGTTTCATTTTTGTCTTGCAGGTTTTGAACACTGTTTCCACAGGAGTCCAACCCACGTATTTTATTTTATACTGTTGTTTGTTCTAATAAACGTACGTTTCCATGTATTTGTGTTTTAATAAAGGTTATTTTTTTCCAATAAATAACTGAGTGTATAGGTCTTCTTTTTCTGACAACATTTGTCTATAGTTTACTGTGAAAATCATCTGTTTATAGGGGATTATGAGGGAAAACATTTTTAATTTACTGGCGCACCTACCAAACATAATCCAACTGACTATTACACAAATGAAGCCTGGGTAATTCTACAACTGCAAGGGATCTATGAGTGTATCACTTTATAACACCATGAGTACTGCCTGTGTGATTACAGAACCAATATGGCACTGCCTAGGACCACCGAGGCTTCGGGGTCTGCAGAGGCCCATCCTGCATATTTAAGTAAAGCCCGGAGGGTGGCTATCCCCGGACTTCAGTTGGCATGGAACCCCCCAAAAAACTAGTAAACAATGCCCGTGAATGGGACGGTCCTATAGGCTGCGAAACGTCTCTGTGCCCTCCCGCACCTAATTTACATGTAACATTAAGATCCCCAGTCCTACAGAGACCACGCAATATAATAATAGGATTGGCCATGGAACATTACCCGCCAGGGGCCTCATTTAAATGAACGGGTGATACTCCGCTTCTCTTTTTCTTCTCTCCCATTTTTACCATCCGGATCCGCTCTATTAAAGCGATACGAGTTTTTCCTCCTCTTGCTTCAACTCATCAAACAAGGACTTGCTATCACAGGGTGGAAGCCATGCACCCTCCCTCTAATAGCAAACACACATGTCCCGCAACTGCACACCCCAGGACATTGTATGAGCTGTGCCTGGGAAGTCGCGCTCCCTAGGACCGAGATACATTGGTTAGTATAAACGCATATTAACACTACTTACACATGTGTAGTACAGCGACCGGAATGTAGTGAAGAGGCAGAGGAAATGCAAAATATAAAAATATAAATCCTACCAGAGGTCAGATGACATAGTTCAATAAGCCGACGACCCTGGGATGAGTAGAAACAGCTACATGAAGAAAACGGGTCTTCAGCACAAGGCAAGCAATTTTGAAATATTGGTGAGTGCTGCCTTCTTTTTACCTTCTCCCGCTTGTCGCCAAATTTATGTAGTGAAGAGGCAGACAGAAGTGGATCCGATAAGTAGATTTATTACAGGAAAACAAGACACTTTAAACAGCCACCAACAGGAGCAGACAGCAAGTCAACCGTCTTCTCCAGCACCATGTTCAAACTCCCCAAGGGTCCCCTCATGGCAGCCCTACATTCTAACATTACATACTTACATTCTAGTAGAATTACATACTAACATTCTACTATGACTTACATTGGAATATTACACAGAGCACATGACTTTACAGCAATGAGCTCATGGTTTCCTCCACGAGTCTTGAGACCGGTAGGGGTGAATAGTTCGCTCACCACTCCCTGTACTGTATAAGCGCAATCTAACACTACTTCCACAGGTATTCTACAGCGCCCAGAGCACGTCACTTTACAGCAATGAGTTCACGATTTAGACTCACAGTTTAATCCCAGAGTCTTCAGACCAGTAGGAGTGACTACTTCGCTTCCCACTCCCTATGTAATATAAACGCAGAGCCCATCTCATTACAATAATCAGCTTGGTTTCATCCCAACGCTTCCCGCTTCCGGTATAGTATAAACGAACGATAGCGGTCAGTAGTTTGCTTCCCACTCCCTGTATGGTATAAACGCCTACTAACACTACTTGCACACGTATGCTTCAAAAACCAGAGCACATCACTTTACAGCAATGAGCTCACGGTTTAGGCTCTCGGTTTCATACCCGAGAGTAGCACCATATCATATCAGCACGATGTCACTCTGAGCAACACCGCACTTTCAGACTGGTGAGAGTGACTACTTCGCTTCGCACTCCCCCATAGAGATTACAGTGCTCCTACCCTCCTTTCCAACTTTTTTTTGCCCTTTTTAGGGCTCGGGCCTACGTCACCACGAAGTGGGGCGGGGCTTCCGAGCTCTTATGTATTAGAAAAAAAAAAGAATTCTGAAAGGGGTCCGGGCTGCCACATTCCAGAAAGCGCGCGGTTTTTGCGTGTGGTATTTTGCCATGTGCATGGTAATTGGTCCAGGCAAGGCTGTGTTTAAGTAAGGCAGCACGCCATAGGACTTAGGAATTTGTCAATGTCCACTACCTGCATAAAGTGTTCGGACACGCGCAGAAGAATACATAAATCCTCAATTACCAGCTGTCCGAGGTGCCGGTAATTGAAGGCAGATGGTCCTGGGAGCGTGTGCACTGCTGTGTTTTTTTCCCTTCAGCTCTGTGTGCGCGCATGAACAGCCGGCCAGCAATGTAGAGAATCACATGCATCAGATCTGGTTTTTTTAAACAATTGCGATCGCGAAAGTGATCTCTTTCTGTGCTGCTTGTTTAAACAATTGCGATCGCAAAAGTGATGCTTTCTGTGCTGCTTGTTTAAACGATTGCGATCGCGAAAGTGATGCTTTCTGTGCTGCTTGTTTTTCGTATGTAATCTTGTTCTTCTACGAACTCGATGGTAGCGGAGTATCCCATCCTCACCCTCTAGGTCACTTCATTAATTTTCCACGAGTCCGCCGTGTCTGGTGGCGAGTGCAGATTGGTAGTGCAGAGTGCAGATTGGTAGTGCAGAGTGCAGAGTGGTAGTGCAGAGTGGTAGTGCAGAGTGGTAGTGCAGAGTGGTAGTGCAGAGTGGAAGTGCAGAGTGCAGAGTGGTAGTGCAGAGTGCAGAGTGGTAGTGCAGAGTGGTAGTGCAGAGTGCAGCGTGGTAGTGCAGAGTGCAGAGTGCAGAGTGGTAGGGCAGAGTGCAGAGTGGTAGTGCAGAGTGGTAGTGCAGAGTGCAGAGTGGTAGTGCAGAGTGCAGAGTGGTAGTGCAGAGTGCAGAGTGGTAGTGCAGAGTGCAGAGTGGTAGTGCAGAGTGGTAGTGCAGAGTGGTAGTGCAGAGTGTTAGTGCAGAGTGGTAGTGCAGAGTGCAGAGTGGTAGTGCAGAGTGGTAGTGCAGAGTGCAGAGTGGTACTGCAGAGTGCAGAGTGGTAGTGCAGAGTGGTAGTGCAGAGTGCAGAGTGGTAGTGCAGAGTGGTAGTGCAAAGTGGTAGTGCAGAGTGCAGAGTGGTAGTGCAGAGTGGTAGTGCTGAGTGCAGATTGGTAGTGCAGAGTGCAGAGTGAGAGTGGTAGTGCTGAGTGCAGATTGGTAGTGCAGAGTGCAGATTGGTAGTGTAGAGTGGTAGTGCAAAGTGCAGAGTGGTAGTGCAGAGTGGTAGTGCAAAGTGCAGAGTGGTAGTGCAGAGTGGTAGTACAGAGTGCAGAGTGGTAGTGCAGAGTGCAGAGTGGTAGTGCAGAGTGGTAGTGCAGAGTGCAGAGTGGTAGTGCAGAGTGCAGAGTGGTAGTGCAGAGTGGTAGTGCAGAGTGCAGAGTGAGAGTGGTAGTGCTGAGTGCAGATTGGTAGTGCAGAGTGCAGAGTGAGAGTGGTAGTGCAGAGTGCAGAGTGGTAGTGCAGAGTGCAGAGTGGTAGTGCAGAGTGGTAGTGCAGAGTGATAGTGCAGAGTGATAGTGCAGAGTGGTAGTGCAGAGTGAATGAATGAATGAATGAAATAAGTTGTAAAGCGCGTGATGGCCAAAACGGCTTCCTGGCGCTGGGAGCTCTAAAGAACCAGACAGACAGGGCCAGGAGGATTAGCGGGGGTAGGCCAGGGCAAACAGAAAAGTTTTTAGCGCTTTACGGAAGTGTGAAAAAATAGGGATCGAGCGCATAGAAAGAGGAAGAGAGTTCCAGAACCGGGGGGCAAGAACAGAGAAACGGGTTCCACCAGTGCGAGATTTGTGAAAACGGGGAACAGTGAGGAGGGCAGAAGATGATGAACGGAGAGTGCGGGCAGGGGTGTGAAGGGAAATCAGAGAATTAATGAAAGCCGGTGCAGAGTGATCAAGGGCCCGATAGACAAGGCACCCCAATTTGAACAAAGATCTCTGAAAAATGGGCAACCAATGGAGGGATTTGAGGACAGGAGTGATGTGATGGGTTTTGGGCAAGTGAAAGATGAGACGGGCAGCCTGATTTTGGATAGCTTGTAAGCGGCGGGATTCATAGGCAGGAATGCCAGCGAACAAGCTATTGCCATAATCAAGGCGGGAGGTAATAAGGGCAGAAATAATGATTTTAAGGGAGTCAAAAGAAAAGAAACGAGAGATTTTCCGGATCATCCGGAGGGAGAGAAAACAGGAGGACACCACGGCACTGACCTGGCCATGCATGGACAGGTCCTGTCTGACCTTGATGCCCAGAGTTTTAACGGAGGGAACGGGGGTGGGAGGAGGGCCAAGAATGGAAGGCCAGAAAGCAGGGGACCAGGGGCTGGATGAGCCGCCAATCAGGACAAGCTCAGTCTTATCTGGATTGAGCCTGAGGTGGTTGGCGCTCATCCACCCAGAAATAAAGACCATGGTGGAGTGAAAAAAGGATAGAGAGTGAGAAGAAGAGGAAAGATCTAAGACGAGCTGGAGGTCGTCAGCGTAGTTATACACAGAGACCCCCAGCTCAAGAAGGGAAGAGATAAGAGGGTGAATGTAGAGGTTGAAGAGAAGGGGAGAAAGGGAGGAACCTTGGGGAACCCCACAGGGCACCGGGAGGGGGGAAGCAGAAAAGCCAGGGAGGTGGACGGCTTGAAAACGACCTGTTAAAAAGGAAGTGATCCAGGAGAGGGCAGAGCCTCGTATGCCCGCTGCGCTGACACGGTCCAGAAGAATGTTATGGTTGACCGTGTCAAACGCAGCGGACAAGTCGAG
This sequence comes from Lissotriton helveticus, assembly GCF_964261635.1. NCBI lineage: Eukaryota > Metazoa > Chordata > Amphibia > Caudata > Salamandridae > Lissotriton > Lissotriton helveticus. Next base: position 1,278,488,420 of record NC_136069.1, read on the forward strand.
GAGGATCAAAGCTTGGGGAGAGTTGACGTCGGCCTTGGCTTTAAGCTCGTCAAGGACGGCTAACACCACGGTTTCGGTCGAATGTGGTAGTGCAGAGTGGTAGTGCAGAGTGGTAGTGCAGAGTGGTAGTGCAGAGTGCAGATTGAGAGTGTAGAGTGGTAGTGCAGAGTGCAGAGTGGTAGTGCAGAGTGCAGAGTGGTAGCGCAGAGTGCAGAGTGGTAGTGCAGAGTGCAGAGTGCAGATTGAGAGTGTGAGTGGTAGTGCAGAGAGCAGATTGGTAGTGCAGAGTGCAGATTGGTAGTGCAGAGTGCAGATTGGTAGTGCAGAGTGGTAGTGCAGAGTGCAGATTGGTAGTGCAGAGTGGTAGTGCAGAGTGCAGATTGAGAGTGCAGATTGGTAGTGCAGAGTGCAGAGTGGTAGTGCAGAGTGGTAGTGCAGAGTGCAGTTTGGTAGTGCAGAGTGGTAGTGCAGAGTGCAGATTGAGAGTGCAGAGTGCAGAGTGGTAGTGCAGAGTGCAGAGTGCTAGTGCAGAGTGCAGAGTGGTAGTGCAGAGTGCAGAGTGGTAGTGCAGAGTGCAGAGTGGTAGTGCAGAGTGGTAGTGCAGAGTGCAGAGTGGTAGTGCAGAGTGCAGAGTGGTAGTGCAGAGTGCAGATTGGTAGTTCAGAGTGCAGATTGGTAGTGCAGAGTGCAGATTGGTAGTGCAGAGTGCAGATTGGTAGTGCAGAGTGCAGAGTGGTAGTGCAGAGCGCAGAGTGGTAGTGCAGAGCGCAGAGTGGTAGTGCAGAGTGCAGAGTGGTAGTGCAGAGCGCAGAGTGGTAGTGCAGAGCGCAGAGCGCAGAGTGGTAGTGCAGAGCGCAGAGTGGTAGTGCAGAGCGCAGAGTGGTAGTTCAGAGCACAGAGTGGTAGTGCAGAGCGAGAGTGCAGAGTGCAGAGTGCAGATTGAGAGTGCGAGTGGTAGTGCAGAGTGCAGATTGGTAGTGCAGAGTGCAGAGTGGTAGTGCAGAGTGGTAGTGCAGAGTGCAGAGTGGTAGTGTAGAGTGGTAGTGCAGAGTGCAGAGTGGTAGTGCAGAGTGCAGAGTGCAGAGTGGTAGTGCAGAGTGCAGAGTGGTAGTGCAGAGTGCAGAGTGGTAGTGCAGAGTGCAGAGTGGTAGTGCAGAGTGCAGAGTGGTAGTGCAGAGTGGTAGTGCAGAGTGCAGAGTGGTAGTGCAGAGTGCAGAGTGGTAGTGCAGAGTGCAGAGTGGTAGTGCAGAGTGCAGATTGGTAGTTCAGAGTGCAGATTGGTAGTGCAGAGTGCAGATTGGTAGTGCAGAGTGCAGATTGGTAGTGCAGAGTGCAGAGTGGTAGTGCAGAGCGCAGAGTGGTAGTGCAGAGCGCAGAGTGGTAGTGCAGAGCGCAGAGTGGTAGTGCAGAGCGCAGAGCGCAGAGTGGTAGTGCAGAGCGCAGAGTGGTAGTGCAGAGCGCAGAGTGGTAGTGCAGAGCGCAGAGTGGTAGTGCAGAGCACAGAGTGGTAGTGCAGAGCGAGAGTGCAGAGTGCAGAGTGCAGATTGAGAGTGCTAGTGGTAGCGCAGAGTGCAGATTGGTAGTGCAGAGTGCAGAGTGGTAGTGCAGAGTGGTAGTGCAGAGTGCAGAGTGGTAGTGTAGAGTGGTAGTGCAGAGTGCAGAGTGGTAGTGCAGAGTGGTAGTGCAGAGTGCAGAGTGGTAGTGCAGAGTGCAGAGTGGTAGTGCAGAGTGCAGAGTGGTAGTGCAGAGTGCAGAGTGGTAGTGCAGAGTGCAGAGTGGTAGTGCAGAGTGCAGATTGGTAGTGCAGAGTGCAGATTGGTAGTGCAGAGTGCAGATTGAGAGTGCAGAGTGCAGATTGAGACTGCAGAGTGCAGATTGGTAGTGCAGAGTGCAGAGTGGTAGTGCAGAGTGCCTAAAACACATTGCCATTTACAATGCCATTATCTCTAACTTAAAACAAACCCGAGCCCTAATGCATTCCTAATGCTTGTTTCCCTTACTCGCTTCTTGCACACATATACTACAGCGCCCAGAGCCCATCCCTTTACAGCAATCACCTCGGTTTCATCCCCAAGTCTTCACACCGGTAGGCATGAGTACTTCGTTTCCACTTCCGGTATAGTATAAACGCACAATAGCGGTCAGTAGTTTGCTTCCCACTCCCTATATGGTATAAACGCCTACTAACACTACTTGCACATTTATACTACAGCGCCCAGAGCCCATCCCTTTACAGCAATCACCTCGGTTTCATCCCCAAGTCTTCACACCGGTAGGCGTGAGCACTTCGGTTCCCGCTTCCGGTATAGTATAAACGCACATTAGCGGTCAGTAGTTCGCTTACCACTCCCTGTATGGTATAAACGCCTACTAACACTACTTGCACACATATACTACAGTGCCCAGAGCCCATCCCTTTACAGCAATCACCTCGGTTTCATCCCCAAGTCTTCACACCGGTAGGCGTGAGTACTTCGCTTCCCACTTCCTGTATAGTATAAACGCACATTAGCGGTCAGTAGTTCGCTTCCCACTCCCTGTATGGTATAAACGCCTACTAACACTACTTGCACACATATGCTACCAGAGCACATCGCTTTACAGCAATGAGGTCACAGTTTAGGCTCTCGGTATCATACCCGAGTGTAGCAATATATCATATCAGCACCATGTCACTTTGAGCAACACCGCACTTTCAGACCGGTAAGAGTGACTACTTCGCTTCACACTCCCCCACAGAGATTACAGTGCTTCTACCCTCCTTTCCAACTTTTTTTTGCCCTTTTTTCCCTTACTCGCTTCAACGGAATCACAAAATGGAGGGCAACACTTTCTAGTTGTAACCGCTCCCAGCGCTCGCAGCCAATCAGCAGCAATGTTGTGCTCGTAACGCCTCAGCCAATCAAATGGCAGAATTCCCAAAAATCGATATCTGTAAATTTCGATATTTCTCAAAAACTACGGAACGTATTTACACCAATTAAGCAAAAGCGTGCTTTCGAACCCAAGACCCTTCTCCCTGCCAAATTTGGGGTAATTCCGTTCACCTGTTCGATCTGTAGCCTTGTCTAAAGTTTCCTATGGGAATTAACATGGAGAAAACACGTTTAGGGACCCCCCTTTTATCTCAACCCCCCTAACGAATCACCCCCAAACTTTCAACATAGCTGCTGAGATGAACAGAGAATTAGTTTCGAACATTTCATGACGATTCATCAAATGACGCCAAAGTTATAAGCAAAACAAAAAATTCTCTTCCCAATGAAACTTAGTCCTAATTATAACTACCTACTGGCGACCGCCAGTAGGTAATTAAAAAAAAAAATATATATATATATATATATATATATATATTGCAGCTCCAAGACACCGGTACCACGAGTCACTCCAATAGCGGGTGCTGTCTCCGCGGCGGTGTTCCACGGAAATAATATCAGCTACAATTCTTCAATTAATCCCATCCGGGTTAGAAGAAAACAGCACTCACGGGGTTATCGCTTCAGCAGAGATTTTTTATTTTAAGAACAAACGTGTTTCGGGACTAAATCCCTTTGTCAGTGTTTACAAATGAACGCTTTGCGCTGCACCATTTTAAAGCTACATCAAGGGTCATTGCAATAGAGATGGGACTGCAACAAACAATCATGTCTGCGCGCCATCTTTAAACGTGCATTTCGTCTTTAACGAGACCTATATCACATTGTTTGTATTCTATACTTTAGTGTTCAAAAGTCATCATGCCGTGTATCGGCAAATATGTAACAGAAGAAATGCTAACCACTGTTACATCCATCAAAAAAGAGGATTACGTATTTTCACTGTCCCTGCGTATGAAAATCCTGATCCCCTCTTACTGGAAACATGGGCCACGCATATAGCCAATTCATGTAAAGGGATGCTTGAGATCTTGGTCCAATTTGGTGGAGTGATCGCGATAAGGTGGTGAAGGAAATTGAGGAAATGGAAGAACTACTCTAAAAAAATCCAGACAAAGATGAACAGGAACAACTAAGGGCAGCTATGAAGAAAAGGTTGCAGAAATATGAAATGAAGATCAAAATGAGGAAGCAGGAGAAATTTGATTGCGACGAACGTGATTATGCAATGGGCAGGGTCCTAACCGTCTCTAAAAAATATGACCAGCCACGAAAAGATCTGGCAAGGAAAGAACAAATGCCAAGAACATCACCAGAAGCAAGAGTCGAAACTTCTGACTCAGACGCCACCACAAGTGAGGTGTCAGGGGATGAGGCAGCAGGCCCAGTGATGCCAACCACCAAAACTCCTTTTCATCAGGAGTTCAACCTAATCAGAGCATGCTGGCTGAGGGATGGCAAAAACAAACCCCCAGAAGAGGCAGGCAAACCCGACGCGGTGGTTGGAAGGGGAAGAGGCAGAGGACAAACCAATACGACTCCAAGAGTAACAAGGAGCCAGAGAAGAGGGGGATGGTAACCTCATCTGACCATCTCACCATAGTGAATCTGTCCCGGAGAGCTCTTACATCCGAGGAAGAATCCGTTCTAAAATTGGGACTTACATTTTGTCCAAACACCAGCATGGAGTATACCCAAACTAGAATTGATCTTTACAAACTTATTAGAAAGATCAAACTATACAAATTCTTTAAGGTCAAATCAACTGCGAAAGAAGTGAAACTTTTGAGAACCATCAAGAAAGATACCGACCTCCTAAATGTCAATGATTTGACCGCATGTGAAGTGCTACAGAATCTTAGATCAGAGGGTCACTTAGAAACAAGCATCATGACAAATACTCTGACACAAAGACTGGCAAACATGGAAATTGATCAGGAAGCGCCCAAGAGTGGGTTGAAATTAACATCCAAATTTGTTCCTCAAACTACAACAGACGCCATTGACACGTTCTCGGATGCGGTCATCAGGGATCTGATGATCATGAGGACGAAACAAAATTTCCAAAGGAAAACTTATAACATCTCGAAAGAACAATGTTTGGCCATAAAAAGATTGTCGGAAGATAACTCTATTGTATGCAAACCCTCCGATAAAGGAGGAAATATTGTCATCATGTCAAGAGAGCAATATGTGACCGAAGCCATGCGACAATTAAAAGATAATACCTGCTATGCCGTGATAACCAAGAGAGATTATCTTGCAAGCATTAATATGCTATATGACCTACTAAAAAAATGGCATGACAAGCAGATGATAGGATTGGAGGAATATCTATTTCTAAAAACTGTCAATCCGATTCTGCCCTCTTTTTACCACCTACCGAAAGTACATAAAAACATTGATAATCCCCCAGGGAGACCTATCATCTCTTCAATTGGGGGTTTAATGGAGAATCTCTCGAAATTTCTGGACCATTATCTGTCTGAGTTCGTACTTTCATTGAAATCCTACATTAGAGACACTTCCGACTTTATTGAAAAAGTGGAAAATTTGGACTGGCAACCTACTTATGTACTTGTAACTCTAGACATAACTAGTCTTTACACATGCATTGAGCATGAACGAGGCCTATTTGCTGTGGAGTATTTTTTTAGCAAAAGACAACTAAAATACGCCATGCATAATAAGATGTTGCTTGAGCTTATTGATTTCTGCCTGCACCATAACATTTTTCTTTTTCAGGAGGATTTATACAGGCAGTTGTCTGGCACGGCGATGGGCTCCTGCTTCGCCCCCAGCTATGCGAATTTATTCGTTGGCTGGTGGGAGGAGCAGGTAGCCTGGGCCCCTGAAAATGCCACATGGAACAACAAAGTGGTTGCTTGGTGCAGGTACATTGATGACCTGCTCCTAGTATGGGATGGGCCTGTGGCAGAGGCCAATGAGTATATATCAATGCTCAATAACAACGACTGCAATTTAAGGTTTACGGGGGAAGTGAGTAAAGAAAGGGTCAATTATTTGGTCCTCCAAGTGGGTGTGAGAGAGGGTAAAATCTGTACCCAATTATATCGAAAACCCACAGCAGTTAACAGTGTGTTACACGCTTCCAGTAGCCACCCCCGGAGACTTATAAACAGCATCCCCTATGGGGAATTTCTTAGATTGAGGCACAACTGTACCCAGGATGAAGACTTTGAAAGGGCAGCCAGTGACAGGATGGACAGATTCTCTAATAGAGGATACAAACAGAATCTTTTACAGGAAGCCCTGAGCAGAGTAAGGAAACTGCCCCGAAGTTCTCTTTTTGTGAAAAAGATACGTCCCTCTATTGATGGTAAATTTCACATGATCACACCTTATTCAGCCAATTCCTTCAGACTTCGATCTATATTGACAAAACACTGGCATATTTTAAAAACTGATCAAATTGTTGGCCCTGATATACCAGCTGTTCCGCTGATAACTTTCAAGAAAGCGAGATCTCTACATGGAGAAGTGTGGCTCAGGGGTTAGAGGCAGCAGACCCGGAAGCTGAGATCGGTCCTGGACCAGGGTTCAATTCCCCGCCTCGGCGGGTCTTGGGCTAAAAATTCCACGGACTCGATAATTCTCGCCCCGGTGCCTCCTCGACTCACGGGTTCACACTCTGCGACTCTGGGCAATAGCTTGCTTAATCTCCACAACGGCCCCTCGCGGCGGGATGCCTGACTTTCACCTTGTGGATACCCTGCTATCTCACAGGGGAATACCAGGAAGGGTTCCCTAAGCAAGCGCCGGGAAACCCACTGCGGGTAGCTGTGCGCTATATAAGCTCAACTACATTTACATTTTACATTTACATGATTATGTGGTTCAGAGCCACTTAAATCCTATAGAAAAAAAGAAGGGAACATTGAAGGAGGCCAAGGGCTTCTTCCCTTGTGGGAAGTGCAAAGCCTGTGCATCCAGTAAAAGAACTTTGTCATATGATGTGAAAGGCTGTAAAGGGGGCAAGAAGATAAGCAAATTCATGTTGTGCCATACAGATCATGCTGTTTACTGTTTAATGTGTCCCTGCCAACTACGATATGTTGGCAGCACAATTAATTCAGTAAAATTGAGGGTGCTAGAACACATGCGGGCAATAGCCAATAGAGATTTCTCTTATCCGGTAGCCCGGCACTTTGCCATCAAACATGACAGCAATAGGGACCTTTTAAGATTTTTTTGTTTGGATTGTGTCCTTGACAACCCACGGGGTGGTAACAAACTACAGACACTCAGAAGATTAGAGTCTCGTTACATAATCGATTTAGAGACTAAGGCACCAAGGGGCCTGAACATAGGGGAAGAAATGTCCTCGCATTTGGGCCAATCTTAATAAATGTAGAATCATGAATTATGAGATGCTGAATTTGGAAATGTGTGAAATGATTTGTTGACATAATATTTTATATCACTGAGAATATGTAATATGTATGAAGATTGGTTAAATTGTCATTGTAAGATGTATTATTAGGGATAAGTTACGTTGGGTCACAAGACTGTTGAAAGCTCATTTGGTTGAATGTCTGCACATGTCCTATTATTATGAGATTTTTGCGGCCATATTTAAGGCTGTCAATGCCGATACACGGCAAGATAGAAACTTGTAATGTACACTTGGTAATTAGATGATCAAAATGTATTGTTTGCGATGTTTTAAGGTCTATTACATCGCCTCTTTGGATAATTGTGCCCAGACAGCATCCATTATGGGCTTTTTTGATGGATGTAACAGTGGTTAGCATTTCTTCTGTTACATATTTGCCGATACACGGCATGATGACTTTTGAACACTAAAGTATAGAATACGAACAATGTGATAGAGGTCTCGTTAAAGACGAAATGCACGTTTAAAGATGGCACGCAGACATGATTGTTTGTTGCAGTCCCATCTCTATTGCAATGACCCTTGATGTAGCTTTAAAATGGTGCAGCGCAAAGCGTTCATTTGTAAACACTGACGAAGGGATTTAGTCCCGAAGCGCGTTTGTTCTTGAAATAAAAAATCTCTGCTGAAGCGATAACCCCGTGAGTGCTGTTTTCTTCTAACCCGGATGGGATTAATTGAAGAATTGGAGCTGATATATATATATATATATTACCTACTGGCGGTCGCCAGTAGGTATATATAGTTAGGATTTTTTCTCTATGGGATTTTTGAAAATTCTATGTCTAATAACTTTGGCGTTTGTGGACGGAATTGGCAGAAATTTTCAGGAAAATGGCACATTTTGTTTCTGAGCAGCCCTTGAAAATTTGGGGGGGGTTCGTCAAGGGGGGGCCGAGAAAAAAGGGGTGTCCCAAAACGTGTTTTTAACATTGAGTTTTCCATAGGGCGGTTGGCCTCACTTTTAGCCCGAACGGCTGAATGGATTTGCACGAAACTTGGCAAAATTGTAGGGACTGGTAGCCCGATGTGCCTTTGCTAGGTCTCAATATATGTGCTCCAGTGGATTTTGAGAAATTAACGTTCAAAAAAAGATATATATCTGTAACAGCGGACCGGGCAGCGCTCCGGTTCGCGGACTTTTCGCGGTACGGAGCTTTGTGAAGCGAAGCTGATTGGTTCTCCGGCGTCTGTGAACATTCCAAACAGTCCGTAGCGGCCGCCATCTTGTCTCTCGGTAGGATCGAGAGACAAGAGGAGGCCAAAGCGAAGGGGCAAATGACCATAAGGGGGCATAGTAGATCCTCGCTGACCCCCTAGGTTTGATGTGGAGGTTTTAAAAGGGCCCCGCGGGGCAAAAAAAAAAAATAATAATAATAATCGAACGGCTGAATGGATTTGCACGAAACCTGGTAAAATATTAGGGACTGGTAGCCCGATGTGCCTTTGCTAGGTCTCAATATATGTGCTCCAGTGGATTTTGAGAAATTAACGTTCAAAAAAAGATATATATCTGTAACAGCGCTCCGCTTCGCGTAACGGAGGTTTGCGAAGCTGATTGGTTCTCCGGCGTCTGTAAACATTGCAAACAGTCCGTAGCGGCCGCCATCTTGTCTCTCGGTAGGATCGAGAGACAAGAGGAGGCCAAAGCAAAGGGGCAAATGACCATAAGGGGGCATAGTAGATCCTCCTTGACCTCTTAGGTTTGATGTGGAGGTTTTAAAAGGGCCCCGCGGGGCAAAAAAAAAAATAATAATAATAATCGAACGGCTGAATGGATTTGCACGAAACTTGGCAAAATTGTAGGGACTGGTAGCTCGATGTGCCTTTGCTAGGTCTCAATATATGTGCTTCAGTGGATTTTGAGAAATTAACGTTCAAAAACAAGATATATATCTGTAACAGCGCTCCGCTTCGCGGAGATAAAATTATATCTGTATTACCTAGCTGTTGCTAACACCAGTTAGCGACGGCTAGTAGGAGATAGCGACCATCTTGGGCCCCACTTTGCATGTGAGTGATATTTATCACTAATGACATGCAAAGTGGGCATGCCAAGATGTTAGCGACTGGAAACAGTCGCTAACATCGCTATCTCCTATTATCAACTTTTGGAAATATTCGCGATAAGCGCGAATATCTCCAAAAGCTAGCACCTGCCCTGAGCAGTTCTTAGCCATGTTATCCAATGGGAGGTGGATAACATGGCTAAGAGCATTAGCTCGGTAATGCATGAATATCGCTGAGTTTTCAGCGATATTAATGCATTGCGGTCGTTTTTTATCGTATTTGCGATAAACCTTGATAATAGCAAGGTTTATCTGCGATAATTTCTGACGATGCTTAGCGGTAAAAAAATCGTTGCTAAGCATCGTTAGGGATAAATATCGCTTAACTTTGGTAATATGCCCCAACGTCTGTTAACGTTCGATTCGAAGGAAATCAGGAAGTGTTGAAAAACATTGTCTGCGCCATCTTGCCTTTTTTCAAATGCCACACTTTTGTCGTGCACGGCAGTCATTTTAGATGCCTTGACCAGACCCACTCTGTGCACGCTGTCGATCCTTAGCATGGCTCCCCACCCTCGCAAGCATCTCCCCCAGGCAGTGGTCACCCCCGCTCTCTGTCTTATGCATGGGTAATAAACCACCCCCCATCTGCGCTGCTCTTCCCTGAGAATCACACCCTGTGCCCGCCCGACACCTCCCTTTCGCCCTATTCACTACCGCACCCTCTGACACTCCTTTTCCTCTGTGTCCGATTGTCCAGGCCGGTCCTAGGGTATCAGCTAGCCCTGCAGATGTAGTTTATGGCCCCAGCTGTAAAGAATCACCCCTCTTCAAAGGAGTTATAGTAGATCAAGGCCCACACTCGATGAGATCCGTCACAGCAGACGCGTTCCTATTATCTGAAAACCATCCTGTATTGTGATTGGGGAGGGGACCGAGCCTGAAGCGGAAGATTCCAGGGATGACTCTTTGTACATCAAAGTTTTTACAATTATGTGTCACATTAAAAATATATAGCACTCCAACAAAGTAGTAAGATTATAAAACTTTAATAACTTATAAATATATACAAGAAAACAAAAACAGTAATAACATATAAACATTTTTAGGGAAAAACAACGAAGTAGCGGTCGGCTGTGCGAATAGTCCCAACGCAGCACAACGTCCAGATTTCTGGCGTGGGGCGTCGCGGGGGGTGGGTCATCAGTAGCAAACTGTTGTGTGAATAGTTCCAAGGCAGCAGAACGATGGCACCAAGGTGATGTCCAGTAAGTTGCCGCACTGGTTTTGGTATCCTACAATGCTTCTCCGAATAAAGGCGTGGGGCGCCCCGGGGGAGGCGGCGTGAACGGGCCTCTCCAGGTGGAGTCTCGTCTGTTGTAGTGGGGCGCCCCTTTACCGTTTCAGTTGCCATTCCGTCCGCTTTTGGTCCACTGTGTCAAAAGCCGCAATTCAGCTGAGTTGCGCCCACTCTTGCGGTGCAGCGATAGGCGGCTGTCACAGGACTCTCAAAATGGCGGCAGGCTGTTTCCTTTTTGGGCCTGGTCCACTGAAATGGCCCTGGGACACCTTGGAAATCGGACGTTTGTCTGCTAGGTCTTGGACCCCATTCTCGAAAGCGTCCCCTCCGCCTTGAGGATTCATCAAAAGTTTTGGGGGCCCCCGACTCCTGTAGGCTTCTGGTGGGGAGCGGCTGCCGTGATTGCTCGCGGAATGACCACGACGGAGCTACGAGATGGTGGTGCTCTCATGCTGACGCCAGCTTCAGTCTGAAACATCCAGAAACAAGGTGGGGCTTTCATCGTTTGGGAAAAAAAAAAAGTTTTCATCCAATGAAAAGTGTTGTTTTTAGGTCATATGATCAAGCCTTCCATCATTAGGAAACCAAAAGTAAAATGAACCAATGAAAAGTTTTATAAACAAGTCACATGACGTGTTATGCGGCATAAGGTATAAAATGCGGAGAAAATACGTTGGCACGTGAGGCGGCGTCAGTAGCGGACCGATGTGCGAATAGGCCGAAGGCAACACAACGCGCCAAGATCCGGATGGCACCGAGGTGGTGTCCAGCAAGTTGCAGCACTGGTGTGGCCATCCTACAATGCTGAAAGTCGGCGTGGGGCGCCCCGTTGGCCTGTGAGTTTGCGTCAGTAGCGGACCGATGTGCGAATAGGCCGAAGGCAGCACAACGCGCCAAGATCCGGATGGCACCGAGGTGGTGTCTAGTAAGTTGCCGCACTGGTGTGGCCATCCTACAATGTTGAAAGTCGGCGTGGGGCACCCCGTTGGCCTGTGAGATGGCGTCAGTAGCGGACTGATGTGCGAATGGGGCCAAAGGCAGCGCAACAATATTTTCTTACTAGAAGACACCACAAGGCGCTGAGATGCCAAGATTCGGATGGCACCGAGGTGGTGTCTAGCAAGTTGTGGTACTGGTGTGGCCATCCTACAATGGTAAAAGTCGGCGTGGGGCGCCCTGTTGGCCTGTGAGATGGTGTCAGTTGCGGACCGATGTGCGAATGGGGCCAAAGGCAGCGCAACAATATTTTCTGTATGGAAGATACCACTAGGCGTTGAGATGCCAAGATCCGGATGGCACCGAGGTGATGTCTAGCAAGTTGCTGTACTGGTGTGGTCATCCTACAATGCTGAAACTCGGCGTGGGGCGCCCCATTAGCCTGTGAGATGGCGTCAGTAGCGGACCGATGTGTGAATAGGCCGGAACCAGCACAAGGCGCCAAGATCCGGATGTCACCGTGGTGGTTTCATAGTTGAGAGGCACTTCATCTGCAGTGGGGCGCCGAGATCCGGATGGCACCGAGGTGATGTCTAGCAAGTTGCTGTACTGGTGTGGTTATCCTACAATGCTGAAACTCGGCGTGGGGCGCCCCATTAGCCTGTGAGATGGCGTCAGTAGCGGACCGATGTGTGAATGGGGCAAAGGTAGCGCAAGAATATTTTCTGAATAGAAGACACCACAAGGCGCTGAGATGCCAAGATCCGGATGGCACCGAGGTGGTGTCTAGCAAGTTGTGGCACTGGTGTGGCCATCCTACAATGGTAAAAGTCGGCGTGGGGCGCCCTGTTGGCCTGTGAGATGGTGTCAGTAGCGGACCGATGTGCGAATGGGGCCAAAGGCAGCGCAACAATATTTTCTGACTAGAAGACACCACAAGGCGCTGAGATGCCAAGATCCGGATGGCACCGAGGTGATGTCTAGCAAGTTGCTGTACTGTGTGGCCATCCTACAATGCTGAAACTCGGCGTGGGGCGCTCCATTAGCCTGTGAGATGGCGTCAGTAGCGGACCGATGTGCGAATGGGGCCAAAGGCAGCGCAACAATATTTTCTGAATAGAAGACACCACAAGGCGCTGAGATGCCAAGATCCGGATGGCACCGAGGTGGTGTCTAGTAAGGTGCATTGGTGTGGCCATCCTACAATGCTGAAAGTCGGCGTGGGGCGCCCCGTTGGCCTGTGAGATGGCGGCAGTAGCGGACCGATGTTCGAATGGGGCCAAAGGCAGCGCAACAATATTTTTGGAATAGAAGAGACCACAAGGCGCTGAGATTCGGTTAGCACCGAGGTGGTGTCTAGCAAGCTATGCAGCTGAGTTGCGTGCGCACTTGCGGCGAATAGGTCGAAGGCAGCACAACAATGTTTTCTGAATAGAAGACACCACAAGGCGCTGAGATTCGGTTACCACCGAGGTGATGTCTAGCAAGTTGCCGCACTGGTGTGGCCATCCTACAATACTGCTCCGAATAACGGCGTGGGGTGCCCGAAGGGGGGGGGGGGGAGGCGGCGTGAACGGGCCTTCCTAGGTGGAGGCTCGTCTGCTGTAGTGGGGCGCCCCTTTACCGTTTCAGTTGCCATTCAGCTGAGTTTCGGCTGCTCTTGATGCTACAGCGACAGGCGGCTGCAACAGGACTCTCAAAATGGCGGCCTGTTCTTTGGATTTGGGCCTGGTCCACTAAAATGGCCCTGGGACACCTTAGAACTCGGACGCTCGATTTTTTTTTCCTTTCCTGTACATGCAAAAAAAGGTAAATGCCCGGTACGTTACACGCTTCATCTGCCACGATGAACTCTCCAGAGGAACCGAAAAAAAATATAGTTATGGTAACTATACCATGCATCGTCATATGGAGAGGTGGCACCAATTAATTATAGTGCTGCATAAAAGAGAGATTTGGAGGAGAACCCCTGACCTGCTAGTACATTCATCAAAGAAGTGGCACTGACAGCATCAGAGGCAAGGGAAACGGTCCCAAATATTTAGAAGAACTTTGGAAAGATTAAAATGACATGTTTAGATTGTGGCAAATTAATTTCATGTGGACAGATGAGTGTTACTCTAATAAATACAGCATATGAACATCATCATAGTCGATGGTTGGTAGAGACATTTTGACTATATCCTGGACCTGCCCGTCCTCGCCCAAAATGGCGCCGGAATAAATGGGACTCGTAACTCCTTGTTGTGTACTGGTTGCAGAACCTTGAAATCACGAGATACGTATGCAGTTTTGAAGCACATGGCGGGCGGGGACGAGAATTGATTGAATATTTCGACATCCCTATTGATATTAAGTTCTGATGTGTTATTGATTACTGTACTATTGAAAGTTCGAATTAACGTCACCCATGGTACTTGCCCGCAAATGTATATCTAGATAATTTTATTGTAACTGGCCCTGTCGTATTTTAATTATAAAATGTACGTCCACCGATTCCGTAACTGTTAGACACCTTAGTTCTTGCAACCTAATGGCCCGCCCGTTACGTTCCTCTACAGTGTAAATGTCTACTCATCATATACGATTACAGTTTGCTCCGTGGCCGGCCCACGTGGTTATAGGCTCGTATTTGTATAATGAAATTTTCACAATAAAGGTTTTTAAAAGAAAACATGGTAGTAGTATATACATTGGTAAAGTTTTTAATAATAGTCACTGTTTTAGAATCATTAAAAGGCAAGTGAAATAAAGCAGACCAATTACATGAAGGGTAAAAGGTATAATACGAAGGAACGCAGTAAAGATAAATGGTCAAGGGCTGTTGTGTTTTCTACTCCTGCAACATAAAGTGATCGATAAGAATCTCATATTCAGGCGTATCGGCGACTAAGACAGCAGGTCGACCCTCTTTTGCTCAACGGCTCCGTCATGGGACGAAGAAACGCTCTTTTTCTCGAAAAAAGAATATATTTTACTTGCAGGACAGTTGTAAATTATCCGGGAAACTACATTAGCCTGGAACATTATAACATATATTTAAGAAAAAATAATGTTCGGAAGTAATAAAAAGCGTAATTTTTAGGTCATATGACCAAGCCTTTCATCATTAGAATAAGATTAGTAAAATGAACCAATGAAAAGTTTTATTAACAAGTCACATGACTTGTTATGCTTACGTTACGCGCTGCGCGCCCCGGATGACTTCCGGATGCGCTAACGCGGCGCGTCATATGACGCATTACGCGACAACGCAGGTCCAGAATATAGTCAAAATGTCTCCACCAACCAGCGGTCGGAACACAACCCCTTTCAGCAGGCTAAATAGTTCTGTTAAATGACAACAGAAGGGACAGGCAACAAGAACCATCAGTCAAAGAGGGGAGGGCTAGTTCTTCTCTACCGGGTTACATTGGGGCGCTACCGGAACTGATCGAATTGGTAGTCTACAGTGTTTCTGGATGTTTCAGACTGAAGCTGGGGTTAGCATGAGAGCAGCACCATTTCGTAGCTCCGTCGTGGCCATTCCGCAACCAATCATGGCAGCCGCTCTTTATCGTTATTTTGGGCGGGGTGGGTGGCGGAGCCGAGCTGTTTTGCAGCCATCATTGTGTGGAGTTCAGTTCATCTCACTAGTTTTGTATTTGTCATGAGGGGTTGTTCCTAATGTTTCTATTTTAGCGAGGTCAAAAAGAGATCCCATTAGTGGCCTACTGATTTTGCTCGATTCCTTTTCTTTTTTTTTTTACACGATTTTTCGTTATCTGCAAAGACTAAACAGAGTATTGCGACTCTGTGTTTGTTTGTAAATAGAGAATGAACCAAAGAGAACCAATTCTAAAACAGTAAATACTTGGATAACAATCAATCAAATGGAGAGAGAAGCAGGCACGACGTATTACAACGGGGGCAAAGGCCTGCGTTAACTACCCTTCACTATGTGCAAAGAGAGAGTACTCCTAATAGAAATGAGGGGGGGGGGCACCATTCAAAGCAGATCAGTGTGCATAAACACGAAAATGTTTTCACTTACCACGTACTTGACATTCGACAGCTTATGATATTTGCTATTAAAAAACCATTGAAATTCACTGAAAAAACCATAGGTTATAGACCATATATAGTTAGGAATTAGCATTTACAAAACCTTGAAAATTCACTGAAAAAACCATAGGTTATAGACCATATATAGTTAGGAATTAGCATTTAAAAAACCTTATTTTACTCACACAAAACCATTGAAATTCCATATATAGTTAGTGACACTAACTATATATCGCGCACCCGCAATCCACTGCTGATGATGTCACATATTACATCATTCATGACATGGTCAGTGACATCACTGATGACATCACTGATGACATCTCAAATGACATCACTGATGACATCACTGATGACATCTCAAATGACATCACTGATACCATCTCAAATGACATCACTGATGACATCTCAAATGACATCACTGATGACATCACTGATGACATCTCATTTGACATCAATGACCACATCACTGATGATATCATTCATGTGACAATACAATGCATCTCCTCACACTTTAATATAACCTCTGTTACACCCAGTGTTAAATACAGAGTATAATTTTTGAAACCATTGACACACCAATACCAGTTACTACATACGCACTCAGTGATTCCTATGTTTACACACACATTCACTCATTTACCCATACAATCATTCATACATACAATCACTCATCTTTACAACACTATCATATGCACTCATACACCTATACAGACTCTCACACTCTGTCACTCATCCATGGAGTTACTCACACACCTAGTCAGTCCTGTAAATAATCAATCACACTTCCATTTTCTAATCTATACAGTTAAACATAGAGCACCTTACATTTTGAAACATATACTAACACATACTTACTCTCTTATACAATCATTGATACAAGTACACATTGATCTGCACAGAGTCACACACCTCCCAGCCAGCCACACACACACTCAGTCTCCCATACAAATACTTGGGCAATCAATCAATAACCCATATAGTTACTCATATAGCTACTGACCAACACATGCAGCAGTTTACAGAACAACAGACATAATGATGCACAAATTAAGACAGTTTAGTCACTAACCCATGCACTCAGTGAGACACATTTAATCACTCACTCATACAGTCAGTCACGCACCTACTAAATCCTTCATCCAGACACTTCTACATCTACTCATTCTTCAATATGTAAAACATATTTAAACTTTTCAGAAACACACAGTCACTGGATGATGTCATCAGTGATGTCATTTGAGATGTCATCAGTGATGTCACTGACCATGTCATGAATGATGTAATATGTGACATCAGCAGTGGATTGCGGGTGCGCGATATATAGTTAGTGCAACTAACTATATATGGAATTTCAATGGTTTTGTGTGAGTAAAATAAGGTTTTTTAAATGCTAATTCCTAACTATATATGGTCTATAACCTATGGTTTTTTCAGTGAATATATATATATATATATATATATATATATATATATATATATATTTTTTTTTTTTTAATTTGTCCCCATTTGTAAGGAGCCTTCCATCTTATTTGAAAGACACTCAAGACTTTTTAAATATCATGGACAATGTTACTTGGGATTCTGGAATGTTGTTAATCACATTAGACGTGGTGAATCTATACACCTGTATCAACCACGAACAAGGATTATGTGCTGTTAAATGGTTTTTAGACACCAAACCTGAACATTTCAGTACCCATAACACAATGATTCTGTCCATGATCAGATTTTGTTTGTATAACAACATTTTTTTATTTGATGGGACCCTATACAACCAGAGAAGAGGTACTTCAATGGGCTCGTGCTTCTCCCCCAGCTATGCGAATTTATTCGTAGGATGGTGGGAGAAGCACGAGGCTTGGAGTGACTCCAATCGGCAATGGACCGATAAAATACTTATGTGGACGAGGTACATTGACGACCTCTTTATAATCTGGCAGGGTGATCGTCAATCAGCAGAAGAGTACATTACCAAACTCAATGTTAATACGCTCAATCTAAAGTTTACCAGCACTATCAGTACTAACTGCATTAACTATCTAGACCTTGAAGTATTTGTGCACAATAACATCTTGCATACCCGGCTGTATAGAAAACCTACCGCGGGTAATGCGGTCTTGCATGCTAAATCCTACCATCCAAAAAGTCTTATAAAAAATGTACCGTATGGCGAATTTTTACGCCTTAAGAGAAATTGCTCTCTTAATCAAGACTATATGCATGCTGCTACTGAAGCCAAAAATAGATTTGAATGTAGAGGATACAACAGCAATATCCTTTGTCAAGCCAGTGAGAAAGCCTCTAAAGCAAACAGGAGGGATCTCCTAGTTCCAAAATTAAAAACAGAGGCACCTGACGAAATCCGTATGATAACGGAATTCAATACCAAATCAGGTGAAATAACCAATATCTTTCAAAAACACTGGCACTTACTGACTGCTGACAAAGTCCTTAGGAAAAATCTGCCCAAGAGACCTTTAATAACGTACAAAAGATGTCCGTCTTTGGCAGATCATTTGGTCCACAGCCATTTTAAATCAGTGGCCAAACCCATCAAAATTTCAAAATCGGTTGGTTTCTTCCCCTGTTTAAAATGCAAGGCATGTAGATTTAGTGAAAAAACATCTGAATACCCAAATCGCACAGGCGATAATAAACCCAACTTAAAAATAAAGCAGTTGCTCAATTGCAACTCGGAGTACACTGTGTATTGTCTAACCTGTCCATGCAAACTGCGATATATTGGTAGTACCATCAAACCTGCAAAACTCAGGATTCTCGAACACATGCGGGCCATTACCAACAATGATAAAGCATATCCAGTAGCCCGCCACTTTGCTCTACACCATCAAAGCAAGTGGGAGAAACTAAGCTACTATTGCATGGATCAGGCCCCCAAATTAGAACGGGGAGGTGACAGGGAAAAGTCCCTACGCATCTTAGAATCTAAACACATCATCAATCTTAAAACTATTACTCCTTGGGGTTTAAATAATAATGAAGAACTGTGGGTTCATTTGTAATCAGTATGGGGTCACACACGGGGGATAGGTAGGAGATAATGAAACAGAACTGGGTAACAGCTCTACTTCCCCTATGACATCCAATGCCTTGTCTATTATGTATTTCTGATTTGCACTGTTGTGAAAACCGCCCATTCAGGGCCTAATAACGCTAAATGGATACTTTGAGAAATGAATTGTTCAAAAAGACTCAAATGTTGTCCCAACTATGCTTACTGCGATAAGTGATGGAATGAAAAGTAGTAATGACTTATTTTAATAATGTTACTTGTTTTTAAATGGGCACTATGCACTTTCACGTAATCACCATGATTGAGCAGGCAAGATATTGTTATTTGCACACTACAAAATGGCGACCAAAATATAGCCAAAAAATATGTCCTTCTTTTATGTTCATGGAGGGTGTAGGTAACCAATGGCTTTAAAATGGTGATCTTAACTGCACAGTAACGTTACACTGACGAAGCCTGTGAAGGCGAAACGCGTCTGTAAGGGGTGAGGGGGGTTTGGTGATTAAAAATTCTGCAATTGGATACTAGCGTGCCGGCCTTTCTTTTTCGGAATCCGTATGGGACACGAAAAGTGTGCAGCGATATATATATATATATATATATATATATCATAAAGGGATGTAGATGTGGCATTAAGAATACTAAATCTATACTTACCTATTTTCACTTACCTTCTCGATATTTTGTTCAACAATATTTTCAAAAAAATATTCTATCCACACGATACTTTTAGCTTTGATATGCTATTGGATAACTGGTTCACTGTAGAATATTTTCAGTTGATGGTTAGTAAAAACATAAAATAGACACTTTTGATATTGGGCAGCAGGGCTTTTAATTTGTGTTTGGCAGTACAGTACCTTTAGGTCATGGTTTTCTCTTCGACCCTCCCACCCTTTCCATACACTCATTGTTTTTGGACCACAATGTTTTCCAATGGCTGAATGTGCACACTTTACAATCCTGAGAAATGCAAGAGATTTTAGTGTAATTTACAAAGCCTACCTCTCCACTCAGAAATGAGCTTAGGATTAGCACTACTTTTGTAATGCTAACCTGACTCTAAACCTTTTGAGGGATTAACAAACCAACGCTAATTGGTATGAGAGTTGGTTTGTATGGAAAAGTAACACAAAGCAGCGCAAACTCTGCTTTGCATTACTTTGCATCACTTTGCATCAATGGGGTGTTACATGGGTGATAAATGGGTGTTCCCATGTAACCACCCATGCTTTTTGATTTTAAACTTTATCTACTAACATTAACCGACAGGGTTTAGTGACACTGTCTGGCAGGTGTTGAAAGAAGGAATGTTTTCATTTTTCCTTTCCTTTCCTACTTTTCATGTGTGCAGCACTTCTCAGCATCCATACAAAGTAAGAAAAGGTTTTTAACTTCTCTAGCCATATAATTTTGTACAGGAAGGGTAATCTTCCTGTAGAAAACCCATGGTAGAATCAGGCCTGCACTCTAGCACTATAGTGGTAATTGTGTGCCTGGTGCATGGCAGCTGAAATCAGCGCCAGAGCTATCGAGAGGGGAGGAGAGAGCCATATCTCTGTGAATATGGTGCTCTCCTGCTCTCTCCCTGCCATGCAATGCAGCGCAGCCTCTTTGGGTGCTGTGCTTTATTGCTTGACAAATTTCAGAATCTGGGCCTAAGAGTGTCATTCATGTTTCAAACCGTGAGCTCATTGCGAATATAGTGTAGCACCATTTTAGGCTGTGATTCTTACATCGAAAATCATGCACTAGTTAAGGATAGTCCTTCAATTGCCAATCCTTCCATCACTCCATACTGCTTGCCTGAGCACACTAAACAGTGGACCACACAGAGCATAGTTTCTACAGACCCACATGATCATTTCCTAGGTGCATTTCCACACCCAGTAAAATCAGGCCCATTGTTACCGCACACAGTAATTCCCAGTGCAGGAACACTGGCCTCTTGAAATCAACTGGAGTGCAATCAACCCCCAAGAATAAATCACTGAGGTTGACTCATAGTTGTCCCCAAAATGTATCAAGAATAAGTGTTGACCAGTTACTGAACATGCAAGAAGACAACAGGATACAAATAGAACAGATGATGGTTGGAATGCTGAACAAGTAAAACATTCACCCCAGTTACAGATCTGGTTTAAAGCCATCATTCTGTTTACTCACCGTGCCATTTCTGTTTGGACTCAGTCATATGGCAAATCAGTCTTGACCCTGCTCTCCATGGGAAAATTCCATCCCGAACTGCTAATCCAGGTGCTCCCTAGACCAGAAACAAGCATCCTCAGACCTGTTTCGGGGTATCACACCTCATCAACCAGGCTAGCTTGAATCTGGTGGCACAGCGAGCGGAGGACTCATGTCTGGGCATACCCTTCCACTTAGGGTGACAAATGCAAAAAGAACAGATAATGGACAGAATGCTGAACAAATCAAACATTCACCCCCAGTCACAGATCAGAGTTAAATGCATTATTTTATTGCTTCCTGTACCATTCCAGTTTTGATCCAGCCATATGCAAATCAGTTTGACCGTACTCCCCATTGGAACAGATCAACCCGAACTGCCAAGTCAGGCCCTCCTAAGACCAGAAACAGTCACCCTGGCCGTTGTGGGGAGCTACCTGAAATCAGTCCCAGGATGCTTGTTTCCGGTCCAGACAGGACCTGGCCTGGCAGTTCGGGCTAGACTGTTCCCATGGGAAGCAAGTTCTAGACTGATTTGTATATAGCTGGGTCCAAACTGGGGTAGCATGGTGTGGAAAAAAGCGATGGAGTGGGATGCGATACCGGGCGGTTGCCAGTGGCTGAGATTAATATAAGCATTCCATCCATCACCTTGTTGTTTTTCCAGCAGCTAAGAGGGCAGCAGTTTTATGCTGTAACCATAATGTGACGAATAGCAGGAACATGCAACAAGTAATGTATTGTAAAGAACATAAGTTGTATTTTTTACATATTTGATTGTTCATATTTCCAGATTGAGGCACAAAAAAGCTCAGAATTCGGTGTTCAAAGTAGCATGCCATTTGTTGAAGTTCTGAAACCACGATTAGGTTCCCAGTTTCCAGGCATGCAATTAGCCTTTACAGTGTATAGATGTAACATGGCTGGACCATGGGGGTAAGAGTATACAAATTCACCAAATCTTTAGACTTGCAGTATCACATATTTTGTTTTTAAACTTCATGAACTGCACAAGTGTGTAGGACCTCAATTTTATAAAGAATGGGTAAAGCATCAACAGCGTTTTTTGGCAGTGAGAAGTGGCCTCACTGCTATAGGGGGCCACTCTTGGCAATGTGGTACCCGGTACTATTTGGTATTCAGTCACCTGATCCCTTGCCTGAGCCTCCAGGGTGTGCCAGAGAGTTTCTTATCAGCTTTGACATCCTGGCCAGATTTATCAAACTTTGACACAGCACAATGCAGCAAGACAACTTGTGGCACTGTGTGCAATGGTGAGGGCAGGAATGCACCATATCTATTAAGATATTGTGCATTGCTGCTCTCTCCTTGTGCTGGCATGCTCAGTGCAGCCTAGTGCCAAAGCAAGCACCCTTGCATCAAAACAATCCTTAGTAGCTTTATCCTCTTTCAAAGTGTGCTGCAGAATGAAGCACACATTGAAAGAAACAAAGAAAGAGGAAACAATGAAGAGGAAGTAATATTGCACCTGTATCAGGAAGACATAGCACTTTGAGCAATTCAGAGGTTTACCAGCCTTGAGAAATTAGTGAATATGCTGAATTCCATTGTTGGAGACTTGTACACCTTCACGTTCCACCCATGCAAAAGCTTCACGGGCCGACTTGTGCTGCCTTGCATTACTCCAGATATACCAAGCAATGGCCGGCCATGAAAGGTGGCCTTATGTTCCTTGGTAAATCTGACTTAAGGATTGCCTTTCCCTTGTGATACCATGCGCAATGCAAGGGCAATGCATTAATATAGCCTTATAGCCCGCCGTAGAGGGCTATACCAGCTATTAAAGGCCTTCTCCAGCGTTAAAGGCCCCGAGCCGAAGGCGAGGGCCTTTAACAAGGGAGAGGGACTTTAATAGCCGGTATAGCCCGACTACAAAGGGCTATAAGGCTATTAGAACATTCTGCCACTAGAGGACAGAATGTTATAACAAAAAAGAACAAAGACTTATGGGACCGTGAGGATATTGGAATCCCCTCACAGTCCCTGAAGCCTTTGTTCACAGCCAGAGCTGTGAACAAAGAAACATTGGAATGTTGGAGCTCCAGGCTTATACCAGCCATTATAAACCCAGAGCACTCCATTGTTTTCAAAGGAGCTCCCAACCTTCCAATGTTCTAATAATGATAAATCTGGCCCCCTTTGTCTTCCTCGACCTAACAAAGGTTCCTGTCCAGCCGCAATGCCTGCATCACACCAACACAGCGGCCATTGTTTTTATTGCAGCTAAACCTCATCTTCCGTGCATTAGCCAATCAATACTCTGAAGCAAAGTATATCCTCATTTCGCTGTAATCCAGGTGTATGCAGTTTCCATTCCTTCTCCAGGATATCTCACCGCTGAGACATATTGGAGCAGGACATTGTCACAGGTGGGTGGTGCATTAGTATTCGTGATAACTAGTATTGTCCAGTAAATTTAGAAGACTGTGGCCAATTTCACAAAGGTCAAAATATTTCATTTTCACCCGACTGCGCAGGTGAAATAACTAAAATGCAATCACCTGTACACATGAAATCGTAGATATATACATTTACTATATAAATACTTTGTTCTGAAGAATTTGTGATTTTTCGCATGTAACGCATAAAAATGTTTCCGCACTAAAAAACCCAAAGGACACAAATAAAATTGTGCGAGCCAGGCTTTGCTGCAGGGCTATCGCTGGGTCAATTCTCAATAAAAATGACAAAGACGTGCATGTTGTTCATTTGCATGCACAAAACAAAAACGCGTTAGTCTCGCACTCCATTTTGCCTAATGGGACGTTTCCTTTGACCTCTGTGATGTGATTTTCAAAGGAGTCTTAAGGTTGCCTAGTAATAGTATCTGCTGTTGGTCATCCCTGAATAAATTCAGTTTTGTCTATTGATGGCGAATTACAGCTTATTCATTTTTAAAAGAAAATGCAGAAGACCAAATATTGTATACTATTTTCCTAAAAATGTACTGTTAGACAGTTTTTGTCACTCCACTTATGTGAATTCGTATGGCACATTTTCAAGTGTGTTATCGCATTTCTCCAAGGACTGCTCTGCGATAAACCCAACATTAGTGTTTATCTGACCTATTTCTTGAACTTATTGGAAAATACTCCAAAACTAGCAAAGCTATCACTCTAGGCTGCAGCGAGAGGATGAAATACGCTTTTGCTTTTAGCACCAATTGGTCAAAATGTTATGATTAGATGTGACCCATGCTGACCTGGAGAAACCCACAACTCCCAAGCCTGTAAAAAGCTTGAGAGGTATACTTGCAGGCTATGGATATTTTTTCTCATGCAGCACACCACTGCCTTCATTTTACTGACTGTCTTCACATCGTCACGAGAACCCCAGATCCAAATCAATATGGATTCTGCCAAAAAAGCTAAAGCCTCTCTTATGTTTAACTTACAAAAACAGTGTGTGCCAGTTTGAATGGAAGTGCACACTACAGATTTTTAGTTTACAGGCACACTATTGCTTTAGAATTTCGCTAGTGGGCATGGGACAAGCAAGCATGCACAGAATGATTACTAATCTCCCTTACAAATCAGAGAGCATATAATGTCGCAGTAGTAGTTGTGTGAGCCCAAAATATTGTCATTCTTTTATACATTTACATTTTCTCCCGCCCTACCTGACACGTCCCTCCATCTGACACTTCACAACCCCAGGTACTGTTTCTTACTATTTATAAGAAACCAACCAGGAAGAATAGCAGGTGGGGTAGCAGCTTCTTCATCTCATGGTCTAAAGTTTAGCTCTGCAGAGGATCACCTGAGGTGTGTGGGTCTCCTGCCTTCCCTCTGTACACTCACACAGTGTTAATGCTGCTACAAAGTAGAGGAAGAGATCTCAGTTCATTGTTCACCCTGGAGTCTTGAGGAATGTTTGGTAACTCAGTGTATGAATTCTCGCATTGCCTGGTTGTTGCCCTTAGCCCTTTTTGCACGGGTTATCCCCAAACCTTTTGCTTCGTCCTCCTATTTTTTATGACCTGTTGGTATTGGCTATGTTACTATGGGCATTGTACCACTGCTAATCAGTGGTAAGGTGCATATACTCGTTGTGTAAATTGTGAACATGATTGGTTATCCATGATTGGTATATTTGATTTTCTGGTATGCCCCTAGTAAAGTGCACTGAGTGTGCCAGGGCCTCTAATCAAATTCTACTAGTGGGCCTGCAGCACTGATTGTGCCAACCACATGAGTAGTCCAGAAAAGGTATCTCAGACCTGCCACTGTAGTGTCTGTGCAGAGTGTGTTAGCTTCCATGTCGACGTGGCATGTGCACCCACTTGCCAGGCCCTAACCTTCCATTTTCTTACATGTAAGACACCCCTATGGCAGGCCCAAGGTATCCCCATGGGCAGGGTGCAGTTTATGTGAAAGGTAGGACATAAACTGTTGTGTGAGACATGTCCTGATAGGGAAATGCTACCAATTTTTTTTTCACTATTGAAAGGCTATCTGTCCTATAGGAGGATGTATGTCAGTACAACGCGATCATTTTGATCGCGGTACTTGACAACGCAGTTTTACAACGCAAGTCGTTACAACAACTTGTGTTGGAGGGCGCTGGATTGTGCAATATTTGAATTTTCTATTCCAACTCCAGCCCACGTAACAGTAGGGAAGGTGTTGGAATAGAAAATGAAACGATTCCTTAAGCAAGAGCGCCATCCAGCGCAAGTAGTAGTAATGGCTTGCGTTGTAATGGCTGCGTTTTAAAGGACACGCGGTGTAAACACCGCATTGTAAAAGATGTTCCCCCCTATAGGATAGAATGGAAAATACTTTGTAGCATCTAATAAGTATACATTTCCAATGGAACAAGGTAAAGAAATAAAGTTTAGGCTCTCTGAACTCAGAACTTAATGACACATCGTTTAGTAAATATGTTTTTTAAATTATGTGTTTGAAAATGCAACTTTTAGAAAGTAGGCATTTTGTTGTTTAATCATTCTGTGTGTCTCTGCCTGTTTGTTGATTGACTGTCTGGTTTTGGAGTGACAGGGGCTGGGGATGTGCACTCACTGTAGACATTCACTGGGCTGCTTGAGGTGTGCATGGACCTTCCTTGAGGATTCCGAGCTGAGCTGAATGGGGCTTGGCTGCATTTAGAGTACTGGGGGGAGATTTCCTTGCACCTGAATAGGACCTGACTCCCTTGCACAAAGCTGTCTCCACTCCCTGTGGTCATACTGCACCAGTGAGGACAGAACTGGTTTGGTCTAGGCTCATACACCCTTGCACAAAGAGAACAAAGACATTTTGGGGTTTAGGTATTACACCTTCAACCCCAGAACGTTAGATTACTTCTGGACTCAAGAGGAACCTTTGCCAAGGAGAAGAGCTGAAGAGCTGTAAGGATGAGTACTGCCCCTTTGCTGTGTGAGGTTGGCCTGAAGTTACTGTGTTCTGCCAAGGAGAGGACAAAGACTGGAACTTTGCTTTGAACCTGCTTGAAGAAGATCTCCAAGGGTCTGTGTGTGCTGGCATTATGTTCTGAAGTCTCAGGGAAACAAATACTTCACCCCCAGTAACCCTGAACTCTGCTGCTGAGAGTTCTGACCTGCCAGAAGGTGCCTGTTCCAGGTGTGGGCCTCCGGAATTACCTGCTGTTGGGAGTTAGGAGAAACCTAAACAACTGAAGAAATTGCCGCATCGCTCTTCTTGGGGCTGTTTTTCTGATGCAGCACCGATGTGCAAGAAGAATCTCCATGCATCACCGTGCCACTGCCGAACCGGCTCAGCGCCTGTCACCGCTGCAAGAACCGACACATCGAGGTCAATGGCTAAATAAACCAATGCAGCGCTGCTTGATGCTGCCGCATCGATAGCCAACACATCCCGGGAATTCCTTGCATCGTACCTGTGCAGCAGGTTTTCCCGACGCATCACCCGCGGACCAGAACCTTCTTGTAGTCGATGCATCACTTCCCCCTACAATCCATATTCGATGCATCACTTCTCCTGCGTGCAGCAGAACTGCTGCATCGCCTCCCCATGGTCTCAGGAACTGATGCATCTCTTTGTTTCTCGACCCTTCCGATCTCTGCAGCTGTTTGACCTTGTGAATTTTGACACACCTACAGGTACTTTGTGTAGAATCACGTATCCATAATTTGCTATGGACCCAGTTGCTTGAAACCTTTGAAAAGTCATTCTTATTACATGTATTTTAGAATTTTGTTGTTTTGGTCTTGTTGAGTTTAGATAAAGATACTTTTAAAGTGGTGTCATGTCCATTTGCGGTGTTATCGCTGTATTACTGTGTGTTTTGAGTACAAATACTTTACAAATTGCCTTTGGGAAAGGTCTGTCTGTTCATGCTAGGCTGCCCAGGGGGTGAGCATGGGTTATCTAAAGTGTGTATCCCCCTTACCCTGACTAGAAGCAAGGGTCCCTATTTGGATAAAGGTACCTACCTCTGCCAACTAGAGACCCCCATTTCTAACCACTCTTAGCTCCCTTTAAAGGAGGATTGCCCTGGTTTCTCACCCAGTGAACACCATTATGTGCGATTTTGCTTGCATTTGTGGAGAGATACCTTTCTTTCTTCTCTTCTCAAACCCACACCTGGGACTGTTGATTTTCCTTTGCAGCTACATGCCTTGGTGAATACCCTGTAACCCCCACTCTTTGTTCACCCAATGTTTTTCCTCTCTGTAGTGGGGCACTATGGTTGCTCCCCTGTACCCTTGCCTTGCCCCCACACAATATTTATTTTATTTTGATTGTGAAATAATCCCATTGCAATTCCTTAATTTAGTTTCCTTCTCCTGACAGTTGATTCATTTACAATGGAGTAATTTATTTTGGTCACGTGAACAGCATGGTGGCAGTAGGACAGGTATTTCTGGCTCTACAATGCAACCTTTTGCAGACCCCAGCTTTTCCTAAAGGATTCTGGAGCACTCTACCCCTCTAGAGGCTCGTGACTAAGCCCTACACTATTCAATGTGTATGTGGCCCCCCTAGCTGACCTTGTGAGAGCGCATGGATTTACTCCGGTGTCGTATGCTGACGACACTCAGCTTTTATTTCCCTTCCAGACCCTCACTCCTGCAATTAAACACTCTTTTGCTGAAGGTATGAGAGCGGTGTCCTGCTGGATGGCCTCCAATTTCCTGCATTGTAATGTAGGGAAAACCGGGGTCATGCTATTTGGGGAGGCTCCTCTTCTGTGGTCGCCAGATTGGTGGCCACTGGACCTGGGGCCTGTCCCCAGTCCCAAACAGACAGTGAAAAACCTAGGCGTGCGTCTGGACCAAGGACAATCGTTTAAGGAACACGTGAATCAGGTGACTGGGTCCTGCTTTTGGGTAATTGGACTCCTGAGACGCGTGTTCCCTTTTCTGCCAGACATCTTTAGAAAGACCCTTGTCCAAGCCCTTGTAGTTAGCCGTTTGGATTATTGTAACGGTCTTCTTTTATCTGCTAATGACAATCTACTGAGAAGGCTACAAGTGGCTCAAAACACCGCGGCAAGGTTGGTTCTTAATGCCCCGTCCAGAACTCCATCCCGCCCCCTCTTGGAAAAACTTCATTGGTTGCCCGTTCGGCAACGGGTCAAGTTTAAAACCTGCTGCGTCATCCATAAAAGCATTTTTGGCTCAGGCCCTCAGTACCTGGCTGAAAAGTTCACCCCTTATAAACCTGGACGTTTGTGGAATCTTTTCCGCAGAGTGCCTCAGTTTTGTATGTTATTCTTGGCAATACTTTTAAGAGCGGTAAATAGCTAGGTCCCCCCAAGAACCTCTGCAGAGATCTAAATGCAGTCAATAAGGTGTTACCTCTTGTGTGGCTGAAATGATCCCTTATCATCAAATAGTACCCCAGGTACTTGTAGGTCTTCACTTGCTCCAGTTGACAGTTGTGGAGATACCATTTATGTTTATATTTTGTCCTCATATTATTGTTAACTTCCATTACTTTAGTCTTGGCCTCCTTTATTACCATGCCATTTGCCAAGGAGTACTTTGATATTCTATTTATAAGGCGTTGTAACCCTATCTTTATCTGGCTTACTGAAATAACGTCATTGGCGTATAATAAGTTGATATATGTCTTCCTGATAGTTTGGGGGAGGAGCTTACTCATTGTCCAGGGCATTTCTTAGGTCTGATAGAATCAAATTAAATAGATATGGATCAAGAACACACCCTTGTTTTAGTCCCAATGAAGTATTGATTGTTCTTGATAGATATGAACTATCACCCATTTGACCTCTAATCCAAGTGTTGGAGTATAGTGATAGAATTGCTTTTAAAAGGCTGACTGTTATTCCTTGTTTCTTCAACTTTTCCCCAAGGGTTTGCCGATGCACACAATCGAAGGATGATTTAAAATCCACAAAGCAATGGTATATTGGTTGCTTCCTGGTTTGGTATTTGTCTATTGGTATTGAAAGTAGTAGGATATTAGTAGCTGTTTTCAGTCCTTGCATAAAACCTGTTTGATTTGGCAGAATTATCGGCTTCTCAGTTGTTCATTTTGATAGCTCGATCAGGAGAACTCCTGTGGAGAGTTTAGCATCTGTATCTTGTTATGTAACTAATGAATAATTAGCGGGGTATGCCAAGTTGCCACTTTTGTAGATAGGTGATATTATGGAGCCTTTCCATGATTCCGGTAATGATGATGATTGAATTGCTTGATTGAAAACTCATGTTAGATATTCTGCCCAAACAGCAGGTTTATCTTTATATAAAGCAAATAGATTTCTGTTTGAGCCTGGGGCTCCATCTCTTCTTTGTTTTCAGATTAGTCTGCATACTTGGTCTTCAGTTATATTCAATTCCATTTCAGGATTCATTTTATCTTTTCCTATATAGTTAACTGCACTATCACTTTTTTTGACATCTGAGTTGCTGTTCAAGTGAGTTGTTAAAAACTCTACCCAGTTGACTTCCATTAGAGTAGAAATTGTAGCCATCTTACTAGTTCTATTCAACCCATTTATCATTTTCCAGAAATGTCTTTAATTTTTCTTGTATATAGTGCTTTTGCCCAAAGTGTTTTACTTGAGATTTTTCTTCCCAAATTAGCCTCCTTGATTCACAGGTAGTCCTTTTCAATTTCGAACAGAGATCTAGATTATCCGGCCACTTCTTTATCTGCCTCAGTATTCTGTTGTGATTTCTTTTCAGAATACGGCTTGAATAGGATAGTTTATTTCTAGGTATGACTTTTTCTTGACTGCTAGGTTGTTGTTTATTGTAATTATCCGATGCATAAGTGGCTATCAATTGTCCATTTTGCTGTTGCAGTGAGAGAATCCCCTCCAAAGCATTGCTCAACCAATATAAGTGCCATTTTCATGATTGAACCTTTGAAACCTTCTGTTCAGTATAGTCTCCTGTAGTTTACCATTCCAGTCTCCCTGGGAAGTGTTTTAAATTTCTGATGTGTTATATATTGGTAAAGAAGACAATTGGTCCTAGGCTGATTTATCTTACAAATAAATTGTGCTGTTTTCATGATTTGAAAAACACATTAGAGATGCAATTGATTGGCATATAGTCCAAATACATCCAAAGTGTACATAGGTGCACTCTCAAAAAATGCAATGGTACCATTTAAAATTTCAGAAAAGTGTGCTGTTTTATTTCTATGTTGTAAGTACTCAGTACGTAAATAAATCACTATGTTAAATATCAAGATGAAGAAGGCTGCTCCAAAGGGGGAGGGAAAGGAAGTGTGCTCATGTGTAGGACAGATAAGATGAAGGAAAGAAAGGGTTACAAAAACGCATCTGTGGGAGAATCAATTACAGTTATTGTACATCATGAAAAACTGGCTATAATTTACAGTGAGACCAGTTTTTCATCCGGGCTTGCCCCTGTCAGGTCGTTGTGGTTGGTGTTTCTGGTTTCTCAAGACAAGGTGCACAGAGAAACATCGTCTGTGAGTTGGGCAGGGTAGGGGTGGTACCGGGTGCAGACCCACTGGGGAAAGATTGTCGAAGTTTTGACCCTGGTGTATAGAGGGTAAATTACATCCTCAGCTCAAGGGTCTTCTTCAGAACAGGGGGAGGGGGAGACAACCTATGAGTGGGTGTCAGTTGGGATAGTCAGGTCACTGCCCCCAAGTGGTGGGTAGTCCGCACAGTGGTTGCGGTGTAGCATAAGCTATTTGTCAGTAGAGGCTGTCACACTCTGTTAGAAGACTTTTCAGAGGGTCAATTAATCGCCAAAAGTCGATCTTGAGTTCAAAATTCAAGTACAGCCCTCGTCGTCCATGTCTGACTCGATGAAACAAGTGACAGGACTATCCCAACTGACACCTACTCATAGGTTGTCTCCTTTCTTTCCTTCATCTTATCTATCCAACTCATGAGCACACTTCTTTCCTTCCCTGCTTCATCTTGTTATTTAACATAGGGATTTATTTACGTAATGAGTACTTACAAAATAGAAATAAAACAGCCTTCTTTTTTGAAATTTTAAAGGGTACCGTTGCATTTTTTGAGAGTGCGCCTATATATACTTTGTATCTATTTATGACTACTTGCCAATCAATTGCATCTCTAATGTGTTTTTGAAATTCTGAATATAGCACAATTTATTTGCAAGATAAATCAGTTTAGGACCAATTGTCTTCTATACCAATCGATACACAGGTCCGTGGGCATTTTCTTGGTTTACCCCATTATGCTATAATGGTTGTCTTGTACATTGGAGCTTAATTTTCATTATTTGTTGACCGTGATCTCTTCCATTTGTATTTGCCATCCAAAATGAGAATATCATCTGGAATAAACTCAGGGATACTACTGAACAGTCGATCTTTGATTTATGGCCAAGCGCACGGCAGGTCCACGCTGGTGGTGTGTCTTGTAGGAACCTCCCATTTCAATGGATTCTATGGTTTCACTTGCAAATTTTACAAGCGATGGGATTGCTTTAAGGAGTCTTACAATATTTTCCGGATTTAAAATGTCATGCTTTACCCTAGACTAGTATTCTGGTTTAAAGATAAATTGACTCTTTCTATCAATATGGTCATGGGTTGTACTCTTTTTTTTGCCTAATGTAAAAGTTGTGTGTTCTTTTTTTGACTAATTGATTGACTGGTATGGTGACTCTAACCTTTGGCATGGTTCCGCATAAGTGTTGAGTATATTTCCTCTAAGATGATGTTTAGGTGATTGTTGATTCATAATTGTTCTTTGAATTGAATTTTCTATGTTGTATCCGTCCGAATCCTCACGCTGCACATTTTCAGATTTTTGCTAATGTTTCAAGCTTCCTGGTTTATCAAGTTGAGTAGAGGTATCTTGATTCATGGAGAAATACCTGTCTTTTGTTGATCTGCAGACTTCACACAACATGATTTCCCCCTTCAATCGGTTCATGTTTTTCCCATTTAATCCCACTTTGAGAATGTGATATTGAGTATCAATTGTTAGGTTTTTCACAGTAATGACCTTGTTGTTCAGTTTGTTCACTTATTTATTTGCATTGCTTGGCAGGAGTAGTTTCACCCTGGTTTTTGTTAAGTAAAGCATAATACTTTTTCTTTTTTCCTGTAGTTTTACAAGGGATGGTCTAGAGTGCTCCTTGATCTTGATTTGAACTGTTTGTATTGTTACCCATTGTTGATGTTGTTTGTCTTTCGGGTGAATTTGTTATTATACTATTTTTTATCTTATTTCTTGCTTCACATTGTTTTTTTCTTAGTTTCCCTTCAAAAGGAAGGGAGAAGTTGGTTGCGTTTCCACATGGTCTTCCGTTTTACCAATCAATAGGTCCGTACTTTTTAGAGGGATTATCTTTTTGCTTGTGCTTATTTCCTCCAGTTCTTGCTCCCTGGAATTTGTATCCGTTCCTAAGATTTGGAGACTCTTTTATAAGTCCTCGAGTTCGATGTTCAGGACATCAGGGAATGTGACCAATTTATTGATCAGTGGAGCATAAATAGTCTAAATATTGAGCTATTGATTGTGCTCGTATTATCAGGTTATTTAAAGTGACCAATTTCTGGTCTACACCTGCCAATGAATTTGCCATGGCATTGAGGAGGTCAATTTGTACTTCAATTTTATTAGATTGATATGTAAGAGTTTCTAGTGTTTAATGGGGAGTTCTCTAGAATATATGCCATGTTGGCCCTATGTCTGGTGTTATAGTTGCCTGTGAACATTGTTCTTGGATGCACTCTGGATCGCTTTGTATTGCACTTTTATTCACGATTGACAAGCTTAGATGTTCTCCTTCTTTCATTAGTGACTGAGTAAACCGAAGAGTTGTGTTACAATTGTTTTTGTTACAAAGTGTGCTCCAATGCTGAAAATTGTCCGATTTTAATAGGGATTGATTCATGTGTTCTTGAATTCCTTTCCCCTGTTTCAAGTTCTCATAAATCTGTAAATCTTTTTTCTTACCCTGCTTATTGTCAGAGTTTGATTTGAAAATATTCATGGTCCACTTAATGTTTTAAACTGGTCACTCTAACCTTGTGTAACTCTTGGTTTATCTGATTTGTTTAAAAAGTACAAGGCGTAGAATCCATTGCAATTGTTAATTTTTTTCATATAGGCTGTTACTGCCAGTAGAAGTGGAGCCCCTGAAAGCAGTAGTTTTTGGGGTTCTCCTGTAGGTATTTCCGGTGAGTATGGGACTTCTTGTAGCAATTGTGTCGTTGAGGCTAATGTTAACATCTCCAAGTCTGTCATATGCTCCCATTTAGTTCCCCCTCTTGTTTGAGGTTTTGTCCTATTTCATGATGATCCGGGATTCCTATGTCTTGACCTAGGTATACTGCTTTTAGTTCGTGATCTGGTTTAATTGGAGTATGCAGATTAAGAGTTTCTGTTTGTACAGTTAAAAGGGCTCCAGTTGTATGTTTTACAAAGTCAGATTTATGTGGGATTTTCATAATTTTTTTAGACATACGTATAACAGGTCAGATTAGCGGTCGGTTCTCCCTTGCTAATTTTTCCTTAACTTTTGTGAGGTTGTTGATGTTTGAAATGTCTTTTTACTCCTTACAGGGGGACAGAGGGTCTTTTGTTACTGGAACGCATAGCCCTATTCGTTGAATTCATTGATGGTATCTAAAAGTGATTGAAATACCCTTAAATGGATTGTAGGTTACAAAATGTATTAGCAATTTGCTCTACAAATTAGTTGATTTTTTCGGGCTATTCGACCAACTGATTCCCCCAAATAATTACTTCATCCATGCAGAAAACGGGTCTCTTTAAATCTGACTATGTCTGATCCAGCCAAATCAGCTTGGCAGTGGACTACAGAGTGTTACTGCAAAGCTTCCCCTGCTATTTACTCCTTTTGTCTCCACTCTTGTGTGGTAGTTAGTGCCGGTGGGATTTGTACTGACCCACTCGCCATCTGCATGCTGCACCAGCCTATTGTCGGCCACTTCTGCGCAACAGGGAGGTGGTACTGCAACCTAGTGCTCCTGCTACGCCAGTCCCCTTGCTCACACCTGCTCCATGATCTGCTTACTTCATACTTTCAATATCCGCTTATGTTGATGAGGGCACGCCCATTTTGATTTCTGCTTATCCGCTGTTCCAGTATTGTTGGGGTTGTCAGGGTTGTGGAGGTCAGTGGAGGCCAGAACCCGATGTACTGGTGTGCTGAGCCCAGTGACCACTTCCTATAAGCTCCACTGGCTCCTGGGCATTTGGGTTCACAGGCTATGTGCCCCTTACTCAGAGCAGCAAAATCCGCCACAGGCCGGCACAGAACGCCCCAGCACGTGTCATCCAACACCTGCTGCTCTCCTCTCCTCCTCCGCAACCACAGCTCCAACAGACCCAGTGGCTGGAATTTGTCCTGGGTCAGTGTGGTATGATATGACGTGGTGTGGAGACCCACACTGGGGCCCGGAAGTCAGGGCAAGCAGCAAAGTGGCTAGAGCGGCAAATTAAAAATAAAATGGCAGCAGCGGTCTCCCGATACCGTGACAACTTTTGCAACCTCCTGCCACGACTTCCCATTGACCTCCTGTGGGTTTGTAGGATGGGAGGTGTCTAAAGTAATTAACCAGCAACACACCACTTAAACCAAAGTTTATGGCTCCTCTGAGCATCCTTACCTCCCCATTACACACTCCAACCACAAGAAAATGGTCAACAGAGTCTAGTGAGTTAGATACAACAGCAATGTAGAAAATAGCATAGCAATGTAGAAAATGGAAGGGTAGTATGTGCTTTAAAATATGGAGGAAACTGATATGGCCATTGGAAGTGTACTTTACATTCAAGTGGAATGTGTATGTTTGTATGTACATGTCACTATTATATGTAATATTCAATATTCAGCTCAATGGTTTCATGAGATCAAAATTAAACATATAGATGAAAAACCATTTCCAAAGTTGTTGAAATCAAAATCAAAATGCTATTCTACCCTTTCATTGTTCAGGAAGTGCAGTATTGGAGGCAAATGGGACAGTAAGGGAAAATACACACTCAATTTGTCCTAAAGTATGTTAAGCGATCCAACATAAAACAATTTGCTGTGTTATATCTCTATCCACTATGACATATCCTATCACACTGTTTATTTTATTTATATATTAAACAGGTTTTATATAGCACAAACTAGACCCTGGAAGGGTATCAGAGCGCTCTACAAATGTTGCATCAAATGAATAGCTTGATACACTAGGTACAAAAATAAGAGTAGATAGTAGAGAAAAGCATACGTGATGTCACACATTAGTAGTGGGTCTGGGGGTACTCAAGAATGTGTTAGCCATTGGAACTTAAAATCCTGGATGTAAGTCTTATTTGGTGTGCTAAGTTGAACTGAAGACAAGCCATAGTGGTCGTGTACTGTCTTGGATCTTACTGATAGAGCGCGCAGGTCACCCGACTAATATTTTGCCATATGCACACTTGGGCCCATAAATTTTAATACACCATACCAAATATAATCGGGTAACCTACACTCTACTACCAGTAACCCTTGTTCATTCCTATTTATTTCCAATGTACCTAACTTACCAATCCTCGTCACAGGCACCTATGATCACAATGGAACAGAGAGCTAGCTGTAAAAGATAAGCAGTCACCAATTACAATAACATTTATTATTTTTGCACTCTTTATAATAACCACAGACTCAGGAAGTTTTGAAAACCTTTATCTAGTCTTCGTTAAAAGTGGAAAGCATGAAATTCACAGTGAGTAAACTATCAATAACCAAGATCATGAAAATAGTGTAACCATGCAGAAAATAGATTATGCCAACCATTTAAAAAAATAAAGGGAAGGTGAAAACAGGAACATGCTAGCAAGTATTTTCAGAAATCAGACTTAGTATGATGTGACTAAAGGACGGGAAAGATAAGGAACATGCTCAAATAACATAATTCGAGTATCCCCAAAATATGGGTAAGGCAAAAGAATTTTAATTTATACCGAAGGAGTTTGGAAATAACAATGTAACTAAATGGGTAGGGAAAAATGGAACACGCTATAATTCAGAATGATCTCTTTAGTTCAGGAAAAAAAAGGGAGTGTAAAGAAAAGTAACATCTATTTATTCAGAAACAGTACTTTTAGTATCCAACCTAAAGGTAAGGGAAAAGTGGAACGTGCTAGTAAAAACAGCTAAAGTATAAAACTTTATTATTGGTCAGCACAGGGAAGGTAAGAAAAGGAACAAATGCGCAAATACGAATTTAGCAGTTTCAGAAAGCAAAGAAAAAGACGTAGATGTATTTCCCCCACAGATTTATATTTACCTAGAACAGTGTGGAGACCAACCCTGGCCACGGGTCAGTTAAGGACAGTAGGAACCCCAAGGAATGCAGTCGCCAGTAGACCAGCAGGTGCAGAATGGGAACCCAGGACAGGAAAACCAGATTAGGATCAGGACAGGATCACCAAGTTAAGACCAGCACCCGCAGTTCAGTTGCAATGCCTGCGCTACACCTTCTCTGCAGCTATCAGTCAAAACCCCGATTGGGTTCTCGAATTCCCCAGGAAAGTGCTTCACCAGCACTTAAGGTCCTCAAAACCCCGATTGGGTCTGTGAATCAGTCGGACAGAGGGCTCCGCAGCACCTCTGTTTCAAATCAGCTATTGAGTGCGTAGGGTCAGTGACAGGTCAGCTATTCGGACAAGTCGGACAATTTCTCTAACTAACCTAGGCTAGTTATACTGTTTCTCGGGTCAGTGTACTAACCCCCAAATGTTGCAAGTGTAAGGATCCCCAATTTCAATTGGACAAAAGAAAGGGCAGGTCATCACACCTCCTAGGATTTGACTTTCTCAAGCCCCCTATTTGCATTCTTCAGACCGCCCCTTGAATTTCAGGTTCCCATGGTTTACAACAATACGTGTTTTTTCACTAATACAATGTATGCAACTAGGGTTTGCGAGCTGAGATTCCCATGAGTATCTTCTCAGTCAGTCAGCTCCTTGGCCGAAATTCAAAGGTCATCTGCTTCAGGAGGCTTGTGGAACTCACGCAGACTCAGTTTCAAGCAAAATGGTGTACCGCATGGGACATCAGGCCATATTTCGTAATGTACCATGAAATGGAAAAGAAAACAGTTTTAGAACACAGAAAAAATTAATGCACTGTATACCAGGAATCCCTATATTATTCCCATTATTTCATAATAACTATAGCATTAGGATTAATGGAAAACAAACAGCATAGCCAAAGCATCGCTGCAAGCTTCAGACATGTGAAAACACAAAGCAGCCATCTTATTTCTATTGCGCAAGTGCAAAAGGTTTCCCACCAGAACTGCGAGTACGTCACATCACATGGGTTTGACTGATGCATGCGCAGAAGAAATTCCCGAGTAGCAGCAGCCATCTTCATAGCAAGCGTATTAGGATTAGTAAACACATAGGCAAGCGTCTCTGGGACACCCAAAATGTAAGAATAAAGGGGAAATTAGTAAGACAAACAAGTTGATTAATACTGTTAGGGTTATTTGAGGTTCATGAGTACAAGCAAGTCTGTTTACGTGCGAATCCTTGCTCCATCAATCCCCTCTTTGATGATATTTTATATCATCACTAATTAATAGAACCAGATGCCAACTTTTCACATTTTACCCAGTTCAATCTCTTCAAACATTCTGTTCAGCTTTTTCTCAGTCTCTGAGTGGGTCATGTCCTTCATCTCAATGTTGTCCAGACCACTGTAAGTCTTGAACACCTGTAACAGTTGCTCATAATATGAATGCACAGTTTTATCTCGATTCTGGGTAGTTCTGTCTATTCGGGTCCGTCAGTTTCTTTTGCAGGCACCTTTCCTTTTAGATACAGCATTACCTGATCATACTTCCTCATCACGTCCCCTGAAGAAGCCCCTGTCTTCGGGTCCCTCGAGAATTCCTCACTAGGCCAATCAACAGCAATTTTACATTCAGTCCATAAATCTACAGGAACTACAATGTCAAAGAAACCATCTAGATCCTTCAGGAGGCATTTCTGAACTTTCACAAATCTCTCGACCTGTCTGTACCAGTCTACAGGTTTTTCTCGCAATTTTGGGAAGTCATTTGTAAAGGACACAATATCCTGTCGGGACCATGGTACATGTACATATCCTCCACCTGGTACTTCTCACATAGGATATAATTTTTCTACCTTTTCTGCTTCTTTTAAAACATATTCAGATGTCATTTGCTTTGATCTACTATCTTCTTTTTTCTTGGCCCACCTGGCTTTCCATTTTTCTAAATCTTCCCATTTTTGTAATAAATTTAACAATTCTCTGATCTGTACCTTTTTCCCTGACACATTCATGTTCTCCAAATCTTTGTCTGAGAATTCTGCTCTGTAAGGTTTTTGCAAAACTTTTGATCGGCTAATCTCTATTCCCATACTAGCTGCAGTGTCCATTAATTTCTCATGGTACACTCTGGTATTACGGGTTAGACTTTTACAAATGAATAACAATTCCTCCTCACTAAGGATGTTTAGCCTGTCCAGCCCCACATTCCCAGCCATCAGTTCCTCCAATTCTATTCTTAGTTTGTATATATCCAATGGTTTTGGCTGAGGATTTGGTTTCTCTAATTCTCGGGTCCATCTGTCTATTTCTTCAGGAGTCACTACGGTAGCACTTCTAGTACCTGAAGATGACTCAATTTGAACTTCTCTCGAAGTTAATGGGGTGTTCTTCCTCTGTGAACTCCCTTCTGGTTCCCTTATCGGTAAATCCATCAGGGAAATGACAGATTCACATTCACTTGCCTGATCATCTACTATCAAGGGCTCTTTTCTCGGCTGTACTACAGATGGGGTTATAATTGGAGTTTTCAGACTGCCTTGCATATCCCCGTACAAAGTAACAACTGGTCCAATAGTTACTAGGATTGTCAAAGCTTCAGGACTGGTTTTCAATTAGGAGATTTTCTGAATTAATTTTGTTCTTTGTTTAATCAAAGCCTCTCGTTCTCTATCCTGCAGTACCTTTTCCATGGATGTTTCATGTACAATCTGCGGAGTTAAGGTAGGATTATAATTCGGGGCAGTTGGGTGTGTCATACTCGGTCCCTCACCATAATTAGGTTGCAGAAAGGGGTTTCCCGTACTCAAGGATCTTGATTCCTCCTGATAAGGAGGTCTTAGACATGTATCCCTCGCACTTAAGGATCTTGGTCCTTCATTATAAGGTGGTGGATTTTTCATTAACAAATCCTCCAGATAATCATCATCTGAATCACCACTGGTCATTAAATGCTTTGTCTTTTCTGTCCTTTTCCCTTCCATGGGCTCTTCTACTGTTATTACAGGGTACAATCCTTCTACCGTCATGTTTTGTCTCCATTCCTTCATTCTTTTTTCTCGGGTCTCTTTATTTACTTTCGGGTAAAATTTTGTTAACCCTTTGTCATTTCAGGGTCTGTCTCGCTCAAAAGTCTCTATTTCCCATTCCTCTAAGGCCTCATATTGCGTTAGTCTGGGTCTGGGATGTAAATCATTCATTCGGGTTCTCAAATTGAACAGAATCCTGCCATTAAATGTACCTTCTAACGGAAAGGCCAAAATGTCGTCATCTTTAGTATATTCCACCCAATTTTCTAACCACACGCAAGCATGGTAGCCTCTGTCAAACATCATAAATGATGCGGGAGTATTAGGTGGTGGAATGATAACTCCTTCTCTAGTTTTGATAGGCTTGTCTTTCTTGAAATAATTCTTTACCTTGTCTACAAATGACATTTTTCTCTTGCTCCCGTACATAATGTTATATCTAGCTGTTCTCCACTGATCTCTCACAAAACCTTGATATCTAGGATCCGGTCGGGACTCGGGATGATTCGAATACCACATATACTTTTTTTCTGCAAATACCCTTTTGTTTACAAATTCACTTCCAATACAAATGTTTCTTTTATTTTCCTGCAACCAATCAAATGCGTGATTTCAAACAATTTTAACCAATGGGTGCGCGGCGTTTCTCGTGTAACGAGTTCTCACACTTCTGTGCTCACCCCTCCTTTACAATGGCTATCTCAGCTACACGCCCGCTGTTTCAACCAATCCCAGCGCGGCACTGAGTGACATCAGAGCAGCTCCTCTACTGACTCCCTCCTTCACAAGGTAAGAAAAACTCAATTCTTTATTTAAAGTGCAAGTGCTCTGTTTAATTTACAACGCAAAAACATTCGCAACTGTACTCGAGTGTCTAGAAAGAAAAGATTTGTTTCACTGCAAGTAAATCCCTTCTGTTTACTTTTCATATACTGCGAGTAGATCCCTTCTGCCTACTCTTCACACAAGCATTAGAGAACCTGCTACTCCTTCGACTCATCCACTTAGGGATATATACTAAGCCAAAAGTTTCACCAGTGAACCCCTTTGCTAACAATCAAGCTCAGATGAACCTGCTACTCCTTCCGTGTGACCCTTACTAGGTGATATCACAATAGAAGTTTTGCCAGCGAACTCTTTGCTGTCATTTATTCATACACTTATACAGAAACCCTAATTAGTGCTTCCAGTTCTGCCCAACCTGCACCAATTTTCCTCGAGCCACTGACCTCCCTGCGAGGTGGATTCTCCTCACCACCCACTATTCTGCCCCCGGGGATTCTAGACAAAACATATAACAGTCACTAACGAGTTGGTTAGAACATTAAATCAATATAATGGCATTTCAAAGATAATCAAAACATTTCAATACATTTCAAAACTATTTCATTTGATCGATCGATACTTTTAGCAGCAACATTTTTCACAGTTTAGCAGCAGTTTGTCTATCTCCCTATCTTAACTATTCCTACCTACCTTTGACTAGTCCCTAACCATCCTCTGCTACCAGAAAATTACTTATAGAGCGCGCAGGTCACCCGACTAATAATTTTACCATATGCACACTTGGGCCCATAAATTTTAATACACCATACCAAATACAATCGGGTAACCTACACTCTACTACCAGTAACCCTTGTTCATTTCTATTTATTTCCAATGTACCTGACTTACCAATCCTCGTCACAGGTACCTATGATCACAATGGATCAGGGAGCTAGCTCTAAAAGATAAGCAGTCACCAATTACAATAACATGTATTATTTTTGCACTCTTTATAATAACCACAGACTCAGGAAGTTTTGAAAACCTTTATCTAGTCTTCATTAAAAGTGGAAAGCATGAAATTCACAGTGAGTAAACTATCAATAACCAAGATCATAAAAATAGTGTAACCATGCAGAAAATAGATTACGCCAACCATTTAGAAATAGAAAGGGAAGGTGAAAACGGGAACATGTTAGCAAGTATTTTCAGAAATCAGACTTAGTATGATGTGACTAAAGGACGGGAAAGATAAGGAACATGCTAAAATAACATAATTCGAGTATCCCCAAAAGATGGGTATGGCAAAAGAATTTTAATTTATACTGAAGGAGTTTGGAAATAACCATGTAACTAAATGGGAAAGGAAAAATGGAACACGCTATAATTCAGAATGATCTCTTTAGTTCAGGAAAAAAAAGGGTGGGTAAAGAAAAGGAACATCTATTTATTCAGAAACAGTACTTTTAGTATACAACCTAAGGTAAGGGAAAAGTGGAACGTGCTAGTAAAAACAGCTAAAGTATAAAACTTTATTATTGGTCAGCACAGGGTGGGTAAGAAAAAGAACAAATGCGCATATAAGACTTTAGCAGTTTCAGAATGCAAAGAAAAGGACGCAAGTATATTTCCCCCACAGATTTATAGTTACCTAGAACAGTGTAGAGACCAACTCTGGCCACGGATCAGTTAAGGAAAGTAGGAACCCCAAGGAATGCAGTCGCCAGTAGGCCAGCAGGTGCAGAATGGGAACCCAGTACAGGAAAACCAGATTAGGATCAGGACAGGATCACCAAGTTAAGACCAGCACCCGCAGTTCAGTTGCAACGCTTGTTCAGTTGCAACCTTCTCTGCAGCTATCAATCAAAACCCCGATTGGGTTATCGAATTCCCCAGGAAAGTGCTTTGCCAGCACTTAAGGTTCTCAAAACCCCGATTGGGTCTGTGAATCAGTCGGACAGAGGGCTCCGCAGCACCTCTGTTTCAAATCAGCTATTGAGTGCGTAGGGTCAGTGACAGGTCAGCTAATCGGACAAGTCGGACAATTTCTCTAACTAACTTAGGCTAGTTATACTGTTTTCGGGTCAGTGTACCACCCCCCAAATGTTGCAAGTGTAAGGATCCCCAATTTCGATTGGACAAAAGAAAGGACAGGTCATCACACCTCCTAGGATTTGACTTTCTCAAGCCCCCTATTTGCATTCTTCAGACCGCCTCTTGAATTTCAGGTTCCCATGGTTTACAACAATACATGTTCTTTTCACTAATACAATGTATGCAACTAGGGTTCGCGAGGTGAGATTCCCATGAGTATCTTCTCAGTCAGTCAGCTCCTTGGCAGAAATTCAAAGGTCATCTGCTTCAGGAGGCTTGCGGATCTCGCGCAGACTCAGTTTCAAGCAAAATGGTGTACCGCATGGGACATCAGGCCATATTTCGTAATGTACCATGAAATGGAAAAGAAAACAGTTTTAGAACACAGAAAAAATGAATGCACTGTATACCAGGAATCCCTGTATTATTCCCAATATTTCATAATAACTATAGCATTAGGATTAATGCAAAACAAAAAGCATAGCCAAAGCATCGCTGCAAGCTTCAGACATGTGAAAACACAAAGCAGCCATCTTATTTCTATTGCACAAGTGCAAAAGGTTTCCCACCAAAACTGCGAGTACGTCACATCACATGGGTATGACTGACACATGCGCAGAAGAAATTCCCGCGTAGCAGCAGCCATCTTAATAGCAAGCGTATTAGGATAAGTAAACACATAGGCAAGCGTCTCTGGGACACCCAAAATGTAAGAATAAAGGGGAAATTAGTAAGACAGACAAGTTGATTAATACTGTTAGGGTTATTTGAGGTTCATGAGTACAAGCAAGTCGCTTTACGTGCGAATCCTTGCTCCATCACTATCATCTCTCTCGAAGCATGGCCAAATATTAAGATTGGTACAGTTGAATAGTCTATTTGACTGGTATTAGACGTGTCATTCTTAGGGTGGTCTTTCTCCAAATGTTTTGCGTGCTTACCTCCTCTTTTTGCTGCGTCTCTTTTTTGGCCTTAGGACTCTGACCACTTCACTACTGCTGACCAGTGCTAAACTGCATGTGCTTCTCTCTTGAACATGATGACACTGGTGCGTACACAAATTGGCATATTTAGTTTACCTATAGGTCCCTTGTAAAGTAATATACCATATACTCAGGGCCAGTAATCTAAATGCAATTAGTGGGCCTACTGCACTAGTTTTGCCTCCCACACAGGTAGCCTTTCAAACCTGTCTCAGGCCTTCTATCGCAAGGCCTGTGTGTAGTTTACTGTCACTACGACTTGGCATTTAAAACCACTTGCCAAGACTGAAACTCCCCTTTTATTATGCATAAGTCACCCCTAAGGTAGAGCGTAGGTAGCCCTAACAGCAGGTTGTTATTTGACTGGAAGGTAGGACATGCACTATTAAGTTTTGCATGTCCTGGTAATGACAAACAGCTAAATGTGTTTTTCAGGCCTACTCCTCTCATACGTTAACATTGGCAATTCCTTAAATCACTTTTAAGCTGTAATTCCTGAAATGAAATGAGTAGCTTCCTCATGTTTTATATCTTTGGAATGGTAAGGATAGATCCTCTTTAATGGTAAAGTTGGATTTAACATTACTATTCTGGAAATGACACTTTTAGAAAGTAAACACAAGGAGATGATGGCCAGAGCACTGAACATTTTCA
Source organism: Lissotriton helveticus (assembly GCF_964261635.1). Taxonomy (NCBI): domain Eukaryota; kingdom Metazoa; phylum Chordata; class Amphibia; order Caudata; family Salamandridae; genus Lissotriton; species Lissotriton helveticus. The sequence continues at coordinate 1,278,532,493 of NC_136069.1, forward strand.
GACACTGACCCCCCCAGGCACAGATGTGGTTGGAACCCATCATCATTCTTTAGCTCATTTCCCCACCCCAGTTCAGATCCAGCCATATGCAAATCAGTCTTGACCCTATTCCTCATGGTAATATTCCAGCCCGAACTGCCAAGACAGGTCTTCCCTGAACTGGAAACAAGCACCCTGGAACCAATTTCCGGGTAACACCCCTCATCAGCCGGGCTAGCTTGAATCCAGTGGCAAAGTGAGCAAGCGACCCATGACTGGGCATATCCTGCCTACATAGGGTGAACAAAGCAAACACAAAGAGATGATGGACAGAGTACTGAACCCCCAGTCAGATCTGGGTTGAATCTATCATCGTTCACTTTGCCACCCCAGCCATATGCAAATCAGTCTTGACCCTATTCCTTATGGGAATAGTCCAGCCCGAACTGCTAAGCCAGGCAAGGGCAAAATAGTTGCAGAAAATGGCTACATCCTCCACTCACACCAGAAATCTCAACTCAAAGCCCATCCAAATTATTTATCAAAAATCATTCAAGAGTATGAAACAGGGCAGCTGATCCTTAGGAGTACAAAATCCAGAGTGGGGAATGCCATGCATGGTTCCTTCACATCTGAATCCAACAACAAGCCACCCTGTAATTTCCTAAACAGAACTACTCATACTTGCTTTCTCATTGAACTATACCCAGATCTTGGGTTGTGGTCAATGATATCGATGTTCACCTACCTGGTCAGCTACTAACTCACCTTCCCTCAGTTATCACTTGTTATTGTCTCTAGTGAAATGAATGAAAAGTACACAAGATGTTTGACTAAATAAACGCAAGGAACTGTAGATTCTACGTGTTGCTCCACTTATGACCAGTAAATGAAACAGAGATACATGGTAGATGGATTGGACAACCTGAGGCCCAGCATTAGAGTGGTCTCGCAATTTTTCATTAACTGAAGTCATCCAAGAAAATAATTTGGGAGTCTCAAATTAAAAAGTTTCTCATAATCCAAGAAGGAAGCAATATTCGCTTTAAATGTGTTTCCCTACCAAAAAGGTTACAAATGTGTCATGAAACCGGTCTGATAGAAATGAGTCTGTGTTTTGAGTGTTCTATAGAAAGAAAGCATATGTTGCCACAGTTTCCACTGTACCTGTTTCCTGCTTTCCATCCAGTAAATACTCTATGTTCCTAAGAAAAGCTGTCAATGTTGCTTCCAGTGCTCTGCATTTGCTAAATATGTAAGGGAACTATGACATCAGCTGCTCATCCGAAAGTTGCTCTCTGAGTGTGTAATGCACAATTGCTGCAATACATAATCTACATATTCTTTGTGAGCGAGGCTCTCAATGCTACCATCTGTGCTGTGCCTCCTGTACGTGTGTGGGTGGAATTTGCGGAGTTACCTAACATGTCTGCTAGATTTCATGAGTGGGGGAATACAGGCCTGTCATGCTGTTTGTGCTGATTTTTGGCACCAGGAGTTTGTCCCTCACTGTGGAATCTGTGAGAACAGCACCATATGGCATGCCAGAGGGCACTGTTTCTTTCTGCTGCTTGGGTAGATTTTCTACTCAAGCGGCAGCATTCACAATGGGAACAGCAACTTTCTCAATGCAAGCAGAAGCAACATGCTGCGACCGCCCGCATTGAGGAATCTCATCAGGAGGTGGTTTAGCACTCGCTTTTTATCGCTTACACTAACCAACTTGATGTTGAGGAGATGCATGTGAGAAAAACTGCAACACATGGTGGGTGGTGAAGGTTTTACCAAACTCTATGCTCCAAGAGGAATGCGGAGTGGGCATAACTCCATAGGCAAAGCGGAGTTTACCACACACCACTAGTGCAAATACATCCGAGCAGGTGCTTCAAATGTAACGTGTCAGGTGATCTTGCACAGCTGTTCAATAGAATTTCTGTGCACTCAGGAAGATTATACATTTGCTGCTCAAGTCGTGCCTCTTTTGAGTGTTAGTTTCAGAAAACCTTTAAGCTATACAAATGGCAAACTCTATTGGCTTTGTCAATGTGTTTGTTAGGTCCTAAAGGAAGATTAACTGAGAAAAACTAGTAGTTTCATTAGAAGTCAAATTAGCATGCAATTTACATACTGCTATCATGCACCAAAATGCAAAGTAAGAAACATTTTAAAATGTATTTCAGTGTTTTTGTGTCACAGGATTGCATTATGTTTGAATTATTGAGAAGCAAATTGTTGATAATTTAACACATTTTGTTAAATTATCAACTGTGCTAAGAGTAAATCAAAATATCCTTCATTAGCAATTTACACAGCAGATATGAAGGTATTTTGATTGGTGTGTGGTTCAAATATTGTAAAAATATATGGTGTGGACAAAATTTGTGTCAAGAATAATGCTGACACAAATATTGTGAAGGGAAGATTGCATCGTTAAGCAAAGTTTTACCATAATTAAATCCACAAACATGTACCTTGAAAAAAGTACTTAAATGCGGAGTTAGGAATAGAAAAGTATATTTATATTTATTAACGTTCTCGAAATTTTGGTCCTCAATATATTTGACACCATATTCTGCCCACACAATATTTTTGTCTGATATTCTGCCGGACAACACCTCACTCCCCCACCCCCTTCTAACAATAGGTTGCATTGGTACCTTGGCAGTGGGGCATAAAAATGCTCCTTATCATAGGGGTTTGTGGAATAAAATATGGGGTTATTTCCACTCTGTGTCATGTATGTTTTTGTTTGGTGCTTCACCCTGAGATCTCAGTTGCTTACAGCAACCAAAAGCTCTGCATAACATACACTGTCTCGTAAGTCTGATGGGATTGTAATACCTGTTACCAAAATCAATTGGATGAAAGGGTCACTTAGATTCAGTCTCAGTATTTCCTCACAATTTGCTGTGTACCTCCCTAAACATAATTAATGGAGTACGAATCAAGCATCGTACAAACCTATAGAGGTCCTACTAGACAATGTAACGTCCATTTATCTAATGCCCATTTATATACAAGTTTCCTCAAAGATATCAGTGTTCTGCGCCAGACATAACATGTCCGTACATATCATCGCACTGTCTATTAGTGAAATATGCATATGTGATGTGAGAGTCTATTATAAAATATTGCAAATGAAAAATAGAAATGTTGTTGGATTGAGGGCTGATGTTCTACGGCAAAGATTCATGTCAATGCCAATTCAATTGCACATTTAGTATTCACTTACTCAGTGTTGTAAAAACAGGCATACGGCTTGTGTCATGCTATGTTAGAGAGCTGAAGAGTGAAAATGGCTTGACAGGCTTGAGAATGTTCCTGTTTAAAAATGTGTCGAGCAGGAGGGAGTTGGTGGTGCAACTGATTTCATAAGCAACCTTGCAATGCAATGTTGATGTAATATGCGCTCTCAGAACCTTATAGAAGAAACAAATCTTTACCTAGTTGTTAAGCTGGTAATCGAGTAGTCTGGCTGATACAGTTAGAGCAGCTTGACACACCAGGCTGGCTGCACCTGCTTTGAAAATCTATGAAGCAAAAGCCCTGGGTGCTGCCATATATGGTGCTGAGCTGTGGGGGTCAGGAGAAGCCGCGGTCAGTAGGGGAGTACCTGCCGGGGCGGTGACGTGGGGAGGGGGAGGGACAGGGTGGGGGTTAGTAAAGTATGGATAATGGAGGTTTGCAGGCAAGTAAACATTTAAAAAAATCAAACAAATTTTGTTGCGTGCACTGCATCCCCAAATGCAATGCAGTACGCGCAACGAAATTCGTTTGATTTATTTAAATGTTTACGTACCTGCAAACCTCCATTATCCATACTTTACTAACCCCCTGCCCCTCCCCCTCCCCACGTCACCGCCCCGGCAGGTACTCCCCTACCGACCGCGGCGTGAAACATCCTTTACAACGCAACTTTTACCACGCAGTGCCTTTACGACGCAACTTTTACAACGCAAACCATTACAACGCATTGCGCTGTGGGCGCTCTAGGATAGGGAATAAGTTTAATTTACTATCCAACACCTTCCCTACTATCCACGGGGACTGGAGTTGGAATAGTAAATTAAACTATTCACTATCCAGCGCCCCAAAGCACTATGCGTTGTAAAGGTATTCGTTGTAAATACCGCGTTGTAAAGGCATGCGATGTAAAAGCATGCGCTGTGATGTCATACATCCGACCGCGGCTGGTCAGGAGATATCACAGACCTTACAAAATCTGAGAAAAAATTTGTGAGAGAACTGGCCTCGATTTCAACTACTACAAACCTGGGCTTGAATAAGGTATCCAGGGCCGGACTGACTACCCGGCAGTTTGGAATTCTGCCGAGCTGGGGGCTGATTAAATTGCAGTGGGGGCTCATTTCGTTCATGGACACCTGTGTGTGCTTCGAAATAATGAAAACAAAACGAATTTCGTTTAGTACACGCAGGTCCCCATCAACGAAAGCATCCTCCAGCTCAGCAGCATTCCACACTGCCGGGTAGCCAGTCCGGCCCTGAAGGTATCCCAAAAATTGATTCTGCACCCCTTTTATACTAGCGTAGGCGCTGGGTCACACTGGGAATAAGGCATTATGCAGCTGCTTTAATGGAATTTATCAAGCTGTCCCTTGACTGACCACTCTGAGGCTACTTCTGAAGGAAATAGACCTCGGTGACCTAGGCCTGTGCCCCGATGTGGAGAAGCTCCCATCAAAAGATATACTGCAAAAGTATTATTGGTCCCACGTCTTCTAGCAGGAAGAGCGTGTGATGTGGGGGAACGGGGGGGGGGGTTCGACACTGACACGTGACTTTTTAAATTTTAAGTCCACACCTGATTTAGAGCCGTACTGGGACCTAATCATTGTTCCTTTTGACAGGAAGCTTTACCAGTTTAGAGTGGTCACACTCCCTATCAAATTGTTCACAGCAAAATGGAAAAATTCATCTAGTGAAGAGTGTCCATGTTACAAAGGCCACAAGAAAACTGTCCCGCATGCGTTGTTTGCATGTCCAGCATGTATTAGATCCCGCTCCTTTTGGATTGCACCAGTGTGCAGGTTGCTGGGTACCCCAAGCCATATGATTGGCCTAAAAATATTACGTTCTGACTCATCTTCATTGTACGTATGTGCTATTGCAAAATTCTTGGAGTTTATGTGGGTAAAAGCCAAGGGACCTAGTGCTGAGTAATGAACTACTTTTATCAGATTTTAAACAATTTTATATACTTGAGCTTTTATCATATAATGTGATTTTTTGTTTTAGGAATTAGAATGTAGCTATAAGCAAAATTTAAATCTTGAATTTTGGTCGACCGTGTCAGAAACGCCGGTATTCGGGGCACTGCCCTCGACTGGGTTCGATCCTTCTTGCAGGACCGTTCCCAGGCAGTCCACCTTTCCACCTTCTCTGCTTCTTCTCTTTCCCTCACCTGTGGTGTTCCCCAGGGTTCGGCTCTCTCTCCCCTCCTTTTTAATTTGTATATGCAACCACTCATGGCTTCTCTCCGCCATTCTTCTGCTACAATATACAACTATGCCGACGATTTACAACTGATTTTTCCCCTGGACACTACACCCTCCTCCCGCCTCAACTTTCAAACAACTATGTTACTCATCTCGGACTGGATGGCTCACAGCCAGCTCAAGTTGAATCCGTCTAAAACGGAACTTGTCCTGGTGGGCGGCCCTTCCAGTCCTTGGGATGCCAATTATTGGCCTCCCTCTTTGGGCCTCCCCCCCTGCCCGGTCAGCTCTGTGAAAAGCCTAGGAGTGATCATCTCGGAGGATCTCTCCATGAAACCTCAGATCTCTGCGATAACATCATCCTGCTTTTTCCAGCTACGCAGGATCCGCAAGATCTGTAGATTTCTAACTAGAGAGGCACTCATTCTAGTAATACTGGCTCTGGTCATCTCCAGAATCGACTTCGCCAACATTTTGTATGTGGGGATTCCTGCCTATCAGCTTCACAAACTCCAGCTGATTCAGAACCAGGCAGCACGCCTGGTGTACCACCAACCCAAACATCAGCATGTCTCCCCCCTCCTGAGGAGCCTTCATTGGCTCCCAGTGGCTAAACGATGCTCCTTTAAGCTAGGCTGCACCTTATTCAAATCTTTGCATGACCAGGCCCCACTTTTCATTTCCTCCAAACTTAAGCGCTACTTCCCAATTCGCAATTTACGGTCCTCCGCCAATAATCTCCTTTGCATTCCATCTTTCCGTCGCAAAAAACATGGAGGATCATGTTTTTCTTTTTTAGGCCCCTCCTACTGGAATTCCCTCCCTTCTTCATTTCGCCATCTTACCTCATATGAGCTGTTCCGCAAAACCCTCAAAACACACCTTTTCAAGGCGGCTTCTGAGTAACCCCTCTGCCCTGGTTAGCTATGTTTGTTATGAGCGCCAAGAAACCGTTTCGGTGTACGTGCGCGGTATAAATTTTTTAACATAACATAACATAACATAGCCGAGTACTGATAAGTTTGATAACTTTATGTGCTCAAGAATGATGTTCTACTTATTTAATATTTGTGCTTACTTTTATGGCTTCAGCCCAAAAAAAGTTATTTGAAATAGAAATGTATTCACTTACACGTGTAAAACCAGGCATAAGGCTTGTGTCATGCTACATTTGAGAGATGAAAAGTGAAAATGGCTTGCCAGACTTGAGAATGTTCCTGTTAAAAAATGTGGGCGAGCAAGAAGGGGTTAATGGTGCAACTGATTTCATAAGCAATGTTGGGGTCAGGTATCTATAAAGATCTTGCACTGTTGAGTTAATATGCGCTCTCAGAACCTTATAGAAGAAACAAATCTTTGCCTTGACCACTGTGCCTTTAATTAGGCCGGGTCACCCCTCCTGCTCCCGACGCCTCCTGACGCCTCCTGCTGCCGCTGCCCCGAGCGACCCAGCCGCCGCTGAGCCGCCCGCCTGTGCCGTTTTTCCCGCCGTTTTTCCCGCCGTTTTTCCCGCCGCTGCCCCCTGCGGCCCCGCCCACCTTCACCCCATTGGCCGCCCCGCTCCCGCCACCCAGCTGACCCGGCTCCTGATATAAGGGGTCTGCAGTACGTGTTCTGGAGTGACCACTGTGCCTTTAATTAGGCCGGGTCACCCCTCCTGCTCCCGACGCCTCCTGACGCCTCCTGCTGCTGCTGCCCCGAGCGACCCAGCCGCCGCTGAGCCGCCCGCCTGTGCCGTTTTTCCCGCCGTTTTTCCCGCCGCTGCCCCCTGCGGCCCCGCCCACCTTCACCCCATTGGCCGCCCCGCTCCCGCCACCCAGCTGACCCGCCCTCCCGGCTCCTGATTTATGACGCCCACAGAGCGACCGCGCAGCGGACGCGCACAGCGGGAGCACCGAATGAGCGCCGAAGGTGCGCCAAAGGTAAGCCCGTCTGCGCCCGTCCGCGCCTGGCCCGCGCCCAGTGCCAGGACCTCTGGCCCCCACCGACGGAAGCCGACCCGACGAACCTACGACGCCACCGACCTCAACGCACTCAACACCGGCCGAACCCCGGGCTGCTACCGAGCCACACCGAGACGGACCCACGGACCCTTCAGCTGCCACTCCTGCAAGTTCACCTGCATCCGGACCTGCACGGCACCAGCACCCACCAAACCGAGCACCAGCAGCACCCACCTGAAGTGCATCGTGCTCAACACCCGCTCCGTCCACACACACACCGTCGAGCTCTGGAACCTGATCGACACCACAACCCCAGACATCGCCTTCCTCACGGAAACCTGGATGAACGCCTCCTCAGCGCCCGACATCGCCATCGCCATCCCGGATGGCTACAAGATCATCCGGAGGGACCGCATCAACCAGACAGGAGGAGGCATCGCCATCATCCACAGGAACACCATCCGCATCACGACCAACACCGACGACACCCTCGCACCCGCCGAGCACCTGCACTTCCAGATCCACGTCAACCCCAAGACCACCCTCAGAGGCACCCTCATCTACAGACCCCCGCGACCACGCACACAATTCAGCGAAGACATCGCCGACTTCATCAGCCCACATGCCCTCCCCTCCGCCGACTACATCCTCCTCGGGGACCTCAACTTCCACCTGGAGAACAACAACGACCGCAACACCACCACCCTGCTGGACAACCTCGCCAACCTCGGACTCAAGCAACTGGTAGACACCCCCACCCATTACGCCGGACACACGCTCGACCCGGTCTTCTCCTCCAGCAAGGACATCGCCTTCAGCCACGCCACGGGACTCCACTGGACGGACCACAGCTGCGTCCACTTCAGCTTCAGAAGGACCACGCTCCACCATCACCAGCAACAGATTCCCCGCAGAAGCTGGAAAAAGATCACTGCAGACCAGCTCGCTACCTCCCTGAGCAAGAACCCTCCCACCAGCACAACGAACCCCAGCCAAGCGGCCACCAACCTCACGAAATGGATCAGCGAATGCGCAGACGACCTCGCCCCTCTGAAGACCCCGCCGAGCAGACCCGGCAGCAAGAAAGCCCCTTGGTTTAACGACGAACTCAAGAACTCCAAAAAGAACTGCAGAGCACTCGAGAAAACCTGGTGCAGAGACCCAACACCGGACAACATGACTGCCCTCAAGCTCGCCACCCGAAAACACCACCAACTGATCCACGCCACCAAGAAAACAGCATTCAAGGAACGACTGGACAACAACGCACACAATAGCAAGGAACTCTTCAACATCGTGAAAGAGCTCTCCAACCCCAACGCCGGAAACAACGACACCACCCCTTTGCAAGACCTCTGCAACTCCCTCGCCTCCTACTTCCACAACAAGATCGCGGACATACACAACAGCTTCAGCACCCAACCGACGCACGCCACGACCGAACCACCGCCCCCCACCACCACCCTCCGAACCTGGACCCCGATCAGCACCGAAGACACAATCCGCACGATGAACTCCATCCACTCCGGATCTCCGACAGACCCCTGCCCTCACCACGTCTTCAACAAGGCCGACGCCATCATCGCGCCCCACCTGCGGGACATCATCAATACCTCCTTCGACATCGCCACCTTCCCGGAGAGCTGGAAGCACGCAGAACTCAGCGCTCTACTTAAGAAACCATCAGCCGACCCCACCGACCTAAAGAACTACCGCCCCATCTCGCTGCTCCCGTTCCCGCCAAACGTCATCGAGAAGACCGTCAACAAGCAACTGGCCGCCTTCCTCGAGACGAACGGTTACCTCGACCTCTCGCAGTCTGGCTTCCGGGCCAACCACAGCACCGAGACCGCCCTGATCGCAGCTACCGATGACATCCGAGCCCTGCTCGACAACGGAGAAACAGCGGCCCTCATCCTCCTGGACCTCTCCGCAGCCTTCGACACTGACTGCCACCGTACCCTAGTACAGCGCCTCAGCAACGTCGGAATCCAGGAGAAGGCACTGGAGTGGATCATCTCCTTCCTCGCCGGAAGGACACAGAGAGTCCGCCTCCCCCCGTTCAGATCGGAGGCCACCGAAGTCATCTGCGGCGTACCACAAGGATCGTCGCTCAGCCCCACGCTGTTCAACATCTACATGAGCCCCCTCGCAGCCATCGCACGCCAGCACAATCTCAACATCATCTCCTACGCCGACGACACCCAGCTGATCCTCTCCCTCACCAACGACCCCGCCACCGCCAGAGCCAACCTGCACGAAGGGATGACAGACGTAGCCAAATGGATGTCGAACAGCCGCCTGAAACTGAACTCGGACAAGACTGAAGTCCTCATCCTGGGATCCTCACCCTCCGCCTGGGACGACTCCTGGTGGCCCCCCGCCCTGGGCAGCGCACCCAAACCCACAGACCACGCACGCAACCTGGGCTTCATCCTGGACTCCTCCCTCTCCATGACCAGACAAGTCAACGCCGTCTCCTCGTCGTGCTTCAACATCCTGCGCATGCTACGTAAGATCTTCCGATGGATACCCACCGAGACCAGGAAGACGGTCACCCAGGCCCTCGTCACCAGCTGTCTGGACTACGGCAACTCCCTCTACGCCGGAACCACCGCCAAACTCCAGAAGAGACTCCAGCGGATCCAGAACACCTCAGCTCGACTCATCCTGGACATCCCCCACCGCAGCCACATCTCCGGACACCTGAGAGACCTGCACTGGCTTCCGGTCAACAAGAGAATCACCTTCCGGCTCCTCACCCACGCACACAAAGCCCTACACAACCAAGGCCCAAGATACCTCAACAGCCGCCTCAACTTCTACGCTCCCAAACGCCAGCTTCGATCGACCAGCCACGCCCTCGCATCCGAAAAGCCACCACAGGAGGAAGGTCCTTCTCCTACCTGGCCGCCAAGACTTGGAACTCCCTTCCGACCCATCTCCGCCTGACCCAAGACCACCTCGCCTTCAGGAAGCAGCTCAAGACCTGGCTGTTCGAACAGTAGCGGACCGCCCCCCCCCCCCCCCCCCCCCCCAGCGCCTTGAGACCCTCCGGGTGAGTAGTGCGCTATACAAATGCTTTGATTGATTGATTGATTGATTGATTGAGTCACATATGGAAGAGCAGTTGATAGACAAGACGGGATAGGTGAAAAAGTGAAGATGCTCCTTGAATTTGGATGCTGAGGGAGAACCAATTACTCGCAAGATAATAGAAGGCGTGGCACCTTCTCTTCCTCTTCCTTCACTGTCTTGTATTGGATTTGACTGAGTTGCTAATAAGGGGAAGTATTATCCACACCGGTGTAGATTTTTAACCCCAAATGTGGAGGGGATATTGTGGTTTAGAGCACGTTTGTTTAAGCCAAAGATGTTCAGGGTAATGAGGGCTGGAATGGGAACCAGTGTAGTTCTCTGTTTCTCAGTTAGTTTTTGGTCAGTGTGAATGACCATGTTCAAAGGGGTCAGCTGTGAGTCAGGGAAAACAACGTTCATATGTTGCAGAATGACAAGTTGGAGAAAAGCAAAAAAGTGTGTGTGAAATGCTTGAATTAATCCTAGTTGCTTGTATATACTCTGCTCCACATTCCAGTACATCAGTATGGGACCCAGTTCCATTCAAATAAGCCTTGGCCCTGCCCCAGTAATGGCGGTTCAACCCAAACTGCCAGGTTATGCTTCTCTGGGAAGGAAAAAAAGCAACCTGATATTGGTTTGGCTATCTTGAGCGTTATCAGTGAGGTGCATTACGAGATGTATGGCACAGCAAGTATAGGAACCAGGTCTAGGCATACCCATCACTCTTAGTGCATCTCATTGAGAAATGCAAAAAAGTGATAGTTATGTTGCTTGAATTAATCAAACTTATTATCATTTTTTTACAGAGTTTTATATAGCGCAACCTTGACACGAATCCGGTATCAGAGCGCTTTACATAGCACCAGTTGCATTACATGAGGACACATTAATTTTTTTTTTGTTGTTGTTAGGCACAGGGAGATTAAGTGATTTGCCCAGAATCACAGGATGTTCAGCGTCATTGCCGAGACTCGAACCTGGGGACATATTACCAACAAATAGCGATATTTATCGGTAAGTAGGGTTAGCGGCAATATTTTTATCGCCGCGTATCACCGGTTTTTATCGCTGAGATAACTTGCTATTAGCAAGGTTTATCTCAAAAGCGATAAAAATCCAGGCGATAGCAGCGAAATGTGTGAATATCGCTGAGAATACAGCGATATTCACGCATTAGCGATGAAATGCTCTTAGCCATGTTATCCACCTCCCATTGGATAACATGGCTAAGAACTGGTCTGGGCAGGTGTTAGTATTTGGAGATATTCGCGCTTAGCGCGAATATTTCCATCGCTACGCCTGCCTTGCTAATAGGCGATAGCGATATTAGCGACTGCTGTCAGTCGCTAACGGGTGGGTACGCCCACTTTGCATGTCATTAGCGATAAATATCGCTGACATGCAAAGCGGGCCCCAAACCGCTTGCTATCACCTACAAGCTGACGCTAACCGCTGTTAGCGACAGCTTGTTAATAGGGCGATAGAATTATCGCTGCTTAGTGGCAAAAACGGCCGCTAATACTGCAATATTCGCCTATCGCCCTCCTTGGTAATATGCCCCCTGGTTCCCATGGTTCCCCAGGTCGGAGGTCAACCGCCCTAGCCGTTAGGCCAACTCCTCTGGAAATTTACTCTGGGCTGCACTCCAGTGCCTCTTTTTTTTGCTCACTTTGACAGTGTAAAGACAAATCATCCATATTCAACTCTGTATCCTGTGTCTGATTAAAAGACGCACCATATGTGAGAAACAGCTAAGAGGATATGGAACTAGATGAAAAAGTCACAAATGGAGATCAAACGGAAGATAGAGCTGGGAAAATTAGTAGTAATCAAATTGGACATGTCAAACAATAGTGATAGAATGTACTCCTTGTTTAACTCATGATCAACTTGTTTTTGGAACTGCTCAAAGGCAAGGTTTTAGCATACTGACTCATGTTGTGCTCAGTCCCAATTGCACGGAAATGGTATTACCATAACTGGCTGGTGGGTCGTCACCCACCAGACTCGAGTCACACAAGCATTAAATGCACATATCTAATATCAAGAATCAAAGTTTAATTTTTTTTCCATGTAATCCATATTTATTCCAATAGTCTTCAGTACTTTTTACGTTCACACTGAGGCTGGTGATTCAAAACTTACATTTTTTTTAAAATATATTTCTTTGTATTAAAATAAGGCATCAATAGAAACACCGGTGCATAGTACAGAAGAGGGTCGTTTACAACTTCAACATACAATACAATGTATATTAGTGAGGGGGGGGAGCAGAACACGGAAACCATAAATATTACATGTAAGGGTCATGGGGAAAGAAGAACATCAAATAAAATATTTGCGGGTGGTACCAGGTATTTCCTCTGTACTAATTCCAAGGGCCCCAGATACTGTTCTACTTCCGAGGGCGACCCCTTGCCAGGTAAACAGTTTTTTCACGGAACATACACCAATCCATACTTTCTTTCCACCCCTCTATGGTAGGCGGCCTTTCAGATCCCCACTGCTGTGCTATATTTCGCTTAGCTATCGTGACCCCCAGAGTGACCCAATGGGTCTGTACAGTGTTCAGGTCCGTAGGCTCCCAAATATTCAATAAACATCTCCTAGCTTCCGGCAAGAGAGCCACACCCGTTACTTCCTGCATAACATCATGGACAATGCCCCAATAGTCTACCACATACCGACATTCCCACAGGATATGAAGAAACGTCCCCAATTGGCCGCATCCCCGCTTACACAGACCTTCCTCCGCTAAACCCATATTAATCAGACGCGGACCCGTGACATAAACCCTGTGCAGTATTTTTAGCTGGACGAGTCTCAGCCTTACCGGAATCGCAACTTCCTTCGGGGAGGAAACTGCAGATTGCCAATCTTCGTCGTCGATTTCAAGGCCATCTCTGGTCCACTTATCCCTTAAGTCTACTAAAAGATCCGCTCTGTGATTTGTCAGTTTTTTGTAAATAAGAGAAATGGTGCTGTCAGGCAGATATCCATCCAGTATACGGTCTTCCAATGAGGATGCCTCTGGTATCTCTTCCCCCTCGGGGAATACCAACCTCACTGCATGCCTAACCTGCGCATAATGAAAATACTCCATCCCACTCAGCTCGTATTCAGTTTGTAGCTCAGCAAACGACTTAATCTTCCCCTTCGCCCAAATATCGCCCACAGTAGTAATCCCTATCAGGTCCCATTTGTCAAAACCCTTCGTATTCCACAGCCTGCCCAACCTATCAGATCCAAAGAGTGGGGTAGCTAAAGTCAGACGATTCCTCCATCCAAGCGAACTAGTAACATCATGCCATACACGTACCGCCGCCCTGGTCGGTCCCGGCACACTTTTCCCTACCAATCTGGTATACAGCGATCTGCTATAACTACCACCAGGAAGTAGCCATCTGTCCATGGCATAACCGGGATCCGTATCGGGCCCGTAGGTACCATGGTTTATAGCCCCCAACTGCGATGCCCAATAGTATCTCTTAATATCGGGGAGGGCAATCCCTCCATCATACCACGGGAGCGTCAGCTTAGCTAACGCTATACGCGGTCTACCTTCCCACTGTAGGTTACGCTGCAGTTCTTCCACTTCTCGAAAATAGCTAGTCTGCACCACATTTTGAGTGTTTTGGAGGGCATATAGAAAACGGGGTAGGGACGTCATTTTAAAAAGGGACGCCCGTCCTAGCAGCGAGAGCAGAAGTTTCTTCAAGCCAGCTACATCGCTTTTCAGCCGAGCCAATGGAGGGAGAAGGTTTTTATCATATCGAATTGTGGGATCCATTGAAATATATATCCCAAGATATTTGAACCCGTCCTTTGCGATTTGAATGGGACAATTCCGAGGCAGAATGGGGGCGTCACCGCATAATACGTAAAGATAAGATTTCGCCCAATTGATTATCAATCCTGAATTTCTACCATAGGATGCCAAAACATCACAGAGCACAATAAGGGACTTCCTGGGAGAGGTCAAATAAAGTAATATGTCGTCAGCATATAAAGAAATCCGATCTTCAAACTGTGGAGACCAATGAATACCCCTGATCGAGGGCTCCCAACGGAGCCAGGCCGCAAGAGGCTCGAGAGCTAGCGAGAACAAAAGGGGAGAAAGCGGGCAGCCCTGCCTAGTGTCCCGCCCAAGACAAAACGGCGCCGAGACACGATCGTTCACAACAACCTGCGCAAGCGGCTCAGTATATAATAGACGCACCCAGCTAATGAACTCAGGACCAAAACCGAATTTAGCCAGAACCACCCACAAATATGGCCATTCCACCGTGTCAAAAGCCATTGTCGCGTCAAGGGACGCTATTATTGCCGGTTCTCGCAAGGTATGCGCCCTCGCAAGAACCCCGTGTAACCGCCTCAGGTTTAAGCTGTATTTCTATGCGGAATAAATCCAGACTGGTCGGGATGCACCAGCTCACTAATGACCTTGATCAATCTATTAGATAACACTTTGGCCAATATCTTGGGTTCCAAATTCAACAATGAGATCGGCCAGTACGAAGCGCAGCTGGATCTCGCCCTCCCCTCCTTATGTATGTATGTATGTATGTATGTATAGGCATTTATATAGCGCACTACTTACCCGTAGGGTCCCAAGGCGCTTCGACCGCTGCGAAACCCTTCCTGGCTTCCCTGAGAGATGGTCCCTTAATGGGTATCTCCAGGGTGAGACCAGGCATCCCCGGCGGTCTGGTGGGGCCGTTAGTGAAGATGAGGCAAGCTAATGCCCAGAGTTGCCGAGTGTGAACGCTGATCAGAGTGGGCACCGAGGCGAGAGAATTATCGAGTCCGCTGACCCTGGTCCAGAAACCTGCCGCGCCGGGAATCGAACCCTGGTCCCGGGCCGTCCTCTGCTCTCGGGTCTGCCGCCTCTAACCAGTGAGCCACACTACTTCACTATCACCACTATTGAGGCCACTCTCTGGTCTAGGGGCAACACCCCACAATCTCGGGCTTCCAAAAACATATCTCTCAAATAGGGGGCATTCCTATCCGGTCGAAGCTTGTATAACTCCATAGGGAGACCATTGGGACCCATTGCTTTACCCGAATTCAAGGAGCGTACCGCCACTGCTACATCCTCTGCGGAAAGCTTACCATCCATGAGGTCGCGATCCTCCGTAGTCAGACATGGAAGCTGAATGTCCCTCAATAATAGACACAAATCTTCCTCCGGTCTATCTTAGACGGAAGTGTAAACAGTATGAAAGTAATCAGCTAAACAATCCACTATTCCCTGTGGGTCAGTTATATAAGTCCCTTCCTTCGTCTCAAGCTCTGGAACCACCCGATCCGCTCTATCCTTCTTATCTAACCATGCAATAAGTTTACCGGCCTTGTCCCCAACATCGTAGAGACGCCCTTGTTGCTCTCGTCCCAGGGCTCTAGCACTGTCCGTGACCAGCGTCCTGTACTCTCAAGCTGCTTAAGTTGCAAAACATGCAATCTAGCTCGGGTCACCTCCTGTTCTATTTCCAGTTCTATGTTGGTTATTTCCGATTCAACTCTCACCACTTCTTTTTCTTTCTGCTTTTTGACTCCTGTGATCAGGGACAAAGCCTGACCCCTGATCACTGTCTTAAAAGCCTCCCACAACGAGATTGAAGAGGAAACCGAACCCTCATTGTCTTGAAAATAATACTGAAACGCTTTTAACAAATCCTTGCCAATCCTAGGATTACGCAAATACCAGGGATTAATAGGGGCTACTCTACCACCTGAACCCAAAGCCAATTCAAATCTAAGCCAGAGAGGCGAGTGATCCGAAATACCTCTAGCCAGATGTTTTACTTCAGCAATATACGACGCCTGAGCCGCCGGTACTAGACCATAGTCAATTCGAGACAGACTACCATGAGCGCCAGAGTGGAAGTTATACTGTCGCTGACCAGGATGAAATAATCTCCAGCTATCAACCAGGCCCAGTGCCTCCATAAAGTCAGGCAGCCAACTTTGAGCCCGCCTCTCGCCACGTGGCGGATACCTGTTCAAGGTGCCGGAGACTACAGCATTGAAATCTCCACCCAAAATCAACAGTCCACTAGGAAGATCTAACACAATCCTAACCAACTCAACAAAAGTCGTAGTCTGCATGCCCGGGGGACATAAATCAAAACCAGGGAGAGAGTGTATCCCTCCCATCGTCCTGAAACAGTGGTATATCGACCCCTCTCATCTGCAACAACAGAGTCAACTATAAACGGGAGAGAATTTTTGAGGAGGATCCCAACTCCTCGGGACCCTGAAGTAAAACCACCATGCGCTACCAGCCGATAGCCTTTGCTATGCATCGCCTTACATGCATTCCCTACCAAGTGAGTTTCCTGAAGTAGGACCACATCCGGGGAATATCTTTTAAGAAATTGCAGAACTACACTGCGCTTAATTTTATCCCCCAACCCATTCACATTCCAGCTCAATACCCTCAACCCTCTACCCCCATCATGAAACAGAAAGAAGACCCAACCCTCCTCCGATCCCCGAACCCTGAATAAGCAATCTTGAAATACAATGCCTTGCGAATACACGAACAACACACAAAAAATGAACACCTCCCCCAAACATCCCAAAACAACATCCCCAATTCCCCCACCCCTCACCCTGCACCGCTGCATCTCGCTTACGCGCATCCCCAAATAGCAGTGTGCCTATCGCCCTTAGCAATCAACTACTAATCTACAACAAAATAGAGGTAGAAAACTGAGGGAGGGCCAACACTCGCCCCCGCCTCACCCGCTCTCAGCTGCATCCACTCCGTCCCGCTATCAGATCAATATATTCAACACTTATTTAATCATCGCGACTCTTTGAAGGATGATCGCGTCCCTCTTCCCGCCCCCCACCGAATCTTACCATTTACTGTTGAATCCTAATACATTCGCTATACATTAGCCCAGATCCCTCATCTCTCCCCGGTCCTGGCCCTCCCCTTCAGAGGCTATCATGCTGTCCAACCAGTCCATCGCCACCTCCGGATTGTCAAAAAAACAGGTTTTTCCGTTAAACTCAACTCGGCCGGGAACATCATTGCATACTTCAGCCCCTTATCTCTCAGTCTTTTCTTCAGGGAAAGGAAACTTTGCCGTTGTCTCTGTACCAACTGGGTAAAGTCCGGAAAAAGAGAAAGGGTCACATTCTCATACTTCAATGGGGGGCCATTCCGTGAGGCCTGCAAAATCACATCCCTGTCCCGGAAATTCAGGAACCGCGCAATTATAGGGCGAGGGGGCGCTCCCGGCCTCGGCCTTCCACCCGGGACTCTGTGCGCCCGCTCCACCGAGTCACTGAGACCTTTGGGATTGAGATGTTTAAGGATAAGGTTTTCCACAAACAGGTCCGGTGTCTGGCCCTCTGATTTCTCGAGAACCCCAAGAATACGGATGTTATTGCGTCTAGCTCTTCCTTCATACTCGTTCAGTTTACGATCCATAAGAGTGCCCGACTTCTTGAGGTCCTGCACCTCCTGCTGCAACTGGCTGATGTCCTCCATGAGGCTGTTCGATTTGAGTTCCAGCGACTTCACCTTCTCATTAGTCTTTGAGAGGTCTGTGCGGAGTAACCCCATCTCAATGGTGACGGTGTCTAATTTGACGTCAAGAGCTTCCATCTTCTGACCCAAAGACGTTTGCACACCATTTATTGCTGCCAACAGATCCATTAACGTGGATTCAGTGGGTCTGTTTGTTCCTCTCCTCTGATTAACTGCATCTTTTTGATCTCCCCCGGGGACCCCTTGGGAATAGTGTAGCGGTCAAGTTTGTTGACTTGGATTGGTTTGGGCCCTCTGAAGGATCGTTATGAGGGCTTATCCGAGTCCAGTCATGCAGCCATGTTGCCACCCACTCCAGAATCAAGCCAGGAGAACGATACGGCCAACACGGGGTCCTCCGCACTTCCGCTTCCCTAACGTCCACTGGCGACAACTTTCAAGATCGTCTCCACCCTTCATCCGTTAGGTCCCTCCAGATCTAAAAAGACGGACCACTCTCCATAAATTGAAAAAGGGGGGCTCAAATGACAACACAGGTGCAGGGGGGAGACAGCCCACGATAGGATAGACCGATAGGGTGCAGCAACGAAGGACACAACCAGGGCATCAGACTCCACTTCCTCCTACGTTCAGTGGACACCAAGTGTGATTTCCAGCGCCCCGCGATCCCCCAAAGAAACAACTTCGCAACCAGTCCTTCAATATTTCCCAGGCCAGTAGAATAATTACTGTGAATCCCGCTCACAATCCAGTTGCATTCACTCCACAACATGCCAGAGCAACAAAAATGACCGCCCTGTTACTCCAATCCATCGCCACAACCACCGGAGTCTAAGAATATGCCCAGTCAGCCTGCATTATTCTTGCCGGTAATTAATCTTCATACAGCCGATTCGCCGCCTGCCACCGTCTCCCCCGGGGTCTCAGGGTTATAAGGCAGCCTCCACAGGAAGCCAGCCACAGCGCTCATGGGCCCCAGCAGTGCCACTAAACACCGCCGTCGCAGCAGAAGCTTCCATTCAGCACACGGGGGGTGGGGGTCACACCCACCGCCTGCGTCTCCCGCCGTCCCGGTTCTCCCGCATACCTCGCCAGGCAGCAAATTACGCGGGTGGTGAAAATGAGCATCTCAGACCGCTCGCGGCATCAGGCAAAGAAAGTCCTCACCTGCGCTCCACTTTCGTCCGCTCCGCAGTCTCGGCAGCGGTGGCAGAGCACAGCACAACAATGGGGGTATGCCGGCGCAAACTCTGTTCACCAAATCCCACGCCAGATATCACCAGCAGCAAGACCGGGGGGGGCAGCTGTAGTTGCTATGTCCAAGCAGCAAATATAAACTTCGGGCCGGGACAGCCCCTCTCGCGGCCCCGCTGTTGCCACACTTGATGTCGGCCTCCACAGTCACGCGACGCCCCGGCGTCCAGCCCGGACCAGGCCCCGATCTAACGGACACGATATCACAGAGGTCCGGACTCGCAGAAGGACCGGGGGGGCGGGTAAGTGCGTCGCTTCCCAAATACAGACACGGGACAGCTATTGAAATCAGGATAGTTTACAGGATATTCATTTAGGAGCGGAGATTAGCGGAGCCGGGTCTTCACACGACCATCATGGTCGCTGGCTTGGCTCCTCCCCCGATTCCAAACTTTTAATGTTAAAGAAATGTCCATCTAAGCTTTTTTCTGCAGCACCTAAGAATTCACATTATATCTTGGGTATCATACAAATAATGATCCAATGCATTTCGGGCTCAAAAAGCCCTACATCATGGGTCTGTAATATAAAAAGAAGGTCCATAACAACCATAAACAATTATACCACACGGACATAAATAAGCCATAAGCCATACGCCATAAGAATATTTGAATGGATAATGTGAATTCTAATGTGCTTTTCTTTA
Organism: Lissotriton helveticus; assembly: GCF_964261635.1. NCBI lineage: Eukaryota > Metazoa > Chordata > Amphibia > Caudata > Salamandridae > Lissotriton > Lissotriton helveticus. The sequence goes on from NC_136069.1 coordinate 1,278,552,359, forward strand.
GCATAGAGTGAGGTGCCTTAGTGGTGCAGGTGGAGTGGAGTGGAGTAGTGCATGGTAGAGTGCAGAGGTGTAGCGTAGTGTATAGTAGAGTGGCATAGAGTGCAGTGGTGTGGAGTGCTGTGCTGTGTGTAGAGTATATTAGAGTGAAGTAGAGTATAAGTGGTGTAAGATGCAGTGACAATCAGGTACATGCATCATTGAAATATTTTGCGATTCCTTAATTGCGATTTTTAAGGAATCTCAAATAAGGAATCGCAAAACGGAATGCATAAAAAAATAGTGAATTTTTAAGGAATCGGTAAAATTCGCAGAATAAATAGCGATTTCCTTATTTGCGAACTCGCAAATTGCGAAATCGCAATTAGCGATTTCGCAAATTGCGAGGTCGCACATTAATGCATGTCGATGACATCACAACCAGGAAATGTGCTGTCCAAGCCTCATTTTCATTGCTGAGGCTCAGGGGGAGGAGGGAGCTGGCTCTGGGAGCAGAGGAGAGTGAGAGGGAGAGAGACTGTGTTCACCTGGAAAGAACTGCAAAATGGAAGCTGACAATCAAGCACAGGACAGCCAAAGTTCAAGGAAGAGAAAACCTAAATTCTCAGAAAAAGAACTAGAGACTCTAATTGAGGGTGTAGTGCACAGCAATGACAAGCTGTTTGGGAAAGTCTCACTGAAGGTTCCAGAGCAGGAAAAACGCAAAATATGGATCCGGATTCAAAATCAAGTAAATGCCATTGGGGTCACACACCGTTCAACAGAGGAACTTAAAAAGAGATGGTACGATTTACGCAGTTGTGCCAAGTCGCGCATTGCAGACCGTATGAAGGAGGCACAGAAGACAGGAGGGGGCACACCACCAGACACAGGAAACACTCCCATAGAGGACTTGGTGGAGTCTACCATCCAGCCTGAAGCAGTTGTTGGAGTCACGCAGCTGGACACCTCTGGAGCTGCACACACCTCTGAATGTAAGAGAAATGCATGTTTAAATTGCCCCAAGTACATAAGTCAGGATGTCAGCAGAGCACAGCATAAGCACACACTGTAAAGCCTGTATACTATTACATTACTGAGGAAAGTGCATCATGTGAGTTGTAGTGAGGCTAAGTACTGACATTGACACATACACAGATATAGGAAGAAATGTCAGAAATAGTGTAGCAGATGTCTTAAAAAAATGAAATGTATTAATTGTGAACTGTGACATGACCTCACAAGCATACATTGATGTAGTTTCGCACTGTTTAACCTCACAGATGCAGAACTCAATGAGGCATCCGAACATGAGGACACTCCAGCTCTGCCAACTCCCCAGTCACGTGTGCCTCATTCACGTAGGTCACCAGTCCCAACACTGCGTCCCATGGCTTCCGATGATGATGGCAATGCTGCACCTTCAGTCAGTGTACAGCAAACAGTCATCGCAACACCCACACCAACACAGACCCGGAGAGGGCATAGTAGATTGCAAAGGAGAAGACGCAGAGCACACAGACCACAGCAGGTGGAGGCAAGTAATCCAGTATGGGGTGGCTTGGAGGGACAGATGCTCCGTTCACATCGTCTGCAGAGCAAGAACACTCGGTTAGTAAAGGAAGAAATTTCCAAGATGTCAGGCAACATTGCATTACTTGCCAGTAGCGTACAGGAACTCACAAAGGTCATGCAGGAGGGGCAAGCAACGCGCAACAGACAGCACCGCCAACTGATGCAGCAACTGAAACACCAAGGAAACACCTACAGTAGGCTGGCCACATCCACGACACTGCTGGCGCGTAGATCAGTGACTTTGCAGACGGAAATGTGTCAATGTAGTGGAGATGTTGCCAAAGCACTACATCAAGTGACCAATGCAGTAGACATGATGAATGCATCCGGTGGTCAAGTGCACATGACTGCACAGGATGACAGCAGTGAGTGTGCCTCAAGCATGAGCAGCACCACAGTACTTGTAGCAAGTGCAGTGAGACGCACTACTCGCAGCGCTACCCCATCCACTACCAACGAAAGGCAAGAAGATGCTGCGGCAGACAGACGTCTGGGTGTGCGAGGGAAAAAACGCTAGTCTCCCAATCAGGCATTTTGATTGAAATGGTGATTTCACCATTGACACGCTGTGACCTAGGGCCAGATGTAGGTAGGCTTTTACCGGTCGGTAACGGCCGAATTCGGCCGTTACCGACCGGTAAATGGAATTTGAGATGTAGGGGGCATATTTTTACAGAATCGGTAAATTTACCGATCGGTAAATTTACCGAATCTGTAAAATACCGAATCGGTATTTTTACCGATTCGGTAAATTTGATATGTAGGTGGGACTCTTCTGAGTCCCACAAGCCTTACCGAATCGGTATTTTACCATCAAATTCAATTTGATGTTAAAATACCGATTCCGGTGTGCATGCACATGTGTGCATGCACACCTGTGCCATATGACAGGCAGACCTGCCCTTAGGGCATGTATGCCTGCCACATGGCACCTGAACCTGTTTTGGGGGTGCTAGAGGGTGTCAAAGTGACACCCCCTGCACCCTTGTGAAATTCGGTATTTACCGATTCGGTAAATACCGAATCGGTAATGCCCATTCATTCCTATGGGCTTCAAAGCCCCTAGGAATGAATGGGCATTACCGGTCGGTATTTACCGAATCGGTAAATACCGAATATTACCGATTTGGTAAATGCACATCTGGATTTACCTACATCTCAGTACTTCTATTTTACAGATTCATAAATACCGAATCGGTAAAATTCTGTATTTATGAGTCGGTAAAATAGATTTACCTACATCTGGCCCTCAATCACTGACTCTCAAGTACATTTGATTTTATTTTGATAATTTCTTTTTGAATTCCAATGAGTATTGTGACATTAGTCACTTTGGCTGTTTATTTCATTTCCCTGGTCACAAAACATTTACATAAAGTATACTTTGCATTACATTTAATGTGTTTGTGTCATCATTACTCACCTCAGAAGTAATTCTGTGTAATCTCCAATCTGCGCCTGCGGCCTTCTGCTGCACCTGTGCCTTGCTGGGCAGGGTGGCGTGGCACTTGTTGGTTTCCATCCTCAGAGTCACTTTCGGACAGCTCCAGTTCCAAACCTCCCTTTGTCGCTATGTTGTGCAGCATGGCACATACTGCCACTATCTTGCAGCATTTGACGGGACTGTATTTCATTGCGCCTCCGGTCTTATGAAGGCGTCTGAATCTGCTCTTGAGTAGTCCAAATATGCGCTCAATCACATTCCTTGTAGAGATATGTGCTGCATTGTATCTCCTTTGTGCGGCTGTGGCTGGATGTAGGTAGGGTGTCAGCAGGTAATTTCGCAAGGCGTATGCGTTATCACCTACATATGAGGGAAGAAAGGCTGTCAGTGGTTGTTTGAGTTTTACATTTGTACAAGGATTGCAAAAATGTATTGCACATAATTACCTAGCAAATGTCCCTCTCCAAACTCTCCCCTTGCTAGACAGGTATGAATGCCACTTTGCCTGAAGATATATGAATCATGTGCACTGCCAGGGAATTGTGACACGATGTCCGTTATGATGTTCTTTGCATTGCAGACCACCTGAATATTCAGGGAATGATAGCTTTTCCTATTACGATACATATATTCTTGAGCTGCAGGGGGACATATCGCCACATGTGTGCAATCAATACAACCCAGTACTTGGGGGAAGCCAGCAATTTGATAAAACTCCTGCTTGGTCCTATCTATTTCATGGGCTGAGGTAGGAAACCTTATGTGGTTGTGTATCCGTACCATCATAGCATCAAGGAAATCTGCCAATATTCCTGACATTTCACTTTGAGACACACCTCCTGCTACTGCTATGACTCCCTGAAAAGTGCCTGACGCGAGTAGATGTAGGCAACATAATACCTGCACATGCGTTGTGATTGCATTGGTCCTATGAGTCTGTCGTTGCAGGATAGGGTCCAAATCATGGATTAAATCATGTATGATTTGGCCATCCAGCCTATACTTATCATATATTTCATCATCCTCCTGACCAAGCAAAGTTACGCGGATTCTGAAGATGCGCTCATTTATTTGCCTCCCTCTCTGTTGAGCAGCTTGCAGCCTCATCCTCCTCGCCATCAGGTACAGAGCAGCCATTTTGGAAACTGGGGCCTCATTGTGGGTGTGTTTATATATGTTTCTGTTGGTCTTCAGCTGTTTCTGATTTTGACTCATTTTTACCACCTGGTTGTGTCCCTTCTTAAATTGCGATTGCAATTTTGCGATTTTTCAGTAAATCGCTAATTGCGATTTTTCACGCATTTGGATTGCGATTCCTTATTTGCGATTCTTTACTTGCGAATCGCAAACGGGAAATCGCAATGATTTTCGCAGATTATTTTTGCGAATCCTTAATTTAGCGAACATTTTCAGATTTTCGCTAAATTAAGGTTCCTGCATATTAACACTTCAGATTGCGATCGCAAATGCCATTTTTTTGCGATTCGCAATTTTAGCGACTTCCTAAACGCTTGATGCATGTGCCTGATAGAGTGGAGTGATGAAGAGTAGAGTGGCGTAGAGTACATTGGGATTGAGTGTAATTGAGTGGCGTAGAGTTGAGTGGTGTGGAGTAGAGTGCAGCAACATGGAGTGCAGTGCGCAGAGTGGCTGAGTTCAGTCTTGCAAAGTAGAGTGCATTGGTGTAGAGTTCAGTGGTATAGAGTGCAGTGTTGCAGAGTAGTGTGGCATAAAGTGAAGTGGCGTAGAGTGGAGTGGTGCAGAGTAGAGTGGAGTGTCCTAGACTGAAGTTGTGTAGAGCGCAGTGGTGCACAGCAGAGTGGGTTAGAGTACATTGGCAGACAGTCGAGTGATGTAGAGTAGAGAGGCGTAAAGTTAAGTGGCAGAGACTGCAGTGGTGTACAATACGTTAGATTGACTTAGAGTGCAGTGTGTCGAGTGTAGTGATGTAGAGTCCATTGGCTTAGAGTGCAGTAGAACAGTGTAGAGCGGTGCAGAGTAGAGTGCAGTGGCATAGAGTACAGTGGCACAGCATAGAGTGGCATTGAGTTCAGTGGCGTAGTGCACAAGTAGAGCGTCATAGAGTGCAATGGTGCAGAGTAGAGTGGTATAGAGTTCAGTGATGTAGAGTGCAGTGGCATGTAGTAGAATGTTTCAGAATAGTATAGAGTGGTATAGAGTTCAGTGACATAGAGTGCAAAGGTGTAGAGTGCGGTGGCGTAGAGTGCTGTAGAGTAGATTATAGTGGCGTACAGTGCAGTGGTGCAGAGTAGATTGGCATAGAGTTATGTTATGTTACCATAGATTTATAACGCGCACAGATACCCGGAGGTGTCCCGGCGCGATAGACCAATGCGGTGGTGAGAGGAAGAAAAAGTAGGACCTAAGCCATCTACGTAAGGTTTCAATTGCTTCTTAAATGCCCTCAGATCGTAATTGTTTCTGATCTCAAACGGCAGGCTATTCCAGGCCCTAGCCGCCCTTACGGAGAGGGAACTCCCTCCCATTCTGGCAAGGCGGTAGCGTGGAATGACAACAAGGCATTGACCTGTTGTCCGGAGAAGCCTGGATGGTGAATAGAAATTAAAACGCCTCCTCAGGTAGCAGGGCCCAGACTTGTAGAGGGCACTATGAATGATAGTTAGTGCCTTAAGCAAAATGTGCTGGTTAACAGGGAGCCAATGCAAGTCGCGAAGAGACTGCCTAATTCCAAGGCTTCGCGGATTGCCTAGCAGCATTCAAGCAGACGCGTTCTGAATGGTCTGAAGCTTTTTTATCTGGTAGCAAGGAAGGCCAATGTAAAGGGAATTGGCATAATCGAGTCGCAACAGGATAAGAGCGCAGGTCACCATTGCTTTGGCCACTTTTGCCAGGAACGGCAAGCATTTACTAAGAAGCTTCAATGTGCCAAAGCACACTCCTGCCAGCTTATTGATCTGAGTTTGAAATCTAAGATCCTTGTTGAACCAGACTCCCAGGTTTTTTGCTTGACTACCCTGGGTTTTTGGTTTAGGGAAGTCCGCTGGCCACAGGTAATCCCGAAAATTTGGCGGGAAGGTCCCATAAAGAAGGACCTCTGATTTTTCCTTGTTACATTTAAGTTGAGCCTGGGTCAGCCAATTAAAAACTTCCATCAGGCAGTTTCTAGCTGATTCCACAGAAGTCTCATCTTTCTTCCATGTGAAAAGCAACTTGGTGTCATCAGCCTAGGCTACAATTTTGGCACCCAATCCTTCCGCCAAGTATATCAATGGGGTCATATACACATTAAAAAGCAAAGGGGTCAATGTAGAGCCCTAAGGGACGCCTGTAGTAATGCTTCTAGGTGTAGATTAAAAGGGTGGGACCCACACTTGTTGTGATCTGTTGGACAAAAAGGATTCAATCCAGTCCCACACCTGGCCTGAAATTCCATTATTAGACAGGCGAGCTAACATCTGTCGGTGTGGAACCGTATCAAATGCGGCAGAGAGGTCCAATAAAACCAGGGCCAGGGCTCTGCCACCAAAATCACAACAGTGCCTGATAGCCTATGTTATCTCGACCAAAGCGGTCTCAGTGCTTTATGAGGCTCTAAAGCCGGACTGAGCTGGGTGAAGAGCACCAGAAGTTTAGATAAACGCAGACAGCTGTTTGAAGACAGCCTTCTCACAAACCTTCGCCACAGCTGGAAGGAGACAGATTGGTCGATAGCTAGCCAGGGTGTCTGGCTTCAGTGAGGGTTTTTTTAACAGGGGTAATAGCTTGACCTGTTTCCATTCCTCAGGCACCGTGGCAGACTGCAGAGACAAGTTAATGATGTTATTAACTTCTGGATTAAATACCGTTGCCACTGTTGCCAGCTGCCTGACAAGGCAGGGGTCTGCCGGGGATCCTGATTTGAGTGCTTTAAGAATGGCCACAGTATCGGCCAGCGTGAAAGGCGTGAATCCTGTCATGGTCATGAGTGTGTGATCTGGCTCGCTAGCGGCATGGGCCGGATATTCAGTCAGGCCCAAGCTAGCTGGCCACAAACTGGCCTGAATAGCTTGCATTTTGTTGATGAAGAAATCAGAGAGTTGTCACACCAGGAATTAGAGGTGGCGCTGCCTTACTTTCTGCAACTGCTTCAGAAATCTCTGGATAATCAAGAAGATTTCCTTTGAGTTGTTCCTGGATTGAGCGATTTGTTCCGCATAAAACTGACCTTTGGCGCTCTTAACTGCATCATAGTAACAGTTCTGACATTTCCTAAGGGCTAATTTGGCTAGCGGGCAGTACGCTTGTCGTCAGCTGCGTTCTAATTTTTAACACGCTTTTTTTTATCTTTAAGTTCCTTGGAGAACCCGGGCTTGGACGGAGTCATTCTAACTCTCTTGTGATCCTGAGGTATAGCCAGTTGATCCACTGCTCTTGCAATCCATTTATGAAAGATTCCTACTGCCTCAGACAGTCCCTCCCCAGCCAATAGACGTGCCTCTGACTAGACCCTGCCAAAAGCTACTGGCTCTAGGTGAGGGGGAGGTCTACTTTCAGTTAACATCGAGGGTGGATCTAGAGATGTAATTAACCAACAATAGTGGATTAAGGAATGATCAGACCAAGTGACCGGCAAGGGGTCTTGGACTGTTAAAGAGAAATTAGAGCACATCACATCAAGAGTATGGCCCCCACTATGGGACGGAGAATTGACCATTGCGTCAGGTGGGCAAGATCTAAAGTGTCTTTCAATTCACTCGTATCGGCCGTCTCTTTACAGTCCTAATGGATGTTAAGGTCGCCAAGTAACAAAACATTAGTGTAGTGCAGGGCCCTAGGTACAATGGCATCAACCAAGGATTTAAGGAAGGAACTCGGAGGACCAGGAGGCCTATATATTAAAGGGGCCCCAAGAAGAAAATGTGGTGAGATGGTAAGGGCAAAATCCAATGCTTACCCATCCTTAATGGCTTGAAATTCTTCCTGCGTAAAGACCCAATTGTCCCTGTACACTACCACCACCCCCCCCCACTCTGCCTGCAATCTGGTCCATTCTAGCAATTTTATAGCCTGCGGGAATGGCTAGGGTAATAGCGGGAGCCGCATAGTCATTGAGCCAAGTTTCTGTTACAAAAAGCAGATCTAGCTGGCTATCTACCAAGAGCTCAAAGATATTCTGTGTATGTTTCACTAGGGACCGAGCATTGATTAAGGTGGCCTGAATCCGTCGGGAGTTTGGGGGGGCACCCAAAACCTGATTAGGAAGAGAGGTATCAGCCAGACAGTTTAAAATGAAAGTTGCAGAGCTGATACACTCTTGCTATACAGTCCAGGACACACCAGTCATGGCCACACCTGCCCATACATTCCTTATAGCCAGTATTTCAGTGTGACTCAGCCCCAGCCGGGCCTTAGGCAGGTCTAGTTGGCATCGGGCAGCATGGCTGGTGCTGGTTGCTTCCGGGTCGTGGACTGGAGCAGACGGGCTTGCCTTAGGCACGCCTTTGGCGCACCAGCGACGCGCCCACTGCACGCGTCTGCTGCGGGTCTGCCCCTCATGCATTTTATGTAGCCCAGAGCCCCTGACAGCTAGAACGCGCCGTGCACAAGATGGCGGTCTAGTATGTCCCCCATGAGTCCCGAAGTGTGTGCTGAAAACGTGCGGGAAAGTGAGCCTGAAGATTCCCTGTTTAAAATCGGCATTTTTTAAAACAGTAGCAGCAATTAATATTGGTACAAGCAATAACAGCAGTTAGTGCCCCAAAATAAATTCAGTAATTTAAAAGTTTAGATAAATTTAGAGAAGCCTGATGAGCAACAAACAAATGCCGTAGCATAGATTGTATTCGTTTTGGGTAAAGTGGTGTAGAGTGGAGTAGAGTATAGTGGTGTATAGTGCATCGGGGTACAGAGCAGTAAAGTGGCGTAACGTAGAGTGGTGCAGAGAAGAGCACAGTGGCATAGATTACATTGGTGCAGAGTAGAGTGGAGTGGGGCAGGTTAGAGAGCAGTGGCATAGAGTAGAGAGTCATAGAGTGCAGTGGTGCCGAGTAGATTAGAGTGACTTAGAGTGGACTGGTATAGAGTGTAGTGGCATTGAGTGGAGCGATGCAGAGTGTTGTAGAGTGTATGGAATGGAATGGAATGGAATGAAAACTTATATTGCGCGACTTAGCCAAAAGGCATCAAGGCGCCTAAAGAAAAAACATCATGAAAGGCAAATCCAAAAAACTAAGGGTAGGCTTTGGAAAAAAGCCAGGTCTTCAAGGCCTTTCTAAAAGATTGCATTGATGGCAGAGTCCGAATATCCAAGGGTACAATATTCCACCATCTAGGAGCAAGGCTGGAAAAGGCTCTGCCTCCCCACTTGGCTCTTCGAACTCGGGGAACAGATAGAAGAAGCTTCTTTGAGGAACGAAGATTTCTCGAAGGGGCATAGGGAAACAGCAGATCTTTTATTGTGTAGTGTAGTGGCATACAGTGTATCAGGGTAGAGAGCAGTAAAATGGCTTAAAGTAGCGTGGTGCAGAGGAAAGCACAGTGGCATAAATTGAAGTTGTGCTAAGTAGAGGGATGCAGAGTTGAGTGGTGTGGCATAGAGTCTCATGAAGAAGAGTCAAGCAGCGTCGAAGTGCAGTGGCACTGAGTGCAGTGGCATAGGGTGCAGTGGCACAGAGACAAGTGGCCTAGAGTTCAGTGGAGAGAGTGCAATGTTGCTGATCAGATTGTCAAAGAGTAGAGTTATGTAATGAAGAGTGGTGTAGAGTGCATTGCCATAGAGTAGAGTGGTGCCAAGTAGAAAAGCACAGAGAGCAGTAGCATAGAGTACAGTGGTGCAATGTAGAATAGAGTGGAAGAGAGTGCATTGACAGAGAGTAAAATGATGTAGAGTGAAGTGGCATAAAGTGTTGCAGAGGAGACTATAGTGGCGCAGAGTGCAATGGCTCAGAGTATATTGACGTATAGTGCACTGGAGTAAAATGCAATGATTTTGAGTATAGTGGTGCAGAGTGCATTGACATACAGTGCAGTGGCATAGAGTAGAGTGGCACAAAGTAGAGTGGGGCAGCGTACATTGCAGTAGTGTAGAATAGAGTCATGTGGTGCATAGTTGAGTGGCTGAGTGCAGTGGCCTAGAGCAGATTGTTTCAGAGTAGAGTTAAGTAGTGCAGAACAGACTGGTGCAGGGTACAGTGGAGTGGTGCTGGGTAGAGTGCAGTGGTGCTGGGTAGACTACAGTGGTGTACAGTGCCTTGCAATATGGTGCATTGGCATTGAGTGGAGTGGGACAGAGTATAGTGCAATGGAATAAAGTGCAATGGAATATGGTGCAGTGGTGCACAGTAGTGTAGAGAGGCATTGAGTGAATTGTAGAGTGGAGAGGTGCAGAGTAGAGTGCAGTGGCATGGAGTGGTACAGGATAGAGTGGAGTGGCGTAGCGTGGAGTGTGCATGGTGTGGTAGTGCACGTCCATTACAGACAATACATCTTCAATGAAATGACCATTACATTTGTACAGACGTACCGTTTTACTGATAAATGTATACAGCACACAAATGATAATGTGTGGAAATGTTATCACCTAGTGTACTGTTTTTTTGATTGTATTAATATATTTGTTTCCACCACACTTCAGTTTCCAAAAACTTGCTAAATATGTGCTTTCCTAATTCTGAAATATTTTTAATTATCTACAGTTACTTTCCAGACATTTACATTTTGTTGTGTGCTAGAAAATACACAACATCGTACAGCCTTCCTCAAGGACTTCCCCATGAGCCAGCATGATTGTCATATTATTACTCTTACTTTGAAGTCAGAGAAAGAAAGGTAAACACCAACCTCCCTGGAAGACCTATTCTGACATTGGACCTCTGTCTTTTAATGCACAACACATTTGACAAGATAGGAACAGGATTTAAAGGCCTGTTTGCACAAATCGATCACTGGTGGAAGGATACAGCAAATAGGGTATGGGCTGTGGAAAGGACAATCTCAAGATGTACAGCCTAAAACAAGTAAAGTCAGCAAATAAAAAGCAAATAAATGTGAGTTACAAACCACAATACCAATGATAAGCAATGGCTGTAATGTATTCCAAAGAAGCTTTCTGTTTGTCCCCAAGATGTCATTAGCAACCGCGGCCCGCTGAGGGAGTTGCCGTGGGGCAGGCAGGCAGGGCGGGGAGGGGCAGGGTGGGGGGTGATAAACACCAGAATCTGGATGATTGCAGGTGAGTAAACAATTAAATTAATAAAACTAATTTCGTTCCATGCCCTGCAACGCAAAATGCGATCCAGGGCGCGCTACGAAATCCATGCACACAAATACATTTGGGTACTTCTGCACACAGACAAAACACTTACAGGTACCAATGCATATTGACAACACATGGGTCACTCATATTACACTAATTTGTGCACCTGCATTGCTGCCAAATCACCCTATTACATTTTTGATACCTTCAGCCAGTCCTGGTTTGGAGTTTTGAAAAAAACAGTTCTGGTATTTTAAGCCCAGATATGTAATGTTAAAGCAAAACTACAACATCCAGAATTCATAGTGCTGTTAGCTGAAGAACCGGAGCTGGCACAAGGTGTCAGACATGGCCCTCACTGGCAGCTCAACTATTCAATTGCGGTGGGAATTAGCGTGCAACACAGGCGTCAGGTGACCCTGCCAATAAAAAGAGCCGGCGTGGACATGCTCGTGGCCAGTTCTAATACTATACACATTGTGTCTGTGTCATCATTGTCCTGAGCATTTGGGCTCAAGGCCCACAACTTAACAGCACCCGGTTTTGCAGAGACTTAGAGAGATGGGAGGCCAATAAATAACCATTTCCCTTAAGCCTTTGTGTTTATTTCCACCGCAAGGTGAATTATTTAGTTTGGTTTTAGAGGTTGAAATTTTTTAAAATCCATAATCTGTGCTCTTGGTTTAAGTTTGAGTTATAATCCCGCAGAACAAGCAAGCAAAGAGGGGGGAGGCAGGTGGTGGGGGTACGGGCAGCAACGATGACAGTGAGAGGGACGGGGTCAGTAAAATGGTGGGTTCTGCTGTGTGGGAGCTCATCTGAGTGAGCATACACAGGGACACGAATGCAATTAGAAGCATGATAAGCTCCCTTTGAACCACACACACAAACAACACTTCTTGAAAACTCTTTGCATTTACAAGCACTGGAAATGTACTGAAATCTTCCTCAGTAACAGCGTATTTGGACTGCATGAGCTATGTCTAAATATGATTATGATTTCTATGCCTATATAAGGACATGGTGATTTATACCTATATAAGAGCATGAATCGGGAAAATTACACTAGGATCCTAAAATGCTATACAACACCCACTCCCCTTTATTATGTTTGACATTACTAAAATTAAGCACTAAAACATATCTAAAGCATGTAAATGTAAATGTATTGTATTTATATAGCGCACTTCTACCCGGAGGCCTCGTAGCGCTGTATTCATACCACTGTGGAAACCCATCCTGGCTTTCCTGTGAAATGTCCACTCCTGGGCACCCCCAAGGTGAAGCCAGGCATCCAAGCGCTGCTGGGGCCGTTGTGTTTGCAATCCCTCCCAAAAATACATAAAAATGCATTGAAATGGTTGCACACGAAAAGGATCATTAATACTGTACGCATATAAAAGCAATGATTTTATTGTAAGCGCATAATATGACATTGGCAATGCTAAATGAATGAATCATAAAAATTAAATTTATGAAATGGCTCTAAATACAGAAAAAAGGTCGAGACCATCCAATAGCAGAATATATAAACTGTTTTGGTTTGTTGATAAGTTCAATATTGTTTCTAGGAAGTATTCAAAGAATTCTTGTTCTGTAAGAATAGTTCTACTTTAAGCAGATTACTTTGTGCCAAAGTTTTGTTTTGGAAAAGGTCAAATCAAAATCGTAGAAAAATAGAGTTCCAAAGTCAGAAGTTTTTGTTTTGAAAAACGAAGGTCGAATTCAAAGTTGATAGAATGCTGTGTGCTAATTTCAAAAGTTATTCTCGGTGTCAGGAGAAAACATTAAGGGTCAGATGTAGGTAATCCCAATTTACCTATTCTTAAATACCGAATTTTACTGATTCGGTATTTAAGAATAGGTAAATGGGATGAAGATACATTTTTGTTAAAAATTACCGAATCGGTAAGATTCGGTAGTTACCAAATCGGTATTTACCGATTAGGTAATTACCATTCATTCCTATGGGCCTGGAGGCCCATAGGAATGAATGGCAATTACCGAATCGGTAAATACCGGTTCGGTAAAATGGGGGAAACATTCAAGGGTGCCAGGGTGTCACTTTGACACCCTGTTGCACCCCTGAAACGTGTTTGTGTGCAGATGTGGCACACATACATGCCCTAAGGGCATGTATGTCTGCCACATGGCACAGTTGAAAATGCACAGATTTGCATTTTCAAAGGTATTCCTTATTTACCACCAAACGAATCCTAAAATGGGAAAAGCACTAATTTGAGTGCTCCCTACATTGCAAATTCGGTAATTTACCGATTCCTTAAAATACTGAATCGGTAAATTACCGAATTTGCAATTTAGGCCACCTACATTGTAGAAAAGTCAGCCCATATCGCACCCGATGCCCAGGCCCCTGGTGCAGGGCGACTCTTCGTTTGCATCTTGAATAGCTACCAAATAAAGAGACGGGCACTGGAAGTAGGAAAACAAGAACAGGGTTTATTACTCATGAGGAGAGCCTGTCCTTTGGGACACTCGCATAGTGTCTTCGGGAGGTGCTCTAACAAGTTTCTCTGAGGCTTCGTCTTTTATACACAGGTTTACGACACACACACATCCGTCATTATAATCAAGGCATTGTAAAGTATGGGGGTATTCCAACACATGGCTACAGTAGGCCCTTATTCTCCATGCAATAGGAGGGGGCTGTCATGCGGCTGAGTGTTCTGCTGATTCCATTGGAATGTGTGCTCCTGATCGAATATCAGGGGTGGGGGTGGTCATGATCAATAGTGGCTCCTTTCAAGAGAGAGAGACGAGTGCATACAGTAGTGGACAATGAACTGTATCCTCAGGCTAAGGGATGACCAGCGGTCCGTGCAGACATTCAGGCTCAGAGGAAGAGGTCATCGAAGGAGGGGTATTCATGGAGGGACAGGAGGTGTTGGTCAGGCGCGGGGTGCGATTCTTTAGGGACAGAGTCATGCGGGAGGGGAGAGCTCATGACTCGCGCATGTGGGAGAGGGGGCAGTCAGGGGCATGGGGAAGCTTGCAGGGTCAGGGAAGGGGCGCTGGCGATCGACCGCAAACTGAGAGACCATGATACCTAAAATGGCTGTCGTGTACGTGTGTGCATGGGTCTATGCGAGTGGGACAACACAGTCAGAGTTTTAGCGGTACCTATTCTGTTTACACCAAGGGGTACTGTGAACATAAATGAACGCCGCTTATGTACATACATATTGCTATTTTTAACAGTCACCACTTTTTACATAAGCACGTTCAATTTCTACACAGTCGATGTGATAGGCAAAATATAATACATGTTACTTTACATTTGTTGAGTTCTAAATACAAGCCTGAAGATGGGCATAATATTTAGTCAGGGTTTAAAGGGACTTTTTCTTCGACGACATCAACATACAGTAAAAAGTGCCGTATGTGACCTTTGGGCTTGAGTGATCGATGAAACATTTTTTTTGTAAGCAATAAAATTGAGGGAGAAATGCAATTCGATGTAAACAACTAGTCAAGGGGTGAGTAGAAAGTTCTGGAAGGGGGGGGTCTTTAGCGAAAATGTCTTTTTCAACGACGAGCCACCACTGGTAGACTCTGTTAGTCCGTTTTTCTTTTCGTTGGCGCTTTTGAGCACCGGCGGTGGAGCTATAAATCCAGCTCGGAATCATCCCTACGCGTTGCAGGGTGCGATCACAGTCCTGTTTCCTAACTCATTTTCTTAGGGGTGCCTCATGCTGGGCACTTGCGTGTCTTTCTGTTTTTCCGTGGCAAAATCCCAGTCCATAGTCAAAGTTTATATGAAAAAGTTCGTTGAATAACCGAGGGAAGAGAGGGCGGAGCGGGGTCAGATCTTCGAACACACCAAGGGACCAAGGGAGCAAAGGATGATGAGCAAGCAAACCCAACAGTCGGACTCGAAAAAGGGGGCGGGGACTTTCAGGCACAAGTGGGTCAGCAAGTCGAGGGCTTCAAGACAGCCCTTCATTCTTTCATCTGCCGAGATTGAGAGTTGTGCCTCGTCCCGCGTCTCGTTGCTCTGCGGCTCCACCTTTGGTTGCGGTCACGTGTGCTTCATGATCTGTGGCCAGGCTGTGCGTCGCGTCCAGCTCCTCTCCTCCGGTTATTATATCTTTAAATGAGTAGAAAACAAGTTTTTAGAACAACTGGCAGGAGAAGACATTTATACATCTTAATTCCGTCCCCAATCCTGTGTAGGTGGGGGATAAGTTCATCGGTCACAGTCAGAGGTCGTTATTTATGGAGACTGTAGGAGTGCATTGCTCATGGAATTCATCAATGTACAGTGCTCATTCGTGGCGTTCGTGGAGAGAAATTGGACCCTTACACACAGTGCAACATTATAGACAATTCAAAGTCGAGTCCTTATGTAGAGACTCGTTCTTCCCTGTAACCCAAGTATCGACAATCTTACATTTCCCTTCGGGGTTGGCTAACTCTTGTATGTGGGGCGTTATCGTCATGAAGAAAGGGGGGTGGACGTAAGACATGCCCTTCTTGGGGAGTGAACGTTAATCGGAGTCATTAATTTCGCTTTCGAGGGTAGATGACATGAAGCTGGGGTTAATCGGGGGAATGGGGACGTTTGGACAGGGAGCTGGGGTCGATCGGGAGAAGTGGGGTACTCTGGACATCCATGCTTAGGTGCAAGGGGGTGGGGCAATCGAGGCATTGGGGATCGCATTTTCTAACGAGCTGAGAGACAGAAGACCATTGACGCTATAGTTCCCTTATAAAAGGCCAGATTAGGGGACATCCGTCGTCTTACCCGTCCTTTCCTTCATTTCCAACTCGGGTTCTATTGTTTGCAGAAGGGAGAGGTAATAATATGGCAAGTCTCAATCGTTTTGGGTTTGGTCAATTTTGCTGAACACCTTTGCGTTCGAGGGAACCCAATTATGTTTTGTGCCGGAGGGGCACAATGTCCTGGCATAGGGGGGGGGCTTTAGAGAGAGAGAGAGTGAGAGAGAGAGAGAGAGAGAGAGAGAGAGAGAGAGAGAGAGAGAGAGAGAGAGAGAGAGAGCGAGCGAGCGAGAGAGAGAGAGTGAGCGAGCGCACCCTAAATGGTCCATTCAGTACACGTATGACATAGAGAGAGAGAGAGAGAGAGAGAGAGAGAGAGAGAGAGAGAGACGTGTACAATAATGGGCCGTTCAGTGCGCGCACAACACAGAACAACAAGGGTTAAGTAACACAAAAACACAGGCAGAGGGATGACGTATATTCATGCATCATGTACACACAAATTCAGACGGGGGAGACAGCACATGTATCACACACAAAGATCCAAGACAAGACATAAAACAGTTATTGGCCAAAATTATCTTTTCCTGTACGTTTGTGCGCCTCTTAACAGCCTAAGCTCTTTTTACCTTTTGTTCTTCTCTTTTATCGTTCGCTGTCTTCACTAGTGGCTTTCTTTGTACACACTCACGCCGTTGGCGATTGGTCAGTACTAACCTGGTCGGGCTAATGCTCACGGTGGTTTATCCGAGTCATTTTTAGCAAGTGCGTTTCCAGGCTGAGACAACAGTTGGTGTCAATTGGAGAGCAAGGGGGCAGCTTTTAGTTATATGCCTATGTGGATGCGAAAAAGGCGGTAGTAGGTTTTCAAATATTGGCAATATCCCTAGTCCTCTCGGCGGGGGATACTTGTGTAACCCCTACCTCGAAATACCCTAAACTTTTCCCTACTTAGTTTAAAACGTAAGAATGCTTAATCATGCGTGTACATTATTCTTTTTTTTATTTATTTTTTATTCGGGGTTTGTCGCGGTCAGGTACTATAATCAGACTCTTTTTCCCGTCTCTTCGTCCGTTGGATCACCATTTTCGTCGGCATTTCCGAGGTGACCTGCAGAGAGAGGGAAAAGAAGGGAGGGGAGAGCATGCTACATTGATATGCACTTGCGCGCATAAACCCAGAAAGGTTTTTACTTACTGCGTACTCGGCCTATTTCCACAGGATACAGTCACTGCCAACCGGGGCGTTTAAGCCCAGGTGGACCGCTAGTGTGATTTTTCTTATACAGGTAGCATATAAAGTGTGGGCTAAATACCTGGATCTTCAGCGGTTGCTTTTGGCTGTATAAAAAGGAAAAATACACAACTAAAATTCGACCCTTCATATTTGCAATATTTCTACGGGTTATACCTTTTCAACCCTTTATGTAATCAAGCTTGGTCATTCCATCTATATTTCAGTTATATCGAAAAATAGGGGTTATTCATTCAAGACTTTATCAATTTACACGGACACTTATAGTTGCTTTCTCAAAAAATCTTTAATAAGAATGTCGATGCATAAATACGGGCCTACAACCCCGTGGACCGGCCACGGAGCAGGCTGGAGCGGAGTCGGTGGTCGTTTATTTCACATAAAAGTGCGCCAAGTGCAATAAAAATCATATTGAATCTTTAGGGTGAGCGAATATCATAAGCATCGAAATTTCGAACTTTCAATAATCATGATGCGCCAAATTCAACAACAATTCATTGTCCGAATGTTCAATTAATACCCATCTGATGTCAATTTACCGTCTGAACACATAACCAGTACCCATCCAATATCAATTCTTTGTTCGAACATATAACCCGTACCCTTCTCATATCAATTCATTTCCCGAACTGACAGTACACATCCTATATCAATCCATTGTCCGAACTCATAACCAGTACACATTCTATATCAATCTATATGTTTAAAAAAGCTTCATACATATCCTATGACATCAAGGCTGAGCAATCGGGGTACAATAAGGAGTGTGAGAGTTTCATTTGCATCGGCGCCATTTTGGGTGCAGTCAGGCAGAACCAGGCATAGTCTAAATGTCTATTAACTCGTGGTTGGCTCAGAGCTTCTCTTGGCAGTCCAAAAGTTCCGTTAAAGGGCAAAAGAAAGGATCGGTGGTTTGAACCATCAGTCAAAAGGGGAGGGAGGCAACAATGTTCCTACCGGGTCATACTATGCTTTCACCGGAACTGATCCGACTGTGGTCTGCAGGATTCTAGTCATTCAAACTGAGGCTGGCGCCAGCATGGGAGCGCCGACGTCCTGCGGCTACATTTCCATCGTTCCGTGGGCAATCATGGCAGTCACTCCCCATCGGGGGTATTTGCGGGAGTCGTGGACTCCCGCGGCTCCTCTAGAATCTTCAAGGTTGTGGAGAACTATGATGGTGGAGTCAGTAAGTGACCGGGCCATTCCTTCATGCTGGGCCCGCTCTTGCCAGGTCGACCGCCATTTTGAGAGTTCGGCAGCCACCGGCGATCGCGGGGTAAAGTGAGCGGACGGGCTCCACCCTGCCGGGCGAGGCGCCGCAGCATCGCCACAGTGGAAGAACCCTTTTCCGGGCGCCTGGAACGCTGAGGGTGCAGTTGGGAAGCCTCCACCTGAGGAGGCGGGAGAGGCCTGTTCGCACCGTCTCTCCCTCCCAATGCACCCCACGGCGTCTTGCTTGACATTTGTTATGGCCGGACCAGGCGATGAGGACGGGGGGGGGGTCGGAGGCATGTGCAAGACACCCCCCCCAGAGTTGTCGCAGCCATTATACAAGAAAGAAGTGGCGCCTGGCGTGTTGTTGCTGCCATTACGGAAGAAAAAAGGAAAAAAATGTCCCGTCCGTCTTTGGGCCGGGCTTCCGGTGGATGTCGGCCGGACGTCCTTTGCTCTGGCCCCATGAACGGGTTCCTTGGCTTATCGGCTGCTGCCGGATCCATCGGCCCCAGCCCCCGGCCGTTGGTGGCCGGACCAGAAGAGCATGTGGCGGGACTACCTGCAACTCTCAAGGGCCTCCGCGGCCGGACTGGGAGAGAGAGTGGAGGGTCGAAGACATTCCCCCCCCTGCAACTCTCCGGTGTTGTCAAGGCAATCCCCTGGCCGGGTCCCGCTGGCCTCGGCCTCTCCTCCGGCTACACCCTACGTTAGGATCTCCTGGCCAACTGTTGGCAGCAGGACCCGCCTTATATGGGTTGCTTTCGGCTGGGCGTGGCCGCAACTCTGCTCCACTTTGGAAGGTTCCAGAGTGGGGGCGGATGTTCTGTTGACTTGCATTTTCCCCAGTTTATCGTTCTTATTGTTTTCCGGTTTCTCATTACGGGTTACTAAATAGGTTTTACCATTAAGTATTGTTATCGTTTTACTTGTTCGTTATTTAATAAAACGTTCATTTTTCATCAGTGGCCTACTGAATTCGTTTTCCTATTCCCTTCTTTCCAGGTTGTTTCATGCTAAAGTTTTTCTGTTAACAGGTTACAGTGATCACTTTATTATCTCATATGTCCTTTTCACTAGGGGTGCTCTCTGGTCGGGCCAGATGATCTTCCTCTAGTGAATGGTCCGGGTGAAACTGGCGTATCAGTCAGTGGGGAGTAGATAGGCATGACAGATTTACAACGGGGGACAAAGGTCCGCATTACCTACCCTTCACTATTTGCAAAGACTAGAGTATGGCGACTTCTGTGCTTGTTTGCGAAATAGAGAATACCTCCAAAAAGAACCAATTCCCAAACAGTCAATGTTCAGGCAAACAATCAATCAATGAGGAACGAAATAGGTACGACGTGTTAAAGGTTTGCGTTACCCACCCTTCGCTCTCTGCAAAGGGAGAGAGAATATTCCTATTCTTCCCCGTTTGCAGGCAGAGAAGATTCCTAAGAGAACCAACTTCGAACAATTCAATGCTCGATTC
This sequence comes from Lissotriton helveticus, assembly GCF_964261635.1. Taxonomy (NCBI): domain Eukaryota; kingdom Metazoa; phylum Chordata; class Amphibia; order Caudata; family Salamandridae; genus Lissotriton; species Lissotriton helveticus. The sequence goes on from NC_136069.1 coordinate 1,278,572,256, forward strand.
AATCAATCAATCAATGGGGAGAAAAAAATAGGCACGACGTGTTAAAGTTTTGCGTTGCCTACCCTTCACTATCTGCAAAGACTAAACAGAGTCTGGCGACTCTGTGTTTGTTTGCAAATAGAGAATCTCCCAGAAGCAATCAATAGGCAATACTAGTATTTTCAAACAATCAATCAATCAATCAATTTCGCAATGTGTCGTGTGTCACGACCTTACCCGGACCGGACCATGTGGGCAGTTCTTCGCCTTCCTTTTTCCAGCGCCCGATCGTTCTCTTTCTCCATGTTTTTACCGCAGCATTCCTGTGGGATTCCAGTCAGGACAATAGGTCACTCGAGAGAGGTCCGTTCGGAATCGGTGAAGCTCATTCAATCGGCAGCCGGACGAGGGCCCTCTCAAGGCAGGTATACTCCAATCATTTAGATGTTCACCCCATCGTCTGGACCTCTCTTACCGGACCCTATTTCGCTGATGGGCCCCGCGTTTGGGGCACCAATTGTAGAAAAGTCAGCCCATATCGCACCCGATGCCCAGGCCGCTGGTGCAGGGCGACTCTTTGTTTGCATCTTGAATAGCTACCAAATAAAGAGACGGGCACTGGAAGTAGGAAAACAAGAACAGGGTTTATTACTCATGAGGAGAGCCTGTCCTTTGGGACACTCGCATAGTGTCTTCGGGAGGTGCTCTAACAAGTTTCTCTGAGGCTTCGTCTTTTATACACAGGTTTACGACACACACACATCCGTCATTATAATCAAGGCATTGTAAAGTATGGGGGTATTCCAACACATGGCTACAGTAGGCCCTTATTCTCCATGCAATAGGAGGGGGCTGTCATGCGGCTGAGTGTTCTGCTGATTCCATTGGAATGTGTGCTCCTGATTGAATCTCAGGGGTGGGGGTGGTCATGATCAATAGTGGCTCCTTTCAAGAGAGAGAGACAAGTGCATACAGTAGTGGACAATGAACTGTATCCTCAGGCTAAGGGATGACCAGCGGTCCGTGCAGACATTCAGGCTCAGAGGAAGAGGTCATCGAAGGAGGGGTATTCATGGAGGGACAGGAGGTGTTGGTCAGGCGCGGGGTGCGATTCTTTAGGGACAGAGTCATGCGGGAGGGGAGAGCTCATGACTCGCGCATGTGGGAGAGGGGGCAGTCAGGGGCATGGGGAAGCTTGCAGGGTCAGGGAAGGGGCGCTGGCGATCGACCGCAAACTGAGAGACCATGATACCTAAAATGGCTGTCGTGTACGTGTGTGCATGGGTCTATGCTAGTGGGACAACACAGTCAGAGTTTTAGCGGTACCTATTCTGTTTACACCAAGGGGTACTGTGAACATAAATGAACGCCGCTTATGTACATACATATTGCTATTTTTAACAACATCCAAAAATGCCCAATACCGGTCGGTAACGGCCGAAATTCGGTAATTTCGGCCGTTACCGACCGGTATTGGGCCACCTACATCTGGCCCTAAATCTGCTAGGCTGGCAAAGACATCGTCTACCACAGTAGGTAAAAGTTGGACCACCTCATTAAGTAGATCAATCGTACACAGATGAGAAGCATTGCCGTCAACATCAGTCGCATTAGCAATGTTCGCAGTAGATGGTACCTGTGTGCCTGTTGGTCCACGTATCTCACCCTCAACTGGAATTGCTGGTGAGACCTCAATGAATGCCGTCATCAGGATTGGTAGCCGTTGGGGACAACACAATGCAGGAGCCGTTACTAAACCAAGCAAAGCATCAACATCCGTTGGAAGCGCTGATGGAAGTGTTAGGCAAATATCCAACATGCATTCCTCTCCACAAAGCAGGCACGAAGTTTGGAAAAATGCATAGGACTGCTTCAAAGGGTGGTAACATTCCTGAAAAAATCGTATTAAATACATGTACAATACCACTGGTATCAGACATGTTTAAGATACGACCTAACATTTCTGCGAAATGTATAGGACAGTTTGTTGATAATAAGGCATGTATCTCCGCAGAGGACCTTGCAACTTGCAGTTCATACGTCTCTCTGGACGAGGTCAGTGGCACAGGTTTTTGTAAAAGAATGTCTTTCATTCTGCTTAAAGTATCAATTCGTATAGAAAAGATGTTCAGTGAAGGCCTTAGTGGTGACTCCCCGTCTGTCTTAGTTTTTGGAAAGAATACTTGCATACAGCAAGTGACCCTGGCTGACACACTAACTAGATAGGCTATTCCTGGCATGCGCAGGCTCCCGCGCATGCGCAGTTTCCAAAGATGAAGCCGCGATTGGGATGATTGCGGCGCAGTAAGGTAAGTTTGCTTCTAAGTTATATTTAGCCTTTTAATTTAATGTAATAAGGCGGGCGGAGGCGGGAGGCAGGCGGGCGGGAAGCGGGACTCGGGCGGCAGACGGCCTCGCAAAACGGAAATATTGCGGAGAGACACGGAGATTGCTTCAATCTCCATGCCTCTCTGCGATAGTCCCTTCCGTGACTTCCGCCCACCCCTAGTTGTATGTACACAACATAGTTTTAATATCTTGGCAATACGCCAGTACACAAAGGCCCAAATGTGGCAGTCCTATTGTTGCCATCCATTAGGGAAGTCCTGGGTTACTTCTCCCATTGCAGTTCAGGGAGTGTGGGCAGCATCAATGTTTGCGAGCATGCCCACCGGTGCTGGATGCCATTGGCTGCCTGTCCTCACTGGCTGTGTGGGCAGTGGCAGCCCCATGCCACCTGCTGCTCCTCCAGGTGTCAGTAACAGGGGGGTCATCCTGCTCCTACTGGTGGTCTCCTTGCTCTCCCCCACATCCAGAGCACCAGTATTTGCCGACTGAGCAGTCAGCAGCACCTCAACTGCACTTGTCACCATCACAAGGCTCCTGGAGACTTCACTGCTGCAGTGTGCCAGTCCCTCCTGCATGTTGACGCTGCGCCTGAAGAGTAGGGAAGTGGCAGTAGCTAAGCAGTTCACTGCCCTTGTGTGTTGTTCAGACCTCTGCCTCTCCCTGTGCCTTGTTGCCCTGTCCTCATCCAGCTTGGTGCACAGCAGCAGCACTGACTGGGACATGTCCTGCATGCCCGCAGCCATCTCTCTCATTCCCTCCGCCATTGAGCTGATGCCCTTATCAATGTTTTTGATGTTCTCATTTAGGTGCTTCATCTGTCGTTGGGCCGACTGGATGGCCTTCCCCTGCATGCGCTGCACCTTGACCATACTGGCCTCCAGGCCCCAGAAGACACTAGGACCCTCGCCATATTGTTTTGAACTGCTGTTCCTGGCCCTGTGGCGTCTGGCACCTGTGTGGGCCCCCTCTGCGATGGACTGCTGATGTGAATTGCTGTCCTCAACTACCATGGTTGATGTGTCATCCCCCACTGTGTCTTCGGCGGAAGACTCCATATCACGGAATGTGCCCACAACTTGCCTCCTGGTTCCTTGCACTGCAGGTGTTGTTGCAGCCGGTGACACTACCAGTTCAGGTGAGGACAGGAGTAGTGGTGAGGCCAGCAGCTGTGGTGATGCTGTCAGGTGTGGGGAGGCTGGCAGTGTTGGTGATGCCGCTGTTGCCTGTGTGGTGTGCCCTTCACTGGTACTCGCCTCCTGTGTGCCTTGCCTCCGGGGTGCGCTACCTTCCTTGTCCTTGAGATGCCTGCAAGATGTCTCGCCTGTGGACAGAAAATCGTACATTAGCTCGGTGGTCCTGCAGCCCTGCTTATACAATTACATTTTCATCTCTGAAACACTGTTGCTATTGCCTCAGCTTGCTCATCACTGATGTGTGTCGCATGCCTTGTTGTTTGGGCTGTTGTCTGACATGGTAGGTGTTTCACTGACTACATCTCCCATAATGCATTGCTGATGTATACTAAAAGCTGTACTGGAGTGGGGTTCACACTACTACATTGGGGAAGGGGAAAGGGAAGGGAAAGGGGTGGGGATGATTGCTGTGCATGCCTCTTACCTTTTTTGGTGGCAGCTCGGGCTGAGCTGTCTGCATCCCCAATCCCACAGATGCTGTCTGGCTCAATGGTGGACTCCACCAGCCCCTCAAGCTCAGTCAGGGCAGGTGCCCTGTTCTTCCCTCCTCCTGTGTGCCTCGCTTGTTTCTGGAGATCAGCCATTTTTTGCTTTGTCACGCTCCGGAGGTCATACCACCTCTTCTTGAGGTCGTTGATGTCCCGTGGGGTCACTCCAATGGCATTCACCTTTGTTTGTATAGCCAGCCAAATGTTCTTTTTTGCAGATTCTACCACCTGCAGGGACTGCTTGCAAACAGCTTGTGGTGTTTCTTAACTGCCTCCTCCACAAGGAGGTATTCCTCTTTCTCTCTGCTCCTTCCCTTTCAGTTTCCTTGCTTGTCATCGTGCTTTTTTCCTGGAGTAAGTATCCCAGTGTCTCAAGGGCTCTGCTCTGCTCTCCCAGCCTCCCCAGCAGCTTCAGATTGAGTGCACCTGCATGGGTGTGGCCACTTCCTGGTTGGGAGGTGGGGGGGTTGCACCGGATTGGCTGATTCCTTGATTGTTTCTTTTTTTGAATTACCGATTCGGTATTTACATTCAGTATTTACCGAATCGGATTTTACAGAATCGGATTTTACCGATTAGCTTTTTACCAATCGGTGTTGGCGATTCGGTATTTCTTTACCGAATTTTACCGAATCGGTAACAAATGCCGAATTCTTATTACCGATTCGGTAAAATTCAGTGATAATTGGTATTTAATATTCGGTATTTGGGATTTACCTAAATATGGCCCATTATTTGTTCTGGGATTATGCAGGCTATAAATAAGGCTTTTAAACCTTGCACCTGCCAGTATTTTGTGCCCCAGACAATTTTTGTCTCAATGTTATTTTTCCAAAAGTCAAAACCTAATGTGGACAATCGAGCATAAAAGGCCGCAGAATAAATTTGCTTACTATTAGTCAACAGACTTTTCATGCCTGTCTTATTAACCTTTTTAAAGTAAAATGTTTCTGGATTTGTGACATTAAAGCCTGAGAAGTATGGAAATTTTTCATAGAATGTTCTAGAGCTACCATTTGGTGGTGTCAGACAATGTTCCCATTGATTATAAGTAAAAACATTTCTAGGGTTTGCAGATTTGGGCAAATAATGATGACCATAATGATTAAAACAATACATTTGTTCATAATCTGATGAACCTTCTAAGTATTCATATTTTGTAAATTTTGATGACATTTCTAAGTCTGTAATCATGTCATTAACAGTCTCAAAGTCCCAATCATCAGAAAATGTACTGGGTGAAACAAAATCACTAAAGGAAACCTTAAATTGGTGTGGAATCTTCAGCAGCTCGACAGGACCATAAATGTCATAATCTTTTCTGTCCCATACCATACCACCAGGTAGAGGAACGGCTGTGATGTTCACTGATGACAGGCCTCTTTGTTCACGATGAGATGATTTGTGTGGCTTCAGGAGCAAGTTGATGTTCTTACTTGCTGTGTCCATTTTACTATAATTTCCATCTATCAGCTTTCCAAAACTTAAAACAAAAATGAGCCAAAGTAGTAGAAAAAGTACACCTAACACAATTCAAAATTCAACCCTTGGTGAAACCAGATATGTATTTGCAAGCTGGTGAAAAAGTTCTGTTACTTGTTCCTTGAAAGTTTTATTTGCTGGTGCTGTTTCGGGCTCACTGGAGTCCTCAGAAAATGTATCAAAGTTGATGAAATAGCCAGAGGCAGTTCTGTCAATTGTTGGTATCGCATCCGGATTATTTGAAATCGCTGGAGCTGCTTGTTCCTTTGTCATATTAGTATAGTCAGATGCTACATCATTGTAGACAGGAGTGTCTTGACAAACTGTTATTTGGGTTTCAAGAGGCACAAGTTCCATGGCTTTGTTACATAGTCCTTCTTTTCTTACTGTAGATTCTTCAAAGGTGATGAGTCTCTCAGTTTGAACCTCTTGGATAGTAGCAAGATTTGGTCATCTGCTACATCTTTGGAGTCCACTGGGCCTACTACTTATTATCGGCCACATGGTGTGGTTTTACCAGGTCAATTGATATGAACCGGTTCTCCTTTCTTCTAGCGAGGGGCGGCAGTAACACTGTTCTTGATCCGTGGACTGCTAGTACAGGTACTGGTTTTCTGTAAGAAGGCCCAAATTCCTTCTTATCTGCTATTTTCTCTCTGACCAGATCCCCGATCTTTGGAATCCAGACAGGTCTTGCTGGGACAGGTGGTTTGTCCTCAGTGGACGTTGGCTTCTGTATGGTGTTGCTTAGACTTCTTCTTGTTTCATTTAAGTCCTGCAAAACAGCCACACAGTCTTTGATATCAAAGGGTTTTTGTTCTACCACTGAAGTATGACGATCAAGGTCTTCGACTATCATTCTAGTACCAAAAAGGATTTCATATGGAGTGATTCCACCCAGAGAATTTCTTGGCAGATTGCTAAGACTACGTTGGACACTTATTAGATGTTTGACCAACCCGTCACCCGAGCCTAATACCCTTGCTGTTATAGATTGCTTTATGTCACATTTTTTTCTTTTCACAACTGAATTTCCCTCAGGATGGAATGGACTAGAGTACCGCAATGCAACGCCCAAGCTCTAGAGCTAAACGCAGGACCCTGATCAGAATGTAGCGTGCCGATTGCTTATGTGCCGATAAAGACTCGCAAATATTTTATGACAGTTCGGGCGTCAGCCGAGCGCTGAGGCCACATCCAAATGAATCTTGTCCTAATAGTTGTGGGACCGCTTTTGTCCATAGGAACGTCTGAGCGTAGATAGTCTAATGCTATATAACAATGGTGTCTGTACTGGGCTGGCTACACTGTAGTCAGGAATCTGGCAGCACTCTAAGCTGTGATCTCTGTAACAGACATCGCAAATAATTCCAAATTCATAAATGTGGGCATTCATCCCTGGCCACCAGTACATCTCTTTTAACTCTAGTAGAGATTTTGAGATCCCTTGATGTATCAGACCCTCCACCATATGTGCTTCTTGAATCAAAGCACCTCTCTGATTCCTGTTTGGAATTACCCTATCCCCCACTCCAGGGATTCGAGCAAAGGGAACGGAGTTGGCATTAATTATGTATGAATATTCGAGTGGATAGTTTAGAGGTAACGCAGCTCCGCTGCCTTTGCTTGTGGCATTGACAGCCAGCATTGTTTTGCCGTCTATTTTTGTTTTCAAACAAGTGATTGCAGCTATGGAAACCGTTTTCACAGCTGCATTCGCGGCTTCAACAGAATATGAATTCCCTGCAATGTGAACGCCATCACGCTGATGACTAAGTATATGGATCACATGAGTCTTTGTAGTTCTTTCTGTAATAGAACTACTTGTTCTCAAAGCAACTTATGCTTGATTGTGCCACTTTTTGCGTCTTTGAAACCGTTTTGAACCAAGGTCTGCCAGTATTCATTGTAAGATTGGACGCAGTAATACAAATCGCACACTATGCGTGTGGGGAATTCACGATCTGTATTTTTAAGCGCCATCTTGAAAGACTGTAGTTTAGCTCGCTGAGCTGTACAGTCTCTGAGAGATTGAGTTTTTGTGAGCACAAGTCTGAATTTACCATCGCGTCAGCGACCTTTAACAATCGCGCACACAGCACTATAAGCTTGTTTTCCCCCAATTGCGGGTTGTGCTGATCCGTCTGTATAAATTATACATACGTAATGTTCTAGAGGCAGAATCTCAGTGGGCAGAGGACATTCTTGTTCGTATTGTAGAAATTCTTGAGTTTTCAAGTAGGGGTCAAAAACGTATTCAACGTCTGTTGCAGCAAGAGAATGAACCCATTGTATCCATCTAGGATGCAAAGCTTTTGCATTCGGAATGCTCGCTTTTGGCACTGCCTCTAAGGCAGGTACATGAGTAACAACCTTTATGCGTTTTCCCTGCGCGAGGGCTCTCTCTTTTGCTACTGCAGTTTGAAATGCTGTCAGAATTTTTTCTGTTGAAGTGAATTTCATTTCAGCTTGTGTGTATAAGTGTGACATATAAGCTATTAGTACCTTTTCACCTTCATTAAAGGTTAGGTATGTGAATCCGCATCTCCCTGGGATGATTCGGATTACAAGGTTGCGTTCGTTTACAAGTGTCTGTAAATGGGTTGTTCCTAACATGTCTGTTTGTAAAGAACGCAAAATTTCTGTGTGTTTTTAAGTCCAATTAGTAGGTTTGATATTAGGTTTGATTAATTCGTAGAGAGGTTTAACCCTTTCTGCGTAGTTTAGAATGTAAGTTCTTCTGAAATTCAGGAATCCTAGAACTGACTGTAGGTTTTTCAGTGTTTTTGATGGTTGTAGCAGCGCACATTTCTCTTAAAAGTTTGCTGCCAGGCTTTTTGCTTCACTTGAAAGTTCGTATCCTAAGAATAGGACGTTGAGGTGGGCGATTCTTGATTTCTTAAAATTGAATTTGTACCCTTCAGAGGCGAAGCCAAGTATTATGGTGTTCACCCTGTTCAAATACTTGTCCAAATCATCGTCTGTAAGATAGATGTCATCGAGATAAGATAATGCCTCATCATCATACGTTTGTAGTAACTCTGTTACTCTGGCTGAAAATAACCCTGGAATATTCTTGAATCCCTGGGGAGACGACAGAATTGACGCTGTGTCCCCATAATTGAGAAAGCGGTCAAGTACCTGCTTTCAGGTGCGATATTTTCACAGAAGAAACCGTTTGAAATATCTAATGTTGTTTTATATTTTTTGCGCACAATGTTGTTCATCAGTGCTGCACTGTGTGCATTTTGTACTGCAAAAGTTTTGCAACAAGAATTTAATTGTCTGTAGTCCAAAACTAGACGATATGTATTGTCTGGTTTGGAGATAGGAAACAAAGGATTGTTCATGGACGAGGTGCATGTGTCAATCACCCCTTGGTATTCAAGTTGATCTAAGATCTCCCTGACCTGTTTCTTAGCTTCTTGCTTAACTGGATACTGCCTCTGAGCAGGTGGTTTATTTTTTAACTGTAACTTATGGTGAGGAGAGTCCTCATCCCATCCCACATGATTTTTATATAATGCTGGAACCTGGGCTACAGACCATTTTCTGGCATAGGTGTATTTTTTATGAATAGGGATATGATTTGAGAAGGCTGGGAAAATGATTTATTCGCCATGTGGGCACTCCCTGACAAATCCAGGTGGCCAGTCTTTTTCAGCCAGAAGGATGTCATAACCCTTAGATAGTTTTTCCCGAAAGAGTGCATTTATTTTTCTAGTTATGTGCCCCTCTATCTGGAGTGTTACTTCATATAACTTATGGGTACACTAACCCTGGTATCGGCAGTTTCAACCTGAATGTATTCATTCAGGTCCACTGTCTCCAGATGATCCTTCAGGATCTTGCGAGCTATGGTAACTTCTGCTGCGCTGTCCAGCATTGTCTGGGCCCACTCCCCGTTTTTGAGTTGTGTCCTCAAGATCCTTGGCATGTCTGATTTTTAGACTTGCTTCCTTCTTCTTTGTGAATTGAGTTTTCTTATTTTTTGGAACGTGTTGATCATCTTTGTACTTCACGCATTTTTCCTTGTGTTCTGATCGTCCTCTTCTTTCGGATTTCTGCGAGAAAGTTTGAAAGGTACGAGAGGAACGTGTATCAGTATCTTGATGTCTATCAGGTTTTCTCAAATTATCCCTATTTATGACATTATATCTCTTTTCAGAGTGCTCCTTTTGAGGAGACCTACCTCTGGATTGGGAACGCTTCTCTTTAGGAAGTGTCTGTCTAGTATTTTCCCACTTCTTTTTAGGAGTAGTGAGTGTGTTTTTGATAAAAAAAATTTGGATTGTCTGTCAGTTCGGGCTTTACTGGTTTCCCCCCCAAACTATCTCTACCTATTTTTCAATTATTCTGGCCAGTTCATCTGATTGCTCAGTTACATCAAGTTCTTTTAGTTTTTGGCGGATTGCCAAGGATGCTGCTTCTCCTTTAATATTAGCTAATATTTAAGCTGAGACCGGTTTGAAATCCTTCAGTAACTTCATACCGAGTTTTAAAGCAGGCTCTGACCCGTATTCATTTTGAATCTGTTTCAGGACATCTGGTATCATTGCCATAGATGGTACACCATGAGTTTTTGTGTAGACTGCAGCAAAGACTGTACCCCAAGAGTCACAGTCCTCCAGGTGTGGTGCGATCCCCATTGGTAAACAGATTGTTAGAATCCTGTGTTTCTCATGAGGTGTACTATCGGGAAATACTGCCTCGATCTGAGTAATTTTTTGAGCTAACCAGAATGGAATTTGTTCCCTTTTTGTGGGTAATTTACCAATGCCTTCCCATCCACCCCAAATACTTTCTCTACTGATGAGGGAAACTATCCCGAAACCCGGGCCATGTCTCGGGTCTAGAGATCTTGGGAACAACAAGTACTTACTTGCACCAACTTTGGTGAACCACTTACGAACTTTGTTTCAACTCTTCAAACCACACGCACTTCACATACCAGAGTGCTTAGGGGTGATCCGGAGGAGAGGCTAGCGGTGTGCGATCCATTGTAGATTTCTGTTATAGGGCTCCCATGAGCCCCCAAGCTGACGAGCTTTTGGAGACGCACCTGCGTGCCGGAGAGGCATCGAGGTCTGTGACGGTTACTTGGCGGCCTTCTCATCCACCCCAAATACTTTCTCTACTGATGAGGGAAACTATCCCGAAACCCGGGCCATGTCTCGGGTCTTGAGTTCTTGGGATCAACAAGTACTTACTTGCACCAACTTTGGTGAACCACTTACGAACTTTGTTTCAACTCTTCAAACCACAAGCACTTCACATACCAGAGTGCTTAGGGGCGATCCGGAGGAGCAGCTAGCGGTGTGCGATCCATCGTAGATTTCTGTTATAGGGCTCCCATGAGCCCCCAGGCTGACGAGCTTTTGGAGACGCACCTGCGCGCCGGAGAGGCATCGAGGCCTGTGACGGTTACTTGGCGGCCTTCTCATCCACCCCAAATACTTTCTCTACTGATGAGGGAAACTATCCCGAAACCCGGGCCATGTCTCGGGTCTTGAGTTCTTGGGATCAACAAGTACTTACTTGCACCAACTTTGGTGAACCACTTACGAACTTTGTTTCAACTCTTCAAACCACACGCACTTCACATACCAGAGTGCTTAGGGGCGATCCGGAGGAGCAGCTAGCGGTGTGCGATCCATCGTAGATTTCTGTTATAGGGCTCCCATGAGCCCCCAAGCTGACGAGCTTTTAGAGATGCACCTGCGCGCCGGAGAGGCATCGAGGCCTGTGACGGTTAATTGGCGGCCTTCTCATCCACCCCAAATACTTTCTCTACTGATGAGGGAAACTATCCCGAAACCCGGGCCATGTCTCGGGTCTAGCGATCTTGGGAACAACAAGTACTTACTTGCACCAACTTTGGTGAACCACTTACGAACTTTGTTTCAACTCTTCAAACCACAAGAACTTCACATACCAGAGTGCTTAGGGGCGATCCGGAGGAGAGGCTAGCGGTGTGCGATCCATCGTAGATTTCTGTCATAGGGCTCCCATGAGCCCCCAAGCTGACGAGCTTTTGGAGATGCACCTGCGTGCCGGAGAGGCATCGAGGCCTGTGACGGTTACTTGGCGGCCTTATCATCCACCCCAAATACTTTCTCTACTGATGAGGAAAACTATCCCGAAACCCGGGCCATGTCTCGGGTCTAGAGATCTTGGGAACAACAAGTACTTACTTGCACCAACTTTGGTGAACCACTCACGAACTTTGTTTCAACTCTTCAAACCACACGCACTTCACATACCAGAGTGCTTAGGGGCGATCCGGAGGAGAGGCTAGGGGTGTGCGATCCATCGTAGATTTCTGTTATAGGGCTCCCATGAGCCCCCAAGCTGACGAGCTTTTGGAGACGCACCTGCGCGCCGGAGAGGCAACGAGGGCTGTGATGGTTACTTGGCGACCTTCTCATCCACCCCAAATACTTTCTCTACTGATGAGGGAAACTATCCCGAAACCCGGGCCATGTCTCGGGTCTTGAGATCTTGGGAACAACAAGTACTTACTTGCACCAACTTTGGTGAACCACTTACGAACTTTGTTTCAACTCTTCAAACCACACGCACTTCACATACCAGAGTGCTTGGGGGCGATCCGGAGGAGAGGCTAGCGGTGTGCGATCCATCATAGATGACTGGTTGTATAGTCTGTTGTGTAATTTTGTTTGTCTTCCCTTGAAGAAAGGGTTTGCTGTGGAATTCTTATAGCAGGTTGGACTGTTTGAGTCTGCATGACATATTGAATCAATTGTCTATGTATTTTAATTAATAGTTTTAGCTGAGCTAATAGTTCTACATCTGTCATTCTTTCAATGTCAGGATGTGGTGGATAGCTTGCTAGTACCGGCCATGTTGCTCCTGATCTACCTAGTGGACCGAGCCTGGTAATGTGATTTTGATGTTGTAGGGCGCCTTTGAACCGAAGCTGATGCTCTTGGTAAGTTAGTGGAATTTCAATGTCCTCGAAAGGAACGTATTCCGCTGGAGGTTCCTCCATCTTATAGAAGTGGAACACATGTGTTGTTGGATTTGCTTCAGGGAAGATAGTCCATAGAATACCTCTGTCTGCCGATATTCATGTGCCTCTATGACAAATATAACCCTACCACCTCTTGGTGATAGGCCATTTTCTATAAGCTTTATAGCTATTGTTTTCCTTACATTTTCTGGGATGATTATAGCATCCGGGTCATTTTGTTGGAAACCTGTAACGGCTAAACCCGTTCAGTTTGCAGACGCTGAAGTTCCACTGGCCCTGGGATGATCCTCGTCGGCAATTTTGTTGAAAGTTTTGCAGCGCAAGAAGACAAAGATAAGGTGTACAATATTGTGGAACACTGTATCCTTCAACGTTGAACAAAACCAAAAACGAATACATAGGATTTTTCGTCCTATTCAGTTATTGCGGATATTTTATCCTTTAACCCACTCCAGACGTCTATATGAGTTTTTTACAGGAAAAAGGGGTCTCTTGTGAAAAGCACAACTGAGTTACTCTAGTATCTAGCGTTAAATTAGTGCCTTACCAAATGTTGGGCGCTATGTAGTGTAGTTCCTATATTCCCCATGGGCTCTGCGCATTGGAATAATATATCCTATAGATGTGACGTAGGACTTAGGTCGACTAGATCTCTATCAAATATATTGGACTTGATTGTGAGTGCCAGCTAGCCCAGAGGTCACTAGAAACTTTCTCGAATTCACAAGAAGGGATTAGTTTCTGACAACCTCATAAGCATGACACATTTGTTTCCTCAAGATAAAACTGATCTTCAGAGTCGTGGAAGCAGTTATTTGTGCATGCTTCGTTTCACCAGAGGTGCAGAGAAATAGAGAGACAGGCGTTTTCAATAAAAGTATTTATTGAACAGTCTTCTTTCTCATACAGAAGAAATGAACTGCTACAATCCCAATAGTGGCAGTAAAGTATAATGCATACAGCAAGAAGAGCATTACAAAATGATACTGTAAAAGCATGGTATGGTTTCTAAGCCATTAAATACATACATAAATAAATAAAGACTAAAAAGTACCCAACTGGTGCTTCTAAAATACGCCTACCCCGATGTACCTAACCTGTCTAGTACGAGGGAAGGAGAAAGTGTGGTGTAGCATAAGTGTAGTATTCTTTTGCCAAGAATTTATCCAAGATTTCTCTTAGGGTCTAAACAGCTCCGTACCTTGGTTTAGAATGAAGGAGGTCTGGTAACTCTCTGTCTCAGGACCCGATTTCCCAACACCGCGCAAGAGGAGCTTGGAAACACTGGAGCTGGATTTCTCGGCAGGAGAAAAGACAGCGTCTCTTTCAGTGTGTCTGCTGGAGGGTCGGCTTCCTTCAGCACTTGCTGTAGCGAGATGCGTCGGGCAAGTAGAAAGTCGAACTGCTCCAAACCGCCATGTGTTTGCTTGGGCAAGTGTGGGCATATTTATACCTTGAAGGTGCAGAGTTTGACGTAAAGGTGGACATAATAAGGTTATCAAAGAGTCTCAGTTCTTTGAAAACTCCATGAGTTCTTGGACAAATCAATATTCAAGCAAGCGGAAGTCCCTAACTGCTGAAGCTGAGTTTTCCAATAAATCATTGTGGATTTTCGGAACTAGTGGAAGTAGCCATGCCGTATTTGGACTGCATGACTTATGTCTAAATATGGTTATGATTTCTATGCCTATATAAGGACATGGTGATTTATACCTATATAAGGGGATGTACATCATGACAACGCGGGCTTTTACACCGCGCTGTCATTATGACGCATCCATTACAATGCAAGTCGTTACAACGACTTGCGCTGTAGGCGCTGGATTTTGGAATAGTATGATTTACTATTCCAACTCCAGCCTATGCAACAGTAGGGAAGGTGTTGGAATAGTATATCTACTATTCCTTAGTCTCTAGCACCATCCAGCGCAAGTCATTGTAACGGCAGCGTCGTAATGGCAGCGTGGTGTAAAGCCCGCGTTGTCATGGCTGTCTCCCATATAAGGGCATGAATCGGGAAAATTACACTAGGTTCCTAAAATGCTATACAACAACAAAAGCCCTGAAAGTTGCCAACACCCCCCCAAAGTACTTTGTTGGGTGCATGGGTGTCCAATTTCCGCAGATCAGCCACTATTAATTATTGCTGTACTTAAAGGCGCTTCACCCGGGACTTTATTTTTTCAGAGTATGCACCTCGTGCCTTGCTGTCAATGCTAATTTGGAGTTAGTCCCAGAAGAAGGGGGGGGAGGGGAGGTGGAGAAGCAGAAAAGGGCCGTGGCAAACGTTGCGCATGGGACACAAAGAACAACAAACTGACAAGCGGAGGAAACAATACTTCGGTGAGGAAAAACTGATAAGAGAAGCACATGATGGGCAATACAGGAACCAGCATTGGTAAATGCAGGAAACTATGCTACAATCAATAGAAACGGAAGAAAAGTAAGTGGCAAAGGCAAGCACCGAAACCAATGAAAAGCAAGGAAAGCAAGGGGGCTGTGTGTATGCCCCTTTTAAGATATATTTATTACAATAGATTTCACAAGCACAGCGCTAGTTGAGCAGGGGAAACCTAAAAAGACATGAAAGAAGATTTGAGGGAACAGAGAACAAGAAGCATCTTTACAGGTGATTTGAGTTTGGACATGGTGTTCAATATGTGATAGATAGGGGATGTGGTGAAAGTAAGGTGTATTCAGGAAGGTAGAATGGTGGTGTGGGTCATAGTCAAGTGGAAAACTCAGTGTTTTAGGGCATAAGTGGACTGCCACTGGTGCTGTTATTCGGACACATTTGTCTCAATACCCAGTTGTGATAATAGTTTGTAGTTTTAAAATTGCATGTCAATTTGATAATTTCCAGGCAGTTTATGCATAGCCCTGAGAGAAGCCACGATGTTCCTTTATGCACAAAGATTAACGCCATGAAACTACCCAAATTGTGGTCAGTGTTCACCCTCCATCCAGAGATAAGACGCCGCATGAACATTTATTGCAGCAGTTTCACAGTTAAAACCTGTCGGACAGGAACAAGAAGGCGGGATGAGGGAGGGGGGATGGACTCAGTGTCCAAGTTATGAAAATATCACATATTTCCATTTTCAAGAATTCAACATAATACCACTGCTGTCAGGCATGACCTTTTTTCTAGAAACTGAAGATTAGGAACATGCTGAAGGGAACCAATTCATTTATTACTTAGGTCACACAAAGAGATTTGAAATTGATTTTGTTTGGCAATCTACAAAATAATGATGTCACTTTCACCTCCATGATAACTGTTGTTAATAGGCAAAAGGCGATTACTACTGTCAATGAAGGCCTCTGAGGTAGCTGAAGTGCTAGGCTTAAAATGATGCTACTGTTCAGATTTTAACGTTATAATGCTACAAAAATCACCACATCATGCTTAAGGTAGTGGGATGACGCAATCATTTTTGCAGAGATACACCTCAAAGAAGACTAACACAGCTCATTACTGTGCCAAGTAAGGAGATTAAATAGACACATGCATTCCTTCATGTGAAGCCTTCGACTCTTTTAAGTGTAAAAGAAAATGCAAAATGTACAGATTTATAGTGGACCTCAAGCCAAAATAAGGCCTTTAAACGTGAAAGGCACGAGGATTAATGCAGTCTGGAACAACAAGTTGTCACTTTCTCCATGAAGTTTAAAATCCTTCCAAATGTTGAAAGCTGACAAAATACTCCAGGGTCAGGGTGGGGGCATTCGGCAGATGAAAGCCAATCACGCTTGAAAGCAGTTGATAAATTACCTTTCTCTGGGTCAATCGAGCTGTACATTTCGTTTCAAATTCTTATGATCCGAAGCAACCCTCGCTGGGGAAAGCGCATAGAAACTATTCAGGGCAGTGCTATAAGTCACTTACAAATTTGAACTAATTTCCCAAAAATTACATTTTCTCCATTTACTGGATCTCAAAATAGAAAGGTGGAAAACATCCATTTGTAAATAAAATATATCCATATTCCCCATGTTATCTTTTGAATCACAGGAACCAAAAAAAAGGCGACAATTTAAAAACAAGTTACTTTATATGCTATGTCCTGCGATTTTTTCAAGGTGTCTGTGGCGACTTTAGTTGTAAAGCGGTGCCATGTGGAGCATCATTATTAAAGTCAAAGGGAACTGAAAGAGAAATTTACAAAAGGAGAGAGGCTCAGCGTGGGATCTGTAACTAAGTGCCTGCACATTTTATACGAATTATTCATGTCAACATTTTTATACATGGATAATGTAGCAACTACATCGGTTTCATGCCAGTTCTCAAGCATTCATTACAAGTGGAAACTATGACTAAGCACATCCAAAATAGAAGTGCAAATTAACCTATGCTACAATTGTCATGTAGTTGTAACTACATTTAAAACACAATTCTGCCGCTCTTCTTCGAGAATATAGGCGACTTGCCTGCACGGATCAGTAAGTCTGTAGAGAACAGTTGTACCAATTAAAATCAAAAGATAAAATATTCTATAAGCTTTTTACTGAGTATGCAATTTACACATGAATCAATGCTAACTATTTTGGCAATATATATTGAACTGATAAGATTAACCACATTAGCCACATGCATGATATGCACAACAAATGTATTTGTCTGTTTCGTTTTCATTATTATGTTTTTTAACAGTATTTCATAGCATAACTGCACCAAGAAACATTTGAGGACTTACAAAGAACAAGTAAAATGTACATCCAAATATATGTGTCATCGTTAACAGATTTAGAGATCTCTTTTACCTCAGGAGAATGAAAGGCTGTTTCAGCCCTGCTAAAATGCAAGTCTGTGAGCTAACTTTACACACATATCTCAGCAGCACAGGTTAAACACAATCGGGGATATGTACAACAGAAGTGGCAGAGTAAGGCTTTAGAAGTCATGGATTAACGACTCACTCCTCTACTTCAGAAACGCAAAACTGCACCGTATTTACAACAATATGGTGCAGCCTTGTGTTTCCCCCTGTGCTGGTGCTACACTTAGCAGTGTAGCACCAACGCAGGCACCCTTGTGCCATAGTGCAAGGGTGTCTGCATGCAGGGTAAAGATTGTTTATGAACAGGAATGTCCCCCTTCTTGTTCATAAACGATCTTAAAATGCCATTTTGTCCCTTCTATGTGGGCTGCTTTATGCAGCACACATGGAAGTCACAAAATGTCATTTTTTTTAAAGATTGTTTAGGTGTAGGAAGGGGGACCTTCCTGTACATAAACAATAAGAGGCATTTTGCTTTTTCCAAGTGTGCTGCACAAGGCAGCAAGCATGGAATAAGCATAAACGAGGAGAAATATAGCGTTTCTCCTTGTTTTGCCAACCTAAGACCATGTTTTCCCTGATCTTAATTTTGGCGCTGCCTCCTATTTATACTGCCCTTGTAAATAGGGGGCAGCATCAAAATCAATGGGTGTTGCAGTGGAACACCCACCGCTACACCCACTGCCCACCCCGTGAAAGGGGACCTTATGTACAAGGCAGCGTTAAGCCACATTAAGTGACTTAACGCTGCCTTGTAAATAAGGCAAAGCCCCTGTCGCCACGGAAATGTCACAAAAAGTGAAGTTCCCGTGGCGATAGGGGTTTGTACAAATGCCCCCATGAGCTACCTTATCTGTCAATAAAGTGAATGCACTCCCTTAAGTGAATCTTTACAAAACAGGCAACATGAAAGATGATTCAGCTGACTTTAGAATAGTTCAGCAATAATCCGGAATTAGTCTTTCTAGAGCACAGAAAATGATGACTAAAACAATACATAGTTCATAAGGAAAGGGTCTATATTAAGTAAATCGTTAATTTCCAAAATAATGTAAAGAGTTGTATTATTATCTCAGAGCACCCATGGGCCTGAGGGATATTTTCTTTGCTGCAGATGTAATTTTGTAACACAGAGGAGTTCACAGAGCCCCTCCATTATTCCAGAATGTTCTCCCTAATCAGGACATGCAATGCAGAAATTCTCTCTGGCTCTGTGTATGCTGGTGTTAATGGTAGTGTGCCCGCAGGCCCCAGAAAGACTAAATGAATTTGAGCGACCCAGGAGGTGACACACTCAGTGAGCCCGGCCCCCCTCTGCGTCATCCTTTTGGTGGTGATCCGAGCATTCATTCCAGACTGGGCATGAATGATCTCTGGGACTCCCAAGGAACCCCCTCAAGGGAGAGCACAGTCACCAATCTCTATGAAGTGAGTGGTGCCAGTACCGTTTAAAATGGAGGCCAGTGAGCGCAGGCATGGATATGGACAGTGCACGTGTCTTCCTGCCAGTCTCTGCATGCTGGAAGGGTACACTCAGTGCTTAAGTTTTACAAAAATAAGTGACAGGTCTCGTCCTAGCTACCATCTCCCTTGTTCTGTCCAAACTCGATTACTCCAGCCTCTACCACGGATCACTTTTAATGACCAGGAAAAGACTAAAACAGATTCAGAACTCGGCTGCCAGACTACTCTTGCATATCAAACCACGAGACCACATCTCCCCTGCCGTGAATGCGCTGCATTGGTTACCGGTTGCCAGTAGATCCATGTTCAAGCTGCTTTGTATCACCCACAAAGCAATACATGGAATGGGACCACCCTTCATCAGGAATAAAATCACCAAAAACATTCAACAAAGGAACCTCCACTCTAAAGGAGCATCTCGCCTCAAAATCCCACCATACAAGAAAAAAACATGGGTGGCACATCCTTCTCTGTTCAGGCAGCCAAACTATGGAACTCTTTAACCCCAACATAAGGTCCACCGACAACCGCCTTATCTTCAGAAAACTACTCAAGATTTGGCTCTTCCCCATATAGGCACCATACGCAAACAGAAATTTACAGCATATCCCTCTGTATACAACCATTTCTTTTTCACTATAAGATATGTACCTATCTTTGTGTATTACTTTGATAAACATGTAAAATGATTATGTTGTTGAGAGAAAATAATAATAATAATAATAATAAATAAATAAAATTCATCTATGGTCTACATGTACATACTTCCATTGTGCATCTATGTACCTTCCATGTACTTGGATCTGTGTGTCTGTTACTTTTCTATTGAAAAAGCATATCCAATGCACTGCCCTATTTCTCATCCTGTGCCTCTATCAATATCTTTAATCTACATATACTTACCTCCTTTATGTATCTATATACTTTCAATGTAATTATGGATCTATATATTTATCACTTTCTTCTAATTTAGCATTTCCAATGCACTGCCCTATTTCTCAGCCTATACTTCGCTCAATATATCTTCTAGCCCAACCTTCTGACTCATCTCAAACTTCTTTCTACTACTCCTACCAATGCACTACCCTATCTCTCATCCTATACATCTATCAATATATCCTCTACATTCACTCTCTCATTTATCCCAAACCCCATACCACTACTATGATTGACAAAATAACCCTTTCTAGACTCTCTCCTACTCTACCCCTCCTTGCATCATCTGACACCTCTTCTACTATACCGATCCCCTAAAGCAAACCTTTCTAAACTCTTCCCTCTGAGTCCTCCCCTCCAGAACTCCTTTTTACTCATCCAAAAGCCTCCTCCTACTGCTAAGACCTTATCACTTTCTTCAAATTTAGCATTTCCAATGCACTACCCTATTTCTCAGCCTATACTTCGCTCAATATATCTTCTAGCCCAACCTTCTGACTCATCTCAAACTTCTTTCTACTACTCCTACCAATAAACTACCCTATCTCTCATCCTATACATCTATCAATATATCCTCTACATCCACTCTCTCATTTATCCCAAACCCCATACCACTACTATGATTGCCAAAATAACCCTTTCTAAACTCTCTACTACTCTACCCCTCCTTGCATCATCTGACACCTCTTCTACTATACCGATCCCCTAAAACAAACCTTTCTAAACTCTTCCCTCTGAGTCCTCCCCTCTAGAACTCCTTTTTACTCATCCAAAAGCCTCCTCCTACTGCTAAGACCTAAAAAAAAAGAAAAAAATCCTCCACTATCCTTTTCAATTGAAACTAACAGACTAACATGTTCACTTCTCAAATTCCATATTAAACTATACTAATATTCTACCCAAATAACTGATTAACATATCCACTACTCAAATTACTTCATATTCTTTTACTTTACTAATTTTCAACAGTAATCCTTTGTGGGTTCCGGAGTGGCGTGCTACTCGCCAGAAAAGCGCTTCAACACCCACCAGGGGTGACAAGTTCTATATGAATGCAAATCTTTCTTCCCCTTTTATCCTTCCGCTATCCTTCTCACTCCAAGTAACTGACTAATATCCACCACTGAAATTACTTCATATTTCACCATATTAATTCACCACTAATCCTTTGTAGGCTTCCGGAATAGCGTGCGTCAACAAGCTCTATATAAATACAAACCTTTGTCCTCCTCTATCCTTCTGCTATCATTCCAAATCCCATTAATTGACTAACCTATCCACCACTTAAAATGTACTTGCATGTTTCACTATACTAATTCAACACTAATCCTCTATGGGTCCCACCTCCCAAGAGATGTTGGAGTGTTCTAGGGGCATATGACATGTGCAGAATCTGGAGTTGGATCAATCTAAAGCTTGCCCATATGGCAATCTCCCTGGGGCTTTGCAATGCCTCCGCCCAATCATCATCCTCCAGGAGCCCCACGTCTGCTTCCCAGACCTTTTTCAAGGGCCCCAAGGGGTCCAGGGAATTGTTCATGAGCTTCCGATATGTGAAAGAGACCGACTTATTCACCATTGGGTCGAGGAACAATTGGTCCTCCAGTGGGAAATATTTGGGCAACTGCTCTCCCTCTGCTATATGACATTGCAGCGCATGTCTCAACTGCAGGTAGCGAAATAGCTTGCCATCGGCCAGTTGATATTCAGTATGTAAGTCCTCAAATTTAATTATAATCCTGTTCCACCAGACATCGCTGAGGCGGTCTATTTCTATGAATATGTCGGTCCATCCGATAAGTTGGTTCGGTGCTAGGTGCAAATACTCAGTCATTTATGTTTATGACCTGGAACGTCAGGTAATAACACCTGTGGTCTGGAACCACCAGTCCTCCCTCATAGACTCCGCGCTGCTGCTTGCGCAATGCTACCCGCGTGGTACCCCCATCCCAGAGCAGGCTGTGCAGTTTACCATCAATCACCCAGAAGAACTCACTAAGAATTTTGTAGGGGGTATTCTGTAGCACATATAACAGACGCAGGAGGGCCATCATCTTCAATAGGATGGCACAACCCATCAAGGATATTGGGAGCTGCCTCAAGTGAGCCACATCACCCCACAACCTCTCCAGCTGCGGGAGTAGGTTAAGAGTTGCAAATTTCCCTCTGACCTGTTTATGTGGGTACCTAAGCATTTGAACTCCTCTCTCTCCACCAATGCCGCATAGGAATGCGTTGGGGGGTGGGGGTCTCACTGGCTAGTCAAAAAACAAGGCACTTATCCCAATTTATCTGATAGTCCAAATAGCTACCGTACAGCTGGAATATGTGAATAAGCCTGTGGATTGTCTGACCGAGTTTATGTGCATACAGTTGAAAATAGTCGGTGTAGAGAGAAATATGCTCTTCCCATCTGCCCTCCCCTTGATGCCATGGGCGAGCAGATCCTGACATACCAACGCTGCGAGTAGCTCAAGCACCAGCACGAAAATTATAGGGAACAAGGGGCAGCCCCGGTGCAGTCTCCTATGTAATGCGATTGGTTGGGATACCTTCCTGTTTACCCCAACTCTTGCCATCAGGTACTGATAGAGGAGTCTGACCCATTTGCAAAATGTTTGTCCGAAACCCAGTCTAGACAAGACAACAAACAGATACGGCCACTCAATGCTGTCGAATGCCATACGGGCATCTAGTGAAATTACAGCTCCCACTTCAGCTTGTTGATTCACCATCATCTGCATGACTCTGTATAGGTGTCAGACTAACCATGACTGGAAAGGCACTTCCATGACTATGGAAGTGCCTTCCCAGTGTGTTCTTGTGGTTTGAGTGTCTGCCATTTATTGCAGTATTATCCTTCTACTTGTGTTTGGTACTCTTTTGTAACATGCCCACGTCACTTTTCTCTTGCAGCACACTGTTTGCTACCTCTTACATTTTGTTATGCTTTAGATACTTGCACAAGTGCCACCATTGCCTACGTAACATCTGTTCTTGTGTTTGAGTGTCTGCCATTTATTGCAGTACTATACCTCTACTTGTACTTTGTACGCTTGTGTACCCTGCACACATGTCACTTTTTCCTCCTGTAATGTACCGTTTTCTACCCCTTGTATTTGTTTGCTCACGATTATCACTTTTGCCTCATGTAACTTAACATTTGCTTTTGTAATTTGTTCACTTGTAATTTTCTCCTCATGTATCAGTACTGTTCCTATTGTGAAGCGCTCTGACACCTTCGGGTAAGGTCCGCTCTATATAAAAATGCATTAAATAAATAAATACATTGTCAGGAGGACATTGCAGCTTGCACCACACATTGCTTCTGCCATGCTGCCAACCATAGTAACAACACAACTACTAACCATCACACTCCTACAAGTGTGACGACAATTCAGACTATTCCAGGCCCCAAAGGTAAATTAATGGCTTGGGAGGCAGGTAATAGTAATTTTTTATGTATATATGTCTTTTGGGGGGGATGGAGATTTATATAGCGCAAACTCGACTCAAAGGTATCAGAGCACTTTACATGAGCACCAGTTGCGCTACAGAGGGACAGTTCATTCTGTTAGGCATAGAGAGATTAAATGATTTGCCCAGAATCACAGGATGTTGAGCATCTGTGCTGAGACTGAACCCGGTTCCCCAATTTCGAGTTCGACTTTTGTTGTGGTCATCTCAGACAGTGCCACCTTGTGGCACACTGTCAAAAGCATTGGTGTAGACATTTAAGTACAGGTGCGAGCACAGGAAACAACCGGCTCAAATTAAGCACTGAGTTAACTGCTGCCCTTAAGGGGGTATGAAGGCCCACGATGGTGGAAGTAGTTCAAGAATGCAAAGCCCTTCTCAAGAGTCTGGGAGGAGGTGTGACGGAAGCCTCTGAGCGGCTGTTCTGTACTTGTCACAACTGCAGTGCTCTGCACATTTATTACACATTGTAGTTAGCTGATGGGTAGAGGGCTGCGCAGCTTTTGAAAATGAGTCCCATTACCCAGGTCTTAGGGCGACGCACCTACCCCTAAACTGAAGAAATACAGTTGATTGATAAGCTTCCCTTTGTATTTTGAAGTGAACTAAAACTGGTTTGAGATGTCAAAACTGCAATACCTAATGAAGATGGCTGAACGTTCGGGAAACACAAGACATGCTTATAGGCCTGGGCAATAAACACATGCTACACACAAGTAAATAATATGGAAAGAACCTTAAACATTAAATGCTGTTACGCTTTACCGATGAGTCTATTGTTCCTTTACTAGGAGAAGTATTATATGCTGTAACTTCATCAAATAGCCTAAAATTATCATTTTCTAATCATATGTACGCAAATCAATGCATCATTTACTCGTTAAGTATACGTATGGACCCTGGGTGCAAGATTTTAGTTTAGCGTGCAACTGATATTTAATATAGGGAAGAACTGGCATGCCATTTCTGACACTTACTGACATTGGTGGGACCCACCCTTGTCTGTTTCTAATATGTCATACAAGGTCTTGCAGCTTTGCTACAAGAATTTTCGGACTCCCAGGCAAAATAATTTTGTTTGAGTGCTCCAGCAAGAGCTTTTTGCATGCCATTTTTGCTTTTTTTGCACTCTGGCGCACATGTATGGCCATTTGTTGTTTGACAAGAAGGTAGCTGTCTACAGTGTATCATGAAATGCTGGAACCAGCTCAGTTCTGCAAAGACAAAAGTCTGACATTAGCCAAGAACTTCTGATTTTACTACAATTATATTTATAATAGACTTACAGGGACTTTGAGCCAGCCCTATTAATCCTTTGGTCTGTTGTTGACACTATCTACAGCATACAACACTGCACTGTGGGTCAGCCCACTCTAGCCATTGGCTAGCTTAACTGTGAGTGATGCCATTCTGCTCTCTCACAAGCAGCACCTCCACGCACAAAGTAGACTTTCCCTTCAGTGCCATGGACTACTGAGTTAATGTGTGCTTTCGAAAGGAAAAGCAATTTTGCCTTTCACTATTATTTTTACATGGACAAGGGCACAGTATCACCTACAACAATAAAATTGTACAAAACTTTGTCAAAACAAGCATTGACAAAAGCCAAAAAGCTAGCACCCAACACCAGGCATATTCGTTTTTCCAGTCCCTGTAACTCAAGGGCAGAGGTTGTCATGCCCACACTAACAACTTCATCCTGCAAACTGCATCAAGATGAGATTGCTGCTAAAATAATCTGAATTGTTTGCCAGAATGACAGCCTGTTATATCTCAACCCCAGCATCAATTAGTGCAACATTTTCAGTTTATCCTACCGAAACAAGGAGTCCACTTCCTTGAGGGGGTGAAATGCAGGAATTGCACTCATTCCCACTATCTCCACATGCCCTAAAACATTTGATGAATATCATCACAGATGGCTAAAGCCATTACAAACAGCAACTTCTCTGTATTAGGATAAACTGAGGTAATGGCCGAATGTGATCAATTCAACCACAGCTCAGCCCATCCTTTTTAGGTCTCACCTGCGACAGCTCTTGTGATATCACTTGCCAGAGATATTCTATCCAACAAGGTGCTTGGAGCCCGCCCACTGGGTACCATTCATTGACTTCATTATCACTTCTATTTTTACCATCCTAAAAGGGTAGCACATGATGGCTTCACTTCCTTTTCTTATCAGCAGCATGGACCAAGTCCAGATAGCTTCATCTTAATTAGGGTCCTTCCCTGTTGGATCTGTGATTGTTGTACTATTTTTCATGTTGCTTCTTTAAAAAGAAAATTCTATGTTGCTTCTTCTACTTCGCCATCTGTGTTCCCATTATTCACTTTCCCTTTGTCTGTGTTGCATTTTCTGTCTCACCTCATCTCCTTTGTTTGTATTGCCCCTTCTCTATCACTCCCCCTTCAATTACCATGTTGCCTCTTCCCTCCTGCCACCATCTTCCCGTTCTCTGTGTTGCCTCTTCACTCCCACCCTTGCACGTTCAATGCCTGTGTTGTCCCCCATCCACGCGCCATAATGAAAACAATATAACACAGCCAACCCGATGTCAGAGATCATGCACATGTGCCAAAAGGAAACCTGACCTCTCCCATTCATCTAGTATGACTCATTAGGGTCATTTCCAGTGCCAGCAACATGGGCATGATTAACAATTATAACCAATAGTAATTGAATTTTCAGTTAGTTATTGGCTTCTGTCCAAGGTTGAGTGCTTTACTGGATCACCAAGTCAAAAACTGACTAGTAGTAGGGTCCGCCACCTGGATGAAATTGCTATTTTAAAATAGACCCTTGACATTTTTTACTTACTGCCCCAAGGGGCACATGCATCAATGTAAGCTTTTACGAGTCCCTAATTGCGATTACTGAGGAATTGCAATTAAGGACTTGCAAAAGTCTATGCATGTAGGAATCCCTATGAAAATAGTGATTCCTAAACATTCCTTAATTGCGAATCGCAAATTGCGAGTCTCAATTAAGGAATGGCTTCCCATTTATTCCTATGGGAATGAATGGGAAATTGTATGTGCAATAGGTACTCGCAAATTGTGCATGCAATTTCAAGGGTGCAAGGGTGTCAAAAGGACAACATGTTGCACCCCTTAAAATTATGAACATACACATGCCCCAAGGACATGTGTGTGTGTAACCTGAAGCTTTGAAAAATGCACTTTGGTGTATTTTTCAAAGTTTCCGCTAAATACCATCAGTTTGAAATACCATAAGTTTGCATCCAAAATGCAAAAATTGCAGTCGCAAAGGGACAGATTGTGCGAATCTGCCTCTTTGCGACTGCAATATCAAATGATGCATGTGCCCCCAAGTCTTTGTAACTTTTTTTAATTCTGCTTAGTTGCAAGCTTGCATCGAAGGTACTAGTGCTGTTTAGTCGTCAGTGTTAAGTTAATGTTATGTCCTTCTAGAACAGCATGCATTGATTTACAGGTATTACACCTGGTGACTTTTCTGCTGGTCACAACTAATAATAGATGCGGCGTGGCTTATGAATTGAGCAAGATGACGGTGGACTGCTGAGCTCTGTATCCCCACAGAGGTAACGAAGTGGTTTTCAGCCTAATATAGACCTTGTTTTGGACTCCCCAAGCTGGACTTATCTCTCGCTGTGTGGTGTGACACATGTGAGCCAACGGGTGAGTCTTAACTCGCATTTTTCACGATAGCTGCCGAGATGACACCGTTCTACTAGTGCGAATGGCCGCCATTTGGTTTGTGGGGCGTTCACATAACGGCTTTCCTTGGATTTTTAATGCGAGATTCTTCGCTTGGATGAGCTCTTTTTCATTTGTTACTCAGCTGAAACTATGAGTAAAAGGAAACCATGAGAATTTCCAGAAGAATAACTTGTACAGAATTGAATGTTCTCACATGATTTTACTGGCAGGTCGGCTTTTCCAGAGGTTACTTCAATTTGTGTCAAGTGCCATCGGCATGAGAATTATGAGTGTATTTCAACACTGATTCTAGCGTGCACTTTCACTAGATGGAAGAAGCAACCAATGAAAGGAAACAATGGGTGTCATTGTCCCCATTCTTCATCTCCCTCATTTACCTATTTCGCTGACTGTGATAACTTGAACCCTCACAGATAGTGGCACTATTTAGTTAGTGCACCTCTCACATTATCTCTCTTCTGATCTCCAGTATAGCATTTAACACCCACTAAATATGTAAAAATTCTGTGTTTATGTGTCATACCGACATTACTAATTGGTCACACTGTTTTACATGAATTTATGCATGAGGGGATGTGTATAAGCATACACATGTTGTGAGGTGTTATTTCAGAAGTAATTTCACATCCCATTTTTCTTGCATATTTATTAATCAGCGAGTACCTTTATCACTCTCCACTTCATAGCTGGAAACGTCGCCATAATCCTGTCAGCTGGGATTTGATCATGGTACCTACCAATTACAGTGAGTGAACCAATTTATAACTCCCTACCATTGATTACCTATTTTATGGGCATGCTCTCAACCATTAAAAAACTTCCTCATCAACAGGTTCATATTTGCAAGATGGCCAGCAATTCTCTTAATCTTGCGAAAACATCTATACCTGGCACCAAACCAAACAAAGTAAAAAATGACCGTCCATCTCTGGTTCAGTCATCTTCTAATGCAGTTTTGGGCTCAATTATATACGAATTACATGCGTTAAAACCGTTCATGAATACCACAAAAGGAAAACTACATGGAAGGTAAAATGTTTGTGATGGAACAACGTATAAGTACTCTACAGGATGTGGCTACTAAAGTACACTTGATGGAACAAGAAATTCACAAACTCAAATTACATATCGAAGACCTCAAAAATTGCAACTGAAGGAACAATCTTCAACTGTATGGCTTACATGATAATGTTGAAGGTCCTGATCTTTTTTCTTTTTTCAAGAAATTTCTGTCTGGCCTTCTCAATCTTCAATCTTCTACTCCTCTCAATATCCAGCGGGCTCATTGTCCAGGTCATCCTCAGCCTCAATCTAACAAACCTCATGGTATTATAAGGCTGTTCTTAGAATTTACCAACTTGATGCATGTACTAAAAGTTGCTTGAGAAAAGTGCTATCTTGTCTGATCTGGTCTCAATATATTCATCTCACAAGATCTCTCCCATGCAACCAATGCTAGACATAAAGAATTCCTAGATCTTCGTTCACAATTGAGATCCATGAACATCAGCTATGGCATTCTACATCCTTGTCTCTGCAAAATTACCCACAAAAGTGTCTCTCACTCATTTGAAGATCCGTCTAAGCTAAGATTGTTTCTGCAAACCATCACTAAGTCGCCTATGGACATAAATACTTAATGTCCTTAAACTGCTACATAATGAATGCCTCTAGGCATCTCATTTTGTCTTGTATTATCCTCTTTCTGCCTTTCAACTATGAGTTATATGGCCTAATTATCTCTATCTTTTACTCAACTTCCTTTTTCTCAGTTTCTTGTTTTCGAGTGCGGACATGCCTGACTCATGTTCCTTTCTTTACATGCCTCAGATCTGGCTTTAGGTCCTTGATCTGTCTCTTTTTCTTTTAATCTCTTCTATTCTCTTTTCATTCACTCTATCTATGTATCCTTTCTTTCACTTCCCTCTTTTTTCCTACCTCCCATTTCCTGTCCTTATATTCACACGTGTGCATATTTGTTTTATTTCCTTATATGCTTATTATTTCCATCATGTTACCCAACTTTTGATGACCGGTGTCTTTTTGTCCCCATTGTTACACTTGCAGTTTGTCATCATTGTGCCTGTACCCCTGTTTCCTAAACATCAACATGTTTAATGTTGTATCGTGGAAAGTCTGTCCTGTCAAGCATCATAAAGTACTTTCCCACTTATCCACATTTAATTGTAAGATTGCTTTCTTGCAAAAAAAAACATTGTAATGATGTTGAATCACTCAAGCTCAAAGTCAATGGGTGGGTCAGGTTGTCTTCTCTCCAGCTGTCAATCAGAAGGGTGGTGTTGCCATCCTTTGTCACAAACCTTTGAAAATAGAAATTGTATCTACTGAAAATTATACAAGTGTACGATGGGTAATACTTAATACCACAATTCATAATAAACTGGTCACCTTCTTTAATATTTATGGACCAGTTAAGTTTGATCCAGATTTTTGGCATACTATTAAATTAAAATTATTATCAATCACTAACTCCAATATTATTGTTGCTGGAGATTTTAACAATTGACTGGACCTCTTTTCCGATAGGAAATCAGATTATGAATTCCAACTAGTTAAATCATATAAAGCATTTCAAACTGCTTTTGCCTCTCGACCACTCCATTATGTGTGGAAAACTAGTAATCCTGACAAACAAGAGTTCACTTTTTTTCAAATGTTCATCATACCATGTCTTGCATTGACTACATTTTGATCTCCAAATCTTTACTCTCTTCACTCCAGTCTTCTGAGTTTGGCTCTATTTTCATTTCTGATCTTGCCCTTGTTTCAGTCACTCTTGATTTATCCCTTTTTACGCCTAAATATGCTAGATTGAAATTCCATAACTCATTGTTATCTGACTGAACTTACAATTCAGATGCTACCTCCTTTATAAAATAATTTTTCCAACTTAACAGATCAACTGATGCTTCTGTTCACAACAACTGGGATGCCTTTAGAGCCTCTTTCAGAGCATTTACAATCGCCTATACTGCCAGAAAGAAAAAGCTATTAAACTCCCAATACCTTTCCACCATCAAACATATCAAGGCCCTAGAACATGCTTATTGTACTTCTAAATCCCCTGTTCACCTTTGGGACCTTATCAAGGCTAAATCTGATTTATACAAATAAGCTACAACTGATGCTTGTAATATTATTCTTAAAATAGAATCCAAATATCACAGGGTCAGAACAGGGTAGGTAAAATATTGACCAATTATCTAAAAGTAGTTAAATCAGAAAGGAAAACCATTGGATCTATTTGTAATACCCTCATTAACACTTTACTACATTCTGACTAAGACATTGTCAACACATTTCAGACCTACTATCATTCATTATACATGAAAGATACTCATCCCCTTGTTAATGATACTCAGTCTTTTTGGTGTTCTCCCTCCCCCTGCTCTATACCGGATGCTATGACTCTCTTGGAAACAGATATATCACTTCAGGAAATTTTAGATGCAATTACATTTTTAAAAAGAGCTGAAACTCCTGGCCCTGATGGTTTCACTTTTGAACGTATCTCCTCTTTCTCGCCTATTTTTCTCCACACTAGCATGAGCTCTTCAACTCCTTTCTATTTACACTCTAAACCTGAAGGCTCCTTCCTTGATGCTCTCATTGTATTTATCCCCAAACCCGATAAAGATCATTCCCTTTTTAACACTATTGCCCAATCTCTTTAATCAACTATGACTCCAAAATGTTTGCTGAAATCCTTGCCTCTAGGCTAGAAGATGTTATACCCTTGCCTAAAAAGTCTGACCAATCTGGCTTTGTTGAGGGTGGACTCACCTCAGATAATGCTAGAATGTTCTCTAATATTCTTGCTCTGGTGCAACGATATCCTGATCCTCTAGCAGCATTATACCTTGATGCTGAAAAAGCTTTTGATCGTATAAATTGGCAACTCATTTTCAAAACTCTTCACTGCTTTGGGCCCCAAATTTATTTTGTTTATCAAACTACTGTACTAAGAACGTTGTGCATGTGTATCTGTTAACGTTTTTTTATCCCCTTATTTCAACTTGCATAGGGGCCCAAGACAAGGTTGTCCCTGCTCCCCTCTCTTGTTTTTTATTATGTCTCAAAGCCTTTCTTCAAACGCATTCGCCATAATTCTGTGATATCTGGCTTTCACCACAACTCCCACGAAATTAAATTATCTGCCTGTGGAGTAGATATTTTGATATACCTGTCCAAACCCTTAACCTCCCGGCCTCCTTTTCTACAGGAAATTGATTTATATTCTGGAGTATCTGTCTATAAATTGGATTTCTCCAAGCCTGAGATTTTACCCTTAAATTCCTCATGCTATCAAATCATGTTTTCTGGCACTAATTTCAAATGGTGTCCATCTAAAATTAAATACCTAGGTGTCTGGTTTTCTCCTACTATCCCTCAAACTCTAACCCCCAACTTTAGTGCATTAAACACCAAGATTCAAAGTTCAGTTTCTTCCTGGTCCCCCCTCTATTTATCCTGGTGGGATAGATTGAACACCAATGATGATTGTACCGCTCATTCTATTCTTACTCTCTAGGTTACCTTTTAAGATCCCCAATTACTACTTTAACCAAATCAACTTCTTTTGTTCTAAATTTCTGTGGAACAACAAACCTGCCTGTATTGCTTTTTCTAAGTTAATCAAACCAAAAAACGAAGGGGGGTACGATTCCCCAATTTTAAATTATACCACACAACTTTTTAACTAGACAAGTTTAAGCATTAAACAAACAATATCATGATGAATCGATACCTAGCTGGATTAATTTTGAGCGATCTTTACAACACAAATTCTCTTTTTATGACACCTGTTTTATGTCCAACTGCACTTTTATTTTTAAGCATCCTATTTTAAAATACTTACAACATCTAAGACATTCACTGTTCATAGATGGCTCTAATTTTTCTTCTACTGGCACATTCCTTCATGTAATATACCATTGTCCTAATGCCTTTAAATTTTGGAAATTCATGTGGTCCAAATGCTCTAAGATACTTCTTTTTTGTATTCCATTATCAATTCAAAATGTTTTTCTTGGATCCATATCTGCTGATTTCCATCACACTTCGTTGAAGCTGAAATTACTTGACCTCTTTATTGCTCTTGCATTTAAAGTTATACTTACTTGTTCGAAAGATAACTCTAAAATATGTCTGTTAACAGGGTGGAATTTTGTTTGCAGCGAACACAGAATTTCTACTGTTTCAACTTCTTCAATATCTCAAAAAATCAAGTCTGACTTACTTTGGTTACCTTTTACCAGTATCCTATTTGCACACTCATCCTTACACTAATATCTATCCGAATATCCTCCTTTCCTTTCCCTCGTCTTCTCCACCCCTTTTCTTCCCCTTTCTGTTTCTTCTCTCTCTTTTCTAGTGTTTTTTTCCTTTCCTGTATCTCTAAATTATATAGGTAACTAATAACTAATAGGTACCTTAAACATTCTTCTTTTAATCCTTTGCACAAGGTTGTATTTGACTAATTTCATCTCTTAACGTGTTATTTCTCTTCCTTGTACAGTTTTTAACCTTGGTACTTTCTCATTCATTCAAAAAAATTATTATTAAAAAAAGTAATAATAGACATGACAAACAGAAGACACCTTGATTTCAGCAAGACATAAGATATTTGTATTTGGGGTCACACTCAATTTAAGCAATTGAAGGTAATCCAAACTAGTTTGCACCATATCAAACATTGTTTCCTCCCAAGATATGATGTATGCTCACTGTATAGTAACAGAATGAAAAGACTCTATTTTTCCTGCTTAAAGTGAATAACACCTCTCCTTAAGAGGCAGTCCTCTCTATGTGTTTTGCTCTGTCTTTAACTCTACCGGCTAGGCACATTAGCAGGTCTGTGTATATAAATTACAGAGACACAGTGGGGTTAATGTGAATCCAAGTTTCTTTATTCTGGTGTATGGTTGCTGTCATGCTATTTATGCATCTCTCAAATAAACATGCTCACAAGGCAGTTGTGAATCTCATTCTTCATGCTTGTAGTGCATATCCTGTGACATCATAGCAACCTGATTAAAAAGAGAAAGTCAGGTTCTTATCAACAAGGAGAAACATATTCAATTGTAGTAATATTATCATGCTCAGGTGACCTATTAGCTCAGTCATATTAAAGACATAAATACTTCCCACCTTGCAACTCAGGTATGGGTTTCGCAAACCTCTATTAGTGGGCACGATATTACTCACAGAGAAGTGTCCTAAACCTTATTTTGGTAGCCATCAGTGAAAGGAAACTCCCATTTGAAATTAAAAAAAATACTGTGGAGGTAGTTTCTCCTCATGTCCCTCTTAGGGCCACACTTCCATACATGTAGGGAGGTGGCCCTGCACAATTTTCTCTCAGGATATTTCATGCATGATGCGTGGGGGTTGTTGACCATATGTTTAACAGGATGAATGTTGTGTAATGTCAGAGATGTCAAGCTTTTCCATTTGGGAAGACCCGTGCCAAGGCCTGCACCCATCCCTCATACCTCACAAACTGCTCTTTGGTCATCTACTTATCATTTGGGATGCCAACATTTTGAGACAATTGGGCACAGCCTTTCCTTATGCTAGATGTTTTCACTGAGCAAGGCCACGTGGCACTGAAGCAGTATTTTCTATTCCATCGCCATGCTCATCTGACTAGTCATACATCTAAAACTAACCCTTCTCACCAGCCAACTTACTTTGCTCATACATTACTCTCAACTTAGTAAACCTTTGCAAACATAGCCTTATAAAAGTCACAACTCAGAAGGATTTCACTCACCTCTGCCTGGACCGCATAGAGGTGCTCTAATAAATTAGCAAGAACTACACTGAAAAGTTTGTCAACTTATTCATGCATCAACGTTATTATCCTGTGAGCCTCCCTGACACTCGCTCGATTCAGATGTGACACTAATGCAATGTAATTCTTTAGAAAGCCCACATAATTAAGAAATAAACTACTTTCACAGCTAGACATTGATATGAAATCATTTGTCTATTCACTCTGAATGACAGACAAGTGGAGCATTGCTGTTAACTCTGATGCGATGAAAGAAGGTTTTCCAAGGTAAGAAATAGAGAGTGAAAACATGTTCCATAAATTATCACATATTATTTCAATGTTTTTGAGTGCTACTGAAATGTCAACACAGGAAAATTAGGCTGTTTGAGTAATGGTCACCTAAATCAGACTCTGACAAATTATTTCAGGAATTGTATGTATCCCATGGACAGCTATAGTGGCAATTTTGTAAAGAGTTGACATGTCAAGATGAAATATTTTTAGAATAGTACCGAACAAAATCCAAATTAACTCATGACCACTTGAGTCCACAGTTATGCTATGTTATGTTATGTTATGCAGGTTTTTAGAGCTCACTATCACCTAGGAGGGTATCCTGGCTCTGAACAGGGGTAAGTAACCACACCTAGGGGCTAGTGGGACTACTCGAAAACCCAGATGAAATACAAGAAGTGAGTGGGAGGAGTGAGGCAGATGCTCTGTGTAGCAACAGGTCATTCCATGCAATAGGAGTGAGGCAGGAAAAGGATGCACCACCAGATCTGGATTTCATATGTGTAGGACTTGTACAAGTAGGAATCTGAGGAAGGGCGCTAGAGGGCGCACGAGCAGCATGGCCGCACCTCTGTGAGGCTCCTGCAGCCTGTGCCAACATCCGATAATTATCCTGTGTTCACCACCTCCATTGCCGCTGAAACTTTGAGCGATTGCTGGAGACCCTTGACCTGACACTCGCTGCAAATTTGGAGTGATTTGGCCGGCGGACTGTGAAGTTATTCCGACGTGAGTGAAGCACCGACTGTGACGGCGGAGCCTGTGTGAGAGCGGGATGGGACACTGTGACTACGTGACACCGGTGCTCCCACGAGGAGTGTAGGCCGCGACCGCTATCTGCCTGAACTATCGCGCTCCCCTTCTGGTGCAGACTCGAAACAGTGAGAGCGGACCGGCTTCACCCACGACGAAGCTTGCGGTGAGAGGAGACGGAAGAGTGGAAGGGGCTGGCGCTGGTGAACTGATTTCGCGCCTTTCCCGGCGGACTGCGGACGCGCCATTGCCGGCGGACTGCGGCCCCCTCCCCCCCCCATCCTTCCCGGTTGTGTGCGCGCCGGAGGCTTGCAGACGGGAGTACTCCTACTGCTGCTTGAGGGACGGAGACGGCTGTGGGACGTGGCTATAGCGGGCGACGTAAAGAGGTGCTGCATTTTGTGCTCGACGATTGCGAGGGAGCTGGCTGATGCGGTGAGTGCACGGCGAGGGACAGGCTATGCTCACGATCACTACTCAGAGGCCACTTGATGTGGAATAAACTGCGCAGTTGTTAGTGCGTGAAGTTTGGGGACTGCGCTACGACTTAACCTGCGCATTGGATCCTGGGTGTGTGCTCCCGTCTTCTCCGGCTGGCGCTTTGATAGGGAGCACTGCAGGCCCACTGGCGCATACGAAGAGCGGGCCCACGCAAGGCCGGGACGAGAGTGGTTCGTGTAGCCTGGCGCCAGATTGACTGCGACTACTGGCACTGCACCCGATATATAATAGCGTGACCATCACGATTGCATTCTGCTGATGTGCTGAAGGGGTGGATGCTTGGAGACTACGCGAGGAATTGGAACAATATTACCCTGACTAGGAAGAAAGCACATGATAAATGGGGTAGATGGGCCATGGTTGAGTGTCTGATAGATGGGGAGTGGATAACACTCGTAACTGTTTATGGGTCAACGGAGGATGACCCCGGAATTTTTCAATTTCTAGATGTGGAGTTAGCTAATTGGGCACCGACAATTATTTTGGCAGGTGATCTTAACATAAATGGGGCAGATGGACTTGGATTGGGCTCTTTTGGAAAGTATAAAGGTCGGAAAAAGAGAGTCAACCAGGCACTACATAGCTTAGTCATAAATAATGCTCTCTCAGATGTATGGGGGAAAAAGAGATTGGATAATAAAGGTTTTACATATTACTCAGCCCCACACCGAACTTGTGCAAGACTGGATTATTTTTTTGTGTCAAGTACTACTATATCAAATTCAAATATCGAAAGGCTGCCACGGATCCTCAGTGATCATAATCCCTTAGTACTCACAATAGCAACAAAAACAAATGCTAGACAATATACAAACTGGACTTTCGAAAGAGGACTGTTAAAAGAGGATAAATATATAGAACATATGAATACATGGATTAGCGATTTTTTTTCGATAATAGGGACAGCGCGGAATTGGGGGTGGTCTGGGACGCCTTTAATGCAGGGGTACGGGGAGAAACGAAGAGTTTTAATTCTTATAAACGGAAGCAGGAGCAGTTGAGAAACTTAGAGCTATTCGAAAAGGTACTTAAGGCAGAGGAGGATTTAGAAAAATGTGTTTTGACTGGAAGTCAAGTGGAAAATGCCTTGATAGAACTCGTGAAAGCAAAAGGCGAAGCAGAGAGTGATATAGCTAGCAAAGCGGCTAAAATTTACACTATGAAAAGGGAGAAGTGTTATGAACTGAGTGAGTCAGTAGGGAGAGTTTTGGCTATTCGGACGAGGCAGCAAGAAGCAGCAGGTACAGTGAGAGAAATTAGAGACACATCAGGTAGGGAGTATACAGATTCAAATGAAATAAGGGAAATATTTAGGACTTTTTATGAGAAGTTATACGATGACGAATTGGCAGGGGGAGACACTAGGAGCGTTAAAGAGAGTATGCAGGAGTATCTTCAAGACATCCCGGTAGATATATTGGAGGAGGATGACGCAAATGACTTAGAAGGGATATTGCAGGCAGAAGAAATTAAGGAGGCAGTATGGAAACTTCCCTCAGGGAAAGCAGCGGGCCCTGATCAAATACCTATAGAATTTTACAAAGAGTTTTGGGATATTTTGGAAGAAGAGCTAATAAAGATCATACATTTATCACAGTTGGGTGAATCAGCGCCTAAATCATGGGGGAGTGCGGAGGTGGTAGTAATATTGAAAAAAGGGAAAAATCCGGAGGAACCAGGATCTTATAGACTCATCATTTTAATGAATGCAGATGTGAAAGTATTCTCTAAGGCACTAGCATCAAGACTTGCTAGAGTAATTCACAAAATAGTTAGTAGTGCACAACATGGATTTATACCGGGAAGAGGGACTACTCACCACATACGCAAAGTAATAACTTTATTTGATATTACAACAGTCACAGGAGACCCGATGGCACTAATGTTACTTGATGCAGAAAAAGCATTTGATCGGGTCTCCTGGGATTAC
Source organism: Lissotriton helveticus (assembly GCF_964261635.1). Taxonomy (NCBI): domain Eukaryota; kingdom Metazoa; phylum Chordata; class Amphibia; order Caudata; family Salamandridae; genus Lissotriton; species Lissotriton helveticus. The sequence continues at coordinate 1,278,609,381 of NC_136069.1, forward strand.
CTTTGGTATGCATTAGAGAGAATAGGCGTTAAACAGGGATATCTCAAAGCAATACAGATTCTATATCTAAACCCGGTAGCAACCTTACGTGTGAATGCTGGGAACACGGGGCAATTCCGAATAAAAAGAGGTACAAGACAGGGGTGCCCGTGTTCACCCCTGTTGTTTGCTATATACATGGACCCACTAATCCGTAGAATGGAGGCGTCTGAGATGATTACACCTTTAACAACACTCATTGGGCATTGTAAAATCTTAGCCTATGTAGACGACATCGCTATAATCACTCCTAATCCTACTGAATCTATAGAGTATCTGGAAATCGAGGCGATGAAATTCGGAAAGATATCGGGCTATAAATTAAATACCTCTAAAACACAGATAATTAAAAACTCTTATTGTACCTGTACAGATAACCGAGTGACGCAGGAAGGCACATACTTAGGGGTAATTATCTTGGCAGACTTGGACTCCTTAGTAGAGAAGAATACTTCCCCTTTAATTAAGAAAGTGGAGAAAGACCTGGACAGGTGGGACCGCTTGCACATGTCAATTGTGGGACGGACGAATATAATAAAAATGCTGGTTCTCCCAAAATTTTTATATTTATTTAGAGCCATACCTTTATTATTCGATGTCAAATTATTAAAAAAATTAGAGCATATATTCAACAGATTCATCTGGGCAAAGGGGAAAACGAGAAGAGCCCTTAGATTTATGACACTCCCAAGAGAGAGGGGAGGTTGGGGAGTACCAGAACTAAAGCTTTATTTTTGGGCGGCAGCTCTCCAAAATATGATTGGTCTGCTGGGAGGGGCAGAGTCAGAAGGCTGGAGTGAATTTGGAACATTGGCAATTTATGGATTAACTTTGGGCAGGGAAGTAGAGAATGTGTTTCTGAAATTTACAGAGGCCAGTTATTACAAAAGGACAAAGTTCAAGACGCTAATAGCAGCATATACAATTTGGAAAAGCTTTAGAAAGATAGTAGGCTTGGGGAAATATAATGTATATACTAGATTTATAAATAATCCAAATCTTCCACAAGAGATATTCTCGGGGTCCACATTTAATGAGTGGGAAAGCAAGGGAATTAGAAGTATGGGGGATGTAATGGGGGAACAAGGGGTTCTTCAATTTTCAGAATTACAGGCTAAATTTAAGCTAGACACCAGGTAATTTTTTAAATATTTACAAATTAGGAGCTTCTTGTTGAGTAAAAAGGGGGGTCCACTGGGTTTTAAGCACGACCCGATTATAAAAATGGCTCAATCAGGGGACGATTGCACCATCAAGAGGTTTTACTTTGAATTGATAAAATCAAAACAAGATGATTATGAAAAATGGAGTGAAAAACGGAAAGACAATCTTAACATTAGCGGGGAAAGCTTTGGTATCTCTTTAGAAAAGGGATATTCTTTGTTATGCTCGTCACCATTACAGGCGCAACATTACAAAACGATATATCACTTATATCATACCCCTGCAAGAATAGCACAATGGGGAGGTATGGTGGGTATTAAGTGCTATAGGTGTGGAAGTCTGGAAGCTGACCTAAAGCATGTATTTGCAACGTGCCCTCATATAGATTCACTTAAAAAAAGATATAGAAAGCTTCATAAACAACATTTTAGGAACAGAAATTGTGTTAACTCCCGGGACAATACTATTAGGTGTGAATGTGGAGGATTTTGTACTAGGAAGGGGGAGGGAATTTTTATTTGTAGCAATATCAGTTATGAGATTATGTGTAGCATCTGCATGGATTGACCCTATTCCCCCTACTTTTCATAACTGGTTGGCAAAACTAATAACAATATATAATGTGGAGAAAGAGATTTATGCACGGAAAGGGAAAAGGGGAAGGAAGTTGGGTAGGTTAATTTGGGGCCCCATTACAAGATGGAAGGATGGAGAATAGAACAAAAATTAGTTGTGAGTAAAACTCGGATGATTTAGGATAAGGTATATTGTATTGAAATGCTACTATTATAATATTGTGAGAGACATAAAAACTAGACAGTTGATTATGATTTAATTGTATATAAGTGAAGCTATGGAATACTATAGAATGGAATATTTTTGTGATTATATTTAGTTTTATAGAATATGGTCTGCTGATTGTCACTGTTACTTTTGTTTTTTCTCTCATTGTGATATATTTTGCTTATAACAATGTCGTGCCATGTATGCAACTGAAAAAACTATTAATAAAAAGATTTAAAAAAAAAAAAAAGGAACAAAATTAGCGCGTGGTGAGGCCTGCAGCAGGACAAATATCCGGTACTCGGCAGCGAGGGTAGTGTATGACCAGGCTCTGCGGACCTGGCTGGAAGATCTCCTGGTGGGCATCAGAGCTGGTCGCTGCGATCATTCCGTTACATGTCAAGGACATCTGAGTCGCCACGAGGAGGGAGCGCACGAACGCATTCGCTAACTGCGGGGAGATCGGTGAGAGGTGCCGCCATGGGCCGACAAGATACTCGACAACCGAAAATTTCCTTTGACTCAGCCCCGGCTTCGAAGAGGACTGTGAAGACGGGAGAGGACACGGCTGGGGCTCAGAGCCCACCGACAGTGGGGCCTAGCTGCGGTGTGGCTGCACCGGACATGCACCTACTACTGCAGGAAATGAAACAAGGGTTCGCGACGGTGGTAGATAAGGTGGATCGTTTATCCTCCAGGATGGACGCTATTGTACAGAAGATGGATGTGCACGAAGAACGCCTCACGGAGGCGGAGAGAAGGATCTCAGATAATGATGATACCACGGCGTCCCATGCTACTAGACTGTCGCGGATGGATAACATCCTCAAGGTAATAGCTGCAAAGAACGAGGAGTTGGAAGCGCGCAGTCACCGCAATAATGTCAGTGTGGTGGGTGTGCCGGAGTCTACAAACACTGGGAGTATGGAGGAATATGTAGAACGGATACTCCTAACGGCTATAGGAGCGGACGCTTTTTCCAAACAGTTCATTGTTGAGCGCGCACACCATTCCCTTGGTCCTCAGCCCCAGCCAGGGGCTCCACCTCGACCGATAATAGCTCGACTACTAAATTATCGGGATAGGAATACTGCACTCCGTGCTGCGAGAGCTGCTAAACAATTATCATGTGATGGGGTTACTTTTTCGCTGTACCCGGACTTCACGCCAATTGTCCAGGATCAAAGGAAAAAGTTTCTGGGAGTGAAGAAAAAAGTAAGGGACCTACAAATAGACTATGCTCTGCTGTACCCGGCAAAGCTTCGGATCACACACTAGGCGAAGCAGTATTTCTTCTTAAACCCGCAGCAAGTGGAAGATTTTCTTAAAACATTGAGACGAGAGCGTGGGAATCGTCCCGTGGTGGAGGAGCCAGACAATGAGGAAGAATGATTTGTGTGTATGTATTGCTAAGAACTCTCCTGGTCCATTGTGACTTCAGCTTGGGATGGTGGCACGAGCTACTTTCTTGACGCCACGCTTGAGACTCTACTACGATGGTGAGAATATGGACGATCGAGGGCGACGAAGATGGCATTGGACTTTGGGTGGTAATGTATGCCAGGCGACACCCCCCTCCCTCAACTTGCCCCACTAAGGGAGGTTTCAGGCTGGGGATGAGGAGCGGGGGGTGCAAAAGTGTGTACCTTGAATGACCCTACACGGTGTGCCCCATTGACATTGTTCGTTACACTGCAGCTGATTGGGGGTTTGCTGGCGGTGATGGGTGGGGGGGGTATGGCTGCTGGAGGTTTGGGGTTACTTCAGTGGGTGGAGGGAGGGACGGGCTGGAAAGGTACAATGTTATTCGTTGATTGTTTCAGGATGGGTGGGGGGAGTGATTGGGGCTGTTTCTGGTTTGAGTCTCTATTGGCTGACAATGTTGCAGTGCATGAGGCGCTGGACTCACAGGGTTGGGTGGGCCGGGTGGGATGGGCCATATTCATTTGACAAGGGAACTATTTGGAAGCTGTTGGCTTACGCGAGAGATGAGTGGGAGTCTGGTTTGGACCGGGAATTGTTCTGGGGCGTGCCTGAGTTAATTGGGGAGAGACAGGGGAAGGGGAGGGAAGCGTGGGTGTTTGGTTGCACTGTACAGAAGAGTCACACAAACTTGCAGAATGCTTGGACTATGTTGGCTGGCACGTATGGGCGGTGGGAGGTGCGGGTGGGGGTGAGCAATGTTTCGGCTGGTACCATTGATGATGGCTGATATGGCGGGAAACAACTTAATGATAATGTCATGGAACGTGCGAGGCATTAACGATTCTAGAAAAGGTAGAAATATCCTTGCCTACCTAGATAGGCATAATGTATATATTGCCTTATTACAGGAAACGCATTTCAGTCCCAGATCTGATCCACAATTTGCTAGTAAATGGGCCTCGGTCAGGAAGTTCTCCTCTTACTCTTCGTATTCTAGAGGTACTGCTGTTCTGATTAAGAAGTCAGTTGCCTTTCAGATGCTGGGAGAGACGCTTGATCATGATGGGGGATTTGTGATATTGTGGGGTAGATTTGGCATAGATACTGTTGTTATAGTAAACTGCTATGCACCGAATGTCGACACGCCAGAGTTTTTCACCACGATTTGGGGACATGTATTGGGGACAGGTGCTACACACATTATTTGGGGGGGTGACTTTAATGTTTCACTAGTGCCAGGCATGGATAGATCAGATGGCTGTGGTCAATATAACAGGCAAGCGAGGGATGTACTAGTGGGCATCGTAGAGGAAGCAGGGCTGATAGACAGCTGGAGGTACACACATCCTGCGCTTCGAGAGGGAACACACTTTACGTCCTACACTAATTCGTGGGCTAGATTAGATTACTGCTTTGTATCTAGGGGGCTTTGTCCGGGTATAGGTAAGGTAGCACACTTGCCCAGAACATATTCAGATCACTGTCCAGTGTTGGCATCCCTCACGATCCCGGGACATGAGAGAATAAGACCCCCATGGAGATTGCTCCAGACTATGCTTCTAGACACAGTCTTTTGCACGGAGCTGGGTACTGAAGTGGAGGAGTTCTTCCCCAGGAACAAGGATTCAGTTAATAGTGTAGAGATGGTATGAGAGGCTTTTAAAGTCACGGTCAGGGGTATTTGCATATCCAAGGGCGGGGGGATATTGAAAGACATTCAGGGGACGCTGGGCAGGTTGTAGAGCGAGCTTAAGGGACTTGAACTTAAGATGACAAGAAGAGTAGATTCGGCATTGCATCATACCTTTAGAGAAAAACTTTCCGAGTACGAAAAGGAAGCAGCGAGAGAAGTAAAGTTTAGGGGAAAGTATTGGACAGCGTGGCGTTATTGCGAAGGGGAAAGGCCGGGCAAGGTACTGGCCGCGATAACAAGAAAGCCACGCTTCTGTAACACTATATTAGAAATTGTCACAAAAACCGGAATACGCTGTCAGGGTACGAGAGAGATTCAGGAGGAATTTCTCTCACACTATAAACAGCTGTATACTTCTCAACAAACCACTGAAGTGGACATGGGAAGTTTTCTCGATAGTATTGCGCTTTGTTGGCTCAGCGACGTGCATAGACAATTCCTTGGTGCACCTTTAGAGACTGCTGAGATCCGAGACGCGATTATGTCGCTTGCCAATGGGAAGGCGACAAGATCAGACGGACTCCCCGCGGAGTTCTATAAATGCTACATCGATGTCATGGCGCCGGTCCTTAGGGAAGTCTATGAGGAGTCGTTGGAAGTTGGGGAATTGCCGGGATCGAGGAGGGAGGTGGTTATTACCTCCTTGTTGAAACCGGGTAAGGAACCGACGGACACGGATTCCTATAGACCGCTCTCTCTCATCAACTGCGATGCGAAGATCCTTGCCAAGGTGTTGGCCACCCGCCTCTCGCTGATTATGTCCAAAATAGTCCATAATCTTAGGACGCTCTTCTCGTTGACTCAGACGATTGCCCCGGAACTGCCTGTCGCTGCTGTCTTTTTAGACGCCACAAAAGCATTCGACTCGGTCGAATGGCCGTACCTATTTACGATATTACATAGGATGGGTTTCCCTATTCTGTTTATTAAATGGGTCGAGCTATTATATACCAGACCAACTGCTAAAATAATGGTTAACGGACTGCTGTCGGCCTCGATGCTGATTACGAGGGGTACCAGACAGGGATACCCTCTCTCCCCTCTGCTCTTTGCTATGGCGATCGAGCCGTTGGCATGTCGAATCCGTCAGCTGCACAGAGCCAGTGCCTTTCACTGCTTTCAGCGCCAGATTGGGGTATCGCTGTATGCAGATGATATCACGCTCTATGTGAAACATCCTCAAACTAACTTGAATACTATCTTACGGGAGTTCATTGTTTTTGGTGGGTTGTCAAGGGTGCATGTGAATTGGAGGAAATCCCAGTTTTTCCCACTCACTAGTGCTGTTACGAAATTTCACCTGGACTATCCTCTCGAATGGTGTGACGCAGATCTTAGATACTTGGGTATCGTGATATCTCTGGACAAGGACGTGACACTTAGGTCGAACTATGGAGTGGCCATCACAAAATTAGCTGATAATGTGACGCGGTGGAAGGCATTACCGCTGTCGATGGCCGGGAGAGCGTCGCTAATAAAGATGGTGGTGTTGCCGCAATTTCTTTACCTATTCCAAAATATACCATATTTCCCTGGTGCTTTTTTCTTTAAACAATTGCGCTCGGAGCTCCTGCGTCTTTTTTGGGGAGGCAAGCAACCTCGGCTGCGATGGGACGTCATCACCCAGCCCTATGAGAAAGGTGGTTTTGATGTGCCGGACTTTGAAGTATATTACGTCGCTGCCCAGGCGCAATATGCGTTTCATTGGTTGAAACCCACGCCATGCATGCCGCAAATCACCTCAGAGGATTGGATCGCGCGTCCTCTTCCTCTTAATGGCCTCGTACTGGGTACGGTCAAAGACATAGACACGCCGTTCACAACGGTAACCTGTACCATAGACGCGTGGAATAGGTTAGTAAAGCTAGTCGGTTCCACGCACTTATATTCCCCGGCACTTCCTCTCACGTACCACCCCCGCATATCGCTCTTGCAGGAAACGGGTTTTCAGTTGATGTGTAGACGCACACAAGTCTCCGTATGGGGGGACTTATTTATCAATGGGCGGTTCCGTACCAAGAAACAGCTGTTTCATGCTGTTACGCCTACGCCTCTGGAGGTGTTTTACTACATCCGACTTCGGGAAGTGTTGCCCAAATTCCCGGAGGAACCGGAAGTGGTCTTGCCGCTGCATACCATGATTCTGTCGGACGGCTGCCATCTTGTTTCTAGGCTATATAATAACATACGGACACAGCGCCAAGGGCCCGAGAGCTCGGCACGGCGACATTGGACTGTAGAATTAGACCGGGATCTTACTGACGACCAGTGGCACTACTGCTGTGCTGTTACGGCTAATATTGCGTCTAGCAGTAGGCTGAAGATCATTCATTTCAAATTTCTGCAACGTTTCTATTATACACCTGTGAGGAAACTGCGCTTCCACTTGGCAGATACCGATAGATGTGAGCGCTGCAATACAGAAGGGGCGGGATTCCTCCACTTAGCTTGGGAATGCCCAGGAGTTTTTGAATATTGGACACAGGTGCATTCTGCGTTACAGGTTATGACATCCGGGGCAATTAGCAAAGACCCGCTAATTATGCTATTGGGATACACTCGACATGTGCCTACATCCAATCGAAAATTCACAAATATCGCACTATTACTAGCTAAGAGGCGAGTTGCTTGTCGCTGGGGAAGAGGTAGGGCTCCTAAGTTTAAGGAATGGCTTGATGACCTGGTTTATTGTCAGGATCAGAATACTATTTATGCGGAATTGACACCAGTTCAGAGCAGGCCGAAGGATATTTGGGGACCACTGCAAGCTTATCTGCTGCAGGCCACAGCACCGGACACAGACTCAGAGGCAGACAGTTGAGTGCTACGGCTATAACTATCGCTTAGATGAGGTGCTTGGAGAGGACACTATGGGAGACGCACCGGTGTCCGCTTATGCGAGACACTGTTGGGAATACATTACAGGGAGATACTGGACCACCCCAAACCACGGCTGGGATGAGGGGCTACTATAGTTTACACACACACTACACTCTTCATGCCATGCTGGCCGGAAGCTATGGTTTCTTGAACCTTTTTTGAACGGCTGATACCTGTTGACTGACCGCTGGATGCCGCTGCCCATGTTACTTGTTCCTGGAAATGTCCATGACTGCTTTATTATTGTATGATGATTGCCCCAATATACTACATAAGTTCTCCTGTATGATACTTGTCTGTCCGTGCTCACCATTCGCTCATATGTAAGTGCCTATATATTATCCAAATGATTGTGATATGTACAAGTGTAACCTGTGTGTTTTTTTCTTCTATGTGATGTACACCAAGGGGAGAAAACTTAATAAATAAAGTTTAAAAAAAAAAAAAAAAAAGTAGGAATCTGAGAAACAGAGGAATCTGGAAGGTTTGTGCCAGCAGATGTGACTGTTGATGTTTGCTGCACCGCTGATATGTAGTGCCTTTAAAGTGTGGGTAAGGAGATTGTGAGAATTTTGCTTGTTTGTGAATAGGGAGTCAGTGGTGCTCCTTCAGGTGTGATGTGAGTGCGGATTGGGAGATTGGGGTTGATTTAGGACACCAAGTTCTGACCGGTCTGCTGCCTTCTGCAGAGTATTATGTTGATCCCAGCATAGAGGGTTTTTCCAGTAGCCCAGTTTGCTTGTGACAAGGGCTTGTGCAATGGTTTTCTGGGTGCTTATTGTGAGCCATTTAAAAATCTTCCTCAGCATCTTCAGGGTATGGAAGCATGAGGCCATGACAGCATTGACTTCTCCGGTCATGTCAAGTTTGATATCAGTAATGATCCTGAGGTTCTTGGTGTGGGTGGTGGGGATGGGTATCAGTCCTATAGCGGTTGGACCCCAGGTGGAGTTCCGCAGTGATGTGCTGTTCCTTAATATCACAAATTCTTGTCAGAGCTCAGCTTTAGACAGTTGGTCTTCATCCAGTCGGCGATTCATGCAGACATTGAATTTGATTTGAGTACTGGGCGTCTTGTCTTTGAGGAAGTGAATGATCTATCAGCCACGGCCCGTGGGGGGAGTTATGGTGGGGCAGGCAGGTGGGGCGGGGAAGGGTGGGGGGTGATAAACAACGGAATCTGGATGATTGCAGGTAAGTAAACAATTAAATTAATAAAACGGAGGGGCATATTATCAAGGGATTTATCTCCGCTTTTTTGGCTTTAAAAGCCAAGAAAGCGGAGATAAAATTATCTCCCTATTACCTAGCTGTCACTAACACCAGTTAGCGAAAGCTAGTAGGAGATAGCGACCATCTTGGACCCCGCTTTGCATGTCAGAGAAGTTTATCACTAATGACATGCAAAGTGGGCGTGTCAAGATGTTAGCGACTGGAAACAGTCGCTAACATCGCTATCTCCTATTACCAACTTTTGGAGATATTCGCGCTAAGCGTGAATATCTCCAAAAGCTAACACCTGCCCTGAGCAGTTCTTAGCCATGTTATCCAATGGGAGGTGGATAACATGGCTAAGAGCATTTGCTCGGTAATGCATGAATATCGCTGACTTTTCAGTGATATTCATGCATTTCGGACGATTTTTATCGCTTAGGAGATAAACCTTGATAATATCAAGGCTCCTAAGCGATAAAAATCGTCGCTACACGGCGATAAAATTATAGCCGCTAAGCCAACAAAGCGATAACTATCGCTAGTTGTTGGTAATATGCCCCGAATTTCGTTCTGTGCCCTGCTACGAATTTCGTTTTATTAATTTAATTGTTTACTTACCTGCAATCATCCAGATTCCGTTGTTTATCATCCCTCACCCGCCTGCCTGCCCCACCGCAACTCCCTCCATGGGCCGCGGCTGCTATGTATTGAAGGCATAGGAGAGGACATTGATGTTGTGAGAGCAGATGATGGTGGCTAGAGAGTCAGGCATGCAATGAAGAGGGTGAGGCTCAGGAATGATCCTTTTGGAACTCCGCAGATGAGGTCGATGGAGTCTGAGGTGTATGCTGCCAGACTGACTGGTTGTGTCCTTCATGTCAGGAAGGATCAGTTCAATTAGAGTGCATATCCTTGGATTACAATGTCATCAGGGCGGCTCCTCCGTTATGGCAGAGGAGCGTCACCCCTACTGAAAAAGAAATGATAATTAAACCAGTTTATTATCATTTAATTTTTCTTACTGAGCAAATAAGCAGCCTTAGAGCGGGCGGGGTCATCCTCACAGAGCGTCACTCAGCTCCAGAGAGGAGGAGAGTTGTACACTGTAAGTGCGCATGACAGTTGGCTGGCACTTACATTTCTCCAACCCAGTTATGTTGCACAACAGTGTGGAGAAATGGCACTGAGTGTCATGACAGCCATCTCAAGTCAATCACAGCACTGCTCTCATGCTCGTCATACCAGCATGAGTGCAACACCGTGACTGGCCCCTGGGATCCTGTGCAGATTATCCAGCATTGGAAGAGGAGCACCGAAGGTGGCGGCCGCAGTGGCAGGTAAGTATTTTAATTTGTTTATTTCCGCTTCCTCCCCCTTCTGCCCACCCCTAACATTCCTGTTGACCCACCACTTTGATGTTAAAGGAGCCGTCACTGGATGTCTTAAATGCATTGGGTAAGAATGGGGTAGGAGACTGAGTCAAATACTGCAAAGAGGTCTAAGAGGATGAGAGCCGCCGTGTCTCCTCTGACCACTGTCATGTAGATGTCACAGTAATGAAAATAAATACCGATGTGCTGTGAATATTTCTGTCTCTCACTGACCTCCTACACTTTTGCCAGTAGGGCACCACTGGCCACGATGCTGAGTAAATACAAGTTGTACCAGGATTTCGCCAAAACGTAATTTCTTTCCTTCCCCGCCAGGAATAGAGTCACTGTAAACATCTATTTATCCTTAATAAAATAACGTCATTCTCCTCTCCCAGCAACCACAGTGCTTTGAAATAACTAGTAATAAATAATAAAAAATCCCATTGATACCTTTTAGGTTGTCAGAACTTTTAGATCGATCACAAATGTTTTTGGAATCTAATGAGGAGAGGTGCGGCGCCGCGGCCAGGGCGACTGATGCTGGAATCTGGGGATCAGGGTTCGATCCCCGGCTCCGGCGGCAGGTTAGCCCAGCACCATGTGACTCTGGGCAATAGCTTGCTTAATCTTCCCGACGGCCCCCAGCGCCTAGAGACCCTTACGGGTGATTGTGCGCTTTACAAATGTGGATTATTATTATAATGAGTTTTCCTCTGCTTTCTGCTCCTAAATCCAATGCGTGTTCATTTATACATACTTAAATGTGCGAAAGACACCTGACATGATATTCATATTATTATGTACTACATTTAGAAAATCAGTCATTACAAAAATATACTTTTTGTACCATCGGAATATTCCATCGCATAAATAGCATGAACATACTTTACTCTTTCCTTAAAGCTGACTTACCATGGGCAACATAAACGTTCTGAATTCGACTTTGCATTTATCCGTGGTGGTCTTGCAGATTTATTTTTAGACACCTGCACAACAATGTGTAGGTGCTCAATTGTTGGAACCAGATTGGTGATTGTGCAGGATTCTCCTACGGGAATTATTGCAAGGTCAGTTTTGCTTTCAGGGCGAAAGTTAAGAGCCAGCCTGACTCATGATCCACCATCAAAGTTTTCAAAATAACATGAAATATATAAACATTTTAACATCGCATGTTTCTTGTCATCCAGGATCATCCATTCATGTTGTCAAAATATAAGTACCGCTTTGGAGCCATGCCCATTGTGGCTACATTTTGGCTTTCAGAGATGATTCAGTGCATAGCTGTCTGCCTCTATATCTTACTGCTTCGTGACGTCCGGTTGTTCATCTGTGGTTTAAGCATATTATTTCATTAATAAAGGTAAAGGCATTCAACAAAAATATCACCATATTGTTCAGAACTTCATAAGTAATTAAAAGGCAGTGATACGACAAAATACTAGCAAAAGTTTGAAAGCGTGCTCAGAAAGACCTCAGTTTCAGTAGGCAAAAAAACATCGAAAAACACATAATATGCAGTTGTTGTTATTGTGGACAAAAGAATGATAGGTTCGAATGATACTCCCAGCGATTGGCGGTGGTTAGATTTATTGCAAGCATTACTTCCTACACCTTTTGTGTGTTTAATGCAATGCCCGATGTGCAAGAGGTATGCCCAGACGTGGGTCCTGTGCTCACGGTGTCACAGGAATCAGGCTATACTCGACTGAAAAACCCAATCAGTCCCTGGTTGCCAGTGTTCCATTTCAGGGAGGTCTGGCTGTTCTCACTGGACTGTTCCTACTGGAGCAGGGTCAAGACTGACTTACATATGGCTGGGTCCAAACTGAGTTGGAATTGTGTCATATTGTGGCCATTCCTGACACCATCTCAGTTCCTGGCACAGTGGTGCTCTTCCATGGCATAACGTGGACTGGTTGTCATAAGTGCAGCTCTGTAATTGTGGCCTTTGACCGTACACAGTGGAGGATTGGCAACAGGGCTTGGCCCCAGCAGGCTGCCAACCACACACAGTGCACAGCTTCTGGCGTGTGCAGTATAGGGTTGCTCTTTGGGCGCCAACAACCCCATCCCCTGGGGCCAATACTTATATTTTGGGGGAGATTGGGGTGCTGCCCCTCCCCAACTCTTAAGTGGCCCCAGGGACCTCATTCCCCAAGGCCACTTCCAATAAAAAGGGGAGGAGCCCATGTGGCCCCCCTCCCACCCTTCCTAAGCCTTAAAAGACCCTTGGATCTTATCCCCAAGGCCAAATACAATGAAAAATGGAAGGAGGAAAGCAACCCGGCCTCCCTAAGCTTTAATAGGCCCTGGGGACCACACCCCAAGGCCAAGTATAATAAAAAAGGAGAGGAGGGCAGAGCGTCACCCTCTCCCCAAACTTTCTTGGGCCACAAAGACCTAATCCCTGGAACTAAAATCTAAGAGGGGGGGCATGCAGTCCACTCCTTGAACCTTATTAGGTCCTGGGGATCCCCTTCAACAGAGTCAAATATAATGGAAATGGAGGAGGGAAATGACCCCCCTACCTGAGCCTTCATAGGCCCCAGGGACCCCATAACTGGGGCCTTTTGTTTTTTAGAAGGGGAGGAGGCTGCATGCCCCTTCACTGGGCCTTGTGAGTTCTTGGGGAATCAAACCCCAGGGGCCAAACCCAATTAAAAAGGGGAAAGGGAGTATGGCCGCACTCCTCAAACCTTCTTGGGCCCCAGGGACCCCACCTCCATTATTTAAAGGTGTGTGCCCACCCGCGGTACCCACCAAGTGCAATTTGGGGGCCACTGGGGGGGAGCCCCAGTGCCCCCATGGCACCAGCCGAGTTCCTGCATGTTTCGGGAGCCAGAATTGCTCCTGGATGAGGGGAGCACCTAGTTACGCTATTCCCTCCGTGTGGTAGCAATTGGTTGTTCTGTTTCCTGGCATGCATCAATACTGGCAGGTAAACAGATCTCAATACTGCTACCACCCGGCAAAAGCACTTTTAAAGCTCCCACCCACTTGAGACAGACTTTAGGGCCTATTACGATGTTGGTCGGGGTTTCTTTCGACTGACAGCATGGCGATCTCTGGAACAACTGACCTCCGGTCAGCGGTCCAAGCTGCCTGATTACGATGCGGCCAAACACTGTTCGATTGCATACTCCCATTTCTCTATGGGAGCTTGTGCTACGGCCATAAACCAGCTGTAATACAGACTCCCATGAAGAAATGGGTGTGTGTGTAAAACCCTGGGCCCTGTGGCAGGCACCCCATGGTGCCTGCTACACAGTGCAGGGATTTACTGGGGTTCGCCCTAGGTACCCCCTCGGCCACCTAGGATGCAGAGGCAAGGGGGCCCTGCTAGGGGCCCTCAAAGTTTCTTTCACAGCCTTACTGTGTCGGAAAGACAGACACGGATAGGCTGTTGGAAACTAACATCTTCATCCAGACGGCAGAAAAGCCATCCATAGGGGATTACGGTGTGGATCCGACTGGCCGTAAGACTGGGGGGCTGGTCAGAACTGCGTCGGAATGACCAGCCAGTTGATACTTCAACTGCTGACATTGTTATTCAGCGGTCGGACCACAAACCGACTGTGACGCTTCCGACTAGTGGTTGCTGTGGAGTGAAAGGTAATTAGACAAGTGCGTGGCAAGGTGCAGTGCTCGTTTTCTTTTCTGTACTGCCTCCTAACACATTTAACAGCTGTGCTGGTAGGGCGCAGAGGTGCCCAGGACTAACAGAGCTGGGACACGGGCCCATCTGGCTCCTCCCAGAGACGCCAAGCCCACAGCTGACCCTCTAAGTATGGATTAGACAATTTTCACTTAATGAACGGTCACTGTAGAAAGCCACAAGGCTGAAGTGCTGTGTAGGAGAGGGAAGGGAGGGGCAAAACCTTTTATGTACCCATAAATAATGAAAAGTAGTGAGAGTCGGGATGTTGTTTTGAGGAAACTTACTCAAGTAGACGGATTCATAGCATGTATTAATCAAGGTATCAAGGAGAATTACTATTCTGTATGCCCAAATTCCGTATTTATTAATATCACAAATTTATTGCTACTTTCACCTGGGGATTAGTCTCAAATGTGACTGAAATTGATCTGTCATAAAAAGAAATCCAAAAATATTTTCTGAAATTAAAAATGAGACGCAAATGAATCTAAAGAAACATCGTCAGTTTGCTATGTGTTTGGCTTATTTAAGAAAATAAATGTCATGGAATGACATCATGTCTGCCTGCAGAGAAACAGCCGTGGGTAGGTAATAATGCAATGCTTGCTAATTTGGCATGTTTCACTGAGGAGACATTGGCAAAGAAACTGCTTAAGGCTGAGTATTACAATTCTCTTTCCTCGAAAATATCCTTACAATTAAAGGAAGCATCTCCCAGGGTTCTTTTCTGAAAGCTGAATAATGATAGAATTTGTGATTTAAGCCAACACTTTAACTTTTCCACGCCACACAAACAGCATTCCATGTTATTAATTCGCAATATTTTCATAAGGAATACAGGGGTTATATTTCTTCCCAGATAGCAGTCATTTTAAGACATCGACAGTATGGATATTGAGGGTCTCATTTATGAGGCCCCTTGAGCCATTGGAACGTCACTTTTTGTGATGTTACATGGTGCAGGCGTTCCCAGCAACAGCCATGGCATTTTGACACTGCCGCATATTTAAGAGAAAGTATAAATCTGAGGCATCGCCAAGAACTTGCACCTTTCCAAGGAAGGCGTAAGAGAGGCCCAATGGGAGAAATATCTTTATTTCTCCTCGTTTTTCCTTTATCTATGAGTGTTGCACACATAGAAAGAGTAAAACACCTCTTGTGTTTGTTTTTGTGCAGGAAGGTTTCCCTTTCTGCACAAAACAATCATTCCCTCAACGCAGCTATCCTTGCACATTGGTAGCAGGGAAAAGGATAGGAATACGCCGTATCTCAGAGATACGGCGCATATCTGCCCTTTTCTTTTGCCGTAGGGCAGCGCGAAACCCACATAAATGAGGCCATGTATCTTTATATCATTCTTTAATGCCCCTTTTTTAAGATATCTTTGGGCATAAATGCTTAGTGTCTTGTGCATTTCTTATATTATATACCTGTGGTTGCAAAGGCCTAGGTTAGGGCTGGGCAGAAATCTGCAGAGTTACATGAAAACTCTGTGAGATTCCACGGAGTTCCATGCACGGTCAGAAATTTGGCACCTCGCACTGGTTGCATGGATGTTTAGCGCTGGGAGCCTGCTTCGCACTGCAAAATCAGCACGAATGGTACCACGCGGAGCGTCACACAGCACTCCGTTCTTTGCTGCCAAGTCAGTATATTTTCTACTCAGGTGGCAGCTTTCTGACTGCAAACGGTTGCGACTGACTGCAACCACCCATGATCACCCAAGTTGGGAAATTTAGGTCGGGTGCCATCCTAGTGCCTGAAAATAGTGCTGGGGATGACAATTCTCCCTTGCATTTGCAAACTTACCGTTGGAGAGCCACTTGCGAAAAGAAACTCTGCAACGCGGCAGTTGGTGGAATTTGCATAATTTGCATAATGTGGAGATGCCAAAACTCTGGCAACTCCACCGGTGAAGCGGAATTTATCATCCATCCCTAGTCGTGGTGTTGGAAGCATGCATCAGACTCTCTTCAGGCAGTATTCATATGAGTAACTTTTCTTCACACATTTTCATACCAAGACCACAAGCCTGATTATGAGTTTCATGGTGCCATCGGGGTGAAAACTCTGCATACATAATTTATGTTACTGTGCAGTAACCCCCCAACAGTAGTGTGCAATTATGAATTAAATTCCTCAGAATAAGAAATAACTCTGCAGACATAGAAATAACAAGAGGTATTCCACATTATATTCCCTATTCTGAGGGCTTAAATACGCACGCTTACCACATACGCTAAACTGATGGCAATTGTGTGTTGAGGGTTTTGTGTGAGGTGGGGTAGAGGAAGGGGCTAGGAAGAATAGGGAAAGAAGGGGAAGAATAGTTCTGGCAGAGAGGCTATTGCATGCTCCTCTCTTGCCATAGAAAAAGGTTTGGCAGAGCTCCATCCTGAGGTTTGTTTGCTGTGGTTTTTTGACAATATCAACTGACTAGAATATTGTATTAAACAATGTTGCTTTTCTATACTGTAAATGACAAAACAAATGTGTAAAAATTATTGTGCAAGAGAATATTGCCCAAAAAAGATACGAACATTGATTTCTTCATAATTATTGCCTTTAACGTCATTCATCTAAAATCGTATATTAGCTAAAAATAATATAACACAAAAAAATTGTGAGTTATTTAACTTACAAAAACTTACATATATGTATATGTGTGTGTATGTTTATAAATGTATGTGTATCTATATATAGATACACACATATATATACATATATACAGAGAGAGAGAGCGACAGAGAGAGAGACAGAGCTGACAACAATTTTTTAACTGTAAAACAATGCAAAGATAATATTAGCAATAAGAAAAATCTATAGATTAAAAACAACTAAATAAAGTAAAAAAATAAATACAAAAATTACATTTCAAACAAAAGACATTTTTAAAACAAATAAAAGCACTACAAAATTTGAAAATGAAAACAAAAAAAATAAACAACAATATAAAAGATAATTTAACTAAATTCAGTCTAACAAACATTAGAGAAAGTGTTGTACTTTGAAGGGGGTTAGATTTACTATTTTCTGTCCAATTTAAACAACAGTAGGGAAGGCGTTGGACTTGGGAGGGGTCAGATTTACTATTTTGACTTCAATTGAGGTAATAGGAAAATGTTGGTCTTCATAGAGGATAGATTTACTGTCCCCAATCCAATGTATGCATAAGTAGGGAAAGTGTTCGACTTCAGAAGGATTAGATTTATAATTTCCTCTGCAGTGTAAGTAACAGTAGGGTAAAGTGTTGGGCAACTGAGGGATTACATTTCTTATTCCCTCTCCAATCTAATCAGCAGTAGAGAAAGTGTTGGAATTCAGAGGGTGTGGATTTACTATTGATTGTGCCCTCTCCAGTCAAAGGCACAGTAGGGCAAATCAAGGTCTTTGAAGAGGTTACATTTATTATTCCCACTCTAATCTATGCAACAGTAGGGAAAGTGATGGAATTCAAAGTGATTCCACATACCAATCCACCTCATCATCAATTTGTGGAAAACATTTAAATAGCTAACAACAGAAAATAGATAAGCCATATTTTCTTTAAAAATGCACACTTTATCAATATAAATAAATACATTAATTGAAGAAATCAAAGAAGTATAAAAAATAAAACTTTCAATAAATTAAAATTATATTAGCTTCTCTGCCTACCACCCAAAAAATGACCGTACACGTACAAAAATAAATAAATGACATTAAACAATATTTTTGACATGATAGTCATGTAACACAACATTTTTTATTCAATATTCATTATTAGTATCATTCATCTCTGCTATTGGAGCCAAAACCTAAAGCAATTTCATAGCTGGAGTTTCTGACTGGGAACATTGTGGACAGTATTCCCTCACTAAAGAAAAGGGGTGCAGGACCAATGGCCATGATCGAGAGGTATTGAATTCCACAGAGTAATTGTGCTCCAGTCTTACTTGTAATTTGGACCTTTGATGGAGGCCACCAAAATAACATCATATTTTCTGACTTAAAATAATATCTGTAGATTGTAAAATATCAAGAGAAAGTTTAATATTTGTAGTTGAGCTTGAAGGGATTCCTTCGACAAAATATGGATGAAAGTTTAGACAGGTAGAGATCTTCTTCTAATCACAACATACATGCCGAACATTTTTATTGAGTAGCACATAAGAGAGTAGAGAAAGTAAAGCTTGCATGGACATCTTGGTGATGGTTAGGTATAAGATAGATAAAGTAAATTAACTTCAAAGAAATAGAAAAAAATATTTGCATAATTAATTAAGAAAACGTTCTATATTTGATTTAGAGTGGTTATTCATAGTTACAATAAGATCTTTGACATCACACATCTGCTGATTATTTGACTGACCATAACTTATAGGGTGGGAGGCAAAGACACTTATTGGGGCAGAGGAACTCTCATTTTAGTTGACAGTCAGAATGGACAAATAGTAGTTATTACCAATGTTCAGACTGATATTGCAGTCAGGGAAGAGGTAGGTCTGACATACTGCATGTTCCACATGGAGAGCACTAGCAATGTTCTGGGCTCCCTTTGAGGTTTTAGAGAGCTTTGTTTGGCTAAGAAAGAGATTGGCAGCTGGGAATGTGGAGGATGTGGATTATAAAGGACATCAGATTAAGACAGTATGCATGTGAGATTGCTGGCATCTAATAAGTATTTTAGTAAGCATCCTAATTGGCTCCTTCTGCAGAAATAATACCTTTCAAGATAATGTGCATGATCTATTGAGCTTGCATACACCCATTTTGTGTTCATGAATGAATGAAAAACCACTTCAAACTCTCTTTTTTAGCAGTCATCATTTTGATCTAGAAATCAACGATTGATCGCACACCGCTAGCCTCTCCTCCGGATCGCCCCTAAGCACTCTGGTATATGAAGTGCGTGTGGTTTGAAGAGTTGAAACAAAGTTCGTAAGTGGTTCACCAAAGTTGGTGCAAGTAAGTACTTGTTGTTCCCAAGATCTCTAGACCCGAGACATGGCCCGGGTTTCGGGATAGTTTCCCTCATCAGTAGAGAAAGTACGAGCTATTGGAGATGCACGTTCGCGCCCAAGAGGCAACGAAGCCTGTGACTGTTGTTTGGCAGCCTTCTCAGCCACCCCAGAAC
Source organism: Lissotriton helveticus (assembly GCF_964261635.1). Classification (NCBI taxonomy): domain Eukaryota; kingdom Metazoa; phylum Chordata; class Amphibia; order Caudata; family Salamandridae; genus Lissotriton; species Lissotriton helveticus. The sequence continues at coordinate 1,278,628,727 of NC_136069.1, forward strand.
TGATCTCTACTGATGAGGGATATCATCCCGAAACACGAGCCGTGTCTAGAGATACTGGAAATACCAAGTACTTACTTGCACCAACCTTGGTGAAACACTTACAAACCTTTTCTTAACTCTTCAAGTCATTCGAACTGCATGTACCAGAATGCAAAGGCGCAATCCAGCGGAGAGGTTAGGAGTGTGCTCCCATCTTGGAATAATGAAATCATTTTGATCTATTTTTAGTCCATAACATAATACTAGTACAAACAAAAAGAAACACACTAGATAAACCAGAACAGATTGATGGTGGTTGAGCCTGCAACAAGGTAACGTTTATTTAGCAATAAAGAAATTTTGAAAGACTTTTCAGTATCACAACAATGAATGTGGGAAAAGACAATCATCAAGATTATGCCATCTTTTTTTCCTATATAAAATGATGTACCTAACTAGTTACCAAATATTTTGGCACCATTGAATTTAACTATAGGAAACAGTGTATTTCTAGCTCTAGGGCATCATATGAAGAGTTGTGTTCATTAAAATACTTAGTACCAGTAACCTTAATCAAGATTGCTTGGAGCAGGCAGTAACTGAAGGATGCTATTTAAGAATCAAGTAGAATGTGCAAATTAAGAATATTGTTAGTGAAGATATCTTCCAAGATGATTTCTTTCAGAGATTAAAAATTAAGCAATTGCTTAAAGGATTTACTTCTCATTCAGTTCATGCTAGGAGAAATCTCAGTAAAGTACTCCCTCTGAAAATACTATCACAGCATTCCTGGTCTCTAGTAAAGGATGCAGATGGATTGAGTTATAAAATCAGACATAAATTAGCTCTAGAAAAGCTCTCCACCGACTGACCTACAATTGGAATTGCATTTGCTCACTTCCAATAGGGTTCCACCTAACACGAGATCTGATAGATGTAAGTCTAAAGTGATATGTGACCATTGTTTTGCTTAGCTTAAAACTATCTCTTTCATGGAGTTCTTTATTTTTCCTCATTTCAACTCAATCTAATTTCTTTTGTGTTCAAAACAGTGTGAGAGTAAGACACACTCCATCATTCTCTAACTGGAAGCTACTTCCTAGTGTTTTTCAATGTTGTATGACCAGATTACAGTTGCAAAATATTGAGACATCACATAGTGTTCAGCATTTAGAAGAGAAGCCGATTACCCGGCCCTTCCAAATACTTAATTGGTATGGGTCGCAATACAATTTTAGGAGTCAGTAAAAGTTCACTGACTCCTAAAATAGGATTCGCATATTAGAGAGCATTTTTGCATTCCCAGACTCTGAACTTGTGTGTTTGTACAGTAAAAATGCTTTTTACATCTGGCCCTTTGTTCCTAACTGTTCTGTGTGTGCATCTGTAAATTCATTAAAAATCTTCATAATCCTATCATTCCTAGTACCAGCATATCTACATGTACTTTTCGAGACACAGCTATTGGATCTTGCACATATCATATTTGCATATCATAAGTAATCAGAGTTCTTTGTGTAATAATTCTTCCAATTCCTTCATATGAAGAACTCCAAAGTTCCTGTAAAGCAAATCTCTCAAATGGTCAGGGCTAATAATGAAATGTTCGAAAGTGTTCAAAATTGTTTTTCATCAAAACACCTTGATTTCTGGAAACGTCTCTGAAATACAAAACTGGCCTTCATAGTTTCTAGTGTCAATGTCACCAAAGAAAACTACATGAATACAATCACAAGGTCCTAGCATCAGAAACATTGTAGAATGATTGTCGAGCAAGGACATAATAAAACATGACAGACGTTATGCTCAAATGGTCCAAGATGTCCACAGCCATTTCCACACAAAGTGAGAGCTCAGGAATTCCTGGGGAGTGTATAATTTCTCTGTTAGGTGCAGTTGCATAGCAACAAAAGGCCTGATTCACAAAGGTAAACCTACACTTTTGTGTAAGTTTACGATTGTTTGCTATTCGCCAAAGGTTTTTTACTAGTGGTATCTTTACAACTGCGGAGTCTCGGCATATAAAAAGATAGGACTGTCTTATCTTTTTATGTGCTGAGACTTCACAGTCATAAAGCTACTGCTAGTAAAATACGTTTGTCAGTAGCCAACAATTGTAAACGTACACAAAAGTGTAAATTTACTTCTATGAATCTGGCCCAAAGACTTTTGCCAGATGACATTAACATTCAATACCCATCTCCAGCCTTTCCTTCCTTGGAATGATCTCAGTGTGAGTTTGTTTGGAGGATTTCACCCCCACATTTGCCAAGTCCTGACAAGTGAGTCACGCATACTGACATATATGCTAAAAGGACCAGGTGATGGGCAGCTGATCAAGTGAGTTGTTTCCTTGATTATCATTCAACAGCAAAAAGCTACAACTCACTGAGGAGACTCAACAATGCAGAAACAACTGTGATTGCTAGTGTTGCATCTATGGGGGGCATGGCATGGCAGTTTGGGCCCGAGTGTTCCTACTGAAGCATGAAGAAGATTAATTTGTATATGGCTGGTTTCTCACTGGACTGGCATAGTGGGCGAAAAATGATGGGCTGTAATGAGGCCTGACTAATTACTAGTAACGAGGATTATTTTATGCATTACTTCCATTACTTTTATGTTTTTCTAAGTGAGGCACTCTAAGTGCAGCTGAGATGCCAATATGTGGGTCGCATACTCTCTGTGCTACAGGAGTCAAGCTGCACCCACAGAGGAGGCTCAACAGGGCTGAAACTGGCTTGAAGTTGCTTGTGTCCCATTTACAGGGGGTGTGACTGGTGGTCTGTACTAGATTATCCCTTTTAGTGCAGGGACAAGACTGATTTGCATTTGACTTGTCTCATTCTGGAGAGGCATAGAGAGCCAAAAAATGATTGACTAGAAGACAGATCTAATAATAAAAAATGGCTGAGATTAGCTCAGCCATTCTACCCATTATTGTTGTCTTTATTTAGATTAGAAGGCCACTGGAATCTATAAATTGTTACAATGAATGTTTGGCTCTTCTTTAACTGGATTTTACTTTGTATCTGTTCTATTGCTGTTTAACTCTACAAAACATGTGGGAAAAGACGGTGGGGTTGATGTTATTGTGGTCAAAAAAAGGCACTAGTGGTAACACCTTTGGAAACTTACTATTTTCCTTGCATTGCATTGTGGAGAACAGAAACACAATTAACCACACTTCTTAAGTCGAAAGGAACTACCCTTACACCTCCTCCGAATTCTTTAGCGTTGTCGTTTTCCTGCTAACAGCTCACATTTTATTAAAACACATTGTTGTATCTAGTATGAGTGTTGTAGTAGTAGTTCATGTAATGCAGAATATAGAATGCAGAATGTTGCAAAGGAGAATGTTACTATGTGGGTGAAAAGAACACCTAGACGGCACTTGCTGCTGATCTTCTGGGACCTTCATACCATTAGCTTGTTGTTCCATAACAATGTAAGTGTAAGTTATTATTGACCCTTTTGCCCGGACATAGTGACTTGACACACATGTTGCACAGTTTTGCTATGTGCCACCTTTATCGAAAACAAAAAGACAGAGCGATAAATGCCACACAAAAAGAGTATGCATGACTCTTGCACTGTTTTGTCACAATCTTTATATGGACTACAAGTCCTTTAGGGCATCCTGTATGAAAAGATTATACTATCATACAAAATGTCAAATATGGTATTACAATCGTTGCAATGTCCTTTTTCAACACACTCGAAAACCGGCCTTCTGTGTGAACGTTTCTTCCAAATAGCTATAGTGTTACATTTGGCCGTAGGACACATACACACTAGTACACTTAATAATTATGAAATGCATGTGGTCTTGTTAATATGTGATGCCAAGTATGTGCCAGGTCATATTATCCAAACTGCAGAATTTTTAAGCATGGGAATGCTTCTCTTTTGTATGTAGAACCTGACTTAAAGATAATCAGAAACTTTTTAACAGATTCCTTCTGTTGCTAAATTTACAGAGACTCCTGCAAAGTATGTTTTTCATAGTAAATGCTTAATATTTTAAGTGTATTGTCGGAGCTAACTGGTATAGTAGAAAAAAATATTTCCTCCATTTGATTATTATCATTACTGCAATGTACTCTATGCGAATTTATTCTTAATATACTTCCTGCTATGGTTACTGCACAGTGGGAATAACATATGGCTTTTAAGTTTAAGCTGTGTTTTATGGATTATGGTAAAAGTCAATAAGAGCAACAGAAGAGTGTTATTTGACATTTTTAAAAGTCTGTATTTGAAGTGCATTCCCAACGGGGGAAGGAAAGGCATCACGCTGCCTTTGTTCTACTATTTACCTGACAAAAACCTAACACATCCTACAGATAAAAAAAAGTCATAATCCCGATACAAAAAGCACAGTTCTTTACTTTTATGGTTCGGATTTCATAAAAGCAAAGTTTTGTATCTGTCTTTTGGCCATCGGAGACATTTAGTGAAATGGTGAAAAGCCAGGGAGATTCTGTATTGTGGGGCAAAGCTTATCACAAATCTGAACAGAAAACCAGTGGATTTGCTTAACACATCACTAGCTAAGTAATGCATTATTCTTTTTATTGGCTATCCTGCCAAGACTGGTCAGGCTTAGACCCCAATATGGTTACCATCACAAACAAGATCATAAATGTCACTCTCTAATGCAAGTCGAGTGAGACCATACATGCATCTAGTTTTCAATTTATGATACACCACCTACCAACCATCATCAAACCGATTTCAAACAACAGTACCACTATTACAAAGACTTTCTATCAACATCCTCAAGCAAGAGCTCATCATACTGATAGACAGCAGTGATTTGACTGCTGACCACAACTTCCTCCTTAGGTTACTCAGCCTAGCAGAGAACGTAAACAGTGATATACATGCTCCGGTGAGCCTATGGAACCAAAGCCCTCTGTGGCATGGTGCAGCGAGCAACTCACTAAAAGCAAGCAAACTAAGCATATGTAAGAGAAACAATGTCGCAAAACAGATTTCCAATGCGACCTTATAATGATAAAACAGTTCTCTATTTATTTCATCATACCCATAATGACCTAGTTCAAGACAACCACTGCAGATGTCTCTAATAATGCAGAGTGCTTATCAAGGCCATAAATATTGACTTCATTCTGATGCTCTATTCCTCAGTCAACTGGCAAGCGCAAATACATCAATTTGTTCTTTACTAAAAAAGGCATGATCAGGTTTACATCTCCAATAACACAAAACGTTCCATAGGGTCCAAGCATTATGTCAATGACAGATAATAAGACCAAAACCGGTCTAAGGGTGCATGTTTCTATTCTGGTGGGGTCCTCGCCTGGCAGTTCAGTATTTACTGGTCCAGTGAGGAGCAGGGACAATACTGGTTTGCATAAGGGGGGCCTTTGTCTAGAGTGGAACATTAGGTGAAAAACAATGGGCTGTTATTCTAGCCCAAGTGACTGCCAGATGGTAGACTATTTGCAAGCATCCTTCTCATCAACTTTTGTGTTATTCAAGTTCATATCATCTGCATCAAGCTATCAACATCCCTTCACACAACATGCTAAAATGTTCCATGTTTAAAATGCTTTCTGATGCACACCTTGATGACAGCCCAAAAGAAAGGAATTCGTAAATTTACTATCTAAACCTCTGTCAACACAATTAATGCAGCTGTCATATTTAATGCACCTGTCACACATGGTGTCCTCAATGATAGGGGTTAGACAACTGGTATCACCGATGCCCATTCTCTTGCATCACACCCAAGACATGCAATGAGCTCCCTCAACACATTAGCCTCCTCCTCACATCATGAGTTCTGCAAGAAGCTTAAGACCTTGCTCTTTGTATAGGCACATTAGGGACCACAAACCTACATACCTGACCAAATGCCTGGATACCATCTCCAGTTATTAGTGCTCCATACAAATCAATATAACATAACAGAACATAAAATAACAAAACATTCAACTTTGCTTGAACTGTTTCAAAGAGCCGTACAATTCTTACATCTCCCATATATAGAAGATGCTGACTGAACTATTGTATAACACCTCTTCTTTGGTCGAGTCAATGAAAGATGTGGGCTTGATTCACAAATATGTTTCTGTGAGTAACTGTGATTTCCACAAAGCTTTGTGAATAAAACACCATATGTCTGTCTGGAAAGCCAGAAGCCAGACCTTTCTGGAAGACTATTCTGATGTATTGTTCTGGCCCCACAGTTGGCCAACAACCCCAGAAACGAGGAAGCAACCCGTGCATCAGTAGGACAACTTGTAGGTAGATGAATTGTACCCAATACGCACACGTAACTTTCACACACTGTTATGCAGCTGCAACAAGGAAAGCAAAGTTCTGGTGGTCAGGCAGCCTTGGAAATGGGGGGGCATGAGTGACTCCCACCTACTAAGGAGCCATTGGGCGACACTGGGAGAAGGATGTCCCACCACTAGGGAAGTCACAGTCGCAAGCAAGGGATTCTCTTATGTAGTACTGCAGGACTGTTTCCCATTGATGATTAGCGGATTAATCAAATACATGGGATTTCTATTGTCCTTCGCAAATTGGGTCTGACAGTGAGTTAAAGGGGCAATAGGATGCAAAAGCAGATACAGCAAAAAGGTGCTTAGATGTTAGCTAATTCCTCCTAACTGTCTAAAAAATATAAACAACAGAATATCTACTATACAGTTACAGATTGCAAAGAATCAAATTCCAAAAAGATAAATTGTAATTAAGAATATAGAAGTTGCAACGAAGGACGATGTTTACAGCTATTTATGAGATTTGTGACTATTAAGGGTCTAGGGAGAATCCCACACATTTTGGACCCATGGGTGTCTTGAAAAATAAATCAAAGACATTTGGCTTGAAACTCTGTAGAATTTGGATCACTGAACTATTGATTATTTAATATTCAAGGGTTATGATTATTCTTTCTGTGGACCAGTGGCGCAACAATAGCCCCCCGCAGCCACCGTGGTGCAGGGGCCCCCGAGCTCCAGGGGCCCCCTCTGCCACTGTGCACAGGGCAGTGAGGTCCCTGGCCTTAACGCTCCTGACTGGGCCCAGAGCTTGGGGGCCCCACTATGTAAACTTTGCGGGGGGGGGGGCTCAAGTTTCATTACACCACTGCTGTGGACAGAATCACTTCCACCACAAAACAGTTGCAAAGAGCAGAGAATATTTTCTTAAGAGTATTGCTAAAAATTGGCGTTGGGAATTTGCTGACCTCACTGATGTCGAGCTTGGAATCTCCTCGACCTTGGATGTCATCATGCCTGCTCTTGTGTTGTACTTGCTGTACAGAAATCATCATAGAGGAATTTATCTAAAATCATTAGCTGAAATGAATGAACAGAAAAAGCTCTCCAACAATTCATAGGCACTTTGTGTCAAAATAATTTTAAATGATTTGGGAAATAGTTGTTTTGGGCCAAACCAGCCTCAATAACTGCTGATGCTAGCTCTAAAGTCAAGGATGCATTTTTTTAAGTCGAAAGTGAAAGCACGCATTGCACATGCAGAATCTTCCCATTTGACTGCTTGTTTTCTTTTTGGCAAGTGCATGCGCAAGTTAAGGTTAGAGCCCTACCTAAATATAAATTTCTCGGAGGTACATCGCATGATATATCCTACATTTCATCTGGGGTTTACCTTACAAGAATTTACAAGTTTTTACCTACCTCATCTACTAGGAAACTTTGTGATTGTGAGTTTGGGGAGGCGCAATACTTTATTTCAATTTTTATGACTCCGCACTAAAACTGAAAGCCTGTGTTATAAATGGCTAGTGCCTCTTTTTAAATTGTTTTGCATTACAAAATGTAATAATGCACTTCCACTTTGCTATAGAACAGATGCACCACTGATTTATATGTCAGTAGCAAGCTGCCTATGAGCAGCCTGGATTTTGGCAAGTTGACCACTCCAGGCTTGAGGGACTGGAGTTAGTCTTGCTATGTCACATTTTTGCCTCACTGGATACACACTTTAATTTGTAATCTTGATCTATGAAACAGGTGATGTGCATGCTTTATAGCATGTCTTAACTTTTTATTGATGGTAGTAATTGTTTTATGAATGTCATTATCATGGCATATGCTGAAAACAATAAATAAACTATGATGATGATGATACATCAACCTGCTTTCAGGGCATGACATCAAAATAAAATAAATTTCCACCCTAAAATTGATTTTAATGGAACTGTTTGCATCACTAAAGCCAAAATATCCAAAGGAAGCAGTGTCCTTCTTCACGTGGATCTTGAAATCGTGGCCTCTTTTTTGTCATGCTAGACATTCATTATGTTCCAGCCACACTATTTTGTTTTCCAATCGCACAAGGTTGTTTTTTAGAGAATGTGGAATTCAATAGCGGGAGGTGAATATCTGAGATGATCTGCTATTTGATAGAAATTCGATACATAGCTTTATCATGATTGCCGGAGGGACGTCGCTGATGTGGACCTGGACCGTCGCTGGCACCTGGAGTGCGACGCTGCGGAGTGGTGCTGCCCGCCGGTAGCTGCTGCTGGGACCTCCATTGTCCTGCTGGGAGCCGGGCACCCTGTCTCGTCCGCTGGGCTCCGCGCCTGGCTGCCTGCTCTGCTTGCCTGGCTGGTCTGTCCCCTGCGCCTCTCGGTGACGACACCTGGGGAGCCGAGCGCCGGATGATGGTCGTGGAGCTGAAAGAGGCGAGGGACGGGGCGGACTGACGGAGAGCGGGCGTGTCTGGGCTCCCCTGCCTGGCTGATCTCCGCAGGCGGTGATCGGTGCGTCCCGCCCGGCCGGGTGAAGGGCAGCGCGTCCTCCGCCTGCAGTCGCCATCGTTCCAGGAGTGGGGGAGAGGACTGAGGGGTCTGGCACGGCCCTTCCTCACACCCCGAGCACACCGACCGATCACCCAACTTGTGCGGGCGAGCCAGGCAAGGAGGAATGATTTGCCCTGGGAATGGTCTGCCCTGAACTGCTCGACCTTGTGCGCGCTCACGTCTCTCCATGGGATGTGCTGCACATATGCAATACTTGGGAGCAGAGGCGGCACCCCTCGGCTCGAAGGTGAGCCTATCGATCTGGGCACCACTGCAACGGTAATATGCAAACGCTGATAAAAAGGTCGTATTTGCCCCGGCGGATTGGGTTTGCAGAAAGCATGCTAAAGTGAAGGCTGATCAAGGTATTTACTGTGCCCCAATACTTTGTGCTGGATTTGTTACTTATTCTGCCCCACTCGATTTCCTTATTGACTCATTTCGTAAAAACCTCTCTCCTTCAAAATGGCCGGGGCCATAAACTGAACACTCAATCCCCGCCTGAACACACGAGGCCCCTCAGCAGCTCCTTTTTAGATAACAAATCTAAGATAAGACTCCCCTTGGTATGCAGGACCCTGAACCAGCCGGAATTGAATGTGAAACTGCTCTGCCCTGCTATCAAAACAGCAACAACTAAAAGAGGACTAATGACTTCATCCTCCCTACCTGGTGGCCATTTTTAAACTACTCTGCTCTCTTTGGCGGCCATCATGGACTAGTCCTTCGGACTATTATTTTCTATCGGTACCAAAGACTATTATTTGCTATCGGTACCAAAGACTCCACATAGCTCTGTATTTAAATCTTTGTGTTCTTATGTGTCTGTCTTCTACTGCGGTATTTTATTACTATTGGATTTTACACTTTATATAACCTGGTGCTCTTGATGTGCTTAAGTATCTGCCTTTTACTGCAGTATTACCTTACTTTTGGTATCCTACATCTTATGTAATATGCACCCATCCTCACTTTTACTCACCGACAGTGCACTGCTACCTCATATTTCGAATGGCTTATTTGTTACTGCATTAATTTGATTGTACATATACTGGACTCAGTAATTCATTAGTAACTTAGCCCTATTTTTGTACTGTATATGCGGTAAGCGGCACCTACCTCACCCTTATCCCTATCATTCACTATTCGCTACCTCATTTATTTGTTGGTTCTCCGATGTAAGCTACTTCACGATCTTGCACTGATTATTACTACCTCATTCACTTCGTTCAGTCATGTAAGCTGCACCCAGCCACTTTCTACACCTAGACTACAATGCTGTTACCTCGGACATCCTGATGTGTAAACTTGATTCCTCCTAACCGATTCTACCTCTAACATTTTGTACATGGTATAAGCTGACTGCTACCTTGCATATAGGTTACATTAGGTAAGCTGCATCTACGCACTGGTTGTTCTTGGATTGCACTGACTTCTACCGCTCATACTTTTGGTCACTCACTAGTGTCATTCCTTTGCCCTGTAACTATTGGCTGACAGCCCTTATCGTCGTCCTATCTCCTACACCCAACACCACAGCCTTTCTAAAATGGAGCTGAACGGCAAGCACACTTTTAGAATTAACTACCCTTCCACACTCACCAAAAAAGCCACTAAACGCTTTAAACATAACTTCCTGAGGTCACACCCTGAAACACCCTTTGCCGACACCTACTTCTCACCGAGCAATGGAGCCCTGAATACGGATATCATCTTCCACACCTCACGCAGAGCCCAATGGAGAAAAGCGTTCCTATCCCTACTCACCGTCTCCACCACCAGGAAAGCAACTCATGGCCTAACTCTCTCTATCACACCTTCCCACCTCTTCCCTGGCAGGACTACCATTACTATCTACAATAATGGGATTGTCCTAATTCAATCCACGGACAAGAGCCTGGAACTATTAGACAACCTGTTCCCCAAGATCAAAGAGCACCTTTCCAAGATGCGGACCCCCACCCAGAACCCCACCAGCACTATCACCCCTGACGTCGCAGCCCCCACCCACAACACCTCTACCCCCAGCACCCCGGTAAATGGCCCACCTGCTGTTAACGCCCCACACTCCCCAAGGACAGACACAAATCTCTCCACCTCATATACTAGCCGCCCCTCTTACATGACCCCTCTTATCCCCACTCATACCCCCTCCATCCCCCTCCCCCTGACACAACAACTCCCACCCACAACACGCCACCATCTGAACACACCACCATTTGGAGTTTATCCACCCCCCCTCCCATCCCCCCCACGGCGGACACCTCTCCCTCCCCAGCTCCCTCCCCACTCCCACCCACGACACTCACACCCTCCCAACAAAAGATACAGAACACACCGCCTCCCTTACCTTAGCATCCCCCTCTCTCCCACCTCCTATTCTCAGCCCTCACTACCCTCCTGTCTCCCCCACTGTCTTCAGCCTTCACTCACTCTTCTACTCTCCGGCACCTTCTCCCACTAACGTCACTACCTATGCCCCCCACCCACCGCCTACTTCACCTACTTCACCCACACCCCTCGCCCACAAACACACCCAAACTTTGAATGCCATTCCACTCATTAGCACCGCAGAACCTTCCAACAACGCTAGTTCATCCCCCCCTCGATACCCTGCCCCCTTTCCAGCTCACTACTCAACCATTCACCAATGGCTCTCATCACCAACCCCATCCCCTTTGCACCTCCTGACCTGACTTTATCCACCCTCCAACAAGTCAAAGAGGATATTCTACAAATCAAAAAAGATGTCCACGCAATTAAAGACCTTCTCTCCTCACAGCCCAGTCTACCTCCCACCATCCCTCTACCCCACAAACGACGCACCCTCCCTACATACCCCCGCCTCCAACGACACCCACGCTGGCAGACTATCCCCGTTCGCAATAACTCCCACCGCCCCCGTCGTGTCCTCAACCCATTGTCGGACCGCGACCTATGCTCTCTCCTACGCTCTTATGGCCCAGGTCCGGTAAAACGCTTATCTAACACACACATCCCCATACCCACAATTCTTACTAACCCTCTGAGGCTCCCAACACTCAACAACAGAGGTTCCGTCCCTAACAACCTCAGAAAAGTTCCCCTCACACTAGAAAGCTCGACCACCCTTCTCTCTCCCAAACTCAAGTGCATCCTACTCAACTGCAGATCGGCCCAGAGACACTCCTCTGACATCGCTGATCTCGTCTCAGCTATGGATCTGGACCTAGCCATTCTAACGGAAACGTGGCTTACTGAAGCCTCTAACCCAATTATGGATATACTAGTCCCCCCCAATTATCACATCATTAGGCTGGACAGGTCTCCTGGCAAGACGGGTGGGGGAATTGCATGCATTTCTAGGAGCAACCTCTCCGTTACTAAAGTCACCTCCTCCTCCCTTTCCTCCTGTGAACTCCTCTGCCTCGACATCACCAGCGAGGGCAAACAAGTTTGTGCTCTACATCTCATCTATCACCCGCCTGGTGACAATCTCATATTCACCCAACAACTCATGGACTTGATCACTTCCAATGCCGGTCGGCAGACCACCCAAATCTACCTGGGTGACTTCAATCTCCACTGGAGCGATCAGAAAGACACAGTGGTGAATAGTCTCAAAACTTTCCTTAATGCGCTTGACCTCACCCAAATATGCGATAGGCCAACACACGACAAAGGCGCGATACTCGATCTCATCATTGCCAAAGAGAACTCTACTCAACTGGAGGCGATTCTACCCTGCGACTGGTCAGATCACCACATTATCACCTTCTTTATCAATGTAAAAGTTAAACCTAACCCGGCTCAACCAATCAAATCCAAAACATGGAAAAGAGACTTGAAGAATCTTAACCCCTCTACCCTGCCTCCCCACATCGGCAATCTCCTCCTTCCCCCTTCAGGTGCCTCGGATGTTCATTCACTGACCGACCACTACCTTGACTCTATGAATACAATAGTCAATGAAGTCGCCCCACTGCAACTGAAGAGAGTCTCCACCAAAATGTCTAACCCCTGGTATGATGATAGACTCAATGACGACAGGCGTACTATGCGAATGGCAGAGCGCACCTGGAGATCGGACCCTTCAGCACTGCACCTCAAAAGGCTTAAGAACAAGAGAAATGCCTACTTCAGGAAAATAAAGCGCACAAAGTCAGACTTCTTTAGCCGCCAGTTGGACCAAGCAAAAAACAGGCCAAGAAAGCTGTTCGAACTAATCAAGACCCAAACAAAGACACAACCCTTACAACAAAACAGCACAACAAGCGACACCCCACACTGTGAAGCCTTCTCTGCTTTCTTTAAGCAAAAGACTGACAACATAAGAAATGACCTCATCATGGATGTAAGCCGATTCCCCAACCACACCAGAATGGCTAACACTCAACCTAAAAACAATGCATCTTGGCTGTACTTCGATACCTACTCGGAAGAAGCAATACACAAACTGCTCTGCACCTTGAAGCCCTCTAATCACCTCACAGACCCTCTCCCTGCTAATGCTGTAAAAGACTTCATCCCCTTGCTCCTCCCTCTCTGGACCAAAATCATCAACAGCTCCCTGCAACAAGGCCTCATTCCAGACTCCCTCAAGGTGGGGCAAGTCACGCCTATACTCAAGAAACCTACAGCTGATCCGTCTGACCTAAACAATTACCGGCCCATCACCAATATCCCCACCCTGGCCAAACTGCTGGAGAAATGTGTCCAACTCCAGCTAACAAAACACATTGACCAATTTAACCTCCTCAACCCTCATCAATCAGGCTTCCGAGCGAAACACAGCACGGAAACAGCTGACACACATAATTGATGACGCCCTCCAAATTCTTGATCGCAATGAGTCCTGCCTCCTCATCCTTCTTGACCTCTCATCAGCATTCGACACGGTCAAACATGAGAACTTGCTGGAGCTGCTAAGCACTAGAATGGGTCTTTCGGAAACTGTTCTCAAATGGTTCTCGTCCTTCCTTCACAACAGGTCTCAGAAGTTCAAGATCGACAATGTGCTATCTACACCTGTGCCTGCAGATCTAGGTGTTCCACAAGGATCCTCCCTCTCCCCCACACTGTTCAACCTCGTCATGGAACCGCTCGCCACCTTGCTCCAAGCTTCCAATATCCAATTCCATATGTACGCCGACGACACACAACTTTACCTAAAGCTACAATCCCCGGAAGATATCAAACATCTGAATTCCACGCTTATTAACACTCAATCTTGGCTGGCCGATAATCACCTCAAACTAACTGCTCTGAAAACTGAGTTCCTACTCATCTCACCCCCGGCGAAAATATCCACCACCCAAACGTGGCTCAATAACCTAACAGCACTCAATGTCCAACCTACCATCGTAGATTCGGCGAAATCCCTAGGCATCACACTCGACGCCAAGCTCAACATGCAGCAGCACGTTAGCACAGCCACAAAAGCAGCTAATTTCCAAATCAACAATGTTGGAAATGGGGGTTGCCCACGTCTCAAAGGGGGTAGCATGGCATCAAGCGGGCAGGCCAAACTTCGAGGACATGTGAAGCATTCACGCAGTACCCACAGACGACACACCAATCACACCACAAAAGAGTCACGACACCACCTTTGGTTGGAAAAGAATAAGTTTAGTGTTATCTCCAACCTGCAAGGTAAAAAGAAATAGAATAGTGGTAGTCACAACAAGGCGCCAACTGGCGCCAGAGCCAAGTACATCATGGGGAATTATTTACATGGGACAAAAGGGATGAGTCCATAAGTCCATGCTGCAAGGAAAAAGGATGATTAATAAAACATTAGACCTGGGGCCAATCTGGCGGGGCCAACTCAGGCTCTCATCCTTAGGGGGTTGTAAATGCAGAATACCACATTAGCATAGGTATATATATCATGCACAATCACACCAACCCACCCCTGTGAAAGAAAACATCAGGGCTTCATAGTACCTCTTAAATAGGAGCACCTGTAATAAAAGGTACAATCACCTGCACGGAGGCACAAAAACATGCAATTAACAGTTAGATAGGAAAGTGGCCTCACTATAAACGTTTAACCAATAACCTAAGAGCCAGGCCTAACCTCAGGGACCATCTGGCAACAGGTAACTATGGCATTTCATCAGGCATGTCACCGGCTAGGTGTATCAAACGTCAGGCGGAACATACATCGCCTAGCATTAACATCAGGTAAGGCCCCCCTCATAGATAAGGAACACCTATACAGAAACGGGTAGGCTCCCTCTACCATTAACCTAGGGCAACCCTCCTCGGGGCATACATATAGAGGTGGGATGTCAGGTCTAAAACACTCCAGGGAAAATTAGGCAGCAAGCAAAAAGATGCATTCCAATGGGCCTCTCACTTGGCTGTATATGACAACCCTTTCCCTGGGGACCACTACAACCTTCTACCTCCCTCCTGTGATCCTTAGGGTGAGCAAGGGCTTCTATAAGCAGTTCAGTACGCTTCCCTGGTATCCTGGGGCTCTGAGGCAGCAGTCACCAACAGCCTTTAGTTGGTTTCTAGGCACTTGGGCCCCACTTAGTCAATAGAGGCAGGGGGGGGAAGGCGGACACCGACCCTGTGTCCCGTTGCCCTCTCTACCCCCCACACTGTACATTACTGCCCACACTCACCGGGCTGTCCAGGGCCTCCTTTGCGGTGGGGGCAGGCACCGGCAATGTGCCTCGATGCCCCTGCTGCAACGTGCTCTCAATTGCAGGGCTTCCCTGACCAACTGGGAGCCCTGCGGGTCCTGCAGCACCTTCCTGCGATTTCCGATTCTCCCAGGCCCCTCTTATCCTGTGGGGACCTGGACTGCAAGGCGTAGGGGCAGGCACCGGCAATGTGCCTCGAGGCCCCCTGGCGTAGCACACGCAGAGGGGAACTCTACGCCCCTCTGGGGGAGTCACCCGGCTCCTTCTCTTCCCTGGGGGGTCGGGGCGGCTCAATCGAGGCTCCCTCGACTGCACGGGAGCCTCGCAGCTGCTCTAGTCCGGGCGCCTCAGGCCGGGAGGTGGGGCGGGCACCGACAGTGTGCCCCCGGCCCCGCCTGCCTCACCGGTCCCTCGCGTGGGGACACAGACCGGCGGGGTGGCCTCCCGCTCCGGTTGCTCCTCTCGGGGCCCCCTCCTTGGCATGGGGGCCCCGCAACGAAGCTTCACCCGGGTCCCCCTCCTACCTCACGGGGACCCGGGGCTTAGACTCCGCTTCTTCCTGTCTTCCCGGCCGCCCGGGCAGGCGACCAATCCCTGCGCGGCGTTGGCGGGGGCGGGCCAATGACGCGGCCAGACGCCCCCGTCACATGGGCAGGTCGAGGCTGGCTTCTCGGGCCCAGCGCGGCCCTTTCTCTACTCCGGCGGCCCTCTCCTCACATCGGGGGCCGCCGCAACGCTGCACACCCCAGCAAGGGGGGGGGGTCTCCTCACGGCGGCGGATTCCGGCGCTGCCACGCAGCGCGTGGCAAAGACAAGGGGTAGGCTCCCTTTTAATTAATTATTTATATAGCGACAAAAGCGCGCCTCCTCAGGCAGCGCTATTCACAGCGCACTACTCCTCACCACAGCGCTATTCACAGCGCACTGCTCCCTGCGCCCACACGGCAGTTCTGGGGCAGATTAGCGCTATTTCTCCTCACAGTCTTCTCAGTGCTATGGCGCTATTCACAGCGCACGGCTTGTTCAGCAGTCCAGGGGCAGGTTGACTGAGGCAGGTTAGTGAGGCACAGTTCCTCGGGGGCACTATCCTCCCAGTCCAGCGCTTCCACAGGGGCCGCAACTTCCCAGTTCAACGCTTAAGGCAATGCAGCAGCAGCACTTCCAAAGGGGGCCACAGCTTCCTGGGGGCACCGACCTCCCCAAACAGCGTCTGACAGGCGCACCTCACAGAGGGGGGGCGAATAGTTCCACAGCCAGCCCCAGGGGCACACTCCTCACCTCCTGGGGGGGTTCAAGCCCACAGCATTCCTCCTCATGGGGGCACCTCTTTCCTTCAGCGCTGGCGTAGTTCAAGGTCCCACAGCGTCAGTGTCCTGGGTAGGGGCCCTCCCTTGTCAGGGGCCCATGGGGACAGTAGCAGGGGGGGTTTATAGGGGTGCAGGGCCCAGCTCACAGGCCCATGTGGCGGTAGCACCTCACAGCAGGTCCCCTCTCTTCTTTGTCCCTGCGCTGACTGACTCTCTGGTGACACTTCACCCTCTTTATACCCTCCTCCCAGGCAGTGCCAGGACCTTCTAGAATGTTGGCACATCTAGCCTAAACTGGTTCTAGGGGAGGGGGTGAGCACCCTGGGTGCCAGGCTTTCCCTCCAAAAGCTAGGGGTAGCTGGGAAATATTATCTAGACCGCTGACCTATGTCAGTCCAGTGGCAAAACCCATGGCCATGGCATCCATTTTAAAAGCAATACATTTCAGTCAGGTGCAGTTTTAAAATGGGGGTGCAGTTTTAAAATGGGGGATTTTACAAGTGCTCACATTATGTCAGGTAATAACATTTTTCAAAAGATGTCTCACACCACTCATGGCCTATACAGGTTTAATCCCATGGGGGAGACAATCTAGATGAGGGGGTCAAAAGCGAAAAATTTTGGGGGGAAAAGGCCAAGTCCAACACGACTCCCCCCCAGCCAAAAGCCAGGGTAGACATATCAATGCCTTGATGGGCTTCCCTGCTTGGGGCGGAAAAAGGTGGACGCAGGCCTGCAACTACAGGAGCACCTGCAGTCTCTCCTCCACTCGGGAACCCAATGGTTCTCTTTCGCATCCCTCCTTTCACCAACAAAACCACCCCACTGGTGTTCCCTAGTGGGATGTTTCTCCTTCCTAGAGTGGGAGGCTCTAGCCTCAGGCTTGTAATTCCCTTGGACCACTCTTCTCTCTCCAAATTGCCACTGGTCCACCCATCTGGGGTCTACACCCTCAGACTGACCAGCCCTTAGGGGCGAGGCTCTCCTCCCCCTACTTCTCCTCCTAGGGTTCCTCCATCTCCTACGCTGGGGGACACCCTCACACAACTCTCTCCCCAACCTGGAGCCGAAACCCACAGGCTGAACCGGTGACAGGGGCGAGTCCTCCCTCTCCCTGCACCCCCTCCCAGAGTCCCGCACCCTCCTAACTGGAGTAGTACCCCTGGGAGTCACTTCCGGGGGGACTCTGGTTACAGAGGTCCCTCCCACCAGAGCAGGCAAACCCTGTCCCTGGCCACCCAACCCAGGATCTGCGCCCTGTGGCTGAGCCGGTGACAGAGAAGAGACCTTCCTCCCTCTGCACCCCCTCCCAGAGTTCCGCACCCTCCCACTGGGAGTAGTACCCCTAGGAGTCAATTTGGTAGAGATCTGCTTTACAGGAACCCCACCTTCCAGGTCAGGCAACCCCTGAACCTGAAACCCCAGTCCAGGATCTAAACCCTGTGACTGGTCAAACCCCCGAACCACTGGAGCTCCAATTAATGATGCTCTGGGTCCTCCTGACATGAGGGGATCCTTTCCACGAGAAGGCACACCGGGACAGCCTAGACTCCCAACCTGGGGTTCCCTAAAAGAACTCTCCAGTCCCTGTGACTGCAGTTGGGGCATCTCGGGACACCTCCCCGTCTCACTCCCTCCTTTAGATGGGATGTGAGGCCCTACAACCCGCCCACTATCCTGGGACCTAGCTGGGCTTCTCACCTCTCCCGCCACGCTGGGTCGGAAGATCCCTGCACCTCTCCTTTCTGGATCACTCCCCAATGTCTTCCCAGACGCTCTGGCACTTACCCAGAGGTCTGCCTCCCGTGCAAGTTCCCTGGGGTCTGAGAACCCGCACCGCAACAGATGGTGACGCAGTCTTGGGAAACAACTTCTTAGCATGTGCTCCCGGATAACGGCATGGCACAGCCCTTCCCAATCCTCCACTGCTCTCCTCACCACCCAATCCTCCAGTACAGTCCAACACTCCTCCTCGAACTCTTCCCAGGACTGATGGAACAGCTTTCCCCTGCCCCTAAACACTAACCCGTCCTCCTCTTCCGGGGAATCAGGCACAGTCTCTTGGGCTTCGGGAGTGGGACTCCTTGCACTGGACCTACACTCGCTGCCACCACTGGATCCCACCCTCTTCGGTGAATCCAGACTCCTAAAACCACTCTCAGGGGACAACCTACCCACCTGAGCTGATCTCTCTCTGGCGAAGGCCCTCTCCGCCTCTGCCATCCTCTCCAGCGCTAGGACTTTTTCAGTCTCTAGTCGCTGCTCTTCTACCCTCAGCTGCGCTAAGCCCTCGGCATGCCTGAGCTTTGCCAGCGACAGCTGATACTCCCTCTCTTCCCTCCTATCTACCCACTCTTCTGGGGACAGGGAAAGGGATGGGGCAGTGCCCCCGGGACTGGACCCAGTGCGAGACTCCCTATCTCCGGTGTCCTCCACAGCTACTGGCGTCTCGGCCCTGCTAGACTCTTCCTCCTCCTCATCGGAGGAACTACCTCCCTGGGTTCTGGATGGGGAGCCCTCACTCTGGTCTCTAACCCACTGACCCTTCAACACTTCGGGGGGGTAGTCAGACAAGTCCCCATTAACCTCTAAGGCCTCTCCCCTCTTGAGGGCCTCATAGAGAAACAAATTCCTCCTAATGTTCCCTACTGGGGGTATCCCTCTCTCCAGGAGGAAGTCTATCACCTCCTGTTCGGTGTACTCCATCAGTTCCACTTCCTGGTAAATCAACCCCATCGTGGCGAGGTACACCCGGGACACACCCTCCCAGTGGAACAAGGGGACAGTTCAGACACTTTCAGGAGGAAGCAACAATAATCCCCACAACAAGGCTCGGATTACCTCCAAAGCTCTATTTGCAGTGTAACCCGTGGCCGCTGTGGTACTGCGCAAACACAAGTCCTATCCCACCGCTCTGCCACCAAATGTTGGAAATGGGGGTTGCCCACGTCTCAAAGGGGGTAGCATGGCATCAAGCGGGCAGGCCAAACTTCGAGGACATGTGAAGCATTCACGCAGTACCCACAGACGACACACCAATCACACCACAAAAGAGTCACGACACCACCTTTGGTTGGAAAAGAATAAGTTTAGTGTTATCTCCAACCTGCAAGGTAAAAAGAAATAGAATAGTGGTAGTCACAACAAGGCGCCAACTGGCGCCAGAGCCAAGTACATCATGGGGAATTATTTACATGGGACAAAAGGGATGAGTCCATAAGTCCATGCTGCAAGGAAAAAGGATGATTAATAAAACATTAGACCTGGGGCCAATCTGGCGGGGCCAACTCAGGCTCTCATCCTTAGGGGGTTGTAAATGCAGAATACCACATTAGCATAGGTATATATATCATGCACAATCACACCAACCCACCCCTGTGAAAGAAAACATCAGGGCTTCATAGTACCTCTTAAATAGGAGCACCTGTAATAAAAGGTACAATCACCTGCACGGAGGCACAAAAACATGCAATTAACAGTTAGATAGGAAAGTGGCCTCACTATAAACGTTTAACCAATAACCTAAGAGCCAGGCCTAACCTCAGGGACCATCTGGCAACAGGTAACTATGGCATTTCATCAGGCATGTCACCGGCTAGGTGTATCAAACGTCAGGCGGAACATACATCGCCTAGCATTAACATCAGGTAAGGCCCCCCTCATAGATAAGGAACACCTATACAGAAACGGGTAGGCTCCCTCTACCATTAACCTAGGGCAACCCTCCTCGGGGCATACATATAGAGGTGGGATGTCAGGTCTAAAACACTCCAGGGAAAATTAGGCAGCAAGCAAAAAGATGCATTCCAATGGGCCTCTCACTTGGCTGTATATGACAACCCTTTCCCTGGGGACCACTACAACCTTCTACCTCCCTCCTGTGATCCTTAGGGTGAGCAAGGGCTTCTATAAGCAGTTCAGTACGCTTCCCTGGTATCCTGGGGCTCTGAGGCAGCAGTCACCAACAGCCTTTAGTTGGTTTCTAGGCACTTGGGCCCCACTTAGTCAATAGAGGCAGGGGGGGGAAGGCGGACACCGACCCTGTGTCCCGTTGCCCTCTCTACCCCCCACACTGTACATTACTGCCCACACTCACCGGGCTGTCCAGGGCCTCCTTTGCGGTGGGGGCAGGCACCGGCAATGTGCCTCGATGCCCCTGCTGCAACGTGCTCTCAATTGCAGGGCTTCCCTGACCAACTGGGAGCCCTGCGGGTCCTGCAGCACCTTCCTGCGATTTCCGATTCTCCCAGGCCCCTCTTATCCTGTGGGGACCTGGACTGCAAGGCGTAGGGGCAGGCACCGGCAATGTGCCTCGAGGCCCCCTGGCGTAGCACACGCAGAGGGGAACTCTACGCCCCTCTGGGGGAGTCACCCGGCTCCTTCTCTTCCCTGGGGGGTCGGGGCGGCTCAATCGAGGCTCCCTCGACTGCACGGGAGCCTCGCAGCTGCTCTAGTCCGGGCGCCTCAGGCCGGGAGGTGGGGCGGGCACCGACAGTGTGCCCCCGGCCCCGCCTGCCTCACCGGTCCCTCGCGTGGGGACACAGACCGGCGGGGTGGCCTCCCGCTCCGGTTGCTCCTCTCGGGGCCCCCTCCTTGGCATGGGGGCCCCGCAACGAAGCTTCACCCGGGTCCCCCTCCTACCTCACGGGGACCCGGGGCTTAGACTCCGCTTCTTCCTGTCTTCCCGGCCGCCCGGGCAGGCGACCAATCCCTGCGCGGCGTTGGCGGGGGCGGGCCAATGACGCGGCCAGACGCCCCCGTCACATGGGCAGGTCGAGGCTGGCTTCTCGGGCCCAGCGCGGCCCTTTCTCTACTCCGGCGGCCCTCTCCTCACATCGGGGGCCGCCGCAACGCTGCACACCCCAGCAAGGGGGGGGGGTCTCCTCACGGCGGCGGATTCCGGCGCTGCCACGCAGCGCGTGGCAAAGACAAGGGGTAGGCTCCCTTTTAATTAATTATTTATATAGCGACAAAAGCGCGCCTCCTCAGGCAGCGCTATTCACAGCGCACTACTCCTCACCACAGCGCTATTCACAGCGCACTGCTCCCTGCGCCCACACGGCAGTTCTGGGGCAGATTAGCGCTATTTCTCCTCACAGTCTTCTCAGTGCTATGGCGCTATTCACAGCGCACGGCTTGTTCAGCAGTCCAGGGGCAGGTTGACTGAGGCAGGTTAGTGAGGCACAGTTCCTCGGGGGCACTATCCTCCCAGTCCAGCGCTTCCACAGGGGCCGCAACTTCCCAGTTCAACGCTTAAGGCAATGCAGCAGCAGCACTTCCAAAGGGGGCCACAGCTTCCTGGGGGCACCGACCTCCCCAAACAGCGTCTGACAGGCGCACCTCACAGAGGGGGGGCGAATAGTTCCACAGCCAGCCCCAGGGGCACACTCCTCACCTCCTGGGGGGGTTCAAGCCCACAGCATTCCTCCTCATGGGGGCACCTCTTTCCTTCAGCGCTGGCGTAGTTCAAGGTCCCACAGCGTCAGTGTCCTGGGTAGGGGCCCTCCCTTGTCAGGGGCCCATGGGGACAGTAGCAGGGGGGGTTTATAGGGGTGCAGGGCCCAGCTCACAGGCCCATGTGGCGGTAGCACCTCACAGCAGGTCCCCTCTCTTCTTTGTCCCTGCGCTGACTGACTCTCTGGTGACACTTCACCCTCTTTATACCCTCCTCCCAGGCAGTGCCAGGACCTTCTAGAATGTTGGCACATCTAGCCTAAACTGGTTCTAGGGGAGGGGGTGAGCACCCTGGGTGCCAGGCTTTCCCTCCAAAAGCTAGGGGTAGCTGGGAAATATTATCTAGACCGCTGACCTATGTCAGTCCAGTGGCAAAACCCATGGCCATGGCATCCATTTTAAAAGCAATACATTTCAGTCAGGTGCAGTTTTAAAATGGGGGTGCAGTTTTAAAATGGGGGATTTTACAAGTGCTCACATTATGTCAGGTAATAACATTTTTCAAAAGATGTCTCACACCACTCATGGCCTATACAGGTTTAATCCCATGGGGGAGACAATCTAGATGAGGGGGTCAAAAGCGAAAAATTTGGGGGGAAAAGGCCAAGTCCAACACGACTCCCCCCCCCCTTATCACCGCCGCGGCCCGGCGCCATCGTGGGGACCCCCCCCACCGCTGTGGAAATCGTTGCGGCGGCCCCCGGTACCAGGAGAGGGCCGCCGAAGTGCAGGAAGGGCCGCGCTAGGCCCTGAGGCCGTCAGGTTCTCCCGTCACATGACGGGGGCCAGGCTGCATCATCGGCCCGCCCCCGTCGCGCACTGATTGGCCTGCGCGGCCGTGACCTGTAAAGGCCGCGCAGGGATTGGCTGACGGCCGGGAAGGCCAGGAGAAGCGGAATCCCAACCCCAGGTCCCCATGAGGTAGGAGGGGGACCCGGGTGAAGCGCTGGAGCGGGGCCCCCGTGGACGAGGGGGGAGCCCCGAGGATTAAGCGACCGGAGCGGGAGGCCACCCCGCCGGTCTGTGCCCCAAAGAGAGCCTGCCCGGACCTAAGGCAGCCCCGGGTCCCCATGAGGAAGGAGGGGCCCGGGTGAAGCTTCGTTGCAGGGCCCCCGTGATCAGGAGGGAGCCCTGAGAAGAGCGACCGGAGCGGGAGGCCACCCCGCCGGTCTGTGCCCCACGCGAGGGGCCGGTAATGGTAGAAGAGGGGCCGGGGTGCATTGCCGGTACCAGCCCCGCCTCCCGACCTGTGGGAGCCAGTGAAGAGAACCCCACACAGGGAAATCCCGGGTCCCCGAGCTGTGGAGGATTCCGGGGGAAAGCAGGGAGAGGGCCCAGACGGAGCCTGCAAGCCCTGAGTGCTGCCGTGAGTCCTGCGACTGGTGGCAAGGTCCCAGAGGGGGGGCCTCGAGGCACATTGTCGGTGCTTGCCCCCCCCCTTATCTCAGAAGTCCCGGGAGAAGGCCGCGTGGAGCCTCCTGCTCGCCCCCCCCTTGACAAAAGGGGCCAGCAGTGTGGATGGAGCCCGGATCTAGAACCCAGGAGTAGCTGGTGAGTGGGGCTTGGATTAAACTGTGTGGAGGTCGGGGCACAGGGTCGGTGCTCGCCCCAGGACTTGTGCTAGCCCCCTGGAAACTGTACTGATCTTCATTGGCCCTATTAATCTCCTTTTTAAGCCTCTAGACTGGGCTGGGACATTACTGAAACCTCCCCGGGATTGGTAGAGGGACAAGTTAACCCCTAGCTAGGTGTCAGGCCCTGCAGAGTGAAGGGCTGGGTAACTCAGCCTGGTTGTTAATGGCTTGTTGACCCCTTAGCCCTGCAATGGTTATTTGCCATGTTAATTTCTGATCAGGATGCTGGTTGCCTAGGGTAACGCAGCGTTTCATGTTACCTGTCCAGGTGTGATGCGCCACTGCGCCTAGTGTTAGGGTCTGCTGATTACCCTGCTAATGTGGTTATGCAAATGTTATGCCTACACTAAGGTTATTGAGGCCTAGGTATACTGTGGTTTTACACCTGATGGGTGATCGTATGCTTTTGCGCCCTGTTAGTGCCGTGGTGCCCCTATGCTGGCCTGAAGAGTTATTCCAGGCCCCTGTTATGCCCCTGA
This sequence comes from Lissotriton helveticus, assembly GCF_964261635.1. NCBI lineage: Eukaryota > Metazoa > Chordata > Amphibia > Caudata > Salamandridae > Lissotriton > Lissotriton helveticus. The sequence goes on from NC_136069.1 coordinate 1,278,653,027, forward strand.
TTAATGAGCCTGCCGTACTGATTTCTTACAGGTGCTCCTGACTAGTATGTGCTGTAATGCTCTGTTGTTGTTTTTCCCTAACAGGGGCGGGTTGGTGCTAATGTGCATGATGTATTTCTATGCTAACGTAGAATTTTGCAATTACAACCCCCTAAGGATGAGAGCCTGAGTTGGCCCCGCCAGATTGGCCCCAGGACTACTGTTATTTAATCACAATTGTTCTTTATTTCAGCATGGACTACTTCCTATGTAAATAATTCCCCCCTTTATTCACTTGGCTCTGGCGCCATTTGGCGCCCTGTGTGACACTACTGTTTTGCATTCTTTTGCCTTGCAGGTTGGAAACCCTACTAAATGACGTATCTTTTTCCAACTCAAATTGGTGTCCTGCCTCTTTTGTAGTGTGCCTGGTGTGTTGACTGAGGGTACTGCGTGAGTGCTTCACATGTCCTCCAAGTTTGGCCTGCCCGCTTGATGCCATGCTACCCCCTTTGAGACTTGGGCAACCCCCATTTCCAACAAACACTCTGAGGAAAATTAAACCCTTCCTCCCTGCCGAAGACTTCCAAACTGCTGTACAAGCTTTAGTCAGCCCTCGCATAGACTACGGAATTGTGGCCCTCAGCGGACTCCCGCTATCCACAACAGCACCCCTAAGAGCCTCTCTGAACGCTGCCGCGAGACTCATTACTGGCTCAAGAAAACATTCACATATATCCCCAGACTTAAAGTCTGTAAAATGGCTGCCTTTTGAAGCCAGAATACAGCTAAAAATTGCAGTTATGACTCACGCGGCCGTGCACCACAATGCACCCAACTACCTCGCTCAAAAGTTGTCTATATCAGGAGGTTCGAGATCCAATAGAAGCGCAAAAAATCTACTCCTGAAACCTCGTAGATTCCGGAAAGAGAAAACATACAAGCGCTCCTTCTCAGGAATGGCACCCAGGATCTGGAATGCGCTCCCTCCTGAAACAAGGCTTATCTCCTCCACTGCACTCTTCAAGAAAGAGGTGAAAACCATCCTTCTGGCCAAGATCTCCTGATCCTCATAGGTGCTGAATCTGAGACTCTGCATTGCTTTGCATCACTGTTCACCTTGTCCTTTGGCACTATACTTCTACTTGATGGGACACTACTTCGCTACTCTCTTACTACCGACCAATATATGATACACGTTGGTCTACTGATCCACTCTCCCGATGCCCTCACTTAGTGCTCTCTCTATACTAAATCATTGGTATAAGCCATCCACACACCCAAGGTGTACCTGAACACCTCCTTAGTGGGATCAATGATTTGTGCCGCCTTACATTACTTGTTTACCTGATTGTATATTGATATGTCTTATGTATGTTATTATTTTCCTACCATGTTAGTGACTATTATACTGCTCCCATTATCTTTGTTCATTCCTACTGCCCCTACCCTATCTTTGTGAAGCGCTCTGATATCTGTAAGGATCTTGTTCGCGCTATATAAAACTTTGAATAAATAAATAAATAAATAAATAAAATACATGTGTTAAACACACATGAGAGTAATGTTGATTGTTGTTCCATCTATGTATGTATATATATATATATGTATGCATGTTTACAGTAATTATATAGAGTGTACCTTGTCAAGACGAGTGGAGCGCTTTACATAGTGAAACACAAGCGTAAAGTCGACAAGAGATAGGTGAAGCAGCTTGGTAGTAGATGGATAATGCATTGCAGTGTAGTGTGATTTAAAGAGGCGAGTCTTCAACTCTTTCCAATTTGAAGAAGCATTTGAATGCCATGCTGTATATTGGGATGTTTTTCCAGATCCTGGGAGCATAGATGGAAAAGGGCTGCTGACCTGATTTCTCTTTTTTACACTTCTTAGTTGAAGTCTGATGGTGTACTGGTTATGGTGTGTTGCCATCCACCAGAGATGGTGAGCTTCTTCACAAGATAAGCAAGGGTGCTGGACGTGATGGCTTTGTAAATGATGCAGCTGGTTCTGAAGCTGGTACAGGCTGGTTAAGGGAGCCAATGGAGTTTCATCTGCATGGGGGTGATGTGACTATGGGCCAGATGTAGGTAGCCCAATACCGGTCAGTAATGGCCGAAATTACAGAATTTTGGCCGTTACTGACCGGCATTGAGCATTTGAGATGTAGGAGGCAGATTTAAGGATTCGGTAATTTACTGAACGGTAATTTAAGGAATCGGTAAATTACCGAATTCTTAAATACCGATTCAGTAAATTACCGAATCCTTCATTTAAGGATTCGGTATTTACCACCAGCTCCAAGTTGGTGGTAAATATCGAAAACCTTTGAAAAAGCAAATTTGTGCTTTTCCAAACATGCCATGTGGCAAACATACATGCCCTTAGGGCATGTATGTGTTCCACATGTGCACCCATGCACTATTCTGGGGTGCAACAGGGTGTTAATGTGACACCTTGCCACCCTTGTAAGTCTTCCCCCTATTACCGATTCAGTATTTACCAAATTGGTCATTCTCATTTATTCCTATGGGCCTTCAGGCCATAGGAATCAATGGGAATTACCGAATCGGTAAATACTGAATCGGTAATTACCGAATTTTACCGATTTGGTAAAATTTACTGAGTTTTTTCCTAAATAGCATTTACCGATTGTAAAATACCGAATCGGTAAAATTCGGTATTTTAGAATCAGTAAATGTAGATTACCTACATATGGCCCTTTGTGTGCTATGCACGTTGGATACCCTGTAAGGATGCCAGTTTGGAGCCTGAGAAGGGTGTTACCACCATCTCAATGCAACTGTACAAGTGCTTCAACAGCAGTTATGTAGTTGCTCTCTAGAATTCTTTTTTTACTTGCTTTAGAAGAGAGAGCGGGCACCACCCCATCTTTGTTACTTCAGCAATATGTTAATCCAAGTGTCTTACCCAAGGCGGACCCCAAGGACCTCAAGAACTTCCGGCCCATCTCCCTGCTCCCGTTCCCGGCAAAAGTGACAGAGAAGATTGTCAACAAACAGCTAACCCGCTACCTCGAAGACAACAACATCCTGGACCCTTCCGCAGCAACCACAGCACTGAGACCGCCCTCATCGCCGCCACTGATGACATCAGGATCCTGATGGACAAAGGAGAAACAGCCGTCCTCATCCTCCTGGACCTGTCAGCTGCCTTCGACACGGTCTGCCACCGCACCCTATCAGCGCGCCTCCATGACGCCGGAATTCAAGAGAAGGCCCTGACCTGGACCAGATCCTTCCTCTCCGGCAGAGCCCAGAGCGTCCGCCTCCCACCCTTCCTCTCAAAAACCTCAGAGATCATCTGCGGCATCCCACAGGGATCCTCCCTTAGCCCGACGCTGTTCAACATCTACATGGCACCTCTCGCCCACGTCGCACGACAATACAACCTCAACATCATCTCCTTCACCGATGACACCCAACTGATCATATCCCTTCCTGGAAACCCCCACACCACCAAAGCCAACCTCCACAGAGGAATGAAGGCCGTCGCCGACTGGATGAAGGACAGCAGACTGAAGCTGAATTCAGACAAGACGGAGGTCCTCATCCTCGGACCCACCCCATGAAGGCCAACTCCAGCAAGTCGGAGGTTTTATTCTTCGGCTGTGTCATCGATCCCGAATGGCGGCAGTGGTGGCCGGCCGCTATGTGCCCTCCGGTGCAGTCCTCCCTGGTCGCCAAGAACCTCGGTGTTAGGCTTGACAACAAGCTTTCTCTGAGAGCGCATGTTCTCGGCCTGTCCGGCACCTGTTTCGGTATTCTGAAAATGCTCCGCAAGTTTCTCCCTTTACTATCTGCGGAGCACAGACGGATTACAGTGCAGGCGCTTATCGGATCTAGGCTCGATTATGCCAATGCTCTCTTTCTAGGCCTACCGGACTATCTGGTCCAGCGCCTGCAGGTGGCACAGAACTCCGCAGCCCGTGCAATCTTTGGTCTGCATAGACGAACACGGGCTTCTGGGCTGCTGCAGACGTTGCATTGGTTGCCGATCCGTAAACGGATTATGTTTAAAGCCCTGACGCTGGTGCACAAATCTCTGTTTGGCTCAGGTGCGGGATATCTGCAGAAGAGATTGGTTTTTTATCGTCCTGCCCGCTCTCTTCGCTCTGAATCCCTCTTTACTGTTGTGGTCCCACGGGTGAGGAAGGCTCGTACGGGGGGGCGTTCTTTTAGCCTCACGGCCTCCCAGTTGTGGAACTCGCTCCCGCTGGTACTTCGCAGCACTCCCAATTTGTTTCAATTTAGAAGGAACCTGAAAACTTGGCTTTTTAATCTTTCTGTTTAGGTGGATTTTCTTTTTTCCTGCTTTTGGGATTTGTTCTTTATGTTATGTGTTACACTGTAGCTGTTGTGGAAAGCGCCGGGACACTCTTTTAGAGTAGCCGTGCGCTATATAAACGCATTTTAACATAACATAACATAACAGCCTGGGACGACTCCTGGTGGCCCACATTGCTAGGCACAGCCCCGAAACCCACCGACCACACACGCAACCTGGGGTTCTTCCTCGACTCCACCCTCCCCATGACCAAGCAAATCAACGCCGTCTCCGCGTCCTGCCTCAACACCCTCCGGATGCTCCGCAGGATCTTCAAATGGATCCCTCCCGACACGAGAAAAACAGTCACCCAGGCCCTCATCACCAGCTGACTCGACTACGGGAACTCCCTCTACTCAGGAACAACAACCAGGCTCCTGAGACGACTACAACGAATCCAGAACGCCTCGGCACAACTGATCCTCGAAGTCCCCCGATGCAGCCACATCACACCCCACCTGAGAGGACTTCACTGGCTCCCCATCAACAAAAAAATCACCTTCAAACTCCTCACCCACGCACACAAGGCGCTACACAACCCCGGACCAACATACCTCAACAACCGACTCAGCTTCCACACTCCCACCCGCAACCTCTGATCTGCCACCCTCGCCCTCGCCACAGTTCCTCGTATCCGGAAAACCACTGCCGGCGGCAGATCCTTCTCCTACCTCGCCGCCAAGACCTGGAACGCTCTCCCGACCAGCCTACGACAGATGCAGGACCTGCTGGCCTTCAGAAGACTTCTCAAGACCTGGCTCTTCAATCAGTAGCAGCCCCTTCCCCACCCCCCCAGCCCCTTGAGACCCTCACGGGTGTGTAGTACACTCTACAAATGCTTTAATTAATTGATTGATTGATTGATTGTTTACAATGCAGTGCAATTTGAGAATTAAATTGTTAAGGGTCATTCCATTGACCTAGGTTTGTACTGTTTCCTGTTTGTTGTTCTTAGCAAATAACAGAAATTCTGTCTTGCTTTGAATGAGTTGCAGGTAGGCACTGGACATCTTTGTCTGATGATGTGCAGGCAGAGTTTGTGGACTTTTGAATGGCTGAAGCAGGGGAGTCCTTTCAAGTAGAGTTATGTATCATCAGCACATTGGCAATTTCTGATGTTGTTATCTGTGAGTAGAGCACCATGTGGCACAAAGTGGAGGTTCAAGATGACAAAGAACAATTTGGAATCCTGTGGGACTCTGTAGGTGATGGTGGCCTTTTGGGACCCAAGGTGCCATATGATCAAGCTGGTGTCAGTTGGAAGGGTATGAGGAGAACCAGTGAAAGATATTGCTGATTAAACCCCTTTAAGATTCTAGTATCTGTATGAGGGTGGGATGATCGAATGTGTCAAAGGCAGCTGAGAGGTCCAGCAATAGCAGGAGGCAGGAGTCATCTTTGTCTGTGGTCAGGAGGGCATCTTTTATGCTGCATAAAGTAGCGCTTTCTATGCTGCAGAGTGGTCTGAAGATAGACATGTAATCATGTAGAAGATAGTTATCAAAGATGGCATCTTGGAGTTGAACTTACACTGGTTTTTTCCTGATATTTCAGATGAATGGTAGCAGATTGACGGGGTGGTAGCAAGATCATAAGTGTATAGTGTATGTATTTTAGGTGTGAGAGACTATGGCCAGTCCTGAGACCTTTTTGGCAACATGCTTTGAGTGGGAGAGACATCGATAATGTTGAGTAGGACTTGGTGAGCATCGCCAACGAGAGATTTGAAGAAGCATGAGACAACATCTTCATAAGAAGTGATTTGGATGGAGTTGAGAATGTCGGTGAATTTTGTGTGAGGTTGGGCTTGGAAGGATTCTACAGAAAGATGTGGTCATACAGGATAAAGGAGGCTTGTTGATGTGAATTTGCTATTGGTTTTTTTTTCCACTGAGGAAGAGGTTGATGGTATTGCACTTGTCTGTGGAGTGAGGAATAGATGGCTCTTTCAGAGGGTTGTGTCTTTGATTAATTGTCTTGAAAGATGTTTTGCTTTTGTTGGTGGCTTCATTTATGGTGTTGGTATAGTATTTTGCTGTGGATTATATAATGAGCTGTCTGTGTGTGTTGTGTGCAGGGACTTTAGTATCATGAGATCATTGGGAGTTCTGTTTTGCTTCCATGTTCTTCCTGTCTGCAGATGGATCATTTATTTTCACCAAGTCCTTTAAAGTACCAGGGTGCTGAAGTCTTTCACTTACACTTGCGCATTTTAAATGGATCACAGATGTTCACATAGTTTTCTAAAATAAGTACTGGTGTTTAAAAGGGTATTGGCATTAGGCATGGATTTGTTAGGGTGAGAGATGAATTCAAGCACTAGATTGTCTCCAGAGAAGTCTATGAAGGACCTGACCATGTGGACTTCCCTTTTGTGATGACCTTGGTTTGTTAGTTGGTTGAAGAGCAGGGAGATAGGGATGGCAAAGTGGTTGGCCCAATTCACAATTATGGGTTATTTGCATTGGATTTATGGTGATATTAAAAAGACAAGGTTGAAGATGTATCCTTTATAGTGTATAGGTAATATGACATGCTGTACCATGTTGAGTGAGTCAATGAGGTTGAAGTTGGTGTCTTTGAGCTTGTGTTGTCTGGGAGTTTGAAGCCACCCAATAGGGTGGTGTGTGTGTGTATATTGGATGGGCAAGTAGGTGAGAAGATCTGAAAATAAATCACTGAAGTCCTCGTTTTGCCTGGGAGGCATGTAGGTTAGATAGAAAGTGGTAGTTTGATTTGCAAAGAGTGAGAAATGGCATGCCAGCAGCTCCATGGAGTTAAGTGTTACTTGCTTGCCTAGGGTTCAGCACCTATTGATGACAGCTTGGCCTCCTTCCTTCTCATTTGAGAGGTCAAAAAATGGCTGCAATCAGCTGTTGGAAGAAGAACACCTAGAATGTGTGAAAACGTGGGAGTGACCCTTGTGTCTGTGATGACAAGGCTGTCTAGCTTGTGAAAGGTGATGAGGTATCTGATTTCTGGTGCATAGAATACTGCAAAGCAAACAATAATCATGAATTGGAATGTGTGGTCTGTTGTTCGAGGGTGCATAGTCGTTAGTGGGATGTATGTGAAGTCGGGGTTATGTCTTGTGGGACTGCTAACTAGGTCTTGATGTAATTGTGGAAATTGGACATATTGAGTGCTCGGTGAGACACATGCTTATGTTTTGCATTGTAAGGTAAAAGAAATACTTATTTCATTATTTATTACAGAAGGAGTTTTACACATTGTTGTTTGTTGTCTCATCGTTTCTTCGCAATGCTGAACAGTTCTAAATGAAAGTCCAGGTTTATGAAGTAGCAGCCACCCAATCACCAATTGGCATTATCCAGTATTCCTCATTAACCCCTAACAGTTCGTTAGTCTAGTCAAAGGCTAGCCTGAGTAATGCTGAGTGGATCCAGATGCACCAGTGTTTTAAGGTTGTATTCCTCACAATTAATTTTCCTATCTAAAACTGAATTACGTCACTCAGGTTTCAGTGCCCATTCTGTTAGTATTTTTTGCAGCTGGAAAGCAGTCATTTTTCCCTGTATATTTGTTAGAAATCCGACATTGATGCTTGAGCAATAATTGAAGAGCATGTCCGTGTTTAGCATGGTTCTACTTAGGTGGAACACACAACATTTATGCCACCAGGAAATACACAGTTAAGAAGTCAAGTATCGGGAGGAGGAGCTTGGCGGGCATCCGAGATGGCCGCTTGAGCACAGCGCTCTCCGGACCCTCGCCACTCCCGGCATTTTATCCTGGCTGAATCCTGATTTCTTGCAAGAATTCGTGTGGAGGACGTTTGGCTGATTACCCTGGCACTTTTCAGAAATGGATTTGGATCTCGTATTCCTGTTCGCCTGGTTGGTGTACCGGAGAACCCTGAACCCCACTCGGTGGATCTCCTGGTTGAGGATCTGGTCTTGAACCATCTTGCCCCTTCTGGTCTTACAAAATTTTTCACGGTGGAACGCGCACATCGTGTTCCAGGGGGCAAAGTCAAGCCGGGAGCCCCGCCGAGACCCATTGTAGCGAAGCTTTTTCATTATAGAGACCGGGACGCTATCCTGCAGGCCTCGCGGGTGAAGGGCCCGGTGGCCTTTGAGAATGCTACGGTGAACTTTTACCCGGACTTTTCCCAACAGGTTCAGAGACAACGTATGGAGTTTCGTGGTGCCAAGAAACGTCTTCGGGATCGGGGCCTACGCTATGCAATGCTCTTTCCCACCAGACTTCGGGTCGAATACAATGAGCGTACCCTTTTCTTTGATCGACCAGATGCTGTTAATGACTGGCTGGACTCCTTGCCTGACCGTCCTCCTGAGACTGAATCCGCCGCTCACCCTGGTGGTGCCGAAGGTGGTGTGGAGATCTAACTGTTCGGCTCTCATGTCTTATTTTGAATACATTTTCAGGAGTGTTGGCCGGCGTTCCTCTACATTGTGATTATTTTGTCTTTCGTTTGTTATTTTTTGTTCTTGCTGAGGTCAGGGGGAGGGTGGAACGGAGACCTTTCCTCCTCCGGGGTCTTTGTGTAGAATAGGGGTTCTTGGGCGACAGGCACACTGCAGGTTGGGGTGGCTCTTTAGCTTTTTGCAGGGGTGCAGGGTGGGGGGTGTTTCTCTTCAGTTTGGGGGAGGGGGGTTGGGAAGTTTTTTCTTTTCTGTGTGTTGTTTTCAAGGCGAATTGCTCCTGTGTTTGCTGCTGTTTCTGATGTCTAGCTCATGGACGAGGGGTCTTGGCTCGGGCGGATGGGATGGGGGGTAGTGGGTTGAAATTCGTTTCCTGGAACGTTAACGGCCTGGGAGATCGTATTAAGCGCAGTGTGGTCTTGAAATGTATACGACGTTTGTCACCGGACATTGTTTTCATGCAAGAAACCCATTTGATTGGTAATGTTTGTTATGCAATGAATAGATGGGGCTACCGCCTTGTGGCGCACTCGGGGTTTACCTCCGGATCTAGGGGTGTGGGTATTCTTGTTCGAACCTCCCTCCCCCTGGCGATTGATAAGGTGATTCAAGATGACCGTGGGAGATACACTGTCTTGGTGGGTAGATATGAAGGCCGCACCCTATCTCTCTTCAATGTTTATGTTCCCCCGGGTTTGCAGACTTCTACTTTTACTGATTTGGGCCGTGTTTTGTTAGATCTCCCTGATAGTACTGTCTTCCTGGCCGGTGATTTTAATTCGGTGCTTTCCGGCCTTCACGATCGCCATCCCCCTAGGGATACCCCGCAGGCTCAGCAGTGGTTGGGTGGGTTTCTAGATACCTTTGGTCTTGTGGACTGCTGGCGACTGTTGCATCCTACTCAGCTCCAATACACTTTCCATTCTGGGGCTCATGGCAGTCTGTCTCGGCTGGATTATTTCCTGATGCCCGCGGCCCAGTCGTCGGCGGTTCGTGAGATTTTGCATTTGCCAAGGGGTATTTCTGACCACTCGCCGCTCTGGCTTCGTTTCGAGGTTGGGGTAGAGGCGGCGGGCCGAGTGGCTCCCATTAACCCTTGGTATCTTTCCTCCCCTGAGACTCGTACCCTCTTGCTCAAGTCCATGGATGCATATTTCCTGGAAAACGAGGGGTCGGTCTCTTCGGCTGTGACCCTGTGGGAAGCCTTTAAAACTGTGATTCGTGGACAGGCCCTTTCCTTGATTGTTGAAGCTAAGAAGGCTGGGAGGAGGGAGGTGGTGGACCTTGAGGGGGAGATCTCTGCTTTGGAGGACGAGTTGGAGTCTGGTGTCACGCCTGAGAAACTCCATGCCCTGGGTCTAAAACAGTTTGCATATAAATCTCTGGTCACTGACGCTGCAAAGGTGATGTTTCGTGAGCAACAAGGCAGATTGTACGATGTGGGTGATAAGGCGGGCAAACTCCTAGCGTGGTTGGACAAGAAAGAAAGAGTTAATCGTGTGGTGCCCGTGATTCAGTCTGCGAGTGGTGAGAATGTGATTGATCCGATTGCCATTGTTGATCGTTTTGCGGAATATTTCCGTGTTGTATATGCTCCCGTGTCTGTGAGGGATGTTGCTGACTCCCGCCTTCTTCTGCGTGATATCACTTTGCCCTGTGTCACCGACTTGGACCGTATTGCTTTGGACTCCCCTTTTACGAATGATGAGATAGCTACTGCAGTCCGTTCGCTCCGTTCGGGCAAAGCATTGGGCCCGAACGGTTTGCCTATTGAGTTGTACAAGTTACGCCCCGATAAGGTGGCGCCGTATCTTCGCGCCATGTTTCTAGAATCTCGTGAGCGGAACATACTTCCCTATGATCAGCGTCTGGCGACAATCGTCGTCATCCCCAAAGAGGGTAAACCACGTGACCTCTGTTCCTCATATAGACCCATATCCCTATTAAATGTTGAACCCAAGGTTTTGGCAAAACTTTTGGCGACCCGTCTCCTTTCGGTTCTCGGGGATTTGGTCCATCCGGATCAGTCTGGCTTTATCCCGCATCGCAACACTGCTTTGAATTTACGACGCCTTCACGGCGTGCTGGCGAGGGCGGGGCTTTTGACTGAACCGGCCATTTTGGCGTCCCTGGATGCCTCCATGGCCTTTGACACTGTGGAGTGGCCCTATTTATGGGCGACTCTTGAGAAATTCGGATTCGGGTGCGAGTTTATTAGCTGGATTAAGTTGTTGTACGCGGAACCTCTGGCACAAGTTGTAGTAAACGGTAGAGTGTCGGCTCCCTTCTCCTTGGGCAGGGGTACCCGCCAGGGTTGCCCCTTATCCCCGCTGTTGTTTGCGCTCGCTCTTGAACCGTTAGCGGCCTGGCTCCGGTGGGAACCGTCCCTTAAAGGGATTCGTTGGGCCCCGGACTTCGAAGACCGCCTCTCGCTTTATGCGGACGACATCCTCTTGTATCTTACTTCCCCTCGCAAGTCTTTATCTGTTTTATTTGACGTTCTTGCGTCCTTTGGCGCTAACTCAGGCCTCGTCATCAACTGGAATAAGTCCTGTGTATACGTTTTATCTGGTATCTTGCCTCCGTTGCCGAGTAGACTTCCTCTTCAGGTGGCCCGGGATGGCTTCAAATACTTGGGGGTTTTTGTTACCTTGGACTCGTCCCTTTGCTTTGATCGTAATCTCCTTCCCCCGTTGCTTAGGCTACGTTTGGACGTTGCCCGTTGGCGCAAACTTCCCTTGTCTCCCCTGAGTCGGGCGGCCCTGTTTAAGATGATGTCACTGCCGCGGTTTCTCTACGCTCTCCAGAATTATTATGATCCTATCCCTAAGACCTATTTTCGGGAGATTGAGAGCCTTCAGAGGCAGCTTATTTGGGATGGGCGACCGCGCATTGCTCTCGCGAAACTTTCCATCCTGTGGTATGACGGGGGCATGGCGCTCCCCGACATTAAGAGGTACTACTGGGCTTCCCATCTGTCCGCTATCAATCACGCTATGTTTTCGCCAGGTCTTAATCCGGCGTTTGAGATGGATAAACTTCAGCTTCCGGGAGGTGACTTTAACAGAGTGCTCTATTCTCGCTCCGCTGGGCGCCATCTTGTGGGACCTACATTGACTGCTTTGACGGTGTGGCGTGCCGCGAATGTGAGCTTGGGCTGGGAGGATCGCTTGACGTTGGCGACGCCGCTTTATGCTTCAGAACGTCTGGGCGGTCTTTGGTCTTCCAAGGGTTTCGACCGTTGGGACTTGATTGGGATTTCTAAGGTGGGGGATGTGTACTCTAAGGGTTCTGTGCGACCGTTTCAGGCCCTCCAGGCTGACTATGGCCTGAGTGGTCGGGAATTCTTTCGTTATTTACAGGTCAGGCACGCTTTGGCTTCGGTATTTGCTCCTGGTGAGATTCCGCCTGACTCTTCCCCCCTTGTGGACCGTATCCTTGACGAACATCTTCCTGATAGCACTATCTCCCTGATTTATAAAAAGTTGATTAACAATCGGACTGACTTATTGGCCCGACTTCGGGAAATGTGGATGGGCGATGGGTTAGAACTTGATGATGAGGATTGGCAATCGGCCCTCTCCTCCCCGAAGGAGGTGGCTATTCCGGCTCGTCTCCGTCTGGTCCAATTGAAGATCCTTCATCGGGTGTACGTGACGGGACCGCGACTGGTGGTGATGGGCTTTTCCTCCGATGGATTGTGTAAGCGTGGATGTGGTTTGCGTGCTACTTTCCTGCATATTCTTTGGGAGTGCCCGATGGTGGCTGCTTATTGGGTGGCTGTGCTTGATCTGATGGCTGTGGTGACAGGGGTGTCCTTGCGTCCGGAACCTCGTCGCTGTCTTTTGAATGTTTGGGAGCCCACTGACTATTCGGTGGCACAGACTAGATGGGCCACCCTGGGCTATATGGTTGCGAAGCGAGATATTGCACAACTCTGGGGGGCCTCCAGGCCCCCTGACCTCTCGAAATGGGAGGATAACATGGATTGGTCCATGTTCCGTGAGAAAACTGTCTATGTGGCCAGGGGCAGACCCAGGGCATGGGTGAAGGTGTGGGGTCAATGGAACGAATACCGTGGCGACATTTGTACTCCTCCCCTTGTGTATACTATCGAGATTACCCTGTCTCCTTAGGCTAGCGTTCTCGGAACCTTCATATAGGGGCTGAGCTGGTGTTTCCGGCTCCCCCCCCCTTTTTACTGACCTCTTCCCCCTCCCCCCCCCGAGCTCCTTAGTGCTTAGAATTTTGCTACTGCACTTCCGTTGCTGTCCCCCCCTTGCGTCCCTTGAGCTGACCTTCCGTGATACACTTTCGCCTTTTTTGTGTGTTTGTTCTTTTATATACATAAAATCTGTTTTTGTCCTGTATATGATGTGGAGTATTGCATTGTTGATTGACTGTTACCTCTGCGGGCATATATGATATGTGTCTACTCCTTTTTAGCGGCCGGCCCGTGTGGTTGTAGGCCCATCCTTGTACTTTCTTGCTTGCTCAAATAAAGGTTTAAAAAAAAAAAAAAAAAAAAAAAAAAAGAAGTCAAGTATCTTTAATGCCATAGAATGAGATCAAATCTAGGTCAACTGGAAAGATTAGGATTCTTTGAACTATTGATCAAATTAGATATCATTACAAGTTTTGTGATGCAGGTGCAGTGATGGCGCAAGTGTGAGAAAACGTTGACTCCAATCGCTACGTCGCAAGCTGCATGCTGGGAAAGCGGAAAATCAACGATCGATTTGCTGTCCTGGAAGCACTGCTGCAGATGTCCGCGGCCGCGCTTGTAAGCACAGAGCGAGCTCTGTGAAGCAAAACAGAATTCCGCTTTTCCTGCAACTTCACCGTTATTACAGCGGCTGCGGGAGTTGCACGGCTTTCTTCGACTGGGCCCAGGTGGGTCTCCGGTTTTCAAAAAGACCAAGGAATATCCTAGGAGCAGGACCATTGAAGCAGAGGCAAGGCAAGGCAAATAAGAAAAGGCTGAGAAAATGGACCCGCCACCTACAGGTAAACGGGACTTGGGGGCTGTCGAAAAGCACACAGGGAAGACTGCCTGAATGAAAGAGGGTGTTACGGGAAACACAGGAGTCTCACCCTCTATCAGTAAACATTTTCCAGTGGTTAAAGGGACCCCCCCACAACTACGGAATCAGTTACACCTATGCCTCCACGGGATAGCGTGAATATTCCCTGCACACTGACACAGGGGGCTTTAGAACAGACCACTCCTCAGGCAATTGCAGGGGCTGGTGGGACTGAAAATGGAGTGCTACCCACAAGCTCAGACCCTTTAGTTGGTACATCAGATGCTGACAGTATATGCAGGGAAACAGTGGGAGCAGAGGGAGAGAGCCACCAGTACCATAGAGTCAAGGAGTTTAGCGAGGTGACTAATACCAAATCAGTGTTTAATCTTGGCCCTCTAGTGCCCCAGACTCCTGATCTCGCTGGCGAAAACTTCTACTCTGTATCTGACGGATCCATATCTGGCACCGAGAATGATCTTTCTACCTCAAGTGAAAGCATGGTGTCTAATGGGAATGATAGTGATATTGAGCATGACCCCATCGCTGTTATTAAAACTATCCAAAGGAAAAAGAAATCACGAATCAGCTTAAATGGGACTAGTCAGACACCCCCAGCTTACTTCCCCTTGGGAGCGCATCCAGTCTACAGCAGGAGGGGAGTCCGCAAACTGTTATTGAAACCCCAGGCGAACCTTCTCTGGCCTCCATAATGAACTCTATTAAACAGTTTCAAGAGGAAGCTCGCTCAGACAGTCTGACTGCTAAGGGGGCTGCCAGAAAACTCCAAGGTGGTATTAGGAAGTTACATAACATCTGTACAGACATTGGGGATCGGTTGTCAATGGTGGAAGCTCGAACTGAATCATTGGAGGTGGAAGTAGCCACGGTGAAAGAGCAGGGAGGTTCTCATGAGGCCTGTCTAATAGATCTGATTACCAAAATAGAAGAGCAAGAAAACAGGCAACGGAGGACCAATTTGCGACTATTGGGGATCCCTGAGGGAGTTGAAGGTGATGACCCAAGAGGGTTTTTCCTCAAACTGCTACAAGATGCATTCCTCATGCAAACTAACTGGAACTGGGACCAAGAAATCCAAAGGGTACACCGTTTCCCCGTTAACATCAAGCCGAGGCGGGAGGACACCAGCTCTAAGAATGAGAAACCCAGGGTTTTCTTGGTCTTCTTTGGGAATTTTCTTTTGAGGCAGCAGGTATCTGACCAGGCTAGACCGAACTCCCCGAAAGAATCCAGTGGGATACAATTCTTCGCTAAACCAGATTTCTGCAACGCAACTGTAAAGTGCAGGTGGAGACTTCACCAGCTAATATCCCCCTTCCAGCAGCAAGGTGCTTAAGTCTACCTAATGAACCCGGCCAGACTAAAAGTAATTTTTGATGGATCTACGTGGGTATTTTTGTCAGAAATCAAGGCTGGAGAATTTCTAAAGGACATTGCAGGGAGAAAAAGATTGAATTAACCAGGGACTCTGGACATTTGCACCAATAGAATTTGCGGGTATCCTTCTTATGTACAGCAATAACTGAGGTGTGTTTATGGGTTAGGTCCCCTGATAAAGGTATAGACTGACTCATATCTAGATTGTTTCGGATACTGAGGCTTGGCGGTTGGAACTCACACATGCTAACTATCATTCAGGGTTTTCCTGACTACCTCGAATACGGGGGGCGGGGGTTGGGAAGGGGACACCAAAGGTTTGCAGTGGGGTAAATATAGATTTTCTAAGCAGATTGACAGTGGAATTGCAGTTGATTTTCTGTGTGTTTGAATGGGACACAGGAAGGATAAAATAAAAAGATGGATAAAAAAACAAATATATATATATATATATATACATACATATATATATATATATATATATATATATATATATATATATATATATATATATATATATATATTCACTGAAAAAACCATAGGTTATAGACCATATATAGTTAGGAATTAGCATTTAAAAAACCTTATTTTACTCACACAAAACCATTGAAATTCCATATATAGTTAGTTGCACTAACTATATATCGCGCACCCGCAATCCACTGCTGATCATGTCACATATTACATCATTCATGACATGGTCAGTGACATCACTGATGACATCTCAAATGACATCACTGATGAGATCACTGATGACGTCATCCAGTGACTGTGTGTTTCTGTGAAGTTTAAATATGTTTTACATATTGAAGAATGAGTAGATGTATAAGTGTCTGGACGAAGGATTTAGTAGGTGCATGACTGAATGTATGAGTGAGTGATTAAATGTGTCTCACTGAGTGCATGGGTTAGTGACTAAACTGTCTTAATTTGTGCATCATTATGTCTGTTGTTCTGTAAACTGCTGCATGTGTTGATCATTAGCTATACGAGAGGCTATATGTGTTATTAATTGGTTGCCCAAGTATTTCTATGGCAGATTGAGTTTGTGTGGGGGTGGCTGGAAGGTGTGTGACTCTATGCATAGATGTGTGAGCAGTTTATTCACTAGCTGTATGAGTTCAAGACTGCATGTGGAAACAGCTACATGGGCAGTTGACTGTGTGCATGAGTGTATTGATGAGTGAATGGATATCTCAATGCTACATGTCATAGTAAGTACATATGTTAAACACAGTACATGTGAGAGTTGGCATATATAAATAACTGTGCATGAGAGCCACTGAATGAGTGAGTGGTTGTATCGATCATTGTGAACTTGTATCAGGGATTGTATAAGAGAGTAAATATGTGTTAGTATATGTTTCAATAAGTAAGGTGTGTTTAACTGTATAGTTGAAGAAATGGAGGTGAGATTGTTTCTTTGCATGACTGACTGGGTGTGTGAGTAACTCCATGGATGAGTGGCAGTGTGTGAGTGTCTGTATACACTGAGTGTATCTAAGGTTATATTAGAGTCTGAAGAGGTTTATCGTATTAGCACAAGAATGATGTCAAATGAGATGTCATCAGTGATGTCATCAGTGATGTCATTTGAGATGTCATCAGTGATGTCATCAGTGATGTCACTGACCATGTCATGAATGATGTAATATGTGACATGATCAGCAGTGGATTGCGGGTGCGCGATATATAGTTAGTGCAACTAACTATATATGGAATTTCAATGGTTTTGTGTGAGTAAAATAAGGTTTTTTAAATGCTAATTCCTAACTATATATGGTCTATAACCTATGGTTTTTTCAGTGAATTTTCAAGGTTTTGTAAATGCTAATTCCTAACTATATATGGTCTATAACCTATGGTTTTTTCAGTGAATTTCAATGGTTTTTTAATAGCAAATATCATAAGCTGTCGAATGTCAAGTACGTGGTAAGTGAAAACATTTTCGTGTTTATGCACACTGATCTGCTTTGAATGGTGCCCCCCCCCCTCATTTCTATTAGGAGTACTCTCTCTTTGCAGATAGTGAAAGGTAGTTAACGCAGGCCTTTGCCCCCGTTGTAATCCGTCGTGCCTGCTTCTCTCTCCATTTGATTGATTGTTATCCAAGTATTTACTATTTTAGAATTAGTTCTCTTTGGTTCATTCTCTATTTACAAACAAACACAGAGTCGCAATACTCTGTTTAGTCTTTGCAGATAACGAAAAATCGTGTAAAAAAAAAGAAAAGGAATCGAGCAAAATCAATAGGCCACTAATGGGATCTCTTTTTGACCTCGCTAAAATAGAAACATTAGGAACAACCCCTCATGACAAATACAAAACTAGTGAGATGAACTGAACTCCACACAATGATGGCTGCAAAACAGCTCGGCTCCGCCACCCACCCCGCCCAAAATAACGATAAAGAGCGGCTGCCATGATTGGTTGCGGAATGGCCACGACGGAGCTACGAAATGGTGCTGCTCTCATGCTAACCCCAGCTTCAGTCTGAAACATCCAGAAACACTGTAGACTACCAATTCGATCAGTTCCGGTAGCGCCCCAATGTAACCCGGTAGAGAAGAACTAGCCCTCCCCTCTTTGACTGATGGTTCTTGTTGCCTGTCCCTTCTGTTGTCATTTAACAGAACTATTTAGCCTGCTGAAAGGGGTTGTGTTTCGACCGCTGGTTGGTGGAGACATTTTGACTATATTCTGGACCTGCGTTGTCGCGTAATGCGTCATATGACGCGCCGCGTTAGCGCATCCGGAAGTCATCCGGGGCGCGCAGCGCTTAACGTAAGCATAACAAGTCATGTGACTTGTTAATAAAACTTTTCATTGGTTCATTTTACTTTTCTTATTCTAATGATGAAAGCCTTGGTCATATCACCTAAAAATTACGCTTTTAATTACTTCCGAACATTATTTTTTCTTAAATATATGTTATAATGTTCCAGGCTAATGTACTTTCCCGGAAATTTTACAACTGTCCTGCAAGTAAAATATATTCTTTTTTCGAGAAAAAGAGCGTTTCTTCGTCCCATGACGGAGCCGTTGAGCAAAAGAGGGTCGACCTGCTGTCTTAGTCGCCGATACGCCTGAATATGAGATTCTTATCGATCACTTTATGTTGCAGGAATAGAAAACACAACAGCCCTTGACCATTTATCTTTACTGCGTTCCTTCGTATTATACCTTTTACCCTTCATGTAATTGGTCTGCTTTATTTCACTTGCCTTTTAATGATTCTAAAACAGTGACTATTATTAAAAACTTTACCAATGTATATACTACTACCATGTTTTCTTTTAAAAACCTTTATTGTGAAAATTTCATTATACAAATACGAGCCTATAACCACGTGGGCCTGCCACGGAGCAAACTGTAATCGTATATGATGAATAGACATTTACACTGTAGAGGAACGTAACGGGCGGGCCATTAGGTTGCAAGAACTAAGGTGTCTAACAGTTACGGAATCGGTGGACGTACATTTTATAATTAAAATACGACAGGGCCAGTTACAATAAAATTATCTAGATATACATTTGCGGGCAAGTACCATGGGTGACGTTAATTCGAACTTTCAACAGTACAGTAATCAATAACACATCAGAACTTAATATCAATAGGGATGTCGAAATATTCAATCAATTCTCGTCCCCGCCCGCCATGTGCTTCAAAACTGCATACGTATCTCGTGATTTCAAGGTTCTGCAACCAGTACACAACAAGGAGTTACGAGTCCCATTTATTCCGGCGCCATTTTGGGCGAGGACGGGCAGGTCCAGGATATAGTCAAAATGTCTCTACCAACCATCGACTATGATGATGTTCATATGCTGTATTTATTAGAGTAACACTCATCTGTCCACATGAAATTAATTTACCACAATCTAAACATGTCATTTTAATCTTTCCAAAGTTCTTCTAAATATTTGGGACCGTTTCCCTTGCCTCTGAAGCTCTCAGTGCCACTTCTTTGATGAATGTACTAGCAGGTCAGGGGTTCTCCTCCAAATCTCTCTTTTATGCAGCACTATAATTAATTGGTGCCACCTCTCCATATGACGATGCATGGTATAGTTACCACAACTATATTTTTTTTCGGTTCCTCTGGAGAGTTCATCGTGGCAGATGAAGCGTGTAACGTACCGGGCATTTACCTTTTTTTGCATGTACAGGAAAGGAAAAAAAAATCGAGCGTCCAAGTTCTAAGGTGTCCCAGGGCCATTTTAGTGGACCAGGCCCAAATCCAAAGAACAGGCCGCCATTTTGAGAGTCCTCTTGCAGCCGCCTGTCGCTGTAGCATCAAGAGCAGCCGAAACTCAGCTGAATGGCAACTGAAACGGTAAATGGGCGCCCCACTACATTTCAGCATTGTAGGATGACCACACCAGTACAGCAACTTGCTAGACATCACCTCGGTGCCATCCGGATCTCGGCGCCCCACTGCAGATGAAGAGCCTCTCAACTATGAAACCACCACGGTGACATCCGGATCTTGGCGCGTTGTGCTGCCTTCGGCCTATTCGCACATCGGTCCGCTACTGACGCCATCTCACAGGCTAATGGGGTGACCCACGCCGAGTTTCAGCATTGTAGGATGACCACACCAACTTGCTAGACATCACCTCGGTGCCATCCGAATCTTGGCATCTCAACGCCTAGTGGTATCTTCCATACAGAAAATATTGTTACGCTGCCTTTGGCCCCATTCGCACATCAGTCCGCAACTTAGACATCACCTCGGTGCCATCCGGATCTTGGCATCTCAGCGCCTTGTGGTGTCAGTCAGAAAATATTGTTGCGCTGCCTTTGGCCCCATTCGCACATCAGTCCGCTACTGACACCATCTCACAGGCCAATAGGGCGCCCCACGCCGACTTTTACCATTGTACGATGGCCACACCAGTGGCACAACTTGCTAGACATCACCTCGGTGCCATCCGAATCTTGGCATCTCAACGCCTAGTGGTATCTTCCATACAGAAAATCTTGTTACGCTACCTTTGGCCCCATTCGCACATCGGTCCGCAACTTAGACATCACCTCGGTGCCATCCGGATCTTGGCATCTCAGCGCCTTGTGGTGTCTTCTACTCCGAAAATATTGTAGAAAATATTGTTGCGCTGCCTTTGGCCCCATTCACACATCAGTCCGCTACTGACACCATCTCACAGGCCAACAGGGCGCCCCACGCCGACTTTTACCATTGTACGATGGCCACACCAGTGCCACAACTTGCTAGACACCACCTCGGTGCCATCCGGATCTTGGCATCTCAGCGCCTTGTGGTGTCTTCAAATCAGAAAATATTGTTGCGCTGCCTTTGGCCCCATTCGCACATCGGTCCGCTACTGACGCCATCTCACAGGCCAACGGGGCGCCCCACGCCGACTTTCAACATTGTAGGATGGCCGCAGAAGTGCGACAACTTACTAGACACCACCTCGGTGCCATCCGGATCTTGGCGCGTTGTGCTGCCTTCGGCCTATTCGCACATCGGTCCGCTACTGACGCAAACTCACAGGCCAACGGGGCGCCCCACGCCGACTTTCAGCATTGTAGGATGGCCACACCAGTGCGGCAACTTGCTACACACCACCTCGGTGCCATCCGGATCTTGGAATCTCAGCGCCTAGTGGTGTCTTCTATTCCGAAAATATTGTTGCGCTGCCTTCGGCCCCATTCACACATCGATCCGCTACTGACACCATCTCACAGTCCAACGGGGCGCCCCACGCCGACTTTCAGCATTGTAGGATGGCCACACCAGTGCGGCAACTTACTAGACACCACCTCGGTGCCATCCGGATCTTGGCACGTTGTGCTGCCTTCGGCCTATTCGCACATCGGTCCGCTACTGACGCAAACTCACAGGCCAACGGGGCGCCCCACGCCGACTTTCAGCATTGTTGGATGGCCACACCAGTGCGGCAACTTACTAGACACCACCTCGGTGCCATCCGGATCTTGGCGCGTTGTGCTGCCTTCGGCCTATTCGCACATCGGTCCGCTACTGACGCAAACTCACAGGCCAACGGGGCGCCCCACGCCGACTTTCAGCATTGTTGGATGGCCACACCAGTGCGGCAACTTACTAGACACCACCTCGGTGCCATCCGGATCTTGGCGCGTTGTGCTGCCTTCGGCCTATTCGCACATCGGTCCGCTACTGACGCAAACTCACAGGCCAACGGGGCGCCCCACGCCGACTTTCAGCATTGTAGGATGGCCACACCAGTGCTGCAACTTGCTGGACACCACCTCGGTGCCATCCGGATCTTGGCGCATTGTGTTGCCTTCGGCCTATTCGCACATCGGTCCGCTACTGACGCCGCCTCATGTGCCAACGGGGCGCCCCACGCCGACTTTCAGCATTGTAGGATGGCCACACCAGTGCTGCAACTTGCTGGACACCACCTCGGTGCCATCCGGATCTTGGCGCGTTGTGTTGCCTTCGGCCTATTCGCACATCGGTCCGCTACTGACGCCGCCTCACGTGCCAACGGGGCGCCCCACGCCGACTTTCAGCATTGTAGGATGGCCACACCAGTGCTGCAACTTGCTGGACACCACCTCGGTGCCATCCGGATCTTGGCGCGTTGTGTTGCCTTCGGCCTATTCGCACATCGGTCTGCTACTGACGCCGCCTCACGTGCCAACGGGGCGCCCCACGCCGACTTTCAGCATTGTAGGATGGCCACACCAGTGCTGCAACTTGCTGGACACCACCTCGGTGCCATCCGGATCTTGGCGCGTTGTGTTGCCTTCGGCCTATTCGCACATCGGTCCGCTACTGACGCCGCCTCACGTGCCAATGTATTTTCTCTGCATTTTACACCCTATGCCGCATAACAGGTCATGTGACTTGTTTATAAAACTTTTCATTGGTTCATTTTACTTTTGGTTTCCTAATGATGGAAGGCTTGATCATGTGACCTAAAAACAACACTTTTCATTGGATGAAAACTTTTTTTTTTCCCCAAACGATGAAAGCCCCACCTTGTTTCTGGATGTTTCAGACTGAAGCTGGCGTCAGCATGAGAGCACCACCATCTCGTAGCTCAGTCGTGGTCATTCCGCGAGCAATCATGGCAGCCGCTCCCCACCAGAAGCCTGCAGGAGTCGGAGCCCCCAAAACTTTTGATGAATTCTCAAGGCGGAGGGGACGCTTTCGAGAATGGGGTCCAAGACCTAGCAGACAAGCGTCCGATTTCCAAGGTGTCCCAGGGCCATTTCAGTGGACCAGGCCCAAAAAGGAAACAGCCTGCCGCCATTTTGAGAGTCCTGTGACAGCCGCCTATCGCTGCACCGCAAGAGTGGGCGCAACTCAGCTGAATTGCGGCTTTTGACACAGTGGACCAAAAACGGACGGAATGGCAACTGAAACGGTAAAGGGGCGCCCCACTACAACAGATGACACTCCACCTGGAGAGGCCCGTTCACCGCCTCCCCCGGGGCGCCCCGCGCCGTTATTCGGAGCAGCATTGTAGGATACCAAAACCAGTGCGGCAACTTACTGGATATCACCTTGGTGCCATCGTTCTGCTGCCTTGGAACTATTCGCGCAACAGTTTGCTACTGATGACCCACCCTCCGCGACGCCCCATGCCGTTATTTGCTGGGTGGCAACTTACTAGACATCACTTTAGTGTCATCTAGATTTCAGCGCGTTCTGCTGCCTTGGAACTATTCGCACAACAGTTTGCTACTGATGACCCACCCCCCGCGACGCCCCACGCCGGAAATCTGGACGTTGTGCTGCGTTGGGACTATTCGCACAGCCGACCGCTACTTCGTTGTTTTTCCCTAAAAATGTTTATATGTTATTACTATTTTTGTTTTCTTGTATATATTTATAAATTATTAAAGTTTTATAATCTTACTACTTTGTCGGAGTGCTATATATTTTTAATGTGACACATAATTGTAAAAACTTTGATGTACAAAGAGTCATCCCTGGAATCTTCCGCTTCAGGCTCGGTCCCCTCCCCAATCACAATACAGGATGGTTTTCAGATAATAGCAACGCTTCTGCTGTGACGGATCTCATCGAGTGTGGGCCTTGATCTACTATAACTCCTTTGAAGAGGGGTGATTCTTTACAGCTGTGGCCATAAACTACATCTGCAGGGCTAGCTGATACCCTAGGACCAGCCTGGACAATCGGACACAGAGGAAAAGGAGTGTCAGAGGGTGCGGTAGTGAATAGGGCGAAAGGGAGGTGTCGGGCGGGCACAGGGTGTGATTCTCAGGGAAGAGCAGCGCAGATGGGGGGAGGTTTATTACCCATGCATAAGACAGAGAGCGGGGGTGACCACTGCCTGGGGGAGATGCTTGCGAGGGTGGGGAGCCATGCTAAGGATCGACAGCGTGCACAGAGTGGGTCTGGTCAAGGCATCTAAAATGGCTGCCGTGCACGACAAAAGTGTGGCATTTGAAAAAAGACAAGATGGCGCAGACAATGTTTTTCAACACTTCCTGATTTCCTTCGAATCGAACGTTAACAGACGTTGGGGCCTATTACCAAAGTTAAGCGATATTTATCCCTAACGATGCTTAGCAACGATTTTTTTACCGTCAGAAATTATCGCAGATAAACCTTGCTATTATCAAGGTTTATCGGAAATACGATAAAAAACGACCGCAATGCATTAATATCGCTGAAAACTCAGCGATATTCATGCATTACCGAGCTAATGCTCTTAGCCATGTTATCCACCTCCCATTGGATAACATGGCTAAGAACTGCTCAGGGCAGGTGGTAGCTTTTGGAGATATTCGCGCTTATCTCGAATATTTCCAAAAGTTGATAATAGGAGATAGCGATGTTAGCGACTGTTTCCAGTCGCTAACATCTTGGCATGCCCACTTTGCATGTCATTAGTGATAAATATCACTCACATGCAAAGTGGGGCCCAAGATGGTCGCTATATTCTACTAGCCGTCGCTAACTGGTGTTAGCAACAGCTAGGTAATACACATATAATTTTATCTCCGCGAAGCGGAGCGCTGTTACAGATATATATCTTGTTTCTGAACGTTAATTTCTCAAAATGCACTGAAGCACATATATTGAGACCTAGCAAAGGCACATCGGGCTACCAGTCCCTACAATTTTGCCAAGTTTCGTGCAAATCCATTCAGCTGTTCGATCCTACCGAGAGACAAGATGGCGGCCGCTACGGACTGTTTGGAATGTTTACAGACACCGGAGAGCCAATCAGCTTCGCTTCGCAAAGCTCCGTAACGCGAAAAGTACGCGAAGCGGTGCGCTGTTACAGATATATATCTTTTTTTGAACGTTAATTTCTCAAAATCCACTGGAGCACATATATTGAGATCTAGCAAAGGCACATCGGGCTACCAGTCCCTACAATTTTGCCAAGTTTCGTGCAAATCCATTCAGCTGTTCGATTATTATTATTTTTATTTTTTTTTGCCCCGCGGGGCCCTTTTAAAACCTCCACATCAAACCTAGGGGGTGAGCGACAATGTACTATGCCCCCTTATGGTCATTTGCCCCTTCGCTTTGGCCTCCTCTTGTCTCTCGATCCTACCGAGAGACAAGATGGCGGCCGCTACGGACTGTTTGGAATGTTGACAGACGCCGGAGAACCAATCAGCTTCGCTTCACAAAGCTCCGTTGCGCGTAAAGTACGGGTCCTGGGACGCTGCCAGGTCCGCTGTTACAGATATATATCTTTTTTTAAACGTTAATTTCTCAAAATCCACTGGAGCACATATATTGAGACCTACAAAAGGCACATCGGGCTACCAGTCCCTACAATTTTGCCAAGTTTCGTGCAAATCCATTCAGCCGTTCGGGCTAAAAGTGAGGCCAACCGCCCTATGGAAAACTCAATGTTAAAAACACGTTTTGGGACCCCCCTTTTTTCTTGACCCCCCCTGGACGAACCCCCCCCCAATTTTCAGGGGCTGCTCAGAAACAAAATGTGCCATTTTCCTGAAAATTTCAGCCAATTCCGTCCACAAACGCCAAAGTTATTAGACATAGAATTTTCAAAAATCCCATAGAGAAAAAATCCTAACTATATTACCTACTGGCGGTCGCCAGTAGGTATATATAGTTAGGATTTTTTCTCTATGGGATTTTTGAAAATTCTATGTCTAATAACTTTGGCGTTTGTGGACGGAATTGGCTGAAATTTTCAGGAAAATGGCACATTTTGTTTCTGAGCAGCCCCTGAAAATTTTGGGGGGGTTCGTCAAGGGGGGGCCGAGAAAAAAGGGGGGTCCCAAAACGCGTTTTTCCCATGTTAATTTCCATAGGGCGGTTGGCCTCACTTTTAGCCCGAACGGCTGAATGGATTTGCACGAAACTTGGCAAAATTGTAGGGACTGGTAGCCCGATGTGCCTTTTGTAGGTCTCAATATATGTGCTCCAGTGGATTTTGAGAAATTAACGTTTAAAAAAAGATATATATCTGTAAGCGCGCTCTGGGCAGCGCTCCAGGACGCGTACTTTTCGCGCAACGGAGCTTTGTGAAGCGAAGCTGATTGGTTCTCTGGCGTCTGTCAACATTCCAAAAAGTCCGTAGCGGCCGCCATCTTGTCTCTCGGTAGGATCGAGAGACAAGAGGAGGCCAAAACAAAGGGGCAAATAACCATAAGGGGGCATAGTAGATCCTCCCTGACCCCCTAGGTTTAATGTGGAGGCTTTAAAACGGCCCCGCGGGGCAAAAAAAATAAAAAAAAAATTTTTGTTTTTTTGCGTGGGTAGCGCCCGGTCCGGGAACCGGGAAGCTTTCTGGGCAGCGTACTGCAATGAAAAATGAATGATAGACTTTTCAAATACTGTTGTTAATTGATTGTTGGTTTTGTTGATTATTTTTTATTTTTTTTTATTTTTTAAGGATTGTTTATTGTGTTTAATAATTTATTAAACTTTCTAACGCGGCACGTCATATGACGCATTACGCGACAACGCAGGTCCAGAATATAGTCAAAATGTCTCCACCAACCAGCGGACGGCACACAACCCCTTTCAGCAGGCTAAATAGTTCTGTTAAATGACAACAGAAGGGACAGGCAACAAGAACCATCAGTCAAAGAGGGGAGGGCAAGTTCTTCTCTACCGGGTCACGTTGGAGCGCTACCGGAACTGATCGAATTGGTAGTCTACAGTGTTTCTGGATGTTTCAGACTGAAGCTGGCGTTAGCATGAGAGCACCACCATTTCGTAGCTCCGTCGTGGCCATTCCACGAGCAATCATGCTAGGCGCTCCCCACCAGAAGCCTGCGGGAGTCGGGGGCCCCCAAGACTTTTGTAGAATCTTCAAGGATGAGGGGACGCTTTCGAGAATGGAGCCCAAGCTCTAGCAGACAAGCGTCCGAGTTCCAAGGTGTCGCAGGCCCATTTTAGTGGACCACGCCCAAATCTGAAGAGATGGCCGCCATTTTGAGAGTCCTGTGGCAGCCGCCTATCGCTGCACCGCAAGAGCGGGAGCAACTCAAGTACATGGTGAGCGAGACGCTGTAGTCGAAAGAGCGGGCGGTAAACAGCTGAATAGCGGAAGAGGCACAGTGTAGCAAAAGCGGGCTGAATGGCAAATGAAACGGAAAAGGGGTGCCCCACTACAGCGTGTCTTTAGGTGAAACGGATTGTGGGACAAGGTGAAGAATGGAAGAGTCACCAAAAGGAAAAAAGTTCCGCTTGACCCCGGGAGCCGGCCACCTATGTCGGGGGCGATCTCAGGCCACACCAGGGCAACACGACTTGGGGAGGGGGCCGGAGCCAAGCGCCCCCTCCGAGTCCGCGACATGACACCGTCCCTCGGGGGCCTCCGTCAAGCGGTTCAGGGTGGCACCGCATCACAACAGCCCCCACTTACTTTAAGAATAGTGAAGATGAAGCAATTGCAAATAGGCTTCAGACAATGTTACAAGCACTCCTCAAAACTTTGAACTTTCAGAGTGCATGAGTTGGGACAGCGAGGGGTGATTTGGTTTCTCGGACTGTTTTTCTGGTCTCTCACCACTGGCATACTTTAACGTTTTCTTGTTTCTAGGACATTAATAGGTTTTATCATTACGTTATGTTATCGTTTCTTTGTTTGTTGTTTAATAAAAGTTCATGTTCATCAGTGGCCTACTGATTTTCGTTTTCCTATTTTTTTCTTTCCAGGTTGTTTCATGGTAAAGTTTCTGTTAACAGGATACAGTGATCACTTCGTTATTATTGCATATGTCCTTTTCACTAGGGGTGCTCTCTGGTCGGGCCAGATGACGTATCTCTAGTAAATGGTCCGGGTGAAAAAGGTGCATCAATCAGTGGGGAGTAGATAGGCATGACAGATTACAACGGGGGAGAAAGGTCCGCATTACGTACCCTTTCACTACTTGCAAAGATTTTCCTACGTTTATTTGCAAACAGGGAATACCTCCAAAAAGAACTAATTCCCAAACAGTCAATGTTCGGACAATCAATCAATCAATGAGGAATGAAATAGGTACGACGTGTTAAAGGCTTGCGTTACCTACCCTTCACTATCTGCAAAGGGAGAGAGAATATTCCTATTCTTCCTCGTTTGCAGGTAGAGAAGATCCTTAAGAGAATTAACTTCGAACAATTCAATGCTCGATTGAAACAATCAACAAGGGGTACTGTGAACACAAATGAACGCCGCTTATGTACATACGCATTGCTATTTTCAACAGGTTGTTCCTAATGTTTCTATTTTAGCGAGGTCAAAAAGAGATCCCATTAGTGGCCTACTGATTTTGCTCGATTCCTTTTGTTTTTTTACACGATTTTTCGCTATCTGCAAAGACTAAACAGAGTATTGCGACTCTGTGCTTGTTTGTAAATAGAGAATGAACCAAAGAGAACAATCAATCAAATGGAGAGAGAAGCAGGCACGACGGATTACAAAGGGGGAAAGGGCTGCATTAACTACCCTTCACTATCTGCAAAGAGAGAGTACTCCTAATAGAAATGAGGGGTGGGGGGCAGCAATCAAAGCAGATCAGTGTGCATAAACACGAAAAAAAAAATTCTTACCACGTACTTGACATTCGACAGCTTATGATATTTGCTATTAAAAAACCATTGAAATTCACTGAAAAAACCATAGGTTATAGACCATATATAGTTAGGAATTAGCATTTACAAAACCTTGAAAATTCACTGAAAAAACCATAGGTTATAGACCATATATAGTTAGGAATTAGCATTTAAAAAACCTTATTTTACTCACACAAAACCATTGAAATTCCATATATAGTTAGTTGCACTAACTATATATTGCGCACCCGCAATCCACTGCTGATGATGTCACATATTACATCATTCATGACATGGTCAGTGACATCACTGATGACATCACTGATGACATCTCAAATGACATCACTGATGACATCACTGATGACATCTCATTTGACATCAATGACCACATCACTGATGATATCATTCATGTGACAATACAATGCATCTCCTCACATTTTAATATAACCTCTGTTTCACCCAGTGTTAAAAACAGAGTATAATTTTTGAAACCATTGACACACCAATACTAGTTACTACATACGTACTCACTGATTCCTACGTCTACACACACATTCACTCATTCACCCATACAATCATTCATACATACAATCACTCATGTTTACAACACAATCATATGCACTCATACATCTATACAGACACTCACACTCTGCCACTCATCCATGGAGTTACTCACACACCTAGTCAGTCCTGTAAAGAATCAATCACACTTCCATTTTCTACTCTATACAGTTAAACATAGAGCACCTTACGTTTTCAACCATATACTAACACATACTTACTCTCTTATACAATCATTGATACAAGTACACATTGATCTGTACAGAGTCACACACCTCCCATCCAGCCACACACACACTCAGTCTCCCATGCAAATACTTGGGCAATCAATCAATAACCCATATAGTTACTCATATAGCTACTGATCAACACATGCAGCAGTTTACAGAACAACAGACATAATGATGCACAAATTAAGACAGTTTAGTCACTAACCCATGCACTCAGTGAGACACATTTAATCACTCACTCATACATTCAGTCATGCACCTACTAAATCCTTCGTCCAGACACTTATACATCCACTCATTCTTCAATATGTAAGACATATTTTAACTTTACAGAAACATAGTCACTGGATGTTGTCATCAGTGATGTCATCAGTGATGTCATTTGAGATGTCACCAGTGATGTCATCAGTGATGTCACTGACCATGTCATGAATGATGTAATATGTGACATCATCAGCAGTGGATTGCGGGTGCGCAATATATAGTTAGTGCAACTAACTATATATGGAATTTCAATGGTTTTGTGTGAGTAAAATAAGGTTTTTTAAATGCTAATTCCTAACTATATATGGTCTATAACCTATGGTTTTTTCAGTGAATTTTCAAGGTTTTGTAAATGCTAATTCCTAACTATATATGGTCTATAACCTATGGTTTTTTCAGTGAATATATATATATATATATATATATATATATATATATATATATATATATATATATATATATATATATATATATATATATATATATATATATATATACATGGAAAATGGGGGAAGGGGTCATTAGAGATCAGCGGTATGATTGGGTTAAAGCATATGATCAGTGTGACAAAAAATTGGGCATATGTACAGGGTCAGATAAAGTGGGTCATAAAATGAGTATGTCAAACAAACTCAGAATAGTATCACTAAATATCTGCGGCTTTAACGACCTTGCAAAAAGGCAAAAAGTAGCACAGGGTTTGTGCTCATTGGGGGCTGACTTTGTCTGTCTCCAAGAGACACATATTGAAGGAGCACAAAAACACCTGCCGAATACACTAGAGTATAAAGTAATTGGGACAACTACAAAAGGGGCTAGGGTTAAAGGAGTGGGGATTTTAGTTAACAAGAAACTGCCTCTTAATGTAAGCAGAGTAAAATCAGATGGTCTTGAGAGATGGGTAATTGCAGGGTGTTGCCTTCCCCCCAAACCTTGCGTTTACCATATGCTCTATTTACGGTAGCAATGTAGATGACCCAGGTATAATGAATTGGGTAAAAGAGGAATTGGCACACTGGTCACTTCCTATAATACTGTGTGGCGATCTAAATCTAAACCTGCCAAGCACTTGGAAAACTGATGGAAGCTGAAAATACAGAGGCAGGAAGCCAAGGGTTTTTCAGGCTAAATTAAACTTAATAAATACTCACGGATTGGTGGATGTTTGGGAAGATCAGAGGCCTGAACAAGACAGCTTTACCTTCTTCTCTGCTCTCCATTTCTCTTTAGCAAGACTAGATTACTTTTTAGTTTCTCCCTCTCTGACTCGATCGTGTTGTATTGATATCTCACCCCGATTTCTGTCAGACCACAACCCCTTATTTTAAACTTAGAGGGACGGGTTGTAAAGCTCCGAATTCGAATTGGAGCTTTGAAAAAGCACTGTTATATGATTGCAAGTACAAAGAGCATATGCTGGGCTGGATCCAGGAGTTTTTGAGTATAAATGTGGGGTCAGCTTCCATAATGATGGTGTGGGATGCCTTAAAGGCAGGAATCAGGGGGAAAACACTCCAGAATTCAATCAGGAGGAACAAAAGAGAGAAGGAGCAGGTGATTCACCTTTAAGACAAAATGTCAAAAGCAGAAAGGAAACTAACACTAGCAGTTAAAGCAGGAGTAGCAGTAGGAGTTGAAACAGCACAACTCACTGTAGCCACTGCAAAAGCTGAGATCGGGTCTATATTTGCAGAGAGAACAGCGGCCAGATGGGCTTCGGTCCGAGGGAAATTATACGAATGCGGGGAGCTCATTGGTCATCAACTGGCACTTTCTATTAGGCAGCAGTCATCTGCCGAAGCCGTTTCTTCAATTCTTACAATCTCTGAGGGGGTAACCGATGATCCCAACAAAATAAAAACGGCTTTTTGGGAGTTTTATAAAAAAACAATATACAGAAGAAGATACCAACCCCCAGATTCATTATTGTCCTCTTTTGCGAGTCCTTAATAGCGATTATTAAGGAATCGCTATTAAAGACTCGCAAAACGGGATTCATGTAGAAATCGCAATATTATTTGCGATTTCTACAGCTTCCTTATTTGCGATTAGCAAATTGCTAATCGCAAATAAGGAATGAGTCCCCTAAAGGCCCATAGGAATGAATGGGGAGTCATTCCATATTTGCGATTAGCAATTTGCTAATCGCAAATAAGGATGCTATTTCAAGGGTGCCAGGGGTGTCCAGAGGACACCCTGTAGCACCCCTGAAATGTAAATATAGACTGATGTTGCGCACACACATGTCCAAAGGGCATGTGTGTGTGTAACATACAACTTAGAAAAATGCACTGAAGTGTATTTTTCTAAGTTTTCGCTATTTACCACGAAGTCAGACTTCGCGGTGTATATAGCGGCCCAAAATAACGATTTCGCAATTCAAAAATGGTTCATGAATTGCATTTAAGGAATCTCAAATAGAGATTCCCTGAATGCAATTCCTCGCAATTTAGCGATTTCGCAATTTGCGATTTTTGCATTTGGGGTGATGAATCCCAAATGCTAAAATTGCGCTCGCAAAGGGCCAGATTATCAGAATCTGGCCCTTTGCGAGCCGATTTTCAGTTGATGAATCTGGCTGTAGATCCACAGAGATTAGGGGAACCGAAATTTCAGAATACCTAGAGACAATACCAATGACCAAGATTAACGTAGAGAGTCGTGACTAAATGGAATACCCCCCAACCTGGGAAGAGATTGCTACTGCATTAGCGAGTCTACCGGATGGCAAAGCCATGGGCATGAGCAGTATACCAATTGAGTTTTATAAGCATTTTTCACAACAGATCAAGGATATCTTCACTGAAGTGGTTATCTCTATCTTTAGTGGCAGTTCCCCGCCTCCCTCTTGGTCTTCAGCCACAATCGTAAAATTCCCTAAAAAGGATAATCCACCACTCAAAATGTCCTCCTATATACCAATACCCTCATAAACACGTACTCAAAAATATTTTCAAAAATGTTGGCATCCAGAATCTCGACTAACATCGAGCATGAAATTGCAGCACGGGTTTATCCCTAAAAAGGGAACTACAGAACATGCCCGTCAGACCATCTGACGCAACCAGGGTGGCAGGAGACCTGATTGCATTAATTCTACATGATGCTGAAAAAGCTTTTGATCGGGTCTCCTGGCAATTCCTCTGGGACGTCATAAGACAGACTGGTTTTGGACCCAAGATAGTGCAGGCTCTCCAAGCACTATATAAGAACCCTTCAGCCAGAATTTTAATCAATGGCCATCTGACAAAACAGATTGAGATTTCACAAGGGACAAGGCAGGGGTGCCCTTGTTCGCCACTCCTTTTTCCCTCTTTATCAACCCGCTTATTAACAAAATAGAACTTAATCCTGAAATAACGGCAGTAAGCACGTGCGGCATAGACACGAAGATCATAGCCTATGCTGATGACTTTGCTGTAGTCACCCCTGAACCCAAAGCTGCCATTGAGGCGTTAGAACAAGAGGCTTTAGAATTTGGGAAACTATCTGGGTACGCTCTTAATAGAACAAAGACACATATAATCCTAAATGATAAAATAAATTGGGTAGACAACAGAGTAGTTCAAAAGGCTAAACATCTAGGTGTTAATATAGTTGCCGATCTAGACTTAATAGTAGAAGAAAATTTGACCCCGTTAGCTGCCAACACTAAAAAATCACTCAAGAAAATTGACAATCTTCATCTAACCATAGTAGGCAGATGCAATGTTATAAAAATGACTTTCTTTCCTAAGTTGCATTTTTTTTTATAGAACTATTCGTTACAGTTTAATAATAGTATTCTTCATTTGTTTGAACACGTTTTTACTCAATTTATTTGGGCCTACTTGCAGCCAAGGAGGGCTTATAAACTACTCTCCCTACCTAGAGACGGCGGGGGGGGATGGGCATTACCAAATCTAAAACTATACTATTGGGCATCAGTCCTACAGTACTGCTCTGACTTATTGCATGAACTCTCAGACCGGAATCCCATGGGACTGCCATCTCCCTATACATTATTACTAGGGGAAGTGTCAGGGGATGTCTATGGAGGCAGTTGGAATTTGGCTATCATAAGCGGGTCCGGTTTAAAACTTTAATGAATGCACACTGGGTCTTTTCTAACATACGAATAATTTTTGGACTAGGGAGACTAAACCACTACAGCCCCATAAAAAACAACCCGAGCCTGCCACTTATTTTTGGAAATACATATTTACAAAAATGGTACAAAGCCGGAATAGCTAAGCTAGGGAATCTGGTGACTCCAGAGGTGGTGCGGCCGTTTAGCGATCTAAGAGACCATTATAATTTAAATGAGATTCAGACCTTTCTATACCATGCTATTTAAGACTTTTTAGTGCGTAAATCAGGTGGGTTAGCAGGCTTTGCAAGGATAGATTTTATAGATAAAATACAGGAGTCAAAAACACCCTGGATCGGTGGCATTTATACAATATTAAACTGCCAAATGCCGGATGACCTTGGAAAGATAGATGAAAAGTGGCAGCAGAAATTGAACACCCCCCTGATACTTTCTGTCTTACATTGCGTTTTGTGCATAAATACTTATAGTCATCTAAATTACAGGCTCAGTTTTATAAGACTGAATTCTTCCTTTACATCACCCCCAATAGGATAGTGAAATTGGGCACTGGTAGAGGAACAATGTGTTCCAGATGCTCCGAGTATTCTGCGGACCTGGTAAACATGTTTGCAACATGTCCAAATTTAAAACCTCTATTGAAGTAGGTCCAGCAATTCCTAGGGGTAGTCTTGTCTTCAGATATTCAACTCACCCCAACAGCTAACATGATTGGGCTATATGAAACGATTAGTAGTGAGGCAGGAGGTTCCTTAATCTTTGTTGCAATGACTATCTTCAGGATCGGTGTGGCCTCACATTGGAAAGACCCGGACCCTCCCTCGTTTGCACAATGGAAGGCTCGGCTGCTGGCTACATGTAAATTAGAGAGCGCTATTTATTCCAAAAAAGGCAGACACGCACAAAAAAGAGCCCTGGAGATATGGGAGCCCTTCATGAAATGGCTCGATAATATGAATTTACAGGCCATTTAGTTTAGTTTAGTTTAAAGGGGTTTATAGAGCGCCTGGTGACGCCTCCCGGCGTGTCCCCGCGCTGTGGAGAGAGCATATTCTAAGGAGAGAAAAAAGGAGTGACATTATGCAGTAAATAGATGGGTCTTTAGCCGCTTTCTAAAAGAGGCCTCATTAGTCTCTAGCCTGATGTCCGTGGGAAGGAGGTTCCAGTGCCTGGCTGCCATAGAACGGAAGGATCTGCCTCCCATTCTGGCTTTTTTGGGGCGAGGTGTTCTGAGCAGGCCCATTCCCTTCGATCTGAGAGATCTGTTCGGTTCATACAGGGATGCCAGATCTGACATATAAGCCAGCGCTTTTTGGTGGATTATCCTATGGCACCATAGTAGAGCTTTGAAGACAATCCTCTTACTAATAGGTAGCCAATGGAGGGATAACAAAGAGGGTCTCGAAGGGGCTCTCCGAGGCAGCCTTAGTACCAGGCGTGCTGCAGAGTTTTGCAGAACCTGTAATCTCTTAATGTTTTTGGCAGATGTGCCCAGGAGCAGCACATTCCCGTAATCAATGCGGGATGTAATCAGTGCCTGTGTCATGGTGCGTCTGGAGTTCAGAGGCAGCAAGTCAAGGGTGCGGTTGAGTGTTTTCATTACACCAAAACATTTGCCAACTGTTTTCTTGATGTGGCTATCGAAAGACAACTTATTGTCTATCCAGACACCTAGATTTTTTGCTTCCCGGTTAGGCGTAGGCAGAGGACCCAAACAGTTGGGCCACCATTCTCTTGTCCATTTTGCCTCATTGCCCCTAATTATAATGACCTCCGTTTTCGTGCCATTCAGTTTTAGACAGTGCTCTGTCATCCAGGTGGCAAGCTTGCACATACAAGCCTTGAAGTTATCTGCTTCTAGAGAGGGGGCTTGTGATAGTGATATAAGAAGTTGCGTGTCGTCGGAGTAGGAGACAAGCTCCACGCCGAACGATTGCACCACTTCTGCCAGGGGAGCCATGTATAAATTGAACAGGGTGGGACTCAGGGCAGAGCCCTGAGGTACCCCCTGTTCAAGCATCACACTATCAGAGAGAAAAGTCCCTCTTTGGACTTGAAAGCTCCTGTTGATCAGAAAGGCCTTTAGCCATCCCAGTGCCTTATTAGTGACTCCCGCTCTGTTTAAACACTGTAGCAGGATGGAATGCGCTACAGTGTCAAACGCGGCACTGAGATCCAGCATGATGAGAGCCATGGTCTTGCCCTCATCTGCTCCTTCCCGAAGGGTTTCAGTAGCCCTCAGGAGAGCTGTCTCTGTAGAAAAATTGGATCTAAAACCCGATTGAGACTTATGAAAAATATGGTGGGTTTCTAGATGATCCATGAGTTGGGCATTAGCAATTTTCTCAGCTAGCTTTGCAAGATAAGGTAGCAGAGAAATTGGGCGAAGATTTTCCAATATGTCATGGCCCATGTTCGGCTTTTTTTTAATTGGTAGCACTACAGCCTGTTTCCATTCCATAGGCAAGCAAGCCGTGGAGAAGGAGACTTGCAGCAAGTGTCTAAAGTGGGGTTCTAGTACAGGGAAGGCTTCAGCTAGAATTTTAGGGGGCGCAGGGTCTCGCGGAGATCCTGATTTGATGTTGTTGCACATTTTAGCCAGTGTTTCAAGGGGAGGAACGTGAAAAGATCCTAGGCACTCTGAGGTGCTTATGAGATTGTCGTTTTCAGTGAATTCAATAGCTAGTTTTATATTAGTGGAAAAGCAGGCATATATGTTCGCGATCATCCCTGAGAAATACTGGGCAATTTTGTTGCAAGTTTCCACAGAATCGTTTTGGGAGGGGGGATTCGCGTCCACTATGGAAATTTCTTTGTAGATTAGGTAGAGTTCCTTAGAGGAATTACCTGCTTCCATAATGCGGGTGTGGTAGTGAGCTGCCTTAGCCAGTCGTATACCTTTGTTATATAGTCTTTGCGCTGTT
Organism: Lissotriton helveticus; assembly: GCF_964261635.1. Classification (NCBI taxonomy): domain Eukaryota; kingdom Metazoa; phylum Chordata; class Amphibia; order Caudata; family Salamandridae; genus Lissotriton; species Lissotriton helveticus. The sequence goes on from NC_136069.1 coordinate 1,278,689,271, forward strand.
TTATACTGGGTCTTAATTACTGGACAAAAATCTTGGCGCCAAGCTCTTTCATGCTTTTTACAGGCCGTCTTCATGGTTTGAAGTTCTTGACTGAACCAGGGAGCAGCTTTTTTTGTTCTCCTGGCGTTGGTCGTGGTGCGAGTTGGGGCAGTGATGTCAAGGGCCTTGGTGACAAAGCTATGTATATGCTTATTAGCTGACTCGCAATCATCCCCTCTAGGAGGACCTTCGTCCTGGATAATTTTTGTGAAAGATTCAATTGTGAAGTTCTTCCATTTCCTGCGTTTATAGCGCAGAGATTGTAGGCGATAGTGTTCAGTTCTATCTAGTTGAATTGTTATGGGGATGATGTAGTGATCCGACCAAGGTATAGGTTGAGGAACTGAGGTATGAACTCCCTTCCAGTTGCCGAACACCGGGTCTAATAGGTGTCCTAATTGATGTGACGGTTCCTTATTTTTTAATTCCAGCTGTACCGAGGTTAGCTCAGCTTGGATGTCAGTCGCGTCAGTATTTAAGGGGTCTTCGAAATGAGCATTGAGATCTCCTAGCACTAATAAGCGTGATTTCCATAGTGCTAGGTGGGTAATGGCTTCCATAAGGGTGGCAGTAAAGTCAAATAGCCTACCAGGGGGTCGGTATATCAGGATGCCCGATATAGAGTGATTGGGGCTGGTGTTAATCGTGAAGGAACCTGCTTCACTATGGTCCACTAGGATGGGAGATAAGGTGCATATTAGAGGGGCTTTCGTTGCGATGGCAATGCCACCGCCTCTGCCGTCTTTCCTATCCAATCTGGATAGGGTGTATCCGGGGGGAAGGGCCTGAATAATATCCGGGTCAGAGTGGTCATCTAACCAAGTTTCCGTCAAGAATAAGATGTTAAGGTTCTGGTCCTCAAGTAAATGAAAAATTTCTATGCGGTGCTTACGTAAGGATCTGCAGTTAAGCAAGGCTGCTTTGATGGTGTGACCCGTGTTGGTGGCTGGGGCATGACTGATAGGAAAATAAGTACATAAGTTACATTTATTTAACGACAGGGCATGCATAGAGTGTTTGCAGCCTGCAGACGTGTCAGGTTGGAGGGCTAGCAATTCCTGTCTGTCATACCTAATGGTGGTTGTAGGTGGGGTGTCAGGGGTGGTGGCCCCGCGCCCCGTCCGGCCGCGGACGGGCGCTGACGGGCTTGACTTTGGCGCGACTTCGGCGCGCTTCCGGCGCGCCCGCTGCGCCAGCCCGCTGCGCCGTCTGGGTGTATAACACATGATATAGGGAGGAGGAGGGTGGGAGGCCGGCCCGACTTGAGCGCTGACCTCGCCTTCCTCACTCAAGATGGCGCCCACCGCCGAGTGAATTACAATACAAAGCGGGTTGAGGCTCAAATAAAGGAAGTTAAGGTGTGTAGAGTGTCAGAGTGCCTGTCAACTCAATTCCCCTTGCTAAAACAGCCCCCAGAATGCAAATGCGGCGAAATTCTAAAAACGATTAAAAGCGCTCCAAATTAGATTTTAAGAAGGCTAAAAGCAGTGTGCATAGGCTCGTGATTCCTCCTGTCTCCTCAGCAGCTCGCAGCCCCAGTTCCCCTCGCTAGGGAGAGCTTCTGTAGGGCGGGGAGCGCTGGGCAGGGCACGTCTAAATACAGTGGGAGGGCGGGAGGCCGGCCCGACTTGAGCGCTGACCTCGCCTTCCTCACTCAAGATGGCGCCCACCGCCGAGTGAATTACAATACAAAGCGGGTTGAGGCTCAAATAAAGGAAGTTAAGGTGTGTAGAGTGTCAGAGTGCCTGTCAACTCAATTCCCCTTGCTAAAACAGCCCCCAGAATGCAAATGCGGCGAAATTCTAAAAACGATTAAAAGCGCTCCAAATTAGATTTTAAGAAGGCTAAAAGCAGTGTGCATAGGCTCGTTAAAGGATTATCTTCCTTTATTTATTTATTTTTTCTTTTTTTCTTTTTCTCTTTTTCTTTTCCCCCTTTTTTGCCTCTGTGTCACCAATGGAATAGCTATAGTAGGATGTAATTACACTGATACGTCCTATTGACTCTTTGTAAAATTTGAACTCCTTAAGGATTGTGAAATTGTAATGTATAGATTTGCTGAATGTAATAGATCCTCCACTGCTGGTGTATGTATTTGGTTTGCATCAATGGGTGTACGGGAGAGGGGAGGGGGTGGGGGGGGACACTGTAATTAATATAATGTTATATCGCATTTTGGAAAATAAAAAATGAAAAAAATGACAAGTTTTGTGATGCAGTTAAAAGAAAATTATTTATAGACATTCACTGAATTTTACAAGTTGTGTTTGTTTATTGCCAAACATCCACCACATTTTGAAGACTGAGTTCTTTGGTATAGTATATCGATTTACTATTTAAAATGTCTCTAACTTTATTTTTTGAATGTTATCAAACTAAATTAGATGACCTGAAGAGCTACAATGGAGCTAGTCTACTGTTTTGAGTTCCTGGATAGTCACATTTGATTACTTAGAGCATTTGGTAATATAGAATGATTCTGTACATCTTTTAATGGCATGTTTATTGTGCATTGACAACAGTGTACACTGACAGCATGTTCTGTACTAAAATCTGCAGATGTTATTTTCCCATACATTAAGGTTTATACACTCTCATAACATGTATGATTTGTTCGCAACAACCTGGACATTTTGCTCATTAACAACAAAACAAACTTCCTTGAAGAGATAGAGCTATTTTGGAAAACAATTACCGGTGAAAATAGGGGCATCACATATACTCAAAAACATATCATTTTATGAGGAATAGATAACAGAATACTATTGCTCAAAATTCAAAGGCTTGCTCCAACAGAGTTCAGCCCCATGTCAAAGAATCTGATCTGTATCTTAACCCTCTGTTGTGTGGACCTGTGTACTTTGGCTGTGTTCTGTGAGTGTATAGAACAACTTGTATCAGCTACCAGTCTTTTAACTGTTCTTCCATGCCGGGATCATATCCGGACTCCCTTAAATGAGCCTGGCTTCCCATTTACACATTGGCATACACAAAGCCAGTCCTATGATCAAAGGAATGTAGTAGCTGATGACTAATTTTCAACAATTCTATAGAACTGAAGGCTATGAAAAAGGAAGACTGTGTGATGTAAAATGATACTCTAAAGGCTCACAGTAGTATGTGCCATCAGGATTCTGTCCCAAAATGGTATTGAAATTGTTCTTTTGAATTGTGCTGTTGATACTGCTTAACTTATCAACCACATTTACTGTCCTAATCTTCCCACTTATGTTGACTAGAATCATAGAGGTGGTGATATTATTTATTTAATATACTTTTGCTGGTATGAGAACACTATGCACTGTTAACCAGTAGTACCAAATGGTGTGCATCCACGTGCAGAGGAGGCAAACGGTGTCCTGGAGGGCCCCCATCTGTTTCCTCTCCACCATGGTGTTAATGGAGGAGGAACCTCCATGACACCGCTGGTGAAGAGGAAACTCGTAGTATGGTTGGCTAGAACACAGCAGTCTCGCCAAGCATATTTCAGACTCCTGACTGCCGCAACACCGGCAAAGAATGTCCATTCCTTGGTGACTGCGGCAGGGCTGTGGCAGTCCAACTGCCCGATTCGTAATAGGGCGGTCAGGACACCGCCACCGCCGTGCCCCCACTGGTTTGTTAGTCCGTAGAGCGCCAGACTTGTAATCGGACCCTTAGTCTTTGCCTTGTATTTATAGGGACTAGCACCTAAAAAAAGTTTCACTGTGGCACACCTAGCTGTCCTATGTAAACAAAAAAACTGAGTAGAGATTCAGAATCCTGGTACAGTATCACAGGAATAGGGCTAGCTAGAAAAATAATGACACAACTATTTTTAATAGTTATTAAAAATCCAATTCAATGTTGAAGTCAGATTTTAAATAAATATTAAAGAAAAGTAACTTTTAGAAAGTTAGCTTTTCCCTGCCAGAAGTTCTTGAACACCGAATTTGCAATTGCTCTCCTACTTCTGCCAGTCAGTAATTAACAGTAGAATAGGTGTGAAAAAGGTTTCAAGTGCTTCCAGGAGCAAACAGCCATGCTGACATGAATGGAGATGACTACTCTGAACCTGACAGGTTATGTAGGACGGGGTTTTGAGCTTCTGCTTTGACATTACAGTGCCAAGTCTTGGTTGAATACCAAATCCTTCTTGACAGGTCTATTAGGTTTTACATATAACACTGGGGGTAGGGAGGACTTGAAAGAAAAGGAAACAGCATGCCAAATCAATTCTTGTGTGTCTTCTGTTTGGTTTCTGAAAAACCATGTTTTGTTCTACCAGACTTTTGTCTCTGACCTCTTAAATATAGGCCAAAAAAGGAGGTGGTCTAGCTGTTGTATTAGGGCAAACAATACATATCACTAAAATTGACAACATCTTCATAAAGAATTGTGAGGCTCTTATAACAAGATGCAATCCTACACCGTCTTCCTCCTGTAACTTCCTGCTCCTTTACAGATCTCCACCTAACAAGGCAGCATTCCCAGACGCACTTCTAGACACAGTTTCAAATCTGATAAGAATACACTCCAACCTATGCATACTGGGTGACCTTAACATTGAGTTTGATAAACCCAATATGACCCATCTAAAAACAATAATCACTGGCCTAGACGCATTAAACCTGCATCAGATTGTCCTCAATCCGACACACACCGCTGGACATATCCTAGATGTCATTTCTGCCAATACTGTACTAGTTACCTTTCAAACTATAACTCCAGTCACATGGTCAGACCACCACTTGCTTGTTTTCCAACATAAAACAACACTACGCGACTCACCTAAAACTACCTTACATCCATCCACCTTTTGGCCGTGGAACAAACTCAATTTGGAACACTTAGAAGCACAACTAACATCCACTACAAATCTGGAAACCATACATTCTGTTCAAAATCTATATGAGTGGCTACAGGAAGCTTTTGACATCCTCTTAGCACTCAAAACCACACAACAGAACAAAAGAAAAAAAGCACCTTGGAGAAATATAGAAATAAAAGACATAAAACAACAAATTAGAAAGCTGTAACGTACCTGGCTCAAAACAAACGCCAAACAAGACAAACTTCACCTACAGAAAATGAACATATTATACAAGTCGGCTATCAAAAAGGCTAAGAAAAGGTACTATTCAGACAGAATTCAAAACACTAAATGTGCAAATAAAGAATTCTATGAAATACTCAATGAATTTTGCAAACCAAATTGCCTAGAAGGAACTCATCCTGTTACTCAAGATTTCACAGACAAATTGGCAAATCATTACACAAAGCAGACACATTGGACTCGTACTTAAAACAAAACAAAGCACCCACACTAACCCTTGTACAAAACAACAATACAAGAATGCTCTAATCAAGCCACTATGTTCCTTCCAACACATCTCACACAATGAATTTATGGACCTGGTCAAAGCAAACAGGCCTGCCGGCAGCCCTTCTGACCCCTGTCCGCCACAAACTTTCAAGACAGTTCTTTTAACAACCTCTGCTGCCACTCCAGTAAGAAGAATCAACAACGATTCTTTAACTACTTGAATATTTCCAGAAGAATTCAAAAAGTCATACATACGACTGTTACTGAAGAAAACAAACTTGGACCCGATGAACCCTGACAACTACAGCCCATTAAAAATGGACCTTTCCTGGGCAAACTGATAGAAAGAGCAGCGTTCACCCAGATGTCACAATTTATTGAAGAGAGTGACATACTTTCAGACTTCCAAACATGATTCCGTCTGGGAAGAGGCACTGATTATGCCTTCCTTGCCATCTGGGATGACCTGAAGAATACAGTTGACCGCAACGGGGTTGCTGCGCTACTCCTCTTGTACCTCTCAGCTGCCTTTGACATGGTTAACCATGACACTCTGAAACAAAGACTCTATAAAGCCAGCATAGAGGGAACTGCTCTAGACTGGATCGCGTCCTACCTTCGAAACTAATGTCATCCATACCCCACCTTTCTCGTCCAAACCATACTCCGCAAAAGCGGGGGTCCCTCAAGGTTATATCATTGCCAGTACTGATCAATAAATGTCACCACATGTGCTATAACTATGCAGATGACACGCAAATACTCCTTCAACTGGAATGCCCCAAAGCCATTGGAAAATCACCAATTTTCAGCTGTCTCAGAGCAGTGGATCAGTTGATGACTTGGAGCCATCTCAAATAAAATGCTTCAGAAACTGAAATACTCACATGTGGCAATTGGAAATATTACAACCCGCTTGCCGAATGGCCTAATGAACTGGGATCACTGCCTAAAGTATCAAAGGAAGTAAGAAACCTCAGAATGACCATGGACTCCAAGCTGTCGATGAATTCCCAAGTGGATAAACTAGCAAGAACAAACTTTGTCACTATAAAAATGCTGCAACAAATTTTCCCTCATTTGGGATTTTCACACAAGGTCCAAGCTACCATCTCCCTTGTTCTGTCCAAATTCGATTACGCCAATAGCCTCTACCACGGATCACCTTTAACGACCATGAAAAGACTACAATGGATTCAGAACTCGGCTGCCAGACTACTCTTGCATATCAAACCGCAAGACCACATCTCCCCTAAAGCCCTGCATTGGTTACCGGTTTCCAGAAGATCCACGTTCAAGCTGCTTTGTATCACCCACAAAGCAATACATGGAATGGGACCACTCTTCATCAGGAATAAAATCACCAAACACATTCAACAAAGGAACCTCCGCTCTAAAGGAGCATCTCGCCTCAAAATCCCACCATACAGGAAAAGAAAACGTGGGTGGAACATCCTTCTCTGTTCAAGCAGCCAAACTATGGAACTCTTTACCCCCCAACATAAGGTCCACCGACAACCACCTTATCTTCAGAAAACTACTCAAGATTTGGCTCCTCCCCACATGAGCACCATAAGCAGACATAAATTTACAGCATAGCCCTCTGTATATAAGCATTTGCTTTCACTATAGATATGTACCTATCTTTGTGTATTACTTTGTATAAACATGTAAAATAATTATGTTGTTGAGAGAAAAAATAATAATAATAATAAATAAAAATCATCTTTGGTCTACATGTACATACTTCAATTGTGCATCTATGTACCTTCCATGTACTTGGATCTGTGTGTCTGTTACTTTTCTCCTGAAAAAGCATATCCAATGCACTACCCTATTTCTCATCCTGTGCCTCTATCAATATCTTTAATCTACATATACTTACCTCCTTTATGTATCTATATACTTTCAATGTACTTATGGATCTATATATTTATCACTTTCTTCTAATTTAACATTTCCAATGCACTACCCTATTTCTCATCCTATACTTCGCTCAATATATTTTCTAGCCCAACCTTCTGACTTATCTCAAACTTCTTTCTACTACTCTTTCCAATACACTACCTCTCATCCTATCAATATATCCTCTACATCCACTCTCTAATTTATCACAAACCCCATACCACTACTATGATCGCCAAAATAACCCTTTCTAGACTCTCTTCTACTCTACCCCTCCTTGCATCATCTGACACCTCTTTTTACTATACCGATCCCCTAAAACAAACCTTTCTAAACTCTTCCCTCTGACTCCTTCCCTCTAAAACTCCTTTTTACTCATCCAAAAGCCTCCTCCTACTGCTAAGAACTAAAAAATAATATAAAAATAAAAAAATAAAAAAATCCTTCACTCTTTTATCTCTCCACTATCCTTTTCAATCAAAATGAACAGACTAACATGTTCACTTCTCAAATTCCATATTCAACTACACTAATTCACCACTAGTCCTTCATTGGGTTCCAGAGTAGCGTGCTACTCGCCAATAAAGAGTTTCAACACCCCATCAGGGATACAAGTGCTATATAAATGCAAACCTTTTTCCTTTTCTACCCCTCCCCAACCCTTCTCAATCCAAATAACTGACTAACATATCCACCACTAAAATTACTCTCATGTTTCACCATACTAATTCAACACTAATCCTGATGGATTCCAGAGTAGAGTGCTACTTGTGCTTCAAAACCCCATCAGGGGTAGCAAGCGCTAAATCAATACAAACCTCTTTCCCTCTTCTATCGCGCCACCTACCCTTTTCTACCCAAATAACTGAATAACATATCCACTACTCAAATTACTTAATATTTTACTATACTAATTTTCAACACTAATCCTTTATGGGTTCCAGAGTGGCATGCTACTCGCCAGAAAAGCGCTTCAACACCCATCAGGGGTAACAAGTGCTATATGAATCCAAACCTTTCTTCCCCTTTTATCCCTCCGCTATCCTTCTCACTCCAAATAACTGACTAATATCCACCACTGAAATTACATCATATTTCACCATATTAATTCACCAGTAATCCTTTATGGGCTTCCTAAATAGCGTGCGTCAACAAGCGCTATATAAATACAAACCTTTTTCCTCCTCTATCCTTCTGATATTATTCCAAATCCAAATAACTGACTAACCTATCCACCACTTAAAATGTACTTGCATGTTTCACTATACTAATTCAACACTAATCCTCTATGGGTCCTGGAGTAGCGTGCTACTCGCCGAAAAAGTGCTTCAACGCCTCGTCAGGGGTAGTAAGCGCTATATAAATGCAATTACAATACAATATGAGAGGACATAAGGATTATCATAGTACACTTCCCACACAAACCATCTGCCCATAGAGCCCACTTTGAATGTGGCGGGAGTCTTCAGCCATATTGAAATGCTCATAGTCAGTTGGGTTAGTCTCAGATACGTTTACCCCATTGTTAGGGCATTCCCAGGTGCCATTCCCACTCATTATCTCTTGCCAGGAATATATATGTCAGCCTCAGGTACCCAGATCAGAATTATCCTTTGTGTCTCTCTTCTCTAACACTGCTGCTGCCTGTGACCCCTGTCGTCAGCCTGTACATGTCCCTGCTATTTTTAACTCTGCGTTTTCCTGTTGTCATTCCTAAAGAAGCGGAAGATGATCTGTTTTACTTTCTTACCTACACCGAGTGCAAAAACAAAATGTACACCAAATGAAAATGCTTTTTTGCATACATTTATCAGTGTGGTATGGCAGGGAACAGGCGCTGCTTGAGCACAGCAGGTCATGTCACTGCTAGTGCTGCCTGCAATTAGTAGGTCCAGGGATGGCGACGGCATCGGCATCCACTGCTCAGCTTGCTGTGATCCTGCCTGCTACAGCACAGGCATTGTCCCCAGCAGTAATGCTGCCAATGCCGGTAAGTATGGCTGTGGTGCCTACTGGACTCACTCACGCTCAGCAATTACCATGCTGGAGTGCAGCGCACAGATTCTACAGGTGACGCCATGGCGCACAAAAGTTGTGTTGGGCCATAGCCACATCGAGCACATTGAGGATAGCAGCAATGCAGGGCTGCCGGATATGCTACTCTGGCTGCACAACAAGTTGAAAGTCCACACTTATTTTCATTTATTCTTCCTCAAGAGCCCTCACTCCCAAGTTCCAAATGCGCTCTTGCAGCTTCCTTGCCTCAACTCCATCATGAGCCAGCCCCTAGCTACAATTATCCAATGGGAGGTTTAGACAGTGGGAGGGTGCAGCAGACTAGGGGAAGAGAATGCAAGCCATAGTTTGTCGATGACTTCTTGGATTTGTGATCAGCGTGATGACATCATCACTAACATGGTGATACACAATCATGCCTGCCCGGACAGGCGTACGTCGGCCTGCCTATGAACATTTACCAGCCAGCCGTCATGGAATGTATGTTATTCTTTTTATTTTTAATTGAACAATGAATATTGAGACCACCACCTGCAGGTTCAGATATTGTAGCCCCGACCTTGTGAAAGAAGTGCAGGTGCTGAGCACCCGAAAGCACCTTCTCAAATTAAGCACTGGGCTACTTAAATGCTCCCAGAATGCTCTCTGGTTAGATGCAAATATTTGTGGAAGCTTGAAAGCAAGATTGATGAGTCTTTGCTTTCAAAATAAAAGGTTTACAAAATGCAACCTGGAAACAAAACGTTTTGCTAAATACTTGAAATTTTACGTACCCTTTCTTTGAAGCATCATCTATTAAAATATGTTGATGCATGTTTGTATTGCCCAACAATATTCAGAATGTACAATCAGTGTCAGAAGATTGTGGGAAACAAAAAATAAACAATCGTTGGAAAAGCCAATAGGTTTTAAATTGGCGGTCAGCCTTTTGGTTTTTCAATACATGTCTTGTTTCAACATGGTTTTTGTAAAACATTGTTCTTGTGGAAGCTGCCATGCCCTTTCCTTTATAACAAACATTGGCAAAAAGCAATCATGTGTTTTGGTCTCAAAAAGTACACGTTGCCACATGAGTCCCTGAAGCTGAAGAAATCTCCTGCATGTGCCGATATGCTGCTTGTGAAAGAACAGAATGCTGTCACTCACAGTGAACCCAGCCTACAAATGGATAGAGGGAGACAGAATTTTAATGAAAACAAAAGGTCTTTGTTAACTCAAGACCTAATCAGGGACTCAATTCTTAAATTAAGTTACAAAAGTGCACCACTGGTATATGTCCTTGCAGTAGTACAAATTTACAGCTTTCATGTATTCACAATACTTTACCGAATTGGCCAGGAAATTGTACTCCTAGGAAATATTTGCAAACTGCATTTTAGTTTGAGCAAATATTCATGTGTAGATTTGCTCATGCGAAAATCTGTTGAGCGTTTACAAGTTGAATTTTTCTCCAACCACTTTTTTACCAGCCCTGAAAGAACTTTTACTTATGCCCTTGTCTGGAATACATTTCCAACCTTTCTCAGTATGGGGGAAGATTAAAGAAGAGATAGTGAAAAACCCCTAAAACATGCAAGTTAGTAGGTTTGCAAAGACTCAAAAGTACATTCCAGTTCTGGAACTATTGCTTAACACTACTTCCAGCTCCAGTTATAGATCTGTGGAAAGGTGTCAAAATAAGGGAATTGCTAGAATTCAAGCCCTACTATAGTATTAGCCCTGGCATAATCAGAGAGGCTATTACCAGAGCTCTTATATATTGAGAGTTTATTTATTTATTTGCATGTTTATACCGCGCTAGGATCACCTCCCAAAGGAGTATCTCCACGCCTTTGGCAGCTAAGAAAACAACTAGCGGAGCTTGGCCATAGGTATGGATCAATTTTGAAAAAGGAAGGTTTTCAATTGTTTCCTAAAAGGAAAGTGGTCCTTGCGCAGTCTCAAAAACAGTGGGAGGCTGTTCCACAAGGTTGGACCAGCAACAGCGAGAGCTCTTCCCCCTTGTCTTACTTTTTTAAATCTTGGGACCTATAGCAAGGCCTGCTCACTGGATCTCAAGGAGCGTGTCGGTATATACCGGGAGAATTTATTAGTCAGATATGCTGGGCCCTTCCCCTGTAGACACTTATGCATTATACAGCAGATCTTAAACTTCACCCTCTGTTTGATGGACAGCCAGTGCAGCTTTTTCAGAAGGGGTTTAGAGGGGGTGCGAGAGGGCTGGTTCAAAACCAGACGGGCAGCGGTATTCTGGACCACCTGGAGCCTGGAGATTACTGCTTCATTTGTTGACAGCAGCAATCCATTGCAGTAGTCCAAGCGACTCAATACTAGGGCCTGCACCAAAGTTCTCCTAGTAGAGTCTGGTAGTAGGGGAAATACCTTTCGTAGCATCCCGATGATATGAAAGCAGGAGCCCACCACTTGATTACCATGATGTTTTAAGGAAAGCTCCTGATCTAGTCGGACGCCGAGGTTTTTCACTACCTGCTTAGGCTCTGGAGCCGGGCCAAGATCTTGAGGCCACCAGTCTGGAGTCCACAGAAGTTTGGCCTCACCGAACAGCATCACCTCCGTCTTTGCAACATTGCACTGCAGGAAGTTGGATGCCATCCAGTGTGCCACCGCCTTCATCCACTGAGCAAAGGAGTTCCTGACCTCCACCGTAAGGGTTTCAAAAGGAAAGAGGAGTTGGGTGTCATCTGCATATGACACAGGAATAAATCCATGAGTGCTGCCATAATTTATCAACGCACTACGTGGCACGAAAGCAACATTTGATACAATGCCTTTTGGACTGCCCATTGACTCTTGTTTCGATTGTTGTTTTGGGTGCTGGTTGTTGTTCCTGTGTGTGATTGTTGTGTGTGATTGTTGTCTCTCTGTGCTATTAGATTCCCCATGTTAGACTAATGTTCTGATTTGTTACCTTTGCCTCAAATTGTAAAGCACTCTGATATCCTTCGGGATCAAGTTTGTGCTTTATAAAACTTTATAAATAAAATAAAAGAATTAATGCTGTTTGTTAGAAAATATGACTTGTCAATAAAAACCTCCCACAAGAATATCATAGCAAGTTTTTTCTGTATGTAGCTGTGCCTTAGGTGTGCTTCTAGCAAAATGGGATAATTGGCAGAAGAACAATGTTTTTTCTGCCCTACCCTCTTCAACACATACATGATCCCTCATTCCAATGTCACCCACGCACATGAAATTGACATCCTCTCCTATGCCAATGACATGCAATTCATGCTCCCCTTCCAGGAAAAGATGCCCAACACAAGAAAAAAGTATATCGACTGTATGATCAAAGTTGCTAACTGGATGAAAGCAAACTGTCTCCAGGGTAACACAGACAAAACATAAGTAGTAATCTTCGTCAAGAACATCTCATCATGGGACTTCAACTGGGGGCCAGATGAACTTCAACCCACACCCAACACAATGCCAAGAACCCTTGGAATCATTGACGCAAAACTTGACATGACTGCACAAGTCAAATCTGTCACTCCCTTCTGCTTTAACACCCTGAAGATGCTGAGAAAGAGCTGGCATAGTCCAAGGTCTGTCTAGCATTAAAGATTCAATATAGGGGATCCCTAAACTTACATCTCAATCAAGGATAAATCTTTCTAAGGCGACCCTCTAAGTGGTGGATCGTACCCTGACTTACTTGTACGATAGTGCCATTGACTACATCCTATTGGGTCTGAAACTCTGGAACAAACTTGGAGCCATGTCAGTAGTCAAATGAGATGACAGTGATCACAATTCCCTGATGCTTAAATTGAAGCAGTCAGTGACATTGCCTCTGCCTCTGTTCCGAAAGCACTTGCCCACCAGAACCATCTATAAGTAACAAACAGTATGCAGAATCTCAAGTGGGAGTCAGTGAGTTCTTCATCCAAGGCTGTTATGGATATATATTTAATTGTTACCAACCACATGGAAAGAATGTTAGCAACTTGTGGTAACAATGCATGAATTTTAATTGAGCACAATGTAGTGTTTTCAAAGTTAAGGTATCTTTTCACCAAGGAAGCCTTGGGGCAACCTAAACCAAATGCCCCAAAGAGCTGGTTTACTAGGTCCTCTAAAATTGTGAATATGAAGTTGCTAGAAGCAATAAAAAGGGAGTCATTAAGGATATCAGGAAAAATAGGGCTACCTACTGGGCTAATTTAGAGGAAGCCAAATCAAAATGGTAAAGTTGTATTTGGTTGGATCTTTTGGATGCTACAGCAACAAATACCCGTAAGAACATCGGTCTTTGATCAGTCTGGGTAAACCAGCCGAGTCTTCAATCCTACCCTTTGAATGGGTTGCCCATTTTGAAAATTTGTATTCATCAAATCACAAAATAGAGAGAGCTGTTTCCCCTAGGCATGCTAGTTGTCTTCTGAATCCCAACCTGCCTCCAGTGGCTTTCTCCTTGGAGGAAACTGCTCATGGTTTGGGCTAATTTAAACAGACCCCTGCAGATCTCTTCAAATCTGACAATGCTGTTTGGGTGGCCTACAAAAATGCTGTCTTAAATGCAATAGTGATGTAGGGGGGCCATCCCTACATATTAGACGGGTGCTGAAATTGTGCCAATTATTTTTTTAAAACTCAGCATTCCCTCTAACTATCGCCCAATCAGCCTAATAGATAATTTACAAAAGGTATTTCTTGAGCTGGTACTGGAGCGGCCTCTAGGTTGGTGTGAGGAGAACCATATGCTCTTGAACCTGCAGGCAGGCCTTAGGCACAAGGCTAGTTCCTTTGATCAGAACTTCTATTCCTCCTTGCCTAGTAGAAGATGGTAGACCGGACCAGAGGTGATCTTTTTGTGCCATTTATCAATCTTCACACTGCATTCGATGATGTGCCTAGGGGGAACTGTGGGAGGTGCTTCCAGAATGGAGAATTCCCCAAATATATTGCATATATTTATACTTCTCCAGGAAGTAAAGTTTGCCAAAGATCAAGACCTTCCAAGTTGACCAAGGTGTGCCTCAAAGTAGTGTTCTTACTCCAACCCTCTTCCTCTTGTATATTAACAGCTATGTCAGCTATTTGCTGAGCTGTGTTAATGACTCCACCTCCCTGGCTTATCATCAAATCCCTGTGCTCCTTTATATGGATGACGGTCTTACGTTGCCTGAATCGAGGAGTTGGCTGCAAAATCTGATTAATAGATTCAAACAGTTCTATGTAGATTTGGTCTTGAAATCAATACTATCAATACTAAATGCATGACCTTCTCTAAGAGAGGCAGGTTGAGGGGGTCCATCACAGTGGGAAATGCACCATTATAAAGAGTACGGGCGTTTGATCACCTTGGGATCAGACCAGCTGCAAAAGGGTCCTGGGAGCTGCAGATTTCAAAAAGTTCAATCATGATGAACACAGAGCTAGGGCAATATGTAACTTTAAAAGAACTTCCTTCCTTGCAGGGGTAAACCATTTACACGTGTCGAGCTCCCTGACAAAAGTGCAGAGCTCCATGATATTTTTGGACCTCTCAGCTGAAAGTCAATCATCCAAAACTCATCTACACCTTGTAGTCTCAAATGGAATTTGCTGGCAATGTCCTTCACTGAGTCCTCTTTCCAATCACCACTAGTTTGTTCAACAGGGCACCTCAAAGTACCAAAACATCTCTACACCTGTTTAATCCTCCAGGGTTCCATGCTGTCGCCTCTTATGGTCAACCTCTTTGTGGACCCCATTGAGGCTCTACACACAAACAACCACATCAAGATTCACCAATATGTCACCCAAACACAGCTTTATCTGAAAGTTTTCTCTGATCCAGACATCCAGCTCCACAAACTCTGCCTGCATTTCACCCAGATGTGGATGTCCTGCACCCACCTGAAGCTCAAACTAACTAAAACCAAACTCCTGTTATTTAGCAAGAGCAACAAGCAAGACATTGTTCATACCAGGCCAATGACATGAACCTTGACAGGCTCGAAACCCTCTAATTCACTCAACTCCAAGTCACTTGGATTTACCTTGGACACCCACCTCATTCCCAAGAAACACATTGGAAAAAAACATAAAAATGACTGGGTACCAGTTCTCTCTTTTGAAGAAAGTCAACCCAATTATTCTAGAAATCGCTTTCCGAAATACTGTTCAAGCCTTCATACTGTCATCTGGATGATGGTGACGACCTGCTTCATGGCCTCACACACTCCAGATTAGCACTCCTCAAGGGCATCCCCTGCAGCAAGTCTTATCCCGGATCTGAAGAAATATGATCACATTACCGACATCCTCATGTTACTTCATTAGCACTTCTTGCCGGCCTTCACCATCTTCAAAACCAGCTGCATCATTTACAAAACCATCTGACTAATATGCTTGTATATCTTGCAGACATGCACACTATCCATCATCAGTGGCTCTCGGCACACCCTCAGCCAGGCCGCAATCAGGCAGGAGACTACAAAGTGGAAAAAAGAAAGAAGGCAGGAGGGTTTTCTATATATACACTAAAGATCTGGCATAGCAGACCTGTATTCAGAAGGACTACCCCAACACTGCTCCAGGTCATGAAAAAGTGGAAGGTGCACCTTTTTCTTGTACAGTGCTCCACTGACTTTTTGGCTAGGTTCACACTATACAAACACCACATACATACAAAGGTGGTATCAACCAACTGCCAATGACTTTATTTTGCTCAGAATTGATGTAAGAACGTGGGTTTTAATCGTCCCTGTTAAAACAGATGTTGGAGCCACCAACTCCATTACAAGCTTCTCTCTAGGCTGCAAGCTGATTTGTTTTCACGTTCAGTGGAGGCTCGACATATGTGCAAAGATACTTATGCGATTTTCAAGCTAGTTAAGCATAAAAACACCAGAATACCCATTCGACATATTAGGTCTGATGTGAGGCTGCTAAAAATGGATGAGTAATGTTTGCTTTAGATTAGTGACTTTTTCAGTGGTTAATTTGTAAAAAAAATAAGTGCTGGTGCCCTAGTAAGGAGGCCACTGCAGATTGCACCACCCATTGCCCCAGCTAGCGCTGCCAATATGACATTACTAACACAACTACTAACCATCACACTTCTACAAGTGTACCAACTCAGAGTATTCCAGGCCCTCAAAGCTATGAGAATGGCTTGGGCAGCAGTTTTTAAGTAAATTGAATTAATAAAAAAACTGTGTTTGTGAAAATCCGGAAATTAAAAATACAGCTCCTCCATGTGGTAGACTGTCATAAGTACAGGTGTTGACAATTAAGTGCCGGTGCCGAGCACCAGAAACTACGGGCTGAAATTAAGTACTGGACTTTTTGCATTTGGTAAACTCATTTTCGAGTTAGTCATTGCATATTTGTGTAGCAAAGAGCCTCTTTACGATGTCTTGGAGTTGGTGGTTTTGCTTCACGCCTGAAGCAATCGATACAGGTCATATTCTTACATCTGAAAGACAGTGGAAGTCGTAAAATCACAAGTCAGGCTGTGAGAGTCTCATTGGAAAGGAGAAATGACCGGCGGAATGAAAAATATCTGATGTGATTCACTCAGTAATCCCTCATTTTCCAAAAGGTTCACTGAAAGAATTCGGTTGGTTTCAGCAGCCGGGGACTAGCAGAGAAAAATTACGGGCCCTTAATGTTCCCAACCAAAGACCTTATCATTCGGACGGTGCCGGATTATTGTGCAATCCTTTTCACACGTGGAGCAGGATTTTTATAGCACTTCAAAAGCTAAGAGTTGTTCTTGTTCTGTAGAATAAGTTACTCTATTATATATTAAAAAGTGCTCGTTGAGTGTAACACTCAATAAGCAAATTAATTGATGCCTTGGCACTCAAATACACCGTACTTTCAAATAAATACTCTATTCTCTGTTAACAATATTAGATTATGCCAGAAATAACACTGTTTCTAAAGCTATTCCAAAGCGGGAATTCTCCTCAAAGAATGTCATGTGTTGGGGCAGTATGTTGTGTATTGCACTGTGAATTTTTAAAAGGCATGGCTATTTGCTCTGCCTGTATTCAACATTAGCACACATTTTTGCTGTGGCTGAACTGGTACTATGTCAGAAAAGGAAGAATTAGCACTTGTACTTTTTCATAAAATAAAATTAATTAAAATACAATGAAACGAAATAAAACTAAATGCAATAATAAGGGCACACAAGCATAATACGGACTCTAGCAGTTGCTTTGCACTTAATTATAAACTCATGGTATCGTGTTAATTTAAATTCATTGACTTGGTAGCCTATCTGTTAATAGCAGATGATTAATCAGTGGCTGTAAAGTTACAGGATTTTGTTTCGGCTCATGAGAAAATATAAAGTTTGTTCATTGGTGTGCTAGAGCACTTGACAGGACAGGGTTGATTGAAATCCGTAAGGTTGCAACTCATTGAACTGGTCGCTGAGCAGGTCCCCTCCATGTTGTTTTATGATAGGCTGCCATTATCCTTTCAACATGAGCTATATTGGTCTGACTCAGAGATTAATTGACTCTATATG
This sequence comes from Lissotriton helveticus, assembly GCF_964261635.1. Taxonomy (NCBI): domain Eukaryota; kingdom Metazoa; phylum Chordata; class Amphibia; order Caudata; family Salamandridae; genus Lissotriton; species Lissotriton helveticus. Next base: position 1,278,707,024 of record NC_136069.1, read on the forward strand.
GTTGGAACAGTCACAAACTCAATTTTACACCCCATGAACTTGAACCTGGAAAAACAGCAGGTGTAACATGGCAGCTGAAGGGAAACGCAGCCAGGGAAGGGAATAAATTGGCTGAATGTGGAATTCTGCAAGTGTGCAAAAATAATGCTGGGTGATGAAAAAAATATACATTCGGACTTTTAAAAAAGCACCGGCAGCAAAAAATGGTAATTAACCATGAACATTATTTTTCATTAGGTGGCATAATTTAGACGAGGTGCCATGAAACTGTGCCATTATCAAGTATACTGTAGTGATAATTAGAAAACCACTAATCACCTTGTGAGAGTGGGGATTTGTTGGAATGAAATACTAAATTCCCTTTGTGTTCGGATAACATAAATAAACTGGGTCTTAATTAAATGTAATATGGAAAGCACTAGGTTTTTGATCTACTACCAAGTGATTACTATACACTTTTCTCTCTTGCAGGAGACCGAATCTTCTGTCTTGATCGCACTTATTGCCCCAAAGGTATCACTGGAGGGTCCCACATCCCAGTGCTGTCATTGTGCAATGCCTGCAATGCAACTTGACCAGGTTTATGCACTGCTAGATGTATCAATGCGAAACATAGCATGAAGGTCATTTACAAACAATTGGAGAAATCTTATCTCATAAATATTCACGAGTCAGGATTCATTCGGTGAATCATTGTGAATAGCTGCTAATACATCAGTGTGGGCCTGGGAGGGACAGCATGCATCAGTCTATGAACTCACTAATGGGACAGTGCCCATCATACCTAAAAAAATAAATTAAAAAAAGTGGAACATGGGAAAAGGGGCAGAGGAGGAGCAGGCAGCAGTGAACGCGGGCCATTTTGTTCATCCTCCCAATACCCACAGCTGCTACTCACAGAGTAGGACCTAATCTTCGCAGACAGGTTCCACGTTGCAAGTGATTGCTGACTGATGAGGGCAGTCGTTAACCTTTCAATAATGTGCAGTACATGAGGTAGTAACACACTTTTAATATACCTCCTTTCAAAGCACATGAACTGGAGAAATATGACTCTGCCACTCCATTTTCCCTGGATTTTCCAGACTTGCAATGAATGCATTGTACATTACAATTACAATGTAGGCTCCTTATGTAATTAGATCTTTTTTTCACCCACTAAAACCTACAAAGCAACATTGCACGAGCTTTGTGATGAAGAAACCCATTTGATTCAACAGACCTACTTTTTCCATGTAATATATGGGTAACTCCACTTCTCCAGTCTCAATCAACGTTGTCACAATCCACGCCCAGGGCAATAGCTCCTACCCAGTTTTTTTCCCCTGGAGTGGCATTTTATTTTTTTGAGTTAAGGACCTGCAGTAATCATCACCTTTGTACCTGTCACCAGTGGCGTGACACAAAACGATGAGACCACTGCAGAATGTGATGAAGGACCCTAGTGTCTTCCAGATTGCACAGACATTCATTGGTCTTGGGTTCAATGGAGGCCCACAGAACGGTTGCGCCCCTCTATGCTGCAGCGGCCTGCTTGGGAAGGAGGAGTGGCTTTTGACCATTTAATTATTTCTTATTCCTTGCCATTGCCCACATTCTGCAAGGCATGCAATGGCATAGCATAAAGGGGGAGGGGACCCTCCTCCAAAACAAGATACCCTACCCCGCACCGCGGGGCCTTCATTACACCCTCAGTGCATGCTGTAAGCTTTCATTCTCACTTCTTGATGGATCAACAATCTCCTGTGTGTCCAATGCACTTACACTAAAACACAGTGATGGCTTCATTTGCCAATGCTTAAAATAAACTCATTAACGTGTTCTGAACTCAGACATATTTTTATGAACTCTTGTTCCTTTACGAAGGCCAACTCCAGTGTCTTCAGTACATTCCTGTCCCTAAGCCTTTTCCACTCACATCATCTTTTACACATTACCTATTCATTCATATCTCAAACTCTGCTAGATTCACATGACCAATTTATTTCTCTTAAAGGTTGTTCACCAAAAAGAAATTGCTTATGTGTCTTTCACAATATGCTCTATATGAATAAACATGGTTTATGCTCTATTTCCTCCACTTCTTCCTTTGACTGCTCAATTAAGCTGATCTATATGCCTTACCTCAGTAATGCCCTCTCACTCCTTCTATTTCAAGGTCTATCAACAACCCTACATTAATGCTACAAATAGACAGTATCTTCCTCAAGCTCAATTGCTTTATATACTGGTAGCCTTTGACCTCCTTATCCAAGTACGTTTTTCTAGAATGTTGAATAGACTGTGTCAAAAGTGGCAACATAGAAAAGACCAACTGACCTTGTTTCTATTGTTAAGGAGTTTCTATTCTATTCCAAAAGCAATTTCTCTGCGACCTGGACCCTTATCTATGGATGTATTCATCAGAAGACAACACTTTTGACCCTGCTTTTGAACCTTGATATTTCTCCATGGTGTGCCTTGCAATAGAATATTCACGACACATTCTAAGTGCATGTGAATAACATATAATTCTATTTTAAAACATATTCATTCAGCACACAGTGGATGAGTAGGTATGCACATATTGAGCATGGTTTGCAAAGGCTTTGTCTAGGTGTAATTTTGCTTCATGAAAGTAACTTTGCCCTGCTTCTTTTACACAACATTCAAAATGTATAAGTCATGTCTAAATAAATAAGATATGGGACTATTCAGGAAGACAATTTGGAGGATGCAAATGGTATTCCTTGTGTACTGTCTTGTGTACTGTTGCGTACCTTTGTGAATTGGCCACAAAAAAATCAAAAATGGGAATAAAAGGGTAATATTTAAAGAATGTTTGTACACAATTAAAACAGATAGAAAGGATAGTTCTCTCTTTACTAATAGGGTGTTGAGTCTGTCATGCCGATTTAAAAATGCATGTAAGAGTACTGTAAAGAGTACTCCCTCAGCTCTACTTTCTGTACTCATAAATGCTTTTGTGAATCAGCCCCCAATTTTCTAAATATCATACTCGTTTAATCTTTGACTGCAAAAAGTTTGAACTTACAGTACTCTATTGATCATGCTGAGGGATATATTAGTGGAGTGGTCAGGAAAACATTATGTAAATGCAGCGAACACACACTCAATTGTAACTTAGTAGGTATTCCTAGACAGCTTAAATGCATGATCTACATTTTAAGCACAATTAGATATAAACTGTGCTGAAAATATGTAAAGGAACACCAGTATTAAGTCTATTGTCACAGGAAATGAAGACATGCAAAGAAAGGTATGTTGAAATAGAATGCAAAAGTAATCAAAGTAAAATGTTACATTTAGCAAATTTCCTAGCCTTAAACATCAATGCTATTTGCAGTGTGTAAGCTACACTATTATACCGTTAGGAACAAAATGTTTTTTCGAATACTACTTGTCTACACCTGCTTCTTATAAAAAGCATACGTTCTTGCACTGCATGTCAGAAAATGTGGTGAATTAGAAAGCCTTGTTTGTCGTTTGCATAGTGCAGGTAAGCCTCTTTTTGTGAAAATGGCCCATAGTGTCTCGCTTATCGTAGATGGAAAGAACTGAACCAATCGTATTTTTGAGAACAGAGATCAAAGAAAAGATATCAGCACTGTAAAAACACCTAGAAGGATGCACATGCTCCTCCTTCAATGTACACAGTGAAATTCGAAAATAATTGAGGTCAAATTGCTCATCTTCAACCATAACTACTGGGGGTTTAAGCATCCAGAGTCTCCATTATCTTCTTACTTTTTTCACTCCGTGTGAGAAATTGGGTGTTTGTTACAGGACCCCCCACCCCACACACACACTTGTTGCCTGGCTGTTGATGCAACTTGGACTGAGGTGTACTGAGTCCCTGCTAACCAGGTTCCCAGAGCCAGTGTTCTTTCCCTGAAACTATAACACAATTGGCACAACTTCAGCTATCCTTGTAAGCCCTTAGTAAGTGGTATCCCTGGTACATAGGGCATGGGTATTGGGAGGATCCTTTGGGGCTGCAGCACTGGTTTTGCCACTCCAGGGCCCCTCACCAGAGCTCTGTAGCCTGCCATTGCAGGCCGGGTGTCTTGGTGCAAGAAGATCTGAAGACTCAACATGGCATACAGAATTTTGTGCCATGCCTCCTATGCACTGCATAAAATAACGGTAAGTCACCCCTACTGCAGTCCTTGCTCCCTCAGCAGGGTCCACTATATCCTATGTGTGGGCATACCAGAATAAGCAGATATGTCACTGTAATGTCCAGTCCATTCTGTGATGTTATAAGTGTGCAGGGAAGCCATAAAGAGTACATGGGCGGGATACTTGTCAACACGAATTTCCTTGCACCATGATGGCTTCACTGATTTCTAAGATGTTTCATACCAAACACCTTGTCTTAATATAAATCCTCTCTAATGTGTTGGATTTAGTAATGCATTCACACAAGATACTCTGTTTGCTTGTCCCCTGAAACTTAACCAAACACTAGTGGGGTCTCTGACTGGTTTTCACCAGCCTGCCACCACCATCTTGATTCTTATCTCATGAGATGAGAGCCAGCTCTCTCAGAGGACAGAAACATTACCTGCACTGGGCGGATTTGGGACAAACCTCTGCCATGATCCTAGTTAAGCGCGGCATTCGATATGGTGTCCCACCAGATTCTTTTGCAGCGCTTGGAGGACATTGGCATCTGTGCCCTGGCCTTAGGGTGGCTCACCTCATTTCTCTCGGAGAAATCTTTCCAAGTGATCGCCCCTTCCTGCTGATCTCAGATGCACAATGCGCGACATGGGGTCGGACAGGGCTCTGCTTTGAGCCCCAGTCTATTCAATGTCTACATTCGACCCCTGGCAGTGGTGGCTAAGATAGGGGCCTGACTTTGGTCTTCTATGCGGATGATACATAGTTAGTAATTGCGCTATCCCATAACCCCATGAGGAACGCACCCAAATTTAAAGAGGATTAACTGCAGTTACAGACTGGATGACATCCAACTGTCTCCAACTGAACGTCAGCAAATCGTAAATCTTGTTGTTGGGAAAAAACACTCATTTGTGGAGCAAGCTTTGGTGGCCCTCCATCGTAGGCCCCCGGCCTACACCCAAAAAGATGGTTAAAACCTGGACGTATGGATGGATACAACACTAACCTTCCAGCCTTAAACTAAGGCAAATGCAGGACGCCGTTTTGGGCTCCTCCGTGGTGTCAAACCCTTGCTAGGTTTCTTAGATGCTAATACCCGCCAGGTTATTGTCCAGGCCACTATATCATCTAGGCTGGACTATGCTAGCTCTCTGTATCTAGCAGCTAACAGAGCAGAGACACAGTGACTCCAAAAGATAGAGAATGAGGCTCCCCGGATTTTTTTTGGGCTCCCCAGGATCTGTCCCACTTCGGAGTTCATCGATAGACTTCATTGGCTCCCACTGGATAAATGAATCCATTTGAAAAATCTGTGTATTTCCCACAGAATTTTGAATGCCCAATCCCCTGATATCCTAGCGTATCTTCTCAAACCCTACACCCCCACTCGCCTTTTGCGTTTGGTCAATCAGCACCTGGTGGCTGTCTCTCAGGTTAAGAGAGCCAGGACGGGAGGACGTTCCTTCTGAGCTCTGATCCCAAAACTCTGGAACTCCCTGCCGGTGAGTATCAGAAGCATTCAAAACCTTGTTGCTTTCCATAAGGCCATAAAAACACATCTTTTCTTTAAATAATCTTCTGCTGTGCCACCTCTGTCTGTTCTAAGATTAGCACTGGGACGCCCCTTGGTTGGGGCAGCCGTGTGCACTACAAATATTATACCATAACAAAATATTATAACAAAGAGTTTCAGGCAAGGAAAAAGTCACCTTCTAAAATATACTTTTCCTAAATATCTATTTAAAATCTATATGTTAGATATTTAATAAATATAAAAAAATATTTATATGACTCTTCCAGGCATTTCATGGTAAAGGCCACACACTCAAGCTAATAATCTCACCTTTTTCTCACATCCAGCTTCAGGCCGGCCAATGCAAATAGCTTTTGGGGGATATTCACTGCAGGAACATCTTATTTTAATGCTGTGCTCTACCTTGTGGGCAGCACGGTGTACTTAGTGATGACAGTGTTTCCCATTTTTCAAAAAGGGCTATATTGACTGATTTGGCAGCAGTCTTTTAGGTTGCTGCAGTAAGGTTACAAATGGCAGGCCTGAAGCCATGTGGATAGCACAATAAGTGCTACAATCCACAGGTGCTATTATCTTCCAGGCACTGGTGTATTTGCTCTAACATATACTATGGACGTTTAGGGAAGTTAAATATATCAATCGGGGATAAGCCCGTTTAAACATGTTTAAAGGGGAAGTGCAGGCACTTTACTCTCTTTTAGAAGAGATAACATGCAAAGTGTTCTAAGTAAAGCAAAACAGGTAAGGCAACAGTTTCGGGGCAATACCATCAAATATGCTAATTTCTTAGACAAAGTGTCATAGATTCAAGTAATCAGTTCCATTTGTTTAGGTTAAAATAACTTGTTTCCCTCTTAGGACCCTCATATTCTGTCATAGCCTCACATCTTTACACTATCTCAAGGCTTAGTTTGCTTACTGTCTTTGGTGCTCCTAATAACAGGGTCCCACTGCATGCCATGCATGCCTCTGCTCAGTGGGTATAATTCAATGTTTAAACATCATCTTTGGGCTGTGAACTTTTATAATTATTTATCTTTCACTTATTTTCACTTTCTGCAATCACTTGATGCCATGCCTGAAAATAGGAATAGCACACATGCCTTGCCGATGTGTTTTTTCAGCAAAACACCAAACGGAGTCTCCAACTTCATTTTCAAGAGAAATGTACATCAACCATGGAAATCTACAATTGCTTTATAATCTTTTGAAAGGTCTGAGTGCAGTACAAACAAGACTGAAGAAAACGAAGAAAGACTTGAGCCCCATCCACAAACACAGTACCTTTCCCGCTTGGATGTCAATCTCATCCAGAGTGCAATAAAGAACAAATGACAGGTCAACAGTGAATTAACAGCAGTTACATTTTTGTACTGAAAGGTGAATTGAAAGATAGACATATCATGGGCAGTTGCCATAAACTTGAATGAATCAAGTACTTTCAGTGGTTGTTGCACACTTTTATTAGTCGTTCTTTGATTTTATTACAGATGCTGGTGCTTTCAAGGTAGTGAAGTATTTTTATTACCCATCTTCAGAATTTTGTTGGTGAACAAAATGCATTGACGATTTTCTTGTAATAAATGAAGAGCATAAATAGGCTTCTGCTAAGTTTTTGTTGGTATTAATGACCACCACAAGAACTTCTTAAGCAAATTGGTCAAAAAATGTATTAGACTCCCCACCCCCCTCTCTCTGGCTATCCCTGACTTTCAAAGTCAACAAAAAAACATGGATCCTGTTTATTAGGATAATTTGCAAATCAAATGTCAACTTGAAAAATAACATTTCATTAACTGTTTATTCTTGTGACCTTAAACTTATAATGATGCTGAACTATAAGCTCACAGACTCGCTTAATTAAAGTCTCCACAAGTATCAATATGCCTTCCAAATCTATCACCGAGGAAAGACTAGAAGGCCAAATGTACAAATATCTGGTCACAAACTACTGGTCACAATGTGCGACCAGTATTTTGTAGGCCTGGATGGAAATATACATTTTGCTGACGGACACAGAGGAATTTTGGTAATTCTGCATTATACAGTGGTTTCTAAAGTTTCTAAGGCACCCCTTCGGCGCCCATACTGTGCAGTGCTTTACATTTTTAATTACTGCAGAATATGTACAACTGATCTACTCAGTGCCAATAGTCTGAAGTGAATAAAGGTTTTAATCATTGCAGAGTAGGTAAGAGTGATATGCAGTGGTTTCTAAAGTTTAGAAACCACTGCATATCAATCTGTGCTCTAACATAACCTGCAGTGATTACCAGTTTTAATCACTACAGAGTATGCAGGGCACCGAGTGGTATTTTCTTAGTGAAAATGCATCCTCACTCTCCCTATTGTAGAATTCTGCAGAATCTTCACAACTTTCACACATTTCTTGCATTTTAGTGACCAGAAAAAATTATAAAGAACTAATAGGTCAGTTCTTTAAAAGTGAATTGTAGTATGTTGCAGTCCGACCGACATCATGAATGTTAATGTGGTAGGTCACAAATTATGGCTGACTATGAATGGAGGCTACCACAAGGATGGTGGCCTGGCTGTGATCATGTTTAAATGAAGCAAACTTTAAAAAAAACATTTTTTAGATCAGCTCATTTTCCTGAAAGATAATTGTGATACATTTGAGAAAAAGTTACATTTTGTTAAGTTTGAGAGTTTATAGTGGTCTCATGGCCACAACTATCCTTTCTCTTGTAGACATTACAACAATTCCTCTCTGCACCTGTCAAAAATCAATAGGTGTTGAATGTTATTGTCCAGAACTAGAACTGAGCAAGCAGTACATACCATAATCCATGTAACAACACCACTTGAGGGAAGCCCCTTATGTGAGGAAGATACAGTCTCAATATTATAGTTGACATAGCACTTCATATCTACAGGGTTCAGCAACCAAGTTTCCTGTAATACACAGGTATCCAACGTTTGAATAAATGTACTCCTTAGATAGGGTCTTTATTGTGCTTTTTATTAATCCTGCAATATTCCAGGTCACCAATTATAGGAATTCAAGAATGATGCTAACACTTTCTTTATCAAATAAAACTGGGAAAGTATCTAATTTCATGTTCTCATAGTCGAAGTCACAAAGTAAACTCCTTGTCCCTGGGTCGACTTGGATGAAATTGTGGAGATAGATATCAGTTGTTGATCCTCAGTACTATGGGGATATTTCTTTCATTCATGATGGTAATTTGCATTGGACAAATTCCAAATTTAAATTGAATACTTGAAGTGCCTTGGTGCAAACACAATTGTCAATTATGAGGACCCGATTTCTTATATAAGAACATGGGATGATTAACTCAATGGCATTATTGCTGTGTCCTTTACTCAAAACCCTTTTTGTACCACCTATGTCTGACTGAATTACTGCATAGCAGTATCTCACTGCTGTTATCCAGTACATAACTTAATTGATCACAGAAGAGAGATTTTCAGGAACACTTAGATTTAATTTGGGAATGCTTCAATTTATAAGCTAGAGGTTATTTTGCTACTACCATGAGGTTTGCTAATGGAAACATACTTTTTTTTTACCTTTACAATTTCTATTGTACATCATACTATTCCCAGAAAAAGTGTTTGGATTTGTTACTAATGGACTCTTATCTTGTGCCATGCCACACAAACAAATGGTCTCTGTTCTGTATTTAGGTTTCTAAGGTGCCTTACATCCAGGTCTAAACTATTCCTGCCCACCAGTAGATTGCTATCTCTTTTAACCGTCACAAAGGGTTAACTAGTTCTGATGGGTGTCGTCTTCAAGGGTCTTATGTAAATGCTAATGAATCCCTAGGTCTCACCATAATTCACCACCCAGTCCAATCACATAATCATGCTTGTCTAAGCCAATGGTCATTCGATCTCATAGGATCATCCACAATAATCACTAAGATAGAAATGGTTTATCTGTGAATGTATTCAATTTCAATAGCTCAACATTAGTCAGATCACCTTCCCTATGGGTATACAAATTCCTCACTGCCAATAACTATATACTTTTTTCAAATTGTTGTATTTTTATAAATAAATAGATTTTGGAAGCACATGGGCATAACCTGGAAATAATTGTCTGTCAACTTTAGTATTGGTATTTTGCTTTTCCTCATTATTTTGAACAGAGTATCGATTATGACAAATTAAATTTGGCACTAGTGAGAAATTTAAATTGGCTTTATCAGTTAGGCATTTTTGTCCGAATTTTTCTTGGTCCACATTGTTTACTAAGATAATGGCCTTTTGAACACCTTGACTTTGCTCTAAAGGGGTAGTGGATTTATAGTTTTTTTGGTGTGCTGCCCTCTCATATAGTTTGCCTTTGTACACTCCCCATTAATAATGGGTGATACGTTGGATATGGGTTAATCACTAGCACCTCCTGCACACCCATTCTCATCCACCAACTGAATCCTAATAGAGCTAATACTACGGCTGCACTTCTCTTCTATTTCAACTCGTTCCAATGAAGACTCAACCTCTTCCGATAGTGTTGACAGCCTACTCAATGGAAGATGGAAGGACCCAATATGATCTTCAATTGGGTTTCCTGGAAACCTCTGTAATGATTATTGTCGTTTAATTGGCTATTGGCTTCTGTCATGTATTTTTCCCGGCTCATGATTACAATATTTCCTCTCTTGTCACTGGACTTAATAATAATTTCCTCATCTTTTTGCAGATCTACTAGAGCTTCCCATTCCTTACTAGTCAAATTTGTGTTCATTCTTTGGCCCATTTCAAATGTCCGTTTTTTCTCGGTATAGAAACCATACTTGTTAGCCCATCTACTACAATTACATGAAATTGATCAATTTTGTTTCCTATTGGGAGTTAAAGACAAAATTATGATTTTGATCTGCACCCACTCTCTGGGGCAAGATCTGTTGGAATCTCCAAATATTCACAAATATCTATTTCAGATAGATGTTCTATTGGCTGACCTGTTGTTCTGGATGCTTCCATCTCCAAGCTTATTAGAGAACGTAATGTTCCAATAAAGACACAACCTCTTCCAATAGTGTTGACATCGTACTCTTTGGCATATTCTCAAGAACGTGTGATAACAATCGCAAAAGTAACTTAACGCATCTTCCAACATCGCAGTCTATGAAGGCAAAATTACGCAGTGTTAACCAAGCATTTTCAACATGGCGGTACCATGCGATAGCCTCCAGATAATGTGTCGAATGTCCGCATTAAAATCAACGCCACGCTGCAAAAATGCAAAACGCAAACACAAAAAATCTTGCAATGAGGCCAATCGCGGTACAAAAGCAGTGAAAACCAGCGACAGACCTGCAAATCCCACGCGTATGGTGAGAAAATGCACTATAAAACTACAGAAACAACACACCAGAAACAATCGAAAGCGCTTAGCAACATGGATGTACCCGGACTGAGCTCGGCAGCCAACGCAAACCCCACAAACCTCACAAACCACCAGCAAGGAACACCTGGGACAGGGACGGCCGAGGAGAAGAGGGAGAGGAAGACTGGGTGCAGTCCGCAGCAAAACCAGGTCAGCGTCACCGAGGTGACAGAACACTACCATCGATTGACCCACAAGTAGACCACCAGGAATGCAGTTGGAGTGTCGAGGAGGCCAATCGAGGAGGTCAAGAGGTGCTGGCATGATGTGATAACCTAAACCAGGCACAAACCCACTGCTAACAGGAAGGCAGCAATGGCGACAGGAGGTGGGAGTCCTGCACCACAGGAGGAGCTGGAGGAAACCGAGGCCACAGTCATCAGTGTGGAGATGGTGCAAGGAGTAGGGAGTACGGACACAGCTCGAGAGGACCTGTCACAACACCAAATGGGTGAGTAACGACCAGGGACTGGTGGGACGGGAGAGATGGGCACAAAGGCACACATGCACAATGAGGTGTAGCACACTGCACACCCACAATGACCCTGGATCATGTCCCTCATCCCCTTGGCACACTGCAGCACACACACATAGCAATAACAGCACACCCACATTGACGACAATGTGGTACAATGCGCAAAAGCGACACTGCACAACAGATGACACAACTGGCTCCGCACGCGCACAGAAACAGGCCTACTATATCTGACAGAGCTGGAAACTGTGAAACGGAAATGTACGCGTACAACCTCACATCCGTCATGTAGTACAAATATACATGGTCCCGCATCCAAATCCTGCACCTCCCAAACAGTCACAATGTACATTGTCATACAGTCTGCATGCAAACAAGAACAATACGCCAACATACATGTCAACACAATGTCAACATGCATCTCCCCTTCACATTGCAGAGGGACACACAACACCTCCAGCAGAGCACAGAAGACCACACATCTGTGATGCCAGAGAGACCACCACACCTTCGACACTGATGCCCTACAACAGCCCATTGACATTCCATGTATCCCACAACCAGGACCCGGGCAGCCAAGCTACTTTAGAGGAGAACACAGACCCTGCAAAAGACCACACCGCAAGCACGGCTGGCTCATGACACTTCACCGACACAAACATGGAACGCCAATGCCAGGTGTCAGAAAGCGAAATGGAGGTGGCCGAACAGGTGCGAGTGGGGTCCGAACCCATGGAAGGTGAACTAGATCACATACCTGGGTGTCTATTATCCTTCAGGGACCACCTACACACCACTAACGAGACCCACACTGCCATAGAGACACATGCAGATGGACATTCACAGTATAGACCATGCCCTGGGGCTCGCAAATAGCAGTCACACACCCATGTTGGCTCTGCGTACGATGGCCCAGGCCACTCCCCTTATGAATTGAGTGGGTGACGACAAAGCTACATGTCCAAGCCCTAACCCGCTGCCTGCGGTGACATGTCTGCGGAAGCTGTACCCATCACAGTGTAATGTTGTAGGGACCAGGGCCCTCATGCAGACAACAAGACCACAGGGACACACGCAGATATTATTTTGAACTGGCTATGGCACGTGTGCCCGCCGCCCGGCCCCTTTATTTGCAGGGCCACATGTACAGTGAAGCCTGTGCTGGAAGTGTGTGGGGTGAGTGTAAGCCAGCCCTCAAGGCGTGCTTGTTGCTGGCAACAACTTGAACAGTGGGCACCAGTCCACAAGAAACTGGAAACACCTGCATAACAGAGTCAACTGCTGAGCAACATGGAGGGAGCCGGAGCAAGTACAGAGGTCACCCAACATGCAAACAGAAGTGTCCGTGAGTTGCAGTGCACTGAGGTTGGGGCACTAGAGCTGAGCGCGCTTATGTGATGGCAATGACTAGGCATGTGCCCATTCGGGATATTCATGATGCAGATGCAGTGGGGTGTGTTAGACCTGCATCATCTTCTGTGATGTATTCCTATAGGTTCTGTATCGATCCCCCTATTCCTGACCCTATTCTGGTTAACAAGTTAACTAGCAGCCATCCCATGAGGCAGAAAACCCCCATGATGCAGGAACCGTTATCTGATTAAGCCACACTACGGCACAGGAACGTGTTATCTGATTAGGTCATAACGCTTGCCATCTAATTAGACAAGCGATATTCCTCCAGCCCCTGATAAGGCATACGGAGTTCTCAAAACAAATCCAACCTATGACAGACCTGGGAAAAACCCTGCGGCCATTGTTTTGATTTCACCGAGAACTTCCGCAAACGACCAGGTCGTGTGACATCCTTATTGACGTATCTATGTCCATCCTTACGTCAATCTCGGCACCTTAAAGGTATAACTATTACCGATATTGCCCTATGCAAACACACGCGGTGGTGACGAGATCGGAGCAGCCAGACTTGCCGAAGCCCAGAGCAGAGCAGACCCCGCTGGCACAGCCCCGCCTTCCTGACGCGCTGAGAACGAGAAGCTGCCTTTTCTCCTGCCGAGAAATGCAGCTCCGGCGCTTCCGGGTAGCCCTCGCAGGCAGCCTGGAATATCGAGACCAGAGACGAGAGATACCATCCCTCATTCATCCTAGATTCCAGGTACGGAACTGAATAACCCCTTGCAGAGAATTCTTTAGTCAGTCACTTGGCAAAACAAACTTAACTTAAACTGCTATTTTCTATTCCCGCCCACGTATTAGGCTTAGGTCAGGTAAATTTGGGGTAGGCATAGTTAGAAACACCAGTTGAGTACGTTTAGTCAAATGTAAATGTGTATGTATCTATTTTATTCATTTTTAAACCTTCATATGGCTTAGAAACCATATCAATGTTTTTACAGTATTATTTTATACTTCTGCTTTTAATGTATGCACTTTACTTAACCATAAGTATTGCAATAATATCGATCCACCATAAGTATTGCAATAATATCGATCCATTTCTCTTGTACGAGAAAAGAGACTGATCAATAAATAACATCTTTTATTGAACACGCCCGTCTCTTCCTTTTCTCTACAATCTGGTGAGACTAAGAATGCACGTACTGACTGAGTAAAATAAGTCGTCTTTTGTTCACACAACTCTAGAGATACACTCTTGATTAGGGGAGAGAAAAGTTGTCATGTTCTATGGTTGTCAGAAACTAAATCCCTTCTTGTCTATCCAGGGAGGCTCAACTCCTCCTTGCCTATTCGAGAAAGTTTCTAGTGAACTCTGAGCTAGCTGGCAAACCCAAAACTTTAAGTCTAATATCGACAGTAGTAGACCTAGTTAACGTCTGGTCTAGGCCTATACTATTGAAGGTATTATTCCAATGCGCAGAGCCTATTGGGATAATAGGAACTACACTACATGGCGCCCAACACGTTTGGAAGGGCGATAAAACTAACGTAAGACATTTAGAGTAACTCAGTCGTGCTTTTTCACTCAGACCCCTTTTTTCCCATAATACTCCAAAGACGTCTGGAGTGGGTGAAAGGTAATATCCGCCAGACCTCGCAGGAGGAAACTCCTATGTATGGTTCTTGGTTTAGTCAACGTTGAAGGATACACTGTTCCAAAATATTGTGCATCTAATCTTTGTTTCCATAAGAACCTGATCTGCAAACAAACTAAATAACCTTCTGGACAGTACAATGTCAGACACTGAAGGAGAAAGAGAGGCAGTTAGAATAGCAACTGAACTCGCAGCAGCTGATAATGCACTGCAAGACGCTGACCAGGATATAATACTCATCCCGGTCAACACAAGAAAATCTATAACTTTAAAACTTATAGAAAATGGACTGACACCTAGAGGTGGCACAGTCATATTCGTAATTGAGGCACACGAATATCGGCAGACAGAGGTATTCTATTCATGGATACACTTTCCAGCAGCAAATGCTGTAACAAAGGTCTTCCACTATTACAAAACAGAGGAACCTCCTAATGAGTACACTCCTTTCGAGGAGGTGGAAGTACCACTTAAATTTCAAGAGCATCTGCTCTTATTTAATGGCGCCCTAAAACATAATAATCACATCACCAGGCTCGGTCCATTAGGTAGACCAGGAGCAACGTGGCCGGTTCTAGCCGGATACACACCACATCCAGACATCGATGGGATGTCTGCAGCAGAGCTTTTAATACAGCTAAAACAATTAATAAAAGTACATAGACAATTAGTCCAATATGTAATGCGGACTTCAACAATCCAACCAGCAATTAAAATTCCACAGCTGACCCCTCATCAGGGGAACACAAATAAAATTACACCACAGAACATACAATCATGCCTAGGTAAAGTACCAGCTAAACGGGAACAAATACCATTCTGGTTAGCACAAAAAATCACCCAAATAGAGGCGGTGTTTCCAGACACCACCCCGTTAGAAAAACACAGGATTCTGACTATCTGTCTTCTAATGGGAATCGCACCACACGTGGAGGACTGTGACACTTGGGGTACAGTCTTTGCTTCCATCTACACAAAAACGCACGGTGTTCCATCCATTTCGGTAATACCAGATGTGCTAAAACAAATTCAAGACGAATACGGTCCAGAACCCGCTTTAACTCTTGGTATGAAATTACTAAAAGACTTCAAGCAGGTCTCGGCTATATTATTAGTCAACATAAAGGGAGAAGCAGCAAACGTGGCGATCCGCCAGAGGTTAAAGGAGACAGATATAGCAGACCAACCAGCTGAAATTGCCAGAATTATAGAAAAATCCTATGAGGAACTAGGTAGAGATAGTTTAGGTGGAATACCAGTAAAACCACAACTGATTGAAAGTCCTGAAAAAATATTTTTTAATAATAATTCAACATCACAAAAAAAGAGCTGGGATGGAAACAAACAATCCAATCCTAAAGAAAAGAAATTCCAGTCCAGAGGAAGGTCTCCTCGGCGGAGAGAAAAATCTCCGAACCAAAGACACAGGTCACCCCAAAGTGACCCCTCTGGGAAAAGATATAACCTTAGAAATAGGGATAATATAAAGAAGCCTGATAGATATCAAGATTTTGATACACGTCCCTCTCAATCTTTTCAGACTTCCTCGCAGAAATCGGAAAGAAGAGGACGATCAGAACAAAGAGAAGAGCACGCCAAGTCCAAAGACAAGGAACCTGCTCATCTAAAAAAGAAATTACAATTTCCAAAAAAGAAGGTAGCCAGTATCAAGGTAGTTAACAAGGCCGAGAATACTGAGGACACAACTGAAAAACGGAGAATGGGCTCAGACAATGCTAGACAGCGCAGCAGAAGTGAGCATAGCTCGCAAAGTCCTTATGAATCTTCTGGAGACAGTGGACACGAATGAATATCTTCAAGTGGAAACTGCAGACACCAGAGTTAGCAAACCTCACAAAATATATGAAATAACTTTACGTATAGAAGGGGATAAGACTAGAAAAATAAGGGAACTCTTTTGGGATAATCTCTCCAAGGGCTATGACATCCTTCTAGCTGAAAAAGACTGGCCACCAGAGTTTGTCAGGGAGTGCCCTCATGGCGAAGAAATAATTATGCCTGCCTTCTCAAATCATATCCCAATTCATAAAAAATGTACACTTGCCAGAAAGTGGGCAGTAGCTCTAGCTCCTGCTTTATATAAAAATCATGTAGGATGGGATGAGGACTCTCCTCCTCACAAAATCCAGTTAAAATCACAACCTACTGCACAAAGACAGTACCCAATTAAGCAAGAAGCTAAAAAACAGGTAAAAGAAATCCTAGATCAATTAGAATACCAGGGGGTGATTGAAACTTGCACCTCACAAATGAACAACCCTTTGTTTCCGGTCTCCAAACCAGACAATTCATATCGTCTAGTTTTGGATTACCGACACCTTAACTCATGTTGCAAAACTTTTGCAGTACAAAACTCGCATAGTGCTGCACTAATGAATAACATAGTGCGCAAAAAATACAAAACAACATTAGACATCTCTAATGGATTCTTTTGTCAAAACATAGCACCAGAGAGCAGATATTTGTCTGCGTTCTCAATAAATGGCACTCAAAAACAATTCTGTTGGTTAGCCCAGGGGTACAAGAATAGCCCAGGGGTATTCTCAGTGAGAGTAACAGAATTATTACAAACATATGATGACGAAGCATTATCTTATGTCGACGACATATACTTAACAGATGATGACTTGGATACTCACTTGAAGAGAGTGAACACCATAATACTTGGGTTCGCAACAGAGGGTTACAAATTCAACTCCAGAATTGCCCATCTAACAGTCCTGTTCTTAGGATACGAGTTATCAAGTGAAGGCAAAAGCCTGGCTGACAATTTCCTAGAGAAATGTGCCATACTCCAAGCACCTAGAACACTAAAAAACCTACAGTCAATTCTAGGCTTCCTAAATTTCGGAAGAACATACATTGCAAATTACGCAGAAAGGGTCAAACCCCTTTATGATCTAATAAAACCAGATTTTAAAAGAACCAATTGGACTCAAATACACACAGAAATTCTGAGATCCTTACAAACAGACATGTTAATTAAAACAAAATTAGAAACACGTGATAACACACGCAATCTTGTGATTCGAGTCATCCCAGGAAGATGCGGATTCACATACCTGACCTCTAATGAGGGAGAAAAGGTACCAATTGCATTCAAATCACACTTGTACACAGAAGCTGAAAAGAAGTTCAGCATTAAAGAAAACATTGTTCATGCAGTTCAAACCGCAATAGCTAAAGAAAAAGATAAAGCTGACGGTAGACGTATCACAGTCAGAACAGCAGAATCAGCCTTTGAGGCATTAACAACACCGTGTAATTTACCAACAACAACATTGAATCCGGAATGGATACAATGGGTGAATTCAATTACAACGGACAAAGTATACTACTACTTTGATCCAGAACTAGAGGAACTAAAAAATCTAGACTATGAAAGAACATTTCCTCTGCCAATCGACATTCTGCCCTTACGACAATAAGCATGTGTAATCTATACAGACGGACATGCTCAACCCTCCGTTTGGGGAGAACAAGCATACAACCCCACATGTGAGATTACAAAAGAAGTGTGGCGCGGAGGTAAACTAAGACCCCTATTAACAAAAACACACTCGGTAGAAACTAATTCAGAACAACAGACTGAAATAATAGCATTGAAAATGGCGCTAGATAATGCGGATCGCGAATTCCCGACACTTATAGTGTCCGATTCATATTACTGCGTCAAATCATATAACAAGGATTTGCAGACATGGATTCAAAACGGTTACAAAGATGACACAGGTGCAACAATAAAGCAAAAACTGCTTTGGGAACAAATAGTTCTGTTACAAAAAGAACTACCAAAGACTCACGTGACACACTCACTGAGTCATCAGCGTGATGGCGTTCACGTTGCAGGGAATTCATTGGCTGAGACAGCAACAGCGGT
The DNA here is from genome assembly GCF_964261635.1 of Lissotriton helveticus. Classification (NCBI taxonomy): domain Eukaryota; kingdom Metazoa; phylum Chordata; class Amphibia; order Caudata; family Salamandridae; genus Lissotriton; species Lissotriton helveticus. The sequence goes on from NC_136069.1 coordinate 1,278,725,459, forward strand.
AGCAACTAAATCGGCTTCCGTAGCTAGAAAAAAGCGTACATTAAAATATATTGACGGTGAAACAGTGCTGGCGGTGAAAACGTCATCAAAAGGCGACTGCTCAGCGCTACCGATCAACTATCCACTCAATTATACATACATAATCGATGCAAACTCCGTCCCTTTTGCTCGAATCCCTGGAGTGGGGGATAGAGTAATTCCAAACATGGACAGGAGAAACTTGTTAATTGCAGACGCACATATGGGCGAGGGTCTCAGACACCTCAAACTAAAAGATTCTCTGGAAGAATTACAATCAAGGTACTGGTGGCCAGGCATGAGCCTGCATCATACCATGTTTGTAAAGAACTGCCCAAACTGTAACAGAAATCGCAGTGGTGAGAGAAACGGTGTAATACCGTGTCGTTTCACTCCAGAAAGAATCAACAGTAAAAAGCAAAGCGTCCGATTAACATATACAGGCTAGTTTCCACTTATAATGTAGATCACCAGCACTCGGCTGACGTCTGGACTGTTATACAAAGATTTGCGAGTCTAAATGGCATATACGCTAGGAGCATGCTACGTTTGCCATTGTTTTCACTCTAGCCCTCCAGCCTGAGGGGAAACATGGCCAAATGAGCATAGCATAGCGGGATTCTTCTCACTTCCTTCCTGAGGGATACGGGATGGTGTAAAGAAAAAACCAAGGCATAAAGCTATCTATAACAGAAAGGATATTAGGTTCGGGAGCTGGGTGGGTCAAACATCTAATAAGTGTCCAACGTAGTCTAAATAACTTGCCAAGAAATTCTCTGGAGGGATTCAGTCCGTACGAATTATTGTTTGGAACTAGGATGTTGGTCTTAGACCTCGACAGTCAGACTTCAGTGGTGAAGGAAAAAAGCTTTGATATCAAAGATCGTTTGGCTATTTTGCAGGACTTAAACGAAACAAGAAAAGACCTGAGCAACATAAAGTTGAAACAGCAGCCAACAACCACTGAAGAACCACCACCTGTCCCAGCAAGACCTGTCTGGATTCCAAAAGTCGGGGATCTAGTCAGAGAAAAGATCGCGGAAAAGAAGGAATTTGGGCCTTCTTACAGAAAAGCAGTTCCTGTCTTGTCTGTCAACGGGACAAGATCAGTTGTACTACCGCCGCTTGCTGGTAAAAAGGAGAACCGAGTTGTATCCATCGACCTGGTAAAACCACAATCATGTGGCCGATAACAAATAGTAGGCCAAGTGGACTCCCGATAAGTAGTAGAACACCAACATTTGCTACAAACACAGAGGTTCAATCTAAGAGGCTAATCACATTCGAAACGCCTACAGAACTACAACAAGGACTATGCAACAATGCAATGGAACTTAGACCTCTGAAAACCCAAATAAAAACATTTAGCAGAGACACACCAATTTATAATGAAGTAACAAACGACTATGCAAGAAACAGTAATCCTGAAGCAATTGGAACAATTGACAGAACTGCATCCGGCTACTTCATAAACTTCGATGATTCCTCTGAAGGCTTCACTGAATCAAAAACACAGCCATCAACAAAAACCTTTAAAGATAAAGTTAAAGTACGTTTGAAACAACTGAAAGAAACATATCTCATTTCTCCATGGATCGAATTTTGGGTGGGTTTTGGTGCATTTATCCTCATACTTTGGCTCATCATGGTACTAACTTTGGGACGCTTCATTGAGGAAAAATATGCTAAAATGGACACAGCAAGTCAGAAAATCAACTTGTTCCTCAAACCACACACATCTTCACACGTCGAGAAAAGACAACTTTCTTCAGTCAACTTCACAGCCAATCCTATACCGGGTGGGGTAGCATGGGACAACACTGACTACGAAATTTATGGTCCGGTTGAAATCCTGAAATATCCACACCAAATTAAGATCTCGTTGAGTGACTTTGTAAAACCAAGCTCATTTGCTGATGATTGGGACTTTGAAAGTATAAATAATATGATGTCTGACTTAGTGATGTCTGCTAAATTTACCAAACATGATTATTTGCAGGGTTCGACAAATTATGATAGTATGTACTGTTATAACCACTATGGTAACCATTTTCTACATAGATCTGCACAACCTAGAAATGTTTTAAATTATAATCAGTGGGAACATTGTGCAACCCCTCCAAAAGGAAGCTCAAGAACCGTTTATGACAAATATTCATACTTTTCAGGTTTCAACTCAAGTAATGCTGAAACATTTTATTTCAAATTGTTAAATAAGACAGGGACAAAGACCATGATAACAAACACAAAATTGATATATTCAGACTCATTCTTTGAACAAATGAATACTTTTGGTTTTGATTATTGGGACAAAAATGTTGAAGTAAAGAGTGTTTGGGGTACAAAAGAATGGCAAAAATTGGGTAAAGGGTACATTAAAACAACATGGAACTTGCCCTATTCACATGCATGTGTCAGTAATAAAGGACAGAAAGTGTTTCTTAGTGGCAATAATTGTGCGATGTCACTGAGCGGTACACTTCTGTGTAATGGAATTAGTTTGCATGGAGCCTGTGAAGGGAACTCAAATAACCTTTCATGTCACCAGCTAGGCACACCTGCTACAGAGATAGAACCATTCTTTCAAAGACTCTATAATGGGAGTTACATTCTAATTGTGGACCGCAGATGCTGTAGTCTTATGCCCGGGACTCCTTATCTCGTAACTACGACTGCGAAGGTCAAGTGCTGTGGACGCTTATTGTTCCCCAGCTCCCTTCCAGACAGGGAGGCAAGGGCATGGCCCAACTTGAAAATTACTTCTATTCGAATAGATACTTTAAGCAGAATGAAAACAGTGCTTCTTCAGACGCCGACAAGGCTCACGTCATCAAAGGAAACGTATGATCTCCTAGTCGCAAGGACGACTGCAGAGATTCATTCATTGTTATCAACTAATTCCCCCATACATTTCGCAGTAATCCTGAATGAAATCTTAAATATTTCTGATACCAGTGGAGTCTCAAAAGTATTTAAGACAGTATTTTCGATGGCATTAACACCATTCAAAGCCATACTGGGTATTTTTCCAGATTTCGTCCATTCGATTTTTGGCGGACTTCCCCTCATTTTGGGACTAATTGCAGGAATTCTATTCTTAGTCCTTATATTTCGTTATGGCAAACCATGTCACAGACAAAACACCTGCGACAAGGGAAGAAACAATCCTAGCCATTGGATACCGGGACCGGATATCAAAACTCCTGGGACTATCCCGGCTTAGAGACCTGAACATGACTTGGTTTCTTTCATTTCGACCAATGTGGCATCGATGTGTTTTACCTGTATTAAGGTGCTTGCTATGCGGAGAAGAATGCGTGTTAGACACCTGTCTGACGCTACAATCAGATGCGCCAATGGATGCAGAAACATTGTTGAGTCCAATAAAGGCTCATGCTTTGTGCTGCCCTCAACGGCTACCAATCCTGATGACGGCATTCGTGGAAGCTTCACCACTACGATTAAGGGGTAGTGAAGTTCAAGATGAAAGCAGCATCGATCAGGTACGACCTTCTGTCAGCAATACTAATCAAAATGTCAATGGAGACAATCATGCGCATGAATGCATGGTTCTACCTTTTTCCGAGTTAGTGGAACTCTCCCAGGAAGCTGTTGACAACTTTTTCGAGAGTCTAAATGATATGATGTTCTCACCAGAGCAGAAATAGAGACTTTTGAGCAAGCTCGCACACGGCGTTCCCTGAATTTGGCCTTCAACTAGAAAAGCAAAATACTATGAACAATTTTCCCTCCAGTTCACGGACAGCAATTTTTTTCAGCAGCCCCAAAATATTTTTCGAATTTTTCGGGACACTTATCTTCTGCTTAAAGTAAGAACTATTCTTAGAGAACTAAAATTTCTAATTTTAGATAGTTTATAGACATTAGCTGCCCGCTGGTATGTTCATAATTATTTTATTCTGTGATGGAATGGCCTCGAAACTTTTTTCTGTATTAAGAGCCATTTCATGTGTAAATTCTCATATACAAATTAGTGATAATGTATAGATATGCGTGATTACTTTAGCATTATTCTACAGCTTGAGTGCATATATTACATGTGACTGTTTTTTCCGTATATTTGATAATTTCAAAATGCATTTATGTATTTTGGGGTGGTAAGGTATACACGATACTCTACAGTATGTTTTACTATGCATAGATTCGTAAATATGTCCATAGTTAGCGTGGAGTGGGTGTGATGTATTCCTATAGGTTCTGTATCGATCCCCCTATTCCTGACCCTATTCTGGTTAACAAGTTAACTAGCAGCCATCCCATGAGGCAGAAAACCCCCGTGATGCAGGAACCGTTATCTGATTAAGCCACACTACGGCACAGGAACGTGTTATCTGATTAGGTCATAACGCTTGCCATCTAATTAGACAAGCGATATTCCTCCAGCCCCTGATAAGGCATACGGAGTTCTCAAAACAAATCAAACCTATGACAGACCTGGGAAAAACCCTGCGGCCATTGTTTTGATTTCACCGAGAACTTCAGCAAAAGAATGTGCTAACGACCAGGTCGTATGACATCCTTATTGACGTATCTATGTCCATCCTTACGTCAATCTCGGCACCTTAAAGGTATAAATATTACCGATATTGCCCTATGCAAACACACGCGGTGGTGACGAGATCGGAGCAGCCAGACTTGCCGAAGCCCAGAGCAGAGCAGACCCCGCTGGCACAGCCCCGCCTTCCTGACACGCTGAGAACGAGAAGCTGCCTTTTCTCCTGCCGAGAAATCCAGCTCCGGCGCTTCCGGGTAGCCCTCGCAGGCAGCCTGGAATATCGAGACCAGAGACGAGAGATACCATCCCTCATTCATCCTAGATTCCAGGTACGGAACTGAATAACCCCTTGCAGAGAATTCTTTAGTCAGTCACTTGGCAAAACAAACTTAACTTAAACTGCTACTTTCTATTCCCGCCCACGTATTAGGCTTAGGTCAGGAACATTTGGGGTAGGCGTAGTTAGAAACACCAGTTGAGTACGTTTAGTCAAATGTAAATGTGTATGTATCTATTTTATCCATTTTTAAACCTTCATATGGCTTAGAAACCATATCAATGTTTTTACAGTATTATTTTATACTTCTGCTTTTAATGTATGCACTTTACTTAACCATAAGTATTGCAATAATATCGATCCATTTCTCTTGTACGAGAAAAGAGACTGATCAATAAATAACATCTTTTATTGAACACGCCCGTCTCTTCCTTTTCTCTACAATCTGGTGAGACTAAGAATGCACGTACTGACTGAGTAAAATAAGTCGTCTTTTGTTCACACGACTCTAGAGATACACTCTTGATTAGGGGAGAGCAAAGTTGTCATGTTCTATGGTTGTCAGAAACTAAATCCCTTCTTGTCTATCCAGGGAGGTTCAACTCCTCCTTGCCTATTCGAGAAAGTTTCTAGTGAACTCTGAGCTAGCTGGCAAACCCAAAACTTTAAGTCTAATATCGACAGTAGTAGACCTAGTGAACGTCTGGTCTAGGCCTATACTATTGAAGATATTATTCCAATGCGCAGAGCCTATTGGGATAATAGGAACTACACTACACTTCCTCATTAATGTACCAAGTCTCCCTCACTGCCTGAGGTGACATTGTAGCACAACCTCTCCACAGCACAAAACTCAATCAGCAACGGTCCATGGGTTGTGGTGCACTGACTCAGTGGCACCTGGAGTGCTGAGCAGGGTAAAAGGCAGATGATGGCATCCACGACTGGTGTGAGCAACTCCTTCAGTCTGCCAGAACCACTGTTTTGACTCTGGCAGATGGCGGTTGCAGGTGGTACTGACAATGGTGGGGTGTGCCTCCAACGGTGATGCCACGTCCGGGCCAGTAAGGACTCGATTGAATGTGTGAGCCCTGGTGGTCCGCAGTTGAGGTCGGAGGCAGCAGATAGCGCAGGGCCACATACTCCTGGTGTCGAAGACCCCAAGACCACCGTCACAGAGGTCATCCAATATAATAGAACAAAGGGTCCCTGACTTGACCAGCACAGAGTTAGTGGCCACGGATGCACAGAGGCCAGCACAGGCACCCCACCATGGGACTGTGACGTGCGGTCCACTCAGGTAGGGCCATGCAGACTGAGCGGGTCCTCATGAATGTCGAAACTGTATTTGGCGGAGGGTTGCGGGGGACAGTGGAAGGTGTTCTTCAAGGCATGATGCAGAGGTCTGATGTTATCTGGAAGCAGCAAATGGGGGAGTGGAAAGCTACATCCTCGTTGCCATCACCAATTCGGTATCAGGTAAATGAGGATGAAAACATCCCCCTAGTCCATACCTTCAGACACCACCAAGTTACAACCATAGAGTGTCCATGAATGTTGGGGAACAGACTTAGTGGCACCGGGGCTGAGAGGTGATGCAGACTGCGATGATGTTGGTATACTGATATGATATGTACTCTCCAATTGCTAAATCAAGACTCAGACGCAAATGTGTGACCTACTGGACCGCAGTGTAGGCCGGAGGCAGTGGTCAGCAGTGGCCCAAAGCCATGTGTCATAGGCTCGTGATGCACAGAGTTAGTGACACCAGAGTAGTTGTCGGTAGTGTTCGATCCCCTCCGTAACGATTATCCTTTTTTCCTCCCAAATGCGACGCGTCATCCTCTTAAGCCTCTCCTTGCGTGCAATTATGTACTCTGCCTTAGAAAAATCGATGCTCAGTTCCCATTGTGTGACCTACTCGAGTGTAGCCCACAGAATCTTGCGGTTGTGATGTACGACTAAGACCTGGTGGCACCACGTAGAAGGGTGTATAGTCACATACACTAAGCCATAATTAATGTGCTCGGCCATGGTGTAATCAAGACTCAGTTCCAAATGTGTGACCAATTAGTCCGCTGTGTCAGCCGCCTTGCTCGCAGAGGCTGTGACGGTCAGAGCAGGTTGCCAGGGTCGTGGGTCTCGGCCGTGGAGCTTGCACCGGCATGTGGTGGGCCCTCTTCGACACACGCTGGTGTCAGCAGGTGGTGATTGAGGCCTGGGTGCGCAGGGGTGGATAAGACAGGTTCAGGGACCAGCGACCCGGGGTGCAGCAGGTGCACTGGATCGCAGGCAACACTGCTCACGGCGCCAGGGTCAGCCTCGTGGTGGGCGAGAGGCACCGCCCTGGGAGAGACATTGGGCATTCCGGAAGAGGACCATGTCCAGAGTTACATGCCTTATATTCACACCCTTACGCTGGCCTGGTGTACACCGGGCCAGCCCACTCTGCTCATGCTTACGGGGGGACGTAACAAGCTACAGTCCTGCAATCTTCCCCACTGGCTCGTGTGACATGGTTGCGTCCACTGTCCACTACACTCCCAACACCAGTGTTGTGTGTCGACATGGATATGTGTGTGTGGTCTGCATACCACAGTCTGGCCATCACATTCACACCACACTTGGCATTGTGTACATTCTCATTCATTGATCTTGCCTCCTTCGCACATGCCTGGTCCCCACCTCTTCTGACATTCTGATAATGTCTGGCTGAGGTGCCATGCCTTTGATGGCTAATGTCCATGGCTGGGCCATGTTCCCACAGTGAGTTGTGCTGTTGTGTCTGGTGGGTGTGCATGTTGTATGTGAGCTTCTGACATGTGCATTCCCAGTGTTGTGAGTAGCATGATTGTGGAGTTGAGGTGTATGGTGTGTGTATTTGGTATTGGCCAACGGGCAGTGCATTTTCGTGGGTGCCATCCTGGAAGTGCTGGTTGATGATGGACTGTCAGAGATGTATGAATCATGCACACTGCCTGGGTGGTTGGTGGCGATGTTGGCGGAGGTTCCCCGGTGGTCCACTAGTGCCTGCACATAGATGGGATACATGCGCTTTCTGTTGCGCTTATTGTGTGCAGTGTCGGCAGGGGATCAAGTAGGACATGTGTGCAGTCAATTGCCCAAAACACGTGAGGGACGCCACCTGTGTCGTAGACCCCTTGCTTGGTCTCCAGCTGTCCGTGCGCAGTGTGGGGGAAGTATAGATAGTGGGGTACCAAGCTGATGGTGTCATCCATGACCGTTGTGAGGGACTTGGATTGGCCTGGCTGTGTGACTCCTCCGACTCGTGCGGCTGTTGGTTGGAGAATACCAGAGGCCAGCAGGTGCATCACGGCCAGCAGCTTGGTCTGAGGTGGGATGTTGGATGTCCGCTGTGTTGGTCCCATCAACCTGCGGCCAATGATGTTCAGGATGCAGTAGATGGTTGACCCTTTGCGCATGTAGTAGGCAATGATATTCTCTGGTGTTGGGTCTGTGAGGTTGGTGCATTTTCTGAGGGTCGCTGTCTTTGTCTGCGCTGCCTCAGTGTTGGTCTGGGGAGGCGGTGGGAATCCGGGGGGGGGTGTCATGGGGGTGGTGGAGGTGGGTGTTGTGGCCCTCTTGGGTGTCCGGCCCGCATGTTCAGTGGCTCCATGGCATCTGTTGTTCTTCAGGTGTGGCTCTGGGCGGGCCTCCCTTTTGTGGTGTAGGCTGTTGTCCGACTTTGCAACAGGTCAGCGCAGGTGTTAGTTTCCTGCTGCTAACGCTCCTTGTTGCTTGTTTTGTGGTCGTATTGCCGATCTGGCTGGTCGTTGAGAATGTTGCGGAGTGGTGTTGTTGCAGCTTTTTGCACTGGAACGCCTACTCTGCATCTCATTAGCGATAGTTGCTGGGTCGTCTGTGGCAATGTTTTTTGCAGCTGCCATCGCAGGTAAACTGGTGGTATGGGCATGAGGGCACCAGCTTGTAAATGGGGTGATAACTTTATTGTGACTTTGGCTGCGGTAAAGTGCCATTAATTCGGCGATACCTCCTTGAGAATATGCCTCTCAATTGGATATCATGATATAGATTTTTTTTGTTATTCCCTGCCTAAACCACCAAATATACCCAATTCTACCTTTCTGGGACTCCGCAAAGGTTCATCTAGCAGTAACAAAATATATCAAAAAAATATTTTCATAAGCCGAATCTCCACATGATGGAAAGAGAACTTTTGTTCCTGGTAGTGCTGTGGAGATTATATAAGTCAAATGATGTTTACAATACTTTTGCGCAATGAGCCAAGGTGGTTGACACAGCCTCTAGTTTCTGATGGGTACAGACAAGCCTGGTCTTTGACCAGATGTGGCCCGCCTAGGTCCCAGGTGTGCCACTTGCAGTGGGGTGTGTGCTGGAATTTTATACCACTGGTCAGGGGTGTGGATCCAAACTCTTCCCCGTAATGCCTTGTCAAAATTATAGTGTCCCAAAGTCCAAGCCCAAATGCAGTGGGCTGCAAGCTATCGAATTAAAGCGCTGGTTAGGGGTGGTGTTCGAGCAAAGGGGGCCTGTCTCCTCCTCCCCTCAAAGATGGGGGTTGCTGCTTGGCTCTTCCACCTCCCACCAACCCTGCCGAAAGTCTGGTATTGTATCAGTAGAAACCCCAGAAAGTGGGTCATTGCAGCAAGAACTTCGTACTTCAGCAGGAGTTTTGTTTTCCTTTCTTTAAACACTGATCCCCAAAATTCTCTGGTCCTTCCATGGTATTTTCAGATAGATACTGTAATCCTGGATCTTGCATCAGTGTTGAATTGTGCCTGAGTTCTAACCTCAAATTGTAATGTATGATGAGAACAAGTCAATTTCCTAAATATCTAAAACATTGTCAAAATTAACAACCACCACATGCCCTAGTTTCTCAGTCCGTTATAAAGAAGCTTCACAAATCAAATTGCCCCCTTAGGTTCCAAAAACTTTACTTTTGCCAGCCTGCCCTTTTAATTCTTCATATGGCCTAATGCACGTGCAAACCAGAACAACAGGGTGTAGGTGGGTTTGATGGACATCTGTTGTAGGGGAATCAAGTAGCTTCAGGCCCTTGTTTATCATAGGCACAAGTAAGCCAGTGGAAGAAGGCAACAAATTACCTTTAAATTGAGGTATAATAACAACTAATATTTACAGTGCTTAGAAACAACTGAAGTGTGGCATATGAAGTGATAAAACAAAAACAAATTAATATTCTAATTAATTAATAACAGACATTACAATGCTAACACCTGTTTTCTTACTGAACTAAACAACCCCTACAAAGCATCCTCTTGGGGGTAGGTGAATGATAGAAGGGTTGGTTAAATTCAAGCTACAATGATTGTTTTATTAACTGAGCAAAACATGCAGAGGGGCTGCCTTAATGTACCAACTGACATATTATGCTATTCAAACTGCTAACCTACCAATCACAAGTATAGTAAGCAGACACTATAAGTTTAGTCACAATGTGGAAGGGTGAATTGCCCCAGTTACTTGCTGGCATGATATACCAGTGAGAAAACAATTCTAGAACGTTGGGAGCAAAGTAGCTTTTCTATGAAGTCTTCCAAAATTAGAAACCTCATGCTTTGTGGATCAAGATGTCTGAAAAAGACAACCAGGAAGCAGAGGATCCAGTATACTTAGGTAATCATAGACTTATCTACTGTACCTCCAGCAGAAGTTGGAAGGGTTATAATGCTTGACATTCCAGAATCTTGAACGGTAAACGGTCTAAATATCAATTCCAAAATATCGAGTAACCTAAATATCGAGTCCAAAATATAGAATGGACAAAATATCGACTGGACAGAATATAGACATCCAAAATATTGTTTTGAAGGTAAGTACTGTAATATCGAATTTAAAAATATAGACTGTCAAAATATCGAAGTACATAATATAGGTGATTAAAAATATCGACTTTTTAATATTATCGAATTTTTTTAAGTGTTTTATATGTTAGTTTATGTGTGAAAAGTGTATATTTATTTGTAATCTATTGTAAGTAATTAATTTTATGTTATTTAATTTTTGCGTAATTTAATTCTGTTAGGATTTGGGTCAAGTCCCCTTTCAGTGACCATAGACTGTCATCACATGACCTACCAGGGCAGGGATATAGGTTAGTCCTACCTTCATGTCCTTGCTTGATATCGTTAGTGTGTGGGTTCCTGGTTTCTGGCTTTTAGTTCCTGTGATTGCTGTTTTTCCTTGATTCCGATTTCTCACGGGCTCTTGAGTGATCCCAGATCCTTTTTGGATTTAGTCCTTCCTTGTTTTCTCGTTTTCCCTTTCCATGCTTCCCGTTCCCGTTAGATAGTTAGCCCCCTTCTGCCCCTTCCCTTCCCGTTAAATCCAGTTCCCGTCATGTGTTGCTAGTGGGGGGGTTTCTTGGGGTTCCTGTTTCCCCTTTAGTGAAAGCCTTTGAAAGTATTGCTTGTTTGGAGCTTTTTGTAACGCGCTTCGGAAACAAACGTTTGGATCGTTTCCTTTCGCGTCTTTTGTCCCGCTTCTTGTTCTTTTGTGCGGAAATGACGTTTTGGGTCATTCCGCGAGTCTGCTCCTGAATCGAGTGTTGGGAATACCGGCTTTCTGTGCCCCTTACGTCATGTCCCTTCCCTCTGATAAAACGTGAACTAGCAGGGTTTTTTTTTGTATTCTGGTAACAAGGCATTCTTTTTCCCCTGATATAATGTAGAGACACCCCTGGAAGTATTGAATTAGTGCTTCTTGATTCTCCGGATCCGAGAGGAGTTAACTTGGATCGGATTAGGCGTTCTTTGCTGCCCGAAGACTTCACGGAACAAAACCTGCATTTTTGCCTGGTAGGAGTGATTGTTATGTTAGGACATGGTCATTTGCTTTAGCGCTGTTGGATATATTCATAAAGTGTGTTTTTGTCTGTTTAGGTGCAGAAGCGTGGAGGAGGGAGCTGTGACCTTATATATTTAACCAGGGTGGTAGCTGACTTGGTGTCTCCTTATAATCTTCCACCCCCTTTCCTGGTTCATGTGCACACTCATAGTTATATCTTGTGAGTGGTATATGGGCAGGGGAAGTGGATTGGTTCATGCTACGTTCCTGCAGTGTGTGGGCTAAGTGGACGGAATCCAACAGAATATCAAGCCCACGAATTACCACACTGCCCGGACGAGCATGGAGGAGGATTTGAGGGATCCCTCGGGTGGGGATGCTAGCATTCCTACTATGCAGTATGTAATGGGGGCTCTGGCGGCTTTACAAGCTCAGGTACAGGACCTACGACAGGAAAATGTAGGCTTAAGACAAGAACTAGGGGCTGTGAGGGCCAGGGATCAGTCACAACATAGGGGACAGGGATCCGTGTTACAGCCTGCGACATTCCAGTATAGGGGTGGGCCAGGACAGAGCACCAGTGAAGGCGGGGCTCCTATAGCTGTAACTGTTACATCCCCTGTTGCTGTACCGTTGGCTCCCCCTGAGAGGTTCACGGGTGACAGCGATAAGTTTGGTACGTTTATGAACCAGTGCCAATTACACTTTATGTGCAAGCCTGGCGCCTTTCCCGATGACTCTGCCAAAGTAGCTTTTACTATTTCATATTTGGCTGGCACAGCTGCCCAGTGGTCTATTCCCTTAGTAAGACAGCGATGACCGTGTGCTGTATGACTATTCGGCCTTTAAGGAATTAATGCGGGGATTGATCGCTAAGCATGCTTTCATGCAAGCTAGCGATGCGGAGCTTTTGAAGCTACGGCAGGGCAGGCAGGACTTATTATCATACATTGCCACGTTTAACCGGTTTGTGTCCGAGACTCATTGGCCGATGGCCAAGAGGACTTCCTTGTTCTACCAGGGTCTTTGTGGGGACCTCAAGGATGTGGTATCTCAGGTGGTGGATCCACCAGAGGACTGTGCTGCATTCATTGACCTCGTAGTGAAATTGAACCATCGATTATCAGAGAGGCTTGGGGAACGTAGTCGTTTCCAGGTATCCCGGGGAAGTTATGTTAAAGCTGAAGTAAAGCCCATTGGGGAGCATAAGACAGTGCCTGAACCTATGGAAATAGGCGGGGTAAGAGGGCCATTGACTCCGGAAGAGAAGAAAAGGAGGAGAGGGTTGAATTTATGTTTGTATTGTGGTGAGGGAGGCCATTTTGCCAGGGAATGTCCCGTGAAGCCTTCAGGTGTTGGGTATGGTAAGAAGGTAGCGTTTATCCAGGTGGATGGACGCTCAGCTACGGAGGAGGAAGGGAGCGGAAGGTATGATCTAGTGGGGGTAATAGACCAGGTGCCTAGGCATTTCATTATTACCGCCCATCTTTTGCTTTCTGTGCACAATCGAGTACCTGTGTCAGTTCTGCTGGATTCCGGGGCTACCGGAAACTTTATCGATATTTCTTTGGCGGATAAACTATTGATTCCCTGTTGCTATAAAGAACAGCCGGAGCCAGTGAGAGCCATAGATGGGACAGAACTGACATCGGGTTCTATTACCCGTCAGACTGTTCCTTTACGGTTACTGTGCGAGAATGGACATTCCGAAACAGTGGTCTTTGATCTAATTGATGCCCCTTCATTCGGTTTGGTGTTGGGGGTTCCTTGGCTGCAGGACCACAATCCTAAGATCAATTGGGTGCAGCGTTTGGTGACATTGGATTCCACTTATTGTCCCAAACATTGTTATAATGTGACTAGCGAACGGATCCCCCCTTTGTCTTGTGCGGTGGCTGAGGTGGGCTCTGTTCCACTGCAGTATTCTGCTTTCAAAGACGTTTTCGATAAAGGTCAAGCTCAGGGTCTTCCTCCGCACCGGTCTTTTGACTGCAAGATCTTTTTGGTGCCGGGTATCCCTTTACCATGTGGCCGCATATATGCATTATCAGAATTCGAGGAGCTGCATCTTAAGGAATATCTAGATGAGATGTTAAAGTTGGGTTTCATCCGTCCCTCCTGTTCGCCTGTGTCATCAGCGATCTTCTTCATACCGAAGAAGGAGGGGTCGTTGAGGGCCTGTGTGGACTATAGGGCCTTGAATAAGGCCACGGTGAAGAATAAGTACCCTCTTCCACTCATCCCCGTGTTGTTGGCCCAGCTCCGCAAAGCCATGGTGTTTACAAAATTGGACTTGCGGGCGCTTACCATCTTATACGTGTTCGCCCCGGGGATGAGTGGAAGACGGCCTTTAAGACCAAACATGGTTTGTTTGAGTACTGTGTAATGCCGTTTGGCTTATGTAATGCGTCATCAATGAGGTCCTTAGTGAGTATTTGGATAGAACTGTCATCGTCTATCTGGATGACATTCTCATCTTCTCGGAGACTGGTGCTGAACATCATGAACATGTGACACAAGTGCTACAGAAATTACAAGAACATCATCTGTATGCCAAATTAGAAAAGTGTCAGTTCAGCACCTCTGAGGTGGAGTTCTTGGGATTCATTATCTCAGCGGAAGGTATTCGGATGGACCCAAAAAAGATACAGGCTATTGTGACCTGGCCCATACCATCTACAGTTAAGTACATTCAGGTGCTTTTGGGGTTTGCCAATTTTTATCGGCGTTTTATTTCTCATTTTTCTGATATAGTGGCACCCATGACCCGACTGTTGAGGAAGGGGGTTCCTTTTGTGTGGTCTACCGAGGCTCAGGACGCTTTCCAACTGTTACTCAGGACATTTACATCAGCACCTGTGTTGGTGCATCCCAATCCTGCCCTGCCGTTCTTCGTGGAAACGGATGCTTCCTTGTGTGCGGTGGGTGGGGTGTTATCCCAACGAGAGGAGGAGACCGGTCATATGCACCCCATCGCATTTTTCTCCAAGACCTTGTTGCCGCAGAACGCAATTACACTGTGGCGGAGAGGGAATTATTGGCAGTGAAGTTGTCCTTTGAGGAATAGCGCCATTATTTATGGAGCGCCTGTCATACTATCACGATCTATACCGATAATAAAAACCTGGAGTTTTTTCGGTCTGCTCGTGCTTTAACTCCGCGTCAAATGCGGTGGGTCCTATTCTTTAATGAATATGACTTTGTTATAACTTATAGACTGGCAGCACAGCAGATCAAATCTGACGCTCTTTCCCGGATTCATGTAGACCTCAGGGAAGTGAGTCCCTTGAAAGAAGATAGACCTATGATTGATAGTGAGAGGATCATAGGAGTTACAACAGCTGATGACTTCCCTTCTCTGGTGAAAGAGCGGTTACGTCAGATGGATTTGGCTCCTTGGTTAACACTGCCCCAGGTTGTGACTCAGGGTGGGTTGCTGTATCATGAGAGTCGGTTGTTCGTTTCCCCGGTCTTGAGAGAGATGGTTCTGCAGTGGTGTCATTATTCTGCATTGGTGGCACATCCCGGGATGCAGAAGACGAAGGAGTTGTGTTTGAGATGGTTTTGGTGGGAGACTTTGGCAAGAGACATCCAAGGTTATGTGACTGCTTGCCCTGTTTGTGCCATTAGTAAGCCTTCTCACTGTAAGCCCTCTGGTATTTTGCAGCCCTTAGAGGTCCCTCCTTCTCCTTGGCATACCATCAGTATGGATTTTGTGACTGACCTTCCATCTGTGTCTGGATTTACCGCCATTCTTGTGGTGGTAGATTTATTTACAAAAATGGCGCATTTCATCCCGCTATCCAAGATCCCTACGGCTAAGGAGATGGCCTTGGTGTTTATGACCTCGGTTGTGAGGATTCATGGATTACCATCGGCAATTATATCTGACAGGGGGGCTCAGTTCGTGTCCCATTTCTGGACGGAGCTTTGCTTGGTGCTCAAGATGGAAATACGGTTGTCATCAGCGTATCATCCGCAGTCCGATGGTCAGACTGACCGTACTAACCAGACCATGGAACAAATTCTGTAGCGGGTTGTGGGTTTAAAGAGGAATAGGGTGGGAAGTAATTTACTTTATAATTATTTAAATTAGTTAATTAATTAATTTTTATTTATTTTGAATTAATTGGTAATTAATTTTTAATTGATAATTAATTAATTGTTAATTGATAGTTAATTTTTATTAATTGTTTAATTGACAATTATGTGAATATTATTATGTTATTTTCTGTAGCGGGTTGTGGGTTTATAGGGGAATAGGGTGGGAAGTAATTTAATTATAATTAAATAAATATGTTAATTAATTGATTCATTGGTATTTATTTTGAATATATTGTCAAATAATTTTTAATTGGTAATTAATTAATTGTTAATTGATCATTAATTTTTATTAATTGATTAATTGATAATTATGTTAATAATATTATTTTATTGTTAGTAGTGGGTTGTGGGTTTATAGGGGAATAGGGTGGAAAGTAATTTAATATAATTAATTAAACATGTTAATTAATTAATTGGTATTTATTTAAAAAAAGATGTTAATTAATTTTTAATTGGTAATTAATTAATTCTTAATTGGTAATTAAAATGTATTAATTGATTAATTTATAATTATGTGATTTATATTTATTTATTTTCACTAGAGTGGGGATATTAAAAGTTACCCCTATGCTATCCAACGCTTTCCCTACTGTTGCACTCTCTGGAGTGGGAATAGTCATTTTTACCCCTACGCTATCCAACGCTTTCCCTACTGTTGCACTCACTGGAGTAGGAATGGTAATTTTTACCCCTACCCTATCCAACGCCTTCCCTACTGTTGCACTCTCTGGAGTGGGAATAGTAATTTTTACCCCTACGCTATCCAACGCTTTCCCCACTGTTGCACTCACTGGAGTGTGAATAGTAATTTTTACCCCTACGCTATCCAACGCTTTCCCTACTGTTGCACTCACTGGATTGGGAATAGTAATTTTTACCCCTGCGCTATCCAACGCTTTCCCTACTGTTGCACTCTCTGGAGTGGGAATAGTAATTTTTACCCCTACGCTATCCAATGCTTTCCCTACTGTTGCACTCTCTGGAGTGGGAATAGTAATTTTTACCCCTACGCTATCCAACGCTTTCCCTACTGTTGCACTTACTGGAGTTGGAATAGTCATTTTTACCCCTACCCTATCCAACGCCTTCCCTACTGTTGCACTCTCTGGAGTGGGAATAGTAATTTTTACCCCTACGCTATCCAACGCTTTCCCCACTGTTGCACTCACTGGAGTGGGAATAGTAATTTTTCCCCTACGCTATCCAACGCCTTCCCTACTGTTGCACTCTCTGGAGTGGAAATAGTAATTTGTACCACTACGCTATCCAACGCTTTCCCTACTGTTGCACTTACTGGAGTTGGAATAGTACGTTTTACCCCTACGCTATCCAACGCCTTCCCTACTGTTGCACTCTCTGGAGTGGGAATAGTAATTTTTACCCCTACGCTATCCAACGCTTTCCCTACTGTGTTGCACTCTCTGGAGTGGGAATAGTAATTTTTACCCCTACACTATCCAACGCTTTCCCTACTGTTGCACTCTCTGGAGTGGGAATAGTAACTTTTACCCCTACGCTATCCAACGCTTTCCCATCTGTTGCACTCACTGGAGTAGGAATAGTAAATTTTACCCCTACGCTATCCAACGTTTTCCCTACTGTTGCACTCTCTGGAGTGGGAATAGTACGTTTTTACCCCTACGCTATCCTACGGTAATAATATTGTGTATTATTTATTAATAGTATGTTTATATATATATATGTTTTAACAGATATGATTGTATTTTTTATTTTTTATAAGTTAAATTAATTATTTCATAATTTTATGGTAATTTAAGTTTTTTTAAGTATATTTTAGCTATTTATTTTTTATAATTATTTTATTTTACATTATTTTTAACAAATTCGATATTTTTACAATGTATATATATATATAAACGATATTTTGGATTTGATATTTTGGTACTTACCTGTTTGCAGATAGGAATTCGATATTTTGTCCGTCGATAGTTTGGCGACAATTAAAAATTGAATTTCATAAAATATCAGTTAAGCGTGGCTATATACTTCTTTTTTGTGCTACGGTTTGTAAGAGAGTTGCTCCACATTCTTGATGATGTAAGGGGGCATCAGTTACTTTTAGATAAAGTAGAATAGAAGTGCTACAACAAACACTCCTGCACTACATTATCTCAGATCAAGAGAACAAGTAAAAAACAGTTAAATACAAGTGATTTCATATTACATAGAAATGCGTGCATTATTATTTTTCAAATTTGTATTCCATACAATTCAGGAACGTGCTGTCGTAGTGCTTAGAGGTTGCAGACTGTTCCGCTAATGAATCACATACTCACTAAAGAATATATAGGATGGTAATCTTAAAATATAAAGTACAGGTCCTATATATTCTTTAGGAAGAATGTGAATAGGAACCGCAAATAAGAATAGAAATTAGAAAATAACATTCAGAAATGTAGGGTTTATTAAATATTTAAAGTAACAAAGTATGCTTGATAGCTATATTTTTTGTTCTGCTGTTTTGTAAGATATGTTTCTTGAAAAAAATATCTAATCAAGTACTTTTTAATATTTTAAAGTTATATTATAGCGGGAGCTGAAAAATCTCCCATTCCTCTTCTGTAGCAACAGGACAATCTATTATAATATAACGATTGATACCATTGTTACAGTAAGAAGAGAAGGAAAGTAAAGTTATGTATTTAACTGAACATCCATAATGAAATACTTTCGAGGGGTAATTATTTACTGAACTTCTTTTCTCCGGGAGGTGAAAAAGTTTGATCTTCGTGGTGACGGGTCATAAACTCCTCTGAGATCATGACGGTGAGAATAATAATATGTATATATTCTCACAGCACATGATCACAAGGGAAAAATAGACTGAAAACCGCAAGCCGGTATCGTTGCTTACTTATCGTTACTCTTTGTGACGACGGATCGTGAAATCCACTAAGATCACCAAGACTGTTAATGTTATAATATACATATAAACAGTATGTGATCTCTAGGGGAAAACACAATAGCAAGTGGAAGATGGTGACGTTGATTGTAAATGTTTAGGGTTTGCGTCTGATCCAGCACCCCTAATAAAAATCTGTCTCACCAACGCTACCTATCTCCACAATACTCACCATTAATCATGAATCACTTACCAAGGCCCACAAACCAATGAGACAAATATTGAGCGACTGAATCATGTGACCTAATTAATCAGAACTATTCACAAAACTATTTACACATTTATATATCTCTGCAGTTTATCATTTCTTACCATGGTTTTTAAACATTTATCATTTAATTAAGTCACTAAGGTAAATGGATCAACTGATGATAACTAGACATGAATAAACAAGACCAGCTTGTCGTTTCAAAATATAATTACTTTATTATTCAAAGAAAGAGCATTTTCAATTAAGAATCTTTATTTTATTAGCAAGAAAGCAGCATTTAATTGAGGAAAGGACTTATTAGACTGACATTTAAAGGCAAATCATTCAGCATGAACTAAAGTAAATACCAGTTTAAATTCCCTAAATTCAATTTCCCTGTCTAAAACTCGCTCCACCTAAAAAGAATAGTCATTAAAGACTGCTGTCCTTACGTGCGCCTAAGAGTCCAACACCACGTCACGCCCTTCAGGAATCGGAAAGCGAGAAGCGCCCTCCTGCCCATGGGGCTAGGTTTTATACCTTTCTAACTAGCTAATCTCCACTAAAAAGTACACTTTTCTTTGCCATACAGTGTCCTCATTGGCTGACTTATGTCAGTCCACTTCGTGTCATCACATTTCCATACCAAAATCGAGCCTTTTCTTTGACTCTATTGTCCAACTTAATTCATGACTTTTGGCTTCCTCAGAAATGCAACATTTGACGAGTAACAGTCTGTTACTTCCTTAGCTTGGCAGATTTGCCGCATCCTGTCCTTGAATCCGTCACTCTCAGAGCACATTTTGCACAGTTTATTTTATTTATTTCTCCGATGAACGTCAATGTGGTAAAACTTTCCACTTCTTTGTGCTCGGCTCTTTACGACAGGATTCCAAACACCAACTAAACAGGCCTTAAACCTTTTTCTTGAAAACTGTCGTTTAAACAAACACAAAACATTAATTAATTAGAGAATTGAGACCCATTCTGTTACCCACCCCTTTTGCTAATTAATAACCCATTAATTAATGTTACCTAGCTGTGCACACAAAGCTGCATTTTGTAACTACCTTCTTCATTTAGGCCACAAGAATTCTCCACAAGCTTTTGCCACAAAAAAGACATAACATAAGCACATAAATAAGCACATGCTATTAATTATTCAGCCGCATTTAATACTGACAAAGACAATAGACGAGATTAGTTTATTATTTTTCAACGTACTTGCAAGTGCAACATAGAGCACATAAATTAGTTCCTTGTGTCGTGTAATGCATTTTAAAACTAAGTTGATTAGTACTTTTCATCACAAACTTATTAATACGGTTATTTTATTATGGAAGTTTAACTTTGCGAGTCAGAATGAAATTTCACTCTGCATCTCGCTCCATCAACTCCCTCATCTGGTGATTTCAAAATCACCAAACCACACCCAAAATTTTCAGCAAAAAATGTTGACCCTTGAACATGTTTTGGACATTCACAATATTAGTGTTTCTAAACTCTTGACTCAGCTGTTTGTCTGCAACTTTCATATTGGTTTCTACGAAACTCTTCTGATTCTATTTCTTTTTCCTGTTCCTTTGTAAATTCTTTTCTTTCCCCTTAGATATTTCTTTCTCTTGTGTAACATACAACTGATTTCTAACAAAAGTATCACAAAGACTATAACTAATAAAGGAGTCAGTATTTTGCCTAATATTGAACTACCAATCTCTTGAAACCAGGTTTTGATAGCTGCAAATCTTTTGCTCAAACGTTCTGAAAAATCTTCATCTTCTAAAGGTTCTATCTGAGCATGTAGCTCCGTTATATTTTTGGTGTACATCTCTATGCTCTGACTCTTGTCTGGGATATATGTGCAGCAATGCTGGACATGCAAAATCCCAGAGACTCCTCTCTCTTTAGCTAGCAGAATGTCAAGAGCAAGACGGTTCTGCATTACCATTGATCTCATGGCAATAAGTTCTGTGTCAACTAATTGGAAACCACTAGCAGTATCAGTAGACAACCTATCAACAATTGTGGACATTTTCCTGATTTTGATTGCATTCAGGGTTATACCCACCATTGGTATTACTGCACCAAATATGTCACCCAAAATTTCTGAAAAACTTTCCCTCTTGAACCTATTCAGGTGTTTGCCAACTTCAAATGAACCCTTTGCATTTTTATCTACATGAAAAAAAATTGGAAAGACTAAACCAACAAAACAAGTCCCATACCAGTGGTCTGGAAGATTATAATATGCTTTGTCTCCACATACAAAATAAATTCCAGGAAAAATTGGATCCTTGCCACCTTTGAATCCCCATCCACCCAAGATTTGATAAGTATCCTCACATTGACTTGCACCTACAAAATAATTGTCAAAAAGCGTATTATCTCTCCTAATACAAAGCTTTCCACTTACAGGTTTATCTATGTGAATAGCAACATTCTCAGTTCTACCATTGAGCTTTTCATCCTCAATTTGCCAAAACTTAGATTTGGTTTGTTTCAGCATTTCATTCCTTTTGTAAATTGCCCTTCTCTCTTCAACCATATTTAAGAAAGATTTTTCTTCCGACCTCAACTTGCATGTTAGATTATTTCTAAAAGCGTACTCATAAGTAAGTTCATTAGTTACAATGAAAAATTCCCTCATCTGTTTAGCATGTTTCAGTTTATTCAGGCTGTTGTCAACTTTTAAATTTGCAAAAATATCGTCATAATTAGAGTAATAATACTCTAAACATCCTGTTCGATAAAACAAACTAGCTATTACACTACATGTGATGCCATAAGTAAGGGGAAGCATATTATATGTCACCCCTTCCGAAACGGAAGCAGGTAATTTCACACAAATATAACAGTCTTTCACATCCATAACCTTAACATATTCAGATAAAAGTCTTGAGAAGGTATTACTAGAAAAATCACCAACAGATCTATCTTGGTGGATCTCTGGTTTGTGATCAATAACTCTGTTAGTTTTACCAACAACATCTTGGTTATCTTGTTTAAACGCAACTTTACTCGTCATATTAGCTTTGTACATCTCTTTGTCAAATCCAAAAGGGAAAATGACAGCTACAATTAACCAGACCAAAATTAATACAATCACACAAACAGAAGACATTTTACAGCATCTTTTAAGTATCGAACATCTCGAATTGCTATTAGTATAAGGCTTCTTTACTTTGAAACAAAAGCCTCTCAGAAAAAACAAAAATGTAAAAATCGCTAAATATACACCCCCCTGTTTTTATATATATATATTTTTTTAAAGAAAACCCTACTTTCTAACAGCTTTTCTTCGACCTTACGTCTTACATCAATATGTTTTTCCAGATAACACAATTTCTTCGACCTTGCGTCATCTAACACAATTTCTTCAGCCTTATGCCAAATATAAATTTCAACCTATTGTGGAAACAAAATCAATCATTGTCACTTGTGTCATCTAAATCTTCCTGACTACTGCCATTTACCTCTACTACTGGTGGGATAATAATATAAGTCCACTCAGGAGACTTGTATTTTTGATTTGGTTTTATCACTCTCTTTGCTCTTCTGCTAATTACTTCTATTTTCTTTCCTGCTTGATCTTTTTTACCAGAGTCTCCGTTCTGACTTGAGTCTTCATTGACTTGCTCCTTTGATCTGTTCACTAACTTGAGTTTTAGGCATTCGTTTTCATTAGGCCAATTATCTCCTTTTCATGATAATTTCTTCTTTGGCTCAGTCACATTACACTGCTCTCCAAGCTCTTTTCCTTGAACTCTTCACTCTTGATTCATCATCACTTTCATCAGTTTCACTATCTGAAATTTCAATTCTAGATTCAGGTACTTCTTTACTCGGCAGCTTCACTCTATTAGGAACATCATCCTTATAGCTGGTACTTGGTAATTCGTCTTCTTCTTCTTCTTCAATTACTTCTAACCTCCCAGTTTCAGAATTTTCGTTCCTTCTTCCAGAGCTTCCAATCTGCTTTTCAATACCGTCCTGATCTTGAATCACTTCTTGTTCTGACTCTTTTTCTGCTTCTTTTTCTAGCAGATCTTCATCATTTTCAGAGTCTTGTATCACAATCTCTTCAATTTCATCATTCAATGCCTCATTCGCATTTGAATTTTCCAGATGTCGACCTTCTTGTCGATCTTCAGAATCTGGATTTCTTTCAGGTTCTTCTTCAAAGTCTGAATCAGCTGTTGTGTCACCTTCGTCAGGATTTTCAGGTGGTGGCACTCAAATTGTGTGACTAGCATGAATCCATCTCTTTAGACCTTTACACTTTACTGCATTTGTTGTGACAAGTATCACCTGCCTTGCCTTTTGCCACCTGGGTACTAGACAATTTCTTCGGTGTACTTTTGTCCTTACCCAGTCTCCTGGTAACAGATCATGAGCTTGTTCCTTTTCCTTTGTAATCACTTCAGTTCCCACCTGATGGAACACAGAAGTCACCACGTAAGATAGTTTCTTGCAATATTCCTATCTGACGCTATCATTAATGCTCAATAGTTTGTCAACTGGAACAAATGCTTGTCTCATGACTCTGCCCATGAGTATCTCATGGGGGCTCATTCCTGTTTTTCTATCTGGTGTACTTCTTAAAGACATCAAAACAAGTGGAAGTGCATCAGTCCACTTTATTCCAGTAGCTAGACACATTTTCGCTAACCTATTCTTGATTGTGCCATTCACTTGTTCAACAACACCTGATGCTTCTGGTCTGTAAGCACAATGTAGCTTTTGTTTTATATTTAGTGATTCACAAATCATTTGTAACAATCTGTTTTCAAAATGTGTTCCACGATCAGTCTCGACCGTCACCGGATATCCATACCTAGGTATGATTTCTCTCAAAAGCAATTTTGCCACAGTAACTGAATCATTATGACGTGTTGGGAACGCTTCCACCCATCTTGAAAACAGACAGACTATCACCAATACGTATCTTAACTTGTTATGTGGTGGCATGTCAATGAAATCCATTTGTAATCTGGTAAAAGGACCACCCTCCCGTCCTATGGTTCCCATGCTCACAACTGTTTTTCTGTTTGGATTGATCTGTAGGCAGACCAAGCATCTCTGACAAAAAGATTCTGCAATTATTCTGAATTTTGGATTGAACCATGTCTGTCTAAACAACCTGTTCATTGAATCTCTTCCTAAATCTCCTGGACCATGATACATTCGGGCCATGTCAGCAATCATGCAGTCTGGCATAACTGGTCTGTCATCTTTGTAAACCCAAATCTCATCTTCTTCTCGCTGTCTACAACCTGCTTTTAACCGTGTGCTTTTCTCTCCATCATCTGCCTCATCTTGTAGATCTTTTACTCCTTGCCATGTCTCAACTACAGATGTTAGCATAAGTGAGTTCAAAACATGTTCATTTTCTTTTTCCCGATTAATGGACATATTATTCTTTGCACAGAACCTAGCGATTTCATCTGCATAGGCATTTCCCTTAGTCATATAGTCCTCTCCCTTTTTGTGCGCTGTACATTTCACAACAGCAATTTTCTCTGGCAACTGAATGCCATTGATCAATCTTTTGATCAATTTTGCATTCCTAATTGGAGTTCCCGCAGAAGTTAAATAACCTCTTTGAGACCAGACCTGGCCATAGTCATGTACTACGCCATATCCATACTGACTATCAGTCACTATGGTAATTTTTAATTCTTTTGCTCTTTCACATGCACAAATCAAAGCAATCAATTCTGCTACTTGAGCTGAACGAATTCCTTTGAGACAAGAGGCTTCAACTACGTCTGCAACTGTACAGACAGAATATGCTGCACTCAGAACACCTTCATCTGTTCTTAAGCATGAACCATCAACAAAATAAACAAAATCTGATTCAGCTAATGGGACGTCTTTATTGTCCTGCCTAGGTTTGGTGCAATATTCTAAAACATCCAAGCATTCATGATCAATGTCATTCTCATTTCTGATTTCAGTTACAGTACCATCAGGCAGCAATGTGGAAGGATTTTAATTCACACATCTTGCAATAGAAACGTTATCTGATCCCAGAATAACTTTCTCATATTTTGTTAGCCTGTTACTTGTCAAATGCTGAGTTTTGCTTCTGGTAAGGAGAATTTCCACTGAATGGGGTACATATACTTTTACAGGAAATCCCATTATAATTCCTTCACTTTGCTTTAGACTTACAGTTGTTGCAGCTACTGCTTTTAAGCAGCCTGGCAATGCCTTTGCAACAGGATCAAGAACTGCTGAGAAATAAGCATTTGGCTTTCTCAGTTTGCCATGTCTTTGAATCAAAACTGACAATGCACAACCTTCCCTTTCACTACAATACAGCTCAAATTATTTTTCATAGTCCGGCATTCCCAATGCTGGAGCTTCACACAAACTTCTTTTAGTTTTTCAAAAGCTTCTACCTCAGTTTCTGTTAGGGTAATTGGGTCTTTTATGTCTGCTTTTGTCAATCTCTGCAGTGGCTTTGCAATTACTGAAAATCCACTAATCCATTGGCAACAATAACCAACCATTCCTAGAAACATTCTGACCTGTCTTTGTGTTTTTGGAGGTTGCATCCCCTGAATCATTTTTATTCTCTCAATTGTTACCTGCCTGATTCCTTTTGCAATTCTGTGACCAAGGTATTTTACCTCTTGTTTGCAAAACTGTAATTTTGCAGGAGACACTTGATGTCCCTCATCTGCAGATGATCCAAAAGAGTAATAGTATCTGTTACACAATTATCTCGAGTTTTTGCAGCCACAAGGAGGTCATCTATGTATTGCACTAACCTTGATTTTCCAGGTAAATCTAAATTTTCCAGGGATTTCTTTAGCAACTGATTAAAAATAGGTGGACTCTCTGTATACCCTTGAGGGATACGACACCCTGCTAATATACGCTCTTGGAACCTGAACGCAAACATTTGTTGGCTATCTGGATGCAATGGAACAGTAAAGAATGCATTACAAAAGTCAATAACTGTATACCATTCTGCATCATGCGGAATTTGATATAAAATTACTGCTGGGTTTGGCACAACAGGACAACATGGAACAACTATTTGATTAACCTTTCTCAGGTCTTGAACAATCCTGAAAGTTCCGTTTGGCTTTTTAATCCCCATAATTGGTGAATTACATAGACTGCTTTCGATTTCTTTTAGAACACCTTGTTTTATGAATTTATCAATTACAGGTATGACACCTTCAATAACTTCTGCTTTCATTTTATACTGAGGAATGTTTGGAAAATCTACTCCTTGTTTTACCGTTATTTTTACTGGGTCAACATTTTTCATCAAGCCCATATCATTTCCTGTCAAATCCCAAATTTTAGCATTGACTGTCTCTTTTAATTCTTCAGGTAAATAATCTTTATCAAATGCAGGAAATAATTTACATTCCTCTGCTTCAACCATTTACATTGTTAATTTGTAAAGCCCATCTTCTTCTTGAGTTTGGAGCTCAATACCATCTGGTGAGCAATATATTTTGCAGTTCATTTTACAGAGTATGTCCCTTCCTAACAAGTTTACAGGACTGCTGTTACAAACTACAAATCTATGTTTGTCTTTAAATTGGCCAATTTCAACTTCGACTGGTTCTGTTAAATCTGTTTTAATTTGTTGATTAGCTACGCCAACCTCTTGGATGGTGTCACCAGAGAGAGGCAGGTTTTCTATTTCCACTGATCTAACAGTAGAACGGGTAGCACCTGTATCCACTAGGAAAGTTATTTCTACATCATTCACCTTACCATTTACGAATGGACCGGATTGGTCTACCTCAAGAGTGGCTCCAAGCACACACTCTTCCTCCTCTCTCAGGCACCGTCATAAGTAATCCTCAGAATCACTCCCTCCATTTTCTTTCAACCAATATTGTTGAGAAACATTTGACACATTCACTCTTTGCGGTCTGTTTACCTGTTCACCTCCGCAGAATCCCGTTTCTGAACTGTATCTCTGCACATTCACACAGTTTGGAAGTGGCGGTTGTGGAATTTGACTTTGCTGATTCACTACCTGTCGCTGTAGCTGTTGCTGCAGATTTATCTCATTCTGCATCTATGGATTTAATGGTGCTTTTTTTAAATTTCTGGGCGGATTCTTACATTCGCGCTTCAAGTGTCCAATTTCGCCGCAATTAAAACATGGGAGTTTCTGTTTTAATTCTTCAATATTTCCCATCAATTTTGGCTTATTAAAATTACCTTTAAATTTACCTTGATTCTGATGAACATTTTTGTTTTCTAGCGTTGCTATTTGCTGTTCAGCTACCTTTACCTGTGCCCACATGGCTTTCTCCTTAAGCTTCTTTTGCTTAGCATCTATCTCATCACTACAATATTTTGCTTTTCTCAGAATATCATCAACTGATAGTGATTGCCAGCCAACAATTCCGTTTCTAATCATTTCACCAATTTCAGGTCTTAAGCCATAAACAAATCTATATATGAAATGGCTCATATCCTTTTCACTCAATTTTTCATAGCCACTGTATTGTTTAAATATCAGCAGCAATCTTTCATAAAATGAATGTACTGATTCTTTTGGCTCTTGATTTGTCCTGTCTATTTTAACCCAATCTACTTCTTTTGGGGGAATCTTGTTTTTCAACCACACAATTACTTTATCATACAAGTCCATAACATCTGGTGATGGAGCACCTGTTATTTTATCTCGAGCAGGTTCTTCTTTGGGCCAACTTATAGAAATTTTACATTCTGTCCAAAGATCCGATGGGACAACAATGTCAAAGAATCCATCTAGATCAATCCACAGAACTTTTGAAACCTTAATAAATCTATCCACCTGTCGATACCATTCTACAGGTTTCTCTCTCAGCCCAGGGAAATCATTTGTGAACAATAAGATGTCCTGTCTTGTCCAAGGAACATGCACATACCCACCTCCTGCTATTTCTCTCATTGGAAACTGATTTGCTACTTCTCCTCTTTCTTTTTTCTTCCTCTCTTTTCTTTGTCCATTTTACTCTCCATTTACTTAATTCACCTAATCTTTTTAGGAACACAATTAATTCTTTTACATGAATTATTCTTCCTGTGGTATTCATATTTTCAATGTCTTTTTCAGAGAAATCCACTCTGTAATGCTTCTGCAAATTTTTCTGTCTACTCAAATCTATTTCTAATTCAGTAGCCATTTCCTCTAATTGGTCATACTTATTTTTCGTTTTCCATTGTATGCTTTTACAAATAAACAATAATTCATCATCCTGATATAGCTTCAAATTGTCAGGTCCAATTGTACCAATAATCAATTCCTCCAAATCTGCTTTCAGCTTTGCAACATCAAGTAATTTAAATTTGGGGGTTTTGGGGTTTGTGGGGTACACGTTAAATCTATTTTATTTATGCTCTTTTCTGGAGTTTCAGTATCAGATTCTGCACCAAATGGAATTTTACATGGTGAACCTTGATTAAAAGTTAAGTCAGGCATCATTTTCCCTCGGTGAATCTCTGATAAATCTGAGTAAAATATTTCAGCTACTTTTTGAATTTCTGCATTTAATGGAACAGTTAAAACTGAATGTCTAACTTCCCTTTGATCAAATACTGGAAGAACAGGTCCAATCGTTACTGGTACTGTTACTGCTTCCATGCTTTTAGTTAACTGTTGTATTAATTCATCTTTTGATCGAAAATATGCTGAGGAATTTGGTAATTCATCACATCTTTCTGTTCTCATTACATTCATTGGGGCTTCATTTCTCTGCACTGGGGCTTCAAAATTATTTCTGGGAGTTTTAATATAATTTCTATTTTCTCCTGATATGCTAGAATTAGATCTTATCTCTACTCTTTCAGGTGTTTTTCCATAACTTTGATTTGACATGGGAGATGTCTCATCAATAATTTCTCTTGGAGGAGGAGGAGCACTTGGGGTGACTCTTGGTGTGACTGGAATTCTTGGGGAAGACCATGAACAAACTGGTTGATATTGGTAAGGTGGCGGTTTCAGATTTGTGATATAAATCTCTTCTAAAACCGCATCTTCTGAGTCATTTTCTTCATTAATATTATTTCTCTTTTGGGTATTCTTTTGACCTGGTACTTCAGTAACCATCACTCTTACTGGGTACAAACCATCACACATGTCTGCACGTCTCCATCGACGCATTCTACCCTCATGAGTTTCCCTATTAATGTCTAATTTTGGACCTCTTGTTACACCTCTGCATTCTCGTTCGAGTTCAAACATCTCATCCTCCCATTCAGCTAAAGCCTCAAATTGAGTAGGTCTAGGCTTTGGTACAAGAGCCATAATTTTTTTCTCTCAAGTTTTTCATAACCTTGATGTTAAATGATCCGTCTTCCGGACATGCTTAAACACCATCATCTTTGGTATATTCCATCCAATTCTCCATCCATAGACAAGTATGATAACCATATTCCCCAGACATATAGGCTGCAGGTGTTTTGTACTTATGAAGTAACCTTCCACCTCGCGTTTTAATTTTCTTGTCAGGATTAATTTTATTTTTCAATTTCTGAAACCATGAAAGCTTCTTTTTCTCTTTCATGTAATAATAATCCATGTTTTAAAACGATTCCACTTGATTCAGAAAAGAAAGTAAGTATTTCCTGTTTGTGCCACAAAACCAACCAATCCGTGCGCGAAAATCACCAACAAGCCAATCAGATTAAGCTACGTCACCACTTTGCTCAACCAATAGAATTACTGCTTTCAGGAAGAGCCAATCAGCTGACAGCTTGTCTTAGTCATGTGAACCAATTAGTGCGTCTACTGTGATGTATGCTAACCTATCACAGCGCGGACCCTGTGACGTACACTGCCGCTGCAGCTTCTTCTCTGTCCCTCGCTCCGCAAACTCACCCCTCCTTTACAAAATATTTTCACAGCACCATTTTTATAATTCTTTTCAATGGAATTCAGTTAGTAACTACAGAGAAACAAACCATTTGTCTGTTTCGCTAAAATAAAGTGATAGCTTTTACAGTCATTCAAGTATTCTTTTGCGTGAAATAGACGACGTTATTCTCACAGAATATTCAGATCCGTTGATAAAGTAAGGCTACTCTACCCTTCTAACAGTTAATAATGAACTCGTTTCCCTCTGAATGCACATATAGTGACAATTCAAAGTTTGACTCGATCGAATATTACAAAATCATTTACGCACATTCAAACGGAAGAAACCCTAACCATACATACATGAATCTTGGTAGGACTTTAACCAACCATAGAAACCCACACTCGCCAGTAAGAATAGACGACACTACCTTACCCTTCACTCAAGCTTGGATAAATTCCACTACTCTTTTCTCAGTGAGTTTTAAAACAGGACAGATGTCCCTATACTAAGCTACGATTTCATAGACAATCCTCACTGTACATTTTACCTAGCACACCTAAAAATCCCTAAACTAGTGATATATGATAATACCACTATTTTGAAACAGAACAAATGCACTGTGCAACTTCACTTGTCACACTACACTTATGCCGGCACAACTAGGAATTTTCACACTGCTGGAAAAAACCTTTCGACAACATATAATAGCTTGCCAAGCTTAACATGTTTTAGTTATCATTCCTATGTAACTACCATGTCGCATGTCCGTTACCATAGTAAACATCCTCTGCTACCAAGTAATTGATCCAGCGCCCCTAATAAAAATCTGTCTCACCAACGCTACCTATCTCCACAATACTCACCATAACTCTGCTACCAAGTAATTTGATCCAGCCCCCCTATAGAAAATCTGTCTCAACAACGCTACCCAACACCATGATACACACCATTATTCACAAATCACTCACAAGGCCCATAAACCAACGAGACAAATTTTGGGCTACTGAATCATGTGACCTAATTAATCAGAACTATTCACAAAACTATTTACACATTTATATACCGCTGCAGTTTATCATTTCTTACCATGGTTTTTAAACATTTATCGTTAAATTAAGTCACTAAGGTAAATGGATCAACTGATGATAACTAGACATGAATAAACAAGACCAGCTTGTCGTTTCAAAATCTAATTTTATTTACTTTATTATTCAAAGAAAGAGCATTTTCAATTAAGAATCTTTATTTTATTAGCAAGAAAGCAGCATTTAATTGAGGAAAGGACTTATTAGACTGACATTTAATGGCAAATCATTCAGCATGAACTAAATTAAATAACAGTTCCCATTCCCTAAATTCAATTTCCCTGTCTAAAACTCGCTCCACCTAGAAAGAATAGTCATTAAAGACTGCTGTCCTTACGTGCGCCAAAGAGTCCAACAGCACGTCACACCCTTCAGGAATCGGAAAGCGAGAAGCGCCCTCCTGCTCATGGGGCTAGGTTTTATACCTTTCTAATTAGTTAATCTCCACTAAAAAGTACACTTTTCTTTGCCATCCACTGTCCTCATTGGCTGACTGATGTCAGTCCACTTCGTGTCATCACGTTTCCATACCAAAATCGAGCCTTTTCTTTGACTCTATTGTCCAACTTAATACATGACTTTTGGCTTCCTCAGAAATGCAACATTTGATGAGTAACAGGCTGTTACTTCCTTCGCTTGGCAGATTTGCGGCATTCTGTCCTTGAATCCGTCACTCTCAGAGCACGTTTTGCACAGTTTATTTTACTTATTTCTCCGATGAACGTCAATGTGGTAAAACGTTCCACTTCTTTGTGCTCGGCTCTTCACGACAGGATTCCCAACACCAACTAAACAGGCCTTAAACCTTTTTCTTGAAAACTGTTGTTTAAACAAACACAAAACATTAATTAATTAGAGAATTGAGACCCATTCTGTTACCCATCCCCTTTGCTAATTATTAACCCATTAATTAATGTTACCTAGCTGTGCACACAAAGCTGCATTTTGTAACTACCTTCTTCATTTAGGCCACAAGAATTCTCCACGAGCTTTTGCCACAGAAAAGACATAACATAAGCACATAAATAAGCACATGCTATTAATTATTCAGCCGCATTTAATACTGACAAAGACAATAGACAAGATTAGTTTATTATTTTTCAACGTACTTGCAAGTGCAACATAGAGCACATAAATTAGTCCCTTGTGTTGTGTAATGCATTTTAAAACTAAGTTGATTAGTACTTTTCATCACAAACTTATTAATATGGTTATTTTATCATGGAAGTTTAACTTTGCGAGTCAGAATGAAATTTCACTCTGCATTTCGCTCCATCACGTCGACGGGTCACCAATACCTCTCAAGCTAAGTACAGTGTCAATATTATAATATAAAAAGTCACTATATATAAGGTGAAAGGAGCCAGAAAAGGAGCAATGTTTGTTATAATCTATCTGTTTCTAAAAACAAGCTGCTGACGTTACAGAGAAAAAGCGAAAAACATGCAATTACATTTTTTTCTAGATATAAATGTTTAAATATTGACAAATAGCCAAAAATTATAACTAAGTACTATGCCTATGCCATATTGAAACAACTTACAACTCCGGAATATGTTTGTTGATGCAAAAAGAGAATCCTATGCTAGAAAACGGAATCTGCAACATAGATTGGAGACTCAGAAACAACTCGCAAAACGAAACTAATTGCACAGTAGGTGTGGTTTATATAGTTTTTGGTTGTTTAGTAGTCTACGGAAGGAAGCTGTGGGTCCGCCTATTTAGATGGCACGTTTTGCAGTTTACACGTGCTCACGTTTCAACTGGTTTTCTTCTGCACGTGTTTGGAAAAGTTACAAACTGTGAAGCTATAAAGGTTTCGATTTCTATCGTAACACGTTTAAGGTATTATTATCTACATACATTGGAGAGTTTAAAAAGTGTTACACGGTAAACTGTGTTCTTTGCATTTTCATGATTAAAAACATCTAAATAGAAGACAAAAAAAAATATTGTCATTAGAAGAAAAAAAAAGGATTAATATTTGTTATTATTATGCTTCTTAATTTAAAAATTCTTGCATTTGTAAATCGTAAACCTACTCTCGAAAAGGTGTGCTGGCGCTTGGGGCATTGGGAAGATTATTAAATAATAAATGCCCATTTCTATGCCCCTGCAAACATGGCTTTTAAACTTTCAATTGCCCAGTCTGTATCTTTACACTTCCTCAAAACATTCTGCTACTGCTATCTTAGTATTGTAGTGAGCCATACAGCAGTATGTGTTTATCTATACACTGTTTTAAAAGTGAAGCAGTTATACATTCAACTCGACACTCTCCTTGGACAACTGTAATCATCCAGTCAGTATCCAAATAGTCATGGAGCAAAGTAGGCCTTAGGCCATGGACTGTTTTAAACTCTTATAGACTATGCTTGCAGTCTTCCATGCACCTGCAAACTTGCCTTTTTATATGTTTAATTCCCCAGTCTCTATCCTCACACTTCCAGCAAACACTCTCTCACTCCTGTTATAGTTTTGTAGTGACTCATTGATCAGTGTGTAGTAATCCATTCACTATATTAAAACACAAATGGGTAGATGTACAATAACTGCCATATCCCCAGGGATATGGCAGTTATTGTGCACTGTGACATCATCACTATGGATGTGCGGTATTTAGAATGTGGTGCACTGTGGGGCAAAAACGATACAGATATGTGATGTGTCTGTGCTGTGAAGGCAGCGCATTGCTTAAGTTGCGTTGCAAGTGCAACGCATCTCTAGCAATGCTCGGGGCTCTATGCTCACAATGCTGAGACAATCCTTTCACCTGCTTCGAGCAAGTGCAGGGTTTTGATGCAGCATGAGTTCAAAAGTGACAAAGTGAAATCCTGTATATTTCACTCAGCCACTTTTAGGAGGTGTTTCTGCGCCGGAACACCCCCCCATCCCCCGCTTCATTATAGAGTATGCATTCACTGTTGTATACAGCAGCAAACATGCCTTTTATATCTTCAGTTACCCAGTGTGTATCGTTACACTTCCACCAAACACTCTTACACTACTGTTTCAGTATTTTAGTGAAACATACAGCAGTATATGCTTATCTATACACTGTTGTAAAAGTAAAGCTGCTATACATTCAGCCACACACTCTCCTTGCAGCATTGTAATCATTCAGCCAGTACCCAAGTACTCATGGTGAAAAGTGTGGGGCGTGGACTGCTTCAAACACCTATAGACTAATAGTTGTTTACAAAATTTACATTGAATTATTAAATCGGCGAAATCCGCACGGATGTCTGGATGTGGACTTGCAGATCCTGTTAAAGTACTTGGTTCTGCTGGTGGAATGTCCTCCCTGACTCTGGTGCATGCAGCACGGGCATAATTTACAGGGTGCCGTTTCTTGAGATGCCTCACCATGCTTGCAGTCCCAAAGGAATGATGTTTGTTCGGATTCCCTCTAGATAGTACAACAGAGCAGATTTTGCAGGTTACTTTTGCAGCATTTTCCTTTTTTTCACGTGCTGGAAATGAAAAATGTTTCCGTATCACTGGCTCTTTTCTTTTTGTGGGTGGATCTTCTGCCACAAATTCTTCCTCAGAAGAGTGTTGTGAAGTGTCTTCTAGCTGGGTAGCCATGATAAAACAATGAAAACACAGCTCCTTCAGAAAAAGGTGTTCCTTCAATGAAAGTCAAAGAAGAATGATTAAAATGGGTGGGGTCTTTCAACAGTTAGAACAGGAAGTATTATGAACTAATTACCTCTGTTCTTTGAAAGTCACATGGCTTTGCGTACCCTTACGGTGTGCTTACGGTGCTCTTACGATGTGAGTACGTATGACATCCCGCCGCGATTTGCGTAATTGCTTTTAAAAGTAATATACGCTTATTAAAAGTTAAAAAAACTATTTTCATATTTATCCCAGATAATGTCTTTTCCTAGTATGTACATTAAATCCATAAATATATGTTTTTAAACAATTAAAAACTTTTTCGCCTTTCGTGTACGGGGCGCCGTACATGACGTCACACGGAAGCGTTGATGCAACACGTAATGTCACAGCGTATTCGTGGCGTATTCGAGGGTACGTGCTGAGTACGATTAGCAGTACAAAGTACGGTGCGATCACCGTACGCGTACGGTACGGTTACCAAAAAACAATGAAAAAGGAATTATATAGAATTTAATTTTGATACATAAAAAAAAATATTATTTTGTTTTGTTATTATTTTACATTAAGAGTATGAAATATAACTTAAAAAATAAAATAAAAAATATTTATAATAAAAATGTAGAAACTTACTATAAAAAGAAAGAAATATAATAATTAATACATTTTAAAATTATCATTTACAAAACCTTTGAAATTCACTGAAAAAACCATAGGTTTCACACACGTGATAGTTAGGAATTAGCATTTAAAAAACCTTAGAAATTCACTGAAAAAACCATAGGTTTCACACGTGTTATAGTTAGCTGGACATTTCACTCATACAAAACCATTGATATTCCCCCGCTATAGTTAGTTCAGCTAACTATAACTCGCGCGCCCGCAACTGCTGATGACTTCACATATTACATAACTCATGACATGGTCAGTGACATCACTCATGACATCACTGATGGCATCTCAAATGACATGGGCACCTGTTTCACCCTCAGCTATGCCAAATTGAATATGAGCTGGTGGAAAGAATAGGTGATTTTTGAAAAACTCAAAGTGAGGACTTCACATATAAAGTTGTGGGTAAGATTAAGCAACAATTTATTCTTGATTTGGAAAGGTGACTAGGCACAAGCACAAGCATTTGTTAATTAACTCAACATAAATTAGTGAAATTTAGCATTCAATAGTAAGATCAGTTGCATGCAAAGTGAGTTTGTCAATGTAGCGCTAATAGTAGAGATGAGGACAATCACAACCAATGTACATAGGAAGCCCACATCTGGGAATAAATAGTATGTTGCATTCCTATAGGTGTGTCTTAAAAAAAGTATACAATATGAGGAATAATTATAGCACGGTACATATGCCACACGGATACTAACTTCAAAAACACTAGTACTGATATGAGCAAGAGATTTAACAGACGGAGGGCCTATAGTAGCAATATCTTTAAAACAGCATTTCAAAGAGTAGATTAACTCTCACACATCAATGTATTGTGTTATATCCTCACTGTGATATTTAATGCTAGCCAGCCTAGCTGTCTCCTAGCTGCTCAGCCAGAGTGAGAGATGGTATCGGCATGTTGGTGTGTCTGTAATGAATGGAATGCCTGTGTGCCTGTGTGGATGAGTGATGACAGTTGGAGATGAGCTGAGCAGCATGGAGGCTCTTCCTGGCTACCTGTGTCAACCTGTGTGTAAGGGCACAACATATTGTTTAAGAAAAATTCAGAGAAATGACACACAGAGGGACGCAAGACTGTGAGATTACATTATACATGACCGACCATTACTCAGTGAAGAAAATAATGTCCAAACATAGGCAGTTGCTGAAGAGTGACACAGTAATAGCAAATAAGATATCCAACAAACCACTCATGACTTATAGGAAGGCAACGTCCTTTAGAGATAGGCTGGTGATTAATGACACCAGAAGTATGATTTCACTATGGTTGAAACACAGAGCAGAGTTCTATAAAGGTGGCAAGTGCACAGCCTTAAGGCAGAGGATAAAATAAATGTCAGTAAACACAACATTTGGCCGGCAATTAAACATTTCCAACATCTAACTTGTAAAATTGAGTGTGCAGAGTGCTAGAAATGGGGAATTTAGTTGCCAGTGGGTGGCACCCTGTCCAAGTGGGGACCCATTTCTCTAGTCACGGCAAGTGTAGTACACACTAAGTTTACCTTTGCTCACCCTCGGGTAGCTTGGCACAGAGCAATCAGACTAAACTAAAGAGGCAGTATGTAAAGTAGTTGTGCATATACACACAATAACACAGTGAACACATGACAAAAGTACCCCACACGCGTTTAGAAAAATAGCCAAAATGTATCTGAGTAAAACAAGACCAAAATGAAACAAATCCAACATACATGAGTCAGATATGAATTTTTCAATATGAAATGTAGTTATAGGGCTTAGAAAACAATAGCTCCAACTGCGGCTATTTGGTTGCGCTTGAGAGGGACAAATCTACAAGTTCAGGCCTTGCTACAGGAGTCACATGGACACTGGTACAATACCATGAATGTGTCAAAAGTCAAAGACGAGGCCAATGAGCAGAGGAGATGAGGCGTCACGAAGGTAGGTGATGCGTATGTTCTTTACTGCTATTGAGGTCGATGGTATGTCAGTGCTCGGGGACAATGCACTGCACAAAGGAGGTGAGGTATCACTGGAGCCAAGTGATGCATCAGTTCCTGTAGGCAAGGCAGGGTCATTGAGCTGCTAATGCCCGGGGATGATGCAGGGCACAGAGGTGGTGATACATCAGTTGCAGGTGCAAGACCTCAGGTCCTGAAGAAAATGTGGTGTCAATGATGTGTCAATATCACAGCATGGTGTGTTGATTCAATGGCTTCAATGTTGAACCCCCAGGCCGCATGTGCTGCATCAGAGCCAGAGAGGTGTGTCACGGACTTCGGTGAAGCAGTGCTAGAGACTCACACAGTGGCTGTACTTCGGAAGCGCTGCAGCACCGCTGAGGCTTGTGTTATAAGTCACTGCGTAATGCACTTAATGAGTGGGGCCACGGCTTCGGTGCAGGCAGCTGTGACGCGTCGATTCCACAGAGATGCGCCAGTTCCGAAGTGACTTCTCCAGGCAGGGAAGGATTCACAACCAAAGAGCCTTGGAGCTGGTAGCAAGATGCAGGGGGTCTTTGATGCCCCTGAGACTTCCAACAGGAGGCAAGCCAAACTCAAACCCTTGGGGAAACTTTAGAAAGCAGGGTTCAAAGAGCAACGTCCAGTGCTCTCACTCCCAGGCAAGACACGGCACACAGCATGCCAACACAGCAAAGCAAGCAGCAAAGTGGCTTCCTGGCAGCAAGTCCTCAGTCCTGAAATGTTCTGAGTATATTGTGTCAGAGGTCCATTACTTATACCCGTTTTAGACTTTGAAGTAGGGAGATTTAAAAGAAACGTCTTTGTAGTGCACAAGATCCTGCCCTTTCTGGCCTTGGCTCCTGACACACCACAGGGAGAAATATAGCTCTTTGTGTGGGAACAGGCATAGACCTTTTCAGGTGCAAGTGTCAGCTCCTCCTACCACTCTAGCTCAGTAAGGCCCATTCGCCTGGTCATGGGCAATCAGGATATATGGCAGACCTCGGCTGCCATTGTGTGTGACTGTCTGGAGTGAAATCACAAAGCCCAACTGTCATGCAATCCAGACGTGTATTCTATGGACAGCCAGAGGCACCAAATTGTTAAAGTAAGAAAATGCCAACTTTCTAAAAGTGGTATTTTCAAAACTGAAATTTAAAAACCCAATTCACTAAAGATGTGTTTTAAACTGTGAGTCTAGAGACAGCATACTCCAATTTCAAATCAGCTCCCAATTGGAAGATACACTTGTAAAGTCTTACACAGCAGCTCCAATGCTAACCTATGGGAGAGATAGGCCCTGTGTACTTGACAGATCGATATGGCAGTTAAAAACTGCACACACAGGCTCTGCAGTAGCAGGCCTCAGACAGGTTTGAAAGGCTACTCTTGTGGGTGGCACAAACAGTTCTGCAGGCCCACTAGTAGCATTTGATTTGCAGGCCCTGGAGACATGTAGTGCTTTGTACTAGGGACTTATCAGTAAATCAAATTTGGCATTCATGGAGAAACCAAATGCCATTACATTTAAGATACGGAGCACATGCGCTTTAGCACTGGTCAGCAGTGATAAAGCTCCCAGATCCCTAAAGCCAGATAAAACAAAGTCACAAACAGAGGAGGAATGTGGCAAAAGGTCTGCAAAAACGGTAATTTCCAACACAGTGCCTTTGCAGAAATGTGCACGCAATAATTTATATATCAGTAGCACAATTTTACAGTCACACAAACAAGTCCTACAATACCTCTGGCAATCAAAAATCAAGATAATTGTGATCCCACAGCTAGACACTTCTGGAAGACACACCAGGGGAACACAGAAGTGTTGCAGCATTCAGTGATTGATAATATACCTCAAACCCCCAGAGGGTGTAACAGGGAGAAAATCTTAAGAATGTTAGAAGCACTGTGAAGACAAGGGGTTTAAATGTTGATGCCGAATTGCATGTTTTCATTTAATTACTTTTCTCTTATAAATTCAGGGAGTTGCCTTGTTTATGTTGTTTTTAATAACCAGTCTGCTTTTTT
Source organism: Lissotriton helveticus (assembly GCF_964261635.1). Lineage (NCBI taxonomy): Eukaryota > Metazoa > Chordata > Amphibia > Caudata > Salamandridae > Lissotriton > Lissotriton helveticus. The sequence continues at coordinate 1,278,764,472 of NC_136069.1, forward strand.
TAATGTTTTGTTATTACAGGACCTGATTACTTGTGAAGAGAGTACTGCAGTTTTCCGATAGATCCAGATGGGTAACTGATGATTTTACAATTTAAAATATTCTTTTCCATGTCCATTATGATTTGTTGAATCTTTTGCTGTTCATTGTACTTTGGATACATATTTTTAGCCCACTGGGGATGGATTGGTCATTTGGGCTTTGCACTGTCAACTACACTCAATATTGGTTAATATGTAATGGCTGATGCTGTAGATGGCACTGGCAAACATGCTATATTTTTGGGAGTCTTATGACAATGCATACATAGAAATATGATTACATCACCCCCGTCCTTAATAAACTCAATTGGCTGCCTTTGCCGGCCAGCACCATTTTCAAAATAAGCTGCATCATTTACAAAACCATCAAAACAAGCACCCTGCTTATCTTACAGACAATCTCACCATCTCTGATAGCAGACTAAGGCTCTGATTACGAGTTGGGTGGTTAATTCTGACAGTGAGTACCCCCTGTTTATGCATGGGTTAAAATGATGAGTTGTTAAGTATTTAATGCATTAAATAACTCAACCATTGTTAAATTTTGGCATGTCAAACCAGCCAAAATTGTACGAGGGAAACCCATGCTGTATTTACTGTTTCATGCGGACTTTAATGCGTTAAACACCAAAATCCGAATGGTATTACCCAAAAACTTGCAATAGGTGGTATTTATCACACTCGATAAATGCCCTGTGGTGTAGATTTAAATACATATATAGATAGATATAAACATATACATACATGCACATATGTACACACACACATGCATACTACTGCTTCTTGGAATATTTCCGAAACATTTGAGCAATATAATTCTACATTTAAACATAGAAAGCAACCATTTATAAATAGATTTAAAAATCTGCCTACAACCTCTTATCACCTAGGACTAGAATGCTAATTCTTCATATCGTTTGGCCATTAGCCAACGGCAAGGCTATTTTAACAAGAAATGTTGACGACATAATTAAGCATATTAAATTGTGAAATATGTAATAATCTTTTCAGGTCCACTTAGTAAAGAGAGCAGGTGTTTATCACTTTTACAGTAAACGTTAAAGCAGCCCCGAATACAAGCAAATACCTTATGTTTGTGGTTTTCGAGTTGTCCTGATTCGAAAGCAGCTATTGCCAAGACTAAATTTTTGTTTTATTATTTTGTTTGACAGTATAAAATCTTGACATTACTATAACATTTACACCACACATATTAGAATCGTGTGTATGTATTAAAGAACAGAGGCAGATTTATGTACCATTTCCTGATAACAGAGATGGGACTGTCGCTTGTACACATTTCATCGATATTTACACAGATACTTTAATCAGTGCAAAATGCCATTTATTGCCTGACCAGTTTGTGGAAGTATCAGTGCAAAAATAGACCTTAATCACTACTTTCTGTGAACTCAAGAAACATCAGTGCAAAATTGCAATAATGCATTTGGACGCAAAGCAATTCCAGCCCTCCAAGATTCAGTGCACTGCTAGCTTAGTTCAAAGAAAAAACAGTTTGCTTAAAGCTCACATAGAGCAAAATTAAATAGTAGCGTGATGTATTGATCAATTGGACCAGTTATTATTTGTACGTGGGCTTGTTGTCAGAAATGTTGCACATCACCACACGCCCAACCTTTTTAAAGTGTGTTCGGGCACTTGAGATTGGACAGCCAATTAAACAGTATTGGCTCAGCAAGTTATAACCTTTCATCCTCAGATTGCTCACTCTGCTGAAAGCCTGATTTATTAGAAAGTTCTCAATGGGAGAGGTGGTTGGAAGAAGTGCTTGTTAACCTCTTTCTTTGTACTGCCTTTGTTTCCTTTCATGACAGCCAGGCTTGTGGAATGAATCAGATTGGCATGCGGATGACACATACATGACAAAGTCAAGTCCTTTCAGGGTCAAGAATGCATCAAGGAACATTGAGCAGGAACGTGCTTGCCAACAATGGCGAGAGTACCAAAGAAAGAACAAGAGTCGTGGGGCCCTGACTATGAGTAGGCAAGAAGGCTTTAAGATCACAGACTTTTAAGGCATGGGCAAAGTGGCCTCTGGCTCAGGGCCCCAGACTTTCACCCCCCTCCATAGAGCCAGCTCTGCCCTGATGCCCCTGAAGAATTCTTAAACAGAGTGTTTTACATATCGTTTTTCTTTCATTTATTTTAAATGTGAGTAAAGTGTGAGAATCTATTACAGACATTTTGCAGAGATGTGTGTTTACCTTTCGTGCAACATCCACAAACAAAGTTTCTTTAAGATCAAAACAGGACCTCACATTTGAGAAATGGGAGGGTGTCAGAGAGATAATTTGGAGTAATATTAGTGGTCTGCTGCTGTGTTACACTATTGAAAACACGTCACTATCCCTGAATATTGGATGTAAACAGATTTAGAATTTGGACCCATGTGCTTGGGAACTGTCAGTGACCTGGCCGAATGAGGCATAAAAGAACTGAAATTGGATCATAAATTCAAACCTGATTCAAACAGGGGCCCCCAAAATACTTTTGCCCTAGGGCCCCTAAAATCCTTAAGATGTCGTTGGGCAGTGGACCTCACCTGCAACCACCAGCACAAATAAAGCACTGTAGATAAGTATAATTATGTGAATTAAGTAGTATTTGCCTTTTTTTCACAACAGCAGTCAAGAGGTTAAAGTCTTCATATCTATCAAGTGATTTCAAAGTGTACAATAAGTGCGAAATTCATATCTTATAAGAAATGATACATATGGTATTACTCTTTTCACCCAAATGTTATAGACATAATTGTGCATAGTAAACTTTGCAATATGTAATAACAATCTTTTCAAATTGACCTAATAAAGGGAGAATGTATTTATTAATTCACGTAAAAGGTTAGAGCAGCTCCAAACACAAGCAAAGACATTGTATTTATATACTTACAGTTTTCCTGATTGGAAAAACAGCTATTGTCAAGACCAATTTTTCCCTTGAAAGTAGAAAATCTTGACATTGTGTTAACAAAGAAACGCCAAAATTAGCATCTTTCATATAGCATAGGGGCAGGTTTAATTTGCCAACTTTTGACAGCAAATATGGCACTGGCCTGACGCCTGTACACATTTCATCAATACTTATTGATCCTCCACTGTAGACAGCACATTGGACATACTCCTCAAATTAGCTTTCTTTCAGTCCTCACCTACACATCAATGATTTGGGTAAGCAGTGCTTATTTTGTAAAAGAATAGGAAGCTTGTGACTGGTACAATTGAAGTGCGGGCTATTAAATATCATGGCTCAATTTTTCTTTATTTTTTCCCCCTGCTTTCTCCTTTTGCTACTGTTTCTTTTGTGTTGTTCTCTGACTTATAGTGGTTTAACCCTCGTACTGTGGGCGTTATTTCGGCACAGTGCAGGTGTTCTAGAGAGTGGGCGGAGCCGCGTCAGCCTTTGAACGTTCACAGCAGCAGCCAGGTAATGCTCCGAATGTTCAGCGGCCGACGGCAGCACTGATAGGGTTAAAGTGTATTGAGGAAAAATAAAGTACAGATCCACTATAATGAGTGCTGGTGTGCCCCACCTGCAACTACCGGCACAAGTTAGGCACAATGGGTAAGTAACAGTATATCAATGAAGTGGTATATGCATTTTCAGCACCAGGAGTTTAAAGCCTTGATAAATTTCATGTGATTTTAAAGTGTACAATAATGTGAAATTCATATTTTCCAAGAAATTATACATACTGTGTTCCTCCTTCTACCACATCACCTGAGCATATCACATGTACTTAAGCTTTCAATTGAGTGAGCTGTATTACAGTTTAGCAGAGTGACCTGGTATCAGATGGCAGTGTCTGGGCTCAAAAGACAAAAAAGTTAAATAAAACAATTAATTGACCTTGAAGAGTGGGTGAGCTATGGAAGACCTGTGGAGGTAAGCAATGATGAAGTGGGTGCGGGGCAAAGTAGCAATAAGGATGCATGACGGTGTTGGAATGTGGAGTGACATGGAAACAAATGGCAGCTGCTGTGCCCTCCAGAAATAGTACACTCATTAAATGCTTAAAGAAAAAGAACAAATAGTTCCTGTTAGACCTGGCATCATTGGCAAGCATTTCCCCTGTATTTTTGCCTTTGCCTCCTGTGTTTTTGATGTGTGTTGGACTTTGTTTTTGCTGGTCTAGATGCTTTGGGCACTTTTCCAAAGTGCAAGTGCTCCCTCTGTAAATTGTTGTTATGGATTGGTGATTCCATGATTAGCATATTTTATTCACTGGTAAGTCCCTAGTACAGGGCCTGTAAATCAAATGCTGCTAGTGGGGTTGCCAGCCACATGAGCAGCCAGTAGATGTATCTCAGACCTGCAATTGTGGTGTCTGTGTGCAGTCTAGTACTGCCATGAAGACCTGGGAAGTGCACCAACTTGCAGGCCCTAACCTTCCCTTTTCTTAGATGTGAGTCATCCCTAAGGTAGGCCCAAGGTACCCCTGTGGGCAGGGTGAAAGATAGGACATGCCCTGATGTGTGGCTTGTCCTGATAGTAAAATACTGCCAATTTTGTTTTTCACTATTGAAAGGCTATCTGTCTCATAGAATAGACTAGGAGTTTTTTTTATATCATCTTTAAATATTACTTCCCACTGGGACAAGAAAGTGTTGGATAGCGGAGGAATAAAATGTACTATTCTCACTCCAGTCAATACAACAGTAGGGGAAATGTTGGATAGCAGAAGGGTGGAAATTACTATTTCCACTCCAATGAGTGAAACAGTGGGTAAAGTGTTGGATAGTGGAGGGGTAAAAAATGATTATTCCCACTCCATTGGTTACAACAGTAGGGAAAATGTTGGATAGTGGAGGGATAACATTTACTATTCCCTCTCCAGTCAGTACAACAGTAGGAAAGAGTTGGATTGCGGAGGGGTAAACATTTGTATTCCCATGCCAGTCAGTTCAAAATTAAAAACAAACAAAATATCAACAACAAAATATATAAAAAACAAAATAAATAAAAAAATATATAAATGTTTAAAAACTTAAAATATATTTAATATAAAAAAATATATAATCTTAAATGCACATGACAAATACCTAAAAATATTATATTAATTAAAATAAAATAAAACAATATTTTCAACAAATAAATATTTTTCATTAGAAATTATTTTGACATTAACTATCACATAATGTATTTATTTTTATTTCCTATCATAAAACACCACATAATTCACAAAACATATCTAAATTAAAAAAAATGTACTTCCATGACTAACATAATTAATTATCAATTTAGGAAATAATATTAATTAAAATATCAAATTAAAACAAATAAAAATGTATTAAATTTCCACCCTTTACCATTACAATCCCCACAACCCACAGCTAAAATTAAACTGTAAAAAATGTATTACACAATTCAAATATATTTTCAATCAAAAAAACTAATCCTAATTAACCAGTAATTATAAAGTAAGTACAATTAATGTACTCCCCACCCTTTACCCAAATAAAACCAAAACCCACATTAAATAAAATAATAGTTCCCCTAATTAATTATCAGTTAATCAATTAATATTAATCATCAACTAATTATTAATTAATTAAACAGAAATTACTTATCACCCTGTACCCCTACAAACCCCAGAAGCCACACCTAAAGTTAATTGCACATTTTCCATATGTAATTTTCAATTAATTAATTAATATTAATTAACAACTAATTATTAATTAATTAAACCTAAACTACTTCCCACCCTTTACCCCATAAACCCCACAACCCACACCTAAAATGTATTGCAGAATTACCATATTTAATTTTCAATTACTTAATTAACAATGAATAATTTATTTATTTATTTATTTTTGTCCTCATTTGCCTCAAGCCTCATTGAACGCACAAGCCACCCGTACCATATCTCCTCAAACTGAGGGGAAATAGGCATTCCGTTAAGTTCTCACAGTACCTACCACCTATAAGGTACATTAGCAGACATGGTTGTTACTTTACCCAACCAGGGGAAAAGGTTACTCTCCTAATAGGCCACAAGAACCTAATGGACATCTACCGTTGGCTGATGAATGGGTGGTGCTCAACGTTGTCCAACGAGTTACAAAAAGGCATAATCATAGGACCCGTTGTTCTTAGGTACATTATTAAGACTGGAGATAAAAACAAAAATTAAATCAAAGGTGTACCTCCCTATATTCATGTCCTAACCCAATTCAGCAACAGATCCCAAAATGCTGTCTTTTTCCTGCTACATGCTCTGAACCGATCTATCGTAGAAGTCTCAAACATCGATGCCAACCACTCAGAATGTGTAGGAGGGACACAATCAATCCAGTGTTTACATATTTGCCTCCTAGCTAACAAGAAGCATAGAACACAAGGGAGCTGACTAGGCCAATAACTTGATTTGTAAGGCCGAAAATTATCAGGGCCAAGTCAACTTGAATTGGGGCTTTTTAAATACTTTCCAACGACTTCTGGACTTCATCCCAATACAGTGCGATAGCAGGGCAGTTCACATGGATGTCAGAGGCTTCGACAAGACCACACTTTTTACAGCATACTTGTGTCCCCCTTGAGAACTTAGACAGCCTCTGAGGGGAAAAATAGGCCCTGGGTACAGTGAATATGTGATTTCTTTTCAGCCACGCAGGTTTCACTATGCCAAAAAGAGTCTTAAATGAGTTCTGCCACAAATGCTCACCCTTTTACATTTGGAACATGTTCACTCCATACTTCATCTGCGAGTTTGAATTCAACATCCACGGCCTCTTCAATTGCCCAGTACCAATAGGATACCTCTCTCCTTCCTACTGGCCTGACTACTTCTTCTGTTTTTTCTGGGTTTTAATCAGTTGGATGTACTTGAACTTTGAATGGGCCAATCCCACTTTCTCTCTTAGTTGTTCCCATGAAAAGAGAGTGCCCTGATAGGCCACATCCCCCATACCTTCACCTCAGCTTCTGTGAGTGGTTGTGCCAGCCTATCCTGTAAACATTTGGGCGAGCCTGGTGATTCTCAGAGTGGGGCTAAGCTTGAAAAATAGTTAAGGCCCACCAGGTGCTTTAATCTAGCCCATGCTCTGACCATTGACTGGAGGACTTTCAATCAATCATTACATTTATAGAGCGGGCTGCTCACCCGCGAGGGTCTCAAGGTGCTGAGGGAGGGCGGGGGTGTCGCTACTGCTCGAATAGCCAGGTCTTGAGGTGCTTTCTGAAGGTGAGATGGTCCTAGGTCAGTCGTAGGTGCACGGGGAGGGAGTTCCATGTTTTGGCTGCCAGGTAGGAGAAGGATCTTCCTCCGGTGGTGGTTCTGCGAATTCGTGGGACGGTGGCGAGGGCGAGGCTGGCGGAGTTTAACATTTTTGAAAAACTTTGGATTCCAGAACTTAAACATAAAGCCCTCCACGGGTAAACTAGCCCCTCTTAACATGGCCACAAACATATTTACTGCCCCGGTATTTACTGACATTTTTAGCAACATTCGGGAGTGTGCAAACAGAAAGACCCAAGCATAGTACTGTATATCGGGTAATGCAAGACCCCCCTTCTCTCTCCAATGCCTTAGCCTTTTCCAGACTATTCTAGTGGATTTGTAGCCCCAAACAAAAGAATTTAAAGCCTGCTGAATTTTGTCGATGGCTAATTTATCAAAATGTAGGGGGATCGAATTGAAGAGAAAGGTTATTTTGGGTAGTATCACCATCTTAAATAGATTCATCCTTCCCAGAATGGTTAAATGGAGGAGAGCCCATGATTTCATCAGCTTTTGATACTCCCATGTGACTTGTGCTGAGTTGACATCTGCTATCTTAGCTGTATCTTGGATGATTCTTACTCCCAAGTATCGCATACTAGGGCTGACCTGCTGCTGGCCTGTCTCAAGATTCCACATCATAATGTCAGTTTTCCCAGCATTCACCTCATATCCTGAGACCTGCCCAAATTCCTGTGCCAGTCTAATAACTGCCGGAAAAGTTGTTTCTAGATCTGTTGAAAAGACCAAAATGTCGTCAGCATACAGGGCCACCTTTCTCTCTCACTCTCCAAATTCAAAGGGAACAATACTTCAATCTTCTCTAAGGGTGATTTTGCTTGCCTCCCATCTGCGCATCAGCCTTGTTTGAAGAATAATCTCTAACTGTTCTTTTAGTCCCTTAATTTACTCAAGTCTTGCTGATTGCCCGCTATTGCCCGCCTCTTCTGCCAAAATTTCTGCTCCCAGAGATGCGATCGCCTCCCTATACTTTCTGTTCCTATAAATCACCCTGCTACTAATAATGCTCCTTGGAAAAGCCTTGAGGGAGTCCCAGACCATGGTGATAGTTGCTGTACCCAAATTGGTCTTCAGGTAAAATGCTGTCTCACAAGATAAAAAAGCAGTTTCTTTATCTTTGAAGAGCAAGGTTCGGTCAAAAGACCAAGTTTCGGTCTTCCCAACCTGACCCCAATCAAGGTCTAATAATATTCCTGAGTGGTCGGACAAATAGGACAACAGGTAGACTATGTCTTTAACCTTGCCCCTTAAGCTATTACCCACCAAGATATAATCAATTCTTGATTTGTGTTTGTATTTAGAGTTTCTGTAAGAAACTTCCTGTTGCTGACCCGACCTTTCCCTCCATATATCGCATGGACCACTTTGGGCCATCATGTTATGAAGATACGCCCTAGATCTTGAAGGGACAGCAGCCCTGCTACTCGCAGATTTATCTAGTTTGGGATTAAGAACGATGTTAAAATCACGGCCATAATAACTGGGTCTGTGAAATCTAGCTGGTGCGAAAAAATTGTTTTGCGGAAAGAAAGCTTGCCTTGATTCGGGCCTTAATAGCCAATTAGAATAAGAAGAATGCCGATTAGAGTAACCTTCAACATTACCCATCTGCCACATGGGACTACTATATATCGTAAGATCTGGGGATTGGCTTGTTTTTTAAAGAGAATCAGGACCCCTCCTATATTGGTAGTTTGATTAGTGCATATAAAAGAGTCAATCCATTTCTGCTTACTTAAAATTTCTTTAATCTTTTCCTTAAGTAGGTGCATCTCCTGGATGACAATGACCTGCGCTGGCGAGTCTCTTAAATATTCAAAAATTCTGGCTCTTCTGGACCTCACACGCAGGCCATTGACATTCCAGGACAGTATCTGAAGGGATTTCATGGTGGCATAGACCTCGAACTCCAGACCCCTTCTAGAAATGGGGAAAAAAAGCCTATCTGCTTGAAAACCCACTGCAGCTACCTGGGCTAGATTGAATGTAGGTGTGACAAATGAGGAATTTCTACATTTTATAATCCCGTGCTCCACCCGCCACCACCCACTCCTCTCCCCCCGTGGAGAACGCTTCCCCCATATTGCTGGGAAGTGTTGTCCAGATGTTACACCCCGGTTCTACCCTTCCTATCCCATTCTAATCATGTGTAATAAATCAAATGTATCCCCCTACCCAAAAAAGGAAATACAAAAAAAATGATATTTCTCAAAGAGAAAAAAGCCCTAGTAAATAAGTGAGCCCATCAAAATTCAAGTCATCCTCTCCTTATCCTCCTAGTTTCACAATTCAATGTGTTCGGGATCAGGTGTAAAGAGAAAAGAATCTAGTAAAAATGAAGATAATACAATATGAGAAACTGACCTCCGGCTCGATCTAGAAAGAGTCAAGAAATAAGAGAACTACTTTCCAGTGCCCTCCATCCCAATATTATTAAGCAACTCATCTGGCTCCTGAACAGATCTTATGTTATGCATTTTATTGTTATGCATAACTTTCAGAAAAGCAGGAAATTTCAACTGTACCACTGCGCCAGCTTTCTTTAAATCATCCATCTTCCTACCAAGTTCCCATTGCCTTTCCTGGGTCACTCTGGCCAAATCTGAGCGTATTTCGAAGGAGAAATCTCTAACCCTTAGTGATTTCATCTTTAAAGCCAAATTAAGGATTTTCTCCTTCAATGAATATGTAAGGAAATTAACCAAAATCTTTCTAGGCTTCATTCACTTTGGATCCCTGCGAAACGCATCTCTATGAACTCTCTGTATGTCATTTCTTATGGTCTCATCTGACTCATCAAGCTGCAAAGCCTCTTTAAGCAGTGAGATAATGTAGACGTTAAGATCAGACCCTTCGCACCCTTCAGGAATATTCAAAAGTCGGAGGTTATTTCTACTGGAGTAATTCTCCAACGTCTCCATTCCTTCACAAAGAATGGCTTCTTCCGTTTTAAGTATGTGGATTTCCTCCTCTGCCACCCCGAGATTATTTTTAAGTTCTGGTCTCAATTCTGGAGTTTAGGAGGTCCACGTTCCTCTCTGGAGACTCGCAGCACTCCCTTATCTCACCTTGTTTAGTTGCTGAAATAGCAAATCCCTTCTTAATATCCTCTGTTAGTGTGGCAATGAGAGTTTCCATGGAGACGGTTACGGCCTTCGTGGTTCTTGAAAGTTAAGGCCTTTATCTACACCCCCTTCATCTGGCACTGTCTCTGATGTCTCAGGTGTCTCAGATGTTTCCATTATCTTATCAATATCAATGGCTGCTATCAGCGATTTGGCTTGGGTGGGTGAAGATCTACCTGACTCCATGTTGACATTAATTAAATTGGCTGAAGCACAACCAGTGGCCTCCCCTCTTTGGGTCTTTCCCTTTTTTGTAATATCAAGGACTTGAGGTTGTACCGTAAAAAAATACCATAGAGAGGGTGTAACCCTAATTTTGCTTTCTAATGGGTTACTGTTTTTTTCCTCCCAGACTTAATGCTCTTACCTTTAACCTGGTAGGTTTGGAAAGCTGTGCTGTTTGTGGATATTAAATCGTTAATTGAGCTTTCACCACCTTGGATTTTGTTTGACTCCTCGGCTACTTGGTTATTCACCTTATTCGCCTTTCCCTAGTCTTTGGCCCTTACAAATCCTGAGGAGGCCCCTTGCTTCTTTTTTCTTTTGTTTCTCTCCTTTTCAGCCACCACTGGGCCCCCAAGACCATCCAAACTCCCTCTCACCTGTGATGGTGTGCAAACCTGCACAACTTGAGATCCCTCCAACCCAAGCGGCTCCCGCCGTAGCTCTGTTTCTGCCTCTGGGAATGGCCCCCTGCCAAAACACACTCAGGTGGGGCTGAAACGGCAGAGAAAACGCCAACGATGGATGCCAGAAAAGATTCCTCCTCCACCCGGCTCCTCAAGTCGAAAAACTGGCTGATGCTGACTCTGCCCCCACCGCCTCTGCTGACCCGGAGGAGCCCGCGAGCCGCCGCTCTGCTGCTCCTCCTAAGCTCCAGGGTGGCCTCACACTAGCACGGTGGGCGGGAAGAGAGGAGACAGACAAAGTCCACGCACATCCCCAGAAATCCTCAAAGAAACCGAAAAAAGGCTCAGCTGGCTCTCCGGTGATTCATCGATCAAGAGAACTCAGGTATGGTGGAAACAGTGCTGCGGGACAGTAGAGCAGTGCTCCGGGCATAAGCAGCTGCTCACATAGTATACACCATGTTCTCCCCCGTGCAGACCGCCTCCAAAGTTCCATTAACAACTAATTATTAATTAATTAAAAATAAATGACTCACACCCTTTACCCCTATAAACCACACAACCTGCATCTAAAATTAACTATGTAATTTCCATATTTAATTTTTGATTATTTAATTAATATCAATTAACAACTAATTATTTAAAAATAAATTACTTCCCACCCTTTACCCCTATAAACCCCACAACCAGCACCTAATTGTTTTACACAATTACCATAATTAATTACCAACTAATTAATTAATATTAAATAACAGCCAATTAATAATTAATAATAAATTACTTCCCACAATTAACACTATAAAATCTCAATTAATTCAATATTAATAAATAAAAAATAAACATTAATTTATTATAAATAAATTTCTTCCCACCCTATTCCCCTACAAACCCACAACCCGCTACGGAATTAAAAAACGCAAAAAGCATTAATAACAAATACAAATTCAACACATATATTAAAAATCATAAACAATACTTATGCAAAAAAAATCACATACATTGAAAATATATACTAAAATACATAACACTAATAAAAAAAATCGATATTTTAAACAACTATATTTTTGCCAACGGTATTAATGACTTCTATATTTTCAAAACCGATATTTTTAACCTTAAAATTGATATTCTTGACCATGATATTCTTTGTGTCAATATTTCTGTGTCACGATATTCACAACTCAATATTTGTGTAACTCGACATTTCTAACTCGATATTTTGGTTGAATACCGGGCAATGCATATCTTTAATTTTGCCTCTGTGGACACCTCAACACTCACCAACTAAAGACCGATTTCCCTCCTACCAGCCGCAGCCATGTTCTTAGAGTACAGACACAGCACTGAATACTTAAACGACCATCATCTTCTCAACACAATTCAATCTGGTTTCAGACCCAACCACAACATGGAAACTGCCATCATCACTGCTATGTATGACATCCGCATACTTCTGGACAGAGGAGACAAGGTGGCCTACATCCTCCTGGACCTCTGCGCAGCATTTTACACAGTCTCCCATCCCATCCTCATCCAACGCCCGCATGACATCTGAATCCAAGTACTTGCACCTAGATTGATCTGCTCCTTATTGATGGGAAGGAACCAGTCAGTCAGCCTGGCACTGTACACCTCAGATGCCTGGGACCTCAATTGCAGAGTTTCGCAAGGATCCTCCCTGGGCCCGACCCTCTTCAATGTAATGATCCACCTAGCCAGCATAGTCTGCTTTTGGAAAATCAATGTCCTCCACTCTGCCAACAACATGAAACTCATTCTCTCCCCCAGGGACAAGACATCCAGTACCCGGATCAAGTTCAATGCCTGCAAGATTGAAACCACCGACTGCATGAAGACCAACTGTGTAAAGCTTTGCATCAATAAGACCGAAATCATGATCTTTGGGAAGAGCACATCACCATGGGACTCCACCTGTCCAACAGAGCTAAAACAGACACCCACCCACACCAAGAGCCTAGAGATCATGGACAGGCAACTTGACATAACTGCCCAAGTCAACGCCATCACCTTCTTATGTTTCCATACCCTGAAGAAGGAGAGGAGGATTTTCAAGTGGTTCCCAATGAGCACCCTGGAAAATGTCACAACACCCTGAACTACGGGAATGCCCTCTATGCTGGGATCAAAAAGTAACTCACCAGAAGCCTGCAGACCATTCAGAGCTCAGTGGCCAGAATCACACTCAATCTCCTACACCTCGCCCACATTATGCCACACCTGAAGGAGATCCACTGACACCCCATTCACAAACAAGCACAATTCAAACTCCTCACCCACCCTTACAAGGCACTACATAACACAGGCTCAGCATACTTCAACAATTGCATCTGCTTTCACAAACTTTCCAGACACTTGTCCGGGCAACCCCTTGCACACATTCTACGTTTAGTGAAAAACAGATTTGGGGGTCGAGCTTTCTCCTACATCGCTCCTAAAGCATGGAACAACCTACAGCTGCAAATAACCTCACTTCTTGAATTCTTTGAGAAGCTGAAGACCTGGCTTTTTGAGTAGTCCCACTAGGCCTTAGATGTGCCTAGACTCACACCTGCTCAGAGACAGGATACCCTTTCGGATGACAAAGCGCTCTACAAATCTGCATAGCATAACTTTTTCAAAGAAAGTTTCACAAATAAAAGCAATTTAGCCAGTCTAAATGATGCTCCTGTGACCCAATCTTGTAGTAATCCTGAATTGCATGAGTATTACTCCTGACTACTTCTAAAATTCATGAGAAAACCAGGAGTACTCAAGAGTAGGTCATACCTACACGTACACTAATCTTTATGAATCAGGCCTAATGGCGTTTTCAGCAAAATACCATGTTTCATTTTGAACATATGGGGACTGTGCTGTGTGGGCGTTTCATCTGTCCTAGGAATTCAGTGACTCTAAAAATCAGACCACATAAACTACACAAGCTGTGATAAGTGTTGAAATCTGTGTCATCCAATGACATCGTCAGTAGATGATTGAGAAGTGCAATATAATGTGTGCTGATGTCTTTTAATGCCTTCAACACCCGCCAACATTCTCAGTTACAGTAGGAGGACTGATTAGATGGATTTCATATTACTGGCGTCTGTGTTACATCGCTGCTTCCTGCGCTGTAAAAGTACCCCTGCTTTTCCAGTCAATAGCGTAATTCAGCAGCTGAAGGTCAGAGTGTGCACGCAGCAGCCCTCCACAGTGCGGTGGTTGTTGATCGGAAGAAAACAAATCCCACAAGGGAGATGGACATCCCAGACAGAGACCAAGAAGTCAAATGCAAAGGTCACCTTGAGAAAATGTGTTTGCTTTAATAAAAGGAAACCGCTGGAGCAGACTTTATGACAAGTAGAGGAAATATCTGCTAGGCTGCAAGGGCTGAAAAACTGCTTCCATGAGGAAGTAAATGCAGGAGACGCCGGTATAGATTTTTGACCACAACATGTAATCAGAAGCAGTAATGATCTCACAATTTGATCTGTTATTGGGTGGGGTGTACATTTTTTTGTAAGAATATTGCTACCATAACGCACATTTTGCAGCTTGATTGTGTCAATCTTGCAGTGGAGTTACTCAGTCCCAGCCTTCCAGGGGACCCTATTTCTCCCAAAACCAATTAATATTTCTGAGACATTGCGGGCCCCCTCATCATATTTTACAAAGGCCCATCATTTTGCATTATGTCACTGAGTCTATGGGGCATATTTACAAGGCATTACACCACTACAACTTCACTTTTTTCGACGTTCCAGTGGCACAATGCATTAAGCCACTTTGCGTAGCTTAATGCTGCTTTGTAAATATCGTCCCCTTTCACGCAGGTATCTGAGTGAAAGGGGTGTGAAATGGGAGTTGCTATGGGCATTCCACTGCAAGACACATTGTTATTTGACTCTGCCCCATATTTACAAGGATTTGAAAATCTAAGGCAGCCCCAAAAACTAATGCCACTGAAAAGCAGGCATTAGATTGGCACAACAAGGAGCAATACTTTTATTTCTGCTTGTTTTTACTCTTTCTATGTGCTGCATTCTGCAGCAGTACGATGTCCCTTCCTGCACATAAACAATCATCCCTGCATTGCAGACACACTTGTACTTTGGCACAAGGGTATCTGTGTTCTGTTATGCAGCTTTGTTTTTAGCACCAGCGTAAGGGAAAACAGCGGGCTGCACATTATTCTTGTAAATACGGTGCATCACTGAGTTGTTTAAATGACGTAGCCGGGGCTGCTAAATTGCGTGCAGCACCATGCTGCGCCATTTCCTTGTAAATATCCCCATTTCCGACTTTGTGTGATGCACTGGCAGCGCAGTATGCCTGTCCATATTTACAAGGCCACGCAAAAACATTCTGCAGCACACATAGAAAGACGAAAACACTTCTTGTGTTTGTTTTTGTGCAGGAAGGTGTCCCTTCCTGCACAAAAATATCACCCCTATAATGCAGACACCCTTGCACCAGGGACTAGGGTGCCTGCATCGGCGAAGGTAGGCAATTGTGCGCTAGCTTAGGGGAAAAGGGGAGGAATGCGCCATATGAGCATTTCTGCCCTTTGCTTTTGGTGCACGGCAGCGTAGAAGGACAGCTTGCTGCACTGCTGTGTGACAAAATATTGTAAATGAGGTCCTATTTGTGCATGTATCATATAGTGACATGACATGCAACCATTTCCTCCTTCTCTAAGGAGCTTACTGTATAAAGCAGCTAAACACTCTGGAGGACAAGGGATGTAAATAATACTCCAGTCAGGATGTGAACATGCAAAACTCAGCATGTTTTCAATGCGCAAAGAAAAATGCCTGAGGCCCAAGCTTCAAAATAGCCGATACTCTTGCCAACCGAATTAGAAAAGGCCGATTTTATCCTTGTGCGTCATAGGAGACCCTCGGTGGAGGGACTGCGGTTGAAAGTGCCCGCGAAGCAAGACCTCAGTGAAGGCGACACTGGCCTCACGCAGGGTTAGTACTGACTTCCACTTTCTACACTGTGGTTTTATCTTTGTATGGTGTTCAATAATGCTGCTGTTCCAAATTACTTCTCACATCAATTGATTAAAACGCGAAGTCGGTGTAAATTGTGACAAATTAGACCATGCATAATTGCAGATATGGAAAAGCTGTTATAAAATAAGATTAGCTGTAGCAGCAGATCGATATTGGCCCTGGTATGAAAACACTCTTCAAATCAATTCATAGGAAAATAATTAAGAGATAATAAGGTCATCTGCAAAATCGAAAATTGCCTCAATCTGATACATGTTGAAATGATATCTTATTTATTTCACAGTGTCGCCCATGTTTAACTTTGTACACTTTCACAAATGTCCAAACCATGGGTGCTAGAGTTAATGGCCCTATGTTTTCTAAGTTTTGCATGGGGGTTCGCGTGATACTACGTGATTCAAAAGAAGGCTCCGTTTCATCTCATTTTAAAGGCCTGCATTGTACAAAGCTGAACCGCATTCTGTTGCTCTCGGGCCTGCCCAAACTTTCATAAATGAGAGACTTCGTCCGTTTCCCTGCAGTATGCTCCATTAGATCTCTTGTCTGTCCAAATAGAATATTGTTGTACTCTCTGTGTAAACAGATATCTGAGGTTGACTGCCTTGTAACCATCATTTAGTTAGAGACGGCTTTGGGTCTGCCCTTGTTCATAATAGCATTTCTTTATTTTCTATTTCGATTCTCTTCTCCTGAATCAATCGTTTCCAACCTATTTTTTGTGTTTGTTGCACCCTTGAAGCTTTTAGGCTGCACCTAACGTTTTGATTGGTTGAGTGTATCCTTTCACTGCTGACATATGGGAACTATTTTATTTTAGCAGATTTCTATGGCTTTTCAGCTTTAGAAAACGGTGGGAGAGTTTTTCTCCCACTTCCTTTATCTTTCTTCCCCATCTATCTCTGCCTCCCCATCTACACAGTCATCATAGGTTTCACTACCTCTATATCTTTCTATGCCCCACTCCAAGCCCCTTCTCTCTGCTTCCTATCCTAATCTTGTGTCACAGAGCATTGCTGACATTATGTGTGTCTTTCTTCCTCCTTCTACACCTCTGTCTCCTTTGCCCACTGCCAGTTGCGCTCACTGTTGCCTTTGCCAATGCTAAAAGAACAATTGATGGACAAAAACAGAACAATGTCATACATTCACCCCAGTACAGAGATCTGGGCCTAAATCCATCATTTTTTTGCTTCCCATGCCATTCCAGTTTGAACCCAGTCACATGAAAATCAGTCTTGACCCTGCGGCCAATGGGAACAGTCCAGCCCGAACTGCAAGGCCAGGTCCTCCCTAGACTTGAAACAATCATCTTAGGACCGGTTTCGCGGTTTCATCTCTCATCAGCCAGGATAGCTTGACTCCAGTGACATGGAGAGCATGGGACTCACGTCTGGGCATACCCGTCCTACTCGAGGTGACAAATCCAAAAAGAACAATTGATGGACAGAATGGAGACAAAATGTAATACATTTACCCCAGTACAGATGGCATGGTGAGCAAAAGAACAATGGATTTAACCCAGATCTATTGACTGGATCTGAATGTTTGATTTGCTCTGCATTCCATCCATCATCTGTTTGTTTTTTGCTTTCTCGCCTTAAGTGAGCCAGGTATGCCCAGACGGGGTCTGAGGCTCACTGTGCCACTGGTTTCAAGCTAGCCTGGGTTATATAGGGTAATGCCGGTCCCAGGGTGCTTGTTTCCGGTCCAGGGAGGACCTGGATTGGCAGTTTGGTCTGGACGGTTCCCATGAGGTACAGGGTCAAGACTGATTTGAATATGCTGGATCTAAACTGGGGTGACATGGTGAGAAAAAGAACAATGGTTTTAACCCAGATCTATTGACTGGGGTGAATGTTTGAATTGCTCTGCATTCCGTCCATCATCTGTGTGTTTTTTGCCTTTGCCAATGCTTGCAGGTTTGAGTTACAAGCCATGTCAGAGCCAATATGGGTGGGTTGCTATTTTGGATTATCATTTTATTTTATACTTACACAATGGCTGTCATGCTGTGCATAGATGCAACGTGATGACCAGCTTGGAAGGATACAAAATAACATTTTTAGATGCCCGCCAACCACAATTAGCTTTAATAATGCTTGTGTCATAATCCTTCAAGAGTTGACAAAGCCAATACCAGCAGCAAGCTCTTTCAAAGCAACGTCATTTGACTTTGCCAATTCTTATTCAGTTAAGAGACTATGGCAGTCAGAAAGTTAAAGCATTAAGGGTAAAATTGAAAAAAGCAATATGTTCAGACACCACCAAAAACTCGGTAACCCTTATTAACTCAATAAACACAACCTGGTTGGGTCTAAACAAAGTTTACCTCTACCCTGCTTTAATCTCTGCTCATCCCATAGTAGCTATAGCACAAGCAACAGTTAGTAAATACCCATAGAAGAATGTGTTAAGCTCATTCAGTGCCAATCATTTTAAAGTCAAGAAAATAACATGATACAATTCTCAAACTGGTTTGGACAAAATAAAGACAAAATAATGACCTATAAGTCACAAATATTGTTAAAATCTGATATGTTTTACTGAAGATATGAATTTCTAAAGTTTGAAGGCAGATGTGCCTCAAAAAAGTAAAGCACCATCATAGATAAATAACAGTTTGTGGTTGACCAGGATTTAAGAGCAATTTCAGGCCAATCGCGATGGAGTAAAATCCAGATACACCAACCAGGTTATCTTGGGAAAAGTACTTAGTTTCTGATTTAGAATTGTTTTCTAGAAATCAGAACCCTCCAGTGGTGCAAGGTCCAAGAATGAAGTTACCAAGTGTCCTTCAAAGTCAGATACATTGTCTTTGAGCCCCCGCTGGAGCTGTTGCTTTTGGTGCCAAAAGTTGTCAGCAAGATAAAACTATATTTCTTAGCTGCATAAGTCACTTGGCAGCTGTGATAGGTTAATCACCTCACCCCGGTCCAAGGTTCTACATTCCGTCTTAGTCAATTTTTGTTTTTCACATTTTCCAGTATGGCAATGACTGAAGATGTCTCCACAAGGACAGATACCTTTTCTGAAACTGTTGAACCTGTTTTCTTAGCAGGGAAATCTGTTTTTCTTTCCTGTATTTTGTATAACCTCCCTAGGCAAGCCTTAGAACATTGTCCTGGTCCTCACCTGGTAGAAAAAACTACTAAGTCTAACTTGTCTCCAACTGCTGGGAATGTTTTTCCTTTTTCCAGGTCCTCATGGCTGACTTTTAAGCACCAGACTTTTCTCCTGTAAAGGCTCCTTTAGGAAGCTGGTTCTTTATATGGTATATCAAAAATTGGATATATCATGTAAAGACTCCAGGGGTTCAATTATGAGTGGACAGGGGCTTGCTATTCAATCCCAAAGAGCTCTGTTCGGGAGTAGTGCTGCCAAATATCCTTATGCTCAACACAGAGGAGTGCAAGAAATCTTCAAATACACACAATGATTAATAAATTGTATTGTATTGTATTGTAATTGCATTTATATAGCGCATACTACCCATGACAAGGAATCAAAGTGTTTTTTCGGTGAGTAGCACGCTACTCCGGGATCCAAAAAGGATTAGTGTTGAATTAGTATAGTGAAAAATGAATATAATTAAAGTGGTTGATAGGTTAGTCAGTTATTTGGAATCGGAAGGATAGCGGAAGGATAGAAGAGGAAAAAAGGTTTGTATTTATGTAGCGCTTGATACCCCTGATGGGGTGTTGAAGCGCCTTTTTTTATTTTTGGTCAGTAGTCCACTACTCCGGAAACCCATAAAGGATTAGTGGTGAATTAGTATGGTGAAATATGAAAGTAATTTGAGTGGTGGATATTAGTCAGTTATTTGGAGTGAGAAGGATTGCAGAGGGATAGAAGGGGGGAGAAAGGTTTGCATTCATATAGCGCTTGTTACCCCTGAAGAGGTGTTGAAGCGCTTTTCTGGTGAGTAGCACGCTACTCTGGAACCCATAAAGGATTAGTGTTGAAAATTAGTATAGTGAAATATGAAGTCATTTGAGTGGTGGATATATTATTCAGTTATTTGGATAGAGAAGGGTAGCGGCAGGATAGAAGTAGGAAAGAGGTTTGTATCTATATAGCGCCTGCTACCCCTGATGGGGTTTGAAGCACTTTTTTATGAGTATCACGCTATTCTGGAGCCCATAAGGATTAGTGTTGAATTAGTATAGTGAAATATGAAAGTAATTTGAGTGGTGGGTATGTTAGTCAGTTTTTGGATTGAGAAGGGTTGGGGAGGGGTAGAAAAGCGAAAAGGTTTACATTTATATAGTGCTTGTAACCCTAATGGAGTTTTGAAGCACTTTATTGGCTAATAGCACACTACCCCGGAACCCATAAAGGATTAGAGAAAGGTCGCGGAGGGATAAAAGAGGAAAAAGGTTTTCATTTATATAATGCTTGCTTACCTCTGATGAAGAGTTGAAGCTCTTTTTTGGAGAGTAGGACGCTACTTTGGGACCCATAAAGGATTAGTGTTGAATTAGTATAGTGGAATGTGAAATTTGAGAAGTGAACATGTTAGTCTGTTATTTTGATTGAAAAGGATAGTGGAAGGATAGGAGAGTGGAGGATTTTTTTGGCGGGGAGGTCATAGCAGTAGGAGGAGGCTTTTGGATCAGTAAAAAGGGCTTGTGGAGGGGAAGAGTCAGAGGGAAGAGTTTAGAAAGGTTTGTTTTGGGGATCAGTATAGTAAAAGAGGTGTCAGATGATGCAAGGAGGGGTAGAGTAGGAGAGAGTCTAGAAAGGGTTATTTTGGGGATCCTAGTAGTGGTATGGGGTTTGGAATAAATGAGAGAGAGGACGTAGAGGATATATTGATAGATGTATGGGGTGGGAAATAGGGTAGTGCATTGGATATGTGTCAAAGCCCAGCTCACCTGAGTTTCTGTTCAGTTCTGATGGAGGATGAAGACAGTCCGACCCCACCCTGAAACTGCTTGTTCCAGCACACTAGTTTTAAACAGTGCACTAAGAACCAGAAGCTCAAGGGAAGGGGGGAAGTGGATACAATTAAAAAAGAGAGACAACACCGTTCTTGCGTTTCCACTGTAGAAGTGCTGCTAAAATCTGCGGCCCTCTCTGACTTCTGTAGAAACTGGTGCCCTATGAAACATAAACAAAGAACAGATAAGTGCAAACTATCCCTAAATGTGTTCCTGACTAACCCTTAATCTATTAGACATTCTCTTCTAAAAGTACCTCTTGGATCCTGGTCTCCAGCTTCCAGGTTTGGAATGTGTTACTGTTCTGGGATGTGCTTTCTATTACTGTAAAACTTCTGTAAAATCAAACGAATATCATTATCAGAATTACCAACATCTAACATTCACCTTAATATAACTAAAGCCTAAATTCTTAATAGCAAACTCACTTTTCACATTCCAGACTTTTTATAAAACAAATACTGTACTTTTACATCAAAATACAGCAGGTAATTTGTGCAAGTCTTTGATTTACTGTTTGCCTTGCTGTCAATGGTTTCCTCTGTTCGATTCTTAAAAAGTTCCAGGTAAAACAATGTTTATTCACAAAGTTCCACAAAGTATTCTTGTAACAAAGGGTTTGAACCACAAAGTTAGTGGGAGATATCTTGTTCCAAATTGTCTTTACATGAATCCAGAAATCGCCGACAAAGTTCTTTCAGGCAATAAAAAGTTTTGCACTTACTTGTTGCTGAAAAGGGATACTGATCAGTCTAACCTTGTCCTCTTTCTCTTTTGCAGGTCGATTGCAGTGGACAGAAGAGGGGCTGAGGCAAGAAGGAGCCGGAAACCGGAAGAAGGAAGAGCCAGCAGCCGCGCCCCTTGAAGCCAATGAAGGTCTGGAGAGAGCTGGAGTGCCAGCGCCGAAGGATCTGTTCTCAGGTAAGTGGGAGGTAGATGAGCACAAGCACTGGGTGAGGGTCAGGGGCTGCCTTTTATAGACAGGGCTTGGTGTGGTTCAAAGAGCTGGGTGTGGTTCGAAGAACTGGGTGTGGTTCCCACAAGCAGGTGTGCAGAGCTTCAGTTATTATGCTAATGAGTTGAAGTAACACATGGCCTAGGGAGGAGTGCTCTAAATAAGCCTTGGTAAAAGCAAGGTCCAATGTGAAAACAAGACAGCAATGTCCAAAATAAGCCTTGGTAAAAGCAAGGTCCAATGTGCAAACAAGACAGCAATGTCCAAACTTGTGAATACATTGAACAACATACACAGAAGTCTTAGGGAGGGGCTGAGATAACAAGAAGGCTTTCAATAGTATGTTTAAGAGAGCTATTACAGAGACCACTAGTGCAATGAGAGGGGACATGCTCTTTGCTGTGCACAAACCCTAACAGTCGCCCCCCTCAAAGGCCCTACTACTGGACGGGGTTTCCCTGGATTTTTTAGATAAAACTATCTAATCAACCGTGGGGCATGTACATAGGACGCTGGTTCCCATGAATTCTCAGTTTCGTCATATCCTTTCCATTCTACTAAATAAAACAGACGTCCATGAATTCTTTTTGCGTCTTTTAAGCTTTTCACTTCATATTCTAGATTTCCCTTAATTGGTATGGGTGGAGGTGGTGGTTCGGGTCGGGTATTTGGGTTGTACGGCTTAAGCAAGGACACATGGAATGTAGCATGTACTGGGTATTCTTTTGGTAAGTCCAATTTTACTATTACCGGGTTTACTATGGCAGTTATACTAAAGGCTCCAATAAAACGTGGTTGCAGCTTTCGGGATCCCTCTATATTTAGGTTCTTTGTGGAGAGCCATACTTTGTCACCGATTTTATACATTGGGGCCTCAGATCTGTGTTTGTTTGCTTGTCTTTTCATGCTTTCTTTGTACTTTAATAAATGTTTCCTGGCCTTGTCTTGTATGTCACCTAATCGTGTTAGTCTATCTGTTACTGTAGGCAACAGGGAATCTTCTAATAAAATGGGTATAGCTCTCGGATGATACCCCTGCATGAAATAGAATGGTGAGCAAAGTGGAGCTGCATGATCAGTATTATTTTAAACAAACTCCGCTACAGGGAGAGCTTCCAATCATTCACTAGAATAATCAGCCAATGAACAACGTAGCGTTTGAAGTAAGGTTTGGTTCAGTCGTTCAGTTTGTCCATCTGTTTCTGGATGGAAAGCAGTGGATAATGCCACATCTATTTTCAGTTTTTCGCATAAATTTTTCCAAAATCTAGAGTTGAACTGGCTACCTCGGTCTGACACCACTTTACTTGGCAAACGATGTAAACGCACAATTTCTCTTATAAAAATATCGGCAAATTCTGCCGCAGTTGGCAATTTCTGTAATGGTACAAAATGTGCCATTTTACACAAAAAATCCACTATCACTAACACTGTTGTGAAGGATTTTACTGGTGGTAAACCTACAATAAAGTCTACACTCACAGTGTGCCAAGGTTGTTTGGGTGAAGGCATTGGTATTAACAAACCGTCAGGGGCCTTATGAGAAGATTTATGTCTTGCACAAACTGGACAGGTAGTGACAAATTGCTTAATGTCCTTACTCATATTATCCCACCAAAAGTGTTTTCGCACATTTTCCAGGGTTTTTACCCAGCCAGGATGACTTGCCAACGGTGAGGCGTGATGGCACATTATCACCTGTGTTTGTAATTCTGTGGTGGGCACTAACAGCATGTTGTCGTGATACAATAAACCTCGTTGTATTGAGTTATGGGAATCCTTTAACCAATCTTGAGGTGCTATTTGCATGTGTGCATTATATAGATCTGTGATGACATCCTTCTGTTGTACTGGTGCCAAAAGCTTTTGGGGAGGAATTATGGGTTCTCCTATTTTGTCTTCTTTCATGTCTGAGGTATGTCCGTATCTAGATAACACATCAGATTGAATTTGTTGTGCACCTGGTCTATAGGTTATAATGAAGTCAAATGTACTAAACAAATGTAACCAGCACATCTGACGTGGAGTTAATGCTTTTAGTGATCAAACAATTGTAGGTTCTTATGGTCAGAAAAGATGGTAACAGGGTACTTGGCTCCCATTAAATGGTGCCTCCATTCAGAAAAGGCTACTTTGATAGCTAATAATTCTCTTTCAGCCACAGTGTAATTTTGTTCAGCTGGTAATAACTTTTTGGAATAGAAGGCTATAGGATGTAATTGGCCATCTACTGCATCTCGTTGAGAGAGAACTCCTCCTAAAGCTACTTGTGAAGCATTTGCTTCAACAAAAAATGGCAAGTCAGGATCAGGATGTTTCAGAATTGGGGCTGAAGTGAACTTTTGTTTCAGGAGTTGAAAGGCGTGTGCCGCCTCATCAGACCAAAGAATTCGTTGCCCTTTCCGCAACAAGGTAGTTATTGGGGCCGCAATGTGTGCAAAATGAGAAATAAACCTCCTATAAAAATTGGCAAAACCCAGAAATTTCTGAACATCCTTCACAGATGATGGTTCTGGCCAATCAGTAATAGCACTAATTTTCTTTTCATCCATAATTATTCCTTGAGGTGACAGGCAGTGTCCTAAAAAGTCCGCTTTGCTGACATTAAAAGTACACTTCTCTAATTTAGCAAAGAGATGATTTTCTTTTAACTTTGATAATACTGCACGAACATGTTGGGTATGTTCTTCCGGGTTCTTAGAGTAAATGGGGATGTCGTCTATGTATACTATGACACAAACGTCCAGGAATTCGTGTAGGACCTCATTTATAAAGAATTGAAAGGCCACAGGGGCATTACACAACCCAAAGAGCATTACTGTGTACTCAACTAGACCAAACTTTGTCTTGAAAGCTGTCTTCCACTCATCCCCCTCTTTTATTCGGACCAGGTGGTAAGCTCCCCACAGATCTAGTTTAGTGTATACAGTAGAATGTCTTAATTGATCCAACAACACAGGTATTAGAGGAAGAGGATATTTATTTTTTATTGTAGCCTTATTTAGTCCTCTATAGTCGATACACGCGCGCAGAGATTTATCCGGCTTCGGGATAAAAAAAAGTGGAGATGACACCAGAGATGTGGAATGTCGGATGAACCCAGACTGTAGTAGGTCGTCTAGGTAGGTTCTTAATTATTTGGTCTCTTTGTCAGTCAAAGCATATACTCTGTTATTAGGTAAAGGGACCCCTGGGATAAGATCTATACGGCAGTCATATGACCGATGTGGGGGCAACACACTAGCCTTCACTGGATCAAAAACGTCTTTAAAGTCAGAATATTCAGGAGGGAGACTTGGTTCGTCTTGTGTAACACTAGCACAGCGTATTACTGTGCTCTGTTCTGTACCTGCTTCTTGATAGCAATTGGTTCTACAGAATGAGGAATCCAAAGTAACTGTTCTGTTCACCCAATCAATTTTTGGGTTATGAGTTGTTAACCAGGGTACCCCGAGAATCAATCAAAAAACAAAAGAGGGGCCCTGAATCTATAAATGAATACCACGAGGGAAACAACCCGCCAGGGCGAGAATACTAGAGAAAAACATGGAAGGGGGTGTTCCCTAAATATCAAAAGAGCAAGAAGTCTGATCGCGCATTCAGCTGACCCACACAACCACAAGAAGAATTTATTTATTCAGAGAAAACTTTTTTTATTTATTTTAGTTTTTTTATATATATATATAGTTTTCATAGAACATTAATTTAATTTAGACAGTAAAATAGTATCTATAAAGTTTTTTTATCATATACAAAAATACAATATAAAAACTAGGACACGCAGAAGTAATTTCAAAAAGAGGGCACAGAATCCATTCACTCATACACTCAAAGACACATTTTGTACAGTCAGATTCATACACAAACATTCACATACGTATCATCACACACAAAAGCGCCCGAGAATCAAGCCAAAATTCGGGGTATCTATCAGATCAAAGCTAATCATCTATGTGTGCCCGTTTTGACAGACCATGACAAGGGGACTTGTTTGTTTTGTGATTAATCCAGAGGTCAATTCTGACCCATCAACTGCACATACTGCTTCTGGACAAGGCTGTAGGCAAATAGGAAGACCTAATGTATTAGCTAACTTATTATCAACAACATTTCCTGTTGCTCCTGAGTCCAGTAGGACAGGGAGAGAATGTCTAACTTGAGTAGTAACAATTAAAAAGATCTGAATTATGAAATGTCTAGGTATGTGCGGTACCATTAAGGCTGCAGAATTAGAGGTTTGATTAAGATGTTTTCTCGAACAAGTAACCTCCCCCCTTGTCGAGCTTAATCGTTTCCCGACTCAGTTGAGGAGATAGAGGAAACAGTACCCTTTCGTGAAGTTTTAGGTTTTACTGGACATTCTCTGGCAAAATGTCCTGCCTTGCCACAATTTAATCATAATTGAAGTTTTCTCCTTCTTTCTTTTTCCTCTGACGTGAGTGGACCTCTGAGTGTCCCTATTTGCATAGGATCAGGTTCAGGGAGTTTATTATCTGTGTCTTTCTTCTCATGTGTAATAAAAGTTAACCGCGATTCCAGTTTGGATTTATCTCCCTTTCTTTCTCCTAGTCTGTGTTCCAATTTCACGACTAAATCTACAAAGTCAGAATAGTCTTCTGGCAAATCAACGATATGAGCCAGCGCGTCTTTTAACTCGTCTCTCAAACCTTTATAAAAAAGGGAGACACGCTTTTCTTCTGGCCAACGTGTCTCGGTGAGTAAACGATGAAAACTAGTGAGATAGGTCAATAAGTCCTTGTTACCTTGTTTAAGATTTAAAAGCTCATTATCACTTGCCTGCATAAAAGTGTGTTTTGCAAAAAGGCTGGTAATAGTACGTTTAAATTGATTCCAATTATGCAGGGTGGGATCATCTCTATCCACGAAAGGAATTGACTAATTGGCTGCTATACCGCCCAAATAAGACAAGACGAATGCCACTTTCGTAGCATCAGTAGGGAACTGTTGTGGTTTACAAACGAAGTGTAATTGACATTGATTGATAAAAACATGGAATTTGTTACTATCTCCATGAAAACGTTCAGGTGCTGCTAAAGGCACAGCATTAGGAACATTAACAGTAACCTCAACTGGGGGAGGGAAAGTTGTATGTTTTGCTCGCGCCCCTGTCTCTGAAGAGGTTTTAAACAAAGGCGTAAAAGCTGTGTTCCACTGAGATTCCCTAGGTTTATACCTGCTTAAATCCTGTTTTAAAAAGGTGTTTTCCAACTTTAATTTCCCTATTTCCTCTTGCATATGTTGCAAGATGCCAGACACTGATTCATTATGGGCCAAGTCCTCGTTTAGGCTCTGCGCCATATCCGTGGCGTCAATGCCCTCTGTTTCTTCCCCGGCATTCATCGTCCAACAGAACTGAATATTTTAAAGGCTTGTGCTTCTGTCAAAGCCCAGCTCACCTCAGTTTCTGTTCAGTTCTGATGGAGGTTGAAGACAGTCCGACCCCACCCTGAAACTGCTTGTTCCAGCACATTAGTTTTAAACAGTGCACTAAGAACCAGAAGCTCAAGGGAAGGGGGAAGTGGATAAAATAAAAAAAGAGAGACAACACAGTTCTTGCGTTTCCACTGTAGAAGTGCTGCTAAAATCTGCGAGCCTCTCTGACTTCTGTAGAAACTGGTGCCCTATGAAACATAAACAAAGAACAGATAAGTGCAACCTATCCCTAAATGTGTTCCTGACTAACCCTTAATCTATTAGAAATTCTCTTCTAAAAGTACCTCTTGGATCCTGGTCTCTAGCTTCCAGGTTTGGAATGTGTTACTGTTCTGGGATGTGCTTTCTATTACTGTAAAACTTCTGTAAACTCAAACAAATATCATTATCAGAATTACAAACATCTAACATTCACCTTAATATAACTAAAGCCTAAATTCTTAATAGCAAATTCACTTTTCACACATTTCCAGACTTTTTATAAAACAAATACTGTACTTTTACATCAAAATACATCAGGTAATTTGTGCAAGTCTTTGATTTACTGTTTGCCTTGCAGTCAATGGTTTCCTCTGTTCGATTCTTAAAAATTTCCAGGTAAAAAAATGTTTATTCACAAAGTTCCACAAAGTATTCTTGTAACAAAGGGTTTGAACCACAAAGTTCGTGGGAGATATCTTGTTCCAAATTGTCTTTACATGAATCGAGAAATCGCCGACAAAGTTCTTTCAGGCAATAAAAAGTTTTGCACTTACTTGTTGCTGAAAAGGGATACTGATCAGTCTAACCTTGTCTTCTTTCTCTTTTGCAGGTTAATTAAAGTGGACAGAAGAGGGGCTGAGGCAAGAAGGAGCCAGAAACCGGAAGAAGGAAGAGCCAGCAGCCGCGCCCGTTGAAGCCAATGAAGGTCTGGAGAGAGCAGGAGTGCCAGCGCCGAAGGATCTGTTCTCAGGTAAGTGGGAGGTAGACGAGCACAAGCACTGGGTGAGGCTCAGGGGCTGCCTTTTATAGACAGGGCTGGGTGTGGTTCGAAGAGCTGGGTGTGGTTCGAAGAACTGGGTGTGGTTCTCACAAGCAGGTGTGCAGAGCTTCAGTTATTATGCTAATGAGTTAAAGTAACACATGCCTAGGGAGGAGTGTTCTAAATAAGCCTTGGTAAAAGCAAGGTCCAATGTGCAAACAAGACAGCAATGTCCAAAATAAGCCTTAGTAAAAGCAAGGTCCAATGTGCAAACAAGACAGCAATGTCCAAACTTGTGAATACATTGAGCAACATACACAGAAGTCCTAGGGAGGGGCTGAGATAACAAGAAGGCTTTCAATAGTATGTTTAAGAGAGCTATTACAGAGACCACTAGTGCAATGAGAGGGGACATGCTCTTTGCTGTGCACAAACCCTAACAATATGCTAAATTTGAAGAAATTGATAAATATATAGATCCATAATTACATTGAAAGTATATATATGCTTAAAGGAGGTAGGTATATGTAGATTAAATACATTGATAGAGGTACAGGATGAGAAATAGGGTTGTGCATTGGATATGGGTTTCAGGAGGAAAGTAACAAACACACAGATCCAAGTACATGGAAGGTACATAGATTCACAATGGAAAAAGTACATGTAGACCAAAGATGCACCAGATAAACTCTGGTTTTCAAGCGTTATTGTACTTTAATTGTTTTTAACATAATTATTCTACATGTTTATACAAAGCAATACACAAAGATAGGTACATATCTATAGTAAAAATAAATGATTATATACAGAGGGATATTCTGTAAATTTCTGTTTGCGTATGGTGCTTATGTAGGGAAAAGCCAATTATTGAGTAGTTTTAGATAGGGTGGCTGTCCATGGGTCTTATGTTGTGGGGTAAAGAGGTCCATAGTTGGCTGCTTGAACAGAGAAGGATGTGCCACCCATGTTTTTTTTTCTTGTATCTTGGGTTTTTGAGGCTAGGTGCCATTTTAGAGTGGAGGTTCCTTTGTTGAATGTGTTTGGTGATGTTATTCCTGATGAAAAGCGGTCTAATTCCATGTATTGCTTTGTGGGTGATACAAAGCAGCTTGAACGTGGATCTTCTGGCAACTGGTAACCAATGCAGGGCTTTCAAGGCAGGTGAGATGTGGTCATGTGGTTTGATATGCAAGAGTAGTCTGGCAGCCGAGTTCTGAATACATTGTAGTAATTTCATGGTCGTTAAAGGTGATCCGTGGTAGAGGCTATTGGCGTAATCGAGTTTGGACAGAACAAGGGAGATGGTAGCTTGGACCTTGTGTGGAAATCCCAAATGAGGGAAAATTTGTCACAGCGTTTTTATAGTGACAAAGTTTGATCTTGCTAGTTTGTCCACTTGGGCATTCATCGTTAGCGCGGAGTCCATGTTAATACTGAGGTTTCTTACTTCCTACTATACTTTAGGTGGTGATCCCAGTTCATCAGGCCAGGCAGCAAGCGGGTCATAATGTTTCCAATCGCCACATATGAGTATTTCCGTTTTTTAAGCATTCAATTTGAGGTGGCTCCAAGTCATCCCACTGATCCACGGCTCTGAAACAACTGAACATTGGGGAGTTTCCAATGTCTTTAGGTATTCCTGTTGAAGGAGTATTTGTGTGTCATCTGCATAGTTATAGCACTTGAGGTGAAATTGATTGATCAGTATCGGTAATGACTTCATGTAGATGTTGAAAAGCATGGGCGAGACGATAGAGCCTTGAGGGACCCTGCTTTCGTGGAGTACGGTTTGGATGAGAAAGGTGGGGTATGGATGACATTATTTCTGTTTTGAATGTAGGATGCGATCCAGTCTAGAGCAGTCCTCTCTATGCCGGCTTCATATAGTCTTTGTTTCAGAGTATCATGGTCAACAGTGTCAAAGGCAGCCGAGAGGTCCAAGAGATCAGTAAGCTGGTTGCACTACAACTGTCGACTAATCTTCAGAGCCTGGTAGCAGTGCGCTCTATAAATCTGTGGGGGATTGACCTTAAAAACTAATGGCATACTGTCTGTATACAACCAGAAAAGGAAACTGAAATATTAAAATGTTATCTTTTAGTTTCCAATGGATCTTTCTGAATTAACCAATAAACTGCTGAATAATAATCAGAGATTACTGAAAAGAAACTCAATTACTTGACCAAGACCACACACACACACACACAGAGATCTACTGAAAAGAAACTCAATTACTTGACCAAGACCACACACACACACACACAGAGAGATCTGTGTGTGTGTAATGACTCACACAACTCAAGAAGTAGTACCACACCAATTTATAAAATAGCAAGTATCTTTATATATATTGAGGAACGAGGGAAAAATCGTTTAGGTAAGTATGTTTTTAAATATAAATTAATTTCAGTTCAAAAAGTGGACACACTGAAATTTCTGATTTCTGCACTGTTATGCTATGGAAGTAAGAAAAAGTTCTGCAATCAGGTACAGTACAGCGACTTACTGGACCAGTCTCCTGGAGTTAAGCTGAATGATGGGCAAGGTGCATTCTAGCACCAGCAGTACACCATCAGTCGCACTGGGGAGGGGGCAGGTGCAGGGTGCAAAACAACTTTGGGAGTCCAATAGGTATCTATGAAGATTGGTTACTGCGAAAAGAGGCTGAAGCCTCTGGCTGAATGGCCAGTTGGGTTCAACCAACAGAGGGGGTTGAAGTCTTCTCCATGGCCTGTGGGCGATGATGCAGAGGTGACTTTAGGCATCGAGTTTTCTTACAAGGAGCAGTCGCGGTCGAGGGGGCCCGCATGCAGATGCTGCAGACAATGTTGTGGAGTCCATGAGGGGTGAAACTGATGAAGCAAAGCTTCGCATATTTGCGGCTTGCCGAAGTCAAGAACCTCGTTTATGTGTAATACGGTAACAAGTGTATGTTTTACTAATATTTATGTTTAGTTTGGATAAGGATCGTGAAGCTTGCACATGTGTTTTTACTAAAATAATTTACTCGAGTCATCTAAAATGGCCGCTGCTTGTATTTAGTTACTGCGCATGCGTCAGCCACACTCACGTGTCTTGACGCGTCTGCAGAAGTGGAGGGAAAGTTATGCGCATGCGTAATTCATAGCTGTGCTTATCATGTGGTACTGCTCGTGCCACTGCTCTTGTGACTGTATCAATGTGGCTAACATTTAAACGCAATAAGTTTATTTCTTGATGATGAGTTAAAAGTACAAACCCTGTGATGTGTTTTCATAATGACATTACTATGTATTAATTTGTTTTTCGCTTACTTTTTATGTACCGCGGGGAATGGGGTTTGTCTGTACCGAGAACCATTTTGGAGGTCCTTCTGCGCCTGCGCGACTTGCCGAGGCATAGCAGACCTTGACTGATGGAACACAGCCAGTTGGCAGTGATGAGCAAGATGCTCCTGAGAAACGACCCGAAAACTCAGCTGAACCAATCATATGTTCTCACAGAGCAACATTGTTAAAGTTGCCATTGTATTTCTGCACCAGTTCTCATGAGAACCCCAATCTAGTTAGGCGGTACCCTATTATGCAAATGTAGGCTTGAAACTGTATGTCGTGATTGGTGTGTTACCCAAATCCTACCTTAGGACCAATCGAAATTGAGGGATTCTGACACTTTGCAACATTGGGGGGTGGTACACTGTCCCCAAACTGTATATCTACCCTGGGTTCACCTAGTGAACCGTCCGACTTGTCTGGTTTAGCTGACCTGTCACTGACCCAACGCACTCAATAGGTGACTGAAGATACAGAGCGCTGCAAGGCACTCTGTCCGAATTTGACCATAGACTAAGGTTCTACTGAACCTTAAAGTGCTGGTGAAGCACTTAGCTGGGAGTTCGCTGACCCAATCGGGGTCTTGATCGATAAGCTGCAGAGCGGGTGGAGCGCAGGCGTTGCTTCTGAACTGTGGGTTCCGGTCCTGTCCTGAAGAGGTCCTGTCCTGAGGGTTTGCTGTCCTGTCCTGAGGGTCCTGTCCTGATTTCCTATTCCGAGGGTATCCTGTTCTGTCCTGGGTGTCCATTCTGCACCTGCTGTCCTTTGAGGGGTATCCTTCCTTGAGGGTTTCCTGTCCTTAACTGACCCGTGGCCAGGGTTTGGTTTCCACACCTTTCTAGGTAAATATTGCTCTGAAAACTCTTAAAATCTTGCACCTTCTGAATTTCTAACTTTTGCTTTAATAAAGTTCATCATTGCATATGTTATATTTTCCATGCCTTTCCGCAACTATTGAAAGTCAATTACGTAATTTCATAAGTTTGTTCCTATGTCTTCTCACTTGGTAGAAATTATATTTTGCATTGCAGTTTGTCATTTTCTGATATGGTCTAGAACTTCATTGCCTAGACTGTTCAAAGGCCCCTTTACTTTAAGTGAAGCGTGTTACTCATTGTAGGCCCTCCTATAGTTACCTACACTTAGTCTGCCCATGTTTAGATAATACTGAATTGCATAGTATTTTTTCTCATTACATTTTATCAGTACCTTAATGATTACTCTGTCATTATTTCTTTATGCCTATATAATTTACGTTATCTTGGTTATTGATTGCCTTATTTTACTGTACCTCATGCAAGAAAATAATGAACTTTA
This sequence comes from Lissotriton helveticus, assembly GCF_964261635.1. Classification (NCBI taxonomy): domain Eukaryota; kingdom Metazoa; phylum Chordata; class Amphibia; order Caudata; family Salamandridae; genus Lissotriton; species Lissotriton helveticus. The sequence continues at coordinate 1,278,797,476 of NC_136069.1, forward strand.
GATAAACATTTTTAAAACTTCCAGTTGTCCGTGGTCATTTAAACAGTATTTGAATGTTGTTGGTTGGGTTTGGATTTATTGCCTTTCTTTACAGCTAGCTCCCTGATTCATTGTGGTCATTAGGTACCCGCATCGGTGGATGGTAAGTCGGGTGCACTGAAAATAATAGTAGGGAACACACACACACAACTTGGTAGAGCTCGTGAAGTCACCTGACCGAGGTATATGGTGGTTTTTGAAAAGTATATGGGCCCTGAAGCCGGAAACGGCGAAAACTATTGGTCGGGTGGCATCGCGCGCTCTATCAGTTTTCTGGTAGCTAGAGGATGGTTAGGGACTAGTTGAGAGTAAGGCAGGGACTAGTTGGACTAGTTGAGTCGGAAGCTGCTAGTATATTGATGCTGCTAGAAGAGCGGCTGTTCTAAGAGACCTGATCATTCTCTTGTGAATACGCTGCTGAAACTCATGAATTTTTGCATTTTTATTATTCTTGTTCTTATATTGTTATATGTACTAATCCATGCATTTGTAAACCGTATCGTTTCATGTTGTCCGAACTCCCCGGGGAATTGAAAGGGCAAGTGGTGAATAGAATCCATTGTCCTGAGGTCACAGGCTCGAGGAAAGTTCGGTGCAGGTTAGGATAACCGGGAAGCACTAACTAACGTTTTCTGAATACATGTGTGAATAAATGACAGTAACGGGGTTCATTGGCAAAATTCCCATAGTGGCGTAACCTAGTAAGGGTCACATCGGAAGAGTAGCAGGTTCCTCGGAGCTAGCGTGAAAGCAGAGGGGTCCGCTGAGAAACCTTAAACTCGTAATATATCCCGGAAAGAAGTGGATGAGTTTAGGGGAATAACAGGTTCACCGATGCTAGAGTGAAGGGTAGGCGGAAGGGATCTGCCCGCAGCGAGTGAAAAGTAAATGGAAGTAGTTTACTTGCAGTAAAACAATTCTTTCTCTGTCTAGACACTTGAGCACTGTGGCGAATGTGTATTTGTTGTAAAATAACCAAGCACTGAGCACTTTAAAAGAAAGAAAGTTTCCGTTACCTTGTGAAGGGAGGGGGTCAGCCGCGAAGCGTCTCTGACGTCACTCTGTGCCGCGCTGGGATTGGTAGAAGCAGCGGGCGGGTAGCGGAGCTGAGTTTGTAAAGGAGGGGTGAGCGCCGGAGCGTGGGAACTGTCTCACGAAGGGGCCGCGCACCCATTGGCGGAGCTTATTTAGTGTCGCGCACCCATTGGTTGCACGAATTTCTGAAGCGCGTTCTGATTGGAGGTAGTTTGTAAACAAAGTTTAGCGTAGAAGTCGTATGTGGCACTCGCAGACTACAGGAACTCGACCTGATCCAAGGCACCTAGGGTTTGAAAGGGATCAGTGGAAGACTAATAGATACGATATTATGTACGGAACAAAGAGAAAAATGTCCCTTGTAAGTAAGGTGAAAAATTATTTTAAAACGGACAAACCGATTAAATCTAGAGAAGGTGTTCTTGTCCCACCACCCAATACTCCCGCCTCATTCATGATGTTTGACCGAGGGTACAATACCTGTGTGTGGTTGGAGAATTGGGTGAAGTACACAAAAGATGACGGAGTATTGGCTTTTCCGTTAGATGGTACCTTCAATGGTAGGATCTTATTTAATTTAAGAACCCGAATGAATGAACTGCATCCCAGGCCAAGACTAACGCAGTATGAGGCATTAGAGGAATGGGAGATTGAGGCTTTTGAAAGAGAAAGACCCCGAATGGACAAGGGTTTGACCAAGTGGTACCCCAGGCAGAAACAGGAGTCCAGGGATAAAAGGATGAAACAGTGGAGGCAGAGCATGATCGTTGAGGGTCTGTTTCCCATGATGCCGGCATGTCATAACGTTGGAGCAGGTGAGAAAAGCACCGAGAAGTGTAAACATTGGGGGGGTCCGGGAGAATCAGATGATGAATTGATAGATGACATTTGTACCAGGAGTCCGCCACCTTATAATGAGGGAACCCCACCTTCCAGTGTAGGGGATGCTCCCCGACGCCACTTCCTCAAGGAAGAAGACAGGTCCCTAGGACTGGGAGGGGGTGGTCAAGGGTTACCCTATTTTGAGAAACCAGAACCGACGGAAACAAGGGATATATATCCCAAAGTGCCCGTAAGTCAGGAAGAAAAATACTCACGTACAAAAATGTTCCTTCCCAGACCCCTGTATGAAAGGGAAGAAAAACCATTGAATTCAGGATTGCCTTTTGTTCAGCCTCCATATGAGGAAGAACGCAGGTCCTTTAACACTGGAAATTTATTCCCGAAACCAAATTATGGTGGAGGACCAAGTGAAACGCATCCTACTGCCCCGAGTTTTACTCCTCCATTGACCCCACAGATATTACATGACACAACTTTAAGAAGGATACTAGTGGAAAAGGAGCAAGAGGCTCTAACTAGACAAAGGACAGAAATAATTCAGAAAATCTCCCAGTTAAATACCAGTCCTGAGGCATTGACTATTCCAGTAACTATTGGACCGGTGGTCCCGTTATACGGAAATGGTCAGGGAAATCCGATTACTCCAGTTATGACCCCAGTCATGGCACCCCCGAGACAGGAACCGATAATCATAGATGATCAGTCCAGTGAGTGCGAGTCTGAAGTTGCGTTCTTGGACTTGCCAAACAAACCGACCGGAAAGGGAATGCAGCAGAGGCATAACCCTTTTAATACAAAAGAGATTAAATTAGAATCAGCAACAGGTACTAGGAATGTCTCTCTGGTAACTCCGGATGAAATTGAGAGTTGGAGTCGTGAATTAGAGAAACAAACTCCGCAAACGAAACCTTTAGACCTCTACAAGCTGAGGGTAGAAATAGAAGAGTTAATGGCAGGAAATGTGGGGTTGGATCGATTGAACACTTACTCTGAAGAAGAATTGTCGTTCATATGTAAAAGCTTTACAAGGAACACCAGAGTGCTCCACGAAAAACTGACCGAAACAGCAGTTAGTATGGGGGTAGATATCTCAAAATCCAAGCCCTTACAAAAACCGTACAGAGCAGACTTCTCAGACAAAGATATAGAGCACCTGAATGTGGCAGGGAAAAAGTTGCAGATTAAAGAATTAATGGGGGTACTGCAGAAATGGGGAGATGTGGAAAGATGGAGAAGCAGGTGGGCGAAAAAGAGGGAAGAGGTTCGCTCCCGACAAGTGACTCCTGAATTTGCTTTAAGGGAGGTAGAAAAACCTGAGCAGTTATGCCCCATGCGCGAAGTTCCAGGAGGGAAATATGTGCATGTTCCTTGGTCTAGACAGGATATTGTGTCCTTTACGAACGATTTTCCAAAATTGCGAGAGAAGCCCGTTGACTGGTACAGGCAGGTGGAGAGGTTCGTGAAGGTACAGAAATGTCTGTGGAAAGACCTGGATGGGTTTTTCGACATTGTGGTTCCAGTAGATTTATGGACCCAGTGTAAAATAGCCATAGACTGGCCTAGTGAGGAGTACCCAAGAAATAAGGAAACAGGGGAACCATCAAAGGATGTCATGCGAAAATATGAGCAGGTAATTCAGCATTTGAAAGAAAAGGTGCCCGCAAAGGAAACTGATTGGACAAAAATAGATAGAACAACACAGGAAAGGGACGAGACAGTGCACTCCTTCTATGAGAGGTTATTGCAGGTATTTAAAACATACAGTGGTATTGATAACATCGATTTGAAGGACATGACACACTTTATTTACAGGTTTGTAAATGGGTTAAGACCTGAAATTTGTCAGTGGATAAAAGATAATAAAATCTGTTGGCATACAAAGAAGATGGATGAGGTCCTGCGGTACGCTAAGTACTGTGAGGACGAGATGGCAGAAAAGAAAAAGGCCCTTAAGGAAAAGTGATGTGGGCTCAGGTGAAGCTCGCAGAACAGCAGGAAAAACAATTGAGTAACCTGGTTAAAAATGCTGAGAACCAAAATCCTGGGGGAGGGGGTGGAGGAAAGCCCCGGCCCAAATTTAGCAGGGAAGAGGCTATGAAGAAATTTCCCTGCCATCAGTGCGGCGAAATTGGACACTGGCGAAACGAGTGTCCCCAATTATTAAATGATAATGCAAAAACTCCTGATTTGACGCCACAGACGCAGAAGGAAAGACCAAGAAAGACTCAACCCCAGGTAAAAACAGTCCAGGTGCCTCGAGCACCCAAGCAGGTATACAGGGGAAGACAGGGAGAGGGTGAGGAGATAGAAGTTTGGGAAAGTGGGGAGAACAGAAATACAGCAACTTCGCAGTATCTGCTAAATGATACCTTCCTTTGTAATGATCAGGACTGACGGGGCCTGAGAGGGGAGGACGAGGAGTGCGTACTTGGCGCTTCCTTGCCGGTAGACCAGACTGGACCATACATTGAAGGAAAGGTTGACGGAAATGATGTCACCTTTCTGTTGGACACTGGCGCTACCCGTTCTACTGTAAGAACAGTGGAGGTTCCAAACCTACCCCTCTCGGGAGAAAATATCCAAGTAGTGGGTGTATCTAATCAATTGATTAGTACTCCTGTTACCGAACCAATGGAGATTTCAATTGGAAATTTTAAACAGATGCATAGATTTGTCGTCTGTGACACCAGTCTAGTGAATCTACTGGGTCGTGATTTGCTGTGCAAAATGAACTGTACCATCTTTTGCACACCAAAGGGTGTTGAAATACAGACCCCAGATGAAGATGGCATTTATAAACTATTGTTACTTAGACCTGACTCAGAAATTAAAAGATTGACCCTGCAGGACTTGCCCCAAGAACTCCAGGAAGCAGTAAAGCCAGAGGTGTGGGATTTCACTGGAAAAGATGTGGGGTTGATGAAAGATGTGGACCCCATACAAATAGCCATCAAGGACAATGCAGTATATCCTAACACTAGGCCCTACCGAATGAATGCTGAAGTGAAAGCAGGTGTCACTCTGGAAATTCAAAAATTATTAGAAGGAGACATCATACAGGAAGTAATGAGCAGCCCATGCAACTCACCGATTATGGGCATCAAGAAGCCTAGCGGCAAGTATAGGGTAGTGCAGGACCTAAGAAAGGTAAACAAAATTGTAGTCCCTTGCTGCCCTATTGTCCCGAACCCTGCAGTGATTCTGTACCAGATTCCTTGGGATGCTGAGTGGTTCACTGTGATTGATTTATGTCATGCATTCTTTTCGATACCCCTGCACCCCGACAGCAAATTTCTTTTCTCATTTGCCTTCGAAGGTCACGTGTATTGCTGGAACAGGGTCCCTCAAGGGTATACAGAGAGCCCCTCTATCTTTAATCAGATCTTGAAAAAATGTCTAGAGACTTTGATCTTACCTGGGAATTCGGTCTTAGTGCAGTACATAGACGACCTTCTACTGGCGTCTAAAAGTCATAGGGACTGTGTAGTTGACACCATTGCCCTCCTAAATCATCTGTGTGAGAAAGGGCATAAAGTGGCCCCTGACAAACTACAGTTCTGTGCGAAATCAGTGAAATATCTAGGACATCAGATAGAAAAGGGTGTCAGAAAAGTCACATCAGAAAGAGTGAGAATAATTCAAAAGATGCAGTTGCCCCGTACTCAAAAAGATGTCAGAATGTTCCTGGGTGTACTAGGCTACTGTAGGCAGTGGATTTTGGGATTTGTAGCCTTAGCCAGGCCTTTGATAAAAATGACCACGAGAGGAATGCCAGATATTGTAGAGTGGGACGATGAAAGCCTAATGGCTTTCACAAGACTGAAAAACTGTCTGTGTACAGCCCCTGCGCTGGGAATGCCAGATTATTCCAAAGAGTTTGCCCTATTTTGTGACACTCGCGATAATTGCGCATTGTCAGTCCTGACTCAAGAACATGGCACGACCAGAAGGCCTGTGGCCTATTTCTCTGCCACTTTGGACCCAGTAGCTGCTGGGTTACCAGGCTGTCTGAAAGCAGTAGCTGCTACTTGTGCAAGTTTGGAACAGAGTGAGTCCATTGTCATGGGACATCCTGTGACTGTGTATGTTTCGCATGGAGTAGTAATTCTATTGACCAGAACTAAAACGCAGTATCTCACCCCTAGTCGGCTGACTAAATACGAGAGGATTCTTGTGGGTGCAGCAAATGTAAGCATTGTTAGGTGCGGTATTCTGAACCCTGCCACTTTACTCCCCGACCCCTTGGAAATGGAAGGTGGGGATGATGATGAACATGATTGCATTGACCTGACAGAGTTCAGTACTAAACCACGTCCAGACATAAAAGAAGCGCCATTGCCTGAACATGATAAAGAACTATTTGTGGATGGTTCCTGTCTAAGACATGAACTAGGAGGCCTGAGTGCTGCCTATGCTGTAGTCTCATTAACCAAAATTGAAGAAGCAGGTTACCTATATAACATCAAGTCTGCACAAGTAGCCGAATTAATCGCTATGATAAAAGCTTGCAAAATTGGGAAGAACTTACGCATAACAGTGTATACTGACAGTCAGTACTGTTATGGAGTTGTGCATGACTTTGGCCAATTGTGGCTACAGAGGGAATTCATGACTTCCTCAGGTACTCCCATTCGGAATGCAAAGGTTGTTCATGACCTTTTAGAGGCCATCCAGTTACCCAAGGAACTGGCAGTGGTAAAATGCGGTGCTCATAAGAAGAGCATGGACAAAGTATCACTGGGAAACGATTATGCTGATCGAGTGGCCCAATGGTGCGCCAGGGATCGGTATATTGTAAATCCAAAACGAGGGGGGCCAGGAACCAGCTGCCAACTTCAGGTGTTTGAAGAAGTGCCTACATGGGATGAAGTGAGAGAGTGGCAGGAATCGGCTCCTTGGCAAGAAAGAGAGAAATGGAAGGAGGATGGGTGTAGACCGAGACGTGTGGATGGTGTGATTTTGGGCCCAACTGGTATGCCTGTGTTACCCCGACACTTGCTTGGCACAATGGCAAGATTAATACACGAAGGATCACACATTGGTAGGGATGCCATGATTCTGGTATTTCAACAGACTTGGTACAGTAAGAAGTTCAGGAAGGTAGCAGAGTCCCTCTGCCAGAGGTGCCTGTCATGTCAACAGATGAACCCGGGAAAAAGGACAATGGTTGAACTGAGCAAAATTGGGAGATCAGGGGGTCCCTTTATAAAAATACAGATTGATTTCATCACCATGCCCCGTTGTGAAGGAAAGCGATATGTCCTTGTCATTGTGTGCGTATTTTCGAAATGGGTAGAAGCTTACCCTACTCCCAAAAGTGACGCACTGACAGTAGCGAAGTGTTTACTAAAAGAACTGATACCTAGATTCGGAATACCATACATTATTGAATCAGATAAGGGTGGACATTTCCAGAATGAAATACTGGCTGAACTCTGTAAGGCCTTTGGAATAAGGCAGAAACTGCATTGTGCATACCACCCAGAGGCTTCTGGAATAGTGGAACAAGTAAATGGAACTATCAAAAACAGACTAGCAAAGCTGACAAATGCTACTGGCATGACCTGGGTGAAGGCCCTGCCCCTGGTCCTGATGGGACTGAGAAGTGTTCCTGACCGCAAGACAGGCCTAAGTCCCCATGAAATCATTATGGGAAGAGTAATGAGACAAGCATGGGTGCCAGGAAGCAAACTGTTGAGTATTACTGATGATTTGGTGCTTGAATACTGCAGAAGATTGGGTGACCAAGTGCGTTCTATCTCTCGCCAGATTGGAGACGACGGCATCCTCAATCCAACGACTCCTCTCCACAGCTTGGTTCCAGGAGATTGGGTCAAAATAAAGAAGCACACTCGATCAAGCTGTCTGGCACCAAGGTGGGGAAAGAAACGCCAAGTAATCCTGGTAACAACCACTGCAGTGAAGGTCGCAGGTGTTCCCCAGTGGATCCACGCTGGGCACACCCAGAAGGTATTACCAGACAAAGAATTTGCAGAAGAAGGGCAACCAGCAGAGGACCCTGCCGGAGCCAGACCAGAAGCAGCTGACAACGAGCAGCCCAGCACCAGTCAGGCTGCAGGAACAGCAGACGTTGGCCCAGGAGTAGTTGACTACGAACTGCCAAGAATCCAGCCTGCTGAAGAGGTCCAGGAAACTGAGCCAGAAGTAGCTGAAGACGAGCTGCCAAGCATATGGCCAGAAGAATGGATACCGATGATTGATCTGACCGAAGATCCCATCAGAACAAGAGAACGACTTTGTGAAGGTAGAGAGTGGATTAGCCAGGAAAAGCAAGGCACAGGCGAAGAACCTCAGCCGCTTGAGATTCACATCAAAACTGAGGAAGGAGAAGGTCAGACAGGGACAGAACAGGTGTTCGATACACCACCGCTAACACCTGATGCAGATAAGGGAGAGACTAGAAATAGAGTGATAGTTCGAGCAGAAGAAAATCAAGAGATCGAAGTGCTTGAACAGGATCAGAGAGGGTTAGAAGAACGGGTTCAGGAAACAGAAACAGAAACAGAGACAATCGAAAACCAAAGACAAAATATTCCTGAACAAGGCCAGATTAGCAACCAGGCAGAAGAATTTGATGCTAGCCCGGGAACTAGCCAGATAGGGGAAGTAGAAGAAGAAAGTGGAGAAGAATTGCCACAAGCTAAAGAGAACAAGAGAATAAGAGAAGAAAGTGAAGTCCAAGTACTGACTAAGAGACTAAAGAAAAGAAACAACCTTGAGCCTAGGTTTGTAAAAAGATTGAGGCTAAGGATAAAGACAGTGGAAGAAAAACGTGCAGAAGCAAGAAGAAGTGCTCGGATAGCAGAGCAAGAAGAAAACTCTTCCAAAAGAAGGAGTGAACGAATAAAAAGACAAAACAAAAAGTACAAGTCTCCTGAATGGACACTGGTTTTGGAAGAACTTGAAGATCTTGATATAACTGACGTAAGCGACGGAGAGCCCGTCCCTGAGTACTCTGCTGAAGAAGAAGAAGAACCACCGTGAATTTGCACAAAGTAAGCTAGTTGTGTAAAGCCACAAAGAGGGGTCGAGAAACTCCTTCTGAGCCAAAATGTCTGATTCAACAGTGAATGGTAGACCTAGTTGCAGCCGTTTCAAGACGTGTTGCAAGGTGTGTATATGTAGTGTAGTAGTACTGATTGTCATCTGGATAGGACTAACAATTTTCATTCCCTTTGCTGTAAGTAAAGATACTAACATTATCCCTACTGAAGTTGTAAATACTGACAGTGAGGAGCTGACAACACAGAGTGTAGCAAGACATGAAAGAGCACTGAGACAAACAAAACAAAACTTAGAAGCATCAGATGAGGGAGGACTACATTATCATGGAGTTAAGAACAAGACACACTTAAATGTTTTCGCAAACTTGTTAATACACTATGTAGAGACTATGGAAATTGAAGATTGCTATGTCTGCATGAAGCTACCTACTTCTGTGGCTGAAGGCGTGACATACCATCACTTGCCGTTGACATATGGAATCTCCTGTAGCATTTTAGCTAGTTTATTTTACAAAAGAGGACCGTTACAGTACTATTATTCTAACAATGACGTGATATTTTCTGAACTTCCTATACGTGGGAACTTGAATCCTGTACATACCAAAAGTGACACCATAAGATATATGGGAGACTACTTTCTGACTATAGGTAACATTGACATAGCAGACGCACACAGAGATAACTTGACTTGTTCTTTGCGTGAGCAGGAAAAGATGTTCCTGAACATGGCAGAGAAAAGAAGAATTAAAATTCAAAAGAAGGCTAATGACGAAAGTCAGAAAAAGCCAAAGTGGGCAGAGAACATGGAAGGCACCTCATCTGGTGGAGCGGGTCCTGCTCTGTTGCTGGATTTTGAAAAGAAAGGCAAGCTATGTCTTCACCGCGAGAAGACTAGCTATTATAATAATGTTTTCATTGGTTCCAGTGAATGTGAACATAATTACAAGGTAATTGGAGGTTGGGGTTTCAAAAATGGGTCAGAGCCTGTGTTTCCTGGAATTTATTTTATTTGTGGGGACAAGGCTTATTTCAAATTGCCGGATCACTGGTATGGAAGCTGCTACTTTGGCATTGTCTTCCCGAAAATATACCATGTGAATGGAAAAGCTGGAAGCAATGAAGATACTAATGGCTTAGTGCGTAGTAAAAGAGAAAGTATAGGTGAAATTATGGGTAGTATTTTCAGTGCACTGATACCTGGAGTGGGAGTGGTTCTGAACACTCACAGAATTTGCAAATTGTCTACTATAGTGGATGTGCTGTCTACTGAAACAGCTCATGGATTTCTGCTGGTCAATACTGAAATGGTTGCGATCAGATCAATGGTTTTGCAGAATCGACTTGCTCTTGACACCTTATTAGCGAAAGAGGGCGGAGTCTGCCGGATGTTGAAGGCGCAACATTGTTGCACTTATATTCCGGATAAAAGTGTACAGATCAAAAGATATGTGAAAAACATTACTAATTTGACAAAGGAACTCAAACCACTCGAGGTTGATAGTGCCTGGAAGAGACTGGTAGATGGTCTCTCAAATGTAGGTCATTGGCTTGCTAGTATAGGTAAAAGCTTATTGTTCAAAATACTGATGCCAATTGGTATTATAGGTCTTATTATACTTTTCATTTTCTTGTGCTGTAAATACCGCAAGCGCACCAAAAAGCACGAGGTAAATGCAAGAGGAGTGAAACGAAGTGTGGATGAGATCGAATTAGAAGAAGTGAATGACCAGATATACAAAAAGGTGAAGACTTCTCACCCTACTAGAACTGAAAGAGAAAAGTTAGAACGATTGCTGGAAGAAATAGAACTTTATAAAGTGTGAAAGAAAGTTGGCATCTGGTTCCATTTTTGTGATGATAATAAATATCATCAAAGAGGGGATTGATGAAGCAAAGCTTCGCATATTTGCGGCTTGCCGAAGTCAAGAACCTCGTTTATGTGTAATACGGTAACAAGTGTATGTTTTACTAATATTTATGTTTAGTTTGGATAAGGATCGTGAAGCTTGCACATGTGTTTTTACTAAAATAATTTACTCGAGTCATCTAAAATGGCCGCTGCTTGTATTTAGTTACTGCGCATGCGTCAGCCACACTCACGTGTCTTGACGCGTCTGCAGAAGTGGAGGGAAAGTTATGCGCATGCGTAATTCATAGCTGTGCTTATCATGTGGTACTGCTCGTGCCACTGCTCTTGTGACTGTATCAATGTGGCTAACATTTAAACGCAATAAGTTTATTTCTTGATGATGAGTTAAAAGTACAAACCCTGTGATGTGTTTTCATAATGACATTACTATGTATTAATTTGTTTTTCGCTTACTTTTTATGTACCGCGGGGAATGGGGTTTGTCTGTACCGAGAACCATTTTGGAGGTCCTTCTGCGCCTGCGCGACTTGCCGAGGCATAGCAGACCTTGACTGATGGAACACAGCCAGTTGGCAGTGATGAGCAAGATGCTCCTGAGAAACGACCCGAAAACTCGGCTGAACCAATCATATGTTCTCACAGAGCAACATTGTTAAAGTTGCCATTGTATTTCTGCACCAGTTCTCATGAGAACCCCAATCTAGTTAGGCGGTACCCTATTATGCAAATGTAGGCTTGAAACTGTATGTCGTGATTGGTGTGTTACCCAAATCCTACCTTAGGACCAATCGAAATTGAGGGATTCTGACACTTTGCAACATTGGGGGGTGGTACACTGTCCCCAAACTGTATATCTACCTTGGGTTCACCTAGTGAACCGTCCGACTTGTCTGGTTTAGCTGACCTGTCACTGACCCAACGCACTCAATAGGTGACTGAAGATACAGAGCGCTGCAAGGCACTCTGTCCGAATTTGACCATAGACTAAGGTTCTACTGAACCTTAAAGTGCTGGTGAAGCACTTAGCTGGGAGTTCGCTGACCCAATCGGGGTCTTGATCGATAAGCTGCAGAGCGGGTGGAGCGCAGGCGTTGCTTCTGAACTATGGGTTCCGGTCCTGTCCTGAAGAGGTCCTGTCCTGAGGGTTTGCTGTCCTGTCCTGAGGGTCCTGTCCTGATTTCCTATTCCGAGGGTATCCTGTTCTGTCCTGGGTGTCCATTCTGCACCTGCTGTCCTTTGAGGGGTATCCTTCCTTGAGGGTTTCCTGTCCTTAACTGACCCGTGGCCAGGGTTTGGTTTCCACACCTTTCTAGGTAAATATTGCTCTGAAAACTCTTAAAATCTTGCACCTTCTGAATTTCTAACTTTTGCTTTAATAAAGTTCATCATTGCATATGTTATATTTTCCATGCCTTTCCGCAACTATTGAAAGTCAATTACGTAATTTCATAAGTTTGTTCCTATGTCTTCTCACTTGGTAGAAATTATATTTTGCATTGCAGTTTGTCATTTTCTGATATGGTCTAGAACTTCATTGCCTAGACTGTTCAAAGGCCCCTTTACTTTAAGTGAAGCGTGTTACTCATTGTAGGCCCTCCTATAGTTACCTCCACTTAGTCTGCCCATGTTTAGATAATACTGAATTGCATAGTATTTTTTCTCATTACATTTTATCAGTACCTTAATGATTACTCTGTCATTATTTCTTTATGCCTATATAATTTACGTTATCTTGGTTATTGATTGCCTTATTTTACTGTACCTCATGCAAGAAAATAATGAACTTTAGATAAACATTTTTAAAACTTCCAGTTGTCCGTGGTCATTTAAACAGTATTTGAATGTTGTTGGTTGGGTTTGGATTTATTGCCTTTCTTTACAGCTAGCTCCCTGATTCATTGTGGTCATTAGGTACCCGCATCGGTGGATGGTAAGTCGGGTGCACTGAAAATAATAGTAGGGAACACACACACACAACTTGGTAGAGCTCGTGAAGTCACCTGACCGAGGTATATGGTGGTTTTTGAAAAGTATATGGGCCCTGAAGCCGGAAACGGCGAAAACTATTGGTCAGGTGGCATCGCGCGCTCTATCAAAACCACAAAGCACTCGAACTCTGGAGGGCTGGGGGTCCTTGCTGACACTCCGAATCGGGCTGGGGGCAATAGGTGCAGTGGTTGCTTCAGGTGTCTGGTTTTGGTGGTTCCATAGACCTTAGAGCCTTTGCTTCAGAGTTCCGGCAGGGTGCAGGAGAGCAGGTCTTCTGTTCACAAGAAGTCTTGGATCTTTATCAAGGGCAGGCAGTCGTCCCAGGTTTCTAGAGTCAACAGCCACAGGGTAAGTCAACTTTGGCACAGTTTTCTATGAGGGATGTAGATAGGCCGGCTGGGCTGATACCAGATCAGCTGCTTCATCTCTCCTCTCTGCTTTTGCGGCTCTTCAGTATCTTCTGTCTTCTTAGGTCATCAGAATCTGCTTCTCTGGTGCCAGGGACTCCCCTAAGTACTGAATTTAAAGGACTTAGGGGAGTCTAGGGTAGTAGCACATGGACTACTGACCCTTGGGTTCACAGCACCCCCTATATGACCACTTCATGTGGAAAGTGGCATAACCCTGTCACAGACGTCCTACGTATGCCATCACACAGATAACTACTTCTGAAAAATCGTATCCACCTCTGTGTAGCCAACCTTAGGGGTGGTACTAGCCAGGAGCTGACACGCCTACCAGAGTAGCTAATTTTACCACCTGTCTAGGTGCGAAGGGGGTCCTGGACAAAGAGGGGCGGCTTTCTCTCCTGTGAGGGAGCCAGATTCGCATTCCACTCGTGGCAGCTCTTTGAAGCTTGCCAGCCTAGGAATGCTAAATAGTAGCTCATCCTGTTAGAGGGGAAGTTACACCCTCTTCCCGGACAGGTTTTTGTAAATCCATCACTGGAATCAGTGTGGGATTATCATTATGTAATATTTTATACCAAACACCCTTATTTTCAGTGAAGCTATCATGTAGCTGAGGAACTCATTTTCATCAGTGTCCAGCAAATATTTTAAAATGGCTTCCCTGTCCACTTGCACTGGCAGTAATAGGACTGACCAGCACAGGGGTATATCTGCTCATGCACGTATACCCTCATATGTAATATTCAGCACCCTGCCTTAGGGCTGCTAAGCCTGCCGTAGGGGTGACTTACAAATATCACATGCAGTGTTAGGGGACATGGCACACAGGAATGTGTGACATGTTGTGTTTTCACTAACCCTGGCCGTAGTTCACGTAACAGCGCTATGCAGAGCTACGCGAAGTGCACTTCGCACTATGCGAGCAACACGTAGCTGCGCGAACTGCATAGTGCACTGGTCAAAATGCTGTTCACACTGATTGCACAGTGCTGGATGCTTGTCCGCACTGTGCAATCAGTGCAAACCGCATCTTGCACAGTGCAAGCAGTCGTTTTCTGCCGCTCGAGTAGATTTCTCAATGCGGACTGGTAGTTTCTCATTGTGAGTGGTCGCGAGCATACGCGACCACTCGCAATGAGAAACCTGACCTCCCCGCGTTGAGAATCTCACCAGGAGGTTTATTTTCCATGCTCGCGATAGGCAACTTGATGTTGCTGATCACGAATGAGGAAAAAGTCTCACCGGGATGTCATTTTGCTCGGTCACGGTCGCCAACTTGACGCTGAAGACTGCAAGCAAGCAAAAAATTACCACTACGCTACATGTGTTTGCACTGTGCTACGTTCAATTCGCATAGTGCGAAGTAACGCAAACTTCACAAACTACGTGAGCGTAGCGTAGTACTTCGCCCAGGGTTAGTTTTCACTTTTATATTTACCAAGACATGCAGCCTGCAATGGCAGCCTTGCATGCCCTTGGTAAGGGGTCCCTCTGGGTGACACAATTTGTGCTGCTGCCCTTGGGAACCCTCTTTAGTACTCCAGGTCGTAGATACCAGGGGTACCATTTACTAAGACATACAGACAGTGCTAAAGGCTTTGCCAATTGGGGAAACAATTGTAGTTTTGAGAAAAATCTCTAGGACTGGGGACCTGGTTAGCAGGAAACCAGTGCACTTTCAATCGAAATCAGGTCAGTCACGAAGCAATAAGTGGGGGTGACTATGTCAAAAAGGGCTATTTTCCGAATAGCCCCCCAAACAAAAGAGAATGAAACTAACCTTTCCCAAGAGCATGCTCATCTACTAAGTAGAAGATCCTGGAAAGGCTATCTGCATTGGCATAGTCAGTTCCAGTTCTGTATTCCACTGTGAATCTATTCCCTGTAGGGAGATAGACCACCTTAACAGCTTGGGATTTTACTTTTCAACTTTCATTTGCATTAGCCTTCTGAGAGGCCTGTGGTCAATTTAAACAAGGTAGTGAGAGCCAAACAACTATAGTCTCAAATTCTTCAGGGACCAAACCACAGCAAATGCTTCCCTCTGATTGGCACTCCAACGCTGCTTTCTGGGGAGCAACCTCCAGCTAATGAAAGCAAGAAGTTGGTCATGGCCATCATCACTGGTTTGGGATAGGACCACTCCCATCCCATGTTCAGATGCATCTGTCTGCACTATGATCTACTTTGTATAATCTGGAGCTTTTAGAGTGGGTGCTGAGCACATTGCTTCTTTCAGAGTGTCACAAGACTTTTGACAGCTCACTGTCCAGTTAACTTTCTTTGGCATCTTCTTGGAGGTCAGTTCTATGAAAGGGGCTACAATGAACCGATATCCCTTCACAAACCCCCTATACTACCCGGCCAAGCCAAGGAATGTCCTTACTTGAGTCTTGGTGGTAGGAGCTACCCAGTCCAGAATTGTCTGGATCTTAGATTGTAGGGTTTGAACTTGACCTCCATCTACTAAGTGGCCCAAGTATACAACTGAGCCCTGCCCTATCTAGGATTTGCGTGCCTTGATAGAGAGGCCTGCACTTCTCAGAACCTCTACGACCTTATCAAGGTGGATCAGGTTATCCTGCCAGGAGGAGCTCAAAACAGCAATATAGTCAAGATAAGCTGCACTAAGGACTCCAACCCAACCTTGCAAGGTCTTCATTCACCAACCTTTGGAAGGTGGAAGGGGCATTACTTAGTCCAAAGGACATACCAGTAAACTGATAAGGCCCATCTGTGGTCTAGAATACTGATTTCTCTTTTGCTCCTGGAGTCATACCTATCTACCAATACCCTGATGTCACATCAAAAGTACTGATATATTTGGCTGCCCCTAACCTGTCAATTATTTCATCAGCCATAAGAATTGGGTATGTATCAGTCTTGATTACAGCATTAAGGCCCCTATATTCCACACAGAAGCCCAACTCTTTCTTTCCTTCCTGGGTGTGAGATTTGAGGGCTGAGACAACTGGGCTTGCTCAGAGTTCACTGACTCCCAATTCCATCATCTTGCTTACTTCAGCTTTGATGCTCTATTTGACATGATTAGACTGCCTGTAAATTTAGTTTTTGACAGGTAGGCTGTACCCAATGTCCATATCACATTTACACCTATTAGTCTGACCAAGGTTCAAAGAGAAGAGCTCACCATACTAGGTAGGACTTGTCTGCAATCAGTTTGCTGTTGGGCAGCAAGAGTGTCTGAAAAGATCACTCCTTCAACTGACCCATCTTTGGGGTTGTTAGAGAGGAGGTCATCGTTAGGTTCATGCTGTGCTTCCTGATCCACATCTGTGTCCATCAGCATGGTAATCTTAGCCCTGCCTGTCATGATACGGTTTCAGGTTGTTTACAATGATGACCTTCTTGGGGTTCCTGCAACTGCCAAGGTCTACCAGATAGGTCACCTCCTCCTTTTTTTCTAGGATAGGATTGGGTCTGGTCAACTCCATTTGTCCCAGAGGGCCATAGGATCTACGGGCTCTAAAACCCACACCTTCTGCCCTGGTTGAAACTCCACCAGTGCAGCCTTTTGGTCATACCAGATCTTCTAGAGCTCTTGGCTGGCCTTAAGGTTTTTAGCTGCTTTTTCCATGTACTCAGCCATTCTAGAGCAAAGGCCAAGCACATAATATACAATGTCCTGCTTAAGCTCTTTGAGAGGTTTCTCCCAGCCTTCCTTCACAAGACACAATGGCCCCCTTGCAGGATGATTAAACCGAAGTTCAAAGGGGGAAATCCTACTTCTTTCTGTGGCACTTCCCTGTAGGTAAAAAGGAGGCATGGTAGCAAAACATCTTATCACCTTCTGAGTTTTTCAGGAAGTTCACCAATCATATCTTTCACGGTCTTGTTGAATCTCTCAATATGGCCATTTGTTTGTAGTTGATATGGGGAAGTGAACCTATAGTTCACTCTACATTCTGCCCACATGCGTTTTAGGTAGGCAGACATGAAGTAGGTACCTTTGTCTAACACTACCTCCTTTGGACACTCCACTCTAGAAATTATACCAATGAGGGCCCTAGCTAATGCAGGAACCGTAGTAGTCCTTAGGGGAATTGCTTTAGGATACCTGGTAGCATGATCCACTACTGACATAATAAATCTGTTTCGTGATGCAGCTGGAAGGTCAAGGGGGCCAACAATGTCAATCACTACCCTTTCAAATGGAATCTCAACTACTGGAAGTGGAATTAAGGAGGTCTTTGGGTGGCCACCTGTCTTGCCACTGGCTTAAGAGGTGGCACAGGAGTTATAAAACCTTTTTGCCTCCTGGGACATACCTGGCCAGTAGAAGTAGGTGACTAACCTACTGCAGGTTTTTACCTGACAAGATGCCCAGCTAGGGAGATGTCATGGGCCAATGTGAGAAGAAACTCTGTATACTGGTGAGGCACTACCAATATCCTAGTGGCAAAAGGTTTGGGGTCCCTGGCCTCAGTGTAAAGGAGTCCCTCCTCTCAATAGGTCCTGTGGGAGCCACTGACATCGCCCCGTTCCTGATCAGCAGCCTGCTGCTCCAGATCATTGTCTAACAGGCATTGTACAGGAATAGTTAAGGATGCAACCAGCTTCTTTCGGCCAGTAACCCTTCCCCATTCTAAGATACCATCAATAAGCATGGGCGGATTTTGCGGATTGGCAATCCGCGAACTTGCGTATTTACGGATTCGCAATCCGCGAAGATCCGCGAACTCTAGCGGATTTGCGGATTTTTCCGTTTTTTGTGTTGGCGCGTGTTCGCGCCGATTTTGGGACAAGTTCGCAATTGCGAACTTACTTTTCGGCTTGCAACGGCCGCGACTATGTTGTTTCTACGTCTGGTTTATCATCACAGGTTCACAGCACCCTCTGTTTCACCACTGCCACCCTCTGGGACACCCATGCCACCCTCTAGTACATCCTCACAGGCACCTATTAGGTTTATTTATTACTGTAGATTATGGTGGTTGAAAAAAGCTAGCACACCTGCCCTTCTTCAACTGCCATCAATTAATTTGTGTTTCATTAATGTGTCAGTAATTTTGAAAGTTCCAGTCTGGCTGGCACCTGCTTCCTTCCTTATCTGTAATTTGCTTTTTGTTGCAGTGAAATTTTTTTTTTACAGGACCTTTATGGTGCTATTCTATGAGCCTGCTGTTTGGGTCATAGCAGGGTCATAGAATTGTTGCAAACTCTGGAGGGGCCCATCAGGAAGCACTACCTTGAATGTTACTAATGTTAAGTTTGAACTTTTGCACCTGCTCATTGCCTTCATTTTAGCTAAAATCGTTTTTTTTGCAATTTCGCGCGTTATTTGGGGCGCGAATCCGTGCGAGATCGATTTCGGAAGCCGCGAATACGTGCGAATACAAAATTGTTTTTGTTGCGACGTGTATGTTCGCGTGATCTTGCGCGTGTTCGCGAGGCGCTTCTAGCTATTCGTTTGCCAAGTTACCCTATCGGTCGTACACGGGCGCGGCCATCTTGTTGGCGTGACGTAATTCCGTTTCCGCCCGCTATGTGTAATCTCGCAAAGTGTGCTGCTCGCGAGTACAATTTCGCGCGTACTCGCAAGGAAAATCTCGCGCGAACTTACCCACGCGGTCGTGAACGGGCGCGGCCATCTTGTTTCTCATTCATTGCTATGGTTCTGGGCATGCTTTCTGTATCCTCTCTCAATCTCTGCCATCCTTTGCTTGTTTGAAGTTTTTTTGATCTAATTTTACTTATTATCTAACCCTCTATTTTTCTAGCTCTATATTTTTGTGTTTTCTGCAGCTTTTATTTACTTTTAAACTACTTTTTTAAACTCTTTTCTTTTCTTCTTCACTATTCTATTTCTTCTTTATCATTTAAGTTTATTTCTGCCCAGACCATGGTAAAGGGAGCCGGGAAGCACCCTGAGAAGGGGAAGGGTCCCGCACCCCGTGCCCGGCTCCCGTGCGGGCGTTTAAGGGGGGAGCAAGTGGTCCCGAGGGAGATCTTCAGCGCGGAGGAAGTGGCGGCACTGATCTTCCATGTCCAGCGCCGCCTCCCCAAGACGATCCTGGGAGGCGGCAAGATCGCGACCGGCTATGGCATCCGGGAGCGCCGCCAGCGGTGGGAGAAGGTGTGCCGGGCCATGTACAAGATCTCTGGGGTCCGGCGCACATATAACCAGGCCACCCACCGCTGGACCGATGTCATGGACCGGGAGCGGGACTTGCTGGACGCGCTCGGCGTAGAGGTCCCCGGGCTTGGTGAGTAGTAGTAGTAGTACATTTACTACTCTGTTTTATCCTGCTCTGTTATTTGCAAATCTTTGTTCTTTACCAAGAGCAATAATGCTGCCGATTACATTGAGGTAAATTATATTTCAAAATCTTCTATGCATTTCATTTTCAGGTGCACTGCTCTCCTTCTCAGTAGCCTTGCTTGCTACTATGCTTCTTTGTTTTGTATGTTGTGTTCAGAAGCATTTCATTGGCCTGAGAAATTATGTATCAGTGTACTGTAAAGAAAAGAACTGCGTAATGCTAGACAGTAAGGGTCATATTTTCAATTACCGGCGCATCCCTGCAAAGTAGCAGGGATGCGGCAGTAATTGTGTGCCATGCCACCACCACCCATTGGCCCAAAACGTCACAGAAGCCTTACGCATCTGTGCCGTAAAGGCAGCGCATTGCTGGAGTTGCGTGCCAACGATGGCGCAGCTCCAGCAATGCTCTGGGGTACCCTATCTCCCCAATGCTGCATCAAGCCGTACGTCGGCTTCAAGCGCGCAGGGTTTGAGTCATGCATCATTGTCCTAAAAATGACTGATTGACATCTTGTAGATTTCCCTCAGCCACTTTTAGGGTTCGTTCCTGCGCAGGTACGCCCTCCCTTGCGCCGGAACGCCCCCTGATGGCGCAGGGCTTTACAACGTGATGCATCGCCCATATGCCCATATGTGTTTTTTTTTTTAATATATACGCCGCACCAACACCATGGCGAGTCTTTTGTTCTGCCGCTGCGTCAGAAAAGGCACGCAACAATGGAGGAAAATCAGCCGCAACTTCCGCAAGGGACTTATAAATCAGCCCCAACAGACTGAAGTCCAGTGTCCTTCCTTTAGACAGTCACATGGCTATCAGAAGAAATAGTGGCGGTGGTGGCGGGTGGATTGATAGTTTGAGTATTCACTGATCTGCAAGCAGGATGGACTTTGTCTGTCACGTGTTGCGCACTACTGCCTGCAGTGCCAGGCCTAGGCAAACCTCTTTAGTAGTCTGTTTATTGAGTTACATAGGAACTTTCTAAGTCAACGTTCCGCAAATCAGGCAATACGAATAACGTAGTATACCACATGAGATAGATCCCGTGGAATAGTTGTCTATCTATTTGCTATTTTTCCAAAATATGTTGTTATTGTTCTTTTGAAATGTTTGATTTGGTTGAAAAATCTCATCCATGTTTTATGGTTTTTCTTTCTTTCATGTTGTACATCAGCTCCCCCCAAGGGCAAGAGGACACAGGAGGAGGGTGCTGAGGATGCAGGCCAGGATCGGGCAGGCGAGGGCTCCTTTGCTGGCCCCAGTAAGTTTACATTTTACTAAACAGTACCTATTTTTTCCTAGCGTTCCTCATTCGATTTTTTCTAAATCGTCTTTGATCTTCTTGTAGACTGGATATAAATTCTTATCCTGCCTCGAATATGACTCCCTGTGGTATTACTAGACTATTCTTATTAGTCTGTCTGTGTAGCTAACTAAGATTGGACATTTGGCAATTCCATTGGACTCCCATTATATTCAGCAATACCTCTATGCACTGTCTCCTTACTGACTAGATAGTGTGGCAGAGTCATTCAGCTCCCGAAGTCACCGATTATAGATCCCCAATGATCTCTAGATTATCGTACGCAGGACAAGAGAGTAGTACGGAGTCACAGCACAGTCAAGAAGTGTCAGAGGCACTCATGCTTGCAAAAATTCCAAAACCTTTAGCTCATCCACTCTAGTCTAGAGGAACAAAAACCACAGAGTCTATTTAAGTGTAAAAGCTTTATTAAAAGTAAACACATTTATTAAAATCTACTTTGTCATAAAACTATTTAACTGTAAACGGAAAAGTGGTTAGTGCTGACGATTAATTGGACACATTTCTTGTGGTCGAGCCGAACTCTCACCTACTTTGAACTTGATCCTGGTCGTGTTCTTAGGACTCAGGAGTCAAGCTTCTGTCTGTTAGGAGAAAAAGTGGTGCGTGTTAAAAATCAAAAGCAAGCATTCATCAGTTGTGCATAAAAGTGCAGCAAGACAACAGCCTTCCCTGGAAAATGGGACATTTTTACTATGGAGTAGACAGTCACAAATTATTACATTGTATTCTGTTTTTTTAACATTTCTCCTAGACCAAATATTATATAGTAGTGAGTGGTGTATTCTAACTTTCTTAAATGTACTTTGTAGGTGTAACATCTGGTGACGGGGCCAGCGCGGAGGTGGCTGTGTTGGACTTGGACTCGGAGGCCTCTGGGGAGGATGCGGCGTTAGAAGAGCTGGTGGCCGTTCCTGTGGGGGATCAAACGGTGGTGGCGGAAACAGGTAAGCTATATATTCCTTACTTATTGAGATTGAAGACTGCATAGTGTGCTTTCTGCACGGGTGTATTACAATTACAAATCAACCAGGTAGTAGCCTCCTCGAAATGTACTTCGACTTAGCTGTGAAGTTTTTGGTGAGAAGAATCCCAATAAGTTCTTAGACGAACGTGATGGATGGGATGAACGAAAAGCGAAAGAAGGGTGTAAGTAAGTGGGACGCGAACTTGTATGATGGCTGGCAAAGAAGAACGATATGTGTTTGCTTGGACCCAGAGGTGGCTGGGAAGGAAAGAATATGGTATGGTGCATGGCTGGGTCAATGATGAAGCAAGGATGGGTGGAAGGACAGCAGCCTGGGTGGGTGAAACAGAAACTGTATGTGTGCGTATACTTTGAATGAATGGATGCCTGGAGCATGGTATTCTCTGACTCTTACATAGCAAATGTGTATCTAGAGAGAGTAGATGGTCGCCAGGTGAAGTAAGTGTTACCTTGAAGAGCATGTACCACCGCACCCGCACGTCCGTCCCAGTGCAGGGAAGGCAAGGAAAAGAAATTGTAAATGTGTCCAATACTACCATGAATAGTAGCAGTACTTTGTATTGCGTTTGCATTCACAGCATATATCTGGTTATTACGGTGGACACTCCGTACCTCTCTTAATAACTTTAGTTTACTTGTAGTACGTCATTCATGTGTGGGTGTATCACTGTGTTCACTCAATATTAAGCAAAGCACCTAAAGTCATCTCATCTGTCATTAAATACGTCCCATGTGAAGTGATAGATAATCAAATTAGTTAGCTTCTTCAGTTTCCTTTTCTAGTACTCATTTGCACTGTAGGGTGAAAGGTAAATTAATTAAGCAGTAGCCCTTGTAACAGAGTATTCTCAGTGCCACCCGTAATAGAAAAGTAATAGCTTCACCACCTGCATGTACTGGACCGGTACAGTAACGCAAGTCTGTCTCCATCATCATGGTGTGCAACTTTTTTTCTCGGGTGCAACTTCACTGTGCTGTGTCCATGTCATTCTGCCGGCTTGCATAAGATAACGTACCCATTTCCCTAAACAAGAGAGAAGAAGAAGAATAAGACTGGTGTACTGTCATAGTCGACTGTAATGGAAGTCCATAGTGGTCGTAGAATTAGTTCATTAAACTACCACTACTGTTAGAGCAAGGATGCAGAAGTGGGAGGTTACATAGATACTGTCCTCAATAGTTATGTACTGTGCTTTCAATTTGCTACTTGTACTCTGTGACCCAACTTTCGGCTCAATCACTTTGTGTTATTAATAAGGAGCATTGGTTACAGACTATGTCTTTCTTTCTTCATATAGTTGCTCCTTCCAAATCAACAACAAGGAGGGAGCAGGCTAGATTGGCCCGGCAACGGAGGCTGGAGGCCACAGTCGCCGAGTATCGGCGGCTGGTGGCCCTGGAGGAGGAGGAGGACACGCAGTCGAGCGGGGCAACATCTTCGACTGTGACCACTGCATCCTCCTCCGTGACTAAACCAGCGGGACCGAGCCGGGCTAAGAAAGCCGACCGCCACCGCCAAGCACCCGAAATACCAGCTGCCCCCCACAGGAGCTGCAAGGAACGCCAACGCCGCCTACGAGTCCGCATGTCCAACCTGGAGCAGGAGGTCCTGAGGTATAAGACCTTGGTTAAGGGCCTCCGCTCCGAGCTTGCCACCCTCCGCAAGGAG
This sequence comes from Lissotriton helveticus, assembly GCF_964261635.1. Classification (NCBI taxonomy): domain Eukaryota; kingdom Metazoa; phylum Chordata; class Amphibia; order Caudata; family Salamandridae; genus Lissotriton; species Lissotriton helveticus. The sequence continues at coordinate 1,278,820,952 of NC_136069.1, forward strand.
TATGATGCCCATGCCGCATCATGCACCAGCACCAGCACCCTCCAGTAGTGGAGTGTCCCTTGCCCTTTTTTTATAGACTTTTGGGGGGTGGGATTTGGGAGTTGGGATCGTTTTGGGACGTTTCAGAGACAATCGTTGGGGTTAGGGTGGGTGAGGGAGATTATTTTGTTAGGGATAAATAAATATATTTTTCAACTACTTTATCTGACCATACCTGTTTTTTACTGCTTTTCAGTCTGGTGGGTGGGGGGCGGGGGTGTAACAGTAACTTTGTTTTCCTGAACAGTCGTAGGACTTTAGTAGTACAACCGTCAATCTCTTGTCTACTCCGAAATAATACTCCATTATACTACCTCCCACCAAACGCTTATCTTACCTGTAATTTGTGTTAGAAATTAGGGCTAGGCCCAGGGCTGGCTCCAGGTGAAATGGGGATTAACGTTGTCATTCCTGGGCGGGTGACATTTCCTCATTGCGGTGTTACTAGTGGTGTGACACAGTGGCAGTTGCATGCCTATGGAAAAAAAGAAAACGAAACCTTGTTTGTACTCCTTACTGTAGCATTACAACGGTTACGGTACGATCGAGAAAATAGCAGGTGACAGTACACTAGAACAGTGCCATAATGTAGCCTAACAAATGGTAAAGTATTGCAAGTATAACTAGTACTTGCGTTGAATTTATTTGACATTGGCTACTACTACTAGAAGATATAGTACTGAAGCTGAGTAAGTCTAGAAGATATCCTCGTATTCCTTCACCAGCCTGTTGCTGCTATCACCTTATCCTCCCCAGCAAGTGTGTGGAATTATTGATGTCATTTTAGTCAGACATCAAGCAAAACAACACAGCCCGGGGGAAGAGGGTTAGGGTTTGTAAAATGGATGGGAATGGGGGTTTCTTTTTGGGTAGGTTTTGTTGAGAGAAGAAAAAAAAAGCAGAGCATGGACAAACAATAATTGAAGATACAGAGTTTACAGACAATCTTTGGTTACAAAGTAAAGGTAAGCACATGCAGTCACACTCATAGAATAAAAGACAACAATGGATACTGTATCTGTATTGCGTATGTTGTTGGAGTTGTCCTGTTGAAATTGGTAAGTAAGTTGCATGCAGCAAACAATTCCTCTTATTGGCGGCACTCCTCCATTCCAGCTGACGCTTCGTCCATCAATGTGGTGGTGACCACTGACAGAAGAGACACCCTGTCCACTGCCTGCCTGGCGGATGTTGACTGAAACCCGGCCTGTAATTATTGAACGGAAAACAGGAAGTGCTATTACAATACCACTGATAAATAAATAAAAGGTATGTACGCTGTGTGGTTCAAAAAGTGACACTTTGATTTCCCTAATAGACAGTACAATATTTTTGAAATTGCGTGCTCTGTCTGAGTCACCTTTTTAAGGATCAATAAGTATGGCCAAAATATTATAGCGGATCTTTCCCCTCAAGGTGGGTGTACTACTGTGTTTTAGAACAAAATTTGACCTTCCCAGCAATGCTCCCACCAAGACCCTTACTAAAGCCAGTCGCAAAAATGTAGAAGAACCCAATCATATCTCCAAAAACGATGCCTAGCAGAAAAATGGTTACAAAACGTACTTTGAAAGTAACAGTAGACCCAAATACAGACCGTGGATTGTATTCAAACCACTTGCCTGCAAGCAAAAGTATCCATAGCCAGCATCGCTCCAACAGTGCTCTACAACAACAGAACCGCGTTGCAATAGAACCCCCCTAAACACATGCAATCCTGCTGCTAGGGCTAACCCTAACGAACCCTAACTTACAAAAAGTGCAAAAACTGGTGTTTCCTTATGGATTTTGTCCAACAAACTTCTAGCCGGTATTAGACCTTCCCAGGAATGCCCCAGGCAAGACCCGCCAACCCACCCGCAAAAAAACACGCGACACAACACCACCAAACAGCGAAAAAGCTAAATCTCATACTTACAATGTCTCTCGGCCTTCGGTCCAAACGCGGCGCTGTGCAGCTAGGTCGTCATCATCATCAATCATCATAACTCCTGTTTTCCACCACGGATTTCCTGAAAAGCAAATGCAATCAAGATTAGACTGTCGCAGCAGTGCTTCGACAGAGACCCCGGCCGCAACCCACCCACGAACAGCAGGAAGCCCCCCAAAACGCTACATTGAGCAAGATGTCTGAAGAAATGGCAAAAAAAAGGCTTTTCCTTAAGGATTTTGTCCAAAACACTTCTATCCGGCATTAGACCTTCCCAGGAATGCCCCAGCCAAGACCCGCCAACCCACCCGCAAAAAAACACGCGACAACACCCCCAAACAGCGAAAAAGCTAAATCTCATACTTACAATATCTCTCGGCCTTCGGTCCAAAGTAACGCGCTGTGCAGCTAGGTCATCATCAATCATCATAACTCCTGTTTTCCACCACGGATTTCCTGAAAAGCAAATGCAATCAAGATTAGACTGTCGCAGCAGTGCTTCGACAGAGACCCCGGCCGCAACCCACCCACGAACAGCAGGAAGCCCCCCAAAACGCTACATTGAGCAAGATGTCTGAAGAAATGGCAAAAAAAAGGCTGTTCCTTATGGATTTTGTCCAAAACACTTGTATCCGGTATTAGACCTTCCCAGGAATGCCCCAGGCAAGACCCGCCGGCGCCAACCCACCCGCAAAAAAACACCCGACAACACCCCCAAACAGCGAAAAAGCTAAATCTCATACTTACAATATCTCTCGGCCTTCGTTCCAAATGCCGCGCTGTTCAGCTAGGTCATCATCATCAATCATCATAACTCCTGTTTTCCACCACGGATTTCCTGAAAAGCAAATGCAATCAAGATTAGACTGTCGCAGCAGTGCTTCGACAGACACCAAAAATTACACACAAACCCCCGGAACCCCGCCAAAGAGCACCTCAAAGGCAAGCAAGTCAGCAAAAACGGCAAGAAATTTCCACCTCATATTTGGTCCAAAACACTTTTGTCCATTATTAGAGCTTCACAGCAATGGGCCCAAAACCGCCAACTCACCCGCAAAGAAGTACAACACCCCCACAAGTGCTGAGTCTTTCTTCATTGTGCGTAATCCAGCACTCTGCTTGGAGGGAAATCGCAGTCTGGAGGAGGAGGATAGAGGAGCATGTTCTTCAAAACTTGTGAACCTGAGGAATGTAGACTGCGGCACCTTCAAATCAATAAGCAAACAAGTGAAGACAGTTCTGATGATGGTCTTGTTTTTGGGATTAGGTGATTAAAGTTTGAATTAAATTAACTGTGCAAAACAAAGAAAGAGAGACACAAAGCACACAGGAATAAAAGTGAATAAGGACGAAAAAGAAAGTTCTTGATTGATTGTCTCATTTTCAGGGCTCGGTGTCAGGGAATAAGAACAAGATTTCGTCATCATACTCTGCGAATTCAGGCTGGATGAGGTCAGTGGCACCGAACAGAGAAAAAATCCCCTCATCTACGTTGCTGTCCTCATCGTCTTCATGTGGCGTGCTTTCTCGCACTTTGTAATCTGGTGGTATGAGGTGCTGATTCATCTTGATCATTGTCAGCCGCTCCACATTTTTGGGCGATAGGCGGCTCCGTTTGGCAGTTACAATGCCACCAGCAGCACTGAAAACACGTTCAGAAGACACACTTGCGAGTGGGCAAGACAAATAGTTTATAGCCAGGTTGTAGAGCTGTGGCCACAATTGTTTTTTGCCATGCCAATACTGCAATGGCTCCTCATTAAGAAAGACCACTGTTGAGTCATTCAGATAGTCCTGCACCATCGACTCAAGGTCATCAACTGTTCCTCCACTTTGCTTACTTTTTGCTGTGCCTGTGACATTTTTTCGAGAACCATACCCCATCAAACTTAGCCAATCCTCCTCCCCAGCCACTGTTAGTGTTGTCATTGTGTGTGGTGCAGATGATCCAGTTGCCGGTGTCTTTAACGGCTGAGAGGTCACTTGTGCCCCAGCCACAGGTGCAGAAGTGGATTCTTGTGACTGCGGATGGCCTGCTGATGCTGATGCTGATGTACTGGCTTCTCCTTCAATAACCTGCCGTTCTTTTTCAAACCTCTTGGCTGACCAGGCTAACCAATGTTTGTACTTTTGAACATCTGCATCAGCGAAAGGAAAGAATGCGTTGTCTGCCAGCGCCTTTTTGTAGCGTGGATCCAGAATAGTAGCACAAATGTAATGCTGATCTGAGTTGATGTTTTTAAGACGTTCATCACCACGTAGGCGATGTAATAATTTCTCAGACAAAATGAAATGTTTTTTTTTTTTTTCATCTTTTTCAAACTCAGAAGAAACCGCCATCAGTTGGTGCTCCAGTATGCACAACAATGGGATAGCTTTTCCCAAATTACAGTCCTCCTGGCTGACTGCACGCGTGAAGAACTCAAAAGGACGAAGCATGTCTGTCAGGCTTTTAACTATGGCCCATTGCGCCTTACTCATCCGCAGGTCCTCCTTCTGAGATGTAGCCTCTGTCAAGAAATAGTGATCGAGTACCGTATACTGCTCATGCAGACGCTCAAGCATGTAGAAGGTTGAGTTCCAACGTGTTGCCACCTCCTGGATGAGTGCTTTCACTGGCATTCCACGTTGAAGTAGCAGTCTCCGCAGATGCTTCCGGGCCTTAAAAGAATGGCTGAAATGGTTGCACATTTTGCGGCAGGTGGCCATTACCTCGAACGCTGGACTCTCTTTATCACTCAAGAATTTTTGAACTACCAGGTTGATACAGTGCGCCAAACACGGCACTCTAACATGGTGACCCTGTAACATGGCCTTAACTACATTGGCGCCATTATCCGTGGAAACATAACCAATCTTGCGTTTTAGGGGGGATAGCATTGACAACACCTTTTTGTCAAACTCTTCCAAAAGGTTTTCTGCTGTGTGACTTTTCTCCAAGGCAAACATGGCTAGTGTTGCATGTTTCCGAGCAGCTTTGAAAACTTGGTCCGGGTCAACACCTGCGTTTAGCTTTGCTATAACACCTGAAAAAGAGACCCAGTGTGCAGTGATGCACATGTAATCATCGCCTGGGCCACTGGTCCACATGTCTGTTGTCAGATGTATTGTGTGAACAGCACTCTTCTGCAAAGCTGCCCCAATCGCCTGCAGCACATCTTCATGTAGTGCTGGAACCGCAACTCTGGCAAAATAGAACCGGCTCGGAACCTTCCATTTAGGGCAGAGCGTTGCAACTAATTCAAGAAAACCTACCGCTTCTACAAAAGAAAAAGGTAGAAGGTCCACAGCTAGCATTTTAGCCAGCTTAGTGTTATACAGACGCGTCAGTGGGTGGTTGCGTTCATATGGCACCTCTGAAGTAAGCATTGTTCTAATGTTGCCCTGGACCAAGCATTTACGGGCTGATAATGACTTCGTTGACCCAATTTTGCTCGCTGGTGAACTTTTGTGCGTTGGTGTCTCACTCGCTCCAACACTCTTAGTGTGCCTCACATTGGGTGTGCTGCTGAGAGGGGTACTGGGTGTAAGGGAAGTGTTTGACACGTCTTCTTCCTGCTCGTCAACATCAGATGAAACATCAACGTTTCCTTGATTTTGGCCTTTCTTGATCGCAGCTAGGTGCGCAAACCATTGGACAGCGTGCTTTCTGTCAAGATGACCACTCTGGCCGCCGGTACCATAGTTGCTACCTGGCTTACCACGACTAACTGCAAGCTTACAAAGGGTACAAATGGCAAACCTTGGATTTTTGGGACAAACAGTAAAGAAGTCCCAAACTGGGGACTTGAAGTGTCTGTGGGACCTGGAGGAGGCGGCGATACTGGTGGTGGTGGTGGTCATGAAGCTAATGCCAGATGAAGTGGAGGATCTGGATTGGCCAACTTTTGTACGTTTTCCACTTTCACCGCCACTAATTAAGGTCGAGGTTGACGCAGGTCTCTTCTTGCCAGAAAGAAATATGGAAGCGGGACGAGTTGGTGTACTACTTAACTCCAATGATTGTGGTGTTTCCACTGCCTCCTCATCGACAACATCATCATCATCATCATCACGCGCAGCAGCTCTTCGGGCTAGGGTCAAAATGTCTGTTTGCTGCATGCCCGCTGGGGCTGCAGTGACCTTTATGATGACTGGGTCGTCGTTGGCAGAGTCTTCATCAGCAGCAGTATCCGCCACTTCTTGTTGAGCCTCATCACACTCCATAAGTCTGAGACTTTGGACGAGCTTCCTTTTACGCTTAAGTACCTTTGTTGGATCATGGTGTGCCTCACTCTCAGACGGCTGTGGTGCTGGTTCCCAAGTTTGATCCGTATCATCAGAAGGAGGTGTGCTTGAAGAGGATGTAGACACCACCCTTGATCTCTTCCTTGCTAGGGTTGTGGAAGACAATGAAGGATCATCAGGAGGAGTGGCTTCCTCAAATGATACCTCGCCTTGATTGTCGATTTCCTGATGTGCCCCTACTTCGGGAGGAACAACTATTGTGGGCACTTGTTGTGACCCTCCATGCACCTCTGCATGCGCATCTCCTTGCGCTGCCTCTCCTTCCACATGTACTTGGGCTTGTACTTGCACATGTGATTGTTGTTGCCGCTGTGGTTGTTCAACACTCGTCAGATGAGCTACAACAACCTGTGTTGATTGAGGGACATTGCTGCTGCTTTCTTGCGATGAGCCAACATCACTGGTCGATGGTGATTGAAGAAGTATACTGGCTGCCTCTGCAGCACTCAAGGGCTTGGACTTAAGTTGGCGTGGTGGTGGTGGTGGCACTGAGCCCAATGGAGCGGGGGTGCTGCTGCCAGCTTGGTCCCCAGCAGATCCCGCTGCAGCTGCTGCAGGCATACTTTTTTTTTTACTCACAAAAAAAGGGGCGGGCGGCACACCAGTGTCCTTGGTAACTTGCTTCTTCTGCTCCTTACTGGCACCTTTCTTGCTAGAGGAGCTACGGGTTACTTTTTTTGGGGCCATCTTCTTCAGAGCAGGTCAGCAGGCAGCAGTTGCAGAGGGTTCTGTGTCCAGACGTGACGTCGCGTGACGTTATGCTGCACACACCGCTGCAGGACTTCTTCCTGGCACTGGTGGTTCTATTGAGTCTTCTTGTGCACCTAAAAGCAATGGAAGACAGAGGAACATCAGTTCAGTTATACACCCCAAAAAATCGACAAAACACAGAAAAATGAGCACAATCCCATGCCATCCATGATGTTTACATTGAAGACACCCCACAGAAAGACTAGGGACATGCAAGTATGCAACACTCACTACCCCTGGGCATAAGGGATGAAAAGTAGGCAAAATAAGTGCAGGCCTCAGACACTGCCTCTCCTCAAAATGGCCCCCTTACACCCCAAGCACATGTTGCCTGTACCAGCCAGCACTCAAGATGGCCACCACCACCACCCACATGGCCAGTCCACATCAACAGTACACCCCAAAAAACAGAAAAACTGCCAGAAATCACCACAATCCAATGCCATCCATGATGTTTACATCAAAGAGAGTGAGACAACACCACAGGCACACTCAGTCCATGCACCACCACCACCCCTGGGCAAGCAAAAGGCCACACCAGCAGCCCCCCAAAAACGACAAAAAACAATAAAATAAGCACAATCCCAGCCCATCCATGGCCTCAATTATGTTTAAATTCAAGAAGACACCCCACAGAAAGACTAGGCCCATGCAACACTCACCACCCCTGGGCAAAGGGCCACACCAGCAGGCCCAAAAAAACGACAAAAAACAATAAAATCTGCACAATCCCAGCCCATCCATGGCCTCAATGGTGTTTAAATTCAAGAAGACACCCCACAGAAAGACTAGGCCCATGCAACACTCACCACCCCTGGGCAAAGGGCCACACCAGCAGGCCCAAAAAAACGACAAAAAACAATAAAATCTGCACAATCCCAGTCCATCCATGGCCTCAATGGTGTTTAAATTCAAGAAGACACCCCTCAGAAACACTAGGCCCATGCAACACTCACTACCCCTGGGCATAAGGGATGAAAAGTAGGCAAAATAAGTGCAGGCCTCAGACACTGCCTCTCCTCAAAATGGCCCCCTTACACCCCAAGCACATGTTGCCTGTACCAGCCAGCACTCAAGATGGCCACCACCACCACCCACATGGCCAGTCCACATCAACAGTACACCCCCAAAAAACAGAAAAACTGCCAGAAATCACCACAATCCAATGCCATCCATGATGTTTACATCAAAGAGAGTGAGACAACACCACAGGCACACTCAGTCCATGCACCACCACCACCCCTGGGCAAGCAAAAGGCCACACCAGCAGCCCCCCAAAAACGACAAAAAACAATAAAATAAGCACAATCCCAGCCCATCCATGGCCTCAATTATGTTTAAATTCAAGAAGACACCCCACAGAAAGACTAGGCCCATGCAACACTCACCACCCCTGGGCAAAGGGCCACACCAGCAGGCCCAAAAAAACGACAAAAAACAATAAAATCTGCACAATCCCAGCCCATCCATGGCCTCAATGGTGTTTAAATTCAAGAAGACACCCCACAGAAAGACTAGGCCCATGCAACACTCACCACCCCTGGGCAAAGGGCCACACCAGCAGGCCCAAAAAAACGACAAAAAACAATAAAATCTGCACAATCCCAGTCCATCCATGGCCTCAATGGTGTTTAAATTCAAGAAGACACCCCTCAGAAACACTAGGCCCATGCAACACTCACTACCCCTGGGCATAAGGGATGAAAAGTAGGCAAAATAAGTGCAGGCCTCAGACACTGCCTCTCCTCAAAATGGCCCCCTTACACCCCAAGCACATGTTGCCTGTACCAGCCAGCACTCAAGATGGCCACCACCACCACCCACATGGCCAGTCCACATCAACAGTACACCCCCAAAAAACAGAAAAACAGCCAGAAATCACCACAATCCAATGCCATCCATGATGTTTACATCAAAGAGAGTGAGACAACACCACAGGCACACTCAGTCCATGCACCACCACCACCCCTGGGCAAGCAAAAGGCCACACCAGCAGCCCCCCAAAAACGACAAAAAACAATAAAATAAGCACAATCCCAGCCCATCCATGGCCTCAATTATGTTTAAATTCAAGAAGACACCCCACAGAAAGACTAGGCCCATGCAACACTCACCACCCCTGGGCAAAGGGCCACACCAGCAGGCCCAAAAAAACGACAAAAAACAATAAAATCTGCACAATTCCAGCCCATCCATGGCCTCAATGGTGTTTAAATTCAAGAAGACACCCCACAGAAAGACTAGGCCCATGCAACACTCACCACCCCTGGGCAAAGGGCCACACCAGCAGGCCCAAAAAAACGACAAAAAACAATAAAATCTGCACAATCCCAGTCCATCCATGGCCTCAATGGTGTTTAAATTCAAGAAGACACCCCTCAGAAACACTAGGCCCATGCAACACTCACTACCCCTGGGCATAAGGGATGAAAAGTAGGCAAAATAAGTGCAGGCCTCAGACACTGCCTCTCCTCAAAATGGCCCCCTTACACCCCAAGCACATGTTGCCTGTACCAGCCAGCACTCAAGATGGCCACCACCACCACCCACATGGCCAGTCCACATCAACAGTACACCCCCAAAAAACAGAAAAACAGCCAGAAATCACCACAATCCAATGCCATCCATGATGTTTACATCAAAGAGAGTGAGACAACACCACAGGCACACTCAGTCCATGCACCACCACCACCCCTGGGCAAGCAAAAGGCCACACCAGCAGCCCCCCAAAAACGACAAAAAACAATAAAATAAGCACAATCCCAGCCCATCCATGGCCTCAATTATGTTTAAATTCAAGAAGACACCCCACAGAAAGACTAGGCCCATGCAACACTCACCACCCCTGGGCAAAGGGCCACACCAGCAGGCCCAAAAAAACGACAAAAACCAATAAAATCTGCACAATCCCAGCCCATCCATGGCCTCAATGGTGTTTAAATTCAAGAAGACACCCCACAGAAAGACTAGGCCCATGCAACACTCACCACCCCTGGGCAAAGGGCCACACCAGCAGGCCCAAAAAAACGACAAAAAACAATAAAATCTGCACAATCCCAGCCCATCCATGGCCTCAATGGTGTTTAAATTCAAGAAGACACCCCTCAGAAACACTAGGCCCATGCAACACTCACTACCCCTGGGCATAAGGGATGAAAAGTAGGCAAAATAAGTGCAGGCCTCAGACACTGCCTCTCCTCAAAATGGCCCCCTTACACCCCAAGCACATGTTGCCTGTACCAGCCAGCACTCAAGATGGCCACCACCACCACCCACATGGCCAGACCACATCAACAGTACACCCCCAAAAAACAGAAAAACAGCCAGAAATCACCACAATCCAATGCCATCCATGATGTTTACATCAAAGAGAGTGAGACAACACCACAGGCACACTCAGTCCATGCACCACCACCACCCCTGGGCAAGCAAAAGGCCACACCAGCAGCCCCCCAAAAACGACAAAAAACAATAAAATAAGCACAATCCCAGCCCATCCATGGCCTCAATTATGTTTAAATTCAAGAAGACACCCCACAGAAAGACTAGGCCCATGCAACACTCACCACCCCTGGGCAAAGGGCCACACCAGCAGGCCCAAAAAAACGACAAAAAACAATAAAATCTGCACAATCCCAGCCCATCCATGGCCTCAATGGTGTTTAAATTCAACAAAACAGTTGTATCATGCACCCATAACCAACCCTGGTCCTACTGGATACTGTGGCTACCCACAATATAATTTATTTAATTTTCTGAAAAAGTTCCAAAATTGTACTTGCAGCAACTGTAATGCCCCAAACAAACTTACTTGTGAAAGTTGATTTCTAATCCAAAAGTGATCCAAAGACAGTCAAAAAGGCCTCAAATCCAAATATCCAGCAGCACCCACAAAAAGTAATCCTTCCAGCTCCAGATCCAAATGAAAGTGACCAGGAGATGGACAAAGCACTGGGAGGAGCCTGCTGGACAGGAACAGGAAGTTGGAGACTGTGGGGCACTTCCTTCCTCCCCCCCCCCCAAAATGGACTCCTTGCAAAAAAAAAGGCCATGCAAATGTCAACCTGAGGAGTGATTCTGATAAAAATCATAATTTTCTGAAGGTTTATCCTGTTTGCTGGTGATTTTCTTGTGCGAAATTGCAAAATCTCTATTTCGCAAGTGCAAGATTGTTCCTTTCCGCCGCAACTACGTGTTCGCAATTGCGAACTCTCGCGAGGTGTGCTGTGCAAGGTGGCAAGCCGCGAGTACGTATTCGCGGGCGACAAACTCCCGCGGGAACACGCAGCAAGATCTAAAATGGCGCGTCACTCGCAAAGAAAAACAACTCGGCAAACGCTAAAATGACGGAAAGTGAACGCCGTGCACCACGCCGCGCGCCGCAACCAAGCAAAAAATCCGCCGCGAGCGGATTCACGGATTTTCGACAAATTCGCGAGCGTTCGCGGATTGCGGATTTGCCGAAAATCCGAAAAATCCGCGAGCGGAGCGGATTTTACGCCCATGCTTAACCATCAATATAGGATGTACCTTAGCCTGATTATCAGCATCGAGCACTGTATATGTTTCACCAGTCAAGTATTGTTCTAACAACACCAGTTGCTCAGTCACCATGGTGGAATTGCTAGGGAAGCTACATCCACCTCACCATCTGAGATCAGAGTAGCCTCAGCATGCTCTCTTACATTGCTAGGGCTCACCTGTGAGCCCATCTGGAGACTTACCACTGCATTTACTCCACGTACACACAGACAGTTTTTTGTTGGAACAGTTAGGGACTCCAGTTTGGTGGTGAAGAGCTTTACAATCATGACACCAAGTCTTCTTGGAATCCCAGTTCTTACCCTGGTACCCACCCTTAAACTGTGAAGAGTTTGAGGTCCCACCCGCCTGAGCTGGTTTTTGAGGGCTTTAGAAGACTTTTTATTTTTATCTTTTGCTTGCTCACCATCTTTCCCTTGGAGGGGCTTAGCAACCCTTTCTTTTGGTGAACCCTACCAGTGGTAGTTTTGGTCAAACTTGCTTTGACCCAGTGGTCTGCCTTCTTCCCCAACTCTCGAGGAGAAAGTAGACCTAGGAGTACCAGGTACTGATGTAACTTCTCCTGAACACAATTACTTAAAAGATGCTTATTCATAATAAAATTATAAAGCCCATCATAATCATGCACAATGTTACCTTTTAACCAGCCACCTAGTGTTTTCACTGAAAAGTCTGCAAAATATCCCCAGGCCTGACTGTGATTTTAGAGTCTCACCGAACTTGATCCTGTATTCCTAAGTGGTGAGCCAAAAGCCCTCATTTAGGGTGTCTTTCATGAGTTCATAGGACTCAGCATCTGCCTTATTCAGTGTCAGGAACCTATCCCTACCCTTAACCGAGAACAGTTCCCAAAGAAGAGAACCCCAATACTTCTTGTTCAGCTGTTCCATTTTTCAGGCCCTCTCAAGGCAGTAAACCATTTGGTGATATCATCACCCTCTGAATATTTTGGGCCAAGTTACATCCCTATTTATAATGTTGCTGCCACCAGCAATGGGTCCTAGGCCTATCTCAGATCTTTCCTTTTCTAAAGCCAAGAGTTTAGCCTCTAATGCTATCCTCTTGGCTAGTTTCTGATGGTATGCATCTTCAGTATCTATCTCTTCTGAGGTGCTCTCAGTAGTAGTGGTATTGCTTTCTATAGAGGTAGTGATGGAGTCAGTGTCAGCATTATCCACCTCTGGGTGCTCATCATGTTAACCAGTGGGAGAACATTTACTTGCCAAGGCCTTGTCATTTTCTGCCAGCAGCTGCTGCAGGATGAGCTTTTGTGGGTCTAAGTCACAAGGCAAGTTTCCATGCCTTACAGAGCTCCTTAAGTCGGGGCAACCTAACGTGTTGATAGGGTGCCAGGTTGAGCTCATGTGAAGGCCCTGGTTTAGACATGGGTTAAAAGTAGTTGGGACATTTTTAAAGAACTTTTCTAAAGGCCTAACTTAATTCCATACCTTTTAAATTCCAAACAGTTTTTCAAAGAGACTCAACCAAGGCCCTAAAAGCAAGTTTAAAACAAACGAATCAAACAAGAAAAAAATTGAATTCGACAAAAAATATTTTGTAACTAGAGGCCATTTTGGATTGCTTAGTGGAATCACTTATTAACCAAGTGATACGGCAAATGTCAAAACTTATATCCCACCGCTGCGCCACCAATGTAGGAACCTGGCTCTTTATGTGGTATATCAAAATTCTGATAAATCATATAAAGTCCAGGGCTTCCCTTATGAGTGAACAGGGGCTTGCTATACAAACACAAAGTGCTGCATTAGGGGGTAGTGTGGTTGAGCAGCCTTAGGCTTAATACAGCGGGGTGCATGACATCTGCAAATACACACAATGAGCTATAAATGACACACACGACTCAAGAGGGAGATCCACACCAATTTATAAAAATAGCGAGTATCTTGAAATATGTTTAGGCTTCAGAGAAAAATCCTTCAGGAAAGTATGTTTTTAAATACAAGTTATTTTCAGTTCAAAAAGTGGACAAAGTGTAATGTTTGGGTTCTGCAATGTTATTCTGTGGAAGGAAGAAAATGTTCTTCAAACAGGTATAGTACAACAACTTATGGGACCAATCTCCAGGAGTTAACGTGAGTGGTGGGCAAGGACCATGGCAGCACGGGCAGTACACCACCAGCAGCATGGGGTCAGCCGGGTGCAGGGTGAAAAACAGTGTCGGAAGATTAATAGATTTCTATGGAGATTGGTCAGTGCGAAAAGAGGCACAAGCCTCTGCCTGGATGGCTAGTTGGGTTGAACCAACAGGGAAGTTCAAGTCTTGCAATGCTCGGGGAACTAGGGATATCTGGGGTCCTCTTCTCCACAGCCCATGGGCGACGGATGCAGAGGTGACTTTAGGTGTCAGGTATTCTTACCGGGAGCATTCACAGTCAAGGGGGCCTGCATGCAGAAGCTGCACGCGACTTGGGGGAGTACACGAGGGGAGAAACCATGATGGTTTCGAGCTCTGGGGTTCTGGGGGACCTTGTTGACACCATTGTCCCACTTCAACTTGGGTAGGAGGGCGACAGGTGCAGTGGTTGCTACAGGTGTTGGGTTTTGGTGGTTCTGAAGGCCTCAGAGTTCTAGCAGGGTGCAGGAGAATAGGTCCTCTGTTCACAGAGTGTCTTGGGTCTTTAAAGAAGGCAGGCAGTCCTCCCATGTTTCTGAGTCAATAGCTGCAGGATGAGTTGAATTTGGTGCAGTAATCGATGAGGGATGCAGATAGGCCAGCAGGGCTAGTTCCAGGTCAGCTTCTTTTTCTTTCCTCACTGCTTTTGCGGCTAATCAGTATCCTCTCTCTTCTAATGTCATCAGGACTGCTTCTTTGGGGCCAGGGACTCCCCTAAATACTGAATTTAAGGGCATTATGGGAGTCTAGGATAGTAGCCCATGGGCTACTGACCCTTGGGGTCACTATGCCCCCTGTATGACCACTTCCTGTGGACTGTGGCATAACCCTGTCCCAGACGTCCTAAGAATGCCATCACAAAGATAGCTACTTCTGAAAAATCATGTCCACCTCCGTGTAGCCCACCTTTGGGGTGGTACAAGCCTGGAGATGGCACTCCTCCCAGACTAGCTAATTTTACCACCTGTCTAGGTGCCAAGGGGGTCCTGGACAAACCGGCCGGCTTGATCTCCTGTGAGGGGAGCCAGATTTGCATTTCAGACGTGGCAGCTCCCTGAAGCTTGCCAGCCTGGGAAGGCTTATTAGCAGTTCATCCTGTGGGAGGGGGAGCTACACCCTCTTCCCGGACAGGCTTTTGTTATGGGCCTCCTGAGAACAAAGACTCTCACTCTAGGAGGTCAGAACAGCGTATCAGGCGGCAGGCTGGCAGAAATCAGTCTGGGCGTACACCAGAGGCTGGTACGTTTTCAGGGGGCATCTCTAAAGTGCCCTATGGGTGCATATATTGGTAAATCCTTCACTGGAATAAGTGTGGCATTACCCATATGAATTGTTTGATACCAAACATCCCTAATTTCAGTGAGGTTATTATGTAGCTGAGGATCTCATTTTCACCAGTGTACAGCCCATGTTTTAAAATAGCTTCCCTGTCCACTTGCTCTGGCAGTAATAGGACTGACCCGCACAGGGGCATATCTGCTCATGCAGGTGTCCCCTCACATGTAGTATTCAGCACCCTGCCTTAAGGCTGTTAGTCCTGCTGTAGGGGTGACTTACAAATAGCAGATGCAGTGTTAGAGGACATGGCACACAGGGATGTGTGATATGTAATGTTTTAACTTTGGTCTGCACCAAGACACGCAGCCTGCAATGACAGTCTTGCATGTGCTGGTGATGGGTCACTTAGGGTGGCAATTGCAAAAAACAACAAGTGATGGACTGAATGTGGATCAATGTCACACACTCCCCCAGTCAAAAGATCTGGGCCCAAATCCATCGTTTTTTTGCACTCCACACCACCCTGGGTCAGATAATGGCTTTATGCAAATCAGCTCTGACCCTGTTGCCCCATGGGAACAGTCCAGTCCGAACTACAACAGCCATATCTTTCCCAGACCGGAATCAAGCATCCGAGGACCGGACCGGTTTCGAGGTAACACCTCTCTTCAGCCCGGCTAGCTTGACTCCAAGTGGTGTGGAGTGCCTGGGACCCACGTCTGGGCATCCCCAGCGCACTTAGGGCGGCAATTGCAAAAAACAACAAGTGATGGACTGAATGTGGATCAATGTCACACACTCCCCCAGTCAAAAGATCTGGGCCCAAATCCATCGTTTTTTTGCACTCCACACCACCCTGGGTCAGATAATGGCTTTATGCAAATCAGCTCTGACCCTGTTGCCCCATGGGAACAGTCCAGTCCGAACTACAACAGCCATATCTTTCCCAGACCGGAATCAAGCATCCGAGGACCGGACCGGTTTCGAGGTAACACCTCTCTTCAGCCCGGCTAGCTTGACTCCAAGTGGTGTGGAGTGCCTGGGACCCACGTCTGGGCATCCCCAGCGCACTTAGGGCGGCAATTGCAAAAAACAACAAGTGATGGACTGAATGTGGATCAATGTCACACACTCCCCCAGTCAAAAGATCTGGGCCCAAATCCATCGTTTTTTTACACTCCACACCACCCTGGGTCAGATAATGGCTTTATGCAAATCAGCTCTGACCCTGTTGCCCCATGGGAACAGTCCAGTCCGAACTACAGCAGCCATATCTTTCCCAGACCGGAATCAAGCATCCGAGGACCGGACCGGTTTCGAGGTAACACCTCTCTTCAGCCCGGCTAGCTTGACTCCAAGTGGTGTGGAGTGCCTGGGACCCACGTCTGGGCATCCCCAGCGCACTTAGGGCGGCAATTGCAAAAAACAACAAGTGATGGACTGAATGTGGATCAATGTCACACACTCCCCCAGTCAAAAGATCTGGGCCCAAATCCATCGTTTTTTTGCACTCCACACCACCCTGGGTCAGATAATGGCTTTATGCAAATCAGCTCTGACCCTGTTGCCCCATGGGAACAGTCCAGTCCGAACTACAACAGCCATATCTTTCCCAGACCGGAATCAAGCATCCGAGGACCGGACCGGTTTCGAGGTAACACCTCTCTTCAGCCCGGCTAGCTTGACTCCAAGTGGTGTGGAGTGCCTGGGACCCACGTCTGGGCATCCCCAGCGCACTTAGGGCGGCAATTGCAAAAAACAACAAGTGATGGACTGAATGTGGATCAATGTCACACACTCCCCCAGTCAAAAGATCTGGGCCCAAATCCATCGTTTTTTTGCACTCCACACCACCCTGGGTCAGATAATGGCTTTATGCAAATCAGCTCTGACCCTGTTGCCCCATGGGAACAGTCCAGTCCGAACTACAACAGCCATATCTTTCCCAGACCGGAATCAAGCATCCGAGGACCGGACCGGTTTCGAGGTAACACCTCTCTTCAGCCCGGCTAGCTTGACTCCAAGTGGTGTGGAGTGCCTGGGACCCACGTCTGGGCATCCCCAGCGCACTTAGGGCGGCAATTGCAAAAAACAACAAGTGATGGACTGAATGTGGATCAATGTCACACACTCCCCCAGTCAAAAGATCTGGGCCCAAATCCATCGTTTTTTTGCACTCCACACCACCCTGGGTCAGATAATGGCTTTATGCAAATCAGCTCTGACCCTGTTGCCCCATGGGAACAGTCCAGTCCGAACTACAACAGCCATATCTTTCCCAGACCGGAATCAAGCATCCGAGGACCGGACCGGTTTCGAGGTAACACCTCTCTTCAGCCCGGCTAGCTTGACTCCAAGTGGTGTGGAGTGCCTGGGACCCACGTCTGGGCATCCCCAGCGCACTTAGGGCGGCAATTGCAAAAAACAACAAGTGATGGACTGAATGTGGATCAATGTCACACACTCCCCCAGTCAAAAGATCTGGGCCCAAATCCATCGTTTTTTTGCACTCCACACCACCCTGGGTCAGATAATGGCTTTATGCAAATCAGCTCTGACCCTGTTGCCCCATGGGAACAGTCCAGTCCGAACTACAACAGCCATATCTTTCCCAGACCGGAATCAAGCATCCGAGGACCGGACCGGTTTCGAGGTAACACCTCTCTTCAGCCCGGCTAGCTTGACTCCAAGTGGTGTGGAGTGCCTGGGACCCACGTCTGGGCATCCCCAGCGCACTTAGGGCGGCAATTGCAAAAAACAACAAGTGATGGACTGAATGTGGATCAATGTCACACACTCCCCCAGTCAAAAGATCTGGGCCCAAATCCATCGTTTTTTTGCACTCCACACCACCCTGGGTCAGATAATGGCTTTATGCAAATCAGCTCTGACCCTGTTGCCCCATGGGAACAGTCCAGTCCGAACTACAACAGCCATATCTTTCCCAGACCGGAATCAAGCATCCGAGGACCGGACCGGTTTCGAGGTAACACCTCTCTTCAGCCCGGCTAGCTTGACTCCAAGTGGTGTGGAGTGCCTGGGACCCACGTCTGGGCATCCCCAGCGCACTTAGGGCGGCAATTGCAAAAAACAACAAGTGATGGACTGAATGTGGGTCACTTAGGGTGGCACGATTCGCGCTGCTACCCTTAGGAACCCTATTTAGTACCTCAGACACTAGATACTAGATACCAGGGGTACCATTTACTAGGGAATTACAGAAGGTTTTGCCAATTGGGGAATCAATTGTACACTTTTGTACACTTTTGGAAACTACTGGGGGCCTGGTTAGCAGGAACCCAGTGCACTTTCAGTCAAAATCACATCAGTTGCCAGACAAAAAGTAGGAGTGACCATGTCAAAAGGGGCTATTTTCCTACAGCTCCTGCAGACTATTTTACATCTAGTAGGGTCTTCATTTTGAGTTTCAATCTTTCCAGGTCCAGGAATGTTATGAGGAGGTGCCAGCCTTACCTGTGCATTAGCCAGTAATTGGAGATTATTTTCTACCAAATCATGTCTACTTTCTCATCCTACGCACCTCCTTCCACAGCACTTCCTGTTCACTTTAACTTGAAAATATGCAAAGGCCCTGGCCTAAATCCAATAACAAATGCAAGCCCCTTCTTCCCCAGACATTCGCTGGCTCTCTCTTAACAAACCACCAATTTAGATGAGGTGACTCCCATCTATCAGAGCCAAAACAGTTTCTCCCTCCTGCTGGGGCTGGTATCTTGAGGTCTAAGACAGCAATTAGAGTGAATCAGAGAAGAGCCTATCAGTCCCATGTGGAATCTCAGTAGGAAGATACCCTTTTTTGGTGTGATGACCTCCATTTTATTTCTGGACTGATGCAGCTGACACTGAAACACCGCAAATCAGGTCCCAGTTGATGTGCTCTGAACCATGAAACCTGTACAAATAGCTAAGCCATAATTGGTGTAAACATGTAAACAGCATATATATATATATATATATATTCACTGAAAAAAACATAGGTTATAGACCATATATAGTTAGGAATTAGCATTTACAAAACCTTATTTTACTCACACAAAACCATTGCAATTCGCATATATAGTTAGTTGCACTAACTATATATCGTGCACCCGCAATCCACTGCTGATCATGTCACATATTACATCATTCATGACATGGTCAGTGACATCACTGATGACATCACTGATGACATCTTAAATGACATCACTGATAACATCACTGATGACATCTCAAATGACATCACTGATGACATCATTGATGACATCTCAAATGACATCACTGATGACATCACTGATGACATCTCATTTGACATTACTGATCACATCACTGATGACATCTCATTTGGCATTACTGATCACATCACTGTTGACATCATTCATGTGATAATACGATGAACCTCTTCAGACTCTAATATAACCTTAGATACACTCAGTGTAAACAGACACTCACAGACTGTCACTCATCAATGGAGTTACTCACACACCTAGTCAGTCATGCAAAGAATCAATCACACCTCCATTTCCTCAACTATACAGTTATACACACATTACTTATTCAAACATATACTAACACATATTTACTCTCTTATACAATCCCTGATACAAGTTCACAATGATCCATACAGCCACTCACACATTCACTGGCTCTTATGCACAGTTATTTATATATGTCAACTCTCACATGTACTGTGTTTTACATATGTACTTACTTTGACATGTAGCACTGAGATATCCATTCACTCACCAATACACTCATGCACACAGTCAACCGCCCATACAGCTGTTTCCACATGCACTTTTGAACCCATACATCTAGTGAATCAACTGCTCACACATCTATGCACAGAGTCATACACCTCCCAGCCACCCACACACTCACTCAGTCTCCCATAAAAATACTTGGGCAACCAATCAATAACCCATATAGTTACTCATATAGCTACTGATCAACACATGCAGCAGTTTACAGAACAACAGACATAATGATGCACAAATTAAGACAGTTTAGTCACTAACCCATGCACTCAGTGAGACACATTTAATCACTCACTCATACAGTCAGTCATGCACCTACTAAATCCTTCATCCAGACACTTATACATCCACTCATTCTTCAATATGTAAGACATATTTTAACTTTACAGAAACATACAGTCACTGGATGTTGTCATCAGTGATGTCATCAGTGATGTCATTTGAGATGTCATCAGTGATGTCATCAGTGATGTCACTGACCATGTCATGAATGATGTAATATGTGTCATGATCAGCAGTGGATTGCGGGTGCGCGATATATAGTTAGTGCAACTAACTATATATGCGAATTTCAATGGTTTTGTGTGAGTAAAATAAGGTTTTGTAAATGCTAATTCCTAACTATATATGGTCTATAACCTATGGTTTTTTCAGTGAATTTCAATGTTTTTTTAATAGCAAATATCAAAACCTGTAAAATGTATTCTTCTTTTAAAGGAAAAATATATTTTATATGTATTTAATATAATTTTTTTATGTATATACATTTTTTGAGGGAACGAATTTATCAACTATCATGCTGAAGAAGAGTGTGGGGAAAAAAAAACCAAAGAGGAGGACTAAGAGGAAAGAACAATCAGTTCAAAAATACAATTGCTTTAAAGCATGAAGCACTTTTCCACACATTTACATTTAAATAACCCATATTAGAACATACAAAATATCTACAGAGGAGACGGTGTACATTGAATTTTAGACTCTTCATTGGTACCTACATGTTGGTACTTACATCACCCACACAACACAACAGCTCTATTCAGAGCTACCCTACCTCAAAGCACTCTAAAATATTATTTTACTATTTCCCTTGGTTTTCCCCTTGTTACGCTTTCCGGAACGCTACCCGGTGCGCGGACCGGGCGCTAACCGTGCGAAAATTTGAAAAAAAGGTCGGTTTTTTTACATATATGGGCCTCCTCAGCCACCCTCAGAAAACCTAGGTGGTCAGGATATGTCTCCTGTGCCCCCTTATACCCATTCCCAACATTGTTTATCCTCCATCTTGTGACTAAATTCGTCCGAAACACAAGATGGCGGACTCCCGTTACGCTACCGGTGAGCTACCCGGTTCGCGTACCGGGTAGCGCTTCCACCGCGAAAAATCGAAAAAAAAATTATTTAATTTTTTTGCCCCGCGGGGCCCTTTAATAGCCCCCACATCAATCCTAGGGGGTCAGGAGGGGTCTACCTTGCCCCCTTTCATTCATTTCCCCCTTCGTTTATTTCCACCTCTTGTCTCTCAATCCTACCGAGAGACAAGATGGCGGCTGCTCCGGACTGTTTAGAATGTTGACAGTCACCGGAGAGCCAATCCGCTTCTCCTCGCGAAGTTCCGTTACGCGTCTGGTACGCGAACCGGGGCGCTAACCGGGACGCTGTCACAGATATATATATTTTTTTGAAGGTTAATTTCTCAAAATCCACTGGAGCACATATCTTGAGACCTAGCAAAGGCACATCGGGCAAACAGTCTCTACAATTTTGCCAAGTTTCATAGAAATCCATTCAGCCGTTCGAGCTAAAAGTGAGTCCAACCGCCCTATGGAAAACTCAATTTTAAAAACACGTTTTGGGACCCCCCTTTTTTCTCGGCCCCCGCTTGACGAAACCCCCCCAAACTTTCAGGGGACGCTCAGAAACAAAATGTGCCATTTTCCTGAAAATTTCAGCCAATTCTGTCCATCAACGCCAGTTATTCAACATAGAATTTTCAGAAATCCCTATTAAAAAAAATCCTAACTATATATACCTACTGGCGACCGCCAGTAGGTAATATATATATATATATATATATATATATATATATATATATATATATATATAAAACATTTCCATGGCAATATGAAACCCCTCATTTTGTTCCTTTTCAAATTAAATGTATTAAGTGTTACCACTTTATTCCAATCAAGATGACTTCAGGTGTGCCATACTTTTGTCATAAGTAAGACTGTTAGCGTTCTAGTTGTTCTTTAGAACATTCTGGGACATTCTGTCATTGGACTATAGTTGGGCTACATCTGGCTGATATTTGGCCTACATTTGGGCTCTTTTGTCTCTGGTGGCCATCTTGGGAGACTGCATATCAGATTTTTTTTAATGAAATATAAGAGGATTTGAGAAGTCACTCAAAATGTGCCCTAATTTTTCTTTCTTCAGCACTAATCATAATTTCTATGGCAAAATGAACCCCCTCATTTTGTTCCTTTGCAAATTAAATGTTTTAAGTGTTAACACTTTATTCCAATCAAGATGACTTCAGGTGTGCCATACTTTTGTCATAAGTAAGACTGTTAGCGCTCTAGTTGTTGTTTAGAACACTCTGGGACACTCTGTCACTGGGCTATAGTTGGGCTACATCTGGCTGATATTTGGGCTACATTTGTTTTTTTTTGTCTCTGGTGGCCATCTTTGGGCTACATTGGGCTACATTGGGCTACATTGGGCTACATTTGGGCTCTAACATATATATAGCCCAATGTAGCCCAATATATATTTTTAAAAGTTAATTTTCGTAAAAACCACTGGAGCATATATCTTTAGACATAGCAAAGGCACATCGGGCTACTAGTCCCTACAATTTTGCCAAGTTTTGTGGAAATCCATTCAGCCGTTCGAGCTAAAAGTGAGTCCAACCGCCCTATGGAAAACTCAA
Source organism: Lissotriton helveticus (assembly GCF_964261635.1). Classification (NCBI taxonomy): domain Eukaryota; kingdom Metazoa; phylum Chordata; class Amphibia; order Caudata; family Salamandridae; genus Lissotriton; species Lissotriton helveticus. Next base: position 1,278,843,598 of record NC_136069.1, read on the forward strand.
TGTTAAAAACATGTTTTGGGACCCCCCTTCTTTCTCGGCCCCCGCTTGACGAAACCCCCCCCAAACTTTCTGGGGACGCTCAAAAACAAAATGTGCCATTTTCCTGAAAATTTCAGCCAATTCCGTCCATCAACGCCAAAGTTATTCAACATAGAATTTTCAGAAATCCCTATTCAAAAAAATCCTAACTATATATACCTACTGGCGACCGCCAGTAGGTAATATATATATATATATATATATATATATATATATATATATATATAGAGAGAGAGAGAGAGAGAGATATATATATATATATATACAAATATATGTGCATAGGTGAAGAAACACATCTATGGCATGAAAAGTCACCTGTGCACTGCAGCAATTATCATGCCATCCACTAGTGTGAGGAGGGAAAACATCATTTCAGGCTTACCATTGTAGCCTTACGTCTGCAATGTAACACCAGCAGTGCAACATGTCAACATAATGTTTGGTGGAAGCTAAAAATATCCTTCCTCTTCAGGAGGTAATTAGCATTATGCTGTGACAGCTGGTCAGGCTATACTTTGACTGAATGAGGAGCAACACAATAGGCCTGGCCATCTTTCAGAATCAGTTGGGTTGCATATTCCATAAGCAAAACAGTGGCCCCCAACTACTTCAGCACTGGAATGAACTCATGTAGCTACCAGCGCCACACAACTGTTTGATGACAAAAGCCACAAGCATTGGCCGGCAGCTTAGGTGTCAGCTGGAAAAACCTTTTGCCAATGGATGAAATTCCTTATATAAATCAATATGGCCCTGGGGTGTCGGTATGGTTTGCTAAGCTGATGAAATTCATGGAATCCATGGCCCAATTGCTCAAAGCTGGAAATGCATCTCAAAATAAACAAGCTACGAAGCCCCAGGGATCATCACGTTCTGCACCCTCTGGAAACCCTAAAACCTGCAGATTTTTCCACTGTGACCTGTTCTCCAGGACAAGGTAGTTATCTGCTGTTACTGCTGAGTCACCCCCAAACTGTTGGATTCCACTGCCTTTTGAAGGGTTGCCTGAGAGGCTTCTGCAACCCCTAACCGTGACTGGATAATGAAATTAGTCAGGAAGATGGCAGCTCACTGTTGAGCTGGTCCTGCAGTCTGGCCTCCTCGAGCCCTGGAAGTCTCTCTATGGGGCATGAGACTTGGTAGGTGCCCCTCCATTCCCCCACCAGACTACTCACCTTACTTCTCCTGGTCCCGCATATGGTTCGCTGGTCTTTGCGGCATTCTTTGAAATTCCCAGGCAACCGCTCCAGCTACGGGTGTCAATGGCAAGCAGCAGACTTGCAATCTGGTGTCCGTCGATAGCTGAGTGCAGATGGCGGGAGGACTGCGGGCAGCAGTGCGATCCAATGGAGCAGTAATTTCAGAGGCCACCACTTCTGGTGGGCCCGGCTGCTGGCTTGGTCGCTCACATTGCATAGAAAAGTGTATATTGATTGGAGTGGTCACCTTGTTGCAGGCTCTACCCTCCAGGCTTCACTTTTCTTTTTACCTGCTCTCTTCCAAGATACATAATGGCGGGCAGAAGGTCTGTACCCTGCCTGCTGACAATTAAATTGGAGTTGCTGATTCATAGGGCAATGGCTTTGGGTACTGGCCATATTGTAAGTAGGATAAGGGCCAGGATGCCAGCAAAGGGTACCCTGAGGAAGGGCGGGCAATTGGTGACAGATGCCTCCCACATGTCTCATGCCTCTCCAAAGTTGAAAAAGAAGCACTAGCTGCCTGGCAAGGGAGGGGGGCAATGGCAGTATAAATACTCAAAGTGCACTTAAGGGGGATAAAGTGGTCACCTGTCCTCCCACCTCATCTCTTAGTGGTCAAGAGAGGGTAGAAGATTTCCCTTTGTTGACCGCTGCAGAGATAGTTCAAGTTGAGAAAGTGCCCAGCTACATTGCTGGACCAGGGAGGGGCAGTCCAGTTCCTCATATTCAGAGCATAATAGATGTGTTTCTAACAGTGGGCCTACTCCTACCCGCTGCAACCATAGAGCCTGGCCAGGATGGGCGGCAGGTGCCCTCATCTGCAAATACAGCTGCACCCCTCTCTATCTGTGCTAGTGAAACTACATCTGGTGATGACAAGTTGCCTCTGACGATTCATATTTTGCCTCCTCCACTGGATCCTCTGGAGGTCCTGGTCTTGGGGACTCATCGGGTCGAACCACCAGTGGCCTCTCAGATACTGTGAAAGTGGGTAGGAACGCACTGCTTGCATGTAACAGCGCCATTACCCCCATAGCGTCTTGGTCGTTGTAGTTCAGTTTTTCACACAAAATTCATATTATTTTTCAGCTAATGTGGTCTTTTGAAATCGTATCTCTAGATACCAGTGCTTCAGGATTCCTCCCTCATCAGCAGAGAATATTTACGGTTTACTGGACATGATGCCAATTTTCTCAGGTATAATCCCACTCAAACCGTGCAGTTGCTACAAAGCTTGTCAAATTGGGGGCGGCTCACTAGAGCCTTTTGTCAGTGAAAGTGGCTAGAAATGCACTGCTTGCATGTAACAGTGCCACTACCGCATAGCGTCTTGGTAGTTGTAGTTCAGAGTTTCACACACAGTTCATATTATTTTTCAGCTAATGCCATCTTTCGGAACCAGATGCTACGTGCCAGATCACAATCTCTTCCGCCACTTAGCTTCTCTGCCCTGGCAGCATGGAGTTGGCTGCAATGGGAGAACAGCCCTGAAGCCTTTTATTCATTTTCTGACCTCTCGGACAGTGATCTGGATGAAGATCTGGAACAGGCAACTCAGACGGTGCTGGCCTCTAATATCCATAAAAACCCTTCCACGATATTGCCTGAGGACCTAGCCTCTTCCAATTCGTCTCCCCCACGGATGTGTAAAGCAGATGGTCAGTCCGAAGAGTTAGCAGAGGGTCTTGTGACTGCAGTGTCTGATCAAGATTTAATAGATCCTGTTGTCCCTCTGGAGGTGGAAGATGAGCTTTTATGGGATCTCAACGGAACTGAGTTGACGCCTACGAATCATTCTCCCCTGGGTGGCTCATCCCTGGTTGTACAATCTGGCTCTGGCCCCAATGATTTAGTACCACCCCCTCTGGATCTCCACTTCCACCCTCAACACAGGACTCCCCCACGTTGGGGGCTACTTATCATCTTCTTCTGCAGCACCGAGAGGACTATGGGAAGGACTCAATGGCATTGAAGGCTGCCCACTTTAAGACCCAGGTGGTTCTTCATAAACTCTCTAAAAATATGGACATTATCAAGAGGGTTCGATTTGAATGATTGTATATGGTGCAAACTGGAACCGTCTCTCCTTGGTAGGCTCCATAGTGAGTGTTAGTAGCCACCAATACCCCTGCCAGAACCCCACATTTATTACCAAGTCACTTTTTAATGTAAATTTTAAAGGTTTGCAAAGCGTAGAAGGATCACAGCTTTCCTGTCCAAAATAACTGTATTATCACAGCACTGGAAAAGGTGTAGGAATGTGTTTTCCATTTTAAGGCAAGAGACTTAGGTATAGAATTTCTTGGATTCCACACTACGCATCACAGCATCCAAGGTGTGAAGGGCCAAACACAGTGCAGAGACCTAGCTTGAGCGATTTCCCTGCTGCCAGTGGCGTAGCAAGGTCAGGTGGTACCCGGTGGGGAAATTTCTGGTCACCCCCCGCGTCGATATCAGCCGCGTTTCATTGCGTTTCTTGACTGAACGAAAAAGTTTCAATATGTACATATTTTTGCCATTTTGCCACCCCCTCAGTGATGACACCGGGGCGGCCCGCACCCACCACACACCCCTTCCTATGCCACTTCCTGCTGCTGGTGTTAATATTGTTTGCATGACCCCCAGCTTTCACTGTGGCAAAGAAGTGAATATTTCATATCAAGCATAGAAATTGTACTTGGGACATACCCTTCCAGTTCAAATTTCTGTGCACAGAAACCCGCAAAAAGGCCATATAGATTGGATGTGTGCTTTGCTGTGCAACACACATGCAATGCATTTCCAGGATACATCTTTGTTTGCGCCTACTTCTACTAGACATTATTTTTTTGATGCAAAGTCCGCGCAATCTATCTTAGTACATCGGGTGTTGTGTCAAAACCTATGGGTGTTTGTACTGATCGGCCCTCAGTAACAGCACAAAATGGATTTGGCAAATGTTGCCCTTTCCAGTCTGAAACCCCTTTTGAATGCTGCTAGTCTGGGTCTTAGAATTCTGCCAAAATAATTCTAAAATCAGCTCAATAGTGGCGAAACAGCACTGAGCAAACAAACAGGTTTTCTTCAAACCCTGATTGGTAAATATGTTTTCCATCAGAGACTTTTTTCTGCACATAATGCATTATATTCCATGAAGCAGGAGTCCCGGAATCTCTTTAGCTAATAATTGTTGCAAATAGTTCAATAACTCTACTGAATGCAGAGAAGTAACACATAGAGTTCCAAACTGCTATTTTGTGGGTAATTACTCAGTACAAAATTATCATCACAGGTTTTACATCCTGTTTGGAAGAATAGTAGGAAATGTGAGCTTCTACCCAATCTTCCTGGAGTAATATGTTTGAGTATTGCTTTGATTCACAGTCAAAAAGTGCCATTTATTTTTAATTTGGGGACACTGCTGGATCCGCCTTTTTAAACAAAGGTTGTAAGTTTAAGCAATGATCGTTGTATGGTATGGTCGTGCCTCCTAACCATGTACAAAATAAAAGAGTTAATTATTCATTCCGAAAGAAGAGTTATGTGTGCATATGTTAATCGATGGACTGTTTTGTCCTGGTACCACCAAAGAAAAGGCCACTAAAACTTTTTCTTCTACTGTGTTATTCGTCCTGCCAGGAACTAACAGTGCTTGATATTTGCAAGATTCAGTACGTGCCTCTTTGATACCTTACTAATTTTAAAGGAAGCAGTCCATTCTGAAACTTGGACCTAGTTCAGCTAATGCATTTTAGATTTACATTCCAAATCATTGATCCAAATCATTGATGGGTTCTCTAGTAGTCTCTTCTATTTTAAATTAAATTACCACTTCTATCAAATATATCTGTTTTTTCAGTCCAGATTGTCGTTTTTGTAATGTTGCTGCGGGATAGTCTTCTATTTTTGCTTTTTCATTACATTGCGGGGAGTGTGTTTTTTGATGTTTTTGGCCCAATTTGTAAGACTTTAATTGCTGAAAATCCCTAATATGTTTGTAGAAAGAGACGTGGAAGTCTTACTGATCAATGTACCATTAAATTAACAATAAATGTGTCAAGTTTCCCACATATCAGCCTTGGAGAAGAACACACTAGGACCAGACTTTCCAAAAGACCTAAAGTTGCATGTTTGTACCTAAAGTTGCATGTTTGTAATCGTGTGTTAGGATTACGTTACTTTTACTAAACTCCCTACCCTCCATGAGCAGACCCCCCAAGGAATCTGTAGCGAGCAACAGAAACACTCAATTAATGGATTCTAAGCTCTTAAGAAAGGCTTTGTCAGACTCCATGTGAGATTAAAAATGACTTCTTCCCCACCATTCACTTCTGAGTCTCACTGGGAAAGGCACTGTTAATATAAGCCCTGTCCGTGTCCGTTATATGACTCTAAAGAGTTAAATCATTACTTCCAGTACACTCCATCTCCTGCTCTACAACCAGGATCCCACCCGACAGATTCTCCATGGTTTACTCTACCCCATGCACAATTGTCCTGATATTGCCCATTCCCTCCTTTAACTTACTATGCACGGCATTTATAGGTTTCATCAGTGCTTGGTCACCTTGCAATATGACCTCATCATCAACCGAAGTGGAAGACATGTCTGCCATGTTTTTCAGCTAGCTTGCAACTTGGACCACAGAACAGGAGGGGCCCCTGTACATCTACTTGATGATGGTCTACCTATGAGGACAAATTCAAGATGCATGGTATTAAGCCCTGTTTAAATCTCAGATCTCTGTCACCAGTGGACTACTAACTCTCTCCTCCTTTCCGTCGCCCAGCCTATGAGGCCCTAGTTTCTGGACTGAAATTCTTCACTGACACTCCAGTTCTGAGTCCCCTGGGCTTGCCTTTGGGAGCCCAAGTGTCTTCCAAGAACCTTCTAGAATGCCTAGAACCCCTGATACTTGCGCCTGACACTATTGGTGTAACAAAACTTGAAGGGACCACCCTGCAAAGGGCAAGGAGTGTGGGAAGAGCCCCCCTAGAGCTCAAGGGCTCCCCATAACGAGGGCGATGCAGGGGCTATTGTCACTTCACTGACTGACACAAAAGCCTCTCACAGTTACCCCTTGGAAGTGGCAGCATCATGTGCTTTTTTAGTGGATGCAAGGGCAAGAAAACTGGATCATGGCATGGGGCACCAGCAAACCGTGGCCGTCCTGGGTCACCATACACACTTCACTGAATCCAAGATTCCAAAGTGTCTGTCTCTACCACCAATACTAGGAAGTCAAGATCGTAAGATATTTCTGCAATTTGCAGGAGTAGACCACTCAGCACACTGACATCAATATGAAAGGTCAAACAATTAAAAAATAAGTGCTGTTGTAATGATGTAATCCAGAGTGGTGCAACCCTTTGAAGGATATTGGCTGGGGTGAAGAGGGATATTAGGTTTCAAATGACCATTTACCTATCTAAAATTCAACAGCCATCGTATGAAAATGTGGCGTAAACATTTTGGGAACTTTAGTTTAGTTTAGTTTTAGGAGGTATGTAATCATCAATTAAAATGGTGCTTCCTTTTATTTCATTCTGTAGATAATTTAAAAATCTGAAACTGTGTAGTGCAATACTGAATTTTTGTTGAATGTGCTATGTATAGGTGTTAATCAAAGATCACTAAACCTCCAGAGCCATGCACTTTATAATGTGCTGTAAGTACTGGATTAGACCATGAAATTAAGCTCATTGGATCAATTTTCTCCATGCCCTACAATTCTTCAATACATACAACATGTACATATTCGTGCTTGAGAAAGTGTTGTGTCCTGCAACCATCCAAGAAATAAAGAAATACTTCATATTATCACGACCATTGTGTACCCTATGCACTTTACTCAATCTTTGCTGATCATGGCAATTTGAGTCAGAATCCAGTGTTGCCATCACACAACTCATGTCACTGTCCATTTCCTTTCTCTATCCAATTGTTATTTTGTCCATATTCCAAAAATATATCCTTTTAACAGCGCTCCAACAAATTTGCTGAGTGTCAGTCCCAGCAATTTAGACAAGTTCCTAAGAGAAGCAGAAGCTGTGTAAAATGATTATTGTTAGGCACCAGAATATCTGGGCAGTTCTGTTCTTTATGGTCCAGTACTTCAATCCCACAATTGTCCAAGAAAGAAAGGAATCTTTGTGAGGGCTTTTAGTTAAAATATTAATCACAGAAATATCGTCCTGCCACAATATTCCACATGTATTTGCCTTGAAAATATTGTACAGGTTAATATTTTGAAGTTGATATTGCTGTAGGTCAATAATATAAAGTCAATAACCTGGTAAAATCCCCTTTGAGAGCAAAAACCGAGTAAGAGATTTTGTCAAGAAGCAGCACAATTGTAGTTGATAAGATGATATAAATATTATTATTGAGCACAATTAATAAAAATCATTGCCACAATCACTCCAATACACCACCAGCATGAGAACAAATTAAAAATAATCTTCAATGATCAGTTATGAACAGCTACTATGGGAAACTCCATGTGGTAACACAATGCAACTAACAGACAATCTGTTATAGAGGTTGCACATTGAATACATAATAAAGTCTTAGAAAACAGAGCACACTATTAATAAAATACATTAAAAAGCACCTTATTACGGAATTATACAAATTGATTTTCTCCACCTAAATAATCACCCCACAGGCTCGTCTCCAATGACGGCATCCTGTGTTTTAGCAGTGGAAATCTTTCACTCCCCACACACCTCCCCTGTAAGTGCATCTTGAGTTTTCACAATAGGTATCTTTACTCCACACACTCATCCCATGTAACGGAATATTGTGTTTTACCAATAGAAATCTTTCTCTCCACGCACTCATCCCCTATGAGTGCACCTTGTTTTTTAGCAATTGGTATCTTTCACACAGACACACTCATCCCCTATGAGTGCATCTTGTGTTTAAGCAATGGGAATCTTTTATTCAACACACTCATCCCCTATGTGGGCATCTTCTGTTTTAACAATGGGTATCTTTCATTCCACACACACATCCCTTAAGAAGGCATCTTGTGGTTTATCCCCTGTAAGAGCATTTTTTGTTTTAGCAATAGGTATCTTTCAACCCACAAACTCATCCCCTCTAAGGGCATTTAGGGCTTTATTTACAAGAAACTGATGCATCAGCATTGATGCTTCAGTTTCCTTGCACATGCTGCACCAAATGTCCTTGCAGCATTGTGGATGCACTATATTTTCATTACAGGGCTCCATGGAACACAGATTTAACAGTTGCGTCAGTAATTGTGATGCATCTGTCGGTGCAAAATTGACGCATTGCTGGATTTGGTCGTAAACGTATCCAATTTCAACAATGCGTCAGAACACATAGTCCCATGATAAAAGCCCAATGTCAATCCTTACACCTGGTCTGAGCAGGCATAATCATTTTGACACCGTCAAGTTGTAAAGTGACACAGTGAAATGTTGTACATTTCACGGCGTCAGTTCTACGTGTTTTTCTTACGTGGGAACGCTTATCCTGCATACATTTTACCTGCCGTAAGTATAATCAGATGCAGGGTTCTACAAACGGATGCATACAAACTGATGCATTGGACCCAATGCGTCAGTTTGTAGATATGGAGCAGTGTGGTGTACTGATTACACCACTACTGCATAAAAAAAACAAGTGACGCAGAGCAAGGGACTTGTAAATATGCGTAAACCACAAAAGAGGGTAATGGGAGGGAAAATATTTATTGACCTAGCATTGTTGCGATCCCTACATGTAATGCAAAAAACTATGCGCAAACAACGGGTCAAGGATAATTGAAGCTATCTAAAAACCGTACCATTATCGGGATACAATCTAGAAATCCAAGGTGTTCATGGTGAAAAATTGTGTTCCCATCAGATACCCATCCTGTTCCGCCCTACATCATTTGGGATCCTTCACCTGAAGGAAGTGGAAAACATGTCCACTTTGGATTAGGTAGATTGTTACCTAATCTTCTCCGAGGATACTGAGATGTGATGACGGGAAAGTAGTATCAGGGGGTAAGTGACTAGCAGTGCAAAGGAAAAAATGTGCCAAGTTTAAAGAAACTACGTGAGTGGTTTAATATTGGGTTGCAGGAATGGAAAACGACTTTTAATGGGATCCTACCCACACCCAAAGGGATAAAAACAGTGCAAAGTAGTATAACAAATGACTACTGAGATGTTACGAGGTCGACATGTTTCTGCAGTGTGATAGGGTCGTGTGATCCCTGTCTGCTTCTTCAGGACCTTTACAATAAATGCTACTGCTGGTGTGCTAAACAAAATTAATTGTTGAATAAAAATTCATATCACCTGAGATCGCCCATGGAGAGGATCCAGACAGTCATGTGATCATATAAATATGTCAAATAGTATTGATCAACAGTTGCTTAATGGTCAACTAAGTTGCTCCAGGGCAATATGACTCTATGGCCAGGATAACATTGTACCCACTCACCCACTATTTGGGGAATGAACTCTCCACCTCACCCGGCTTCAGCTCAGGTAGAAATTTCTACCTGAGCTGAAGCCGGGTGAGGTGGAGAGTTTATTCAACAATTAATTTTGTTTAGCACACCAGCAGTAGCATTTATTGTAAAGGTCCTGAAGAAGCAGACAGGGATCACACGACCCTATCACACTGCAGAAACATGTCGACCTCGTAACATCTCAGTAGTCATTTGTTATACTACTTTGCACTGTTTTTATCCCTTTGGGTGTGGGTAGGATCCCATTAAAAGTCGTTTTCCATTCCTGCAACCCAATATTAAACCACTCACGTAGTTTCTTTAAACTTGGCACATTTTTTCCTTTGCACTGCTAGTCACTTACCCCCTGATACCACTTTCCCGTCATCACATCTCAGTATCCTCGGAGAAGATTAGGTAACAATCTACCTAATCCAAAGTGGACAGGTTTTCCACTTCCTTCAGGTGAAGGATCCCAAATGATGTAGGGCGGAACAGGATGGGTATCTGATGGGAACACAATTTTTCACCATGAACACCTTGGATTTCTAGATTGTATCCCGATAATGGTACGGTTTTTAGATAGCTTCAATTATCCTTGACCCGTTGTTTGCGCATAGTTTTTTGCATTACTTGTAAATATGCCCCAAAGTGTTATTGCAACAGGTATCTTTCAACCCACATACTCTTCCTCTTGGAGGAAATCTTGTTCTATCTCTAAAGGTGTTCTTCAGCACACTCATCCCCTCTGAATTTTAAGGCACCCAAATAGTGCAGCTCATTCATTTCTTTTTTAAATTACAATAAGTATTTTTTGTCACCACAAACTGTTGCAACAAATACGGTGCCCGAAACCCTAGGTCCAAAATTAATATATACACTTAGATCTCTGTAAAAACCGTAGAACTGAACATACTTTATTTTGTAAAGAAATTAACCATTAAGATCACAAAAGCCGTTTTATCTGCAGTTTCCTGCCGATAAAACGGCGATAATTTTAATAACACCGGTCCTTGATAGTATGGCCCAATATTCTTTGAAGAGATCTTCTAATGACTTACACTTCTTCAGAACGTACTGTAAGCATGTGAGCTGCCCCAATTGAGCCTCCATCTATAACACAACGTGTGATACTGGGCGCATTTGAAATTTGCTGAGCTTCTCTACTCCCAGCTTCTTACTTTTTCTGCTGCATCTAGTCCAAATTCCTCTTTCAATTGCTTCGATACAAAAATGGTACCTTGGTGCACACGGTATGTATAATAATTTGAAATGATAAGGAATAAAAGTAAAATACTCCCTATATTAGTGTTTGTATCACTGTGACAAAACTAAGTATATATATCTCTTTTATATAGTCTCCTATCTCATCTTGACCCACAGACACGTTAGAGGTTATTATCAAATGATTTTTATTTTTTCTTTTTATCAAATAAAAAATGTTTATATATCTCTCAATTATAATTTCAAACACATTTGTATATACAAATACTTTTTACATATATACAACAAAATAGAAGCCCTTCGTTTTGAGTTAGGATGTCTCAACAAAACCTAAAACAGACATTCCTATTGAGATCATGCAGACTCATATGAGGAAAACAATTAGGTCGAAATGATTTAAACCCAATGTCTTAAAGATCCCTCATCACACTATTCAAATTAATCAAAATTATTTATATGTATCTGCCGTCTCTTTATGGTCGACGCGTTTCAGCCAATCAATTCTGGCCTCTTCAGGACTAGGGCTATTTACAATCCATCGTGTATTCTAGTCGGCAACCCTTTACAACTATTCAATTAGCTCTTATATGTGTGTAAACCCTCTCTGCTCGCTTGGAAATCCAGGTCAGGGTAATACTGCAATATCGGTAAACCTCACGACTTCAGCGTTAGGCTCGCGCTCCAAGCGCTTCTTAAAGTATTTATGAATCACGGGTGAAAGCCTCAGTCATGCGCGTTCCTTTTTCCCCCGGGGTGTTTTGTGTTGTCTCTCCTAGTTTTCAAAAAAGGTTGTCTCTCTGTCGTGTTTGAAAGTGTCCGCCTCTACAAGTTAACGACACTCAATTGCTTAGCATCGCTTATTTTTTCCATACCATCTTGATGCAGCTGCTTTTTCATAAAATACTTTCTTTAAAAGGTGAAGTAGAAACCACAGTTCGTCCAAGGCTGTGCTGACCTTCCTATGCTTTCTTCTTGGGAGCATTTTCTTTTCCTTATATTTCACTGGACCTTCCAAACATGAGTTCTGTAATCTGATCACCATTGTTGTGATGCAGGTTGACATGTAGAAATGCGCAGACAACACCAGTAGATTAGGAGAGGGTTTATTGTAAGTTATATCGATACATTAATGACCCCACAGGGAACAGATCTAGTTAGATGGTCAGCCCAGGCCTGTCTGGCTCAACCACTTTATAGGAGCCCCTCATAACCCTGACATTCCATGACAACATCGGGTAACCTGACAAGCAGGATACCAAATAGATTCTCTGAAATCAGCTGCTGTCATCTTGTTTTTATTTTATCCACGTGGACCGAAAACTATAACTATTAGGCCCTGCTCTTTAGAGTACAGAGCATACATTTGGGCTTCAGTATATGGGTAGTATTGTGATGCCAGTTATAAAGCAGAAGATCCCAATGGTTCCTGGGTATTGGTGCCATGTGCAGTCATGGCCGGCATGGCTCGTGGGTCGAGGGCACAGGGGTTCACGCGGGGAGAGGGGGTAGCATGGGGAGGGGTGGTTCATTTAATAATGAAAAAAGAAAAATCAAACGTACCTTTCCGCCGGCCGTATGTCGCGTCTCCTCGGCACCTGCTCGCCTGCCTCTGGAACAGGAAGCAAGCAGCCAGGCTCCCTCCCCATAGCCAATCACAACGCTGCATTGGCAGCATTATGATTGGTGGGTACGCCGCCCAGCCAGGGGCTTACGGGCAGGTCATGTGGCCAAAGGGCAGAGTGCCCATGACTGGTTTGGGCGCCACAGAGGGACGACCAAACAGTCATCCCGTGCTCAAGAGTGGGCACACCACTTCTCCCTTGCCCTGGCTGCTTGCAAAGCAGCCCCGCCCACTTACCTGCCCACAACCAAACATAAAATGGTAATAATGGAAAGTTATTACTATTTTATGTTTCTGCTTCTCACACTGGAGAAAGCAGTGGGGTGACGCTCCTCCGCCCTAGTGGAGGAGCCGCCCCCTTGGGGACCCTTTCTCGTTTGTGAATGGGTGATCATCTACTTGAAGTAGGTGGTATAATTTTGGTCACAAAACATTCCTACATACCGCTGCGATCCGGTATTAATAAGGGACGCCCTGAACATGTCTCTTCCTATACAGAATCGGTATGTATTCGCAATTCAAACTTGTGATTCGGTAAAATGTTACAGAATTGCACATTGGAATTCATACAAACACATTGCGTTTTACCCGTCACTAATGGCCCAATTCTGAGAATCAGGCCGTTTGTGACAGGTAAAATGCCGAATGCATTTGGCCCATAGTGATAGCATTTGCAATTTGTCTCACCTCTCTCTAAGAGACATATTCAGAGGTGGGAAACAGCACTTTTATTTTGGTGCCCGAAACCTATTTCCTGTCCCTGTACCTGTCTGCAGGCCTGCCTTATGTCTAAAATATTATCAAAGGTCACCTGATGCCATTATGTGTTATGTCATCAGGTCAAAGGTTGTGTAGTGTCAATTTCTGTGCCATCCCAGGTCAAAGTTTGCAGGATCCCACTTCCTGTGATGCCACGGTTAGCAGCCATGTGAGGTTGCTTCCTGTGATGTCATCCATTGGTCAAAGGGCATGTAAAGTCACCTCTGCTACCTCTGATGCTGAATCGATGTCCAATGCAGGGGCTGTGGGCTATAGACACAAGCACAGTCTGGCCTGGCCCAACACCCCTGCAGAAGCCAACCTTAAACTCCCAGATCCCCATCCAGGCAACACACACCCTCGAGCTCCGCTAACACTTCCTGTCTGCTCAGAGCAGTTGGAAAATGTCAGAGGTGCTCTTCCCCTAATTGAGGAATAATGCACTGTAAGGGAATTGGGGGCAGATTTACAATAACTGGCGCATCCCTGCATATCAGCAGGGATGCGCCAGTTATTGTGTGCCGCAGGTCCGCCGCCCTGGATGCGCCGCATTTACAATGCGGAACACCATGGGGCAAAAACAGCACAGATGCGTCACGCATCTGTGCGGTAAAAGCGGCGCATTGCTGGGGTTACGTTGCAAGCGCGACGCAGCTTCAGAAATGCTTTGGGGGGCCCTATCTCCCCAATGCTGCGTCAATCCTTACACCTGCTTCAAGCAGGCGCAGGGTTTTGACGCAGCATGGGCCCAAAAGTGACTGAGTGAAATCTTGTAGATTTCACTCAGCCACTTTTGGGAAGCGTTCCTGCGTCGGACGCCCCCCCCCCCCTCCCCTATGATGGAACGCCTCCTTCTGGCGCAGGGCTTTACAATGTGACGCATCTGGGAGATGCATCACGTTGTATATACCCCGCACCATTGCGCATCTTTTGCGCCACCGCTACGTCACAAAAGTGACGCAACGGTGGCGTAAAAGAGGCGCAGGGGGCTTGTAAATCTGCCCCTTGGTATTTAGAGATGTGTGAAGTCATACTCCACTCCAGGGAATCAATGATTCTGTCCCTCTATTATCTCCACAACAAAAACAGGCCCACTCGTAATCAGGGCCTTGAAGCAGTAAGATACTTTAAAAGAAGGCAAAAAAAAGCTGGATTTTTGTAGGAAAACAGAATTATAAAACAACTATAAATCAATTTTATGAAAAGAAGTAACGATCCTGTTGGCTGATATCATAGGTAAAACGTGTTTAAAAGAAAGCACATATTTTGTTCAAATGTCAGGCTCAAAATGTATTAAATATGTAATGAATACTAAGCACACACGGAATAGTGCTTGGAGTTTGGTTAGTGATTAGAAGCTCACAGACAGAGGTTAACTTTCAAGCCCCGATCAGCATCGTGTATAGAGAGAATGCACAAGTAATGTTACTACAGTCATGTCATCTATATAATCCTTCTATCTGAAAGATATTGTCCTCTCAGGGTTTGGAACCAGTGCACGGCGGTTGTGCTTCTTGGCCCTCCTGAGTCAGATATAGTTACAGGATTTTGCTAGATAAAATCCAAAACTTTGTGCTACAAGATTGACTCAGTGACTGATTTAGATAAGAAAATTGAAAATGTAAATCTGTCAACTCCTAGAAACACAAATCTAGAGCCATTGCATACCTGCGAAACAGCAAAACCATTGATGAACCTAAGACAAAAGTGAGAAAATCGATGGATTTACAAAACAAGCATTGGAAAATAGAATAGGAATGGCAGTGGCAACCTTATTTGTAGGATAACGTTTGCATTTTTATTGCAAACGTATGCTGCAAAAATAGAAACAAGTAAAAAAAAGTAAAACATGCGTCTACCTAAATCTGAGTGTCACATGCTCACAATACAATGTTGCATGCACAAAAATTAACCATTGCATGAAATTTTAATAGATGTTCATGGGTTCTTCCTTTCAGAAAGGTCATTTAGAACAGGTATAAAACTCTTTTTTTACTTTTAATGCCGCTCACACAAATATATGATTCTTATTAGCACATATAAAAGATAATGTTATTGTCTTTGAATTAATTTAATCTCAAAGACAATAGGAATATTTTGATTAAATTCAAAACACTAACTTTTGATATGAACACCGACATCTTTATCACTCTAGATGTCGAGGCGCTGTATACCAGCATTCCTCAAGAATCATCCCTGGGAGTAATTGAAACTCTATTAGGTGATGAAGAATGGCCATGGCTCACCCCAAAAAGGTTTGACATTGACTGTGCTAGATTAGCCCTGACTAAAAATATTTTAAATTTGAAGGGGAGTTCTTTTTACAGACACACGGAACATCAATGGGCAGTACTTTTGCCCCGAGTATTGCCCGTCTGTATGTCCATGATTTTGAAACTTAGCACATATATGAGAGTAGAAACCCATATTACACCAAATTGGTTGCGTGGAAAAGATTCATAGATGGCATCTTTCTGATTAAGAGGGGCACTAAAAGGGAAGCAACATGATTCCTTGAGTGGCTAAACACCAGAGACCAGTACTTAAAGTTCACTATGACGGCAAGCCGAGATTCCATTACCTTCCTAGACCTAAAAATTTGGCCTGAAAATGGAAAATTGAGAACCAAGGTATATTACAAATCGACGGATGTAAACAACTTACTCAGATATAACTCCTTTCATCCGAAAACCCTGAATGAAAAGCACAGTAGGTCAGTTTCTGAAACTTCGGTGAAACTGTTCAGAAAAAGAGCCTTATGAAAAGCATGCCAAGAGGCTTAAAAAAAGTTGGTAGAAAAGTTGTATCCACAAAGTTGGTAAAACAGGTATATAAAAGGGCTAAAAACAACCCAAGAGAATCCCTGCTGGAGACTTACTCCAAACCTAAGAATATGATATTAGTATGCATGACAATGTATGGAACAGAGTACAATACAATGAAGAGGATAATCTTACGACATTGGAAAACCCTCTGTTCAGGGCCACTAAAGATGAAAAAACTGATTTTTGCCTTCAAGAGTGGTAGATCTCTGAAAGATTCAGTAGTACACAGACCTCCAAGAATGAATCAAGATAGGTGCGCGCAGAAGAATACGTTATGGAACCTCACAGAAGTGGTGGGACACTTCCTGTGTGGGACATGCAATGTGTGTTGCTTAACAAAGGCAAGCAAAGAAATCGATGTGGGCCTGAAAACTCAGTGGGAACAGCGAAAATGTTCCAACTTTAACAGCAGCAATGTTGTATACATTATGATCTGTAAATGCCAGATGAAGCACATCGGCATGACCACACGAAAGATGAAAATAAGGATGAATGAGCATCGCAGCACATTTCTGTGTGGCAAGACGGTCATGAAAATGATGCGCCACTTTCAGACAGCGGGACACAATGAAAATGACTTAATGTGGTCAGTCATTGAGAGGATGCCAACCGCCTGTACTGAAAAACAACTTTTGAAACTTTAACCAAGATGGATATACTGCTTGTCTAGCTCTGCTCAGGGGTTAAACAAGGATATTCCATGGTCAATGCTAAAGTAAGTCTGTGCCAAAATTCTTCATCAAAAGTTCTTCATCACGTAAATGAAATAAAAATAGAACTACAAAATTAACACTGATCGATGAGTGGGGATGAAATGAAATCTTTTTGGCACAAAGGGAAGACCTTAGGTATGGGCACATAAACTAACGAAGTGTAACACAAAGATAAGTGGGATGATAATCCAACATCCAAAATAGACCTAAGAGATCAACTCCTCGAGAGTGAGAGGAAAATGTTAATGATATTGACCATCTCCCACTTATTTCAAAAACTCAGAGTGACTTTAAAAAACAGCTGTTTGAAAGAATTTTATAGTCCATGAAAAACTTTTTTGTCCATGAATGAACTTTATTGTCCTTGAAAAACGGAACTGTACATAGGGGCTGATAGATGAACCTAGGATGTAAACATACAAAGGAGGTTCGGGTCGGAAGATATGGGACAAGTCTTTCATAGGTTTAGGGCAACAAACCAATGGATATTACATTCCGAGCCTCACGTCTGAACCCATGACAGGCGGGGGCTTAAAGAGCCTGCTTCGAGTTGAAATGGTTAAAAACTAAAAACGAGCAAAGGAAGGTAGTTATTGGATGATTGGGGTTACGGGAGGAGCTAAACTACACTTCCCATGATTATGGGAAAATCCACACGATAATGATACAACTAAAAGAAGTAGGACCGCAAATCCCACGAGATATCGCGATGCATCGAGACGTGCTTAGACACAGTGACGTCATCAACAAACGCCTGTAGGTACTTAGGATCCCAGCCAGCAACGAACATCGGTCTGGGCGGGCAGGACAAGCGCCGTAGGTACACCGACGGTGCATGTACTTTGATGAAGTAAATCTGACTCTGGTGACGATTGTATGGTTCTGGGACCTGGCCCCGCTGGTAAAATTTTCCAGCAGTAGGCAGAACGGGAGCTCTAGGAAGACGGCGTTTTCAGATATTGCGAGCAAGTGAGCGATGAGTGACTTGTAGAAGTGAATGAGGGATATATGGAGATATACTCGCCAAAACCACTTGATCTCCCTTACAGTTTGGATACTTAACAAACCACTCTATTGCATTTGGGATCCCACTCGCTAAATAGACTACGCAGCGATGGGTGTTATGGGAGCTGCAGGGTCACGGGCTTGTGTGGAAATTACAAAGAAGTGAGACACGAGATGCATGTCACAATGACTGAGCGAGACATGCAAATACTGCCATGGGAACCTCAAAATCTCTCCCCCAATTTTCTCTCTATTTGAAAAACAAAAGAGCCACTAGAAAAGTTAAAAGTATGCAGGCTATTATCACCGCTGAAATAAAAAAATAAAGAAATAAAAAAAATTATGCAGACAACCAATATATAACTGTGGCAATCTGTAGGAACAAGAGACAAAAATCAACAGGCCCAGCACGCGAAACATGAGATACTGATACTATGAAAATATCCAACACGCATCAAATGCAATTGTATGGTTGAAAGATGGTGATAAACTGACAAATATGGCATGATAAAGGAGTATTATCACTGCAATACAAGGTTTGTGGATAATAGTGAGACAGCACACAAACAAACAGGATTGTTCACTCTGTTGTGAATGATCTTCGCAAAAAACATGTGACACATGATGTATTTTGTTCCAAAATTGTTTGACAATAAGACAGCACCGACCCTCCTGACCCGTATGGTGCTCAGTAGCGTTACACAGTAGGTAAGCATACAGATGTAGATTAAGGTCCACGTGGTATGGAATAACTTCAAACAAGAGACTTAAACGCAAAGGTGGTCTCCACATAACAGATCTCAACATTGGTGTCTATTAATAAATTGATGCCTGTGATTTTGACACCTATCACTATAAGCATGTTAGGTACTTTTTGGAGTATTCACCAAATCCCATTTGAATGAGTATAAGAGGCTTGAGATCCACACTCTTTTTTTAAAACAGGGGTAACAAGGGAATTTCAGCCACTGCACCATAGATCAGAGGATATCTATTAAACATTAACACTTGCTTAGAAAACACGGGGAAAAGTACTTGGTAAAAATGTTTTACCCTGAACTATACTGGAAAAAGAATCCACTATAGATCCTTTCTTGTTTCTTGTGTCTTGTAGAAATACTACTGGAAGACCAAACAAACAAGTGAGTGCACTAGGCCTCATAATTGCATGTAACACATGCAATATATTTTTAGCAGGGAAGAGTAGAGATTCCAGCCCTGAAGAAGGCCCCTGACCCGTTAGGGCTCCAGTTGTAGGCCGAAACATGTTGGCATTCTGATGTGGGTATAAATGAACGAAAAAAGTTCAAGAAACCCATCTTCTTTTGTATCACATTTTTTATCCAGTACCCCAGATACCTCATGAATGAACATATGGTTTGGTTATACCTGTAGGTATTTTTAACGTCACTCATCTGGTTCCCTGCATGACCAGTCAATATTTTATATAAGAGCTCCCATAACATCTTTTGGGTGAGTCCACCCAGGTAGTACCATCTTACCTGGGTGTGGAAAGACGCCTATGATGAAGCATGTCACAATAAGTGAGTGAGGCATCTTCCCCAATATCTTTGGATACCCTTCCACTCTAAAATAGTAGGAGGGTCAATCTTCAACCAAAGTGGGACGCAGTCCTCTTTTTCCTTCCTTATGTTGTCTGTATATCCATATCGGTTGTACGGACACCAGCAGTTGCCCTTTGTGATGCAAGTATATCTGGGAGATAGCAACTGATCTGTTTCTCTCATTCTCTCTTGTGAAAAAGTGCTGTAAATGAGCACCAATTTTGTTACAGATGGACACATTCCTTTTTGCTAGGCACAGGGAGATGAAGTGATTTGTCCAGAATCACAGGATATTGACCGTCCCTGTCGAGACTCGAACCCAGTTCCCTAGTTTTGAGGTCGACAGCTCTAGACGTAAGGCTACATCCTCTCCCCACAACTAAACTGAAGTGACAATGTTTCCTGACTTTCTTCAGACCCATTCTCAATTTATTGCCAAGATGATGTCTTCCTTTAAGGAATGGAGCCCCCTCATACAGACATGACTCACACAAGCAAAAATCTTGCCAAAAAGAATTTCAGATTGCAACTTGCAACTAGGCCCAGACCAAATGTTTGTTTCGTCGGCTTAATGAACCTCATGTAATTTGCAGCATTTTGTGTTACATTTGTTAAATCAAATTATGCTAGAAATAATGCCATTATGCCACATTGGGTAATTTCAAATTCATTCAGGTAAAATTGTCGAGGCATCGGGCAAGGGACTGATATTCGCGGCACTTGTGTTTGTGTCAGATTAGCACTTTATGTATTTGCATGTAATTATTCAGACTTTTTTACACCTAAGTATTTGGTCACCTCTAATTGCAAAATTCTGTCTAACTGTTGACTGGTCTGCCTCCTCGCTAGCACTTAAAACTATACTAATCCTCAAGTGTTTACATACTTTAAGACCAACTACCTGCTGAGTGCTTCACATTTGCCGCACTGCGTACCACTTCTATTTGGGCAGGGAAAATTGGCACTGAACATGATTATAGGCCAGGCTTACACTGACAGCTCAATGTGCATGCACTGAAGCCTTGAAAACTGCCCTCAGGGTTCAGGGCTCGCAGATAAACCGGAAGTCTGCAAGCAGTTTGTTCGGAAGGTCTGGATAAAACTTACAGCAGAAGCCCACCCCTGTTGCACATCGACTTTATCCATGAAAAAAGACTATACAAAGAGGATCTTATGTTGACCATCTTGTCCTTATGAATCAAAATAGTTAGCAAGTGCAATTGCACTTCGGAATCACATTTTTTAAGACCAAATGTACCCATATCACCGGGGCTTTAAGTGGGATGAAAAAACTGGGGGTCCTCTCCGAGGGGCGCGGCCTATGTAATTAAGGGCGTGGCTTAAAAACACATAAGCTAAAAATCTGTGCTTAGCATAGAGTGCCGCCTGACTTTTATTTTGCCGGTTTCTGAAATTGCATCCAGATATATGATACAACAAGTAACATAAGCAGCAATTATGGCTTGTTGTATAGAATATTGAAATAGCTTCCACTTAAAGTCCTGCTGACAAAACGACGATGTTGCTGCTCCTGAGTTTCAAAAAGAGAAGGGAAATCCTGAGAGAAAATTGCTCTCTTTAAAGGATTTCTCTTCTCCTACTACGCTCACCTGGCATGATATCATGCCGTAACTTCTCCACTAGTAAGAATGGAGCAGCGTGAGCAGGCGCACATGGATGTCACTGCAGTCCTGGGAAAAACACGGACGGCCTGTGCCAGGGCACAAAACAGAGCCATATAGAGACCCGTTTCGAGGCCCCCTTAAAAAAACTGCCGGTGCTCAGACCCGGTGAAACCCGGTCCACTTAAAGCCCTGCATATCTCAATATTCATGTAAAATGATTTACATCTTTATAACTTGCAATCCATGAACAATCTGTGTCTGTTGCATTCCGTGAAAAAGAGTAAAAATTCTGACTTAACGAAACGCAGATGCTAGCCTGCAGAAGTTTATTTTGCTTTTTTTTTAAAAAAAGAAAAAAAAGTCAGACCCAACATGTTTTGTCAGCGATTGCGATTGCTTCATATAGTTAGCTTAGTTAATATGTAATATAGCAAAATGATATTAAATTGTTCACTAAATCAAAATGAACACTCACTGTTATTTGCACTAATACATAATAAGCTCTAGAGCAAAGATTAGATTCACTTATTCGTCTATGGATACCATGAGAAATAAAACTATATAAAAGGTCATTTTAGGCTTGGTAGCTGCATGCCATTAGGCTAATCGAGTGATTAAAAATATCTCCACTCTATTTTCTGTTCATTTTAAAACATTGACTCCTCTCAGACTGCTGTTTAAATTCGTAACTCCTTATAAAAACACTGCTATATCATGTATTGGAAATAATGACTTTCCCGATGTTCCTGCATTGCCGCTTTACAGAGCATTACAATAATAGGAACAGTCCAACAACAGTAATCTCTCTTCAATTTCCGCAACAAAGGTGGGATTATTTGCTGAATGTACTAAGCAATATTAGCAGTGAAATTACATTTACACAGCGACTCCAGGCACCGTTTGAGGAGTAAATATCCATATTATCGCTAATAGTGTGCATTGTGAAGCAGGAGAGGAGACTCAAACAGCTTTTGTCTGCTTCATTCTTCCTTTGTAAACCTGCTGTTTAGGTAAACAAAACAATGCTATTTGTTGGTGACTCTGCTACTGGTGTTGAAATCTGCACACCTATTCCCTCTAAACATAAGAAAATCAAATACTTTAGTACGTTCTCAAGATACAGCCGTAATGATGCGAATCTTCCATGAGACTCGGTGGTAAAATATAACCTTACTTCAATTTCTAATAGCGTGCAACATATGTTACATTCCAGTACATACAATTTGCAAGACCAGCTATCAAAAGAATCACTATAATAATTTGCAATAAACATAAATATTGAAGATGGATAGGGTGATCAGATATACATTTTAGCCTATGAATAAAGGTTTAAGTCCAGGTGACATACTGTGATTCTGGGCAAATCACTTCATCTCCCCAAGACTGAAAAAAAAGGTGACCTTGTGTATTGTAAATGGTGTTAATGTAAATCACTCCAATGCCTTTTGGCAATGCCATATAAAAAGGCAACAGAGAAATTGAGGACAGTGAAGATAGACTATTTGCCAAAATGATGGTATATATTGAAAGATGCTGAAAGGTAGGGATGCTATTGGTTCAGTACTCACTGACATATATAACCTGTCCCTGAACAGTGGCAGCCTACTGGACGCATGGAAGCATTAGACCATTGCTAATGAAACGATCACTAAACCCAGAGATAACCAAGAGCTATAGGCCTATCTCTCTCCTCCCCGGAATCAGCAACATCCTATAAAAATAAATTAACAATCACCTCTCCACATTACTGGAATCTCATGACACATTACACCTTACTCAAAGTGGCTTCCTACCAGGATGTAGCATGGAAACTGAGCTACTTTTTGTAATGGAGGAGCTTAAAAGGATCCTCGACCAAGGTGGCTCAGCCGCTGTCATCCCTCTCAATCTAAGAGCAGCATTCAACACCGTCTGATGTCCAATCTTAATGCAAAGGTTGTCAGAAGCAGGGGTAACGGCGATGGCAATTAAATGGCTCTTCTCTTTTCTAAGCAGTCAGAGCTTCCAAGTTAGTGAAATGCCATTTCTTTCAGCCATCCGTCATTTGAAGTGTAGTGTTTTGCAGGGCTCCCCCCGAGCCTGACACTTTTTAATATGTGTGTCCGTCCTCTGTCAGACACAATTTGTTCCATAGATTTACCTATGGCATTGTATGCTGATGACACACAGATTATTGTCTCCCTAACCCTCAAAAAAGCAACTATTTCACAGCAACTTAATGCATGCCTGCAGCAAGAAACTTGAGTTCAAGGATGTAGAGAGCAGGCCCAGTCCTTCTCACTCCCAGGCAAGAAGCAGCAGGCAGCAGATCTTGTTTCCAGGTCTCGGGGAGCCACCTAAATACTAAATTTAGGGAGTTTTTGGGAGTAGTAGCAGGTAGGGCTAATGGGCACCTTACCTGGGGTGACTACACCATCAATTATGCCACCCTTCTATGGTAGAGGGCATACACCTAGTCCTTATTGGAGGGATCTCCCCATCTTCAAGGTGGCAGGGACTGAAAGATGTGCTTCACCTCGCCTTCCCCACCTTAGGGGTGGAGTTGGCAGAGGTGGGCACACCTCCTATTCTTCTAGGTATTCCCACTGGTTTTTCCACCCAGACTGGGTGTGTAAACCAGGGGCTACCATCTCCTGCAAGCAGCAGAGGCCACAGGTCGCATTACAAAGACGGCAGGCCTTTTAAGCTTTCCCTTTGAGCACTGGCCCAACACGGGGGAGGTGGTGTGGCACCTCTGCCCATGAAGTGCATTGTGTCTGGTCCCAGAGAGCAGAGGCTCTCCACCCAGGGTTCCAGAAACATGTCTGTGTGTGACAGGCTGCCTAAAGCCAGTCAGTGTCCACACCAGGGTTGGTAGGTTTTCAGGGAGCACCTCTAAGGTGCCCTCTGAGTACATGGTGTAATAAATCCCACAGATGCATCTGTGCAGATTTATTGCAAGGAGCTGTTTGTTACCACACACTCCTGTGTTCAGTGAAGCCATCATATTGCTGTGGAACTCGAGTTACCTATATCAAAGGCAGTGCTAGAGGCATGGCATACAGGCAGTGTGCCATGTCGACTTGGACATTTTTACACCTCACAGGGGCATGCAAGCTGCAAGGGCAGTGGCATGGTCCTAGTGATGGGGTCGCAGGGGACCCTCTATAGCCTCCAGGCCCTAGGTACCCAGAGTACCTCTTACTAAGGACTTACAGTAGGGACAGAAGTACCAATTGTGGGCATGTCTTTAGGGAAATAACACTGGCCCTGGGAACCAGGGCACCAGAGACCCAGTACTCCACAGTCAAAGTTGCATCAATAGCCAGGCAAAACATGTGTGTGGGGGTACTGCAACAGAACCCTATTTTCTCACAGTACCCCTTTCCCGTTTCCTACTGCTTTCACTCCAGAGTATTGCTACTGATCCCCTGCACTGACTGCATCTGTCCCCACTGCCTCACTCACACCATACAAACCCTATGCCTATCCCCTCATCCCATGCTACCCCCTGCCAGCACCTTTACCTTCAAGGAGAGAGATTAGAGCCTCAGTACTCCAAAGGCAGAGTATCTTTACCATACACAGTCTGCACCAGAAAATAAGGTGCAACCAGGGCTGTCTGGTTTTAACTTGGGTGAAGTGCTATTGCACATGGAATACTGTGGTTCACCAAGGTGAACTGAAGCTTCCAATAGATGACTACTTATACAGAGATAGCTAGACAGTTATCTAAACCCTAGTCATCTTATGTGCAAACTAGTGCTGAACAATAAAGTGTAATTCCTTTTTTCATGATTTTTTAATTTGTAAATTAGCCATTCTGATAAGTATAGCAATTGCATGCATGATGTACTGTAAATATACTCTATCTTACCCATTTGTATATGTTCACCTGATTTACATTCCAAAACCATGAACACTTCTATTTGCCCCAGGATCTACACTATTCTATACAACCATGTGGAGCCAACAAATGTGCAATTTACACATAGTTGTCATTCATTATGCTTACTTCATTAACACTTTTACATCTTTGATGTAGCATTATGAGGTGTAAGAACTTTTGTTGGGCTGGGAATGTTCTTTGTCATCCACTTTTATTTATTTATTGACAATGAAATAGGCTAAACAGTATTATTAGCAACAGTTAAAGAGTTATTGGAACCAGAGGTAAAAACTTGGCATCACTTCACCGCCAGCAAGAGTGGAGCACTCAGCTGTGAGACACCAGTCTTTCCTATCCCTTGAATTTAATGCCTTACGGTAACCTCAGCTATGAACACCTGAGCCTTGGTTATTAAGGTCAACAACAGTGCAAGTCACCAATTCTGTTCTGAGTTTTGGACCAAAATCTCTGAGACACAGGGTGCTGCCCTAGGTTACTGGGTAAGTTTAAAGCCCCCTACACTTTCTATGCCGCTCTGTATTTCAACAACTGTCTATATTCTTTGATGAATCGTCAAACATTAGTGAGCTCTTGCAAAGTCTCATCATATAGATGAATATGAATAATCTCTCTCCAAAATGGAATTTATGGAGGAATGGGCTCCATGTCTAC
Organism: Lissotriton helveticus; assembly: GCF_964261635.1. Classification (NCBI taxonomy): domain Eukaryota; kingdom Metazoa; phylum Chordata; class Amphibia; order Caudata; family Salamandridae; genus Lissotriton; species Lissotriton helveticus. The sequence continues at coordinate 1,278,869,169 of NC_136069.1, forward strand.
TTATCCCCCAACCTGTTCCAAGATTCAAGCTCTGCTTGTCCGAATGCCGCCACCCAAAACTGAATTGTTTTGTTACTGCACACTTTTAAAAACTTTTCAGTGAATCTTAAAAGCCAAAACATGATGCTTTATATGCAACTGAATTTTAAAAATCGCGTTTATCATAGAATAGTCACCAATCATTTTACCATAAAATATGCTCAATCTTTTCCCATTGACTAGACTACTGGTCTCACAAAATGAATGGCCAACGTATCAGCTTTAGAAGAATCCATCCACTACACTACTACGCAAGTTACTGTTACAAGTCAATGTGCTGACTGTACTCACCCTTTTCAGTCCTTTTCCTGTTGTGGAGTTTATCTACCATCCTTGAATTTTAGTGAGCGAATGATTGGAGCTAGAAAGCCTTACTTCGCCCAAAAACGAGGTGCTCACGACGGCTCTTGGCTGTCATGAGTCACAGTAGACGTGTGCTCATGACGGCCGGGAACCGTCCGAACTCCGCCCACTGATTAATTTGCCCGCGCAGGATGGAAATAAATTGCACGTGGGCGGAGCGGCAACGTTCGGACGGCTCCCGGCCGTCATTAGCACATGACTACCGTGACTCATGACGGCTGGGAGCCGTCCTGAGCACGGTTAATGTGCCAGCGACTCCAAACACAAACTTTATGTACATTCACTAAAAATTTACCCGATGAAATTCTGCCTTACTGGATTTGCCTTTGCTTGGAGAAAAAGCTGAAAATAAGGATTGCTTTGTTTAAAAAATGCACACAGAAGATGAAGAATTGAATGTGATGTAAGAATTGAATGTGACATAACATTATGATTGAGTATACTTTTCATATGAAAAATTATATCTTATGCATTTCAGAGAAGCCTGGTAGGTTTGTGGCACCAAATTGCTAATAGCATAGAGAAAGAGAGTAATACTCCATTGGGTGGAACCAAAGCATACTCTTTGTATGTTTTACAGAATTGGTAACAGTACATCTTGCAGGCAGCTGAGCTGTCTATCCAGACCTGAAAACGGAGCATGCTGGACATTTAGAAGCCCAAAGTTTGGAAAGGGCACTCGTGGGGTATTCCAGTATTTTAATTCAGTGCCTAGCAATATTGACCTTCCCCAAAATGTTTAGAGGGTCACATGCTCCAATAATATTTTGTGATGATGGTGGAAAATGTCGAGTTTTCAGCATATGTTTTCGTAAAAGCCATCTAAAATCCATAGGGGAATAAGGTAGATCAGAAAATACAATTTCACATGGCCTCTCGGTTTTCATTGAATCTTTCTTCACTTCTTTTCATTCTGTGGATTTTACCTTCTGTCCCATCCAAGGAGATTTCACCATTATGGTACAAATGTTTTGACATGAAATCCCATTGGGAGGGGCAGGGTGAAAAAATAAAACATAGATAAATCTGAGGTCATATACATCAGAGCTACAAATTGTACATTTGGTATTGATAAGGTTTTAAAGACTTACCAATTTCGGACAATAGAAAGGTTGCACCAATCATGATATTCAAGAGTCTCATTCAAAAAAAGTACTTTTTATCCAAAATCAGCTTTATATGTTATACATTTATTGCAATATTTTTGTCGGGTTTTCTAATTTAGAAAAGACCAGCATTTTTCTATTAAATACAAAATTAATTTCCTAATAGCACACTCCATTCTCCATTACGAAGGGTGAAAATTCTCATGAAAATATATTTTGGCCGGAAATGCCACCTGTTTGTAAATGCTCTCTGACTTTTTTTTATCAAGACTTCACTTATACTACTCATACACCTGCATAGATTCTGCTTTGCATGTATCACCATCTCATGTCATGGATGCCCACGGTATGCCATGTATTACCACTAATATGTCACAGCAAGAATTATTCCACAGGAGGTCATTATCGTTCACTGGAAGATCAAACTATATTTTGAAACATATTTTATTAAACATTTTAATAACCTCATTAGATACTTCCACGTTTAAAAAATGGGTATATAATCAGTCCATTACCATCCAGTCTGTATTCATTTCACAAATATGTAGGACATATATAATTTACTGAATCATAACTTAATAATCAACAGGCCTTGCCTGCAATGCAACATCCCAGCATGTTAATTGGGTTATTTCTTCCAAATATGTATCCCAGCCAGAAAGAGCTTTCGAAAATCCCTCCTATCACTTCTTCCAGTGTGATTTCTAATAACACATGTAAATGTTGAACATGCCAACTATATCACAAAGGATAATGAGGAGGGAGTGACACAAAGCTACTTATCTAAGCTTGATTTTCCAGTTCCTGGTTGTCGAGGTCCAGGTAATCCCCCATTACCTCTAAGCATAGGCTTGTCGCACCCGAGACTCTCTTCAGGGCGCAGTGTGGCCCCCTTCTCTATCGCCCATTTTTCATCTGCTGTGGGGTGGATCCTGGGGTGATCAACAGCGACTCGCAATGTCTTTACGGGCTAGCATTGTACAGAATGTGCCAAGAATTACCACCATTATGATTGGGGCAGCATTACTCTAGACAGGGGCATCAGCATGTTATGGATGCCCCATATATATCAACACTTGCTGCCATTATTACAAGGCCCAGCATTATCCCAGGTGTGGCCAACTCCATGCCAGTGAGGCAGAGTGCTGCCATAAATTTCCATCGTTAGACCAGGGCCAACATTTTACCGGATGTGGACAATGGGCATATCACCCTCAGGCACACACTCACCAGCATTCAAGAGTACTCACTGAGTTTATGTTGTGTCAACCAATTGCAGGGGTCTGAGGATCAAATTTTCAAGTCCTGCTAGGTAGACACAACTTTTTTACTTTCCGAAGTCAGGGCATTAATTACAATTAAATTAAGCAATAATAACGCATGCTATCCCCAGTGTTTAGCAACAACAGAAGTGTGTGTGTTTGAAATGTAATATCAGCAAGCGATAAACAATCGAAGTGTGTGTTTGAAGTTACAACTTGCTATTAAAGATATTTTTTCTATACTTATCTTCGACCTGGTGTGGCAGATCCCAACCTTCAGCTGCTTGACTCGCAATTCTGGCTTGCCTCACAGAATCCTGCAACTCGTGGTGGCAAACCCCAATCCCACATGAGAGAGGTCGTGAATCACACACAGGTTGTGAGTGGGCTGGAAAATCCTGCTCCCTGTGGAAACACCTGTTTGAGAAGGGATCGGAATTATGAGTTATGCATATTTTATTTCACCTGGTTATTTGCAGGAGCGGTCTTGACCTTCTGTTAAGTTTCAGAAGGTAAAATATACTAGAATTTACTAGGGAACATGGCTGCCATTTACATGGGGATTTAGAGGTGCTAAACAGCAGCGTCACTGGGAGAGGGTGTGGCTTAACGGCTTGGGTGGACGACTTTGAAGCGGCTGAACCAGGTTCCCGTCTTGGGGGAAGCCTCAAACAAAAAGCATGTGTCCATCTGTAATGCAACTGGTGCTCATGTGAAGCGCTCTGAAACCTTCAGGTTAAGTTCGCGCTACACAAAGCTGCAAACAAAACATCTGCACGCGATAAAACTCAGAATTGTTGCTATGTATCACACATGATAAGTGCAGTGGTAAATTGTATCGGGGGCAATAAATTCCGTTCCAGCACACTTATGCTCAGGGCCTGTGTTTGACAATAATGTAAGGCCTTCAATCAGGTCCTGCATTTTTAATGACACGGTGAGTGTGACATATAGCCTGCCATTGCCTTCTGAACGCTGATGTACAGCAATGTGCTAGTGACCTGTCGGCTGCGATTTCAAGGCCCACCTCTCTAACAGAAGGTTATGCCTCAGACTTCTGAACACAAACTGAGCAGGTCTCATCTGAACAGCTGAGCAGCTATGCTCAATCCAGCAGCATGCAGTTAGGATTCTATTTTCTTGCTTCATTTAGTGATGGAGGTGGCATTACAACCCCAGACCCTCAGAAAAACAGGGAAACAACAAATGGGGTGGTGCATAATGCTTTAACAAGTAATCAGCCCCTCTTTGCTGACTCTCTTTCGTCTGTCTGTCTTCCTCCATCTCTCCCTCTCCTCTCTCCTCATTAACTTCTGTCTCGTGTTTCTCCTCTTCTCCATCCTTCACGTCTCTCTTCCTTGCCCTGTCTCTTATTTCATTCCTCCCCTTATTTTTCTTCATCTCTCCTCTCCCTCCCTTTCTCCAACCTCTAGTCGTCTTTCCTGTGTCCCTTTTCTAGTTCATCTGTCTCACTATCTATCTCCACGCTGCTTCTGTTTGTTTACTCAAACCCTGTCTCCCTCTCCGGCCAAGCTGTCTCTCACTTCATTACCTCTCTGTATCCTATCTGTCTCTCGTAATGTCCTCTTAATCTCTCTTCCACAGGTTATCTTTCGCTCTTGCTTGTCTGCCACGTTCTTGCCTCTGCAGTTTTTTCTCCCATCCTCCCTCTCCGTCACACACACACAGCTGTCTCTTTGTAACTCTTTGTCACGAACTCATTGGTCAGTCTGTGTTGTACTATTAGTCTCTGCTACCCTTTCTCCGCAAGTGAACTCCCCCTTTCTCAACTCCTCTCTATTTCTCTCTCTCTCACACTGTGCTTTTTCTCCTTTCAACCTCTCTCTCTGGTCCACTCGTTCTTTCTCTCTCTTTTGGATATTTCGCGGTCATTTGCCTCTTTATAGCCTGTGTCGCTCTCTCTTGCTCTGTGTTGCTCTTTTCTGGGCTCTCTCTTTATGCTCGGATAGCTTTCACTCTCACATTACATTTTTCTCACTATTATTTTTCTGTTTTCTGTTTATAACCTTGCTTTTTCTCCTCTCTTTCTCTCCCACTCAGCTATCTCTTGCTATTCTGTGACTGACTCCCCTCTCTCTGAACCCTTCATACTGCTCTCACTCTCTCTCTCTTTCCTAGGTTATATATCTCCTATATTTTGCCTTGGTATTTCCTGCTATAACATCCTCAGGGAAAGAGAAACATGGAACAGCTTTTCACTAGGGCATCCAAAACAATACATTAAAAAATGTTGCAGCTTTGTTGCTTTGTGTTCCCTGCATACAGCAGGCTGTAGCCAGGTGGCAGCAGTTGCTCTGCTTAATTTTCCAGATCACACTGCAGGGGCTGTGTGCCATGCATTAAGCCCCTGCACAAAGGCTGTCAGTGCACCACAACCCGAAAATTTAATTTGAAAGGGAACAACCCAAAACTGGTTCCACAACCAAGACAGTGGATCCACATCCCACATCTAGAAAATTAGTATAAAAGTGGGGCACAAACCTCCTCACTTTATTCCAATTCCAGGTTCCTCTTGACCAAGAAAGGGATTGCTTTGAGAGTACTCAAGAACTGCTGTGAGAAATGGACTAGTGACTGCAAAACAAACAGTCTTCCACAATTGAGGGTCGTCACCTAATGCCTGTGAGACCTTCTGGACAAGCTGTGGGTCTGCCTACTAAATAAAAGCCTGTCTGCCTGCTCAGAGAGTGAAGGATAGCATCTGGCCCTGCAGGGGGAGAGACTGTCCAGGGAGAGAGCCCAGACATGTTCCTGGGCTGGTGCATGAAACAGCCAAAGGAAGCTGACTTCTGTTCTGGAGTGTGCCCAGTGTTAACCGCAGACAAGCGGGCTCATCTTGCCTTTCTACGTAGTTCAATTGATGAACGACATCAAGTAGCATAAGCTATAAGTAGTAGCATGCTATCAGGCATCTCTGCTGTCAATGAGTAGTACACCCAGATGTCATTGCAGCTTCAGCCAACGTCTTCCCCAGTGCCCTGGAGTCCGCATCTACCAAGGAAGACAACAGCTAGCTCCGAGCTTCCCTTGCTGCACTTTTGATGACCAAGTAGTTGGGCCTCTGCCACAAACCTGTTTCCACTCCCAGAAACACAGTAGAGCCCAATCCACAACAGTAAACTTAGACCTGAAGTCTAACTTTAGACCTGAAGTCTAAGGGCCCGATTCACAAAGGTAAATTTAGACCAAAAGTCAACTTTACCACTTTTCGGTATTCAACAGAGGTAAGTTACTACAAATAACTTTACTGCTAGTAAGATTACCATACCAGTACTAAACTAACTAGTAGTAATTTACCTTTGTGAATACCGAAAAGTAGTAAAGTTAGACTTTTCTTCTAAGTTAGGCTTTTGGTCTAACTGTACCTTTGTGAATTGGGCCCTTATACTTCAGGTGTAAAGTTAGACTTCAGGTGTAAAGTTAGACGTTAGGTCTAAACTAAGACTCAAGGTCAAAGTTCACCTTTGTGAATCGGACCCAATGTGCCTAACAGCGCTCTGCACGGACAGGTAAAAGGAGGCTGATGTTGACAGAATGTGAGATTGTTGTTTCCATTTAGAGTTTGGCGGGCAGCCCACCATCTGCTAGAAGAGACACAGGTAATAATCTGTGCTGCCCGAGTGGACTACCACCAGTCATATTCATACATCTTTACCTCCCTGGAAGAGATCTCTATACAGTTAGAGGAACCGCCTGAAGGCACTGGAAATTTTGTACATGGCTACCTTGTTTCATGCAAATACTCAACAAACATTTTTGTTTTACAAAGAAAATACCAACAGAAGTTTGTTTCTGTAAAACCACAAAATAATTAGCCAAACATCCTGGGAGTCTACCATAGTGTGCAGCTTTTTTTAAAAAAAATTTTTTATGGGACAGACAGATTTTTCCTGAAACTCATGAAGAGAAAAAAGTACTCAAAATAGGGTAAATGGACGAGGTGCTTACACCAACAGTCACACGTTTGTCAATCCACTGGTGCAAGCTTTCCACTGGTGGAGCAAGCAAGGACGCTGCAAGCAGAAACATGACAATGCCTAACACTAACTACACTGGGCGGACCATCAGTTTGCAAGACAGGTTACTCTGCCATGTTTGTGGAAGAGTACCCTCTCCTGGCCACTTTGTCCACCAGCCTGTACATAAAGGTTTGTGTTTAGCTCAAGAACTATGTACTAAAATCAAGTAACCTGGAATGGATGGGCAATCACCACATAACCAAAGAGTGTTTTCACACCAGAGCTGATTCCTGTCTGAGTGTCTTTTCACACTAGGTACGGAGTTCCTCTGAGATATTTGATGATAAGGTAGTAAAGACCAAGAGAGGGGTCCCGAAGGAGACCATAGATGTATGTGAAGAGAAGGAAGGTGGGGGGGGAGTCCCCCTTGTGGAACTAGTACTCTCACACACCTAGCAAGCTAGGTGTCATGCTTCATCATTTGAGTATGCCCCTCGTGAGGTCGGCGCTGCAATACCTGACGGGCACCCGGAACTGGGGCTCTTTATCGGGGATCTTCTGTTCTTGCTGGTTGGTGCAATGGGGGTAAGGGGCCTAGTATTTGTAGATGTGAAGGGAGTGAGTTTAAAATAGGTCGGTTAGTCCTATTCCTAACCTTTATTCCATAGGTAAACTGCCTAATTAAAAGGGGTGGAGAGGGGCTGTACCTAGTCGCAATGTGCCTAGATGTAGAGGCCCTACTCTCAAAAGATCTACATGTTTTGTGTCAGAATAGTCAGGAGGATCTGGACACTTCTTCAGGATCTGATTGTCGTACTATCTACACAGGAAGGTAAGTGTAAAACTACATACCCCCTTGTTCTCATGGTAGACCTATACTGTATGCAACATTGTTTGCAACAGTTCCCGGCGGTATAAAAGACTCCAAATGGGTCTTCCAAGTGGATCGCTTGAGGCTGCTTCACCTACCCTGCTGCCGGTACACCATCCCGGTACCGGCAGAGTAAAATATGCAACAAACCAAAAACAAGCAATGGCAAAGCCAAAAAGGTCTGGCATTTATTGTTTCATCATTTGTTTTATAAGATTGTATTGAAGGGGGAACAGCTGTACCTTGACAATATAAAATAAAAACATCAGCTAAAATAAAATCTCAAAAAAGCACACATCTCTACAAAAGTCCCTTTTACAAATTTAGTCTATTTTATTTGTAGATGGGCTCCTCATGAGAGCAGAATGCTGACACTCGCAATGAAGTTAGCCAGTGACTGAAGTAAGATGATCCACTGCCCCATGTTGAAAACTATGTGGGTGGAAGAAAAAAATGAATGCCACAAAAATAGACCAACATAAAAGAGGACTTCCTGGACGTAAATATATAAAGGGCCTGATTCACAAAGGTAAACACACTTTTGTGTAAGTTTAAGTTTAAAACATTTTGGTATTCACAAAGTATGTACAAATTTTACGACTCTGCAATCCCTATACTAATGTGTGCGGAGTTCTCCATACCTAAAGACTACGCAATTGCAGTCGAGAAATCCGCACACATAAGTATAGGAAGTGCGAAGTAGTAAACCGCTGCACGTAGTTTGTGAATACCAAAAAGTAGCAAACCTACACAAAAATGTAAGTTTACCTTTGTAAATCAGGCCCTGTATACATAATTTTAGTAAAATCAAAAGGTCCTGACTAATGCAATACCTAACAACATTCTGAAACATTACACAACCATTTACCATTAACATGGAACCGGTTTGAGCAGCCTACCATTTTTTTTCAAGTGTCCAGACATTCCCTTCCTCCACATATTAATTATCGAAAAAAGTCAGTAAAAAAAGAATCATTTTTTTCTCTGGGGAAAAAAATATCTGTTAATGTTCCTCAGGATCCATTTTTCAGCAGCAGACACCAGATCTCAAACTGGCCGACTTGGCCCCCACATCTGACCTCCACAGACCTACTTAAAAAATAAGCCGAATTAGGCTCAGGCAAGATGGATGTCCCCAGGCACCAGGCTTCCAGCTCTCTCCTTTGACCTGTCAATTCCTGAAGAGGAATACAGACACAGCAACAAGCTGTCAATAACAAACATTGGACTGAACAATCCTATTTCACAGATAGCTCAGCTTAGTGCTGTGCAAACCCAATTTCTAAACTTCACTGAAAGGAGAAAAGAAAACTAAATGTTCCTTTCATACAACTTTTTTTCAGTGAATTATTAAGAAATGTTAAGTTGGTTCAAGCTCCTCCTATTTTGTGCTTTTTCTGTGTACATTTTTAAGTGAGGTTACGATCCCTTGCAACACATTTATTTTATGAAACGTATTATGACTCCATTAAATATAAATATTTGTGATTACTTCAACTCTATTTGCACTACAGGGACTCAAGATCAATTTAGCGGTCTTTTGTAAGTAAACTAGTTTGAAGCAGATAACATTATCGAAGAGAGAATAAAAACACGCAATGGGGTTTTAAATTAGTGACACCGACTATGATAGGAGCTTGTTGTGCATGGTCAGGCTCAGTGGGCTAACCAGGTAGGAGGACTGAGAGCAGATTGGCATCAAATGTCTCACACTGTGCCCAATTCACAAAGGTTTTGCTGTTTCCAACTCATTTAGTACTCCTGAATTCAAGGAGTAAGTGTAGAGTACTACAAGAGTAAGTCACACATCAGTCTTTGTGAATCTGTACCAAAGTGCCTAAAATCTGCACGGCTATACATCACTAAAGGTCATGTGCCTGGATCTCTAGTGACAGGAAACAAGAAGTGGGTGACTAAAGGTTGCCACCAAGTGAGATATTCATGCTAAGCAGATTCTGGGGTACATGAATTGGGTGTTCGGTAATTTCAAAAGTCTCAACCTACCTGTAAGATCTGTCTGTATGTCCTGTAGAAGTATGGTTTATATCTGTGCCAGGCAACTACAAGAGGAATGTACTTATGAGAAGGCAGGGTGTTCATGGGACTGCGCTCAGCATGTGCTGAAGCACAGAGTGTTTGGTCTCAATGCTCTCCCTTAGCTGCCCAGACTCTTTTGGCAAGGGCAGCTCCTCCACTAAGGCAGAGGAGCGGCGCCTCACTGCATTCTGCAAGTCATCTGACCTCCTGGTCAGGGAAACTGCTCTCCCCTCGCGAAGCTCCATCGTAGCGCCTCTGCCCCCAGCACCTCCCTGTTTCAGGTAGGTGTTCAAAGCCCTCCTCCACCTGCAGGCTCCTGCCTGCGCCTCATCCCTGGTGGTTCAGTGGGAGAGCCTTGCTCTTCTGCTGGTCCACTCTGCCTGTTTTGTGTCCCTCTGTGCCTTTTTTGTTTCTTTGTGCCAATTTTGTCTCTTTGTGCCTTTTTTTCTCGTTGTGCCTCTTTTGTCTCTTTGTGCCTTTTGTGGCTATCTGTGCCTCTTTTGTCTCTTTGTGCCTCTCTTGTCTATTTTGTCAATTTGTGCCCAGTTTTTGTGCCGCTTTTGTCTATTTGTGCCCGTTTGTTGCTTCCACTGTTTTGTTTTGGTCCCGTTCCAGCTGCTGCTGCCCCCGCGAACCCTCCACCTGCATGTTCCCACTCCCGCCTCTCAGCTGCTCTCCCTCCCGCTCCCCCTCCTTAATAGCTGCCACTGCCTGACAGGGAGAGCAAGACCTCTTGTCTCCTGGTCAGGAAAACTGCACTCCCGGAGCGCAGCTCCATTGTAGCACCTCTGCCCCCAGCACCTCTCTGGTTCAGGTAGGTGTTCAAGGCCCTTCGCCACCCACAGGCTCCTGCCTGCACACCATCTCTGGTGGTCCAGTGGGAGAGACTTGCTCTTCTGCTGGTCTGGTCTGCTCTGCCTGTCCTCGCAGGTTCTTTGTGCCTTTTTGTCTCTTTGTGCCTTTTTTGTCTCTTTGTGCCTCTTTTGTCTCTTTGTGACTTTTTGTCTATCTGTGCCTCTTTTGTCTCTTTGTGCCTCTCTTGTCTATTTCGTCAATTTGTGCCCCTTTCTGGGCCTCTTTTGTCTATTTGTGTCTGTTTGCTGCTTCCACTATTTTATTTTGGTCCTGTTGGCAGCCGTTCACAGCGGGCATGCTACTGTGACCCGACTGCGACTAGCACCAGGGACCCTGGTCCTCCAAACTCCGCTGCTACGACTCAGCAATCCTCCATGCACTAAACCCTGAACGCATCAACAACAACAGCCAGCTCTCGACGCCGATCAAAACCCAGGGCCCTATCTCCTGTCAACACTGCTGTCGCACTTTCACCCACTTCTAGACCCTGACTGCTACTGCCAACCCACCAGATGCCAGCTCAGCCAAACCCCTGAGCTGCATCCTCCTCAACATACGCTACCTGCACAGACACACAGTAGAAATATGGGACCTCCTCAACACCCTCTCGCTCAATATCACCTTCCTCACAAAGACATGGACCAACGCCAGTTCTGCACCTGACATCGCAACCACCATTCCTGACGGGTATATGATCCCGCCCCAACGACACGGGAGGAGGCCTCACATTCTTCCACAAATGCTCCCTCCAACTGACAACCTCCATCTCGGAAGACTCCTCGTCCCCCATGGAACACATCCACTTTAAGATACAGGTCAACCATAAATCAAACCCTACATGGAACTCTCACCTACAGACCTCCCGGACCCCGTGCCCCATGCACCAATACCATCGCAGACCACATTGTGCCCCACACCCTCGCCTACATGGACTACGTAACGCTGGAGACCTGAATTTACATCATGACAACCTCAGCGACCCCAACTCCACCACCCTACTAGACAACCTTGTCAACACCAGACTGAAGCAACTCGTCACCCCCCCTCCCACAAGGTGGGACACACCCTCGACCTCCTCTGTGCCGGGGGCATCAACATCCACTTCAGTCACATCATGCAACCCCTCTGAACGGACCACCACAGTTTCCACTTCTCCTCCTCGAAACCCACTGCACACATGCGAACACCACGCCCCTCTGCAGAAACTGCAGCAAGGTCACCGAAGAGCACCTCGCCTCCGCTCTCAGCCGCACTCCTCCCCACCACGACCAACACCAACGCTGCAGCCAACGAACTCCATAAATGGATCGCTGACTGTGCCAACACGCTCACACCCTCCAGAACACCAACAGACAACACACCACAAAGCCCACCTGGAGGAACAGCAACATCCCAGAAGCACGCACTGCCCATAGGACAGACACTACAGCACACCACCAACTCATCAAATCTAGAAGGAAGATCTTCATCCAGGACAGAATCCTCTCCAACTCCCTCAACTCCAAGGAACTCTTCAACATCATACAAGAATTCCCCAGACCCCCCAGCAAAATCTCTGCCATCCCCTCTCCCAGGAACTCTGCAACAAACTTGGCTCCTTCTTCCACTACTAGGTCAGGGCATTCTATGACAACTTCGACGAAAGCGACCAAGGCACCGACCCATCACCTTCCACCAGCAACACCACTCTGCCAAACATCCTCGCCTGGACCCCTGTCACCACAGAAGACACCGCAAAGACCATGTGGAGCATACACTCCAGAGCACCCACTGACCTCTGCCTGCCACACATCTTCCAAAGGGCTGCCTCCACCATCACACCAGAACTATGACAGACAATCAACTGCACCCTTGAAACAGGTACATTCCCCGACGACTGGAAACACCCAGAAGTCAAAACCCTCCTCAAGAAGCCCTCCACAGACACAACAGACCTCAAGTACTACAGGCCCATCCCTCTCCTCCCCTTTGCCTCCAAATTTCCCAAGAAGATCATCAACAGCCAGCTGACGAACTTCATAGAAACTAACGACATACTCACCACATCTCAATCCGGCTTCTGCAGCAACCACAGCACCAGGACCGCCCTCCTAGCCACCACGTACGACATCCGTACACTCCTCGACCAAGGCCACACTGCAGCCCTCATCTACTAGACCTTCCAGCAGCCTTCAACACTGTCTCCCACCGCACACTAGCGGCCAGGCTCTACGACACTGGCACACAGGGAACTGCCCTAGACTGGATCCGCTCCTTCCTCACCGGAATCAAAGGATAAGACTCCCGCCCACCCTCTCCGAACTCACAGAAATCAGATGTGGAGTACCTCAAGGATCCTCCCTCAGCCCCACGCTCTAAAACATCTACAAGGCCCCCCTCGCAACTATCATCAGAAAACACAAACTCAGCATGGTATCCTACGCCAACAACACCCAGCTCATCCTCTTCCTCACCAAGGATCCCGACATCACCAGGAACATCTTCCTGGAAGGAAAGAAAGAGGTGGCATCCTGGATGAGCAGCAGCTGCCTGAAGCTCAACTCAGAGAAAATGGAAGTTCTCATCCTCGGATCCACCCCCTCCACATGGGATGACACCTCGTGGCCCCCCGCCCTCGGCAACCCACCAATACCCACGGACAATGCCCAAAACCTCAGCATCATACTCAATTCCTCCCTCACCACAAGCCAACAGATCAATGCAGTATTCTCCACATGCTCCAATACCCTCCGCAAGACCTTCAAATGGATCCCCCTGAATCCAGGATGACCGTCACCCATGCTCTCATCACCAGTAAGCTGGACTACGGAATCACCCTCTATGCATTGCAGCCAGGGCCGTTTCTGCCATTAGGCAGGACTAGGCGGCCGCCTAGGGCGGCAAAATGATGAGGGCGGCATTTTGTTGTAATCATCATGCAGTGGAGTCTGGACCTGACCTAGCCTGTGGTCTGCTGATGTTTGCAATTGAATTGCATTTGCTGATGCTTGTTGTTGCGTTCAGGTTACCGAGCAGTGCGTGCACACCCTAGATTATTATGGCATCACGTGTGTGTGTGTGTAGAAGAGCGGGGTGCGGGTCTGACTGCGGGACACACTAGTGGGTCCCCAGGGCCGTCAATCTTGTAGCGCTGGGATAGCGCTACCAATGACGGCCCTGGGGAACATTCTTGGCCAATCCACGAGCAGTGCTTCGGCCAGGGAGGGCAGGTCAGTGACGGTGACGTGACGCACGGCGCACCAGTGCCACCATCTCTCTCGGCGCGCGCGGCACGGGGGACGGTCTGTGTGTGTCGTGTCAGCTGGCCTGGCGCCCCTTTGCCCATAATTTAATTAGTAATACTGCACTGGTTTGCAGCTGCCACCTGCCAGCCAGTGCCACCACACAGGGGTCTTGTCCGATCTTGACTCCGTCTCCCGCCGGCCGCCGGCCCTCTCCCGACCCCACCCCAGCACCACGACTCACACGAGCCAAAAAACAGCATAGCCGTGGTGGTCAGGCCTTGCCGTGTGGTGGTCGTGTCGTACGACGGTACGCAGCAGCAGGTCGTGAGTGACTTGAGCACTAGCAGTCAATCAGTGCACGCACCGCCGGTGAGTCAGTCAGTCAGAAGGCCGCTGGGCCTGGCTGCGAAAATAAATATAAAAATATATATTTCGGATCGGATTCGGATGCATTTGCATGCTGCAAATTCGAATAATTGTAAATGAATCATCATGTGTTAATTAATATGTGTACTAATGTTCATCACTGACACTGAGTCAGGCCTAATGTATGTTGTAAATGAGGCGGAGGCGGGCAGGTGACGGCCGGTGAGGTGAATCATTCATAATTTATCTGTTATCTCCGCTGCGGCCTGACTCCGGACCGAGCCCGTCCTCACGGTCGGCTGGAGAGTGGCGCAAAAACACTGTCACTGTAGTCTGCCCTGCTGAATCTGGTCTACGGGCAATGGAATATATACTGCACTTCTGAGAGAGAGGGAGGCTTGCTTTACTACTGACAGGCACATCATCAATCTTTTCTCGTCCTATTGTGCAGTGATGTGCTTCTGTTTATTGTAAAATATGTTTGGATGTATATTATCACTGAAAGAAAGTACAAGGCTTTGTCTGTGTTCCACTTTGCCCTTTTTTCCAAATCTATAATTACTACTGGTTTCTAAAGTGATGGAAAAGCCTCAATGCTTGGAGGTGGAGATAATGATGTAGCCTTCTACCATGGTTGAGTCAATTACAGTGATTAAAAATTATTTCTGAATTGGGAGCTTCTTTCGCACTCTTTGTGAATGAAATGAATTCATGTGAGTGAGTGAGCAGGAGATGGGTAGCAGGCCAGGCAGGTCAGCACTGTGAGGGGTGAGGTGATGCCCTGTGTGCTGTGTCCGAGACTCCGAGTGAGGACGGTTTGGATGGTGGTGGCGTGGGCGGGGCGGGTCTGGAAGCACGAAGAGAGTGTGCTGTAGCCTGTACTCCGCCGCTGGGATGGGTTTCTCCGTCTGCACCGGGTTTAAATACCAGGGCGAATATTAGGCCGTGCTTATGCTTACCCACCCAAACACATACGCCCCAAAATGGCCTTCCATGGTGACGTGGTCCGTGGAAAGGGCTTTATTTCATCACTTCGAGTGGCTGCAGGGGAGAGCCCAGAGGCCGGGGAGCGAGCCCGAGCAGGCCTCATACAATTCTGCACTTTTTCGTAAACAAAGCCGAAGCGCGGCCTTATACGACGTAGGAGCAGAGGGGCCTCCAGCAACAGTGCCAAGGTGGGAAGAGGGGCTGTGGGAAGTTGAGGGGGGGGACATGCCATCAACTTTACGATATTGTATGGGACTATACTATATCAGAATATACCATATAATATTGTATATTTCTTTCATGATCTAGATGTATGCATCATTAAAGTTCCATCATGGAGTTCCTTTAGCCGGACGGCCAGCACATATAGTTTGGGGTCAAGGGCAACAAGTTTTCATGTGTGTTTTGTCCTTGGGACAATGTGGCCCAACCCCCTGCTGTACAAACCCTTTTGCTGCCAGTTTGCAGTACCACATTATGGATCAGGGAAGGGCACTGCCTCTGCCTGCAGTTAAGGTAATTTGTTGTCCATATGTTCATACTGTTCAAACTTGTATTTATGGTTCCTTAATTGAAAGCCTTTATTTTTAGGGTGAGTGCTCTAAGTAAATGTTGTAAGCTCTGACTGCACTTCTGACAGTGGTTACAGTATAAAAATGTGTGCACATGTTTGCAAAGTTAATACAAGTTATTTTATATCTAATGCATTTATTCTTCTAGCCTGGATGACGGGGGAGAGAGTGATGGTAGAAAAAGGGAGGGGGGGGCATTTTTCAATTCTCGCCTAGGGCGGCACAACACCTAGAAACAGCCCTGATTGCAGCATTGTGATTGGCTTAGGGGAGCCTGAGTGCTTGCTATTCACACAGAAGCCAGGACAGAGAGGCCCGAGGAGAGGAGACGGCTGGCCACCGGCAAGTAAGTGATCTTATTTTTTTATCCCCACCTTCCCACCCCACTACTGCTTCCCAGGAGCAGCCACCGCTGTCTATTGGAGTTTTCACAGTACCATGGGGGAGTTTGGCGTTGAGCTTGTGGCGGCCAGGTCAGCGTGCGGTTTGCATGGCACGCTGACATGGTAAGGTGGTTGTTGAGGCATGAAAGCTCGAACTGAAAGAAGAATGTCACAGATGAGGTCATTTATCTCGAAACTGCAAACTGCTGTATCTGTGAAGATGTAGGCATGGCTAGGTTTATACACAACCCATTTAACGGTAGCTGTTAATATATTTGTTGCCTGAAGTTCCAAATCCACAATGGAGGTAAGCAATATGCACAGATGTAATTTACCTTTTTATGACTATATATAAGGAGGCAATGATTGCACTCATTAAAGATGACTGCATTGCAATGGATTCATTCTGTTACTTTTCATTGCATTCCTCACCTATTTGCTGTTATTTTTTTACCCTGATGTTTATCTGTTTGCAACTGGTTTCCTACCTGGATTTCTAGTTCAGGGAGCTCTATACCAGGCTTTTTTTCTCAACCCTGCTATAGGAATGTTTTGGTCCCATACCTCTGAAAACGTGCATTAAGTCATCATTTTTAATCACGAAAAAACAAGATTGTCATGACGTTTTTCTGCCCTCTGTGGCTTTTTCCTGCTAACTGGGCTCGACTTATTTATTTATTTATTTTATAGCACTTATAAGGCGCACAGCTACCCACAAAGGGTTTCCCGGCGCCGAACCAGCAACACACAAAACACGTCTGGAGAGAGAGCAGTCAAGCACTTATTTGTCGAACAACCAGGTTTTTACGCTTTTTCTGAATTTCAAATAGCTTTCCTCCTTGCGTATATGAATGGGCAGTGTGTTCCACAAGGTTGGGCCCAGATAGGAGAAAGATCTCCCGCCCATTCTGGCCCGTTTAACCCTTGGAACCGTAAAATTCGCAGCTGCGATTGGGGAGGTAGGGCTTAGCAAGGTCCTGTAGGTATTTGGGGGCAGTGCCAGCTTTGATTTTAAATAGATAGTTCAGGGTTTTAAAACGAATCCGGTTTTCAACCCTGAGCCAATGCAGGTCCCTAAGGTGTCTAGTGATCCTAGCGGATCTCGGGATTCTGCAAAGCAGTCTGGCAGCAGCATTTTGCACCAGTTGCAGACGTTTTATTACTGCTTTGTTTGAGCCCAGGTACAAGATGTTACCGTAATCAAGCCGAGATGTCACTAAGGCATTGACTACGGTCTTCTGGGTAGATGATGGTAACATCCAGACGATTTTGCGTAGCCATTTAAGAAGTGTGTACTTGCCCCCATTAAGTGTTGGGTGAGACTGTGGCTTCTTTGAGACATCCATTTTTCTCTGGGCAGTCAAGAAGGAAACCTGATAAACCTTTAACGTGCCTAATCCTTGACAGATTGCAATGACAACTCTTAGATTCATTCCTGCTGTGGTTCTTTCTCAGGACCTTGTTAAAGATTTACAATTAGCCTTCAAAATTCTGACTTAAAACAAACCTTAGCATTAGGGTCTTGTGATATCCTAGTAGTTCCATCAAATGTTTAGTATTGTTTTGGAATCCAATGAAGTTAAAGTAATTTTTGGATTGCTTTACATCCCAATTTATTTTTTGCTCTGCACAGTTTATATAAGATTAAACAATGGCTGAGAGTGTGTTTGGTTGTCTTACTGTCCTTTCTTGACTTGAGCTCCTTCTTTAGTAATGCTTTCAGACCCCTTTTAAATCATTATTGAATCGTTTTACTTACATGTAGAAAGGCGTTTGAAAGCACAGATATGGAGCATTCTGCTGAGAAAATATTATGCAATATTCAGCAAGATGGAATGGTTGTACTGACTTTAGTGACCCATGATGTCAACTAGTAGTATCCCAGAGAGCAACCTTGAATGACTGGACCAGCTGCCCCTTGGACCCAAGACCAAGAACCGTACTCCAATGGTCATAAACCCGATGTCTTGCTCATGCTACAGATCAACAACAAGCTAAAGCAGACTTTTCTACAACTGCCCAGCTGACCAGTGGCAACTGGACCTGGATTGGGCCCTGCTGTTGGCCTCTGGCTGACACCCTGTGAGTCTCTAAGTGCCCCCTCTGATGAACTGGGGTGCTTTAGAAGTGCAATCTTGTGTGTGGATTGGGCCTTAAAGGACTAAGTCAAAATGTAAAAACTTTGACTAGGATGAACCTGGTTGGCATATCCAATCCACGCTCCATTGCGGCCATCGTCATATTGTGCCTAGGTCCAGGTCTACCAAAACAATTGACTATCAATGGCACTTTGAGCTTCTTGGTACTATTTCTACTTAAAACTTTCAAAATTCATATCTGTAATCCCCATATTGGATTTTTCTCATTTTGTTTTTTAAAATTTACTTTAGTTTTCTAATTCAGTTTAGGATTATTATCGTTTTGCATTTTTACTTTTTTTTTACGGTTTTCATACTGCATAAATGCTTTACACATTGCCTTAATTTAAGCCTGTCTGCTCTGTGCCATATCCACTAGGTGTTTGAACTCAGGTCATTTAGTTGTTTTAAGGGTTCACCCTGACCCTCACACCCCTAGCTTTCAGACCCCAAGTTTAGTGTGGCCGAACTCTTTTGCAATGTTGAAAATGCCCAATGTGGGTAGGCTTGGCCCTGGAAACATTTGCCCCATTGGTTTGGGCATGTCCTGCAGTTATTCCCACCAACTACCTGGTGCCAGGCTTAAAAGTGACGTCTCCAAACACACACTACAGAACACTTCTGACCTGAGGAAAAGCAGAAGAGAACTGAACCTGCTGTCCATTACCTATGAGGAGCTCAGAAGGACTGGACCTGCTTCCTCTTGTACTCATAACCAAGATATGGACTCTAAAGGTCATAAGGCAGATCCCTGGTGTAAGCAACAAGGATACAGCAAGCTACAAGACGTCTTTCCTGCAACTGCTGAGCTGACCAGTGGAAAATAGATATGAATGGATCCTGCTTTTGGTCTCTGCTTGACACCCAGTGAGTCTCTAAGTGCCCTTGAGGTCCTGGGCACCTTTAGAAGATCACTCCTCTGGTGGAGTGGGACTTAAAAGACTAAGGGCCAGATTGATAGCTTGGCAGGACTCCCTAGCCCCTTCATGACGGAGTTTACAAGTACTCTGTCGATCTGATGGATTTCCACATGCCGTAATTAGATCTGGGCTGGCAGATCTGCCATCCACATTGACAGAGTGGTTTCCGTCACGTGAGCATCACACACCTGATGTGCTTTTGATAATTGTTTGCACCTTCATGTCACACTATAAAATATACTTCACAGACCATAATCATTTGCCATTCAACTGCAGCACAACATTGAGCACTTTTTTAGTCAAGTTAGGTTGTAGTTTTTATTATTTATTATCTGATGTGTTTAAGTGTATCATTTTATAATGACAGGGAGGAGAAAGATATGCAATCAAGAAGAACTAGTTAATGCTTAAGAGTTGTGTGGTTTGTCTGGGAAAGAAAAACCTTTTCGTATGAAAGCCCTCACCCACCAATCTAGTTGGTGGCATGCTTCATCATCGGGACCCACCCGGTGGCGCCGAGCGTGCCCCGGGTGTGCTACGACACCTGTTTACAGCGGAGCAGGTTTTTGAGGAGTGAATCTGCTGTGATTATGTGAGAGTGTGAGTTAAAAACTGTTCTCGGGTCATTTTACCCAAAGGTAGAAGGTTAATGCCCTCCCGAGATCTACCTGTTGGAAGAAAAAAGACATATATAACAAGACAGACAAACACACAAATCTTACATTCAGTGGCTAATATGCGAGTTATTGATTCATGCGCAAAAATGCTGTGGTGTCAGTGATGTATTCGGAAAGTAACGGCAAGTGCGGTATCGAGGTGATAGTACTGGATAGTCATCGATTTATGCACTATTGTGTGGTAAAGTTAAGAGCGGATTCAGACGGTGCAATGAGATTTACTAGAAGATGCCCTTGAATGTAGGGCTCTTACTCTTGTGGTTGACAAGGTGAAGCTCATGAGTATTCGGTAACGAGACCTTGGCTGTGAGTTCTGGTAAGTACAAAAAGACACGTGCAGGGTAAAGATAGTGTCGTTGCTGAACTCGGCCAGAAGACCCCCTGCGGTATCGCGGTTCCAGATCCACAATATTCCCCACTTGCTTTGTCACTGGTCTGGACACTCGTAAAAACAGTCTTGGTTGCTTCGAATCTCCGTCGTAACTGAATCCTCGGATGAGGTAGGCTTTAAATATCATCCGTGCCGCTCTGGCTACAGGTGCCGGTGATTTGGATCGGGCGCAACTAGCGTCTGTGGGAGGACACAAGAAACATGGAAGACAGACGAGTCCTCGCTGAGCATGTGTGGGGCTATGTGACGTGACCCGGAGGTGTGTCCTGTCACATGGTGTTACTGCAAAAAATGTGCAAATACGTGATCAGAGGTTCTGAGTCGCGATGCAGTTGTAACTTGGGGAGTATTGTAAAAGGTCAGTCATGTAGATGTGGACATGCGGTTCGGACAAATGGCATGCAAACAGTAGCCGCTGCCCGAGTCTTGAGGTTTATATTGCACGGCGTGACTAGGGGGTGTGTCGATGAGGTGTATAAGTAAATAAGTGCGCGATAAACATTGCGGATCCGATTTTAAGTTTGGTGATGAAAAAGAGTTGATTGTGTGACTAAGACATGTGAACTCGATGTAAATAACAAGGACCACTGCCTGAGTCCTATGGTTAAAGCGCTTGGTGTGTAGTATACTCAATGAATGGTTCAGCGAAATGTTGGCATTAGCTGGTTAAGCCAACGTTAGGTTAACATGTCCTGGGAATCTAAGACATGAGAGATGTTTTTGGTTTGGCTGGGTATTGAGGGGTTGGCCAACGCAAAATTGTCTAAAAATGCAGTGCAGGCTTTACAGTGATCATTGCGCGCTATTGGGGCTATGCACAAGTGTGTGGTTAACACGTGCCATGCATGTTTATCCTAGTAAGCGTGCCAGTGAAGCTGTTCCTATGCATGCTGTATGGTATCTGGAGCATGCAGTGTGGTTGTTGCGTGTGCTTTTGGATTGATAGTATAGATCTGGGCGTGTTGTAGCGTGATTTTTACAACTAGGATCCCATCCAGCAGGGGGTGAGTGTTGCAATGCCAGAATTCTAGCAGTGATCTGCACAGATCATAGACTTAGTAGCTCAGGCTGTGCCATGGTGTATTTCCGTTCAGCCCGTGGAGGTGAGTTTATAAACGGTAGATCCAACGTTGCTCTTTGCTGAGTAGGAACTTGTCATTGTTCATATTGTTATATTCAAAGCTTTCCACTACTGTCCAGGACATGTTGTTGGGGGTTTGCCCTTGTTGTAGGTAGTGGTCTGTTAGTCTGCTGATGTTCTTCTTACATCGGACTGGTCTGCAATGTTCCACGATTCTGGTTCGTACTTTGCGTGTCGTCATGCCTATGTAGCAGAGTCCACATGGGCATACAATCAGATAGACTACATTTGCAGAATTACAATTAGTGTGTTGCAGTAGTCTCCACGTTTTCCCTGGTTCCAGGTCGAGTGTCTTAGATGGTCGTGTCAAGTGGCAGACACTACAATTACTGCATGGGTAATGTCCAGTTACATTGGGGAGACCCCAGGAATTCAGGACTGAATTTGTAGTTGTATTCTTGGGTATCATAGGATGTGTTGATACCAGTCTGTCTTTCAGGCTGTTGGCTCTCTTGTATGCGAACAGTGGTTGGTCTCAGGTCCAATTTTTGCGTATTATTTTGCTAACTTTGTTGGATACCTCGTTATAGGTGGTGACGCATGTCAGGAGGACTGTGGGGTACTGACATGCGGCATCTTCCAGGAGTGCGTCACGGTGTTGGTTTTGGGCTCGTTTCTTAGTTGTTTGCACTATTTTTTTGGGGTAACCCCAGGCCCGTAGTTTAACTGCCAGTGCTGCTGATTGTGTGTTGTAATCAGATTTTTGGTAACAGTTTCTCCGTATACAAAGAAACTGGCCAAAAGGCAGGTTTCCTCTAAGAGGGCGGGTGTGGAAGTTGTCGAATTGCAGCAATGAGTTCCTCGCTGTGGGTTTGTAGTAAGTGGTGGTTTTGAGAGTGCCAACCACTGCTTCTATGGTGAGGTCCAAGAATGGTAGGCTGGAGGAGCTGGTTGTGCTCGTGAACCTCAGGTATGGGTCTCGTTCGTTGAGCCAGGTTAGGAATGAAGCCAGTGATATAGATGAGCCCGACCAGATCATGAAAATATCGTCGATGTAGTGGCGCCATACCCGGATGTCATGGGTATCGGGATTGGTGGCTGAGAGTACATGTGTTTGTTCAAAGAGGTGGACATACAGTCCAGCTACACTGGGGGCAAAAATGCTCCCCATGGACATGCTGTTTCATTGGAGGTAGAATTTGCCTTCAAAACAGCCATCACTTGTTTTCAACCTATCTACCACTCCCTTAACACAAACAGAAGAAGCAGTACTCAATAAAGATCTTTCCTTTGTCCTCAACACCAAACTGGATACATTTCAACTTCACATCGAACTGGCCAGTTTCTTCAGGAAACTCAAGTTAAAAGCCTTTTTCGAGAAGTAGCATATTACAAAGGATGTCATCAACACCAACAACAACATAACCGGCCTAAAACCGAAATCCACCTTCCTACCACCGCTGACCAGCATCCCAGTGGAGATCACAACATTCGAGCAAGCCGTGTACAACGGGGTCGAAAACTGGACCAACCGGAGATGTACAATAACCTCTCCAAAATGGAAAGGGGTGCAATTTGCAAACTTCAGGAGAATAACAACATTGTGACCAAACCGGCTGATAAAGGGGGTGGAATAATGATCCAAGACAAACAAGAATACACCAATGATTCCTGGAGACTTCTTAATGATCCACAAAACTACAAACGCCTGAGGGATGAACCTACCAACACACTACAAGCAACTATAAAAACCGTAGAAACACATGCAGAAAAAAACAGCATATTTCCAAACAGGAAGCACACTACCTCTGTACCAGAAATGCCAAGATACCATATTTATACACTGTAACTAAGATACACAAGGAAACCAGACCACTTCCGGGACGGCCAATTGTCTCAAAGATCAATTCCCTTCTAGAACCCCTGACCAAATATTGTGATTTCTTTCTGAATCCTCTGGTACAGAAGACACCAACTTACATCAGAGACACAAAACACCTCCTCAACATCTTGAAATATCAGAGGTTTGACCCCACATGTCAACTGCTCGTGGGACTGGATATTGAAAGCCTCTATACCAGTCTCCCCCATGAGGCTACCCTGAAGGTCCTACATGACATATTGATGGACACCCCATGGGAATATGACACCCCAAGAACCTTTATCTTGAAATGTGCAGAGCTTACACTAAAGGAAAACAATGATAAGTAGAAGGAATGTGGTGCTCATTTGTTGGTTGAAGATTTTTTTTATAGTTCTTTTTATTGAACGAAACGATCGACAACACAAGGTACATTACAGTATAGACAAAGTAGATAGTTTTTTACTTAGATTTTCAAATCAGTACATGAGCATTTAAATAGTTGCTGCAATGACATTTATAGCGACGGTGGGTCATCTTGTGGAGGTACGGTTGGGGTGGTACAAATCTCACCTCGATAAATATTCCAATCACTCCATATTTGTAACCATTTTCGGGGGCATCCACAAGCTACATACACTATTTTCTCTCTAAACATACACCAATCCATGTCCCTTGCCCAGGACTCTGTTGTTGGTGCGTGTACAGCTACCCACAGTTGTGCTATATTTCTTTTTACCACTATAAGGCCTAGTGTTTAGCACAGGAAGCGTTTGTTATTCAAATCCGTGAGCTCCCACACATTAGGAGACACCTCTTAGCTTCTGGACGGATAGTATGTGAGAGTACTTCACTGATAATTGGGTGTATTCTATGCCAGTATCGTTGGATGTGTTCACTCTCCCACAATATATGCATGAAGGTCCCTATACTACCACAGTTTCTTCTACAAG
Organism: Lissotriton helveticus; assembly: GCF_964261635.1. Taxonomy (NCBI): domain Eukaryota; kingdom Metazoa; phylum Chordata; class Amphibia; order Caudata; family Salamandridae; genus Lissotriton; species Lissotriton helveticus. The sequence continues at coordinate 1,278,893,235 of NC_136069.1, forward strand.
TCCCATCCCCTCCTGCTCCCATTTTCACTAGCGTGGACCCAGTGATATATACTATGTGTAGTATCTTTAGTTGGACAACTCGCAGCCTTGCAGATATAGCCACCTCTCGCGGGGACGCTGTCGCCACCGTCCTGTCTTCATCGTTCAAGATCATACCGTCTCTATCCCACTTTTCCCTTATGTCTCGGAGTACGTGACCTGAGTGATTAACTCATTTTTTTATACGTCAGGGAGATGTCCTTGGTCGAGAGGTAGCCATCCAACAACCTATCCTCAAGTAGTCCCTGCTGGGAGCGCTGTCCACAATGCGTGGTGAACCTGCATGTATCTAAAGTGCTCCCTCTTGGCCAAGTCATGTTCTTGTTCCAGGGAAGCAAAGGAATTTCTGTCCCCTTTTATCCAGAGGTCTACCACCTTCGAGATACCTATCAGGTCCCATTTACTGAAACCTTTCGACTGCCACAGGTTTGCAAGCAGTTCTGAGTCCCATGGGGGTGGCAAGCGTCAAGGGTCAACCTGTGATCCCACCCAAAACTTCTGTTGGCTGTGTGCCAGACTTGTACCGAGTGCTTGGTCGGGCCCGTTCGAAGAGCTCATCCACTTTTCGAGTATAACGCTCTGTTATAATGTCCCTCGGATAGTAACCATCGATCCATGGCATAGCCTGGTCGTCTATTCGGCAGTAAATGCCATGGTTAATGGTGGCCAGGTGTGCTGCCCAATAATACTTTTTGAGGTCAGGGAACCGATACCTCCATCATACCAGCCTCGTTTCGTATCCTCCTTTACAAACATGTCTGTTTGCAGTTTCACGGTTTCGCTTTTAGCATAGCTTGTTTCCGTGCCTCTAGACTGAGGAAAAGTATTTCACTAGAGCGATGTCACATAATTGAGCCCCCCATTCAGACCTATGAAAGTGCCTCAGTCCTTTTTCAAAGGTTTGTCACGGATATTTCTGCAGGCAGTTTGTGCAAATGTAGAAATTATTCAGAACATGCTAAGCAGTATCACAGTTGAACTCTGATAGATCGCTCACCACTTAAACGGTAAGGTAGGTGTAAAAAGGGTCATGGCCTCGACCACCTCTCTGCAACGCAGCTCTGTGGCGCTTACTGGAGGTACCTGTAGAGCTAGTAGGACCCCAGGGACCCTGAAGTTTCAAGGGGACTTAATCCCCCAACTTAAAATGTGCCACAGGCGCGTTTGCACTGTGGTGAAGTAAGGGGGCTGGGCCTGAAGTGACATGTGTGCAAACACGCCCTGTGGTGCATTTTAAGTTGGGGAATTAATTCCTCTTCAATCTTGAGGGTCCCTGGGGGCCAACTCGCTCACCAGGTACCTCCAGTATACGCCAGAGGCCTTCGTTGCAGAGAGGTGGTCCAGGCCATGCCCCTTTTTACACCTCTCTGCAAGGCAGCTCTGTGGCGCTTACTGGAGGAACTTGGTGGGCTAGTTGGACCCCAGGGACCCTCAGGATTCAGAGGGGTGTGTTTCCACAGTGGTGAAGGAAGGGGGTGGGCCTGAGGTGATGTGTGCAAACACGCCTTGTGGCGCCTTTTAAGTTGGGGAATTAGTTCCCCTTCAATAGAGTCAGTCACACACCTACTAAATCATCCATTCAAACACTATTCCATACACCCACTTATTCTTCAATATGCCTTTCCCTATATATATTAAACATATTCAAACTTTACAGGAATACACAGTCACTGGATGATGTCATCAGTGATGTCATTTGAGATGTCATCAGTGATGTCATCAGTGATGTCACTGACCATGTAATGAGTGATGTAATATGTGACATCATCAGCAGTGCATTGCAGGGGAGTGAGTTAAAGTTAGCAGAACTAACTATAACGGAGGAATTTCTATGCCTTTGAATGAGTGAAATGTCCAGCTAACTATAACACCCCTGAAACCTATGTTTTTTTCAGTGAAAAAAAAAATATATATATATATACATACATATATATATATATATATATATATATATATATATATATATATATATATATATATATATATATATATATATATATATATATATATATATATATATATGCACACCAAAACCCCTTTCCTCAAAAGAACAAAAGGGGGGTCCGACACATGCTCAGAGTTTTGACAGCAGCTCTTTATTCCCAAAATTAAGGCGCTCGGGTTACAGGGTGATGGAAACGCTTGGCAGACGCGTTTCAGCCTGTCGGCTTTCTTCAGTGCCTCGTTCCATGAAGTGATCGCTGTTACACCTGGAGGCTGGTTTAAAAGCGCGATGTCACACTTTGATTGGCCTTAGCTGTTAGTCCAGCCTCCTCAATCACTCTGGCGCTGCTCCATGCCGGGGTTTCATGCACACGGTGTCGAGTGGAAAATACAGTGAAGCTCCTACTCGAAAAAGCCCAGTGGCTCCCCAGTCCTGCTGGTCACGTTATGCACTTGTCCCCCGCATCACAGTAGAATGTTCATTTCGGGCAAAGAGTCTCTTCTGGCAAACTCCTAATGCAGCACTCGACTGCATCCTCTCTCCCCTTCTGGTTTTCGTCACTCAGGTGAGTTTCCTTGCCAAACGGGGGGGCGCCGCGCTGTACTCTCATACCATACCAAAGTATTTAGCAGGGTGCGCGGAGCTCCAGACCGAGAGGGCGTGTCGGATAGACGGTTCCTGCTTCACCACCTTAACATGCACACCAAAACCCCTTTCCTCAAAAGAACAAAAGGGGGGTCCGACACATGCTTAGAGTTTTGACAGCAGCTCTTTATTCCCAAAATTAAGGCGCTCGGGTTACAGGGTGATGGAAACGCTTGGCAGACGCGTTTCAGCCTGTCGGCTTTCTTCAGTGCCTCGTTCCATGAAGTGATCGCTGTTACACCTGGAGGCTGGTTTAAAAGCGCGATGTCACACTTTGATTGGCCTTAGCTGTTAGTCCAGCCTCCTCAATCACTCTGGCGCTGCTCCATGCCGGGGTTTCATGCACACGGTGTCGAGTGGAAAATACAGTGAAGCTCCTACTCGAAAAATCCCAGTGGCTCCCCAGTCCTGCTGGTCACGTTATGCACTTGTCCCCCGCATCACAGTAGAATGTTCATTTCGGGCAAAGAGTCTCTTCTGGCAAACTCCTAATGCAGCACTCGACTGCATCCTCTCTCCCCTTCTGGTTTTCGTCACTCAGGTATATATATATATATTACCCACTGGCGGTCGCCAGTAGGTAGATAACTTTGGCGCCGGTTGAGGAATTTGCGTGTAATTTTCCAATATTTTGTCCAGCTCCGCTCCGCTCCTTCTCTGCAAGTTTCGGGGGATTTCGTGAAGTGGGGGCCGAGAAAAAAGGGGGGCCCCAAAACGTGTTTTCCCCATGTTCATTTCCATAGGACTTTCTGACACGTCTACAGCCCGAACCGCTGAACGGAATTACCCCAAACTTTGCAAAATTGCAGGGACTGGTACGCAGATGTGCCTTTGCTATATTTGGTGAAAAATGCTCCAGCGGTTTTTTCGAAAATTAACTTCAAAAACACATGTATATCTATAGGCGCGCTCAGAGCGCTCACCGGTACGCATACCGGGGAGCGCACCCGGCCCACTACGGGAGTGCACGAGCGGAAAGCTGATTGGCTCTCGGATGTCTGTCAACATTCTAAACAGTACGGAGAGTCCGCCATCTTGTGTCTCGGTAGAATCGAGACACAAGAGGTGAAAATACAAAGGGGGAAATGATTAAAAGGGGGCAGGGTAGACAACCCCTGGCCCCCTAGGTTTTTTGAGGGGGGCCTAGAAGGACTCTGAAGGGCAAAAAAACTATTTTTATTTTTATTTTCACGGGGTGAGCGCTGGGTGCGTTCCCAGGTGCGCTCTCCGGTACGCGCACCCAGAGCCTACCACAGGGAAAAACATTGAAAGAAAATAGTGTAAAATAAGAATTTGGAGTGCTTAGAGGTAGGGTAGCTCTAAAAAGAGCTGTTGTGTTATGTGAGTGATTTAAGTACTTATAAGTACACAGCCACACTCCCTCACTTATGTTTGTTTCCTCCCTCACTCAGTCCTCTACTCTCACTTTTTCCTTCACTTTCTCTGTCTCTTCACTCCCTTACTCCCCTTGTCTCACACTCACTTGCCTTTATCCAGTCTGTATCACCACTCTTTCCTCAACATCACTGCTCTTTTCTTACCCTTCCACCCCCTCGTTCCTTTACTACATTTTCTTCACTTATCCTCATTCCCCTTGTTCACTCCCCTTCTCCTCACTCACCTCCCACACTCACCTTCTTTCAGTCCCCCTACTTCACTTCACTTCCCCTCTCGTCCCTTTCTTTGCTTTCTCACTCATTTTCCTTTCCTCTCTCTCTGCACTCCACTTCATTTACTCCTTTTGAAATTGTTAAGAATACAGCTCTTTTTTGAGAATTGGAGGTAGTTCTAAAAAGAACAGTTTTTTTTCTTCTTTTTTAGGTTTTTTTCTGAACAAAAACAAAAACAGGGAATGCAAAACTGCTCAACAGGAGCACAAAAAGGGGAAAAATTAGGGCTGGGGAGGGCAGCGGTGTTCTTGCCTCCTGCGTGCAATGAGCTTGATGCTCTGCTCACCATAGCAAAGCATTTCATCGCATTGCTTGCACTTTATAGTAATGTCACTAAAAGCAGGCTGAATGTTCGGAATCATCTCCAATTCCGCTGCACGTCCTCTCCCTGATGTTGTGGCTCCTCCAGTAGATGTAGAGGCACCATCCCTTGGGGGATTACGTGCCAGGTCTCGGACACTCTCCCTGGCGTAGTTCTGGGGGTGCCTCCGTTGGACGCGGCGAATCATTGTGGAGTTCCCAAAACTGTACTTCCTTCTAGGGTCCCCTCTGGAAAGCACAGTTTTGCAGATTTTGCATTCCACTTTAGGAGCATTCACCTTTTTTAATCCTGCAGATATTGAAAAAAACTTCCAAATAACATGCTCCTTGACCTTGGGCTGAGGAGGCTCTTCCTCAATGAAGTCATCTGACTCCTCACTGCTGCTGGGTGCTCTGGCAGCCATTCTTCTCACAAAATTGGTAGAACAGAAAAGAACAGGTCTTGCTGTCTCCAAAGTGAAAGAAGAAATGAAGGAAATGGGTGGGGTTTTCATTAGTTGTAAAAAAAACTGTTAACAACCAATGAAAAAAGTTATTTTAAGGTCACATGACTTGACGCGCTTATGCTGCGCGCACCGGAGCGCTTCAGGGGGCGCTTACGCGGCGCGAACGTAGGCGCTTCCGGGGGCGCTTACGCGGCGTGCCTGAATGATGTTTTGCTAGCTTTTTTTAGGCACGTGGAAATAGCGCTCTCGCTGCGCTCTCGGGTGAGCTTACCGGTGCGCGCACCCTGAGCGCTCCAAGACAAAATATTTTTTTTTTAAAATAGATTGTAAAAAAAAATTGTAAACAAAAAAATAATAGTTATAAAAAACAGCTAATAAACAAAAACAGTTTAAAAATCGTAGGTTACAAACTCGATATATAAAGGAATTAGCTTTTAAAAAAACTATGAAATTCACTGAAAAAAAAAATATGTTTTCACAATTGTTATAGTTAGGAATTAGCATTTAAAAAACCTTTGAAATTCACTAACAAAACCATAGGTTTCACAATCGTTATAGTTAGGAATTAGCATTTAAAAAACCTTTGAAATTCACTAAAAAAAACATAGGTTTCACTTTCGTTATAGTTAGGAATTAGCATTTAAAAAACCTTTGAAATTCACTGAAAAAACCATAGGTTTCACACCAGTTATAGTTAGCTCAACATTTTACTCATACAAAACCATTGAAATTCCCATGTTATAGTTAGTTGGACTCACTATAACTCGCGCGCCCGCAATCCACTGCTGATGATGTCACATATTACATCATTCATGACATGGTCAGTGACATCACTGATGACATCACTGATGACATCTCAAATGACATCACTGATGAAATCTCAAATGACATCACTGATGACATCATTCATGCGATAATACGATGCACCTCCTCACACTCTATCTAACCTTTGATACACCTAGTGTTAAATACAAACTATCATTCCTGAAACCATTGACACACCAATACCAGTTACTACATACGCACTCACTCATTCCTAGGCACACACATCCACTCATTCACCCATACAATCACTCATACATACAGACACTCATCAATACAACACTATCATATGCACTCATACACCTATACAGACACTCACACACTGCCACTCATCCATGGAGTTACTCACATATCTAGTCAGTCATCCAAAGAATCAATCACACTCCAATTTCCTCACCTATACAGTTATACAGACAACACCTCAATTATACAAACATATACTAACACATACTTACTCTCTTATACAATCACTGATACAAGTATACATTGATCCATACAGTCACTCACACAATCCCCGGGTCTCATGTATAGTCATTTATATATGCCAACTCTCACATGCACTGTTTTACATATGTACTTACTTATACATGTAGCACTGATATATCCATTTACTCACCAACACACCCATGCACACAGTCAACCGCCCAGACAGCGGTTTCCTCATGCACTCTTGAACCCATACACCTAGTGAATCAACTGCTCACACATCTAGGCACAGAGTCACACACCTCATACCAATCAATAACCCATATAGCCACTCATATAGCTATTGATCAACACATGCAGCAGCTTACACAACAACAGACATACTGATGCACACATTCAGACAGTTTAGTCACTAACCCATGCATTCGGTAAGACACATTTAATCACTCACTCATAAAGTCAGTCACGCACCAACTAAATCCTTCATCCAGACATGTATACACCCACTCATTCTTGAATATGTAAAACATATTCAAACTTTACAGAAATACACAGTCACTGGATGATGACAATAGTGATGTCATCAGTGATGTCATTTGAGATGTCATCAGTGATGTCATCAGTGATGTCATTTGAGATGTCATCAGTAATGTCATCAGTGATGTCACTGACCATGTCATGAATGATGTAATATGTGACATCATCAGCAGTGGATTGTGCGCGAGTTATAGTGAGTCCAACTATTTATAACGTGGGAATTTCAATGGTTTTGTATGAGTAAAATGTTCAGCTTACTATAACTGGTGTGAAACCTATGGTTTTTTCAGTGAATATATATATATATATATATATATATATATATATATATATATATATATATATATATATATATATATATATATATATATATATATATATATATATATATTACCTACTGGCGGTCGCCAGTAGGTATATATAGTTAGGATTTTTTCTCTATGGGTTTTTTGAAAATTCTATGTCTAATAACTTTGGCGTTTGTGGACGGAATTGGCTGAAATTTTCAGGAAAATGGCACATTTTGTTTCTGAGCAGCCCTTGAAAATTTGGGGGGGGTTCGTCAAGGGGGGGCCGAGAAAAAAGGGGGGTCCCAAAACGTGTTTTTAACATTGAGTTTTCCATAGGGCGGTTGGCCTCACTTTTAGCCCGAACGGCTGAATGGATTTGCACGAAACTTGGCAAAATTGTAGGGACTGGTAGCCCGATGTGCCTTTTGTAGGTCTCAATATATGTGCTCCAGTGGATTTTAAGAAATTAACGTTTAAAAAAAGATATATATCTGTAACAGCGGACCGGGCAGCGCTCTGGTTCGCGGACTTTTCGCGCAACGGAGCTTTGTGAAGCGAAGCTGATTGGTTCTCCGGCGTCTGTCAACATTCCAAACAGTCCGTAGCGGCCGCCATCTTGTCTCTCGGTAGGATCGAGAGACAAGAGGAGGTCAAAACAAAGGGGGAAATAACTATAAGGGGGCATAGTAGATCCTCGCTGACCCCCTAGGTTTGATGTGGAGGTTTTAAAAGGGCCCCGCGGGGCAAAAAAAAAACAAAATAATAATAATCGAACGGCTGAATGGATTTGCACGAAACTTGGCAAAATATTAGGGACTGGTAGCCCGATGTGCCTTTGCTAGGTCTCAATATATGTGCTCCAGTGGATTTTGAGAAATTAACGTTCAAAAAAAGATATATATCTGTAACAGCGCTCCGCTTCGCGTACTTTTCGCGTTACGGAGCTTTGCGAAGCTGATTGGTTCTCCGGCGTCTGTCAACATTCCAAACAGTCCGTAGCGGCCGCCATCTTGTCCCTCGGTAGGATTGAGAGACAAGAGGAGGCCAAAGCGAAGGGGGAAATGACCATAAGGGGGCATAGTAGATCCTTCCTGACCTCTTAGGTTTGATGTACCATTTTGCCAAGTTTGGTGTAATTCCGTTCAGCCATTCAGGCTGTAGACGTATGTAAATGTCCTATGGAAAATTGCATGGGGAAAACACATTTGAAAGTGTTGAAATTTAGAACCAATTAAAATGTTACTTTGGTTTTGTATTTGTGTGTGATGAAAGTTAATTGGTTATGTATATATGTCAAATGAGAGGAAACCACAGCCATTTTGTGATACTACTGTCTGAGGTACATTTGTGAGGAATTTTTGGTGGTGAATTTCTGGTGTTTGATTTACACAGTACTAACACTTCTGCTACTTTTAAAAAGGTGAGTTGTTAATTTGTAAGGGGAACTATGTTGTACACTTGAAGATAATTTGAAAAATGTTTTCTGTTATTTATTTGCAGTCCTTCTGTTATACTAAATACTTGATAAAGTTAGTTTTATATTATGTATTACTAAAAACGATAAATGAAAGTGATTATTTTTTTCTGCAATTTACAGCAAGCAATTTCAAAATAAAATGGCTCACAATGAAGAGACCGTGGCAATTTCTTTTGAATTGTCCAACACATTGATTGAAATTGAGAGCACCAATAATGAAATATTGTCACAAGGAGGACATGACTTGTATGATTCCATTAGATTGATTGAAATGGACAGCACCAAGAATGAAATATTGTCACAAGGAGATGACTTGAATGATTCCACTACATTGATTGAAATTGAGAGCACCAATAATGAAATATTGTCACAAGGAGGAGATGGCTTGTATGATTCCATTAGATTGATTGAAATGGACAGCACCAATAATGAAATATTGTCACAAGGAGGAGATGACTTGAATGATTCCACTACATTGATTGAAATTGAGAGCACCAATAATGAAATATTGTCACGAGGAGATGACTTGAATGATTCCACTACATTGATTGAAATTGACAGCACCAATAATGAAATATTGTCACAAGGAGGAGATGACTTGAATGATTTTTTTGATCAATCTCTTGATGGCGAATTTATCGAGTGTTTGGAGACCATAGAGTTACAAGAATCATCATTGGAGACTTTTAATGAGGACATTGCTGATGAGGACATGTTACTAGTTCTTTCAAATTTAGAAAATTCTGAAGAATAAATTTATATTTAGAATTCAAAAATTGTTTGAGACATTATTCATTTTTATTTTTAATTTATGAGGTTGTAGCGAAGTGATTGTAGTATAAAATGAGACTTATAGTATAGAGTGCAACATTTTTATGTTACATGGTAAGTTTACTCATATTTACTTCCCTTCTGCCACTATATTATCTCCAATGTGTATTTGACATGTCTTCTTCATCTCCGGCCTCCTTTCTCTCACTGTGTGTCTCCGATGCATCTTATCGCTGCTATTTTGTGTAATTACAGAAGAGAGTAAAATAAAATAGTTCGGAACGTGAAAAGGGGGCAAAGTAGAGTACTCCTCACCCCCTAGGCCTTTTTAGGCGGTCCCAAAAGGATCAGTTTCTGCTTTCCTGAGAGATTATGGTATGAGTTCCATATACCACAATAACTTGCATTACAACATGCAAGATATCTATCTCCTATTACCAACTTTTGGAGATATTCGCGCTAAGCGCGAATATCTCCAAAAAGTAACACCTGCCCTGAGCAGTTCTTAGCCATGTTATCCAATGGGAGGTGGATAACATGGCTAAGAGCATTAGCTCGGTAATGCATGAATATCGCTGAGTTTTTAGCGATATTCATGCATTGCGGCCGTTTATTATCGCATTTGCGATAAACCTTGATAATAGTAAGGTTTATCTTCGATAATTTCTGACGATGCTTAGTGGTAAAAAATTGGTTGGTAAGCATCGTTAGCGATAAATATCGCTTAACTTTGGTAATATGCCCCAACGTCTGTTAACGTTTGATTCGAAGGAAATGAGGAAGTGTTGAAAAACATTGTCTGCGCCATCTTGCCTTTTTTGAAATGCCACACTTTTGTCGTGCACGGCAGCCATTTTAGATGTCTTGACCAGACCCACTCTCTGCACGCTGTCGATTCGTAGCATGGCTCCTCACCCACGCAAGCATCTTCCCTAGGCACTGGTCACCACCGCTCTCTGTCTTATGCATGGGCAATAAACCTCCCCCCATCTGCGCTGCTCTTCCCTGAGAATCACACTCTGTGCCCGCCCGACACCTCCCTTTCGCCCTATTCACTACCGCACCCTCTGACACTCCTCTTTCTCTGTGTCCGATTGTCCAGGCTATCAGCTAGCCCTGCAGATGTAGTTTATAGCCCCAGCTGTAAAGAATCACCCCTCTTCAAAGGAGTTATAGTAGATCAAGGCCCACACCCGATGAGATCCGTCACACCACACGTGTTCCTACTATCTGAAAACCAGCCTGTATTGTGATTGGGGAGGGGACCGAGCCTGAAGCGGAAGATTCCAGGAATGACTCTTTGTACATCAAAGTTTTTACAATTATGTGTCACATTAAAAATATATAGCACTCCAACAAAGTAGTAGGAATATAAAACTTTAATAACATATAAATATATACAACAAAACAAAAACAGTAAAAACATTTAAACAACGAAGAGACCGTGGCAATTTCTTTTTAATTATCCAATAGATTTATTGAAATTGACAGCACCAATAATGAAATATTCTTGTCAGTAGCGGTCTGTTGTGCGAATAGTTCCAAGGCAGCAGAACGCGCTGAAATCTAGATGGCACGAAAGTGATGTCTAGTAAGTTGCCGCCCAGCAAAAAACGGCGTGGGGCGCCGCGGGGGTGAGTGAGTCCAGTAGGCACCACAGCTATTCTTACCGGCATTGCAGAATTACTGCTGGGGACAATGCCTGTGCTGTAGCAGGGTCACAGCAGAAACAAAAAGGATTCTGTTGAAGATGTTGTTGGTTTTCAATTTGAAAACAGTTCTGGTGTCAACTGCTATGCTAATGTAGTGGTTAATGTTTTGTTTTCTCTAGAAAATGTAAAAGAGGGGGAGGCAGTCCAAAGTTCCGTTAAAAGGGCAAAGGAAAGGATCGGTGGTTTGAACTATCAGTCAAAAAGGGGAGGGGGTGCAATAATTTTTCCTACCGGGTCACACTGTGCTTTCACCGGAAGTGAGGTCTGCAGGATGCTAGTAATTCAAAGTGAGGCTGGCGCCAGCATGGGAGCGCCGACGTCCCGCGGATACAGTTTCGTCACTCCACGGGCGATCATGGCAGTCATTCCCCATCGGGGGTCGGAGACTCCCGCGGCTCCTCTAGAATCTTCAAGGTCGTGGAGGACTACGGTGGTGGAGTCAACCAGTGACCGGGCCATTTCTTTATGCTGGGCCCGCTCTTGCCAGGTCGACCGCCATTTTGAGAGTTCGGCAGCTACCGGCGATCGCGGGGTCACATGAGCGGACGGGCTCCACCCTGCCGGGCGAGACGTTGCAGCATGGCCACAGTGGAAGAACCGTTTTCCGGGCGCCTGGAGCGCTGAGGGTGCAGCTGGGAAGTCTCCACCTGGGGAGGCGGGAGAGGCCTGTTCGCACCGTCTCTCCCTCCCAGTGCACCCCACGGCATCTCGCTTGAGATTTGTTATGGCCGGACCAGGCGATGAGGACGAGGGGGGGGTCGGAGGCATGTGCAAGACATCCCCCCCCAGTGTTGTCGCAGCCATTATAAAAGAAAGAAGTGTCCCGTCCGTCTTCGGGCCGGGCTTCCGGTGGATGTCGGCCGGACGCCCCTGGCTCTGGCCCCATGAACGGGTTTCTTGGTTTATCGGCTGCAGCCGGATCCCGTCGGCCTCGGCCCCCCGACCGTTGGTGGTCGGACCGGAAGAGCATGTGGCGGGACTACCTGCAACTCTCAAGGGCCACCGCGGCCGGACTGGGAGAGAGAGGGGAGGGTCGAGGAGACATTCCCCCCCCCTGCAACTGTTCAGCGTTGTAAAGGCAATCCCCTGGCCGGGTCCCGCTGGCCTCGGCCTCTCCTTCGGCTACACCCTACGTTAGGATCTCCTGGCCGAGGCGTGGCAGCAGGACCTGCCTTATATGGGCTGCTCCCGGCTGGGCGTAGCCGGAACCCTGCCCCACCTTGGAAGTTTCCAGAGTGGGGGTGGATGTTCTACTGACTTGCATTTTCCCTAGTCTATCGATTTTTTTGGCGTGGCAGGCGGTGGGACAGCGAGGGGTGATTTGGTTTCTCTTACTGTTTTTCTGGTCTCTCACCACTGGCATATTTTAACGTTTTCTTGTTTCTAGGACATTAATAGGTTTTATCATTACGTTATGTTATCGTTTCTTTGTTCGTTGTTTAATAAAAGTTCATGTTCATCAGTGGCCTACTGATTTTCGTTTTCCTATTTTTTTCTTTCCAGGTTGTTTCATGGTAAAGTTTCTGTTAACAGGATACAGTGATCACTTCGTTATTATTGCATATGTCCTTTTCACTAGGGGTGCTCTCTGGTCGGGCCAGATGACGTATCTCTAGTAAATGGTCCGGGTGAAAAAGGTGCATCAATCAGTGGGGAGTAGATAGGCATGACAGATTACAACGGGGGAGAACGGTCCGCATTACGTACCCTTTCACTACTTGCAAAGATTTTCCTACGTTTATTTGCAAACAGGGAATACCTCCAAAAAGAACTAATTCCCAAACAGTCAATGTTCGGACAATCAATCAATCAATGAGGAATGAAATAGGTACGACGTGTTAAAGGCTTGCGTTACCTACCCTTCACTATCTGCAAAGGGAGATAGAATATTCCTATTCTTCCTCGTTTGCAGGTAGAGAAGATCCTTAAGAGAATTAACTTCGAACAATTCAATGCTCGATTGAAACAATCAACAAGGGGTACTGTGAACACAAATGAACGCCGCTTATATACATACGCATTGCTATTTTCAACAGGTTGTTCCTAATGTTTCTATTTTAGCGAGGTCAAAAGAGATCCCATTAGTGGCCTACTGATTTTGCTCGATTCCTTTTGTTTTTTTACACGATTTTTCGCTATCTGCAAAGACTAAACAGAGTATTGCGACTCTGTGCTTGTTTGTAAATAGAGAATGAACCAAAGAGAACAATCAATCAAATGGAGAGAGAAGCAGGCACGACGGATTACAAAGGGGGCAAAGGGCTGCGTTAACTACCCTTCACTATCTGCAAAGAGAGAGTACTCCTAATAGAAATGAGGGGTGGGGGGCAGCAATCAAAGCAGATCAGTGTGCATAAACACGAAAATGTTTTTACTTACCACGTACTTGACATTCGACAGCTTATGATATTTGCTATTAAAAAACCATTGAAATTCACTGAAAAAACCATAGGTTATAGGCCATATATAGTTAGGAATTAGCATTTACAAAACCTTGAAAATTCACTGAAAAAACCATAGGTTATAGACCATATATAGTTAGGAATTAGCATTTACAAAACCTTGAAAATTCACTGAAAAAACCATAGGTTATAGACCATATATAGTTAGGAATTAGCATTTACAAAACCTTATTTTACTCACACAAAACCATTGAAATTCCATATATAGTTAGTTGCACTAACTATATATCGCGCACCCGCAATCCACTGCTGATGATGTCACATATTACATCATTCATGACATGGTCAGTGACATCACTGATGACATCACTGATGACATCTCAAATGACATCACTGATGACATCTCACTTGACATCAATGATCACATCACTGATGATATCATTCATGTGATAATACAATGCATCTCCTCACACTCTAATATAACCTCTATTACACCCAGTGTTAAATAGAGAGTATAATTTTTGAAACCATTGACACACCAATACTAGTTACTACATACGCACTCACTGATTCCTATGTCTACACACACATTCACTCATACAATCATTCATACATACAATCACTCATCTTTACAACACTATCATATGCACTCATACACCTATACAGACACTCACACTCTGCCACTCATCCATGGAGTTACTCACACACCTAGTCAGTCCTGAAAAGAATCAATCACACTTCCATTTTCTCATCTATACAGTTAAACACAGAACACCTTACATTTTTGAAACATATACTAACACATACTTACTCTCTTATAGAATCACTGATACAAGTACACATTGATCTGCACAGAGTCACACACCTCCCAGCCAGCCATACACACACTCAGTCTCCCATACAAATACTTGTGCAACCAATCAATAACCCATATAGCTACTTATATAGCTACTGATCAACACATGCAGCAGCTTGCACAACAACAGACATACTGATGCACACTTTCAGACAGTTTAGTCACTAACCCGTGCATTCAGTAAGACGCATTTAATCACTCACTCATACAGTCAATCACGCACCTACTAAAACCTTCATTCAGACACTTATACATCCACTCATTCTTCAATATGTAAAACATATTTAAACTTTACAGAAACACATAATCACTGGATGTTGTCATCAGTGATGTCATCAGTGATGTCACTGACCATGTCATGAATGATGTAATATGTGACATCATCAGCAGTGGATTGCGGGTGCGCGATATATAGTTAGTGCAACTAACTATATATGGAATTTCAATGGTTTTGTGTGAGTAAAATAAGGTTTTGTAAATGCTAATTCCTAACTATATATGGTCTATAACCTATGGTTTTTTCAGTGAATTTTCAAGGTTTTGTAAATGCTAATTCCTAACTATATATGGTCTATAACCTATGGTTTTTTCAGTGAATATATATATATATGTATATATATATATATTACCTACTGGCAGTCGCCAGTAGGTATATATAGTTAGGATTTTTTCTCTATGGGATTTTTGAAAATTCTATGTCAAATAACTTTGGCGTTTGTGGACGGAATTGGCTGAAATTTTCAGGAAAATGGCACATTATGTTTCTGAGCAGCCCCTGAAAATTGGGGGGGGGGGGTTCGTCCAGGGGGGGTCGAGAAAAAAGGGGGGTCCCAAAACGTGTTTTTAACATTGAGTTTTCCATAGGGCGGTTGGCCTCACTTTTAGCCCGAACGGCTGAATGGATTTGCACGAAACTTGGCAAAATTGTAGGGACTGGTAGCCCGATGTGCCTTTTGTAGGTCTCAATATATGTGCTACAGTGGATTTTGAGAAATTAACGTTTAAAAAAAGATATATATCTGTAACAGCGGACCGGGCAGCGCTCCGGTTCGCGGACTTTTCGCGCAACGGAGCTTTGTGAAGCGAAGCTGATTGGTTCTCCGGCGTCTGTCAACATTCCAAACAGTCCGTAGCGGCCGCCATCTTGTCTCTCGGTAGGATCGAGAGACAAGAGGAGGCCAAAGCGAAGGGGCAAATGACCATAAGGGGGCATAGTAGATCCTCGCTGACCCCCTAGGTTTGATGTGGAGGTTTTAAAAGGGCCCCGCGGGGCAAAAAAAATAAATAATAATAATAATCGAACGGCTGAATGGATTTGCATGAAACTTGGTAAAATATTAGGGACTGGTAGCCCGATGTGCCTTTGCTAGGTCTCAATATATGTGCTCCAGTGGATTTTGAGAAATTAACGTTCAAAAAAAGATATATATCTGTAACAGCGCTCCGCTTCGCGTAACGGAGGTTTGCGAAGCTGATTGGTCATTCTGTCACTGGGCTATAGTTGGGCTACATCTGGCTGATATTTGGGCTACATTTGTTTTTTTTGTCTCTGGCGGCCATCTTTGGGCTACATTGGGCTACATTGGGCTTCATTGGGCTTCATTGGGCTACATTGGGCTACATTTGGGCTCCAACATATATATAGGCCAATGTAGCCCAATATATATTTTTCAAAGTTAATTTTCGTAAAAACCACTGGAGCATATATCTTGAGACATAGCAAAGGCACATCGGGCTACCAGTCCCTACAATTTTGCCAAGTTTCGTGGAAATCCATTCAGCCGTTCGAGCTAAAAGTGAGTCCAACCGCCCTATGGAAATGAAGGAAATGAATGGGTAATTTGTAATTAGCAAATAGCTCATCGCAAACTAGGAATGGTAAAGAATCGCTATTTATTCCTTAAAGTTCGCTATTTAGGAAATGCAAAAAACTTTGATGATACATATGGCGGTTCATCTCTAACAAGATAAGAAGCATAGGGATAGATTTATGATGACTGGCGCATCACCAGGGATGTGTTAGTCATTCTGTGCCGCTGTTCCGTCACCTATGGTGTGCTGCATTTACAATGCGGCGCATCATGGGGCAAAAACAGCACAGATGCGTGATGTATCTGTGCCGTAAAGGTGGCGCATTGCTGGAGTTGTATCGCAAGTGTGATGAAGCTCCAGCAAGGGTCGGGGGTGCCCCTGTCGCAGGGTTTCTGTTCTCACACAGAACTGTGGACAGAGGATTGGAACCTCGGCGAATTAGGGTGCCCCAAAACTCACCTTAGTAATCAAAAACCCCTTAGCAAGCTAGGTACAGTGTCACATTGGATATAACAAACTCTCAATGTTTAGACAATCCAGAATATGAACTTATAGTACCTCAGGATACGTGGAACTCATGAACAGTCGGTCGTTATATATTTCTTAGAAACCAGAACATGGAGTTAAGAAGAACACATGTGTCTTTGAAATGTTTATTTACTAATGCCGTCTTCTCAGGCGTAGTATCTTAGATAATACAAGTACACATATTATCAGTAGCAAAATTACCAGCATAGTTACTAGTACATAAAAAGCGAATGGTGACAGTATGTTAACATGCTGTAAATGAATAAGAGTTAGCAACACTTATAAGCAGCCACGGGCCGTGGAGGGAGTTACGGTGGGGCAGGGAGGCGGGGAGGGGGAGGGGCAGGGTGGAGAGGGCTCCACCCTGCCCCTCCCCCTCCCCGCCTCCCTGCCCACCCGTAACTCCCTCCACGGCCCGCGGCTGCTTATATCTCACCCTCCCTAATACACATATTATATTATTTGCTAAGAAGGTCTGTTTGTGTTGGTTTAGGGCGTGCCCATACTTTAGTGTCTTAGATTTGAAGGAATCACATCAGCATACACCAGCTCTCTCTTCATGTGAACCGCATCAACTGTTGTGTATGTGTGTTCGGCAAAGCAATATACAACCCGCCTCATGCCCAGAATTGGCAGAAGCTGCACTTATGTATGAAGTCGTGGAGATCAGACCTCATAACAATTCTGTATCGTGTTGTTCTTGAAACTTCAGCACTCGCTGTACAGATATAGTTTAACAAGCAAAGCAGATAGTAGAGCAATAACATATTATTCTCATGTAAACCACGATGAACTACTAGGTTGAAAGCTAAAGCAACAACTAAGTGTCGTGTGCAGAAGTTGCAAAAAAGGACAAATGGCGTTTAAACCGGTAATGAGCCCATGCTAACTTAACACGGTGTGAAGATATCCAGGACCTAGATGACACCTCCCCATGATCCGGAAACGAACTGAATAAGATAATAGAAGTGCCATCTCATGAGAGCAGATTGCAACTTTATATGTGGACGGTCCGCAAGGTAAAACTTTAAAAACTAGGAAAATTTAATGCTAAAGAAAAATAAAACAGCCAAGTACTTTATCGAGTCTTAAGCCAATAGGCAAGCTAAATAATAAAAACTTGACAAATAAGTCAATGAATTGTCAATGAAATGCTAGTACTCAGCATATCAAACATGAAAAAGGTCTATGACATAACTGTGTATGCAAAATAAGCTGCAACAGCCTCCAATAGGAAGTCACCGTCTTCATCCGAAAAGAGTTCAGCCATCCAATTTAAAAGCGGAAAAGAACATACGTGCTCTCCCAGCACCGGATCCTCTATCACCATCAGAGGACAGCTCGGTGGGTTTTCAAGAAAGCTCTGTTCCAAGAAAGACTGTGTTGCCGCCAGTAAATTCCAGGGACCAATTAGTCCATGCATCAATGCCACAGCCATAATCCGTTCGCCAGGACAAACCAACTCGTGAGTAATGATAGGAGTCATCAGCTGATTAAAGTCGACGTCAGGAGAAACCGGTCCGCAGAGACACAAATCAATGGCCCAATCGAAATCACAGGTCAGGCAGTGAAATACAGGCTGGACACAGGTGAAGTAGGAGAATCGAAAAGATAATCCATATGCCGTGCTTAATATCGCCAACGGCATTGTGCCATAATATTCTAGCATGCGATTGCGGAACAGTGTCAGCAGCTGCAGGGCGGGAGCTTGCACAGGAGGGACATCCATATTTAAAAATGTAAAAAAGCACAAGAGCGTCCACTGGTAATGCAAGTGAAAATGGGAATCCACGAAGCACAGTGGAAAAAAATAGAATGAAAGAAAGCAGGGATGACTCCAAAGATTTTCTCAAATGATGTCACAAGACCACTGGTAACAACTTTAAAAAAGTGCGCCAGGCCCTTTGTGGAGGACGCGTTAAAGATAGTCCGAACCATCTTGCTGAAATGGAAAGGAGAATCTGTATTGAAAAGGGTCTGCACCTCTGTACGGGTGTTCGCTATGTGAAGCACGAAAGTTTCACGGGCCGAACTCAAGGCCACCTCTCTCTGAGACAAAAGAGCTCTTATTCTTGCCATGCCGTTGAAATCTGCTCCCAAGGTTGGTATTTGTGGCCAGATTGAAAACTCCCTATGTTCATGTGTGGGAGGAAATAGAACATTTCTGCAGCAAATAACCCGTTCACTTACTGTTACGATAAAAGGAATACTTTTAATTAACCCAGAACAATCTTCATTATTGAGCATCAAATAACTACCATTTTCCAACAACTTGAACGTGGGGATGATAGCAGGAACTGGCGTGCCTTGCAACACGCAAGCCATATTTGGTCGGTGTTTGTTGCATGAACCGTGTAACTGTATGTGCCTACACATTAGTGAATGATCTGGCGTCTCAGTGCATTCCTCTCCATTCAGATAAACTTCTTGATCATCTTTGAAACATCTGTATGTGTATGGAAGCGACCAGACCTCATGAAGAAAAGCACTACCTAAAGGTTCATAACGACCTATTGGTATATATTTCATACAATTTGAAAACTTATATAAAGCAAAAGGCAGCGTTATTAAACCGTGGATAAGGCACGTTGCCAAAAAACCCGCAATCCTCTGCTGATGATGTCACTGAGCATGTCATGAATGATGTAATATGTGACATCATCAGCAGTGGATTACGGGTAATAGTATCTCTAGTTTACTCCCCTATAGCTGTCTTTCTTTTAACATAAGTGTCTGTTTCCTTCCCTTATACTTACTGTTCTTTTTTTTTTAAAATGTTTTTGGTTCACTTCCGGTTCGCGTACCGGCGAGCGAACTGGGAAGCGAACTACGAGAAATAGAGGTTGGCACAGTTCCAAATATTGTACCAAATTTTTAATAACGGGGAGGTAGTTCTGAAAAGAACTTTTTTTTTTATTGTTTTTGTTGTTTTATATTTTTTTAAATATTTTTCTGAACATTTTTTTACTTTTTTTGAATTTTTCTGAACAGTTTTATATTTTTGGGGGTTTTTCTTGCAGGGGGCAATGAAAACGATTCATTGTAAAGGGCTCAACAGGAGCAACAAAACAAAAAAAAAGTATTTATTATTTGGGGCGTTTCGTACAAACTTGCATATGATAGTCAATAGCTCTGTTGATCAGAGTGATGCTTCTTTCTCCGTAGCAAATTAATCCATTGCAATGTACGCAGACGTGTTTTACTTCATGAAATCTCGTTTGAATATTTGGCACCATCTCCCTGCCCTCTGGTCCCGTTACTTCCGGTACAACAGATCTTCTGGCCATAATAGGGAGATTATCTAGGTCGTTACGAAACTGTGCAGCACTGTAGTTGTTAGGATGCCACCTAGTCATATGGCGATGCATTGTGTAGTTTCCGAAACTGTATTTTTTGTCGGTCCCTCTGGACAGTCTATCTTGACATATAAGGCAAGTTACGTATCTTGCATTTACTTTTTTCTGACCTTTGGGAATTTTAAAAAATTGCCAAATGAAGTTTTCTTTCCGGTGAGACGTCCTGGGCTCCTCAGGCAAAAAGTGCCTCTCTTCGTGCTCGTCGTCCTGTTCCTCTTCTTCCTCTTCTTGCTGAATTATAACTTGAGCAGGTGGTCCACTCTTCCTTGGATGTGGTGGAGGTGGTGGGGAAGCACCAGCTGAAGCTACTAAAGAAGCCATTGCTCACTGGTAACAAAGGGTCTTTCTCTCACAATGATGAAAGTCAGAGTGAGGAAAGAAGGAGGGATTTTCATCATTTGGGAAAAACAATAGTTCTCAACCAATGAAAAGTGTTCATTTTAGATTATATGACCTAGTCTTACATCATTAGGAAACCAAAAGTGAAATGAACCAATGAAAAGTGTTATTACCAAGTCACATGACCTGCTGTGTTTACGTTAAGCGCTTTGCAGGGCCTCTCGGTTTGCTTCCAGAAACCTGTGCTTTGCGACTCGGTAAGCGTACCAGTTCGCTAACGTAGCACGTCATATGACGTATCACGCGACAACGCGAAACGTCATGCGGACGGGAGGCGTCACGATGTTGTTTTCTAACGCGGCAGTTGCGGTAAAGAAACGTTTACCGGCTCGCGGTCTATTTCGCGGCATCAAGGTCAGCTAACGGGAAGCTTCCCGATTCGCGAAGCGGGAACGAAGAAAAAAAAATATAAAAAAAAAAAATTATTAATAAACATATAAAATATATTTTTGGATTTAAAGAAGAATACATTTTACAGCTATAGATATTAGCTGTTAAAAAACCAATGAAATTCACTGAAAAAACCATAGGTTATAGACCATAGTGTGTGAGTGTCTGCATAGGTGTATGAGTGCATATGATAGTGTTGTAATAATGAGTGACTGTATGTATGAGTGATTGTATGGGTGAATGAGTGAATGTGTGTGTAGACGTAGGAATCAGTGAGTGCGTATGTAGTAACTGGTATTGGTGTGTCATGATGTCATCAGTGATGTCATTTGAGATGTCATCAGTGATGTCATCAGTGATGTCATTTGAGATGTCATCAGTGATGTCATCAGTGATGTCACTGACCATGTCATGAATGATGTAATATGTGACATCATCAGCAGTGGATTGCGGGTGCGCGATATATAGTTAGTGCAACTAACTATATATGGAATTTCAATGGTTTTGTGTGAGTAAAATAAGGTTTTCTAAATGCTAATTCCTAACTATATATGGTCTATAACCTATGGTTTTTTCAGTGAATTTTCAAGGTTTTGTAAATGCTAATTCCTAACTATATATGGTCTATAACCTATGTTTTTTTCAGTGAATATATATATATATATATATATCTCCAATGAAACTCCTGAAGTCGAATCTCCGACAACAAAACAGGTACGGACCACTCGGTGCAAATTTTCAAAATAAAAGGGCTTTATTCCTCTTTACTCCGGCAGCATGCCGCGTTACGACCGGGGCAACCCGGTCTTGATCACATAGTGCTTCCAGAGATCAACAAGTTTTACGTGCAGAAAGTCAAGACAAGCTCCTCCCCCCACAGGCATAAAAAGTGAAGATATACTTTTAAAAAGCAAAATTCTTATCTTGCTGTCCATGAGTGTTATATAAAGAGAATGGTATATTTCATGTATGTTCAATGAGTGGATATATTACTCAAAATATAATACGATAAAATCTATATTAAATTGGATGACCACACTCAATAGCATATAAATAAAGGGCAAGTGCCCACATCTAGTCAAATCTCAAGTATATCAAAAACAGACAAAGCTATTAACATAGTCTAAAATGCCAATAGTTGAAGGAGCAAAGTGCAAGTAACAATAGTGCAAAAGTGAATTAAAACTTGAGTTTTAAGTGTATTCGCTCAAATGTCATAGTAGCAAATGTCAATAGAATATTCTTAAAGTGCCAGTGCATACTTTCTGTTTTAATGAACCCCAAACGGTCAATGTGATATGCGTTTCCAACGGTATATAGATAAAGCTGATGTATAATACCAATATATGGTTAAATCCATTAATAAAACGAAGCCCAATAGTAAATCATAGAAAAAAATCTCTATTTGTATTCACCAATCCTCATATTAGGCAATACCACCAATCAAATAATGTCTCCTTATTCATCTACACGATCCACTGCCCCTCATCATACAGTGGAATTTCTGAGTTACTAATACATTCAGGACAAAATAGTAACAAATCATGGTAAAAATGTAAACAGTTAGAATGGTCTAAGGGAGCAAGCTTGCCCTCAACAGCAAAATTGATACTAAATTGACAGTTAAATTGCTAGTTACAGAGATCTAAATATACAATAAATAAGTATAAATATTCCATAAATATTCATAAAAATTCATTAAAAATTCATAAAAAATTGTATAAATCTTCCTCTGTATTCAGACCATTCGGAATTTTTGTGTCGAGGAGTAATATATAGTGGCTCTCCAAGTGTCTTAAATTTCGTTCCCTATCCCCGCCTCTCTTCAAACTTGGAACTGCATCAAGAACAAAATAACTAAAATCCTTGAGATTATTTTGATGCACCAGTTTGAAATGGCGTGCCACTGGATAGCTAGCATCGGAGTTGACAGTTGCTCTTAAATGTTGCAAGATCCGGTTGTAGACCTGGAGCTTAGTGCTCCCGATGTACTGTAAATTGCAAGTACACTTTAAAACGTATACTGCATAATCTGTTTTACAGGTAAACAAACCGTTGATTTTAATCGCCTTTTGACTAAAAGCATCATGATATTCCTTCTTGTTAACTCCGAATTTACAGGCTCTGCATGAACTGCATTTAAAAAGCCTGTATGGTTGGAGAGCCAGTTTGAAGATTTCACTACCTCAGGACTGGTCTTAACCAGAGCATCCCTCATTGAGGGTGCTCTTCGAAACGTAATACAAGAGACCTCACTTAAGAAAGGAGCCAGAGTAGCATCCGTTTTCAATATAGGCCAGTTAGATTTGAGGATGTTACAAATCTTTTTTTCATGAGTACTAAAAGTCGTGATTAATCTAACTGTCGGATCCTCTTTCAAGGGAGCAACAATACCACTTATTGGCACAGCTGCAGGTTGAATAGCTTTTTGTGAGGCATCAAATGTTAAAACAATTTTATTAAGAGCGTTCTTAAGATCAGTTTCTCTGTAACCTCGGCTCAAAAATCTGTTAAATGACTCATTCAAACATTGTTCAAAAACATTCTCCTCGCTGCAAATAAGCCGAATTCTTAAAAACTCCCCATAGGGGATGCTCTTAATGAGGTGGCGGGGATGAGCACTAGATGCGTGTAGGGTAGAATTACCTGCCGTACTCTTTCTATTGAGTTTACTTTGAATAACGTTCTCACAGATATACACCTCTACATCTAAGAATTCAACCCGTTCTTGGCTGATGGTGGCAGTAAATTCCAAATTAAGCACATTGGTATTGAGGTTCTTCACAAAATCTTCAGCACTAGCTAATGACCATTTCCAAATTAAAAATACATCATCAATAAAACGCCAATATAGGACAATCCCAGTGCCTACATTCCCTTCAGAGCTCAAGGCGTGACCCAGGACATGCTCCTCCCATCATCCCACGTGTAAACACGCGTAGCTGGGGGAGAAGCATGCACCCATTGCCACGCCCCGTTGCTGCTGATAGACTTCGTTGTTAAACAGGAAAAAATTATTGTTGAGGCATAGGTCAATAATTTTAACTAGCATTTTGCTATGTTCATAGAATCTAATATCCCAACTAGACAAGTAATGTTGGATAGCATGCAACTCACCTTGATGTTTGATCAAAGTATATAATGAACAAATGTCCATTACAATGAACTGAAAATCTGGATTCCAAGTAACCTTTTTTAATTTAGATAAGAAATGGCCCGTATCTCTAATATAAGATGGTAAAGATTCCATATAGTTGTGCAGGAAAAAAACAACATATTTAGAGATCGGTTCCAATAGGCTGTTTTGGGCAGAAATGATCGGGCGTCCTGGTATTGGAGGCAAACCTTTATGTACTTTTGGTAAAAGGTACAATACGGGGGTTATAGGATACTCTTTTTTCAAATAAAGAAATTCTTTCTTAGTTAGAAGACCCTCCCTCTTCCACTGTGCCAGTTGGTTATGTACAAGATCCTTCACCTTATTGAGTTCATGGAAGGAAGCTTTCCTATAGCAACAGGGATCATTTAACTGTCTCTCTGCCTCTGTAATATACATATCACGTGGCCACAAAACAATGTTTCCTCCTTTATCTGCCTTATTAACAACAATGTTGCCATGATCGCAAATTTTTCGCATAAGGGTGGAATATCTCATCTCTGTGAAGGTACAATCTTTCTGCTTTAAAGCAAAAGACTTATTCAATTCTTTTAGGTCATCAACCATCCGATCACTAAAAACATCAATCGCATCCCTAGGCATCATAGGAGTGAATGTGGATCTAGGACCAAATGGACCGCTAGCAGGGCTTCTACTTGCCACCCCCATAGATTGTATTATTCCCTGGGTGCTAGTAGAACAATCACCATCTGGATCCACAATTACATGCATATATTTCAAAGTAGGTAAATCCATTAATAAAACGATGCCCAATAGTAAATCATAGAAAAAATCTCTATTTGTATTCACCAATCCTCATATCAGGCAATACCACCAATCAAATAATGTCTCCTTATTCATCTACACGATCCGCTGCCCCTCATCATACAGTGGAATTTCTGAGTTACTAATACATTCAGCACAAAATAGCAGCAAATCATGGTAAAAATGTAAACGGTTAGAATGTTCTAAGGGAGCAAACTTACCCTCAACAGCAAAATTGATACAAAATTGACAGTAAAATTGCTAGTTACAGAGATCTAAATATACAATAAATAATTATAAATATTCCATAAATATTCATAAAAATTCATTAAAAATTCATAAATAATTGTATAAATCTTCCCCTGTATTCAGACCATTCTGAATTTTTGTGTCGAGGAGTAACATATAGTGGCTCTCCAATTGTCTTCAATTTCGTTCCCTATCCCCGCCTCTCTTCAAACTTGGAACTGCATCAAGAACAAAATAACTCAAATCATTGAGATTATTTTGATGCACCAGTTTGAAATGGCATGCCACTGGATACCTAGGATCGGAGTTAACAATTGCTCTTAAATGTTGCCTGATCCGGTTGTAGACCTGGAGCTTAGTGCTCCCGATGTACTGTAAATTGCAAGTACACTTTAAAACGTCATGAACTGCATTTAAAAAACCTGTACGGTTGGAGAGCCAGTTTGAAGATTTCACTACCTCAGGACTGGTCTTAACCAGAGCATTTGAAACGTAATACAATGGACCTCACTTAAGAAAGGAGCCAGAGTAATATCTGTTTTCAATATAGGCCAGTTAGACTTGAGGATGTTACGAATCTCTTTTTCATGATTACTAAAAGTCGTGATTAATCTAACTGTCGGATCCTCTCTCAAGGGAGCAACAATGCCACTTATTGGCACAGCTGCAGGTTGAATAGCTTTTTGTGAGGCATCAAATGTTAAAACCATTTTTATTAAAAGCGTTCTTAAGATAAGTTTCTCTGTAACCTCGGCTCAAAAATCTGTTAAATGACTCATTCAAACATTGTTTCAAAACATTCTCCTTGCTGCAAATACGCCGAATTCTTAAAAACTCCCCATAGGGGATGCTCTTAATGAGGTGGCGGGGACGAGCACTAGATGCGTGTAGGGTAGAATTACCTGCCGTACTCTTTCTATGGAGTTTAGTTTGAATAACTTTCTCACAGATATACACCTCTACATCTAAGAATTCAACCTGTTCTTGGCTGATGGTGGCAGTAAATTCCAAGTTAAGTACATTGGTATTAAGGTTCTTCACAAAATCTTCAGCACTAGCTAATGACCCTTTCCAAATTAAAAATACATCATCTATAAAACGCCAATATCGGATGATCCCAGTGCCTACATTCCCTTCAGAGCTCAAGGCGTGACCCAGGATATGCTCCTTCCACCAGCCCACGTGTAAACATGCGTAGCTGGGGGAGAAGCATGCACCCATTACCATGCCCCGTAGCTGCTGATAGACTTCGTTGTTAAACAGGAAAAAATTATTGTTGAGGTATAGATCAATCATTTTAACTAGCTTTTTGCTATGTTCATAGAATCTAATATCCCTACTAGGCAAGTAATGTTGGATAGCATTCAACCCATCCTGATGTTTGATCAAAGAATATAATGAACAAATGTCCATTACAATGAACTGAAAATCTGGATTCCAAGTAACCTCTTTTAATTTAGATAAGAAATGGCCTGTATCTCTAATATAAGATGGTAAAGATCCCATATAGTTGTGCAGGAAAAAATCAACATATTTAGAGATCGGTTCCAATAGGCTGTTTTGGGCAGAAATGATCGGGTGTCCTAGTATTGGAGACAAACCTTTATGTACTTTTGGTAAAAGGTACAATACGGGGGTTATAGTGTACTCTTTTTTCAAATAAAGAAATTCTTTCATAGTTAGAAGACCCTCCCTCTTCCACTGTGCCAATTGGTTATGTACAAGATCCTTCACCTTATTGAGTTCATGGAAGGAAGCTTTCCTATAGCAACAGGGATTCTTTAACTGTCTCTCTGCCTCTGCAATATACATATCACGTGGCCACAAAACAATGTTGCCCCCTTTATCTGCCTTATTAACAGCAATGTTGCCATGATCGCTAATTTTTCGCATAAGGGTGAAATATCTCATCTCTGTGAAGGTTCTATGTTTCTGCTTCAAAGCAACAGACTTATTCAATTCTTTTAGGTCATCAACCATCCGATCACTAAAAACATCAATCGCATCCCTAGGCATCATAGGAATGAATGTGGATCTAGGACCAAATGGTCTGCTAGCAGGGCTGCTGCTTGTTGCCCCCATAGATTGTAATATTCCCTGGGTGCTAGTAGAAAAATCACCATCTGGATCCACAATTACATGCATATCTTTCAAAGTAGGAACATCAGTGATTCTCACATTTTTACTAGGAAGGAAATCAGCAATAGTAATGTTAGCAACATTTGCATTTTTATTTAGCTTGTGAAATTTCACGAGCTTTAATTTACGTATGAATTTAAATACGTCAATACGAGATTGAACATATTTAAAATAATTTTTGGGACAAAACGATAAACCTAAAGCTCAAAGTTGAGTTTCTGCTGTAACTAAATCAAGGTCCGTAAGATTGATAACGGTGTTATTATTTACATATTTTGAGGTTATAGCAGAGTTCACATTGCTTGAGGTGCTCCTCTTCCTCTCTTCTTCTTTGTGAAGCCTCTTCTGTTGCCTCCTCTCTTTGCGGCGTTTATTTCATTTGCATTGGTTTTCTTCTGGGGAGGATCTCGTAGCCTCAGTGTTTGACGCCTGTCCTCTATCATAAACCCCAATTTCTCACAAGGAGTAAAGTCTCCCAATGATGGATGCAGGCCAGCCGTCGGGTTACTGTCATTTGACTCAGCGCTACTTAAAGCCGAGCTTAACCCTGTTTTCCCGAGCGATCCACATTTTCAACTTGTTGCATTTGCACTAATGGTGTAACTTTTGCAGTTAGTGCCTTTCTTTCAACATTCTCAAACTTTTTTGAAAAGGTGAAAATGCGTCCTTGTTCATAATTATCTCAGTCACGAGCGAACTTGAAGACCTTACGAGTTTTAATGCTACTCTCATGTTTGTCTAAGCGCTTCTTGATTTCATCTCGTGTTTTCCTAATATAGTCTTGTTGTTCCATACAGTCAAGTTCAGTATTTAGTATATCAATTTGGCACATAATATCCAATCTGTTGATCTCTGCGTATTTGATTAATATACACACCATATTCATACTCGCATCCAGATTGTTAGCCACCCATTCCTTCAACATTAGGGGGTTAGGGTTCTCAAACGATGGAGCAATGAGAACCCTCCACCCCGAGGTACTCTGCCTGCCTCTTTATATTTCTCCAAGGACTTCTTCTCCCACCATTTGGTGAGTTCAGTCCTAAGCAGTTTCTCCAGTCTTTTCAATTTGCTTTTGGCATCATTTTTGTTTTTATCATCCACCGTACCACCGACCGCTTTATTTGTATCCCCAGTGTCAGGTAGGTTAAAAAATAATGCATTCGCTACAAGTTTACGATCTCTGAGTACATCTGCTGCCGTTGCCATTATTTTATAAAAAAAGAGGGAGGAACCCACACTTCATTATATTTCACACCATTCAGTTTTGGATGAAAGGATAAACAAAACTTAATATGTTTATCGTGGCGATTATTTACGCCGTTTTATTCATCAATTTTGTAAAAAAAGCAACTTTTGGTGGATATTATTTATGTCAAGAGAAATACCACTGCTCTTCACGTACTGACCATAAAAGTCGTGATGCCTAATCTTTACAACACAAAACATGAATCAAAATACATATACAATATGGAGACATATAACTAATAAATAATTTACAAAAAAGTGATAACATTTCAAAAAGAAGGGAAAGATGTCAAAGTATTTTTCAGTAACATCATTGTAAGCATTTAAGCAAACATACACTTAATCACAAAAACAATATTTGACCACAACGCAGCCTTCAACTGAGTCTGCGTGAAAACAAAACAACCTCTCGATAGAAATGTTTTTAGGCTTTGAATTCCTAAGTATTTTATCTGTATTTCAAGACTTAGGACTTGATCCTGTTCGCCTACGCGTTTCGAGTTTGGGAGATTTCTTCGCAAACTCTCTTCAGGGCAAAATGAATTCTTTCCCCTGTTCCTTAAACCTCTGGGGACTTGAGGTAAGTTCAGTTCGTCCAAAACACTTAGATGGATTTGTTGAGTCTGTGCGCTTTCTGGATGTGAGGCAAGGAGGGAACCAGGTGTTCGCTGCGATTTTCTGTTTTGAATTATGGGTTTTTAATGTTGTGCCACTCGTGTTTCACATTCAATCATGGAAATCTTTTGAGCCGTCCGGAGTTGTGGATATGGGCAGCTCGCAGTAGCTTCCAAACCGCCTTCGTTTCCGGAAGATCCCGGTGTGTGCCGGTTCCCCTTTTAAACTTCCATCGAATTCTGTGATTCTATCTTCCAATTTGGCAGCGTGTTCCACTTCCACATTCCATCACATGCCACATGCCATTATAGCAGCCAATTCCAAGAGGATAGTTATGCACAGAAAGGACCGGAAAGATTTGCAAAACCGGGTCCTTAATTATAGATGCACAAATCTCTTCACCAGTCAATAGCCTTACGGAGGGTGGCGTATGTGTGAAGGCTCACCTCTATCGAAGTCCGTACGATCACCCGGGGGCCCTGCGACTCCACAGAAAATCCTAAACTCCGGCAATGGGAACCGCAGAGGAACGCCACCAATACTTCACTTCCTGGCTGCAGGGGTCTGGGCTCGAAAAACTCCTTCCGGGTCAAACCAAAGTACCGCGCCACAACGAGATCCAAACTGTATTTACCCAGCCGCTTCTGAAGAGAGGGTCCGTAATGCGGGACAGTCACTCCGCCAAATATATCCAATGAAACTCCTGAAGTCGAATCTCCGACAACAAAACAGGTACGGACCACTCGGTGAAAATTTTCAAAAATTAAAGTGCTTTATTCCCCTTTACTCCAGCAGCATGACGCGTTTCGACCGGGGCAACCCGGTCTTGATCACATAGTGCTTACAGAGATCAACAAGTTTTAAGTGCAGAAAGTCAACACAAGCTCCTCCCCCCACAGGCATAAAAAATGAAGATATATAAAAAAGCAAAAATCTTATCTTGCTGTCCATGAGTGTTATATAAAGAGATGACATATTTCATGCATCTTCAATGAGTGGATATATTACTCAAAAAATAAAACCTATAAAATCTATATTAAATTAGATAACCAAACTCAATGGCATATAAATGAAGGGCAAGTGCCCACATCTAGTCAAATCTCAAGTATATCAAAAACAGACAAAGCTGTTAACATGGTCTAAAATGCCAATAGTTGAAGGAGCAAAGTGCAAGTAACAATAGTGCAAAAGTGAATTAAATTTGAGTTTAAAGTGTATCCACTATATATCTATCTATATATATATATCTATCTATATATATATATATATTTTGTTTTTTTTATTACCTACTGGCGGTCGCCAGTAGGTAGTTATAATTAGGATCGTTTTCCATAGGAAATCCGCAACATTCTATTGGGAATAACTTCGGCGCCAAATGAGGGATCTGCCTGTAATTTTCCTTAACTTTGCCTCGCTGCGCTCCGCTCCTTCCCTGAAAGTTTCGGGGGGATCCGTTAAGCGGGGGCCGAGATAAAAGGGGGGCCCCAAAACGTGTTTTCCCCATGTTAATTTCCATAGGGCGGTTGGACTCACTTTTAGCCCGAACGGCTAAATGGATTTCCACCAAACTTGGCAAAATTGTAGGGACTGGTACCCCGATGTGCCTTTGCTATGTCTCAAGATATATGCTCCAGTGGTTTTTACGAAAATTAACTTTGAAAAAATATATATTGGGCTACATTGGGCTATATATATGTTAGAGCCCAAATGTAGCCCAATGTAGCCCAAAGATGGCCACCAGAGACAAAAAAAAAACAAATGTAGCCCAAATATCAGCCAGATGTAGCCCAACTATAGCCCAATGACAGAATGTCCCAGAGTGTTCTAAAGAACAACTAGAGCGCTAACAGTCTTACTTATGACAAACGTATGGCACACCTGAAGTCATCTTGATTGGAATAAAGTGTTACACTTAAAACATTTAATTTGCAAAGGAACAAAATGAGGGGGTTCATTTTGCCATAGAAATTATGATTAGTGCTGAAGAAAGATAAATTAGGGCACATTTTGAGTGACTTCTCAAATCCTCTTATATTTCATTAAAAAAATTCTGATATGCAGTCTCCCAAGATGGCCACCAGAGACAAAAGTCATCTTGATTGGAATAAAGTGGTAACACTTAATACATTTAATAGAAATTTTATTTATATATATATATATATATATATATATAATATATATATATTTCACGCACCCGCAATCCACTGCTGATGATGTCACATATTAGGTCATTCATGACATGGTCAGTGACATCACTGATGACATCTCAAATGACATCACTGATAACATCACTGATGACATCATCCAGTGAATGTGGTTTGCTTCGTTATTTAAATATGCATTATATATATAGCAATTTGCATTGAAGAATGAGTGGATATATATAAATAAATATTTGGATGGAGGATTTAGTAGCAGTGTAATTGACTGTTTACTTGACCAATTTATAATGTCTCACTAAATATAGTGGATAGTGATTAAACTGTGTGAATATCTGTATCACTTTGTCAGTTGTTGTGTAAACTGATTCTACAGTTGGTTACTAGCTATGTGAAAGTCTATATTAGTTATTGGTTAGTTAACTGAGTATTTGTATGGGAGTGTGAAAGTGTGTGTGGTTCGGTGGGGGGGTGTGTGACTGTCCATAGATGTGTGAATAGTTGATTCAGTAGATATATGAAGTTAAAACTACATGTTCTAACAGTTTGGGTGAGGGAATCTCTTTATGGGTGTGGTGATGAGCAAATATATTTCTCAAAGGTACAGGTCCAACAAACTAGAAAAATAAAAGGCAGTGTATGTGTCAGTTGTTGTATAGAAATAAGTATACATAAGACACAATGATTGTGTGAGTGACTGTATGGATAACTGTATACTTGTAATAATGATTTTATAATTCACTAAGTATGACTTACTATCTAAATGAATAGAAGAAGTGGTGTTTGTATAAGTGTTTTGCTAAGTAAATATGTAAGTATGATCCATTGTTTGCATAAGTGAGTAGGATGACTTCATATGTGAATAGGATGCGTGCTGTTGTTTAATGTCGATATAGATGTATAAGTATTTTTGATAGTGTTCTATTGTTCATTGACAGCATGTATGAGTGAATCCATAGGTAAGTGATTAGATGTGTGTATACATATATGAATCACTGAGTGGATTTTTAGATACTTGTATTGCTGTGACAATGGTTTTAAATATGATACTCTGTATTTTACAAAGAGTGATGAAAAATTGTAATAGTGTATGAAAAGGTGTATGTGATTGTCACATGGATGATGTCATCAGTGATGTCATCAGTGATGTCATTTGAGATGTCATCAGTGATGTCACTGACCATGTCATGAATGATCTAATATGTGACATCATCAGCAGTGGATTGCGGGTGCGCGAAATATAGTTAGTACAACTAACTATATAGGAGCAATTTCAATGGTTTTGTATGAGTAAAATGTCCAGCTAACTTTAACACCACTAAAACTTATAGTTTTTTGAGTGAATTTCAAACGTTTTGTAAAAGCTAATTCCTAACTATATAACTCCTGAAACCTATGGTTTTTTCAGTGAATATATATATATATATATATATATATATATATATATATATATATATATATATATATATATCAGGAATGCCGCTTTCGAATTGCGCTGCAACGAGTCTCGCCAGCCAACAAAAGAAACTCGGACACGGACCAAATGGGCTCCTGCTATTTCTTTTATAGCAGAGGTAATGTCAAAGACGTTTCGGCTCAACGGAGCCTTGTTCACATATATATATATATATAAAACTGAAAAAATAGGTTATAGATAGGCTCAGATTTTGCCCATTCCCCCGCCTGACGGATCACCCTGCAATGTTAAAGGCAACAGCTGAAGTGCGAGGATTCATCTAATGATGCCAACGTTATTTACAAATGTAAGAAGGCTCTGCCTATGTAAACTACAATCTAATTATAACTACCTACAGGCGACGGGCAATATATATAATATCTACTGGAGGTCACCAGTAGGTAGTTAGAGCTAGGGTCATGTTTCCTCAGGTAAAGTTTTTTGTTTTATCAATAACTTTTGTCGCAAAGTTTTGAAAAATGTTCCCCTTTTTGGTTCAGCTGCTTCGTTGAAAGGTTTGGTAGATCAGTTAAGCGGGGGCCGAGCATAAAGGGGGGTACCAAAACAGGATTTTGAACACGACTACAGCCCAAAATGCTGAATGGAATTACACCAAATTTGGCAGAAAGCTAGAAGTTGGTCCAGAAAGTGTGCTTTTTGTGATTTGTGTAATTCTGTTCAGTAATTTTAGATTTATCTAAGTTGAAAAATATAGATATCTGGGGATGCAAGTCCCTGTAGTGGACTACTAGATCCTACTAAAACTTGATTGGCTGCCAACACTTCAACCAGGAAGAGTTGGCAGCCATCTTGCGACTTGTCTTGAAGCTGAAACCTGCAAAAAATTTAAAAAAGAAAGAAAAGGGGGCAGGGTAGGAGTACCCTGACCCCCAGATATGGTAGGGAGTTAAAAGCCATTTTTGTGTCAATTTTGCTCCGAATTTGCAGATGGATCTGTGAATCTGCTGCAAAATTGTAAAAAAAGAAGTGTGGGCTCCTGTGCGTCTTTTATAGGAAGCCACTGTGTAGGCCAAAACCCAGGGGCTGTGTTTTATTATTATGTGGGGATGCCCATGCAGCACAGCCGTGCCCCAGGGACCGCCACCAGGAAGAGTTGGCAGCCATCTTGGGACTTGTCTTGAAGCCGAATCCTACAAAAAAAGTAAAAAAATTATGAAAAGGGGGCCCCCGCTAGGGGAACCCTGACCCCCAGATATGGTAGGGAGTTAAAAGCCATTTTTTTTGTCAATTTTGCTCCGAATTTGGAGATGGATCTGTGAATCCGCTACAAAGGTTAAAAAAAAGATGCGTGGGCTCCTGTGCGTCTTTTATAGGAAGCCACTGTGTAGGCCAAAACCAAGGGGCTGTGTTTTATAATTATGCCGGGGTGCCCATGCAGCACAGCCGTGCCCCAGGGACCACCACCTCACTGGGGCAAACAATAGCAATCAGTTGTGGGAGATGCATGGACCCCACACAGCCCTGGGGACTGCCAACTCCTCAGGGCTATTTCTTAAATTAATGCAGGGAGGTCTGTATGGCATCCCCCGCAGCCTGAAGAACCACCACTTCCCCGGAGCTAATATAATGTTGGGCTTCACAAACGGCCCCACCCTGGGGACCACCACCTAACTGGGGCTTTTTATTTTTGACTTGTGGGCCTCACGGACCCCCCCAGCCCTAGGGACCACCACCTTCGTGGGGCCAAACTCCTTTTTTTTAGGAGTCCCGTCTTGCTCTCACCCCCAGGGACTGTCACCTCCACAGGGTGGGCCCTAAAACAAGAAGGGGGGGGCCATGGACCCCCCTCCTGGAGACATACCTTGCCATGGGGACCGCCACCCACCCCAGGGCCGGCTCCTGCTATGTCCCACGGTGCCTAACCCTGGGACATAGTGGTACAAAAGGGGGTGGTGATGGACGGAGCATCTGAACCAATCAAACACTCACACCCAGTCAACAGATCTGGGTTTAATCTATCACCGTTCTTTAGCCCACTCAGCCACCCCAGTTCAGACATGGCCATATGCAAATCAGTCTGACCCTGTGCCTCATGGGAACAGTCCAGCCCGAACTGCCAAGCCATCCTTCCCTGGACCGAAACAAGCTTCCGAGGACCGGTTTCTGGCATTTCAGCTGTCTTCAGCCTGGCTTGCTTGAATCCAGTGGCAAAGTGAGCAAGGGACTCACGTCTGAGCATACCCTGCCAACTTATGGCGAACAAAGTGGTACAAAAGGGGGTGGTGATGGACGGAGCATATGAACCAATCAAACACTCACACCCAGTCAACAGATCTGGGTTTAATCCATCACCGTTCTCTAGCCCACTCTGCCACCCCAGTTCAGACATGGCCATATGCAAATCAGTCTGACCCTGTGCCTCATGGGAACAGTCCAGCCCGAACTGCCAAGCCATGCCTTCCCTGGACCGGAAACAAGCTTCCGAGGACCGGTTTCTGGCATTTCAGCCGTCTTCAGCCCGGCTTGCTTGAATCCAGTGGCAAAGTGAGAAACGGACTCACGTCTGAGCATACCCTGCCAACTTATGGCGAACAAAGTGGTACGAAAGGGGGTGGTGATGGATGGAGCATCTGAACCAATCAAACGCTCACACCCAGTCAACAGAACTGGGTTTAATCCATCACCGTTCTTTAGCCCACTCTGCCACCCCAGTTCAGACATGGCCATATGCAAATCAGTCTGACCCTGTGCCTTATGGGAACAGTCCAGCCCGTACTGCCAAGCCATGCCTTCCCTGGGCCGGAAACAAGATTCCGAGGACCGGTTTCTGGCATTTCAGCCGTATTCAGCCCAGCTTGTTTGAATCCAGTGGCAAAGTGAGCAAGGAACTCACGTCTGAGCATACCCTGCCAACTTATGGCGAACAAAGTGGTACAAAAGGGGGTGGTGATGGACGGAGCATCTGAACCAATCAAACACTCACACCCAGTCAACAGATCTGGGTTTAATCCATCACCGTTCTTTAGCCCACTCTGACACCCCAGTTCAGACATGGCCATATGCAAATCAGTCTGATCCTGTGCCTCATGGGAACAGTCCAGCCCGAATTGCCAAGCCATGCCTTCCCTGGACCGGAAGCAAGCTTCTTGGGACATAGCTGTTTACTATGACTTGGTGGGAGCTGTACCGCTCCACTTTGAGCAAGCGAGAACATTTTGCTCTCACTTGCTCAAAGTGAAGCATAATTGCTTTGACAGAGAGGCAAATGCATTTTCAGGAGCCCCCTCTGTTTCAAAGCAATGCTGACTCCCGCAGGAGACAGAAAGCCAGAAGGGACCACAGGGGCGTTGGGGTTCCCCCGCGGGCCCCAACACTACAGAGTGAGTGCCCTGGGTGGGGTCAGGGAACCTACACTAGAGCCCAGGGCCTGGGGTCCCTGGGGCCAAAATCGTCCCAGAAGGGGGTCTGCGCAGCCTCCCTGCCATTATTTATTTATTAACAAAATTAATTACAAAATGCGCAGGACACCGGGGGTGGGGTTACCAGTCCCTCCCCCATTCAAATAGGCTTGGCCCGGGGGAAGGGAACACTGGGGCCAAATAAAGAATTAAAAAAAAAAGATGATCAAGTCACTCAAGATGCTGCCACCTTTCACCACCACTCTGCAACCATGCCTCCTGGCACACTGCTGGTTGGGGTATAAAGTCATATCAAACACTACCGTGGATTGGGGGTCTAAAGGGAATGTTTATAGACTCAGGATGTATACTCCCTATAAATACTCAAAAAACACTAGATACACCAAAGTCTTACTTATATATGCAAAAAGTGAAGTGAAGCTACAGAGAAGCCTTTGTTACCTTCTCAACTCCCAATATGTGTCATGGCACAGGGGAAGGCATCCCTTAAGGATAAGACCCCTCACTCACCCGAAGGTGACATGCTTCATCATATGGGGCCTCCTTACCAGTGGGGAAAACCTAGTCACCACTGGGAGCTACCACTTCGGGGATCTTAAGGAAGGAGCTCAGAGATGTTTTGAGGTTTTAAATGGGGTAGGATGGCAATCCCATAAGTGTGCTGTTAGTGTTAAGTGAGGTAAGTTGCAGCGCTGTGTTAAAGGACGGGTGTGAATTAAAACTGTCTAGGTAGAACACAATTAAACTTTATTCCCGTGTACTAACTGACAGGGTTAAAAAAAATTAACAGCACAGTGGTATGGATTTAAACCACTGTTAGTGATCGGTCAACATGTTTCAGCCTCTTGATCTAACTTTAGTATCTTCGGCTTTCGTCAGGACCAGGTTTAATTACAATGCTGCTGCAAAATTCTTGTGAAAAACATTAAATTGAAAATAAATTTTGTATCACCAGTATTCCTGCTCAGTGTATTTGCTTGTGTCAGGTCATACTCTGGATATCTGCAAAAAAGATTTTAACAAAATGCATTTGTCTAAATTGGGAGAAAGAGTGCAAAAATAGGCAAATCAACAGCATCTCTTAACAGTTTAATTCTTAGTTTAGATAATTCCCATATTGTTTTGATATGGTACTTATAAACTAAGACGCTTTTACTCTTGTCATATATATATATAGTATAATAGACTTACCCACAAAAGTTGGATAGCTCTGCCTCACCTCTACCAGACAAGTTGCTCAGGAGGGAGGCCCCGCTCTGCGGACACAATGGACGCTACAGTGATTACTAACCACTCTGTCTTTCTCTCTCATATTACTACATTCAAACTAAATAGGGGGATAACTACACCCAGGGTCAAAAAAAGTGAGGTCTGTGCATCTATTCAATATGGAATTAAAAGTGAGGTTGGGTCTAAGCCACAGTGTCCCTAGATCTTAAAAGGGAATCTAATATCTGGCGTTTTTTGGTGACCAGGCATAAACTTATACAACATAGTACAATGGTTCTGACATAGTTTGTTAGCGCTCTAGTTATACCGCTGTCAGAAACTAAAGGTCTAAAAATCAACTCGATATAGTAGCATCTCCAGCATACACTCACCTGTCCGTCGGTACCTCGGTGTGGGTTAGAGCTAACCCCGGGAGGTACCGAACGGCAGGACCGCTTGTGTATAAATAGTGTGGAAATCAAGTGTTTGCAGCTGATCCTCCGCGCTGGGTCCTCGCTAATTTAGTTGTCCCAGGCGAGGCCGGCGTGTATTACTTCTACTGCGCATGTGCGAAGAGTAAATACTGCGTTTCTGCGCATGCGCACATGACGATCACTATCGTCTTGCTCAGGTGTACTTTATATTATTGCGCATGTGTTAAGTTCTATCACGTAACTACGGCCTCACTAAATAATCACTCTGCGATAGCGCGCATGTGTGACACTCTGACAAGTGGTGTACGCATGTGCGTTTGCAAGTATGCCACAAAAAACAGAAGGGCGAGGTCTGCGTGTATTACTTACACTGCGCATGCGCAAAGAATTAACACTACGTTGCTGCGCATGCTCTCTTGCTGACCATTTTCATCATGCCTAGGTGTTCTAGTGTTGTTGTGCATATGTTTAGTTCTGCCACATATCGTCACGCTTTACTAGATATTCTCTTTATGATAGCATACATGTATAACACTCTACTCTATTAATTAATTGTCTTTCTACTCTAATGAATGTGACCGCGTTAACATCTGTTTACAGTTATCGTTAAAATATTTAACGCGGAAGGAATGGAAACTACAGTGTATCTACCCCTGTAGTAAACACTCGGTTTTGCAATTTTGGCAAGTAAAGATAACACATACCTGAGAACACGCATTGATGTACTAACAGGTAGAGTGTTATACATGTATGCTATCATAAAGAGAATATCTAGTAAAGCGTGACGATATGTGGCAGAACTAAACATATGCACAACAACACTAGAACACCTAGGCATGATGAAAATGGTCAGCAAGAGCGCATGCGCAGCAACGTAGTGTTAATTCTTTGCGCATGCGCAGTGTAAGTAATACACGCAGACCTCGCCCTTTTGTTTTTTGTGGCATACTTGCGAACGCACATGCGTACACCACTTTTCAGAGTGTCACACATGCGCGCTATCGCAGAGTGATTATTTAGTGAGGCCGTAGTTACGTGATAGAACTTAACACATGCGCAATAATATAAAGTACACCTGAGCAAGACGATAGTGATCGTCATGTGCGCATGCGCATTAATGGAGTATTTACTCTTCGCACATGCGCAGTAGAAGTAATACACGCAGGCCTTGCCTGGGAAAACTAAATTGGCGAGGACCCGGCGCGGAGGATCAGCTGCAAACACTTGATTTCCACACTATTTATACACAAGCGGTCCTGCCGTTCGGTACCTCCCGGGGTTAGCTCTAACCCACACCGAGGTACCGACGGACAGGTGAGTGTATGCTGGAGATGCTACTATATCGAGTTGATTTTTAGACCTTTAGTTTCTGACAGCGGTATAACTAGAGCGCTAACAAACTATGTCAGAACCATTGTACTATGTTGTATAAGTTTATGCCTGGTCACCAAAAAACGCCAGATATTAGATTCCCTTTTAAGATCTAGGGACACTGTGGCTTAGACCCAATCTCACTTTTAATTCCATATTGAATAGATGCACAAACCTCACTTTTTTTTACCCTGGGTGTAGTTATCCCCCTATTTAGTTTGAATGTAGTAATATGAGAGAGAAAGACAGAGTGGTTAGTAATCACTGTAGCGTCCATTGTGTCCGCAGAGCGGGGCCTCCCTCCTGAGCAACTTGTCTGGTAGAGGTGAGGCAGAGCTATCCAACTTTTGTGGGTAAGTCTATTATACTATATATATATATATATGACAAGAGTAAAAGCGTCTTAGTTTATAAGTACCATATCAAAACAATATGGGAATTATCTAAACTAAGAATTAAACTGTTAAGAGATGCTGTTGATTTGCCTATTTTTGCACTCTTTCTCCCAATTTAGACAAATTCATTTTGTTAAAATCTTTTTTGCAGATATCCAGAGTATGACCTGACACAAGCAAATACACTGAGCAGGAATACTGGTGATATTAATGTTTTTCACAAGAATTTTGCAGCAGCATTGTAATTAAACCTGGTCCTGACGAAAGCCGAAGATACTAAAGTTAGATCAAGAGGCTGAAACATGTTGACCGATCACTAACAGTGGTTTAAATCCATACCACTGTGCTGATACATTTTTTTAACCCTGTCAGTTAGTACACGGGAATAAAGTTTAATTGTGTTCTACCTAGACAGTTTTAATTCACACCCGTCCTTTAACACATCGCTGCAACTTACCTCACTTAACCCTAACAGCACACATATGGGATTGCCATCCTACCCCATTTAAAACCTCAAAACATCTCTGAGCTCCTTCCTTAAGATCCCCGAAGTGGTAGCTCCCAGTGGTGACTAGGTTTTCCCCACTGGTAAGGAGGCCCCATATGATGAAGCATGTCACCTTCGGGTGAGTGAGGGGTCTTATCCTTAAGGGATGCCTTCCCCTGTGCCATGACACATATTGGGAGTTGAGAAGGTAACAAAGGCTTTTCTTTAGCTTCACTTCACTTTTTGCATATATAAGTAAGACTTAGGTGTATCTAGTGTTTTTTGGGGTATACAGTCCCCTTGAATGCTGAGGGTCCTTGGGGGCCAACAAGCCCTCCTGTTACCTCCAGTCAGTCCCAAAGAGCAAGATCTGGATGTACACAAGGTCTGAGCTGGAGTACATTCACAACTATTTTGGGTCTTTTTTGGTTGTAGTAACTGTCAAAGAGCAGTTTTTGGATATCAGTGGACCTGCTTTTTTGAAGATGAGAGCATGTCTCTTCTTGCAACCCTCCTTCACTCTCCTTCAGCCCATCCTTATAACTCCATTAACTCCTCCCATTTTGTAGTAAGTATTCCCCAATTTCTAGCCACTCCCCATGTTCCTCCCACATTTAATACTAAAATGTAGGTGTATGCTTGCGGAGCTTCCATCACAGAAAGGATAATGAGTTGCTATTTGTACTGTGTGAGTTGTACTTTTGTAGTACTAGTAAAGGTACTACAAAAAGCAGTATGTGAATAGGTCCCTGGATTGGGTTGTTTGGATATGAATGCTTATGGAAGAAGTATTTGGGTTATGAAGGTAGATAGATAATGAAAAAGGATAAGTACATGTTATGGAGGCACATCACATATGCTACAGTGTTTCCTTGGTGCTGACCTTGGAGGTCAAGTAAAAAAGCTGGCAATAAGGAGAACGTATGGTAAAGTGTGTAGAACTTTCAACACACTAAAGAATTAGCTGGTTTGGAGGACCTAAAAGATATAAGTGGATAGAAGGAGGTCAGTGGAAAATTTAATTTTAACTTTATACCACAAGAGGAAATGTGTCAGCAGTAGGTAACATCTGGATTTATTGAAAAATAAAGATGATGTCAAGAAAGCCTATTTTGCTCGAAGTATTGAGGAGGCTACCAACTCCAGCAAAGAGATCTTCCTGATTGTGAAGGAATTCACATCGCCAGCCTCCATCACTCCGAAGTGCTCCTTCTCAGAACCTTGGTTTACGCAAATGGCAAGCTTCTTTGCTCACAAGATCAAAAGCATCCAGGCAACTTTTCCATCTGCTGTGATACGGGAAGTGTCTAATCCAGGACCCCATTCCTCTGTATCTGACTCGGGGCAGCCCAGGTTGTCGAGCTTTCCTCCCATTGAGCCTCAAGTCTCACTGGAATTTCTTTCTAAAATGAAATCTGGCTCCCCGAGGGACCCATGCCCCGCTAAGTTTCTAGCCAAAGTGGCACATGTCATCAACCCCATTGTTAATCCAATTTTAAATCGTTCATTGGAGACAGGGATAGTGCCGCCTGCCTGGAAACAGGCGTTGGTTCTTCCTCTTTTGAAGAAATCCTCTTTGGTCCCCGCCATCCATGCTAATTACCGGCCTATCTCTTTGCTCCTGGGCTTGGCTAAGGTGGCGGAAAAGCATGTTCAGTCCGTTCTCTCAGACTTTGTTGAGTCACACGGTGTCCTTCATTATACCCAATCTGGTTTCCGTGCGAATATGAGCACGGAAACGGCACTGCTGGAGGTGGCGGAGGCTATTAAGGAGGTTCAGGACACCGGAGGGAAGGCTCTGCTGGTGTTGCTCGATCTCTCGGCGGCGTTTGACACCGTTCCACACGACCGCCGATTGGTTAGACTCTTGGAGATTGGCATCGGTGGAACGGTGTTCAGATGGTTTAAGTCCTTCC
The DNA here is from genome assembly GCF_964261635.1 of Lissotriton helveticus. Lineage (NCBI taxonomy): Eukaryota > Metazoa > Chordata > Amphibia > Caudata > Salamandridae > Lissotriton > Lissotriton helveticus. The sequence continues at coordinate 1,278,935,059 of NC_136069.1, forward strand.
TCTCTAACCGGCAACAGACAGTCTTGGTTCCTCCGTACTCGGCGGCAGTGCCGTCTCCGGAGGTGGGAGTACCCCAAGGGTCGATATTAAGCCCCACTCTTTTCAACATATATATGTCCCCTTTGGCGGCGCTGGTTGAGTCATTTGGCGCCCAGATTGTCTCATGCGCTGACGACACTCAGCTTCTTTTCACATGTGGGGAAAATATGGACTTTAACGGGGATCGTATTAAAAGCTGTCTGGGTGCAGTTTTCGCCTGGTTTCAACTTAACCAGCTGAAATGCAACTCAGACAAATCTGAGGTTCTTTTCTTTGGCTGTCCTCCGAATCCCTGTTGGAAGTCCTGGTGGCCGGGGGATATGTTTCCTCCTTCTGCTGTGGCCTCAGTGGGTAGGAATCTTGGTGTTAGGATGGACAATTGTCTTACTTTCAAACCTCAGATTCGGAGCCTGGTCGGTCAGTGTTTCGGGACACTGAAAATACTAAGGAAATTCCTTCCTTTCCTATCCATCGCTCATAGGAAAACCATGGTCCAAGCTATGATAGGATCAAGGCTGGACTACGCTAACGCCCTCTACTTGGGTCTCCCGAAGTACCTTCTTTCACGCTTGCAGGTAGTGCAGAATTCGGCCGCACCGGCAATCTTTGGCCTCTGCCATCGATCCCATGCTGCGGGACTCTTGGAGTCTCTTCCTGGGCTACCAATTCAGAAACGCATTGAGTTTAAGGCTCTCACCATGGCGTTTAAGGCACTCCATGGGACTCTTGCCCTCTATCTGAGGAAGAGAATTGGTTTTCATCTCCCCTCCAGAGCCTTGCGCTCGGCGTCACTGTCTCTGACCACGGTCCCGGTAATTAGGCGTGCTCGGATCGGTAGGCGGTCTTTTAAATATCTTGCACCACGGGCCTGGAATGCCCTCCCATTGTCCTTAAGAAAGAGTGAGAGCCTACTGTCGTTCAGAAAGGAGCTCAAAACGTGGCTGTTTGGCCAATAAGTCTCCTCCTTTTCGCCGGGGCTCGGCAACGCTTTAGCTACCGGATCTAACGTCGCTGAAAAATACGCACATGGGCGTTGCTTGTCTCCAAACTGTTGCGTCAACCCTGACAATGCACAACCTTCTCTCTCGTGAACGTACAACGTGAAAGGTTTACTGTAGTTAGGAGTACCCAATACCAGAGCCGAACACAATGCATCACGTAATTCAGAAAAACTTTTCTGACACTCATCAGACCCAGGGAGAGGATGCGGAATATCTTTAAGAGTCAGCGCCAACAGAGGTTTTGCTAGCAGGGAAAAATTAGGGATCCATTGTCTACAATACGAGGTGATACCTAAGAAAGCACGCACTTCTCTCTGTGTGGATGGTACACTCATTTACGCAATCATTTGAATTCGTTCTGGGGTCAACCTTCTTCCCTCCTTCGACAAGAGATGACCTAAGTAGGTTACTTCTTGACGGCAATACTGTAACTTGGAAGGTGACACTTTATGATGAAGGTCAGACAAATGTCGTAACAAAGAAAGAGTAGCCTCTTTACAAATCTCTTCGTCATCAGCAGTAATCAACAGATCATCACTGGATAAGAGTAGCACCAGTAGGCAACACAAAGCTATCAAGCTGAGTTTTCAATGCCAGATTATAGATGGAGGGACTTTCACAATAACCTTGGGGAGCTCTCTTAAACCGGAAGCTTCGTCCTCCTAAAGAGAAGCCAAAAATATCCCTACTCTCCTCAGCAATCGGAATGCTAAAGAAAGCATTCTTCAGGTCAATAACAGAAAACCAGGGTGCCGAAGCAGGAATCAGAGTCAACAAAGCAGTGGTATCAGGGACAACAGGAAACTGTGGCACAACAATCTTGTTGACCTCTCGAAGGTCGATCACAAACCGATACACAGGTGGTTGAGAAGCATCAGTACGCTTAAGGACAGGCAAAACAGGACTGTTACACACATTACCTCTCGTTTCCTCAACTACACCCTTCTCAACCAGATCATAGACAATCGCTAATAGAGCTCTCTCGCCATCACTAGATATTTTATACTGTGGGATACGAGGTAGCCTAGCATTCAATTTGAGGGTGACAACATAGGGTGGAATCTGCAAAAGACCAACATCATTAGTACCTGTAGCCCAAAGAGTATCAGGAAGAGAACGCAATTCCAGTGGCAGACAATCTTTAGACAAATACATTGGAGAAAGCACTTTCTTACCAAGGGTAAGCTGTACTCCCGAAGGAGAACAATGTAATGTCGCATACAATCTTTTCAGCAAGTCCAAACCCAACAGATTCTCATTACAGCTAGTCGTCAAAATAAGAGGAGCTTCCAATTCACAAGGGCCAATAGAAAGGGGCAAAGGATTAGAAATCGGGTTACAAACTGGGGCGCCTGAAAATCCTACGGAAACATTGGTTAAGCCAGACAAAGGTGCGCCAGGAAGTTTAGAGTGCATAATAGAACTCTTTGTCGCACCAGTATCCAAAAAAAAAGGTTGTACCACACCTGAAGAAGTCACTTCAACATAAGGTCCACTCTGGTCTACTGGAACTGACACTACTCCCTCTATTTGCCCATGGCTGTCCTAACTATCATTATAACCAGCAGTCTCACTCTCGACATAATAATCATCAACATAGTACTGTGCAGACTGACCCCTCGGAACATTCTGTCTGTCAAAATAATTCGCAGAATTCTGAAGGGAAGAGGAACGCTCATTTTGGGGTAACACATCACGTCCCCTACCCCTAGGAGCTTGCTGGAAACCACCACGACCTCTCTGACCAGATACGCCATTCGCACGCTGTAACAAAGCCGGGCAACTATTCTTAAAATGACCTTCCTCTCTGCAATAAGCACACTGATTAGGACCAGGAAAGACTCGCGGAGCATAAGGCTCAGGTTTCTGTAACAATCTCTGAAACTGTGGAGGTTGCTGAAACTGAGGCTGATTGTGACGAGGCGGATAAGCTTGCTGCAAAAGAACCTTCGTCTTTAAATCTTTAGTTTTCTTCTCTGCTTTATCCTTCTCATCTTTATCCCTATTCTCATAATATTGTGCCGTAGCCAATATCTGGGCCGACGAAGAAACAGCCCATGAACTCTCGGAGTCCTTTAACTTATTGGAAAGTTCGGGAAGCAAATTAAAGACAAATTTGTCCACGAACAACCTTTGACCACCTTCCGTACTCATGTCCTGACCACTATGATCGATAAACGTTTCTTCAAACCTCGTGAAGAAATCAGACACACTCTCGTCTTCCTTTTATTTGCATGCTGCTAACTTGTCCCAATTCACTCGTAAAGGAGGCATCATAGTTTTCATTAGATTAATAATCCTACCAGGTAATTCTGCAACTAAAGGTTCAGGTTTGGCACCTCCAACCTGTCGACCATCTGCAGCAACAATATTAGCCCACGTATCTCCTGATTCTGCTGCATGATTCTCATGATGAATCTTCGCCCACAAAGGTTGAGGAACTACATTACCCATTAACATATCTATGTCAGCTAAATTCATAATACACGCTTCAACTGTCTGAGACAACTCCTTGTAATAACCAGCAGGATTCTTACGAGGGTCAGGTAAGGTCTGCTTAAGAGCCAAGACCTCTGCTCTCTTCCAAGGGACATGTACCCATACTCGCTGAAAATGGGCTTCTGCAGCCTGAATACCAAACTGACATCAGCCTGAACTGCCTCTCTCCATACTGGGGGAACTTCTCTCATAGGATACTGCTTCACTTTCCTCCTAACAGAAGGATCAGGTTCGTACAATGGCTGAGACGGGAGTCTAGTCCTGAAGGCAAGTATCGTCTCTACAGCATCAGTAACATCAGATTCCACTATCGTCCCTTTAGCAAACTCTGACTGAACATCAAGCACTTCCTGCGGAATCGGACCCAACTCATTATCTTCCCATTCCTGCCGCAGAAAAGCACACATTACATCAAAAACATACCTTTGCTTAGGCGACTCCCACTGAAAGAAAACATCCATAACTGCTGGCAAATTATACCTGAAAGCATTTAAAATCCATCTACGAGCCAACAGATTCAACACTGCTCGCTCTTCGGAACTAGGAAGCTGACTACGACTCTGCTTACGTTCCGAAACAGGGGTCATACTCAGTGGCCCAAACAATGGAGACAACAGATTAACAACAGTTTCTGTCATTCGTTTTCGAGCAGAAGGGGAAGAAGTAGGCGTAAAAACAGGAAAGTTAAAATCTTGAGACAAAGTAGGTACAAGAGCAGTAGGAGTCTGAGATGTAGAAGCAGAAGGCAAAGGAGTTTGAGGCAAAGCTGGTAGCAAAGCTTGCGACCCTAGAGTGGGTTGCGCAGTAGGAGGCAAAACCATCTGTGGCGCACTGGGTGGCTGAACAACAGCAGGAGGTTGAACAACAAAGGGTAGAACAACCGGGGGTAATGGAGGCGCAGTAGCACCCTGCACATAAGGGGGTGGCAATCTCAGTAAATGAGACATCAAAGGATCTTTTTCAGGGTCTTCCGTCACTTTTGGATGAGAAGACGGCAAGGCAGGATAACATTTATCTATGGCCATGCAACGCTGTCTATCTAAAACTTCACTCACTCGATCTTCCTCATCTGACTTAAACTGCCTAGCAGCTTGTAGTACTGATATATTCTTATCTTTCCTATCTCTCTTTGCTTGCTTAATTTCTCGCTGTTTGGCTTCCTTTCGCCAAAGGCAGAAAGAGTCAAACATTGCCGGCCGGGCTTTCTTCTTAAATAGCGCAACTTCCAGATTATCTAAAACATTCACTTCAAAACTACCATGTTGGGGCCATCGTAAAACACCATCTTTTTTAGTATAGAGGACCCACACTTCATTATAAGTAATAGGACCCACTCCGTGTTTTGAATAGAGCTCATAAGTAAGAGTTCCAATCGGAGGTATCGGACACGAATCCTCCAATCGGGAATCCCTGTTGCAACCACAACTAAACCTTTTCCCAATTTTGCTAAGACCAGGCATCTTATAGCTCACTAATCTAGCTTCAAACTTCAAGGGGTTATCAACTATCGATACACTCGTAAATATGCGAGCCCCTCGGCTTCGATTTTTGCAAAAATCAAATCAAAACCAAGAACAAAAACAAAGTCGTCGGAATGACCCACTTATACTTAACCAAATATCTGTCACGCCACCAGAAGACCGTCTATCGTCTCGCTTTACAAAGGATCAATCAAGGGTCCAAGACAGGGCGACAGTCAGGGCAGCAGTCCTTCGTAGCCGCTGGAAAGCGGGAAGCCTCGCAGAAAAGACCTTCGGTCCACGTCGACATGCAGGGGTCAATGAAGTGGCGACCTTCCTCCAGAATTTCCTCATGTGGCTCCTCACGATCCTCAGGCTTGGACCGGTACCGCTGAAGTCGCCCACCGTTGGGCGCCAACTGAAGAACCGGGTTTTAGAACCCAGCGGCGCCAGGGACACACCCAAAGTCTTCGGGTTCACCTGTCTTGGCAAACAGAGACACGGAATACTTCTGGATGGCGTCAGAGATCAAATTTTTTAGCTGCATCTAGTAACAGTAATCTCAGCAATACAACACGGTGTACAACTCAAGAAACTGTTCAAATTCATAGAGCAAGACATCACCTTTTATACACAATATTCTCATTATAAATGTACACCCACTGCGCAAAATTCTGACCAATAGGACACATTTTCTAACTGAGTATCCCATTAACAAAAACCCAATTTACAGTAACCCAACCCAAAAGTTAATTATTAGGACTGTCCCAAATTCAATCTTTGCAAGCTGGACAAATTTATAATTGAACGCACTACCCATGTAATGAAAAGTCGTAAGGAAAGAAACAATTCAGATGTTGATTAGGATAAGATATGTGCAAGGAAACTAAAGGTTAACGCGGTCCTGAACATTAAGTGGCAATTACAGACAACAATCAGCCAGAGAAATTGGCTTCGTGAAGGGTCAGTTTCAGGTGAAGAGGTCAGCGTCCTGTAGTTCACTCACAAGTCAGAAAAGGACCTGTTTAATGCATACATGAAAAATGAGGCCCATGCAACTTTGTTCGTTCGGTTACCTCCACGGCCTACGTGAGGGCAACACAAAATGGCATTATGAGCAACGCAAAAAAAATGGAGTCTGGTCCCGAAAACCACGGAACCTCAAAATCTACCTCCCTACCTCGCACCTCTTCTCTGAGGCCTAACACCCTTCCCCTTTCAATATAACTAGTCTGACCCCCTGCCCTGAGGCCTAAAACATACTCCTGTGCTGCCCTTAAAACTACCCCAACCCCGTTCTACCGCCGGGAGGCCTAAAATCCTATTCTCTTTAAAAAATGTAACCCCAACCCCCACCCTTGGGCACTAAATCCTACCCTCACCCCTAAAAATTCCCCCAAACCCAGCCCCAGCCTTAAATGAACCACAGCCCCCTCCCCCAACCCAAAAGCTAAAAGCCTGCCCCCTTTTAACAAGACTGCCCCCACCTCCGCCATGACCCCTAAATCTGAGCCCAACCCTTAAAAACGACCCCCCAAAACCGCTCCAGACCCACTTACCTGTCCGCGTCTGGTGCTTCCTGTTCCGAGGTTTTCTCTTCTTCTCCCCACCCATCCAGACACTAGACCTAGTTATCCGCCTTTACCATGCATATGCTTGGTTAAGGCAGATGTGTGGTTCAGGCATCGTGGTTGCGCTTATGTGTGACCGGTATGCTTGGCTCTGCCCGCATTGTTCTGCCCATTTTCCCTGTGCAGTGCATGTGTGTAATAAATGTTCTGGGTGTATGTGTGCTTCTGAATAGTACAATACAGGGATGGTGTAGATACGGTGAAATACTGGGCAGTGCATGTGTCTTATATACATGTGCTGGGTCTATGTGTTCCTGTGAATGGTACAATACATGGAAGATGAATTGCTGTGCAGTGTCTGTATGTTATATGCACATTCCTGGTGAATGTGTGCGTATGACTGGTCCAATACATGGAAGATTCTAGTTTAAATTTTGGGGGGCCCAAGTCTAACTGGAAGAGCATAAGGATATAAAGAAATCCCCCAGACAGATTAGTTGGTTGCTGTATTCCTGTGAGCTGAGTGGAACACATTGGAGAAAGGAAACAAAACTCTGCAGTACACTTCAAAGGGTGCTTTTTGAGTTAGAGAGTGGTCACACGGAAGGGGCCTGGGCAAGTCTCTGGACAGCATTGGGGCTGATAAGAAAATCATAAAAAGCAGGGCTACGGCCATGAAGTAACCTTTTGATGTACGTATCACTGTGGCTGACATCCAAGTGTGGACCTCTAGTCACGCCCATAGCCTGTGTTGTGGAGTTTTCAGATTTGGAGTCACTCCTGCTCACCCAGGCTGCTTTCTGGAGGAAGGGCAGGGCAGAGGAGAGGGTTCTTGCAGACCCCCAACATAAACTTCAAAGACTCAGAATCTATGTCACAATTGGTGTCTGGAAATGGACTATAAGAAGGGGAGCTCAAAGTTCTCAAAATTATTGACTGTTAAGCAGCCAGCTGGGCTATGTGAGGAGGAGAAAATCTGCAAGACTTCTGCCTGTGACCAAGACTGTAGGCTAAGGCATGTCAGCCTCCCAGTTAGGTGAGGGGACATCACCTGTAGAATCCAAGAACACCTGTCCCTTGAGCCTGGAGCACCAGTATCTGCCTGCTTCCAAGACCAGTGTGCCCAGTGAAGCACTGGCGGAAGCCAAGTCTAGTGGGAGTTCCTATTGAGTGGATTTCCTCAGGGAGGTGTGGGAAGATGGCTTTTGCACTGATAGGATTGCAGCCCTTGCGCAGAAGGAAGTCGGTGACTGTGTATGCCATGTTGGCCCACCGTGAAGATTATGTGTGAGCCGATCGGCCTGTAACCCATCTGCGGAGTGAAGTCAGTGACCCAATATGTCAGGTGTGGCCACCATGAGGACTACTGATGTGCTGATTGGACCATAGACGTGAACGGAGTGAAAATGGTGACCCAGTACTCCAGGTGGGGCCATTGTGAAGATTGCTGCTGTGCTTCCATGCCAATCAGATTGTAGCCCTAGGACAGAGTGAGGACAATGACCCTGTGTACCAGGTGGGGCCATTGTGCAGATTGCTGGTTTACCAATCTGGCTGTAGCCCATGTGTGGAGTGAAGTCAGTCACCCCATATGCCTGGTGAGGCCATCGTCAAGTTTGCTGCCATGTCAATAAGGCCATAGTGCATGTGCAGGGGGGAACTGTCACCCAGTATGCCCGGTAGGGCCACTGGGAGAAAAGCAAGGATCATGGTCCAGTCAAGGCTGTTGTCGAGAGGAAGAGACCACTGTGGTAATCCATGCAGACCAAAGCCCCGACTGAGAAAGAGTACCAGGAGCATCACCCCTCCCCTTTGGGGAAGATCCAAGGAAATGTACAAGCATCAGAAGAGTGCCGAGTACCCACTGGTTGCTGCCCATACAGGACAGCAAGTGGGAAACTTGAGGGCACCCAATCGTAGCCCTTGTCCAGTAGGAAGTTGGCGACTATGTATGCCGGGTGAGCCACTGTGAAGATTACTGGCAAGCAGATCGGCCCATAGCCCATGTGTGGAGGGAAATTGGTGACCCCCTCTGCCAGGTTGGGCTGCCGTGAAGACTACTTTTGTGCTGATTGGACTGTAGACCTTGAACGGAGTGAGGACGGTTACCCCGTAGCCCAGGTGGGGCCATTTGGACTGTAGTCTATATGCGAAATAAATTTGGTGACACAATATACCAGGTAGGGCCACCATGAAGATTCCTGCCTTGATACCAAGCTGCAGCCCATGAACGGAGTGAGGATGGTGACCCTTGGCTGATTGGGCCATAGCTCATGTGCACAGTGAAGGCTGTGACCCCGCATGCCAGGTGGGGCCATCGTGAAGATTGCTGTGAGCCCAATTGGGCCGTAGTGCATGTGCATAGTGCCTTTGGACTCAGCCATATATTTATATGGCTGAGTCCAAACTGAGGTGTCATGGTGGATGAAAAACAATAGATTGGGATGTGGCCTGAGTGACTGTCAGTGGCTGACATTAATGTAATCAGTCCTTCCATCACCTTGTTATTTTTTGCATTCAACACCCTGAGTGCCCTGAGTATGTATGCCCAGACGTTGGTCCCAGGCCTACTGTGCAACTGAAATTGAGCTATATAGCTGATGAGCCCATAACAAGGGCAAAACCAGTCCTGGGTTGGTTGTGTTCTGGTTCAATGAGGACCTGGACTGGCATTTTGGGCTGGACTATTCCCATAATGAGCAGGGTGAAGTCTAATTTGCATATTGCTGGGTCCAAACTGATGTGGCATAGCGGGTGAAAAGCAATAGGTTGAGATGTGACCAAGAGCGATTGCAAGTGACTTAGATTAATTCATGCATTTCGTCTATCACCGTGTTGTTTTTACATATTTTTGCTAGGAGGACTATTTAGTCGAAATAGTTGTCCATTTACTTCCCTTGTCCCCAAACTGCATCAATCTCTCATGAGCTTATTGATCAGGTTGAAGACTGAAAATAGATCTGCCATATATGGGGTTTACTACAGACTAAATTAGTGGACCACAGCCAGTCCAGAATACTGCAGTACAATTGATAATTCCTACCAAAAGAGGAAAGTTAAAAGGTGATCAGAGGTTTAAGGTGCATATGCCCAACCTGTAGACTTATTTTCTACTAGCTGTGCTTAGAGCACCCTATCTTGACGACAAGCAAAATTAACTCCCACTCCATACTTCAAGCCATAGAAAAGAATGTGCAACACCTCAAAACACAAACTGAATCAGAAAAATAGTGTTGGATAAAGTTGGGTATTCATCAACCTTGCAAGGTCACATATTTGATTTAAAACTGCACCAGATTCATTAATCTCAATATTAGCAAAGTTTAAGAAACAGCCAGTGGGCAAAAATAGGGCCACTGCACTGCAGTAGAATGTTTCCCACGGTCATGTCGCACCTGGAGCACATTGTTTTGTAGGCTCTTAACCTTTTTTTCAACAGTGCACTGCCCTGTGTTCTTTCCCCTCTGCTGGAAATCCCAAAGTGGGACTTCTGGCGTTGTGGAAAGGAAGTGATGCGGCTCAGTGGTGCTTTTTTATTCACAATGCCACTCAGGTGAAATCAGGGAAACATTGTTCTCTCCATACTGTCCATGTTGGTCGGGACATCCTGTTACCGAAACTATTGGGTGGATAGAATTAAATGACGAGGGCCTTGGATGAATTTATCAGCTTACATCGGAATTGGAAATCCATTTGCACACAAAATTTCCATTTGCACTTCCAGCTAAGCCCATGTGTTGATTAAGAATATCCAATTTGACAAGTTGAGGGACATGTATGTCCCAATAGTCAATGGAGGCTGAGAAGAAGCATACAAGACATTTCATAAGTGTAAGGCAGTATGCAAAGATGAGTCCAAATAAGAATAGTTGGCCAGATTTGCCAAGATTTTGCCTCACCCTTGCGCCACTCAAGGGGGCCCAAAGGTGACACACACCCTAAGTAAGACTTATCAAGACATGCAAGGCCACCTTGCATAGCTGCTCTGCAAGACTTGATAAATCTGAAGCAACGCAAGGCAGCACAAACTACTTCCTAGCATACTCTGCCCAGCGTTCCATGGATAGAGCGTGGGTGTTCCCACACATCCACCTTGGGATTTAGCGAATTCCCAGATTTATATTAGTGGTACACCTGGGAAATGAGTAAGCATGGGCGTAAAATCCGTTACGCTCGCGGATTTTTTGTATTTTCGGTAAATCCGCAATCCGCGAACTCTTGCGGATGTGGCGAAAATACGCAAATCCGTGCGAAGCGGATTTTTTGCTTGTGTTCGCACTGCTCGCGGGCCGCGGCGTGGGCAGCAACAATCTCGCACTCGCGAAAGTACAAAAATTACAATTGGGGGCGGAAACGGAAATACGTCACGCAAACAAAATGGCGGCGCCCATACTCAACCTTGGGGTAACTCGCACGAGTTCGCGGCTTCCACGGTCGAGTTCGCACGACGCCGCGCCTCGCGAATAGGGCGAAATTACCGAAAAACGAGTTTTGCAAAAGCAAAACCAACGAGCAGGTGCAAAAGTTCGAGCTCATCATTTGTAACCATTTACCTGTAGTGCTTCCTGAAGGGCCCCTCCAGAATCCGGTTGCCTACTTGCAACTATTGTGTGACCCTGCTCTGACAGTCACAGAATAGTTACAAGTATGCCATTGCATCCTGTTATTGCAACAAAAAGGAAAGGGAGCAGACAAGCAGGTGCCAGCCTTCATTAATGTCAGTTGGGGCAGGGCAGGTGGTGTTGTTTGCAAAACTTAGTGCAGGTGTGCTTGGCTTTGCCACAATAATGTACACTCACTAGTCAATCAGAGGGTGCTGTGATGACACCGAGGGTGGCATGGGTGTGCCAGCCAGAGGGTGGCATGGGTGAACCAGAGTGCCAGTGTTGACAGAGGATGGCAGTGCTTTGCTTTGCCCCAATAATGTACACTGGTGAACCAGAGGGTGCTGTGATGACACAGAGGGTGACATGGGTGAGCCAGAGGGTGGCATGGGTGACCAAAGAGAGTGCCAGTGGTGACAGAGGGTGGCAGTGATGAAGAAAGCCTTGCAAACAGGCTGGGCACGTAGAAACAACAAGTTCGCAAAACTGGCGACCCGACAAGTAAGTTCACAATTTGCGAAATTGTACAAAACCCTCGCGAACTTGCAGAAACCCGTGCGAACACACCCCCCCCCAAAAAAATACGCAAATCCGCGAGAATTCGCGGATTTTGCGTATTTTCGCAATCCGCAAATACGCAAATCCGCAAATTCGCGGATTGCGAATCCGCAAAATCCGCCCATGCTTAGAAATGAGTCAAGATGCTACGCGTCCACAGGTGAGGCATAACGGGTAGAACTATATTTATTTCTCCTTGTTCTTGTGCTGCATTCTGCAGCACACATAGACAGAGGAAAATGCCTTTGAGGATTGTTTTTTGTGCAGGAAGGTGTCCCTTCCTGCACAAAATGATCCTGTCTACAGCACAGGCACATTTGTACCATGACACAAGGGTGCCTGCGTTGGCTGTAGGCTGCTAAATGTGCACCAGCGCAGGTAGAGGACAGGAATGTGTCATATCTTGATAGATATGACACTTTCCTGCCCTCCCTCCCACTCACTTAGCGCGTGGCATGAAACTTTGATCAATATGGCCCAGTGTGTGTGACGAAGCTATTCAAGATAGGCCTTAAACATTTAGGCCTCAAACATCAGACATTTGATGCCTATGTGTATACATTACATATCTATAAACAATTCTGATTTTCTTCCCGGCAGGCTAGATGTATATACGAGGAACAGAATCACACATCAGGACTAACAAAAATGTTTATTTTCTCAGCACTGCCTCTCATCACATCTTCTTTATCCTCTAGCGCAATGAGCTGCTGTTCAGGCTTCACAAGAGGTTATACGGATCACTTGAGCTGCACATATATTTCCTGAACCCCCCTTGTACTTTCCATCAACACATTCCGTACACTCCTTTTATTCCTTCAAAGTAGTTCATCAAAAGCTGTTGAAAGTTGGGGCAGGGTTTAAGTGTGAGTCTGATTTCTGGTCAAATTAATGATGCGGTATCTACTGACAGGCAAAGGGAGCTCTGGCGGTCATAGCCTTCGTGTGAACTTGGCGATTTATTCCCAATGTTTGCTGACCTTCACAACTCCCCTGCCTTCTGCCTACTAGAAGAACATATCATTCAGTTAAGTGTTTTTTCACCACAGGATTTCCCATGGACAGTTTTAACAGATGTGTGGGGATTTAATTCACTGGAACAGTTTCCAAGATTCTAGATTTCTAAACAAACAATGCACGTTTCGGTTAACTCTACTTTATTCGAAGTATAGAAAAGACCCCCCAAAATGCAAATTTCCCCTCATGACAGAAGCGCCTATTAAGTCTTTCGACCTGGACATTTTATATTACACCAAGGAAAAGTCAACATAGGAAAGTCTCGAACACATTTGTGTTGTTGCATTTGTAACTATATTGGCTATAAGAAAAAAAACTGGTCAGTTAATTTCACATATTTTCAGTTACATTTTTCATTTAAGTACTGTTGCAAACCCTAGTAATTTTAAACTACAAGTCCCTATAAACATTTACCCTTTAAGGATAATAAAAAACATCAGTCACAATCTTAAGTTCTGAACCAATGCGAAAGCACAATCAGAAGAGATGGCCAACAACTTAATTACAAGCTTTTCTTTCAAGCCTTTATCGATTATCTACAACTCAATGATCTAAAATGACAAATAGCAAACAGTCACAATAATGTACAGTTTTATTTTTTTCTGGGAAGCATCCATCAATTACAAAAGATGTACTACTAATATTTGTCAAGTTTTTCTTTAATGCCTCTGCAACAAACGCCATGATTTCTACAGCTAGAGATTGAACTTTTTGGTCTATTAAGCACTTTTAACAAGTTGGTAAAAGTCATCCTATAAATATGAAGTACAAATTCATTCTCCTCCATTGACTTGGATAAAAAAAGACTTTTAAGTCATTTTACCGGTGATTATTTTCCTCTAAAGACTGTCCAAGCTATCAGCTACATGTTCTGGTCAGCTATGACAAGTAGACCTGCCCTTTTATTATGAATTGCATAGTTAATATCTTTTTATTCTTGGTGTGTATAAATGTGCGTTTATGGTCAAAACTGGCTGAATAAAGTTTTAATTGACTTGACTTGACAAGTATACGTTCCTGAAAGGCACCAAACATTTTTTCAAGGAAAGCAAAATTAGAAGCAAAACCCTGTCAAAGAAAACAATTTCAAACCAGCCTTGGCAAAGCCAATAGGCCTCTGCTCTAAACGACCAACCTATTGGCTTTGCCGATTCTTATTTTTTAGTGAAATCACTTTCAATAGGCGTATCAAGTGCTTTCCTGCATAGGGAATGTTAGGGCCTCCAAGTTTCTCCTTCACTTATGTGCTATTTTTTTTCTGCATCTCACCTATAGAGAGATTTTGAGGTCTCATGAGTGACATGTTGAGTGGCACTCTATCGCTAACTTAGTCATTGACACAAGAAGAATAATTTAATCCATCAGTAGCACTTATTGCCTCCTCAAGAATAATCACTGACCATTTGAAGAGTACATTGCTCTAACTACAGCATGAATCCTCAGTAATATATAATGGCTACATACATGTCACTGTCCACACCAGGATGCCTCTACCAGCAATAATGACTTGAAGGTCACCTGCCACCATCACCTACTTCTACAGTCTACACGTTGTATTGTTTGGCATCATTAACAATCCTGCTTGAGGGGAAACTATATTTTTGAAACCAGGAAACTAAAGTAACCAATGCTCCAAAACTATAAGAACCAGAAAGAAACAAGCATTGCCAAAACCTAGCATTGTCCACCAGTCTTCTGGTAATTCTTGTTTTGTCATGATGTTTGCAAAACTTTATTGTTTGGGGTATGCCGGCTCCTAATCATTCTAAAAAAAGACGTTTGCTTCAGGCATATTACCATAGTATTTTCTGACACTGAATTGGACTACTGCTTTGTTTGCGGATGGGTTCCTTGTGAAAGGGCAAATGTCATAACACATAGTCAGCCAATGGCTGAAGTGGGTTGATGCATTGCTCCGTAATGCATGCCTGAGTAGGAGGAAAAAAAATGCTAATGACACCAACTACAGGCTAATGGATGAAGTCTAACCCAGACCTAAAATAGTCAGTCTGGCATTGGCTGCAAGAAGAAAGAAGAAAGAAAAAAGAAAGAGATTGAAAGAAGGCAACAGTTAAATATGGCAAAAAAAAGAGAAGGAAGGAAGGAAAAGAGACTACAAGTGAAAAGAGGATAACTTAACACAGAACAATTTCAAATGTACACAATCTGGTAAGCTGTGAAATAGTAACCGTCCAAAAAGCGAAACACTCCAAAAGGAGATGAGATCTTATTAAGATGGAATGTGCATCAGAAGCATCCTGCTATCACATCAGGCTATAAACACAAAGGCAACATTAAAGTAATTATACATTGAAAACAAAAACACTGGTACTGAAGGGAACTAGCTTGTGTACAGATGTGCTTCTTAGGAGAGAGTAAAATGCTGTCACTCCAAGTAAAGTTAACCAGGGTCTTAAAAAGGCTGACCTACTGTCCCATGCTGTAGGCTGTAGTGGGCAGAAGCAAAATGTGAATGACACATCAGCAAACTAATGAATAAAGTTGGCCAAAAGCCCCTATATGCAAGTAAATTATACTTATTTTAGTAAAATTGGAAAATCTTGGCTAACGCCAGCCCTAAAATTGCAAGACTCACATCTCACTTGAGATTGATGCTTTATAGTACATAGACTTAAAACTTAGAAAATTATGCACTCAATTAATTATGTTTTCTTTGAATTTGCTTCCTTTACTTAACTTTAATTTGGAAAATAAGCAACACTGCTGCCAGGGACACACAAGTGCAACAAATAAATAAGAGCGGTAATGCCACTAAAAAATGCTTACAAAACAATCAAAATATTATATAAATCACAAGAGCCAATGAGGTTAGATCCAACTCCAACAAATTGATGCTCAACTTGCAAGGATTAGACTATGTAGGATACATGGTCTTAGACCTGGCACCATTGGCTCCCTTCCATTTTTCACTGATGCCTCATGTATTTTTCTTGTAATAGATGCTTTGGTCTCTGTGCCACTGCTGTACAGTGCCACAGTGCAAGTGCTCCCTACTGTAAATTGAGGTATTGATTAGTGGTTCCCTGAATGGATGTCTGGTTTACTGTCAGACCCTAGTACAGTGCACTGAGTGTGCCCAGGGCATGTGATCCAAATGCTGCTAGTGGACTTGCAGCACTGGTTGTGCCCCCCACAGAAGCAGCCTTGTAAAATGTGTCTAATGTCTGACATTGCAGAACCTGCATGCAGTCTGGTACTGTCATGCTGACTGGGCAAGTGCACCCACTTGCCAGTCCCTAAACCTTCCCCTTTCTTCATATTAGTCACCCCTATGGTAGGTCCAAGGGCAGGGTGCATTGTAAATATAAGGTAGGACAAGCCCTGATGTGTGTGGCATGTCCTAAAAGTGAATTACAGCCATTTTCGTTTTTCACTACTGCAAGGCTACCTGTCCTCCATAGGCTATAGTGGGCTCCTGGATTGTTACATGTTTATAATCCTAGCAGACCCAGAGAACATGGTCGAAATTCAAGTTTAGTATACCTGGGCTCAGAACAATAAAATACATCTTTTAGTAAAGTTAATTTTGATATTCTGGATTTTCAAATACCACTTTTAGAAAGTAGCTATTTGCTTGCCTAACCATTTGAACCCGCCTCTGCTAGGTTGTGTATTCCTTGTCTGGGTTTGTGTGTGACAGAACTGGGGAATTCCAGGAGACATGCTGGGGCTGCCCGGTGGTGAATAGGGAGATCTGCATCCAGATGGAAGGGAGGAGTTGCACCTGGGACCTGAATAGGGCTGGGCCTTCCCTCTACAATGCTACAATGCTGGCTCCACTCCCTGTGGTGTGTCTGATGTCTCTGCCCAGCACACTGAAATAAGAGAAGGAAGGCTGTTAACAAAGTGCTCCTGGACTGTACTTGCCTTCCACAATGCTGGCTCCACCTCCTGTGGGGCGTCTGATGTCCCTTCCCTGCCTGGTGAAAGGAAAGGAGAAGTCTGGTTAACAGAGTACTCCAGAACTGGCTTAAACTGGGCACAGGCTCCTCTCCCCTCAGAGAACAAAGGATTTTGGGGTATAAGTATTGGGACCCTGATCCCATGAAATTAGATCACTCCTAGAACTGACAAGATGAAACCTCTGCTGAGGAGAAGGAACCTGAAGAAACTGAGGAGAGACAATTCCCAAGCTCAAGTGCTGCTTGGGGGATTGGCCTGCAGGGGTTGCATGACTGCCAAGGAGAGGAGAAAGGACTTTGTGGACTTTACCTTTGATTTTCAACTTGTGCAAAGATCTCCAAGTGCTTGGAAGATAGCTTGCCCCCTGACTAAAGTCCCAGGACCAGTGGACTTCACCAGCCTTTGGGAATTGCTGCTGCTCCAGTGGCTACAGAGGCAGGGAACTGTGACAGACTCTCACGACTAGCCTGGTGTCCTGTAGGCACCACATTGAGCAACGTCCGCCTCGAACAACGCAAGCTCTGCGTTCGCCGACTCCGTCCCGACGCCGTCAACGAGCTGTAGCCTGCACCGCTACTGGAAGGACACTGCAACGTGCAATGCCTTGCTAAACCGACTCGAACTGGTCTGACCGACGCGTCACTGCTGCTGACTTCGAGTCCTGTGACCGCCCCGGAGTTGGGCACCGCCTCACACGCTTCGCGACGTACCGCCCGACTCGCACCGCTGTCCGGACTGATCAACGCCAGCTCCCAAACTCCGGCTCTGTCGCCGCACCGTAAAGCTGGAAACACCGCAACAAGCAACGTCCGCCTCGAACAACGCAAGCTCTGAGCTCATCCACGCTGTCAACAAGCCGTAGCCTGCACCGCAACTGGAAGTACACCGTGACCTGCAACGCTTTCTTTTTCTACACCGCGACGAACAGCGGACCCAGCTCGCACATCCGTGCCGGCTGCCTCAAGGAACAGGTACTGTGACTGAGTCTGTCGACAGTTGAGTGGGTCTGGACCATCGCGGTCCGCTGGATTTGTTAGACTCTTTTCAGCAACGCTGTAGCCTGAGAAGGCTACCGGCTCACAAAGAACCTTGAAGTAAGCTTTTCAAAACTGAACTCTTAAAATTTGATAGTACTGTGGATTCTTTTTGATGTTTATTGGTCTTGTGCTAACTCTTTATAAAGTATAACTTATTTTTGATATAAAACCTGTGTGGTGTCCATTTGTAGTGTTGTCACTGGGTTACTGTATATGGTCACAACTGCTTAACTTACATCGCCTCTGAAATAAGCCTTGACTGCTCGCGCCACGCTGCCTATAGGGTGAGCAGGGTTATTTTGAGAGAGTAATTCCCTTGCCCTGGCTAGAGGAGAGGGTACCTGCTTTTCACAAGTACCTACCTGTGCCAACCAGAGACCCCCAATTCTAACATTGGAAGTCAAGCGGAAAGGATTCCGAATTTGCAATTGTGACTCTTGTACAGTGATTGGTGAACACTACTTAGTGAGTGCAGACCATAACGCAACCACGTACTTCTGATAATTGTTTTTGCCAGAAATCTATTTTTTTTTAAATCATGTCTGGTTCAGCCAGAATAGGAAAGGCAGCATCCATTGCATCTGTTGAATGTGATTGGGAGGAAGAGAAACTAGAAAGCTACACCAACACCCAGCTCAAGAGCTTCTGCAAAAAGTTTAAAATTTCAGTAGCTGGAATCACCAAAAAGGAGCAATACCACAAGACGCTGAGGGCCTGGGTGGAAGCAAGGAATGCCCCTGGTGAGTTATTGAATGAGGAGGATGCAGAGGAGCAGCTTGGTGGGCACTGAGTCCTGAGAGGAGGGGTGCGCCCTCCCCAGTGGGTAGCAGTGTTTTTGTCTGAGGTCTTTCCCCAGAAGAGTTGGCAGACAGGAAAGAACACAAGATGCACGAAATGGAGACGGCCAAGCTCAAATTGAATGGGCAATTGGAGCTAGTAAGCAAGAAAATGGCTCTAGAAGTGGAGCTAGAGAGCAAGAAATTGGCTCTGGAACAAAAGAGATTGCAATTGGAGCATGACCAAGTTTTGAGGGAGTGGGATCTGAAAGCTTGGAGCCTAGAGAGCACTCCCTCTGGAAGCAGCACACCGCCAGCGCATGGGGAAGGTAGAGTGTACATCCCCAAAGATGTGGTAAAGGAGTTTTTAAAGAATGATGATATTGGGCAGTGGTTCAGAGCCTATGAGGTAGCCATATCTTCCCACCGTGTCCCTGAGAGAGATTGGGGGGCGGGGTTGTTAGGAAGGTTCCTTAGTGAGGGGCGGGACACACTGTTGGACTTGCCTCCTGAAGTCCATAACTCCTATAGCCACATGAAAGAGGCACTCATGACTAGGTATGGTTTGACCCCTGAGCTCTATAGGCAGAGGTTCAGGAAATGCAAGAAGATAGAGAATAGTACCTGGGTAGATTATGTCACTTTCTTTTGCAGAGCATTGGATGGTTGGGTAAAGGGCAGAAAAGTGAATGATTTTCAAGGTCTCTTGGATTTGATTGCATGGAAGCACTTGTCTGAAAATTGTTTTCTAGAGCTGCGCCAGCACCTGATTGATAGCAAACTACCTAACCCTAGGAAGCTTGCTGAGGAGGCGCACCGCTGGGTCAGTACCAGGGTCCACAAGGGTCACATGGGAGACTCAGCCAGAGGTGGGCAGGGTCCCCAGCAGAAGAGTGAGGGGGACTAGGGTAAACAGAGGGAGTTCCGTAGAGGGCCCCAAAGTAATCCCCAAGGGAACCAAATGAAAAGTTCCCAACCTCCCCCTGAGAGAAAGCCAGTGGTCCCGACAGGTAGTCCTGTTCCACAGGGACCCCTGAGATGTTACAAATGTGGGGCCCTGGGTCATAGGGCGAATGATCCCAGGTGCTGCTTGTTTGGTAAACCAGCACCCACTGGTGCTCCACCCCGGCAGATAGCTAGTGTAACCTTTGGGGAGCAGATTGAAGTCCCAGATGGTTGGGGTCCCACAGAGATGTCCATTGTCTCTTTGGGAGACTGTGAGGTGGTCCAAGAAAACCAACTGCCCAAGAACACTAAGAAATATGGGCAGTGGGTGACCATCAATGGCCAAAAGGTGGAGGCTCTTAGAGACACAAGAGCCAGTGTGACAGCTGTCAGGTGTCACCTGGTGTCTCAAGAGCAGGTTGTCCCCCATGCATTCTGCCGAGTTGTTAACGCCGACAACACAGAGAGTCAATGTCCAATGACTCAGGTTCCCTTTGAGTGGTGGGGGTCTCTGGTACACTTCAGGTAGCTGTTAGGCCCACCATGCCTGTTGACTGTTAGGGAACGATTTGGAGAGCTCACCTTCGGAGAAGGTGAAGAGTACTCACCTGAGGATGGTGGGACTGCCTGACTGGGCGTGCGTGACCACCTGGTCAATGGCAGCCAGTAGGGGTGCTCAAGAGGACCTAGAGCCTGAGAGGGTGGCCCAGGAACCTGCCTTAGAAAGAAGTGCAGGGGGTGCAGGAAACTGGCCCCTGAAGTTCCCACGGCCCAGGAGGAGGTAGACCCTGAGGGGGATGCCCTTGAGCCTACCGGGGAACAAGTAGTTGAACTGGGGGACCTGCCTGAGCTGACCCATTGGCAGCAAGAAGGAGGCCCCTCCAGGGAAGAATTCTGCAGGGAGCAGAGAGAATGCCCTTCTCTTGAGGGCTTGCGGCAAAAGGCTGCAAGCCAGGTAGCAGGTGATCTGTCTGGGCCACATTGGATCTACTGGGAGAAAGGTCTCCTGTATAGTGAGCCTAAGGTTGCTGAGCCTGTACCTCAGCGCTTCAGATTTTGGAAAAGGGGGTGGTGATGGACAGAGCTTCTGAATGATGCAGAATACTCTTACCAAGTCAAGAGATCATGGTTTTAATCCATCACCGTTTTTTAGCTCACTGCACCATCCCAGCTCAGAACCTGGCTATATGCAAATTAGTCTGTTCCTGTCCCAGTGCATGATGGGAACAGGGCAAACCAAACTACCAAGCCAATTCTTATACTGGGAAGGAAACAAGCTTCCGGGGACCGGTTTCTGGCATCACAGCCTTCTTCGGCCCGGCTTGCTTGAATCCTGATGGTGCAATGAGCAAGGGACTCACGTCTGAGTATACCCTCCCACACATAGTGTGGATAAAACCGATTTTGGAAAAGGGGGGTGGTGATAGACAGAGCTTCTGAATGATGCAGAATACTCTTACCAAGTCAAGAGATCATGGTTTTAATCCATCACCGTTTTATAGCTCACTGCACCATCCCAGCTCAGAACCTGGCTATATGCAAATTAGTCTGTTCCTGTCCCAGTGCATGATGGGAACAGGGCAAACCAAACTACCAAGCCAATTCTTATACTGGGAAGGAAACAAGCTTCTGGGGACCGATTTCTGGCATCACAGCCTTCTTCGGCCCGGCTTGCTTGAATCCTGATGGTGCAATGAGCAAGGGACTCACGTCTGAGTATACCCTCCCACACATAGTGTGGATAAAACCGATTTTGGAAAAGGGGGGTGGTGATGGACAGAGCTTCTGAATGATGCAGAATACTCTTACCAAGTCAAGAGATCATGGTTTTAATCCATCACCGTTTTAGAGCCTTCCTGCTGGGGCTGGCTTATGATGTACCATTGGCAGGACATTTGGGGCAGGATAAGACCTTTTAGAGGCTTGTCACCCACTTTCATTGCCCCCAAATGCGCAGGAGTCCAGACACTCACTGCAGGACCTGTCAGACTTGCCAAGCAAGTGGAAAGAGTGGGAGGAAGCAGAAGGCTCCTCTCCAGCCCTTCCCGGTGGTTGGTACCCCCTTTGAGCGAGTGGGGATCAACATTGTGGGGCCACGGGATCCCATGACAGCCATGGGCAACAGGTTCATCCTGGTCTTGGTGGACCATCCCACCCGGTACACGGAAGCCATACCTCTAAGGACAGTGACGGCCCCCGTGGTGGGACGAGCACTGATGGGAATTTTCTCCAGAGTGGGATTCCCTCGTGAGGTGGTGTCTGACTGGGGGTACCTACTTTATTTCCAAGTATATGAAGTCTCTGTGGCAGGAGTGTGGGGTAACTTACAAGTTCACCACTCCTTACCACCCCCAAGGAAATGGGTTGGTTGAAAGGTTCAACTGAACCCTGAAGGGCATGATTATGGGTCTTGAGGAATCCATGAGGCATAAGTGGGACATCCTCTTACCATGCATGATGTTTACATACCGGGAGGTGCCACAGAAATCTCCAGGGTTCAGTCCCTTTGAGCTTCTCTTTGGACACCCGGTCAGAGGACCTATGAATCTGGTCAAGGAAGGCTGGGAGAAATCTCCCAGGAACCCTCCCCAGGATGTATATAGCTACATGATGGCCTTCAGGAACCAGACTAGGCATTTCAGACAACTCGCTGAGGCGAATCTGGAAGCCAGCCAGGAAGAGATGAAGCGCTGATATGACCAGAATGCCACTCTGGTAGAGCTTCAACCTGGACATAAACTGTGGGTCATGGCCCCAGTGGAGCCCTGTGCACTCCAGGGTAAGTGGACCGGACCCTTTGAGGTTGTGGAGCGCAAGAGTCCAGTTAACTACTTGGTGCACTTGCGGTCTCCCAGGAACCCCTTGAGTGTCCTGCATGTCAACTACCTTAAGCCCCACTTAGAGAGGTCTGAAGTGGGCATGCTCTTGGTGACAGATGCTGGAATGGAGGAGGAGACTGAGCCTCTTCCTGACCTCCTGGCGGCCACAGAGCAAGATGAGTCAGTGGATGGTGTTAACCTCTCTTCCACCCTGACCCCTGAGCAACAGAATGACTGCCGCCAGTTGCTGGGACAGTTTTCTGATCTGTTCTCCCTGGTTCCTAGTATCACATATTGGTGTGTCCATGATGTGGATACAGGAGACAGCTTGCCTGTGAAGCAAAAGTCTTACAGGGTAACTGACAGGGTGAGGGCTTGCATCAAAGAGGCGGTCTCAAAGATGCTTGACCTAGGGGTGATTGAATCCTCCAGCAGTCCTTGGGCCAGTCCAGTGGTCTTGGTCCCGAAGGCTGCAGCTTGGGTGCCACACCCGAAGTCTGGTTCTGTGTGGACTACCGAGGGTTCAATTAGGTCACGAAGACTGACGCGCACCCCATCCCCAGAGCTGATCAGCTCATTGATCGGCTAGGGCCTGCACGGTACCTTAGCACGTTGGACTTGATGTGTGGGTATTGGCAAATCACCTTGACTGATGGGGCAAAGGAGAGGTCAGCATTCTCCACACCAGCTGGACATTTCCAGGGATGTGTTATGCCCTTTGGGATGAAGAATACCCCTGCCACCTTTCAGAGGTTGGTCAACCAGGTGTTGATTGGACTGGATGAGTTCCGTGCCGCCTACCTGGATGACATTGCAGTGTTCAGTGTCACTTGGGATGAACATCTGCGCCACCTCTGGGAAGTGTTGTTGGCACTGCGGAAGGCAGGCCTCACGATCAAGGCGAGCAAGTGCCAGATCGGGCAGGGTTCTGTGGTGTACTTGGGACACCAAGTTGGGAGTGGCCAGGTGGCGCCCCTACAACCCAAGATTGAAATCATCCTGGCTTGTGAACCCCCCAAAACCCAGACAGAGGTGCAAGACTTTTTAGGACTCACAGGGTACTGCAGGAGGTTTGTCAAGAGGTATGGCATATGGTTGCACCCTTGACAGAGCTGACTTCCAAGAAGCAGCCCAAAGAAAGTGATTTGGACTGACACTTGTCAAAAAGCTTTTGAGGCCCTGAAATCTGCCATGTGCACGGCGCCCGTGCTCCTGGCACCCAACTTCTCCAAAGAGTTTATCGTTCAAGCAGACGCTTCAGAGCATGGTGTGGGGGCTGTTCTGTCACAGATGAATGAAGAGGGCCTAGATCAACCTGTAGCCTTCATCAGTAGGAGGTTACTTTCACGGGAACAGAGGTGGAGTGCTATTGAGCGTGAGGCATTTGCTGTGGTCTGGGCACTGAATAAGCTGAGACCATACCTGTTTGGGACTCACTTCCGGGTTCAGACAGACCACAGGCCCCTCAGATGGTTGATGCAAATGAGGGGTGAGAATCTAAAGCTGTTGAGGTGGTCCATCTCCCTACAGGGTATTGACTTTACGGTGGAACACGGTCCTGGTACAGAACACGCCAACTCGGATGGTCTTTCCAGATTTTTCCGCCTTAGTGATGAGAACTCCCAGGAGGTAGGGTAGTTCTCCCCACGTTTCAGCTGGAGGGGACACGTGTTAGACCTGGCACCATTGGCGTTAGTCTACCTTCCATTTTTTGCTGTTGCCTCATGTGTTTTTCTGGTTAATAGATGCTTTGGGCACTGTGCCACTGCTGTCCAGTACCACAGTGCAAGTGCTCCCTATTGTAAATTGAGGTATTGATTAGTGGTTCCCTGATTGGATGTTTGGTTTACTGTCAGACCCTAGTACAGTGCACTGAGTGTGCCCAGGGCGTGTGATCCAAATGCTGCCAGTGGGCTTGCAGCACTGGTTGTACCACCCACAGAAGCAGCCTTGTAAAATGTGTCTAAGGTCTGCCATTGTCGAACCTGCGTGCCGTCTGGTACTGTCATGCTGACTGGGCAAGTGCACCCACTTGCCAGTCCCTAAACCTTCCCTTTTCTTCATGTTAGTCACCCATATGGTAGGTCCACGGGCAGGGTGCATTGTAATTATGAGGTAGGACAAGCCCTGATGTGTGTGGCATGTTCTAATAGTGAATTACAGCAATTTTCGTTTTTCACTACTGCAAGGCTAACTGTTCTCCATAGGCTAGAATGGGCTGCTGGATTGTTACATGTTTATTGTTTGTAATCCTAGCAGACCCAGAGAACATGGTAGTTCGAGTTTAGTATGCCTGGACTAAGAATAATAAAATACATCTTTTAGTAAAGTTTATTTTGATATTCTGTGTTTGCAAATACCACTTTTAGAAAGTAGGTATTTGCTTGCTTAACCATTTGAACCCCCCTCTCCTAGGTTGTGTATTCCTTGTCTGGGTTTGTGTGTGACAGGACTGGGGAATTCCAGGAGACAAGCTGGGGCTGCCCGGTGGTGAATAGGGAGATCTGCATCTAGATGGGAGGGAGGAGTTGCACCTGGGACCTGAATAGGGCTGGGCCTTCCCTCTACAATGCTGGCTCCACCCCCTATGATGTGTCTGATGTCTCTGCCCTTCACACTGAAAGAAGAGAAGGAAGACTGTCAACAAAGTGCTCCTGGACTGTACTTGCCTTCCACAATGCTGGCTCCACCTCCTGTGGGGCGTCTGATGTGCCTGCCCTTCTTGGTGAAAGGAAAGGATCCCATGAAATTAAATCACTCCTGGAACTGACAAGACAAAACCTCTGCTGAGGAGAAGGAACCTGAAGGAACTGAGGAGAGACTATTTCCAAGCTGAAGTGCTTCTTGGGGGATTGGCCTGCAGTGGTTGCCTGACTGCCAAAGAGAGGAGAAAGGACTTTGTGGACTTTACCTTTGATTTTCAACTTGTGCAAAGATCTCCAAGGGCTTGGAAGAGAGCTTGCCCCCTGACCGAAGACTTCACCACCCTTTGTGAATTGCTGCTGTTCCAGTGGCTACAGAGCTGTGACCGCCTCTCACGACCGGCCTGGTGTCCTGTAGGCACCGCATTGAGCAACGTCCGCCTCGAACAACGCAAGCTCTGCGCTCACTAACTTCGCGCCCGACGCCGTCAACAAGCTGTAGCCTGCACCGCGACTGGGAGGACACCGCAACGTGCAACGCCTCGCTACACCGATTCGAACTGGTCTGACCGACGCATCACTGCTGCTGACTTCGAGTCCTGTGACTGCACCGGAGTTGGGCACTGCTTCGCACGCTTCGCGACGCACCGCCCGACTTGCACCGCAGTCCGGACTGATCAACGCAGAGCCAGTTCAGATCTTCGTGATGCAGCCACAATAATCTTATGACAGTATTTACACTTTCCAGAAGACAGACGTTCATTCCTTCATATGATGGCAGTAGGTGCTTAAAACCCTGCAGAGTGCTATGATTTTTTGAAAACTGAAAAGTAAGTAGTAATGTATAACAAAGAAGTCAAAGACTTTGTACATGCTCTCTCTTATTGTCACTAGTTGGTGATTCACTTACAAATAAAACATGTTGAAGAATATTTACCTGCCAAGTGGATGCTTCTTGTGTGTGCCAATTACTTATTCTGAGGTTTTAAACAACATCATATTGTATTTTGGGATTTGTAGTTTTACATTTTCAAATAGAGTTTTGAGTTTATATGTCCCAACATGCGAATTGATGCTGGCTAGTAAGCTATACCCAGGATGGTTGCAGATATCAAACATGACACATCCACTTGCAAACCATGACTTTGAGCCACCCCCCCCCCCCCACCCCCATTACTAAAGAGGAAAGCTTCACTTAACCTTAACTCTGCACTGGATTTGCCCCTGTCTCAGATGCTGGTTGATTGAAGGGTATGATCACAATGCCAGCTGCCTGGGCTGGTGATAATAGGGTGCATCGGCAGGTAGGGAGAAGTGGGCATCTGAGGCGGGAGAGAGGCAGTCAGCAGTTCTGTACCCCCAGCAGCCGCAAAGAGAAGCTAGTGAGGAACATTCTGGAAATACTTGCTTCTAGGGGGGCATAAAACACCATAGGAAACCTTTTTTCATGAAATTTGTTCAAAAAGAAGCTATCACATGCTGATGCTGTTCACCTTCAGTTTCCATGGAGGCCCTGCAGAGTTGAGCTACCCAGCTGAAGAGCTACAAGACATTGAATTCTGTGGGCACAAATTTGGACACAGTGGGAGAACCGCATTACAGCATGCTGTTACAAAGCATGCTGTTACAACGCTGCCATTATCATGCATTTACCATTACCACAAATAACCTTTACCACGCAAGATTTTACAATACATTTGCCTTTACCATGCATGTCTATACGACGAATTTCAGTGTAAAGGCATGAATGGCAAAGGCATAAGCGTTTTGAATTTAAGTATTAGGTAAGTATATTTATATTAGGGAATTGTTTTTTTTTAAAGACTTTGGGGAAATTTTAGTGTTTAGGGTGCATATTGGTTTTGGGCTGGCAAGGGTAATTTTAAGGGTATACACTCAAAATATCGAGTTTTTAATATGAATTTGCATTAATATCGAATTAAAAATATAGAATGGACACAATATCGAATGGACAGAATATAGACTACAAAAATATCGAATAGAATAGCAATAATATCCAATTCAAAATATAAAATGGACAAAATATCGAATGGACAGAATATAGACAACAAAAATATCGATTTTAAGGTAAGTAAGTTAATTTCAATTTTTTAATAATATCCAATTTGTTAAAGTGATTTTTTATGTTAGTATATGTGTGAAAAGTGTATATTTATTTTATAATTTATTTTAATTAATTAATTTTATGGTATTTAATTTTTGCGTAATATAATTCTGTAGTGGGTTGTGGGTTTATAGGGGAATAGGGTGGGAAGTAATTTGTTATAATGAATTAATTTTACTATTTATTTATTGGTATTTATTTTGAATTAATTGTTAATTAATTGTTAATTGGTAATTAATTCAAATATAATTGGTGATTAATTTTAATTGATTGATTAATTGCTAATTATGTTCATTTTATTAATTTATTTTCTGTAGCGGGTTGTGAGTTTATAGGGGAATAGGGTGGGAAGTAATTTAATTATAATTAATTACATTTCTTTTATGTATTTATTGGTATTTATTTTGAATTAATTGTTATTGACATTTTTAATTGGTAATTAATTAAAACATAATTGATAATTATGTTAATTTTTTTATTTATTTTCGGTTGTGGGTTGTGTGTTTATAGGGGAATAGGGTGGGAAGTAATTTAATTGTCAATTAAATATTTTAATTTATTTATTGGTTTTTTGTTGTTGGAATTTTAAATTATTTTTTAATTGTTGATTAATTAATTAATTGTTAATTGGTCTTTAATTTGTATTAATAGGTAATAATTTTTAATAATTCATTTATATTTTTATTTTTAATTGATTAATTAATATATTATATAAAATTGTGAATTACTTTTAATTAATTTGTAATTGATATTAATATTTAATTTATTTTTATTTATATATGAAGTATTTACTTTCCCTACTGTTGCACTCTCTGGAGTGGGAATAGTAATTTTTACCCCTTTGCTATCCAACGCTTTCCCTTCTGTTGCACTCTCTGGAGTTGGAATAGTAATTTTTACCCCTCCGCTATCCAACACTTTCTCTACTGTTGCACTCTTTGGAGTGGGAATAGTAGTTGTTACCTCTCTGCTATCCAACACTTTCCCTACTGTTGCATTCTTTGGAGTGGGAATCGTAATGTTTCCCCTCCGCTATCCAATACTTTCCCTATTGGCCATTCGAAGCCATGCAAAGTGGTTTTACATGGCCTCATAGATATGATTTCAAGGTTTGCGCCACCGGAGTGTCACTAAAAGTGACTCTACAGGGTGCAAGGGGTTCATAAATATGCTTCTTTGTTGCTTACCTACAGTCTTATGGAACTATGAATTTATAGGGTTTTGCCCTAGGGTAGTGCAGCAAATCACCTTTCTGCGCTGCCCTATGTCGAAGTGAAAAGGCAGGAATGCACCGTATTAATCCAATACAGTACATTCCTGTCCTTCTCCCCTGTGTTGGTGCTGTTTTGGCAGCCTGGTGCCAACGCAGGCACCCTTACACCATGGTGCAAGGGTGTCTGTGTTGTCGGCAGGATTATTTTTATGCAGGAAGGGTCACCTCAGGAGGTGCAAGGCTTTGGCACATCCCTAGGTTTACATGGTTTTGTAAATCTGGAGAAGCATCAAAATCCATAGGTATTGTGTGAGAACACCCCGTGCAACGCCCATGGAATGCCTCCCAAGTGCAGAGTAAGGCAATACAGAAATGTGTACTGCTCTTCCTCACTCCATATTTATGAGGCCATTCAAAGTCATGCAGATCTGCTTTGCATAGCCTCATAGATATGATTGCAAGCTTACCGCCGCCGGAGCGTTACAAAAAGTGATGCTTGGGTTTATAGGGAAATAGGGTGGGAAGTAATTTAATTATAAATAATTTAATTTTTTTATTTATTTACTGGTATTTATTTTGAATTAATTGTTATTGACATATTTAATTGGTAATTAATTAAAACATAATTGATAATTATGTACATTTTTTTAATTTATTTTCTGTTGTGGGTTGTGTGTTTATAGGGGAATAGGGTGGGAAGTAATTTAATTGTCAATTAAATATTTTAATTTATTTATTGTTTTTTTGTTGTTGGAATTGTTTATTATTTTTTAATTGTAGATTAATTAATTAATTGTTAATTGGTCTTTAATTTGTATTAATAGGTAATAATTTTTAATAATTAATTTTATTTTTTATTTTTAATTGATTAATTATTATATTATATAAAATTGTGAAGTACTTTTAATTCATTTGCAATTGGTATTAATATTTATTTTATTTTTATTTATATATGAAGTATTTACTTTCCCTACTGTTGCACTCTCTGGAGTGAGAATAGTCATTTTTACCCCTATGCTATCCAACGCTTTCCCTTCTGTTGCACTCTCTGGAGTTGGAATAGTAATTTTTACCCTTACGCTATCCAACGCTTTCCCTACTGTTGCACTCTATGGA
Organism: Lissotriton helveticus; assembly: GCF_964261635.1. Classification (NCBI taxonomy): domain Eukaryota; kingdom Metazoa; phylum Chordata; class Amphibia; order Caudata; family Salamandridae; genus Lissotriton; species Lissotriton helveticus. Next base: position 1,278,964,405 of record NC_136069.1, read on the forward strand.
GTTGGAATAGTAATTTTTACCCTCCTGCTATCTAACACTTTCCCTACTGTTGCACTCTCTGGAGTTGGAATAGTAATGTTTACCCCCACGCTATCCAACGCTGTCCCTACTGTTGCACTCTCTGGAGTGGGAATAGTACATTTTACTCTGTCGCTATCCAACGCTTTCCCTAATGTTGCACTCTTTGGAGTGGGAGTAGTAAATTTTACTCTGCCTCTATCCAACGTTTTCCCTGCTGTTGCACTCTCTGGAGTTGGAATAGTAATTTTTACCCCTACGCTATCCAACTCTCTCCCTACTGTTGCACTCTCTGGAGTGGGAATAGTAATTTTTACCCCTACGCTATCCAACGCTTTTCCTACTGTTGCACTCTCTGGAGTGGGAATAGCAATTTTTACCCCTACGCTATCCAACGCTTTCCCTACTGTTGCACTCACTGGAGTGGTAATAGTAAATTTTACCCTTTCCGCTATCGTACGGTAAAAATATTGTAAATTTTGTATTAATATTACGTTTATATATATGATGAGGGGGGTGGGGGTTTCGTAAGTGGCACTATGGATCAGTTTATTACTCGTGCCTTCTCGGTCCTAGAGAAGGAGATTGCCCTTACGGAACGTCGTGTGTCACGCGAACTGCTCGTCCATCGACGTTCATCTTTGGGGCATTTGGCACTAGTTTCTTCTCCAGAACACTCGTCTGTTCCCACTGTGCTCGTTACTCCTGGCTCTGATTGCCCACGGGTAAATGCGATAAGGGCCAGCATTGATAGGCTCTCTACCTTAGAGCCATGTGGGCGTGTAAATCCCGCATCTGACTCATTACCACCTGAGCCATCAGATCATCCTGCTCCCCAGTGCTCTGTTGTTCCTCAAGCCCCTCCCCCATTGGGGGGTGCGGCTGACAAAGCAGCTGGAAGAGTCCCCTTTAAAAGCAAACGCATCATAAGCCCTCGCAAGGGTAGTGTACTTAAACCCCCAAGAAGTCGAGATTAAACTACTGTAAGGGTATATGAAACATAGTGGCTTGGAGTCGGGGGCGAGGCAGACTAACTCTGGGTTCAAGCAGCTGATTACCAAATCCCAACTAAATTCCACTGTAGGTACCCCACCTGAGGTTCCCTCTCTTGCCCAGATCGAGCATTTATTGAAATCTTTAATTCTCCTGGTTCTTGAGCGAGGGAAGGGGGTGTCGGAGCGGCTTGACAGAGTCCTTAATCAAGCTTCATTCTAAAATCAGGGAGGGTGGGCCTTTGGGGAACTCTTTCCACCAGCCAATAGTGGTAGATGACACTGTAGCGATTGATAATGCAGCAATCGACTTACTAATGGGAACACCGGGGATGCCAGTGTTGAACGCCCCTTTTTCATCCGCAGAGGGCTCACAGAGGGAACTTGGGAGTCCAGGGACTGCTGAATTGGGCCCTCCGGTTCATATTACAGCCCATTCAGACGCTAAAAATAACCCAATCCCGACCAAAGGGCCTTTAGGCTTGCCAAAAGGCGTCCCACTCAAGTCAATAGTTCTAACATCAATAAGGGAGGCATTGGGGCCAGGGCTGATAAGCTAATTGCACCGACAAAAGTGCAGAGAGTGGAGGAGAGGGGTGTTCCTAGTATTCCACATGTTACTTTACCACCCGATTGCCAGCCCTTTGTAGCTATACTTACTGGGGTCCCTTTCCTTAAGCAGGGCAAACAAGAATCATACTATGATCTCAAAAACAAAACTATGTTTTGGCTTACGGAAAATAGACGTCTGCCTAGATCTTTTGATGGCCAGGTTCTCCATGTAAGACGGGTTAGCTGGGTTGGAACCAGGCCTAAGGATTTGGAGGGAGACTGTGTTCTGGTCAATTTTAAAGATCCCAGGGTAGCTAGGTTTATCTGTAGTAATCATTTTGGAGAGGGTAGTTCTGGTATTAGCACTCGCGATCTAAGCTATTTTAACCCCCACCCAGCCAATTTATGGCCTGCTAGTCCTTTAACCTGGGGAAACAGGAACAACAGATATTTTCATTCTGACTTTCCCCCCACAAGAGCGTTTAGTCAGAATCTTGGCCCTAGCCCCTACTGGCTGAGATGGGGTTGTTGACCTGTTGATCTGCTACTAACCAAGCCGCCGCCTGTTCTATCTGCTAGCTCTGGGAGTTGTAGAGTAACCATGTTTGAGGATTTCCCCGGGTTTATCCCCTCGCCGCAATCTCCTATTTCTTCCTCGTTTGGCGTCCCGCAGGGGGCTTCACTTGCTGGTACTCCTACTGTTGATCTTTGTACCTTGGGGGTATCGGTGGGCTTACCACTAGATCTTCATTCTGGTCCCAGCTCTCCGTCACCACGAACTTCTGGAGGGTTAACCTTAATGAATAATGAATTGAGGATTGTTAGCTGGAACATTGCGGGCATCTCCAGAAATTTGGATCTTCCAGATTGGAACAGCTTTATCGAGTCTTTTGGAATATGTATCTTCCAAGAGACATGGTACCTGGAGCCATGCTATAAAGTAGGATATATAACTTACTTTGTCCCTGCTATCGTTTCCTCTACAGAGCGAGGTCGCCCATCGGGCGGCCTGCTTATTTGGATAAGGACTTCCCTGGGCCTTCAGATTAGGAATAGAGATTCTAAGTCTCCAGACTTGCAAAGATTATCAGTCAGGGGGCCTCTCAGAGGGCGGTCCTTAGAGATCTTTAATATTTATGTTAGAGGACCTGGAGCAAGCTTGCCTTCCCCTACCCTACTACAGCTTGGAGAAGAACTAATCCAGTGTAGCTTGGAAATGTACATTATGCTCGCAGATGACTTTAATTGCACCTTTGAGCCCCTGGCAGCAGATGACATCCTTGGTACTGTGGAAGAGGATTTAAGGAGGGGTATTCCCCCCTGTCTATAACTCCTATTAAGAAGTGGTCCCAACGGGCATTGCAGCTTAACGCCCTAACATTGGAATTTGGTTTGAGGGCGGTGAATGGAAGTCTCTTAGATCCTGGTGGGGCCCACACCTTCAACCGAGGAGACCACTCTTCCAGAATTGACTACATTTTGCTGGACTTCAAACTCTGGGCCCAATTGCTTTCCCTACTGTTGCACTCTCTGGAGTGGGAATAGTAATTTTTACCCCCACGCTATCCAACGCTTTCCCTACTGTTGCACTCTCTGTAGTGGGAGTAGTAATTTTTACCGCTATGCTATCCAACTCTTTCCCTACTGTTGCACTCTCTGGAGTGGGAATAGTAATTTTTACCCCTACGCTATCCAACGTTTTCCCTACTGTTGCACTCTTTGGAGTGGGAATAGTAAATTTTACTCTGTCGCTATCCAACGTTTTCCCTACTGTTGCACTCTCTGGAGTTGGAATAGTAATTTTTACTCCTACGCTATCCAACACGTTCCCTAATGTTGCACTGTTTGGAATGGGAGTAGTAAATTTTACTCTGCCTCTATCCAACGTTTTCCCTGCTGTTGCACTCTCTAGAGTTGAAATAGTAATTTTTACCCCTACGCTATCCAACACTTTCCCTATTGTTGCACTCTCTGGAGTGGGAATAGTAATTTTTACCCCTACGCTATCCAACGCTTTCCCTACTGTTGCACTCTCTGGAGTGGGAATAGTAATTTTTACCCCTACGCTATCCAACGCTTTCCCTACTGTTGCACTCTCTGGAGTGGGAATAGTAATTTTTACCCCTACGCTATCCAACGCTTTCCCTACTGTTGCACTCACTGGAGTGGTAATAGTAAATTTTACCCTTTCCGCTATCGTACGGTAAAAATATTGTAAATTTTTTATTAATATTACATTTATATATATATATGTATTAACAAATCAATTTGTATGGTTTTTTTTCACTTACATTAATTATTTATTATTTTTAAGGTTATTTAAGTATTTTAAGTATGTTTAAGTTGATTATATTTATTATTTCATTATTTTTTTATTAATTTAAAACATTTTAAAAAATTCGATATTTTGACTAACTATATTTTTTACATCGATATTTTTGATTTGATATTTTTGTACGTACCTGTTTGGAGATAGGAGGTCGATATTTTGGTATTCTATATTTTTACCTCGATATTTTGGTAGGTTGATATTTTGGTATTCTATATTATGTCAGTGATCGAATTTTAAGGTTTACGGTGGAAATGGGTTTTGGGGTAGCGAGGGTAATTTTGGGGTTTTAGGCGAGTATGGATTTCTGGGATGGCAAGGGGAATTTTAGAGTTTATGGTGAGCATTGGTTTTGGGGTGGCAAGGATACAGTAGGGTTGTGGTGTGGGGAAGGTAATTTTAGGGTTTAGGGTGGGTATGGATTCAGAGGTTGTGGGGTTGTATGTACGAGCCGTGCTGCCTTGCAAAATAAATAGTTTTGACACGTTGTGTGTGGGACTCCAATGTTCGGGTGCTCTTCATTTGGAATATATATATATATACATATATATATCTATTTACTATATATATGTTTACTGTATTTATATACATTTATGTATATATATACACACACACACACACATTCATATGTGTTTATTCGTGTGCAAATATATAAATGTAAATATATATATATATATATATATATATATATATATATATATATATATATATATATATATATAAAACACACTCGTCTCCAAGCAGCTGGCGCACCCGCAATCGTCAGGCATCGACAGCTGAAAAAACGAAAGTTGACCCAGGCTAGGGTGAAAGGATATTTTTATTATATTTTTGGAATCGCCACCAGCATAACGTTTCGGCCTTCTCAGAGGCCTTGATCACATGACGTTAGGGGAGGGACACAGGTTTTTTAAAGTGCAAGTGCTGAAAATACGTAAGCATGATTGGAAGGTTCAAAAATGCAAGGTGATAGACATAGTAAACAGCCTTAACATGGATTACATGATCTTATATAATTGTATATGCACGACAAGGCATTATCCAAGGGGGAACATAGATTTCATAACATTTCATAAAACCCAGTTTTCCACATCCTGAAAAAAATGTTTAAAATTTATGGGAAACGTACTGGAAGAATCACACATTATTGTTTCACTTACAAAAATTTTATGATAATTCCCTGTGACGTTCCTACCAACATTACCAACACCGATGTCCATATACCGCTTACTTAGTAAGACCCAAGTGGGTTATGTATAATGACCATGTGACTGTAAGTCCTACTCCTTATGTTTCATGGTTATTTCAAAACTATGTACAATGGGGTAAAAGAATTCCCCAAACAATGAACCACCAATTTAAATGCTATACAGTTTAACGAAATATGTGAAAAGCAAAAAGTATAAATGTGAAAATCTGTGATATTTAAAAACCCCTTTATATTGCAAATTGATTTAGGGTATGATGTCATACTTTCATAACTTCTGACCACCGTAGAGTAACCGTCACAATGAGCAAGTGTGGAAATTACAGTTTTGAAGCTCTCAAATATTGTGACCAGTGTCCTAGCCTTGAGCAATGGAGTTCTGTAGAATTATGGGACAAATCAACTGTCAGGGTACAGTTTTAAATTTGCTATACTGTTAGTGGGCGAAGTGTCACTTATAGAAGCATGTGCCAAGGAATAACAGAGATATTATAGGTGTGTGTAAAAGTCAACACTTGAATTCAGACCCATAGGGGCCCTGGTGTCTAGATCTAAAATATATCTCGTCTCAAGAGCTCGTAACTTTGCTTCCCTATTGCCACCTCTACGTAAGGGTGGGATTGCATCAATGGCAAAATACCTTAAAAGATGACTCTGTTTGCCATGAGCTTCTTTAAAGTGGCGTGCCACCGGATAGGAGGCATCCTCAGTATTGATTGCCCTTATGTGCTGGAGAATCCTTTTGTGCACCTGCAACTTGGAACTACCCACATATCGCAGGGCACAAGGACACTCCAGCACATAAACGGTGTACTCTGACTTGCAAGTGAGTTGTTTGGTGATTAGCCGAGGAATTTCAGAAAAAGGAGTCAGATATTGCGTTTTGCTGACACCATGTTGGCAGGCTTTGCAGGATGCACACTTCTTAAGACCCTTAATAGCTTTAAACCATGGTGGGACAGTGGTTACTTCAGGGCTCGATTTAACCAATGATTCTCTCAGTGAGAATGCCCTTTTGCATGAAAAGCTGGGTTTTGAGGGCATCAAATGACCAATAGTGGGGTCATTGTTGACCAAATTCCAGTTTTTCGAAACGATTTTTCGTATGGTCTGGAATTGCTGATTGTAGGTCAACACCAATCTGATTGGTTGTTCAGTGCTCTCAGTTTCCTGTTTTCTGCTCTGCCGGGTTTTTAAGGCATTTTCTCTAGTCATGGTATTAGTTTTTCTGATGGCAGATTCAACAATCTTCAAAGAATAACCTCGTGCTAGAAAACGCTCCTTGCTGTCCCTTTGTGCTTGTCTACACTGCTCCTCTGTGCTGCAAATACGTCTGATTCGCAGCATCTCCCCATATGGGATGCTGCGAATCAGATGCGCAGGATGATGACTCTTAGTGTGGAGAATGGTATTATATATGTAAAATTATATTTAAAATGGCAGACAGGTAAAGCAAAAAATGTCATAAAAATCATCTTATTAGGAGATCTTGGTGTCTGCATGTGGTCCTTGGGGGATGTGAGAAGTACGGGAGGTGTCGATAATATTTGCATATATATATATATTCAAAATATATACATGTATATGTACATGTATATATGTATATGTGTACGTGTGTGTGTTTTTGTATATATATATACAAGTCAGGTACTTGTACCTACCTGTATATTTTTTGAAGCAAGCATATGCCTTTACCATGCATGCTTTTATCATGTAAATGTAAATGTTTTACAGGAAAATATAAGCCCTTTACATACAATTACCTGTGAAATATTTATAATTGCTTGTAAGTCATTCACGATGCGCATAACTTTACCATTCATTCTTTTGCAGCGAAATTCGTTGTAAAGGCACTCGTGGTAAAGGTATATGCATTGTAAAAACATGCGTGGTAAATGTTATGCATGGTAATGGCATTTGCATTGTAACAGCCGCTTTGTAATGGCATACATTCCACCTGTTAATTTTTAATTGTTTACTTACCTGCAATTATCTGTATTCCGTTGCTTACCACCCTCCACCCTGCCCCTCCCCCACACCGCCTCCCTGCCCCACCGAACTCCCCCCACGGGCCGCGGCTGAATGTATCCAGTCCTCATGACAACCATCTCTCCTTGACCTTGCACACACCAACTACATTCTAGCAGTCTCGGAGAACGAAAGTTAGTTACACATGATGGGACATTTACAAGCCTGCCGGAAGAACTCCAGTGACAATTCTTTTGAGTTCAATGATGTTGTGGAAATTTCGCAGTTTGCTTTGGCCTGACCCTTGATGAGTGACCCTTGTCGGTCTGTTACCAGACATTGTGAGAAATCACCCCAGGAACCTATACTTTTAATTCTGCATCGAAAGCACAGGACCATGGGAGACAGCAGAAACCTGCTAGGCCACCTCAGCTGTTGACATATCAGAGGAGTGGAGTTGAGGGGGAAGTGAAATGTGACAGAGCCTTAAGTGGCCTGAATGGAATGCTAACAACATAATGACTGTTCCACCTCTGTTCTGTAGTGCAGTGTGTAGTTCAAAGGGAGGCAATGGAGCCTGATCAGAGGGATAAAGAAAGCAACTGTTTGGTGAGGCAAAGCTCTGTACACACAAACTGAGCAGTGAATATTTACACAGAGTGCTTGTGAGGGGATGATGTGCAACTCCCTGCAGAGTTCTACCACAGCGAACATGGGATTAGTAGTGGAGAGAGCAAGGAAACACATGCACTCCTAAGGAGAACTGAAGGCTAACAAAAAAGAATCCCTTCCAGATAAAAGTAAATAGATACAACTCATCAGAACACTGTGAGATGGAAATACTACTGGGCAAGATAAACACAATATTAGAGATGAAATCTATTGAAGATGAGAAACCCTATCTCAGATAGGGAACAAAGTAAAATCAATCTTTATTGACAAAGCCAAACCATATATGGTACACAAATGTAAACAGAAATCAGATTAAAATTAATCAACATAGTTTAATTTAATAAGCACAAAAACAAGCAATAAATACAGAAATGCAAATAATGACTCTAAAAATACACAAGCATATCTAAAATAATCATGTCAACTATTAAAACTGCACTTAGACGATAACAGCCTTCTAATCTTTCTGGCATGCCCCAAAAATCTTACAATAAAAATACAAATTTGGTCTGATTGGTGTTACTAGAGGTATGGAAGAGCTGGTAAACATTCTGTAAAGTTGCAACTTTGTAACCAGGGAATGATAAAACACTCCTGAGGGCTTGCGTAAATCTTACAGTAGGAAAATACACGTAAATTACTTCATTTTGAACGCAAGTCACAGGGGCAGAGGGGTAGATCAACCAATCATGATTCAAGGGTGAGGACACATGTAAATGAGAAGTTCTGAAACGAAATCTAGTTAAAAGAAACCTGTGCTACTGGTTAGACATCTCACTAATATAATATGATTGCAAGCCACTACAAGTTAACAAAGCGGCATGTCTAATAGCATCATCTTCAGTTCATTGCGTCTACTTCTAATATTATTTCTGTGTGAGATTAGAAGAACTTTAAAATGGTCCTTCTTGCCCTGCTGTATGTTTCAGGATCGTTAAAATACTGACACACCTATCCCCCGGCAGACCCACCAAATGCACTCAAGCCATTTTATATCTCCAGCTAGATCTAATTGAACGCAGTCCCCAACTGTCTTTCTATTGACTGCAGCATGAGCTTTTGACCAAATAGAAGGCCACAGGAGAAGGGGGCAATCGCTATAGTATCTATAAAAAGGACAACCCTAACTCACTGTGGCAAATGGTGGAGGAGCTACCTGGCAGAACCACTAGGAGACATTGAAGAAATTGATCCTCCGCTCACTGTAATTCATGCCTATCTACATGACCCCAGAACCGTTCCCCATAACTCGCAACCAGAATACATTTAACAGCAAAATTCTCCAGCATCTGTTTCACAGGCTTAAGTCATAACGTTGGCAGCAAAACCTTTAACAGCCATTATGAGTCTTAAATGAACCCCATTTTCCTATTATCAAAGGGGATTCCTAAGGAAGACAAAATATGAGTCAAAACAATTTTTCACCTTTTAAAAAATGTCACATGATTTCTTTTTAGCCAGGCCATGGATCATGGTGAAGGACTTGTTGCGGTTTTTTATCAAGAACAAAGGTCCTGAGCTTAACAAATACTTTAGGAAAAAAGTTCAACATAGACTTAAATAAGAACTATGGCTTAGTTTTCATTGTCCAGCCGGACAAGGATTTATTTTAAGGATTTTTTGGGAAATAAATGAATGGGTAAGACACAACATGAATCAATAAAACTGGGCACAAGCCTGTACCAAGTCAGAGAGGGAAGAAAAAGAACATTCCGGTTCAGGTCGCTCATAAAAACCGCAAGATTTTCCAGAAAGCGCTGTAAACCAAATCTGGTCCATTGTTTTGTATTGAATTGTAATTGTATTTGTATAGCGCTTACTACCCCTGACGAGGCATTGAAGCACTTCTTCGGCGAGTAACACGTTACTCTGTTGACCCATGGAGGATTAGTGTTGAATTAGTATAGTGAAACATGCAAGTAAATTTTAAGTGGTGGATATGTTAGGCAGTTATTTGGATTCGGAAGGATAGCAGAAGGATAGAAGAGGAAAGAAGGTTTGTATTTATATAGCGCTTCTAATCCCTGAAGGGGTGTAGAAGTGCTTTTTTATCGAGTAGCACGCTACTCCAAAAACCCCTAAAGGATTAGTGGTGAATTAGTATGGTGAAATAGGAAAGTAATTTGAGTGGTGGATATTAGTCAGTTATTTGGAGTGAGAAGGATAGCGGAGCCAGGACATAGGAACGACATCATAAGCGTAAAGTAGGATGGGTAGGGGGGCATGACAAAACCTGGACATAATCGCCCTGCCTTTCAGTAAGAAATGTTTCAATATTTTTAATATATAATGGAAATAGAAAAAAGGCCATGATGTAACCCTGCCACACATGTCTATGAATCCCAAACGTCTATGCACATTCTCCGTTTTACATATAGCGCATTCTTGCCTTAGTATTAGCATTTATCTTCCTTAAAAATCAAATGTTAACCTCCTTGTCCCCCATTGCCATCATGATGGACCAGAGTTTGCAATGCTTTACATAATCAAACTCACAATTATGGTCCATAATTGCCAGATAGGTGGTGAGCTAAAGAATGATGATGGGTTCATCCCAGATCTGTGACTTGGGGTGAGTGTCTGAAAAGAGTCAGCGCTCTGTCCATCACCTCCCTTTGTTTGCTCCACAATTACCAGATAAACATTCCCAGTTTTAGCCCTAACATATTTATTAAACAGGAGAGAGGTTTAGACTTTGCTCCACTGCCTATTCTTTTTTGGAAACCATATTGCGCCCTTGTAATAACCTAGTGCCCATTCTTGAAGGCAAGACATAACTATTCTTTCTACTGTCTTCAGTATTGAGTCCAGTAGGGAGATGGCCGGTAACAGCCCGGATCCGAACTTTTGCCCTTTTTTAATATAAAGCGATACAAAAGGGGATGATGGACGGAGCTTTTGAACAAATCAAACACTCACCCCCAGTCAACTGATCTGGGTTTAATCCATCACCATTCTTTAGTTCACTCAGCCACCCCAGTTCAGACATGGCTATATGCAAATCAGTCTGACCCTGTGCCTCATGGGAACAGTCCAGCCCGAACTGCCAAGCCATGTCTTCCCTGGATCGGAAACAAGCATCCTGGGACCGGTTTTCGGATTCATAATCCTCATCAGCCAGGCTATCTTGAATCCAGTGGCCAAGTGAACAAGGGACTCACGTCTGAGCATACCCTGCCACACTTAGGGCGAACAAAGCGATACAAAAGGGGATGATCGACTGGGGGTGAGTGTTTGAGTTGTTCAAACGTTCCGTCCATCATCCCCTTTTGTATCGCTTTTTGAATATAGGTACAATTATAGACTGATTCTCGGTGGGCAGAGGGCCTATCATAGACACTGCATTAAACACATTCTTTAGTAGGGGAGCCCACAAAACGATATTCCCCAAAAATAAGTGGAAGCCAGACCGGGCCTGGAGCTTTACCCTTCCTGCTCTCCTGCTCTTCCTGTTCCTTCCTAAGGCATAAATTACTTCTTCAATAGAAAAAACACGCTGCTCCCTACTCACAGACATAGATTGATCAGGAAAAGGTTGATAATCATCTGGCACCGTATGGGGAATCAAATAAATTCCGCAAAATTGGTTACCCCACAGATCTAGGGTTATAAAGGATTCCATGCTCAGATCGCCTAAATCCTTACAGAAAGGTGCATTAATCACCCTTCAGAAAGTAGCACTATCCCTCATTTTACTAGCCCGACCCAACTGTTGCCAGGCTTCATACTTAATCACCTTTTTCGCTTAACAAGTGCATGTTTGTAATGCTGTTGTACCATTTAACTAAGGCAAGATTCCTCTGAGTACTGTTGAGATACTTTTTTTTAATGATTTGTGGGCCTTAGAACATGCACTATCAAACCCACCCCTTGGAAGCTGTGGAACGACTCCATGTTGTTTTAGTTAAAACTGAGACAATTCTCTCAGTAAGCACACCATAAGAATAAATTATTTCTTGAGTCTGGCTTCTTCATTAAGACAACAATCATCCAGGCTTGTTATTAAAGATCCTAGGAACATAACAGCATCTATACAACTTCATTTGATAATAGGGTAATTACTCTTGTTAATCCCTAGACCCTGTGGGTGACAATTCAAACTTTCATCTTTCCTAGTTACATTAAAATTCAGCGAAACAGGATTTTGGTCACTTATACAATTCGCATGTATCAGAAGTTAGAAAGGAAACACTTGCAGTTTCTTGACTCAAAAATAGAATCAGTTTGACTGGTGTGACTATTTTCAGTGAATGTGTGCAGCTGGGAAGCACAGGAATAAGTAGGTCACCCACATGTAAAAGACTGAATTTAATTAATAAATTCTTCTGCACACTACTGTAATCGCTGTGGCTACAAAGTGATATATCAAGCTCCTCTTGATCCACTAGTCCACACACCTCTCTGGAAAGGCAAGTGCACCAATGAGCATTAAAATCCCCTACTCAAACCATAGATAGGTTCACTTCCACCAACTCCAAGAACTCATTCAGATCCTGTTTTAGGTCATCACACTGGCCCCAGACAAGAATAGTTTGTTGTAAAAGTTAATAAACACAATTTTCTGTTCCCCTTTGCAAACGAGAATCAAGAATTGATAGAACTGTGGACTAGTGAGCATTTTCTTCTCTGACCCTGCAATAGAAGTTGACAAGATTATACTAAGCCCCCACTCGCCCTACCAAGTTTAGACGGGCTACCATTTGTGCACAAGAAGAAAACCCTTCAGTAAATAAATGGGTTGTAGCCAGTGGTCGAAGTGGGAAATAAAAAGTAGGGAAACTGTTGGTGGAGAATCAGGGGGCGGGAATAACCAAAGAGGCGGAGTCAGGGGTGTGGCTAGAAATAGCAAAACATACCAGTTTTTAGTACGTTTAGCATTTCACTGACCAGTTACAGCTTATAACGTTATTAAAACAATGGATAAACATGTTTATTTGAGCTTTAATTCAGGAAAAAGCAAACACTTATAGGGAATACTGGTTTATGTCAAGCGTGTGAAATATAAGGAGGAACAACATGTTACCTTAACCCTTTCGTTGCTGCCGTCGGCCAACGGCCGTCGCGAGCACTACCTTTGTTATCCTGCACACGTCCGTTGGCCGACGCGGCCCCGCCCACTCATCAGAACGCCCGCACCGCGGCGGAATTGCTGCCGCGGTTAAGGTGTTAATGCGTTTACTCTCATTGTTCAGAAATCCTTGATTATTTTTGTGTCAAACATTGAGGTCATGAATACAGGGCTCCGCATGTACACATGTGTTAAGCAGGGCTCAGAAGAGAAATGGACTCTTCAGGAGAATCTAGACTCACGGACACCCACAAAGGCTCCTTCATATTCATGTCAGCCAGCTAGCTGCTCAATCATAATACAGCAAAAAGAACAACTGGTGGACAGAATGCAAAACAATATCATACATTCACCCCAGTATAGAGATCTGGGCTTAAATCCATCGTTTTTTGCTCACCATGCCAGTTTGGACCCAACTATGTGCAAATCAGTCTTGATCCTGCGTCCAATGTGAACAGTTCAGCCCGAACTGCCAGGCCATATGTATTCAAGTGTCCTTTCATTTGGGAAGTGAACACAAAGCAGTACCCACTGAACTATGCACATAAAATATTGCTCTTTGATATGCATGTTACATGTTCTTTGCAGCAGGCATATTCCCTTCTGCGCTACCTTAGATGGGTAAAACAGCCACTAGACAAAACATGCTCCCATCTCTCTCCAGCAGGTACATTGATCACCAAAGTTATCTTGGCACTTGTAGTGTTGACCGAAACCTGCTGAATAAACAAAGAACTTTGCAGTGTTATTAAAACTCCTGCACTTGTACAAAAACGGTCCCCCCCAAACTAAACTGGGCCCCTACCCTTCCACTCTCCCAGGGAAATGCCTGCTCCTGCCCTTTCACTGCTCCTGCCCAGTCAGTACTCCTGCTCATGCTCGATCAACACTCCTGCTTCATCAATTCCCCTGCCCCCTCCCTACTCCTGCCCCGTCACTTCTCCTGGCCCGTCACTTCTCCTGCCCCGTCACCTCTACTTTCCTGTCACCTCTCCTGTCCCATCACTGCTCCTGACACGTCACCTCTCCTGCCCCGCCACTTCTCCTATCCGTTACTTTTCCTGCCTGTCACTTCTCCTGCCCATTACTTCTCTTGCCCAGTCACCTCTCCTACCCAATTACCTCTCCTTTCCTGTCGCCTCTTCTGTCCTGTCACTGCTCCTGCCCAGTTCACTCTGTGTACAACATTGACAAATTACATAAGGTGGCAAATTCCCCACAGTACTCTGTTTGGGGAAAGCTCCTCTGTAATCACTAACTCCAATCTCACTGGCACATGACATGCTAAAAGCAGACGGCGGGCGCATTGTCATTCGAAAGGGGGTAATCAGCCTCAATCGGAAACTAAAGCATTTTCAATCGGAAACTAAAGCATTTTCAATATTATATACAACGAAGTCATAGTTGTATCAATGTAGTATATTTATCTTTTCCAACCAACAACCTTTGACAAAGCCAATAGTCCTGGCTTGTTGTAGGTGTAATGTTACTTGTTGTATTATATATGTGGAGGCAATAACAGAAGCAGCAAAATACAAGTCGGGCAGCACATTACGCTGGGCACATATTTTTAGCATCAATGTTTTAAGCCACATCCTTAATTATATCGGCCACGTCCCTTTGAGAGCCCCCACTTTTTTCATCCCACTTAAAGCCCTGCCCCAATTGCGCTGTGAGTGATGGAAGGTCATGAAAAGTTGGTCGTATGGGTGTCAAGGGGGATCATATTGTCAGAGCCAATCTGTCACTCGGAGTTGAGCGGGCGCCAGCTTGATCTGCACTAACCGACTGCCAGCATACTGGAAGCCAACCACGTACTCTGTGCAGTGGTAGTCGACGTCTTCTGTTTGCTCCTCTGCATAGCAAACATGGAAGCCAGAAGCGTCTAACAAATTAATCTAATTAAGCCACATTCTTTGCCCTCCTGACACAACATCTGACAAACCAGCTCTGCCTCTGATCTGCAATGGAAACCTCAAACCTGTTTGCACTAGGAGTGTCACACAACAATGACATAAGACCTGTGACTAAGGAATTCAAAGTCTAAGGGAGGGTTGATCCGTCCGCCACACTGCAATAGGTGGTGCGAAGATGAGAGCCCAGACTGACCACCACTGATGATGAACTAGTTCAAATGCTGCTTCTATTGTGGTCCTCCATGTGAGCACTGTGGTGTGTGGGCCAGCATCCAATATGCCACATTAGTTTCATGAACACATCGACACAGCAAAAGAGCTATTTCTGCAGTTTGTTGTGGTTCAACCAGGACTGTCAGTGGGCCTGGCCTTGCCGGTTTTCAGCATCTGGCAGTTCTAAAAAGCAGGTGCCGAAACGGGTCTCTATCGGGCTCTCCATTTTTGGCCTCAGCCTCGGGGTGACAAAAAAATCTTACCTCTGCAGTAATACCATCCATCACTGCCTTTGAGGTAACTTCAAAGAGACTCGTTCTAGTTCTTTTACAGTCTCATCATTTCAGAATGGAAGTATTTTCAATATTATATGCAACAAGCCCATAGATTTTACTTATGTATCCTATGTACCTAACAGCCATTGACAAAGCCAATAGCCCTAGCTTGTTGTAGGTAACCTTTTTGTATTATATATCTGGATTCAATCACAGAAGCACCAAATACCACTCAGATGGCACACTATGCTAAGCACAGATTTTTAGCTTATCACTTTTGAGCCACACCCTTAACTGCATCGGCCAAACCCCTTTGAGAGACCCTCCCAGTTTTTTCACCCCACTTAAAGCCCTGAGTTCAACACAAGCATAACATCAAACATAGGATGCATGGAGAAAGCCACGGAACAGCATTTACTGTGTTGACAGTGCATTATTAGTCATTTTTTTGAGGGGAACCTAACTGGGGCGCAAAGGAGCAAGGTACATCATTGGGATGTTGGGAGACAATACAAGATAGTTAACAAAAATTATGGATTTGGATCACGGATTTACACAATTACATTTTACTCATAGGAGCAGTAAGTGATTTGCCCAGAATCCTACGGTTTTTGGTCAAGTGTGGACCAGGGATTCAAACACAGTTCACCAAGTTGGCAGGTTGGCCACCAGAGCATTAAATGACCAAAGTCAGTAACCAGCAGGCAACATGCCACATCACAGAGAAAGTAGGATTGGTAAAGTAGAGGCAAAGGGAGAAGATGTGAGAGAGCCCACGAGAGAAAGAGAGAGAGAGAGAGAGAGAGAGAGAGAGAGAGAGAGAGAGAGAGAGAGACTGCCTACCTGTGGTCTAGCCATGTAAGCCCTTGCCTTTTCACCGGACATAAAAGGAAAAATTACTATGCTCTTCAGGCCAGGTTATCACTTAATGCAATCTCGCCGAAGACAGGCAGTTTCTAAGCACAACCTATAATCAGCCTAAAGCCATTCGAGCCACCCAGAGGTCGAACACCTCACAGGATCTTTAAAAAAAAGCGTCACAACGAGAGATTCCCCAGCACACAGGCTCTTTACGAGGAGATACAAAGCTATACTGATCTGAAGGCGTTTTTTTCAGGCCTTCTCACATAACATGACGCAATCAGTGTATTGAATTGAGTGTAATTGCATTTATATAGTGCTTACTACCCCCAACGAGGGGTTGAAGCGCTCCAATCTCACTGGCACATGACATGCTAAAGGCAGACGGCGGGCGCATTGTCATTCGAAAGGGGGTAATCAGCAGGGCCGGACTGGCATGCTGCTGAGCTGGTGGCTGATGTTACGGCAGTGGGGGCTAATTTCGTTGATGGAGACCTGAGTGTGCTTTGAAATAAACAAAGCAAATCGAATTTCGTTCAGCACACGCAGGTCCCCAACAAGAAATCAGCCCCCAGCCCAGCAGCATGCCCAAACGCCCGGTAGCCAGTCCGGCCCTGGTAATCAGCCTCAATCGGAATGACAATGGGCCTGCCCTCAGCCTGTGAGAGCTCAGGAAGGGGCTGCCGCTGCCTCTGAAGTTTAACAGAGAACTGCGAGCAGCCCCTGAAAGCTGAAAGAAAAAAGTTATCGTTTTTTTATTAAGTAGAACTATTCTTGCCATCCTGGGATGCTTTTTGGAAAGTAAGAAGTAGGGGAACGGACTGGAATAATTTCTAGAAGTAGGGGCACGTCGTGCCCTTCCGCCCCCGCCCACTTCTACCACTGGTTGTAGCCCACGTTTCCTGTAGGCAAATGATCTCATAATCAGTAATAAATCTCCCCTGTTTTAGACAAGATACCTGCAAAATTCCAAGTTAAAATCCC
Organism: Lissotriton helveticus; assembly: GCF_964261635.1. Taxonomy (NCBI): domain Eukaryota; kingdom Metazoa; phylum Chordata; class Amphibia; order Caudata; family Salamandridae; genus Lissotriton; species Lissotriton helveticus. Next base: position 1,278,981,460 of record NC_136069.1, read on the forward strand.
CACAGCGTCCATCTTCACTCCAGGGTTCCCTGTACTACACATACCATGGACAGGAATCCTATTATTCCCTCCCAAACACATTGGAGTTGAATCTGGGTGCCCCTTGTCATCCTCCGCCCGATTCGTAAAACTATTGTTGTAATACACTACTTTCTGCATGTCCCTGCCTAACCAGGGATGCACACTTCTGCACGAGCCTCCTTCCTTGGATAAGAAAGGGGCCCATGCAGTCACTTCCCTGTCAGTCCAGAGCCTCGTAATCATTCCAAACAGAAAATCTGTTTGACGGTTGTATAGGAGGAACCCAATCAGTACCACTAACAGAATTATTAAACTCGCTGTTCAATGTCGGTGCCACCGCCCTGCTGGGAAATTTCCTAGGACTAACTTGGGGTTGATAAAAATAGCCTAATGAACCACTGCTATGTGATCACACATTGAATGGCCTTGGGTCAGTATTACCAAAATCTGCTTTGCTCAGGAAAGGAATTGCAAGTCTGTGGATTGTGCCAATCCAAGGAACCCACCTACTGATGTTAATCTGGTCAAGAATGGTCACCTGGTGCCCCAATCTGACCCCTAGACAATGTCTAACTTTGCTTCATAGCTCATTCCAGGTCGCATGGAGATTAGGCATGGGACTCCTTTCAATACTATTACATAAGGTGTTGCCTCTGGTGGTAATTGAAGTTAGTATGGAGACGTGGTGCCTGCGTTCTCCTGTTGAGATACCCATTGCTCCGTTAGCGACACACTCTCTGGGGCACGCTGGCCATCAAGGCCTATGAACATAAGATTGTTGACAGTATGAGGGGGTTGAGGAATTGCTGATAGATAGCGGGGCTCAGGAGCCTGTTGATTAAAAGGGTCTGTAGATGGTTTGGTTGGGCACCCTTGAAATGGCATACCCTGCCTGTCAGAGGAAATTTCTTATCTTGTACCATGTGGAGGGACCCACTCTGCCCACTCCTCCAACACAATTGTTTAAGTTGCCACTCCTACATAATTTTTAGAAATGTAGTAAAAGATCCCACACCTTTCTCCAATGAGTCCAACCTGCTAGAAATTGAGGCAAGCCTATCCACAAACCACGCTGTTAAGTTGTCGAAAGTGGCTGTGTAACTGCTTCAAGCTGCTAGCTCAAAGGGGCACAGTCTGGTGCGCCCAGATAACTAGGCGGGAGAAGCTTATCACACACCTTGTTGTTCTCAGTTGTCCTCATGCTATTTTTTGATTTTTGGTCGAGGGCCTCTGATTAGTTTTTTCTGGCCAGGGCATCCTTTTCTGGCAAACCTTCCAATAAAATATCAGTAGAGTCATGTCCAGATCAGGGCTTTGAAAAACCAGGGAGGCGAACAGCAGGATTTGTCTTAAGGGAACAAAGTCATCTAATGACAAGCCAGGGGCAGGAGCAAAGATCAGTATGCATTATGTAAGTAAAACAAAAGCTCTCCAAGCAAACAATTAAAGCTGTCTGTAGCCAAAACCTAAAATCCAGTCCAATCCTTCAATAATGATGGAGAGACATATTCTTATAAATAGTTGTAATTTAGCACTCACAGGTTCATACATTTGTGCAAAATTTGCACAGATCATGAATGTCCAAATGCAATTGTCATGTTGGACAATCGCCACGTCTGAATTAGTTTTTGGGCATGTGACATCAATTGTGTATGCTGAATTGTACACTGTTTCACTTGCACAGGCACGCATGCCTTCATGTTTGCTTGTAGCATTCTACAGAGAAAATATTTCAATATGGAGAAACTCTCTTTCCTACATCCCTATCCATTTTCAATTTTGGGGTAGTCATTTACCATTCCACACTGTATAAGAATTTGCTCCTATACTTAATAGGAGCTAATCTCTGTCTGACAAGTTTATGAATGCCCAGAAACTCATAGGTTTGTGGATGTTTCCACAATTGTCAGGTCATTCCTATCATGAAGTTGCCACTTCCTGCACCTGGCAGGAGATTTACCAATGTGCTATATTACCCCTTAGTTATGTGTAACATTACCCCACCTTGGACTATTATTAGCAATGAATAAATAAATGTAAGAAGTCAACTTAACCTTTTGTGAATTACTTGCTTTTATATCAAGCCATTTGAATGTGTAAGTAGTTGAAGTTAAAAACGTTACACAGGTGAAGGGCCATGCGTCCAGTGTGCTTTTATTGCACAAAATGCACCAGTATAAAATCCATATATCAAAGTGAACCATGAAATATGAAAAATATTACTCAGTGCCCTGAGAAATATGGATTTTATTAACATAATGACAGTTTACCAAAACTACTCTACAGGGTTTTACCATTCTTAAGAGTACTAAGGTTGTGCGGTATAGAGGACTCAATTATGTTAGATTATCTAAAATATGAAGCAATAAATGCAAAATTTGCAACATATTCTCTGGCAGTATTTTTTTTATCCACGTCAACTACAAAAAATATTTTCGGTGAAATCTGTAAATATGCAAATTGTTTGAAAGTTTGAGGCAAGTGTGGTAAATACATATTTAGGCGGTAAAAAATATGCAGGCACGGATTCGCATGAATCCACTGTCCCTGACCCTTGCCTGTTGTATTAATAATTTATCCAGGAAAGGAAAACTATTGCTAAACATTCTAATTCCAGTCGGTGCCTATAGTTAGCTGTACTTTGAAGGAAACTGTTTTCCAAGCAAACTATTCTAAAATAAATATGTAATATAAAAAATACATAATTGGTAACATCATAAATTGCCATAATAGGGTTCTAGTAAAGTACACAAACAGCTCAAATTTTATATATGCTATGTGGTGTGACAAATATATTCCATTTCCAAATTCAAATTGATTTAGTAAAACTGTTAGCCAGCCAAGAGAACACATGGATGAATAGAAAGCAGATTATCTGTCCCTAGAACAGCAATACAGAAGTTCGTTTGCTGTTTCTCTTCAGTGACAATAATTGATGTATCTCCGTAAATTTTTCTAAAAGTGTTCAAAATCTTTTGCATCTTTTCAGTATTCAACCAGCAGTAATCAGCCTGACAGGCTGTCTAAAGCAATCCAATGTGGGCTAGCTTATTGAAAACATGTGACGATAATATCAGATTCATACGGCCTGACAAAAACCATAAAGTTTGTTATGCCCATCCAATTTAATGCTAGCTCTGCCGCCCACCCAGTTGAGGAGAAGAGGGTTTATGAAATATGGTGGATTAGAATCTATTTCGAGTCTCTCATATTTGCACAGTTTGCAAAACTAGCGTTTGTGACGCTGAGCCAGTTAACTATTAGATAAAACAATCTCGTCACTCAAAATGCAGTAGCTGCTTCAATGTATAACAAACGAAGCCATTTAATGTCTTAAATATAGAGCCCTGAATATTCTCTCAAGAATGTACGCCAAGACAGCCAGATGTTACCATGTCAAGGAAACGTTTTTAGCGTGAGCTGAACACAAGCCTTCACCATCACTTCTATTCATAATATTAGCTCTGAAGTTGAAACTGAAGGCCGTGCCTCTTTCTCCCAATTTCTGTCTGTCCGTCATAGAAGAGCGCAAACTACTTGCACATCCAATCCTGGGCCTCTCTGCATAGCGCAAAGAGCGAAAGTTGCATATGTGTCAATGGTAATTGTGGGAAAGAGTGAGATAGGCAGATAGAGAATTTCAGGAACATTTAAGCTGAAAAAGGACGAACGTATGTAACTGAGAAGCTGTAGAAGAAAGTGAAGTGAAGGAGAGCACGGGCGTCTACAATCCTCTGAATGACACTACCCTTCCACAGAATGTAGAAATGTTTAAGTTGTTATTCATTTGATTCATACAGCTAACAAACAGTGACAAAGCGAATAGGGCTAGCTTGTTTTAGGTATATGTGTTCATTGTTGTGTGACATGTTTGGGTGCAATAACAGAAAACTGCAGAAAGCTACACAAATACGGATCAGTCTGTATGCTATATCAAGCAGAGGATTTTAGATTACATGCTGTATTCCAAGTCGCTGATTATATAGGCCACACCTTTTGGAAAGGATTCCTAGTAGCACTTTTTTGGTAATGTCCTTTTTAGAGACCCCCACACTTTTTTTCACCCCACTTAAAGCACTGCATAATAGTAGGCCTGGGTGGAGTTCACATATTTCTGATTAAAGATGCAACATAAAAATCCATGATAACAAGAAAGAATGCACACACTTTTTTTATACTTGTTTCCACTATTTTGATATGATTTCATAGCTAGGACAGGATGTCTAGCTTGTATTTGCTATATCTGTATGATAATACACCCAAGAGGGATAGACTGTCAGGGGCGGAGAATCATTGCATCTGGATGGTACCATGCCTGAATGGTCAGATGGGCTGCTCCCTGGATTACCTGTTTCAGTATCAAAGGCCCACAGGGTAGCTAAACACTAGTCTTAGAAGACAGCATAAAATACAAAAACATGAAGGCATATCATTGTGCCCAACAGCACTAATCCCTAGTACTGCTTCCTACTAAACATGACACAACATTTCACACCGTCATGGGCACAACACTAATAAAAAAAACATCAATTTGCACATTTCTGCAGTGTAATCACACAGAAGGGTGTGAAAGCCACAAAATGAGGAACAATGCTTGGAAATATAATATGTATCCCGGCAAAATGAAACAAATAGCAATGTCTGGTGAGAGATAGATCCAGGCACGCAATGCTCCCCACAGTTCCATAACCAAATATAGCCAGCCATTATCTAAGACATCCCATCACTACAGTATACTAGTTACTCTAATCTGGTCAGCAAATGACGGGAAGCACAACCAGATTTAGAATCATCGTTCTGGAAGCACTTCAGGAAACACACAATTATTAGGAAAGATCTATATAAATAAAAATTGTGAGAAGTTGGCCTGGTATATGATGTTCACTATTCTAGTGAGCACCTTGCACCAGTCCAAACAACCCTTATGGTGATGGTTGTAAAGTCAACCTTATAGACCTGCTATCCTAGTGGTAGCATGGACAAAAGCAGTCTTAGGCTAAACTCAAGAGAGCATGTGAAGCCAGCTGTTTTACCATATGCAACCTTTTTAATACCAAATGAAAGGACACCACACAGGTTATATATTCAAAATATATATGTATTTATTTCTAAATAGATACCCTTAACTCTTTATGCGCACAGGAGCACAAGCGTATAACAAGTAACTTAATATAACATACAAAAGTTGCACAAATATGGTTAGGCCCTGGTGGCCCTTAAAACCATATACTAAAATAGTGGTATAAGAACCACGTCACGAACAATGATAAGGCCTAGGGCCTTGGGAATCGCTGGGGCTACACTGGTCTAACAGCAGTTAGGATGTAGGAGGCCCACAGGATGCGGGTGCAGTGTCTAAATGCACACACGTGCACCAATAGAAGTCAATGGGTGCGTAAAGTTAGAAAGTTGCAGATTTGGAAGTCTTCCGACTGGACTAGAACTTAACCACTTAAAACTAAGACACTATGGATGTAAATCTCAACAGGAGCACCGCAGTACTCGCATTACCTCACCCACAGGAAGCGGGTGCATAGGTGTCAATGTGTGTTGGGTTTCGTCGTGGGGTTCTATAGAGCCTTGGAGAAAAGATGCTGCAGGCGACCAGGAGAGAAGAGTCCTGTTGGATCCAAGGGTGGATCGAAGATGAAGAGTACCTGAAAGCAGAGGGGACAGAGTCTGGGTCACTAGCCAGTGACCAGGAAGGAACCAGGAAGGAACCAGGCGATGTCGGGTTGCGATCAGGTGATGTTGTGAAGCTTGTCTCCACTGCCACGTGGATCAGGAGGTGTCGATGATGACCAGGCACTGGACACAAACTGTCCCACAAAGGTTCTCGCTGTCGGCAGTGTCAGATCTCGATTCGGAGTCAACAGGCCTTGGCAAATGCAACCCATGCAGGAATCAAAGATGGCTTTTAGATCAGACCAGCAAGGTCTGATGGGCTGCTCTTTTTCAGGGGAGCAAGGGCCAGTCTGGAGCAACCAGACCAGCATTGAAAATTTGAAGGTTCGTTGTCACAAAGGCCACTAGTCAATGGGCAAGTGACTGGACAGATGCGTCAAGCAGGAAAATGCAAAAGGGCCCTACGCAGCACTCGGTGAGTATGAAGAGGTGATCTTCAGAGCAAAGGATGCTCGGGGTTGGGGCTTCTCAATGCCCAATTCACAGTTTCGAGGGTACCTCAGGAGCTGCACAGAAAGCACTTTGCTGGATTTCCAAGATGGCCGGTCCCACGTCTCACGTCGCATCCATGGGTCTCAGCTTTGCTGTGGCTGTGAGTCGGGCTGCTGGATGTCTGCAAATCTGGTTCTTGTTGATCTCTGTTGTTCGAGCTCCAGCGGGAGCAACAACAAAGCAAACCATTGAACGCTTGGCGGTGCCTGCTTACACAGGGTGGTCACTCCTTGACCACAAGGGAGATTCTTCAGTCTTCTACGTCGAGTAGGATGTTGAAGGGTCCAGAGTTTCATATCAGAGTTTCAGTCAGGATTATCTAAAGTCTTGGGACGCAGCACCTTGTGTGCCCCAGGCAGTGTCTCGTTTCATTCAGCCCTCCCTGCCCCAATCCACTATCTCCTGTCTGGGGTGGTGCTAGCACCTCCCTGTGACAGGAAACCTATTGTCCAAGCCTCCCTCGCTGGAAGGGCTCAGCAGCAGGAGGTCAGACTTGTGTCTGTGGCAGCAGCATCCATTTTGTGATGCTGAGGCTCTGGTTAACTTTAACCGGGTTTAAGGAAAGTAACATGTCTTCTCCCTCTAGAAGGGTGGAATGCTACCCCCGTCGCCAGAATTGGCGAGGATGTAGTATTCCAAAGCATATGACACCTTACACGACATGTTTTGATAAAGCCAAACCAAAGATAGCATTTAACCGCGAGGTTCATAATGCACTTAAGAGTATATGGTATGGCAATATCCTGGAACAGCTATAAGGACATGGTTTCGAAAGCTACAGACAGGCTCAGCTCATGCTAGAGCACCATCTCACATAAAACCAAGCCTCTGCCTCCAGGATTGTTAAGGCCTGCCATAGGAGTGACTTATAGGTGTATATGTGTCCAGATATAGGTTTAGACATAGTTATACTATATCTAAGCAAGGGGTGATTACACGACCTTGCCCCAGCTGAGTGATCAGCCAGTTGTGTCAGTTTGGATGGCCAGCCAGGGGTGGCAAAAGATATGCTGCAGCCCCTGGTAGGCTGTGGATGCACCTATGCCCTGGGTACCTATAGTACACTGTACAGGGGCTCATAAGGTGACCCAATCCCAATTTGTGATGTACCTAAAGTACGTGGTTGTGAATTTAGAGAGAGAACAGCAGGGCTGTGGGTCTGATTAGCAGGCCCACAGCCACATTAATTCGAAAACCAGTGAAGCAAAAAGCAAAAAATGGGGTGACCATAGGATAGCAGACCCTACTCTCCTACAAAAATAATGTAACATAGCTTATAGAGACAGAAAATACACTATCCTTTTCCACCAAGTGCACTGTAATAGAGTCTCGATATGGGAGCAGGTAAATAAATGCATACAAGCGAAGCCACAAACAGGCCTTTCGTTACCCACACAACATGATATAAAAAGTCACATTAGATTACAGGGACCTTGCATGATGTCCCTCACTGATCAACTGCCTACATCAACAACAGGTCAAAATTTTACGAAAGCTTGGAGGGCTTGGCATACTCCAAACCACATGGAAATCTGAGTGTGGCTCAAAAAATTCCCCTTGATCTACTTGAGTGATCTGTGAATGAAAACATTTGTTCCATATTTGTCAAAGGGTTGCATCTCTTTTGGAATGATGCCTGATGCAACCCTTAAGTGCAATTTATCAAGCCACTCAAGGTCGCTTTACGTGGCCCTAAGTAGCTTAATGGATCTGGAGTAACGCAACTCAATGAAAATCGCTGCTTTGCATTACTCTGCCACTGGGAGGCATTCCATGGGTGTTTCTTGGGTGATTTCAGTGCATTCCCAGATTTACCATCAGTGGTTGACTTGGCAATGTGACAAAACTGCTAAGCCTTCCCAGTTAAGACGTAACAAGGAGAAATATGTTTATTTATCCTTGTTTTTTCATATTTCTGTGTGTGCTACATTCTGCAGCACACATAGAAAGAAGAAAATGCCTAAGGGGATTGTTTTACAAAAACAATTCTGCTTTTTACAGTGCAGGCACCTTTTCACTATGGTTCAAGAGTGCCTACATTGACACTAGGCAGCACATTGTGTGCCAGCACTGGTAAAAGACAGGAATGCGTTGTTTAATGTTAAATAGATTGCAATCTCGCAAGGTGTCTTGCTGCACTGCGCTGCATGACTGTTTGATAAATAAGTCAGCAAAGTCCTGCATGACGGCATGGTCTGGAATCCTAGCAAGTTAACGATGTAGGTTGACACAAGAGCTTGTATTACACGACAGAAAGTGATGCTCAACTGAAATGTAAACACCTAAGACTAGATGTGTGAAAGGTTTTTACCCATTATGTGTCTGTGGGGAAATGATTTAGTACATATCGCCTTTAGAGACCAGTTAACAAAGTAATTGATTATAATCCGAGTTTGTGGGTGCTCTGGCAAAGGCTATCAATGTTTGTTCCCCTTTGAAGGGGATTAATTCCTCGAGGCAATTGATTTCAGCAAAGTGGTACTCGGCTGAGGTGAAAGAGGAAATAAAGAAGTTAAAGTCTTTTGAGACCCCTGACGTGCCACTGAAACTCCTCAGGACGTGGACATCTTTAAGGATACACTTAAAAGTTACCATAAGTAACTTAAACAGGCCACCAGACAGCACTTTGTTAGGAGATTCGAAGAAAACAGACGATTTTCCAAAGAACTGTTTAAAATTGTTCAGGAGTTGGCTCACCCAAGGGTGTTGACAGTCAGGGCCTCTGCCTCTTTTTGTGAGGACTTATGTTTGTTTTTTAATTACAAAATAGAGATCATTTATTCAGTTTTTGCAACCCAATCTCTATCTACTTGGTACAGTTGCTTTTCTCAAGCCAGTGCGTTCCATTTGATCCACTAGTCAGTTTTTTTTTAGTTTAAAAAGCTTTATTGAGTAGAAATAATGCAATGTAAAACATCAGTACATCTTCAAACAATGTCAAATAAGTAGAATGAAACTACAACAAATAATGCAAATCGGAAAAGAAACCCCCCCAAAAAAAGGGGAAATTCGTATACCAATGAACAGTGCTTTTATGAGTTTTTTTGTTTTAAGTGGGGAGAAAGAAATTAAGAAAAGGGGGGGAGAGAGAGAAGGGGGAGGGCTACAAATACAAATAATATACTGTCACATTATCGAAACTTGGTGGGAATCAGAAAAGTAAGAGTAAGAAATATTGGGTAGTTAATGAGCATGTCTACAGAAAAATTTCGTTAAGGGAGACCATAATAAATCTCTTTTGATTAATAGAGGAACAGATGTGGCATAAGCACGGTCGAGTCTGTGGTTGTGGCATAACAGATTCCACCAAGCATTATAAACAATTTTTGTTGTATCTTTCCAATTAGTATTAACAATTTGAAAGGAGATTGCGATAAAAAGATCGATAAATTTACGAACATGACATTGAATATTCCAAATGGGAGCCAACCCGCCCCAAAAAATATGAACAATACCAAATGTAACAGCAGTGGATAAAATATTATTAAGTGTGGACCAGACCTTGGACCAAAGTAATTTAACCTGAGGGCAAAAGAAAAACATATGTAAAAGGTCACTATTATCACAGGAACAAGACCAGCACTTTTTGGAATCTAATAATTTGAATTTGCACAAGTCAGTATGAGTGTAATAAAGCCTATTGTAAAAAAAGAAAATGTCTGTGTGGTACTAGCTGATCGGGAGACTGTATGTATTTTAGACCAGATAGAGTTCCAAATATGTGTGGAGAAGGTTTGGGTGAGATCCAATTCACACACAAGTTCCAATTTGGATTTAAGCCTATCAATAGGAGAATGAGATAATAATCTATAGATGGTGGAAGCTCTAAAAGGAGTGTGGAAGTCTGGTGGGGAAGGTATGGGGGGTACATCAGAGGAAGATGGAATATTCCGCAAGATAGTGGAAGACAATACAGGAGTGAGCATTGCGAAATGTGAGGAGTATTTGTTGGAAATACCAAAAGTGTCAGGTTTGGACTCCGCAGGATCCGCATGCAGCAACAATGCTCCACCTCCGGACCCTCCGAACGCCCTGAAGTAATTACACAGGGCGTTCAGATGATACGGTGAGGGAAAAACCCCAAAAGGGGAAAAAACCCGAAAGAATAAATACGGTATGACGTAGTTACCTCACTACAGTCATCCGCTTTGGCACTTGTATATCCACATGAAGTACTAAAGCCATGAAGTCACTGTTCGTGACGGCAGTGCGGAGGTCCACCAATCCCCCCCTGCACTCTGCCACTGAAATCACACACTGGAAACGAAAGGCTCGTCTAACCGCCGTTAGAAACACAGGGTACCCCCCCATAAAGCCTCGGGACCAGAAACAGTAACGAATGTCTCGCAGCCGCGAGATAAAACAGACACTGGTAAAGGAATTTCCCAAATGCAACCGCGCTAGCCAGCGTGTGTAATTTTAATACCGGTACTGTAGATTCTTTACACCGGGAAGAAGAGAGAAACGGCAGGACCTCCGAACAAGTCAGAAAACAACGGAGCAGCAGCCGCCACCTCCGCTACGTAATCACGAGCACTGATTACCCGGCTCTGGCTCGTGATATCCCGGTCTCGCGGGGAATCCTGGGTACTGTGGTTCAAAGCCCAGGGATGCTGGGTAATGTAGTTTTATGCAGGCGCGGTGACCTGCTTCCTGACAGTACGCCCTCCTCCCAAGCGCCTCCTAGGTCCAGGCTTCGCAGGGCACCTGGAATGAAAAGACCGATTCGCCCTAGGTGCATTGATGTGACTCACAGGTTCCCAAGAGTCTTCCTCCGGACCATATCCCTTCCAGGACACCAGATACCACAGCTCCGGTCACGGATAGATCGCACCTCATATTACAGATTTCCATCGCCAGCGATGGCAGGAGGAGCCGAGCGACGTGAGGTCAAAGCTTTCTTCAACAACTGCACATGGAATACAGGATGGATTCTCAATGCAGCAGGTAGTTTCAATTTGTATGCGACCGGATTGATGCGTCACACCACTGGGTAGGGCCCGATGAAACGCGGATGGAATATGCTCCTCAATTTGAAACGGATATACCTTGTCGATAGCCACACCTTATCCCCTACTTTGAACTGAGGACTAGGTGCTCGACGTCTGTCCTCCCATCGTTTGTACACCTCTTTGGCTTTAAGCAAATGTTTTTGCACGTCTTTATGCACCTTCCGTAGAATCTGTACATGTTCTTTCACAGAGGGCTGGTTGCTCAGGTCTGCAGGGATATTGATCGGCAACGTGCTAGCATCGTAACCAAAGTTGGCTTTGAATGGAGACATGCCTATGGAACTGTGCCAAGCATTGTTGTACGCCAACTCGGCCATCCATAAAAGATCCACCCATGATTCGTGTGCTTCCTTGGAGTAGCAGCGCAAATATTTTTTTAAGGTCTGGTTCAGCCGTTCAGTCTGTCCATCAGTTTGTGGATGGAAGCTTGTAGAGAGAGCTGACTCGATACCCAATGCCTTGCACCACATACGCCAAAAACGGGCGATGAAGTGGGGCCCCCTATCAGACACGATGACCCTTGGAATGCCATGCAAACGTATAACGTGGGAGGCCAACAACTGAGCGGTCTGACTAGCAGTGGGAAGGTTTACACATGGTATGAAGTGTCCCATCTTTGTCAGGTTGTCCACCACCACCAGCACTGCTGTTTTTCCCTGGTCAGAAGTCAGACCTGTAATGAAATCTAAACTGATATTCTGCCATGGCCGATCAGGTGTGGGCATAGGCATCAACAATCCTTTCTTTTTTGTGTTTTCCCCTTTTGCCCTTGCGCAAGTATCGCACTTCACTACCCACTGGTTTACGTCCTTAGCCAAGGATTCCCACCAGAAATGCCTCCTAAGCAAACTCACAGTCTTGGTCACCCCAGGATGTCCGGCTGCCGGAGCGTCATGACACCACCTGAAGGCTTTCCTCCGTATCTCTTCAGTCGGCAAGTATAAACACTCCCCCTGAAAAGGCAAGCCCTGTCTCAACTGGTTTGGTTTGGCCGTCGCCCACTGAACCCAAGAGCCCAAAGATCTGGAGCCCTTGATGTCATCCAGGAATTGCTCGGCCCTAACCACACACACCACCTTCGTCGGAGGGATAATGGAGTATTCCTCTTCCATCGATCTTGTGGGACTCTCCTGTCTGGAAAGGGCATATGCTTTCCTATTTTCTGAGCCAGGTCGAAAGGTAACCACGAAGTTATACTCAGAAAAGAACAACATCCACCTCATTTGCCTTTGTGTCAAATGCCTAGCGGAAGACATGTATTGAAGGTTCCTATGATCGGTGTATACCGTCACCGCGTGACAAGCCCCCCACAGATAAGGCCTCCACTCTTGAAAAGCCTTTTTGATAGCCAGGAGTTCCTTTTCTGCAATGGAATAGTTGACTTCCGCCGCGCTCAATTTCTGTGACAGATAAGCCACTGGATGGAGCTGACCCGTGTGTGAGTTCCTTTGGGACAGAACAGCCCCTATGGCCTCATCCGAAGCATCCGCCTCAACAATGAATGAATGTTCCATCACTGGATGGGCTAACACTGGTGCTGTTATAAACGCCTTTTTTAGTGCTTGGAACGCTTCCTCTGCCTCCCCTGTCCACACAAAAGACTTCCCCTTTCTTAGCAACCTGGTAATGGGGACAGTGGTCAGGGAAAAGTGCGAGATAAACCGACGGTAGTAATTGGCGAACCCCAAGAAACTCTGCACCTCCTTCACGTTCTTTGGGGCTGGCCAATCCCTCACCGCCTCGACCTTTCTCTCGGACATCTGTAAACCGTTGGGACTAAGATTTACTCCCAAAAATTCCACCTCATGTACACCAAACTCGCATTTACTCAGTTTTACAAATAATTTGTATTCCCTTAGTTTCTCCAACACCATGCATACATGAAGTCAATGGCAAGAGACGTCTTGGGAGTATATTAAGATGTCATCTATGTACATCACAACAAACTGGTCCACGTATTCCTTCATGACATCATTAATAAAAAACTGAAACGCTGCTTGAGCGTTACAAAGCCCGAAAGGCATCACCAGGTACTCGTACAGACCAAATTGCGTCTTGAACGCCGTCTTCCACTCATCCCCTTCTCTCACCCTGACCAGGTGGTACGCCCCACGCAGGTCCAGACGAGTGTAGATGTTAGCCTCCCTCACCTGATCAAGCAATACCGAGATGAGGGGAAGAGGGTATCGGTTACGGATGGTGTTCTTGTTCAAGACGCGATAGTCCACACATGCTCTTAAGTCACCATTAGCTTTAGCTATGAAAAAGAGAGGGGAAGCAGCAGGAGAGCGGGAGGGGCGGATAAATCCCAACCTAGAGTAATGCTCAATGTACTCTTTTAAATGAGTGGTTTCTGGCACTGACAAAGCATACACTCTACAAGATGGTATAGTAGCCCCTTCCACTAAATCAATGCGGCAATAGTAATCCCTGTGAGGGGGCAATGTCTCTGCCTTGGCCTCACTGAACACATCACTATAGGCCAAGTACTCGACGGGTAAAATGACATTCTTCTCCACAGCCGTAGCTGCCAAAAAAGGGGTGGCTAACACGGTGACATTGGCAGATACACATGGTGTCAAATGGTCCTTACAGTGCTCTGGTGAAAACCGACATGTTTTCGACTGCCAATCCACCACAGGGTTGTGTTTACGTAGCCAAGGCATACCCAAAATGACTTCGTACTGTGGAGCGGCTATGATATTCAAAGACAAGACCTCTGAATGCACGCAGCCTTGCAAAACCATAGATAATCCCAACTCGCCAGTTCTTTCAGTGATCTGTCCCGAAGTTAACGGTTTCCCATCAACAGCCAACACGACCTCAGGCTTCTCCCTAGAGACTCGAGGCAAGGCCAATCGTTTTACCAATCCTTCATCCACGAAATTACCGGTAGCCCCGGAATCTACAATCACCAAAACTTGATTACTTTCTAGTTCATGTTCCAGCGTCATGACAATGACCATGTGTGACTCCGTTTCCTCACCCCCTAGAGAAGCCAAAGATGTGAGCTTCCACTCATGCCCCCCTTCTGCGCTGACCTGGTTCTCTTCCTTATGCATGCCCTCATGTCCTGTCTTGGATACAGCAACCCTTTTGACTCTACTGACGTTCCCCGAAGATTTTGGTTTAGAAGGGCATTCCCTAACATAATGTCCCTTCTTCCCACAGTACATACATAAACCCTGTACTCTTCTGGCTTCCCTCTCTTCCCTTGACAAAGGCGCTCTGAGCGCACCTATCTCCATAGGTTCCGAAGGAGGGGTTTCAGTTCCGCTCGTTGTCTTACGCTGATTTTTTTCTCCACCATAAAACCCTCTTTCCCATCTTCGCCTGTTACTCCCCCTGTCAGACAGACGACTATCTAATCTCAGCACCAAATTCACCATATCTACAAAGGTAGTAGGCTGAGGATCTACCTGAGCCACTACGTCTTTCAAATCATCATGCAACCCTTGATAGAAGAGGGACATCCTTTTTTCCTCTGGCCATCCGGCTTCAGCCACTAATCTATTGAAAGCCATTAAATATGTGACCAATTCACCCCGCCCTTGCCTTAGGGTTAACAGTTCCCGATCTGCGCTAAAAGTTGTAGCCCTGCGATCGAAAACCCTCTCGAATTCAGTCTTAAACGCAGACCAATCCGATAAAATGGCATCGTCACGTTTCCCCAGTGGCACCGCCCAATCAGCGGCATCCCCCACCAAATAAGAAATCAAAAAAGCCACCCGGGAATGATTAGTGGGAAATGAAGAGGGTTTGCAGGAGAAATGCATAAGAATCTGCGTCATAAACACATGTACCTTACGAGGGTCCCCTGAGAACCTCTCAGGAGTAGCCAATGGAATGGGCGGAGGAACAGTGACTTGAACAGTAGAAGAAGAAGTGGAAGCATTAAATGGGTTCCCGCTCAGGCTTTCCACCTTTTCACGTAAGGCAGCGGTCTCAGCCTTAGAAGAGGCCAACTCCTGCTGTACCAAGACTAAGGCGTGTAACACATCCTCCATAGACGCCATTGCTGCTACATACGGATCAGGCAGAGTGAAAATTAGTGGGCTCGTGATTCTGTCAGGTTTGCACTCTGCAGGATCCGCATGCAGCAACAATGCTCCACCTCCGGAATCTCCGAACGCCCTGAAGTAATTACACAGGGCGTTCAGATGATACGGTGAGGGAAAAACCCCAAAAGGGGAAAAAACCCGAAAGAATAAAGAGGAGAAAGGAAAGGGCAGCAGGGATAAAGAAACTGTAAGACAAAATACACAAGGGTTAATAGAGTTCTGAAACCCTACACTCATTACATTCTCACTAAAGCACAACCTAGTGAATCACCTGTAATGGATGTGTGCATACACCAACCGCTGATCTTTTCAACCTTCCCTCGATCCTGTTTAAACACAAATAGAAGGTAAGAACTGAATGCCTAGCCATCTTCTGTCTAAACACTGTTAGATAGACATAGTAACATACCCCTTTGCCTTTTAACAGCAGGCTCAAAAGTACTATCCATAACAAGTAAGATCAAACACCAATATCCAGCACCATATGTAAAAAGAACACCAGTGCTGCTTGTAAGAGTAATTCTACTCAAGAAAGGTCCATTAATCATCCTCTGTAGTTCAAAGAACAGGAAGTATTCTTATCCAATTAAATGTCACTTGAAATCTCAAAACCAAATACGGTATGACGTAGTTACCTCACTACAGTCATCCGCTTTGGCACTTGTACATCCACATGAAGTACTAAAGCCATGTAGTCACTGTTCGTGACGGCAGTGCGGAGGTCCACCAATCCCCCCTGCACTCCGCCACTGAAATCACACACTGGAAACGAAAGGCTCGTCTAACCGCCGTTAGAAACACAGGGTACCCCCCATAAAGCCTCGGGACCAGAAACAGTAACGAGTGTCTCGCAGCCGCGAGATAAAACAGACACTGGTAAAGGAATTTCCCAAATGCAACCGCGCTAGCCAGCGCGTGTAATTTTAATACCGGTACTGTAGATTCTTTACACCGGGAAGAAGAGAGAAACGGCAGGACCTCCGAACAAGTCAGGAAACAACGGAGCAGCAGCCGCCACCTCCGCTACGGAATCACGAGCACTGATTACCCGGCTCTGGCTCGTGATATCCCGGTCTCGCGGGGAATCCTGGGTACTGTGGTTCAAAGCCCAGGGATGCTGGGTAATGTAGTTTTATGCAGGCGCGGTGACCTGCTTCCTAACAAAAAGAATCACGTAGATCTTGTAAAGTTCTTAAGGAGTCATTAGTGATGAGATGCTTATAGGTAAGAATTCCTTTATCGATCCATTCCTTCCAAAAGAGCGCTTTGTTATGAACTTTAAGAAATTTGTTGTACCAAAGCGGAGTATCCAAGTGGATATCAGAAGGAGAGGAGAAAGAACGAAAAAGTTGAAGTGTTAGGGCTTTAAAGTGCTTGAAAATGGGGGAGATACATTTTTGAGGAGGCTGAGATAAACAGGTAGCAGTAAGGAAAGAGAAGGGAGTAAGTTGAGCTAATTCCAGAGAGCTCCAAGCCATTAAAGGAGAAGAGGACGAATCTGTAAGAAAAGGCCAAATTTGTTTAAGGGTAAAGGCGCAATGGAAGCGTGAGATATTGGGAAAATTGACACCACCTAGGTTCTTAGGTTGTTGAAGATGGAGACGCGAGACCCTAGCTTTACGATTATTCCATAAAAATTTCGAGAAAAGGCTATTGATGGATTTAAAAAAGTAGTGAGGAAGAGAGACAGGAAGCATAGAAAGATAAAAATTGACAATAGGAAGTAGCATCATTTTAATAGTGGAGAAGCGACCCCACCATGAGAGAAAAAGGGGATTCCAGCGTTCAATAAGAGAGGAAAGTTTTTTAAGAATATCAGAATGGTTGATTTTGATAGTCTCTCACTAGTCAGTTTTTAATACAATGTAGTAGAATTAAGCGATCTAGATCCAGATGTACAAAAGCTTTTTGAATTTCTGAATGGGTCAAATCGCAAATTCGGCCCATTGAGAAATGCAAATTGCAGCCTCGATTTAGGAAATGCAAATTGTGATGCCTAAAGCAAATGTACAAAGCATTTCCTAAATGCGAATTGGGGATTGAGGAAATGCTATTACCATCGACTCAAAATCAATGGTAGCCATAGGCATAATTCAAAAATGCCTTTAAAACGGCATTTTTTAATGTGACATGAAACGCACATATCACCCTCGATCATATGTGCACTTACATGTGCACTACAAATTTTGGGGCGCCTCCTTGGGGGCCTTAATGGCAGAGGGACCCTTGGGTTTGAATTTCCTGAATTGTGGTTTCCTGTTAGGAAATCGCAATTTAGGAGATTCAAACCATTTCCTATTCAGCCCACAGGTGGGAATGTAAAAACATTCCCAATAGCAATTCCGACACTGTAGGAATCGCTATTAGGAAATGTAGGAAAAGGCAAATTCTGTACATATAATTTTGCATTTCCAAAGTAGCGATTCATACTGAATCGCTATATAGAAAATGCAAAATAAGAAATTTGTACATCTGGCCTCTAGAATGGAGGAGCCGCTCTTTAATTATTTGGAGGCTTTACATTGGAATGCCCTTCCTCTCTATTTATGCTCTACTTCTGATCTTTTAACTTTTGGAAGGATGTTGAAGACATGGCTGTTCCCCCACGGAATGCTTTATGGGACATACAGAGTCAGACTGGATTGCTGTCTAGCGGCGGGATATTCCTTCGGGGATGAATGGTTGATTTATAAATGCTATAAATAAATATGAAAACTATGCAATGTATAACTTGCACTACAATGATATTTATTTACGTTCCCTTGTGGCTCATTCATATGCACATGACAGTGCAAGCCTATATCTGAATGGCATTCATGTACAATAGTCACGTATGTCAGTTTTTCTTACTTGTGTGTAAAGTATACACTAAGGCCCTGATTCGTGTTGTTAGGAGGCGTGGGTTCCAATTATCGCGCCAAGATAAATCTGACTCCCTGTTGTTAGGAGTTTATCCGCTGCGGTAAAAAGCATCCATTCTGAGTTTGTGGGGACTAAGATGCAGATTGTGGTGCACTAACTTTTCACAGCACCTCCTTATCCAATTTTGCATTCTCTTGCTCAGCGGGAAATGAGACATTGCATTCACTCAGCTGTTTGCATTGGATGCCGTCTTTTTTTATACATTAGGCCATATGGGTTTAGATGCAAGTTCAGCTTTACGACTGAATGTCTTGCCATATTATTACTACTCCACATTTTTTAATACTCGGTGTCACCATATCACTGCTAGAAACTTTTGTAAGTGTTTCCGACATTTTCGAAGAGCACGGTAACCCTCATTTTCTGTCTCATTTCCCTAATCATAAGAGGGGATTCCATAGAATGAGCAAGCTTACTCCTGACTCTGTTTCACCCTCAAGCAAATTTTAAAATGTTGGAAAATTATTGCTTTGTGTATAGTGATCATTGTCACCAAAATCATACATCACACTCAGTTATGAATTATAATGATTTGTTATGACTGTTCATTTGTTAAGATCTTTCTCAAGGCAATGAATCATAACTAATTCGAGATTATTAGGTTACACTTTTTTGCATGAGCTTTCAATTGAGTTAACTGGCTTTTTCTTGGCAGGACATTGCTGACATTTGAAATTATAGCGCCTTGATCATGCCCCTAGATCGTCGATACATTTTGAGAAATAGCAATCTCTTTGCCTTTGTAACCTAAGTCACACATTAGCAAATCACTATAATTAGCAGAGAGCTTAGTGACTCACTACTTTGCAATTTTCAAGAAACAGCTACTTCAGCAATTTCCAAACATTTCTTATATCTTTGACTGCGTGTGCAGACTTGGAGGTGATAACGTCGGATTCCACTATAAAAGTTTACTAAGAATCCTCGGTCGAGGTTACCTTTATTACCTGCTGAGAAGTGTAAAGGGGAGCAACAATGCATTTATGATAATTTAGCATAGACCAAATAATAAAAAAACTCGGAAAGGATCACAGACTCCGAATTCCAAGTTAGGGGTTTTATTATAAAGCCAAAAATAACTGAACATACAAACACCTCATTACGTGGTCGTAAAAATACATAGGCACTAATACAAAGCCCATCCTACGAATCAGCCTTATGCGGTTGATGGAGCGAGATAGAAAACAAAATTTTGTTTAAACTCGCAAAGTCACATTTCCATAACATGAATAAAATTATTAATGATTTGTGATATGTCGTGCTAATACAACCTAGATTAAACTTTACACGTGGGGGGACTAACATGTGTGCTCATAAACGTGCATAAATGTTGCATCTTTTTGTTCGTGCAAAATAATAAAATAATTTATTGTTTTCGTTTTTGTCATTACTAACTGCTGCATATTTAAAATAAGCATGTGCTTGTTTTGCTTTTTCTCGTCTGTATGATGTCATTTCTACTATTCTAGGTGCATATGGGTCTCATAGAAAAACGGAGACTGGTAAATATAAATGCTGCTTTATTTGTTTGCAATGGCTAGGTAACATTTTGATTAATCGGGTGGGTTAATTATTTAGTAAACCATGGGGTGGATACAGAATATACTTTATTTCTTACATTAATACTTTTCTTGTGTTTGTTTTATACTAGAAATCATAAGTTGCCTGCTTTTGAGGCCTAACTATTTGAGCCGCAAAATAAAAGCTGAACTATAATTCTGCAGAAAGTCACGAGACGCCCATTCTGAATTAAAACGTTTATTGAAGTTGCATTCACAAAGCGAAAACTGATGAGCTGACATCATTCTGTCGGACATGGCCAAGGTCGAAAGTGAACTTTTTGTCAGTCCTTAACTTGGCATCCGCGGAAGTTGCACTATAAGACTATGGAAGCTGCGAGGATGACTTAAAACAAAGTTGCAATCGCAGGAAGCCTCTGGCTTCACGTGGAAGAGACAATGGTCTTTGTAAGACATGATTTTGTGGAACTTTTTAAGAATCGGGTGACATGTCACTTGTCACTCTCAGCCAATGGGACGTCGAGTATTTCTGAAAACTTTCCTTTGCTAGTTTAGTTAGCGTAGAAAGGTATAAAAAGTCATGCCCTTAGGGTTGGGCTGGCTGCTGCTTTCTGACTTTCCGATGAGGGTGATGTGCTGCTGGACTTTGCGTGGAGCACGTAAGAATCCTCAAAGAACTTTACTTTAATTTCTGTCTATTAGCTCAGTTAGGGAAATAGATTTTAGAAATGCTAAACTTTATATAATTTCTTTAAACTGATTCAACTGCTTAAATTGTACTTTTCTTATTTCTTACCATCATGCTTGCTTTATTGCAAATAAATTTCATTTATAAGACTTACAACATATATACCATAATTTAGAAAATAAAATCTTACTTTTGACAAACAAGCTGGTCTTGGTTATTTAGAAGTATAGGTTACCATTAGCTAGATCACGTCGCCTATGGTGGTCGTTTAAATGGTTGAGTTTTATTCTAATGACAATATTCTTTCTGCAAATGTATAAAAATGTATATATTGTGTAGATAATGTGTATATAGATTTATTCTGACCACCTGATTCAGTAGGCCCAAAATATATCAGGTTCATAAATGGGTCCATGTATAGTTTAGAATTTTGTTTATAGGTTATGAAATTGGGTAGCGTAGTTTATGATATATTTTCTATAGCCCGCTGGATCAATTATCTGCTGGGCCCATAACCCAGAGGTCGATGGATCGAAACCATCCTCTGCTACCAGATAATTGATCCAGCGGGCTATAGAAAATATATCATAAACTACGCTACCCAATTTCATAACCTATAAACAAAATTCTAAACTATACATGGACCCATTTATGAACCTGATATATTTTGGGCCTACTGAATCAGGTGGTCAGAATAAATCTATATACACATTATCTACACAATATATACATTTTTATACATTTGCAGAAAGAATATTGTCATTAGAATAAAACTCAACCATTTAAACGACCACCATAGGCGACGTGATCTAGCTAATGGTAACCTATACTTCTAAATAACCAAGACCAGCTTGTTTGTCAAAAGTAAGATTTTATTTTCTAAATTATGGTATATATGTTGTAAGTCTTATAAATGAAATTTATTTGCAATAAAGCAAGCATGATGGTAAGAAATAAGAAAAGTACAATTTAAGCAGTTGAATCAGTTTAAAGAAATTATATAAAGTTTAGCATTTCTAAAATCTATTTCCCTAACTGAGCTAATAGACAGAAATTAAAGTAAAGTTCTTTGAGGATTCTTACGTGCTCCACGCAAAGTCCAGCAGCACATCACCCTCATCGGAAAGTCAGAAAGCAGCAGCCAGCCCAACCCTAAGGGCATGACTTTTTATACCTTTCTACGCTAACTAAACTAGCAAAGGAAAGTTTTCAGAAATACTCGACGTCCCATTGGCTGAGAGTGACAAGTGACATGTCACCCGATTCTTAAAAAGTTCCACAAAATCATGTCTTACAAAGACCATTGTCTCTTCCACGTGAAGCCAGAGGCTTCCTGCGATTGCAACTTTGTTTTAAGTCATCCTCGCAGCTTCCATAGTCTTATAGTGCAACTTCCGCGGATGCCAAGTTAAGGACTGACAAAAAGTTCACTTTCGACCTTGGCCATGTCCGACAGAATGATGTCAGCTCATCAGTTTTCGCTTTGTGAATGCAACTTCAATAAACGTTTTAATTCAGAATGGGCGTCTCGTGACTTTCTGCAGAATTATAGTTCAGCTTTTATTTTGCGGCTCAAATAGTTAGGCCTCAAAAGCAGGCAACTTATGATTTCTAGTATAAAACAAACACAAGAAAAGTATTAATGTAAGAAATAAAGTATATTCTGTATCCACCCCATGGTTTACTAAATAATTAACCCACCCGATTAATCAAAATGTTACCTAGCCATTGCAAACAAATAAAGCAGCATTTATATTTACCAGTCTCCGTTTTTCTATGAGACCCATATGCACCTAGAATAGTAGAAATGACATCATACAGACGAGAAAAAGCAAAACAAGCACATGCTTATTTTAAATATGCAGCAGTTAGTAATGACAAAAACGAAAACAATAAATTATTTTATTATTTTGCACGAACAAAAAGATGCAACATTTATGCACGTTTATGAGCACACATGTTAGTCCCCCCACGTGTAAAGTTTAATCTAGGTTGTATTAGCACGACATATCACAAATCATTAATAATTTTATTCATGTTATGGAAATGTGACTTTGCGAGTTTAAACAAAATTTTGTTTTCTATCTCGCTCCATCAACTCCCTCATCTGGTGATTAACAAATCACCACACCAGCACTCAAAATTTAACAGAAATTGATGGTTGCTAAGCGGTAACCAAGGTAACATGTTGGTTGCTAAGGATTGCGTCATGGTATGAAAATAGGATCAATGTTTTAACACTCGTTAAGTTCGTTTTTCGTGCCTATCTGTAAGCTATACCGGTATAGATTGTGTGGCGAGAAATTAGTCACGCAAGCCATCTGTTCGTTTGTAGTGATATCGCCGAGTATCACAAGAGGTATCGCCGTGTACCATAGTGTTGTCGCCGAGCAGCACAGTTTTAGGGCTAGGTCTGAATCTTGTATAGTGAGGATTTTCTAAGAAATCAAAGCAGCATGAGAATAGGGACAAAGCGCCTTCCATAAAACTCACTGTGATGAGAGTATTAGTTATATCCGAGCTTGAATGAAGGGTAAAATTAGCGTCGGTGCATGATTATCTATAAACAGGTTAGAGTCCTGTACGGGTACATGTTTCATATCTATAAACAGGTGAGAGCCCTGTACGGATAACGTCGTTATTTTGCTAACGGTGCATGATTTCTATAAACAGGTGAGAGTCCTGTACGGATTTCGTGTGTGTTTGAATTTAGGGAATTTTCAGTGTAAAAGTGCGAGTTGAATTGTATTTTATGTTCAAGTGGAACTCTTAGAACTTTCACTTCGCGGTGGGTTCAGAGCAAAGCGAGTTCATAATTATACTTGCTTGAAGGGTGGGGTAAGGTTACTCTACTGACAATTGAATATTATCCTTAGTGTGAATAGCGCCGTCTATTCCGAAGTGTGGATACTTGAATGTATGTAAACTATCCTAATTAGTGAAACGAACAGATGTTGTCTTTATAAGTCATTGTTAAGAATTAATTTACACTGAAAAGTGTTCTTAAAATGGCGCTGTGAAAAGATTTTGTGAAGGAGGGGTAAGCGCCAGGAGTGAGAAGCGAGAAACCGCAGCTGCTGTGTACGTCACAGAGCCGCGCTGGGATTGGGTGACTTACGTCACAAGCTGTATTCTGATTGGCTCCTGAGTCTCTGACGGCCTGTGAGCTGATTGGTCCTTAGGAAAATCTCCAAAATTATTGGTCGAGCTGAAAAGTGACGCAGCTCAACTGCCATTGGCTTGTTGGTGTGTTTCGCGCACGGATTGGTTGTTTTGCGGAACAATCCCGGAAATATTTTACGAACGATTTTGTGAATTGAATTTAACTTAAAAATGAGTTATCATTTTAAACATGTTGAGAAAAAGACAACATTATTTCAGAAATTTAAGAATTTATTTTCACCTGACAAGAAAATCGAAACGCGAGGTGGTAAACTACTTCATAAGTATAAAACACCTGCAGCGTACATGGAAGGTGAATACGGATATCATACTGTCTTATGGTTCGACAGTTGGAAACGTTATACTAAAAACGATGGTGTTTTGGCTTGGCCTGATGATGGTTCATTTAATGTAAGAGTTTTAAGAAACTTACGAGAGAAAATGAATGCTCTTGTTCCAAAACCGAGACCAACTCAATTTGAAGCTTTAGTTGAGTGGGAAGATGAAATGTATCAGTTACAAAGAGAAGCTAGTGGAATTAAAAGACCTTCTAAAAATCCATCATGGAAAAGAGAAACTCATGAAGATAGATTACGAATGTGGAGACAGGGAAACATGAGTGAAGGATTGTATTTAATTCATGAAATGGTAATGGGTTCTCCTACAGGAAAATCTATGGAAAGTGAATCTGAGGATGCAGTTATGGAAGAAATATATACAACTGCTAGAAAGAAACAGCCTAATCAGCCTTTGAGACCTCCTAGATCATGGTCTACTCCGGTGGTTTCTACTGAAACTTCACCGAGCGCACCTCCAATTAATGAAGCTCCTAAACTTTATCCAAATAATTGTGAAATCACTGAAACTCCTAGAAGACCAGAATTTGAGAATGCTCGAAATGAGGGTAGACATTTTTCAATGACTCCAAGAGCAAGGGAACCTCCAAAAGATTATGCAAGAGAGACAAGAAATGTTGATGAGGTTGATTATAATGAATACTTAAGGTCTAAAGAAGAATTAATTAAAAGAATGACAAAAGGCATGGAAGCTGTTACTGTTCCAGTAACAATAGGTCCTGTTCAGCCTGTATTTGAACAAAGAAATACAAACAAAACTGGATTAACTATTCCTTTAAATACAGAAATTCAAAAGCCTGCTGAAAAATTTTATTCAGACTTGACAGAATTAAACACTACTAGATCGAGAATGCCTGATTTAACCTTTAATGAGGATTTATCTCCAAAAACACCAATGGGTGCTATGTCAGATGTAGGAAGTCCTGAAGTCAGGGTAACTACACCAAAGCTTGATGTGGCCAAATTAAAAGCAAATATAGAAGAATTAATAATTGGAACAATTGGCCCAGATAGTTTAAATTACTATCGGGATGATGAACTACTATTCATTTGCAAAAGTATTCAGTGGAAAACGAAAAATAAATATGATCAATTAGAGGATCTAGCTGCAGAACTTGAAATCGATGTGAGTAAACAAAAGAATTTTGCAAAACATTATAGATTAGATTTCTCAGAAAGCGACATTGAGAGTTTGAACTCAATGGGAAGAATAGTTCACATTAAAGATTTAATTGTCTATATCAAAAAGCTAGGAGAACTGAACAAATGGAGAGTGAAATGGACTAAAAGGAAGGAAGATGAAAGGTTAGAAAAAATGTCAAAACAATTTCCAATGAGAGAAGTTGCAGGTGGAGGATATGTTCATGTCCCATGGTCGAGACAAGACATTCTGTTATTCACAAATGATTTTCCTAAATTAAGAGAGAAACCTGTTGAGTGGTACAAGCAAGTCGATAGATTTATCAAAGTATCAAAAGTTCTGTGGATTGATTTGGATGGATTTTTTGACATTGTTGTTCCATCTGATCTTTGGACAGAATGTAAAATATCTATTAGTTGGCCAAAAACAGAACCTGAGCGAATCAAAGAAACAGGTGCCCCAAATCCACTCGTAATGGATTTTTACGAGAAAGTAATTGTTTGGATGAAAAACAAAATTCCACCCAAAGAAGTTGATTGGGTTAAAATAGAAAGAACAGAGCAGGAAACAAAAGAATCAGTTCATTCTTTTTATGAAAGACTACTGTTAATCTTTAAACAATACAGTGGTTATGAAAAATTAGATGAGAAAGACATGAGTCATTTTATCTATAGATTTGTTTATGGACTAAAGCCTGAAATTGGAGAAATGATCAGAACTAGTATTGTCGGATGGCAAGCACTATCTATTGATGATATTCTGAGAAAAGCAAAATATTGTAGCGATGAATTAGAAGTAAAACAGAAGAAGCTGAAGGAAAAAGCCATGTGGGCACAGGTAAAAGTGGCTGAGCAACAGATTGCCAGCATGGGAAATAAGAACACTAATTTTGTTCAAACTGGAAATACGAACCAGATACAAGGAAAGTTTAAAGGTAATAATTTCCAAAAGAAATTTAGCCCAAAGATAGAAGAGCTGAAACAAAGATTACCTTGTTTTAATTGTGGCGAAATTGGACATTGGAGGGACGAGTGTCCTCATCCTCCTAGAAACTTAAAGAATCCCTTATTGAATCCACAGATGCAGAATGGTGTTAACGTGCAGCAACAGCTACAGATGCAACAGGGGTTAAATGAATTTAATATTCAGCGACAATTACAACAACAGCAACAACAACAGGTGAATAATCGTCAGGACCAGTTGCCACAACCACCTTTTCCGAATTGTGGGGGAGTTCAAAAATATAATCCAAACGTGGGATTTCAGGGATGTGAACAGGTAATAAAACCACAAAAACAGCAAAAGCAGCAAAGGGTTCAAATGCAAAATGCTTCACAACAGTTTTTATTAACAGAAAGCCAAGACAGTGATTCTGATGATTATTGCTGACGGTGCCCGAGAGAGGAGGAAGAGTGTGTTGTTGGAGCCACTCTTGAGGTTGACCAGTCCGGTCCTTATGTAAACGGGAAAGTTAATGATGTAGACATCACTTTTCTAGTGGACACTGGTGCTACCCGTTCTACTGTTAGATCAGTGGAAATTGAAAACCTACCTCTCTCTGGGGATACCATCCAAGTTGTCGGAGTAAGTAATCAGCAAATTAAAACAGATTTAACTGATCCAGTACCAGTCGAAATTGGAAATTACAGAGACAAACACAGATTTGTGGTTTGTAATAGTAGTCCAGTAAATCTATTAGGTAGAGACATCCTATGTAAAATGAATTGCAGAATATATTGTTCTCCTGAAGGAGTTGAATTACAAACAATGGAGGAAGATGGTTTGTACAGAATGACAATGATGATGATGGAAGCAGAAGAAACAAAATTGTTTCCTGCAATTGAAGAAAAAGATTTACCTGAAGAGCTAAAAGAAACAGTGAAATCTGAAATATGGGATTTTACTGGGAATGAGATGGGTCTGATGAAAAACGTAGATCCTGTTAAAATTGCATTGAAGCAGGGAATAGAATTTCCAAACACTCCACAATATAAAATGAAAACAGAGACAATTGAAGGTATTACACCTGTAATTGAAAAATTAATCAAGCAAGGTGTATTGGAAGAAATGAAGAGTAGCTCTTGTAATTCACCAATTATGGGAGTTAAAAAGGCTAACGGAACATTTAGGATCGTACAAGATTTGAGAAAGGTTAATCAAATTGTTATTCCATGTTGTCCTGTGGTTCCAAATCCAGCAGTGATTCTATTTCAGATTCCATATGATGCTGAATGGT
This sequence comes from Lissotriton helveticus, assembly GCF_964261635.1. Lineage (NCBI taxonomy): Eukaryota > Metazoa > Chordata > Amphibia > Caudata > Salamandridae > Lissotriton > Lissotriton helveticus. The sequence continues at coordinate 1,279,008,756 of NC_136069.1, forward strand.
ACACAGTCATTGACCTTTGCAATGCATTCTTTACTGTTCCTCTACACCCAGACAGTTATGAAATCTTTGCTTTCAGATTCCAAGGTAAGACCCTTGGATGGACAAGAATCCCTCAGGGCTATACTGAAAGTCCTTCAATCTTTAACGAACTGTTAAAAAGATCATTAGAAGATTTAGACTTACCAGGTAGGTCTACGTTGGTGCAGTATATTGATGATTTGTTAATAGCTGCTAAGACAAGAGAAAATTGTGTAACAGACACAATAATTCTGTTAAATCGCCTTGCAGAAGAAGGACATAAAGTGTCCCCAGCAAAACTACAGTTTTGCAAACAGGAAGTGAAATATCTTGGTCACAGAATTGCGAAAGGAAAAAGACAAGTAACAATAGAGAGAATAAAAATGATTCAAGCAATGTTACCGCCAAGAACACAAAGACAGGTCAGAATGTTCTTGGGAATGGTAGGTTACTGTCGACAATGGATAAGTGGATTTTCAGTAATTGCGAAACCACTACAAAGACTGACCAAATCAGATGTAAAAGATCCAATTATTCTCAATGATGTTGAGATGGAATCTTTTGAAAACTTGAAAAAGAGCTTATGCCAAGCTCCTGCTTTGGGTATGCCAAATTATGAGAAAGATTTTGAACTGTATTGCAGTGAAAGAGAAGGATGTGCATTATCTGTGTTAATTCAGAGACATGGAAACCTAAAGAAACCTATTGCATATTTCTCTGCAGTTCTTGATCCAATTGCAAAAGCATTACCAGGTTGTTTGAAAGCAGTTGCAGCTACAAGTATCAGTCTTGAACAAAGTGAAGGAATCATTATGGGATTTCCTGTGAAAGTTTTTGTGCCTCATTCAGTTGAAATATTACTGACAAGAGGTAAGACTCAACATTTAACAAGTAGCAGATTGACAAAGTATGAGAAAATCATACTAGGAGCAGATAATGTTTCGATTTCAAGATGTTTGAATCTGAATCCTTCTACATTACTGCCTGATTCAGAAATCGTTAATGACATTGAGACAGAACATGAATGTTTAGATGTCATGGAATTGTGCACAAAACCAAGAAAAGACATCAAAGACAGACCTTTGCCTGAATCGGATTTTGTCTACTTTGTAGATGGCTCATGCTTAAGATCCGAAGGTGGTGTCTTGAAAGCTTCATACTCAGTTTGTACAGTCGAAAACATTAAAGAAGCATCATGTCTTGAAGGAGTTCGTTCAGCTCAAGTAGCTGAATTGATTGCTTTAATTCGTGCATGTGAAATATCAAAGGATATAAGAGTTACCATCATTACTGATAGTCAGTATGGGTACGGAGTTGTGCATGATTATGGACAACTCTGGTCACAGAGAGGATACATGACATCAACAGGGTCACCAATTAAAAATGCAGTTTTCATTAGAAGATTAATTGAAGCAATACAGTTGCCAAAAGAAATTGCCATAGTCAAGTGTGCAGCGCACACTAGAGGAACTGATTATATTTCCAAAGGAAATGCCTTCGCAGACGAAACAGCAAAGTACTGCGCAAGGAAAAATTATTCTTACAATCGGAATAGAAGTACAGAAACTGATTCAAATTCATTAATGCTAACAACTATTGTAGAAACATGGAATGAGATTAGAGATTTACAAAACGAAGCAGATGATGAAGAAAAAGACCTATGGTTAAGATCAGATTGTAGACAACGTGATGAAGATGGAGTGTGGGTTTACAAAGATGGCAGAGTAGTTTTACCAAATTGCATGATTTCTGACATGGCCAGATTATATCATGGTCCTGCACATTTAGGAAGAGATTCTATGGTCAGACTGTTTAAAGAAACATGGTTCAATACCAAATTTAGAACCATTGCAGAATCTTTTTGTCAAAGGTGTTTGTCATGCCAACAAATGAATCCTAACAGAAAATCAGTGGTGGGGACAGGAATAATTGGTCGAGAGGGTGGTCCCTTCACTAGGTTACAAATAGATTTCATTGAAATGCCATTACACAACTGTTTGAAATATGTACTTGTAATTGTATGCTTGTTCTCAAGGTGGGTAGAGGCTTTTCCTACAAGACATTGTGATTCAATTACAGTAGCAAAACTAATGCTCAGAGAAATCATCCCAAGGTACGGTTTTCCAGTCACTATTGAGAGTGATGGAGGAAGTCATTTTGATAATAAACTGTTGAAATTAATTTGCGAAGCTATGAGTATTGAGCAGAAAATACACTGTGCATACAGACCAGAGGCATCAGGTGTAGTTGAACAAATAAATGGAACTATCAAAAACAGAATTGGGAAAATGTGTCTAGAGACAGGAGTGAAGTGGACTGATGCTCTTCCACTTGTTTTGATGTCAATAAGAAGTACACCAGATAAAAAGACAGGTTTGAGTCCTCATGAAATTTTGATGGGAAGAGTTATGAGGCAAGCTTTTGTACCTGTAGGTAAACTGTTGAGCATAAATGACAGTGCAATTTTGGATTACTGTAAAAGGTTATCTGATATGGTAACTTCTGTGTCTAATCAGGTGGGAACTGAAGCACAATCAAATGACAAAGTTTTGACACATGATCTGAGACCTGGAGACTGGGTCAGAACGAAAGTACATCGGAGGAGGAATTGTCTATCTCCTAGATGGCAGAAACCTAGGCAGGTAATCTTGATCACTACTAATGCTGTAAAGTGCAGAGGATTGAAGCGTTGGATTCATCCAAGTCATACTATTCCAATACCAACTCCTGAGAATTCTGATGTTGAAAGTGATACCACAGATGACTCCGATTCTGAAGCAGAAGACAGAACAGAAGGTGAAGTAATTCCAGATTCTGAAGATCGACAAGAAAGTCGACATCTGGAAACTGTGCCGGTGAATGGAAATCTGACAAGAAAAGACTTAGAAATAATTGAAATAGATTCTGAAGGTGAAGAGAATCTGTTAAAAGGAAAGATAACTGAGGATTCGGTTGTCTATATTGAAGACAAAGAAGCTGAACCAAAAGAAGTTTCAGACCAGGAGAGTATCGAAAGGCAGAGAACAAGCTCTGAAGTAAGGAACAAAAATCCGAAATCTGGGAAGTTAGAGGTAATTGAGGAAGAGGAAGAGAACGAATTACCGAGTACCAGTGATGGAAGACAAAGTGAAGTTCCTGAAGGAGTGAAATTGCCGAATAGAGAAGTTCCTGAGTCAATTGAAATTTCAGACTACGAAACTGAGGAAAGTGACGTGGAAGGTAGAAGTGAAAGCAGAAAGAAAAGGACTTGGAAATCTGAATCGAATAATTCTGAACCAAAGAAAAAGTACGTGAGAAAAGCAGACTACTGGCCTGGTGGAAGATTGAGAGTCAGATTGATTAAAAAGCCAATAGAACAAGTTGAAGAAATAAGTAGTCAAAAGAGTCCTGGAAAAGAGGTTGGAGTTGGAAGGAAAATAGAAGTGATATCAAGAAAAGGGAAGAGAATAATTAGACCAAACCAGAAATACAAGTCTCCTGAGTGGACTTACTTAGTAATTCCACCTGTTATAGACATATATGATAGTAGTGAAGAAGAAAACGAAATCCAAGAAATTAGTGACAATGATTGAAGTACAAAATTATTAAATTGGCATAAGGCTGAAGAAATCCTGTTAGTTGACACAAGGTCGAAGAAAACTGTCTAATAGAAGAAAACTTATGTATGACATAAGGTCGAAGAAATCTTGTTTAGGGTTATAAAAGAAAAATATATTTTAAAAGGGGGGTGTATATAAATTTTAAAATTTATTTTTAATTTTTGAGGCTAAAACTAACCTAAAAATGCCTTACATTAAGGAGAGCACTTCAAAATGCTCTGTTTTTAAAAGATGCTGTAAGATGACTCTGGTGTGTCTGCTCATTTTAGTTCTGCTCTGGTTGGTACTAGCTGTGATTATACCTTTAGAAATGAATAGAGAATTACACAAAGTTAACATAACAAGCAAAGCTCTGGTTAGCCAAACTAAACATAGTGCATCTGCAAAAGTAATTGATCATCAGCCTAACATTCATCAAGATAAATCAATAGGTGATTTTTCAAGCAATACATTCACAAAGCTTTTGAGTGAATATGTAAAGGTAATGGATGCAAAGGATTGTTATGTATGCGTTAAGTTGCCCGCTTCTGTTTCTGAGGGAGTAACATATAATATGCTTCCTCTCACTTATGCTGTTACATGTAGTGTATTAACTAGTTTATTTTATCAAACTGGTCGTTTAGAATATTACTATTCAAATTATGATGAGATTTTTGCTAATGTCAAGATTGATAATGCTTTAAATAAGCATAAGAAAGCTAAACAATTAAGAGAATATTTCCTTGTTACTAACGAACTCACTTATGAGTATGCTTACAAGAATAATCTAACATGTAAATTAAGTGCTGAAGGGAAGAAATTTCTGAATATGGTTGAGGAGAGAAGAGCAATTTATAAGAGAAATGAATTAGTCAAGCAGACTAAGTCATCATTCTGGCAAAAAGAGGATGAGAAATTAAATGGCAAAATGCTTGAAAATATTGCAATTCACATAGACAAACCTGTTAGTGGAAAGCTTTGCATTAGAAGAGATAACACACTTTTTGATAATTATTTTGTAGGTGCAAGCAACTGTGAAGATACTTATCAGATTTTGGGAGGTTGGGGATTTAAAGGTGGAAAAGATCCTATCTTTCCTGGAATTTATTTTGTTTGTGGTGACAAAGCCTACTACAACCTTCCAGACCATTGGTATGGAACTTGTTATGTGGGAATTGTTTTTCCTAAAGTGTTTCATGTTGACAGAGATTCAGAAGGATTATTTAAAATCCATAATTATGTAAATAGAGCTAAAAGAGAAACTTTTACTGAAGTTCTGGGAGATATTTTCCAAGCTGTAATACCTTTTGTTGGTATAACCCTAAATGCAGGGAGAATCAGAAAATTGTCCACTATAGTTGATAGATTATCAACTGACACTGCTGATGGGTTTCAATTAGTGAATGTTGAAGTTATTGCAATTAGATCCATGGTAATTCAAGACCGTCTTGCTTTAGACATACTCCTAGCAAAAGAGGGAGGAGTCTGTGGCATTTTACATGTCCAACATTGCTGTACATATATACCGGATGAAAGTAAAAATATTGAAATGTATATTAAGAATATTACACAAATGCATTCTGAAATAATTCCTTTAGAAGAAGAAGATTTTACTGGGAAACTTTCAAATAGGTTTCAAGCAATTAAAAACTGGTTTCATAATATCGGAAGTTCAATTCTTGGCAAGATTCTGGCACCTTTGATTATAATTATATTCATTTTTATTTTGACTAAAGTAGGTTGTCTGTTGCATAAAAGAAAGAAGCATTTAAGAGAAAAGAAGAGAATTTATAAACTCAGAAAAGAAGAGGAAAGGGAGATTGAGTTGCAGGAGTTACATAGAGAGCGTCATGTTAATTGTAAAGATTATGCTGAAACAGACTTTTAGGTTTACTAATACAATGAATTTGAATCGATTTCTTATAAATTTAATTTTACCAAAATTTTGAGTGCTGGTGTGGTGATTTGTTAATCACCAGATGAGGGAGTTGATGGAGCGAGATAGAAAACAAAATTTTGTTTAAACTCGCAAAGTCACATTTCCATAACATGAATAAAATTATTAATGATTTGTGATATGTCGTGCTAATACAACCTAGATTAAACTTTACACGTGGGGGGACTAACATGTGTGCTCATAAACGTGCATAAATGTTGCATCTTTTTGTTCGTGCAAAATAATAAAATAATTTATTGTTTTCGTTTTTGTCATTACTAACTGCTGCATATTTAAAATAAGCATGTGCTTGTTTTGCTTTTTCTCGTCTGTATGATGTCATTTCTACTATTCTAGGTGCATATGGGTCTCATAGAAAAACGGAGACTGGTAAATATAAATGCTGCTTTATTTGTTTGCAATGGCTAGGTAACATTTTGATTAATCGGGTGGGTTAATTATTTAGTAAACCATGGGGTGGATACAGAATATACTTTATTTCTTACATTAATACTTTTCTTGTGTTTGTTTTATACTAGAAATCATAAGTTGCCTGCTTTTGAGGCCTAACTATTTGAGCCGCAAAATAAAAGCTGAACTATAATTCTGCAGAAAGTCACGAGACGCCCATTCTGAATTAAAACGTTTATTGAAGTTGCATTCACAAAGCGAAAACTGATGAGCTGACATCATTCTGTCGGACATGGCCAAGGTCGAAAGTGAACTTTTTGTCAGTCCTTAACTTGGCATCCGCGGAAGTTGCACTATAAGACTATGGAAGCTGCGAGGATGACTTAAAACAAAGTTGCAATCGCAGGAAGCCTCTGGCTTCACGTGGAAGAGACAATGGTCTTTGTAAGACATGATTTTGTGGAACTTTTTAAGAATCGGGTGACATGTCACTTGTCACTCTCAGCCAATGGGACGTCGAGTATTTCTGAAAACTTTCCTTTGCTAGTTTAGTTAGCGTAGAAAGGTATAAAAAGTCATGCCCTTAGGGTTGGGCTGGCTGCTGCTTTCTGACTTTCCGATGAGGGTGATGTGCTGCTGGACTTTGCGTGGAGCACGTAAGAATCCTCAAAGAACTTTACTTTAATTTCTGTCTATTAGCTCAGTTAGGGAAATAGATTTTAGAAATGCTAAACTTTATATAATTTCTTTAAACTGATTCAACTGCTTAAATTGTACTTTTCTTATTTCTTACCATCATGCTTGCTTTATTGCAAATAAATTTCATTTATAAGACTTACAACATATATACCATAATTTAGAAAATAAAATCTTACTTTTGACAAACAAGCTGGTCTTGGTTATTTAGAAGTATAGGTTACCATTAGCTAGATCACGTCGCCTATGGTGGTCGTTTAAATGGTTGAGTTTTATTCTAATGACAATATTCTTTCTGCAAATGTATAAAAATGTATATATTGTGTAGATAATGTGTATATAGATTTATTCTGACCACCTGATTCAGTAGGCCCAAAATATATCAGGTTCATAAATGGGTCCATGTATAGTTTAGAATTTTGTTTATAGGTTATGAAATTGGGTAGCGTAGTTTATGATATATTTTCTATAGCCCGCTGGATCACGGTGCAGCATAAAAAGAATAAGCAACTCCAAAATATTAAACAGGCAATAATTGCCCCAACATCTATTTTAGTCTTCATTAGTGGCTGTAAAAGAAATCCATTAAATTATCCCTACACTATCACTAAAGTGGCATCCCTACTTAGCATTTCCCAGGCAAGATCTAGAAAAGGTGTCAGCTCGTGAAGATTTCCTAAGAAGTACACTCATGTTGTAAGGGTCTGTAGCCAAAGCTACAGAATTTGTTCTAAGTCTCCATTCAAAGAATCGATCTCTTTCTTCTGCCCTTCTAACGGCTCTCTGCTAACTCATCCCTCGGGGCACTGTCCCTAATACAAAATGCACAATTGATAGAACACGCCCCTGAAACATCTCCTCTGGCCAGGCAACTCTCGTAGGTAATTATCCACCAAAATTTGTACTCGGTCCAGCAATGGTTGGTGTGTACTTGGGTCTCAGGCTTCTTCAGCAAGAAAGAATATCGGCTTCCAATTATCGACGTTCCTGGATACTTTGTAACAGGTCTCCTCCATACTTAACTTCTAAAACAAAAAGGCATTAGTCTAACTAACAAGGACGGTGTCCATGCACCTGCAACAGAAACATGAGAACAGAACAACCTTGCACGCACATGAATTTCGCTGACTGCCTCCAAATGAAAGCCTTACAAGGGAAAAATACATTTCAGGCCTACACTAATCAGCTACCATAAGAGCTATGAATAGGCCTTTCATAGCACGAAAGAGTAAATACTCAATCTAGGCCTTTGATATCAAATTAAACACGCATTTATAAATGTTGCATCTGGAAGCACTAAATTTTAGCACTTTTAAGACACAATCAATTATTTCTACATGTGCAGACTTTAATATGGTGCACGTTTAAATCTAATGCATTACATTACATGTGAGCTACATTGTTAGGCATTTGCAATGAACAGTGAGAATTACATGATTCCCTCTAAATGCCATTTTACTTTTCTGGAATGGCACGACTCATTCTAACACTTCATTTACCATCGATTATTACAACACAAATTACTAACTAAAATTAACACATATAAAAATGTATGCGGGTACGGACTGTTCGTGAATATAATGTACCCCTATAATTTTCCAGAATATCACTGCGCTCGATCAGAGGCAATCAGCTGTGCTTCATGCATCAAAACAAGGTGGGGACATACTGTCCCCAGAACCTCAAACCAGCCAATATACAACATTTTCAAAGGCTATGTTAAGATCATCTGAGGTGATTGTTTTTTTTGTTGTATTGTCTTTATTACATTTCCAAAAGAGAATACAAAAAAAGGAAGTGAAGCATGGAGAGAGGGTCCACATCCCCCATACCATAACATTTTGACAAGAGTATGTGCGACCACATGCATTAGAAAAGTCAAATGAAGGACAGCTGCAACATTAATGCAATCCTGATCGCATTGAGTTTACATCAATGTTGGTATTCTGTTCCTTAAGTATATTGTTTCCAAAGTCATTAACAAAATACATAAAGGAAAAAACAAATGAATAAAGAACCTGTCTTATAGAATCCGTATATGTGCCATGTGTGTCTATATTGAGGGTCCCGTCAGGGCACCACCAATGTGCTTGTTTATGGATATATGTCAGGGGGAAGGTAAGGGAGTGGGAAGCTCTGGATGAGTATGGTTATATGCTGCTTTGCTTGCATTCTACTGGGAGTGTACCAGTGTGGGCAAAAGATATCTGATCACTGATATATATGTCAATCAATCTATGTGACATTACAGCAGTATTAAAAACAAAGTACATGTCAAGGTGTCCATGTCCTGTACCTTCAGCTTTATGGCAGCTAAGTGTTCTTGCCATTGCATGTGGTATATTGTTTTTGCTGTTGGTGGGTGGCGTGCAGCATTGTTCTGTTGGTTTGTGTATTCCGCAGTCAGCGATCTGCGAAGGTCTAGTAGCCAGGCATGGATAGCTCGGCCTGTGGATGATTATCAGGACATAGCTAGTCTGCTCTTGGCTAGACCCAGTGCCAGATCCAAGAATCTGTTATAATGTTTTCCACACGCATTTCGCTTAGTGACTCCAAGGATAGAGTGTAGCACCTGCGGTGCTCCTGGAGACCCCGACATCTCTGTAAGTGTCTCGGCTATGCCATTCCAGTATGGCCCAAGTCGTGGGCACGACCAGACAATATGGGGAAATGCGGCATCTGGGGACTAAACTCTAGGGCTCCTGTCAGCTGAGGTAAGAAACATACAGGATAGCCTATGTGGAGTTAAATATGTGTGGTGGAGGTAATTGAACTGCTTGTATTTCAGTTTGGCGTTAGTTGATATTTGCTTAGAGTAAACTATGCACAGTGCCCATTGGTTATATGGTAAGTCTGTCTCTAGGATGCTGTCCCAATACTTTCGCAGAGATGCCAATGGGGGAGTAGATTCAGGTCTAAGGAAGCTGTGCAGCGCTGTGATCGCTTTTTTACCCCGACCATGGGTCAATATTGTTTGCAAGACCTCAGACGTGTCTAGCTCGATTTACGTGCTTCTTCATTCCTGGTGAATGTGTTGTTTCAGTGTGGCATAAAATAAGAAAGTCCCTGGCGGTAACCTATAGTCATCCATCAGGTCTTTGAAGTCCCGTAATTTTGTATCTATATATAAGTCCCCCATGGGCTAAGACCAGCAGCGTGCCACACACCAATCTCCGCTCTCCTGAAACAAACACCCGGGCCCGGTTGTATCTCAAGGGGTCAGTCCGGTGCATATGGCAGTGATCATCGGGTAGTCAGAACATATCTCACCCAGCTGTCTCGGGCTGCTAGCATCAGCAGGTTGCCCCGCTTTTTCTGTAACAAAGTTTTAGTGCCAGACAGCCACTCAAGTATGGCTGGTCCTTGGAGCCTCATTGCCCAGGGACTTAGCTCTGTTGGATTGCTGTTTGAGAGCCATCTCATAGGACATTAGAGTTGTGCCATGGCGAAATAAAGCTCATGGTTAGGTGGCCCCAAACACCCTTCCGAGAGGGGGAGGTATAATTTCTGGAGTGCTACCTTAGCCCGAGCGCCGCCCCAAATCAGTGCTATCATTGGTGCCTCCAAACGCCGGAAGAACCCTCTGGGAGTTTGCAGGGGATACTTGCAAATAAATACAGGAGTCTGGGGAGTAGTAGCATCTTGCCTATTGCCACTCTCACCATTGGGGAAAGAGGTAGGCCAGTCCAAAATGGTAGTGTGGAGCAGGCATTAGCTAGCATTTTCCAAGATTGCCATCTATTAAGTCCGCCCTAGAGTGATAAATGTGTACCCCTAAGTATTTGAAGGAGTTTAAAGCCCATGCGAGTGGTGTTACTGGTAAGAGCTCCCTCTGTGCTGCCGATAAGGGCTGCATTGGAATCACCACTGATTTAGTCCAATTTACTTTCAGACCGGACAATTGTGCATGCTCATCTAGAACCTTCAATAATTCCTGGAGGCTCTCGCCTCATCCCCACATATAGACCAGAGGGTCATTCGCACAGAGAGAGACAATGGCCATTGAGCGTCGGCTTGAATGCCCCAGTCTATAACATGGCTGCTGAGCACGCTCACCAATGCAACAATAATGGGTAATAGAGGGCACCCTTGTCGTGTACCACTCTCTATATTAACAGATTGGGAAACAATACGTCCTGTCTTTACCCTAGCCTGTGGGTTAGTATATAGAATGTAAACCCAACTGAGAAAATTAGGGCCCAAGCCAAACTTTGGGAGAAAAGTCATTAAATAATCCCAGCCCAGCGTATCAAAAGTTCTTTTGATATCTAGGGAGGCAATCCAGGGTATATCTGCTTCAGTTCCCACGCATTCCAATAATTTGAAAAGCTGGTGCAAGTTTAGTCCAAAGTTTCTCCATGGGATAAAGCCATTCTGATCACTGTGCACTAAAAGCTGTACCACGTCTATTAACCGGTCAGCCAATTTTTTGGCCAACATTTTATAGTCGCTATTTAGTAGCGATAGAGGTTGGTAGGAGTGCATTTGTACTGGATCCATTCCGGACTTTGGCAGTACCACTAGTATGGCCTCTCGAAGAGATGGTGGGAGCGTACCATGTTCAAATGCCTCTCTATACATTGCGCACAAGCGGGGTGTCAGGAGGTCTGCGTCTGTCAGGTAGAACTCCAAAGGCAAGCTGGGTGACCCTGGTGCCTTATTTTGTGCTCGTTGTTTAATCAGGTCTGAGATCTTGGTTTCAGTGATGGGTCCTCCAGTGATTCATACTGGGGCTGTGTTATCTGTGGAAGTGCTGCTGCGACAGAAATTGCTGGTTTGCTTGTGGTGTATTCAGTTCCCGGGCTGCATACAGGGAGACATAATACTTGTAAAAGGAGTCATTAATCTGCTCCTGAGTGTTCACTAGGTTCCCATCTAGAGTGCATATAGCCATAATTTTGGGTTGTGAGGAGCTGCACCTAAGCAACCATGCCAGTATCCTGCCTGGTTTGTCACTGTCAGCATGTTGTCATGCTAGGTATTGCTTGTAGTCAAGGCCGCAGAGTTTATTGTGTGTCTCCTTGTAAGCCAGGTGAGCCTTAGCCAATGCCGGCGCTACTTCCACGTCGATCGGCGCAAGGCGATCGTACCGGCTAATTTCGGTTTCTTGGTCTTGTAGCTCCTTCAGAAGCATCAGATGATTGCCATAGACGGCCTTGATCATTGACCCACACAAGACCACCTTGAATGCGTCCCACTCCATGCCAGCAGAAATGGCAGTGCCTGCGTTGTAATGGAAGTATGAGGTTATAGACTATGTCATGGTTGTGAGCAATGGTATATCTTTGAGTGCTTCCAAAGGGAGGTGCCAGGTTGGAATGCAATTTCTATGTCTGCCCCATGACAAGTGTACCAGAAGGGGGCTGTGGTCTGACAATGTAGGGGCTAGATATTCTGCATGTGACGCCTTTGATAGGGCTTCTGTTGAACAATAAATTGTATCTATCATAGTGTATAAATCGTGCAGTGAATAGTAGTGTGAATAAGTGAGCATCGTCAGGTGCTTACTGTGCCTAACTTACCCTCAGTGCATGTCCCTAGCCCAATCCCGCATATGTTGTGCCAATCCTATAGATTGTGCCCCTGGTAGAGGTGGGCGTGACCTATCTAATTCCAGGTTGAGCACACAATTACAGTCGCCCCCAGTACATTGGAGCCGTCGGGTTGCACAGTCAGGATAGGGTTATTGTTTCTAGGAACACAGCCTGTCCCGAAATTGGCACATATAAAGAGACAACAGTTAAAGGGGAGCCATCTAAGAGTCCCTCCAGAATCACGTATCGGCCCTGTGGGTCTACTGGGGTATGTAAAATCTGTAAGGGAGTTCCAGGAGCCACCCATATCAAGCACCCCTAGCAAAGCCCGAATATGTTGTCCCCATCAGCGCTTGCGCACTGATGTGAGGATTTGCTGAGTAAAGTGTGTTTCCTGGAGTAGCGCAATTGTGATCTTATGTCCTCCCAAGTACTGATATACCTTGTGCCGCATAGTGTAACCAGCTAGTTTCCGCAGGTTACATGTGAGCAGAAGATAAGTATTACTTGCCATTTTCGTCTAATGGATAGCAAATGATTGTGAGGCGATTCCCCTCACAGTGGAGGTGAAACACAGATAGATCGGGACACCTCGCTAGCAGGTGCTCCCCTGATAGTGTTGTAGCAGCATAGGGCACAGTAAGTACATTGTATGTCAATGTAGAATAGACAGGCAAAAGAAAATTACAATCCCCAACTCCCCAACCCAGGCCAATTCGCCAACGAGCAAAAGGCCATCTGCACTGAAATGACAACTTAGCCAATATCCAATAACAATCTGGGCATTGCAAAACAGAATATCTGAAAGGATATTGCAATGAGAGAAAGAATAAAGAAGCAGAGAGAGAAAAGAACATAAGAGTGCTGTATCAGCTACTTATTCACTTGTAGGGGCGCAGCCGAGCTATGTATTAGTCTGCAGAGAGATAGCCTGGTCTGTATGTGTGTGTCTCCGTCATATTTTCAGTGACCATGGGAATTTGTTGTGTCACTGTGCCTCACGGCATGGCAGGTCACAGCAAGTAGAGTCCCATCAGCAGCCAGATGTCTGAGTTCTTTGGGGAACGTACAAAAGTCTGTTATAGTTCGTCCGCTGTTTGTGGCATGATAATAGGACCTGCATCCATCAGTGCTAAGTATTGCGATTCCGTCAGTTGGTATGTGTCATCCAGGTTAGCATCACTGTCGGATTCCGATCTGGAGGGTGAGTCCAGTGCGCTGTGTTGCTCCTCCAGCTTAATAGCTGCCTCTTGTTCTCTTGCTATCTGATCTTTAGAGAGGATCCTAGCCTGTGTCTTATTTCAGCCACCTTGTGTATCCACATTGCGCCCCTGATGGTGACACACTACCGCCTCAGGTGGAGCACCAGCTAACCCATTTTGTACCACCCAGGTCCAGGCTTCCTCAGGAGAATGACAGAGGGTGGTTCTCTCTTTGTGTAAGATCCGTAAAGTGGCAGGGTATTGTAATGCATATTGTACTTCGTGTGTCCAGAGACAGTGCTTTACATCCATGTAAGAGGAACTGCGTCGTTGAACTGCCAGGGTGTAATCGGGGTGTATGTGCACTATAGCATTTTCCACCTGCCAGAGGCAGTGAGCCCCTGTGACCCGCAGGATGTGATCCCTGCCCCGGTAGTTGAATAAATGCATGACCACTGGAATTGGAAGGATGCCTGGCCGGGGGAAGCCACCCAGCACACTGTGCGCATGCTCAACTGAGAACAATTTAAAATGCTTTTGTTTTAGTATGTCTTCCGCAAACCATGCCTCCAAATAGAGTTCCATGCTTTGTCCCTTGATTCGTTCTGGCAGCCCAACTATACGCACGTTATTCCTCTGGGATCTACCTTCCTGGTCCTCTACCTTGTTCTTTAGGTAGTCCACCTCTTTTTGGAGTAGTTTGATCTGTTCTGTTGTTGATACCACCTCAGGGTGTACACTAGCAAATGCCGTTTCCTCCACTCGCTCCTTTAGCTTCTTATGATCTTCCCGTAGAAGTCACAATGTCTGTCTATTTAGGTCCTAACATGGTCTTAATGTCCAGTACTGCCGCCATAAGTTCATCAAAATGACGGGAGAGGTCTGTGTGGTCAGTGGGCCTGGGAGTCGCTGTTTGCGTATCTTTATCTGTGGGAAAGGTCTGAGGTATTCCATCCCCTGGCTGGCTCTGCACCCTATCTGCTCTGGGCTTGCCCATTGTGTTGAAGTATTCAGACATGATTTCGCAAGCACAGTTCGGTGATCTGCTTGAGCAGCCAAGTTCTTATGCGCATGTGACGGTAACCAAAGCTCTCATCGTGCCTTGTGCCGGTGGGGCCAGGGAATGGGATGATGCTGGTCCTATGATGTGAGTAGTCAAACAGGCATTAAGTGCAAACTCAACCCACTCAATGTTATGCCACTCTCCTGTGGGGGTGTTTCTCAGCAGTCCCCTACCTCTGTGTCTCCTCGTACTCTTGCGCACCTCAGCAGATGGCACTGCATGTGACTGGGCCGCACAGCGATAAAGGGCATGGAGATCAGATCCAGCTTGCACTTGTCATCTGCCAAGCCCACTTCTCCAATTCGTGTGGGTGCCATTTGCAAGTCCAACTTGTGTGGTGCACATAGAGGCAGTCGGATAATACTGTCCCTCAGTAGTGACTGGTTATGTATGCCCTCAGTATTAAAGCTACCTGCAGATCCCTGGTTCAAGCAAATGTTCTCAAAGTGTTTGAATGCTCAATGAAGAGTGATAGGCCCCGTCTGTTTCACAGCAATGCTCACTGTACACTACGATTATTATTATTATTATTATAGTCATTTATATCCCGCACAGCTACCTCCAACGGAAGTGTCCCGGCACTAGTCACAACTGCATAGACCAAAAAGACCCCAGGAAAAAGAAACCAACCTAATTCAAACAAAACAGCCATGTTTTCAGAGCTTTTCTAAAGGCCGATTCCAGAGGAATTTTCCTAGCTCTTCAGGCATCGAGTTCCAGAGCAATGGGGCATGAACTGAGAAAGCCCGCCCACTCATCCTGACTTTTGAGAATGTGGGGACTTTCAAAAGGTTCTGATGATTGGAACGTAATGTCCTTGGTTGCCTGTACCTCTAAATTCTAGCTTTCAGATACTTTGGGCCGACATCGTGCAAAGCCCGATGAACCAAGATCAGTGTCTTAAAAAGGACTCTTTTCTTTATCGGCAGCCAATGCAAACTCACCAAATGAGGGGAGATGCTATGTCTTATCGGGACATTTCTAATAAGTCTGGCTGCCGCATTTTGAATAATCTGAAGCCTGACCATCAATTAATCCGTAGTCCTATAAATAGACTATTAACATAGTCTAAGTGTGATGTTATAACTGCATGGATGACTGTCTTCCGGCAGTCTACAGGGAGGAAATGTAAGAATCTGCGTAGGGTCTTGAGTTTCCAAAAACATACTGCTGACACCTGCGCAATATGCTCCTTCCCTGAGAGTGCGGTATCCAGTTTAAAACCTAAGTTCCGGGCAGTCCTAACCAGTGTAGGGGGAGGATTAAGTTCAGGCGGCCACCACAGAGCCGATTGCAGGGGGGACTTGTTCTTAAAGAAAAGAACCTCAGTTTTCCCTGTATTCAGCTTCAAGCAATTGTCTGTTATCCATGCAACAATATTTAGCAGACAAGACTTGAAGCTGGCTAAGTCCACACCCTCCTTTTCCTTAACCGAAAACATCAGTTGCGTATTGTCTGCATAGCTAATGATCTTCAGACCACAGTTCTCAAGCACCGCAGCTAAAGGGGCCAGATAAATATTAAAAAGAGTGGGGCTGAGCGCCGAGCCCAGAGGAACTCCACATGAGAGCCACTTGGTTTCCGAGGTAAAAGGGTGAAGAACCACGTGTTGTGACCAGCCTTCAAGGAAAGATGAAACCAAGATAACACCTTGCCCGACATTCCCAGACTTTCCAATCTGTGCAGCATGATTTTATGGGACACCGTGTCAAACGCTGCCAAGAGATCTAATAGCACCAGCATTGCACAGTGTCCCTGATCCAAGGTTTCCCGCAGAGTCTCAGTAATTTCTAGCAAAGCTGTCTCTGTACTGAAACCCGCCATGAAACCTGACTGAGAGCTGTGTAACAAATCATTGGAATCTAAAAAAGCAGAGAGCTGCCTCTGTAGCTCTTTTTCCAGAATTTTAGCGGGGGCTGAGAGCACAGAGATAGGTCGAAAATTGGTCAGGACCGCAGGATCAGCACCCTCTTTTTTTAAGATAGGCTGAACCGCTGCTATTTTCCAGTCAGCCGGGTAAATACCTGTCTCCAATGACTGATTCCAAATAGCATTAAGAGCTGGATTCAGCCCTGAGGCCAGTATCCTAAAAAACCTGGCCGGACATGGGTCCACTGGAGAACCTGATTTTACATTATGTAGATCAATCAAAGATTGATTGCTCTCAAAAAAAGTAAAGGATGTCCACACTTGGGTGAGGCCCATCGTGGCAGAATTCCCGACCTGCTCTTTTGGAGGAGGAAAGGCCGCATACATATCTGTAATTTTATCATTAAAGAATGTAGCTAAGCTATTGCAAAGGGATTCCGAGGGTTGAATGGGAGTTTGGGAAGCCTTCGAATTAGTAAAACTTTCCACAATTTTAAAAATCTCTTTCATAGAGTTGTTAGTGGACTTAATCTGCACAGTATAATGCTCCCTAATGTTGCGACGTTTGGCACGCTGGAAGGACCGAAGTGCAGACTTATAAATTAGTTTAGCTTCTGGAGCATAGCTCCGTCGCCAAGTCCTTTCCAATCTTTTACACGCACTTTTTGCTATACGCAATTCATCCGTAAACCAAGGAGTGGAGGGACGTGACCTCACTACATGCCTCCTTTCTACTGGAGCAATTTTATCCAAAGCAGAAGAGACGCATGTCTTGAATGCAGCAACATCGTGACTAGGGTCACCTGTTAATACAAACGGTACTCCAGCCAATTCCCTTTCGAATTTAGTCAGAGTAATATTACTCCACTTTCTAGTCTCCTTTACTTGGGGTAAAGAACGTGCCATGGAGGGGCACCTTCCTAACGTAAAGGGGACAAGGAGGTGGTCGGACCAGGTGACTTGACGAGGGACATCTGTACTAAGAGTACAATCATTGCTAAAAGCAAGATCTAACATATGCTCCCTTCTATGCGTAGCTGCATGGATTTTCTGAGCAAGGTTAAACCCCAGAAGTGCATCCATCAATTTACTGGCAGCCGGATCATTCGCCATGTCGGCATGCAGGTTGAAGTCGCCTAAAACTGTGAAAGTAGGGTACCTTAAAACTAAGTCCCCAATGATGCCATAAAGGTCCATCAAATGTACAACTGGCGAGGTAGGGGGTCTATATATCAGTAATCTTGCCATAATAGAAATATTACAGCAGAATATATTAAACGACATGGCTTCTATGTTCTCCCTGGTGTCTGTGCTGCCGTAGCCCAGCACCCTTGGCACTGGTGCCCCAGTCCCTATGGTGGAAACCAAGGCCTGATGTAGTGGCGCAGGAGCGAAGCAGGCCACCAAGGCCTTAATCCATCGCACTCCACAAATCGAGGGCCCGCTGTGTGCATCAGTGGAGGCGGGCCCATAGTAATTATAAAATCTGGGGGCATGTGACTCTCACCCGGGCATCAGGGCAATCCTCACCGGATTCCGTCTGGGGCAGGCAACCACCACCATCCACACAGAGGACGCAGCAATCCTTCGTCCTTAGGTACCAAACGATCCCACCAATGTCAGTCGGTGAAATCGGAAGACTGCGTTGGCACTTGCAGGCCCTCGCCGTGTTGTACCGTCTTCTGATTAGCCCTGCCCACCAGCTGCCAGGTTGAACGGTTGCAAACTGGCCATGGGTATTGCGTTGTCTGGTGGTCCTGCGTCACATATGTGGGATCAAAACCAGGCGGATTGACCGATGTTCGGTAGGATTTTGGGGCGGCCAGTAGCAGACCTCCACACTTCGCATCCGCACCCGCCGCCATCTATGCCACGCCCCTATCTGAAGTGATTGTTGAATAATTCTTTATAGATTAATAATAAAAATAATTGCAATGAAAATATTAAAACACAACAATAAAAAGAAACACAGTTCTCAGTTACTTTAAGCAATATGCGACTGAACAAAAGATTGTTACTATGATTACATGCCGTTACACAACACAACACCTCACATAAAAATCTCTTTTAGACAAACATAATATATTCTTAAAACTGATAACGTATTATTATCAGTACATACCTGAAAATATGCGGTAGAAACTTGCAGTCAACATTATATTATGTTGTGCAATTATACAATAAAGTGCCATTGTACATAAACTAAATCATTAAAAGCCAATGTGCAAATAAGCAAGAAGGTGACACAGTATAATTTCTATGCCTCTTCCAGCTTTGTTTATTTAAGTCTCTTCACCAGAATAAAAAAAAAAAAAATAGTGACTGATAAAGTTACAGCGCTGATTGATTCCATTTACGCATGCGCTGTGTCTTCCCGTAGCCACCATGTCCTTCCTAGTCAGCGGTCTAGCGTTCTAACCCACGCGTCTCGCGTACGTGATGACGCGCCTCCCATGCATATCAATTACACACAGTGCCCGCGACTCTTCAGTCTTCAGTTCCTGCTCCACGTACTAGGTAACTGATTGCCGCTAGAGGAGACAAAACATGAGTAAATTACCCCGACCTCGTTTTCGGGCGGGTTATACCCATGCTAGGCATCTGAACTCCAGCATTATGATACCATTTCCTGATGCGGTTTTACTACCGAGAAAACAACAAAATACTGTGGGTCTTAGGTAAAACTATGTGTGTAAAAACTAGCTGACTATCTGCTACGAGAAATACTTAGGAGGCAGATTATTGGACAGAGAACCACTGTGAAAAATGTCCATCAGTTACACAATTCGTACCGCCCAGTACATCATTTGGTCTACTTCACAGTAGGTAGCCCATTACAAGATATGAATAAAGGAGACAGATGACTGGTGAATGTTGTTAAGTTGTAACTGAAAGCAGTGCATAAGTGATTTAGTGTAAGAATAGTGAAAAAAGTGTTCAGAATAAAATTGGATAGGACACACAATATAAATTTATTCTGGAGTCGTGCCCTTCCAATTATAAAATCAATAGAGTGCAATCAAGTCAGAGTTTCAAACAAATACCTTCTGACGGGGTTATCTGGTCGACATGTTTCTGCGGACTTACACGGTCAATGAATGTACCTGCCGCTTCCTCAGGACCCATGAACTAGATTGCTACTGCTTGTATGTGAAAGAGATGAAAATCGTGAAAATTAATTTAAATTAACACTAGGACATAAGTGAACACTAATGCTGAAAGTCACTAGTTCACTTACAGTTTTCCTCCTTTGATATAGAAGTCCATTTAAAAATTCGCCAGGATATCCACACATAGAAAAAATAAATAAAATACAAAAACACAATCAATTAGTAAAGGTTTATAATTTAGACATTGCTATCATGTAAGTATTAGCATAAAAGGTGTAATAAGCCAAGTACGCCCTCCAATGTTCATAGGTAACATATGACTCACCTCAATTTGTGAGGGGAAAGGCCTCGCCTCACCTGGCAAACAGCTCAGGGACATGAAGCACCGCTCTGCATTATAAAAGTATATTTAAGAGTTGATGAAGAAAACGCATGACCATTCTACGATGCATAACTCACTCTCAATCACATATATGTTTTTGTTTTTGTTTTTCACATATATGTTTATTAGTTTGTTTGTTAAGTTTTAAGACAGCTAAGTTACTGTTGTTGTCGACTTTGCGGAACATATCATTACCCAATATAATCGTCGCGTTAGTCGGAAAAGACTTGGGAAAGTGGTCCTACTCAGCTAGATGATTCGGATCACTTCTCCCTAACGTATATCGAACCCATTATGTCTCCTGCAGGGTATGATTACACCCTGGTTGTATGTTAAGCGCGGCCACTATTCATGCACATGCAACGCGCTTGCTTTTTAGGGTTAAACTCAGTCTGTCACGCCTAAAAACACCCTTACCTGTCCGTCGGTACTTCCAACAGCCTGCCGTGCTGTTTGGGGAGGTGCCGCGGGCTAGGTAGGATGCTTCCTTATTGTTTCACGCGCGGTCCCGATTGGTCCGCTACACTCACCATGAACTACCCTGAATCATGGGAAGTGTAGTTCCCTTAGTGAGCACTTCTCTGAGCTGTGAAGCGCAACGATGATTGAACTACCCATCCTGCCTGTCTTTCGCAGGAATCATGGGTAATGTAGTATGTAGAGAAGCGTACTTTCTGGTTTTGCGGTCTCCCAACTGTGATCACATTTGTGAGGTAGGGTGATATTCATCTGCTTGTACGCTCATATTATAAAGAGCACATAGCTAGCCAGTCAAATTGACTATAGTGCGTCAGTTTTATGATTGCAATGTGATTGTTAGCTCCCACCATGTATCTAAAGTTTTGAAATATAGTATGTAGAAAAGCGTACGTTCTAGTTTTTTGATCTACCAACTGTGATCACATTTGTGATGTAGGGTGATATTCATCTGCCTCTACGTTCATTTTATAAAGAGCACATAGCTAGCCAGTCATATTGATTATAATGCGTCAGTTTTTTGATCGCGATGTGGTTACTAGCTCCCACCATGTATCTAAGGTTTTGGAATTCTAGACCCTTCCTAGGGGATACAACGTTAAATAATTAGGCCTACCGTCCACAATATTCTGTTCTGGATTTCTAGAAACAGGTTGACAGTAGAAATTTCGAACTTTTTCCCATATTGTCTTATCATAGGAAATGTAGTGTATCATGGGATACGAAGTCAACCAGTACAGTGGTGCGAAGTCACCCCATATATTCCAACTAGTAAAGTAGTTACGGTTATTGATACTCAAAATCGATGTCTATCTGTAACTATCTCAGATATTGGTGGATGGCCAAAGATCCCACCGCTGCTTCTGTGCTTTTTTCATTGTGTGCATGTTATATGGCTCCAGAGGATCCTTCGGACCGCCCCAGGGGTTGACGCCTGTTGACGTGATCTACAGTGCCATCCAAGGGATATCTTCATTCAATCCGGCCTTATCACAGTTAAGTCTGTACACCCATTTCTGTTCTATCCTAAATAGGTGTTTGGACACATCAGTGATGTGTGCTGGTATATTGGGCTGTTCCAGGACTGTCCATTCAAAATCTGTAGGTTTATGGCCAACCTGGATGTAGTGATTCGTTAATCGAGTGGCTTGCTTTTTGCACCTTATTGTGCTCTTGTGCTCCGAAATCCTTGTTTTAATTTTTCTGGTTGTCATACCGACATACCTGAGTGTGCACGGACATGTAATGAGGTAGATCAAATTGCTACTATTGCAATTTGTGAACCGTGTCTGTTCCCAGTGGCGACTTGTCCCTATGTCTATAGACATTGTGTGTTTGGTCTGGGGACATGCGGCACAGTTTCCACATGGATGGTGCCCTGTTACCGGTGGCATGTTCCATAGTGTGCCTACTTGATGTGGCCCTCTGGCTGCCGGTCTAGTGTGAATCAGTTGATCTCTCAGGCTGGTTGCTCTTTTGAATGCGAAAAGTGGCTGTTCCAGGTTATCTTTGCCAGTGTTCAAGATCTTCCAGTGCTTGCATACTATACGCTGGATTGCATTGGACCTAGTACTGAAAGTATTGACACATGTAAGTCTGTCATTCTTCTCTTTGGGTACTGGAGGGTCCAGTAGGGCTTCCCGATTATTGTTAACAGCCCTCTTCTTTGAGCGTTTAATCAGTTTCTTAGGGTAGCTCCTATCGCCTAGTTGTTGGGCTAGATCTTCTGAGTGTTTTGCAAAGTCTTCTTTTGACGAACAGTTCCGATGCACTCGCAGGAACTGTCCATACGGCAAGTTGTCACGCAAGGACTGTGGGTGGCAGCTGGTATACTCTAACAGGGAATTCTGAGCCATGGGCTTTCTATACAGTTCTGATTTAAGACCCTGTGGTGTTGCTGTTATCAATAGATCTAGGAAGGCCAAGGAGTGATTGTTGCTTTCCAGTGTAAAGCGTAAGAACTTGTTACGGTTGTGCAACCAATTATGGAAGGCCTGAAGGGAGATGTCATCACCACGCCAGATCACAAGGATGTCATCTATGTATCTTCTCCATACTCGTATTGATGTCATATACGGATTATCATTGTTAAGGACGTAGTCTTGTTCGAATTTATGCATATATAGATTCGCCAGGCTAGGAGCAAAAATGCTGCCCATGCTCGTCCCAGATGTTTGTAGGTAGCACTGGCCCTCAAATTCGAAAAAGTTTTCTTTCATGGCTATTGTAGCCAAATTCATAATCAGAGAGACAGGAGTTATCGAATCAAGGTCTTGATCGCCCAACAGAGTTTCTATTGCTTCCAAGGTTTCATTTTGGGGGATGGAGGTATACAATGACTCAACGTCAAAGGATACCAGAAGGTCCGTTGTAGCATCGAATTCTATATCAGGTAAGAGTCTCAGTAGGTCTTTTGTATCATGTAGGTAGGTTGGCATTAATTTTACCATAGGTCTCAGGAAAAAATCAACAAACGTTGATAGAGGTTCCAATAGCGATCCAATACCCGAAATGATCGGACGGCCAGGTGGAGGTCTCTGTGGCTTATGGATCTTTGGTAAGATGTAGAAATATGGTCTTACAGGATGTGAAGTTGTCAAGTAGGCTGCTTCTTTACTCGTTATCCAGCCTTCTGCCAATGCCTCCTCCACAATGGAGGCATTGGCAGAAGGCTGGATAACGATACCAAAGATCCATAAGCCACAGAGACCTCCACCTGGCCGTCCGATCATTTCGGGTATTGGATCGCTATTGGAACCTCTATCAACGTTTGTTGATTTTTTCCTGAGACCTATGGTAAAATTAATGCCAACCTACCTACAGGATACAAAAGACCTATTGAGACTCTTACCTGATATAGAATTCGATGCTACATCGGACCTTCTGGTATCCTTTGATGTTGAGTCATTGTATACCTCCATCCCCCAAAATGAAACCTTGGAAGCAATAGAAACTCTGTTGGGCGATCAAGACCTTGATTCGATAACTCCTGTCTCTCTGATTATGAATTTGGCTACAATAGCCATGAAAGAAAACTTTTTCGAATTTGAGGGCCAGTGCTACCTACAAACATCTGGGACGAGCATGGGCAGCATTTTTGCTCCTAGCCTGGCGAATCTATATATGCATAAATTCGAACAAGACTACGTCCTTAACAATGATAATCCGTATATGACATCAATACGAGTATGGAGAAGATACATAGATGACATCCTTGTGATCTGGCGTGGTGATGACATCTCCCTTCAGGCCTTCCATAATTGGTTGAACAACCGTAACAAGTTCTTACGCTTTACACTGGAAAGCAACAATCACTCCTTGGCCTTCCTAGATCTATTGATAACAGCAACACCACAGGGTCTTAAATCAGAACTGTATAGAAAGCCCATGGCTCGGAATTCCCTGTTAGAGTATACCAGCTGCCACCCAAAGTCCTTGCGTGACAACTTGCCGTATGGACAGTTCCTGCGAGTGCATCGGAACTGTTCGTCAAAAGAAGACTTTGCAAAACACTCAGAAGATCTAGCCCAACAACTAGGCGATAGGAGCTACCCTTAGAAACTGATTAAACGCTCAAAGAAGAGGGATGTTAACAATAATCGGGAAGCCCTACTGGACCCTCCAGTACCCAAAGAGAAGAATGACAGACTTACATGTGTCAATACTTTCAGTACTAGGTCCAATGCAATCCAGCGTATAGTACGCAAGCACTGGAAGATCTTGAACACTGGCAAAGATAACCCGGAACAGCCACTTTTCGCGTTCAAAAGAGCAACCAGCCTGAGAGATCAACTGATTCACACTAGACCGGCAGCCAGAGGGCCACATTAAGTAGGCACACTATGGAACATGCCACCGGTAACAGGGCACCATCCATGTGGAAACTGTGCCGCATGTCCCCAGACCAAACACACAATGTCTATAGACATAGGGACAAGTCGCCACTGGGAACAGACACGGTTCACAAATTGCAATAGTAGCAATTTGATCTACCTCATTACATGTCCGTGCACACTCAGGTATGTCGGTATGACAACCAGAAAAATTAAAACCAGGATTTCGGAGCACAAGAGCACAATAAGGTGCCAAAAGCAAGCCACTCGATTAACGAATCACTACATCCAGGTTGGCCATAAACCTACAGATTTTGAATGGACAGTCCTGGAACAGCCCAATATACCAGCACACATCACTGATGTGTCCAAACACCTATTTAGGATAGAACAGAAATGGGTGTACAGACTTAACTGTGATAAGGCCGGATTGAATGAAGATATCCCTTGGATGGCACTGTAGATCACGTCAACAGGCGTCAACCCCTGGGGCGGTCCGAAGGATCCTCTGGAGCCATATAACATGCACACAATGAAAGAAGCACAGAAGCAGCTGTGGGATCTTTGGCCATCCACCAATATCTGAGATAGTTACAGATAGACATCGATTTTGAGTATCAATAACCGTAACTACTTTACTAGTTGGAATATATGGGGTGACTTCGCACCACTGTACTGGTTGACTACGTATCCCATGATACACTACATTTCCTATGATAAGACAATATGGGAAAAAGTTCGAAATTTCTACTGTCAACCTGTTTCTAGAAATCCAGAACAGAATATTGTGGACGGTAGGCCTAATTATTTAACGTTGTATCCCCTAGGAAGGGTCTAGAATTCCAAAACCTTAGATACATGGTGGGAGCTAGTAACCACATCGCGATCAAAAAACTGACGCATTATAATCAATATGACTGGCTAGCTATGTGCTCTTTATAAAATGAACGTAGAAGCAGATGAATATCACCCTACATCACAAATGTGATCACAGTTGGTAGATCAAAAAACTAGAACGTACGCTTTTCTACATACTACATTTCAAAACTTTAGATACATGGTGGGAGCTAACAATCACATTGCGATCATAAAACTGACGCACTATAGTCAATTTGACTGGCTAGCTATGTGCTCTTTATAATATGAGCGTACAAGCAGATGAATATCACCCTACCTCACAAATGTGATCACAGTTGGGAGACCGCAAAACCAGAAAGTACGCTTCTCTACATACTACATTACCCATGATTCCTGCGAAAGACAGGCAGGATGGGTAGTTCAATCATCGTTGCGCTTCACAGCTCAGAGAAGTGCTCACTAAGGGAACTACACTTCCCATGATTCAGGGTAGTTCATGATGAGTGTAGCGGACCATTCGGGACCGCGCATGAAACAATAAGGAAGCATCCCACCTAGCCCGCGGCACCTCCCCAAACAGCACGGCAGGCTGTTGGAAGTACCGACGGACAGGTAAGGGTGTTTTTAGGCGTGACAGACTGAGTTTAACCCTAAAAAGCAAGCGCGTTGCATGTGCATGACTAGTGGCCGTGCTTAACATACAACCAGGGTGTAATCATACCCTGCAGGAGACATAATGGGTTCGATATACGTTAGGGAGAAGTGATCCGAATCATCTAGCTGAGTAGGACTACTTTCCCAAGTCTTTTCCGACTAACGCGACGATTATATTGGGTAATGATATGTTCCGCAAAGTCGACAACAACAGTAACTTAGCTGTCTTAAAACTTAACAAACAAACTAATAAACATATATGTGAAAAACAAAAACAAAAACATATATGTGATTGAGAGTGAGTTATGCATCGTAGAATGGTCATGCGTTTTCTTCATCAACTCTTAAATATACTTTTATAATGCAGAGCGGTGCTTCACGTCCCTGAGCTGTTTGCCAGGTGAGGCGAGGCCTTTCCCCTCACAAATTGAGGTGAGTCATATGTTACGTATGAACATTGGAGGGCGTACTTGGGTTATTACACCTTTTATGCTAATACTTACATGATAGCAATGTCTAAATTATAAACCTTTACTAATTGATTGTGTTTTTGTATTTTATTTATTTTTTCTATGTGTGGATATCCTGGCGAATTTTTAAATGGACTTCTATATCAAAGGAGGAAAACTGTAAGTGAACTAGTGACTTTCAGCATTAGTGTTCACTTATGTCCTAGTGTTAATTTAATTTAATTTTCACGATTTTCATCTCTTTCACATACAAGCAGTAGCAATCTAGTTTATGGGTCCTGAGGAAGCGGCAGGTACATTCATTGACCGTGTAAGTCCGCAGAAACATGTCGACCAGATAACCCAGTCAGAAGGTATTTGTTTGAAACATCTGACTTCATTGCACTCTATTGATTTTATAATTGGAAGGGCACGGCTCCAGAATAAATTTATATTGCGTGTCCTATCCAATTTTATTCTGAACACTTTTTTCACTATTCTTACACTAAATCACTTATGCACTGCTTTCAGTTACAACTTAACAACATTCACCAGTCATCTGTCTCCTTTATTCATATCTTGAGATAGATTATGGGCTACCTACTGTGAAGTAGACCAAATGATGTACTGGGCGGTACGAATTGTGTAACTGATGGACATTTTTCACAGTGGTTCTCTGTCCAATAATCTGCCTCCTAAGTATTTCTCGTAGCAGATAGTCAGCTAGTTTTTACACACATAGTTTTACCTAAGACCCACAGTATTTTGTTGTTTTCTTATAAGTTTCTAGGGGGATAATTATTGTGCTTGGTCATTAATTTGCCCCTTGAACCCCTCCCAAAACTGTATATATGCATCGCTGTTTTACTACCGCCAAAACCAGAGACCATTAAGACCCGTACTTTTAAACATATTCACAGGGTCCCCTAGAAAATTAACGTGTAACAGGATCCATGGATCCAGACACTAGTAAAGATAATGTGAGCGTCTTATTTATGTTAAGTGTTGTTTGTCCTGTCTGTCCTTGCACATGCTATATGGATTCTCTACCCAAAAACACGCGCTGTATTTCACTTTTCCTAAAGTATATACGCCCTTTTTGAATATTACTACCTAAACACAGGATGTGCCATAGTTACAGTTATAGTTATAGGCACAATATGAGCATGTAACATTCATGATAAGTTTATAAATCTACACCTTGGCACATTGTAACCACGCAAGGTTTTTTACAGCGTTCCCATGCATGTCCCACCTACTCCGGACATGCATGCTGCATGATATAAGCAGGTATCACCATCTGGATAATGTTTGCCTACCACATGCACGTTATAAACGATTCTGATTATGATGATATGCTTGGCATTTTTACTGTTTTCTTTGCAGATACTTTACGTGCAGGATCTGTGAGTATGCTGATCCACCACACACACAGCGTGCTTTAGGGTGCGTGCTGATATAACATACACCACAGTGGCCAGTCCAGCAATTTGGGCCACTCACTTTTACGGTCCTGAAGAAAGCCTCACGAGTAACGTAGAAGGCTGAAACTAGTCGACCTACACTTTCCAAAAGGGATATAGAGGCCCACTTTTACCTCTAATATATCCCGCCTCTGTTTTTACCCATGCCATAGGACCCTTCCATTAAAACTTTTAAAAGGGCACTTTTAACACATAAAATCACTACACATAGCACTTTCTCTTTCACAAGAAATCCCGCTCCGCTGTAGACAGGCGTTGCAGCACAGCTGGATTACATTCAGTGATCCAGCTGGGCCCCGATGATGAAGCATGCCACCTACCAGGTAGGTGGGTGAGGGGTTTGTTAACAACAACTATCTGTTGTTAACATATCATGACCAGGTGACAGGGGATCATCCTTGACCTATACCTGCTTGAATTCTTGTCCATGTTGTTCTAATACAAATTTCTGGGGAAAAGGACAAGCACCACAGCCTGTTCCTCTCTCTCTTGTTGTTATTCAACAGTATAATTAAGACTAGTTATCTGAAAGTGATTTAAGTCTAACATTTTAGACCAAAGGTTACATTGTGCAAATAAGCAAGAAAGTGCATTAATATGTTTACAATTTTCCTATAGGGCCTAATTCCAGTGGTGATTGGGTACTAAATTGTTAAAGATGACAACGTTCTTAATACAACCAGTACGGTGTGTGATTCTTTCAGGTAAGCCTCAAGAAGCAAATATTAATAATTTGTCAACACTAGGGAAAAATGTTATCAGATGACATAGCAATGGAATGGACTCACCCACATATTGTGATAGGAAATCATCAAGTAGCTGTATAGCAGACTTTATTATTGTTAACATATGTTCGCTAGGGAAGCCAGAACAGATGTAAACATAGAATAAATACATTTCAAAAATGGCCCTTGAGAAACCATAGTCTGTCTTTGTAGGCCAAATTCCAATCTAATTTCTGTTTGGCCAGTTGACCTAGGAATCCCAAAGATTGACTTATATGCCTTAATTATTAATAGGTCCAATAGTTTCTCGTCTTTCCACCTAGTAATAGGCGAACCATGTATAATTGTTGGCTGTAACTTAGCTCTAATTACTTTGAGAAGATGATCATAGGATTGGCATCTCAAATTTGTATGTACACATTGAAAGGCATAAATTAAAGTTGCAGTTGCAGTTGCAGTTTTTGCCCTTAAATCTTTAAAATGACATTTAAATGAAACTCTATTGTCAAATAAAATACCCAAATATTTTTCTGTCTTTACCAGTTCAATTGGCCCACCTCGGGCCCTCCATGAATCGGTCTTAGAATTTGACAGACAGATTATCATGGTTTTGTTTTTTAGCATTTGGTTCCAGGCCTTTCAGTAGGATGTAATCATCAAATGCATTAATCAATCTTTGTAGGCCTATCGGGATTTGGTTCAGCAAGATGGTATCATCTGCATATTGTAAATAACTAAAATGCACCTCACCTATTTTTGGAGGGTGAGCATCAACAGACTCTAGGTGCTGGAGTAGATCTGACGAAAATAGATTAAAAAGCAGGGAGCAAGAACGCAACCTTGCTTGAGACTGTCATAAATTTGATTTTTTTGTGATACTGTACCACTGGCACCGAGCTGGAATGGTCCAACCTACCAGTTATTCCATAATAAAGATTGAGGGACTGAATCAAAAGCAGCTTTAAAATCTATAAAAGAGATAAATAGATTTTGTTTTTTTAACTTCCTGTTCTGCTAGTATTGTAATTGACAACAGATTGGTAATAGTAGATTGGCCCTTATGAAAATCAATAATGCCAGTACTTCATTAAACATAGGAGTCAACACTTCTGGCCACATGTCAATGTTGGCACGGAATAATGCATTGGGAAGCCCAGTTGGACCAGGGGCCCCAATTTGTTCAGAGACAACGTAGGAGAATGACAATTTCATTAAAACTAATATAATCCAGCTCATTCTCCAAACAGGTGCTACTATCTTGCTTTCCATATACAACTCACTAGGTATCACAATAGTGTTTGTTTGATCCAAATCATGACCCAGATTCAAGCCGCTCACTATCTGCATATTTGGCTTGTTCTATCACATTTATAACACATGTCTTGCTTATTCATATCTAGATTGCACACGCCATACAAATTGGTGATAATCTTTACCCATTCATCTTCCATGATAATAATACTATATGCCCTACTGCCTCCCCTGTCGAGTTCATTGATTATGACCCAAAATGCTTTTACATTATTTTGCCTGGAGGTATGTAGTAATCTATACCATAGCCCTGATTAATAATATGATTTAGCCAACCAAACTTCTTGTCTAAAGACCTTCGTAAAACCGTAATTTTATCCTTAAAATCACAATAAGATCATCTGAGGTGCTAAGGAAACATTGGTTTATGAAAGTGAGGACATCAAAACCTATAATACTGTGAAACCATAACTACCTTACTATGGCATTTCAGAACAGTTTCCATCAGAGTCTGTCACCTCAACACCATGCTTAAGTCGCACAAACTGAACTGAACAAGCTTTACTGCAAGATTGTTGCACATATACGTGTTTCTGTGAAAGACACACATTTGTCACCTATTGACAATAGCATGAATGGTTATTTTTGCGGTAGAAGACTGCTTTTAAATCGTTTCCTATAGATGAAACTAATTTCATAATTACTGGTTTAGACTGCTTAAGATTTTCAAATAACAAGTAAACCTTTTTTTCTATAAGAGGAGAAAAATCTTGATTTCTTTGTTTTTGGTTGGAAGTTTGTGACTTTTTGTGGGCAGCCCTTGCGGTTACAAGGTATTCTGAACATACTTTGCACTACAAAGTTGTAGTCTGGTCGCAGTGAAATGCAAAGCACTGAGCTGTGAAAAGCCTCTTTGTCTATACGCAAACAAATGAAGGGTCTCCCCTTATAGTTTGTATTTCTTTTGCACCCAGATGGGCCTGGTGTACATTGTTATTGACATGATAACACTTTTCATAAAAAGCTGCATTTTTTATTATTTCAATAGTGATTTGCAAATAAATATTGCAGTTGCTATTGACAATGAACTTTTCACAAAAGAAATAACAGTGCAAACTATCATTACGTCTGCACTGTCGCTCCTTTTCTGACTCTGCACTCCTTCTGCATTTTAAAATGAGACTTTGCATTGGGAAAGCTGTTTGTGCATTTTGTACCTTACGCCCACATATGGGTAATTGTGACTAATGGAGATGCTTTTCAATTAGGGGTTCTGAGTGACAACCAGAAAGAAACTGGAGCTGTCCACGATGTCACTCAGAAACATGAAATGAAAAACAATCACTTTAGTCACAGTTATCCATATGTAACTGTGTGTTATGTCTGGCCCATTAATTTTATCTCCCACTGCTTTCATTTGCTGTGCAAGAGAAGAAGAGTCATGAGAAATCCATGCATAACATGGCCTCACCTGCACCTTCTTCTGCCCCATGTGAACTAGTATTCTGTCACCCACCCCACCCCCATCTGGACACCCTTCCCCTCCACCACCCAGAGTTAAAAAACAGTACATGAAGGCATGGCATATTCCTGCACCATCTTCAGCATTATCCCCACCCCTCCAAATAATAAAAATGTACATGATGGTGCCATGCCACCCACTTCACCACCCTCTGAATGTATCCTTCCTTGCTCCACCCAGATTAACATTCCGACATCTTCCTACTGATCTACACCTTCCTCTCTCCCATTCATTATGGCCTACTATGCCGTGCAAAAACAATGTCATGTGTGTGCCCAGAACTAAGAAAAAGATCAGAGTTTATTCACGTTCATTAAGCCTCCTATATTACACTATTTAGTGCAGTGCTGCTTGCCGTGCTATGGTGGGATGGAAATCTGATTGCCAGAGTTGCTCTGGTGTCTCTGCAAGGACCCAGAGAGGTCTCATAAGGCGGCAGATGGCATGGAAGGCAATCAGCAGCAGGCCTCCAGAAAACTGCAACTCAGGTTCCTCTTTGTGGAATCATGGGTGCCATACATTTGCAGACAAAATGGAGTTTTTGTGTTTTTTTATAATATGTTTATTGACAAAAATGGAGTTTGATTGTATAAAGTGGCCAATCCAAGATGGTGGTTTCTCCATTGGGAGTTAATGGAACTTCCCAAACACAGATGTAGCAGAGTATCTGAGGTCAGGTCCCGTTTAAGCATATAAAGTATGGCAGTTGAAATGGCAAGATGTGTTGCAAGACATTCGATTCTGGATTTTCTTATCACACACTTCACCCTTTGCTATATATTTTTTGTCTCTGAATTTCCTCTGTGTAGTGGATTCTTCCTTTGGAATTATCACCTTTCATCTGTTGTCTTGCTTAGCATCTTCTGCTATTGTCATTTTACTTTAAACAATTTGGTTCAATTCCTTGTGGGTCTTCTAGCTTCTACATATTGCTCAGTTCTTCTCCTAATGTTGGTGGAGTTAAATGTCTTGCTGATTTCACCAACTCAGCACGAATATTCACTCAAGAGCTATATTGATTGCCAAAGGAGGTTCATTCCATTTTGTTGGTTTCCCTCAGCTGTGACCTTCTAAAGGAGACACCTGCCACCTTTCATGTATAATATTCTGTGCAGGATGTCACTGTGGCTATTGGGGGAGACGCTCTTTCATTGGGTAATCGTGAAAAGAACTCAACAAATCAGCTCTGTGTCCATTCTGACAGATGCCAAAACCAGCTATTAAACAATGTGGCTGTTTTACCATCCACTGAAGACTGTACGCGGTGTGTGGCATTCAGCGTGCACGGTGCACAGATTCAATTAAAACACTTACAGCCATTGACAGCCCATAAAGATTAAATGAAAGTAACCACAATAATGACAACCATTTGATACGAAGGGAATGACCATCAACTAAAAAATATTTAATGTGACTAGAAAAAGATCTACAGAACGAAACACATCGGCTCTGCTCAAATGTAATCAATGGAACAAGAAAGCTCTAAAAAAATTAATTAAATATGTGGTGAGTGCATCATTTAAGATTCGTACCACCATGTGTGAGAAACAATGACTTAATGGAATACACAACTGAGGACATTGAATTCATCTAGGATAATAACATAATTGAAATGCTTTCCTGGTTCATGAAAAAAGTTGTCTTGAAGATTTGCTTTGCACAAAATATAGAGGTGGAGGGCGGCAAAACCACTATGTAATTGCACCTATGTTGGATTCACTAGTGGCACTGTAGGGGAAGTGCTGTGAAGGCTCATCATATCGAAAAGGGTTGTTTGGTGGCACAATGGGATAACTGAATGGTGCTTTTCGAGATCAGATATGTTGTATCTCAGAAATTGATGCACAGATAAAAATTGCCATCGCTTAACGTCTACCCTGCCTGAAATTGTCAATGTGATTATGCATAACATTTTAAGAGTGTTTTTACATACATAAAATATGCAAAAAGTATAATGGCTTTTGACAATAGAATCTAATCTAACACACACTGAATTACAAAAATAACTTTCAGTTAAATCTTAACCGACAAGCGATCAATACTTTTTCACGATCTTCTCACCTGCCTCCCACTCAGCCCTTCCCAGCTTAAATCTCTACAGCTGCGCCTTCCATGAGCCGCAGTTTATTCTCAAGAAAGGTCTTGTTACACGGCACAGTGTTACTCCAGCTGTGCAGTGCACCTGTAAACGGCAAAGTCATAATCTGTCTTTCTCTCCTTTGTTTCCACTAAATACATAATGCCAATCACACTGCGACACAATGCACCGCAAACTCTTGCCCAGCAGGAATGCAATGTTTTGTGTTTCCCCTTTGATTCACAGAGCGTTCAGGCATCAAGATATGTCTGGCGCTAAATAGGAAGTTGAAATAGAATAACCTACTTCAAACTCAAACACAGCCGAATTAATCAGGTTCAACATTTTGAGGCAAAAGAAAAGAGGCTTAATTTTGTTTAACTACTAATTACCATTGTGTCCCTGAACTTTTGGCCAATTACGTAATGCATTTTGGTTATTTCCCTGTAACGAATAGTGTTTCATTTACCCTCAAATAAAATAAAACAAGCCCGTTTTCCAATGTGACCTGGGTCAGCCTTTGTTTTCGCTTGGAACAAAAAAAGCATTAATCAAACGTGGCTCCTAGCTGAGTATATATAATCTCTGGCGAGAAACATTGGGGCATATTATCAAGGGGGTTTATCTCCTCTTTTTTGGCTTTAAAAGCCAAGAAAGCGGAGATAAAATTATCTCCCTATTACCAAGCTGTCGCTAACACCAGTTAGCGACAGCTAATAGGAGATAGCGACCATCTTGGGCCCCGCTTTGCATGTCAGTGATATTTATCACTAATGACATGCAAAGTGGGCGTGCCAAGATGTTAGCGACTGGAAACAGTCGCTAACATCGCTATCTCCTATTACCAAATTTTGGAGATATTCGCGCTAAGCGCGAATATCTCCAAAAGCTAACACCTGCCCTGAGCAGTTCTTAGCCATGTTATCCAATGGGAGGTGGATAACATGGCTAAGAGCATTTGCTCGATAATGCATGAATATCGCTGACTTTTCAGCGATATTCATGCATTGCGGCCGTTTTTTATCGCATTTGCGATAAACCTTGCTAATAGCAAGGTTTATCTGCGATAAAAATCGCCGATTTGCGGCGATAATTTTTGTCTCTAAACAAGTTAGAGACAAAAATGATCTCTATTGGTTGGTAATATGCCCCATTGTACTTT
Organism: Lissotriton helveticus; assembly: GCF_964261635.1. Lineage (NCBI taxonomy): Eukaryota > Metazoa > Chordata > Amphibia > Caudata > Salamandridae > Lissotriton > Lissotriton helveticus. Next base: position 1,279,043,047 of record NC_136069.1, read on the forward strand.
CTTAAACTGAATGTGACAACTGAAAATAAATGGTCCAAATAATTAAAAATAAATACAAATGCCACACTTCCGATTAGAATCATACCATACCACAATTTGTTAAAGTATCTTTTGTATATTGTATGCATCATTTCACAATTTTCACCTCATTAGAGAGCTTCCTACATTCTAATTTCTGATTTACTGTGCATATTTGATCTTTCTTCGAAGGAATTTTCACATTTGAAATGTTAAACAAATCGGAATACTTAAAAAAAACTGCAAAAAAACCTTTCATGGAAAATACCAATGATGGTAGGAATGAGTCTAAGAGGTGGAGGGACAAGGCCATTATTCAAACGTGGTAAAAGTAGAAGTGTGCATTCATGTTTTAAATAACAGCAAACCAGCCAGGTGCCTTCTTCTTCTTGTCTCCAAGTCTTGCAAATTGTTATAAATGGGGTTCTTTAGTTGGCTGTGGTTTGCACCCTGTCCACGTAGGGACCCTTATTCTAGTCATGGTAAGGGAGTTACACACCCAGCCGTGGTCTGTAGTGGGATGACCTGCAGGGCGGTGACGTGGGGAGGGGCAAGTTGGGGGGTAATAATGTATGGACTACGGAGTTTTACAGGTAAGAAAACATATAAATAAATAAAATTAATTACGTTGCGTGCATTGCATCACTAAATGGGATGCAGTGCGCGCAACAAAATTTGTTTTGTTTATTTATATGTTTACTTACCTATAAAACTCAGTAATCCATACATTACTACCCCCACCATGCCCCTCCCCACATCACCGCCCTGCAGGTCATCCCACTACCGATTGCGGCTGTACACACCCAAGATAACCCTTGGCGGCCCTCTTTGTAGCTTGGCACGAGCAGTCAGGCTTATCTCAGAGGCAATGTGTAAAACATTTGTACATACACATACAGTAACACAGTGAAAACACTACAAAAAGACACTGCATCAGTTTAGAAAAATAACCAATATTTAGCTGACCAAAACAACAAAAATCCAACATACACTAGTAAAGATATCACTTTTAAAAGGTTCAAAATAGTTCTGTCAATAGGAAACTATGAATGTGTCACTTTGACCACAAAGTACCTGGGATGAAGTAGTGGTCGGCAGTAGGAGTTACTGCAGGGCGGTGACGTGGGCAGGGGGAGGGGCAGGGGGAGGGGTAGTAATATATGGATTACGGAGTTTTACCGGTAAGTAAGCATTTAAATAAATAAAACAAATTTCGTTGTGCGCACTGCATCACATTTGGTGATGCAGTGCGCGCAACAAAATTCATTTTATTTATTTAAATGTTTACTTACCTGTAAAACTCTGTAATCCATACATTACTACCCCCACCCTGCCCCTCCCCCTGCCCATGTCACCGCCCCGCAGTAACTCCTACTGCCGACCGCTACTGCTGGGATGTGTCAAAATCAAAGACGACAACTGGCGCAGAGGAGTTGAGGTGCTGCAAAACAAACAATGTGTTGATTCCTTATTGCCAGTAGAGGTGTTGCCTAGATTATTTACTGACAGAGGAGGTTATGCATCATCTCCTTACTGCAAGGGGAGGTGATGCGTTGGTTTCCAGACACGCAACCTCGGTTCTTTCCTCCTGGGCTACGTTGATGAAGAACTTGGTGCACTAGTGAGATGCATTAAACATTTGGAGGGGCTGGGTAGATGTGGCATTGGTAAAAAGACATTGCGTTGATTTTCCAACCGCGAACTGCGTGATACATCGATTTCTTCAGCCACAGAGCAGGCCTTGCGTTGGAGTCAGAGTGGGTGCCTTGGACATCAAAGACACGGTGCTCAGGACATGGGCTGCGGTGATCTTTTCAGCCACACAGCAGGCTTTGCATCGATTCTTCACCAGCACCATGGTGATGCATTGGTTTTTCAACTGCACGGCAACACTGTGGCGGGAAAAACAGGCTCTGAAGGTTGATGCGTGGATTTTCAGGCTTCTTTGCAGTAAAATCACCTCCAAGGGCCCAGAACTGGAATTGGCACCACTTGGCAGGTCAGAACTCCCAGCAGAGCAGATCAGGGGCTGCATATGAAGTCTTTGATGGCCTTGAGGCTTTTTAACAGGAGGCAAGCACACACAAGCCATTGGAGAACTTTGGCAAGCAGGATACAGAAAGCAAAGTGCAGTCCTTCCTCTCTCCAAGACAGAAGCAGCAAGTCAACCCAACACAGCAACATGCTGAGAGTCAGTTCACCTACTACAGCTTCTCCAGCTCTTCTTCTTGGAAGACTCTCCTCTTAGTCAATAAGTGTTCTGTTCCAGGATGTACACCACTTATATCAGTTTCTGCCTTTGACGTAGGCAAACTTTAAAGGAAAGACTTTATAGTGCACACAAACCTGTCATACCCTGTCTGGGCTCCAGACACACCACAGGGGGGTGGGGATAGCATTGTGAGAGGACAGCCCTATTTAGGTGTCAGTGACAACTCCCCCCACCACTCTAGTTTAGTAAGACCCATCATCCTGGTGATGGGCCATCAGGGTATGCAGGAAACACCTCAGCCCCCTTTGTGTGACTGCCTAGAGTGAATGCAAAAACAGCCCAACTGTCACTCTCCCTCAGACGTAGATTCCACAGGTGGGCAGAGGTACAAAATGTTAAAGTAAGAAAATGTTTTCCATATAATAGTGGCATATTCGAACACACAAGCGGTCATGGTCAGAGGGCTGCTTCTCGAGTATATTTGCTGCCGCTCAAGTAGATTTTCTAATCTAGCAGCAGTAACATCTATTTGAATGGCTGTGCGCTCTTGTGCACCTCAAGATGCAGTTCGCACTTTTTTTTCAGCGCTTCTTAAGCTACTGCCATTACATTACATCGCGATCTGTGCAACATGCATATTTATGACCGTTGACGGAACTCCGCACATGTCTGATTTTTTTTTGCAACTATGCGAAATTCCACGGTGTGAATATCTTTGAGTTCTGCCCACCCCTAGATGTTACCCCTTCACAAACGTAGGCTGATAGGAGTTATTGAAAACAGGTGGTTCTGTCAGTTTTCAAATGTGATTCCTTACAGTTGTGGGGTAAGCAGGAATTTAACATTGTGAGAGAACATTAGACCATTAGACAAGCATTGCAGCCCACAGTCATTATGTAAACTTGTTAATTTAATTATTTTGACCTGTTTTATTTCCTAGTTTTAAGTTATGTTATGTTATGTTATGTTATGTTACTAACACTTCTATAGCGCACAGATGCCCCAGCCAAGGGGCGTCCCGGCGCTTCTGGAAGGGTACCCGAACACAATACAGCAGCATAAGGGTGGAAACACACAGATCAAGAACCTAAAAAGGATGAGGGAACAGATGCGTTTTAATGGCTCTCCTGAATTTCAACAGCTTATCAATTTCGCGAATGTGGGGCGGTAGAGAGTTCCACAGCTTTGCAGCCAAGACTCGGAAGGAACGTCCTCCTGCCCTACACAATCTGAATCTTGGGACCACAGCCAGGTTTTGGCCCAGGGATCTCAAAGGGCGCGAAGGCACATAGGGCATCAGAAGATTGACAAGGATCGGGGGAGAGGCCATCCTAAGGATCTTGAAGGACAGGCACAGGGTTTTAAAATGGATCCTCTGTGCCGCCGGAAGCCAATGTAGAGAGCGGATGGTACTCTCTGAAGAGCAGAACCTCGGAAGCCCCACCAGGGCTCTGGCTGCAGCATTCTGGATACGTTGCATCCGCGTGATTTCAGCCTGGTTGGCCCCCAACAGTAGTGAGCTTGCGTAATCAAGCCTCGATAATATGGAAGCTTGAATAACCAGCTGCCTAGTCGAGGCATCAAAGAACCTCAGGATAGGTCTCAGCCCTCGCAGGATGCCGAAACAAGTGGCTGCCACTTTTTTCGTATGGCCGCAGAAACTGAGGGCAGGGTCTAGCCAAATATTAAGAACAACATGAACGGGAAGTTCCCATTACTCTGAAAGGAAGTAAATCACAATATAGACAATTGCCCACAGAGACAGCTGCTGATATCAAATCATTTTATTTTCATATACAAACATTTTATTATTTCATTACTTAAGGGGATCTATAGATATCCAGGATTAATGTAGCATCAGCCCAGAACAGCAAAAGAACAGTAAAAACATTGTTATATACAAGAGTCACTCATATCGTCAGACATACTCACATCCAAAAGTCACCACATACATCAGAAATACTATAAACTACAACCACATTCTCAAACAGCAAGCAGAAAAAAGCGCCGACGCGCGTTTCGGAACAAGTGCCACCATAGGAGATTCCTTCATCAGGGCGCAAGACACTCATTTATATATGGCCATCATGGTCCTCCAGTCTGTCAAAAAGGATGAGGTTTTAGCTTAATTCAAAAGTTTCTGGGCATAAAGCAGCTTATCACAGCGTATCTGCCAGAAGGAACAGCAATGTCTGTGCCTTTAAAACCGGAGAAAGCAGGTAACTAAGAAGTTAACCGTTTACAGGGCAGAAGAAAAATGAACGGACCCTGGGGACTTTATTATCAAATCGACACGATTGCAGCCAAAAGGCGGAATGGCATTAATCACCAAAGTCGGCAATTTAAAACAAGTGTCTGGATAGAAACACTCTAGGTTCTCACTTGTCAAAGTACGTATGAGGCAGACCGAATACAGCAACATCCGCTGAGCCTGGCCAGGTAGGGGCAGGATTTACGCTTTAGATGTATTTTTTGTCAACGTGTGGCGAATCTCTCATAAGTCTTTCTGACCGGGAAACCCTCAGCCCAGAACCATATAAATGAGTGTCTTGCGCCCTGATGAAGGAATCTCCTATGGTGGCACTTGTTCCGAAACGCGCGTCAGCGTTTTTTTCTGCTTGCTGTTTGAGAATGTGGTTGTAGTTTATAGTATTTCTGATGTATGTGGTGACTTTTGGATGTGAGTATGTCTGACGGTATGAGTGACTCTTGTATATAACAATGTTTTTACTGTTCTTTTGCTGTTCTGGGCTGATGCTACATTAATCCTGGATATCTATAGATCCCCTTAAGTAATGAAATAATAAAATGTTTGTATATGAAAATAAAATGTTTGATATCAGCAGCTGTCTCTGTGGGCAATTGTCTATATTGTGATTTACTTCCTTTCAGAGTAATGGGAACTTCCCGTTCATGTTGTTCTTATTATTGACTTCCCTGGTGGGTTGTTCCCCAGTATCCTTTGATTAGGGTCAGGGTTCCCTTTGTGTTCTTTATTCAGGGTCTAGCCAAACCCCCAAGTTCTTTACCTCTGTAACTGGAGTAAGGGTAACACCCAACTCAGGGGGCCACCAATTGTCACCCCAGAGATCCGCTCGCTTACCTACTATCATGACCTCCGTTTTTTTGGCATTAAGCTGGAGACAGTTGGTATTCATCCAGCTAGCTACTGCCAAGAGTCCTTCCCGAAATCTGGGGGCATCCCGGTCAGAGTCCCCACTCAAGGTGACCGCCAGCTGCGTGTCGTCAGCATAGGAGGCCATGGTCAGACCCCAATGCTTGACAACAGCAGCCAGCGGCCTCACATAGAGATTGAATAATGTGGGGCTCAATGATGAACCCTGGGGCACACCCAGATCTAGGGGATAGAATTGGGACTCAAACGGAGGAGTGACAACCTTAAAGGTCCGATCAGCTAGGAAGGAGCGGAACCAATCGAGTGCAGTGCCCTCAACACCTGCCTCTCGTAGACGTTGAAGTAAAATTCTGTGCGAAACCGTGTCAAACGTGGCACTGAGGTCGAGAAGTATCAGTGCCGCAGTCTGACTGGAGTCAAGCACAGAACGAAGGTGTTCCGTCATAGAGAGTAGGGCTGTTTCCGTGCTGTGGCCCGCCCGGAACCCATTCTGGGAAGGATCCAGAATACATTCCCTTGCAAGATGTTCAGTCAGCACCTCGTTCACATGTGCTTCCGCAATTTTCGTGGCCCAGGGAAGGAGGGAGATAGGGCAATAGCTCTCAAGTTTGAGGGGGTCCAGGGTAGCCTTTTTAAGTATGGGAGTAACAACGGCCTGTTTCCACTTTATCGGGACGGTGCCCGAAGGTTAATGAGATGGCATACTGGAGGAAGGCAAACCGCAGCAGATTCTCTGAACTGGGCAGGCTTCAAGGGATCCTCTGGCGAGCCTGATTTGATTTTAGAGGCCAGTTTGTGAAATGCCTCCATTGACAGACTAGGTAGTGAGGATAAGGCCTCACCAGTGATAGGTGTAGGACTGAAAGGCTCATCACCTTGATTGATGGTAGGGAAGGCACGATAAATAGCTTGAACCTTTTCAATAAAGAAAGTAGACAGATTTTCACAATGGTCCACAGAGCAGACTTCTGCTACAGTGGCTCTTTTGGCCATCAAGTCCTTAAGGACTTTGAAAATAAGCTTGGACGGATTGGGGCTATTTCTAAATTCCTGGGCATGGTAGGCTGCACGAGCTCTACATACTGGTCTATGATATAGTTTGATTTTGGAGAGATAGGCAGTTTTCTTCCCAGCCTCATATGATTTCCGTCATTCCCTTTCTGCCTGTTTACAGGCTTTTTTTTAACAGAACTAGGGAACTATCGTACCATGGGTTGGGTTCTCTGGAACGGCATTTAGTCCAGGCAGCGGGAATCAGAGCATCTAAAGCGCAGGAGACCCAATCACAGAGTGCATCATACCCGGCTTCAACACTAAGGTAAGAGCCTAGTGGGTTGGCCTCCAGAAGATGATGAAAGTCCTCCAGTGACCCTGTTATCTTCTTGGGCTACAGCAGCAGCAAATATTTTCCAACCCTTGCCATTTCATTCTGAGGCAGATGAACCTCTTTAGCCATTGAAGAAATGGAAAACAAATGTGATGCATACCTGACTGCAATTGGTGGTAAGAAATTTCTCCAGCTTGAAAACAAAGTGTAAACCTGGAATCGAATGAATACTTACAAAAGCATTTATTAACTGTCCATGCTTACAAAATGTCTATTAAAATGCTTGAGAAACACTTTGGGGCCCATATACATTTTGTGGTTGAACATCACAATTGTTTACCTTATGTGCAAGCCTGGCAAGAAAGAGTAGGCAATTATGTTACAAGTCTTGGGAGGATAGGGCGTACATGTGAATTGGATGACTTGATAAATTCCCTTTTCTGAGCTCATATGGTCTAGTACTTCTTTACCTAAAGCAATGAAAATTGACAATTTATCCTGTGAATACTGAAAAGGTAAAAAAGGTAGGATCAGCAACAACGGTGGAGCAGTTTATGAAAATAGCAAGGAAAATATTTCTATGAAAGTTTATGCCAGGTTTGCGGGTGAAAATTGAACTTAGAACAGGGAATGGTGTGGGGACTATATGAAGAATCGACATAGAAAATTCAACATATGACACTGTTTAATACAAAAACAACAAGTGATGGACTGAATGTGGATCAATGTCACACACTCCCCCAGTCAAAAGATCTGGGCCCAAATCCATCGTTTTTTTGCACTCCACACCACCCTGGGTTAGACAATGGCGATATGCAAATCAGCTCTGACCCTGTTGCCCCATGGGAACAGTCCAGTCCGAACTACAAAAGCCATGTCCTTCCCAGAACGGAATCAAGCATCCGAGGACCGGACCGGTTTCGAGGTAACACCTCTCTTCAGCCCGGCTAGCTTGACTCCAAGTGGTGTGGAGTGCCTGGGACCCACGTCTGGGCATCCCCAGCGCACTTAGGGCGGCAATTGCAAAAACAACAAGTGATGGACTGAATGTGGATCAATGTCACACACTCCCCCAGTCAAAAGATCTGGGCCCAAATCCATCGTTTTTTTGCACTCCACACCACCCTGGGTTAGACAATGGCGATATGCAAATCAGCTCTGACCCTGTTGCCCCATGGGAACAGTCCAGTCCGAACTACAAAAGCCATGTCCTTCCCAGAACGGAATCAAGCATCCGAGGACCGGACCGGTTTCGAGGTAACACCTCTCTTCAGCCCGGCTATTGGGCCCAGATCTTTTGACTGGGGGAGTGTGTGACATTGATCCACATTCAGTCCATCACTTGTTGTTTTTTGCAACTGTTTAATACAAGGCATCTCATTAAATTGGCCTGTGTTTTGTGATTTATGTAAATCATCTCTGCTTTGAATACAATTTTCTTAGACATATTAGCTTTCAGAATACATTGGAGGCTATCTTGCCCTCTTGAAAACAGACTTCATAACTAGTGAGATCAAAAAAGTTTATATTTGTTTTACTGTAAAAATAATTAACAAGAAGCAAAAATTTACATTTCATACACAAGTCAGTGCAGTTCGGAAAGTATTAGAAATCTGACATGCATAATGAAACTACAACAAAAACAAAAATTCCTATAGGTTTATTCCTATGCTTGATGTAAAGTTCCATTTTTTTTTTAATTCACAAAAATATTACGGAATACTTTTGGGAAGGTGCCCGTGGGTGATTCAGGAAAGACCACAAGACCTGGCTTCTTGACTGAACCACAGTACCTTCGGCTGATCAGCAGCCCCCCTCACCAGCCCCCCTCCAGTGCATTGAGACCCTTATGGGTGAGTAGTCGTGCTTTACAAATCACCTTGGTGCACGTGCTTTACAAATGCACACTTGGTGTACATTCACACACAAATAAAAGCCTAAAAAACACATATTGCTTGCTATTTTGTCCCACTAAGGTGAAAATATTGCCCCTTGTGGAAAAACACTCTCCCCCTGCACTTTTACCAATTTTTTAGATGACCCTTGAAACTCTCTGACTATATCCAGGCTGGGAAAAAATCTTTGCAAACATCTGTGGACAGCCACACACTCAAAGGTAGGAAACACTATATACTGTACAATGCATTACAAATACCAGGAGGTTCACAAAAAGTTGTTCCTATTGTAAAAACTTGGCACATCCCAACAAATGACATACATGCTAAATAAGGACACACTTTGATGCATGCAGACAAGTCTTTCATATTCTTTCATAGATAACCTATAAATGTCATGACATTTTCAGCATTGACCAGAAAGTTCACATCAGTCAGTATTCACATTAAGCACAGGTAGCAAAAAGGGCTGTTTTTGAACTGAGATAAATCAACTAATATCTCTTATTTGTGGACATTGATAGCCACGGTAAGGTATGTGTTGTGAGATTGTGGTTTGAGGATTTTTACATGCATTCCGCTCACAAAACTGAGGCTAGAAGATTTGATTTTCGGCAATTTGATAATTGGATTTTTCATGAATGCTAGTTATCGTATATAAGTGCCATTCAATTCTCTCACAGACAATACTACAATCTGGGCCCCATTATTCACAGACAGTATATCAATGCAGTAATTTAAAAAAAAAGTTGTTCATTTATGTGTCACCTCCTCCATACAATAAAGATCAACGGAGGAACGACGCAGGTGCACCGTCACCTCCCACTCTTTCGAAGAACTCCCTGTACAGACAACCAAGAGAAGTGTCTTCAATTGTTTTATCAGTCTTACAGATGTAAAGCAGGTGGCATGGCTCCTCCCTTTCCTGTATTATAGAAAAGTGGGGACCAATGTGCTAAGGGAGGGGGGAGCAAATTTATGCAAATGCAGTTATGTCATGACAGGATGAGGAAATGCTTCAGGTAGGCGAGGTACGGTAGAAGGTAACCAGGATTATTCTGAAATATGTGAAAAGGAGTGAACTGATTGAGTGGACTGCAGAAAGTGCAAGAAATCACGTATCTTATTGCACATTTAATGTGACAGAATGGGAGGTGGTCTGTGTCCCAGGAGTCAAGCTACATTTGGCTACCTCACAACCCTTCTCATCTTTCTTTGCACAGCTGGTCAACTGGGTCAGCACTTAACTGGGACTAAGCAGGAGATTAAACTGTAGATAACGTACAAAAAATGGATGTTATCTATTTCAGTGCATAACGCTGATGTCATACACATCAAGAGAACACTCTCGTTATTTATGATATTGCATGGTTCTCTCACAGCACAACTTCCCTGCTGCTGTAAGCTACTCAATACAATTGTGTACAATTGTCTAATCCTTTTGTCTAAGAGCCACTAGTTTTATTTAATTTAAAAGCCGGTTAGAAAGAAAACAATAATTTGCATTGCAATAGGTCTTTCATTTACGCAAGTTTAAGCTATTGGCATTGTAAATGACAATACCTTTCATTTATGTTTTAAAAACCAAAACATAAATAAAAGGCATTGTCATTTACAGTGCCAGTAGCTCAAACTCGCATAAATGCGAGACCTATTGCATTGCAAATGCTTGTTTCGAGTTGGGTGAGCCGTGCAAATCGTTGCGTGCGACTGCCATTATTTAGCATGTAAATAAGAAATAAAAAAGCCAACTGAGTGAGCCACGGGCAGCGAAACGCGTGGCCGCCATTATTTAGCATGTCAATAAAAAAAATTACCAAAATGGGTTGGGTGAGCCACGTGCAATGAGACTCATGACCGCCCTTATTTAGCATGTAAATAAAAAAGAAAGCATTGGCATAGCCAATAGGTGGGCACCAGGGACAACGGGAGGGAGGGCGAGACTAAGGTAGGCATCACGGGCAACGGGAATGAGGGCGGGGGTAAAGAAATTACCACGGACAACGGGAGGGAGGGAGGGCAGGGTGGTGAAGGAGGCGCAGGCAGCGGGAGGGAGGGCGGGGGGTTAAAGAAGGCACGGACAATGGAAGGGAGGGCGGGGATAACAAAGGGACAGACAACGGGAGAGAGGGCAGGGGGTAAAGAAGGCATGGACACTGGGAGGGAGGGTGGGGGGTGAAAGGCACAGACAATGGGAGGGAGGGAGGGCGGGGGATAAAGAAGGCACAGACAACGGGAGGGATGGCGGGGGTAAAGAAGGCACAGACAACGGGAGTGAGGAGGTAAAAAGGCACAGCCAACGGGAGGGAGGGTGGGGTTGTAAAGAAGGCACCACGAACTGAATGTAAGCAAAGCACGTCATGCCTGCAGTAAGAGAAACTCAATAAAGAAAATAGTGCTTACAGACTAAATAACAGGTACCTTGTAACAACCGAAGTAAAAGTGCCAGTCACCACGGGAGATTACAAATGAAGACGAGAAGGTACCAAGGAGGGACTAACAAGCCTATTTACAAATCAGAAGCCATCATTTAGGAAAGACAATGACACAAGCCAATGGCAAATAAGGGTGGAGAGTGGGTGGGGCTTCAATTACCTACTCCATTACAACAAGTCTCGCATAGCAGCGCATGCATGCTGACTCTAAGCTGGACCTAATGAGACACCTAATCAGACAAAGAGTAGTAGCTTAGGGCCTTCCAGTGAGGCAGCTCACAAAAAGAATTTTTCACAATGGGAGTTCACTTATTAAGGTGAGCATGAAGTGAGGAAAGCATGAAACCAGTGATGTTGTTTACTAGGTGATATTTATTGGTTTAAATACTCATATGCACAATGACAAATGTGTCCACTAATCATGTAAGAATTGTGGAAACATATGATCATTCCTAATATGGCCACCATAGGTTCCTTCACTTTCAATGAAAACCAAAGGTGTGGCATATCGGCAAAACCTGCTCTTAGTTCTCCTCCACACACCCCAAGTACTGTATATTTCAGTATTCAACCTCCAAATCAAGTTTGCCAATGCTTCATTATCCCTCTCAAGACCCAACCGTGAAAAAAGAAAGTAAGGGTTTCCCACAGTCATTCTCCTACTCCTGCAGCCATAAACAGGTGTGAACCCCATGAATGAAATCATAAGGCTATACATTTTTGAAAACTTCAGCAAGGGATCATTTATGTAGATCGGGGATATGTTTCACAATGAAAATAATTGTTCAAATACAAAGAAGTAGGAAATCAATTGTAATAGGTGATGTTTTTCTCTGTATATATTTGTTCCGATTGCATTCGTTATGTCCATAAGACTGCTGGTCACAGGTATACATAGTTTTTGTTGGTTGACTATAAACAGGTGTTAACAATAACCCACACTTGAGCTGAAGAGTATAATGATTTTTCATTAATTATCGACCATGCATCAATTCATAAGGTCTAAAGTAAATAAACGAAAATGTTTATGAAGGAAATCTAGATATTTTTCAAATGTTTACTCAAGGGGAGTATTGGTAATTTGCACAACTCCGAATTTAGGGTTACCCATACTATTATACAATGGAGAGAGCATTTACAAAATGTGGATCACATTTGGAAGCATACAATTAAGAGAAGTTCTATTAATGTTAACAAATGTTCTATAAATCTGTGTTCCTACAATTCTCCTTTAATTTGTTTCTTTTTTAATTTCCAAGGGTGCACATTCAAGTGTAAGCTTCTACAATCTGCCCTCCTGCAAGCTAAAGGCCCACAAACCAGCAAGAACACTTAGATCTTCTGGCAAATCTCTTCTCACCATCCCGAGGGTACGCACAGCCAGAAATGGCGACAGGGCATTTAGCAAGACAGCCTCTGAAACCTGGAACTCCCTTCCCCTCCAGATAAGGACAGAGTCCGATTACCTTAGGTTTCGTAAACAACTAAAAACCTGGCTTTTAAAGCCCTGCCTATCTGCTATGTGGGTCTCCAGCTGGGAGCTTTTTCTTTACACAAGCGCTCTGAGACCTTCGGGTGATTTATGCGCTATACAAATGCAAATAAACTAAAAACTAAACTAAAGTGGGCAGAATGACTGTTGGGTCTGTTATTGGGTGGGAAGATGATCTGCTGCATGTGAGGTCCGCTCCTCCTCTTTTCAAAACACATTTCCCCTGGTTTCTAGTGGGCTACCTGTCTTTTGGGTGGACAGACTTGTGTGAAAGTTACCCAACCTGCCCACAGAGGATCAGAAAGACTGCTGGGGGCCATTATGGGGTGGAGGTATAGCCTGATACCAGGGCAGGCTACTTCGTCCTTTCTTTTTTATGATATTTTCTCTGGTGGCTATTGAGTTTTATATCCCCCTCACACCCACTCTGGGAGAAGATTGAGGGCAAGCCACACATGGCCAAAGCTTTAGAGAACAGAACTGGGAACATGTACTAATCTTTGAAATGCTGTGGCCTTGATGCATGCCCTTCCAAGCAATAACAAAAATAAAAGCTAATGGTCGAAGGTATCTGACATAGTCCACTTTTTCTCTGTATGTCTTCATACAGTTGTTTTAAGAATTGATAACATGATGTGCTCTAGTCACCTAGAGCTGTCTGTTTCCAGACCTAAAATGGCTTGCGGTACGGAGTGTGTTCATTTCCTCCCTTAACAGAAATGTATATGTTGATGGTTGCAATTTGCACAGATCATGATTTGAGATGCTAGTTTGAAAAAGTGCAGCAGAAAACCACACCAGATTATTGTGTTATAAAATTGCCTTTGATTAGTAATCAAAGGATTCAAACCACTGTGCAACAAATAAGAGTTAAGGTATTTACAAAGTATTAGTGTCCATTACTAGCAGCACCATGATAGATTTGCAAGCAGTTGAATTTTAATTAGATCCGAAGAGGAACCTGTAGAGGCTAAGGTAGAAATGTCCTTCTTTGCATGTACAGAAATCCTTGTAAAAGAATCACAAATGGGAAGGTTGTGATCGGTAATAATGTTTCAACTTTATCCCTTCTTACTGACCCAGTCTTTATGTCAAGAAGATGAAGAATACCATAAAAAACATTAGGTAAGAAACAATACAAATTAGTAAGGAAGGCAAACTAGGATTCCAGTTTAATTATAATGTATCCTAAAAGTGATACTTAAACCACTGGTGCACTCAGTAGTTTATTGCTAAAAGAGGTCTAGGCATCACTGATATGTTTCCTAACTTCTAGAGAAAACAGCAGGCGCAGATAATAGGCCTTTTAGACAAAAAGTCAGTTGGACTGCAATCATTTAGCAACTCACTGAGCAGTACATAAGTGAGATGCATTTCAAGTAACAACCGCAATTGTGAAATATCACATGGATGATTGGTGGAACTCAAATACTCTTTTGTGATAGATAGGCACACCTAAGAACACAAGGGAATAATGGATACACTTTAAAGATTTATTTTAAAATAAAAATCCTATGCTAGTGCACACAATATGAATTGTAAGTAAATAAATAACAACCAAAATAGTAGGCACAATGTTTACGAGTAATGTGAATAGCAAAAAAAAATCTAACATATTGGACTTTTTACCTTTATATTAGCCCGACCCTCATAACTTTGGCTTACTAAGTCAAGGTATCTGTAATGAATCCAACAGCAAGCAACACACTAGCCATAACCTTTATTGACTGGAGCAGGAATTGGTATTTCTCTTCTTTTAATATATACATCACAGTTATTTTCCTATAGCATACTTTCTTGTAATGGTATTATTTCACTTGATATTGATATTATCAGAGACTCATACTAAACCACAACAGAGCTTGCAATAGCTGGAATTGCAGCATCAGGTTCTCTCGTTGAAGTTGCACTTGATATAAAGCTGGACACAAAGAAGGATTCTTTGTTCTCAGAATGGGGCTGATGATTTCAGCATGGCTATACACTTTTTGGGAAGGTTCTGTCAATCAATCAATCAACCAATCAATCAATCAATAAATTATCAGTAGATTTGTAGAGCACTTCTTGTCACCTGTGAAGGTATCCAGGCGCTGGCAGGGTTCAGTTGATTAGCCGAATAGCCAGGTCTTCAGGGACTTTCAGAACCCTGAAAGAGATTGGAGGTCCATATGTTTGGTTATGTAATGTTAAAATTACTTCTAAAGCGCATATACACCATCTAGTTTCATGGCGCTGTAATCCAAGGAACACTACCAATAGGAGTTCCGAAATTGAGGTGCCAGAACCACAAATCTTAGTCTCCCCAGTTTCTTGTGTTTAAAAGGTGTCATTGCAAGGTCCATAGATTAACGAGTAGCTTGATCCATGTCTTCACTGGTAGGTAGGAGGAGGAGTAACCTCTGCATATACTATGTCGGATGTGGGGGAGAGGGTTAGAGCAAGAGACAAAGAGCAGAGGTGTCTAGTGGGCTGATGGAAGTTCAGGCAGTGGTTTACGTAGGCAGGAAAGCAGTTGTGTAAGGCCGGGAGCTAGTGGAGTTCTTTGAGGTTTGGGGTCATGTGGGTTAATTGAGAGAGATCCAGGACGAGTCTGGCTGTAATCTTCCATATGGTCTGAAGTCAATGGAGGAGATGAGATGTGATCCCTGCATAGATAGCATTGCCATAATCCAGCCGGTTGGAGAGGGGGACCTGGGTGATGGTGCATCTGGGGCTTTGCTGTAGCTATTTCAATATCTTACGAAGCATGCAGAAGATGAAGTAGCAAGAGGAGGCGACATAGTTGACCCTAGAGATCATGTTTAGTTTTTTTTTCAGAATGTTGCCTGACTTCCTAGTGTGGTCAGAGCGTATAGATTTAGGCCTGAGATCTGGGGCCACCAGGATGCACCCCAAGAGGAGTTTTTATTCTGAAAATTGTACCTCTGTCTTGTCCGAGTTGAGCTTCAGGGAGTTGTTATTCATCCAGTTGGCGACACCTGTCATGCAGTTTTAGAAGTTAGTCTTGGTGGTGCCTTCAGAGAGGGAGCGGATGAGTTGTGTGTTGTAGGATATGATGTTGAGTCCATGTGTTTTGGAGATGATGACCAGATGTGGAATATAAATGTGGAAGAATGTGGGGCTGAGCAAGGATCGTTAGAGCACTCCACAGATGATTTCCTTGGGTTCAGAGGTGAAGGGCGAAGGTGGACTTTTTTCATTGTTCCGGTGAGGAAAGAGGTGATCCATCTGAAACTGGCTTTTTGGATGCCTATGTTTGGCAGGCTTCTGATGAGTGTGTGGTGGGAGACCTTATCAAAGGCTGCCTAGAGGTCTAGAAGGATGAAAGCTGTAGTTAGTTGAGTAGGGCTTGAAAGACATTGGTAGCTGTATTAAGGGCTGTCAAAATCCGGATTGGGAAGGAGTCGGGTAGGCAGTTCCTTAAGAGTAGGACGATGGTGTGATAATCTAATCCAGATGCAAGGCACCTTGGTTTTAATGGGTGTGTTGCTGCACAGAATTGGCCACATAATCATAATCCTTTTTCATGTGATCAATGAACACTTTCCTGGGTTTTTTCTGCACCATACAATGCTGATGAGATTACTAGTGCAGTCCCATTTTATACCAAGAAGTGGAACAGGTAGTCTATAGGAAGGGCCAAAGACTTGTTTGTCATGGAATTTCTTCTAAACTAGCACTCCCACATTGAGGATCTACCTATCAGGAGCTGTAAGAATTCTATCTTCGTTAGTGGCATAGCCAGAGATTTTCACTTTAGACAATGTATTTCTAGTCTCTTAAACCGTCTGCAACAGAGCAAAGCAAGTTCAAAGATCGGGTGTCTTCCACACTGCCCCCTTTGCAGGGAATCAATATCAGGCTCAAACATTGCGACTCCAAAGAGTAAATCATCCGTCAGCAGCTTTAGGAATATTACCTTGGTGACAGGTTCAGAGTTAAACAATGTAGTTATATTGTCTTGAACAGTTTGCAATGAAGCAAAGCTAGTCAAAGAATCGGGTGTTTTTTTACTCACCTTTCCAGGGACATCATGCACAGGCACATACATTGATACTCCAAATAGTAATTCATAAAGGTTGTGACCACATAATAAGCCAATAGGCAAATTTATTTGTATTCTTTGAATCCCATAGAAATGATGTATCCTATACCCTAGCGTTCAAGCCTTGTTTAAGTGTACCATTGACACATTCTATGATGCTGTTTGATTTCATTAAGAATAGGTACAATTATAGCAGTTGTAATCCCAGTGCAGTCATAGCATCAATCCTCAATTTTTATTTCTACTCTTTTCTACACTCAAGTGTTCAAATTTATACATATCCTGCTGCTTAATGCGCCACGTTGCCGTCACAACAGCCACTTAATAGTGCATTGCCGCCAGGTTTGAAAATTTACCCGGCAATTCAGCACAATAGGCACAACAGCCATTATACTTTATTTGTGTTCACAAAAAGAAAGGTGACGTCTCATGGGGAGTTCTTAGTTGACAAAATGAACCTTACCCGGTGTAAGGTTATATCTCGTGCACTCCACTGGCGTAAAAACGCGCTGAAAAATTTCAAAGTTGTAGTAAACTGAAAAATTCTTTCATAGTAGAAATCAAAATTCTTTAATTCTTGGTTCTATTTGTGGAGAAACTCATATTCCGTCATATGATCAAGCTTTAATAATTCAAATGTTGAAAAACATATAGATAGGTAGTGTTCATTCTATGAATCTCGTGGGTTACATGAATTAGCAATATCCCCTCAGCATTTCGTGCATAGCACTTCTTCAGGGGGAATCTACAATAAAAACAGGTGAAAACAAGCATGTATCGCTGTCCTGCAATAAGCTAGAATGCAATAAGGAATGTGTATACAATACGCTAAATGCAGTACTAGATCCAGTGGTTGTGCAAAAGCGGCAAATGTGGAGAATAAAGGGGAAATAACCCAGTAATGTAACCGAAAGTGACCGTCTAAAAATGTTCCGCGTGGTTGATGTGAGAAACACAAGTCCGAAGGATGTGCACTATAGAAAAAAGATGACATGGCTGGAGTGCAGAGGAACATGTAGGTGTGCTGTGGGTCGTGTTATACAGATAGTCCCTTTCAAAAACGTGCATAATGCTATTGGTGATAGTCCAAATATTCTAAAAGATAAACACTCGTGCCGCCAAGTGCTTACCTGCACATAACATAATAGGCGTGAATCCACAATAGTAAACTCCGTAATCCCAGGGTGAGGAAGTGAAAAAACCCGGAAGACGCGCATTAAAAAGACACGCGAGTTGGATGCCGTTACTAAAAGTAGAAAGCAGACTTAGCTGGGTGAGCAAAAGGAGTGTAATCGTGGGAAACGGAGTGAACTCAAAAGTGAGAAAATGTAAAAAATCTAAAAAAATACGGTGGAATCAAACAAAACATACAACTCAAAGGGATGAACCTAATAAAGTGAAAAAATAACGTAAACACGAATGGAACAGAAACGAAACCACGGTAAAAGGTAGGATCTAGAGGAAAACGTGAAGTGGAGCAATGGGTATAGGGTTACAATATCCCAGGGGAAAGACAGTCAGAATGGGTGAAAATGTGAAGGTAAGGGAGGGACGGAAACCTGGTCAGACTAAAGGATATAAACCTATAAACGCTAAAGGAAAATGAGGATATGATAGCTTTGGCGTATATACATGAATAAAAGAAAAGAAAAGGGCAGGCATGTGAAATACTTAAACAAGTTGTTAAAAGAGAACAGTAAAGTATGAATGATAATGATAACTGGAGACCAAGGTCACCAAAAACGTGACTAGGCAAAAAATATCAAGAAACGTGAAAAAAAGGGTAAGAAAGTGAGCAACAGTGTGTGTACTCCATGAAATGCTAGAGAGAAACAAATGACAGGGTTGCAGCAGGTGCATGTAGGTTACAAGAAACAACTATATTCCAGTCTCTCATTAAGCCCTCTTGGGTGTAGGGCTCTCAATTTGTGCATCCAGAATAGTTCTCTTTGAAGCAGGAACTTTTTGTCTCAGCCTTCTATTCTGTTCACGACCTCCAAAATCAAGAACCGAATCTGTCTGGCATTGTGTGCATGATAAACATAATGAGCTACTACACAGGATTTTAAATTCTTGGTACGAATATTACGCCGATGTTCCGTTAGTCTGGTTTTCACTTTTCGTTCTGTTTTCCCCACATACGGAAGGCCGCATGGGCATTTGAGAAAATAAATAACATTGGTGGTGTCACATGTAGCATTGACCTTGAGTTTTATTGGTGTTCCTTGTGTGGGATGTGGTATAGTGTTACCCTTGATTATGCTATTGCAATGGCCACAATTGTGGCATGGCCCTGTCCCTTTGAATGGAATGTCTGTGGTGTTGCTGCGTACTCTCAATAGGTGTTGGATATTTTTTGAGCGTTGATAAGCAAATATAGGGGGATCTTGAAAGATGTTGTGAAAATCTTGCTCAAGTTGTAAAATTGGCCAATGTTTGCGAATAGAATCCTTGATCTTCAAACTTTGTACAGAAAATTTAGAAACAAACACGGAACGAGTATCTGTGGTTGTTGTTGGAGTCTTAGGTGTTAACAATTGTGAGCGCCCTTTCGTTTTGACTCTGTTCTTTGCTGCTTGGGTAATGTATCTGGGACACCCTCTTTGATGAAATTTGTCCATGATCTTGGAACTGTTTTGTGCAAATAGATCTTCTGTAGATGCAATTCTCTTTGCTCGAAGTAATTGGGAGTATGGAAGGAGTTTTTTAAACTCATTTGGTGGAAACTTTTGAAATGAAGGTAGTTATTGCGATCGGTGGGCTTGGTGTAAATGGATGTTACCAGCTGGTTGTCAATGATCTTCATATTGACGTCTAGAAAAGATATCTCTGATTTGCTCATAGTGTAAGTGAATTGAATCCTCTCATCTGCTTTATTGGGATCGTCAATAACTGTAAGGAACTGTGCTTCTGTACTTTTCCACACCACGAAAATGTCGTCAATGTAACGGTAATAAGCACATGTGTGATCTTGCCACTGAGGATTGTAAAGGATGTGATCTGTTTCATATTGTTACATGAAAAGGTTCGCATATGCCGGGGCGGCGCAATTGCCCATAGCTTCACCTGAAAGCTGGATGTAGAAATTGTTCTCTGAAGTTCTAAAGTAGCTGTGGTGGAGTGTGAACTGCATTGATTCCATAAGAAATATCTGTAAATCTTGAGGTTTGTCACTGTTCACTAGTGCGGTTTCCATAGCTTGTAGTCCCAAGTTGTGAGGGATGGAAGTATATAAGGAATTGACATCAATGGTCCACAAGAAAATAGGATGATCAGGTGGTATCACAATGTTTCTGGTCTTCATTAGAAAGTCTGTAGTGTCCTGTATGTAGGTGGACATGAGTTTTACGCTTGATTGTAAATGTTTGTCAATATATATGCCAGTAGGTTCGTGAATGGAGTTGCGAGTGCTCACTATTGGTCGAAATGGAGGTCTGGTGGCATGTTTATGGATTTTAGGAACAATATACAAATGTAGGATCTGAGGATGATCTTTCAATAGGAATTTTTTATCCCATTCTGTGATGGTCTTGATATTCACAGCTTTGTCGATGATAACTTGCAAAACTTCTTTGAATACTCCTGTGGGGTCTGAGTTAATAGCCATATATAAGTCAGGGTTATTGAGGTGTGTTGTCAAGTTGTCTGAGTAGAAAGAAGAGTCCAGGATGACTTAAGCGTCACCCTTGTCTGCTTTGCAAATCTTGATATTATCGTTAGTTGCTAGCTGAGTAAGAGTTTGACGTTCTTGAATAAACAAGTTAGACTTTTGATACCTTTTCTCCTTGAAGATGGTATGTATATCTTTTTGAACAAGAATTTCAAACGTGTCGAGGATTTTGTGGCTGATAGGAGGTACAAAGGTGCTTTTGGGCGTAAAGCCATTAAGGTGTTCTGATCTTCTCTAGATGAGGGTTCACAAACGTTCTTAAAGAAATGCTTAAGTCTAAGTGCTCTCATGAATTTTTTGAAGCACACTTGAGTCTCCAATTCGTTAGAATGATATGTGGGTACAAAGGTGATGCCCTTTTGTAAAACTCTGGCTTGTGTAGTAGCTATGGGTGTTTGTGAAATATTGATCACTAAACTATGTGGCTCCTGGTTGATTTCGCCGGTGGTTGTTGGGAGGTTTTTGTACTGAGTCATCCTGGATTGACGGTTAGGTCGGGACCTGACTCTAAAAAAGTCAACGAAGAAGCAGAAGAGGCCTGTGCAAAAGGGATATTAGTGGAGGTGGTAGGTTGATTTTCTTTCTGTAAAGGCGGTTGGCGAGGTCTGCCTCATTGAGTGTCTTTACAAATTGAATCTTCGTTTGATAAAGTGTCGCCCTCTGTTGATCTATTATTAAATTTTCTTTGTTGCCTTCTAGCAGCGTACATTTCTGCCCAATTATATACTTCTCCTAATTTGTAGTCCACTGTGTCCCTTTTGAGTTTTCTCAATTTTCTTTCGTTGATTTCCTTGATGTATTTATCAAGTTGACTATTAATATCCTCTAATGCTTTATTCAATTCTTCTGGTGTTAGCTTACTGCTGAGTTCTTGCTTTAATTGTGTTACTTCGCCATATAATTCCACGAGAAGTTTAGATAATTCTTCCACAATTAAACAAAATAAGGTAGAGAGAGCACTTGTTTAAGATGCCATACAATTTCTCAGTGAAACATGGGTTATTTTTGCATTAAGTGGATTTGAGGGGAATACGCAATCCCCTTGGTATTCTCTGCACTCGATGGTACCTGATGAGGGTGCTTGCGTGCAACTGCTGGTTGATTTCTCACTCTGCTGTGTACAGCAACTGGCGAATGTTGGATTGTACTGATCCAGTACTGGCTGAAATGCATTCCGGCTCCTGGATCAGCTAATAGATTCTATCTGTGTCTTCTGTGGTGAGTTCAAAGGTATCAGCCTTGTTACTCATCAAATTAGCGATGTCTGTATATGACATGGTATTCTGTGGGTGCTAAAGCGGTGTGGACTGAGGTAATAGATATAAAGTTGGGAACCGCTGCACTCTCAGTTGATCTACGTCCCAAAGTAAAAAAGGTGAAAAAAAGGATTGCTCTAGGTATGGGTGCTTGAGATGATCTACAATCAACAAACAATTATTTAAGGGTTCAAGGGAAGTATTTAGAGACCCGGGCACAGTTATAACCCCCCGCACAAGTACTAAAAAACAACAGATAACTGTGGGTCTAATGATACGCTCAAGACATGCTATGCGTTGCTGGCTCTGTGTCTGCTGCTAATGTTAAGATAGAAGACAGACTGGACAGTCAACCACTGTGAAAAATGTCCATCAGTTACTCATTTTCGGGGCTCCCAATACATCATTTGGTCTACTCCACAGTAGTTTGACCACCACTCTATCCCCATGGATATATATTGGAGATACGTAGTGGTGGATGGATGTCTGGTAAGTTTTGTTTATTTGTGAGTAACGG
Source organism: Lissotriton helveticus (assembly GCF_964261635.1). NCBI lineage: Eukaryota > Metazoa > Chordata > Amphibia > Caudata > Salamandridae > Lissotriton > Lissotriton helveticus. The sequence continues at coordinate 1,279,065,050 of NC_136069.1, forward strand.
AAAGCAGTGCATAAAAAATAAGTGAAAGGGAAAAATATATGTGTAAGATTGGATAGTGCATACAATAATCACTTTATTCTAAGGTCATGCACCTCCAATATTAAAAACAACAATAGTGCAAAAAAGTCAGGTGGTTCAAACAAATACCTTCTGACTGGGCTATCTGGTCGACATGTTTCTGCGGGTAATGGTCATATATTATACCAACCGCTTCCTCAGGACCCATAACCTTAATTGCTACTGCATAACGTGATAATATGTGAAAAAACAACAGGACATTTGTGAACAGAAAAAAGTGTCACCTGTACACTTCCATTTTCCTCCTGTGAAAGTCCGGTTGAAATAGAGCCAGCATGTCAACATGTAATGAAATATAAACAATAATAACACCTTCATTAGTAAGGGCTATGCAAGCGATATCGCTAGAAACATACCAGTACTGCATCTGGGTCAAATGACCCTAGTATGTAAAACATTGTATCCAAAATCAATGCCTCACCTTAAATTGTAAGGGGAATTGCCTCACCTCACCTGGCAAACAGCTCAGGAAAATGAAGCCCCGCTCTAAAATGCAGAAAATATATACAAAGATCAATATTAAAAAACCTGTGTCGGGTCAAGGCAGAATCAAGCCTGTGGGATGCTCAGACAGCAAGCCACCAGGGGTCGATTGTCTTATCATACTCCAAGATTTGGGCCAATTAGTTAATTGCAATGGCGTCAGGCATAAGATGTTGAGAATAGCCAGTCAGTATATCCTGCTATCATTTCCTGATATCTGCACCATGCCTAATGATCCATCATAACAGATAACTCTAGCGCATCCATGCATTTCTTGTATGGGTTAAGATCTGCAGAGTGTGGCCAGAAATATATAGAAATATATATGCGCGCGCGCTGTCTATCACAGGACGCGCCCAGGCGCTGAATCTCAAAGCGATCAAAAGATTACATTTGCTGGTAAACACACCGCTTAACGCAATCTGTGCCCATGTATTGCATTCAGAAGCGCATTCGCTCGGATTTAATCAAGAGCGTATTTTCAATGCCAATAAAGAGTTAATCATAGCCCCTCCTGCGCCCTTACCTCTCCGTCGGTACTTCAAACAGTCAGCCGGGCTGTTTGGGGAGGTGCCGCGGGGGGGAAGCGAACATATCCTTATTGTTTCTGGGCCTGCGCCGATTGTCACGTGGACGGCTCCAGAAACTACCAATGTAGATGGGAAATGTGGTCCATGTGCGACACGCATGCGTGCTCTGGCGCGCAGCATTGCAAAACTACACGAGCATATGGGAAATGTAGTTTATTACGAGACAACCAATCACAATGCGATTACCGAACTACAAACGTTAGGAAATGTAGTTCAGGACCGCCGAGGGTGCGTGGGTCAGTGTATTTAATGTATTCCCAATGCTTAAGCAGCGCGTATGAAATACATATGCGCTCAAGGGGGTACTGATGGTAATATGGGATGTTATGAATGAATATCAACAGCAAATCCCTCGGGGGTAGAATGTATTACCCCAAGTGTCACTAAGAGCACAATACGGAGACAGGTCCCTCCATGTCACTGTCCCCAAAGAATTCAGTCGGTGCCCAGATGATCTAAATTCATAACTGTGGGCAACCTTATTGTTATACCTCAGGATCCCAGCAGGAGGCCAGTCAGTCAAGTGCCTTGAAAGTCAAACCAGTAATCGCATTGTGATTGGTTGTCTTTATTGGCATTGAAAATACGCTCTTGATTAAATCCGAGCGAATGCGCTTCTGAATGCAATACATGGGCACAGATTGCGTTAAGCGGTGTGTTTACCAGCAAATGTAATCTTTTGATCGCTTTGAGATTCAGCGCCTGGGCGCGTCCTGTGATAGACAGCGCGCGCGCATATATATTTCTATATATTTCTGGCCACACTCTGCAGATCTTAACCGATACAAGAAATGCATGGATGCGCTAGAGTTATCTGTTATGATGGATCATTAGGCATGGTGCAGATATCAGGAAATGATAGCAGGATATACTGACTGGCTATTCTCAACATCTTATGCCTGACGCCATTGCAATTAACTAATTGGCCCAAATCTTGGAGTATGATAAGACAATCGACCCCTGGTGGCTTGCTGTCTGAGCATCCCACAGGCTTGATTCTGCCTTGACCCGACACAGGTTTTTTAATATTGATCTTTGTATATATTTTCTGCATTTTAGAGCGGGGCTTCATTTTCCTGAGCTGTTTGCCAGGTGAGGTGAGGCAATTCCCCTTACAATTTAAGGTGAGGCATTGATTTTGGATACAATGTTTTACATACTAGGGTCATTTGACCCAGATGCAGTACTGGTATGTTTCTAGCGATATCGCTTGCATAGCCCTTACTAATGAAGGTGTTATTATTGTTTATATTTCATTACATGTTGACATGCTGGCTCTATTTCAACCGGACTTTCACAGGAGGAAAATGGAAGTGTACAGGTGACACTTTTTTCTGTTCACAAATGTCCTGTTGTTTTTTCACATATTATCACGTTATGCAGTAGCAATTAAGTTTATGGGTCCTGAGGAAGCGGTTGGTATAATATATGACCATTACCCGCAGAAACATGTCGACCAGATAGCCCAGTCAGAAGGTATTTGTTTGAACCACCTGACTTTTTTGCACTATTGTTGTTTTTAATATTGGAGGTGCATGACCTTAGAATAAAGTGATTATTGTATGCACTATCCAATCTTACACATATATTTTTCCCTTTCACTTATTTTTTATGCACTGCTTTCCGTTACTCACAAATAAACAAAACTTACCAGACATCCATCCACCACTACGTATCTCCAATATATATCCATGGGGATAGAGTGGTTGTCAAACTACTGTGGAGTAGACCAAATGATGTATTGGGAGCCCCGAAAATGAGTAACTGATGGACATTTTTCACAGTGGTTGACTGTCCAGTCTGTCTTCTATCTTAACATTAGCAGCAGACACAGAGCCAGCAACGCATAGCATGTCTTGAGCGTATCATTAGACCCACAGTTATCTGTTGTTTTTTAGTGCTTGAGATGATCACCTCCAAGTCCTTGAGGTGCAAGAAGAAATGTACAAAAGGAACCTTACCCAGTGTAAGGTTATATCTCGTGCACTCCACGGGCGTAAAACGCGCTGAAAATTTTCAAAGTTGAAGTAAACTGAAAAATTCTTTCATAGTAGAAATCAAAATTCTTTAATTCTTGGTTCTATTTGTGGAGAAACTCATATTCCGTCATATGATCAAGCTTCAATAATTCAAATGTTGAAAAACATATAGATAGGTAGTGTTCATTCTATAAATTTTGTGGGTTACATGGATTAGCAATATCCCCTATGCATTTTGTGCATAGCACTTCTTCAGGGGGAATCTACAATAAAAACAGGTGAAAACAAACATGTATCGCTGTCCTGTGATAAGCTACAATGCAAAAATGAATGTGTATCCTATACGCTAAATGCTGTACTAGATCCAGTGGTTGTGTAAAAGCGGAGAAATCTGGAGAATATAGGGGATATAACCAGGTAATGTAACCAAAAGTGACCGCCTAAAAATGTTCCGCGTGGTTGATGTGAGAAACACAAGTCCGAAGGACGTGCACTATAGAAAAAAGACGACATGGCTGGGGTGCAGAGGAACATGTGGGCGTGTTGTGGGTCGTGTTATACAGATAGTCCCTTTAAAAAAGGTGCATAATGCTATCGGTGATAGTCCAAATATTCTAAAAGATAAACACCCGTGCCACCAAGTGCTTACCTGCTCATAACATAATAGGCGTGAATCCACAATAGTAAACTCCATAATCCCAGGGTGAGGAAGTTCTTAGCTGAGCCAGCTTGATGATTCCTTCTTCGGTTCAACACAAATAATACCAGTTTAATCGCCCTGAGTTCTTGTCTAAAAGAAACAAACACATTGGCTGCCTAGTGCTTTGTCTCAAATAAAGAAGAATAAAGAAATCTGAACATTGCTAATACTGGATGGACAGCCAAAAATTATTTTTGTCTTGTGGATATTTGGACTGGGTGGTGCAACCTACAGTTGGCAAAAGTGTATGTTGGTCGTCTTGATCGGCCCTTGGAAATGGCAGGGGCAGTGATGTTGCACACCGTGGGAGCATAATGCTCAAATGTTTGTATAACCATAGGAGGGTTTAACAATAAGGATCTTTGGGCCAGATGTAGGAAGGCAATTACCGGTCGGTAGCGGCCGAAATCGGCTGTTACCGACCGGTAATTGACTTTTCCTATGTAGGGGGCACATTTACCGATACGGTAAATAGCGAATCGGTATTTACCAATTCGGTAGTTACCTAATCATCATTTACCGATTCGGTATTTACCGAATCGGTAAATGAAATGTAGGAAGCACTTCAAACAGTGCTTTTGGGCTCAAAGGATTTGTTATTTACCACCAACTATTAGTTGGTAGTAAATAAGGAATTCCTATGTAAATGCATAAATGTGCATTTACACCTGTGCCATTTGACAGACATACATGCCCTTAGGGCATGTATGTGTGCCACATGTGCACACCAGCACTAATCAGGGGTGCAACAGGGTGTCAAAGTGACACCCTGCCACCCTTGAATTTTTCGGTATTTACAGAATCGGTAATTACCGATTCGGTAATTGACATTCATTCCTATGGGCCTTCAGGCCCATAGGAATGAATGGCAAATACCGAATCAGTAATTACAGATTCTGTAAATACCGAATCTTACCGATTCGGTATTTTTTACCCAATAATTACCTACATTGCATTTACCGATTCGAAAATACCGAATCGGTAAAATTTGGTATTTTCGAATCGGTAAATCTAAATTACCGACAACTAGCCCTTTGTCCTTTATATTGAGGGGGGGTGAATCACATACACTATTTAGTGTTTCAAAATTGATAATCACACTGCAAAGAAAAGTGACAGATACAATATATTTTCTACATTATTTTATTAGTGAGTAAATGATTAACAGAAGATGTTACTTGAAAAGGGAGATACCTAGCAGAGAAAGAACATGACATTTATAACAGAAACAGTATCCTTCCTCACAGGTCAAATAACCCAAATATAATTTACAAAACGAAATATGAATGACAAAATAGCACATCTCTACAGTGTCAAATACTTACCACATCTCACAAATACAAATGTTCAGTGTGCAATTGAATCCTCAAAACTAGGGCATAACGGTACCAAACCCATTTGGCACTGCAAGGAAATACCCATGACAGAATATGTGGCATATTAATGTGTATGATGTAACATGAAATTGTTTTCTAGGGTGGGGCCAACCGTCATGGCCGTGTGGACGTGATCCACAGAGTCTTCGCACTACACTGTGCAAGCCTCCTGCTTATAGCTCTTCTCTGTCCACCAACCTGCCACGCCTGGTGGTAATCGATGTCCTGAATACCTGTAGGTGCCCTGAAATGCAGTGCTGGCCATCGGAAAGTGGCTATGACAGAAACTCGCTATCACGGCCCAACAACATGGCTACAACATGGTAGCTGTGGGAGCTGGCTCGGGGTTGTGGCTGAGAATGGGGCACTGCAAAGATTGCCAGTGAAGCAGGTCACACTCCCTCGATTCTCATGAGGCTCTACACACAAGACTCGTGGCTACCGGGGGAGATTTGCAACAATGTGTGCTTTCTCTCTGAAGGCCGCCTGACCCCAAGATGTCGACTATTATGAGGCACCCATGGGTGTCGCTGTGGTTGTGGAGTACCACCAGGGCTGTCTCTCCGCAGCATGATAAGATGAGCTTTCTCCTGATTGCCCCCCTACTTCTGGCACCCTATCGATCTACCCGCTTGATTTCACCGGCCCGTCTGTACATGGCTCCTCGACGTGTCAGACACCACTCACCCCAGCCGCCTTGACCTGCTTCCAGGCCATCACCTTCAGCCTAACTGACTCTCCGTCCGGGCCTGTTGGCTACATTCTCATCTGACAAGCACTGCAACTGAGGCCCAGGGCTATATGGTCCTCTTATCTTAAGGACTGATGGGCACAGGACTGAGGCCCCTCATGCCTCCACAGCTACCCATGCCTCTGGCCCCACTAGGGGTTCCTATTTATTTTATTTATTTAATTTCTTATATCGCGCCGGAATCAATCCCGTAAGGGTATCTCCGCGCTTTGCCGCTTTGCCAGCCCTGAACATTAGTAGAGTCAGTGAGAGAGATTAATGGAGCTGGAATGCTTCCCGGAAGAGGAAAGTTTTTAATGTTTTTCTAAAGGAGAGATGGTTGGTGGTCATTCTCAAATCTGATGGAAGCTTATTCCATAAGGCAGGGCCGACTGAGGAGAATGCTCGGTCTCCTTGTCTGGATTTTTTTGTTGCAGCGGGTTTCAGAAGAGCTTGGTTGCTTGAGCGGAGTGACCGGCTAGGTTGATACAGCTCCAATGATTGAGAGAGATATTTAGGACTATCCCCATATAAGCACTTGTGGACCGTACAGCATATCTTAAAACTGATGCGCTGCCGTATAGGGATCCAATGCAGTTCATCCAACAAGGGCTTAGAGGGAGTCCTAGCCGGTGCACTCATGACCAGTCTAGCCGCAGTATTCTGGACTACCTGCAAACGGCCTACTGCATCTGCGTTTGCTAATGTCAGCAGGCCGTTGCAGTAGTCCAGACGGCTGATAACCAGGGCCTGTACGAGTGTCCTCCTGTAGATGTCAGGGAGATACGGGAAGACTCGTCTTAGAAGGCCAATGGTATGGAAGCACAGTCCTGCAATGTGGTTGGTATGTTCCTTTAGGGTCAGTTTTTGGTCGATTTTTACCCCTAGATTTTTAACGCGTGGCTTTGATGTTGGAACTGGACCCAAATCCAGCGGCCACCAGTCTGGAGACCACAGAAGACTTGCTTTGCCGAAGAGCATAACCTCTGTTTTTGCAACGTTACATTGGAGGCAATTTGCGGCCATCCAATGTGACACTGCCCTCATACCCTCAGCAAAGTTTTCCTTGACTTTAGGGCCAAGGGAGCTGAAAGGGTATAGGAGCTGGGTGTCATCAGCGTAGGAGACCGGTGTGAACCCATACTTCCGCACAATCTCAGCAAGGGGGGCCACATATACATTAAACAATGTAGGGCTAAGGCATGAGCCCTGGGGCACCCCCTTCATGAGCACCCTCGAGGTGGAGCGGTAGGGGCCCAGGCTAATAGATCCCTCTATCCTGTGACATTTTGATCTTATCAGTCACCGAGAGGAGGGCCGATTCAGTGCTGTGGTTGGGCCTGAACCCAGATTGTGATTGGTCCAGGCCCCCTGTCGCCTCGATAAAGCTGGAAATGATGGTGTTAACGTGTTTCTCAGCCAGTTTGCTAATAAAAGGGAGGAGGGAAATAGGGCGGAGGTTGGAGAGCTCTGACCAAGGTAGGGTTGTGTTTTTGCGTATGGGGTTCACAACCGCTTCTTTCCAGGGTTGTGGAAGCTGTCCTTCGGCAAAGGAGAGATTCATTAGTCTTTGAATAGTGGGGCCTAAAGACTCCGTCAGGGGGAAATCATTTTGGCAGGGATCAAGTCATTGGGGGAGCCGGTCTTCATTTTGTTAATAAGTGTGGTCAATTGTTGAAGAGTTATTTCTGGGATTACATAAAGGGTATTCCCAAGGGTCACCGTTGGAGAGATTTCAGAGGCCACAGTCTCTAAAGGGTCTGAGACTTTCATAATTTTCGTATATATCCCCTCAATTTTATCTTAAAAAAACTGGGAGATTTTATTGCAGAGATCTTGGGTAAAAACATTCGGGCTCTCACACATTACTGGGTTGGTGAAGGCCTGTATAACCTCAAATAGCTCTCGAGTAGAATTGCCTGCCTCTATTATTTGGGAGGTAAGACTAATTTTCCTCGCTTTTTTTATGTTTTTGTAGTAAGTGGTCATAGCTACCAGATATCGTTCCTTGTCTTCCCCCTTATGTGTCCGTCTCCATCGCTTCTCTAATTTCCTTAATCCCTGCTTTTCTGCTTTGAGGGCCTCAGTGTACCAAGTTTCCCTCTTAGCCATAGTTGGCTGTTTAACCGTTTTCTGAGGAGCCAGTATGTTAATGGCTGTCACTAGAGTGGAGTTAAATTTGGAGAGAGATGTCTCAACATCATCCGAGTTTAAAAGTACTGGCTGCTTCCAGATTTGTGCGAAACTGGCAGGAGTGACTTTATGCCATGGTCTGCGTTTAATGGGCTGTGTAATAAGGTGGTTAGTGGATTCAGGTAGATACAGAAAAGAAAAGTCTAGCATTTTATGATCAGACCAGTAGATGTACTTGGGGGGTTGACAGTAAACTTTAGGGAGGGAAGTAAAAATTAGGTCCAGAGTGTGGCCACCTGTGTGGGTGGGACCATTGTTATGAAGATGAAGGCCCAGTAGAGCAAGATCTGTCAAAAGTGCTATTGTATCAGGATGGTCTGCAGCATCAATGTGAAAATTGAAGTCTCCGAGTAAAATAAAATTTTCGTTGGTTTTAATATAGGGAGCTAAGAGTTCTGTCAAGGCTAGGGAAAACCCAGCATTAGGTCCGGGTGGGCGGTATACTAGTGCCCCATTCCAGTGTACCTTAGGGCTAGCTTTTAGATGAAAGATTACTACTTCCATAGTAGGTAGCATTACTTGTTCTAGAACCCTAATATTCAGAGTATCTTTATATATAATGGCGATCCCGCCTCCTACTTTCTCAAGCCGATCCTGGCGAAGAATTATATACCCCATAGGTATTCCTAAGGTGATAGCGGGGATAGTGTGGGGTTTGAGCCAGGTTTCAGTAATAAAACAAATCTCTGGTTTGATGCTGTGTATAGTGTCCCAGAGTTGTGTATGATGTTTAGGGAGGGACCTTACATTTAGTAGAAAACTTTTCCAACCTTTAGGAATATCAGGATTATCACAGGGGCGCCCAACTATAATATGGGAATGAGTAGCTTGAAAAACACATATAATGCAGGAGAAAGGCCCTTCGGGACATATTGACAATCTGTTAGTACAACTATATTTGTCCTGGGGTTGTAGGGCAAGTAGGACATGTGCAGAATACCTGATATGAGGGGCGGTTGTAGGAACGTCCATAATACCAGTGCGGCAGAGTAGCGGGCCCCTGGCCCCGTCCTGTCGCGGACGGGCGCAGACGGGCAGCTCTTTGGCGGGTCTTAGGCGGGGCTGCGCACGCTATCGCTGCGCGCTCAGGGTGGTGCGAGGGCTATATAGCCCTGTGTTAAGCCACTAGAGCGCTAACCGCTCCTAGTGGGACCGGAAGTGCCGCAAATGCCTACCACCCCCATGCTACAATGGGAGGTGGGAGGCGGCAACCAGCGCTATCAGTGACTGTGAAGGCACACGAGTGTGTCTAGAGGCAAGTGTTGCTGTAAAATGAGTGCGGGAAATGCGGTTTCCAATTTTAAAAATAGTACACAGTTTTTAAAAATTAGTGCAAGTTCAATTATAAAAGTGACACAATCACTATCACGATCTTTTCAATCCTCAAGAGCGAGGCTGACCGGCAAGCGGGTTGGAGACACTGCCACCGTCTCCTTCCCGCAGCGAGCTCCTCCGGTGCTCCGCCTATATAGCCCTGTGTTCAGCCACTAGAGCGCTAACCGCTCCTAGTGGGACCGGAAGTGCCGCAAATGCCTACCACCCCCTTGCTACAATGGGAGGTGGGAGGCGGCAACCAGCGCTATCAGTGACTGTGAAGGCACACGAGTGTGTCTAGAGGCAAGTGTTGCTGTAAAATGAGTGTGGGAAATGCGGTTTCCAATTTTAAAAATAGTACACAGTTTTTAAAAATTAGTGCAAGTTCAAGTCCTAGTCCTTCTATGGCAAACCAGATGAACATCACATGGTCTGGTCCCCTCCTTCGGAGGCAGCAATACTTGAAAGGGGAACCTGCACTTTCAGTGGGTTAGTAGTAAGCTAACCAGTTTGCTCTGTTGACGTGGTCCCCCACACCGAGGGGCATCAGCTGGGTTAGATGTACCTTTCCCTCCTGCAGGGACCTATTGGCAGTATTTCTCTCCACTAATCGCTGGACGTTTAAGTTTGAGGCTCAGAGACCACTCACCTTAGCCTTTATCCCACCAAAAAGAGCGTAGTCCAATAGGGTCACCAGTTACTTCTCTCAGTCGACAGAGACTTTAGGAAAGTATTCAGAGATTAACTGAGAGCTGACCTAACCTCCTCCCTGAAGTCCCTGAGGAAAGAAATTAACTCCCTGTGGTTCTCCCTACAAACTGATGTGAACTCTGAGGAACAACTGCAATGGGTCCACAGGGTAGGGTTACTGATGAATGGAGAAGTTAAATGGCCTAGAGACATTCTTGCTAAGCTGCACTCCTTTTTTAAGGTAAAAGTGAAGATCTTCCTGGTTGCCTGCAAACGAGAACCGGTAACGTTCCGGGTGCGTCATGCTCCTTTTTTCAAGCTGTGGCTCTGGCCACCCTGGCGAGATGAATGCACCTCAAGCCAGTCACCAATCATCTTAGCAAAGAACATATTAGATACTATTGGACACATCCTTCTGGCAGAACGTTTGAGTATACAAATAAACTGCATCATTAAACCGAGCTGGAGGGAGCTGCGGCCCTGCTGGGTTTGGAAGCAATGGCATCACAGAAAGATACTGGCGCAGACCATTTCCGCACCAAGGTGGGAGGGAACTGGCAGACAGAATGTATAGGATGGCCCCGGTCGAAGGGCACTGGACTGTCCTAAGGGCACACTCCAGATTGAACATGTATCTGGGGCTCGGGTACCTGGCCACACCGGCCTTGACCAGGGGTCTGCTTTCGAGAGAGGCAATGGATGACAGTTGACTGCCAGTCAGAGCTTTCACATTCAAGCTAATTAAGTGATCTTGCACAGTGTACCTGCCGATATGGACCATAGTCTCCTGTTCATATGTGTTACCAGATATGTTTATTCTGCCTTGGGAACTTAGGCTCAAATGTTTTTTCATATTATGGTTTCTATTGTTCCTTTTGCTCGCACGTCAAGAGACTCTGGAGGAGATGGGGGGAGATGGGGAGGTGCGCAAATGCAGGTATAACTTAGAAGACATGCACTTCTATTTGCCAGTCTAACAAACCCAAACACCTAGTGAGGTACTCTGCTGTATGGTCCCCATGGCTGTGAATATTGGTTCCTGGACTAATAAGAGACTTAATTTCCCAGGAAAAAGGTGCAAAATTCTCGAAATATTTATTAGACCGATATTTCGAGATAATAGCACTGCAGGAAGCCCATTTTAAATGTAGTGATGATCATACATTAAAGCACAATTCATACCTGCTGACATACAAGCAGTTGGCAGGACCCAACCACAATGGGGTGGCTATGTTGTTTCTCTCTTCTCTGATATTCCAAATAACCAAGCTTAAGTCTGACAGAGAGAGGAGATTGCTAATGGTTAAAGGGTTGCTATGTGGATGCAACTGCACAATAGCCATGATTTATGCATCAAACTCAAATCAGGCAGGTCTCCTCCTTTCTTTTCTCCGTCAGTGGATGGTTTTGTGGAAGGGAAGGTATCAGTACTAGGGGATTTCAACCTCACCTGGGATCTTAGTCTGGTTACTACCCATCACCAGAGGTCACACAGGCATCTTTTCTCAGCCTACAAAACACATATTGACACAACGTGGCCTATTGGATGCATGACGATCACTATACCCCACAACAAAGGAATATACCTTGTTTGCACTCTCACCATACTCATTCTCAGCTTGACCACATCTTTGTTAGCCAAACATTACACATACTATTGCAGCCACTAATATTCACCCCAAAACGATCTGGTGGAGGTTACCTTAGACTGGCCAGCCCTGAAATCTCCCTTCTGTTGATGTTTTTTTCTAAATCCTCTTACACACGACCACTTCTTTAGGGATGCGTTTCGGAAAACCATCAGAGAGTACTTCCAGACTAATGACCCCCAAGGCATTACCTCCTCTATGACCTAGGATACCTTTAACACTGTTCTGATGTGGAAGTGTATCTCGCTAATGATCGCTCTCAAATACAGAAGACTAGGGAACGCTTGGCATTGGAGGTAGTTGAACAAGCTCAGAAGTAATCCCCCACCCTTACTGTTCAATGGAAAATGACTGCGATGAGGGGGAAAAGTACAGCCATATACACCAACAATACACCAACAGAGCAGAACTTTCCCTATTGCGGCTCAGACAAACCACATATGAAAGGGGGAAGACATTGGGCACTCATCTAGCTCGTCAGCTTCGGGCACAACAGGAAAAAGACAATATAGATCCGATTCAGAGGGCAGATGGGACATTGGCTTATATAGAAGAAGGGAAGGCTGGGGCATTCAGAAGATTTTACAAGGCTCTATACTCAACAGACACAGCAAATAACCCCACACAAATGGTGTACTTGGCAGACAACACTACCCATTAGTACAGATTAAGTCTAAATGGCCATAGATTCCTTAAAGCTACACAAACCCCCTGGTTTGCGTTCGGCTTACTGCTCAGTTCTATAAGATTTACAGCTCCGACCTGGTCCCACGCCTGATGACTCTTTTCAACTCTTTTGCTGAGTCATGAGCTGTGCCCCCCTCTGTGGGGGATGCATTACAAAAGAAGGGTAAACCCAATTGAAGTCACTGGGACCTGGGTAGAATGCTGTACATTGAGAAGGTGTCCCAGTACAAGTTCATTTAAAAAGCAAACAACTTACAATGCAATAGCAGTGAGATGAAAGTTATACCGAATATCTACACAAAACAAATCAGGCAATCATGCAGGTACACTGTTGTTTAATCACAATGAACCTTGCACAACACACAATACATTGCTTGTTTGAAATGAAACACAAAGCGGTGCCCCAATGGGTGAGGGAAAAGGAAGGGGGGAGGTTGGTGCGATGTCATGCAAGAATAGAAAAGTATTTAGGATCAAAGTGTCAACTCAAATGGCCTTATTGGTCAAAAATCAAATATACATAGTTCGCTTCCATAAGGAGCCACAGGAGGACCAAACAAATGTTAGACAGTATTTAGGTTGCCATGCTGCAACTGTCTGTGTCAATGTATTATTATTGAGGCATGCGCCGGCGTAATGGTAGACTGTCGACGTTTCGACCCCAATGCAGTGAAGGATCACTGGAGACTTTACAGGGGGTCTTCTTCAGGACTGGGAGTGATGGGTGGGGTGGTGTGGCCAGATGCCTAGTGTGCAAATGAATAACACTGTGTTAAAAAAATGGACTACTAGAAACATGAATTTAAAGCAACACAAGGTGCTTGGCGAAGAATTACCGTGATAGTATGCGTCACAGTGAAATTCTCAGGGTTGTGCAGGCCCCATGCGCTCTGCAGGTGCAGAAGAGAACGCAGAAGGCAGTTGAATTACCTAATGGATGACAAGAGAAAATGCTCAGAGACTGCCGAGGGAACTCCTGCAACAGTAATAATCTAATGTACAAGGGTATCACACTTACTAAGGATACAATGAATCAATTCCCCGTTTGTCAGAAAAGATCATGAGTAGTTTGAGGAAGCCGCCGGAGTCGGTCATCCTGCCAGCCGTAGTTCTGGGAGAGAAGGATAAACACAAGCGCAAAACCCAAGATTAAAAATGGCTCAGAAAACCAACAATGGTAATCCGTCCCATCTAACGAAAATGCCCTTTGGAATACGCTAAAATACCTGGAAATGAAGGTTCAGGGTTCCAAAGTCCGATCGCCAGCACTGCGTTCGAGCAGAGTGACGGTGGAAAAAAACGTTCCAGTTATAAGCCGTCGGAGAAAACAGCGCGTGCACGTTGTCATACGCGTTATGCATGATCAACCGTGGGTAGCAACTGAAAAAAGACTCAAAAGGTTCCGAGGGAAAGGAAGGTAACCATGACAACTGCTGACTAACTGTCTAGGATACCTTTAACACTGTTCTGATGGGGAAGTGTATCTCGCTAATGATCGCTCTCAAATACAGAAGACTAGGGAACGCTTGGCATTGGAGGTAGTTGAACAAGCTCAGAAGTAATCCCCCACCCTTACTCTTCAATGGAAAATGACTGCGATGAGGGGGAAAAGTACAGCCACATACACCAACAATACACCAACAGAGCAGAACTTTCCCTATTGCGGCTCAGACAAACCACATATGAAAGGGGGAAGACATTGGGCACTCATCTAGCTCATCAGCTTCGGGCACAACAGGAAAAAGACAATATAGATCCGATTCAGAGGGCAGATGGGACATTGGCTTACATAGAAGAAGGGAAGGCTGGGGCATTCAGAAGATTTTACAAGGCTCTATACTCAACAGACACAGCAAATAACCCCACACAAATGGTGTACTTGGCAGACAACACTACCCATTAGTACAGATTAAGTCTAAATGGCCATAGATTCCTTAAAGCTACACAAACCCCCTGGTTTGCGTTCGGCTTACTGCTCAGTTCTATAAGATTTACAGCTCTGACCTGGTCCCACGCCTGACGACTCTTTTCAACTCTTTTGCTGAGTCATGAGCTGTGCCCCCCTCTGTGGGGGATGCGTTACAAAAGAAGGGTAAACCCAATTGAAGTCACTGGGACCTGGGTAGAATGCTGTACATTGAGAAGGGGTCCCAGTACAAGTTCATTTAAAAAGCAAACAATTTACAATGCAATAGCAGTGAGATGAAAGTTATACCGAATATCTACACAAAACAAATCAGGCAATCATGCAGGTACACTGTTGTTTAATCACAATGAACCTTGCACAACACACAATACATTGCTTGTTTGAAATGAAACACAAATCGGTGCCCCAATGGGTGAGGGAAAAGGAAGGGGGGAAGTTGGTGCGATGTCATGCAAGAATAGAAAAGTATTTAGGATCAAAGTGTCAACTCAAATGGCCTTATTGGTCAAAAATCAAATATACATAGTTCGCTTCCATAAGGAGCCACAGGAGGACCAAACAAATGTTAGACAGTATTTAGGTTGCCATGCTGCAACTGTCTGTGTCAATGTATTATAATTGAGGCATGCGCCGGCGTAATGGTAGACTGTCGACGTTTCGACCCCAATGCAGTGAAGGATCACTGGAGACTTTACAGGGGGTCTTCTTCAGGACCCGGAGTGATGGGTAGGGTGGTGGGGCCAGATGCCTAGTGTGTAAATGAATAACACTGTGTTAAAAAAATGAGCTATTAGAAACATGAATTTAAAACAACACAAGGTGCTTGGCGAAGAATTACCGTGATAGTATGCCTCACAGTTAAATTCTCAGGGTTGTGCAGGCGCCATGCGCTCTGCAGGTGCAGAAGAGAACGCGGAAGGCAGTTGAATTACCTAATGGATGACAAGAGAAAATGCTCAGAGACTGCCGAGGGAACTCCTGCAGCAGTAATAATATAATGTACAAGGGGTATCACAATTACTAAGGATACAATGAATCAATTCCCTGTTTGTCGGAAAAGATTATGAGTAGTTAGAGGAAGCCGCCGGAGTCGGTCATCCTGCCAGCTGTAGTTCTGGGAGAGAAGGATAAACACAAGCGCAAAACCCAAGATTAAAAAAGACTCAGAAAACCAACAAAGGTAATCCGTCCCATCTAACGAAAATGCCCTTTCGAATACTCTAAAATACTTGGAAATGAAGGTTCAGGGTTCCAAAGTCTGATCGCTGGCACCGCGTTCGAGCAGAGTGATGGCAGAAAACAACTTTCCCGTTGTAAGCCGTTGAAGAAAACAGCGCTTGCACATTGTCATACGCGTGATGCTTGATCAATCGTGGGTAGCAACTGAAAGAATACTCAAAAAGTTCTGAAGCAAAGGAAGGTAACCATGACAACTGCTGACTAAACTGTCAACACAAGAAAAATACCACAGCAGCTCAGGTATTGAGAGGTCAAAGGTAGTAGTGCTTGAAAGTACATGAGCGCGCACCTCTCACGCAGGAGGGTGAAAGCACCCGATGCTTCATGTGAAACAAAACTCACAAGGGCCACATGGGCATAGGTTCCCGTAGATAACATTGATTGTGTTGCAGTTGGAATGACTTTTCAGGGTTATCTTCCTTTGTTGGTATTCGAAATCCTTTGTCTGGATGGTGGTCGCACATAAATTGCTAATATGTACTGTGAGGCTTTGGGCGCTTTCACCCACCTGCGCGTGAGGTGCGCGCTGTACCACATCAGCCCTTGGGAGTTTTGTTTCACATGAAGCATCGGACGCTTTCACCCTCCTGCGTGAGAGGAGCGCGCTCGTGTACTTTCAAGCACTACTACATTTTGACATCTTAATACCTGAGCTGTTGTGGCATTTTTCTTGTGTTGACAGTTAGTCAGCAGTTGTCATGGTTACCTTCCTTTCCCTCGGAACCTTTTGAGTCTTTTTTCAGTTGCTACCCACGGTTGATCATGCATAACGCGTATGACAACGTGCACGCGCTGTTTTCTCCGACGGCTTATAACAGGAACGTTTTTTTCCGCCATCACTCTGCTCGAACACAGTGCTGGCGATCGGACTTTGGAACCCTGAACCTTCATTTCCAGGTATTTTAGCGTATTCCAAAGGGCATTTTCGTTAGATGGGACGGATTACCATTGTTGGTTTTCTGAGCCATTTTTAATCTTGGGTTTTGCGCTTGTGTTTATCCTTCTCTCCCAGAACTACGGCTGGCAGGATGACCGACTCTGGCGGCTTCCTCAAACTACTCATAATCTTTTCTGACAAACGGGGAATTGATTCATTGTATCCTTAGTAAGTGTGATACCCTTGTACATTAGATTATTACTGTTGCAGGAGATCCCTCTGCAGTCTCTGAGCATTGTCTCTTGTCATCCTTTAGGTAATTCAACTGCCTTCCGCGTTCTCTTTTGCACCTGCAGAGCGCATGGTGCCTGCACCACCATGAGAATTTCACTGTGACGCATATTATCACGGTAATTCTTCGCCAAGCACCTTGTGTTGTTTTAAATTCATGATTCTAGTAGTCCATTTTTTTAACACAGTGTTATTCATTTGCACACTAGGCATCTGGCCACACCGCCCCACCCATCACTCCCGGTCCTGAAGAAGACCCCCTGTAAGGTCTCCAGTTATCCTTCACCGCATTGGGGTCGAAACGTTGACAGCCTACTGAGGAAAAGTGCCCTTCTTGTCTGCATGTATTTTGTGTCAAGACTCCATTATTTTTGCATTGCCATTTCGTGTCAAACACCTCTGCATGACCCTCCTGGTTGTTTCTGCTGATGTCTGATGAAATTCTAACTGTCACGACCACCCTGCCCTTCCTGCTCCTTGTGGTTGAGGCAATTTCGAAAAAGGGAACAAAGAATTGGCCTCACCACCCTCAGACTGAACTCCTGCACACAATTACCCTGTTTTGCAAGACTTGGTCACGCCACCATCCCAGAACTTGTTTCTTTCACATATCATGTTGTTCTAGATCTGTTTGTTCTCGCACATCCATATCCTGTTTTGTAAGACCTGTCCATAATCTTTTGTACCATCTGTTGCAGCCCCCATCCTGCCTGAACAAAGAATTGTGTAACTGAATTTTGACTTGGGGGCGCCAGGCCCCCACCCAAACTGGTTTCTTAAGGTGGGAAATGTGTATATAAGGCCTGTAAGCTGCGGAGTGAAACAGCAGCCTCTTCTGTCTTGTCTCCGACGAGCTTGGGAATAAAACTTGGTTCCTCCTGCAGACGAAGGCTCTTGTGTTTCCTTTTTTTATGTAAGGAGGGTATGGAAGACATGGGCGGTTCCCCCACCGCCGAAACCCAGTAAGTGGGTATAACCGGTTCTTCAAATGGCGCCCGAATAGGTACTCCACGTGAACAAAGGTCAGGTCCGGTGGATGTGAGGAGGTGCATGGAGAGACTCCGACGGAGGTACCCTACCCGAGGGATTCTTGCAGTCCGGTAGCCGAACGACTCGCCCGCTGTTCCTCCCCACCCGGTCTGGGCCACATGACCACGTCCTCGCTAGAGTCCCCTAACAAAGTGATTTCTGGAACAGGACACAGCCCTACGTCTGCAGAAGAGAACTACCCCTGTCAGGTAAGGGTGGACTGATCACCCACCGAGTCTGTATGATTTTGCTGTTATTGACTTTTGCAAAAGCCAAGCTAGATGAGTTTTTTAAAGCCGCTGTTGTCTGTTATCTGTTTACAAGCATGCCGTCCAGTAGTAAGTTTAAGAAATGATGTTGTTGTATGTGTGAGTAGGACTCCCAGCTGGAGGCGGCCCCGCTTCCTCCAGAGGGCACCCCTGGTCACACCATGTATACTAAACATGGTCCTTCTGCTATAATGTTTTCCCCTTTTTGGACCAAATACACTAAACAAAGTAACTCAGAATTACAATGGCCGACTTATGGGTCTTTTGACCCTCAAGTTCTGGCAAATCTAGAGGAACAGCTAATTAAACGGAAGATTCGTCCCTCAATGTTTGAGTCTGTCAGGTTGTGGAGGAAGGAAATTGAGCAGAGAGCAAATAAGGAAAAGGCACTAGAAAGGAAGCGGGAGCGGATGTCAATGGCTGACCATGCTGGGGAGCACTTACAGGACCAAATGGAAAAATCTGTTGAGATAGCTGATAGGGAACATAGGGTGCGGTGCAGAAGTGCTACCCGGCCCATAAAGAGAAAGGAAAAGGCTTTAAGGAAGGGGGAGAAGAGGGCGATTCCCTGCTCGATAAAATGTTGGAAAGTCCTCCTGCTTATGTACCCTGTGCTGACACCCCCTGCCCCGCATGCAGCTGCACCAGCCGTGCTGCACACTCCTGCCCCTCCTACTGTTCCCCCGTCACACCGACCCCCCCTATTTGGCTGCCTATGACACCAACTGCACACACTGCCCCTGTCCTCGCCACGGGAATGACAACGAGTCCCCATCCGCCCAATCCCTGCAGCTTTACCCCTGCCCGCCCCTTCCCTTCTTCCCCATGGTCTAAGGTTAAGCAGGATTTATATAGATTATTGAATTCCCCCCAACTGGCTTCCTTGCGCTCTGCAGTCAGCTTTTCATCCCTTCGAGAAGATGACCTGCAAAAACAACAGTGTGAATGTTGGATAAATAGCGGGAATATTTACCATTTAAAGAAATATAGGCCACCTTTTCTCAATGGACGATTATGGAACAGACCATCTGGGCTGAGTACATGTGTACCTTAGTTATGCAAAGATTTGAGAATTTATGTAAGCAGATACCCGCTGTATTAGTGGACCTCAGGTTACAAATAAAAAGAGGTGATGTACAGGGAGAGGGGATGTTTGGCGCTATGTCTGCTTTGATAGCTTACCGTGATATGACCGCCTTCCCCAAACCCCCTCTAGAGACTGCTATGACAATGAGAGAGGCGGCCCCTGTCTTTGTTAACGCGCTCACCGATGCCCAAAATAACGGCCAAGGGCCTGTTGAAGCCCACTGGCGTAAGCTATGGGTTCATGTCCCTTGGAAAACGTCAGAGGTAATGCAGTTGAAAGGGCAGTTACCAGATCCTCGAAAAAATCCGGCTGCCTTTTACAAAGAATCAGGCCAGATAATATCTACTGGTACACTTGTTCTTGAAGATATCAACTTGCTCTTTGTTACTGTCGTTCCTTCTGAAATTTGGGATAAGATTCAACACATTGACCATGAAGTAGAGCTGGGAGGTAAATGGGATAATCTGGAAGCTATGGAAGACGCAAGGGCAGGGGGGACTAAGCCAGAAGCTGCCATCCTGACTTTGCCCGGTAAAATAATAACACTTATGAAAACATTTTTGCCAGAAACAGTCATTAACTGGGATAAGATAAATGCCTGTAGTCAACAAAAAGATGAAAGTGTGGGTGACTTCTTTACCCGTTTTGAAACAGAATGCAAGGGACATAGTGACTTAGACCCCCGGATCCCAGGCTCTGGCCAAGTATTTGTTGATACGTTTGTCAGCAACTTGCTTCCTGAGATTTTTGCCAGGCTCAAGAAGGTTGAGAGTACATGGTCTGCCCAGACTATGACTGGTATCTTGGTTATGGCACAATATCACGAGAATAGGGAGAATGAAGATAGAGAAAAAGAAAGTAAGAGGGCTAGGGATCTTAAGACTAAGGTACTTCTAAGGCAGGCTTACCCTCCCTGGGGTCCCGATGCCCGTGGGAATTTCAGACCACAGCCCCAACCCCCTCCGAGGGCTCGCCAGTCTACCCCCTCAGGCCCTCAATGCACGGGGGCCCTCCAAACAGATCAGTGTGCTTATTGTAAAGGGTACAGCCTTTGGATAGATGAGTGTCCCGTATTAGCTGAAAACATCCAAAAAGGGAAGACTAGGCCTCGTGCTCCTAGCCAGGGGAGGCCAACTAGGGACCATGGCCCGCCCCGTCCGCAGGACAAAGAGCATAGATTCAGGGATGACGCCCCTGTCCGGCAACGCCCTGCCAATAGGTTTGATGGATACGAAGCAACACGCACTTATTACAATGATGATTATGATGAAGTTGATGAGACAGGGTTCTATCAAGCATAAAACAGACAGGAAAGGGGTATTACTAGAGTGCAAATTCCAGTGGATCAAAGGGGCCAGTATGTTCAAATGTCAGTTGTGGGGAACAATCAGAATTTTCTTCTGGATACTGGGGCTGGGGCTACCAGGTCTTCTATTGCACGTCTGTCAATCCCGGAGGCACCCCATTCTGGCAACATGAATGTCTCCGTGGGTTTTGCAGGAACACCCGTGACCAGCCCTGTCTCTGAAGCCCTCCCGTTCGATATTGGCCCCGCACATGTTGACGCTCCCTTGGTCCTCACTACAGGTTGCAGTGAAAACTTATTAGGCCTGGATTTACTGAAAGCTCTGTATACAACCATATCATGTAGCCCCCAAGGTGTATCCCTAATAATTTCCCCCACCACAGCCACCTATATGTATCTGTCCGGTCCCCTCCCACCAGGGTTGCAGTCTTTACCTACCTCCCTCTGGGCATCATCAGACACTGATGTCGGCTGTCTCAATATACCCCCTCATGTGGTACGTATTCAGCCCGGCGCCATCCTTTCCCGCCCTCGACAGTATCGACTGCCCGTGGAAGGAGAAGCAGCCCTTTTAACAATAATATCTGAATTGATGGACCGGGGCGTAGTGGAGGAGACACGTGGTAATATCTGTAACAGTCCCATTATTCCGGTTCTTAAAAAGACCAATGGAGATGCTCTCTCCCATAAAATATACAGATTTGTGATTGACCTGAGGGCCCTTAACAAAATAACGATCTCCCAATACCCTGTTGTCCCCGACATAATAGTCCTCTTGATGATGGTCCCTTCTGACGCCTTGCACTTTTCTGTCATAGACCTGAAGAATGCCTTTTTCAGTATTCCTATACATCCTGACAGCAGACATTTTTTTTGTTTCTCCCTTGGTGGGCGGAGATTTAAATTTTGCCGCGCCCCTCAAGGCTTCACCGAGAGCCCCAGTATCTATAGTCAAGCTCTCAAAAGTCAACTAGGTTCCTTGGAAGTCCCTGATAATTCCACACTGCTGCAATATGTTGATGACCTCCTCATTACTGCAAATTCCACCCGACATGTAAAGAGGCTACTCTCTGTTTGTTACGCCACCTTGCCCTCCATAACCACAAGATCTCTTTAAAAAAGCTTCAATTTTGTCAAGAGAAGGTGACCTATTTAGGTCATCTCCTCTCGAAGAAGGGAAGGCAGCTCACCGCTGATCGTGTAGCCGTTATCAATGCTATGGGGCCCCACGGACACAAATGCAGGTGCGAGCCTTCATAGGTCTAACCTCATACTGCAGACAGTGGATTTCAAATTTTTCAGCCATGGTCAAACCTCTTCTTGCCCTCTCCACTAAAGACATATCAGACAGTTCCTTTCCACGGACTAGAAAGCATACGCAGGCCTTCCAGGATTTAAAAAGATCTCTGAGTACTGCTCCAGTCCTAGGTACTCTTGATTATAACAAACATTTTTTTATTTTTGTACATAAGACAGATGGCTGTGCATGCGCTGTCTTGACCCAGATATTCAGAGGTCACCATCAGCCATGTGCCTATTTTTCAGCCACCTTAGATCCTGTTGCGAGGGTTCTACAGGCGCTAGCTGTGGTCGTACTCATGGTCCGTCAGAGTGCGGGAATCGTCATGAACTCCCCCTTCACTCTGATGGTTCCCCATTCTGTGGATACCCTCCTTAATAACACCAAGACACAGTACCTCACTAGCGCACGACTCACAGGATATGAATTGACACTATTTTCCAGCCACATTAACATCAAGAGATGCAATCTACTGAATCCCGCCACCTTACTCCCACTGGACACTCAGGATGCTTGTTTAGATCCACATGACTGTATATTGAGGACAGAGAAGGAGACGAAGGGACGGGTTGACTTACAGGATACCCCGATAGCAGACCCAGAAGGTACACTGTATGTGGAAGGATCATGTCTCAGAGGGCCAGATGGTAACACATCAGCCGCCTACGCCCTCACGATATTGGAGCAAGTAGTAGGAACAGCTCAGATTCCACAGTGTTCTGCTCAGGCTGCAGAATTAGTGGCCCTCACTAGAGCCTGTGAGTTAAGCAAAGTAATAACGGTTAATATCTACACTGACAGTCAGTATGCCTTTGGGGTGGCTCACAACTTTGGGAGATTGTGGAAGGAAAGGAATTTCCTTACTTAACATGGGACGAAAATTCACCGATTATTAGACTCCCTGACATTTCCCAGAAAGGTAGCTATTATAAAATGTAACGCGCATAAGAAAGTGATAGATGATGTTGGAAAAGGCTGACCAGACAGCCAGACAGACAGCTCTTAAGAAAAAAGAAGGAAGGTACGTGGGAGGTCCCGCCAGGTGGGTGGCAGAGGGGGGCATGGTTGAAGATGCAGTACAGAGTGTGATCGATATTCAGTCCCATGCTACCGCTGAGGAACTGAGGATGTGGACGGAGCATTTAGTGGTAAAGGAAATAGATGGTTGTTGGGGCTGTATCACTATGGAGAGACAATGGATGTTGCCCAACAGTCATGTGCTACCGGTAGTAACGATGGCCCATGGCCCTGCTCACATTAGTGTGAAAGGGATATGTAAGTTGCTGGAACCCACCTGGTATAACTCAAAGATACCAGCATATGCTGAGAGGATGGTTTGCCTTATGTACAACCCGGGAAAAGGTACAGTAACCCCTGGAGGAGGATTCTCCCCCCTTACCTTTCCTTTCGAAGCCCTCCAGATGGATTATATCCAGATGGACAGATGTAACAATTTAAAATACGTCCTGGTCGTGGTCTGTACCTTCAGCCGATGGGTGGAGGCCTACCCTGTCAAAGACTGCACTGCTATCACTACTGCCAAAATACTATTGAAATAATACTTCCCACGATTTGGTTTGCCTGTTCAGCATTGGGTATGAAACAAAAATGTCATGCAGCTAACCACCCCCAGTCAGCAGGTCTAGTGGAGGTGTACAATGGCATCCTAAAGACTAAAATGGCCAAGATTGTAGCCGAGACAGGCGTCACTTGGGTTGATGCTCTGCCCCTGGCTCTGCTGTCTGTCAGGACAATGGCCCATACCAGGATAGGACTTTCTCCCCATGAAATTGTGTTCAGGAGGCCTGCGAATGTGTGAGGTGTTCCACGGCCCCAGAAACTGTATGATGTTGAATACCCTGTGTTGACTGATTATCTTTACAGTTTGACTAACACCTTTCGTACTCTTTACCATCAGGTGCATGAGGCCAGACCTGATAAAAGCGAGGGCCCAGGACACGTTATACAACCTGGCAACTGGGTTCTGATTCGCAACTTTCAAGGTACTAAGAGCCTCGAGCCCCCTGGACACAGCCCCGTCAGGTGTTACTGGCCACCCACACTGCCGAGAAAGTTGAAGGTCGGAAGAACTGGATCCACGTGACGCACTGCAGGCGAGTGCCTCTGCCTCTCCCCTATGATCAGTGGGTGAGAGAAGGATAAGGAGACTCAGAGACAGAAATAGTCCCGACGTTTGTTCCATTCAGCAACGCAAGATTACATTTCACATCTACGGAAGCAGAGAGTGACAGTATACTAAAGAGAAAGGTGGAACACTCCCCTCACTCTGCTCAGCATCAGGAACATTTATTCCCTGACCATACTGATCCTACTTCTACCCGATACAACTTGCGTTCCAGAAGGAAGGCTTGCCCTTGACTTCACTCAGGTACCTATAGGCTGTAGGGCTGTGATCTCTCGGCTAAGACCGCCGCTGGTATGTCAGACTAAGGTACGCCCCTAGGGCTCTTGGCACCTGCATCCAGTGAAGCAACCACCAATCACAGACTGCTGCTACTGGTCCCTGGCTTAGTACAATCGCAGCCGTCCAATACACCCAAGTCCAGAAACGATATGTCAGTCTCCTACATGGCAAGTGCTTCATGGCCCCCGTGGTGACGCTGTTTGTCTCAATCATCTTGTCTATCATTGGTTGGGTGTTACTGATCTACTATCCTGTTACCCCACCAACTCCTACCCCAACTCCTGCAGAGCATTAGTATTTCACATTACCCGCCCACGAATTACCCCGCCGTGCAGAATTGTTCAATAACACCTTTGTCCAGATGTTATCATCATCAGCTGATCATAAATAATTTCAACTGTTGGGTATGTGGATTGATTTTTTTTTGTCAAATCTGTTTATTGGCATTTATACTATATAGGTAGTACAATACTTGTGGAGTTCCATTCACTACATCACTCTAATTATGACAAGCGTTCATGCATACATAGCATATTGAGTCCCCTAGGCACTGCAGTGTGACACATGAATATAACTGGGTTTAGTACATGTACCAGAATATGTCTACAGCCTAGAGGGGCCTATGCGGCCCAGCCCTGTACACAGAAATTATTTTTATATAAGAACAGTAAAATGTCTTTTTAAACCAGCACAAACAAACTGCGGCATGATCACAGATATACAGTATGTGCTGTCCCCCTTCCTATCCCCGCCCCCTGGCAGTCCCCCCACTCCCCCGTGCACACGCATCTCCAACCTCCACTATTCCCCTGCGCTGCAGCACGTGTATTGCACCAGTCTAGATGTCAGGTGTATTGTCCGCAGTCTGCCACCCCAACTTCCAATGTGCCTGGCTAATCCTCTGCCACTCCCCCGCTCACAGTACTGTCTGCTGATTGTAGGGCGTTAATCATATGTTCCCAGTGCTCTGCAATAGGTTCCCTGCGGAGCCCCACTGTTTCCTCCCGCCGTATGGCAGTCCATTCCACCCGGGCCCATGCTTGGAGGGACAGGGTCCAGGCCCGCACGCTAGGAGGGTCCCGCGCCTTCCACCTTTTGGTGAGGAGGCGCGTTGCCACTACCATCCCCAGGTCCAGGAAACGGGACAATATCTTATCTTTGGGAGGCCTCCTAAAGTGATGCAATGGGTATTCAGGCCAGTTACAGGGGATGGTGCTTCCAGTACATTGCTTAAGGAGCCCGCTAATGTCCCCCCAGTAGGTGCCCAGCCCTGGACATTTCCACAGAAGGTGGAGAAGATCGGCATTCACCTCGCCACACCTTGGGCAGGACGCATCTGTTTTGTGGAAGTATTTGTTAATTAAGGCAGGAGTGAGGTAGGCCCTGTGAATAATATATACCTGGATTTGACGGAAGCGCATATTTCTGGGGATGCGCACTGGATTTTTAAGGATTTTCTCCCACTCTTTATCAGCGAGTGCTCGCCCCAGATCCCGCTCCCATTTGCCCCGCAGTGGGTCAAAATTTAGTTCCGTATGCGCTCTCAAGGATGCAGCAAACCATCTGACTAGGTGTCTACCCCTACCCATTACGTGAAGGTATTGTATAGTTAGATGCTGCTTAGGCTCTGCTGTGACATCCCCCCACCTAGTCGTCATGTGCGCCAGAAGGGAGCGGTGTAGCAGGAACCCCCCCGGAGGAAGCCCATCATCAGTAACCAGTGTCTCGTATGGTATCAGTGTCCCATCTCTGAACAATTCGCCTAGCAACTGGATGTCAGCTTCATGCCATCTTTCTAACATGTGGCGTGTAGGGACCCCCTCGCCTCCCGGCGAGCCTTCCAAAGGCACCGCCGGTGCGTAGGGGAGCACTGTCCGCGTGAGCTGCAGCACCCTACAGAAGCATTTGTATGCCACTGCCAACAGCAGCGGGGTGGGATGCGCCGGGGCCGCCAACGGGTGGAATAGCGCGAGGACTCGCTCTAGTGTGTATGGTGGATCGCCCGTAGCCGTGTCCTCTCTCCCCCTGATCCATTGGAGTTGCGCAGCCATTTAATAATGCTCGAAACAGGGAGCAGCTAATCCGCCTCTGTCAGTGGGGAGGAACAGTTTCCCGAGCGCCAGCCGATGTCGGGACGAGCCCCAAATGAAGTCGCGCAGGACCTTGTTGAGCATGGAGAAAAAGGAAGCGGGTATAAGTAAAGGCAGGTTAGTGAAGTGGTATAGAAGGCGATGGTGCATGAACATTTTGGCAAGGGCCACTCTGCCCGTGGGTGTCAGCGGGAGCGTGGACCAGAAGTCAATCTGTGATCTGAGCGCTGTCACCGCCCGTCCCAAGTTCCCGTCAAAGAGGTCAGACGGCTGGCGATAAATCTGGATCCCCAGGTACTTAAATGTGTCCGCCTTTCATTGGACTCTCGCGCCATGCAGCTGGAATCGTCCAGCTGGATTGTCCACCTCGCCGCTGAATTCAAAGAGGCAGGACTTGCCTGCGTTCACCCGGAGCCCGGAGAACTCTGCAAAATGGCTCAGCAGACAGTCCAGTCGCTCCGTGATGCGTCTCACATCCCTGACAAACACCAGCAGGTCATCTGGTGGGTGCCATCCCCCAGAGGAATGCCATCACCCAGGGTCTGTCTCATGGCCGCAGCCAGGGGTTCCATGGCTAGTGCGAAGAGCAATGGGGACAGAGGGCACCCCTGTCGGGTGCCCCTGCCAACCGCCACTGCCTCCGAGACGTAGGGTCCCAACCTCACACGAACCACTGGGTTTCAGTACAAGAGGTCCACCATCTGCAGGAAGTTTACATCCAGCTCGTATTTCCCCAACACTGACTTCAGATAGCCCCACTCTAGGCAGTCGAAGGCCTTTTCCAGATCTAACACCAGGCACCCCGCTCTAGGCCAGTCTCTCGTTGCTTCCGCCGCTACCCTGAAATATCTCCTGAGGTTCAGGGAGGTCGACCGTGCCTGCACAAAGCCATTTTGATCCGAATGAACTAAGTGAGGGACCACCGCGCCTGCCATTCTGCAAGGATTTTGGCATCGATTTTGTAGTCTACATTAAGCCTTGCCAGTGGGTGATATGAGCCCAATGCTGTAGGGTCTCTGTCAAGTTTGGGCAGCGATACCAGAAATGCCTCCTGTAAAGACAGTGGGAACAGACCTGGGTCTATCACTGCATTGTACAGTTGGAGGAGCCGGGGCGCTAGGATCTCCCTGTTCGCTTTGTCGTATTTGGCTGGCAGGCCGTCGGGCCCCCGGGATTTCCCAGTCGCCAAAGCCTGAATCACGTCTCCCACCTTCTCTAGAGTGAGAGGGGCATTGAGTGTGTCTTTCTGGTCGTCAGTGGCAATGGGCAGGGCAATCGAGTCCAGAAATTCGACCAGTACATGTCTAGGGCCAGTACCTCGGGCCATATATAGTTGTCTGTAGTGATCAGTCAGCGCCTGGTGGATTTCGCGCTGCATATAGACCATCTCCCCTCCCCCTGTGAGGTTGGCGCCCACCGTGGCACCACGGCCCGTCCTTTGTACCAGCCAGGCCAGTAGGCGGACAGCCCTCTCTGCCTTGGCGTGGGTCTTGGCCGTATGTGCCGCATAATTGTGGCATCTCAGCCTTTCCATGAGGACTGCGTGCTCACCCCTGAGGTCACTGAGCATGGCCGAGTGTCTACCAGTCCCCTCACCATCCCTCTCATAGCACAGAAGCTCGGATTCTAGTCGAGTCAGGGAACCAGACACTGTTTTACAGATGTTCCATGCGGCACCCATACAGTGCCCGCGAATGGTCGCTTTATTGGGTATGTGGATTGATGCCGCATGCTATGACACAACCCATTCTTTCCTTATCCTTTTTCCATTTCTGGGTCCTGTCTTGCATGGTGGATGTTGTTGCAGGAGGCCTATACTATCAATGGTACTGCCAATTCTGTCCTTGGAACATTTCGAGATGACTTCTGGCGAAACAGGTCTGGCAATACCAACACCTCTTTTTGCCCGACCGGCTCATCAACATTGCTATTACCAACGGATGAACTCGGTGAGATGGTGGTATTTAACTCAACTTCGACATTTACCAAATTTCATGCTAGAAGGCTACTATCTGATGTACGAAACACTCTGAATGTTATAAATGTGCGGCCGTGTCTGCATCCATGGCTTGGGAACTAAGAAAGTTGGTACTAGTATCTGTGACATCATTAAAACTTTAAACTCTACGTCTCCTCCAAAGTTGGCGGCGTCCCCAACACTTATTCTGTCTGTGGCACAGCAGCCTACACTTGGCTCCCCCGTAACAGGTCTGGTACCTGCTATCTGGCCTTCCTCCTTCCACCAACGTATTCTACCCATGGAGATTACCACCTGTTGATGAAGGGCACTTTGCGCCGCTCACGTAGGGGTGTCATATCGGCTGAGGATACAGTAGGCCAGGAAGCCGGGGACTTCTTTAAGGGTTTCCTCCCATTCTGGGGCCCCATGGCAAACAGTCGGGCTATACGAGGACTGACCTGTGTCCTTGAGGCCACCATCAAAGAAACAGCTGGTGCCCTCTCCAACATCACTGCAGAACTACAGGCGAACCGCCTTGTAACACTTCAAAATCGTATGGTCCTTGACATCATTCTCGCTGAACGTGGTGGTGTGTGTAAAATTGATTGGCTCCAGCTGCTGTGTGTATATTCCAGATCACGCACCCACAGTATATGATGCCATCCAACATCTGCATCACCTTTCCTCTGAAATTCATCAGGATGAAGGCAACTGGTCCCTCACAGGCTGGATCTGGGGCCCCTTTCCCAGTGGGGATGGAGGGTCTTCATCTTCCTTGCCTTGGGAGTGGCTGTCCTAGTCTCCTGCTGTTTGTGCGTTCAGTGCCTACCAATGCTCTGTGCAACGTATGTTCAGGCTCTCAAGCCTCAACCTTCTAACATTCACGACACCAATATGACGATGATGCTCCAACAAGAAACGGATGATCTCATGAATATCAACGTTTCCTAGGTTATTTGCAACTCAATGGCAAAAGGAGGGTCTGAGGAAAAGTGCCCTTCTTGTCGGCATTTATTTTGTGTCAGGACTCCATTGTTTTTGCATTGCCATTTCGTGTCAAACACCTCTGCATGAACCTCCTGGTCGTTTCTGCTGATGTCTGATGAAATTCTAACTGTCATGACCACCCTGCACTTCCTGCTCCTTGTAGTTGATCCAATTTCGAAAAAGGGAACAAAGAATTGGCCCCACCACCCTCGGACTGAACTCCTGCACACATCCACCCTGTTTTGCAAGACTTGTTCACGCCACCGTCCCAGATCTTGTTTCTTTTATATATCCATTTGTTCAAGATCTGTCTGTTCTCGCACGTACATATCCTGTTTTGCAAGACCTGTCGGAAATCTTTTTTCCCCGGCATTACAAAAACACCACAAGTGGAGGACCTTTATAAGGCTAACTATCCCCCACTTTTACTGCAACTGCAAAAATACCTCAAGACATGGGCCGGCTCTATCTAACCAGGCTAGGTCGTATTAACGCTATAAAGATGACTGTACTACAAAGAATGTTATACCTCTTCCAGGGTCTCCTGATTGACATAGACCACACCTTTTTCTCTTCCCTACGCTCCATGCTTACCGCTTTAATCTGGCAGAACCATAGAGCCAGATTACCACATAAAGTTTGAACCATTCTCAAAATGGCAAGAGGATTAGCCCTCATCAAACCTAACCCTCAACTATAAGGTGGCACAACTTTGAGTAATCACGGAGTGGTCTGTGAGCGAATCAGACAAAAAGTAGTTTCACGTGGGAAGGGCTCTAACAGGGAGAATGATTTGGGATATTCTGTAAAAACCTAAGCCAAATAGCCCACCCAATGCCTATTTAAGCACCCTGACTAGAACTACGCTGAAAGCTTGAGATGAGGCAACCCACTGTTATGGCTTGAGGACCTTTCCCTCACTCTACACCCCTATCCTCTAAAACAACACTTTCTCGACAGCACTAGCCCCTTGACCCTTCAACCTGTGGTAGAAGGGGGGCTGTCTGACTATCTCTGACCTTTTCCATTGTTTGGACAACCTCATGTTCGACAACTGTTGTCATGAATTCAATCTACCAGCTACAAAACTGTACCACTACACCCAATTAAAACACGGGGTAGTGGAACCTGAGGGACTTGATCTCTATAGAAAAATGTGTACGTAGCCAAGGTGGTCCAGGTGTTGTATCTCATTTCTTCATTGTCTCTTGGTCTCCACGGCCAACACTCTTGTTCTTTGACATAGGGGCCTCTAGGACCATATCTTGGGGATGCCCTTTGCCATAGAGCAGTGGTGGGAACTATGGAGTAACATCCCTAGGGTGAACTATTCGATGGGTCTTAGAGACACCTATTTTAAAATACTTTATGAATGATACTTACACTCCATCAAACTACACACAATATTCCCAGATCCATCAGATAGATGCTGGAGGGGCTGTAGACTCTTGAGTAACTTCCATCACATCTGGTGGGGTTGCCCCAAGATTAGGCCTTACTAGAATTATATTTTGGCACAGATGAGAGAGATCCTAGGATACCCCCTGCCTCATACACCAGACTTTGTACTTAGGAGGCTGCGCGACCCCTCTATTAAGCACCAAACAGTGGGAGACAGGTCTAACATATGGTTTACTTTGGCCGCAGGTAAGATGGCTCTGGTAGCAGCCTGAAAGAAACCTACAGCCTCCTCCATGTCCAAATGGCATACTCACCTTTGGCATGGTCTCACCATGGAACGTATGATGGATATACTCATGGACTTCCGAAAACGTTTTGATATGTATGGGGGGCCTCTGGTTAGGTTCTTGTCTGTTGATCTTCTTCTAATCTCCTGCCTCACACGCAAAAAGGCACTGCACCTCTTTCAGACCTGAATCTTCACACTCTATGTAACAACTATGGCCAGGATCCTCTGGCCGCTTTGAGTAGACAGCCCGCAGCACCTACTCCTACCTACCACATGTTAGTTGACACCTTTGCCACTCTGTAGATGAAAGTGATCAACTTTTTTGTTTTCCTTGATCTAGGCATGTTGAGGGGAAGGGGTATAATGTGCTTTCACCTAGTCCATTGTAATGCACCACATGACACTTCTGTACAAAGGATTCTCAATCACTTTGTTCTATTTAGGGAGCAACTCTGTAAGACACTGTACTGGCTTTTGGTATCTATGATTTCATATGTGGTGTCCTTCTATGTCATGTTGTATTGCTTACTTTCTATGCTCAGAACAATTAATAAAGAATGTTTAGTAAAAAAAAGAAATTGCTTTCTAGTGACCAACTGAAATTTAGTATGAAACACTCTAATATAAAATGATTTTGAATACAGGTTTGGGACACTGAAAGAAAATAGCCAGCAAGCAAAGTCCATCCTGAAATGGGATAGAATTTAGAGAAAGACTTAAATTGGAAAGCATAACCATATGATCATCAGAAAAAAATGAAAGTGTGTGAGAATAGCCTGAATCTTCCATTGTCCTGGGATATTCCATCATTACCCCAGTTTCTAAGAAGGGCAGGGAACTCTGACCAAGTTGGTAATTATACGTTACACAAAAGCCCCCCTCAGCACGCCAACTTACTATTTGCTGTAGTGGCTGGGTTTACCAATGAGTCAAGAAATAAAA
This sequence comes from Lissotriton helveticus, assembly GCF_964261635.1. NCBI lineage: Eukaryota > Metazoa > Chordata > Amphibia > Caudata > Salamandridae > Lissotriton > Lissotriton helveticus. The sequence continues at coordinate 1,279,096,938 of NC_136069.1, forward strand.
CCTTGAGACAGACCCTCGTTTTTTTATATGCAGCCTTTTGTAGAGAATTAAGGGGTCACTTAGAGGCTGGTGGATGTGGAGTATTCTGCAAAACATGGCAGATGCCCCTTCTACCAAAATCGCTGTTCCCCCACAATATAAAGAGTTGTGGAAACCACAGGGTTCCTGCTGGTGTTGTTTCGTATGGTTCTACCTGCTTTTCAGCCTTTTCTAAAAGAAAAAAGGGTTGTTTGAGGTTGGTGGATGTCGACTAATCTGCAAAACATGGCAGATACCCCTTCCACTAAAATGGCTGTACCCCCACCATATAAAATGGGGTGGGGACCACCTTGTTTCTGCCACTGTTGTTTCATATAGTTCTACCTGCAAAACCATATATGAGGTGGTCTGTTGGCCACTGGATCAGCAGGAAACAATGACTGATATCCCATCTGTTTTAGGGAGGGTTGACGCAAAGTAGTCTGAGGAAGGAAAATATGAAAATATTCCTGATACTCAGGGACAAAATACACTATCCATAAGAACAACTGTCTTTTGTTTTCACTTTGGAGGTTTGTTTGCATAATTTAGTTTTTTACAGGCTTACGGGAGGGAACTTCCTGGGGATGGAGGGTCAGTTCACCAGGGCCAACTGCAAGGTGCAAGCATTGTACCAAATGAGAGGAGGGAATTTCATGACCAAGCGACAAGGTCCTGATGAAGCCTGGGGGGATGGACTTGGAGGGGGCGAAATTGTTAGGATAGCTGGATGGGCACATAGATGGGCAAGTGGGTGTGGGGTGACCTGAGAACCCTGACGACAGATTGGGTTGAGTGTGTTAATGGGGATGAAACTGTTTCTTGCAGGGGAGCGTTACATTCAAGATGGAGTGTGTGTTGGTGGTTTGGCAGAGTCTTGGTGCTGCTGCAGGGCTCTGAATTTCAGATCCTGTTATTTCAGGTGGGATTGTAGGGAGGTATTGCAGCATACTTTTTGTTAATGTAAATGGGTTAAATAACGCTCGTAAATGTCTGGCTTTTTTGGATTGGCTTATGGAGCAAAGGGCCTCCTTGGTCTTACTGCAAGAGATGCACATTAGGAAAGCTAAGATGTCATCAGTCAACTTGTCTACTTTTCAATTATTTACTATTTATTCCTCCCAGCATCACATCGTGGGGTTGGGATATTGGCTAGTAAGGAGTTTAAGGTTCACTTGGGGCATGTGGTGGCAGACCGTGAGGGAAGATGGGTTTTGGCATTAATATCTACTAATGATGTGAGATACTATGGCCTCCTTTGATGGTGCAACATCAGATGACCCTTAGCTATTGGTTGAACTGTCTTTCAAATGGCAAATGGCTAATGCAGGGAGAAGTATAGTAATAGTAGGTGATTTTAATATTCCTCAGAATTTAGAGGTAAATATCAGCAGTGTATTAATATTCCAGCGTAAACTAAAAATGCCGAAGGCAGTGTATAGAATTAAAGAGGATTATGGTCTTGTGGATTCTTGGTAAGCTCTTTATCCACAGAAAAGAAGCTATACTTTCTTCTCCCCCCAATACTGTTTAGCTTAGACAATGGATTTTTTTCTTCTTGTCTCTAAGGAGATACTGGTTCCTGCTTCCTCAATTATACCGAACCCTCTATAAGTTCATGCAGCTATAAGCATTGTTTTGGGACCCAACAATAAAACTCCTTTGGCTAAGAGGTAGGTTTTTAGTAGGGCACTACTTGTGGACCAATCTTTTCTTGCGCGAATGGAGGCACTGGCTTCTTTGTTTATTGATACAAATCAACACATTGCCTCGTCAGATAACATCTGTGAAAAGTTTAAGGGTACTATGAGGGGGAGATCACTGCCATTCAAATGACCTCTAATAAGTTAGAGAGGGCACATATTAGGGACTTGTCTTTGGATTTTCAATTAGCAGAGAATGAATTGTCTTGGGGCCCTAGTGGAATTGATTTAAAAAAGTAAGAGCCAGCTAAGAATAAGCTGCGAGTGTTTCTACTGGAGAAGCAAATTATGACTGTTAGAACTTATGGGCAACAATTGTATAAAGAGGGAGAAGAAAGTGAAAAAGTTGTAGTGTGGTGGGCTAGAGGTTGACATGCTAAAAATTCCATGAATTGAATGTGAGAGCCATTAATGGGAGTCTTGGTGAGGGAAGTGAATTTTGCAGGCATTTTGCAAGTATATATGCAGCTGACCCATCAACGGAAGGTAGAAAGGTTGAGGTTTTGGATGGTATAATTCTTCCAAAACTTCCAGACGATACAGTGTTACTTTTGGGGCATCCAATATCACCCTTAGAAGTAGAGGCTGCTGTCCGATCCTTGACAAGAGGGAAGGCACCGGGAGAGGATGGGTTCCCTGCAGAATGGTATCAGGCACTGATGATAGAAGTGACCGCACCTTTTACTGCCTTGTTTAATAATATCTTGATGGGCAGCTCTGTCCCACCATCTTTTCGAAAAGGCCTGCTAACCAGACCCCCCAGGATATAGCGGCATGGATTAGCAAATTTAGCGGCACAAAAATGGAAATTTAGCGGCACAAATATGGAAATTTAGCGGCAATTTTGCGGCATTTCATTTGGCCCTGGACCTTCATAAAGCGGCCTCCAGTGACCCCATCCATCACCCGCCCTTCCTAACACTCTTTCTGCCTCCCAATTCTCCCTCTCTTAGTTGTGTTTTGCCGCTTTTAGCTCCTCTATCTTCCTTCCTAATTCACTCTTTCCACTGTCCCATTCAGCTTTCTGTTTCTCATGCCCCCTCCTTTCTGTGCCTCATTCACTCATCCTCTCTCTCACGCATACACACACATCTTTCTCTCCTTATCGATATCTCTCTCATCAGCCCAGTCTCTTCTCCCCCGTCCCTCTCTTTCCATCTTCGTATCTCTCTAGCACCCTGCCTCTCTAGTTCTCTCTTGTCGCCCTCTCTCCCTTCCTAGCCCTCTCTTCTCTCTCTAACTCTCATACTTTCGTTCTACCAGACACTGTCTTTCTTCCCCTTCCTCTCTCGCCCTATTTCTCGCGCATTCACCCTCCCTCTTTCTCTCCTGCTCACTCCTCTCTACTTTTCTCCACCTTTCACTTTCATTCGCCCAGTTTCTCTCACCCCCTACTACCCTTTACTTCTTTCCCACCTGTGACTTCTTTGCTCACTCCCCCTCTCGTTCACCCCTTCTTTCTCGTCTCACCTGCCCCATACCCTCAGTTTTCATTCTTGCTCCCCCTCTTTACCTTTGCGCTCCACTGCTACTGGATAGGGCAAAAGTAGGCACAGGCTGCTATAGGCTGTCTTCCATTGCTACTCACATCGGTGATTACTCAGGCTTTTAAGTGAAAGTGACACACTTTTCGATGCTAGATAATGTGCAATTTGAAAGTAGCACTTATTCCGATGTGCTACTCTGTAGTTGCTGACGTTGCAACGTGATTTTTGATAGTATCAAGACTGTCTTGAGGATATCTTCAAGGGGCCGGTAGAAATTGTAGCATGGCTTTATCGTTTAGGACACTTGAACATTTGACTCTAATGATCGTTTATCCATAATGAGCGTATTTCCTTTTGAAGCTCATTACCTGCCTTTGCATTTCAGACCTAGGTTTACTGCCAATTTTATCTGTGAAGCAAGAGGAGTTCAGTGCTGTGGGTTCTCTGCCGTATGGGGGGCGGTGGAGGTGCGAGCCCCTGCTTCCTGCTGGGAATCCAATCCCATCACAATCCTCGTGTTTGTTTTATTTCCCTCCCGAGACCCCCCCCCCCCCTCCAGAGCTCATTACCGAGAGGAATGTCGGGATTACACTGAGGCTTGTCTTCAGGGTGGGGGGGTCGGGTGTCCACTTTGAGCCCCCCCGGCCCGCCCTGCAGCGGTGTTCACGCTCACCCCACATCACAGGCAGCGCAGTCTGTACACAGGGCAGACACACACACACACTGCAAGGCACGCCGCTCCTCTCCAGCAGACACCCCCACCTTGTCTCTACTCCACCCCCCCCGCCCTCTGGAAGATAGATGCCCCCCAGCCTCTGGCCACCTGCAGCCCCCGGCCCGCCCTGCAGCGGTGTCCATACGCACCCCACATCACAGGAGCGCAGTCTGTACACAGGGCACACACTGCAAAGCACGCCGCCCCCCTCCAGCAGACACCTCTTGCTCTCTGCCCCGCCCCTTCCGGAAGATAGATGCCCCCAGCCTCTGGCCACCTGCAGGCCCCGGGTCGGTCTGTGCGCTTCTATCGATTGTGAGCTGAGTGAGCTGCTAATGCCCCATTAAGCAAGCCCGGAATGTTATTCTTTCGTGCTTCTGTGTCCTTTTCCCGCCCGCCTCAATAAACAAAGTAAGTCAGACCCCCCCAGGATATAGCGGCTTTGGTAAAAATGCCGCGATTTCTACGAAAAGTGCCGATTTCGCGGGCACTTTTGTAAAAATCGCGGCATTTTTACTAAAGTGCCGATTTCGCGGCAAATCGCGAAATCGCGAAATCGCGATATCCTGGAGGGTCTGGCTAACGTGCTTTCTTAAAAAGGATAAAGACCCACAGGATGTAAACTTGTTTCGTCCAATTACACTCCTTAATTCAGACTATAACATTTTTATGAACATTTTAGCAGCAAGATTGTCAGAAGTGATGCCTTTGTTAATTGAGAAAGAGCAAACTGAGTTTATTACTGGTGGTCAACTATATTATAATACACATTATTTAACAGAAGCAATCGACGATTTTAATATCAATAAGACTCCTGCAGTGGTCCTGTTTATTGATGCAGAGAAGGTTTTAATCATGGTGAAGTGAGATTAATTGTATTTGGTAATGGAGGCTATGCTGTTTTCACCCCAGTTCAGAAGGCCCTTAGTTTCTTTGTATCAGGGAGCCTCTGAAGCCGTATACCTCCTCAGTAAGGTCTTGGAACCCTTTCAGATGTTCAGAGACACAAGGCAGGGCTGTCTCTGTCCCCAACACGTTTTGCATTTTTTATTGACCCTATTGTTTGCTGCATTCACCAAAGTGTAGGAGTTAAAGCAGCGTTACATGGAACTGTGGAACTTACACTGTATGCAAATTACCTAGTGCTGTATCTATCACCAGAAAGAGGGGTATTTCAAGAAATATTCAGAATATTTTCCCAATTTCCATGGTTCTCAGGATACCATGTGAATATCTCCAAGCCTGAGATTCAGTTTTTTCAATTCAGATGTATCAGTTTTGCCTTCAGATCCTCAGAAGGTGTATCAGCAAAAGCTTGTCAGGTATTGGGGTAGAAAGGTCCCTGAAAATTACAAGGATTTGTATGAATTGAATTACCTTGCTCTGTTATGTAAGACCCAGGCTTTCCTGGAATGCTGGGGAAAGATGATAATCTCAATCATTGGTAGGGTGGCGCTGGTTAAAATCCATATTTTACCCTTGTTCCTTTTTTTTAACATCTATTCCCTGCGTGATAAATAATCACTTTTTTCAAAGGCTAAATGAAACTGATTATTTTTTTATATGGAATAGGAGAAGTCCAAGAATAAGTATGGTAAGGCTGTCTTTGCCAAGGGACCATGGTGGCTTAGCCACACCAAATTTCAATTATTTAGCAGCACATTTGTTGAACTGTGCTAGGTATCCTGTTCTGAACAAGCGTAAAAAGTTTGATAATTTCTTTCTTTGTGCCAATGCTGAAGAAACTTCTGTCTAGATTCCAATATTCTCTTCCAAGAAGAACCCCAAAAACGTTAAGAATCAAACATTTACAGTTTGTAGAACTATGCAGAAACAATTGTTTTGATGGCTACAAGTAGCTTCAAATCTTTTTAAATATATGTTGAGGAAAGTCCACAATGCTGTTCATCTGCCTCTGGATGAATAGCAACCACCTGAAATTGAACTTGGAAATAAACGTAATTGTCATCACCAAAAGTAAACTAGAATCCTGAACCAAATCATTTTGGCCACCTTACATGTGAGCCCCACCCGAATAAAATTAGCGAAGAGTCTTGGGGTGACCATTGCTGCCGAATTGTCCATGAAGCCACAAATCAGGTCAGCTATTTCTTCATTCTTCCTAATGCTCCACAGGATTAGGAAAACTGCTAAATTCCTAACTCCAGAGGCCCTTATCCGAGCTGTTATCACCCTTGTTCTCTCTAGAATAGATTATGCCAAACTCTCTATATGTGGGCCTGTCTAAATCCTTCAGTAAAAGGCTTCAAATCATTCAGAACTAGGCGTCCCAACTAATATACAGACAACTTAAGCAATGTAATATCACCCCCTTGATGAAAGATCTCCACTGGCTGCCCATAGAACAAAGAACAATCTTTACATTTGGCTTCATCATTTTTAAAACAATCAATAACAAAAGCCCGGGGCGTGGCTTCGCTGAGCTGCGGAATGGCCGCACTCTAGGCGATCCCACATTTGATGTAAAAGCAGCAGCGGAGATGCTTTTGAGCGGCGCCGCAAAGTAGAGGCCTAGCTTCCTGATCACCCGAAGAAGACGGGAACTAAAGTTTGGTGCAGCCCGAGGTGCGGCGCTGCGGTGCGGAAGGTGGATCTGTGGTGGTACCGGCCGCATAAAGGTATGAGGTTCGGCTGGCACCTGGGGCCCCTGATTCTGCGCCTGTTAACAAACATCGGGGCTGGGTGCACATAGGGCCGCAAGGCAGAAGTGGGGGAGCTGCAGTAGGAAACTGCGTGGATGAGGCGAGCCCCAACTGAGAGGACCCCAATGCAGGGGAGAGCGAGGGAAAGCCATAGGCACTCCGGGGGAAGAAAGCAGTGAGCGTTTTTGTCGCCGACCTCGTTGGACCAGCAGACTGCCAGGCACTGTGTCCACTAAGTTTGGAGTCACGGATCCACTGATTTGGCTCTGATATAATTGCCAATCCTATCCGGGAGGCCGCCATTTTGAGCAGGGCGATCGGGCCGCTCCGGGAAGCCTAACTTGTGCCCAGCAGCAAATCGTACTATATGGAGATGATACAAGCTGCCTGAACTTTCGAAAATAGAACACCCTGACATTGATGTGATGGCTGTAATAGTACGGGCCCACTGCTACACTGAAGAACTGCCTCTTTGAATCATTGTTGGCGGCCTGATTTGCGAGGTGCGAGCAGAGTTTGGGCCCACAGTAAGCTGACTCCTACTACATGGGCATTAAGGGAATCAGTACACCACCATGCTGTCTGATTGACTACCACGCGATTGATAAGGTGTGGAGGGGGCGCGAGCTGTGTGACTGGGTGGGCTATGTCCTCTCTCTGTGCACTCCAGTGGAAATAAAGCGACAGAGGAGCAATTGTGCCATTTGTTGGACCGCAAGTTAACTACAGTAGTTAGTGAAATGGAACCATATTTGACATATGTCGAGTCACAATTTGAGCGGTTCTTATTGGCAAGATTTAGGCTAAATATTTTTCATAGGGTTGTAGCTTTTCCTAATAGAAACAGCTGGGACGACTGCTTAACGGTGTGCCCCTGTGACGAAATGTCTGAACAATCAACGATTCACACCGTATTGTTCTGCAAATTTTATACTGTACACCGTAAGCTATGGTTAATTCCCCTTCTGCGAACTTTGGGCCATAGAAGATGCCGTCCCGCCATGTTGTGGTTGCAATTTTTGAGCTCTGAATTGACCTGTAAAACTGTGAGCACGTTCTTAAAATGTATTTTTAAACATAGAGTAAATCTTTAATAAGGTAACGTCTGACCTCCCGAGGGGAAAGAATAAGAGAACCCCTTTTAAATGTAAATATATTAATTCTGTTTTAATTTCTGAGAAAATGAATTTTAAATGTTATATTTGAGGAATAATGGCTAGTTTGATACTTATATGAAATGTACTGTGGAAATTCTTTTATGGTTTTTTATGTAATTTGAAAACGGAATAAAGATTTACTTACTTACTTACAGTAGTTGGTGCCTGGTTCTGAACTGATGGACAGAACTACACAGGGACTTTCCGGCTACGTGCCATCGGGAATGGAGATGCTTAGTCGCTGAAGGTGGTGGTCTTTGCCTGCAGTGAGGGCGTTGCAGCGATTGGAGCTATACTGCACATTCTATAGGTAGAGGGGCGCTGCCTTTTTCTTGCTTTGCTGGGCTGTGGCTCGCAGGGTGCGCTCACTTGCAAGGCAACCCGGAGCATGGGGGACGCCTTCCAGTGGAGGCTGTGTCTGGGCAGTAACACCTTTGCAAAAGAGAGAAGAAACCGACTGCAAGGGTGTAAAGCTAACGGCGCAGGGAAAAGAACATGTGGTTGTTGGAATTGGGGGCCTCTGGTTGGCACAGGCAGGTACTTGTGACAAGCAGGGATCATTTGTTCTCTGAGGGGAGAGGGGCCTATGCCCTGTTAAAGGCAGTTCTGAAGCACTCTGTTTACCAGACTGCTCCTCTCCTTTCACAGCTCAGGGCAGGCACATCAGGCGCCCCACAGGAGGTGGAGCCAGCTTTGTGGAAGGCAAGTATAGTCCAGGAGCACTTTGTTGACAGTCTTCCTTCTCTTCTTTCAGTGTACAGGGCAGAGGCATCAGACACACCACAGGGGGTGGAGCCAGCATTGTAGAGGGATGGCCCAGCCCTATTCAGGTCCCAGGTGCAACTCCTCCCTCCAATCTAGAGGCAGACCTCCCTATTCACCACCGGGCTGCGCCAGCCTGTCTCCTGGAATTCCCCAGCCCTGTCACACACAAACCCAGACAAGGAATACACAACCTCACAGAGGCAGGCTCAAATGGTTAGGCAAGCAAATACCTACTTTCTAAAAGTGGTATTTGAAAACACAGAATATTAAAATAAACTTTACTATAAGATGTATTTTATTATTCTGAGTCCAGGCATACTAAACTTGAATTTCTACCATGTTCTCTGAGTCTGCTAGGATTATAAAGTGTGAAAATTCTATCTGCCCATTCTGGCCTATGGAGAACAGGTAGCCTTGCAATAGTGAAAAACGAAAATGGCTATAATTCACTATTAGGACATGCCGCACACATCAGGGCTTGTCCTACCTTATACTTACAATGCACCCTGCCCTTGGGCCTACCATAGGGATGACTAATATGAAGAAAAGGGAAGGTTTAGGGACTGGCAAGTGGGTGCACTTGCCCAGTCAGCATAACAGTACCAGACTGCACGCAGGCTCTGCAATGGCAGACCTGAGACACATTTTACAAGGCTGCTTCTGTGGGTGGCACAATCAGTGCTGCAGGCCCACTAGCAGCATTTGGATTTACACGCCCTGGGCACACTCAGTGCACTGCACTAGGGTCTGACAAGTAAACCAAACATTCAATCATGGAACCACTAATCAATACATCAATTTACAGTAGGGAACACTCGCACTGTTGCACTGGACAGCAGTGGCACAGTGCCCAAAGCATCTAACACCAGAAAAACACATGAAGCAACAGTAAAAATGGAAGGGAGACCCACGCCAATGGTGCCAGGTCTAACACGTGTACCCTCCAGCAGAAATGTGGGGAGAACTACCCTACCTCCTGGGAGTTCTCATCACTAAGGCGGAAAAATCTGGACAGACCATCAACGTTGGCGTGTTCTGTACCAGGGCGGTGTTCCACCGTAAAGTCCATACCCTGTAGGGAAATGGACCACCTCAACAGCTTTGGATTCTCACCCCTCATCTGCATCAACCATCTGAGGGGTACGTGGTCTGTCTGAACCCGGAAGTGAGTCCCAAACAGGTATGGTCTCAGCTTCTTCAGTGCCCAGACCACAGCAAATGCCTCACGCTCAATAGCACTCCACCTCTGTTCCCGTGGAAGTAACCTCCTACTTATGAAGGCTACAGGTTGATTTAGGTCCTCTTCATTCATCTGTGACAAAACAGCCCCCACACCATGCTCTAAAGCGTCTGTTTGAACCATGAACTCTTTGGAGAAGTTGGGTGCCAGGAGCACGGGCGCCGTGCACATGGCAGCTTTCAGGGCCTCAAAAGCTTTCTGACAGATGTCAGTCCAAATTACTTTCTTGGGCTGCTTCTTGGAAGTCAGCTCTGTCAACGGTGCAACCATGTTGCCATGCCCCTTGACAAACCTCCTGTAGTACCCTGTGAGTCCTAAGAAGGCCCTCACCTCTGTCTGGGTTTTGAGGGGTTCCCAAGCCAGGATGGTTTCAATCTTGGGTTGTAGGGGCGCCACCTGGCCGCTCCTAACTTTATGTCCCAAGTACACCACAGAACCCTGACCAATCTGGCACTTACTTGCCTTGATCGTGAGGCCTGCCTTTCGAAATGCCAACAACACTTCCCAAAGGTGGCGCAGATGTTCCTCCCAAGTGACACTGAACACTGCGATGTTATCCAGGTAGGCGGCACTGAACTCATCCAGTCCAAACAACACCTGGTTGACCAACCTCTGAAAGGTGGCAGGGGCATTTTTCATCCCAAAGGGCATAACATGGAACTGGAAATGCCCATCTGGTGTGGAGAATGCTGACCTCTCCTTTGCCCCATCAGTCAAGGCAATCTGCCAATAGCCAGACGTTAAGTCAAACGTGCTGAGGTACCGTGCAGCCCCTAACCGATCAATGAGCTCATCAGCTCTGGGGATGGGGTGCGCGTCGGTCTTCGTGACTGAATTGAGCCCTCGGTAGTCCACACAGAACCGGAGTTCGGATGTGGCACCCGGCGGCGCAGCCTTTGGGACCAAGACCACTGGGCTGGCCCAAGGACTGCTGGAGGACTCAATCACCCCTAGTGCAAGCATCTTTGAGACCTCCTCTTTGATGCAGGCCCTTACCCTGCCAGTTACCCTGTAGGACTTGTGCTTCACAAGTAAGCTGTCTCCTGTATCCACATCATGGACGCACCACTCTGTGATACTAGGAACCAGGGAGAACAGATCAGAAAACTGTCCCAGCAACTGGCGGCAGTCATCCTGTTGCTCAGGTGTCAGGGTAGAAGAGAGGTTAACACCATCCACTGACCCATCTTGCTCTGTGGCCGTCAGGAGGTCAGGAAGAGGCTCAGTCTCCTCTTCCATTCCAGCATCTGTTGCCAAGAGCATGCCCACTTCAGACCTCTCTAAGTGGGGCTTAAGGCGGTTGACATGCAGGACCCTCAAGGGTTTCCTGGGAGACCGCAAGTCCACCAAGTAGGTAACTGGACTCTTGCGCTCCACAACCTCAAATGGTCCGGTCCACTTATCCTGGAGTGCACAGGGGCCATGACTCACACTTTTTGCCCAGGTTGAAGCTCTACCAGAGTGGCATTCTGGTGATACCACCGCTTCATCTCCTCCTGGCTGGCTTCGAGATTCGCCTCAGCGAGTTGCCTGAAACCCCTAGTCTGGTTCCTGAGGGCCAGCATGTAGCTATATACATCCTGGGGAGGTTTCCTGGGAGATTGCTCCCAGCCTTCCTTGACCAGACTCAGAGGTCCTCTGACCGGGTGCCCATAGAGAAGCTCAAAGGGACTGAACCCTAGAGATTTCTGTGGCACCTCCCGGTATGCAAAACAACAGGCATGGTAAGAGGACGTCCCACTTACGCCTCATGGGTTCCTCAAGACCCATAATCATGCCTTTCAGGGTTCGGTTGAACCTTTGAACCAACCCATTTCCTTGGGGGTGGTAAGGAGTGGTGAACTTGTAAGTTACCCCACACTCCTGCCACAGGGACTTCATGTACTTAGAAATGAAGTTGGTGCCCCGGTCAGACACAACCTCTCGAGTGAATCCTACTCGTGAGAAAATCCCCATCAGTGCTCGTCCCACCACAGGGGCCGTCACTGTCCTCAGAGGTATGGCTTCCGGGTACCGGGGGCATGGTCCACCAAGACCAGGATGAACCTGTTGCCCATGGCTGTCTTGGGGTCCAGTGGCCCCACAATGTCAATCCCCACCCGCTCAAAGGCGGTACTGACCACAGGGAATGGCTGGAGAGGAGCCTTCTGTTCCCTCCCACTCTTTCCACTTGCCTGGCAAGTCTGACAGGTCCTGCAATGAGTGTCTGAACTCTTGCGCATTTGGGGCCAATAAAAGTGGGTGACAAGCCTTTGAAAGGTCTTGTCCTGCCCCAAATGTCCTGCCAATGGCATGTCATGAGCCAGCCCCAGTAGGAAGGCTCTGAAGTGCTGGGGTACCACCAGCACACGGGCTGACCCAGGCTCAGCAACCTAATAGCCTCCACCTTTTGGCCATTGATGGTCACCCACTGCCCATATTTCTTAGTGTTGTTGGGCAGTTGGTTCTCTGAGACCACCTCACAGTCTCCTAAAGAGACAAGGGACATCTCTGCGGTACCCCACCCACCTTGGACTTCTGCCTCCTCCCCAAAGGCTACACTAGCTATCTACCGGGGCGGAGCACCAGTGGGTGCAGGTTTATCAAACAGGCGGCACCAGGTATCAGTCGCCTTATGACCCAGATCCCCACACCTGTAACATTTCAGGGGTCCCTGTGGAACAGGATTACCTGTCGGAACCACTGGCTTTTTCTCAGGGGGAGGCTGGGAACCTTTCCCTTGGTTCCCTTGGGAATTACTTTGGGGCCCTATGTGGAACTCAATCTGTTTACCCCTGTCCCCCCCACTCTTCTGCTGGGGACCCTGCCCACCTTTGGCTGAGTCTCCCACGTGACCCTTGTGGACCCTGGCACTGACCCAGCGTTCCGCCTCATCCACAAGCTTCCCAGGGTTAGTCAGCTTGCTATCAATCAGGTGCTGGCGCAGCACTGGAAAACAATTTTCAGACCAGTGCTCCCATGCAATCAAATCCAAGAGAACTTGTAAATCATTAACTTTGCTGCCCTTTACCCAACCATCCAATGCCCTGCAAAAGAAAGTGACATACTCTACCCAGGTACTACTTTCTATCTTCTTGCACTTCCTGAACCTCTGCCTATAGAGTTAAGGGGTCAAACCATACCTAGTCATGAGTGGCTCCTTCATGTGGCTATAGGAATTATGGACTTCAGAAGGCAAGTTCAACAGTGTGTCCCGCCCCTCACTAAGCAACCTTCTCCACAACCCCGCTCCCCAAACTCTCTCAGGGACCCGGTGGGAAGTCATGGCTACCTCATAGGCTCTGAACCACTGCCCAATATCATCATTCTTAAAAAACTCCTTAACCACATCTTTGGGGATGTACACTCTACCTTCCCCAGGTGCTGACGGCGTGCTGCTTCCAGAGGGAGTAATCTCTAGGCTCCTGGCTTTCAGATCCAACTCCCTCAAAACTTTGTCATGCTCCAATTGCAATCTCTTTTCCTCTAGAGCCATTTTCTTGATTTCTAGCTCCAGTTGCTCATTCAATTTGAGCTGGGCCATCTCCATCTCATGCATCCTGTTTTCTTTCCTGTCTGCCAACTCTTCTGGGGAAAGACCTCAGGCAGAAACACTGCCACCCACTTGGGAGGACTGAAGGACTGGACTATTTAAGGCCCAGCGGTGCCAGGGAACAACACCTAAAACCTTCGTGGGATACCTGTTCTGGCGCACTAAAGACAGAGACACGGGAGACTTCCTTCGGCGTCAAAGATCAGCGTTTATTACTGCAGGGATGCAAAAGTCATTGGAAGTACAACAGAGTGTAGGTTCCAAGAGTCTGCTTCAAATTGTATTTGTGGTTCGCTCTCTTTTATACAAGATCTTGTCATTGCACAATATGTAAGCAAAAGGTTACAGCTCAGTTCCCACACTAAAATTCAAAAGGATCGCTTTCATGTATTCAGAACCCCGGAACATAATTACATTAACATCACCAGTTCCAACTGTAAAAGCACATCTTCCCATCATTAGGTACATTCCACTTGAGTTGTAAATGAGCAAGAGTAAAGAGACAAGAACAGCTGCTAGGAAGTCAGGCACACCTAAAGAAAAGAGTGTGGGGGTAATATTGGAAACATGATCATAGGATCAAAGAGCTTGATCCCAGCACGTGCACGGCTGAAACGATAGGCCGGTACGGCAAGATTACCCTCAAGCTGAGCCATTTGCCTCTGCAGTGTCATTCCTCCGGTCATAAAGACGCATGAAAGGAATATGCGTCTTCCGTATGGCTTGGGAACTAACAGGTCACGATGTGGACAGTTGCCTGTTCACTGACTACGTGAGGGCAAGAAACAAAATGGATGCCGTATCCGAAATGGAACCCAAGGGTTCAGATGTAGAAACACGTAAATGAGGCGAACCATGCCAGGTAGTGTAGTGAAAACGCGTACACTTACCGAACTCGCCATTTACGGTTCATAGATACCAAACTCGTCCATATTCGGCAATGCCCAAAACACCATAAAGGATTTTTACAGAACCTCAGACGCTCCTTTTGCCCTCATGTAGGCAAGCACTAGTCGAAATCAGAGTCGATCTCGATATTCATCAGATCATTCAGGTGTTGCTGGAACATTATTCTATCCATCAATGCCTCTCTGGAAACAGATGGCCTTCTTATACACGTTGTAGCCGAAAGGCCACATAAGGTAGGACCACACTGTACACAAACACAACACGTGAACAGAAATGTCATGACAACCCCTATAATCATCAGAATCTTCCAACCCCAAGTTGACATTAGACCCCAAAACCATCCTAGAAGCGTCCAATCTCCCTCGTCCACGTGTATGGACTCCGAGATTTTGTGCAACTGGGAGATGGCTTGATAAACCGTTGGAGCGTTATCAGGTATGAATATGCAGCAGCTCGAATGGATGACCTTACACACACCACCTCTATCCGCTAGAACAACGTCTAGAACCATACGGTTCTGTAACGTCATGAGCCTGTCCGCTTGAAGCTCTGCTGTCAGATTACCAAGGGCACTTGCAGTTATGTTAGCAGTTGACTCTACTACACGAGTTAACTGTCTCAGATTCCTGCTATTGACCATAGGGCCCCAAAACGGTAGGAAACCCTTGAAGAAGTCTCCTGCTTCTTGACTGGAAGTATCCTCTTTACTAATGACACCTCTCACAACTCTGGTTTTGTGATAGTCGGCGGCAACAGTGAAAGTCGGGGGCAAGAGATTTGCAATATAGCAGGTACCTAAGAAGTTGTGTGGTAACCACGTATATGCTCGGTCATAACATACAAAATAGGTACCCTTGGCAGTCAGAAGGACAGGGGAAGAAAGCATCCGTAGAACATAAGTATCCACACAAGCACTCTTCCCAAGCTGGGCTCTTGGATTTCGGCCACGACCTTGCAGACAAAAGTGGCCTAGGTGAGGTACAATCCATATTGGAGGTGAGCTTTTAAGCTGTCTATCACCCACTGATATACTATACTCAGCCTCACTAAGGTACTTGTAGGCCTGCACTTCCTCCTTTGGGATGAGCGTAGCATCAAAAATGTCTCTATCTAGATCAGCAATCGCTGTCGCCAGAGACTTATGATACGGGCCAGGACCAAAGCTTGCTGAGCGTGGCTCTCGATGGGGGTAGGAATCTAGTGCACTACGGAACATGATTTGGAATGCCCGAGCTGACCCTTGGGGGCTGTACGGGAGAACCAAATATGGAATACCCCTGTCCATGGTATGCGGCATTAGCCCACACACCCAACAGTTTGTAGTATTTACCACCAACTGATGCTGATGCAAAAGTTGCACAAAGGAATTGTTTCTAAATTCTGCACGTCTGACTTGTTCATGTTGGGGCAGGAGATGAAAAGAATGTGGAGAAACAATGGAAGCGAAATTCAGGTTGTAGAAAGGAGGAGTAAGTGAAATGGAAGGTAATAATAATTGGATCCCAAAATATACTCCACCCACCAGTAGCATTGAAACGGTTAGGAACAACATAAAGATCTGAAATAGAAAACACTTTGTACGAAACACTTCTGATCTTTGCGCCAACATTCTCTCTTTTTCCGACAGCTTCGAGAAGTCCATCCTCTAAAAAAAAAAAACTTCCGTGACGTTCTTGACGCACTTCGTTCTGAGTAGCGATTGCCAATTCCCAGGAGTTCCCAGAAATCGACAAAAGAAACCGACCTAGTGTCGATAGCTGCTAAACAGGAGGAAGTACCTGCACGGCCCTACGGTCAACCCAGATGATAGGTTAAATGAATTGGAATCAAA
Source organism: Lissotriton helveticus (assembly GCF_964261635.1). Taxonomy (NCBI): domain Eukaryota; kingdom Metazoa; phylum Chordata; class Amphibia; order Caudata; family Salamandridae; genus Lissotriton; species Lissotriton helveticus. The sequence goes on from NC_136069.1 coordinate 1,279,112,958, forward strand.
TTCAATAATAGTCTCTTTGCTGCATGAAAAGAAAAGGTATATACACTATATAGTGTCCACAGTGTTCATGACAACAGTAAGGGGTACTGTAAATTCAAAAAAGGGAATATAATAATAAAAAAAAAAAACAGAACTCTTTTATTTGTCCTTAACGCGCGGTCGAAGAAAGTATCGACTTCTCCCTGGTTGAGTCTGATCTTCAAACAGTGGATTGGATGGCGAAAAAGTGCTCGATTGTCCAGGCAATTGTTCAGTACTTGTATTCCCCAATGTTGAAGGAAAGGAAATTGTCTGAGGGGAATCAACAGGGGTGTCAGATAACACTGAAGTGTTCCCTATGGTCTGTGCTTCGCTAAATGGGACAAAGCGCTGGGGAACGTCAGTTTCAGATGAGGAAAAACCTTTATGTATCCACGTGTCTGCCGGCAGAGGAAGCGGAACCTTCTTGGTGTGGGTGGCATGCACCCAGTGTTTCCGTCCCTCCAGTCGAACCGCCGTCCTCGTTGCTAGTAGCACCTGGAAGGGTCCCACAAATTTCGGCTCAAGATGGCGTTTTCGTCCGAAATTTCTAGTGAGGACCCAGTCCCCTGGTTGGAGCCGGTGACCAGGACCCTCTGTTTGTGACGGCAGAGCCTCAAAGACCTGTTGATGAATCAAACTCAATTTAGCAGTCAGATCATATAGATAGTCGATTAACATTGGATATTCAAGTCTGTTCAATTCTTTAGGCCTTGGAACCCCCCAAATGTTCGCAGGACGGCCGAACACAATCTCATATGGGCTGAGCCCTACTCGAGAGTGTACAGTAGCCCTGGTCGATAAGAGAGCTAGAGGCAGAGCGTCGGGCCATGATAAACCAGTTGTTGCCTGAATTTTAGCAAGTTTTAGTTTCAGGGTGCCATTATATCCTTCCACCAAACCCGCTGACTGAGGATGATTAGCACTATGGAATTTCTGTACTATACCCAAACCACGACACACACTCTTCATCACACTTCCCACAAACTCACTTCCGTTGTCCGACCATACAATCCGAGGCATGCCGTATCTGGGGAAATACTCTTTGAGCAGAATTTTTGCTGTGGATAGGGCAGTATTATCCTTAAGGGGGTAAGCCTCAATCCATCTGGAGAACGCACATACTACAACCAAAACATACTTCAAATTGTTGCATCTCTCCATATGGATGAAGTCCAATTGGATAACTTCGAAAGGACATGTAGGAGGGGCAAAATGACCAGGTGGAGTGGGGGTGCCCTTGCCGGGATTATGCATCAAACATACCATGCAATTCTTAACCACTCTCTCTGCACATTTAGTAATCCCATCATTCTTCCATACAGGAGACAACAACTTGAATATGCCCTTCGAGCTAATATGTGCTGTGCCATGGGCCATTGTAACAACAGCAAGCACGTATGCATCCGGTAACATCCATCTCTGTTTCTCTGACAAATCGACCCAACATCCATCCTCATCTAATTTGCTCGTGCTTTCTTTCCACTTAGTCTTTTCCATTTCAGTGGCCTCATTCTGTATTTCCTTCACACTTTCAACCGTGTCCTCACACATGCTAGTCTCTGCTGGCCATCTTACTGAATTCGCAACGTACATTCGATTTGTCAGATCTCTAGCTGTCTCTTTAGCAGTTTCGTCTGCAAACGCATTACCATGACCAATATCATCTGTCACCTTTCGATGCGCACTACATTTAATTATGGCCACCTGCTTAGGCAACGTGAGTGCATCTAAAAGGTCATTCACAAGCTGTCCATGCTGAATCTTCGTACCATGCGACGTAAAAAATCCTCTTTCTTTCCACAATCGCCCAAAACTATGCGCCACACCAAAAGCATACTGGCTGTCGGTAAACACATTCACCCGTTTTCCTCTGGACAACACACACGCTCTCGTCAAGGCGATCAGCTCAGCAGCCTGAGCCGAATTCTGACCCAATCTTGCGGTTTCTACTACCGTACTCAATGTCACTACAGCATACGCGGTCGTCACATCACCATTCGGCAACTTAAAACAGGAACCATCCACATACAAAGTACCATCGGGATCTACCAATGGAGTATCTTTTAGGTCAATACGACCCTTTGTTTCCATTTCAGTTCTTAGATAACAGTCATGCGGTACTACATCACTTGACTCCGTGTTGATCGGCAATAATGTTGCTGGATTCAACACATTACACCGTTTTATCCGTATGTGACTAGCCAGTAATGTCAGCTCATACCCAGACAACCTTGCGCTCGTCAAATGTTGAGTTTTCGTTCGGTTCAAGAGAGTGTCAACTGCATGCGGAACCATCACCGTAAGCATATTATCCATGACCAGACCTGCGGACTGTCGAATGGACGCCGCGGCTGCCGCTGTTGCTCTTAAACAACTCGGCAAAGCTCTAGCTACTGGGTCTAAGGTCGAAGAAAAATATGCGCATGGGCGCTGTTTGTTACCAAATTGTTGCGACAGAACACTCAACGCACAACCATCCCTCTCGTGAACGTACAGTGTAAACGGCTTACTGTAATCAGGAGTACCTAACACAGGAGCCGAACACAACGCATCACGTAATTCAGAGAAACTTTTCTGACACTCTTCAGTCCATGGCAAAGGAGTCGGAACATCCTTGCACGTGAGAGCTAACAGTGGTTTCGCCAATAGTGAAAAATTTGGGATCCATTGTCTGCAGTATGACGTAATACCTAGAAAGGCACGTACATCTCTCTGAGTTTTAGGCACAGTCATTCGAGAAATCACTGCAATTCTCTCTGGGGTCAACCTTCTCCCTTCTTTTGACAATAAGTGACCTAAGTATGTTACTTCTTGGCAACAATATTGCAGCTTCGAAGGTGACACCTTGTGATGTAAGTCATGTAGATAGCGCAACAGTGATACTGTAGCCGTTTTGCAAATAGCCTCCGTATCAGCTGCCACTAATAGGTCGTCAACGTATTGAATCAAAGCCGCACCCGTTGGTAACACAAATGCATCCAGTTGACTTTTAAGTGCCTGGCTATAGATCGACGGACTTTCACAATAGCCTTGTGGTGCGCGTTTTAGTCTGAAACTGCGACCACCTAATGAAAATCCGAATAGGTCTCTGCTTTCCTCAGCGATCGGGATACTAAAGAAAGCATTCTTTAGGTCGATCACCGTGAACCAGGAGGCAGAAGCTGGAATCAGGGTCAGCAAAGTGGTGATATCAGGGACCACGGGAAATTGTGGAATCACGATTTTATTCACCTCTCTCAAATCGATTATGAAACGGTACACAGGAGGTTTAGATGGATCAGTGCGTTTTAAAATTGGTAGTACAGGACTATTACACACATTTCCTCGAGTTTCTTCAACGACATCCTTTTTGATCAGGTCGTGTACAATCGCTAATAGCGCCCGTTCTCCCTCAATGGAGATACGATACTGAGGTATACGTGGCAGTCGCACATTTGGTTTCAGCTTGATCATATAGGGTGGGATGTCCAAGAGACCCACGTCATTGGGACCTGTGGCCCATAGAGACGCAGGAAGGGAGCTCAATTCCGGTGGGAGTTTATCGATCGACAAGTACATAGGAGAGATTACTCTTCGACCTAATGTAAGCTCCACTCCTTCAGGGGAGCAGTACAATGTCGCATATAACCGTTTTAACAAATCTAAGCCCAAAAGATTCTCACCACAACCAGTAGATAGAATCAATGGAGCCTCCAACTCACGAGGACCAATAGTGAGGGGCAAAGGGCTGGAGACAGGATTTCTAACCGGGGCGCCAGAGAATCCAACGGAAACATTTGTTAAGCCAGACAAAGGTGCGTCAGGGAGTTTCGAATGCATGATGGAACTTTTCGTTGCACCAGTGTCTAACAGAAAAGGCTCGACTACGCCAGATGTAGCAACTGCGACGTAAGGCCCACTCTGATCAACCGGAACTGATACTACTCCCTCTCTTTGTCGGTGGCTGTCCTAGTAATGATCGTTTGCAACAGTCTCATGTTCAACGTAGTAATAGTCCACATGATATTGTGTAGATCTAACTGACCCCGCATTTTGCTGGTCAAAACAATTATTCGTATCTGATGAATTCTGAGGGCGATCATTCTGATTGTGAATGGTACCGCGGCCTCTACCTCGAGATGCCTGCTGAGGACCACCACGGCTTCCTCGTGATGACACACCATTCAGACGGTCACGCAAAGCGGGACAGTCGTATTTTATATGTCCCTCTCTTCTACAATATGCACATTGGTTATACCCAAGCATAGATCTAAAGTCAGAGGAGTCAGGATGTGACTGTATTCTGGAGGATTGTGATTGTGGTCTATATTGCTGTTGTAAATCAGTGTGATTTGAACGCGGAGGATACGCTTGCTGCAACAAAACCTTCGTTTTCAGCTCCTTCGTTTTCTTATCTACACGATCACTTTCTTCTTTTTCCCTATTCTCATAATATTGAGCCGTCGCTAATATCTGTGCCGTGGTTGAAACAGCCCATGCACTTTCTGAATTTTTCAATTTGTTGCATAGTTCTGGCAACAAATTCAACACGAATTTGTCAACAAACAACCGTTGGCCTCCCTCAGTGCCCATATCCTGACCACTATGATCGACAAATGCCTCTTCGAATCTAGTAAAGAAATCGGAGACACTCTCGTCCTTCTTCTGCTTACAAGCTGCTAATTTATCCCAGTTTACCCTCATCGCAGGCATAAGCGTTTTCATGAACGTAATTATTCTCTGGGGCAGATCCGAAATTACCTGTTCTGGCTTAGCCCCACCAACTTGTCGGCCATCAGCCGCTATTATTGCAGCCCAATCACCGCCTAACTCATTCGCATGATTTTCCTGACGAATTTTCGCCCAAACGGGCTGTGGTACAACATTACCGAACAGCATGTCGATGTCGGCAAGGTTCATAATAGTAGCATCTACTAATTGAGACAACTCCTTGTAGTAACCCGCCGGATTCTTGCGTGGATCAGGTAAGGACTGTTTGACTTGTAAGACTTCTGATCGCTTCCATGGGAGGTGTATCCAAACTCTTTGTAAATGCGGAGGGATCGGAGGGGCAGCACCAGGATCACCTGGCATCCATACTGGCGGAACCTCCCTCATAGGATACTGATCAGGAGCCGTTTTCCAAGTTTCTAAGTCGTCATCATTAAATGACACGCTAGAAGGCACTGTGGGTCTAAACGATAACAATCGCTCTAAGGCACGTCGTACATCGCCACCTACAATCATACCGCTTGAAAATTGACTCTGAAGTTCAAATATATCGGGCGGTACGTTATCTAAATTGTCATTATACCATTGTTCCCTCAAAAGTTTACACATTTATTCGAACACGAATCTCTGTGTCGGCTCATTAAACTGAGAAAACGTCTCGAAAACCATGCGTGGGGGGTAGTTGGCAGGATGTCTTATCCACCTACGTGCCATTGTCATTAGCGTCTCTTTCTCCCTTCCACTAGGGATCTGACTCCGTCTTTGAGGAGTTTCAGAAGTATCGGATGGAAATAACTGACCAGAAAGTGGTGAATAAAGGGTAGCAACAGTGTTAGGGATACGACTACGAACAGAAGGAGAAAGAAGAGCAGGAGCCACAACGTTTGAAGTGAAGGCAGACACAGCAGAAGCAGGCAAGGTAGTCGGGGTGGCAGGGACAAGAGGCAGAGAGGGTACAGGCAAAGGAGCAGTAGGAATAGAGACAGGTGGTGCGACAAACGTGGGACCAACAACGGGCTGACCCGCAGCCGCCGGAACAACAGGAGGGACAACCGGAGGAATAACAGGCGGAACTATAGGAGGAACTACAGGGGCCGTAGCACCCTGTGCATAAGGGGATGGCGATTTCATCAAATACGCTAACAGGGGATCCTCCTTCGAATCCTCTTCTTTCTTATCCTGACTAGTTGGTAGAACCGGATAACATTTGTCTATCCTCATATGATGTAGTCTAGTGGAAACTTCTATTTCTTTTTTCTTCTTTATCTCGCTGACATTGTTGTACAACTTGCATTATCGGAACGAAACCTTCTCTTCGATCCCTTTTAAGCTGTTTGATTTCTTTCTGCTTGGCCTCTTTACGCCACAACCGAAAAGAATCAAACATAGCTGGTATAGCTTTCTTTTTCAATAATTTAGCTTCAAGATTATCTAAAATCGTAAGTTCAAAACTTCCATGCGGTGGCCAACTAAGGACACCATCTTTTTTCGTGTAACGGACCCAATATTTATTATAAATAATAGGACCCACACCATGTCGACTATAGAGCTCATATATCGGAGTTCCAACTGGAGGTATCGGACACGAGTCCTCCAACCGGGAATCCTTGTTGCAACATTTAAAGAAACCAAGAAATCCACTATGGCTAGGCATCGTGCACACTAACCTAGTATCAAACTTCAAGGGTTACCGAAGCACTAATTCTTCGTGGAACACAAAACCCTCGGTTTTTGGCAATTGCAATTGTCAAATAAAAACTAAGGACCAACAACTAAGAACCACAAATGCAATGGAACCATGCATACAACAAAGCTTAAAAAGGCTCGACAACAACTAAGGACTGGGAGCGACCCACAAATACTTAACTGAAAATACAATGGCGTCACCCGGAAGGCCCGTCTATCGTCTCACTTGTACGAAAGGTCTACGCCAGGCGTCGAAAACAGGTCGACAGTCAGGGCATCAGTCCGCCGCAGCCGTCAGGAGGCGGGAATCTTCGCGGGAAAAATCTTCGGACCACTTATTTCGACAACAGGATCGATGAAGCGGGGTGCACCTTTTCCTCGGAGATTTCACACGAAGTTCCTCACAATCGTCAGGCTTTGGACCGGTACCGCCGATGTCGCCCCACGTTGGGCGCCAACTGAAGGACTGGACTATTTAAGGCCCAGCGGTGCCAGGGAACAACACCTAAAACCTTCGTGGGATACCTGTTCTGGCGCACTAAAGACAGAGACACGGGAGACTTCCTTCGGCGTCAAAGATCAGCGTTTATTACTGCAGGGATGCAAAAGTCATGGGAAGTACAACAGAGTGTAGGTTCCAAGAGTCTGCTTCAAATTGTATTTGTGGTTCGCTCTCTTTTATACAAGATCTTGTCATTGCACAATATGTAAGCAAAAGGTTACAGCTCAGTTCCCACACTAAAATTCAAAAGGATCGCTTTCATGTATTCAGAACCCCGGAACATAATTACATTAACATCACCAGTTCCAACTGTAAAAGCACATCTTCCCATCATTAGGTACATTCCACTTGAGTTGTAAATGAGCAAGAGTAAAGAGACAAGAACAGCTGCTAGGAAGTCAGGCACACCTAAAGAAAAGAGTGTGGGGGTAATATTGGAAACATGATCATAGGATCAAAGAGCTTGATCCCAGCACGTGCACGGCTGAAACAATAGGCCGGTACGGCAAGATTACCCTCAAGCTGAGCCATTTGCCTCTGCAGTGTCATTCCTCCGGTCATAAAGACGCATGAAAGGAATATGCGTCTTCCGTATGGCTTGGGAACTAACAGGTCACGATGCGGACAGTTGCCTGTTCACTGACTACGTGAGGGCAAGAAACAAAATGGATGCCGTATCCGAAATGGAACCCAAGGGTTCAGATGTAGAAACACGTAAATGAGGCGAACCATGCCAGGTAGTGTAGTGAAAACTCGCACACTTACCGAACTCGCCATTTACGGTTCATAGATACCAAACTCGTCCATATTCGGCAATGCCCAAAACACCATAAAGGATTTTTACGGAACCTCAGGACGCACCCCTCCTCTCAGGACCCAGTGGCCGACCAAGCTGCTCCTCTGTATCCTCATAATTCAGTAACACACCAGGGGCATTCCTTGCTTCCACCCAGGCCCTCAGCACCTTGTGGTATTGCTCCTTTTTTGTTATTCCAGCCACTGAAATGTTAAACTTTTTACAGAAGCTCTTCAGCTGGGTGTTGGGGTAGCTTTCTAGTTTCTCTTCCTCCCAATCACAGTCAACAGATGCAATGGATGCTGCCTTTTCCATCCTGACTGAACCAGGCATGATTTAAAAAATGGAGATCTCTGGCAAAAACAAGTATCAGAAGTACGTGGCTGTGTTATGGTATGCACTCACTAAGTAGTGTTCACCAATCACTGTACATGATACACAAATGCAAATTCGGAATCCTTTCTGCTTGACTTCCAATGTTAGAATCGGGGGTCTCTGGTTGGCACAGGTAGGTACTTGTGACAAGCAGGGACCCTCTCCTCTAGTCAGGGCAAGTGAATTACTCTCTTAAAATAACCCCTGCTCACCCTCTAGGCAGCGTGGCGCGAGCAGTCAAGGCTTATTTCAGAGGCGATGTAAGTTAAGCAGTTGTGACCACAAACAGTAACCCAGTGACAGAACTACAAATGGACACCACACAGGTTTTATATAAAAAATAAGTATACTTTATATAGAGTTATCACAAGACCAATAAACGACAAAAAGAATCCACAGTACTATTACATTTCAAGAGTTCAGGTTAAAAAGGCTTAATTCAAGGTTCTGTGCGAGTCTGTAGCCTTGTCCGGCTACAGCGTTGCTGAAAAGAACACAGAGTCTAACAAATCCAGCAGACCGCGGCGGTCCGGGCCCACTCAAATGTCGACAGACTAAGTCACAGTACCTTTTCCTTGAGGCGGCTGGCACGGATGTGCGAGCCGGTTCCGGGGTTCATCGCGGTGTAGAAAAAGAAAGCGTTGCAGGTCACGGTATCCTTCCAGTCGCGGTGCAGGCTACGGCTCGTTGACGGCGTCGAGACGGAGTCGGTGAGCTCAGAGCTTGTGTTGTTTGAGTCGGACGTTGCTCGTTGCAGTGCTTCCAGCTTTACGGTGCGGCAACAGAGCCGGAGTTCGGGAGCTGGCGTCCATCAGTCCGGACAGAGGTGAAGGTCAGGCGGTGCATCGCAAAGCATGCGAGGCGGTGCCCAACTCTGGTGCGGTCACAGGACTCGAAGTCAGCAGCAGTGACCGCGTCGGTCAGACCAGCTTGATTCGGTGTAGCGAGGTGTTGCACGTCACGGTGTCCTTCCAGTCGCGGTGCAGGCTACAGCTTATTGACGGCATCAGGACGGAGTCGGTGAGCGCAGAGCTTGCGTTGTTCGAGGCAGACGTTGCTTGGTGTGGTGCCTACAGGACACTGGGCCAGGCGTGAGAGTCGGTCACAGCAACTTGCCTCTGTAGCCACTTGTTTCCAGCAGCAATTCAATCAATCAATCAATCAATCAATACAGTTATAGAGCGCGCTACTCACCCGTAAGGGTCTCAAGGCGCTGAAGGGGGGGGGGGCTGCTACTGCTCGAAGAGCCAGGTCTTGAGGTGTTTCCTGAAGGTGAGGTGGTCCTGGGTCAGTCGTAGGTGGGCGGGGAGGGAGTTCCACCTCTTCGTCGCCAGGTAGGAGAATGATCTTCCTCCGGTGGTGGTTCTGTGGATCCGTGGGACGGTGACGAGGGCGAGGCTGGCAGAGCGGAGTTTGCGGGTTGGAGTGTGGAACATGAGGCGGTTGTTGAGGTATTCGGGGTCTATGTGGTGGAGCGCTTTGTGTGCGTGGATGAGGAGCCTGAACATGATCCTTTTGCTGACGGGGAGCCAGTGCAGGTCTCTCAGGTGGGCTGATATGTGGCTGTGGCGAGGGATGTCAAGGATGAGTCATGCGGATGCGTTCTGTATGCGCTGGAGTCTTTTCTGAAGTTTTACTGTGGTTCCTGTGTATAGGGCGTTCCCATAGTCTAGTCGGCTGGTGATGAAGGCCTGGGTGACTGTCTTTCTAGTTCCGTTGGGGATCCACCGGAAGATCTTATGGAGCATGCACAGGGTGTTGAAACATGAGGATGAGATGGCATTGACTTGCTTGGTCATCGTGAGAGAGGAGTCCAGGATGAATCCCAGGTTGCATGGGTGGTCCGTGGGTGTCGGTGCAGTGCCCAGTGCTGTGGGCCACCAGGAGTCGTCCCAAGCGGATGGGGATGGTCCGAGGATGAGGACCTCCGTCTTGCCTGAGTTCAGTTTCAGACAGCTAGGTTTCATCCATTCTGCAACATTTTTCATTCCTTCCTGGAGGTTGAGTTTGGCGGTGGCTGGGTCTTTGGTGAGGGAGAGTATCAGCTGGGTGTCGTCGGCGTATGAGATGATGTTGAGGTTGTGTTTGCGTGCGATGGGGGCAAGTGGGCTCATGTAGATATTGAAGAGGGTTGGGCTGAGCGATGAGCCTTGGGGTACGCCGCAGATGATCCCGGTGGCCGCGGAGCGGAAGGGAGGGAGGCGGACTTTCTGGGTTCTGTCGGAGAGGAACGAGGTGATCCAGTCCAGGGCTTTACCTTAGATGCCGGTGTTGTGGAGGTGGGTTTTTAGGGTGCGATGGCAGACTGTATCAAAGGCGGCTGTGAGCTCTAGAAGGATGAGGGCGGTTGTTTCCCCGTTGTCAAGCAGGGTCCTGATGTCGTCGGTGGCTGCGATGAGGGCGGTCTCTGTGCTGTGTTTGGCTCGAAATCCGGACTGGGATGGGTCGAGGGAGCCATTGGCCTCCAGGAATGCGATCAGCTGTTTATTGACGGTCTTCTCGATAACTTTTGCAGGGAAGGGAAGAAGAGAGATGGGGCGGAAGTTCTTGAGGTCTTTAGGGTCCACTGTGGGTTTCTTCAGTAGGGCGTTGATCTCTGCGTGCTTCCAGCTCTCTGGGAAGGTGGCGGACGCGAGGGAGTTGTTTATGATGTTCCGTAGGTGGGGTACGATGCTGGTGTCTGCTTTGTTGAAGATGTGGTGAGGGCATGGGTCAGAAGGAGAGCTGGAGTGGATGGTGTTCATAACATGGGCGGTGTCTTCAGTGCTGATGGGAGTCCAAGCGCTAAGGGTGGTTGTAGGGGTCGTTGGTTTGGTGGCTGGGGGCGGAGTCTGGGTGCCGAAGCTGTCAAATATATCGGCGATCTTGCGGTGAAAGAACGTGGCGAGAGATTTGCAAAGGTCTTGCGATGGTGTGATGTCGTTGCTGCTGGCGCTGGGGTTGGAGAGCTCTTTTACGATGCAGAAGAGTTCCTTGCTGTTGTGTATGTTGTTGTCCAGCCGCTCTTTGAACAATGTCTTTTTGGTGGTGCGGATCAGCTGGTGGTGTTTGCGAGTGGCGTTCTTGAGGGCTATCAGGTCTTTTGTCGTCTGTTCGCAGTGCCAGGTATTCTCGAGGGTTCGGCCGGCTTTCTTTGATTCTTTGAGGTCGCCGGTGAACCATGTGGTTTTCCTGTTGCCGGGCTTGCCTGGTGGGTTCTTCAGTGGTGCAAGGGCGTCGGCGCAGTTGATGATCCACTGTGTGAGGTTGCGGGCTGCGTCGTTGGTGTCAGCGGTGTTGATTGGTGGGTTCTGGCTCAGTGATGTGATTAGCTGGTCTGTGGTGACTTTGCTCCAGCATCTGCGGGGGATCTGTTACGGGCGGTGGTGGGATGTGGTCTTCTTAAAAGTGAAGTGGATGCAGCTGTGGTCTGTCCAGTGTAGTCCGGTGGAGTGGCTGAAGGTATTGTGGTTGCTGGCAGAGAAGATGGGGTCAAGCGTGTGGCCGGCGTAGTGGGTGGGGGTGTTCACCAGTTGCTTGAGTCTGAGGTTGCCGAGGTTGTCGAGCAGGGTGGTGGTGTTGTTGTTGTTCTCCAGGTGGAAGTTCAGGTCCCCTAGGAGGATGTAGTCTGATGAGGCGAGTGCATGTGGGCTGATGAAGTCGGGGATGGCTTCACTGAATTGTGTGCGTGGGCCCAGGGGTCTGTAGATGAGGGTTCCTCTGAGGGTGGTCTTGGGGTCAGTGTGGATCTGGAAGTGTAGGTGTTCGGCGGTGGTGAGGGCATCTTCGGAGTTGGTTGTGACGCCGATGGTGTTCCTGTAGATGATGGCGATTTTTCCTCCGGTTTAGTTGACGCGGTCCTTTCGAGTGATCTTGTAGCCGTCCGGGATGGCTATGGCGATGTTGGGGGCTGAGAAGGCGTTCATCCAGATTTCTGTGAGGAAGGCGACGTCAGGTGCTGTTGTGTCGAGGAGGTCCCAGAGTTCGACAGCGTGCTTGTGGACAGAGCGTGTGTTGAGTAAGGATGCACTTGAGGTGGTTGTTGTTGTTGCCTGGTCCGGGCGGTGGGGTGCAGGCTCAGACGCAGGTGAATTTGCAGACTTGGCAGGAGAAGGCTCTGTGGGTGCGCTTCGGGGTGGCTTGGTAGCAGGCAGATGGTCGGCCGGTGTTGAGTGTGTGGAGGGTGGTGGTGTCGTATCTCCGTCGGGTTTCCTGGATTTAGCGGGGCCCAGGGGATCTGGCGCTGGGCACGGTCCAGGCGGGAACAGGTGCAGACGGGCTTGCATTTGGCGCGCCCACTGTGCCCGTCCACTGCGCGGCCTCCATATGAGGGGCTGTGGGAGTGTGGAGCAGCTGGGAGGTGGGAGCAGGGCGGCGAATGGGGCACCAGGGGGGCGGGGCCGCAAGGGAGGCAGCGGTGGGAAAGCGCGAGGGAGGGGAGTGGGTGGGGGTGTGACACAAGGCAAAAGGGAAAAACACACAAGATGATGGACGGAATGTAGCACAATGGCAAAACATTCACCCCCAGTCACAGATCTGGGTTTAATCCATCGTAATTTTGCTCACCAAGCCACCCCAGTTCAGACATGGCCATATGCAAATCAGTCTTGACCCTGTGCCTCATGGGAACAGTCCAGCCCGAACTGCCAAGCCATGTCTTCTCTGGACGGAATCAAGCATCCTAGGACCGGTTTCTGGCTATCAGCCATCTTCAGCCAGGATAGCTTGACTCCAGTGGCTTAGTGAGCACGGGACCCACGTCTGGGTAAGGCAAAAGGGGGTAGGGGAGTGGGCACAAAGGGTACCAATAACCGAAAATAACAATGGGAAAAAACAGTCAGAGGCAACAAAATAAGAGGTTGGAAACAGACAGCATTCACCACGTAAAACCCCACTCGTCTCTCACCACAGGTCCGGCTAAATGGCAGAGCTCCCTAACCTCCGTCCATGGCTCCAGCGGTAGAACACGGCGGAGCATCGGACCACAATACATGCCGCAGCCCAGGCCCCAGCTCCAGGACACAAGACCAGTTCCCAGCCCCAAGCTACTCCGCTCAGAGTCAGCCATCTTCTATACATCTATAGCAGTACGGTTGTATGTTGCAATTGTTCAAAGCAGCACGCTAAGAAATGCTTCCCATTCACAAAGGCTGGTTAAGTCCACTGGTCCTGGAACTTGGAGAGCTTTGCACAAGTTGAAAAGAAAAGTCCACAAAGTCTTTCTCCTCACTTTGGCAGCAAGGCAACCACTGCAGGCCAATCCCCCAAGCAGCGTTTCAGCTTCAGGATAGTCTCTCCTCGGTTTCTTCAGGTTCCTTCTCCTCAGCAGAGGTTTCATCTTGTCAGTTCCAGGAGTGATCTAATTTCATGGGATCAGGGTCCCAATACTTATACGCCAACATCCTTTGTTCTCTGAGGGGAGAGGAGCCTGTGCCCAGTTCAAGCCAGTTCTGAAGCACTCTGTTTACCAGACTTCTCCTCTCCTTTCACAGTGCAGGGCAGGCACATCAGACGCCTCACAGGAGGTGGAGCCAGCATTGTGGAAGGCAAGTACAGTCCAGGTGCACTTTGTTGACAGTCTTCCTTCTCTTCTTTCAGAGTGCAGGGCAGAGACATCAGACACACCACAGAGGGTGGAGCCAGCATTGTAGAGAGAATGCCCAGCCATATTCAGGTCCCAGGTGCAACTCCTCCCTCCCATCTAGATGCAGATCTCCCTATTCACCACTGGGCTGCCCCAGCCTGTCTCCTCGAATTCTCCAGCCCTGTCACACACAAACCCAGACAAGGAATACACAGGCAGGCTCAAAAGGTTAGGCAAGCAAATACCTACTTTTTAAAAGTGGTATTTGCAAACACAGAGTATTAAAATAAACTTTACTAAAAGATGTATTTTATTATTCTGAGTCCAGGCATACCAAACTCGAATTTCTAACATGTTCTCTGAGTCTGCTCGGATTATAAAGTGTAATAATTCTAACAGCCCATTCTGCCCTATGGAGAACAGGTAGCCTTGTAATAGTGAAAAACGAAAATGGCTGTAATTCACTAAGGACATGCCACACACATCAGGGCTTGTCCTACCTTATACTTACAATGCACCCTGCCCTTGGGCCTACCATAGAGATGACTAATATGAAGAAAATGGAAGGTTTAGGGACTGGCAAGTGGGTGCACTTGCCCAGTCACCATGACAGTACCAGACTGCACGCAGGCTCTGCAATGACAGACCTTAGACACGTTTTAAAAGGCCGCTTCTGTGGGTGGCACAATCAGTGGTGCAAGCCCACTAGCAGCATTTGGATTTACACGCCCTGGACACACTCAGGGCACTGTACTAGGGTCTGACAAGTAAACCAAACATTCAATCATGGAACCACTAATCAATACATCAATTTACAGTAGGGAGCACTCGCACTGTGGCACTGGACAGCAGTGGCACAGTGCCCAAAGCATCTAACACCAGAAAAACACATGAGGCAACAGTAAAAATGGAAAGGAGAACCACGCCAATGGTGCCAGTTCTAACAGTGGTGTTTGTGGCTGGACTATTGATCTCCTATAATATACTCAACAGGCATTAGAAACCAAAAATGGGAAAGCCAGACACACGCCAGCCGAAAATAACTTTCGACAAGAAAGCCAACAAGCCTTGAGAAAGCGATACTGGCCAACAGGAACAGCCCGGGGATAGTGCTGTGGCCTCCCCGCCTGTGGATGACATACGTGAAATGTTCAAAGACCTGAAATCCAGTCTCCAGGGCATAGATTCAAAGATGGACTCATTGGCTGAGAGGATGGACAGAATAACACAACGCATTGAGAAACAGGAGGGCCGCTTGTGCGTCTTGGAGACAAGGGTTACGTAAACAAGGTAAGGTCAAACCGATATGGACAAGAAATTACGCGGGTGGATGAAGTTTTACATTTAATAAAACAGAAGAACGAGGATTTGGAAGCCAGATCACGAAGGAACGAATTACAGGAGTAGCTGCGACAACAGACATTCAAAACATGGAAAAATACATCAAAACCATGATGAAGGACCTTTTTGAGCCAGACCTATCCGCCATGTTCCTCATTGAACTAGCACATCGTACGTTGGGACCAAGGCCAAGACCGGGCGCGCCGGCAAGACCAATCCTGGCTAGAATACTTAATTACAGGGATAGAGACACGATTCTCCGACTCGCATGAGAAAAGGGAGATATTCAATACAAGGGCAATAACATGGCCCTCTATCCGGACTTTACAATGCAGGTACAGGCGGCCCGAAGGGAATTCCTCCCGCAAAGAAAATATTTCAACAGATCGGGACAAAATACGCATTGATCTTTCCAGCCAAGCTGAGGCTCCAGGGCCAAGGGAAACCTACTTTTTTAACGGATGCTAAGGCGGCAGTGGCATACGCTGAACAGATGGCAAAAGATCAGAAACAGCGTACACCGACAAGCGACTCACAAAATGAGAGGTCTATGAGGGACAATGATTGACAACATAGGACGCTTACGCTGGACGGTCAGATAAGTATCAGATACTAGTGTACCATGGGTGGGTTCGCTGTGGGCCCTATGTAATGATGGTTATGCTGCTTGATTGCAAGTGTATGTTACATTAAGGGGGTTACTGGCTGGGGGGCTTACCTGGTTGATGGAGACATTTGTAACAGGGTCATTTTCATGGCCTTGGGTAAAGTGTCGCTAACTCGGACACCCGGCTAAAAGTGCGGGGGCGTATTGCCGGTGACCTCACGTACCCCCACGGGATGATTTCCTTACACTCAAGATTGCGGTTTGTTAGTTTAACGTTCAGGGAGGAGAGGGAGGGTGATTCACAACCTAATTGGGGGGTTGGTGTGGGTGGTGGGGGGGAGAATGTTTCTTGTTTAACTCGCCTGCCATGTCAGAATTCGGGTCTCATAAGCCAGTTGCTTACATGCTGTGATCGTTCTTGTCTGCCACTGAACGGCCTATGTTTCCTTACTGCACTACACGCGATTAGCGCTGTGCACTTATACATGCACCCACTCGTTACTATGATGGAAAGAGTTGCAAGCCAATGCATATATCACATACACCATTGATGTCGGCCATCACATGTGTTTCCTGGAATGTCCGGGGTCTTAATGACAGGAGGTAAACTAGGTTGATCCACTCGTACCTAGCAAGGCATGGGGTGGATGTGTGTTTATTACAAGAAACTCATCTGGCATCCACAGCCGCTAACGCGCTCAGGCATAACAGATGGGGGGAGGTGGTGGAAGCTAACTACTCCAGTTACTCCAGGGGCGTGTTGATATTAATACGCAGAGGTCTACAATGGAAGACGCACCACTCGACCATAGACAGTGATGGCAGATATATCCTTCTACAGGGTACACTATATATACAATACCCCAACAGTAATAGTAAACGTTTATGGTCCCAACAAGGACAGTCCGGCCTTCTTCCGACATATCTGGCAGAAATACCAGGCACTGGGGGATGTGGCGATATTGTAGGGGGGACTTTAATGTAGTTTTGTCACCTACAGCTGATAGACATGGCGCTATGCGTAAACACCATCCAAAAGCGGCAGAGATGTTATTGGGGATAGTGGATGACTTACAGCTGATAGACACATGGAGGGCTCTCCACCCGACAACTAGAGTAGGCACTTGCGTAACACAACATCGGAATTCCTGGTCTAGATTGGATTATTGGCTGGTATCTAGGGATATACACTCTTGGGTTATAGAGGTGACACACCACCCGCGCACATTCTCTGATCACGTGCCCACTCAGATAAAGCCGCAGATACCCCCGCCATACATAACACCTTTTAGCTGGCGCTTCCCATCCAAAGCATTGTTGGATCAGGTTTTCCGTGAAGAACTGAGGGAAAAACTAGTTGAGTATTTTACAATGAATGAGGGCACAGTAGACTCACCCGGGAAACTTTGGGAAGCATTCAAGGTGGTCACAAGGGGGCATTGTATGGCGCTGAAGGCAGGTTTACTTAGGGACATACGTAACACACTGCAGCGGCTGGAAAAAGACATCCAGCGATTAGAAAGTGAAATTCGAGACGCCCCATCCATGAAGGCTACTGCTCAACTCCGATCTAAATTGACAGAATTTCAGGAAGAGGCTGAGAGGGAAACTATGTACTCTGCTGCCTGCTTTCTCAAAAATTTTAGAGAAACATATCCATGGCGTGCTCTCATTGTACACGGAGAATAACAACTTGCTCCACTATTCCCAGTCGGGCTTCAGGGCAGGCCATTCCACCGAATCTGCCCTCCTGGGAGTCACGGAGAAGATCAGGGGACTTTTGGACGACGGGCAAACGGTTGCTCTCGTCCTGCTCGATTTGAGCGCGGCTTTCGACACCATCTCGCACAACAGACTGCTTGCCAGGCTGAGTGGGGATGGTGTCGGAGGGGCCGCATTGGACTGGATTAGATCTTATCTGAGCAACCGGACGTTTCAGATCTCGTCCTCACATGCCCAGTCGGATATTTTTCCGTCATCCCATGGTGTGCCTCAGGGCTCAATTCTAAGCCCACTATTTTTCAATCTTTATCTCCGCCCCCTCGCTGATTTAGCAGAGCGAGTAGGTCTTGAACTCATGACCTATGCGGATGACTCACAGATTATTTTTTCCCTCACCAACGCAGAGTCTTCATCCCCTTCAGCTCTGAAACTTGGTCTTCAGGAGGTCTTCAGCTGGATGTCAACTAACCAGCTGAAGCTCAACGGGGAGAAGACGGAGATTCTTCTCCTGGGAAAAAATCGTGATCTGTGGCA
Organism: Lissotriton helveticus; assembly: GCF_964261635.1. Classification (NCBI taxonomy): domain Eukaryota; kingdom Metazoa; phylum Chordata; class Amphibia; order Caudata; family Salamandridae; genus Lissotriton; species Lissotriton helveticus. The sequence goes on from NC_136069.1 coordinate 1,279,130,815, forward strand.
GGAGAGGCACTGGCCGCCATCCCTGGGAGCTTTTCCCAGTCCATCTACCCAGGTTAGAAATTTAGGGGTGTGCATCGATGATTCTTTATCGATGAAACAACAGGCTAATAAAGTGGCTGGCATTTGTTTCACGATTATTAAATGGCTGCGGAAGATTATCTGGATGCTGCCTGTGGATACCCAGAAGACCGTAGTCAATGCGCTAATAACATCTAGGCTTGACTACGGTAACATTCTATATCTGGGCTCCAACTTAGCTGTAACCAGGCGGTTGCAGCTTGTCCAGAACTCCGCAGCCAGGCTGTTGTGTAAGATCCCTAGGACAGCAAGGATCTCGAGCCACCTTAGAGACCTACACTGGTTGAAAGTTGAGAACCGGGTCCGGTTTAAGGCCTTGACCTACATGTTCAAGATTAGAGCGGGAACCGCACCACGGTATCTGCAGAAACTGGTTAAGCCTCATGTACCTGTACGCAATCTTCGCTCTTTAAATGGAGCAACCTTCACAGTACCCAGATTCAAACTGGCCCGAATGGGAGGTAAATCTTTTTCCCGCCTGGGACCAGTTCTTTGGAATTCCCTTCCTTTAGCCCTGCGTAAAGAGGAGAACTATGCCAGTTTTAAGAAACAAGTTAAAACCTGGCTGTTTAATAAATAACTGTTTAAACAAATAGCGGTCAATGTGTTGTCAACAGTTGCTTTCTGTGCCTTGTTCTTTTAGCCATGGCGCCGGGAAACCCTTTGTGGGTATCTGTGCGCATTACAAATGCAAAAAAATAAATAAAAATAAATAAATTACATAAATACGAACAAGCCAGGCGTTACAGGGAGGGGGACTGGGCTGGAAAAACATTGGAAGGCCTGCTCAGATCTCCTAGGGGTTCTGAATTCATCACTGAGTTACACACGGAAACTGGGGTGGTTGCAAGAACTCCTCAGGAAATACTTCACACTATGTCCAATTTCTACAAATCACTGTACACCTCTAAAACTAGCCCTACGCAATCAGACATCGCGGAGTATTTGGACACCTTAGCACTAGCATGGTTCAACAGTTGATGATGTTAGACAGGTAATAAGTGGCATGCCAGCTGATAAAGCTCCTGGCTCGGATGGGCTCATGGCGGCATTCTATAAAGATTACATAGACATTGTTGCCCCGCGGCTGATGCAGGTGTTCGTAGATGCGATGGAAACGGGTGTATTCCCCCTACTCTTAGAGAAGCCACAATAATAACCCTATTGAAACCTGGTAAGGACCCTAACACACCAGACTCTTATCAAACACTGTCTTTGATCAACCTAGGTGCCAAAATATATGCTAAACACTTGGCTAATAGGTTGCAACCCATACTTCCTCAAATAGCGCTGCCAGACCAATCTGGATTTATACCAGGCAGATCAACGGCACATAATTGAAGAGTGTTGTTCGGACTGCTACACTATTTGGCTCCTCATGTCCAGGCGATTGCAGCACTATTGGATGCTACAAAAGCATCCGACTCTTTGGAGTGGAAATTCCTATTTGTCCTGCTGACCCGGTTGGGATTCAGCCCCATCTTCATTAAGCAAATCCAGAGTGAGAGTAAATGGGCAGCTTTCAGAGCCATTTGACATCACAAGGGGGACGAGACAGGGTTGCCCTTTATCGCCATTGTTATTTGCGATCGCTACCGAACCATTGGGGGCAAGGCTTCTGCAACATCATACGCAACGAAGCATTGGCTTTACATCCAGGGGGCTGCTAATATCGATGTATGCTGATGACATGACGATATACTTAGTGAACCCTAAAGATAATTTTGACAGACTCATGAATGAACTGATTTGATACAGTGGTTTAACAGGGTTGCAGATGAACTGGGCAAAATCCGTGCTACTACCCCTCACTCACGTTACCACTCAGTGCGAAATGGAGTTTCCCTTCCAGTAGGCGACCAGTAAGATACGTTCTCTAGGTATATGGATAAGTAGATCCACACAGGAAATATGGCTGGCCAACTACGGAAAAGTAGTGGACTGGATTGGAAGCAAAATACAAAGGTGAAAACGTTTACCGCTATCACTAACAGGTCGCATCGCAATAACAAAAATGGTAATACTTCCAAAGTTGTTATATTTGTTTGTGATTATTCCTATGCCGCTCAACACACATTTCTTCAAACATCTCCGCAAACATTTTCTTGAATTGATTTAGGCAGGCAAACAGCCTTGAGTAACCTGGAAGCTTCTAATCCTGCCGTTTTCTCAAGGGGGACTTGGGGCTCCCGATTTTTAGCTTCATGCTTATAGTGCACAAGCACAAAACCTACACTTCTGGCAACACCAAACTCCATTCCAACCCCACGTGGCAATTGAGACAGATATATCTGCACCTACCCAGCTTAATGCGATGGTGTATCATCCTTACAAACGGCCGCATTCGGAAATAAAAATGGTAGAAGCGACACGTTGGGCATGGAGAAACATAGCAAAGAGGGCAGGTTACAAAGAATTGTTTGCACTGTCTATGCCACTGGGAGGGAATCCACCTATAGACCCTTTAATGGATAAAGCCACAGCTAAGCGAGCACGAGATCACAATCTATTAATCAGACAGGACACATACCCAGATGGTACGTTCCTGTCACTGCAACAATTATGTGACCCACATCCACCTTCAGTCTCGGACACGCTGCTGTCTTACCAGCTGAGGTTGGCATGCAAGGCACGGTATGCTGACTTCCCAAGTGCTCCCCCCATGCTGCCGGCACTGGAAAATGTATTATCAAACCTCGAAAACTGATAATGCGAATTTACACCATAACTCAGGACACATTCCCTATAATTGTCAGTACATCAAGTACAGAGTGGGAGTTAGAAACTGGTCTCACTATCACGGAAAAGCAATGGCTCTATTGCTGTTCGCAATTAGAACAATTCTCACCGAACTATAGATTACGTCTCATACATTTTAATTTTCTACATAAAGTTTATCGCACACCAGTACAGTTACATCGCATGGGTGTGCAATCAGACACAAGATGCTGGAGATGCGGGGCTCAGGACGCCAGATTCGTGCATTTAGCTTGGTCCAGTGGCCCAGTGGCGCACTATTGGTCGGAAATTCTCAGACACATTAGCAACATTACCAACAGTCAACTACAGACTACTCCACTGGTGGCACTACTGGGGATTACAATAGACATTCCACAGGGTTCTTGTAATCTAACGTCTATGTTGCTTCTGCTTGCAAAACGACAGGTAGCAATACATTGGAAAAAAATTCACCCGCCCACATTTGCGGGCTGGATAAACGCGGCCACTTATTGCAAAAATCAATTGTCCAACTATTGGACCTGTTGCCCAGTAGATCGAGACCTCTGGACATTTGGGAGCCATTTGTAAATTGGCTGGAACAAGGAGGCTTGGACCTTCGGGCAAATGGTGCGACGTGAAAGCCTTTCTTTCTGGTATTGGGGGACATTGGTGTAAGAAACGTATCACTGTAAGTGTATATCCTGTGATAACGCTATTTTTTTAATAGAGTTGCACGGGGTGTGTGGCCTAGTATATGAGTGGTGGACTGCAAGTGATTACAGATATTCATTAAAGCCTAAATTATTTAAATTTCTATGTACCTATTGACATGGCGGGGTGGGGAGGGGGGAGTTTACTTGTTCAGTAAAACCTAGTGCCTAGCTTTACTTGCATTGTATAAAACCGTATGCCAAGAATACACTGACTGATTTGTTTGTCATGAATCCTAATTCGCTACCGGGCCCTCGGGATGTCGGTATAAAAGCTGTGTATTGTTTACATATATACTATCCACCAATGCTGCCGGTCTCAGGGTTTTGGGAGCAAAGCTGTGCAATACATGCAACCTACAATAAAAAAAATATAAACAAAAAACAAAAAAACAAAAGCCCCATCTTTATTACCTCCCGAATTCAGAAGTACACCCCAAAACTGATCACTACGCTCCACCCAAATTCAAGAAGAAGAGATTGGATGGCTCCAGATTCTCAGTCAATACTCCCAACCTCTGGAACTCTTTCCCCCTTGAAATCAGATCGGCCTCATGCTACTTAAAATTCAGGGAACTATTAAAAGCCTGGGTATTTAGACAAGCATACAACTAATGCCCTGCCCTCTGAAACATACCCTTTTTGTCGCCACCCTAGTGCCATAAAACCATTTGGTGAATGCGCACTCTACAAGCACCAGTAACATAATATAACATAACATAAAATAACACAACATAACAATGCCACCGGTTCCGGCACCTGGATTCATATTATTTGGCACTGCAACAGTGTCCACATTTTATGGGAAAGGATGTTGAGAGAGCTGTGGAGTTCATTTGGGAAAGTTTTTTAGTGAATGTGAATACTTTTTGGTTGAGCTGCCAAAACTTGTATATGTTAAACCCACTTCAGCTCAGCGTTCATGGTATATAGCGCTATTGCTGGCAAGTTCAAACATTACAGCATTGTGAAAATCTTCTGAACCACCAAAGTTGCAAATGTGGATAAAAATGTTTGATAAAGTATATTTAACCGCATGCGTGCGGGCGGAATTCCGCTCGTACGCGGAGTTTTGCGAAAGCGCATTTTACGTGACGAGCTGGGCTCGTCATCAGCGTAGCAGGAGGCTACCTCATGACGAGCCCAGCTCGTCATCAGCGTGGAAGGGGTTAAAGGGGGCAGCTCTATGAAAAGCGAATGGGAAAGGTAGAAACTTTGCAAACTTTGCAAAAATATGGACATATCCCACCCCATTTATACAGGTCTGAAATAAGGCGATAAGAAGTGTAATAAATGTATGGAAGTTGGGGATTTGAGGGAATCACCCAGCAATGTACAATAAACTTAATTGTCAATGTGAACTACATAGGCAAATGCCCGAGGCATTCTTCATTTCAAGCAATCTCTTTACTATCTCACCTGCTTCTTCGTTCAGTAGCACAGTTTGCCCTGACCAAGTGCCCTGTAACTAACAAAGTGCATACTAATTCCTTAATGGGATTCTTCCCTATAACTGAATAGCAGAAGATCGGGCCCCTATCAGACATTGATAATGCATTTATTAGGTTAGTCCTTTATGGTATCTTAACCCCTTCGCTGCTAGGCCTTTTCCCCTCCTGTGCGAAGCCTTTTTTTGGCGATTTGGGGTAGTGCGGGCTTGGGCCCCTGTAACTTTTTGACCACATAGGGTATCCACGCCAAATTTGCGTCCTTTTCTTCCAACATCATGTGGATTCTAAAAGTGCCCAGGGTTTGTGGATTCCCTTGGAGGGGTCCCAGAAATTAACCAAAATATAGTGACATTTTTGTTTTTTTCAGAAAAATGGGAAAAACGGGCTGCAAATGAAAGCCTCTGGGGTTTTCCCTGCAAATGGTATCAAAAAAGGGTTTGTGGGGCTGAAATGTCCATTCTCTCAGCTTTTAGGGAATGACAGTCTTTTGTCAGAGAACCAACATTTTTCACACAGTTTTGGCATTTTTCTGGGACATAGCCTATTTGTGCTATTTTTAGAGCTTTTCACCTCCTTCCAGTTAATGGTAGAAATGAGTTTGAAAGCAATAAGGGATCCTGGGAAGCTATACATTTTCAAAATGTAGACACATTTTTGAATTCAAAAAGGGGTCATTTGTCTAAATCCATGAAGGTTTCTTTGTAGAAACTAACAGTTAAATATTGGAATAATTGAAAATTTGTTGAAAAAAACAGCCTTTTGTCTCAACATTTTCACCTATAACTTCTTGTAATTTTGACAGCTCTTGGAAAGCAATGTACCATTACATTTGTTAGACCTTCCTGGTTGTGGAGATATATAGGACTTGTAGTTTCTCCAAGAACCCGACGAACCCAGATCCAAAAACTGAGCAGCAACTTGCAATGATTTTTTATTTTATTTACTGGGTATAGAGCACTTATTCTTGGAAAATGTATATGTGGAAAAATCGGTATGAAAGACACATATGTATTTCTGAATTGGGTACAAATTATAGAGTCTAGAAACAGTATATAATTGCACATTTTCAAAATTGGGAATACTCATACTAGCATGAGAATTATTGGTCATTTTTGAAAAATATATTTTTTTTACACAATGTCTTTCATTGGGAAGGGAGAAATGCATGAAAACTCAATTGGTAATAACAGTTGATTTACAAATCTGAATTACCCTAAGTCTCCCGATAAAAACGGTATCTCACTTGTGTTGGTCGGCCTTGTGCCTGCGATAGGAAGCGGCGCAAAATGCAACGTGGTCACACCTCAATTTTGCAGTTAAAAATTGACCCTTTTATGGCAAAGTGCCTACATGTAGTTTTTGCACCCTAGCTCTGCCGGCACCTAGGGAAACCTAGCAAACCTATACATTTTTGAAAGGTAGACACCAAGGGGAATTCAGGATGGGGTGACTCGACTGCCTACCACCAGGTTTTGTTACCCAGAAAACCTTGCAAAGCTAAGAATTTGACAAAAAAACACACTTTCCTCACATTTCTGTGGTGGAAAGTTCTGGAATCTGCGTGGATCAACAAATTTCCACCCACACAGCGTTCCCCCAGGTATCTCGAAAAAAATGGTACCTCACTTGCGTGGGTAGGCATAGTGGCTGCGACATGAAACAGCGCAAAACGCAACGTGGTCGCACCTCAATTTCCCAGTGAAATCTTGCGCTTTTTGGACAAAGAGACTACCTTTTGTTTTTGAGCCCTAGCTCTGCCAGCACCTAGGGAAACCTAGCAAACCTATCCACTTTTGAAAACTAGACACCCAGGGGAATTCAGGATAGGGTGACTCGACTGCCTATCACCTGGTTTTGTTACCCAAAGTCCCTTGCAAAGCTAAGAATTTGACAAAAAAAAACACATTTTCCTCACATTTCTGTGGTGGAAAGTTCTGGAATCTGCGTGGATCAACAAATGTCCACCCACCCAGCGTTTCCCCAGGTCTCCCAAAAAAAAGGTACCTCGCTTGCGTGGGTAGGCATAGTGGCTGCGACATGAAACAGCGCAAAACGCAATGTGGTCGCACCTCAATTTCCCAGTGAAATCTTGCCCTTTCTGGACAAAGGGACTACCTTTTGTTTTTGAGCCCTAGCTCTGCCAGCACCTAGGGAAACCTAGCAAACCTATACATTTTTGAAAACTAGACACCCAGAGACATTCAGGATGGGGTGACTCGACTGCCTACCACCAGGTTTTGTTACCCAGAATCCCTTGCAAAGCTAAGAATTTGACAAAAAAACACATTTTCCTCACATTTCTGTGGTGGAAAGTTCTGGAATCTGCGTGGATCAACAAATTTCCACCCACCCACCGTTCCCCCAGGTCTCCTAAAAAAAATGGTACCTCACTTGCATGGGTAGGCATAGTGCCTGCGACATGAAACAGCGCAAAACGCAACGTGGTCGCACCTCAATTTCCCAGTGAAATCTTGCCCTTTTTGGACAAAGAGACTACCTTTTGTTTTTGAGCCCTAGCTCTGCCAGCACCTAGGGAAACCTAGCAAACCTATACATTTTTGAAAACTAGACACCCAGGGGAATTCAGGTTGGGGTGACTCAACTGCCTCCCACCAGGTTTTGTTACCCAGAATCCCTTGCAAAGCTAAGAATTTGACAAAAAAACACATTTTCCTCACATTTCTGTGGTGGAAAGTTCTGGAATCTGCGTGGATCAACAAATTTCCACCCACCCAGCGTTTCCCCAGGTCTCCTGAAAAAAATGGTACCTCACTTGCGCAGGTAGGCATAGTGGCTGCGACATGAAACAGCGCAAAACGCAACGTGGTCGCACCTCAATTTCCCAGTGAAATCTTGCGCTTTTTGGACAAAGAGACTACCTTTTGTTTTTGAGCCCTAGCTCTCCCAGCACCTAGGGAAACCTAACAACCTATACATTTTTGAAAACTAGACACCCAGGGAAATTCAGGATGGGGTGACTCGATTGCCTAACACCAGGTTTTATTACCCAGAATCCCTTGCAAAGCTAAGAATGTGACAAAAAAAACAAATTTTCCTCACATTTCTGTGGTGGAAAGTTCTGGAATCTGCGTGGATCAATAAATTTCCACCCACCCAGCATTCCCCCAGGTCTCCCCAAACGAAAGGTACCTCACTTGCGTGGGTAGGCATAGTGGGTGCAACAGGAAAAGGTTCAAATCGTACGGTGGTGAATTTACAATACCCTATAGCAAAACTACCTGGATTTTTTGGGGGTGGCATCTGAGTTTTTGGCCCGGGGCTCAGTGGCCATCTTTTGAAACTACCAAACCCAAACAGTTCTGAAAACTAGACACCCGGGGGAGTCCAGGGAGGTATGGTATGCGTGGGTCCCCCAATGTTTTCCTACCCAGAAATCCCTGCAAACCTTAAATTTAGGTTAAAAAACGCACTTTTCCATACATGTTTGCGTGGGATCTCCGTGCCGGCAAACATCTCTTACCACCCAGCGTTCCCCTTGTTCACCCGAGTAAAATGATACCTCACTTGTGTGGGTGCCTCAAAGCAGAACATGCTAAAAATGAATTTTTAAAAAATGTAGTATTTAAGTTTGACAAATTAAGCACCCCACCCTAGTCACAGGCCTTTGGCCCACCCACACAAGTGAGGTATCATTTTACTCGGGAGAACACTGGGTGGTAGGACATTTGTGCCGGCAGGGAGATCCCATCCAAAAATGTATGGAAAAGTGGTTTTTTTAACCTAAATCTAAGGTTTGCAGGGATTTCTGGGTAGGAAAACATTGGGGCACCCACGCATGCCATACCTCCCTGGACTCCCCCGGGTGTCTAGTTTTCAGAACTGTTTGGGTTTGGTAGTTTCCAAAGATGCCCGCAAAGCCCCGGGCCAAAAACTCATGGGAACCCCCTTGCAAAACCAAATTGTTTTGAATAAATTAAGTTTTCAATTTGAGAGCGTGCGACTCTTGGGACAATATTGCATGGAAATTGTGACAGACAATTTCAAGTTTGCAGGAGATTGTGGATAAAAAACAAAAAAAGAATTCACCAGAAAGACATGACCATATAATTCCTTGTTTTAATAATAATATCTAAATGTAGTAAGTTATTTATAGCTATAATGTACACCTTACCAGAGTTACTCAAAAGACAAACATTCAAGCACGGCTATCTATTCCTCAAAGACACACACATACAGGTTGGATTTGGCACTAGGGCGAGTGATGGTTCAGTACATAAAATTTTATTAACAAGATATTTCAAAAAAAAGAAATGCTCTGTCAATAAATAAATGCATAAAAACCGAACGAGTGACTCGCAACTCGTGAGCTGTAAAGCCACGACAAGGCACCAACCGTTTTACAGGCCATTCACGCACCTTTCATACCTGATACACCCAGACCATTGACAGCATCCGGAAGGAAAAGCAACACATAACAACAATCACAATAAGGGACAAGGTACACCCTACTTCAGAAAGAGATAAAAGACAAATATTACTGCACAGCCATCTAATCCGCAAGCACACACACATACTGGTTGGATTTGGCACGAGGGCGAGTGATGGTTCAGTACATAAAATTTTATTAACAAGATATTTCAAAAAACTGAAATGCTCTGTCAACAAATAAATGCATAAAAACTGAACCAGTGACTCGCAACTCGTGAGCTGTAAAGCCACGACAAGGCACCAACCGTTTTAAAGGCCATTCACACACCTTTCATACCTGATACAAACCAGACCATTGACACCATCCGGAAGGAAAAGCAACACATAACAACAATCACAATAAGGGACAAGGTACACCCTACTTCAGAAAGAGATAAAAGAAAAATATTACTGCACAGCCATCTAATCCGCAAGCACACACACATACTGGTTGGATTTGGCATGAGGGTGAGTGATGATTCAGTACATACAATTGTATTCGCAAGTAATTTCACAAAAATGAAATACACTGCGTATAATTGAAAGTATGATAAACTGAACCACTGACTCACAGCTCGTGAGCTGTAAAGCCACGTCAAGGCACCAACCTCTTTACAGGCCATTCATACACCTTTCGTACGTGTGACACATACAAAACATTCACACCGCCAGCCGCGGACCCATCACATTTCAACACTCACACCAGCAGACAGTGCCATTCAAGGGCCCATCACTTTCACACGCCCACATTTCTGACATTGCAACTACACAAAATGATGGACTGCGTGGAGTGTCACTCAGCTAGCAGTGTGCGTAGTGACCAACAGAAAGTAACTACTCACACACCGCCAGCCGAGCGCCAGTACACCCACACCACCATCCAAGCACCAGACCATGCACACCGCCAGCCAAACACCACTCAGCGCACACCGACAGCCAAGTACCACTCCACACACACCACCAGCCAAGCATCACTCCACGCACACCACCAGCCAAGCGCCACTCCACAAACACAACACCAGCCAAGCACCACTCCGTGCACAGACAGCCAAGTACCACTCCACGCACACCATCCAGCCAAGCGCCACTCCACACACACTGCCAGCCAAGCGCAACTCCACGCACACCACCATCCAAGCACCAGACCATGCACACCGCCAGCCAAACACCACTCAGCGCACACCGACAGCCAAGTACCACTCCACACACACCACCAGCCAAGCATCACTCCACGCACACCGCAAGCCAAGCGCCACTCCACACGCACCACCAGCCAAACACCACTCCGTGCACAGACAGCCAAGTACCACTCCACGCACACCACCAGCCAAGCGCCACTCCACACACACCACCAGCCAAGCGCCACTCCACAAACACAACACCAGCCAAGCACCACTCCGTGCACAGACAGCCAAGTACCACTCCACGCACACCATCCAGCAAAGGGCCACTCCACACACACCACCAGCCAAGCACCACTCCGTGCACAGACAGCCAAGTACCACTCAGCGCACACCGACAGCCAAGTACCACTCCACACACACCACCAGCCAAGCACCACTCCACGCACACCGCAAGCCAAGCACCACTTCACACACACCGCCAGCCAAGCACCACTCCGTGCACAGACAGCCAAGTACCACTCCACGCACACCACCAGCCAAGCGCCACTCCACACACACCACCAGCCAAGCGCAACTCAACACACACCACCAGCCAAGCGCAACTCCACACTCACCGCCAGCCAAGCACCACTCCATGCACACCACCAGACAAATCCAAACACAGCACCAGGCAAGCGCAAGAGCACGCACACCGCCAACCAAACACCAGACCACGCATACCGCCAGCCAAGCACCAGTCCACAGACACCGCCAGACAAGCACCAGTCCACAGACACCGGCAGCCAAGCGCCAAACCATGCACACCGTCAGACAATGGACATTACACGCAAACCAACATCATACTTTAGTTTTTTTTTAAATAAAAGAAAAAAAAATTGCAAATTGATACAAATCTACTAACTCAACAACTAAATCTAAAAAGACTACACAAATGCAAACTTTGAAACTGAACAATAAGTTTTAAAGAATAAAGACCAACCAGTTCACTTTACCACTCATTGATACTCCCAAAAATTATTTTGCGTGTGTTACAATCTAAAACAAGCAGGTACACACAGCCCGGGGTTTGAAGGGCAGTCGGGGCAGTACATACGAACCTCCTTCCGCAAACCTCTTCGCCAACAGACTCTACATCTCCGACTGGGAAAGTCTTTTGAGGTTATAGGAGGAATTGTGTCAGGAAAGTGGCGATCTTTCAATCTGGCAACATCCTCCACCACCCCAACTCTAGGAACACTTGCCTGTTCCACTAAAACAAGGCTGCCTACTACAGGCTCCTGAAACTTCACAAAAGTCATCTTTGACTGGGGACAAGATTTCTGGAACACAAAAAAGCATTAAAGATTGCTAAGTGGAAAAGATGGATAGCCAACTTCTTGTACCAAATGTAAGCCTTACGAAGAGCAGCATACGGTTCCAACCTCTGATCTACTCTGTCAACACCACCCATGTACTTATTGTAGTGCATTATGCACACAGGTTTGCGCACTTCTGCAACCTGACCCCAAACAGGCACCGGTTCAGTGCTTTCATCATGTATTGTAGTCAACATGTAGACATCTCTCCTGTCTGAAAACTTCACAGCTAGAAGCTCCTCACAACGCAATTCACTGCACTGTCCCCGAGCAAGCTTTCGACAAACAAGTTCTTTTGGGAAACCTTTACGGTTTGAGCGGATTGTGCCACAAGCAACAGTGTCCACGTTGGCCAATTCCCTGAACAACCGCACACCAGTGTAGAAGTTATCAACATACAAATGATGGCCTTTGTTAAAAAATCCACGACCAAGTTCCCACACAATTTTCTCAGTCACTCCAAAAGTCGACGGACAACCAGGGGAGTTAATCCTGGATTCCTTACCAGTGTACACCCTGAAATTAGAGACATATCCAGTCTCACTGTCACACAGCATATACAGTTTGATTCCATAGCGTGCCCTCTTACTAGGAATGTATTGCCGAAATACCAAGCGGCCCTGGAACAACAGCAAAGACTCATCCACTGCAATTTCTTTCCCAGGATAAAAGATCTCAGGAAATCGATCAACAAAATGATCAATGACAGGCCGAATCTTGAAAAGACGGTCACATTCAGGGTGATCTCGTGGCAAAGCAAGACTATTGTCAACAAAATGCATCATCCGAAGCAGAAGCAAATACCTATCACGACTCATGACTGCCGGAAATATAGCTGTTGCCATCAAGGGACTAGTAGACCAATATGAAGCCATTGATGGTTTCCTAAGCAAGCCCATCAAAAAAGATAAACTCAAAAACTTTTTCATCTCCTCCATATTTGTGGGAGTCCACCGGGTAGCTCTAGTGTGGGGCTTAAGGCTGGCACTGTTCACCCTCAAAAAAATTTCAGCATACAAATTAGTCTGCTCTACAATCTCTGCCAAAAACACATCATCCATAAACAACTTGAAAAAATCAATAGGCAAAACGTTTTCAGTGTTCACCCTACACCCTGGAACACCAGTAAATTCAGGCAATGCCGGCTGCACCATGCCTGGTGCAACCCAGAGGTCAGAACTTTCAACGTCAAGTCTTCCAGCCGCAGGCTGCCGCACAGCTGCCTCTTGTCTCACTACACCAACTGGAAATCTAGCAGCCCCAGGCTGCAGCCCAGATGTCTCTTGCCGCACTATTGGCACAGCAATGTCCTCCGCAACCACAGGCACATCATCCACACCAAAAGTAGCTTCATCAGCACTCAGAGTGTCTTCATCATCAGATGAAGCCATGTGTAGAGAAAACTCACTACCTGAATCTTCACCTCCCACCTCTGGCTCAGATTCAGAGTCAGTCTCTGGACCATGGTCAGAGGAAGAATCAAAAAGCATTCCAACAACTTGCTGAGCAGTAATCCGGCGGCTAGCCATTATCCTTACAAATAAAGGAGTCTGCACAAACAACTCAACAACCCCAACACTGCGCAAAGTAAGATAATAAATGTAAGTCTTTTTCACAAAAAACTATATTTAGAAAAAATATACAATTCACTTACAAGACACAACTACACTCAGCAGCACCTACTCTGCCAAGACACAGCAAATAGGCAACGATATCCCACTAGAAAGAAGAAAAAAAAAACTTACATCTACAGAAGGACACATCAAAAACAAATGCAAAACATGTTTTACAATCACAACAAACAGAAACCAAACATACTCGTATTACTACACACTTTGCAAAATGAACAATTACATTACAATTGAACAAAAAAGAGGTCTCTTACCAAACACATGCAACTACAGAAACAGCAGAACAACAGAACCACCAGTAACGGAACCGCACACTGCAACAATCTAAAGAGAAAAAAACCCAATACACATTAGAAGAAACAAAAACAACACACATTACAACAGGCTATGTCACAAGGTATGTCACAAATGGGGTGTCTGTCCCAAAGGGGGGAAGGTTATAAATCATTAAAAACGTGGGCCCCCTGGAAGCAACCCTACGGAGGGCAGAGAGGCCAAATAAAGACACGGCAGAACATACTTTAGAAAACAAATGGGCCCAAGGAAGCAACCCTTGGCCAAGGGGTCGCTCCCTATAAAAAAAAAACCCTGGAGTCTAGTGGGCTTTTCTATCCCCCCCTGGGTCCAGAAACGGTAAAAAAAACAGCCGATCTGCCCCCAGGGGGGGCAGAACAGTCTACAATATTTATAATACCCCCTGGAAGCGACCCTTGCCCAAGGGGTCGCTTCCTTTATAAATATAATAAAATCCCTGGTGTCTAGTGGGCTTTTCTACCCCCCCTGGGTCCAGATGCGGCCCAAAAAACGGCTGATCTGCCCCCAGGGGGGGCAGACAAGTCTAAAAAAAACATAAGGGCCACTAGGAAGCGACCCTTCCCCAAGGGGTCGCTTCCTTTTCAATTGTAAACAAATCCCTGGTGACTAGTGGGCTTTTCTGCCCCCCCCCCCCCAGGTGCAGATCGGCCAAAAAAACGGCCGATCTGCCCCAGGGGGGCAGAAAAGTCTACAATATTTATAATACCCCCTGGAAGCGACCCTTGCCCAAGGGGTCGCTTCCTTTATAAATATAATTCAATCCCTGGTGTCTAGTGGGCTTTTCTGCCCTCCTGGGTCCAGATGCGGCCCAAAAAACGGCCGATCTGCCCCCAGGAGGGGCAGAAAAGTCTAAAAAAAATTAGGGCCACTAGGAAGCGACCCTTCCCCAAGGGGTCGCTTCCTTTTTCAAAAATAACTAAATCCCTGGTGACTAGTGGGCTTTTCTGCCCTCCCTGGGTGCAGATCGGCCCAAAAAACGGCCGATCTGCCCCAGGGGGGGGGCAGAAAAGTCTGATAAATATTATGGCGCTAAAAGGAAGCCACCCTTGCCCAAGGGGTTGCTTCCTGCACAAATAAATATGGCCAAAAACAATCCCTGGTGTCTAGTGGGGCATTCCTGGTGCACGATCGCGACGCTGTGCGCGATCGTGCACCAGGAATGCCGTGCATTGGGACATCAGGGGAGTGAAACACAGTTTCCTCCCCCCCGATGCCTCAAGGCACCGTAAAAAACGCCCCCCCCGCCACACCGTAGCAGCACAAGACCCATCCCTCTCTGCTGGACGCGCTGGAAACAAATGGCTTCCAGCGCGTCCAGCGCTTCCTGATGACGTCGGCGCGCGCTGTGCGCGCTGACGTCACCAGGAAGCGTGGGTGGCCAGGGGGTGGCAGCGGAAAGTCTTCCGCTGCCACCCCAGCTACAAACACCAACATCGATGCCCCAGGGGGGGAGCGCCAGCGCTCCCCGCCAGGGATGTACTGATGACGGAGCGGTTCCGTCATCAGCACAGCCCAATCGATGCTGATGACGGAACCGCTCTGTCATCAGCATCGAAGGGGTTAAGACAAAGAACAGAACAGTTTGACAAGGGCCTGCAAACGCAGATGACCCCCACAATATATGTCTCATGAGAAGAAAATCCCAGTCAAACTTTGCCATTTGTCTGAAGAATAGAGAAGCTGCATCAAGGTCTTCCACTAACCTTTTATTCGCTGCAAACAAATCTTAAAAAGTGCAAACATACCCCCATAAAACACATCTGCGAGATGGGGGTACACTGGATTGCAAGAAAGGGGGGTTTGTGTGCTGAGACATTAGACAGATGGGAGTAATAAAAACCATAGAAAGTTAATTCAGGGAAAACATTTAGGAGCAGAAAGAAAGAGCTAACAATAGGAACAATGGAAAACATTGAAAAAACCCTACTAAATTAACAACAAATAGAAACTGAAAACAGGAACTCCAAATTATACAGTCAATCAATCAATCAATCAGTACATTTGTAGAGCGCACAACTCACCCGTGAGGGTCTCAAGGTGCTGGGAGGGGGGCGGGTTGCTGCTACTGCTCGAACAGCCGGGTCTTGAGGAGTCTCATGAAGGCCAGCAGGTCCTGGGTCTGTCGTAGGTAGATGGGAAGGGTGTTCCAGTTTTTTGCAGCGAGGTGGGAGAAAGATCTGCTGCCGGCGGTCGCACGACGGATGCGTAAAATACACTATGTTGAATGTTAAAGGGATGCTGAAAATCGCCTTAGAGTTTCATGACCTTGTAAAGAAACTTGGCCTTTTGGCCTTGATCCTCTTTATGGACACAGAACTCCTTGGTGACTTGCAAAGCTCTTATTACTTAAAGTACAGGGTACTTATTTTCCACATACATCATGAAATTTCCATGCCCATTACTTGGGTACACGTTTATAGAATTCCCGAGTTATGGTTCAAGGATTGGTTTCCATTCTAACTTAGTACTGGTTGTAATTTCTGTTTACGGCATAGAGATGCTAAATGCTACAAAAATCAGAAATGCATTAGTGGCTGTCCAGTGGTGCTTTTTTATTGCAGAATCAAGAATGTTGTCAGCATAATTCAGTTTCTTCTATAGTGTGCGATAGGGAAAAAGGAAACTATTAATGCTTGTAACTAGGAGTAAATTAAAGAAGATGGGAGATGCGCCCAACGTTCTCAGTCTTCCTCTGAGCAAAGAGAGCAATATTGTTCACCTGCCCACCTTAAACAGATGTTCCTAGATTTGGGAGCATTACCAATCACAATTAAGAAGGGTGAAGCAATGGAACGATACAGATTAGTTTCAGCACAAGTTCTACACAGTGTATAATGGGTACTAGGTCAAAGCTGATTGATGGCAGGCTCAACGCTGTTGTCAGTAATCCCCTACTCGCAATCGTATAACAGGGCCCACTCTGTTTTATTGTGATGTACCTGCAATAGTTTTTGATGTTTGGATTCTGTCCTTAGAAAACCTGCTACAATACTTTAGCTGTAATTTTCACACAGTTTCAAAATTGACATGAGTAATTATGACATTTTCGCTACCTTGAGCAACAAAATATAGCTGTCTAAAATGTCATTCCTGTATTATTAGACCAACAGTGATGAAAATGTATTATTGCCATTAATTGTTTTGTTATCATATCAGGCAAAACATTTCCACCACTAATCAGTTTTTGTTTTCAGGAGCTGGCAGTTCCAGTTGACATGCAGCTTGATGGAAAGCACAGAGTAAACATTGATTTATTTATGCAATAATGGAACAATTAGAAACTTTTGCATTGGTGGGATGACAATTCTGACTAAATGAAATACCATCAACAGGAAAGGCATGAGGAAACGGTTTACCTCTTACTTGGTGTTTTATCAGAGATGAATCTTGGATGCCTAGGTACAACTGTATCCCTATTACATTGGCATATGTTCTTATTAGATCAACCACTGGCTTGAGCAATTGTTTTTTTTTGTGGAAGCATTAGAGAAATATTTTTTTTTAAAACAGTTAACCATCACACATAATTCTAACAGAAGAGTCTTCTGTGTTTCTCTGAGCAGACAGTTATATTTAGAACAGGTACTTTTAGCTTAACTGAACATGAAATTAGGAAGTGACAGAACAAATTAATTTGTGCTTTACTTTCAGGCGGATGTGCACATGAGGTCCAGAAAATACTGTCACCCACATTACAAGACAGCCAGTGGCTGAAGTCGGCTGAACCATTGCCCAATTCTGTATGCTTAGGTGGGTAGAAACGAAATGTTAATGGCAGATAAACAAACCAGTGGATGAAGAGGGCCGAACCAAAATCCTTCCATGTATGTATATATGTGCATTTGGTTTTTTAATCAGAGAGATTTAGCTTTGTGTGTAAGCCTCTCTGAAGAGCTATAATGATAGTGAAACACATGGCAGAGGTTTCTTTTATTAATTCCAGGTTGGCTTGGCTGGTATTATACCAATCCAAAGCTGTAATACTGTGCCTGGAATGGTAAAAGGCTTTAGTCATGCTCGGCGTGGCTGGCACTGTGCTAGTCCTATGCCTAAAGACTTTACTGTACAAAGGGTTAAAGTTCTTTGTCCATTTCTAGCTCAGCGTGGATGGCACTGTGCTCATCTCATGCTTAAATACTTGGCATTTGAGGTGAGCAGATTCAGAGTGTTTCTTGTGTTATACAGTGCTTTATACAGAAGCTGCTCATCAGTGATGTCATTTGAGATGTCATCAGTGATGTCATCAGTGATGTCACTGACCATGTCATGAATGATGTAATATGTGACGTCATCAGCAGTGCATTGCTGAACTAACTATATCGGCCTAATTTCTCTGGTTTTGTACGAGTGGAATGTCCAACTAACTATAACGTCCCTGAAACCTATGGTTTTTCAGTGCATTTCAAAGGTTTTTCAAATGCTAATTTCTAACTATAACATCCCTGAAACCCATGGTTTTTCCAGTGAATTTAAAAGGTTTTTTAAACGCTAATTTCTAACTATGCCTACAGAGGTAAGACATGTGCAGCAAGAGGAAGAACGGCGCAGAAATAAGCAAGAGAAATGCAGAAAGAGGCAACAGAAGGCCAGAAAGACAAAGAAAGGTGGAGAAAGAAGCAAGAGATATGCAGAAAGAACCAACAGAGGAGCAGAAAGAGGCCTTGTTGCAAAGTCATCCTGTGCCCCTAACTTTCTGCTGACTGGTACTGGTGGTAACTGACTCTGACTAACCAGGCCCGGAACCAGTGCTATGCTAAAAGACACTTAGAATACAGTTCAAACACCTACATACACTAGGGTACACTATGGGTTAGGGTACCCCTGTGATTGGCATGACCTGCTCTGTAAGGCCTAAGTATATAATAGAGCAGTGGGCTTAAAACAACCTCTAAGTCAGAGGTGCAGAAATATGCTTCTTTAAGTAGTAGTCACGTATGCAGAGTGGTGGAGATCGGGTGCTGGGTCTCCAACCGGCGCCCAGAAATTCCGCTGTGTAGGACTTACAGGAGGTACCAGGAGGGCTTCTTCGCTCCAAACTACCTCGTGAGTAAATTGGATCTCATCCCCCTTCCCGTAGTCTGCCAGGAAGCATGTTTGCAGAGTGGTGGAGAAAGGGGGGCATGGTCTCCGAAAAAGTCATAGCAATCCCACTTTGTGGGACTTACTGAAGGTAACAAGAGGGGTAGTTGGCCCCCAAGGACATCCTTGGGGGCCAATTACCTCTCCTATTACCTCCTTTAAGTACCATACAGCAGCATTGGTAAGTACTCTTAGCAGGCCACACCCCCTTTTCCCACCACTCTACAAGCATGCTCCCTGGTGCGCTCTTGGATGGGAATTGAAGTTCCCTTCACTTCTGGGGGTCCTTTAGGGGTCAACTAGCCAACATCTTACCTCCAGTAAGCCCCACACAGTGGGATTGCTGAGAGGTGGACAAAGGCCATGCCCCTTTTCTCCACCACTCCACCCTGGCACATTATTAGTCTGGTAATCAATTCCCCTTGAATACAGAGGTCCCCTGGGAGCCAACTAGCCCTCCAGGTACCTCCAGTAAGCGCCACACAGCTGGATTGCAGAGAGGTGGTCCGAGGCCACGCCCCTTTTTTCCACCACTCTGCAAACACACCTCTTGGCGCACTCCTGCTCGGGAGATGAAGTCCACTTGTGTCCTGAGGTCCTCAGGTACCTGGTGGGCTAGTTGGCCCCCAGGGACCCTCAGTATTCAAGGGGACTTAATTTACCAACTTAGAACGTGCTTGGGGGTGCGTTTGTAGAGTGCTGCAGGGAGGGGGCGTGGCCTCAGCGAGATACAGCTTTTTTTTATTTTGTTTTTGGAAGGGGAACTGTGTAGTCCCCCATCCCTTAATTGTTTTCGCGCCCTGGGGACCCCATCCCCAGGACCTGTGCATTTTATTCCTTTTTTTTTTAAACGGGAAGGGGCCGAGTGGTCCTCCTTCCCTGGGCAACTATTGGCCCCGGGGACCCTTTCCCCGGGGCCAGGCCTCATCTTGTAAAAAAAATGTATTTAAATTTGTGAGGAGTTGGGCCGCATGGCCCCCCTCCCCTGGGCCATTTCTGTCCCTGGGGACCCCATCCCCCCAGGGTCTGACCTCATTATTGTTTTTATTTTGCTGGAGGTGGCAGCGTGGCCCCCCTCCCCATGGCCACTATTGGCACCGGGCACCCCATCCACTGGGGCCTGACCTCATTATTCTTTTTTATATTTGGAAGTAGGGGGGTTGAGTGGCCCCCCTCCCCATGGCCATTTCTGTCCCCGGGACCCCATCCCCCTTGGCTTGGCCTCGTTTATTTTTATTTCAAGGGAGCAGGCCATGAGGCCCCCCTCCCCGGGGCCACTTATGGCCTTGGGGACCCCATCCCCCGGGGCCGGCCCTTTGTGTTGGGGACCATTGAGGGAGCCTCGATGCCCCCACAGTCCCGCCAGCTCCCGGCCTCCTGCGGGAGCCGGCATTGCTTTTGAGCAAGGGGAGCTGCTAACAAGGAGCTCCCCTTGCTCAAAAGCAATCCTGCTGTGCTTCATTGAAGCGAGAGCAGGTTTTCTTGCTCTCGCTTCAATGAAGAAAAGCAGAGTTTGCTATGACAGGGTGGGAGCCGCGCTCCCGCCCTGCCATAGCAAACAGCAATATCCCGGGCGGAGGTAGGCACCCTGAGACATTGCAGGAGCCTGGGGGGTGGCAGTCCCCAGGGCCATCGAGGGCTCCAGGAGGGGGGTCACGCGGCCCCCCTCCCAATGTTTACAAAGCCCCGGGGAGGTGGTGGTGCCTGGGGCATGATGGGCCATAACGGACCCCGGTATTTCAGTTTTTAGTGCCCCGGGGAGGTGGTGGTCCCCAAAGCATGTGGGGGGGGCTCGAGTCCCGCTACACACATTGTTTGTTTTTAAATGAGAGCCCCGGGGAGGTGGTAGTCCCCGGGGCTTCGTGGGGGCTGCCTGTCCCCCACAAATCAAAAATGAAGCCCTGGGGAGGTGGCGAGCCTGGGGCTGCAGGGGCCCCCGAGGGCCCCTGCTATATAATTTGGGAATGCCCCCGGGACCTGGCCCACCCGGGAGCATAGCAATAATGAAGCGCAGGAGCCCACGCTTTGTTTTTGTAAATTTTCTCGGCCTGTGGGACCCCTCTGCAGGCCTAGGGGGTCAGGGTGTTTCTACCCTGCCCCCTTTTCTTGTTTTTTTAATGGTTTTTTCACTGTGTTCTTGTGATTTGGTTACTACTGAGTCACAGGATGGCTGCCAACACCTCCTGAGTGAAGCTCGTGCCCGAGAGGGTTCGTAAACTCTCCTCAGTGGTCAAGCCCCCAAGAGCCCCCAAAAACATGCTGCAGAGTAAGCAGAACTGCCAGCATGGCTCTGTTCCATAGTCAAGCATTAATTGTGCAGTATATGAGATATATATCTCTATTTATGCCTTATTCATTAATTACAGGGAATTAATATTTAACATACAGAAAGTGTCTGTTTGGTCTCAGTATAAAATACTTTAAATCAAAATCACATTTTAAATTGATTATGTTGGTATTAAGGCTTAATTATTTCTTTTAGTCAGTGCTATGATTGATTACCTAGCTACGATGTGATGCATAGGCAGAACAAATGTGTCCCAGGCTGTGTGACAACTATATCATCAATTATTACATCCAAATTAAATTACAATGGCCCTACGGGAAAAGCAATGCCCTGCTACTGTACTGTACCACCATAGACAGTATAAACAAGTGTTTGAGCTAAGCGTCGCAATTCATGTTTTTCTGTTTTGTTCTTCCTACTTTCTTGATATAGCTGATCCTGCTGCTGGAGCTGGCGACACCCAGCAGCAGGTGATCCAGCGGGCTACCAACCTGCGATCATCTATCACTATATTGTCATCTGGGCCCATAAACACACTCACTCATATAGGCTAGTCAACACTACTGGGGGTCAATTTTTATAAGGGCTAAAGAAATATATCATATACCTATCATTTCATCTATCACTGATCCAAAAGCCCTCTCTTTAGTCAATGGATCCATTTTAGTTGAGTAGTAATTGAGAATATGACATAGGTTCATTTACCTTTTTATCTTATCCTATTAAAATAACCACAGACTCGGGAAAGTTTTAAATGTTTATCTAATTATATCATATGAGCAAAACAATTTACAGTGTTAACTCCATCTTTCCGAGGAAGTAAGATCGGTTTACCCAATTTAGTATTCCAATTGAATAAGATTTCACAACAACAAGTACCTCAGGAAAAAGAGAGCATAAAGAGAGAAGTACATTGACACAATACACAGAAATATATTCACATAGGATGGTGTGAAAATCAGACCCCTCTGGCCAAGAGTTAATGGGACCCTTAAAAGTTCAGGTGACAAGCAATTCAGGACAGGTTTCAGGACAGGATAGATGACCTCTTCTGGATTCGATGCCTGCTTCTCACCCCTCTCTGATACTAACTTCCTCCTCGACTCTTCCGCGAACTTCTTCTATTTCTATTACCTCCTCGATTCTTCCGCGATCTTCTTCTAATTCTATCACCGCCTCGATCTTCCGTGATCTTCTTCTAATTCTTTAGCTTTAAAATTCTAAGTCTGCTTCTTCAGGTATTCGATCAGCATTCGGACAGCATCTCGGTCTCTCAGTGTTTGTCTTGCTGCGACTACGACTAATCTAACTAACTACCTCAATTATACTTTCCTAATGACATGCACCACCCCTAAATGTTTCAACTTTACAAAACACCTATTTCTGATTGGACAAGCTGAGGCGATGATCGTCACACCATGCTAAGTTTTAATAATTTTCCTTAGTTCATTGTTTTAAATTCCTGCTCATTAATTTGTTCTAGCACTAATCAACTGAACTGGGGGTCTGACAAGTATCAAGACAACAAGTGCTTCAAACTGCCACAACCTGAGTTAAAGAAGTCGAGTGAAGAAAAGACAAGATTAATAAAGGAACCAAAAAGCATTGAGCAGAGCTTGGATTCCCATCAATTATCAGCGTGATCAATATTATCATCTGGTTATCCAGCAATATGGATAGTATATCTCCTGATCATGGAGGCAGACTTCCAACATAATGATTTGCTCAATGGAATCTGATTAAGGACCCCAACAAGAGGCAAACCAGACTGTGCAGTATTTTCAATCTATGATCACAAGGAAATCAAAAAGCAGTGCAAAAAAGCAAAAAAAGTGTGATGTTAAATAGAGTCGTGAGGAGGAATTACTGAATTTATTAGTGTTATCACCTCACCCTCTAGACTAAAAACAGAACAGTGCAGAGAGCAATATAAACAAATAACTGCTAGATTGATACGGCCAACATGTTTCAGCCTATAGGGTAAGAATGCCCTAGGCTTTCGTCGGGACCTCTGTTCTTAACAATTGCTACTGCTTAAATCACTCATATAGTAAAAGTGAAAAAGGAGTGAAAAAATAATAAACATAAAGATAATAACAATTAGGTTGGAATCAATACAACCTACTGCAACATATCCTCCGCTTCATGTGATGCAGATGGCATCTGTCCTAATTGGGAACTGTACCTCACCTCACCTGGACCTAGCTCAGGATAAAGAGGCCCCACTCTGTTCGTTGTACAGCATATACTGAGTCGAGTCCCCCTCGACTCAGTATATACTTGTTTATTTACTTCATACCTTCTTCTTCTACTTCTACAACATTTGCACCATATAATTATTACTAAAACTATCATTGTTATTCCGAGTATAAGTAATTTTATTTGAGCTCCAACTCCTTTACCTAGGTTAGCAAACCATGACCCTATTGATGTTAGGCTATTTGTTAATTTCCTCCATGCATTATCAACTTCCAGTAGTTTCAAGTCTCCCTCCAATTTAGTAATATTTTTAATGTACACTCCAATTTCTACACTTTTATCAGGAATATAAGTTCAACAATGTTGCGCTTTCAGCATTTTACAGACTCCACCCTCTTTTGCCAATAATATATCAAGGGCAAGTCGATTTTGCAAAACCATTAATCTAATTGTAATCATTTCTGTTTTGATCATTAGAAAGCCTCCAGTAGTATCAGTCGATAAACGATCAACTACTGTGGATATTTGACAAATTCTACTTGAATTCAGAATTACTCCCACTGATATATCAATGCACTTAATATGTTGCCTACCATTTCAGAAAAGCTGCCTCTTTCATTACAGATTAGTTCTTTATTGTTTTCATTGTCTCCGGTGATTCTTTTCAAATGATAGACTTTTGGGAATACTATTCCAAAATAGCAACTCCCATACCATCGTGCAGGTAGCTTAAATTAAGCTTTATCCCCACATACATAATAAATTCCAGGAAATACTGGATCAGTTCCCCCTTTTAGTCCCGAACCTCCAAGAATCAAAATGTTATGATCACATTCACTGGAACCAATAAATACGTTGTTATAGTCAGTCTTTAATCTATGGAGACAGATTTTCCCTTTCTTTTCAAAATCTAGAGACATCGCAGCATGAGTCTTGCCAGGTGTATAAATTCCTTCCTTCTCAGTCCATGGTGGAATATGTCTTTTTTGTTCACTGGCCTTCTTCTGGAAATCCTGTCTTATTTCTTCTACTAAATTCAAAAATATGTTTTCTTCTGCTTTTAATGAGCAAGTTAAATTCTTCTTTTTTTTATTGAAGAGGATTTATTGAAGAGGATTTGCAAATTCAGTTTCATCACTATATCTTAAATATATAATCTATAATATGCAAAGGCGTCCTGCGGGTGAGATACGCTGCGGCGCCTTGCTGTTGGTTTCATGCACGGAGAGTGCTGCTCTGCATATTTTTAATCTGTCCGTTTTTCGGATTTTATTTTAATTTCAAGTCAAGTCAAGTCAAAGGATTTTTATTTGCTTTGGTACTCAACTGAGGACCACAAACTTAACAACAATTTACATGAAGAAAATCATAAAAATTAGTATAGTATTAAAAAAGACTTTAGAAATTTGTAGAGATTATAACAGACCCATTCATTAGGTGGTTGTTTACCTAATGATAACAAATTATTTACTGTAGTAATTTTACATTTCCGATATATCGGGCCAAGATATCGTGCCCGTGCTTTAACTACATTTGGATGGGGACAGACAAATAAAATATGCACAATGTCCTGATCACCTCCTTGGCAGAGGTTACATGTCGGGGAATCTGCTAGTGACCATCTGGAGGTAAAGGTAGATACAGGTAGGATGCCTAAGCGCAACATAGTTATGGCCCTTCTGGCTCCGTGTGAAAGGCAAAACCCCAAATATGGCCGCATTTGCTTATATTCCAATGTCTTGATAAAAGTTTTAAATGTAGATACCTTACTACAATATATGAGATCGAGATCATAGCTCAATCTTGGTGTAAAACATTTCAAAAAGAGTTTCAACTGGGATTTTGACCAAGAGAGCAAAATGTCTTTGGTAAGATTAGCAATTTTAAATGCCTCTGACATATTCCTGAAAAAATTAAGTTTTAAAGAATCTGCATTGAATGTCTCGGTCTTTAGCAAAAATCTCAATGTTCCTTCCTTTGCATGCAGAATATTATAAGCCCATCTGATGACATTTGCCACGGCTGTAGCATAGGAGCTTGTTAATGCAAATTCCAGTCTGAGAGCTTGTACAGATGTTGATCTAGAAACCTTTAGTATTTTTTTCAAGATCTTTCCTTCGGTTATGTCCATATAGGACCATTGCTTTGTTGGTATGTGCTCTGTTGCATAAGATAAAACCGGGGGTATTTTTGCTCTGTACACTTTAAGTAATGAGGAGAAGTGCCTATTTCCGGTAGCAGTATACAATCTAGAGAGTGCCCCGGCATGTATTTCTGATTTTCTCTTTAGGTTATTTATTTGTTTTAAGTTTTGTAAGTTCTTTGTGAAAATCCTGCCGAGGTAAGTATATTCTTCTACTTCCTCTACTCTGATCCCATCAAGATTCCAACAGTATTTGACACTTTTTTTCCTACCTGAAAAAGCTACCACTTTGGTTTTTGTTAGGTTTGGGATTAAAAAATGATCCTTAGAATAAACATTTAAAGAGTCCAGTAACTTTTGAAGACCAAAAGGTGTAAGGTCCAGCATTACTATGTCATCTGCATATAACAAAGCATGGATGCTCTGTAAAGCAATCTTTGGCGGCAGACTAGAGCATTGTTGCAGATGGGACGGCAGATCACTCAGATATAATGAAAATAAAATTGGTGCGAGAAGGCACCCTTGTTTAAGACCATTCGAAGTTTTAATTGGTTTAATCAGTCCTTTTTCACTTCCCATTTGTACCTGGGGCCAAGTGTTAGTATGGAGCTTAATTATAATTTGCAGTAAATTTTCGGAAATCCCCAGTCTTCTCAATTTTTTCCATAGTGTAGGTCTGTCTACGCGATCGAACGCGGTGGAATAGTCAATAAACGCAGCGTACACTGGTTGTGATTTCTGCCCGATGTATTTGTCTAAAATAGTCTGGAGAATTGAAATGTTATCAGTGACTGAATGATTGGGACGAAAGCCGGCTTGGTACTTCGGTAATATACCCTGCGCGAAGCACCAGTCTTTTAGTCTATCCAATACCTCCGCAGCGAAGATTTTTCCTGTAGCGTCCATCAACGCAATTTGGCGGTAGTTACCAGCGATATTTTGGCTCCCCTTTTTGTGTATTGGAAATATAGTGCTTCCCTGCCACGACTTTGGTAATCTCCTAGTGCAGAAGATATAATTAAAAAGTGGTGATAACATCTGGCTCCATTCTTTTGGATGTGACTGCAGAACCTTAATGGGTATTTGATCAGGGCCTGACGCTGCAGTACTCCTAGCTTTTCTAATATGTGTTTCTATAGAAAATGCTGTAGTTTTTTCTATCGAAATTAATTTGTTTTCCAAAGCGATATCAGTATCATTTCTGTCTGATTCAATTGTATTTTCTTTGTATAGGTCAGTTAGATAAATTTCCCATTCCTGCGGTGGAACTGGTATAGCATGCAGTTTCTTTTTTGTTCCAGTCATTTTGGCAATCAAAGACCAGTATTTTCTTTGGTTATATTTTTTTGCCGCCTCTTGAATATCCACCCAATTTTTATCCTGCAACGTTCTTTTTTGGCTATTCTTATCTCTTCTTAATTGATTTTTTAGTTTATTTATTTCTTGCTGTATAACAGGTGAAAAGTTCAAGTATTGCCCTCGAATGAGTTTATTGAGCTTCCTCCTAATTGTATTTTCGTTGGCCATCTTGTAATTTCTCTTTTTATCTTGTTTTATCCTGTTTAAGAGAGATCTTTTAAGATTGGTCATAATACATTCAACGTTTGTTATTTGATCTTCAGAGTGTATACTAGTTAAGAGGT
Source organism: Lissotriton helveticus (assembly GCF_964261635.1). NCBI lineage: Eukaryota > Metazoa > Chordata > Amphibia > Caudata > Salamandridae > Lissotriton > Lissotriton helveticus. The sequence goes on from NC_136069.1 coordinate 1,279,157,979, forward strand.
GATTTTGTGAGATCGTTTCATTAATGTAATCTAAGGTCGCTGAATTCCAGTAGATTCGCCTCCGTTTATTGTCAATTTCAATATTGCTTTTATGGTACATAATTGGGTTCGACGAGGAAGACTTTACCGACCATCCAGTGTTTAAGTATAAAAGAGCATGGTCGCTGTCATCTGTAAAGTTAATGTTCAAGTGTAAGACTGTATCCACAAACTCCATACCACATATTAAGTAATCAATAATTGATAAGGATCCATATCCACGTCTTGTGAAAGACGCCGGTCTATCACCATCTACGTTACCATTTAGAATTGTCCCATTTAAATTTGGCAAACATGCTAGTAACAGTTTTCCTCTTTTATCAGAAACTTTCCCTTTAGGGAATATTGGGATAGATAGATCCAGAGTTTCATCTTCATAGAGTTTTGCCCATTTACCAATCTCGGCATTAGAGATTTTTCCATTCACGTCACCCATGATTAAATATGACGTATTTGCTCGATCTTTAATTATCTTTGCAATTGCATCTATGGTTTCGACAAAGGTGACGTCCTGGTTAGTGCCTGGAGGGATGTACACGTTGAAAAGTAAAAAAGCCTTTTTTTGGTCAAGAATATGAGGCTTCAGTATAACCTTGATACATTGGAAGTTGTTGGATTTAGACTCGATAACTTCTTGAGACCATAAATGCTCCTCCCTCAATAAAATTGCCAAACCACCCTTAGCATGTCCTCTGCTTGTTGCTATAGCCGGAGTATCATAAACATAATAGCCCGTCTAATTAAAGGATTTTATCGCCCATGTTTCCTGTATAGCTAAAACATCAGGATAGTTTTTCAATGCTGTATTCATTTTATTGTTTGTTTTTCCGGCTATATTCCATGAGGTAATCTTTAGACCATTGTTAAACATTGCGTTGTTGTTGATGCACAAATTTATTACTGTTTATGGTCTCTGAGACACAAGCCCAGGATTTTGTTGTTTTTCTGACCTCATTTTCTTCTTGGTCTTGGCTCCACACATTCCTTTCTCCGTTATTTACCTGAATTTTCCCTTCCTTGAACAACTTAGCCCTGAGTCGACATGATTGGAGATATTGGTATACCAGTTGTTAATTGGGATATTCAAGTTAGTGCCTTGGAGGCCGGTAGATTTGTTTTTAATTTTGATGTTCTTTGGTGGAAATATTTCAATAACATCGTAACCACATTTATGTAATGTTTCTTTTTCCTTTATGATAATCCCAGGAAGAACTGATGACCAGAAGACTACTTCCGCTATTTTACGATTTTCTTTTATGGGGAAGGTCACCAAGTCTATTTCTTTGCTAGTGATAGTTTGTAAAGAATGTATTTGCTGTAGCAAATTAATTATCCTTCCTCGATTTAGCGGTAGATTGTCAATTGGAAAAAGTTCTTCAAACTGTAAATGATTAGTCACGGTTCGGTCGCCGCCGAGGGACAACTTCTTATTGATCTCAGTTGTTTCATTGTTTGTTTGACCTGCTCTATCAGTAACTTTGGAAGGTATATATTCAGGCGCTTTGTGGTTCAATAACTTTATTGATGGTGTATTTGTTATATCGCTAAATGCCTCTACCGAAGAATGATTGACTATTATTTTATCATGTTGACCCTCCTGGTTATTTTGAGGGGTGATTACATTTTTGAATTTGATCTTTCGGGATATCTTTTTATTAATTCTTCTTAGCGGTTTCCTATTTCTATTTTTTCCCTTTATTCCTTTGTTAGGTTTCAATTGGGAAATCTTATCATCTCCAACTTCATCAGGTAAAAGTATAATGGAGGTTCCTTCTTCTCCTTCATCGGTACCTTTTTGCAAATTGTGTTTTTTCGCAACCGAGAAAATAGAGTACTCTTTAGCTGTTGTTGAAGGCTCCTCTCTGAAAAGTTTCTTTAAGGAATATATTGGGACATCCTTGGACTTTTTCCGGATCTTTATATTTGATTGATCTAATAATTTTTGAACGGATGTTTGGGTACTAGTGTCACATTTGTTTTGTGATTCGGAAGTTAAAGTATTATTGGAAGAAGAAGTCTTGTGATTCTCCTGCTTCGCCTCGATTATCTGTTTGCTATTTGTTACATCGACAAGATCTTTTTTCCTCTTTTCTTCTACCAAAAATTTTAAAATACCGATTTGAACATCCAAAGTTTGATCGGAATTTTCCAAGATGTTACCTAAGAAAGAGAGAACCGATTCCAATATTTCCTGTAAAGTGTAAAGAGCCTTTGAAATAGGTGTCGCAGTATTAGTTGAGTTGATATTATTAGGAAGAAATGGATCCAATGATGTATCCAGGTCTGTTTTATAATCTAAGGATTGCTCCTGGGACCCGGTTTGTAGATTGTCTGGATTTAGCTGTAGATCTGAGATATTTTCCATCGTCTTTATGTCATTTTGAAAAAGATCCTCGGTGTCAGAGAGGCTACCTATTTGTTTTATGGGTGTTAAAGTTGTTAGATGTGAAGACTCGTGAATCGGTATTTGAGATTCCTGTGTTGAAAATAAGATCTGCTGGTTGAATTCGAGACCCGAAACAGTTGAAACTAGAGTAGTTTGTAAGTCCAGGAGAGGCAACTCTGAAGCCTCTTTAGATGGTGTTATTTCAATTTTTTCAATTTTTACAGGAATTTCTTGAACGGGAGACTGGGTTTGGTTTTTTGGCGATAAGGCTAAGAAATAGTTACTAATTGCAGGTGTTCCAGTTATCTGACCTTGTTTTATTGCTTTGTCGGAAGATTTCCTTATTGCTACCTCGGTGCCCATTCTCTTCATGAATATAGTGCGAGATCTGAGTTTTTTGAAGGCCATAAAAGTTTCCTTATTCAGTTTTATGGGTATTTTAGATGATAGTTACCGCTCCGATGTTGAATGATGTGTTAACAGCTCAAATAGTCGTCAAGCAAGTAGACGGAAGATACCTTTCCACGCTGTTGCCGGTTATTACTCAATCCAAGGATCCTATGGCAACTTAGACATATTGATTGAGATATAAAATCAATTAAAAGTAAAAATAAGGTGGCCCGTCCCGTCCTTGTACGTCCCAGGATGGCCACAGACGGTCCCGCCCTTGTCCCGGGCTTCTCCCGGCGCCCTCCCGCGCGCTCCCGCGCCGCGGGAATCTGCGGTTGTTAATATACTGTCCAAAGTGGAAAAGGAAGAGGAGGAGCCTGCAGGGAGAGCTTCCCAGCTGTTGGTAATTGGGAGTTGTGGGCGCTCCTGGGACTTGAAGTCCTGCGCCCACAACACGCTCGCAGCCCTGCAGGTCCCCGCAGTTACCGGCAAAGATCCTTCGGTAAGGCTGATGGGTGGTTGCCTCAGCGAAGCGGGACCCGCGCAGCGGGTTCCGCAAGCAGTAATGCGGGCAAGCAAAAGAAACAAAGCACTCTTCAGCGCCTCAGCGAACCCAGCGTGGAGCGTGATATCAACAGCAAGAGTCAGAGAAATCCACCGGTGCAGGTAGAAAGGCGGCTTATTACCGCGTTGGAGAACCAAGGGAGGAGCCTGCAGGGAGAGCGTCCCAGCTGTTGGTAATTGGGAGTTGTGGGCGCTCCTGGGACTTGAAGTCCTGCGCCCACAACACGCTCGCAGCCCTGCAGGTCCCCGCAGTTACCGGCAAAGATCCTTCGGTAAGGCTGATGGGTGGTGGCCTCAGCGAAGTGGGACCCGCGCAGCGGGTTCCGCAAGCAGTAATTTGGGCAAGCAAAAGAAACAAAGCACTCTTCAGCGCCTCAGCGAACCCAGCGTGGAGCGTGATATCAACAGCAAGAGTCAGAGAAATTTCTTTTTTCTTCATTTTGCTTTTAGTAACGCTGCCAGGGCCCTTACCTGCACTTTAAAATTGTTGGAAACCCACCGCAGCTTTTGCGGGTCCGGTTCCGGGGAGGTTTTCTGCTGGGGAGTGACATCTTGGGTTGGGCTGGGAGCTGGGAGTAGCGGTCGCCATTTTGGAGCGTCCCTGTGTCCGGCCACGCTGAGAGCTGGCTATTTAGGGCGAGCTTTCCAAGGGAGCAGTCTTGCAAAGGCATCCTGCGGGTGAGAGACGCTGCGGCGCCTTGCTGTTGGTTTCATGCACGGAGAGTGCTGCTCTGCATATTTTTAATCTGTCCGTTTTTCGGATTTTATTTTAATTTCTTTTTTCTTCATTTTGCTTTTAGTAACGCTGCCAGGGCCCTTACCTGCACTTTAAAATTGTTGGAAACCCACCGCAGCTTTTGCGGGTCCGGTTCCGGGGAGGTTTTCTGCTGGGGAGTGACATCTTGGGTTGGGCTGGGAGCTGGGAGTAGCGGTCGCCATTTTGGAGCGTCCCTGTGTCCGGCCACGCTGAGAGCTGGCTATTTAAAGTTCGCCTCTTAGCGCGCAGCGGTGACGCGCAGCGGGTGCGCCTTCCCTGCGCCTGAGTCGCGCCAGAGTCCTGCCCGTCTGCGCCCGTCAGCGTCTCGGAGGCGGCGGAGCGGCGCGGAACTCTGGCCTGACGAGCAGTATGATTTGCTATTCGTCTACGATTCTCCGCTCCCTGCAACCCACTCCCTGCGCGTGCCGATCTGTGTTTCCTGGTCGGTATAGGGGTAAGCATCGCTGCCCTGCCTGTGGCTGGTCCCCTACCTTTGGACCCTCCCCCGCCCAACGGTCAGTCGAGGGTCGGGTGAATCATCTGTGTCTACTGTTGAACACGCGATCCTTAGGTCGGCATGCCCTTGACGTGTACGATCTTTTGGTCAGGGAGAAACCTCTCTGCCTTCTTCTGACCGAAACCTGGTTGGGGGAGTCGTCCAACCCGGACAAACTGGCGGCTATCCCTCCGGAGTACAACATCTTCCGACAGGATAGAGCCAAGGGAAGAGGTGGTGGAGTGGCGGTGGTGGTCAAGAAAAGCGTCCCGTGTTCTATCCTCCCTACGGAGATGATAGGAGGTTCTGAGTCCCTTGCCTTTACCATCAGGCTGTCCCCCCATCAAGCCCTGAAGGGCCTGCTGGTTTATAGGCCCCCTGGGTCAGTGGGATCTTTCTGCGAGGACCTCCAGGAAGTCCTATCCAGACTGGCCTTGTCTGCTCAGCACTGTCTGCTGGCGGGTGATTTTAATTTCCATCTGGACATTGTGGGTGACACGAACTCTACTAAGTTGTTTGATATCACCACTCCTTTGGGTCTCGCTCCTGCGCTGTCGGGCTCCACACATGAGCAAGGGCACACATTAGATCAGGTGTTTTCCTCTGTTCCCCTGGTGGATATAGAATTACTCCCGGTACTCTGGTCAGATCATAGACTGGCCAGATTTTTCATTCAAGGGAGTGATCTGCTTTCTGGCAGTGCTCCGATTCATGCTGGAGCTGCTTCGCGGGGGCTACATCGAGTCACGCCCGATCTGTTAGAGCAGGCATTTGTTGACCATCCTTGCCCCATCGTGGGTGACTTGGACCTGGACACTGAGACTTTACAAACGTGGCTGTTAGAGAGGTTGGACGACCTGGCCCCTGTAAGAGCTCTTCGTTCAGGGGGTGAGCGGCAGTCTGCGCCGTGGTTTACGGGGGCTTTGCGTATTGAACGCAGCTCGTGCAAGGTGGCGGAGAGGGCGTGGGGCTCTCAGTATGGCGCGGAGGCCAGACTCACCTATAGGTTGGCGGTCAAAGCGTACCATCGTAACATTCTGTGCGCAAAAAAAGAGTATCTCGCCAGGAGGATCGAGGCGGCCGCCAACTCCTGCAAGGAGATTTTTACCGTTGTCAGGGAGTTCACAGCCCCCAGGTCTAATCTTCAGCAAGCAGTTTCACCTGAGACCTGGGTCAGTGACCTGGCTAGGTTTGTCACCGATAAAATCAGAACGATCCAGGCCTCCTTCTCTGCAGAGTCTGTGGATGGGGCTGTTGGCATCGGGGGGGGACGTGCTCCATCGGCTACGCCAGAGGTCCTTCTGGCTGAGTTTCCGCCGGTCTCCCCAGATGCTTCCCTTGCACTTCTGGCCACGCTCAAGTCTAGGTCGCCACTCGATCCCTGTCCGGCCAAATTTTTGGCCAGGATGGCGCCGTTGATGAACCCCTTGGTGAATCCTCTCCTGAATTCATCTTTGAAAGAGGGCCGGCTCCCACTGTCCTGGAAAAGGGCGATGGTGATCCCCCTTCTCAAAAAGCCGGGTTTGGATCCCGGGGTCCCGGCGAATTACCGGCCAATCTCTCTTCTGCCGGCTCTTGCGAAGCTCACTGAGAAGCACGTGCATGGCGTGCTCTCGGGTTTCCTCGAGTCAAATGATCTCCTGCATCCCTCGCAATCCGGCTTTCGGCCTAACCTGAGTACGGAGACGGCACTCCTTGAGGTGTCAGAGATCATCCGCGAGACTCTGGACGCAGGGGGGAAGGCTGTGTTGGTCATGTTGGACTTGTCGACGGCCTTCGACACCGTCCCCCATGAGGCGTTACTCACCAGACTTTATGACATCGGTCTGAGGGGGACGGTGCTCAAATGGTTTACATCGTTTTTGGAGGACCGTCGACAAACGGTCTGGGCTTCCTCGAGCTCTGCTGAGATGCCGCCACTGGGAGTCGGGGTCCCACAGGGCTCTGTGCTGAGCCCGACCCTTTTTAACATCTTTATGACCCCTCTGGCGGCACTCGTGGAGACTTCGGGGGCCCAGATCGTGTCCTATGCGGACGACACGCAGCTTCTCTTCACCTGCAGGAAAGATCAGTCATTTGACGGGGAGAGCATCCAGGGATGTCTGAAGAGGGTCTTTGACTGGTTTCAGCAGAATGGTCTTAAGGCCAACTCTAGTAAATCTGAGGTTCTGCTATTTGGGTGTGCTTCGGAACCGGAATGGCGTGATTGGTGGCCGGTTGATATGTGCCCCCCCGCCCAGCCATCTGTGGTCGCCAAAAATCTGGGTGTTAAGGTCGATAATGACCTCTCGTTCAGATCGCACATTCTTGGTCTGACAGGCACCTGTTTTGGCATCCTCAAGATGCTCCGGAAGTTCCTACCCCTGCTTACAGAGGAGCACAGGAAGATCATTGTCCAAGCTCTCATAGGATCTAGACTGGACTACGCGAATGCTCTTTATTTAGGGCTTCCGGAGTATCTGATTCAAAGGCTGCAAGTGGCGCAGAACTCTGCGGCTCGCGCCATATACGGCCTTCATAGGCGGGCAAGAACATCTGGGGTGCTACAGTCACTTCACTGGCTCCCTATCCGAAAGCGGATAATGTTTAAAACGCTCACGCTGGTGCATAAGGCACTTTCTGGCTCCGGTGCTAAGTATCTGCAGCGCAGACTGGCCTTTTACCGTCCGGCCCGCTCCTTGCGGTCGGAATCTTTGTTTAGGGCCGTGGTGCCCCATGTGAGGAAGGCTCGCATCGGGGGTCGTTCCTTCAGCTTTAAGGCCCCCCAGCTGTGGAACTCTTTGCCCCTCGCTTTGCGCAGCATTCCTAGTTTGCTCCTGTTTAGGAAAGGCCTGAAGACCTGGCTTTCTAATCTTTAGGCTGTTCTTTTACTTTCACTCTTTTTTCTCTGTTTGCTGACTGTTATGTTTTTTTAACTGCTGAGTCGCACTCTGAAAGCGCCGGGACACTCTTGTTGAGTAGCCGTGCGCTATATAAATAAAACCTTAACATAACATAACATAACATAACATATCCAGTTTATGCAAATGCTTACATTTACATATAGTTATGATATATACATTGAATCAAAAATTAAAATAAATAAATAAATAAAAAACTGATTACATAGTCCCAGCTTAAATGAGTAACTATTTGACAAGAGAGGGAATAAAGAACAATCCAAAACATTGCAATTACGATAACAAACCATTATTGCCGGTCTAACCTTCCGGGCATGTTATGTTATGTTAAAAATATTTATACAGCGCACGGACACCAAGCGGTTACATGGCACTTAGAACAACTGGGAGAGAGTGGGCGCATAATTATGCGTAGGCCTGCCGGAACAGATGAGTTTTGAGTGAGCTTCTGAAAGAAGCATAGCTAAGAGTTAGTCTGAGGCATCTTTCCATATCCTATATTCCTTTATATACTAGTTTGTATAGTAAACCATTTTTTCAAGAGAGCCCAGAATTCTCTGTCACGCTTTCAAGCACCCCGGCCTTTACATTTATAGAGTGCTTTTTCGAGATGATATATAGCCAATAAACGACTAATCCATGCTTGAAACTGAGGATGCTCTGGGTCTTTCCAATGAGTGAAGATAAGAAATCTCATTACAGCTATTGCAATAAAAACAAATTTGCTCATATGATAACCACATTGTATACTTTCATCAGATCCTAGTAACATTAAAGATACAGATATTTTAATAGGGCACTCTACGGCTGCTATCAAGAAGGTTTCTATTTGTTTTATTAATATATTTAATTGGTCGCAGCTATAAAACATATGAATTGTATCTGCGGGTCCTTGCTTACATCTTGGACATTTATTATCCTCTCTTTTACCCCAGCGATGTAGTTTTTCCGGGGTATAGTAGAGCTATTATAGTGTATAATAATGTTGGGCTTTCAGATTTGCCGCTAGAAAAATCTTGCTAGATAGCTTCAAAGTTCGGCATATTTCGGTATCGCGATCCCCGGTTTTGATTGCCCATTTAGCTTCTACCACCTCCAGATCATCTGGGAGTGTATCCATTAATATTTTATATACATTCTTAATTCTGGTCTGAGGATTAGAGATAGTTTTGATTAAGGATATCCTATGAAGTGATAGCCCCTTCTCCTATATTTTATTCAAATAGCTGATAATCTGTTTATATTTAAAGAATGAGTTATCAGGTGTACCATATTTTTGTTGGAGCTCTGAAAATTCCAATCTTTGTTCAGCTGAATATAGGTCCCTCACAATCACGACTCCCTTTTCCTCCCATTGTCTGCCATTCTATCGTACAAGAATGATGAAGAGAGGGAAGACCGCCACAGCGGACTCTATCTATTATATGTAGGTATGTTAACTAAGGACTTCATCCTTTTCCAAATTTTCCAAATTGCTAGCATTCGCTTAAACTTAGTTTGGCGGCTGAGTAGAACGGCTGTGGTGCAGGAAGGGATCGCCTGCAACTCTCTTGGCTTCGACGGGAGCACTCGGTGATTATGGCTCCGAAAATTCCTGTTGCTGCGGGGGTGAAAGGAAAGACGCGCTCGGGCTTGGGCGTCGGGCTGTCCTCCAAAGTGTATATAGCAGAAAATACAGCCCCGGATTCTCAAACCAAATCGGGACCCAAGAAGCAAGTCTGCTCAGCAGCAAATCCTCAAGCCAAACTGGATGAGAAGAAAAACCGGACCGGAATGCCACCGAGTGCTGAGCCTACTGTGCTAGAAATGCTGCGACCAATCCCACAGCTCAAGACACAACAAGTAGGTGTATCACAAGGTGTGCCCGATGAATCAGGTGAACAGTACCAGGGGGGAATATAGACAAAGGAAAGGAGACTGGGGGAAAGGATGTATTGAACCCGCCAGCTACAAGTGTAAGCCTGACCCGAACGCTAGCACAGCCATTGATAGTGTAACAAGCGAACTGTGCCAGCCAAAACAATATATTCAATCTCCTCCTTCCGTAGAAACCCCTCTCCGCCTGCAACCAGAAATGCAAATCCTTAACAATGGGGATACAACAGCCATTGCAAAGCCGGTGGAAACTTTTGTTAAGCTAAGGTCTGTCAATCCAATTAGTACCTTAGGGGGTCCAATAGCAGTGACTGAGAGTTATGCCGCATCCTCTAACCATAGTGAACAGGATTTCTACTCATTCTCTGATGGTATCTGGTCAGTGTCCGGCTCCCCCTCTGAGTCTCGGGAAGACTCTAGCAATGAGAATTCGGTTACTGGGGAAAAAGATATGACTGCCACAATTCGCAGAACGATGAAAATAGCAACACAACCTAGCCCGCAGAAGATAAACCTAAGGTGGGATTATCTGTGAGCGGAGTTATTTAGCACAAGCAACACAAATACACCACCAACTGAGAATCCATCTTCTGCCGCACCCCCCAACTCTGGACACTCTCATTCAATGTACACTCTCTCATCGGGAAGAGACACGTCAAGACAGTAAACATGCGCAGACAAAAATGCGTAAAATTCAAGGGGCAGTCAGAAAGGTCGCCAAATCGTGTGTGGTAATCAACGAACGACTCGCAGCTCTTGAGGCCCGGACTGAAACATTGGAGACTGATGCTACCACAACACGCACAGCTACTGAGGCACATGAGGCGCAGCTCGTCGATATACAGTGGAAAATTGAGGATTTTGAAAATACATCGCGCTGTAACAATCTACGAGTCCTAGGGGTTCCTGAGGTAAAGAAAGGAGCGGACACTCGTAGATACACGGTGGATGTCCTGTCTAAAGCATTCCCAGAGCTTGAGGAGTAGAATTGGGAACTGGAAATTCAAAGGGCGCACCGCGTTCATTTTAATCTCAAGTCATCTCCAAAGCCCAACATTAAACACTGTGCGATACTTATATACTTTGGCAATTTTCTACTTCACCAGGCAGTCTATGACAAAGCAAAACCCACAACAAAGCACAGTGGTGGGGATTATACTTTTTTTGTACAACCGGACTATTGTCATTTTACTGTTGAAAGACGTTGGCGCCTTCGTCATATGATTAAACCAGTCCAAGATCGTGGGGGACAGGCATTTCTTCTGCATCCTGCCCAGTTGAAAATAATTAAGGGAGAACATGTCCGCTTTTTTACTTCAGAAATTAAAATACAAGAGTATCTAGAGAAATGGACTTGAACCCATGGACTGAGCGAATGTTTGGGATTAAGGGAAAGATTATTTTAGGGTCTATGGACATAATACAGATCTTTATAGTATACGTTTTTGAGCCTTATCAACTTTTTTTTGCTGTTTTTTAGCTCATTTTTGGGTTAGGGGGAGCGACCATCACAGCAAACTACTAGTAGTCTTAATTCCTTTTTGTAAAGGAAGGGTGGGGGGCGGGAACCGAGAGTTAGGCATGGCTGAGGCAGGGGACACGGTGTATGGTGGGAAATGGGGGTGGCCGAATTGGGGGCGGGGGGAAGGGTCAGGGAAAATGGAGAGGATACAAGCAAAAATTAATGTAAAACAGTTTGTATCGGAAGACAAAGGCGATTAAAGCAGAGAAATTCAAGAAGATAAAATGGCTAAAATTACTATTTGCTCAGTGAACCTAGAAGGTCTTAATGATAGACAAAAACGTAAGAGAGTTGTAGAGGTGTTAAGAAGCTTTATTGCTGACATAACATGCCAGCAGGAAACGCACATTCCATGGGGAAGCCAGGATTTGCTGGCTATAAGAGGCTATAACATTATGACATGCTCTACCCAGACCTCAACCATTAGAGGAACTACGATTCATATGAAAAATCGGTGTGGGTCGGCCATACGGACACTGGGAGACAAATCAGGAAGATGGGCGATGGCACAGCTCCCTATTGGAATCACTGTATGTTTAGTTCATGGGTCAAATGAGGATTATCCCCAGATGTTTATTAATCTAGAAATTGAGGCAGCATCATGGCCTGGCCGTTTATATTTTGTGGAGACTTCAACATCCATTAAGAAAAGGGGGTTTGCAGCACCCAAAGAGATCAAGGGAGAAAACCCTGGGTTCATTATGCACTGTCTGCTTTACAAACTAGTTAGGATCTGCGTGATGTCTGGAGAATGAAATATCCATCAGTTACTGGGTACACATATTATTCAAATCCTCATAAAACATTTTTTAGGCTTGATTGTTTTTTTTGTGTCGTCCTCTTATTTCATCTGTTGAAGTAAAGAATCTGCTGAAAGTACTTTCAGACCATAACCCCTTAATTATGGGTCTGACACTCCCAAATTTAGAACATTCAAATATGAAATGGACATTTGATAGATCACTACTGCATAACGAAAGCTATATAACGTTGTTAGAAAGGCGGTCCCTGGGGCGGCAGAAGAGGTCTGACTGACCACCCCTAGACCCACCTCTCCTTCGGGAGATGGCCGAGCGTTGTCGAGAGGCCTCCTGGGTGAGGTTCCTCTCCTAGAATCGTAACAGCAGAGCAATCACACCACTACAAAGGGACACCACACAAGAGGATAACTTCTTAGGGTCTTTATCAACAATAAAGATTGGTTCTTCAGGCAATATGTACAAGCGGATCGAGGGATCCTTAAAGTCTCAGTAGCTGGGGGAACGGGGTAGCGGGACAGTCTTAGTACCAGCCTGGTACAGGGATACCCTACGCACAGCTCTCAATCCTCGAGCTGGGGGTTCCGCAAGGTCGAGCCGCGGCAGCGCCAGCAGGGCTCCGAAGATGGTTTCAGCGAAGTTGGGCCGCGGCAGCGCCAGCGCCAGCAGGACTCCAAAGCTGGTTTCAGCGAGGTTGGGCCGCAGCAGCGCCAGCAGGACTCCAAAGGTGGTTTCAGCGAGGTTGGGCCGCGGCAGCGCCAGCAGGACTCCAAAGGTGGTTTCAGCGAGGTTGGGCCGCGGCAGCGCCAGCAGGACTCCAAAGGTGGTTTCAGCGAGGTTGGGCCGCGGCAGCGCCAGCAGGACTCCAAAGGTGGTTTCAGCGAGGGTGGGCCGCGGCAGTGCCAGCAGGACTCCAAAGGTGGTTTCAGCGAGGTTGGGCCGCGGCAGCGCCAGCAGGACTCCAAAGGGGGTTTCAGGGATCAGCGTAGTGAGTTCTACTCGGGGTCAGCCGCGACAGAGTCAGCAGGGCTCTCGACTCCAGGATACAACTGCTGGCCCATTCCAGAGTTGCCCCAGTTATAGGTCTGGAGGCCTTTGATGTCCTGACCCTCGCGCCTGGGGGGCCAGAGGGGCCGGGATGAGGGTGTCCAGACACCCAGCAAGGGGGTGGAGCCAGCGCCCAGGGAGTCCGGAGGGCGATCAAAACCAGGTGTCCGGGGACGGCTGGAGGGCCATCGAAACTCTCCTCCTCCTGGATTCGTTGAGTGGCCGTTTTACCCCCTGGTCGGATCTTGGTGCCTCGATGTCGGGGCTTCGCCGGGGCCGCAGCCGGGGCCACGTGGTCCTGACGTGGCAGGTCCAAGATGGTGTCGGGGCCTGGGGTGGCGGCCCGGGCAGGGCCTGCACCAACAGAGTGGGGCGAGCAAGGGTCGCCGTGTTCCTGAGCGGGAGAGCCGGGGGTCGCCAGGAGTGGCGGCTCTCATTGAGGGTTGGAGAGGGAGGTTCGTCGAGGCGGCCAGGGGTCGTTGCTGTCCAGGGCCTGCCATGCGGGGAGGAACGGGACCACTCCACAAGGCCGGGTCCAACACACGTCCCCCCCAGCTGAAGGCGGGGAGAGTAGAGTCACCCATCTTCTTGGGGGTTCTCCTCGTCGAGGCGGAAGAAGCGGGACAGGCCATCGGCGTTGGCGTGGTCGTTGCCGGGGCGATGCTCCTCAGTGAAGTCCATCCCTTGGAGGGAGATGGACCATCGCAGCAACTTTGGATTCTCTCCTCGCATTTGCATCAACCACCGCAAGGGCCGGTGGTCAGTTTGCACTCCGAAGTGGGTGCCGAAGAGATAGGGGCGGAGTTTCTTGAGGACCCACACCACGGCGAAGGCCTCTCGTTCAATGGTGCTCCAGCGTTGCTCTCGGGCCAGCAGACGTCGGCTGATAAAGGCCACGGGCTGGTTAACTCCTTCGGCGTTGAGTTGGGAAAGGACCGCCCCGACACCATGCTCCGAGGCATCTGTCTGTACTATGAATTCCCGGCTGTAGTCGGGGGCTTGGAGCACGGGGCGGTACACATCGCTGTCTTTAGTGTCTCAAAGGCGGCCTGACACTCGGGTGTCCAATGCACCTTCTGTGGCTGTCTCTTGGAAGTGAGTTCAGTGAGGGAGCCAACAATGCTCCCATAGTCCTTCACGAAGCGCCGGTAATACCCAGTGAGCCCCAGGAAGGCTCTGACTACTGTCTGGGTGACTAGGGGCTCCCAGGCCATAATGGCGTCGATCTTGGGTTGGAGGGGAGCCACATGGTTGCTCCCCACTTGGTGTCCCAGATAGGTCATGGACCCTTGGCCTATCTGGCATTTGCTTGCTTTTATTGTCAGTCCGGCCCGACTGAGGGCCGTCAGGACCTCCCAGAGTTGCTTGAGGTGCTCGGCCCAGTGGAGGCTGTACACCGCAATATCGTCCAGGTAGGTGGCGCTGAACCCTTCCAGCACCGCCAGCACCTTATTCACCAGCCTCTGGAAAGTTGCGGGGGCGTTCTTCATCCCGAAGGGCATCACCCTGAAGTGGCAGTGGCCATCGGGGGTTGAGAAAGCAGATCGCTCTTGGGCGCCCGGGGTGAGTCCAATCTGCCAGTAGCCGGAGGTCAGGTCGAATGTGCTCAGGTAGCGGGCTGCCCCCAGGCGGTCGATCAGTTCATCGGCCCGGGGAATGGGATGAGCATCGGTCCGGGTGACGGCGTTCAATCCCCGGTAGTCTACACAGAATCGTAGCTCGGGAGTGGCGCCAGGTGCGGCGGCTTTGGGGTCCAGGACGACCGGACTGGCCCACGGACTGTCAGAGGGTTCGACTACCCCCAGAGCCAGCATCTTGGAGACCTCCGATTGGATGCAGGTCCGGACTCGGTCGGGAACTCTGTAGGCCCGGTGTCGCACAGGCGGGCTGTCCCCGGTGTCAACATCGTGGACGCCCCACTGGGTGACTCCGGGGGTGAGCGAGAACAAGTCTGTGAACTGACCCATCAGTTTTTTGCCGTCCTGGCGCTGTTCGGGGGTCAGGGTGGAGGAGAGGGTGACCCCCTCGACGGATCCGTCCTTCTCAGGGGTGCTCAGGAGGTCCGGTAGGGGCTCGGAGTCGTCTTCGGCCCCGCCATCCGTAGCCATCAGCAGGCTGAGTTCTGTCCTGACAAAGTGAGGTTTGAGCCGGTTGGTGTGGAGGACCCTGAGGGGGTTCCTGGGGGACTCCATGTCCACCAGGTAAGTGACAGGGCTCTTACGCTCCACCACCTTGAAGGGCCCCGTCCATTTGCCCTGGAGGGCACAGGGTTCGACCAGGGACATGACCCAGACCTGTTGGCCCGGTTCGTACTCAATGGAAGAGGCGTTTTGGTCATAACAGCGTTTCATCTCCTCCTGGCTGGCCTCGAGGTTGGCTTCGGCAAGTTCCCGGAACTTCTGAGTTTGATTCCGGAGGGTCAGGAGGTATCGGCAGACGTCGGGGGGAGCATCTTGGACTGCAACCTCCCCGCCTTCTTTGACCAGGCTGAGGGGACCCCGGACGGGGTGTCCGTACAACAG
The DNA here is from genome assembly GCF_964261635.1 of Lissotriton helveticus. Classification (NCBI taxonomy): domain Eukaryota; kingdom Metazoa; phylum Chordata; class Amphibia; order Caudata; family Salamandridae; genus Lissotriton; species Lissotriton helveticus. The sequence continues at coordinate 1,279,173,235 of NC_136069.1, forward strand.
TTCGAAGGGGCTGAACCCCAGGGACTACTGAGGGACTTCCCGGAAGTCGAAGAGGAGGCAGGGCAGCAGCACGTCCCATTGGCGTCGCAAGGGCTCCTCCAGGCCCATGATCATTCCCTTGAGAGTTCTATTGAAGCGCTCCACCAATCCATTCCCTTGGGGGTGGTAGGGAGTCCTGAATTTATACGTGACCCCGCACTGTTGCCACAGGGACTTCATGTAGCGGGAAATAAAGTTCGTACCCCGGTCACTTACGACCTCTCGAGGGAAGCCCACCCGGGAGAAGATCCCCATCAGCGCCCGGCCCACCACGGGGGCCGTCACAGTCCGGAGGGGAATGGCTTCGGGATAGCGGGTGGCATGGTCCACCAGGACGAGAATAAACCGGTGTCCTTGGGAGGTGCGAGGCTCCAGAGGCCCCACAATGTCTATTCCCACCCGCTCGAAAGGGGTGTTGACGACTGGGAAGGGTTGGAGGGGGGCCTTGTGCTCCCCTCCACTCTTCCCGCTGGCTTGGCAGGTGGGGCACATCCGGCAGTGATTGTTCACATCGTTTCTCATTTTTGGCCAGTAGAAATGGGTCACCAGGCGGCTGTATGTTTTGTCCTGCCCCAGGTGCCCGGCGAGGGGCACATCGTGTGCGAGGTTCAGGAGGAAGTCTCTGAACCGGAGGGGGACCACCAGCACCCGGCCGGCCACCAGTTCGGCAATTTTTTGTTCGCTGTAGAGAAGATCGTGATCCCAATAGACCCAGTGGGACCCCGACTGGTCTCCGGCGGCTTGAGTGGCGGCTTCCTGTCGAAGTCCCTCGAGGGAGGGAAAGGTTTTCTGTTCCTGCCGGAACTGTTCTCGTGTGGGGCCACCTTCTTGGCGCCATTGGGCTAGTTCCGGGAGGCTGCCAAGCTGTTGGGCCCCGGTGGGTCGGGCTCTGGATCGGCGTCTTCGGATACGACGGGCGGCGGAGGTGCGGGCCACTCTGGTTCTTCAGTCGGGGCGGCTTCCGTCGGGGCGGTGGCCCGGGCGGCCATGGATCGGGTGGTCGCACAGACCCACTCGGGAAGGCCTAGCATCCCCAGATGCTCCCTCCGCTCTACGTGGGCCCAGGGGGAACTTTCTAGATCATTCCCGAGGAGGCAGTCCACAGGGGCATCGTCCCGGACAGTCACTTTCAGCAGGCCGGACACCCCCCCCCCACTCGAAGGGGATGCGGGCCATCTGGCACAGGCTCTCAGAATTGTCCGCCGACCGTACTGGGCACAGCACATTGGGCAGGATTTGGTCAGGGGTCACCAAGTGGCCTCGGACGGCTGTCACGCTGGCTCCGGTGTCGCGGAGGGCTTCAGCCCGGTGTCCATTAATGGTGACCCATTGGCGGTACTTTTGAGTGTTGCCCGGGATCGGGGCCCGGGGGATCATGTCTCTTTCGCCTAAACATACCAGGGACATAGCGGCGGGCTCCCACTCGGTCTGGTCGTGGTCGTAGCTTTCTTCTTCGCTCCTCTCTTCTCCCAAGGCGGCGGCAGCGATCTGGCAATTTGGAGGACCGGTGGGGCCAGGACGTTGGTTCATCGGGCAGAGGGGGTCATTGGCATAGTGACCTGGCCGCTGGCATCTGTGGCAGGTAACGTTTGGGCGGGGCCCCGGCCGTGCTGGGGGGGCCCCCCTTCCGGCCAGGGATGGCGAAGTGGGGGTCGGGAGCAGTCCCGCGGGGGAGTCCCTGGTCCTGGTCTGGCCTCCTCCACCGCCTCGCGGGCGGTGGTTCCCCGGGGAACCTCGGCCGTAGTCTCCCATCGGGCTCCGGGGGACCCGGGTGCTCACCCATCGATCGGCCTCGACGGCGGGTTTTCGTGGCTCGGTCAGCTTGCTGTCGAGGAGATGCTGCCTGAGTTCGATGAAACAGTTGTTGGAGAGGTGCTCCCATACAATGAGGTTGAACAGCTGCTCGTAAGTGGAGACCTGGCTGCCTTTGATCCACCCTTCTAGGGCTCTACTATAGAAGTTCACGTACTCCACCCATGTAGTACCGGGGAGTTTCTTACAGTCTCGGAATCGCTGCTGGTACATCTCAGGGGTGAGTCCGTAGGGAGTAAGGAGGGCGGCTTTCATATGTTCGTAAGAGGTCATCTCGGCGTCGAGGAGCTCTAGCAGGGCGTCTCTCCCTTCGTTGACGAACTTCCCCCACAAGCCGGCGCCCAGTCTTTGGCGGGTACTCGATGGGAGGCCATGGCTACTTCGTAAGCCTTAAACCATTGTTGGATGTCGTCGTTTTTATAGTATTCTTTGACGACATCTTTGGGGATGTGGACCTTTGTGTCCGCAGGCGGAGGCGGGCTCCGGTTCCCGGAGGCGCTGGCCTCCCCCGTTTTGGCCTTGATCTCAAGTTCTTTTAATCCACGCTCGTGCTCGAACGTGAGCTTCTTCTCCTCTAAGTCTCTCTGTCTTCGCTTCTCCTCCAAGTCTCCTTGCAGCTGTAGTTGTTCAAGGGCTATCTTCTTCTCAGCTAGCTGCAGTTCTCCGTCTAGACGGAGTCGGGTGAGCTCTAACTCATGGAGCCGGCTCCTCTCTCGTTTGCAGGCGTCTTCGTGGGAGATGCCCGTGTCTATGTTGGTGTTTCTTTCCTCTGCTGTGGTTGCGAGGTTTTCTCGGTGCACATCGGGGGCCGTTTTTTTCTTCGCTCTGGGGTGGCGTCGCTCCTGCCTAAACCCATGTTTGTAGGGCCAACTTGAAATCTTCCTTGGTGCTTAGTCCAGTGGTAGCGATGCCCAGGTCCTTGCAGAATTGTTTCAATTCTTTATGATTATAATCTTCCAACCGTTCTTTCTGGAACTCTGCGGTTGGTCGGGTTTCTCTGGTAGTCATGGTCGCGGTGTTTTTCTGTCAGTAGTGGGTGAGTCACTCTCTGTACGATTTGCGTTGGCTTGGATCGCTCCGCCTGCCACCAATGTTAGAAAGGCGGTCCCTGGGGCGGCAGAAGAGGTCTGACTGACCACCCCTAGACCCACCTCTCCTTCGGGAGATGGCCGAGCGTTGTCGAGAGGCCTCCTGGGTGAGGTTCCTCTCCTAGAATCGTAACAGCAGAGCAATCACACCACTACAAAGGGACACCACACAAGAGGATAACTTCTTAGGGTCTTTATCAACAATAAAGATTGGTTCTTCCGGCAATTTGTACAAGCGGATCGGGAGATCCTTAAAGTCTCGGTAGCTGGGGGAACGGGGTAGCGGGACAGTCTTAGTACCAGCCTGGTACAGGGATACCCTACGCACGGCTCTCAATCCTCGAGCTGGGGGGTTCCGCAAGGTCGAGCCGCGGCAGCGCCAGCAGGGCTCCGAAGATGGTTTCAGCAAAGTTGGGCCGCGGCAGCGCCAGCAGGACTCCAAAGGTGGTTTCAGCGAGGTTGGGCCGCGGCAGCGCCAGCAGGACTCCAAAGGTGGTTTCAGCGAGGTTGGGCCGCGGCAGCGCCAGCAGGACTCCAAAGGTGGTTTCAGCGAGGTTGGGCCGCGGCAGCGCCAGCAGGACTTCAAAGGTGGTTTCAGCGAGGGTGGGCCGCGGCAGCGCCAGCAGGACTCCAAAGGGGGTTTCAGGGATCAGCGTAGTGAGTTCTTCTCGGGGTCAGCCGCGACAGCGTCAGCAGGGCTCTCAACTCAAGGATACAACTGCTGACCCATTCCAGAGTTGCCCCAGATATAGGTCTGGAGGCCTTTGATGTCCGGACCCTCGTGCCTGGGGGGCCAGAGGGGCTGGGATGAGGGTGTCCAGACACCCAGCAGGGGGGTGGAGCCAGCGCCCAGGGAGTCCGGAGGGCGATCGAAACCAGGCGTCCGGGGACGGCTGGAGGGCCATCGAAACTCTCCTCCTCCTGGATTCGTTGAGTGGCCGTTTTACCCCCTGGTCGGATCTTGGTGCCTCGATGTCGGGGCTTCGCCGGGGCCGCGGCCGGGGCCACGTGGTCATGACGTGGCAGGTCCAAGATGGAGTCGGGGCCTGGGGTGGCGGCCCGGGCAGGGCCTGGACCAACAGAGTGGGGCGAGCAAGGGTCGCCGTGTTCCTGAGGGGGAGAGCCGGGGGTCGCCAGGAGTGGCAGCTCTCGTTGAGGGTTGGAGAGGGAGGTTCGTCGAGGCGGCCAGGGGTCATTGCTGTCCAGGGCCCGCCATGCTGGGAGGAACGGGACCACGCCACGAGGCCGGGTCCAACAAATGTATATTAAGAAATGGGCTATTGAATATTATGAGGTGAAAATCAATATAGTTCCTCACATAATACAGTCTGGGACAGTTTTAAAGCTGGGCTCTGGGGGGGAGACAATTAGCTTTGTAGGAAGAGCCAGGAAACAAGAAAAACATGGAATTAATATGCTGATATCTAGACTGGGAGAGCTGGAAAAAGAATATAAAGGGGCAGTTAGACGAAATCAAGAGAGTGAGGAAGATACAATACGTCAAAATATAGCAATTATTAAGGCTGAAATAAATAACCACTACGCTATGAAGGGATCAGCCATCTACCAAGCACACAAGTCAGAAGGATATGAGTACGGTGAATATATTGGTAAGGTTCTTGCTTTACGGACCAATCAAAAAACAGCTAAAAATAATATAACAGAAATCAAGGGTAATGATGGAGCTTCATATACAGTAAAAAAGGATATTATTAAAATATTCAAGAAATTCTATCAAGACCTATATAAGCGAGGGAATACTGATGTAATGCTAGATAGTGATATTGAGCGCACTTTAGGTAATCAATGTAGGCTTAATGAAGAAATGCGGTAAGAGCTGCATGAAGAAATAACGGAAATAGAAGTACTTGGCGCTCTACAAGCCATGGCTACAGGGAAGGCGGCAGGTGCAGATAGGATCCCCCCGGAGCTATATAAAGTAATTAAAAAAGATATAGTTCCTATGTTACTAGATTTGTTTTTGGGGGTACAATATAATGGGATCCCTCCGGAGTCCTGGCAAAGGGCGAACATAGTAGAATTCTTAAAAAAAGGAAAACCTCCCAATAACCCTGCCTCATATAGACCTATATCTCTTATGAACACAGACACGACAATATATTCCAAAATTTTAGCTACCAGGCTTGGGAGGATCATAGCTCACTGAGGCAACTGGGGAGAAGATGGCTATGATCCTCCTAGACGCGGAGAAAGCTTTTGATCATGTGGCATGGCAGTATCTATGGACAACAATGATACAAAGGGGCTTTGGTCCTGGTATTTTAACAGCTATACATATATTACCGGCCATATGCTCGATTGAATATTATGGGGGAAGAATCTGCTGCTATAGTAATCGAGAGGGGGACGAGACAGGGGTGCCCCTGCTCGCCAATATTGTTTGCTCTATACATTGACATCTTTATAGAGCAAATTCTTCAAGGTCAGACTATCATCCCAGTACAATGTAATGGCCACGAGACAAAAATATTGGCTCATGCCGACGATCTGGTGTTAACAGCTGAACCAGATAAAGCAATGGTCCAAATTCAAAAAATAGCTGAAGAGTATGGCCGAAAATCAGTCTACGTCTTAAATGCAGGCAAAACTCAGATTTTATGTAACATCAATACTGGGTGTAATGATTCTCGAAAAGCAGCTGAAGTAACCTACCTAGGTTTTAAGATCACCAGGGACATAGATGCAATCTGGAAAATAAACATGCTACCAATATGTGATAAGATTAGTATAGATCTTCGACGGTTGAGCAGACTCTATTTATCACTCATAGGACGATGCAACATTCTAAAGATGGCTATGTTTCCGAAAATCTTATACCTGTTCAGATCTATACCACTCGCTATTGAAGAACAGTTTTTAAAGAAAATAGATAACATCTTCAGTAGCTTTGCCTGGAAATACTCTAAAATCCCCCGAGCCTTTAAGCTTTTAACATTGCCGCATGAACAAGGAGGATGGTCTGCTCCAAATGTTAGATATTACTACTATGCATGCTTTTTACAGCAAATGGCATGTGTAATTATGCCAGGCAGAAGTGGCAGACAGAATAACTCAAATGGTGGTTTACCCTCAATATATGAGCTAGCTGTAGGAATCAATGCCCAAGGGGTACTTCTTCGACAAATTGAGCCCAGCTATTACAAGTTAAATTATTCCTATGAGCTTCAGCTATATCTATTGTCTTTTGTTTTAGGAAACATTCACCCATAAACTATGCAGCTTGATTACTAAGTTCTGGATTCATATTCTTTTGAATAGGAACCTCTGGAAACATCACATCTAAATTAGAATAATAAAATTGTAACATTCCTGTTTTATAAAAGAGACTTGTTAATACTCTACATGACATGCCATATGTTAGTGGTAAATGGTGAAATGAGACACCTTCTGCTACTGAAGCTGGTAATGTCATACATACATAACAATCACTAATTTCCAAAGTGTCTAAGGGCCAGATGTAGGTAAATCTATTTTACCGACTCATAAATACCGAATTTTACCGATTCGGTATTTATGAATCGGTAAAATAGAAGTACTGAGATGTAGGTAAATCCAGATGTGCATTTACCGAATCGGTAATATTCGGTATTTACCAATTCGGTATATACCGACCGGTAATGCCCATTCATTCCTATGGGCTTTGAAGCCCATAGGAATGAATGGGCATTACCGATTCGGTATTTACCGAATCGGTAAATACCGAATTTCACAAGGGTGCAGGCGGTGTCACTTTGACACCCTCTAGCCCCCCCAAAACAGGTCCGGGTGCCATGTGGCAGGCATACATGCCCTAAGGGTAGGTCTGCCTGTCATATGGCACAGGTGTGCATGCACACATGTGCATGCACACCGGAATCGGTATTTTACCATCAAATTGAATTTGATGGTAAAATACCGATTCGGTAAGGCTTGTGGGACTCAGAAGAGTCCCACCTACATATCAAATTTACCGAATCGGTAAAAATACCGATTCGGTATTTTACAGAATCGGTAAATTTACCGATTGGTAAATTTACCGATTCTGTAAACATATGCCCCCTACATCTCAAATTCCATTTACCGGTCGGTAACGGCCGAGTTCGGCCGTTACCGACCGGTAAAAGCCTACCTACATCTGGCCCTTAATACTGAAAAAATAACTTGGTGAAGATATTTAAGGCTGTGTTATTATCTGTTACTGTGTGCTGTATTTCTGACTCATCTGATGCTTCTAATTCTACTCTACATCCTGTTATGTTAGCTAACTTTCCATTAGTGTCTGTACTATTTTTCTTTTCAACGGTCATCAAATAAGGTATTGCTATAGTTAAAAATAACCATACTACAATCACTAATAAGATGCTACATATGCATATTCTACAGCATTTCTTTAAGCAATTTCGTTTCGGTCTTTCAACAACTCTATCTCTAGCCATTTTAAGAAGATTTCTCTTCTCTCTTTCACTCTATTTTTGTAATTATTCTTTTTCTTTTATTAGTTCAAGGGGGTCTCAGTTCTCCTTCGTCAATCTGTTCAGCAATTATTTATTCATCACTTTCTACGTTTAAATCTAAACTCTCATGTTCTTCAAGAATCACATAGGTCCACTCAGGGCCTTTGAATTTCTTATTCAGTATTTTTTGTCTTTGACTTCTTCGCCTGGGTTTCTCAATTGATTGACCTGACTGACTAGTGACTTAATTCACTTGTTCAGGTTCCTCATTTATTGTCTTTCAGTGATAATTTAATCTTTTAACATAACTAGGCTAGTTATCACCTTTTCTAACCCTCTTACCTTGCACTGTACTTTCACTTTCCTCGTCTTTCTGAAGTGTTCTTTTATTTTTGTTGATTTGTGGCACAATTTTATTGTCTTTGTCTTCTGAGTCCCTTTCTAACTGTCCTGGTTCAGGGCTTATTATTGTGACATCATTTGCCTGAACGTGTTCTGCTTCTTCTATCTGATCCGGTTCAGGTCTTACTTTAACTTCTTCTTCTTCCTGAACTTGTTCTGCTTTTCCCATCTGGTCCTGCTCAGGTCTTACTGCACTTTCCTTATTTGCAACCTGAACTTGTTCTTCTAAGCCTATCTGTCCTTCCTCAGAATTGTGAATATTTTGGTTCACCTCTGTCTGAGTATGTTTTTCTTTCCTTAACTGTTCCTTCTCAGGGTCTCCAACAATTTCAAATTCAATTTCATGAGCTTGTTCTTCTATACCTGTCTGATTCTCTCTATTTTCATGCTTTTCTAATCTTGTTCTATTTCTCGTTTTGATATTCACATCAGGTATGTCAACCACTGGTATCCCTCCTGACTTGCACTTGGTTGTTCTTCCACAGCTACTTCAAGTGTGATATTCTAGACTCCTCATCTGCACAACTTTCAGCACCCTCAACTGCTGGTATCAGTTGTGGATTTCCTTCCTCAGGAGCTGGTACTCTCTTGGTATGACTAGTGTGTATCCAGGTTGGCAAACCTGCACATTTCACTGCTGTTGTTGTAACCAGTAGGACCTGTCTCGGTGTATCCCACTTGGGTGGTAGGCACGTCTCTCGGGTGTGATTCTTCACCGCCACCCAGTCTCCATGATTGAGATCATGTGCTTGATCCAGCTGCCTGGCAACTGCGTCTTCTCCAACCTGGCGAGAGAAAGAATGCACTATGTCAGCCAATCTTTTACAATAGTCTAATACCAGATCATCAGTTATACTTAACAGTTTGTGTCCTGGTATTCAGGCTAATCTCATTGTTCTTCCCTTGAGTATTTCATGGGGACTCAACCCTGTGTTTCGGTCAGGATTGTTTCAGAGTGCCATCAGAACAAGAGGTAATGCATCTGGCCAACTCAGTGATGTAGATGCGCACACCTTTGCCAATCTTGATTTTATTGTGCCATTCAATGGATGTATGACATTACAACGCATGCTTTTACCACGCATGCCTTTACAACGCGGTTTTTACAACGCATGCCTTTACAACGCATAGTGCTTTGGGGAGCTGGATAGTGAATTGTTTAATTTACTATTCCAACTCCAGTCCCCGTGGATAGTAGTGAAGGTGTTGGATAGTACATTAAACCTATTCCCTATCCTAGAGCGCCCCCCAGCGCAATGCGTTGTAATGGTTTGCGTTTTAAAAGTTGCGTCGTAAAGGCACTGCGTGGTAAAAGTTGCGTTGTAAAGGATGTTCCCCATTCAAATGTTCTACCACCCCAGAAGCCTCTGGACGGTATGCACAGTGCAATTTGTGTTCAATTTTATATGCTTCACAGATCAAACAAATCATTTCATTAATAAAGTGAGATTCTCCATTTGATTCCACAGTAACTGGAAAACAGAAACGTGGAATCAATTCCCTTAACAGTAATTTGGCAACTGTTATGCTGTCATTTCTTCTAGTAGGATATGCCTCCACCCATCATGAAAACAAACATACTATGACTAGAATGTACATCAATCCTTTACACGGTGGTAACTGAATAAAATCAATCTGCAACCTCACAAATGGTCCTTCTGCCTTTACAATTTTTCCCCAGCTGACCACTGTTTTCCTGCCTGGGTTATTCTATTGACAAATTAAACATCTCTGGCAAAGACTCTCTGCTACAGTTCTAAACTTCGGAGTAGACCAATTTTGTCTAAAGAGTCTGATCATGGCATCTCTACCTATGTGTGTATCTCTATGGTACATCCTGGCCATTTGTGGGAACATGCAGTCTGGCATGACCGGTCCACCATCTGGATAGATCCAGACACCATCTCCTGCTCTCCTTTGACACCCTGTTTTTATCTAACCTTCCTTTTCACTCACTTCCACCTCATCCTGTAAATGTCTTACTTCATCCCATGTCTCTAAAGCTGAGATTAGCATAACTTTGCATCTGATTCCACTTGTTTCAATTTTCTTATTTACTGCCATTTTGCTTTTTGGCACAGTACTGGGCAACTTGGTCAGAGTATCAATTACCAGCAGCCACATAGTCATCTCCAGACTGATGTGCAGCACACTTGACCACTGCCACTTCTTTTGGCAATTGTATAGGTTCTAAAAGCTCTTTCACAAGTTTTCCATTTTTAATAGGTGTTCCTGAAGAAGTCATGAAATCCCTCTGCATATAGAGTTGGCCAAAGTCATGCACCATACTGGCTATCAGTGTAAATGGTTACTCTCCAATTTTTCCCAATTTTACATGCTTTAATTAAAGCTATCAATTTGGCTATTTGTGTAGACTTGACTCGTGGTCAATAGGATGCTTCGACTATTCCAGCCAATGTACAGACAGCAGAAGCAGCACTTAATCCTCCTTTGCATGCTTCATGCATGAGCCATCTACAAATAGCTCATTTTCACATTCTTTCAGAGGCTCTTCCTGTATGTCTGGGCGAGGTTTGGTACAATATTCAGTAACATCCAGACAATCATGCTCAATGTCATCCCTCACTTCTTCTCCATGTACATCCAACAATAGAGTAGCTGGGTTTAGGATTATTCACCTGATTACTGTCACATTTTCTGCTCCCTAAATAATTATTTTGTATTTGGTAATTCGACTTGGGGTAAGGTACTGAGTCCGTGTTTTAGTTAAAAGAATTTCCGCTGAATGTGGGACATAGACCTTAACGAGGTGTCCCATCACAATGGACTCACTCTGTTCAAGACTCATGCAAGCAGCAGCTTCTGCTTTTAAACAGCCAGGTAATGCTGGGGCTGCAGGGTCCAAAGTAGCAGAAAAATATGCTACCGGACGTCGCATCAAACCATGTCGCTGAGTTGGTACTGATAAAGCACAATTCTCTCATTCACAACAAAAGAATGCAAATTCTTTCGTATAGTCTGGCATACCTAGAGGAGGAGCTTCACATAAACAATTTTGTAATTTTACAAAAGTCTTCATGCTTTCATTCTCTCAAACTATTGGGTCCTTTGCTCGCTTCCGTGTCATTTGTGTTAGTGGTTTTGCCAGCAGAGAAAAACCTACAATCCATTGTCTACATATCCTACCACACAAAGAAACATTCTGATTTCTCTCTGGGTTTGTGGTAACTGCATCTGTTTTATTATTTATATTCTTTCAGGGGTAACTCTTTTCACTCCTCTTTCTAATTGATTTTCCAAATATTGGACTCTAGTTTGACAGAATTGTAATTTCTCTGGTGACACCTTGTGTCATCCTTCATCCAAATGATTTAACAATGCAATGGAATCAGTGACGCAATCATCTCGTGATTTTGATGCGACAAGCAAGTCATCAAGATATTGGACTATAACTGCATTTCTGGGCATTACTAACATTTCTAAACACTTTTTCAGAATCTGATTAAATATTGAAGGGCTTTCTGTGTACCCTTGAGGAACCTGATTCGACACAAAAATACGATTTTCAATTTTGAATAAAAAAAGTTACTGGCTGTCTGCGTGTAATGGGATGGAGAAACATGCATGACATAAATTAATTACAGTAAACCATCCTACATTCCATGCTATTTGCTTTAGGATTACTGCTGGGTTCGGCACTACAGGACAAGAAGGCACCACGATTGTATTTATTTTTTATAAATCCTGCACTCTCCGATATTTTCTGATTATAGGTGAATTACAAGGACTGCTCATTATTTCTTTTAAAATGCCTTGTTCAATCATTCGTTCTATTTCTGCTATGACACCTGCTTTAATTTCTGGGCTCATTTTGCATTCTCTCGTGTTTGGGTAAACAGCATCTTCTTTCACAGTCACTTTTACTGGATCTACATCTGCCATTAACCCAACTTCTTTTCCAGTAAAATCCCACACTTCCGGATTTACTATTAATTTTAATTCATCAGGTAAGTCATATTCTGTCATCATTGAATACATTTCGTCTACTTCTGTACCTTGTTTTGCTAGCATTATCTTGTAAATACCATCTTCATTAGGGGTCTGAATTGCAAACCCCATCCGGTGTACAATAAATTGTGCAGTTCATGTTGCACAGTATGTCTCTTCCTAACAAGTTTACAGGACTAGAACGCACACTACAAATTTGTGCATTTCCCTAAAATTGCCAATGCATACCTCCATAGGTTCTGTGATTGGAGTTCTAATCTGTCTATTTGAAACACCCACTACTTGGATGGGTTATCCCGAGTGGGGTAGGTTTGGGATGTCTGCTGTTCTCACACTAGAGCGGGTAGCACCAGTATCCAACAAAAAAGTAATATCTTTTCCTTCTACCTTTCAATCAATATATGGACCTGATTGCTCTACCGGTAAGGATGCGCCAAGTACCCACTCCTCTTCCTCCCCCCTCAGGCACCATCATTGATCATCTTCAAAAGAACAACTGTTCTGAAAAAGAAATTGTGAAGTTACAGAATTTATCTCATCACTTTCTCCTGGAAATCCGGCGTCCACACTGTACTTTGCTCTGTTCATAAAATTTGGCATAGGAGCAGGTGGTAACTGACTCTGTCGAGTAACAACCTGTTGTGGTTGCCTCATTATCACCTCATTCTGCGTCTGTGGGTTTAAATTTTGATTTGGGACATTATTATTTAATATTTTTACACCCGTTTTTACAATGCTCCAATTTTCTGCACCATGACAAGGAAACTTCTTTGCTTCCTCTCTACTTATTTTCCCTTTTGGTTTTCCCCCACTATTTTCATTTTGTCCATATCCTTTTGCTTGATCATTATTCTGACTATTTAATTTAATCTCTTGTTGTTCTGCCAATTCTATTTGTGCCCACATTACCTTTTCTTCTAACTTTTTGCATCTCTTTTCGATTTCATCTCCACAGTATTTGACATATTTGAGTAATTCATCTATTAGCTTTCCTTACCAACACAACATATGGTGCTGAATGATTTGGCAAATCTCAGGTCTCAGTCCAGATACAAACTGATACACAAAATGTCCCGTACCTTTATCTCCAATATTCTCAAAACCACTATACTGCTTGAACACCTGTAGCAGGTGTTGATAATAAGCATGTACAGTCCCATTTATTTCTTGAGTTGTACTGTCTATTTTTATCCAATCTGTTTCTTTAGGAGGAATTTTCCCTTTCAAGAAAGTGATCACTTGGTGATTTTTCTTCATTACCTCCTCTGAGAGTGCTCCCGTTTTCTCATCTCTTGGGTACTCATCACCAGGCCAATCAACTGTAATTTTACATTTAGTCTATAAATCTGCAGACACTACTATATCAAAAAGACCATCTAAGTCCTTTAACAAAACTTTAGAAACTTTCACAAACCTTTTAACCTGTCTATACCATTCAACTGGCTTTTTTCTTAATTTCGGGAAATCATTACAAAATAACAAAATATCTTGTCAGGTCCATGGAACATGTACATATCCTCCTCCTGGAACCTCTCTCATTGGACAAAATATTTCTGTCTTTTTAGATTCACTTAGCAAAAATTCGGATGAGGTTCGATTTGCATGTGCTTCCTCCTTTTTCTTTGCCCACCTAGTTTTCCACCTGTCCAAATGTCCCCATTTCTGTAAAATTGTCATTAATTCCTTAATTTGTAATTTTCTTCAAGACATATTCATATTTTCCAAATCTTTATCAGAAAAGTTTGTATGGCTTTTGCAATACTTTCGATCTCCCTATTTCAATTACCATCTCAGAAGCAAGCTCCGTCAATTTTGTATGAAATATTTTTACGTTTCTAGTTATGCTCCTACATATGAACAACACTTCTTCTTCACTGTACGTATTTAGCCTGTCTATTCCCATATTTCCAGCTCTTATCTCTTCCAATTATACTTTTAATTTAAAGATGTCCAAAAACTTCAGTTGTTGATTCGGTTTGTCTATTCCCTGTGCCCACCTTTCTAATTTTTCTGGGGATACTATTGTGGTACTTTTAGTTCCTGTAGAGGTTTATAATCGTATTTCTTTTGAGCAACTGGGTGTAACTCTTTTCCGGATTTCAGTTATTTGTTCTATTATTGGCAAATACATTAAAGAGATTACTGATTCACATTCACTGACTTGATCTTCAATTATTATGTTCTCCTTTCTAGGTTTTATTATAGGAGTGGCCATAACTGGTGGTTTCGGACAACTTCCCTTAACCCCATACAATTGGACAACAGGACCTATAGTCACTGGCATAGTCAACGCTTCAGGGTGTGCACTCAATTGTGTTATTTTCTGTGCTGATTCTTCTCTATTTTTGTTTAATGCTTCTCTTTCTTTTTCCTGGAGTATCCTTCCATTTAAAGAGTCATGCATAATCTGAGGAACTAATGGTGTTTCTAAAGCGGGGGCACTTGGAGTAGTTCTACTAGGTCCCTCCTGATATGGCGGAGAATTCTTTGTTAGGATATCTTTCATAAACTCATCTTCTGATTCCCCACAACCTGTCATTGTTAAATGTTTAGTTTTTCCCATACACTTGCCTCCCCACTGTTCCTCTAACATTAATAAAGGATACAGTCATTCTGTCATCAATACCTGCCTCCATTGTTTCATCTGATCTTCACGTGATTCATGCACTCGTTTAGGATCGAATCCTCTATAACTCCTAGTATTTCTAGATCTGTTTCATTCAAATGCCTCTGTTTCCCATTCTTCTAAAGCTTCATACTGTGTTAGCCTGGGTCTGGGCTCTAACTCATTCATCCTCGGCCTTAAATTTTGGAGGATTCTCCCATTAAATGTACCATTTTCTGGGAGAGCTAATATTCTGTCACTTTTAATATATTCAATCCAATTCTAACCACACACAGGTATGATAACCTCTTTCCATCATCATAAATGAGGCAGGAGTCTTTGGTGGTGGGATAAAAATGCCCACTCTAGTCTTAATTGGTTTATCTTTCTTGAAATAATTTTTAATTCTCTGCATAAGTGACATTTTTCTTTTCTCTTGTACATTTTAAGAGAAGATCGTCTTATATATTTTTCTCTTGCAAAACCTAAATATCTTCTTTTTGGGTTATTCCCTATTAATGTTGGATCGTATTTCCACATACAAACTCCACTGTCTACTACTATTACCGCTTTTATTTTGTTAACCAATTAGTCCTTCTGTTTACACTCAGGTTTATCCAATCCTATTGCGGCTTTTATTCTTTCACCCAATCAAGCTCCAATTTTCAAAATTCGCTTAGACAGTATTAGCGCGGCTCTATTGAGACGTCAGTATCACTCCTCTCGACTGAACCCTCCTTTACAAACCTCCAAAATGTACACACCTGCCACCTCAACCTATCCCAGAGCAGCACTCTGTGTCGTCAGTGCAACAACTGACCCCTCCTTTACAATTCCCTGTCTTGTCACACACCCGCTGTCTCAACCAATCCCAGCACGGCACTCTGTGACGTCAGCGTAACTCCAGAAGCTGACCCTCCCTTCACAAGGTAATACAAAAAACTTATTTTCCTTTAACCTTTCATCAAAATTTCCATTATTAACTACATAAAAACATTTGCTACTCTGTCTGTTTCATAAAACTAAAGAATGGTTGATTTCTTTTACTACGAGTAAAACCTTCCTCTTACTCTACATACACTGCGAGTAAAACCTTTCCGTTTACTCTTCACTCAAGCTTAGAAGAACCTGCTACTCCTATTGTGTTACCCTTTCTAGGTGATACAACACCAGAGTTTCACCAGCGAACTCTTTGCCATCAGTCACTCCCACTTAGTCTCAAAATGTTTAATTACTATTTCCAAACAAACGAGTAACTTCACTGCAGTATGGCTTCCATTTACCACCCACTACATACTTCTCGGGAATTCCCAGACAACATAAAACAATATACAAACGGGTTCATTAAAACATAAATTGATAACCGATAATCACCAAACTAATCAATAAAAACCATAACTCTGCTACCTGCAAACTGATCCAGCGGGCTACCAATCTGAGAACATCTATCACTATATATTCATCTGGGCCCATAAACACACTCACTCACATAGGCTAGTCAACACCGATGGGGGTCAATTTTTATAAGGGCTAAAGAAATAGATGATTTACCTATCATTTCTCTAATCTATCACTAACTCAAAAGCCCTCTCTTTAGTCAAGGGATCTATTTTAGTTGAGTAGTAATTGATGATATGACATAGGTTAATTTGCCTTTTTATCTTATCTTATTAAAATAACCACAGACTCTGGAAAGTTGTAAATGTTTATCTAATTACATCATATGAGCAAAACAATTTACAGTGTTAACTCCATCTTTCCGAGGAAGTAAGATCGGTTTACCCAATTTAGTATTGTAATTGAATAAGATTTCACAACAAGTACCTCAGGAAAAAAGAGAGGATAGAGAGAGAAGTACATTGACACCATACACAGAAATATATTTACCTAGGATGGGGTGAAAATCAGACCCCTCTGGCCAAGAGGTAATGGGTCCCTTGAAAGTTCAGGTGACAAGGATTTCAGGACAGGTTTCAGGACAGGATAGATGACCTCTTCTGGATTCGACACCTGTGTCTCACCCCTCCCTGATACTAACTTCCTTCTCAACTCTGCTGCGATCTTCTAATTCTATTACCTCCTCGATTCATCAGCGATCTTCTTCTAATTCTATCACCTCCTCAAGTCTTCCATGATCTTCTTCTAATTATTTAGCTTTAAAATTCTAAGTCTGCTTCTTCAGGTATTCGATCAGCATTCGGACAACATCTCGGGCACTCAGCGTTTGTCTTGCGACTAATCTAACTAATTACCTCAATTATACTTACTAATGACATGTACCACCCCTAAATGTTTCAACTTTATGAAACTCCTGTTTCTGATTGGACGAGCTGAGGGAACGATCATCACACCATGCTAAGTTTTAATAATTTTCTTTAGTTTATTGTTTTAAGTTACCACCCATTACTTGTTCTCCCAAGCTTTATTTCCCACCCATTTTTGGAAACTTTATCAACAACAATGTATACATTTCACAGTTGTCTATTGAATCTTCAGGATGTTCATCTGGTTCCCAGGACATGTATGGAGAAAGTCCCTGGACGAGTTTTAAGAATTGACCTCACTGTTTCTGGGTTGTCATCTTGGATGGCAGACTTTAGCATCATTCAGAGGCCCAAATACGAACTAGTAGAGAGGTCAAAAGAAAAAGTACTAATTTAAAAATAATATGATTTCACTGTATACCACCTATCTCTACTCCCATTTATTTATAAAACTCTTCATGCATTAGCATTTAGTATACAACTCATATTAGTTTCAGCAAAGCAGATGCTTAGCACGTGAGTTTCCAAGCGGCCATTTTGAATGCATTTGCGCAGAAGCAGAAATTTCCCTCCAAGCGTAAAGAAGTCATTCTGCGAAGATGCAGCCTACGCATGCGCAATACAGTTTCCTGATGTACAAGCCATTGTAAGTCACACTCGGGGTACTTGTTAGTAAAACACGTAGGCAAGCTTCCCCTTACTAAATATATATGAAATGTGGTGCATATTAGTATCACGATACATTATTAATATTTTGTTACAGGATTATATGAGAGGATTACATCCGAGCAAGTCCCTTTTTATACGAGTACTTGCTCTATCACATGTGCTGGTCCCAACACAGCAGGAGATAGCCACCTAGCTGCAGAAGCAAAAGTTGAAGGAAGTGGCTGTGAAATATCACCAACTTGTGGCCCTGGGGTTAAGAAGAAGAGGCGGCATGGGCCTCAAGTTCTGTGGGCCACCAGCCAGGCCCACCTTCAACTCAGCCATATCATTGCTGCCGCCAACTGCACGAGGTCCTGTGCTGCCCTTAACAGCACAACCTCCCCTCCTCTTCAGACTGAACATCAAGCGCCTCCACCATGTCCTATGAGAGGTAGTACTCCTCAGACATGAAACGGGCCAGTTCCGGCGCAAGGTGGCACCGATCCGGCTTGGGCAGCAGAACTTTGCCCAGAAAATGGATGCCCTCAGAACCCATTTTTTGTTATTTTTTGTTTTAGTGGGAGGGCATGTTGTGGGTGCAGAGGGTGGGAACAACAGAAAGTTGGGGAAAGGGTTTTGCCCATTGAACTTTGAACTTTTTGGGAACTTCTTTGGAGCTGTTGGCCTTTGTAGGTGGAGAGGGCGGGCCTTAAAATAAATGAGATTTTCTTTGCCATCATCATAATCTGTCTTTTCTTTGCTAGTTGACATAGTAGAGCTTTGTTGAGTGTTACTGTTGACACAAGAATGCGACTAGTAGCAGCCCTATAGAATATTATTTGTCACACATTAAACATCGACTATTCATCCTAGACTTTCTCTGCCTTTATTCTCTTGCCATGTATGTATTTTTCAATAGATTTCTTACCTCTTCCTGCTGTCCAGTAATTAATTATACACCTCCACCAGAGTGGCACTCTCCAGGAACAGAATAGTGATTAATTTAATTTGGTTTCACTTGATGAGGTTTTGCAGCCCCCAATCAATTATACAGTATAGTAGTTAGTGTAGTAACTGTCCTTGTCCTATCCTCTTTAACTATTTGCCCAGTAAGGGGTCTGCCAACATACCTAACAATGTAGTATTTATCATCTTTCCCTCCAAAGGATAACTAGTTCTTCAAGTTCACTTCTTACCTGAATTGATAAAGTGATGGTACCTTTCACAATCTCCCAAGCCTTTTGGGGTTTCCCAAAAGGGCCTTCTAATTAATGGTGCTGGTATTGTTAGTGATCTTAAACTAACAGGGAAGATATCACAAGGTGAGGAACCACTCTCACCTATTCGAAATGAAGTGAACTCCAACTGTCGAATTATTCAGAAAGATTCATCACAGGCAACTAGACTTAAAGAAAACATGGAGTTAGTGGGTTATCAAAGACTGAGACCAGACCACAATGACAAAAAACTTTTATTACAAAAAAACTAGCAGTATTAACTCCTAAGCAATCCAGGATCTAATGTATGAAAAGGAATAAAACTAAACTTGAAAAATCCTTTAGTCAGGACTCAGGAGGAGAAGGTTTGCTTTTTTCATGTTGCATAGATTTTGTAACTAACACAGAGAGGGCCTAGTTCACAAACCTTTGGTGCTACTTTACTGACTCTTGCACTGTAAGTTTATGACTAGTAACCTTTCCATCAGTAACTTTACCAGTAGTAACTTTGCGAGTACTAAGAAGATACCACAGTGAGGTTTGATGAATGGATGGGAATGTGAAGTTTGGAAAAGGTGTGACAAAGACAGTCACTGCACAACAACAATATTCATCAGGTCGATGAGCATCACATCATTATCTTCAAATCTGTTATGGAAGGAAATCAAGGAAATGTACAGTACAGTTAATGCATTACAATTGCAAACAATCCTACAGCCCAAGAGACACAAGTTATTATCTAATTGTTCTTTCATCAATGTTTATAAAATACAAATGAATGAGAAGTGAACTCACAAATAATGATTGTTCAAAGAAAAAGTATACTGTATATAAATGCCAAAATTGGGTGGTGCATCTGCATTCTTCTTGGAATGTTTATCTTGGGTGCATGGCTGAACCGATACAGTAAGATAAGTAGGAGTGTTGAAGCTTTTGTGCAGAAGAGAAGGCCTGTGGATTGCAAAACAGTAAATGTCGATATTGTAGAGTCAAGGAGAATGTACGTTTCATGAGGAGTGGACCAAGAGGCAGAGCTAGAGCATAGGCTATGGCAGTTCACTCGCATGATGACTCATGTGTGATTAAGTGAGAACAATTTTACAACCAATCCCAGAAAAGTGTCTGCATGTGGGCCGAGACAGACCTCAGTGGGTGTATGTACGCGATATACTTACGGCAACGGATGGTGCCAGTGGAGGACATACATTTGAAGCACACCCCCCTACACACTAGGAAGCTGGTACGACTGTTGTGGGCTACCACCTGTCACCCCTCATCTAAAGTTTGAAGTCCAGTGAGGTGAACCTTGACCTCGAGCCATGACAAAATTGCCGCAACAGAAGACAGGCAATGAAACATGTTGGCCTATCTTAAAGTGGTCTGTAGCATGCAGTTTGTTTTTAAATTTTGAGTAGGCTCACACCTCGAAAAAAATAGAAACCTTTTGCAAGTGAGTCCAACTCAATTTAGTTGGAGAAATATCTTATTCCTTTTCACATAACAGGGTCTTCTTTGACATACACATATTATTGTTTTTCAGCTCTAATTTGTACGCTGGACACTTCTTTGCTTTTTCTGCACTAATGAGAAAGTTACCGATGATGAGAAACGTGGACACACTGGTGAGAACCTACCAGCAGCTACTCTAGTGAAGCTTACATGAGAAACTTTCTCATCTTCACACAATTTTTGTTTGTGTACACCTTTTATTAGGGGTACATTGATATGAGGTTGCCTGAGAAACATGTAGTTTTATATTTAAAGACAATCTTTTTGGACATTTAGGACTGGTCAAGTCTGGTAATTGAGTAAAACCAGGGTTGAGGAAGTGGTGCCGCCACCGACTCTTCAATAAATAGTGGATTATGTCCTTCACAATCAGGTCTATTTTGTTTGTTGTCACTTGGTAGTTTCCCTCTGAAACTCCTTATTGTGGGTAAGTATATGCATGTACCTGGCTGAAAAATCTCACAATTGTCATAACATTTAGCTGAGTGTGTTCATCATGGGACATGTCTGTCTTGAGTTACAGGCTTCCCAACCACAACCACCTAATTAGAGGAGTTTGACATTTGAGCCAACACACCACTCAGCATTTCCTAAATCAACGCACCTCTCACCACTCAACAGGGATGAGTAGGCCAATTTGAGTCATGTTTGTTTCCATTTGAACTTGAAGTAGATAACTACCTTCTTCTGGGTGTTGAGGTAGTCCAGCCCTGAGTCCTGAGTCCGTCCAACTCCCGGACAATGCTGAAAACAAAAATTAAGTCAGCCATAAATATTTTACATGAATACACATCCTACCAAGGCACGAAAATATATTATGTCACCAAAATAAAATACACATTTTGCAGAAAAAAATGAAATACAAAAAAATATATATTTTGCATGATTTAGTCAATGTCATCCCTGGCTTATATCTAGATGTTTTACAACAATATTTAACACAGAAACAATTGTTTCATATACCCAATGACTAGTACTGTCTGTATGGTCCGTGCGATGTCACAAAACAAAGTCTTAAAAAAAATCTAATAATATATATGCAACAGAAATTGCAAACAAAGAGTGTGATCCTTTCAATTTGAAAGTAAAGGTGAGCAGTAAACTCCGCTCTGCCTGCAGAGTTCGCGGAGATTTGCTCACTCCACTTGGAGAGCAAGGTTCGGCAAATAACTCTGACTCTGACGCGTTGTGGAGTTTTTAATGGCAGTCACCCTTAATATTGACCTTTTCCTGGTTTTACAGTTATACGGAAGCACTGACTTCACTGCAGTGCTTGCACTTGTGCTACCAGATGTGCTTCTCTGCACTGCACTGCTGTAACACACACCACTTGTGAATGTAGTCCATGCACTGCTCTTTCTTTAAGGTACACTAGACTGGTTCAGAAATAAAGCGCTGTCCATAGCAAAAGGGGGCATAGGAAATGTACTCCTCATTAAGGACTTCTCTCTGGAGCAGTGGTCCATTTCCGCCATGCATTAGCGCAGTATCCAAAAGTTTGTCAGCAAAGATAAAGCAGCGGTTTGCTGCCTGCTATTTATTGTAGGCACACAACATCAGCTGCCAGATTAAACTCTGCAAAGGACCACCTTGGCCAGCATGGGAATGCAGAGCTGCCATACTGATGACATTTAGAGCCATGGCTGAAAATTAAACAGGCTGGGTTAAACTACGTGGGTGCAGACAGTGGCCATGTTGGAACTGGAAGTAGATACACCCTGTACAGCCCACCCATTATTGGATTGGTGCAGACCAGATCTGAGGGCTGGACCTGTTGGTGGATGCTTCCATTTGCCTCGAGTCATGACCCCTCACCAGCTGATCCCGAAAGTGTGCTGTGCTAAAGCTGCACGAAAGATGGTGAGTAAGGCTGTGAGTAGTGGCTGCAGCTGTGGGACCTTTTTCCTGAGCCCAATGGTGAGCGGGGCTGTCAGCAGTGGCTAAAACTGCGGGACCCTCCACTTGGGGCTCCCCTGTGCCTGCTGCTGAGTTGGGGAGCACACCCTAGCTTTCAGCTAGGAGGTGAAAGTCCAACGCGGGGATGAGGGGTAAAGGGCCCAGACTGGGGATGGTGAAGGAGAACCCTGGTGCCCTGTGAGGGCCCAGGTTGAGGCTCTGGGGGGGCAGCAAAGCATTTGTCCAACATAAATGTGCTGTGTTCCAGCTGGGGCTCAGCGTTCTCTGCTCCCAACACTTGTTGCACGTGTCTGGACCTCCTGAAGACCCTTACTCTATTACCTCATTTCTCAACCCTTCTTCGTCTTCTAGTTGGGATGTATGAGGAAGGATGTTTCTCCTTAAGTGTTGTCTACCTTAAATATCCTAGATATTGGTTTGCTCGCTTTGATATGTGTTGTTGTATGCCACTTGCTCTTTTAACCTGCAGTATTAACACCTGCCCCTAAAGGTTGCCTACTCTGCCCGGTCGTGGAATTCCATAGAATTTGGCAGAGTTTCTGGGTAACTCCGCAGAATTCCGCAGAGTGAAACTCTTTGAGCTCCCCCCAGGCCAGCTCAAAATTCTAATGAAAAGTGGCAAGGTGATGGACAAAGCAGTGGGAGGAGCACCGTGACAACAGTTTCCTGTTGAAAAAATACTAAGAATAATAAAAAATTCTTTTAGCACTAAAACCAAAACCTAAACTGTCCTTTTGAGTAGAATATTAACTTTGGAAAAGCATTTTTGGCCGATTTAGTTGCTTCTCGATTAGAAATTCTAATCGAGAAGCAGCTGCCACCACTCACTGATCGTTGGCTTCACAAGTGGCACCAGAAGGCTCTGTGAGGATCAGAAATCACGTTAGCAGCCGACAAATCTCACACATGGATGCTAGCGCCTTTAACATGGGCCTTGCGTTGTTCATGTGAACATGGCGAGGCACCACCTGGAGAATAATTCTGGCATGCCCCGGTTGGCAGAATTTGGCAGGCTCTACACATTACATGCTTAATGCGGGCGTACCAAATTCCTCAACTCCGTGAGCAGAATTATAATTCTGCCTGGGCATACTCTGAACGTGTCCCTATGGAGAATGGTTCAGGTCATCTATTTGTAGATGTAATCCCTAAGTTCAACTACCTTTTCGGTATGCTCCCCTTTTCATACCACCCTCCAGCCTTTGGGACATCCAATGATCTATTTCTTGATTCATTTGGGATTCAGAAAAAACAAGACTAAAGGGAGCCAAACTCCATTCCTTTACAGAAAATGGCAGCCTCTGCCACCCTCACCTAGCGGGCTATTGGTTGGTGCAACAACTGGGCCCAGATGTTTACTTGCTACCCACGTCCAGGGCTAAGCCTACCTGAGTATTCTTGGAAAATCATATATGTCAGATGTCGGGCGACATGGCAATGTGCAGTACCTCCCGTCATGCCATTACCCGTCTATTTATTCCCAGCACCCATGCTTCAGAATACACGTGGCATAGGGCCCACTGAATGGTCCCTGGAACCCATGCTGGTTGATTTCAATAAGGGGCTCTAAGAGGCGTGACTCAAGAACAGTTATTTCAAAATCCTCCACTGCTGGCGCGGGTCACCATTGAAACTACCTAAAGCCCTCTTTAATATGGACTCTTGTTGTTGGAGATGCAATGAAACAGAATGTGACATGGTCCACATACTGTGCATGCACCAAAGTGAGTGCCTTTTGGACACAGATATAGAACCTATTGAAAAGGAAATTACAGGTGGATAAGCCTCTGAGCACTCGATTAGCCCTCCTGCATGACATCTTTGACATCCCCTCCACGGCACAAAATGTTAACAGATGACACTCCACAGCCTTGGGAGTTGTCAAATTGGTGATAGTACATCACTGAAAAAATCCCAATTCCCCTCCTTCCAGCCCTGTGTGGACAGCAGCATGATAGGGTGCATTTTGAGAGAATTATCTGTAAGTGAAACGTTAAGCTACAGCCCTTTGACGAGTTATGGGGTATCTTCCTTAAGGATTGCTGATGCCCATACTCCTGCCTGGGCTGAGGATACCTTGCATTTCTCATTATACTTCTATTCCCTGGGTGACTCTCACCATATTATCCTGTTCCTCATAGTGCCCTCGAGTTGTCAACCCACAGTACTCTCCCCCTCTATTGACCAAGCCTTACCGATGTGCCTGTCCACACTCACTCGTGCCATAGATCTGATGGGCCTGTGGGAGATCCTGCACTTACCCTTGTTTCCCCAATGAGAGGGACTATCCCGGCCTCTGCTAGTACTCCCTCTTAGAGTTGTCCCTTTCCCTCTTATTCAAAGTTTATTCCTCCAACGTCTGTTATCTGAGGTTCACACCTTGGGGCCGATTATGATAGAGGATTTTCCGCCTCCTCCGGGCTGGCGGAAGCCACCGCCGGCCCGGAGGAGGCGGAAAATCCTCTGCGGAGTCACCAAAGACCCACCGCCGCATTACGATGGCTGGTGGGTCTTGGATTCTGTCCGCTGCTTTTCCGCCGCGGTCGGATTACAACCGCGGCGGAAAAGCTCTCCTTTGGCTGGCAGTGTCTATCAGACACCGCCAGCCAAATTAGGAAGCATTAGTAAACATGCTTTTCCGCGGCGGTTTTTCCGCCGTGGAAAAGCATGTGTACTTTTGCTTTTGGGGGCCCGTTGCGGGCCCCCAGGGCGTAGGCGGGTGGGGGGTGCACATGGGGGGTACCTATGGTACCCCCCAGCATTTACATGCACAAAGCGGCAGGCACCGCAAGGTGCCTGCCGCTTTGTGCATGTAAATGTTACACATGCACTTTTAACATTGCAGCGGGTGCTGCTTGAAGCAGCACCCGCCGCAATGTTAAATATCCAGGATGTGACCGCCAGGGTGGCGGTCACATCCTGATTTGCATGGAGGGACCTCCGCAGTCCATGCGGACGGTCCCTCCACCTCTGGGATGGCGGACGGACGCAAGTCCGTCCGCCATCCTAATCGGCCCCCTTGTTTTTATCGGTCATAGAGGGCCATAATATGTCATTTGATCTGAGGTTCATATTAGGTCGTTGTTGACAATACGCCATCTGTAACGTATTATTTGGGGACCGACCATGGTAAACTCAATAAAAAAAATTGCAATACAACAAAGATGGAGAGCCACATGACTGTACTCTGACCACTGCACAGGTATTAAGCCATGTATTAATTTAACTGATGTGCTCTCACTGAATGTGAGATAGTTTACTTTGTGGATGGAGCCTGTCTGAGAAATGATGAAGGTGGTTTAGTTGCTTGTTCCCCTGTTTACACTGCATATCAAGTTGTAAAAAGCTGTCATTTCAGTCCAAGTTTCACAGCTCATCACTCTCAAAAAGGATTGTGTCTAAGCCAAGAAAAATATTGTTACTGTGTAAATGTACTTAAAGTGTGCTTGGACTAAAACATTACTTTCAGCTCCTGTGGATGCAAAAAGGTTTCTTTATCTCGGCAGGGACCCCTATAAAAATGTGCTGCATGTTCATAATCTTTTGAAAGCTTTGCAATCTCCACAATTGATAGCAGTGGTAAATTGTGTGCTCACCAGCATCCTCATAAAGATATATCAAGGGACAATGCCCTAGCTGATACAGCTGCTGAGTGCTGCTTTGTCTAAAACTGGTGATGTTGTCATGTTTATTGTGAAAACTGATCTGTTTCCTGTACCAACATAAAACGATTTGTCTCAATTGTAGGAGGATGTCACTGAAAGTGAAAATCAATCCTGGATTAAGTAACAATGCAAAAGAGAGCCTCAAGGAGTGTGAAGAAACAGCACTGGATGTGTGGTCTCACCATCATTGAACAGCTTATACTGGTAGGGATGGTGTTGAACCTGGCCCTCGCTGCAAAGTCAATGCCAACATTCTTACCTTTACCACTCCTCATTTTTAAGCCTGTTTTGTTTACATTTAGCACTCTGTGCACTTTACTACTGCTAACCTGTGCTAAAGTGTTGGTGCTTCAAACTAGGTGAAATTGGCTTACACCCAATTGGCACATTTAATGTACTTATAAGTCCGTAGTCAAGTGGTATTAAGTGTACCCAGGGCCTCTATGAGATGGTGACCTACAACACCTTCTGAAAAAATGTGAAAGCAGGTGGATTACATGCTGTAATTCTGTAAACCTGGAACTCAACACTCTTGATGAACGAAAGAACACCATCCATGTCTAAAGAGTTCTGCTCCACCTACATTTAGGTCTGCATACGTTTTCCACTTAAAATCGTACTCTATAATACTTTGTAACCATGTAACATCCCCATATACTAACTATTGCTTCTCTTTATAATTATGAATATAATGCAAGCCTGATTATTTACATAGGTTGGTCTTTTGTTGCTTGCCGAAAAGACATCTTGATTACACTATTCTCTCATTGATCATGATTTTTCTCTAATTTACATTACTATGCGATATATGTATACATCTATTGGCAAAACCTTGTTTGACATCTTGTGTATCGTCATGTTTTGATGACCATGAATGCCATTCATCTGCATGTCATGTAACACGGATATTGACGCTCGTGTGAACATTTCGTCACCACATTATGTCAACTATAAAAGCCATCCATCTGCGTTTCATGTAACACAGATTATAAAAAATGCAATTTTGTACCAAAGAATTTTGAAACTTGTCCTCATTCTCAGCTTACTTTTTCTACCCATTGTTTGACCTTTATCTCTCCCCACAGGGTACCGTCGAGTTAAATCCCCTTACGGTTTCACCGGTCCAGCTCTTTTTCTACACATGACCTTCCCTGATCCTCCCAAGCTTTGACTTCACTAGTTTTCCTTTGACCCTTAGCGTGGTTTATGCCTGACTCATTGGTCCCGTTCATATTCAGACTAATGTTTCATCCTCTCGCACAGGCTTTATTCCTGAGGAGGGCTCAGGATTGTTCTGTAACCCTGACTACATTCAGATTCACGCCGGATTTCTATACTCAAGTAGAAGCCCAACTACATGCCAATGGCATTGCGCCTTTGCTCCAGGTGACCATACATAACTTCCCCTCCTCCTCCCTTTGTCCCAAGCTACAACCCTGTCTTTCCTTCTTCCTCATTTTCCAATGCGGTACCCTACCCATTAGAACACATAAGGATATGATCGCGATCGGCTCCTTCCCATTATGCAATATTCTACTATAAAGTGCACGTGGTAACTTTTCCTCACCTCAATCAATCAATCAATCAATCAGGTCATTTATAGAGCGCACTACTCACCCGTAGGGTCTCAAGGCGCTGGGTGGGGGGGGGTGCCGTTACTGCTCGAACAGCCAGGTCTTGAGCTTCTTCCTGAAGGAGAGGTGGTCTTGGGTCAGGCGCAGGTCGGTCGGGAGTGAGTTCCAGGTCTTGGCGGCCAGGTAGGAGAAGGACCTTCCTCCTGTTGTCGCTCTTCGGATGCGGGGGACGGCGGCGAGGGCGAGGCTGGTTGATCTGAGGAGGCGCTTGGGAGTGTAGAAGTTGATCCGGTTGTTGAGGTAGCTCGGGCCTTGGTCGTGTAGGGCTTTGTGTGCGTGGGTGAGGAGCCGGAAGGTGATTCTCTTGTTGATCGGGAGCCAGTGCAGATCTCTCAGGTGTCCGGAGATGTGGCTGCGGCGGGGGATGTCGAGGATGAGTCTGGCCGAGGCGTTCTGGATCCGCTGGAGTCTCTTCTGGAGCTTGGCGGTGGTTCCGGCGTAGAGGGCGTTGCCGTAGTCCAGTCGGCTGGTGACGAGGGCCTGGGTGACCGTCTGCCTTGTCTCGGTGGGGATCCACCGGAAGATCTTACGTAGCATGCGCAGGATGTTGAAGCAAGACGAGGAGACGGCGTTTACTTGTCTGGTCATGGAGAGGGAGGAGTCCAGGATGAAGCCCAGGTTGCGTGCGTGGTCCGTCGGTTTGGGTGCGGTGCCCAGGGCGGGGGGCCACCAGGAGTCGTCCCAGGCGGAGGGCGAGGAGCCCAGGATGAGGACCTCCGTCTTGTCCGAGTTCAGTTTCAGGCGGCTGGTCGTTATCCATTCGGCTACATCTCTCATCCCTTCGTGCAGGTTGGCTCTGGCGGTGGCGGGGTCGTTGGTCAGGGAGAGGATCAGCTGGGTGTCGTCGGCGTAGGAGATTATGTTGAGGTTGTGTTGGCGTGCGATGGCCGCGAGGGGGCTCATGTAGACGTTGAAGAGGGTGGGGCTCAGTGAGGATCCTTGAGGGACGCCGCAGATGACTTTGGTGGCCTCTGACTTGTACGGTGGTAGGCGGACTCTCTGTGTTCTTCCGTCGAGGAAGGAGGTGATCCATTCCAGTGCCTTGTCCTGGATTCCGATGTTGCCGAGGCGCTGTACTAGGGTGCGGTGGCAGACAGTGTCGAAAGCCGCGGAGAGGTCCAGGAGGATGAGGGCCGCTGTTTCTCCGTTATCCATCAGAGTTCGAATGTCATCGGTGGCAGCGATGAGGGCGGTCTCGGTGCTGTGGTTCGCTCGGAAGCCCGACTGTGAGGGGTCGAGGGATCCATTTGTCTCGAGGAAGGCGGCCAGCTGTTTGTTGACGGTCTTCTCGATGACTTTGGCCGGGAACGGGAGGAGCGAGATGGGACGGTAGTTCTTGAGGTCGGTGGGGTCTGCTGTGGGTTTCTTGAGAAGAGCGCTGAGTTCGGCGTGCTTCCAGCTCTCAGGGAAGGTGGCGGTGTCGAAGGAGGTGTTGATGATGTCCCGCAGGTGGGGTGCGATGACAGCGTCGGCCTTGTTGAAGACGTGGTGAGGGCAGGGGTCAGTCGGAGATCCGGAATGGATTTCATTGTGCGGATGGTGTCTTCGGTGCTGATCGGAGTCCAGGTGCGGAGGGTGGTGGTGGGTGGCGTTGTTGCGGTTGTGGCTTGCGTTGGTTGGTTGCTGAAGCTGTTGTGTATGTCCGTGATCTTGTTGTGGAAGTAGGACGCGAGGGAGTTGCAGAGGTCTTGCGACGGGGTGATGTCATTGTTTCCGGCGTTGGGGTTGGAGAGCTCTTTCACGATGTTGAAGAGTTCCTTGCAGTTGTGTGCGTTGTTGTCCAGTCGGTCCTTGTATGTATTTTTCTTGGTGGCGCGGATCAGTTGGTGGTGTTTCCGGGTGGCGAGCTTGAGGGTGGTCATGTTGTCCGTAGTTGGTTCCCTTCTCCAGACTTTCTCGAGGGCTCGACAGTTCTTCTTGGAGCTCTTGAGTTCGTCGGTGAACCATGGTGTTTTTCTGCTGCAGGGTCTGCTGGGTGGGGTTCTCAGAGGGGCGAGTTCGTCCGCGCAGTTGTTGATCCACTTCGTGAGGTTGTCGGCGGCCTGGCTGGGGTTCGCTGAGCTGGCGGGAGGGTGCTGGCTCAGGGAAGCGGTGAGCTGGTCGGCTGTGATCTTGTTCCAGCTTCTTCGGGCAACCTGTTGCTGGTGGTGGTGGATCGTCATTCTTCTGAAGGTGAAGTGGACGCAGCTGTGGTCCGTCCAGTGGAGTCCTGTTGCGTGGCTGAAGGTGACGTCTTTGCTGGATGAGAAGACGGCGTCGAGTGTGTGTCCGGCGAGGTGGGTGGGGGTGGATACCAGCTGCTTGAGTCCGAGGTTGGCGAGGTTGTCGAGCAGGCTGATGGTGTTGCGGTCGCTGTTGTTCTCCAGGTGGAAGTTGAGGTCCCCCAGGAGGATGTAGTCGGCGGAGGGGAGGGCGTGCGGGCTGACGAAGTCGGCGATGTCCTCGCTGAATCGTGTGCGTGGACCCGGGGGTCGGTAGATCAGGGTGCCTCTGAGGGTGGTCTTCGGGTTGGTGTGGATCTGGAAGTGCAGGTGTTCAGCGGTGGTTAGGGTGTCGTCGGTGTTGGTCGTGATGCGGATGGTGTCTCTGTGGATGATGGCGATGCCTCCTCCCGTCTGGTTGGCGGTGCGGTCCCTCCGGATGATCTTGTAGCCCTCTGGGATGGCGATGGCGATGTCGGGGGCTGAGGAGGCGTTCATCCAGGTCTCGGTGAGGAAGGCAACGTCAGGGGCGGTGGTGTCGAGGAGGTTCCAGAGTTCTACGGCGTGTCTGTGGACGGAGCGGGTGTTGAGCAGGATGCACTTGAGGTGGTTGCTGCTGGTGTTCGGCTTGGCGGGTGCAGGGAAGGTCCGGATGCAGGTGAACTTGCAGGCGTGGCAGCTGAAGGGTCCGTGGGTGTGTTTCGGGGCGGCTCGATGACATCCCGGGATGCGGCCGGTGTTGAGTGCGATGAGATCGGCGGCGGTGTAGGTTCGTCGGGTCGGCTTCCGTCGGTGGGGGCCAGGGGTCCTGGCGCTGGTCGCGATCCGGTCGCGGACGGGCGCAGACGGGCTTACCTTTGGCGCGCCTTCGTCGCACAATCGGCGCGCCCGCTGCGCGTCAACGCTGCGCGTTCGCATGGTCGCCATTTAAGGCGAAGTGCGCGGGTGGGCGGAGCAGCTGGGAGGCGGGAGCGGGGAGGGAACAGAAGGAAAAAAGGGGCGGGGTCGGCGGTGGTGGCGGCGGGAAGCGGGGGGCGGCGAGGGAGGCGGGAAACAGGCCGGAGGACGGTCAAAAACCAAGAAAACAGGCACAAGTTACAGTAAAAACGCTAAACACGGGCAAAAACAAAGAGAGATACAAACAAGCACAAATGACAGTCAAAAGACCCTTGACACGGGCCGAAACTAGGAAAAATAAAAACAAGCACAAATGGTTGTCAAAAACACAACAGAGCAGCAGGGTCAGCCGGCAGCGAGGCAAGCAGCGAGGCAGAGGGCACAGCGAAGGGGCACACGCAGCAGCTGGTGGCCGTGCGGCGCGGGGGTGTCCCACAAGTGGGTCACCCTGATGAATCCCAGCCCCGCTCCCTTACCCAACTATTCAGAAGTTCTTCATCCCTGATGCATTCTCGGGGCCGACACTTGATGGCTTTATTATGACTATTAAACCATATTGAAATGCTGATTTAATCAATACCAGCTGTCCCTTACTTCCTTTCATTCCACAGAACCGCTGTCATTGCACCTTGACGCCATTGTACACCTTCGCTACCCTCACTGACTCACCCCAGTCATTGGAGTTCATTTGCGTGTGAACGTGATAACACTACAGGTATTTTACAATCATTATTGTCGATGCCCTACTCTCCACCCAGATCTTTTCCTTGGTCTTGCACTATCCCTTTTCATTCCCTTATACAGAACTCACCAATCTCTTGTGTAACCTGGCCCTGATGATGTCCTGAATTTGCGTACAGGTTGACCTTTCAGTGCATCCCTGGGATTTTTAGGGTTTCTTAAATCAGTTGATTATTTCTTTGACTACCACTGTTTTGTAACCACTCTTCAAATAAATGTTTGCGCTGTTTATTTAGCTGTCTCTCACTTTATTTTCACTTGTCACTTGCGCTATTCACATCTTGCACAAGCACGTATGTGTGCACTAATGTTTAGGTTACACCCAAATACATTGTAAATAGTGCTGATATACCGCACTATATATTTCATACCATTTTCTCATCTCCCTCACTTATCTTGCAACTGTAATTGATTTTTTTACTTTATAAAATTGCCTACCAAAGTATTGCCTGTTCATTGTTATGCATAAAGCATCCAGGTCTCAACTGGGTTTATGGGTTATCTCCTGTACTCCTTTCTGTTACTAGTGGACCTGCAACACTTACTGTGCCACACACTTAAGTAGCTCTTTAACTCTTGTCTCAGGTCTGCCATTGCAGCCATTGTGCGCAGTTCTAAATTACCATTTCAACCTGGTACTTATAAGTAAACCCTAGGGTAGGCCCTAAACAGCTCAAAGGACCGGATGAATTGTTTTCAAAGGGATGGACATGATCTTTTAAGTTTTGCATGCCCTGGTAGTGAAAATCTCTCACATTCGTTTTTCACTAGTGCGCTGCCTACCTCTCCCATAAGATAACATTGGGTTAACTCATTATAATTAACAAGTGATCATTTTTGTGTAGAAGCAATTTCGAATGTCATGTTTGGTGTCTAAGGAATTGTAGTTTAAAACTAGAAAGTTGGCATATTCATGTCCTAACCATTTGGTGCCTGCAGCCTATTTCCTGGATCAGATGACTAGGTACAGTTGGCAGTTGGCCTTTGTTTATTCCTCCCAGACAGACAAAAATTAAATGTTCTGGGTGTTGGCAGGATGGGCCATCCTTATTTGATAAGAGAGGTAGAGCTGTCACTTGTCACACTTACATTTCAAGGACACTGCCTCAGATCACACACAAAGGGCTTCACACTAGCCTATTGTGTATGCATACAGACTCGGTCTAGGGCAGGAAAGCAAGAAATTCCAGATTATTCTGTAAAGGGGAAGACTCCAGAAGTTTTTCCCACTACAAAGTGGGCACTAGGTATAAAAAGAGAATACTTAGACCCGCTCTTGAGTACATTCCTAGACACTAAAGAAGAAGTACTGCCCTGTTGCCAGAGGGCAGCTCTGCTGCTTGAGGCCTACCCTGCTGTCTGAGAAGGAAGACTGAACCTGCACCCTTCCTCCCAAGCTGAAGTGACTCCAAGGGTCAGCTGACCCTTGTTCTGAGCTACAGTGACAAATAGGCTCCAGATGCCTCTCTGCAACTGCCCAAATGGTCTGCTACACTAGACCTGCCTCCACATGCAACTGGATCTGCCTGACCCTTTGCTCTCTGCTGGAGTGAGCTCCTGATCCCCATGAAGTGCCTCCCAGATCCTGGACCCTTGGTGTGGCATCAGTTGAGCTGATCCTAGAAAAGAAGGAAAAAATCTGCAGTTTTGGGCTCATCGCGACTGCGAACGGGCCTGTTTGCACCAAGATCTTGCCACCTGCACTGACGGCCAAAGCGATGCTCCGTTGAACTCACGTCTTCATGCTACAGGGACTGCCAGTTACATCTGGTAATGGGATATCTGCAATTCGCACTAAAGTATTGGCAGCCTCCAGTGACCGCTAATGTGAATGTCCAGCAAAGACCATCCGCAACACCTAACAGGAGGTTTGTGCTACAGCGATGACCATCAGTGACCCTGGGTCTGCTCTTCGTGCTACAGAGATGACTATCTCTTATACTCTCCCTGCTTCTTGTGGCCTCCTCCACTGTGAAAGCAACTCTTAGCGCTGTACTTTAGAAGGTAGCTTTTTCTGTGGGACTAACCTGGTCCCTGTGTTTGGCCCATGCTCCATTGCAGTCTGCCTGAACTTGTGACTTTCACCCAGTCTCACACAACTAGCTAACCAGTAGTTGCACTTTGTGGTTTTAGGTGCTATATTTAAATCTTTGAAATTGCATAGCTCTGATTCTGCTGATTGGCTTTTTGTTATTTTGGTACCAATAATTTATTAAAATGTACTCTATGTTTCTAAATTAATTATGTCGTTTTCTTGTGTTGTGTTTCCACTTTATTGCTGTTTAAGTGCTGCATAAATACTTAATACGTTGCCTCTGAGTTAAGGCTTACTGCTTTCATGACAAATTACCAGAGGATTAAGTACAGGTTAATTTAGTTACTTTTTGTGGTTCACCCTGATGGGGATTGTGGCTGCTACTTGACAAGGGTTCACAGCCCCCTGAACCAGCAACCCAACTTCTCACAGATGACATGACCCATACTGCTGCAACCCTTCTTTTCTGCTATAGCCCAAAGATATTGTCAATACTGGTGTACGTACCTGTTGTTCAATGCTAGAAAAAGGGCTAAGGCCATCCCTGCTGCTCCCCCTCCCCCTTGAGTCCCCTTCATCCACATAAAAATTGACTTTTTTCAACTACCTAAATGTTTGACCATGTCCTCATCGTGGTATGTATGTTTTTAGGATTGGTGGTACCCATGCAGATGTCATTCCTAGGTTTTGGGTACCAATCCGGATTAGTAGTGACCTGGAAACACACTTTAGGCCTCATCAGGATGTCGGTCGAAAAGCCTCCGACAACAGGTCGGAGGCTTCCCGACGACATCCTTGGTTTAACTTCTGACAGGCGCATTAGGATTACGGCGGTCGGAACTCAAACCATCCGGTCATTCCGGCTGTCTTGCGATGGGCTCAAGGAGTCGGTCAGCCAGCTGGAAACCTCAACATAATCCCTTTCAGAAGGCGTTTCTGCCATCGAGATTAGGATGCCGGTTTCGGACAGGCTTTTCATGGTGGGCTTTCCAACATGGAAAACCTGTTTTAAAGTGATTTAGGGGGCCCCTATCATGGCCCCCATCCCTCAGCGGCCTCCGGTTGAGTGCCTGGGGGTTCCCTAGTGTTCCCCCTGTAAATCCTTGCACCGTTTGGCAGGCCCCACAAGGTGCCTGCCCCCAGATGCTGGTGTTCACAGACACTGCCATTCCTCTATCGAGGTTTGTGCTGCAGCTGGTTTTAGACCACAGCACAAGCTCCCATAGAGAAATAGGAGATTGCGATTGTACCATCTGCAGTCCTATTGTAATACAATGATTAGAACTGCTGACCTGCGGTCGGTTAGTTCCCACACCGAAACGGTGTCAGGCGGAGTCAAGTCCACCTGCCATCGTAATTAGGGCCTTTGTGTCCACAGTGATGCAGGTTGTTTGCAAGGTTCATGGAATAGATCAGCATTTCCATTGTGACTCTCACCCAGAGGCAGCTGATAAATGGAAAAGGGACCTTTAAGAATAAGGTAGCTAAGATCTTTTCAGAGACGCAGATAAAATGGCCTGATATTGTACCTGTAGCCTTGTGGTCATTGAGGGCGAAGCTTTCCCCCCAAAAAAGCTGGGCCGGTATGAAATATTCATGGGCTGGTAAATGCACCCCTCAAATCCTCTTGTCTCCTCTGCTTAAATGAATCTGAATTTAACAACAATGCTGTTTTACAATATCTTAGAAATCTTTTACATTGTCTCTGCAATTTCAATTTGCAGATATGAAATACCTTACCTGTGTGTCCAACTGAGACCTGCCACTCCCTCCAGCCTGTCAACTGGGTATCGGCCCAAATTTATCAAAGGAAAACTGCTCTACAGCCTGACTGGTGCGGATTCTATCAGATCCTTCTCATCACTAACACAGCTGTTAAATGCTGAGGCCTGGTGACTTGGATCCACTCTTCTCACTGCAAGCAAATCAGTCTTCCTAGAGATAACGGTGCTCCTGCCGCTGCTCCAAGGCAATAAACTGTGCCCGGAGAATGTGTTAAAACTATTTCTGCCACATTATTATCATCTGTTGGTGGGTTGAAGACTCCGTGCCCACCTCCTGCTCCTGTTCTACCACCAAATGACAGTGCCCTGACAGGCTCTCTTCTTCATTACCACCCCAGTCCTCTGTAAGCAGCTTCCTTCTTCTGGATATCGGACCCTGCTTTTGGTCTGGTCTGCTATCTTCCAAGCTGTTTGAGCATTTAATGGTAGTGAGGTATATCTTCACAGCGGAATTCAAACACTGAGATTCTTCTCATAGATTTCAATGTAATAAAGGAGCCAAGGTATATTTCAAAGCAAACTTATTCTTTACTTTTTACAAATTCCAACATCAGTCTGGCCATCATGTTTCGTCTCTAGCAAGGACTTCATAAGAGATGAGTAACATTATTGTTGTAGTATCTTTAGTAATAGAGACATCGCCTACAAATTCAGGTTTAGAGGGAATGTATCCCCAGTGGGACCAGCTACATTCAGCAGAATGTCTCCAAATCCCACCTAAACAAATCTTTATTGTCGATTTTGTAAAGAATAAAGAATACGTTTGCTTTGAAATATATTGTCTTGGCTCCTGCATCGAATTGAAATCTATGGGAAGAATCTCGCTGTTTGAAGATCACTCCATCAAACAAATTTGGAACAATACTTACTTGGCTTCCCAAGCAATTTTTGTCATTGACTGGACCTGAAGGAAGAAGATGCATGATTAGAATAAGAATTTGGACTGATATTGTATTGAGTTATTTCAAACTTAGATTGCAATTTTATTGGACTTCCTAAGCACTCCCTTTTTGCGTATATTTGTTTATTTGAATTTTTGGTTTATGAACAGTAGAACCGTTAGAAAGTTGAGTGTGATTGTATTTATACTATGGAAATAACACCTATGAGGCTGGGTAGAGCCAGTACTGCTCTTGTTGGATGTATTACTCTATATCATGTTGGATTTGCAAACACATGCTTTCTGATGTAGGCGATAGCATTTCTTTGACTGGGGGTGGGAATTTATTTTAATGACACATGCTTTCATCTTTTCCACCTTTGACATAGACTGCCAGAGTGTGACTGCATCTCCCTGTCTTCTATTTCAGGCATTGAAAAGTTTAAGAATCCTTCAAATCACTACATGCCACATGTGACCCACCTTTCAGGACTAGTAATAAATTGTGAGCACCATGGAGCACCCAGTATCTTTACTGGCCACAGTACATGTGAGTTAAGAGAAGTAAGCATTCCCTTTGAGCCTCAACTCTTTAAGTACCATCTTCCATGTGGACTGATGTTTCTCAAACATTACTCCCCAGGGAGGTAATGTATATTTCATTTGCAGATCACAAGCCGACTCCTGGCTTAGTGTAGACATGACTGGAAATTGTTATATGGGGCATATTGTCCCAGCCATAAGACACTTTCATCATCATCCCTAAGGAGGAAAGGAGGGTGGTTATTCTCCCCTCTAATAAACATGCACAGCATGACTATTGCTTTATATGAGAAAAGAAGGAATGCAGAGGATTTTAAAGAAATAGGTAATTTCCTTGCAATAACTTTGAGACTAGTAACAAAACAACTAGATGCCCTTACCAAGATGCTCATTCAAAATATAATGGCTTTAGATAACCTTTAGCAGCCATAGGGGTATTCTGTGCCAATTTTGAGACTGGGTGGTGTTGCATTCACATTCTCAACACTTCCCTTAGCATATGTGAGCAGATAGATAAAATTAAAGAGCGTGCAAAGAAATTAAATTACATCTGGGTGTAGTTAGAGGACGTTTTTGGCCCATGGAGTATTAGGATTCTTTATTACTTAATTGGTATGTTGCTGTTAGCTTCATTTTCTGTATCAATCAATACTATTGTACAAATATTGCCACTGGCAGTATTTGTACACTTGCTACTTCACGCGATGATGAGGAAAGTGATCATGACGAAGTAATAAAATATGGTGATATAGTAATCTTTTGAACTGTTGCAAAACAAACGTTTTCTTCTCTGGAAAAAAGGGGACAACGCAAACAAACTTAAAATATGTCTTTACATGAATTACCTCTTCTACTCAAAGCTATTTGCACTTCCCCAAGGGAAAGACCCTGACACTTGCATATTAGATAGGTTTTTGGTGAGAAAAACACATTTCTTTCATGTGATCATGCGTCCTTGACTTGTATTGAGAGAAAATGTATATATACTAAGTTGACGTTATATGAATTTTGGATCATAGCTTCAACTGACCATTTTCTAGAAAGTAATGGTCATTTGAAATGGAAATTGTCTTTTATCTTTTTCTGTGCTTCCTACTATTAAAGCTAGTTGGACTTTAAACTGGCCCATGTGTAGAGTTTTAATATTGACAACTGTATTGTGCCATTTTTCTTCATTTAGTTTACCAAGGCCAACTTAACATTGTTTCTTCAGTTTATTAAAGTTAACTAGACTGTGCAATGTTATGGTCATATATCTCTGAAAGGAGGTGGACCCAATGATGAAGCATGCCACCAAGGGGTAATGCAGGTGGGTGAGGGTTTTACAAAAAAGATTGTGTTTTTCTCTTAGGGAGGTTTACACTAACTAGATTTGCTGGTTGCTTATTTTGGGTTATATCATTTCCTTTCAAGACAGGATTTATGATTAATTTACACTAATTCACTTCAGCTGCAAAAACCTGACAAAAATCCCAGCATGTCCATAATCCTGTGCCCAAACCAAGAGGCATTACCTAAGTGGAGCATTAACGTGTCTCCAATAATTTGTTTTCCCCTGATGGACACTGAAATTTTATTAACAACTCACCAGAACACATTAACAGTAAGTGGGCATACAAACATTGATGTGCTCATGTAGCAAACTTATAGCTGATCACTATAGTGGTGATAACCAAGGCCATTTGCAACATCTTACAGGTGTCTGCATGATATCCCTGCAGTGCCCTCAACAGCTGTTAACCCCAATCCAAATTGTTGCCTTGTATAGTGACAGTCCCAATAGACCCTGAGTGGTGGAGAGCAGTATATAATAAAACAACAGCAAAGCCAATATGTGTGTCTTTGGTCAAGCATAAGCCACAAAACAAAAAGAAGAAACAGAAAACATGCCATAAACGTCTACCAAACATTTTCGAATTCTAAAAAATGTACCATTCTGTATCAATGTAACAGAAATGCATGCGTAATTTGCACTATGCACGTCTACTTAAAATGGGTGTAAGAACCATTTTTAGTTTAAATAAGTATCACAGGAAGATACAAATCTTGTATGTGCACATATGTACATCTGATTTTGAATGAAGTAACCTGAAGACTTAGGGGCCGATTCACAAAAACAGTTATGAGTGCAAGAAATAGTACTATAGGAGTCGTTTTTTGACTTAGAACAGGTATATGGACCATTTATAGTTTTAATGCATATAACAGGAAACTATTATTGTTTAGGTGCAAAGAAATGTATTGCTGGCTTTAGATTTTGTAATCTGAAGACATTATGGATGATTCACAAAATAATTTTTTAGTACAAGACATAGTACTACAGGAGTACTTTTTTTATGTATTCCTACTTGCATTTGTGAATTGGTTCCAAAATGTCCAAATCCCCATTAGTAAATTTGCAAAGATGGCACAGCCCTTTCTACTAATTAGACATGA